>NC_082670.1:28942500-31442500 GCF_025265405.1 Mesoplodon densirostris
CTATACTCACTTTCTTTTTTTTTTTCCAATAACCTTTTTTTTAATTGAAGTAATAATTTACATATTTTAGTTTAGTTTACATAGTTAATTTACAATGTTGTGTTAGCTTCAGGTATACAGCAAAGTGATTCAGTTGTACATATATATATGTATACATATACATATTCTTTTTCAGATTCCTTTCCATTATAGGTTATTATAAGACTTTGAGTATAGTTCCCTGTGCTATACAGTAGGTCCTTGTTGTTTATCTGTTTTATACATAGTAGTGTGTATCTGTTAATCCCAAACTCCTAATTTATACCTCCCCCCCGCCCCTGTCCCCTCTGGTGACCATAAGTCTGTTCCCTAAGTCTGTGAGTCTGTCTCTGTTTTGTAAGTAAGTTTGTTTGTATCATTGTTTTAGATTCCCCATATAAGTGATATCATATGATATTTGTCCTTCTCTTTCTGACACACTTCCCTTAGTATGATAATCTCTAGGTCTATCCATGTTGCTGCAAATGGCATTATTTCATTCTTTTATATGCCTGAGTAATATTCCACATTTATGCCACGTCTTCTTTATCCATTCATCCGTCAATGGACACTTAGGTAGTTTCCATGTCTTGGCTATTGTAAATAGTGCTGCTGTGAACATTGGGGTGTATGTATCTTTTCAGATTAGAGTTTTCTCTGGATATATGCCCAGGAGTGGGATTGCAGGATCATATGGCAACACTATTTTTAGTTTTTTTAAGGAACCTCCATACTGCTCTCCATAGTGCCTGCACCAATTTACATTCCCACCAACAGTGTAGGAGGGTCCCTTTTTCTCCACACTCTACTCACTTTCTTGATGCTTTCAACTGGGGTCATGGTTTTAATGTTCTCTGCATGCCAATGACTCCAAAATCTGTGTCTCCTTCTCACACCTGTCCCCCGAACGCCACACTCACCTATCTACTACCTACTTGGTATCTCCAGTTGGGTGCCAATATCCCCTCAACTTAGTATGTCCAAAATTAAACTCTCGGTTTTTTCTCACCAAACCTGCTTCTCCTTGCCCATCTCAGCAAGTGGTATCACTGTCTCTCCAGCTGCTTAGGCAGAAAACTTATTATTATGCTTGACACTTCTCATAATCCATGTCTAAACCATTAGATCTTTTTTTTCTGGTTTTCTCTTTAAAATATATCCAGACTCCAAACACTTCTCACCAACTCCATGGCTACCATCCTGATCCACACCTTCATCATCTCTCGCCTATATTACTTCGATAGCTCCTGAAACGCTCTCATTGCTTCGGTGCTTGTCTATTCCCAACACGGCCGCAGGATTGAGCCTTCTAAAAAGTGGAGTAGAACACATCTTTCCTCTGTTCAGAACTCTCCAGCGGGCTCCCATCCCACTCAAGCAAAAGCTAAGCCCTTGCCACAGCCCAGAAGGAGCTCCAGGATCTGCCTCCCCAGAGATACTCTCTGACGTCACTTCCTGCCCTGCCTCCCCGACTCCACTTAGCTACTCTGGCCTTCACGTGCCAGGCATAGTCTTATCCCAGGGCCTTTGCACCTGTTCTTCCCTCCTCCTGGGAAGTTCTTTCTCAGGGATCCTCACTTTCCTGCTTCCTTCAGGTTTGTGCTCAAAAGGTGCCTCAGCGATGTCCTTTTCTGCCCCCCTCCCCCACCATCCCTGGCTTGCGTTTTAGATCCATGATTTCAGTTTATCTGGGAAATCCAACAAGGCCTTATGAAATACAATATGACCAAGTCTCGCTGTAATTCTTCTTTCTTTTTTTTTCCTCTTAACAGAGTGATGATGGCATCAAAACAAAGCAAGAACTCATTTTGAATAAGAAAAAGCCTCTAGGTGAGACTCCCTCAGATAGCATGGTACAGCACACACGGGAGCCCAGAGAGCAGGGCTCAAATCCCAGGAGTGCTTCTGATGGGTTTTATGATCTGTGGCACATCGTTAAATACCTCAAATCTGTAAAACGATAATTATAGTAATTCCTTGTGAGGATGAAATAATATAATAAAGGCATAGTATCCTGTCCCATAACCAGCCAGTAGCTGCTCCATACTCTTCC
This sequence comes from Mesoplodon densirostris, assembly GCF_025265405.1. NCBI lineage: Eukaryota > Metazoa > Chordata > Mammalia > Artiodactyla > Ziphiidae > Mesoplodon > Mesoplodon densirostris. The sequence continues at coordinate 28,944,572 of NC_082670.1, forward strand.
TTTCCTTCTTCATCTTGATCCCAATAATGTAACGAATGGCACAGACTTCAGTCTAGGAATGAGTTGTGGTCTGAAATTTGATTTGCGGATCTGATGTTTCAAGCCTGGGTCAGTCCTCAAAAGCCTTTTTACGGTGCCATGAATCTGCCATCCAACGATGTGCTAATAGGGCCATAGACCTTACCACATTGTAGCAAAGCTACAATTCTTTGGGAAAATGAAACCAGAACTTCAACTTGGAATGCCATGGAAAGGTAAAAGCACAAGTATATATTAAACTGTTACCAGTGCCAGGCACTATTCTAAGTGTGTTAGATGAATTAAATCCTCACAGAGATCCTCTGAGTTAGGTACAATCGCCATCTTTATTTTACAGATAGTGAAACTGACAAGGCCGGTGGGTAGGTGGGGCAGGATTCAACGCCCAGTCAGTCTGGCTCCAGGACCAGAGTCATTAATCTTTCCCCCCTTCCCCACCTATTACCTGCTTGGGCCACAGGAGTGGATATCCCCTTAGCTTACATCCCTTGGAGTAATTCCCAAGGCCGGGACAGAGTTTCCGGCCTTAAGGAGATGCGGGGAAGGGTGAGTTGGTGGCAACTACAGCAGGCAGGGGTCTCCTGTAAATGTCCTGGGACATGCTGCAGCTTCTGGATTTCCTTCTGAGAAGCCTAGGGATTGATGCAGCTGCTTTTCTTCCCTATAAATCTCCCAGCTCCTCCGGACCCTTAAGAAATGGGACAGTCTCATAGAAGCTCCCCATCTCACCTGTGCCTGTAGAAAGCATGGTCCCGTCCTGAGAGATCTAAGGGATTCTAAGAGGTTTCACTGCCGATGATAACAAAATGAGACCCAGGAAAAAAGGATGTTCACCTTTTGCCTCTTTTTCTCTGAGGCCCTTCACATTCTTAACCTGGGGTCCACAGAGGACCTTGGGAGGACCTTGAGACCCCCATGGAACTTCATACAGAGTTTCATGTGAATGTGCCTAAGTGAATTCTGGGTGGGATTCCTCTTCTCTCCCAGCCCAAAACACCTAATGGTCTCTTCTTAGGGAAACAAAAGGTACTTCTCAGAAACGATAAGGTGGAGGTGAGGATGCATCAAGGCTCAAGTAAGGTTTGGTTTGGTTTTACTCGTGCATTTCATCTCAGTATCAAATTCAGCGAATTAGTGGAACATTTGTACAGGAGAAGGAAGGGCTCTTTGGAGAGGAAAGAGGGGACTGGGGGTTTTATATCAGAGATACGTTCAGGAGACCAGAGCTGGGGGAGGAGGAGGGGAGAGTGACCAGGACTTTCTCACCTCTTCTCCCTTCAGTCTTGACCCTGAAACTTAACTCTGGATGTGACCTGAGAAGTATGTAAAGTCAGGAGGGCGATGCTTGGGTGGGTCAGAGAGCGCAGAGCAGCTGGCCTGGCAGAAGTCAGAGGAGAGAGGTGTCTTAGGCACCTGTGGACCATCTGATGCTTTGCTCGAGATGCTCATTTTTAGTCCATGTCTGGATGAATGGAAGTGACCAAGCCATGTCCGTGATCCTCAGGCTGAATCTGACAAGTGCTCTGAGGTCATTTGCTCTGCAATATCTCCCTCCCAGCCTGAGAAAAGAAGCCTTTGACTGTCTCTCTTTCTCTCTAGGTCCAATCCAGGAGTACGAGCTGCTGCTTCAGGTAGCCTATCGAGATTCCAAGGAGAAAAGAGATGTGAAGAACTTTCTGAAGCTTTTGGAGCCTTACCCTTTTTTTCTACCTGGGTCGGTGAAGATTATCAGAGCAAAGGCCACCACGTGTGAGTCAGTCTCTGGTAACTGGGAGTGGAAATGGGGAAGGTGGTGTGTGAGTCAGGAGAGGTTAGGTTATGCTGGGGAATCAATCATCCCCCCAGTATCTGTGGCTGAAAAGAATAAATGCTTGTAAAAAATATCTGGCCAACAACACTAATGACCACCACAGTGGGGTTAGGAGAAGTTAAATGATTTATCTAAAGTAAGGTTTCTCAGAGTGTGGTACCCAGACCGATAGTAGCAGCAGCATCAGGGAACTTAAAAGAAATGCAGATCCCTGGCTCCATTCCAGACTTACTGAATCATAAACTTTGGGATGAGACCCCTCCCCAAAGAGTCTGATGCATGATCAAGTTTGAGAACCATTTACTGCACACCATTGTGCATATTTTCACAACCGTATGTGGTGACTTTGCCCCATTTTTTTTTTTTTTTTTTTGGTCTACTGAAAAGGAAAGGTTTCTTAGTGGGAGTTTTAGGTCCAATACAAGCATACAGGATTGCTTAATAAAATTTTTCATCATGACTCTCACTATACAGGTCTCTCTGCCTTTGCCATATTGCTAACAGGGACTTTGGGGGAGTGATGCTAGGTGGATGGGAGCCTCCGATAAGACAGTGGACAAATACCATCTGGAACCCTTTAAATAACTCTCATATTTAACTCTCGACATATCCTCTTCTGCTTCTTTCTCCATGTAAGTGGTACCGACTGGGCACACATCCTTCTTTTAGATGCTAGCCCCAGACATTTGATTGTTATGTTAGCTGGGTTTCTGATCCAATCTCAGTATCTATTGAGTGGGACGTTTCCTTAACCTTAAACATACTTGTTTCTGTCTTGTTTTCATCCTTATAGCTTTTGGAGAGAAATATCTCTAGCTTTTGGTTCAGATTCTATATCAGAACCAAAGGTGAGAACTCAGCCATAGCCAATTTATTAACCAGGTCCCGTGAGACCAAGCTCTGTTTCTTGTGCAGACTGTGGCATCCAGAACAGGGTCCTGCGCTGTGCCTGTGACGACGGCTACTCCTGGTTTTCTCCCTCGTGCCTTGATCCCCAGAAATGCTACCTTCACACGGAGGGATCTCTCCAGAGCTGTGATTGTCATCTCAACAACCTCACCCAGAGTGTCCATTTCTGTGAGAGAACAAGTAAGTGTGTAAGGATACCAAGAGGGGAGCTGGGGCCCCTCCTACCTCCACATGTGACAGAGAGAGAAGGACCACTTGGTCTGTGCCCCAGTGTTTCTCTCTGCCTCCCAGAGAAGAGCCAGTGTTTACAGGGAGTTGGAAGGGCAATGATGACGTACCCTGCTAGGCTTGGCTGGACACAGTGAGAGCTTCGTAAGTGCAGAAAATTCAGAAACGCGAGCTGATGTTTGGGCGCCAGTTCAACCTGGAGGTACATCCAGCTCACCTCGACAATTCTACAATTCTTCTGAGACTTAGGGAGATTCCCTGAAATTCCAAGTAGGGGAACAGCTTGACTAAATAACGTTTTTCTTCCCACCTTCTGTTTACTTCTTTGGCCTACATCAATTTCCAGAAAATAAAAATTTAGAGGTGTGCAAGCAGGGATGGTTACCTAGTGATTATAATGAAAGATATTCTGTAAATTGCCAACAAATATGTTGCCAAATTGCCAAAACCAAACAAAAGTTGAAAGTCTAGTTTAGGAACCAGTGGACGCTGAGGGAGCTACTGCTGACTTAGGTTGATGTTCAGTGGATGATGGGGTGAGCCAGATGACGAGGGCTCCAACAGCTTGAAGGACTTTAAGAAACATCCCCAAAGACTAGTCCAGTTATCTTGAAGCTCCAGATTTTGGTAGAGTGGAGCAAAGAGTGAAGGAGGACCTGAAATAGCCCAGCTTTCCTGGGTCTCCCTGGGTCCCTTTTCCAGAACCACAGCAGTTCAGGTTAAGGTAACACTTATTTGTTTATTTATTTTAAAAATTTGATTGAAGTATAGTTGATTTATAATGTTGTGTTTAATTTCTGCTGTACAGAAAAGTGACTCAGTTTTATATACATCTATCTATCTATCTATCTATACTTTTTCATATTCTTTTCCATTATGGGTTATCAAAGGATATTGAATACAGTTCCCTGTGCTATGCAGTAGGACCTGTTGATTATCCATCCTGTATATAATAGTTTGCATCTGCTAATCCCAGACTCCTAATCCTTCCCGCCTCAAGTAACACGTATTTATTAAACACCATCTTTATACCCAGATCTGGGGCAAATTCTGGGAGGTCACCATGATCAATTAGCAAGCTACTTGGGGAGGCCAGGCTGTTAACACATGAAAGAAGACAATGTGATCTCTTCAACAAATTTTGATGAAAGCCTACACTTTGAAAAGTGGTCCAAGTCTGATCCATCTTTGGGGGATACAAAGATGGATCAGACAGGGATTACACTGACAAGGAGCTTCCCAAAGCAGAGTGGGGACAGACATACATGAGGTGTGTTCACAGATGGATGTGTAGGTGAAGAGGCTGGAAGGGAGGTATGGATAAAGTACTGTAAGAATTTAAAGGAGAGGAAGACTCTTCATCTGGGGTCCAGGGAAGGTCTTGCTAAAGAGGTGCATTTAACTAAGTCCTGAATGAAAGATACACAGGACTTGTCCATCCAGAGGTGGGGAATAACCTGTCCCAGAGGAGAAAAGCACCAGTGATGGGTAAGCAAGGGGTAAGTTGGAGTTAGCAAGTAGTGATTTTTTTTTTTAATTTTTAAATAGGGACAACGTTTATGCTCAGGGCCTAGACTGGGATAAGTGACTGCCTTTTATAACCACATGTGAGTGGCTACTCATTTACCTGCTTATAAGGTCATCTTGATGATCGCACTTTCCCATTATGTTCCAAATCCACAAAAGAAAATTCTGGTTTTATTGATGCTTCCTATATTACCTTAGGTGAACATTCATCATAAAAAGAAATTGACAAAAAAAAGAAGAAAAAAAGGAGTTGAAGTACCACTGTCAAATAGATGGGTTGAATTAGACTTCTGTAATTTTAAGCTATAATATATCAAGTGAGTAATTGTTATCTCTGTAAATTTCTTTTTATTTTCCATAGAGGTTTGGGGTACTTTCAAGATTAATGAAACATTTACAAAAGACCTTTTGGATTCATCTTCTGCTATATACTCCAAATATACCACTGGAATTGAAAGTCAAGTAAGCACCTTCTACTTATTACAAAAGAAATCGTTGCCTAAACGTAAGTTCAGATGTTTCCAATTCAACATATTTATTTAACACATATTCTTAATTATTCATTTTCAATGAGTTATTACATAACAGTTAATCACTCTGCCCACAAGTGATCTACTTTGAACATTTTCTTCCAAGGAGCGTTAAGCAATTGACTTCTTCCCATTTCTTTAGTGTTTAGTTTTGCTCATTTGTTAGGGTAATATTAAACCAAGCCATCTTGATTATTTTCTTTTTTCTTTTTTTTTTTTAAGTACTAAGGATCTTTATTCTCAGGTCTGATATTGAATCTGTGGCTGCAGATAATGTCACTATTTTGAGAATAAAAGTTCCCATTATCTTCATTCTTTGTAAGTCTTCAGCTGCAAAGTTACACATTATTCTCATAACAAGATAAGTGAATCAAGCCTTCTTGATTATTTTCTGATTTTTATTTGTCAAAAGAAAGTTTTCATGATCTAAGCTCAATTGTTAACATTTGGGATTTGTTCCTTAAAGAGGGTTACTGACCAAAATTTTGGACTTCATAATGAAGTCACATAAAACTACCTCTACCTAGGATGGTGGTTTAGATGTGGTTCTAACTGAAGACATGCACAAACACTTCACAGGTAGATTCAGTTTAAGCATCTATTGAAATCAATAGCTTATTTAGGGGAAGAAGAAAATAGATTTTGGATGAATTTATTACATTATCTGGCACCCGACCCATCCTCTAGCCTAAGCAGTTGGTTCTACATTCTTTATTAGCAACCTCAAAATTAAATTATATGTGTGTGCGCAGGCGTGTGTGCGTACATTCTCTGCTATCATTTTAAATGTATTTCTATAACGTGCAACTACCTCTCGCCTTACCTCTTTTCTTTTCTTGGTGCTTCCGTTGGTTATTTATTGTCTGCGACCATTTTTTGCTGAAATGTCTTGCTTGTGTGGGGACAAAGATCAACATATTGCTCTTTGCTCTCTTTGTAAAGCTTAAAGAAGCATACAGAAGTATCCAAGGTTTTGAGTCAGTTCAAGTCACCCAATTTCGGTAAGTAATACAATGGTCTTAGAAAGGCATACCTGGAATCATGCACCCGTCCTGCAGGATGCCTCATCCTGTTTCCAAGTGACCTTGACAGAAAATAAGTCAACTGCATTTTTTTTTTTTTTTTGCGGTACGCGGGCCTCTCACTGCTGTGGCCTCTCCCATTGCGGAGCACAGGCTCTGGAGGCGCAGGCTCAGTGGCCATGGCTCACGGGCCCAGCCGCTCAGCGGCGTGCGAGACCCTCCCGGACCGGGGCATGAACCCACATCCCCTGCACCGGCAGGCGGACCCTCAACCACTGCGCCACCAGGGAAGCCCAGTCAACTGCTTTTTGAAGTAGAATTCTTACTAAAACTGGATAAAAGTCTGTGGTGCTTTAAAAAATCTTAAGAAGAAAGCCTATATTCTCATTTAAATGCCTTTGCGAATATAAATATTAAATGGCATTCTCGAAGCTATGGATCAGAAACTAGAATTGGAAACCCGCATGGCTTGGAAGGAAGCAGGAGGACGTGGTGTGCATGCATGGGAAGGGGCGAGTGGTGGTGACAAAGGTTGTGGGTTGAGGAGGGATGGGTTTTCTCCTTCCATTAACACAGAGGGTGTGATGTTGTATAACTGGGGGCCAGAAGGGGCTCCTTGGGTAGAATATTATATTTTTGTGTAGATATCATGGATGCACCATAGTTCAAAGCCCAGTAGTCATTGTCTACAGCAAATAAAGAGATATTTAGTAAATTAGCCTTTTGTTTATACTTCAATTCAAAAGTTATTTGGTTAGTTACCCGTGTGTGTATTGATTACCAGCTATTTATAGTCTGCTTGATAGAGGAAGTGACTTAGAGGTCAGAGAACTTAACTTCTTATATACTTTTTTCACAGCTAAAGAATAGCTAAAGGAAATTTTCAGTAACTTTTGCTATAAATATACTGTCCTGGACATTATCCTTTAAGCCCTCTCATGTACTTATAAAAAGGCTCACATGTATAATATTCTTTAAAATTCAGTGCTAGGAAAAACACTGCTTCTTTTTTCTTATATCAAGGTCTATATAATTAATCTAACTTCTGTTTTTGACTTTGCTGTCATTGAATTCATAGACAGCATTGAAACTCAATCAACAGTTTTGTATTCAATATTCACATGTTTCTTTTCCTTGGTCCTGGTTTTCTATTTATATTTCTAATTTATATCCCATCATATCTATCTATCTATCTATCTATATATATCTTACAAACTGTCTCCAATAATTTGTAGACAAAATCACAGTAAAAGTAGACATAAGTCTATAAAATAAAACTATTTTGGTTTTACTCTTTACATACATGATCTAAAGTAAATCTTAGTCTCTCACAGTCTCAATTTATTTATCTGTCAAACAGGACTGTTAATACCTGTGGAATTTGATTTAACCTCATTACATAAAATGAAATAATAGAAAAACACTTTTCAAAGACTATAGAAGGGCCATATCAATGAGAAGACATTGTGATCATCACAGCCTAAAAGGGTATTTGGGTTTATTTATTGTGAGTTCATTGTAGTTCAATGTTAGTTCAATGTAGTGATTAAGAATTTGAGCTTTAGAGAGCCAGAGGTTCATATCCATCAATTAATCATTAATGACTTGACCCAACTTCTTTAAGACTCAGTTCTCTTATCTATAAAGTGAGAATAACCCTAACCCTAACCCTCATGGAGTTGCAGGATTAAATTAATCCACGTTATCCCACTTGCTTTCATAACTCCAAAAACCATCTGTATACAGATGGGTTCTAAATTTATTACTTGACCTCAGCCTCTCCCCTAAACTCTGGACTCCAATATCCAATGCCTATTAACATCTCCAGGTGATTTTCTAGTAGGCATGTCAAATGTAACATGTCCAAAATGGGAGTCCTCCAACTCCCCCCCGTCATAAGCTTTCAACTCCTTCTCCCACTGCCTTCCCCATCTCATTTCCAGAGATGCTGTTCTTCTAATTGCACAGACCCAAATCTTAGAGGTATCCTGTCTTAATTTATTTTACAATAAATTATACTTAATTATTGAAGTATAATTTACATACAGTGATATGCTCAAAACTTAATTGTACAGCTTTATTAGCTTTGACAAATACTAATACACGCCACCTCCTATCAAGACAGACCATTTCCATTATCCCCAAAGTTCCCTTGTGCCCCTTTCCAGCCAATCTCCATGCACATTCCTACCTCCCTACCAGAAATAACCACTGATCTTATTTCTTTCACCACAGGCTGGTTTTATTTATGCTAGAACTTTACCTAAATGGAATCATCTACTGTATAGTTTTTTGTGTGTGCCTGGCTTCTTTCACTCAGCCTAAGGCCTTTGAGACTCATCCTTGGCTTTTTGAGTATCAGTGACTCCTTCCTTTTTATTGCCCAGTAATAGTCCATTGTATGAATATACTACAATTTGTTTTTCAATTCCTTGGGGTCGTTCTTGCCTGGTTTCTTTCTCCCACACCCAAAATCTGCTCAGTTAGCAAGTCTTCTGGCTCTGTCTTCAAATACAACCTGAAACTGACCAGTTCACTTTCTCCCCCCACACACTGCTACTCAATCAGTTCAGGGCACCACCCTCTCCTTCCTAACTAGTTTTCCTGCTTCTCTGCTTCCTGCCTTCACCTATTTTCTACACAGCAGCCAGAGTGATGATCTTAAACTATAAATCTGATCATGCCATGCCTTTTCAAAAAGAATAAAACCTTTTAATAAAAGATGAAATTCAGACTCAAATTCACACTGCTCCATCTGGCTCCTGGGTACCTCTCGAGGGTCATCTCCTATCCATCTCTCACCTGCTCATTGAATTTTAGTCACGTTAGCCTTGAAGTTTGTCAGACTCACAGGCATTTTCTTGCCTCCAGTCCTTCTCAGGTGCTGGCCATGCTGTACCAATTCTCTTTGCATCACTGGCTGTTTCTTTTCATCCTTCAGGTCTCAGCTTCAAAGTTCCTCTGCACAGAGAAGCCTTTCCTGACCAGTCTTATTTAAAGTGGGCCTCACGTCTACTTGATATATATATTTTTAAAGATCTACATGAAGAAACCTTTATTTTATTTTAAAAGTTTTATTGGTGTGTTGTTGATTTACAGCGTTGTCTTAGTTTCAGGTGTACAGCAAAGTGAATCAGTTATACATATACATATATCCACCCTTTTTTAGATTCTTTCCCCATATAGGCCATTATAAAGTATTAGGTAGAGTTCCCTGTGCTGTACAGTAGGTCCTTATTAGTTATCTATTTTATATATAGGAGTGTGTATATGTCCATCCCAATCTCCCAATTTCTCCCTCCCCCCACCTTACCCTCTGGTAACCATAAGTTTGTTTTCTACATCTGTAACTCTATCCCTGAACTTGTCTCTCATAACACTTAACAAAACTTGGAATTATATATATATATATATATATATATATGTATATTTGGTGGTTATTTGTTTCTTATTTGCCTTGCCTTCTCCACTGGCACATAAGCTCCAAGAAGGCAAAGACCAAATCTGTTTGATCTATTCCCACGGACCCAATGCCATCCCCACACAGAATAAGCCTTGAGTGACTGAATGAATGAATCTCATTTTTCTTTCCACGTCATCATTGTAGAAATGGAAGCATCATTGCTGGGTATGAAGTTGTTGGTTCCAGCAACACATCTGAACTGCTGTCAGGCATTGGGCAGGCGGCTAAGAAGGCTAAGACAGGCCTGCATCAGCTTTTTCCACTAGAAGACAACTCTTTCAGAGTGTTCGGAAAAGGTAACACTGGATTCCCGTCCTCTGTAGGGAAGTAGATTAGGGGAGCCTAATTAGTAGATTGTATTATATTTTGGAGATGTTCCTGACACAGAATTGTTCTAAGACTGAATTTTAGTAGAAACAAGTAGCTGTTTCTCCTCCCAACCAGGATGAAACTCACTTTCAGCTCACTATTTCAGGCTCTTGCTCATGCGTCAGCTGAGCTCCAATTCTTAGTGTAAACATCACACAAGACTGATTCACTGCAGGCACTGATGGAAATGATTCAGCAATAGTTTCCTGGTATACATGCTGGAAGAGCCCTGGGGCTGATGAAATTCCTAAATCATAATCCAAGGGACCCAGGAAAGAAAGCATTTTTTCCAGGTCATTCACATACACCCAGACACACAAACACACACAGATATACATAGACATACACACCCTACTTCTTTTCCTCAGATGTTTAAAAAATTCTTTACATTCAGTTTTAAACCTCTCTTACCAAGATTTGTGCCCCTTTCAACATTTATTCAACAAATATTTACTAGGTATCCAAAGTGATTAGGCACTTAAGACACAGCAGCGGGGAAAAGAAACAAAATTCATAGCCCTTGTGGTTCTTCCTTTCAAGGCTTCCTCTTCGCAGTCCTCACGTGGTAAGAATATATTATGAAGGGCCAGTTGCAAGAGGAACTAGTGGCTGATCACCATGTGAGAAGCCTTTAAAGGGGCACAAAGTAGGACATGTCATCCCCAAATGGCAACTGCCTATCTTTTAACCCTATCATGACTGCTTTGTCCCATAGTGTCTTGAAGATTTTCTGGTTTTCTAGCATTCTCTTAAAGAGTGAAAATATTTCCTGGGAAGGATCACACCCTGTCTTATTTTCACCGAATAGTTAACTATTTGATAGCCCGTTAAATTCAGATTGTTGGCATAGATCAGACACCTGGAGGGAAAGGGGGCCAGCCTTGGGGAGGGTAGCACATCAGGAAAGGGGAAAAGGGGCTGATGGCGTGAAGCTGGGCATCAAAGACAAACTTCTCCTACTCCTGAGTTTTGCCTGGGTTTTGTCTGAAAACATGACTTAAAAAGTACTGCTTTATAGTTTATAGAGAGTGTCAAAATATTGAGACATTTTTCTTCTTTGTTTCCATTCTTTTCCAGCCCAGTGTAACAGCATATTCTTTGGATTTGGGTCTAAGAATGATGAGTATACTCTTCCCTGTAGCAGCGGCTACTCTGGAAGCATCACGGCCAGGTGCCAACCCTCTGGGTGGCATGTCCTCAGGGAGACATGTGTGCTCTCTGAGCTGGAAGAACTGAAGAAGGTAAAAAAAGCATTTCCACCTTGAAGATTTGCCCTGGTTTTGAGTTTCACAGTGGGTGTCTCCCAGTGAGCATGGCTCATGGTGGAAGGTAAAATGTATCCATTTGTCTCATTGGTCAGAAGTCAGTGACATCAGACCCTGGGAAACCCAGGGAGTGTAGACGTGAGTCGTGAGTCTAGGTAGCAGCCGAGAACCTCAGAAATGTAAGATTGGGTGGTTTTGGGGGGAGGGTGCTGCAGAGGTGTGAATCGATGCTGAAGAGAGCTGAAGATGGCAGAACAGCAAGTAAGCTGGCCTCTGAAAGCCTGGGAATCAAAGATCCAAGTGAAGGTATCAGTCAGAAGCTATAACCTTACTACATTTGCCAGAAAGCGGGGCAGGGACTGAGTCAGCCATATAGAATGATAGAACTCCAGTGGCTCTCCAGGGCCACGTGCCTCACCAACTTCCTTCTGTAGATCAGAAAAGGGGAGACTGAGGGGCTAGTGGCCCCTCTGGTCACAGTAGTGTTGAACTAGAAACGTGGTCCCTTGATTTCCAGTCCAGTGCTATGACCTCCACATGATGCTCTCTTAGGAAGTTTCAAGTACTTAAGACGTAGTAGATGGAAAGAAGATGGAAGCAAACGGTGAGGAGTTAAAACTCAAGTCACGGAAGACGAACTCCAAGACCAGTTCACAGACACTGTCCTGCAAATAGTTCATAGTGAGGAGAACTTCAGTCCCAGCCAGAGACCCTGCTTTGGAAGCAGAGAACCCCACGATATTCACCAAGGGACTGTGGAAGGTTTACGGCTCTCTTTCTGGACCTCAGTTTTCTCATCTGTAAACTGGGGAGGGAGATTGGAGCAGATGTCTTCTGAGGTTTATCCTTGTTCTTGCCTTCTTTGGCCCAGTTTCTGGACATGAATCGTAGCTGGGACTAGGTCACCCCAGGGTGTAAGGACAGTCAGATCCCAGGCACCCTAGGCAGAAAACAGCTCTGTCAGCTGAGAAGAATAAAAAAGGAAAACAGGGGGGATCTGGGATCCTGGGTTGATGTGCTTTCAACAAAGAGAATATCCCTCTCGGCTGCCTTCCAAATTAGCTCAGTGTCCTGGAAGCAGATGGGAGCCTCAAGGAAGAAGTAAAACCCCAAATCCAGTGACCAAGTGTAGCAAAATCTCCCTGTATGTCCCTCTAAATCCTCTCTAGGGATTTCTCAGCATAGTATAATGGATATAACATAGGATTTAGTGCCAAGTAGACCCTACCTTTCCACTTCCTAGCTGGGTACTGTTTGGAAAGTCACTGAATCTCACTGAACATCAGGTTCTGTATCATCAGGGTAACAATTTATATAAAAGTGCTTCTTAGTGAATCTCTTCAAGTTTCAGTTTCCTTAATCATAAAATGAAAATGATCATGGTACCTCCTTTAAAGGGTAGTATAAAGATGAAATCAGTGAATCCCCAGTAAAACATTTAGCACACTGTATGGAAAATAAAAAACACTGAATGACAACCATTATATTGTTGTTATTATTGTTATATGATTATCCTACGTTATAATGCACCATACAAATTCTGGTTATTCGTGGCCATGAAATCTGATTTAAGTCTGATGAAGCACAAGCATTTCATTGTTTTCTAGAACATAACCATTTCTATTCCTAGAATTTCAGTGTGATGGCCAGCAACGCCACTGAGGCAACCGTGTCTTCCTTGGTGCAGAATCTTTCAGTGGTCATTCAGCAAAACCTATCAACCACAGCCGGGAATCTGGCTTCTGTGGTGTCAATTCTGGGCAATATCTCATCCCTGTCCCTAGGACGACACTTCAATGTGTCCAGTTCGACAATGGAGGTAAGGTCTGCCTGAGCTTGAATGGCTCACTTTAAATGCTCAATCTTGCAGGAGGAATGGCAGAAGCCCCAGTTGATGGGGTGCCATTGAAAAGGACCAAAGAGCCATGTAACAGTCTTGACGTGAGCTTCACTGCTTCCTCAGCAGTGTATAAGCAACCTCCGGGATCAATTATGTGAGTTCAATGTGAGAGGGAGCTGCCTCCAGGCAGACTGCCTGGACAGCATCTGGCTGAGGGGAAGGCGTGAGCCTCTGCTCTGAATGACACAGTGCCAAGTTTTTAATATTTAATATTGAGTCGGCAGTTGTTCCTTCCCGTGGCCATAAGCTCTGACTTTAGTATATGATATTTAATATATTTTAAGAACTCCATTTTTTCGACTGGGGAATTCATGATTTAGTTTGGATATTTAAAAATTAACTTTAGGGCTTCCCTGGTGGCGCAGTGGTTGAGAGTCCGCCTGCCGATGCAGGGGATACGGGTTCGTGCCCCGGTCTGGGAAGATCCCACATGCCGCGGAGAGGCTGGGCCCGTGAGCCATGGCCGCTGGGCCTGTGCGTCCGGAGCCTGTGCTCCGCAATGGGGGAGGCCACAACAGTGAGAGGCCCGTGTACAGAAAAAAAAAAAAAAAAAAAAAAAAAAAAAAAAAAAAAAAAAAAATTAACTTTAAAAATTACTCAAATGAGACATGCTCAGTATAAGATATGCAAATAAACAAAAAGAAAAATAAGTGATATGTAATCTTGTCACCCTAGAATAGCCACTGCTTACATTTTGCGTGTCACCTCCGTGCCTAGAAAATTGACAAAGGACACATAGCAGGTACTCAATAAATATTTGTTAAATAAATATCCCTCCAAACACTTTGGATGTGTGCATTTTATATGTTAAAGCATATAATATTTTACAAAATTGGGTTATATAATGTATATGTCACATAATCCCACAATCCTGCTTAACTATATAAGGTGAACATAACATCAGAGATGACATTAAGTGTGAATAAGTTAAACCCCCTGAATCAAAGATGCTCAGATTTGTTTTGTTTTTTAGAGTCTGGCTATGCATTGTTTACAAGAGACTAACTAAAACAAGATGACACAAAAAGGCTAAAAATAAGATGAAGGACAAAAACAGAGCAGCAAACACAAACAAAAAGAAGGCAGAGGTTGCTGGGGCAATAGGAGAAGCTCACTGTGGGATTCGGGCCAGAAGCCACAGAGGGCTCAGTTAGGGTAAGACTCAGCCAGAGGGATAGACGCCCGCAGCAGATGCCTGGGAACCAGACCCGTAAGAGTGAGTGAGGGTCCTGGGTGAGAAAACGCTGCCTTCCAGGTACGTTTGGAAAAGGAACCTGGTTTTTGTTGTTGCAATTGTTTTTGTTTGTTTGTTTGGCCTTACTGCTTGAGGGATGTTAGTTCCCCAACCAGGGATGGATCCTGGGCCTTCAGCAGTGAAAGCACAGAATCCTAACCACTGAATTGCCAGGGAATTCCTTTAAAATGAATCTCAAACTGAGACTGACCCTTAAAACCCACAACAACTCAATGCTTCCTTGTTGCATGTCCAGTGTTTAAGGATTTTTGCTATATATTCTCCTCTATTAAAGAAAAGTCATAAATACAAATGAATTAAAACTTGAACATTCATGACATGAATTTAGAACTTCTAATATTAGCAGAAAAACATGATATGGGAAAGCAATTGCAAGTAACGTTTCACTCTTGGACCCTCAGCCTGAGGACTCATGCAGTCCCGTTTGGCATCTCAGAAGGAAGAAAATGCACACTCTGCAGCACCCATTGCAGGATTCTCCTCCTCTATGCCAAAGCCCCAACCGGAGTATGAATACCCAGGGGTGATCACCCTGGAACTGACATGATTCTGCTGACCCTCATTTCTTTTTTTTTTTTTTTTTTTTTTTTGCGGTACGCGGGCCTGTCACTGTTGTGGCCTCTCCCGTTGTGGAGCACAGGCTCCGGACTCGCAGGCTCAGTGGCCATGGCTCAACGACCCAGCCGCTCCACGACATGTGGGATCTTCCCGGACCGGGGCACGAACCTGTGTCCCCTGCATCGGCAGGCAGACTCTCAACCACTGCGCCACCAGGGAAGCCCTGACCCTCATTTCTTAACCCAATGCTTCCACTGCGTGGAGCACCAGAGCTGAATTTCATTGCTGAGTTTTAATGTGGTCCTCAACTGAGCCAATTCTCTGGGCAATTTTCCTGAGCTTAAGACTAATGACTATCCACCCGTAGTCCTCTGACCTGTTTACTCAAAATCCAACCTGACTTTCACCCTTGTATTTCAGAATGTCATCAGTATATCTGACCACATCCTTAATTCTGCCTCGGTAACCAACTGGACAGTGTTACTTCAGAAAGAAAAGAATGCTGGATCCCAGTTACTAGAGTCACTGGAAAATATCAGCGTTCTAGTCCCTTCGACAGCTCTGCCTCTGGAATTTTCTCGAGAATTCATTGACTGGAAAGGGATTCCAGCATCCTCAAATCAAAGCAATTTGGGTTATAACTATCAGACTGAAATGTTCCCCCAAAACTCCTCCATTCCCATCAGAGGCCATGCATTAATTAGGTCAGACCAATTCCGGGAACCCCTTCCAGAAACTATCATCAGCATGACCTCCTTGACCCTGGGGAACATTCTACCTGCTACCAAAAATGGAAATGCTCAGGTCAATGGGCCCGTGATATCCATAGTTATCGCAAACTATTCCATCAATGAAATTTTCCTGACTTTTTCCAAGATAGAATCAAATCTGAGCCAGCCTCATTGTATGTTTTGGGATTTCAACCATTTGCAGTGGAACGATAATGGCTGCCACCTAGTGAATGAAACTCCAGACTCTGTGACGTGCCGCTGTACTCACCTGACCTCCTTCTCCATGCTGATGTCACCCTCTGTCCCCCCTCCCATCGTTCCCGTTGTGAAATGGATCACCTTTGTGGGACTGGGGGTCTCCATCGGAAGTCTCATCTTATATCTGACCATCGAAGCTCTGTTTTGGAAGCAGGTCAACAAAAGCCAAACCTCACACACACGTCACATTTGCATGGTGAACATAGCCCTGTGCCTCCTGATCGCAGACATCTGGTTTATTGTCGCTACCTCCGTGGACACCACGGCAAACCCTTCTGGAGTCTGCACAGCTGCAGTGTTCTTTACACACTTTTTCTACCTCTCCTTGTTCTTTTGGATGCTTACGCTCGGCTTCCTGCTGGCTTATCGGGTTATCCTCGTGTTCCACCACATGGCCACGCCTTTGTTGGTGGCTGTCGGGTTCTGCCTGGGCTATGGGTGTCCTCTCATTATATCCATCATCACCATTGCGGTCACACAACCCAGCAATGGCTATGAAAGGAAGGATGTGTGTTGGCTTAACTGGTCCGATGGGAGCAAACCTCTCTTGGCCTTTGCGGGTCCTGCCCTGACTATTGTGGCTGTGAATTTGGTGGTGGTCCTGTTAGTTCTCACGAAGCTCTGGAGGCCCGCTGTTGGAGAAAGGCTGACTCAGGAGAGCAAGGCCACTGTCGTCCGTATAGGGAGGAGCCTTCTCGTTCTGACCCCCCTGCTAGGGCTCACCTGGGGGTTTGGCATAGGAACAATGGTTGACAGCCAGAATCTGGCCTGGCATGTTATTTTCGCATCACTCAATGCATCCCAGGTAAGAGCGATGAGAACAACCTATTACATCATCGGGTAATTGGAATAAATGTAGAGAAGTGAGGATGGGAAGACCACTCTGGGGGCGATCTCATTTCCCTGCCTCTAGCAGGACTATTATAACCCAAATTGCCTGGCAACAGTGAATAGAAAAAAATAAAATAAAAAAAGATCCCGTCTTCCCAACAGTTATTCTCATACTGAAGCAGAATATTAGGCTTCTTCAGTAATCCATTCCGGGGTTTTAAATCTGTTAGAGTTCACGTAGTTAACTCTCATCTCTCTTGCCGTTGACCCAGTCCTCTTTGTCTTGTGCTGATGTCTGTTAAAGCACACAGGGAAAGGGAAATAAATCCAGAGTGCTTTTTGAGTCTGAATGGTGCAAGGGAAGTCCCCAACGTGCCATAAAGCAGGGCCTGGCCAACTGTAGGCAGCACTGTCTTTGTAAATAAAGTTTTATTGGAACACAGCCATGCCCATTCATCTACATAGGGTCTGTGGCTGTCTTCCTTGCACAGGCAGAACTGAGCAGTTGTAAGAGACTGGATGACCTGCAAAACCTGAAATATTTACTCTCTGGCTCTTTACAGAAAAAGTTTGCCAAACTCTGCTGCCAAGGCTGGGTTTTACATGCCATGATCAGAGAGTGTTCAGGGAGTAGGTGGGCAAAGCAATCCTTAGGTTTTGGTGAATCGGGAAGAGAGTGTTCAGTCCTGGTTCAAGAAATATTTACTGGTTCTCCTCTGGACAATGACTCAGGGTAGTGGTGGTTAAATGTTTGAGCTCTGGAGTTAAATAGCTCTGGGCTCAAATATGTCATGCTATCCAACTGTGTGACTGCTAACAAATTATTTAATTTCTCTATACCTTAATTCTCTCATTTGGTACACAGGGATAATATTATTACCTGTATCTTAGAGTAAATGTGAAGAGTAAATGAGATCATTTAGCACTTAGTGCAGTGCCTGGCACAGAGTAAGTGCTCAGTAAGTATCTCCTGAATCCAGTTGGTTCTCCACCTACTGCAACAAACCAGGGTACATTTAGGTGGTGGCACAGAGGGCAGTCATGGAGAGCACACACCTAATGGTGACAGGTTTAGGGAACTTCTGTCCAGGGCCCTTGGTGACATGCTGTCTGAACAGACACCAATTGAGGGTCCTCTGCCTGGGAGGAGAATTTCAAGGTCCAAGAAAGACTCTGCCAAGGGTTACAGAAGGGCTGGATGGACCTGATGGAAAGGATGCTGATATAGTCAACTTCCTCTACTTGGCCTTGGGGTCGGACTTCAGTGACTGCTGACATCATAGACGCTTAGTTAACGTTTGTTTAATGCCTAAAGAAAGACTAAGACATAGAAGCAAATGGAAGTTCTTTGTTTTGGGTTTAGGATGACACAAAGGGGAAAATGATGCTCCATGTGTGTTTCAGACCTTATTCATGCAATAATTTAATTATATGTTCAACCAAAAAAAAAATGTTTGCATACTTTGTGTTAATCCAGGCATCGTGGAGTTTACACAGTATCCTTACCTTCAAGGACCCACAGTCAACAGGGGGACAGACAAGGAAATAATTTCAATGTTGGGGGATATAATAGAATAGTAATACATAAAAATGCTTTCTTTACTGGAAAAGGAAAAGATAATACATGTGCCTTATTCCTTTTTTTAAGGGCTTTTTCATCTTATGTTTTGGAATGCTCTTGGATAGTAAGGTATGTGTATTCATTTCTCTCTTTCTCCTTTAACCCAGGCATCTAGTCCCTCCCCTTCAGTTCTAGGGCCCTTATTCATATATAAGAAGTTAGACCATGGGTACCTGCATAATAAAATTCTATAATTTCACAAAAGGCAGGTTCAGTCAGGAGACAAAGAAACTAAACACTCATTGCTGATAATAGAGCTGTAGAGAACTAACCACAACATATAATGTGAACATTGTAGAAAAAAAGGGGAAACTTGTTTTTACTTTTAAATTATGATTTGGCATAATTAACCAGCAGAAAAACTTTCCTTAGGGGTGAATTCCTTTTTGCTCCTTTACTTAATTTATTCATTCACTTAGAATATGCTGAAAGGCCTATCTATTTGTATGTTTCTAGAATTTTATATAGTAAATATTACATAGCCTCTAACATTAAATAGAATTCCTAATGAAGGATGACCAATGTAAGTAAATGATAATAGAAAAAACCTTAAACTTCTTTCATTATTTTTCTAAGCTTTGAGCAATTCTGCAGAGAGAGGTAAAGACAATAAGCTAAAAAATGTAGCCTCTGTTTTAATAAGAAGATAAGGATATTTTATAATTATCATAATTGGTGCACATGCCTCCAAACCCCTGTTTACAAAGAAGCAATTTGCCTCCTTCTTGATTGGACTAAATAATTCTGTTGTTGGCACCATTCACTTGATGAGGACACTCTCCACTTCAAAGACAAACTTCGATTTAGCCACTATTGCCAATTACTAATGTCTAGAATCTGAATTATTATGTTTTTTGGTACTGTTGCTCTTTGTTTCATTCTAGATTTGTTTACGGGTAAAGAAAAGAAATAAAGGAAAAGCAATCCTTTCATCAGATCCACATGCTTAAAGTCTATTAAATGTTTCTGGGAAATACTACTACTAAATAACAATTACACTCTGCAGTTTTGTTCTTGATTTGCCTCTGTATGATTGCCTATGTGTAGTTCCTCACTATTTCTTTTTTGCCCTGTAGCTGCAAAAGCTGCTACTCAACAAGTTGTCTCCTTTAAGCTTTTGGAATCAAGCATCAAAGGTAATCATCTCCTGCAGTGGTGGAGGCAATTCGTGGAGTTCCAGTTTTGCACTTTTATACACAGTCCCACGGCAAGCCCACTTTTGTGTAAACCCCTTGAGTTTCTGTCACGTTATATTCCTGGTATCTGGCACGATGTCCAGCACATGGTCAATACTCATTAAAGAGCTGTTGAATGAATGAGTGAATGAGTGAATGGATGAATGGATGCGAAGGTGTGGAAAGCTTCAAGGATGCTCAGGCATGGGGTTCTGTGGTGCTCTTGTGAGCAAATACATTTCAACAGTGTTGTTTGTTATAGTCTGACTTGTCTCCCAATATCTAGAATCAATAGGGTCCTTCTCTCTGCCTGCCTGTCTAGATCTCCTGCAGACCCCTTTTCCTTCTCCAGAAAATCAGAGGGGGAAGTCTACATTAACTTCTAATATATAAAAGGATCTTTATGAATTTTCTCTTATGCTGGTGTACCTGACTTTGTCCCTTGCAATTTTAGCTCTTCAGTCTACAAACTGACAAGTTTGTATGGAAACAAAGGATTCTTGTTTTCATTCTTTGCCACAAAAGTGCAATCCATGTAAGGAACAGTATAGTTAGGATCAAAAGTACTTGCCTCTCGGTTTTGTATTTTTGACGTTAACTCAGACTTTTGTCTTTTAGCAAGACACGGAGGGCCTTTCAGAAAGGGTTCTAAAGCAGAAATTTCTGTGTGTGATAAAAATCAGCCAATTTAAGTGCATGAAAAACTACATGGATATTTAGAGATTTTTAACAAGGGATAATATAACGTTTTGAAATAAAAAAAACAGTGAGGAAATTAGCCTCTGACATTTTTATAAAATAATTTTCCTGCGTCTGCATTTCATAGGAGAGGGCTGTGGGTTAGGAAGCTGCGACCCCAGGAGCTGGCAGACCTGCCCTGTATTTCTGACTCAGTAACCAATTGGCTGTGTGACCTCAGGAAAGTCACTTAGTACCTTTTGGTTTCAATGTTCTCAAGATGTAAAAATTAAGTGTTAGACTAGTTACTCAAAGCAGAAGTTCTAATATTCTGTGATTTTGATTTTATGTCTTGAAGAACTAAAATCCCTTGAACCAGAAAATGTGAAACTAATGAATCATTCTCTACTCTTAAGAAAAGGAGGGAGTTAACAGCATGTGTGACTGCATTAAAGTCGAACCTTAGTTGGTAAAGCAAGACAGGACACTCCCCGCCCTACGAAGCAGGAAGTCAGAGTTTTTCTCATTGGAAGGGCAAAGAGAGAAAAACACTGAAAAGTAAAATACACCAAAACCAAAAGTAAAGATGCCTGACAGTGGTTTATCTCCCTGTTTTTAATGTAAATTGTTGACCCTTTTCAGAAGGCAACAGTGGTCAGTGAGGGCTTTGCATCTTCTGGATTTGTACCCCTTCTCCAGTTTCACTTTCAAATTAGGTGACAAAAATGAGATTTTGTTTTCTTGGTAGGTGGCTCATTTGCTTTAAAGTAAATGTACATTTGGCAGAAGAAAAAAATGAGTATTTGTAATTTCTGAGGGAGTTTGAATGAAAAAGCAGGCACCTAGAAGAATACTTTGAATGCCTAAATGACTTGGTTTTCTTTTGTGCAGCAAAACTCATCAGATTCATCTGTCAAACCCAGATTCAAAAAGACTTTCAACCCATTCCAACACAAAGGTGAGTTACAACAAACCAAAGGTTCTAAGGGGTAGGAAGAAAGAGCATGAATCCATCATGGGCAACTCACTTTAGAGTCCAATCAAAATTCTTTGAAGTTCAGATAAAGTTCAAGTGTCGGAACTTGAAAAAGCATATTTCCCTCCCCAAATGCTCCATGTGCTCATCCAGAAGCTTTGGGTCCTGTTATCACTGCCACCAACCAGCCTGAGGGCTTTTAATAAATCTCTTTATCTTTTTGGACCTTTGTTCCTCATCAGTAAAAAGAAAAACTAAGAGATCACTAAGTTTCCTTCCAGCAGTAACATTCAGTGATCTCAAACCAATCTCATTCCCCAGCGTCTGAAAATACGGTGCTTCTCTTCTCAAATGAGAGATGTCTGACGAATGTAAGCTTCTATGGCATTAATAAAATGCTGTACACCCTAACCTCTTCCTAACACTGTCCAGAATTGTAAGGAATTGCATAGGCTTATTTTTATTTTGGTCTTATGCTTGATTCCAACATAATAGCAATAATTCTTATCCTCTTTTTCCTCTTTTAGGCATTTATGTACTTTCTTATACTGGAGAGTCCTCAAATGACATCATGCTAACTCAGTTTTCATCAACTGAATAAGGCCAGGAGCCCTAAAATCAAGGAAAATTTTTTGGAGCAAATTGACATTAGAGCTCAGTGTCAGTGAAGAAATCATGCTCAATATTCAATGAATTTTTCTGATTTTGGAGTCTGAGAATATAATAAGGAACTCTCAGCAGTTTCATGACAGCCATCTTTATTTTCAGTTAAATGGAGAGATTTACTTCCATGGGTTTTGATTCAAAGGAATTGCTTCATAAATGTAGAAGATTAGGTTTTTGTCGGAAATTATGTCAGTTGTACTAGCCCCTCACTGCCACAAACTATGGTTTCCTTTTTCATAAAATAGCATTATTCATGTGACATTTCTAATCACCTGAATTGGAGTAAGGAAATGTCATGAAATCACTTTAGATACATTGATGGACCATGTTCACTTTCTTATAAAAAAGTCACTGGTGAAATTTCCTAGAGAAAAGGCGTTTTCCTCCAAAAACTTCCAGTTGGATTTTATGCTTGTTTTTGCTTTTTAGGTACAGTCACTGAACTTTGAAAGTTAATCAGAAACAAAATAGAAGTGTCCATTTCAGATAGCTTCATAGTCGTTACTTAGGAAGTATAAAGCAGTATTTTATATATATATATATATAAATATATAAAATGCATTAGTTTTCAGTTTACAAGTCACTTTCATCTGGTCCCCCATCCAATAATGTGAGGTGTCCAGGCAGACCTAGTGCAGAGATGATGAAATAGAGGCTTGGACAGGTGAAGTGACTTCCCAAAGTGAAGCCAGTAAAGGGCGCTTTTAGGACTTTTGGTTCCTAGTCCATTTCTACAACCTCATAACAGTCTTGAAAATTACCTGCAATCCTAAGCAAGCCTTATGAGGTTAGATACGAGATTCATCCTCCCAGAATTCTCTCTATGTAAGAGGAAAATTGAGGGAGAATTTGGTTGTCAGCATCCAGAAAGACCTTAAAGCACCTGGTTTTCTTTCATAATACACTATAGGCACTTTTGGAAGTTATTTACATGTATGGCCGATACATGTATCAGCCATACATGTAAATATATGTATTATATATTACATGTAATATATATTACATGTAATAATACATGTATTATTACATGTATGGCTACTTTTGGATGAGATAGAAAGCAGCAGGTGAAGGCACTGTAGGAAGCAACATTTCCCTTCCATACTACCATCACTTGGGGCTCACCTGAGTTTCAGTCCTGACCACAGTGCCCAGAAGAACTAAGCCCTTTGATTCATCCTTGCTTCCAGAGTCTCCTAGAAATCTGCTGTGGCATTTTTAAAGCAAGTGTTGATTTTTTTCAATAACAATTGCAGTGTTGATGATGATGACGGTGGTGGTAAGAAGTCATAAAAGAAGAAGCAACATGTAGAGAGTGCTCACTATGTGTTAGGCATTATTCTAAGTGCTTTGCATCTATTAACTCATGTAATCTTCACAATAAGCTTGTGAAGGGGGAATAATATTATCCCTGTTTTACAGCTGCTGAAACTAAGGCACAGAGAGGTGAGATGTGAGCAGGGCAACATGGATGGTAAATGGCTATGCCAGGGTAGTAGTTATGGAAGTTGAATTACAATAAGAAGAGGGTTATATAAGTCAGCCTAGCAGGATTGGAACTGCTAATTTAATTGTAATTAGAATCCTAGACTCCTTGGCTGCAAGGGAGCTCAGGCATCATCTAGCTACTATTTTATGAGTAGCCCTGATGTCCTAAGTCTCAGCAGCCTGTGATTACAAAAGTAAGTCAAGTCCACATTTACTGCTATCTGTAGGAGTATATTAGTCAGCTCAGACTGCCATAACAGAACATCACAGACCAGTGGTTTAGACAACAGAAATTTATTTTCTCATGGTTCAGGAGTCCAGGAAGTCCAAGTTGAAGCTGCCGTTGGGCTTGTTTTCTAGTGAGACTGCTCTTCTGTCTTGTCTGTGTCCTCACATGGCCTCTTCTCCATGTACATGCAAATAGAGCTCTCTGGTGTCTCCTCCTCTTCTTATAAGGACACCGATCCTATCAAATTAGGGCCCCACCCTTATCAGCTCATTTCACCTTAATTACTTCCTTACTGACCCTGTCTCCAAATAATCACATTGGCGGTTAGAGCTTTGACATATGAATTTTGCAAGGACACTATTCAGTCCATAACAAGTAGCTAGAATTTTTATTTGCCTGTTTAATTGAAATTAGGGTCTTTTAAAAGTGTGTTGGATCACATACCATATATCATGTTTGTCTAACCCACTGACTACACACACATTCAGCTCAGCTCCCTTCCAGAATGGCTACTGAAACAACAATAAAAGAATTAAAAAAGGAGAAAGACATTAGAATATTTTCTATGGCTGTGTAAAAAACTGCCACAAACTTAGGGGTTTAAAACAACCTGCATTTATTTTCTCACAGTTTCCCTGGGTCAAGAGTCCAGACACAGCTTAATTGGGTCCTCTGCTCAGGGTCTCACAAGACTGAAGGAGCTAGCTGGTCTACATCTTTATCTGGAGGCTCGACTGGAGAAGAATCCACCTCCAACTCATTCAGTTTATGGGCAGAATTTATTTCCTTGCAGCTGTGGTAAAGACAACCTTGGCTTTTCGCTGACTATTGGCCAGAGGCTACCTTGGGACACTAGAGGTCACCTACACATCCCTGCCACTGGGATTTTCCAAAATGGCCACTTATGTCATTAAGCCTGCAAGGAGTGTCTCTTAGTCCAGTCTGCTTTTAAGACAGAGTCTTGTACAATATAAGGTAATCAGGGGAGCGACATCCTATAACTTTTTCCATATTCTATTGGCTAGAAGTGAGTCACAAGTCCTGGCCACACTCAAGGGAAGGGAATTTTTAAAGGTGTGAACAGCAGGAGGAGGGGATTACCGGACCTGAGCTACTAAGGATAAGGAGAGAGAGAGGAAGCAACAGCAATAGAACTTTGGAAAGCAGGTGGGGTGAGTGCAAACTGACTTAGCTTGCCTAAGAAAGCTAAATATGAAGCCAGAAGCGGGGGAAGCCAAGAAGCAAGCTGCTTTACCCTGCAGAATCCCCCAAGACACTTGAGACTTGGCAGCACCAGTGCTTCCGTAAGAAGTGAAGTGAAGGTGGAACTAAACCGTACAGTTGTTCAAAGTCAGTTTAGGAAACAGACTCTCAGATGCCTCCCTCAGCCCAAGCAACCAAGTAACCATCCCTTCTTCCATCCTAGCAATAGAATATATGGATATGTGGGAAAAACATGGGATTTGGGGACTGAGAGACTTCAGAAGCATTTGAGGGAGAGTTTACCATCTCCAAAACAGAGAGATTCAGTGAAAGTTAACATATAACACCAGCAGCGAGGTTTACCTCCTCCTGGCAAGAGACTGGAACGATCCTCTCTGGAGAATCTGATCACCAGGAGAAAACACTGAAAGATACTGACTCTGGGTGTTTGCTAATGAAATGTTCACACAGCTCACCCTACAGTGAAGCCAAGAGCCATCAGACGCACTTTGTTCACAGACCTTCCAATCAGCTCTTCAATGTCCTACTCTGAAAAGTATAGCCAAACTGTCACAGCCCACTAGGCTCTCTAGGAAAGCACCCAGTATTAAATGCAGAAGCCAAAACAAACAAAGAGCCAGTATGGTGTCACCTAGAATCCAGTTCTATGAGCTCGACTAGAAGATGAAGGAGAAAACAGAGAAAGGAAGCTGGGGCAGGGGCAGGCGGGTGGGGGGACATGACTAGAAAGAGGGGGAAGGGCAGAGATCAATACTAACCTCCAACAGAACATTGCCTTTATGAACAGGGTGCTATAAAAAGGCACACTGGGGCCACAAAAAGAATCTTTGGAACTAAAAATAGAATAACATAACCACTAAAACACTTCAACTGAGGGGATGGAAGAGAAAGTTGAGGCAATGACCTGGAAAATAGAAATAAAAGAAAAAGATGTAAAATGAAAGAGAAAAAAATTAGAGGACTAGACCCAGAATTTCACCATTTGAATCGTAGGATTTTCAGAAAGAAAGACTAGAGGAACAAAAGGAAGGGCATCATTAAAGTAATAAATAGAGAACAATTCTTGGTCACTTAGGGTCATGAGTTTCTCTACTGAAAAGGCCCACAGAATGCCCAGTATGATAAGTGAAAATAGACCCACAGTTAGACATGCTATCATCTGAATATGTCTTCCCCCAATTCATATGTTAGTACCTAGTCCCCAGGGTGATGGAGGTAGGAAGTGGGGCCTTTGGGAAGTGTTTGGGCCATGAGGGTGGATGTTGCATGAATGAGATTCGGGCTCTTATAAAAGAGGTCTCACAGAGCTCCCCAGCCCTTTCCACCACCCGAGGATGTAGCAAGAAGCCGGACATCTGCAACCTGGAAGAACCTTCACCAGATCTTGTACTTCCCACCTCCAGAACTGTGATGAATAAGTATTTGTTGTTTATATGGCATCCAGTCTATAGTATTTTTCTATGGCAGCCCAAATGGACTGAGACAACATTATTGTGAAATTTCAGGTCACAGAAGAAAAAAAAAGACAATGCAAATATTTTCAGAGAGAAAAAGTGGGATTTACCTGAAGGATCCAAATCAGAAGATTATCAGGACTCTTCACAGCAGCAGTATAAGCTAGAAAACAATGGAAAATGTCTTCAAAGTGTTGAGAAGAAAAGATTGCAACCTAAAAGCAATTAAGTGTGAGGAAGAATAAAGATAGTTTCAGATGCAGAAATTCTTGACACGTTTTCCTGCAGTACTTCCTTTCCCAAAGGTTACTGGGGCATAGGCTGCACCAAAGGCAGCAATAAGCCCAGAAAGACTTGGGACACAAGATGCAGTAGAAGAGAGAGAGAGAGGGAACCTCTAGGGTGGGAATAAGGGAGTCGCTAGCCAGACAGCTGCCGTGGGGCAGGTCCAGGCTGGACCCACAGGGGAAATTGCTCAACAAGGTGAAAATGATAGGATACCTGATATACTTGAGTGTTATTTAGAAGAGACCTACATACTTTGAGGTAGGTTGGGTATGGATTTTTCATAAGAACACAGAAATCTAAGCAAGTAAAAAAAAGTTACACCTAACAAAAATAAAATCTTGTGCAGAAAAGGAAGAGCAATTAAGCATACTACTTGGCTCAGCTATGAATAGAGCATACAGAGTGCCAATAATGTGAAATGATTTTGATATAACCAAAATAATAACAATGTATCGGGAAGGTGGAGAATAGGAAGTATATTTGAGAGGATAGGAAAAGAGATCTAAATACTCATTCTTTGTTTTTGGAAATCAATAAAACTGAGAAACCAAGAAGTAGCATTATAGTCATGTTATTTAGAAACATAGAAATAAATATCAAAAGAATCAACTAAATCAGTTAAAAGAGTTTGTCTCTGAGAAGCAGGGAATTATAGAGTTATTTGACTCTTGAAATCATATCCATGTGACTTTGGTTTAATGTGTGTGTGTGTGTATAATTGGAGATACCATGGGACATCCTGAAATAGGAAGTCACCTTGATTGATTTGATTGGCCACAAGCTTATGTAGCCTTGGTCAGCTGCTTCAGTTCTTGGAGATGCCTATGAAACCTTCAATTTGTAATGTCCAGTAGGCCACTTGGCATACCAATCTATTGTTCAAGGGAAAATCTGGGCTAGAGATACACTCTTAGGGTCTTCACCCTGGAGATTATGGTTAAAGCCATGGGACCAGATGAAATCACCTAGCAGGTACAGGGAAAGAAGTGAGTAGGTCTAAGCATTGAGCTTTAAGGGTACCCCCATCATTTAGAAGTAGGAAGAGGAGGAGGATTCAGTAAAGAGGAAGGAGAAGGGAAGCCTGTGAAGTAGGAGGGAAACCAGGACAATGAGACCCAGAAGCAAAGGAAAGCATTTCAAGAAGGAGTTCAAGGACAGCAATTGGGTTAACTACTGCTGAGAGTCCAGAAAGATAAAGAGCCCGACTTGCCCATTCCAGTTTGAATGTGAAGATCTTTAATGTATGAATATAATAGGTACTCAGAGTAAGAAATTCCACTAGTGGAAAGTTTCACACTGAATACAGAGAACGGAATCGTGTTTAGATGTTGCCATCCCTCATATTGGATAAGCTCTTCCAGATCTGCAACTAGCTATTTTAGAAAGATTAATTTTCTCTCTGTTTTTTGGATGCTTCCAGAACAAATGGAGGGGCTGAGGGATGGTCATTTTGTCACACCTAGAATGTTTCCCAGCCTGATGCAGATTTTGCTAAAAGTCCCAAATCTATTTGTTTCTAAATGATTCTTATGAGGAAAGACAATGTGCCTTTTGTTAAAATAAGGCAGCAAAACTGTGCTGTACTTGCCTTTATTAAACTTCAGGGGGCGGGCTCTGACCAAGAAATAAAGCCTGGACAAATTGCTCAAAGCTTAAATACACCTGAGATCCAGCCTGGAATGTAGCGAGGTGAAAGGCGTTTTAATCCAACTACTCTAATTAGGAACAACTTACAGTGTTGCTACTGTGTTTTGTCTAGTAAAAGAGATTAGGGAGCTAAGAACATAATAACTCCGTCTGGGGTTGGGAAACAATACCTCTGTTTCCTGGGTTTAAGCCCAAGGGTGCTGACGAACACTTGAAGGCTGCTTTTAAGCAAAGCAGGAATTAACCATGGTTGGCAGGGGATTTTTGCCTGCTAGAAAACCAGTGTTTTATTTAAAATGTAGGTTGTCTTAACAGGATATACCTTGAGTAACTTGGGCAAATGTAAGTTAATTCAAGTATGTGGCACCAAATAGGTTGGGGATATTCCTAGATTTTTGGATTCATTGTTTACTTTGGGGGAAAATGGTTTGGCAGATTTTGTATAGTTTTGTCATACGTGAGCTTCCATGAACGAATTACCCTAACTCTTCAGGGTGGAGGGAACAAAACAAAAGAAACATAAAATAGTGACTTCATTCAGAGCAAAGATTTACTAGGCCCTCAAAGATTAATCAAGAAAGATCGGGGCTGCTTGCAATTTATTCCTCAGCCCTCTTCTTGCTGTCAGGTCTTGCATTAGTGTTATGCAGTCCAAGTTCATACTGCTCTCAAGAGATAAGGTGTTAGGACAAGGAATAGTGACCTTATTTGGAAAGCCAGCAGACCAAGAAGTTGGTGGACTAGTGTCCCAAAGAACCATCTTGCCCAGATTTGGGTGCTAGTTTCTTTTATAGAGCCAAGAGGGGAAGGTGAGGAGGTAAAGTAAAAAAAAGTGTTAAGTTTTGCAAATATTTCCTGGTTCCAGCCAGACTCCAGAGGGGATGTGTTGATTTCTTCTTTCTTGCAGCCATTCATAGGTTGGCCTGGTCAGGATGTTTCCTGTGAGCTCAAAAAAAGGTATTTTAGCTTAATCCTCAGGCATGGGAGGCAGGGTTCCCCAGGATGGGCCATTATGTGTACTTTAAGCCTTAGGCAACATCCCTTTAGTGATTAACTTGTAGCAAAAGCAATAGAATACAAAGATTAAAATAAAAGAGATCCAATATGGAGTCAGATTTGTTCTTCCCTATTACATTTTTGAAAGAAAGGGTAGGAAAGGGAACAGAGGTGACCAAAGCCCTCAGGATTCCATTTTCTGTGCTAGACTCAGCATAGATCATGCCCTTTAATCCTCAAGGCAACCCAGTAAGTTGCATACCATTTTCCCCCTTCTATAGATAAGGAAGCTGGGACTGGGAGAGTTTGGGTAAGCTGCACACAGCAGGAAGGGTCCAGAGCACTCCACCCTGCCTCACTTCCCTTGTTCAGAAAGCCTCCTTGCTTCACTCTATGGAAGCAGCAACCATTCCTAATATTTTGTGAATAGAGATTTATTGCTTTGGGATAAATATTGGACCCTCAGGCTGTACCATGAAGTAATTTATCCAGACACTTGACTCCAGATTCTCCTGATAACCTGGGCAAGGTCAGGGAAGGGTTAGAATTTGAGAAAAGGACAAGTGATGGGGGAAGAGTCCACTGATGACCACAAACTCTTCTGTAATTTGTCTCCATTTCACCTGGCTTGACCCTAAAAAAAAAAAGTGCCCATGTACCTTTCCTTGATGGGCTCCATGGGGCTTATGTAGAGGGTTCTCTCTGGGATGGAGTCCTTGGGAGGCTCACCTCTAGTTTGCCTCAATCACTTCTCTGTGGGTCAACTTCCCATCAGTAAAACACAGATCTGCATTAGTTAGATAAGCTCAGAGATCCCTTCCAGTCCTGACTTTCTCTGATTCTGTGTCTCTTCATAGGTAACACCCTGGGAGAAGAGAAATTTATCACCAAAGAGTACCAAGTGGGTTTGGCAAGACCTTATCTTGCTGGGTAGGAATCACAGATAAAGCATTGCCAACAGCTACTTTTATGCCAGCCAGATGGGAGGCAACAACCCTCTGGAATTCTGACCTGACACTTGAAACCAGAGCAGAGGAGTGCCCCAGTGTGATGTGTTGCCAAGGGACACATTGCTTTTATGGATAAGGTTTCCTGGTTCTTAGATCTCAGCCATGTCCCACAGTAGGGCACGGCAAGGCAGCTGTGGATTCCATGACAACACACAGCCAGGCACTGCCAAGGACAACTCTTTGTGGCATGAAAGCTTTGCCTGGTGCTGGTGATAATGTGACTTTGTTTTCCTGAAGTAGGCTGGGTGTGGGGAGCCAGCCCCACCTGTCCTCTATGTCACCTGATGTGGGGAATGTTATACAGCCCCCCTCCCCGTCAGCTTTCAAAGGAATATGTAAGAAGTCACATTCATGGAATCACTTTCAAAATTTATGTTGATAATTTTTTACATATTAAATTCTGCAAACATGCAGTGCACCTGCCCTGCTTTCTTTTACACTAGAGCAATGCTTCCCGAACTATATCTCCAACTGGCAGCATCAGCATGACTGGAACTTGTTAGAAATGCCAATTCCTGGACCCCACCCCAGACCTCCTAAATCAGAAACTCTGGAGTGGTGCCCAGGGAGTGCTGCTTTAACAAGCCCTCCTGGGGATTCTGATGCACACTCAGATTTGGGAACCACCGACTTAGAGAACTCAAAGGCGGAATGTTTCAAGCTGAGGGCAGGAGATTAGGATCTGAATAAACCTTGCCCTGTGCAGGAGGGTAGGGCAGGGAGTGAGGACTTTTTTGTTTCATTTTCTAATGACAGCACTTCTGTGAGCCTCAGGAATCAAGACAGTCTTGGTACAGGTGCAAGCAGAGAAGTGTTAATGATAGATGTGTAATGTAACAGAACTGATAAGAAAGAAAAGGGGTTGAGGCCTGGCTCCAACACTTCCTAACAGTATTAACTTGGTTCCATTCCCAAAGCCCAGTGACTTCATCTGTAAGCTAAGGGTAATAACTCTTTGTAAAGTTAGTGTTGGGAGTTCATGAGAGAAGCCTGAAAATTCTCAGCATACTGCCTGGTATTTGGTAAGCCTCCAACAAATACTGGCTATTACTAACATTAATAATGCTGATGTTAATAAAGCAGCATGAATTCTGTATGATATTGTCACGGCCCCAAAGTAGTGCACTTAGCGGAAAGATACAGTCTTCAAGGTCCAGAGACAAGGGTTCAAATATCAGTCCTGCTATTGACCACCTTGGACAGGCTATCTTATTTCTAGTTATTGGTTAAAAATCAGAAAGATGACAATTATCTATTGTCATCATGTGCAGGCTTGTTTAATGCCTGAACACTATAGGAGTTCAATACATTTTCTTTTTTCTTCCTCTTCTTTCAGTGGGAAAAGAAACCCAATTTTCAAGGGTATGAAGGTCAGTGTGTCAGCGATTTAATCATGCAGAACATTCATATCGGAGCATTCTGTCGAGGTGGCTTACAAAATACTTGTTTAAAGCTGAGGAAAAAGGCTATGGGCAGCTGTGAAGGAGAGAAGGACCCTGGATGTATCTTTCTTTTTCTTGTTCATTATCCTATAGAAAAGTTTAATGACCCTTGACAAGTAGAAAGAAAAATGGTCCAGACCAAAGAAGGCTTTACAGGGAAGAATCCTGAAGACCCACAACCAAAAGAAATGTCTAATTATTTTCCCTTGTTAATATAAAATAGACTTTAAGAATATCAAGAGCATCGCCACAACTTCCACTTAGGACATTTCCAAATGCACAGGACTCTCAGGTTCCTAAATTACAATGCCTTTCTAGCCCATCTCTCTTTGCTTTTTGTTTTTTACTTTAACGAAGACTGGTCACCAGCCTCAGATGTCTTCTTCCGGCCTCTCTTCCCTTCTGCCTCTCCCCAGCCCAATGTGTGTACATTTTCCTCATCCTGGCATTGCAGGTGCTGGGAGCGCTTATGTAGTACAGTCATAGACATTTGGTTGGGTGTCTAAATGAAACAAAGTGTACATTCCAAGTATAGAGCATAAGATGTATAACAGGTGTGACTATGAGTGAGTGACATTGATTCTTTGTTTCCCAAAAAGGAATTTTAAGTTTATTCATTTGAGGAAGTTGAGTACCGTGGCAGGAAGTATGGAATCTGGACTCCGAGTTTGCACTGTAGCATAGCTCTTGCACTTAGCCCTGTGTCCTCTGGCAAGTGATTTAGTCCCTCCAAGGCCTCAATTTGCTCAATGGTAAAATTGAGACAGTGATAGGAACTGCCTATAGGGTTGTTGTGAGAAGTATCGGTAAATGAAATAACACATGTAGCAAAATTCCTGGAACATAGTATGTGCTCAATGTATGTTAGCTATCATCACTTTTAGCTTTTATTTTATTATAAATAAAAAAATACATAAGATAGGATATAAAAATCCATTTCCTTATTTTACTTTTGCCTCCCCAGTACCCCGCCACCCACAGTAAATAATCATTGTTTTGGGACTATATCTTTCAAGACTTTATCCTTCCACACAAATGGGATCCACTTTCTATGTGCACATATTCTCCCTTGTCGGCTCGAGTTTGATGTTTACTTCAAAAAAATCACAGAAGAGATTTGGAAAATTTCTATGAGACTGAACCAGGTATGAAATACAGAAGGAACAGATCTCATAACATTAGAGCTTTGGAGTTATACCTAATTTTCAAAATAAAAACTGCCTTGTTCTACATGGCTACTGAATTATTCACCAAAAAAAATGGGTCTGGGTACATGTGAGTTTCTCAAAAAATTCATACCTTTCTCAAAGTTGTTGCTATTGTCATCATAGCAGATACTTAGAAGATTGTGATGCTGGCCCTGATGGTGGGGACATGTTAATTCTGCACACACATGCCCTTCTTCTCCCATCTCCCTGCCAGCCCAATCGTGTTGTAAAGCCCCAAATCAAAGTGTTAACTCAGATTCTCCCTCCAGCGCAGCCAATAACCCCATGGTCATGTGCAAAAATACACTGTAGACACAGAAATGGGCAATGAGTAATTTTGTTCAAGATCTGACATTATCTTGGCAGGGACCAGCAGCTTCTACTGCCAAGAGGTGTATTAAGCTACATTAACTCAATAGTGTTGCAAACGTTTCTTTTGGATAAACAACAGTACATGAGAGTGTATGGTTCCTACATGTGCTCATTTGTCTTACAAGATTCCCAGGGCGAGGAAGGGGAGCAAGCAGACCAGGAGTTAGGGTCTGTATGTATCACTTTAAGACATGGCTCTGGCTCCTGGTTGAACAGTTGCCTAGATACAAGTACATTTTTCTTGTGCCATCACTTGGTGATATTCATAGTTATCACCTCCACCTTATCCAGTCCTCTCAGAGCACATCTTATTAAAAATCAGTGCTTTTAATACTGGAGTATGTAGGAGTAACATGATATGGTAGCAGAGATTTGCTTTAAATTTGACAAGAAAACATAAAAGAAAAAAAGATAAAAGAAGTATGTCAAAATGTTGACATTTGTTGATCCAAGTGAAGAGCATCATCCAATCTCCTCTACTTTTGTATATATATATTTTAATTTCTATAATAAAAAGCTTTTTTAAAAAAAATCAGTGCTTTTAGAGTCAACAAGACTTCTATTGCACGTCTTCTGTGTTCCAGGTACTATTGTCAATACCAGTTTCTTTACCTAGAAAATGTCACTTGGTCCTCCTTATAGTTCCCCTTTCGGTACTGTAGATGAGGAAACAGAGACCAAATCCACCTAGAAAGTGACCAAAGTGAGATTTAAACCCAGGGACTCTCTCACCTCAAAACCCATGTTCTTCCTACTCCCAAAACTATTCAAGACTCAAGACTCGCCACAAGGCTGGTGAGGGAGGGATTACCAAGATGCCTTCTGGTATCTATCCCATTAGTCTACTTTGGTTAATGTCTTCCTATCAACCTGTTCATTCAGCCTCAGCAAGAAATGTCATCACTTAGCCACTAACATACTGGCCATGGACTTCACGGTTGACGGTTCTACTGGTGGGTCTACCTACATCCTTCACAGTCTGTGCAGCCATTTCAGGGATCAAAACTCCTTCCTCACTTCCCCAACCTTAGTGTCCACAATCGATGGAGAGACAAGAAGGTCAAAAAGTTTGAATTACCTCCTAGGAGCATGAGGACACACTCTGAGGAAGTCACACTTCCAGGCTGAATTTCTTGAATGAGAAGGTTAACTGTTGTTCTTTCTTCCCCAGTGGAAAAGTCAAAGACAGGCATTGAGAAGCCCCTAGGAAACCTAGTTTCATTCTCACCTCATCTCCAAGAGAGATAGGGAGGGACAGGGGAGAGCTGTCCAACAAACAATCAAATATGTAAAACAAAGCAAAACAAAACAAAAAAAACCTTTATTGGATGTTGGAGGCATGAGGGGGAGAAAAAAAGTAAAAAGGAGGGAAAAAAGAAATCACTTCTATTTCTACTGCTACTGAGAGCACATTGTGGAGAAATTGCAAAGGGTTCTATATTCCTAGAAGGAAAACAAAGTGCAGACACTGGGGATTACTGTACAGAGGACACTGACCTTCCTCTTTTCCTGAAGAGCTTATGAGACCACACAAGAAAAAAGAGATTTGTACTGGGAGAATCTCTTTACTTTCTTCCATTTGTCAGAAGTAAAATATCAAGGTGGAACAGGTGGAAAGGAGAGGAAAGGGCCATTTTCAGAAAAACAACAACAACAACCCTGAAATATCACAGTTACCCTTAGTTTTAGGAGAAGGAATAAAACATGGTCTCCTTTTTATTTTTGTCTTATGAAGGGGCACCTGAACTCACCATGTTTTCTTAGTTGGAGCATTTCCTCCTTCCAAATATATCCTGTAAATCTTGGGACAGATCTTTCCTTTGTTCTTAGTTGAAGTCAGGGGATTTGACTAGATTTGGAGCCATTATGCACAATAAACTCTACCATACATATTCAGTCCTCAGAGTGTGCAGATGATTCCAGCAAAATTAATAATTGAGTTGTTTGTAAAGGGCTGAACACTTGTGTGACCTTTATTAACATTAGTAGTCATGCAGACTTTGGAGTGAGCAGTCAAACTTCAAGCTTCCAGGCATGGGCAGGGAACAGGTCAGCTTAGAAAAGGACATTTACTCTCACATACTTCTGAAGGGAAGAGAACATTCCTTGAGTTCTTTCACCTTTACTCCAATGGGCAAATGGGCTTGTATTCTTAGCAAACGCCACTGAAGACCAATCCATTCAGGAAAACAAACGTAACAGTAGCTCTGTAGGTCTGAAATGGTTCTGCTTGGCAGTGTATGAGCCCAGGTCTCACTTTGAGTCTTTCCAAGATTCATTCATCCATTTGACAAAAATCTATTGGGCACCTACTATCAGCCAGACACTGTTCTAGGTATTGGGGATACAGTGGTGAACAAGATGAAGAGATGAGGTTCCTATGTGCCTCTCACCATCCATGTGGGTACAAACCCATCACAAGTCTACAACTTTTCAGCTTGTCTGGTCAGTCTCTCCTAGGCTCTGCTACTTTTCGAGAGGTTATTTTGTATTGATTTGGAATACTTGGGCCCTGTCAATAAATAATCTGATATTCGTCTACTTTTATGCTCTACTTCCAAAGGAAAAACTTACCACTCCCCATGTTGTTTCATTCAACCTAGAAAGCCCGCCCACTCTCCCTTCCACCTTTGCAAACCTCCTTGGTTCTTCAAGGTTCAGATGGCAGCCTACGTCCTGCTTGAAAACATTTCTGCCTGCTCCTGCCTAAATCGACTCCCTTGTCCTCTGAATCTTATCGTACTCAAGCAGCCACCAAGATGTTACAGGAGGTATTGATTGCATAGTTTTTCTATCATTTGCTGTTTTTTATCCCTATTAACTTTGTTTCACCTGCTGGATTATGCATTTCTCACCAGTGAAGACTGTGCTTTACACTTTGATGATAGCTGACTCATTGATGTTAGATTTGAATATCAATTGCATATATTTGATACATACAATGGAATATTACTCAGCCATAAAAAAGAATGAAATAATGCCACTGGCAGCAACATGGACCTAGAGATTATCCTACTGAGTGAAGTAAGTCAGACAGAGAAAGACAACTATTATATGATAATCATTTCTATGTGGAATCTAAAAAATAATACAAATGAACTTATTTACAAAACAGAAACAGATTCACAGACACAGAAAACA
The DNA here is from genome assembly GCF_025265405.1 of Mesoplodon densirostris. NCBI lineage: Eukaryota > Metazoa > Chordata > Mammalia > Artiodactyla > Ziphiidae > Mesoplodon > Mesoplodon densirostris. Next base: position 28,980,879 of record NC_082670.1, read on the forward strand.
AACTTATGGTTACCAAAGAGGAAAGGGGGATAGAGATAAATTAGGGGTGTTGGATTAACAGATACACACTACTATATAGAAAATAAACAAGGGCCTACTGTATAGCACAGGGAACTATATTCAATATCATGTCAGTAATGGAAAAGAATCTGAAAAAAATACATATAGGACTGAATCACTTTCCTGTACATGTAAAACTAGCACAATATTGTAAATCCACTCTACTTCAATAAAAATGAAATGAATTGCATACCTTTGAAGTATACATTTTCATTTGTGAATTAAAAAGCTTTTCACAACATTGTAAATCAACTATACTTGAATAAAATAAATTAAAAAAATTTTTATTGGAGTATAGTTGCTTTACGATGTTGTGTTAGTTTCTGCTGTACAGCAAAGTGAATCATCTACACGTATACATATACGTTACAATTTTCTACAGGAAAGCCAGGTGATTGGATAAAAGCTAAAAGAGATTTAATTGATTATCCAGATGTTGAAAACATAGAAAAGAAACCACCAGGAGATTGACCTGCATCTTCTCAATACTAAGCTACTAATTCATGAGCTAGTCCTAACTAAGTCAGCAGTTGTTCACAGGCATCTCCCTCTTCATGCAATTTGAAAAATGGGCATCACTCTGGTCAAAACAATTTTGCCTTCTATATAATTCATTTGTAAATTTGGAGTAAGAAGAAAGTGGCTCTGGGTATGGGAGAGAAAATATGGCTGGAGGAGATGCAGAAAGTAAAGCTCATTCATTTAATGACTGTATATTCACCTCAACACAGCACGATACAGAGACACTCACAGCTCCCTGTTTTTTTTAAACACACAAATAAGCACTTCCAGCAGCTTTTTGGTATTTTCCCATCTCAGGTCTCCTCATTGTTTGCCAAGTCCTTCTGGACAAGGCAAAATGAAACATATTTCCTTCTCGGTGATTGTTTGGTCTGTAGACCTGTGTGTGCGTGTTTGTGTGTGCACTGCCCAGCTGGTAGGTAGACAGATTTCCCCCACGCCCTTGGCCTTTGAATAGAGCAGAAAGGTGGAGATTGTTTTTTAACTTAGTAATAACAATGCTGTTACAAAGCATTTGAGAAAATACCGAAGGCTGCATCAAAAACAGCTGACTTAGATGTGACACATAGCAGCGGTGACTGTCCTTAGAGACAGGGTCAAAGACAATTTTTATGGGTCCTCAAACCAAATGACATTGGGGCAGATTCTGTGTTTGAGGGGGTGGGGAGTGACATCTTATTTCCTGAGTAGGATATGCCATTTTTTTTCTGTATTTTTATAGTCTTTTTTCAGATGTTATGGTATTTTCCACTTTGTGTGAATGTGTGTGTATACCTGAATATATTGAAGAATATTTTTAGAACTTACTTTTTCATTCAATCAATCTTGTATTTTTATGGAAAATAAACTTGTGCTTTATATTTTATTTTGTTTCATTTTGTCTGTTTGTTTTGCTCTGCAACAAATGGCAAAACCAGAAATGGTGCCAGGTGAATGACCGTGAAATCAGTACAGATTAGGTGTGGAAACCTTGGAGTCACTGGAAGCACCTCCTTTAAGTGTCAGTCCTGCTATTCTAATGTCTTGAATAGCAATGAAATATGCCTTTTGAGTATGAGGGTTGGAAGGGGAGCAAGTGCTCAAACTTCAAAGTAAATAGAAGAAAAGAAAGATAATTGGGATTCTGGGTCCATAAGGTGGCAGATGCCTGGGTCGCCATCCTAATACTGCACTCTGGGATCTGTCTGTGGCCTGGAAGGTATAGGACCTATGGAGAGAGGTGAGTTCTACTGTGGATGCCCTACTTCTATGGCTCCAGCTAGAGTGACCTCTCATTGATTTTGTAAGTTTCTAGACTGGAACTTGCTGTGGCACTTTGGGTTTTAGGGGGTGAGAGGACACCACTGTCCTATAGCCCTTATATGTTTCCTTCTGTCACCAGATTCCCAGTGTTTTGAGTGTGAGACCACATGGCTCATGCATCTCTATAGCCCCAGCCTTGCACACATTCCATGGGGTTTGTTCAATGAAAGAAGAAATGAGGAATAGATTCTATAGGTGGAGAAACAGAGAATATAAGTTGCCTTTTTTTACTCTCATTTTCCCACATGTGGGTCTGTCTAAAGGCTGCACGAAGTGTGATACAGCACAGACTGAATACAGAAGCAAACATGAGGGTCCATGTCTCCTATTAAAGACATTAAAGAGGTTTGCAAAAATATAAAACAGTGACACTAGTCACTCAGTTTGTTTTTTTATTTGGAAAGCATGATTATTTTTCACACACAAAAATTTTTGTTAACATGTAATGGGTTTACTATTGCCATTTAAAATGAATTACTAACCCCAATGTTCATGTAGCATTATTATTATTATTATTATTATTTTTTTTTTTTTGCTGTACGCGGGCCTCTCACTGCTGTGGCCTCTCCCGTTGCGGAGCACAGGCTCCGGACACACAGGCTCCGCGGCCATGGCTCGCGGGCCCAGCCGCTCCGCGGCATGTGGGATCTTCCGGGATCGGGGCACGAACCCGTGTCCCCTGCATCGGCAGGCGGACTCTCAACCACTGCGCCACCAGGGAAGCCCCATGTAGCATTATTTACAATTGCCAAGATATGCAAGCAACCTAAATGTCCATCCTTTATGAAGGGATAAAAAAGATGTATTTTATACACACACACACACACACACACACACACACACACACACAATGGAATACTACTCAACCATAAAAAAGAACAAAATTTTGCCATTTGCAGCAATGTGGATGGACTTGGAGGGAATCATACTTAGTGAAATAAGTCAGACAGAGAATGACAAATACTGCGTGATATCACTTATATGCGGAATCTAAAAAACACAACAAACTAGTAAATATAACAAAAAAGAAGCAGACTCACAGATATAGAGAATAAACTGTGGCTACAGTGGTTCAGGGGAGGGAAATATAGGGGTGGGGGAGTGGGAGGTACTAGCTATTGAGTGTAAAATATGCTACAAGGATGTACTGTACAACATGGGGCACATAGTCAATATTTTGAAATAACTGTAAAGAAATGAAATGAATTACTAAATATATATACTTTAAATTCTGATTTAATTCCCAATATGGTTAATATTGATAAACATTAACTGCACAATAACTACATAAACAACAACAAAAGCTCTAATTTTTAATGTAAAGAGTTCCTGAGACTAACTGGTGTAAGAAATGCTAGTTTCACCAAAAGAAATGTTTTGAGCAAAACTTACTAGGAGAAAATGTATTTTATCACATTGTTTCATTTGGATAGCTAAACTTTTGTTTTTGCACTGTTAGCATTATGGGGGAGAAAAAGCTCATTCAAGTGAGTTTTTCATCTGGATGACGTATTAAATATTTCCTCACAAGAGAATGAAAATGTCATCAGCAGACTGTATTCTTCCTGGAAGTTGCAACCCTGAGTTCCAAGAAGAGACAGTTGGAACTACATTTGGAACCAAGGTCAAGTCTAAAGTGAGCCTACTTTGTGCTCCTAAGTAACCAGGGAGAAATATATTCTCTTTTCAAGCATGTATGTCCCTTAACCAAGGTCTCACTCTCAGCAAAAGGCTGTCTCCTCTCTAGTTTTCATGCTCAGCTCTCTCACTTTTTGACTATATTTCAAAGGATTTGAGAAGTGATAGCTGTATGAGGCTGTGTGCAGACTACAAGGACATTGAATAAGAAAGTGGTATAGGGCTTCCCTGGTGGCGCAGTGGTTGAGAGTCCGCCTGCCGATGCAGGGGACACGGGTTCGTGCCCCAGTCTGGGAAGATCCCACATGCCACGGAGCGGCTGGGCCCGTGAGCCATGGTCACTGAGCCTGCGCGGCTGGAACCTGTGCTCCGCAATGGGAGAGGACACAACAGTGAGAGGTCCGCGTACTGCAAAAAAAAAAAAAAAAAAAAAAAAGGAAAGTGGTATAGCCTGGTGGTTCCCCCATTGCGTAGGAGTGACAGCATGGTTCATATACTAGCTTCGTCACTTACTAACTGTGTGACTGACTTTGGGCAAGTATTTAACTTCTCCAAGCCTCAATTAAAATGTACCTATTCACACCAACTATGCTGATGGTGCAGAGTTGAATCAGTTTAACTTTGATCGTTAAATGTGTTGTGACCACCCATGTGGCTAGGCTAAGGGCACAAGAAGTGATGCAGGTGGAGTCTGAGGTGTAGGGAGGCTTTACAATCTAACTGGGAGATTTCCAGATTCTTCTTATTTCCAGATTCTATGCTAATGCCTCCACCTATGTAGGAAGCCTTTTGTAGTGAGGGCAGGCATCCATGATTCTTTCTGATCTTAAACACCAAACAGGATCCTCCTCTTATATTCCTGTCTCAGAAAATGTCCCCATCATTTATCTCCTCAGTCCCTCTAGCCACCTTGGGCATTGTCTCAGCTCCTTCAACTTCTCACCATGCTCTCTATCAACCAGTCTACTAGCAAATTCTAAATATTTCTCCCATCTGCCCCCTCCTCTTTATCGCCACTGCATCCACTAGTTCAGAGAAGGACTCTGGAGATGAATGTACAAAGCCCGGCTTGGCTTAAGCCCTGGGTTCTCAAGGCCAGGTCTGGAGATTACCAGTAGTGCCCAAAGTGTCAAGGACTGAAGAACAGTTCAAGGTTGTAATGCTCTCACTTTGTTCCATTGCCCTTTACAGGTGTGTTATACTGTTGTTTCTGCAAATATTTTGTATTATATCAGGACTTTGTGTGATAAAGTCATGTGTAAGTCACACAAGGTAATAATTGACTGCAGACCTTTAAGATTTTCACTTTATATTTAAAATTATACTGCTAAAATCATGTTGTTTGAAAGCCGCCTCCCCTCAAACTAAGAATAAGGAAAAATAGCTTGCCTTTTCAAATTTACTAAGTCCCCTGTGGACCCATGAATCTATTCTTTTATAACTTACCTTTCTGAGACTGACTTGTATATGAAAAATCAATTTTGTTTTGATGGCAGCCATATTTCCTGATAGCGTGGTTACATATTTGCCTTAAAGTTTCAGAGAGATAGGAGCAAAGGGTTGAAATAAATGTATCATTTGCCTTCAATGTGAATTGCCCTAGTAAATCTCTAAATGTTTGCTTTCTTGAGGGAGGGACTTAATTTCATCAGGCAATCCACATCTTATCAGGAGTTGTCTGTACTTTTGGGTCAAATAAGAGCACTGGAGAAAATAGCCACATTGATGAAATAAGAATGACATTTATGAAGAATGAATTAATTATCTTCCATTAATAATGTGTCATATTTATGGTTTTGCAAAAAGAGTAGCTTTAGGGAAAGAGATTACTTCCATTTTTCCCAGGCTCAAGTTTTGTTCTTTCCTTTTTCCTTCCAGAGGACAGAATGTCCCTCAGCATGGAAACAAGCAGACCAGGTAGCCAAAATATCATAGTGTATTCTCATTGAAACAAACAGGAAAAAACATGCTTGGAGAGAGTTTCGCTTGTTTGATGTTATGGTTCCTGTTGCGATTTTTCAAACAGAAGTTTTGAAAACAAATGTGTTCCACTGAAATACTCTGAAAAGCAGTATTTATTCCTTTTTCTACAGGTGTTTTCATTCCCATGAAAACTCAGATATCTTTTTCTGAATCGGCAATTAAATTGTTACCCTTGTATCAAAACTACAATGAGGTACCACCTCACATGGGTTAGAATGGCCATCATTAAAAAGTCTACAAATAACAAATGCTGGAGAGGATGTGGAGAAAGGGGAACACCCGTACACTATTTAATTCAGCAAGTTTTTAGTGATACTGTCTGTATATATGGGATCATGTTAGGGATATGGGGGAGATAAAGAATAGAGAGAAAGATTTTGACTACAGGAAGCTCACAGTTTATAATGGGAATAAGAGAAGGAATCAGACAACAATAAAGCAAGAAGAAAGTTCTTCCCAGAGGAGACTAGGAGATTCCAAATGGGAGGTATCCTCTGGTTGGGAGGATCAGCTAAAGCTTCACGGAAGAGGAAGCAACTGAGATTAATTTTGAAGAATGCATAGGATATCCACAAACGAAAATCAGGCTGAGATTGTGGAGAATGAATGTGTACCAGTGGGTGGATTGACTTGAGCAGGAGAAGAGCATCCAACTTAGAAACCTATTTAAAAGTCTAGATATGTTGTAATGATGGCCCAAACTAGGGAAGTGTTAGTAGAAACTGAAAGGGGAGGACAGATAGGAGAGACATTGTTAAGATAAGACTGTCGGTGCTTAACAACTGCCATTGATCATGGGGTGAAAGAGAGGAATGAGTGTCCAGCCCAAGGGACTGGAGAAACGGCCATGCTATCATCAGAAGGGCTAAACGTGGAAGAAGTGGCTTCATTAACACATTTGAAATAGGCTGAAATTCCAATATAGCAGGCAAAATAATTTGAAAGGAGAAAATTTGGTCTTTGCAAATACATAGAACTACCACTGAAAAAGCTTATAACTTTCATCTTAGACCTTCTTGGTAATTTGAATGGTATGACAAAATGGCCTTATCTTCCAAACATATTTATTTACAGATATAAATATTAGACTGGATCCTAAAACACCTAATTAGAGATATTCTTTAAAATTTTCTTTTTAAAATCCACAGGCATCTTTGTATGAAAGTTTCTGGGCATTTTAGCAAAACAAATAAAACCTATGCCTTCTAACTATGTAATTGGTTTTTATTTTAAATTCAGAAACAGAGTGTTTTGATATTACTGGTGCAAGTTTTATAATCCATTTTTAAGATCAGCTTTGGCCAATGAAGATATTTGTGATTGCAAACTCTTACGCTCTCAATAAGAGGAACAAAAATGATATACACAGGAAAAATAGCAATTATTAGAACTAAAAAAAAAAGCTGAATAACTGGAAAACAATTCATAGTATTTAATCACTAAAATAGACCACTGGGCATTGGGTGATATTATTAAAAGAATAATATTGTGTCTAATATTTATCCAAGCATAATGATGCTTTTGTGGCAATAACAGGACAATATTTACAGAAAACAATGGAAAATTTCTAGGTTAAGCGGAAATGATTTCAAAATTTGATGCTAAAATAGCCAAACACAGATTAAAAACACAGATTAAAAAAATAATGAAACAAATGATCAGTATCTAGAATGGAAAATTGTAAAAGGGATTGTTAATCAACAGTAGTAAAATAAGAATACTTAATATATAAAATTTTTAAGAATACATATCTCAGGTCAACTGGATTATATTAGTAATAAAAGTCTTCTTGTATGTGTACATTTATCATACAAATTATTAAAAACTACTAGATGAAGAAATAAAGAAATGAACATTTATAAATGTTTCATTGGCTTTTATATTCTTTGTAAAGCTAAGTTTTGACTTTTATAAGAAGCTGAAAAAAAAACTTTTAATTTTGGGCATTGATTTAAAGTTTGCTGAGAATTGTGCTCAGATGAAGGAAAAACATGTTTAAGCCAGAAGAGAACTCAGCATAGTTTGAATTTGTTACCAAGAGACAAGATTTCAACTTGTGGATAACAACGGCGTTCTATGAACCAATTTAAAGATTCTATATGTTATTTTCTATATCTGCCAAAAGGGGGAAAATGGAAGAAACCAATGTCAAATTCAGCCATGCAACTATCCTTAAATACGTCATGGCAATGTTAACTGAATGCTGTTAAAGCAGTAAGATTTAATTTAGACAAGATGTCAGATGTATAGCAGAGTTAAATAACAGAAGAGTTTCAAATAAACAGCCAACTGTGGTCTTCAGCAGAAAATTAAATTCAGTTTGAACGTGAGCTTCCCACGTTATTTTGTTATTTGGAATGAACTTTGTTTATTTGGTATAAGCATTTAAGCAAAACCTTATAAAAAGAAAAGATCAGTTTGGCCATTTCACTTTAAAAGGGTTACAAGTTTTTTTTTAAGGGAAAAGTATTTTTATAAATCAAAAGAAACTGCATATAACCTGTACAAGTAAAGTGACATTCCAATAAAATATTAGAACAAGGAAACAAAAATGTGTACATGAATATAAAGAAGATTCATGTACAAATAATCCCAAAACGTATTTCTGTAAGGATGATTTCCTGGTCTTTATGGATCACGGCATGCTCCTATTAAAAAGCGGTTTGGGCAAATGCAGCAACATAGTGCTATTTTCAATTTTCTTTTTTTTTTTTTTTTTTTTTTTTATCATTCACCTCTTCCGGAGTAAAGTTTATTTCCTACCATTATGTCACCCACAGAGCTGGGCATTGTCTTCTTTACCCAGTTTTCTTGGGGAATACCATGCTGTTACATGTAGTATTTTTTTTTTTTTTTTTTTTTTTTGGTGTAATATTTTTTTTTTTTTTTTTTTTCATTTTACAAATTTAATCAGTTATACATATACATATGTTCCCATATCCCCTCCCTTTTGCGTCTCCCTCCCACCCTCCCTATCCCACCCCTCCAGGCGGTCACAAAGAACCGAGCTGATCTCCCTGTGCTATGCGGCTGCTTCCCACTAGCTATCTACCTTACATTTGGTAGTGTATATATGTCCATGCCGCTCTTTCACTTTGTCACAGCTTACCCTTCCCCCTCCCCATATCCTCAAGTCCATGCTCTAGTAGGTCTGTGTCTTTATTCCTGTCTTACCCCTATGTTCTTGATGACATTTTTTTCTTAAATTCCATATATATGTGTCAGCATACAGTATTTGTCTTTCTCTTTCTGACTTACTTCACTCTGTATGACAGACTCTAGGTCCATCCACCTCATTACAAATAGCTCAATTTCATTTCTTTTTATGGCTGAGTAATATTCCATTGTATATATGTGCCACATCTTCTTTATCCATTCATCCGATGATGGACACTTAGGTTGTTTCCATCTCCGGGCTATTGTAAATAGGGCTGCTATGAACATTTTGGTACATGTCTCTTTTTGAATTATGTTTTTCTCAGGGTATATGCCCAGTAGTGGGATTGCTGGGTCATATGGTAGTTCTATTTGTAGTTTTTTAAGGAACCTCCATACTGTTCTCCATAGTGGCTGTACCAATTCACATTCCCACCAGCAGTGCAAGAGTGTTCCCTTTTTTCCACACCCTCTCCAGCATTTATTGTTTCTAGATTTCTTGATGATGGCCATTCTGACTGGTGTGAGATGATATCTCATTGTAGTTTTGATTTGCATTTCTCTAATGAGTAAAGATGTTGAGCATCCTTTCATGTGTTTGTTGGCTGTCTGTATATCTTCTGTGGAAAAATGTCTATTTAGGTCTTCTGCCCATTTTTGGATTGGGTTGTTTGTTTTTTTGCTATTGAGCTGCATGAGCTGCTTATAAATTTTGGAGATTAATCCTTTGTCAGTTGCTTCATTTGCAAATATTTTCTCCCATTCTGAGGGTTGTCTTTTGGTCTTGTTTATGGTTTCCTTTGCTGTGCAAAAGCTTTTAAGTTTCATTAGGTCCCATGTGTTTATTTTTGTCTTTATTTCCATTTCTCTAGGAGGTGGGTCAAAAAGGATCTTGCTGTGATTTATGTCATAGAGTGTTCTGCCTATGTTTTCCTCTAGGAGTTTGATAGTGTCTGGCCTTACATTTAGGTCTTTAATCCATTTTGAGCTTATTTTTGTGTATGGTGTTAGGGAGTGATCTAATCTCATACTTTTACATGTCCCTGTCCAGTTTTCCCAGCACCACTTATTGAAGAGACTGTCCTTTCTCCACTGTACATTCCTGCCTCCTTTATCAAAGATAAGGTGACCATATGTGCGTGGGTTTATCTCTGGGCTTTCTATCCTGTTCCATTGATCTATCTTTCTGTTTTTGTGCCAGTACCATACTGTCTTGATTACTGTAGCTTTGTAGTATAGTCTGAAGTCAGGGAGCCTGATTCCTCCAGCTCCATTTTTCGTTCTCAAGATTGCTTTGGCTATTCGGGGTCTTTTGTGTTTCCATACAAATTGTGAAATTTTTTGTTCTAGTTCTGTGAAAAATGCCATTGGTAGTTTGATAGGGATTGCATTGAATCTGTAGATTGCTTTGGGTAGTAGAGTCATTTTCACAATGTTGATTCTTCCAATCCAAGAACATGGTACATCTCTCCATCTATTTGTATCATCTTTAATTTCTTTCATCAGTGTCTTATAATTTTCTGCATACAGGTCTTTTGTCTCCTTAGGTAGGTTTATTCCTAGATATTTTATTCTTTTTGTTGCAATGGTAAATGGGAGTGTTTCCTTGATTTCACTTTCAGATTTTTCATCATTAGTATATAGGAATGCCAGGGATTTCTGTGCATTAATTTTGTATCCTGCAACTTTACCAAATTCATTGATTAGCTCTAGTAGTTTTCTGGTAGCATCTTTAGGATTCTCTATGTATAGTATCATGTCATCTGCAAACAGTGACAGCTTTACTTCTTCTTTTCCCATTTGGATTCCTTTTATTTCCTTTTCTTCTCTGATTGCTGTGGCTAAAACTTCCAAAACTATGTTGAATAAGAGTGGTGAGAGTGGGCAACCTTGTCTTGTTCCTGATCTTAGTGGAAATGGTTTCAGTTTTTCACCATTGAGAACGATGCTGGCTGTGGGTTTGTCATATATGGCCTTTATTATGTTGAGGAAAGTTCCCTCTATGCCTACTTTCTGCAGGGTTTTTATCATAAATGGGTGTTGAATTTTGTCAAAAGCTTTCTCTGCATCTATTGAGATGATCATATGGTTTTTCTCCTTCAACTTGTTAATATGGTGTATCACATTGATTGATTTGCGTATATTGAAGAATCCTTGCATTCCTGGAATAAACCCCACTTGATCATGGTGTATGATCCTTTTAATGTGCTGTTGGATTCTGTTTGCTAGTATTTTGTTGAGGATTTTTGCATCTATGTTCATCAGTGATATTGGCCTGTAGTTTTCTTTCTTTGTGACATCCTTGTCTGGTTTTGGTATCAAGGTGATGGTGGCCTCGTAGAATGAGTTTGGGAGTGTTCCTCCCTCTGCTATATTTTGGAAGAGTTTGAGAAGGATAGGTGTTAGCTCTTCTCTAAATGCTTGATAGAATTCGCCTGTGAAGCCATCTGGTCCTGGGCTTTTGTTTGTTGGAAGATTTTTAATCACAGTTTCAATTTCAGTGCTTGTGATTGGTCTGTTCATATTTTCTATTTCTTCCTGATTCAGTCTTGGCAGGTTGTGCATTTCTAAGAATTTGTCCATTTCTTCCAGGTTGTCCATTTTATTGGCATAGAGTTGCTTATAGTAATCTCTCATGATCTTTTGTATTTCTGCAGTGTCAGTTGTTACTTCTCCTTTTTCATTTCTAATTCTATTGATTTGAGTCTTCTCCCTTTTTTTCTTGATGAGTCTGGCTAATGGTTTATCAATTTTGTTTATCTTCTCAAAGAACCAGCTTTTAGTTTTATTGATATTTGCTATCGTTTCCTTCATTTCTTTTTCATTTATTTCTGATCTGATTTTTATGATTTCTTTCCTTCTGCTAACTTTGGGATGTTTTTGTTCTTCTTTCTCTAATTGCTTTAGGTGCAGGGTTAGGTTGTTTATTCGAGATATTTCCTGTTTCTTAAGGTGGGATTGTATTGCCATAAACTTCCCTCTTAAAACTGCTTTTGCTGCATCCCATAGGTTTTGGGTCGTCGTGTCTCGATTGTCATTTGTTTCTAGGTATTTTTTAATTTCCTCTTTGATTTCTTCAGTGATCACTTCGTTATTGAGTAGTGTATTGTTTAGCCTCCATGTGTTTGTATGTTTTACAGCTCTTTTCCTGTAATTGATATCTAGTCTCATAGCATTGTGGTCGGAAAAGATACTTGATACAATTTCAATTTTCTTAAATTTACCAAGGCTTGATTTGTGACCCAAGATATGATCTATCCTGGAGAATGTTCCATGAGCACTTGAGAAAAATGTGTATTCTGTTGTTTTTGGATGGAATGTCCTATAAATATCAATTAAGTCCATCTTGTTTAATGTATCATTTAAAGCTTGTGTTTCCTTATTTATTTTCATTTTGGATGATCTGTCCATTGGTGAAAGTGGGGTGTTAAAGTCCCCTACTATGATTGTGTTACTGTCGATTTCTCCTTTTATGGCTGTTAATATTTCCCTTATGTATTGAGGTGCTCCTATGTTTGGTGCATAAATATTTACAATTGTTATATCTTCTTCTTGGATTGATCCCTTGATCATTATGTAGTGTCCTTCTTTGTCTCTTCTAGTAGTCTTTATTTTAAAGTCTATTTTGTCTGATATGAGAATTGCTACTCCAGCTTTCTTTTGGTTTCCATTTGCATGGAATGTCTTTTTCCATCCCCTTACTTTCAGTCTGTATGTATCTCTAGGTCTGAAGTGGGTCTCTTGTAGACAGCATATATATGGGTCTTGTTTTTGTATCCATTCAGCCAGTCTGTGTCTTTTGGTGGGAGCATTTAGTCCATTTACATTTAAGGTAATTATTGATATGTATGTTCCTATTCCCATTTTCTTAATTGTTTTGGGTTCGTTATTGTAGTTCTTTTCCTTCTGTTGTGTTTCTTGCCTAGAGAAGTTCCTTTAGCATTTGTTGTAAAGCTGGTTTGGTGGTGCTGAACTCTCTCAGCTTTTGCTTGTCTGTAAACGTTTTAATTTCTCCATCAAATCTGAATGAGATCCTTGCTGGGTAGAGTAATCTTGGTTGCAGGTTTTTCTCCTTCATCACTTTAAGTATGTCCTGCCACTCCCTTCTGGCTTGTAGAGTTTCTGCTGAGAGATCAGCTGTTATCCTGATGGGGATTCCCTTGTGTGTTATTTGTTGTTTTTGCCTTGCTGCTTTTAATATGATTTCTTTGTGTTTAATTTTTGACAGTTTGATTAATATGTGTCTTGGTGTATTTCTCCTTGGATTTATTCTGTATGGGACTCTCTGTGCCTCCTGGACTTGATTAACTATTTCCTTTCCCATATTAGGGAAGTTTTCAACTATAATCTCTTCAAATATTTTCTCAGTCCCTTTCTTTTTCTCTTCTTCTTCTGGAACCCCTATAATTCGAATGTTGGTGCGTTTAATGTTGTCCCAGAGGTCTCTGAGACTGTCCTCTGTTCTTTTCATTCTTTTTTCTTTATTTTGCTGTGCAGCAGTTATTTCCACTATTTTATCTTCCACCTCACTTATCCGTTCTTCTGCCTCAGTTATTCTGCTATTGATCCCATCTAGAGTATTTTTTATTTCATTTATTGTGTTTTTAATCGATGCTTGATTCGTCTTTAGTTCTTCTAGGTCCTTGTTAACTGTTTCTTGCATTTTGTCTATTCTATTTCCAAGATTTTGGATCATCTTTACCATCATTATTCTGAATTCTTTTTCAGATAGACTGCCTATTACCTCTTCATTTGTTAGGTCTGGTGGGTTTTTATCTTGCTCCTTCTCCTGCTGTGTGTTTTTCTGTCTTCTCATTTTGCTTATGTTACTGTGTTTGGGGTCTCCTCTTTGCAGGCTGCAGGTTCGTAGTTCCCGTTGTTTTTGGTGTCTGTCCCCAGTGGCTAAGGTTGGTTTAGTGGGTTGTGTAGGCTTCTTGGTGGAGGGGACTACTGCCTGTGTTCTGGTGGATGAGGCTGGATCTTGTCTTTCTGGTGGGCAGGTCCACGTCTGGTGGTGTGTTTTGGGGTGTTTGCGGACTTTTTATGATTTGAGGCAGCCTCTCTGCTAATGGGTGGTGTTGTGTTCCTGTCTTGCTAGTTGTTTGGCATAGGGTGTCCAGCACTGTAGCTTGCTGGTCGTTGAGTGAAGCTGGGTGCTGGTGTTGAGATGGAGATCTCTGGAAGATTTTCGCCGTTTGATATTATGTGGAGCTGGGAGGTCTCTTGTGGACCAGTGTTCTGAAGTTGGCTCTCCCACCTCAGAGGCACAGCACTGACTCCTGGCTCCTCAATTTGGGATGATTTGTTGTCTATTCATGTATTCCACAGATGCAGGGTACATGAAGTTGATTGTGGAGCTTTAATCCGCTGCTTCTGAGGCTGCTGGGAGAGGTTTCCCTTTCTCTTCTTTGTTCTCACAGCTCCTGGGTCTCAGCTTTGGATTTGGCCCCGCCTCTGCGTGTAGGTCGCCGGAGGGCGTCTGTTCTTCGCTCAGACAGGACAGGGTTAAAGGAGCAGCCTCTTCGGGGACTCTGGCTCACTCAGGCCGGGCGGGAGGGAGGGGCACGGAGTGCGGGGCGAGCCTGCAGCGGCAGAGGTCGGTGTGACGTTGCACCAGCCCGAGGCGCGCCGTGCGTTCTCCCAGGGAAGCCGCCCCTGGATCCCGGGACCCCGGCAGTGGCAGGCTGCACAGGCTCCCGGAAGGGCGGTGTGGACAGTGTCCTGCGCTCACACACAGGCTTCTTGGCGGCGGCAGCAGCAGCCCCAGCGTCCCACGCCCGTCTCTGGGCTCCGCGCTTTCAGCCGCGACTCGCGCCCGTCTCTGGAGCTCCTTTACGCGGCGCTCTTAATCCCCTCTCCTCGCGCACCAGGAAACCAAGAGGGAAGAAAAAGTCTCCTGCCTCTTCGGCAGCTCCAGAGTTTTCCCGGACTCCCTCCCGGCTAGCTGTGGCACATTAGCCCCCTTCAGGCTGAGTTCTCGCCGCCAGTCCCAGTCCTCTCCCTGCGCTCTGACCGAAGCCCGAGCCTCAGCTCCAGCGCCGCTCGCCCTGGCGGGGGAGCAGACAAGCCTCTCGGGCTGGTGAGTGCCGCTCGGCACCGCTCCTCTGTGCGGGAATCTCTCTGCTTTGCCCTACCCAGGTATGTGGGGAGTTTCTTGCCTTTTGGGAGGTCTGGGGTCTTCTGCCAGCGTTCAGTAGGTGTTCTGTAGGAGTTGTTGCACGTGTAGCTGTATTTCTGGTGTATCTGTGGGGAGGAAGGTGATCTCCGCGTCTTACTCTTCCGCCATCTTACCCGGAAGTTCCCCCAGTTTTCTTTATACTATCCCAACTTTGAAAAACTTGAAAGGAAAGGCAATTTTAAAACATCATATGGATCTAAATTTTGCCTTGAAATGGTTAAAATCACAATATATGATAGCAATTTATATGATAAAACATAGAATTTTCTATAATGCTAATTTATCATATGTGATTCTATTATAATATTTGAACAAAATATATAAAATTCCTGGTTATTTCTCAATGTAAGCATTTCTTTAAGACATCTATTGGCAATTCTAGTTGCCTCTTCCCCTACAGAGCAAAATTTTCCAAATGTAAATCAATTTATAAAACTACCTAGAGCTGATGATGACTCAAGAAAAGTTGTGTGAGGTGACATTATTATTAACATACCAAAATCTTGATAACAACATATTTTGCAATTTTGTGGACAAGAAAAGGCAAGAAGGCAAGAAAAATAGATTTTATGAAATAAATATATAATTGGAAAGTTACATATATCTTTATTTTATGAAGCATCCAAACATCCCTGACTGGTCAAGAGAATACCCAGAAATAGGTAATAATAACTTTCAACCATCTTCGATATTTTGCTGTTTTTTCACTCATTTAAAAACCATTGCTCAATATATATTTTTAATATTATCATCGTGATGCGTATTTGTCAAGGTAGATAGTTGTTGCATTATTTCTGAACAGTTTGTCAGTGTGTTGATCAGTGTTATGTGTCAACTTGCCCAGGCTAGAGTCCACAGATATTCAATCAAATATTGATGGAGGTATTGCCCTGAAGGTATCTTGTAGATATGATTTACATCTATAATGAGTTGACTTTAAGGAAAAGAGATTATTCTAGATAATCTGGGTGGACTTGATTTTATCAGTAGAAAAGTCTTTAAGAGCAGAGCTGAGTTTTCCTGAGCAAGAAGAAATTTTGCCTGTGGGCAGGGGCTTCAGCTGGTGCCCAAGTGTTCAGCCTATGCTTCCTGATTGCCTGCCCTACAGCTTCTGGACTCACCTGCCTACCCAACTGCATAAACTAATTTTTCCAATAAATCTCCTAATATACATCTCCATCAGGATCTGTTTCAACAGTGGAATGTTGCATGATACAATTAGCTTAATTGATAATTTTTTAAATCTTGGCACACAGAGTGTGTGAGTCTCCACATGTCCACTACTCAGCTCTCTAGATGGAGGGACAGGCCTACATGCACGGTACTTCTCCCCAAAAATGTCTTCTCCAAATCTGACCTGAAATAGCTACCTTTTCTCTTTCCTTATCTTCTCTTTACTGTGTCTGTTCCGTTTTGCCCATTGGTAGGATTTTTTTTTTTTTTTTTTGCTGTACGCGGGCCTCTCACTGCTGTGGCCTCTCCCGTTGCGGAGCACAGGCTCCGGACACACAGGCTCCGCGGCCATGGCTCGCGGGCCCAGCCGCTCCGCGGCATGTGGGATCTTCCGGGATCGGGGCACGAACCCGTGTCCCCTGCATCGGCAGGCGGACTCTCAACCACTGCGCCACCAGGGAAGCCCCATTGGTAGGATTTTGACCATTCCATTGAGAATCAAGATATCTTCTCTGACCTCCTCTGTTCTCTAGATTTACCCAGTATTCCTGTGAGCCCAGATGCTGATGGTCCAGGACAAATGCTCCTCAGATGTGAGAGTTGGGCTGGGGAGGCAGCAAAGCCCCTCATAAGCTAATATCTTTGACACTTACTTGTGAATTAGGTACTCCTTAGGCTCTTATTTTTCACCCATGACCATTCAGCCTCTAATACTATTTTGCCTTCCTTGCTACCAATTCTTTTCCAGGGGCCCAAGAAGAATCCGTCCTTCTCCTTTCTTTGCCATCAGCAGCTTCCTTTTGACACCTCCAGGACACTTGCATATGGAATTGGGTGACGCAAGTAAAGGTTTTTGAAGCTCAAATGGCCACCCTTCCCCAGGAGTGTGGGACTCTGGTTGGTGTGGGTCCCTGTTCTCTCAGTGTCTTGCCCAGACCTTCCCTTAGTTCTGGTGACTCTCCAGACACTGAGTCTTTTTTTTTTTTTTTTTGTAAAGTAGTTGTTTTGTTTTCCTCCAGTTTTACTGAAATATAGTTGACATATAGCACTGTATACATTTAAAGTGTTCAGCCTAATGATTTGACCTACATACATCATGAAATGATGATCACAACAAGTTTAGTGAACATCCATCATCTCCTAAAGATACAAAATTAAAGAAATAGAAAAAAAATGTTTTCCTGTGAAAAGAACCCTTAGGATTTACTCTCTTAATTTTATATACTCCACACATCAGAGTTAATGATATTTATCATGTTATGCATTATATCCCTAGTACTTATTTATCATATAACTGGAAGTTTGTACCTTTTGACTGCCTGCATCCAATTCCTCCCTCCCCCTCCCCCTCCCCCTCCCCCCAGTAACCACAAAGCTGATTTATTTCTCTCTTTGGGTTGAGGGAAGAGAGATGCCTGGGATTTTTGTTGATATCAGGATTTGATCCAGAGTCTCTAATAATGACAAAGGATCATAAGATATAAAATATGGAAGAGTCACTGCCCGGATTTCTGCCACCTGTAACTAGATATGTTTCATTTTGTTCCATATGACAGTAAAAGGAAACCTCTCATGCTGATAAATATAAAAGTGTGAAGAGAAATACTAGTACAGTAAGTCCCCTACATACGAACCTTCAAGTTGCAAATTTTCAAAGATGCAAGTGTGCATTTCGCATGTCCAATCACATAAGTTAGTTCACGTGTGTGGTGTACATGGTCATGTGCTTGCATCCTCTACAAGTGGTTGTGTTTTGTGTACTTTACTGTACAGTACTGTATAGAGTACAATAGTACAGAGTCTTTATTTCAAGCCCAGGATGTCCAGAAACAAGCATAAAATCAGCGGTGATGTAGCTGGTACGCTAAGAAGCGCCAGCTGTTGTACTGTACTACTGTACTTTTCAAGGTAATGTACTGTAAGATTAAAAATGTTTATTTTTTGTGTTTGTTTTTGTTTGTGTTTGTTTGTTTTTTATGTATTATTTGTGCAAAAAGTATTATAAACCTATTACAGTACAGTACTATATAGCCGATTGTGTTAGTTGGGTACCTAGGCTAACTTTGTTGGACTTAATGAACAAATTGGACTTACGAACATGCTCTCAGAGCTGAACTAGTTCACGTATAGGGGACTTATGTATTAAAGAAAAGTGAAGCCAAAATTTTTGAGTACAATTCAAAGTGACTAGAATTATCTCCCCCAAATATTCATCTCCCTCCTCTATTTAGACCAGTTTCTCTCAAACATCAGACTTCCATGTTAAAATCTTTTTTATCCCAAATAATTGATTTTTTGCATAATCTTATTACTAAGATTGTACTTAATTTTTGTGCTTATTTTTCTTTGCATATGGACAATTACATAGGCTTCATGGATGGTTTCAAGAAGCCACTGGTTCATTTATTTCTTTTCTTAATTTATTTATTCAGTATTTACTATGAGAGTCAAAAAGTAACTCTATATTTTTAAAGTACAGCTAAGGGTCCATGAGTAAGTTACACAACTTCTCTGAGCTTTCGTTTCCTAGCAAAGATGGAAGGCCTCATACCCCCTTTTCAGAGTTGTTATCAGAATTGAGTGAAATATCATTCAACCTAGTAGAGTATCTGGTATCAGAAAAGGATAGCATTGTTTCTTGTTGCTGTTGTTGTTATTTTAGAAATTTTGTTTTTGTTAAACATACATTCTGCATTCCCAAATAAAGGACTATGTTTTGGGGTAGAGCTTTGTTTGTGACTTCTCAACTGCTTTATCCTCATTTCTATCCTATTTCCATCTGATATGGAAGTATGAGGGGAACAATTGAAATAATAGTAGACAGTAAATTTTTCCAAATGACATTAAAGTTGTATGCAGACTCTGGATGACATTAACATCCTGAGGTTAAAATGTTTCTAAACTGAAATGGTTATGAAATTACTTAATCGCTTAGACTGTGAGTTCTTGGGTCTCTAGTCTTGGGAACAAAATCTGCTCAGAGGGAGACTGGGCTGGAATTGTCACATCTTTGGTGCTGTTGGCAGGTTTTCTCCCTAAGGTAGCTGGGAATGATTAGGAACAAACATTAAATGAAGAAGATTCTTTGTGATTTTCAGAGAGGAATCAAGAACATGTTTTTATAAATTCCAGTTGATGTGAAGAATTAAGATCAGGGAACACTGCTGCTTCTGTGAGAAGAAATGACAGCTTATTGAGGCAGAGAGAATGAAAGTTATCCCCTGGGAATGAACTGAATCATTAACTTTGTGGCCATTTCAACAACGATAAACCAGAGGAAGTGATTTCAACCCAGGGCTGCCCACGCCTTGGTGTGAGGGTTTAGTCTAGGGAGACCTCGATGGCAGCTTAGTTTTCCCTACATTTCTCATTCCAGAAAGAAAAGGAGTTGGGGGAGAATACCTCATGTCATTTCCTGAGATGCTCAGTATTTACAGAATACATTTTTTGTCATCTTGGCCCTAGTAAGAGTCAGTATATTCTGGAAATAGTACAGAATTCTCAAGGCCTTGTTGAATTTTTCTGTGTACTTTCTACCTCCCAGCTTTGGGTTATCTGCAACCATGAAAAAGAGGCTTTCTAAGCTTTCTTAGCCATCGATAGAAACCAGTCGTCGCTTCTCTTTATCCATCTTAAAAGCCATCTGCCCTCATGCCTTTTCTTTCTCTTATTAATTTATTTATTCAATAAGTATGTGGCACAAAGAGGGGTACAAAGCTGATTAAAAGATGCAGTCAAGATTCTTACAATAGGGCTTCCCTGGTGGCGCAGTGGTTGAGAGTCTGCCTGCCGATGCAGGGGACATGGGTTCGTGCCCCGGTCCGGGAAGATCCCACGTGCCGCAGAGCGGCTGGGCCTGTGAGCCATGGCTGCTGAGCCTGCGCGTCCGGAGCCTGTGCTCCGCAATGGGAGAGGCCACAACAGTGAGAGGCCCACGTACCGCAAAAAAGATAAGCCATGCATATGCCAGGAAGATACGATATACACAGGTAAGGAAGAAAAATAAAATGTTGCTGTTTAAATTGATAAAAGTACAGCAGCCTTCTAAGGGAGTAGCATAAAGATGGAAGCTTATTTTAGAAGATACTTCACTTGGGTCATTTTGGAGGTGAAAGCTGAAACCCACTGGGCATTCGGATGAGTGAGTGCAAAACAAAAGGAGAGATGACTTACTCTGTATCTTGAGGGTGAGAAGAACTAAGAATTTATTCATCCGTGAGAGGATGGGAAAAAGGAGATGTCAGAGGCTCTGGGAAGGAAGAAGAGCCCAGACATATGAGATAGATAAAGGCTTCAGGAGAACATTAACCAGGAAAATTCCATGTGGGGTAGGGCAGAGGGACTATAGGACAATGATTCCAGTGATGAATGTAAGTTGTTTTCTGGGTTTTGATGTAATTACCCTCTTTCTTTTCTCAGACTGTCAACAAGAAATTTGTTCCACCCAGCAGCCTTATGCTAATGAGACTCTGGGGAAATGAAGGATTTAGGGTTCAAAGGCAGGAACCAAGAGCTATAAGCTGGCAGCAAGCCATTTAGTGCTGGTTCCAGCACAGCCTCCAGTGAGGATGGCTCACAAGAACTCAACTCTCTCCCCCACCTCCTTCTTTGAGGATCCCAGAGGAATGGAGGGTGGGAAGACTGGTGGTGGATTTCCCACAGTGCATGGGATGGAAACTCCAGCCATTCCTTTTGCTATCGTATAGGAAAGGCTGAAATCATACCAAAAGATTGTGTGTTGGGAGAATCAAATAGGTTAATATGTCACGGGCTTGGCATATAGTAAACTCTCAGTGGGTTTGGAGTATTATTAATTTTTTTATTATTTGAACAGCTGGGTTATGAATTCATAAATAGATAATATACAAGACCGGGAAAAATTACTAAATGGTACAAACAATATGTGTTCTAGAATTTTAGTGATGGGAGAGATTACCTCTGGCATCATTTATCAGGGAAAAGTTTATGGAAGAGTCAGACTTCATGCTGTGCATGTGGACTTATGTGAGAATGAAGGATGAATCCACCTGAAAGCCCAGCTCTTTGCAGAAAGGAAAAGACAAAGCTTGTTGGAGGGAGGGAAGGAGATTCATTTGGGTCTGGAGCCAAGACTAAGTACAGAAGAGCAGAAGTTACACTGGAAAGGCAGACTGGGCATAGACTGGGAGCATTTTGTTTTTTTTGTGGTACGCGTGCCTCTCACTGTTGTGGCCTCTCCCGTTGCGGAGCACAGACTCTGGACGCGCAGGCTCAGTGGCCATGGCTCACGGGCCCAGGTGCTCCGCGGCATGTGGAATCCTCCCGGACCGGGGCACGAACCCATGTCCCCTGCATTGGCAGGCGGACTCTCAACCTTTGCGCCACCAGGGAAGCCCCTGGGAGCATTTTGAATAGCAATACAAAGAGCAAAGTCTCTTGATAGGTAGTGTGTATATGCAACACAGATGTCATGGACAGATATTTGAGAAGGGAGTATCAAAATCACAGCACTGCTTTAAGGAAATTCACCTGACAGCAGAGTGTCAGTGGCCAGGAGGAGGGAATCCAGGAGAGGCACTACTGAGGATAGTTTTTTTTTGTCATTCAGGCTGGAAGAGATAAATGAAAACATGAAGTGATGGCAGGGAATATGCAAAGAAAGAGACATATGGGAGCTGTCTGTCTAAATCATAATCAGCAGGTTTTGGAAACTGATTTGGGGTTGGGGAAAGGATGGGGGGGCTGGGAAAATAAAGATAGAAGCAAAGTTAATTATCACACCCCAGATCTGAATGAAGAACTAGAAGAATGGTGGTGCCAAAAGCAGGACAAGGGATGTGAGATATTTTGGGAAACGCCCTCATTTAAAGAGGAATGAAGAAAAGCCAGATTAGGAGGGAAGAAATGGGAAGTCCTAGGATAGAGACCCCGAGCGGTACAGATGCAGGGAAGATGAGAGAGGAGTTTCAAGAAAGAATTGATTGACATGTTAAAAGTTTCAAGTTGAGAAACAGGAGACTTGAGAAAAGCTCTTGTTAGCCTGCAGTCATTGGTGACTTTAAGAGTCGGATTTAGAGAGAGGGATGGATTACTAGCACTTCAGAGAGAGGAGGAAGAGGCTGGGTGATTAATAATTGTTTTTTTTTTCCATAAGTTTGGTTGAAAACGGAAGGGAAAAGATAGGATGGTAATTCAAGAGTAGGCGGAGTTAACAGACAGTTTGTTGTTGAAATGTTTTTGGAGTAAGAGGTATGAACACCTTTTTAGGCAAAAGGATAAAGGAGCAAGTACAAAGGAAGAGATTAATGTGCTAGAAGAGGATTGTTACAAAGGACGTGTGAGAGGTCAGCTCTCAAGAGCTCAAGTAGGCTACTGGGTCCTGCACATCCTTGTCAAGCAGCTTTGAGGATCCAGTTGTATTTTGCAATGGGAATATCTCTTCACTAACGTTTTGTGGCCTTCCCCATCAGTCACAGAAAGAGCAGGGAGGATTGGTAGGTCCCCCAGGACCAGGAGTGGCCAGTGGCACAGTGGGCTGTCAAGCGGGAAAGATATAGGGAAGGTTGACAAAGAGAGTATTTAAATAGCTTTGCATGGTATCTGGTTTAATAGGAAGGTAGTTGTAGCTTGAA
The DNA here is from genome assembly GCF_025265405.1 of Mesoplodon densirostris. Classification (NCBI taxonomy): domain Eukaryota; kingdom Metazoa; phylum Chordata; class Mammalia; order Artiodactyla; family Ziphiidae; genus Mesoplodon; species Mesoplodon densirostris. The sequence continues at coordinate 29,003,502 of NC_082670.1, forward strand.
TAGTTGGAAGCTAAAGAAGGAGGTGTGGAACAGCTGGGCCTCTCAATGAAGGCAGATGTCCCATGAAAGTGAGGAAGAGGCAGTCAAAGGGTGTGTTCCCCACCAAAAATATTCAAAGTTAGAATCATGTATTTTCAGATTAGAGCAGTTCCCAATGGTCACATTGTGGCAGAACATGGCAATTCGCTAAAGTGAGATGCAGGTCATTGGCATGGAGGAGCTCCAGGAGGTGAGAGACCAGGGTCTTGAATGTGAGGATGCAGAAATCCCAGAGAACGGTTGCAGAGGAAAGAGTCAAAGCATGAGCTAGATGTCAGCGATCAAGGAACAGTGGAAGAGCAAGTGGTGATGAGTAAGTACGAGGGGGATGGAGGGGAACAGGGAGGGGGAAGGATTTGTGCCCAGGGGCACGGGGTGGGGCGACACCCAGGGAGATTGAAAGGGAACTGGGGGCAGAAGCTCCTGAGAAGGGAGAAGGCTTTAAACCCAGACCCACATTGTGTGTGCTGATGGGGCACAGAAATGCCACAGGGTGACAATCTAGGGTGCAGAGACCCAGGAAGCCCTGCATCACCAGGGGCTGTAACATCATCACAGTAATATCTCCTGGATGATGAGTGATTTCCCTCTCACATCTTTAAAGAGACATGGTCTCTGTTTATTCCCGTTTACATCAGAGATGTTGACTAGCAAGGATGGAGGTGAGTCTGAGACTCACTTACCTCTCATTGCTTACCAGGTAGGAGAGTCAGAGTTTAGAGAAATTTAGGACACATCTCACAAACCCACAGCTTCTTCCTCTGCCCACCGCCTCCCCCCACAATTTTCTTCAACCCACACTAGTTTGTTGCTAAAACTCCATCGACCAAACCAACCAAACAAACGAAACAGGATTTATGCTCAGAAGCAGAATGCCTAAGTTTAGTTTTTAAAAACAAGTTTCTATTTACATCATCCAAATAAAATGGTTTCTCTTTCAAACTTCCTAACATACATACATTTTTTTTTTCTTTTTTTTGTGGTATACGGGCCCCTCACTGTTGTGGCCTCTCCCATTGTGGAGCACAGGCTCCGGACGCGCAGGCTCAGCGGCCATGGCTCACAGGCCCAGCTGCTCCGCGGCATGTGGGATCCTCCCGGACCAGGGCACGAACCCGTGTCCCCTGCATTGGCAGGTGGACTCTCAACCACTGCACCACCAGGGAAACCCAAGATACATACATTTTTAAAGTACATTGTCTTCGGGAAATTTTTACATGTATTCATGGAGGTTTTACAGGTTCTCTTGTGAACTACATCAAAGAGCAGGTGGTAGACAATGCTGAGCTGTCAGTAAACATGCAGGTGACTGTGTACCTGAAGGGGGCCCTGAGGACCCTCCAGGTTTTGTTTCACGTGGAAGAAGTGAGAGAATCTGAGATCTAGCCAAGGATAGTACTGCAATTCCATCAAGGATTGGAGATAATTCTCATTCTCCCAGAGTTCTTTTCCCTTAATTTTTTTCTACCCCAGTTGCAGGTGGAGGATGTGAAAAGAATGTGTCTAGTCTATGACTCAACATGTCTCTATTTTTTAAAATAATATTTTAGTGACTTTTCTTTTTTTTTATAAAGAAAAACTATAGAGAAAAACCAGCATCTGTATTACATGCCAAACAGAATTGAACTATTAATATTTTGTGATTTTTCTTTTTTTTAATACCAAAGACATAGAATAAAATGCAAAATCTTGTATCGTCTGCTTAGTCCTATTCCATACCTTCTTTTTCCTGGATTGTATAGTTCATTTTTTCCATTATATATCATTGTGTATATATATTTTTGAAGCTGGCTTTTTTCATTCTTGCCTTTTTTTTTCACTTAAAAAAATTATCTATCCATGTTGACACATATAGATCTAGTTCACTATTACTGTAATAATACTGAAATATTTTATCCATTTCCCTACTGATGCACATATAGGTTTCTTCAGATTCTAACTATTAATAATAATAATGAAATTGAACACTCTTGTATTTTCTCCTTGTATATATAGGCAAGCATTTCTCTCAGATATATAGTAGTATATATCCAGAACTTTGAACTCTCCTACATATGCCAAATTGCCCTCGCAACTGATTTAAGTAACACGCACTCAGCGGTGTGAGTTCCTAATTGCCCCCCTAAACAGCAGTGTATGAGAATTCCTAGTTCCCCAAAATACTTGGACTTAGCTCTCCCTCCCTCCCTCCCTCCCTTTCTCTCTCTCTCTCCTTCTTTCTTTCTGCCTTAATTTTTCCTAACACCTTAATTTTCCAGGGAAGCATATGACAGTGGTTTTACCTAAGGTGAACATTTATTTTCCAAGAACAATCCTACTGATGTTTCTTGCGCATGTTGTCTCCTTGACAGGGTTGATACTATGGAACACACGTTTTCTCTTTATCTCTCAGTGACACAATGCAAGTCATAGAACTCCTTGGTAGTCCCCTCTCAGTGCTCCATCTTCAATGACAAATGTGATATTAGTATTTGGCAAAGAGAATAAAAGGCTAATGGAACATGACTAATTTCACCTCCGATGTAGGTGGAGCCAAAGCTGGCGGTACTGACTCCCTTTTCAGGAGACACTTCGAGCTTGTGCAGAAAGAGCCCCATGTTTGCAGGAAGTGATCTTTGAGCATCCAGCAGACACACTTGTTCTGTTACTTACCATGATTGTTCATACTTCTCACCATGCCTCCCAAATGAGGAACCATTCTTCTCAGGAAAACATCCAAACTTCCACATTGAGCTCTTAGGTATGTTTCTTTTCCCCCTCAAAATAATGGAATCAATGACAAATTAATTTCAAGAGTGAAAAACAAAACAAAACCTAAAAGCCTTTATGTTGACCTGCTTATCTGGATCCAAGAGCATTAAGGAGCAGATTGGATTGATTGACCAGAACATTCCTTAGAGATAAATGGCTTTACATCTTTGATATTAAAAAATGTATTTTGCAAGTCACATCAATTAAAAACACAACAAATACCAAAATTAAAGAAAAACCAAACCACACAAATATATTGATAGTAAGATATTTCTGGATGGCTGTCTATGTGGTTACAGATTCTGAAAATAACATTTTAAAGAATTATCAAACACCCGAAATGTGTGCCCTTTGTTTATCAAGGTCCTCTTTCCTTCAAGCTACTAGTTTCAATGAGTCCAGCTTTGATACTTTTTCCTTACCTGGTAAATCCACATCCAGTTACATTTTGTCACATCCCGCTTTGGGCTTTGCCTATACTTCTGCCCTTCCGGAAACTCTGTACACTCTAAACTGTTCAGCTGAGGCAGTTTCTCTACTTACTTTGGTAATCAACATACTTCATTCTTTCCCTGAGGGAAAAGAGTTCCGCTACAGCAAACTGCTACCATGACTTACTGTATTCACTGATTATCACCTGACTTCTGTTAAAAGATCATTATCAAAAGGTGAAATCGTCACTCTCATACAAATATAAAATGAGCATGTGACAAAGTTTTTATTTAGCTCATCTATTAATGAAGGGATGGTAAGACGTTAAAGCTCATTCAAAGACAAATCTCAAGAGCAGACATATTGGTGCAGGCAAATCAGGAATGCTGAACCGAATTGGCTCATAGATGCAAAACTGACTCATAGCCTATAGAGCATTAAAATGCCATGTTTGGGATAGTCATTTCTACAGTGTAAAAATCAACGGTTATCTCTACTGGAGAAAGGTAATTTGTGTTTCTATGGCAAGAATCATCTGCATTTCTGTCAGTTTCTACATCTTTCAGAATTATAAAATAGCCAAAGTAATCAAAGGTATAGACCTCTATAGATTCAGCGCCTCACAAACGGTCTGCAGACGATACTCAACGTCCTGTTGACAGGACACCCAGTCATCTTTTTCCACCTTAACGTCTTTCACTATGTTTCTCGATTATTCCATCTTCAGTGGAAGTAATGCCTATTAAGTAGGAACAAAATTGAGACTCCATGAAGAAAATTTAAACCACTGGTTTAGGGAATATCTTTGCTTTATTATAGATCTCTGCATATACTAAATTACAATTAACTGCACAAAACTAGATATTCAGAATAATGCACTTTTACCTTATCTTTATAGATGTTAGATTATGCATCTCCACTACTACATCTTGTGCTCCAATCCGACAGCCTCAGCTGAGGCCTCTCAGCTAAACACAGCCTTTATACATACATGAAGTGACCTTTTGGTTCATAGGAACTATGACAAATGACCAGAATACACGAATACAGGCTCGGAAATTCTAGCAGAAACATTGTCACGAAGCATTTACAACCGTGAAAAGAAAACTAATTCGGTGACTTTCAAAATGTTTCCAAATCCAAGCAAAACACAGAAGCTAATTTCTGTGTCATCACAGCAGCTCTGTGGCACAATCCCTGACCCCATTCTGCATTTTGGGTTTTAGAAAACACCAGTTTGATTTATCAGGGAGCACAGGAAAGGCACTGGGGAGTCATGGAGGGAACAAGGAGTTTCTAGATGCTTCTAGATGAAACGGTGACCTGGAGAGTCACCCCCCTCCATCCCTCTGTCCCTCTACCCGCCAGTGTCCCAGCCTTTGCTGGACCCTGTGTTTCTTCCCACCTCTCCATCTTCACCCATCTTCCCTTCCCTCCTCTTTCCCTCTTTCCTTTCCTCTCTCCCATTTGGCATCCCCCCACCCCCTTCTCACCTCCAACCACTTGCCATTTTCCTTCACCCTTTCTTTTAACTTCAGTCCTCCATCCTCTTGGCATGTCCAGAGCTTCAGTTTCTGAATAGAGGTCATTTTCTACTCATAATACAGTCCCTGTAAGAACAGGGACGGACAGCACATGACCAACTGTGGTGTTTTAATAATAGCCCTGCCATATTGCCTGTGAAATCGCTCCACTTTGTCTGCCAGGGTTTAAACTGTAAAACCATAACAACAATCTTATGTTTTCCTCTGAGTCATATGTTTTCCCTTTTCCAAAAAGTGGAGAGCTGTAATTCATAGTGCTTTTCCTGCTAATGCTCACCTTACACAAATAACACCCTCGTGGGTCCTAGGTCTAGGGGTGTGATGCTGAAATAGACGCCATCCATGACTTTATGGAATTTATAGCCCAGCAGGAGGCGTGGACAAGTAACAGACCTTCACCACTTCGAGTTATGCGTGTTCTGGGAGAGATAAGCATGGTTGGCTACAGAAGAACACAGAAGGGGCCCAGGAATCAGAAAGGGACTTTCTAGAAGATGTGAGATTCAAAGGATTAGGGGTTGGTAGAGGGCATCCTTCAGAGAGCGATTTCCAGGAGAGGATAGAGGTGGAGATGGAGAGAAGGAAAAGGCGGGTGAGGAGAGAAAGGGGGAGGTGGGCTTTGAGGTCAGGTGCAAGAGGATGGCCAGTGCTGGTCCTCAAGGGGCTGTGAGCCATGCTCAAGCATGTGGCCTTTATCCTTAGGCTACTGGAAGAGTTTAAGCATGTGATAATTTCATGAAGACAGCAATTGAGAGGTTGCTCTGACTTCGGGGAAGAGAATGGATGGGTGTGAGGGTTGGACCCAAAAGCACTGAGGAGACCACTGGTGGGAATTTAACCCAGGGATGTGTTTGTAGTCTGTGCCCGCTCACACCCACAACCCAGCTTTTCCCCCTCTTTGTACCAGCTTCTGAATACATTGCTCTTCAAAGGCTGACTGTCATCCCTCGGAACAAGGTGGCAATAGTCCAGGCCTCTTGATAACACAGCTTGTTAAAACCAACACGCCCACAGTTCCAGCCTTCTTCCTATTGGAACCGAGCAGGGCCCTATGGGGCCATCCCAGGGCGGACCCCTCCCCCATGTCCTCTGCTTTAGCTCCTCTCTGAAGTACTCAGATAATCGTATTTCATGCATATTTCCTGAGTTTTTTAGATGCTAAAAACAACCACCAGATGGAAGAAATTAACTACTTAATGATCATGAGCACGTAGCCCCCAGGACCTTCTGGCACCTAATGATTGACAATGTTCACCCCTGTGACACCGGCCCATCAGAGAATTGTGCACAAGCTGATCACATACCCTGCGACCCTCCCCCCTCCCCTTCCCCTCCCCCTCCTCTCCCCCTCCCCCCCTCATCTGGCCTTTAAAAATGCTTTGCTGAAACCCTTCGGGAAATGTGGGGTTTTGGGGACATAAGCCCCTCGTTCTTCTCGCACGGCCCTGCAAAAAAAAAAACCTTTCTCTTCTCCACACTCCGATGTTTCGGTTTGTTTGGCCTCACTGTGCGTCGGGCACACAACTTGCATTCGGTGACACCTTGGCAGGATGGGCTTCACCGATGTACCACCTACATAAGCCGCAAACAGCCGTGTGCTCAGAAGGGCCCGCACTGGGTTTAAGGTTCTGCTGTCATCTAGAAATCCTTAATTTCTGAAGGAGTGACCTCACATTTTCATTCTGCACGGAGCCCCACCAATTATGTAGCGGGGAGTCCTGCTTCTAGCAATCTACGGATGTTTGCCTTCAGAGAATTCTTTAAACTGTAGGGTAAAATGGCCCGAGGACTTGAGGAAGTGTTCCAGAATTAGACACAGACTGTCATCAGCATTTCCAGAGACAGAGCTGAGAGAGTCTTTGCCTCCGCTGGCAAGCGGACCCTTCTCAGGCCTGTTCGGCCTGCCTCTTACCAACGGCGCTGCAGCACCGCATCTGGAGTGTGGCCAGAAAATTCTTCAGCTCGGTGGAAGAGGATGAGGACATGCTTGACTTTTGCAGAGTTCAACACTTTCAGAAACTTCAGGAAGAAAGCACTTGGTACAAGGTAAAGCTAGCTGGCCCATCAGCCCCCTGCCTGCTGCCCTGCTAATTCTCATTTCCACGATTCTTAGCATGTTTATTCTCTTCTTGCTAGTGGCCAAAGGACACGTTTAAATGTCTTATTTCCTCTGGGGAGCCTAGAGAGAGGCAACAGGCACCTACTACAGGAAATCATGCGGAGAGGATCTCTTATTTAACACGGTTCCCAGATTACTTCCCTTCCCCCAGCCTCCACCCCCCACCTCCAGCCACACCGAGTCACCCAGTTTCTTCCTGCAGCAGAGACTAGACGGCAGTTCACCTCTGCCCCCTGAGGTCTCCATGAGACAAGGAGCTGAAGTCTGGTCTTGGGCAACCCCACCCTCTCCGCGGCTGTGATTGAAGGCGTGGCCCTTCAGTTTCACCTCCCCAAAGAGGTTCTTGGGAAGCTCTCCAGTACAGGGTTAAACTTCAGGAGGCTGCAAAGCACAGACGAGAAAGGTAGGTTCCTGCACTCTTTTCTTTCGCCTTGTACTGTGAACCAAGCTGTTCTGAAGTGTGTGTCCATATGGCTTTTCCAGTTGGCTGCATGTTTTCAACCTCTGTGTCTGGTTGAGGTTTACTCATTTACAGAATGTGGGGAAAAAGAGTGAGAGGGGAGATGACTCTTGGGGGTTTTGCTTTTGTACATCTTTGGATACAGAATGCCACCCAGAATAGTACCTAGAACACGAAGCTGATTCTTCTTTTCTTTGGAGGGAAATCCCATTAGAAGTTGCATTTGGGGGGCCTCAGTATATGAGAAAAAAGTTTACCACCTGCCTTTCCTTTTCAACAATGTAGACCCTTCCCTTGATTTTTTTTTTTTTTTTTACTCCTTTCTGAGTTTTTCCTTTCAGTTAAAGATGCCTTAGAGCTGATAGGGTATTTTCTGACAGGAGTATAAATATAGGTGTTTCTAATTTCGGGTACCTATGAGTTATGAGAAATGAACAAGCACGGTGTTCAGGATCAGGTGGACTGCCATGTTATTTTCCAGAATTTGCTATGAAACAATTGTTCTTCCTGAAGCTTCCTGAAACTAGATTCAAGTGTCTCTCAAGTGATGGCTGTGAAGGCTGATTTTATTTGCTCTGTTGTGATAATTGTCTGCAGGGATGCTGCTCCCCTTAGCTGGCTGCTTTTTCAGTCATTACTGGGGCTAGAGATGACGTGTCCACTGAGACCCAGAGGGGCGTCTAGACTTATTCAAATAACACTGCATGCTTCTTTGACTTTTTTTTGCCTATTATGCTTTTCATTGTTTCATCTTCGTCCTCACAAGCAACCTTTCCTCTGGGAGAAATATTTTATAGCGACTTCATAGAATACCGGTCTACAGCTGTTTATTTGAACATTGACGGTTCTTTCCTAACTTTATTTAGTTCCGATGCTCAAAATTTCTTGCCACTTCTGTATTTTACCCGAGCAGAGTCTCCCTCCATTCCATCCTCCATACTCTGCTACAGGGTTCTTGGGAAAATGCAATTCTCTTAATGTCATTCTCTTCAGTGAAATATTTCCATTGCACCCCATTGCTTACAGACTTGCTTCCTAAAGGGTAGTCCAGGGACCAGCTGCATCAGGCGTCATTGGGCAGCTTGTGAGAGATGCAGGTTCTCTATCTGCTCCCCAGATTTACTGAATCTGCATTTTAACCAGGTCCCTGGGTGATTCACATGCATTAAAGTTTGTGAAGCCCCAACTTAAGGAAGGTAGACAAGACCTTCAAGGTCTGGTCCTTACCATCCGGCCAGCCTTACCTCTCACCCTCTGGCTTTCCAGCTGTGCCCAATACCTTCCATTTCCCCAATATGAGAGAGCTCTAATGCCTACCTATGTCTGTGTGTGCTGTTCTCTCTGTCCCCGATAACTTCATTCATCTTCTCCACCCAACTACCCACTGCAGTTTGATTGTTCCTCCCCCCTCCCCCCTCCAGTCCACCTTAAACTAAATGTCCACCAAATCTGCTATTTTATGGCAACTTAGCGAAGTGCTTCTGCCATAGCCCTTAGTACATTAAATGATCGTCGCTAGGTTTATTATTTTCATCCTTGAGGAGTTACTGGAGATTGACTTCTGAATCCATAGCACTTGAACCAATGCCAGGTACATAGCCTGTGCTCAGTGTTTTTGAATTCATGAATGAATGAATGGATGAACAAATGAATGGATGCATTGTCTGAAGAGACCCAAATCATCCCCAGATCGAGGTCTGTAGTTTGAAGTCTTCCAAGGAGATTGCCACTCTCTATCATATTTTTCCACACTCTCCTTTATGAGACTTGCTGGATTCATGTTTTTCACCAAATATTTTGAGTACCTACCCTGTGTCATTCCTTTTTGAATCTATTTCTTTATGTCGTTGTGAATAGTCTCTCCCAGAAGGTGTTTCTCTATCAGTGCCCCTCACTCACCACCACTCCAAGTCAGAGACTTACTCATTTTTCAGCAAATAGGTACTGAACACCTTTCCCATACCAGTTACTGTGCTACCTGCTACAAATACGATGACAAATGCGAGCCCTGTCTCCATGCAGCTCCCCAAAGAGAAGATGGGCCTTTTATCATCCTCTGTCTTGCTTTTCCTTACAAAGTCTGAAGGAAAACTGAAAGCCTTATCTTTAACCAAAGCTGGCACATCCAAGTAAAGACAGCAGGAGCTTGAAGGCAGAGTGATTTAGTAGAAAGGAAGCTGGGCTGTGTTTCAGCACCTTGATTTAGTCCAGCACCTGCAATTCCCTAGCCAGGTGACCCTGGGTGGGTCCACATCCATTTGCTGGACCTGGATTTTCTCAAGTGGTGAACAAGATGGAGACTTAGAAGGAAAAGAGACCCCTGCCTTCGTGAGTGTACAGAGAAGATAATATCCAGGGAGCCTCTGCACTCACTTCTGTCACGTTACGTGATGATTTGAAGGGCAGGGCTCTGTCATTCTCTGGGTCAAACTGGCGAAGAGGAGACCTTAAGGGAGACATTTCATGACTATGCCCATGAGCTCAGCTGTGACGTTCATGTTGTCCTTTGGCACCTTCCATCAAACACTATGTGGCAATGGCTTCCAGGGAGCAGCGCCCTGCAGCTCAGAGGAATCCACTTGGTATTCATTGTTGGGTGGAGAGCTGGTTTGAAGTAGGGAAGCTGAGGAGGAAGGCAGTGTCATCCTCAGGCAGTCTCTGCTTTTGGAAAGCAGTCAGGAGAAGGGAAGGAAGTGGCTCCACCAAGTCGTGCAGAAAAAATCTGGAAACGTATAGACATAGAGCAAAGAAGGGATCCCTGACCCCTACTGTGGCATGGTTGTAAGGACTCCCTTTCTGATTACACTTGGGTTCTTTCTAATTTGTGTTAATTTCACCTAGAATCAGAAGTTGGGGGCCGGGCATAGTATCTTTTGTCCCCGAGCTTTGCACCCCCATGGGGTGCATGCACAGCTGGGAGGAAACAAATACTTCCTATTTGTTCTCCAGATACAACCACCAGGCTGAGGCTGCAGCGAACTCTTCAGGCGCTCGCAAGGGTTCACCCTTTCCCTGTCTGAGCCTTCCCTTCCTGCTTCATCATTGTGTGCAGCTTCCAAACGAAATGCCTTCCAAACCTTCTGAGTTCCCTCTTGCTTCCTGTTCCTCGTGTATCTCTTTGCCTCCAAATTTCCTGCACACCCACCTTGTGTATAGTTGCCTCCCAGCAGGCAGTGTTTTCTGATGGTCATTTCCTAACTCTTCAAGTTAACATTAATGTCTATCAGTAAGCACACCTTGTAGCAACAAAAAGAAAGGAGGCTCACCTGCATGGGAGGTTTCTAATGACCAACTGCAGATCTCGGGATGTATCTGAGATCAACCTTGCCTGTACCTGACCAACATTTGTGTTTTCATCAGAGGCATGGAGTGGGCTAGAAAGAGGTAGACCCACTTTTGAATCCTCCATCTGCCATCTCCTTCAATAAGTGGTTGTATCTCATCAAGTCTTAGATTTGTTTCTGAAAATGCAGATAATATTTACCAAGCAAGGTTGTAGAGAAGATTAATTAGCTTAAGTACCTAGTATGTTGCCTCAAAAAATACATCAGGGGCTTCCCTGGTGGCGCGGTTGAGAGTCCGCCTGCTGGTGCAGGGGACGTGGGTTCGTGCCCCGGTCCGGGAAGATCCCACATGCCGTGGAGCGGCTGGGCCCATGAGCCATGGCTGCTGAGCCTGCGTGTCCGGAGCCTGTGCTCCTCAACAGGAGAGGCCACAACAGTGAGAGATCCGCGTACTGCAAAAAAAAAAAAAAAAAAAAAAAAAAAATCAGATCTGATAAAAGGAGACTGACCAAGATGGTGAAAATGAGAAAATTGTCATGTGCAGAATAGTTGAAAGAACCAGAGGACATTTGAAGTAAGAAGTAAGTCTTGCAGCCCATGAAGGTTGCCTTCAAATATTTAAAGATTGCTCAAGGTGGGAAAAGGGGTCGACAGAGGATGGATCAGGGGCAATTATAGGGTAACAGGTCGTAGCTCAATGTACAGAAGGATTTACCCACCATCTGAATTGTCTAAAACTGGGTGAGCTGCCTTGTGGCAGGGTGAACACCCTGTCCTGGGCAGTGTTCCAGCACCTTGGAAGACCATGGCCAGGGTGTTCCCAAAGGGATGCCCGCACTGGGTGGAGCCTAGGTGATGACCTCGAGTTCCTTCCCACTCAAAGCTACCAAGAGTCTCATGATGTCAGGGTTCCAGCCCAAGCCACCAAATAAAAGTCTGCAAAAAAAAAAAAAAAAAGCATCAGACTACAGAGTGATCGGGGCTGCCTTTTGACTAGCTAGCCCTACCCATCAGCTGAGATGCTTTTTAAATAGGGTCTTTGCAGCAACAGTCAAAAGGTTGGATTTCCAGGAAAAAGCAAAAAAGAAATGAGAACAATGAGATGGGAAAAGTTCACTCCAAACTGCTCTTCTTGGGTTACTCTTTAACTAGATCGTGGGTTACTTCTTGTGCTGCAATCACATTCCTATCTGATGGAAAACTGCCACATTTTGGTACATTTTCAGCCAAACTGGGATCAAGCAAGTTAACAGCAAGACTCCGAGCTTTGTCCCTGATTTTTGCTCTATGTATAAAATGAAAGCACGACGATATGTCTATGTGTTCTTTGCCATCCCGAAATCTAATTTTAAATAGTGCATAATAAATGGTTCTACCATCCTCTAAATTACGGGGACTGTGAATGTGGTATTTGACTTTTGGGGGGAGAGGAGAGCTGGCTGCAGCTGGCTGCCTGCTGAGTCAAGTTCATCAGCCATTGTTTTCCACCCACCTTTCCTTTTCTGCTAAATGAGCCACATGATAACAGCCTCTCTGCCAGCTAAGGACCTGGAGGCTTTTACAAAAGGGATAATTTAGCTTAGGGGGAGAGAGGCCTGCACAGATCACCTACTGCTCCAGGTCCCTTCGGAGGCTTTGCTAATACTTCATCCTTCCAGGACTCAGAAGAACTTTCTGGTCTTGCAGGTTTGGACCCTCCCATCTTTTCTGCAGTTGCTTGGGCAGCATCTCCACGTGCTTTTCATTTCTTCCATCTTTGTTTTGAAATCTCAGGGAAAAAAGCTGTCGTTCTTTCAGTAGAAGTGGATGTCAGCAAATGCTGCATTTTGTCAAATTGAAACGAAACTACAATATATTTTATTCTCCAGGTTTACCCAGGCTCACTTTCTTGAAAACAAAATTTTAAAAAATCCCTTGAAATATAATCAACTATGCGGGACAAAATCACAGAAACCCGTGCAGACCCGCATGTTTATTTTTAGATGCCGGCCCAGCACGGCAAAGCGGCGGTCTAATGTCCAAACGAAGGCCCTGGGAATTTCCTCTAACAAGCCTGTGCTTCCGCTCATTGTCACAGTACAAAGGGCAGCAGGGGGCCTGAGTGCAAGGCTCCGGGTAACCCTGCCCCCATGAAATCTGGAACTTATCGTTCCCTCGGTCTACATGGTCCTCGGTGCTGGGGTCACCATGCAGGTCGTCCGGCAGCTCTGGGCACATGCAAATGAGTAGACGTGTATGATTATCTCATCTAAAAATATCCCAGAGATCAGTAATGACATTTCGGAAATAAAGTTTCAGCTTCCTATTTGTAGTTGAGGATCTACTCAACCCTCACCCTTGTCGTGAAGTGGATTCAGGTCTAACCCAGAAACGGGGTTGTCATGCTAAGATTCTGGGTTAGATTGCAATTAATAAAGCATATTATAGTTTTTAAAAAGCATAGATGCATGTACACACAGCGCCAACACACACACACACAGGAGAAAAGATACCTGAGTCACCTAGATCTTTCCTATTATCCTAGACTGTTTTCTGATCCTTGATTTATTTATCTACAAAATGGATGCAATAAACCTCACATCCTATTAGGTTTGGGAGAAATAAGGTGCAAAATTACAAATAAACTGACTCAAACTAGACTTTTGCTCAAAGTTTTGCATTTTGGTCTTAATATGCTTTGAGCTCCTTCCAAGAAATTTTTGTAAGAATATTTGCCATCAAGTCTCCAGGGGGGTTTGTTGTTGTTTGGGGGGTTTGCTATTTTGTTTTGGTTTTGGTTAGGTTTGTTTTTTCTTCCTCCTTGCAGAGGAGGAAGCCTAATTTGTTACTTAATGGACACACTTTACTAGGAGAGGTTTCATGCCTTTGTCAAGCTGCTCCCCACTCCGGGGAAGGTCACTGCACTCTTGAGTCAAGGTTGCAATGCTCAGGCTTGCGTCTGGGGGTCACTACGGAAGAGGAAAGGTGGGTCTCAGGTCTGCACACAGTGGTCCATACCCACCCTGTGTGGGGTCTACCATCTGCATCCCAGCAGCCCGCTGGGAGGATGGGGCCCCTGCACAATCAGAGACCCCAGGGGCCAGGGGACCTGCACATAGAAACGCCAGCCCTGAGCCTGGACAAGATGGTTGGGCTTTGCCAGCAGGTGGATGACCAGGCCCCCTCTGGGGTCTGCAGATGCAGGAAAAGCTGTTCTGGCCCTTTGGTGAAAAATGCGCAAATGTTAGTAAAAAAACACCTTTATGGATTGTTTTGTTTGCAAGTGTTTATTATCAGACACCCCTCAGGGGTTCACAGGGCAGGTCACGTGGGGCTTGGGAATTTCCTTCCACAAAGCCTGTGCTTCCTCTCTTTGTTACTCCTCAAAGGACAAGTGGAAGCATTGCTCCAGATCCTTACTTAACCCTTTCTCCTGTCTGCCTGCCACACTGCAGACAAATCCTGCTGCCAGCCTTTGAAGGAGCAGAAAGATTTCAGACTTGGGTTGTGTGTGGGCACCCACAAATGCTTATGCAGAACAGGCTTTGTGTGTGTGTGTGTGGAGGAGATAGGCAATAAAGAATAAAACTTTTTTTTTTTAAGCTCTCATTCAATATCACAGCATACACCCAGTCATTGTTCAGACCAGGTAAAATTTCTGCTTTATTTACCATAATAGACTTTTGTACTAAAAATGCTGACGCAATTTCAGTTCCCTGTCCCCAGGGCGGGATCCCTCTAGAATGATAGTTGCTCTTCGGAGTCAGGCTAAAGCAGGGGCACGATGAGTGGAAAGACCTTTCATGAACCAAGTTCTTTATGGAGCATATGCTACGTACCTGAGCTCCACCAGGAACCGAGGGAAAGTAGAAGTTCTGCCGGCAAGAAAGTGCAAGCACACCTGAATTTTTATACCTGCATCCAGACACACACACTCATGCGTTGTACGGGAGAGCACAAAGCAGCCAGGGAACAGTGTGATCTAAGTCCAGAAATATCAGAAGAGGCACCTGAGCCCTCGTGCTGCTGGAGACGCTCATGATTCCCAGATACATTTCCCCACCCACGCATGGGGGACACACACACGTACGCACATGCACACACACCTCACTCTCGGGAGACAGCTTTGCCATCTCAGAGGAAATCGCTTCTCACCACCAGCTCCACGAAAGTATCTCCTCCCACACCCATCTCTTCCTCCTCCTTTCCTGCCTCAAGGGAAGAGACGGCCCTTCCCTGCATTCAAAGCTGGCTCTCACCCCCACCCACCCTCCCAGAGGCCTCACTACACTCCCCTCTGATTGGCTCTTTCCACTGTCATTTAAATCTGCTTAAGACCTCCTCATGGCAAAACAACCATTGCCGACCATGCAGCTACTCTTCCATCTTCCTTTCCTCCCCACCAGGAAATGCATGAAAGAACTGTTGATGACATCCTCGTGTCATCATCAACCGTTCACCCAGGAAACCATTCTGTTCTGTCTCCTCATCTGCCCGACCCACTGGGGCACCTTAGCTGCACCTTGGCACCTTAGTCTTGCCAAGACTCTCACTTCATTGTCTACAGCCTGTGACCTCATGGACTACCACCTTGTCTGCTCTTGTCCTGCCTTCTGGAATTCCAGTCTCCTGGCTTCCCAACTACTACTCAGTTTTCTTTGCAGGTTCCTTTCCCTCTGCTGTTCCCTTCACTTCCTTTCCCTCTGCTGTTCCCTCCACTTCCTGATGGCCATGATCTGGACCACCTTCCCTTCTCCATTTACATCACCACCCTGCTGCAATTCATCTCTCTGTCCAGAGTCATCTTTTCTCCCTTCTCTGTTAAGTAATCTATTGATCATCCAAAGCCTATTTTATTTTATTTTTTTATACAGCAGGTTCTTATTCAAAGCTTATTTTAAATGTCACCAGATTACTTCCTTTTTACAAGTCTCTCCATCCACGTGCAGATCTGACCTCTCTTCTGGGAGCCCTCACAGTCCTTCGTTATAGTGCTTTTTGTATTTGTATTCTCAGTAATTGTTACCATGCACTTCTTTCCTAGGACGTAGAGATGCCATCTTATTGATCTTTTTATTCCTAACCCCCAGCACAGCACCTGGCGCATTGGGTTTTCGATAAATGTTTAATAAAGAGTTGGGAACATCAAAGTGTCATTTAACAAACAGACATTTTGGTGAACTTATCCCTGAGCTTAAATAACATCTTTACTGTTTGAGGGTAAAAGTATTAGTAAATTTTTATTTAAATATATAATTAAATTAAAAATATAAAAATTATATTTAAATATAATCTTTAAAGTTAAATTACTCACATTTAGACTACTAACAATATTTCACTTTTCCTTAAAATCAAAATCACAGTTCCGAGCACTTCCTATCTGAGTGTTCAATCTTTGTTTAAAAGCCGAAAGGAATGACAACTTGATTTCATGTTAAATTTAAATTTCCCCTCAGGGAAAATGTCTGAATGTGTCATGAATGACACCGTATTTTCGTGCACCTGAAGTGGGGTTGCCAGGTGGAACAGAGCTAATATTTTGTCAAGGTTTTACCACTTCACTGTGCAGCTGGCATTATGTAAACTTTCCACAGCTGCACCTGCAGGTCCGTTGAAGCCACAGAGATTGATTTGCCGAGTTGTTTGAAGGAGAACCAGGGGGACCCCAGGAGAATCAGCCTGATCACTGAGTCAGGGCTGAATCCACCCAAGGTCCTGTCTCCTGGGAGCGTGTAGGGCAGGGATAGGTCTCAGAAGGCAGGGCAGAGGCTCACCCAACCCTGGGCGGTGACAGTATTCTGCATCCTCCCTGGGGCTATGAGGAGAAAAATACGAGAATCGCTATTTATGTTGAAAAGGGTCATCCTTTTAACTCTCTATGTTAGGTTTTTGTAATAATGCATGTAAAATATTAGTACAAAACAACAGAAAATGGCATGTAAAATATGAGAGATACAAAGCATCGTTTGACCAAGTGTGGTCTAGAGATCACCAAGAGGTGAATGGACTGGGGCACTGGTCATTATGCAAATTGCCAGGCTCTACCTGGATCTATTAAATCAAGCCTGTGGGAGGAAGTGAGGCTGGGGGTGGGAAGGACATTTTATTACCCATCAGTAACAATATTTAGGAAATGTCTGCCAGCTTCTGTTTAGAAAAGTGTCTACACTGGGCCTCCTTACCCTCGGTGCATCCCACTGGGTAGGTTAATGAGTTTGCCATCTGGGCTCATCTTTGCTGCGACATCCTTCCTGCTGAATTTATAGCCCTTCTCTGGGCCACAGGTTTGGAAGAGAATCCTATACCACTTTGTACCATCCTTCACACCATCGTGTGTTTAACTCTTTGTGTATTTAAATCTTGGCAGCTTGTCTCAGAGCACGAGATAGTATAGAGGCAAGAGCTGGGTTTGGAGTTTGGATTCTGCCTCAAATTCTTCCATGTGACCTCCAATCTACGTTGTTTTTTAAACGGGGCTTGGCAAGTTGATTAACCTTTCCAAGCCTCCCTCCCTTGAGTGGGAATAGCTAACCAGTTCCCAGATTGTTGTGAAAATTAAATGACATCATGCACACATAATTTTTTTTAAAGGCACTCAGCACAGACCCTGTGACAGAGTAGTTTCTCAGCAAGAGAGAGCAGTTAAAAATAACAACAAATAAACAACAGGCTCCCACTGTATAGCACAGAGGACTATATTCAATAACCTATAATAAACCATAATGGAACAGAATATAAAAAAAGAATGTATATATAAATGTATAACTGAATCACTTTGCTGTACAGCAGAAATTAACACATTATAAATCAACTATACTTCAATAAAAAAATAACAACAAAATTTCATCAACACCAACCACTGAGGAACAGAGATGAAGTAATTTGTCCAAACTTACATAGCTAGTAAATGGTAGAGCTAGGACATGAACCCAAGTAGTCTTGTGCTAAAGCCCATGCTCTTAACATTTTATAGCACCTCTAATAATGTGCCACCTGGGGAGTCATTCGTAACAAACAGTGATGGAGCGCCAGCCTACACTGTGTTAGATGTTAAGCACACAGCAGTAGACAAACAAGGCCTTGCCTTGGCCGTGAAGGTGGGGACTAGGAGAATCATAGGATAGAGGAGGAGCTCACAAATAAACCTTTCTAATGCAGTTCAGGAAATGCCTTGATGGAGGAAGTGAGGGGCAGAGATGTACACACAACTAGATGGAGTCAATGCAGATTCTTGCCTGGAATGACCTTGACTGGGGCCTTGAAAGACAATGGGTATTAGACCAATGAAAATGGGGCAAAGTGGCAGTTCTAGGCAGAGGCTGGAGGCCACAGTGCATGCAGGGCACTGAGGGGCTACAGAGAGGGGAGAGTAGGAAGAGAAGAAAGTGATGGAGAGAAGTGAAGATGGGTGTGTAGGCAGAAGCTATAATTATTCAGGGTTTTAGCTGAAGATAGTTGTATGTCATTTTAGAGAGAAGAGAGACTTTCCACAAAGTAATCCAGCAGCTATCTATCTGCCAGTGTTTCTCTAAATGTAGGCAGAGCTTCTGATTCTACTGGCCTGGACCTGGAGACGAGGCATCAGTACTTTTGCAAAGTGAGAACCACCGTGGTAAAAATAATCATGCTATATCTCACTGATTAGTAAGCTTTTGTGTGCATCAGAATCACCTCTGAGAATTTGTTTAAACACTGCTGACTGGATCCTACCCCCAGAGTTTTAGATTCTGGAGGTCTGGAGCGGGCTCAAGAATTTGCATTTCTAGGGAATTCCCTGGCGGTCTAGTGGTTAGAGGACTCCATGATTTCACTGCCAAGGGCCCGGGTTTAATCCCTGGTCAAGGAATTAAAATCTCACAAGCCGAGCAGTGCGGCCAAAGAAAAAAAAAAAGAGTTTGCATTTCTAGCAAGTTCCCAGGTGGTGCTAAGGCTGCTGGTCTTTGGCATTTTACAGAGCAGAATCTCAGAGTGTGAAGCCAGGAAGCCAGGAACTTAGGCCATAGCATTTGGGTGATTCTTAAGCTGCACTAAAATATGAAAATTCCTGGGAGGTAGAGTGATTGAAATCTCTTATATTCTTTGCTGTAATGCTCCTTTAACTTTTAAATATTTCTGTAGCTTAAGAAAATCGAACACCAATATTCCTGATATTCTGGTTCATTTTGCTCTGTAAATGGTCAAAAAATGGTGACATGTAGGGTTCTTTGGAATTTTAAATATGAGCCCTTTGAAACGTTTGTTTGCAAAGCAGGACGTCACTTGCTACCCAGGGCAAACACTCAGGTGGAGGGTTTGTCCCTTTGGAGGCTTTAGCTCTGCAGCTTTTGATCGAGTTTCTCTATGTTGTTTTTTTTGCTTTTATGTGTGTGTGTGTATATATATATATATATATATATATATGTATATATATATATATATATATATATATACATGCATCTATTATCTCTCTATCTATATCTATCTATCTATAGTGAAAGACCAAAAGTATACTATATAAATGAATACTAGTAATGCCTGCTGTTCTTAAAGTATGAAATATTTAGTGATCTGAACTCGATATCTTGGAACAGCAAGCCACCGTGCACACGCTGTACCTGGCCACCAGTGACCCAGCCATTAGGTACGTTCTTGAGGCAGAGACAGCACTTGCATTACAGTAAACAAAACAAATAAACAAACAATAAAATCACGACACTCGAAAACTTGTATTGATTCCCTGGATAGTTACTTCCTTACGTTATCAATAACCTTAATTAATTTATTAGATTTTATTTATAAATACGTAAGGAAAAGGTAATCCTTAAAGTTCTTGTGATATTTACTTCTTTTTAACTTTTGAATTTTATTTAACTTATTGTTTTATACAGCAGGTTCTCATTAGTCATCCATTTTATGCACATCAGGGTATACATGTCAATCCCAATCTCCCAATTCATCACACCACCATCCCCACCCCTCATTGCTTTCCCCCCTTGGTGTCTATATGTTTGTTCTCTACATCTGTGTCTCAACTTCTGCCCTGCAAACTGGTTCATCTGTACCATTTTTCTAGGTTCCACATATATGCGTTAATATATGATATTTGTTTTCCTCTTTCTGACTTACTTCACTCTGTATGACAGTCTCTAGATCCTTCCACGTCTCAACAAATGACCCAATTTCGTTCCTTTTTATGCCTGAGTAATATTCCATTGTATATATGTACCACATCTTCTTTATCCATTCATCTATTGCTGGGCATTTAGGTTGCTTCCATGACCTGGCTATTGTAAATAGTGCTGCACTTAACATTGGGGTGCATGTGTCTTTTTTTTTTTTTTTTTTTTTTTGCTGTACGCGGGCCTCTCACTGCTGTGGCCTCTCCCGTTGCGGAGCACAGGCTCCGGACACACAGGCTCCGCGGCCATGACTCGCGGGCCCAGCCGCTCCGCGGCATGTGGGATCTTCCGGGATCGGGGCACGAACCCGTGTCCCCTGCATCGGCAGGCGGACTCTCAACCACTGCGCCACCATGGAAGCCCGCATGTGTCTTTTTTTTTTTTTTTTTTCTTTTTTGCGGTATGCGGGCCTCTCACTGCTGTGGCCTCTCCCGTTGCGGAGCACAGGCTCCGGACGCGCAGGCCCACCGGCCACGGCTCACGGGCCCAGCCGCTCCGCGGCATATGGGATCCTCCCAGACCGGGGCACGAACCCGCGTCCCCTGCATCGGCAGGCGGACTCCCAACCACTGCGCCACCAGGGAGGCCCCGCATGTGTCTTTTTGAATTATGGTTTTCTCTGGGTATATGCCCAGTAGTGGGATTGCTGGGTCATATGGTAATTCTATTTTTAGTTTTGTAAGGAACCTCCATACTGTTCTCCATAGTGGCTGTATCAATTTACATTCCCACCAACATACAAGAGGGTTCCCTTTTCTTCACACCCTCTCCAGCATTTGTTTTTTCTAGATTTTCTGAGGATGCCCATTTAACCGGTGTGAGGTGATACCTCATTGTAGTTTTGATTTGCATTTCTCTAATAATTAGTGATGTTGAGCAGCTTTTCATGTGCTTCTTGGCCATCTGTATGTCTTCTTTGGAGAAATGTCTATTTAGGTCTTCTGCCCATTTTTGGATTGGGTTGTTTGTTTTTTTAATATTGAGCTGCATGAGCTGTTACTGTATTTTGGAGATTAATCCTTTGTCCGTTGATTCGTTTGCAAATATTTTCTCCCATTCTGAGGGTTGTCTTTTCGTCTTGTTTATAGTTTCCTTTGCTGTGCAAAAGCTTTGAAGTTTCATTAGGTCCTATTTGTTTATTTTTGTTTTTATTTCCATTACTCTAGGAGGTGGATCAAAAAGGATCTTGCTGTGATTTATGTCAAAGAATGTTCTTCCTATGTGTTTTCCTCTAAGAGTTTTATAGTGTCCGGTCTTACATTTAGGTCTCTAATCCATTTTGAGTTTATTTTTGTGTATGGTGTTATGGATTGTTCTAATTTCATTCTTTTACATGTAGCTGTCCAGTTTTCCGAGCATCACTTATTGAAGAGGCTGTCTTTTTTCCATTGAATATCCTTGTCTCCTTTGTCATAGATTAGTTGACCACACGTGCGTGGGTTTATCTCTGGGCTTTCTATCTTGTTCCATTGATCTATGTTTCTGTTTTTGTGCCAGTACCATATTGTCTTGATTATTGTAGCTTTGTAGTATAGTCTGAAGTCAGGGAGTCTGATTCCTTCAGCTCCTTTTTTTCCCCTCAAGACTGCTTTGGCCATTCGGGGTCTTTTGTGTCTCCATACAAATTTTAAGATTTTTTGTTTTAGTTCCATAAAAAATGCCATTGGTAATTTGATAGGGATTGCATTGAATGTGTAGATTGTTTTGGGTAGTATAGTCATTTTCACAATATTGATTCTTCCAATCGAAGAACATGATATATCTCTCCATCTGTTGGTATCATCTTTAATTTCTTTCATCAGTGTCGTATAGTTGTCTGCATACAGGTCTTTTGTCTCCCTAGGTAGGTTTATTCCCAGGTATTTTATTCTTTTTGTTGTAATGGTAAATGGGAGTGTTTCCTTAGTTCCTCTTTCAGATTTTTCATCATCAGTGTATAGGAATGCAAGAGATTTCTGTGCATTGATTTTGTATCCTGCAACTTTATCAAATTCATTGATTAGCTCTAGTAGTTTTCTGGTGGCATCTTTGGGATTCTCTACGTATAGTATCATGTCATCTGCAAACAGTGACAGATTTATTTCTTCTTTTCCAATTTGTATTCCTTTTATTTCTTTTTCTCCTCTGATTGCCTTGGCTATGACTTCCAAAACTATGTTGAATAATAGTGGTGAGAGTGGACATCCTTGTCTTGTATCTGATGTTAGAGGAAATGCTTTCAGTTTTTCACCATTGAGAATGAGGTTTGCTGTGGGGTTGTCATATATGGCCTTTATTATGTTGAGGTAGGTTCCCTCTATGCCTACTTTCTGGAGAGTTTTTATCATAAATGGGTGTTGAATTTTGTCAAAAGCTTTTTCTACATCTATTGAGATGATCATATGGTTTCTATTCTTCAATTTGTTAATATGCTGTATCACATTGATTGTTTTGCCTATATTGAAGAATCCTTGCATCCCTGGGATAAATCCCACTTGATCATGGTGTATGATCCTTTTAATGTGTTGTTGGATTCTGTTTGCTAGTATTACGTTGAGGATTTTTGCATCTATATTCATCAGTGATATTGGTCTGTGATTTTCTTTTTTTGTAGTGTCTTTCTCTGGTTTTGGTATCAGGGTGATGGTGGCCTCATATAATTAGTTTTGGAGTGTTCTTTCCTCCGCAAGTTTTTGGAAGAGTTTGAGAAGGATGGGTGTTAGCTCTTCTCTAAATGTTTGATGAAATTCACTTGTGAAGCCCTCTAGTCCTGGACTTTTGTTTGTTGGAAGATTTTTAATCACAGTTTCAATTTCATTACTCGTGATTGGTCTGTTTATATTTCTATTTCTTCCTGGTTCAGTCTTGGAAGATTATACCTTTCTAAGAGTTTGTCCATTTCTTCCAGGTTGTCCATTTTATTGGCATAGAGTTGATTGTAGTAGTCTCTTAGGATGCTTTGTATTTCTGCGGTGTCCGTTGTAACTTCCCCTTTTTCATTTCTAATTTTATTAATTTGAGTCCTCTCCCTCTTTTTCTTGATGAGTCTGACTAATGGTTTATCAATTTTGTTTATCTTCTCAAAGAACCAGCTTTTAGCTTTATTGGTCTTTGCTATTATTTTCTTTGTTTTTATTTCATTTATTTCTGCTCTGATCTTTATGATTTCTTTCCTTCAGTTAACTTTGGGTTTTGTTTGTTCTTCTTTCTCTAGTTCCTTTAGGTGTAAGGTTAGATTGTTTATTTGAGATGTTTCTTGTTTCTTGAGGTAGGCTTGTATCGCTATAAACTTCCCTCTTAGAACTGCTTTTGCTGCATCCCATAGGTTTTGGATTGTTGTGTTTTTATTGTCATTTCTCTTAGGTATTTTTTGATTTACTCTTTGATTTCTTCCATGATCTCTTGGTTATTTAGCAACGTATTTTTTGGCCTCCATGTGTTTGTCTTTTTTACGGTTTTTACCCTGTAATTCATTTCTAATCTCATAGCAGTGTGGTCAGAAAAGATGCTTGATATGATTTCAATTTTCCTAAATTTACTGAGGCTTGATTTGTGACCGAAGATGTGATCTATCCTGGAGAATGTTCCATGCGCACTTTAAAGAAAGTGTAATCTGCTGTTTTTGGATGGAATGTCCTATAAATATCAATTAAATCTATCTGGTCTATTGTGTCATTTAAAGCTTCTGCTTCCTTATTTGTTTTCATTTTAGATGATCTGTCCATTGGTTTAAGTGAGGTGTTAAAGTCCCCCACTATTATTGTGTTACTGTTGATTTCCTCTTTTATAGCTGCTAGCAGTTGCCTTATGTATTGAGGTGCTCCTATGTGGGTGCATATATATTTATAATTGTTATATCTTCTTCTTGGATTGATCCCTTGATCATTATGTAGTGTCCTTCCTTGTCTCTTGTAACATTCTTTATTTTAAAGTCTTTATTTTATCTGATATGAGTATTGCTACTCCAGCTTTCTTTAGATTTCCATTTGCATGGAATATCTTTTTCCATCCCCTCACTCTGTCTGTATGTGTCCCTAGGTCTGAAGTGGGTCTCTTGTAGACAGCATATATATGGGTCTTGTTTTTGTATCCATTCAGCAAGCCTGTGTGTTTTGGTTGGAGCATTTAATCCATTCATGTTTAAGGTAATTATTGATATGTATGTTCTTATTACCATTTTCTTAATAGGTTTGGGGTTTGTTTTTGTAGGTCCTTTTCTTCTCTTGTGTTTGCCTCTTAGAGAAGTTCCTTTAGCATTTGTTGTAGAGCTGGTTTGGTGGTGCTGAATTCTCTTAGCTTTTGTTTGTCTGTAAAGCTTTTGATTTCTCCATCGAATCTGAATGAGATCCTTGCTGGCTAGAGTAATCTTGGTTGTAGTTTCTTCCCTTTCATCATTTTAAGTACATCATGCCACTCCCTTCTGGCTTGTAGAGTTCCTGCTGAGAAATAAGCTGTTAACCTTATGGGAGTTCCCTTGTATGTTATTTGTCATTTTTCCCTTGCTGCTTTTAATATTTGTTCTTTGTCTTTAATTTTTGCCAATTTGAGTATATGTGTCTCGGCATGTTTCTCCTTGGGTTTATCCTGTATGGGACTCTCTGCACTTCCTGGCCTTGGGTGGCTATTTCCTTTCCCATGTTAGGGAAGTTTTCGACTATAATCTCTTCAAATATTTTCTCAGGTCCTTTCTCTCTCTCTTCTACTTTTGGGACCCCTATAATGCGAATGTCATTGAGCTTAATGTTGTCCCAGAGGTCTCTTAGGCTGTCTTCATTTGTTTTCATTCCTTTTCTTTATTCTGCTCCACAGCAGTGAATTCCACCATTCTGTCTTCCAGGTCACTTATCCGTTCTTCTGCCTCAGTTATTCTGCTAGTGATTCCTTCTAGTGTATTTTTCCTTTCAGTTATTGTATTGTTCATCTCTGTTTGTTTGTTCTTTAATTCTTCTAGGTCTTGTTAAACATTTCTTGCATCTTCTCGATCCTTGCCTCCATTCTTTTTCCAAGGTCCTGGTTCATCTTCACTATCATTATTCTGAATTCTTTTTCTGGAAGTTTGCCTATCTCTACTTCATTTAGTTGTTTTTCTGGGGTTTTAATCTTGTTCCTTCATCTGGTACATAGCCCTCTGCCTTTTCATCTTGTCTATCTTTCTGTGAATGTGGTTTTTGTCCCACAGGCTGCAGTATTGTAGTTCTTCTTGCTTCTGCTGTCTGTCCTCTGGTGGATGAGGCTATCTAAGAGGCTTATGCAAGTTCCCTGATGGGAGGGACTGGTCTCTCTATGTTTTTAGAACAACTTGTATCTGAGTCTTGATGGAATGGGTTGTGCATGTGGAGATGTGAGATGTGGAATGTAGAAATATAGGTGTCTTTGAGGGTAGCCATGGCTAAGGCCAACATGTGTCCCAAGGGTTGTTATTTCCTCCTTCATAGAAAAGGCAGGAAGAGGCTGGGAAACCCAAAGTCACCTAGAACAAGAAAAGAGGGAAAGGATAGATGGGAAAAAAGAATCCTGGATGTTTAATGTTTCCCTTTGCCTATAAAAAACAGAACCCCCCAAAACTACCATTTTTTTAAATGTCATGGTCACAAACTAAATTTCTCACACCAAAGATTTCGAAGAAAATATTCATGTGACCAAATTAACAATCTTTAGTACAAGTGAGTGGTGAATCAAAGCAAGGCTCCCTGGAACAGAAATAACTACAAATCATAAACATCCAAGTTCCTTTGAGGGTTTTATTACCGGTCTGGTATCTTAAACTCCTCTATGTGGAGTATTGAAATGCAAATGCCATTCTGAATATCTGGAAGCATCTCTTTCATCCAAAGTAGGATCAATTCTATTAACTATCTCTGTTTCAAAAAGAAGAAATGGGCTAAATATATGCTTTAAGATTTTTCAGTACTACACAGTTTTTCGCCTTCGTTTACCAGGCAAATTAATTAGTGGGGTTCCATATTCTATATCCTTACAATAAAATTCAACCTTTACTGAAAGTCACTTTGGAGTTTTGAAACAATGAGGTCAAAGGGAAATTACTAAAAATAATTGGAATGAACTGTGATTGTATGAAAAGGAAATAAGCAGAAAACTACTTTTATTGAGTCCAAGAAACAATAAATTTTTATTAACTTGCTCTTTCCCCTCATTTGTTTAATTTTCACCTAGGGATTTTAGTGGAAGCCCCCTAAATACACCAGTTTGGTTGTCTAGTTACCCTGTGCCTCCCCAAGCTCACAGGTGCCCAGTTCTCTCACAATTCCTAATGTCTCCCCCACACCTTTGAACGCACCTGTGTTCCAGCCCCAGCTTAGCCCTGCCCGCTTGTGTTCAATCTAAATGCCTGGAGCTTGGCCACTTGGCTGACCATGTTATGGCAGGATTCCTACACATAGAAAAGAATCACTAGTTAAATGAGTGAGGAGTGAGTCTCTTTTGCTTTGCAGTCATCTGAAAAATGGGGGAAGAAAAGGAAAAATAAGGTGAATTGGGGGAGAGGTAAAGGCCCCTGCAAAGCCCTTTGTGGTGGAACAGGGTGGGTGGTCTCTACGACAGTACTTCTCAGAGTTTAGTTTGCACAGGAGTCACCCAGAGAGCTTGTTCGTAATGATTCTGGACTCCACCCTGAGATTCTGGTGAGAAGGTTGCAGGCAGGACCAGGAAGTCCCGGTCAGTGGACCACATACACTTATTAAGCATCCTCCCCACTAGAATCACTGGGATCCAGTCCAGGTGCTGATCGGTACCCACCAAGAGGTTCCCTCATATGGTGGGAAGAGCAGTGGGCCCCAAGGTCTCACCCATGGATCTGAGGTGCAGGGGAGGAGAACAACAAAAATAGAGAAATAGATGGGCGTGACTTGGCAGTCAACAGGTGGTGGAGTCTAAGGCCAGCAGAAAGGCAGGGCAGGAGAGGAAGATACTTTGAAGGCACCCTGAGTGCTGTCCTTTTTCTAGCAAATAGTTTCCAGAGCAAGTATTGGAATTTGTTCTGCAGGCTTTCCATGGTTGAAGAGTGTACAGGCTTCCCAAACACAGAAAATTAAATTATAAATCATGTTGACTCACAAACTACATGTCATAAGAAACATTTCTGGTTGTCGATAATTTGTACTATCACCTCGGAACTAGGATGGTAACTGGTGGAGGGCACTTTGCTTGGGAAATCGGGATACACGTTTGAAGGCTGGCGCTGTCATAGGCTGACCTGCTCTGGTTAATACAGATAAGAACAACTGAGGACCCAGTGGAACACCCAATAACGTGAGATTTGAGCTAGTGAGGCTGGGGAGGGATGGGGCAAGGGTTGGAAAGGGGACTTCCAGTAACTTGGTAGAAAGAGGTGCGTGATGCCACCTCCACCAACACACGTGAACACACACACATACTCCTTACTGCCTTTAGGTTTCTACATAGCATTTTTGCTCATCTGGTACATAACTTATTTGTTTGTTTATTGTCAATATTACTTGACAATCAGTCAAGGCCACACCAGGAAGGAAATCACTCTCAAAGGTTAACTGAAAAGGTGAAGGCATTTTGTCAACAAGCCACTAACAGTACCAGGAAGCCCTTGATCACCTCCCGTAGGGCAGGAAGGGGCCAAAAGTTTTGGGTGGGGTGTCAGAGGAGCCTGGCAAGAGCTGTGGATGTGGGAGAGGGGGTCCCCCGGAATCCATGGCTGAGGGTGGAGCAACACAATAAGGCCATTGCCAAACTGTAGCCCCAAAAGGAGTGGGGGAGTACATCCCTGGCTCCCCTTTCCTCCCATCCTACGGTCTCCTGTTGGCACCTCCCACTCTCCCAGATGACAAAGCACTGCAGGGTGTGGGGTGGGTCCCCCGGGGCACAGAGCATGGCAGAGAAGGGTGGAGGTGAACGGAGAGGCCAGCCAGCACGTTCCTCCAGCTGGAATGAAACTCCTCGGGGACAGTTGTGTTAGTTACTGCTTATCTCCAAGGTCTCCATGAGTGTCTGGTGCACAGGTTTTCAACAACATTTGGTGAAGGAATGAATGATGCATGACTTGGAAGAAGAGGCATATTGAAAGAATTCCACAGAATGTGTGATGCAAACACCCCCCCGCCACCATCCCTATTATGATGCTTAACTCAATTCATCCTTGCTCACAATGCTTTCACGTGAAGGGACATTTTGAGGGGCAGGTACAGCGGGAAGACCTGGATGTAAGAATGAGAAGATGCCCGGCATCTGACTATACACATATTATACTAATAAGTTATCAAGAAATTCACTTTGCCCATTTCTTTTTTTTTATGTTTTTTAAAAATTTTATATTATAGTTGGTTTACAATGTTGTGTTAGTTTCATGCCCACTTCTCAGTCTTACTCTGTGAGTAGCCAGACTTGATTCAGAGTAATAGATGGGCCCCAGTGCTGTACATCCAACAGCACAACAGCAGGGGTCTGAAGGTTCATGCTCTGTTTTCTACAGATGCTAGAGGCATGGGAGGGTTCACCCCCAGCCAACCCTACCCCAGGCAGGACAGATAGGCCTAGGACATGGGCTGCTCTGGTTCTCTCTTCGCCAACTCAGTGGCTCTCAGACTTTCTGTAAAACGGGGATGACAATTGTCCCCCCCCTTTCAGAGATGTGAGGCCCAGCTGGGTACTGACCCACTGCCTGGCAGTATATAAACACTTAGTAGTAGCCTTAAGGATTGTTTCTTTTCTCTGCTCCTGGGAGAGGCGTGGGACATGCGGCAGAGGCTCTGTTTTCTGTGCTGGATCCTTGCAGAGGGTCAGGAGGGAACAGGATAGCCCATCCTGGAGGAGGCTTTGCCCAATCCCCAAAGCAGGGCTTCCTGCTTCCTTCCTTCAGGATTAAGTGGAGCAAAAGCTGGTTTCCCTTCTGACCCCCAGTCAGCACCACACACACACTTTTTTTTTTCCAGGTGGCCTAGGGTGGCTTAGAAGTGCACTGAGAAAGAGACTGTGCAGTTCTTCCTTCCTCAGGGTCAGGGAGATGTTTCCAGAGGGAGCTGAAATGAAGAGCAGGTGGGGGACTCTGGGAAGATGAGTTTCCCTTGGAGAAGACGGGCAATGCCTTTAGAGTCTGGGGGTTCACGTGGTCTTCCTTTGCCAAGGGCTCTCCTCCACTTACATTTGCTGGTGGCAAGTCCTTCCACAAAGCTCTTCGGGTCTGTATCGCTAAAATGACTGCTCCAAGCTGTTACAGTGGAGGATTACTGGACTGAATATCAACGTTATGACATAGAAAACAAAATATATATATATGTGTCATCTTGGGCATGTTACTTAACTTCTTGTCTCATATGTAAAATGGGATAGTAGTAGTAAAGTTGGGAAATTATGTGAGATAGTATATGTAAGCTAGAGCACTTAGAATGGTATATGGTTCAACCGAAGACTATATATGTGTTTGCTTTCTTCATGGTATTTTATTGTGTATATGCAATATAATTAATTTAGCTAGTTTCCCATTGGGAAAAAAAAAAAAAAAAGACTGCTCCAAGTTAAAACAGAGGAGGCTGATAAAGAGAGAACGAGCGGGCTTCCCTGGTGGTGTAGTGGTTGAGAGTCCGCCTGCCGATGCAGGGGACACAGGTTCATGCCCCGGTCCGGGAAGATCCCACAGGCTGTGGAGTGGCTGGGCCCGTGAGCCATGGCTACTGAGCCTGCGCGTCCGGAGCCTGTGCCCCGCAATGGGAGAGGCCACAACAGTGAGAGGCCCGCGTACTGCAAAAAAAAAAAAAAAAAAAGAGAGAGAACGAGCTACCCTTTGACACCAAGGTCTCCTGTGGTTGCATGACAAGCTTACAAGAAACACTCTGGAATCTGGGGCACGGGGGTGGGTGGTGGGGAAATGTCCCCCCGGCTGTAGGCAATAAGGTGGTACCTGTCTGGAGAGAACTTAAAATCAATAATAAAACCAACTAAAAGTCTTTTTTTTTTTTTTTTTTTTAATGATCACCATGCAGTGGCAATTCCAAACAATGTCAGTGACAAAATACTCTTCCCCCAATTTTTTTTTGTTGGTCTAAGTTCTAAACAATTGCTGTCATCACGGGTGAGTTTCAGTAATAGAATCTAAGCTGCTAGTTACCATATTTGTATTACTTATTTTTTATTCATTTTTATCAGAGTATAGTTGCTTTACAATGTTGTGTTAATTTCTGCTGTACAGCAAAGTGAATCAGCCATATGTACACATATATCCCCTTTTTTTTGGATTTCCTTCCCATTTAGGTCACCACAGAGCACTGAGTAAAGTTCCCTGTGCTATACAGTAGGTTCTCACTAGTTATTTATACATAGTAGTGTATATATGTCAATCCCAATCTCCCCACTCATCCCACCCCCCTTCCCTGCACCCCCCGTATCCATATGTCTGTTCTCTACGTCTGTGTCTCTATTTCTGCTTTGCAAATAAGTTCATCTGTATCATTTTTCTAGATTCCACATATATTTAATAAAGATTGTGTTCTACATAGAAGTTGATTCAGAAAACTCAGTCACATACTGGCTCCTGGCACAGAGAGATTCCACTAGATGTTCTTGTTCCAAGAATAAGTTCCTAATGGTTTGGAACTGTCTGAGGTTGCTTGAAGTGACTCTGTGCCCTGGGGCATGACATATCCCTGCATTTGAACAGTAGGCTAAAAATAAGTAACGTTAGCACAGTAATTGTATAGACAAATAAACGGAACAAGAGTTGCTTCAATTCTGTCATTCTATGGGACTTCATAGAGTTTTGATTTGTGTTTAAAATTGAAAACAGTGAAGGAGAGTGCTACCCGCATGGTGTACTCTTTTTATTTGACAACTACACATTTTAGCTCACACCTCAATGTTTTACCGAAAATTAATATTTAAGTGAAAAATTTTTCTCTTTTTTAGTTGTTTTAAATCTAAAGAATTAATCAAGAAAATAAGGACTATTACTGAAAATAATGTTCTTATATAAAAGAGGGTAGAGTTAAGAAAAAATCTGGTCCAGATGTCAAATATACTAGATGCTTCCATGGTCCAGAATTATGAGTGCAGGCTGTTGCCTTCTTCAATCGGATTTTACAATGCAGAGAAGTGTGTGTGTGTGAGAGAGAGAGAGAGAGAAAGACAGACAGAGAGAGACAGAGAGAGGGAGGTGTACACGTGCATGTGTGTGCCCGTGTGCATGTGTGTATTCATGGGCTTAGGGAACCAATTTTCACTCTTTGTCGTTATGTGATTCCTGGGAAATTTTATGATGTCAACCATAGAATTATACTTAAATATTGCTCCTGTTAGTATACATAAATATCCCTGATCAGGCATTTGATGTATAAGGTGATTCTGGCACTTAAGAAGGGACAATATGGGAACATTTCTCATGTAGACCAGTAAGTGATCCAAGGGCTGGAGCTCGTTCATAAGAGTGCCCTTGTTTAGTGAGGGTCCAGCTGGTTCAAATAGAGTCCCAGGAAGAGGTATGTGTGTGAATATCCCACAGGGTAAAGCACAAAATCCAGATCTCACTGACCCTAAGTAAATGGAAAATGGAACAACATTTGAGGAATTCAGGAAAAGACTAAAAATATCAATATATGTTGTTTTCCCTCTCTTAATCTTCCAGGTCAGACAAGGTAAACTGAAGGGGTGTGGTCCTGGAATCACCATGTAATTGTTAATAGGTAGCTATGTTTTGTGTACTATGTATCAGGTCTAAAAATAGTTCAGTGGTCCCAAGAGGCCAGCTTTGAATTATAGGTGGTGATGTAGTTAGGAACGGTCTTGAACTTGGAAACCTGGACTCATTACTCTGGGATATAGGTCGTGGAACTGTGGGGAGCTGGGCAACTTCCATGCAGCACAGTGACAGTTTGCACAGTGCTGGGCCATTGCCAAGGGCTGTAGCAGCCACTGTGAACACCTTTCCCTTCATCTCTTAACTCTGTCTGTCCCTGAAACACTCAAAAAGTACAGGCTAGCACGCAGGGTAACTAAATTTTGGGTTTACCAACTTGATCACCAAGCACACTGGAAGGTCAGACAGGGTCTCAAGAGTTTGCCATCATGGTATGAAATGGAACAGACCAGTGAATAAAGGAGATTCCAAAGAGATGGCTTATGCCATCCTGGATTGCCAACTTAGATTTTGGGAGACAGAATTTCATAAACCTATGGGTAGGGCACTCGAAGTGAACAACTAATGCTTTTCCTAATATTAAAACAAGCAAGTTGTTTTGAACAGGAGCTAGTTTACTGAGTAATATGTGTATTATCTGGAAAGTGTGCCTTTCCATTTTCTTTAAAAGAGATTCACTTCAGGTAAAATAAAAAGTGGTGCTCGTGGTCTAACAAGGTCTTGCTAATGATGGAATAGCTCGTTTCCCCAGGGCTCAATCACAAGCCATCTGGTTTTCCAGCATTCCACATCTCTAGGCTTTTAAAAGCACATTCTTCCTGCTCCCCAAGTAGATGAACTTCAGAAATGTTGATTAATTTCCATTTGTGCTTCATTTTCCATTCTCACCACTGTTCTCCCAACCTTATGCTTCTCCTCGGAGAGCTTATTTTAGGCCCCTTCTTGGGGCTGGAGTTCAGAACCATTGTTGCTCACAGACACAGGCATCAGCCCAACCTTTTCCGAGTTCTTTCTCAAACAAATGTTGTCATTGTGCCTGGCATAGTATGTATTCTTGAAAGAGCATTTTAAAAAGAATACATCATGGCTCTGAAGAACTGAGGGAAGTGGTGGTGGAGGGACCCCACTGTTAAGATGTGAAGCAGGAGCCATGGAGCAGGGACTCAGGAGGGAGGTGGGATGTGTCCCTGGGGGATGGGGGGGTGGCCATCTTTAGCACAGGGATGGTCTTCGCCGGTTGACCAGAAGGTGATATTGACCTAGTAGTGTTACCTTTGCATTGTAGGTCTTGGGAAATTTATTGAGCACCTCTTATGTGTTGGGGATTTCTAGCTCTACATTAGAAGTTATTTTCACTCTTTGGCTAAGATGGTGGAATACCTCCCCATCTATGTAGGGGGACTCCTGCAACCCTACTGGGGGGCCTTGGTGGGCATGGTGTGTTAGCAGCCAAAACCACGCCGTGACTGTGCCCTTGAAAGCACTGGATTCTCCTGACTGTATAGACATCCTAGCCCCTGAAAAAGGGATGAGCTGTAAAACAAAATCTCCCCTTGATTTAGTCATTAAAAATGTATTTGTTGAATACCTACTATTTTCCTTGTCACAGCTACTTAGTATTTTCATATTTTCTATTATAATCTCACCTCCAAATTAGTCATTTTTAACTAATAATTTAAAAAACTAATAGTTAAAAAATAGGTTTTAAGTGATCAGTTCTTGAGTGTCCATTTTTCTTTCTTAACTACATTATCTTAAGTTCATGGACATCACATGAATAAAATTGGCGGTGGGTCCACAAACTTGAATGGGAAAAATATATGTTTATTTTTACTAACCTCTAACTGCAATTTAGGATTTCCTTTAATTAGGAACCTAGGTAACAAGCCACAGCAGTATTAGCAGTACCTATGACTTTGTCACCAATAGAAATCGCAGATATTTTGGTATCACATTACTATGTTGCAGACCCTCAAAAATCTAGTTTATTCCCATCACCACATGAAATGTGTGATAATTATTAAAGCTGCCTCATTAAATTTTTTAATTGAATAAATTAAGAAAAAAGTAAATATATTACTAAATCACATTGTTTTAATATTTTGATAACTATATTTCAATATAATTATTTTCTCTTGTAATCCTATATATTTTGTTCTATACATTTAAAAGCATTATTCTGGGAAGGAATAAGTCTTCACCAGAAGGCCAAAAGGGTCCATGCCCCCAAATCATTTTTTTAATTTATCCTATAGTCCTTTCATCCAGGGCCAGGGAGATACAAACTCTTTCAGTCTTGATATGTCTAGAAATATCTTTACTTTGTCCTCATCCATGAATGTTTTTTCAAGTGTGGAACAAGGTGAGGCCACCCTGGAAGAAAGTACAGGTGGAAAATGATGGTGGGACCATGGACAAGGCTTGGGGCAGGCTAAATTTAGAGGGCAGGTAGAGAAAGAAAGGGCACCAAGGGGATTGAGAGGTGGGAGGAACCCGTGGGGTAGGAGGAACATCAGAAGACTGGATGCCACAGAAGCCTGAAAAAAAATGGGATTTCAAGGAGGTAGGAGCAGCCAACTCTGTCACATGGTGCTGCAGGGTCAAGGAGGATGAGAACAGCAAATGGACCATTGACCATGGGGATGTGGAAACCATGGTGACTGTCATGAGAGTCGCTAGTGCAGAACTAGGGAAGGAAGGAAGGATTTGACTGACTTGGGAGCCAAAGAAGAGGGGTGAAGAAGTGGAGACAAAGTCAATGTATTCAGCTCTTTGGTCAAGAGTTGCTGTAAAGGGGAGCAGAAAAATATTGCAGTCAATGAGGAAAGAGACAGATGTCAAAGGCTTTTCAAGAGAGATTCTAGAACATGTTTGTGTGCTACTGGGACTGATCTAGTGCTGAAGATGAAAGAAGAAATGGCACCCAGAGCCGAGTGGAGGAAGAGGCAGGTCGTGGGCAGGAGCAGGGCTGAGTCTTCCTCTCAAACCAGAGGGCAGAAAGGGCAGTTCAGGTGCAAGAGTGTGGGAAGTTTGCACATAGGAAGATGAGCATTTGATCGATTCTGTTTTCTCAATGAAGTAGGAGGCAAGACTACAGCCAAGAGTGAGGAGAGAAGAGAAAATGTGAAATGGTGATTTTGAGGAGTGAGAAAACTAACATAAATAAGAGGATTGTCGGGCCATGTGACTGTAGCAATTCCACCAACAATTAGCAGGATAATTTTAATAAATAAGCTGTTTGTCTGCTCTCAGACACAGATAAGAACTGCTCTCTGAAATACTCCCCCCTTTCCACTATCCCCCACTTCTCTCTAACCCCATTGCCCTCTTTTTAAAAAAAATTTTATTGGAGTGTAGTTGATTTACAATGTTGTGTTAGTTTCAGGTGTACAGTGAAGTGAATCTGTTATACATATACATATATCCACTCTTTTTTAGATTCTTTTGCCATATAGGCCACTACAGAGTTTTTTTTTTTTTTCACTACAGAGTTTTAGCAGAGTTCCCTGTGCTCTGCAGTTGATCCTTATTAGTTATTTATTTTATATATTGTAGTGTGTATATTGTCAATCCCAGCCTCTCAATTTATCCCTTCCCCCCTTACCCAATTGCCTTCTTGTTATTAAAGCCTCTTTGATGACTTAAACTAATTCATACTTATATGCAACTCATTGGAAATGGATAATATGTCCACCTTTCAAAGGCATTTGAATCAGAGCAGAGGTTGTTCCTTCACTTAAAGCAATTTGTCTCTAAAAGTGTACGTTTAGGAATTAGAGGTAGGTAGACATAGGTTTTTCTATTGCTTCTCAAATCCTCCCACAGAGGTGACAGTCTACACTGCTGATGTTACCTGGCGCCATATTTTTCAGACCACTATGGTGCCCTTCACTACACTTCCAGTTCAGCTGTATCCTAATACAATAGAAAGAATCATTTAACAGTCTTTCTTGAAAGAATATAGGCATTGGCATAATTTATTTAGAGCATCATTTCTGGCACTAATTAAGTTGTGGACCAAGCATCATAAAGAAGAGACTACAGGTTTAACACAAGTTTAATACTGTCTCTCTCTACTCAGAAATCATCACTGTATCTTAGGCATTAGGTATAGGGATCCACCCCTTACCTGTACCTGGGGAATTGTCTTAATTTAGAGGTAAGAAGAAAGGGTATCTGAGTATCCAGAGGGGGTTGGGGCAGGCGCCGAGGCACAATGTTAAGAGTCCTGCCTGGGAAGACAGGAGATATCAATTCTAGTTCTGGTCCTGACACTAATGGGTGTTGTGACCTTGGTGAAGCCTCTCAACTCCCTCTAGCATGGTCGCTGGAATGAATGATCACCAGGTCCCCTTGACTCTCAAATCCTGTGATTCTGATTTTTCTCTTGGCACGTGTGACTCTTCAGCTCATATTTGTCTGGTGGTTTTAGCATCATGGCTATTCACTCACTGACTTGATAAATTCTGAGGAAATCACCTCTCCAATCAAAGACAAAAATGGGGGAACCTTTGTTTTGGTGGCAGAGGAATTGTTGAGGCCCTGAAAATAGTAAAGAGTCAGGGAATCTGGATGGACAGTGCCCTTATGGGGACTAGGGTCTGCTGGATGTTAGCAGATGCCCTCGCTGCTGCCTGAGGCATATGATACCTGCCGATGTGGAGCACCTGCACCCAGGACACACAGTGAAGGAGCAGAAGTTAGAAGAGGAGTGACCACCCATGTTCATGTACAAAGAAACTTACACACTTGAGACCAGATTCAGCTTCCTTCA
Organism: Mesoplodon densirostris; assembly: GCF_025265405.1. Taxonomy (NCBI): domain Eukaryota; kingdom Metazoa; phylum Chordata; class Mammalia; order Artiodactyla; family Ziphiidae; genus Mesoplodon; species Mesoplodon densirostris. The sequence continues at coordinate 29,039,635 of NC_082670.1, forward strand.
AAGTAGCTTCCTTCCCAGACCGAGACAAGAAGGAATGCCCATGTCCTCAAATACCTAGTTCTTCTCCATGTTGCTGAAAGTGAGGGTAGTGGGGTTGGGGGTGGGAATAAAGGAGGAGGAGTCAATGATACATGTGGTCCACCAATAACTCTGACATCCATGCACATCAAGGCTGCAGCATATGGCTGACATATGGGCAACAGTATGCACTTCCTGCTACATGGATGGGATAGTGGGTCACCTGTAAGAGCCAAAGGTGGAATCTAAAGGCTAGGGATGATTACCAGGCCACTGTTGGTCAACCCTGCATAAGAAAAGTTCAACAAAGGCCAAGAGAAGGCTGTTGATGACACCCCTACAGTTATGTGTCCTGAATCTGTCTCCATTTTCCCATATGCTGTCTCTCCCTCTTCCAAGAAAAGGCAGGGAAGGTAGTCTTGGCAGTGGTGCACAATAGGACTTCACTTGGAGGGTGCTTTGGATTTCTGACCAAAGCTAGGACCATCACTGGAGACATAAGAAGGTGGGTAGAATATGGCAGTCAGCTGTATCCAATTGGTCCAAAAGATGGAAAGCTTTGGGATCTACCACAGCAAAATAATATAAGTATCTGAAAGATACTTATGCCAAGAAGGCATAATAAATCTGTCTATCGTGGAATGGATCCAGTAACAGCAAGTGCAAATAAAACCTGAGAGGCCACAGCTGAGTACAAATATGACCAGCTCCAATTAGCAGAGTCTCTGCCAAGATATACACACAAAAGATAAGAATAAGACCTTTTGTATACCATAAAACCGCCCAATTTTCTGTCGGTTTCTTCCTTGCATAAGGACAGGTCTGTGCCAGAGGGGAATTTTCCTGGCCTCATTATAGAAATAACAAAGGAGAGCTGACCCTGAGTCACACTAGGTCAAAAGCGTTACCAACATCTGGTTGTGGATTAAAAACAAACAAACAGGGCCTACCCTGCCAAGACATGGAGGTGTGAGTGTTTTACAAGTAGAATAATTAAGGACTTTGGTGTGTACTTCTGCTGTGTATATACTAACATCGTGGCATTCTTACCTTTGCTTGCATGTTACACTTTCAAATATGCTTCTTTAATGAACCAAATAGGCATCTCTCCCCTCAGGGAGCTTACACCCTAGTCGAGGGTTAGAAGGTGGAGACAGCCAATGAAATAAATAAATACATTATAGTGTATTAGAGGTGATATGTGATATGGAAAAAATTCATCAGGGAAGGGGGTTGGGAGGACTGAAGTGTGACATATGGTGGTCAGGGAAGGCCTCACTAAGGAAGCAGTGTTTGGGCAAAGGTGGGAATGAGGTGAGGGAGTGAGACACAAGGATATCTGGGCTAAAAGCATCCAGGCAGAGAGAATGGCCAGTGCCAAGACTCTGGGATGGAACAAGTTGGCTCACAGGAAAGCCAGCATGGCTGGAGCAACGTGGAAAGAAGGAGACGAATTAAGGGAGGATATGGTGGGAGGAGCAAAGCTGCCAATGGTGTAGACCTTACAGGCCACTGAAAAGACTTTCGCCTTGACTGTGTGAGATGAGAGCATGGCTGAGCACAGGTGGACATTACATAGCTTATATCTTATGAAGACCATTTTAACTGCAGTCTTACACAGAGACCAATTAGAGGTAATGATGATCATCCAGGCAAGAGGTAATGATGGAATGATGAGAGTGATAGCAGTGGAAGGGGTAAGAAATACCCAACCACGCGTGTATTTTGAAGGTAGACAGGATTTGTTGACAAATTAAATATAAAGGGTGCATGGGAGGACTCAAGGATGAGTCTTAGAGTTTTGGTCTGGCTAACCTGGAAGCATGGAGATGCCCTTTACTGAGATGGGAGAGACTGTTGGAAAAGCTAGCTTGGGAGGGAGGATCAGAAGTTTTGTTTTGGACATGTTAAGTTTGAGAGCCTATTGAAGATCCAAGAGGATTTATCAAGTGAGAAGTTGGATGTACTGGTCAGAAGTGCAGGAGTGAGGTCCGTGATTGAGGTAGATATTTGGAAGTCATCAGCACAAAGATTTAAACCACAAAACTGGTGGAGATCACCTGGGGAATAAGTGTCAACAGAAAAGAGTTCCAAAGACTGAGCCATGGGACATGCCAGTGTTAAGAGGAGAACGCAGCCATGGAATGAGATGAAGCAGTTTCCTTTTGTTTGCCTTTTAAAAAAAATTTTATTGGAGTATAGTTGAGTTAGCTTCAGGTGTACAGCAAAGTGATTCAGTTGTACATATACATATATTCATTCTTTTTCAGATTCTTTTCCCATATAGGTTATTACAGAATATTGAGTAGAGTTCCCTGTGCTATGCAGTAGGTCCTTGTTGGTTATCTATCTTATATATAGTAGTGTGCATATGTTAATCCCAAGCTTCTAATTTATCCCTCCCTCCCCACATTTCCCCTTTGGTAACCATAAGTTTGTTTTTGAAATCTGTGAGTCTGTTTCTGTTTTGTAAATAAGTTCATTTTGTATCATTTTTTAAATTAGATTCCACATATGAGTGATATCATATAATATTTGTCTTTCTTTGACTTACTTCACTTAGTATGATAACCTCTAGGTCCATCCATACTGCTGCAAATGGCATCATTTCATTCTTTTTTATGGCTGAGTAATATTCCATTGTATATACGTACCACTCTTCTTTATTTGTTCCTCTGTCACTGGACATTTAGGTTGCTTCCATGGCTTGGCTATTGAAAATAGTGCTGCAGTGAACATTGGGGTGCATGTATCTTTTCAAATTATGGTTGTCTTTGGATATACACCCAGGAGTGGGATTGCTGGACCATATGGTAGTCCTTTTGTTTGCTTTTATGGATCAGCTAGGACATGCCAGCACTGAGTGAGGAGCTGGGCATGTGATAAATAAGACGGGGCCTGGCCCTCAAGGCACTTACAGTCAATGTATTAAGTATTAATGCTCATTTGAGTGCAGTCTGGTACCTGCAGAATGACACATACCTGATAGTTTGCGATCAGGGAGAAGAAACCCATGACCCAGCCGGGGAGAGCTAGGAGGGTCCTTGGAAGAAATAACATCTGCAACTTAACTGGACATTAAAAGTTAGCCAGATGAAGAAGGGGCAAGGGCAGAGGTGTGACACAGCCTGGAGCATGCTGGGAAAGACACACTTATTTGGTGCTGACATTTCTGCCTGAGCAAATAGCTCTGTCTCCAATGAGGTTATCCCCTCAAGCCCTAAGAGACGCCTCATACTAACGCAAACATAGATTAACACAACTCGTGAATGAGTTACTCAGGCTGCACCATCGCAGTCTGGTTGAAGTCTGGGTTCAATTTGCCACCAACTACAACATCTTAGAACTCAGGAGAAGGGCTCCGTCCCAGCCAATGGCAGGGCAGCTGTAGCTGCGACAGGGCAGTCTTCCCATCAGCAGTGAATTCTGGGTTGCAGCCAAGACCATATGGTGGTCCCGTTTTCTATTTGTCTTTGTTTTCGTTGTAAAGTGAGTGCCACGAGCATAGAGTGCTCCTAGCAACAAACAGGGCTATGGATGAGAGAGGAATTGCTCTTCAGTGAGGCAAAGGGACAGCCACCTTGACAGCGCCCTGTCCCGTGTCAGAGTTGATGGCGTCCCACAAACCAACGCAAACAGGGAAAAGACAGCGCTTTCAAAGAAGCGTTAACCCAGGAGCTGACTGACAGCAGGGTGCTTTTTAAGACAAGATGCATCTGAGTCAAGGTCCCCCACGTTGTCACTCTTTTTTGAAGTATCAAGTTCTGCCAGCTTTCCTCTCCTGGAGTGGGCGAACTCTGCCACCAGATATTCAGTTCTCTCTTACAATTACTTTCCAAAGCCATCAGCCTGCAAAGTTCTTTTAGTGTCCTTTACCCCCATGATAATGTACAGGTTCCTCCTATGTTTTCTTCATTCCTTCCAACACAGCTGGTGTCATTCATCTACATCTATACTAATCCACTCAAGATGCCCCCAAAGGAACCATATCTCATGACAAACGCAAGAAGGTATATTTTAGAGGCATCTTCAAAGTGCCAGTCTGTATGGGACCAGAGGCAAAGCCAGCAGAAAACAAAGACAAAGACAGTACCAAATCCCTACATGATGTTACAACAAAAACCTCTTTTCTGCAGAAATAACAATAGCTAACACACATGCTCACTAATTGCCAGGCACTGTTATAAGCCTTTATAGATGTATGGAACTCATTTAATCTTCCCAACAACCCTGAGGTAGGTCTTATTATTAATCTGATTTTACAGATGAGGAAACTGCAGCACAGAAAGATGAAATAACCTGTTAAGTTTCTGAGGAGCTACTAGTGGGTAGGTCTGGTGTCCACACGCTTAACCCCAGGCTACTTTGCGTTTTCAAGACTCAGGTGTTTTCTACTACTTAAATTTCATATTATAGGTTTTTAGTGTAAAAAAGAATCTGGAATGTCTTTGTCCATTTTGTATAGAAAAAGTCAGTACCACAAATATTTAGTGTAAGAAATTTGGAATACATTTGACCCTTGAACAACGTAGGGGTTAAGGGGACCCACCCCCCGCACACTCGAAAATCTGTGTATAACTTTACAATCAGCGCTCTGTATCCTGGTTCCACATACAAGGAGTCAACCAGCTAACTGTGGATCGAGTCATACAGTCGTCTGTAGCAAGTGAAAAAAATCGGCACGTAAGTAGACCCATGCACTTCAAACACACATTGTTCAAGGATCAACTGTATTCTAAAATATGATTTAAGCTATTTGGCTCCGTGTGTATGTGTCTTAATATTCTTCTTATTTATTTATTTACTTATTGGTCAAGGGTAGTATTTATTTATTTATTTATTTATTTTTGTGGTACGCGGGCCTCTCACTGTTGTGGCCTCTCCCGTTGCGGAGCACAGGCTCCGGACGCGCAGGCTCAGCGGCCATGGCTCATGGGCCCAGCCGCTCCGCGGCATGTGAGATCCTCCCAGACAGGGGCATGAACTCGTGTCCCCTGCATCGGCAGGCGGACTCTCAACCACTGCACCACCAGGGAAGCCCTATTTATTTATTTTTTATAGAATTATTTTTTAAATTGAAGTATAGTTGATGACTATGTTTTTTAAAAATGTATTTAAATTTATTTTGAAATAGAAATTCACAGTTCTTGTTTGTGGGTAAGATTAGGCCATGTTTTCTTATCTGTAAGGATGTTATTTTGTTCCTTATTCTTTATTAAAAAATTTTTATTGGAGTATAATTGCTTTACAATGTTGTGTTAGTTTCTGCTGTACAGCAAAGTGAATCAGCTATATGTATACATATATCCCCTCTTTTTTGGATTTCCTTCCCGTTTAGGTCACCACAGAGCACTGAGGAGAGTTCCCTGTGCAATACAGTAGGTTCTCATTAGTTATCTATTTTATATATAGTAGTGTGTATATGTCAATCCCTATTCCGAATTCATTCCACCCTTCCTTCCCCCCTTGGCAACCGTAAGTTTGTTTTCTACATCTGTGACTCTATTTCTGCTTTGCAAATAAGTTCATCTGTATCATTTTTCTAGTTTCCACATGTAAGAAAAATTATATATTTGTTTTTCTCTTTCTGACTTACTTCACTCTGTATGACAGTGAGTATTTTCTATAGAATCAAAAGATTTATTTTTTATAGTGATTCACACTTTACTATAGGTAATGCCATTAGAACTGGATTAAATAATAAGGCCCTTTACTGTGCCACTGACAGTAAATCTAGAGGTAAAGTACAACCACAACGTGCCACATGTCCAAGCACACCCAGGGCCCAGCAAGGAGAATGACATCACTGTGCTTTAAACCTATCACAGTGCACCCTCTGAGCACAGCCAGGCCCAGGCTGGCAGCAGGGAGAAAATGGAGGGTAAGCTGTCAGGGGGCAACCAACAACATCTTCCACAATGGCATGGAGTGGGCTGGAGGATACAATTTAGAATCAGTACGGAGAAGTAGAATAATAATATTTTGAAGTTTCGTCTTCTTTTTGCCAGAATACTTCACCATTGTCCCCAGCCTGAGTACGACTGGTGGTTGCTGACTTGCCCTCGGGGCGATAGCTATGGCTGGAAAGGAAGGCTGGCAAGGAGGGAGGGAGATGGTGTGGGACAGGGAAGGCCCGTGAGCTTGGAAGATTCGAGCTCAGGTCTCCAGTTCTGGAGCTCTTCCTCTATGCCAGGCTTTTACCAGAGCCTATAGAATATACCGCCTCAGCAGTATTATTATTCCACTTTCACACATAATAAAACTGAGTCTCAGTGAGGTCTCATAATGTGTCCAAGGCCACAGAAATAGGAATCAGTGGCCCTATGGTTTGAACCCCTACAGTCTGACTCTGGGGTCCTGGCACTGACACACAGTCCTGACACTAGGAGGGTTTCTTTCAATGAGGTCTGGGGACGGCCTGCGTCAGACTTAATGGAGCACTTACAATGCAGATTCCTGGGCTCTAGGACAGGAGCCATTCATCAGACTTTCTGTGGGCAGAGTTTTAGAGTAGGAAATTGAAACTTCCCCATGCTGAAGTTTAAGAACAATTAGATGACCACCTATTGCTTCCCATCTGTGTTCTGACCTTGGGCAAGTCACTGTTTCTCTTTGAACCTCAGTTTCCTCCCTTGTAAAAAGAGGATGAGTAAGGTCACTTTCAGCTCAAAAACTCTGATTCTGATTCTAATTCATCAAAAAAAATTTATTGGAGTATAGTTGCTTTGCAATGTTGTGTTAATTTCTGCTGTACAGCAAAGTGAATCAGCTATACGTATACGTATATCCCCTCTTTTTTGGATTTCCTTCCCGTTTAGGTCACCACAGAGCATTGAGTAGAGTTCCTTGTGCTACGCAGTAGGTTCTCACTGGCTATCTATTTTATACATAGTGATTCTAATTCATTTTAAACCCAACCACCTGACTGCAGCCTGCCAACCTGCCTTTTTCCAGGTATCTCCTTATCTTTAAACATTAGTGTTATTGAGATGATATTTTAAATGTTACAGAATTTGTAGTTAGATGCATAAATATTCATAGAGTTTCCCTGGAAATCTGGGAGAACTGGATGCCCCTGAATGTGACATATTTGAAGTGTAACCCTCCCTTAAGCCCAGGGCTAGGACTAAAGAACCTCACTAGGTCTTCTCATATTCAAGATTTTTTAAATCTCTGATTTCTTGGTGCCACTAGAAATGAAACTCTTTGATAATTTTAATTTCCTTTCTGAAAACAATCTCATTTAGTGGACATCTTTCAAAGGTTTAAACCAGGCATCCTACACCGGCCATGGGCTCGAACACATTTGGGGTTCTCTCTGGTTTCATTTTCTGAACTTTTTCTTGGAGAAAGGAAAACAAAAACTAGGGCATTGGCCAAACAAGTCTGGCCACTCAGTGAATAGGTTTCCAGATAAGAATGACCTGAAGGACTTCCCATGGGCGTGAGGGAAATCGCATACGCCATCCAGGGAAGAGGACCAGGAAATCACTTCTTGCTTCCAAACAGCGGCTAGCCATCGGGGATGGCCCTGTGAGGCTCGGAGGACCACGGCAGGAAGGCACTGGTCAGCAGCGAGACTAAGCTCGGCTTGGAGCTGCCGGACCTGCCTGAGCCCTCCCGATGAGTCCTGCTTGGCTCTCCCTTCACCGAGCATGAGGCTGTGGGGTGAATGGCCTCGTAGTGGAGACCTGGAAGTTTGTTAGACGTCTGATCAGAGCAGGAGCCGGCCTGGGACAACGGTGCTGGGCAGGTAACAGGCATTTCTCCTAATGGGGGTCTGTCTCCCTTTGTAGCAAGACCTCAGGGGCAGCTAGGTCACTCTGACACTCCTTTAAGTCGTCTTTCAGTTACGACCCTCTGCCTGATTTTCTTTTCTGTAGCTGTGACATGTATGTTGGGAGAACAAAGCATGTCTGGTCAAGGGCAGTTTGCATGCAGGCTGTTGGTTAAGTTGGTGAGACTGCGTTTAGGGAGACTCAGTGTCTGGCAGTGAGCTGAGATGCTTTTAGGATTTCCTCTAAAATAAAAAAAGCTTTCCTTTTCTTTTCCTTTCTTTTTAATGAGTTTTCCCATCCCTGAGCCAGAAAATACCATAAAAACCAGAGCATTTTTGAATTGCTATGTGAGTGTTTCCATGCCAGGCAGCAGGGGAGGCTACCCTGAGTGTAGCAGGAGGGGCACGGGTATCCTCAGGTCCCAGGCAGTCCTGGGAATGTGAAATGTAAGATGCTGCCCCACCCAGACTGAGGGGAAAGGGGTTTGCAGGTCAGCGCTGGGAAGGATGTCAGGAAAAGTGCTGGGATCAAGAGCAGGCAGGCTTGTCTCGAGTGTTCTAGAAGGAAGGAGATGCCCTATGATGTGTGGTTTGCTTAAACCATTTTTATGGTTTAACATAACATCTTTATTAGAGTGTAATTGCTTTACAATGTTGTGTTAGTTTCTGCCGTACAACAAAGTGAATCAACTATACGTGCACATATATCCCCATATCCCCTCCCTCTTGTGTCTCCCTCCCACCCTCCCTATCCCACCCCTCTAGGTGGACACAAAGCACCAAGCTGATCTCCCTGTGCTATGGGGCTGCTTCCCACTAGCTATCTATTTTACATTTGGTAGTGTATACACGTCCATGTCACTCTTTCACTTCGTCCCAGCTTACCCTTCCCCCTCCCCGTGTCCTCAAGTCCATTCTCTATGTCTGCGTCATTATTCCTGCCCTGCCCCTAGGTTCTTCAGAACCTTTTTTTTTTTTTTTTTTTTTTAAGTTTCCATATATATGTGTTAGCATATGGTATTTGTTTTTCTGTTTCTGACATTTCACTCTATATGACAGAGTCTAGGTCCATCCACCTCACTCAAATAACTCAATTTCGTTTCTTTATATGGCTGAGTAATATTCCATTGTATATATGTGCCACATCTTCTTTATCCATTCATCTGTCGATGGACACTTAGGTTGCTTCCATGTCCTGGCTATTGTAAATAGTGCTGCAATGAACACTGTGGTACATGACTCTTTCTGAATTATGGTTTTCTCAGGGTATATGCCAAGTAGTGGGATTGCTGGGTTATATGGTAGTTTTATTTTTAGTTTTTTAAGGAACCTCCATACTGTTCTCCATAGTGGCTGTATCAAGTTACATTCCCACCAACAGTGCAAGAGGGTTCCCTTTTCTCCACGCCCTCTCCAGCATTTGTTGTTTTTAGATTTTTTGATGATGGCCCTTCTGACCGGTGTGAGGTGATACCTCATTGTAGTTTTGATTTGCATTTCTCTAATGATTAGTAATGTTGAGCATCCTTTCATGTGTTTGTTGGCAATCTGTATATCTTCCTTGGAGAAATGTCTATTTAGGTCTTCTGCCCATTTTTGGATTGGGTTTAAACCATGTTTTCTTGTACTTTGTAGAAAGCCAGGCCACACCACTTCACTGCAGCTCAGTTTTTTCCTTCATAAAGGGCTAATGTTTGGGGCCTTTCATTTTTGAATTACACAAGTAATGCATGACTATATTCGTACTATAATAGACTATGTCTAACAATTTTTCAAGCCCTGCACACCCGATATGCATTAGTTTTTTTCCCTCCCCAAAGTTATCCCATCAGTTGTTTGCTGTGTATATTATCAGTTAAATGACTTATTTTTCTGTCTTCCCAGCTCTTAGGGCAAGTCAGGGCATATAGGACTACAAGAAATTCTCTTTGTCAGATCCATGTATTGGTCTTTAACAATACCTTCCTCTCACTGGAAAGATAAAATAATACATGGGGAATGTGAACAGCTCTTTTAATATTTAGAAAAGTTTGAAAGAGTTTTATTCATTTTCAGCATTATTATTTTTGTGTTGGTTTTGGCTTTGGCAACTAATAGTATTCATAACAATTTCCCAGGGATTAAATTCTAGATTTTTCAACTAGTAGTTTTGGCTTCTCTCCTGAAGGCCATCAAAGGCATTCTGTTCTGGAAAATAAAAGAAAAGAAAATTAACTGGATAGATGGATGGATGGATAGATAGATAGATAGATAGATGATAGCTAGCCGGCTAGATTAAGTGGTTGGCTCTGGGAAAATGGGGGGCGTGTGGGAGAGATTCCCTTTTTATCTAATGGATAATAGTTGGGTTTAACAGATGGGTTCATTTTCTATTTCTTTTAGCTTTCTGTAAAAAGGTGGCCTTTTATTTTTTTTTCCTTCCATACAGTATTATGAGACAAGTGAATAAGAAAAAAACACTGTGAACAAGTTGGTATGGGTCATGGAGAGAGGATCCGGAATGAAGTTGCATGAGCAACGTCAAGTCCAAGAATAATCACAAAATACCTTCAGTTGCTATTTGGCATTTTCTTGCCCTTCCCAAGGTTTCTCTACCCCAAACTAGAGGGCCAGTTGGCCCTGCTGATTTTGGACATTCTCTGTGCTTTCTTGACCCTCCTGTTAAATTTGCCTGCCTTGACTCTTTCTCAGGGTAATTCAATGAATCCTTTCACCCTACTGCACAGGGCTAGCCCCTGATAGAGACTTCCTCATCCTTCACCATGTCATAGGTAAAGCAGGTAGCTTGTTCCCATTTTATGGAATACAAAAATGAGAGGCTCAGAGGTTTTGTTGTTTGCTCAGCATCTCACAATTCATCTTTTGGGGGCACTGAAATAAGAAGAAGCCCAGATCTCTGCCTTTCCAACATAAGGATAAAAGTCATGTGGAATAGAGAATGAATGTGATTGGCTAGATTCTATCAACTTGGTAGCAACATGGATTCCCAGTTGTGCTGGAAGTCTGTAGACAGATTAAGCTATTGCCTGGTCCAGATTTTAGCAGATTCTAATGCCTGCTGCCCATTGGTATCACCCCCAGAAACTTAACAAAAAGAAAATGATGCCCAGACACTTCCCTGGAATAACTGAGTCAGAATCTCTGGGGAAAGGGCTCGGGCATAGTTTTTTGTTTGGTTCGTTTGTTTTTAAACCTCCAAAGTGATTCTGTTATGCCGTGAGGGTTGAGAACCACTGAGTCCAAACTGTAAGAGATAAAGTCTAAATTGAGAAGCAGAAGTGATACCGCTTCATGGAGCCGAGAAGTTGGGGCCAGAAGTCCCAGCAGCTGTGAACATCACGTATTAGGATTCTGGCGGCTCCTATTTATGAGAGGAACAGCCCCCTCTCACACCTGCAGGTGAGAATGAAGAGGCATCTCTACTCCCCAGACAATGGCACTGCCTTTCAAGTTTAAATCAGAACAACCCCACTGGCTTCCCTGCAGATTCACTGGCTCCCTGTTACTTGCGGAGTTTACAGAATCAGATGAAATGTTCTAGGTAAACAGGACGTACTCTTCTACCGCCAAATGACTACGGGGGTGGAGGTCATCTATTCTACTCAATGTCATTTTAACGTGTCTCAGTTCCCAGAAAAAGAAATACTCATTATCCTTTGCATGATCCGCCACTTTCTGGATTGATCTATAGATGGATAGACAATAATTCAGAGCTATTTGGTTTTTTTAAAAATAGATTTTATTTATTTACTTATTTATTTTTGGCTGCGTTGGGTCTTCGTTGCTGCGCATGGGCTTTTCTGTAGTTGTGGCGAGCGGGTGCTACTCTTCGTGGTGGTGCCTGGGCTTCTCATTGCAGTGGCTTCTCTTGTTACAGAGCATGGGCTCTAGGTGCGTGGGCTTCAGTAGTTGTGGCACGCGGGCTCAGCAGTTGTGGCTCACCGGGTTAGTTGCTCCGCGGCACGTGGGATCTTCCTGGACCAGGGATCAAACCTGTGTCCCCTGCATTGGCAGGAGGATTTTTAACCACTGCACCACCAGGGAATCCCCAGAGCTGTTTTTTAATCAGAAGATGTGTCCCTAGAAACTTCCTCGCTGACATTTCTCAGTATAATCCAAATTAGTATCACTCATCGCTGTAATCTTTGTCTCCTTTATAAGGAGAACTGGGTGGGTGGGGGGGCCCTCTCAGCCTCAGTTTCCCCAGGTCCTGGGAGTTTCAACACAGAGTAGGTGCTGCAGGAAGGCTTGTTGGGTTAAATATCTGTGTTGACTGTGGAGGCGCTATGAATTCACACGTTATTTACCAGCTCAGCATTTCAACTCACCTTGTCTGATTCTAGTGATGATGGTTAAAATAACTGGAGTCTTGCCTATTTCCTAAAAGATAATCACAAAGGTGAAACCTTTAAAGTCACAGCTTAGTGGAAGCGTTTACGGTGATAGGTGTGCAAAGAGCTGTAGAATTACAAAGACAGAGAATCCTTTCCTTTAATCAGCTTATACTCAGAATGGGAGGCAAGGCTCAGGCCTTGGGAATTTTAATAATAACAGGTAATATCCACTGAGTACTTATTATGTGCCAGGCACGGTGTTCAGTGCTTTACAAAGACTGTTAAGTCATATAGTTATTCCAATAATCCAATATCTCAGGTACTATTATAATACCTACTTTATAGACAAAAGGACACACAATTTTAAGTAAGTTGCCCGAGGCACACAAAGCTGGCAAGTAGTGAAGCCGGGATTCCAGCGCAGGCAGTCTGACTTACCAGTCCAGAGGCCTAATTACTGTGCTGTGCTCCAAAAACCACAATAGTGCTGCAAAAAAATCCAAATGCCAGGGCCAGCAGAGTAGTGGAGGAGAGAAATGCAGTGTATTCCAAAGAATGATGTATCGCTCGAAAAGACAAGAAAAGAGGCATGTGCTGTAAAGGGTAAGAGCTCAGATTCGGCAACAGAGTTGGCTACATACTGTGTGACTTGGGGTGTGTGATTTAATTTACCGAAGTCTCAGTTTCTCCATCAGTAAAATGGGGATATTGCTACTTCAAACAATATAGGATTTAAGGATTAAATGAGCCTAGTACATGCAGAGCGCTTAATCTAATGCCAGCATATAGCGAGGGCTTGATAAATGATAGCAATTGTTGTTACTAAGGGAATAAGCAAGACCTGAAATAATGAGTACATCTCAGAAGGGAGGCATGGGTCATTTCAACTGCCAAGAATAGTGTGAGAAGAAGCTAAGAGGTAGCAATCCATTCAACCAATATTTGTTGTTAATATTTAGGACACATTTTGCAAAAAATGGTACAATAAAAGCTTGTGAGTAGGTCAGCCTGTTCTGTATCCAAGTGTCATGGAAGAAAAATGTAGCAGGGCTGGGTTTTCCTTAGGTTGCAGTGACCATGCTTGCCAGGTGAATCACCCCAAATATTCTCTGGGCATTTGAGAATGTTCAGAGTACTTGAATGTGGTACAGTAGCAATCTATGAAAAATAGTGTTCTAGGCAAATGAATCAGCTGATGGTATTGGATATTGGACAGGGAGGAAAGGAGGGAGGGTTCAGGAGATTGCTGCAGTCATCCCGGTGAGGATAGTGATGAGATGGTAATGTCCACACCAATATGGAGGCCGAGGAAAAGAAAACATGGCAGTGGAGGTATTTACAGGACTTAGCGAATGGCTGAATTGCTTCCCCAACTCCTGCCCTCGATTCTTGTAACCAGGAATACCTGTGGGGTTGTGAGTCTGTGAAACTGAAGAATGAAGCCAGCAGCTGGCAAACCTGGGAAGAGGTGGGTTAGGAGAGAAGAGACACATTACTTCTGGATGAGCTGAATTTAGACCCAGCTGGAAATAGTCTAGTTGGAAAGATGCTCCTAATATTTATCAAAGAGATCAAGGTGGAAATAAAGTTTGGGGAATTTTCATGTAAACTGATAATTAAAACTATAGATGTGGGCTTCCCTGGTGGCGCAGTGGTTGGAAGTCCGCCTGCCGATGCAGGGGACACGGGTTCGTGCCCCGGTCTGGGAAGATCCCACATGCCACGGAGCGGCTGGGCCCGTGAGCCATGGCCGCTGAGCCTGCGCGTCCGGAGCCTGTGCTCCACAACAGTGAGAGGCCTGCATACTGCAAAAAAAAAAAAAACAAAAAAAAACAAAAAAACCCCAAAACTATAGATGTGGACAAGCTCCCTAAGAGAAAGTGTGTCAAGGGAGATCATCCAAGGACCCAAGGGAGGTCTGGAGGGCCTACAGTGAGACAGTCAGTGTAGGATGAGAAGGAGGGAATCATAGGAGGAGAGAAAGGAGCAAAGACTGGAGCGAGGAGAGACCCCAGGGGAAAAGAGGGGGCTGTGAAGCAGGAGGTGTTAAGTGTGGTCAGAAATCAACAAGAAACCAGGGAGGGCCAGCACTAGTGAAGAATGTCACACTTTAGAAAATACTTTTTTTTTTAACATCTTTATTAGAGTATAATTGCTTTACAATGGTGTGTTAGTTTCTGCTTTGTAACAAAGTGAATCAGTTATACATATACATATGTTCCCATATCTCTTCCCTCTTGCGTCTCCCTCCCTCCCACCCTCCCTATCCCACCCCTCTAGGTGGTCACAAAGCACCGCGCTGATCTCCCTGGGCTATGCGGCTGCTTCCCACTAGCTATCTACCTTACGTTTGGTAGTGTATATATGTCCATGCCACTCTCTCAGTTCGTCCCAGCTTCCCCTTTAGAAAATACTTTTCATAATAAGGTGAGGACTAAAGTCAGACTATCCAGATTAAGGAAATTTTGGAATGGCCATGACTTCTCAGGGTACTGTAGTTGGGGGGAAAAATAATACTTTTTTCATTTTAAGTAGCACACATACATACATTATTCTTAAAGTCTAACAAAATGGAAATTTAAGAGAAGTGAAGTCACTGGCTAAGGACACCAAGGCCTGATGTCAGAGATATGGAGTGAATGGCGGCTGGGAAAGGAGGCAGCGCAGAGGGCTAAGATGGCGCTGCCGAATATTAAAATGTGGGACTAACTGAAACCACAAGGTAGATAAATAACTGCTGCCCCGGGGCCCCTGGAGTGTCCAGAGTGCCCCCTCCCACCTCTGCCTCGGTCACCCAGTTGCTTGCCTTGGACCCTTTCACAGACCTCCCCACTAACTGGCAATGAGGGCCCTGAGGACTCTGCTCTTGCAGCGACCAGGGACTGCTCTGATTGGGCCACTATTGTTGTTATTAGAACACTCAGTATTATTTTCTCTGACTGGGCCACTATTGTTGTTATTAGAATACTCAGTATTATTTTGAATCTCACCACGTAAATAGTAGAACCACAGAACTGTAAAGGTTTGGACCAACACCCAAGCCCCCTGAGGCTCTATACAGCCTGGCAGCCAACCCCAGGGCCACCCTCCATGGCAGTGGAAATGCATTGTCTTGCCAGGGCTTAGGGAAACCCCTCCATGTGGTAAATGAAAGTAGCAAGATGGTTGAGATAAGAGCAGAGTTAGGAACTTAATGTTTTCGTGGAGATGGCAATCTCTTGCTCAAAGGTTAAAATCCTCCAGTGATTTACAACAAAGAAAGAAGGATACAAGGTTATCAATGCCACACACATGTGCAGTGTGTTTTAGAAAACTTGACCCCATTGTGTACAAACAAATGTTCCTCTATAATCTGATAGGACTGAGCTACCCTGACACAATGCTACTGCAGGACTTTATTTTAAGGCAAAGGAAAATTAAATAGAAAAAAAAAATTTCAAGGCAGTTCTTTCATTGGTATTGTGTTTGTGTTAAATAAATATTTAGCTTATAGTTCTGCATGTGTGACGGATGAATCATCTCATTAGATAAGGTCAGCAAAGGTAAGTTTTATCACTTCTGTGTTTGAAAATACAGATCTGTGAAGGCAGGCTCTTAAAGTAGTCCTTGAGGACTTTTAATCTTCACTTCTGCAATTCAGGAGGGAGGTTATTGATGACATCCTGTCTTAATTGCAACCCTGAGCAAAGAATAATAATCTCAGTCAAATTGCAATGGAAGTCCTGAAATTTCATACTACCATTCATCATCTGCCATCAAGAGGAACTCTGCTTTGAATTATTCTCTAGTAGTAGTATAACATAGATATATGTGCCCCAGAACATAGGGAACAGGGCACAGGAAGATATACCATTGGCTTTTTCAAAGGATACAATACCTGTCTAGTTAGTCACACACAGGCCAAGGATTAGTAAGATGCATGGCTTCCCCTGTTAGTGTCCTAGCATGCAATGCAATTCTTCCTTTCTTAAAAAGAAAACCATGCATATAACATCACCATCTGTGTATGACACAGAAACCAAGCAGTTTACCTATGGGAAGAATCGCTACTCTCTCTCCTCCACTTTTTAACCAAATATCTTGAGTTTTATGTGCCCACCACATTCACAAGTCCTGACCTCCCATTTATAGCTGAGCAGAGCAGGGAATCTCCAACCAGGAGGCAGTCATTTGCCTGAGCATTAAAGAGTGGATAGAATTTGAATATGTGGTGATTATGTTGAGTCGAAGGGACAGGAAAAAAAGGAAGATCAGGAAACCAAGTAAATGATGACAGGATTACTTTGGTTTTGCCAAACACTGAAAAATAGTTTGACCATAATAACTACCCTTTCCCACTCCAGGATTAGTCTCAAAGATTAATGTTCATATTATTACTTTTGCATGAACACTGGGAAATCTCTTGCACTATTTTAAATTATGAAAAAGCAACCAGCTACAGTAGTGAAAATATGATAGGTGCTTATTAAATAAGCCAGCTCCAGGTCATGAGGGCCTTCAGCATCAGCAAAAGCCATTGCCTTTGTTCCGAAGGCAGCTGGGAGCTGAACAGAGGTAACACATGAGAAGAGCGCTTCCAGAAGGTCAATCTTGCATCTACATAGGTGATGGGCAGAGAGGAAAAGAATCCAGCCATCGCAGTGGTGCATGTGAGGGGCAGTGAAGGCCTGGACTGTGTAGTCAACCAGAGATGTGAGAGATAAGTGCAAGAGATAGTTAGGCTCAGAAGCCTAAGTGTGGTTACAATGGATTTGAAATAATTGTGAGAAATTTTGGCACCTTCACAGGCCAATTCCTCTGCCCCAAATTTGAAATCACCAGGGGCCATCAGCTCTCTGGCTTTGCTGAAAAGAAAACTGAGACTCAGAGAGGTGAAGTGACTTGCCCCAGTTCACGAACCAATCAGTGCCAAAGTGAGGCTAGAATTCAGTTGCCTGGTCTAAGGTCCATATAGAGAAAGTTTTTCATTTATTCTTATTGATATCCCACTGAGAAGATCTCATAGGCCAAATGGTATCTTTTCCCAATGCAATAGATTGCAAAATTTATAATTTTGTCACTACCACATATCAACTGTGCAATCTTGGTGAGCTACTCATCCTTCTAACCTTCCATTTCCATTTTTGAATATGGAGTAATTAGGCATAATTTAGTGGTATCATAGGATCATGGAGAGGGTTAAATGACATAATCCTTGGAGAGAGCTTAGCGCCATGCCTGAAACAGATCCAGTAAATGACAGGGATCTATCATCATCAGCATCACCATCAGCAGCAGCATCACCATCAGCATCATCACCATCATCATTGCTGATAATTATTCTCCACCATCCTATCACAAACAACTTGTCTGACTGTAGGACAACATTATTATCTATTGATAGAATTTTAAGAATCCTTGGTTGAGCTCTTCAGTCCTGACTGACTCGACCCCTAGCTGCCTTTGAGACACAGAGCCCTTGCCAGGCCCTAGTTTTCTCATCTAAAAAACTAAGAGGGGTGTGTGTGTGCATGTGTGTGTGTGTTTGTAGAGGGCTGGCAAGAGTGCTTGAACTAGAGATGACTTCTCATTTGTCTTTCAGTTTTAAACTGTGTATGTTTTATGCTCTATTCAGACACACCAATAATCCATTTTTCAATTTTCATAAAAACATTCCCAGAATAAATAGTAAATACTGGGCAGCAGACCACAGGGCCACACTCACACTTTTTGAGTGATAAAAAATAAAAAGAGGTATCATTTTTATTGAATTCTATATTAGTTTGCTAGGAGCACTGTAATAAAGTCCTGCAGATTGGGTAGCTTAAACAACAGAAATTTATTTTCTCACAATTCTGGAGCTTGGAGGTCTGAAATCAAGGTGTTGGCAGAATTGGTTTCTTTAGAAGCCTCTCTCCTTGGTTTGTAGATGCTGTCTTCCTCTGGTGTCTTCATGTGGTCATTCCTCTGCGTGGGTCTGTGTCCTAATCTCCTCTTATATGGTCACCGGTCATATTGGATTAGGGCCCCACCCCTATGACCTCATTTTGATGCAATGACCTCTTTAAAGACCCTGTCTCCAAATAAGGTCACATTCCGAGCTGCTGGGGGGTTGGAATTCAACATATTAATTTTGGAGGACACACCTCATCCCTTAACAAATTCAGCTGTGACCAGACTTTTTTGTGCTTTGTGGGCACGATCTCTAATCTTTACAACAATGCTGCAAAGCGGGTACTGTGATCCCCATTATTCACATCAGGAAACTGAGGCTCCATGGGGTTAAGTGTCTCACCAACAGTTACTAAGTGATGGAGCTGGAATCAGAACATAGACCTGTTTTGCATCAAAGCTAGTGCTCTTTCCACTACAGTCTATTATAGGAAGGAGAGAATCACTGGACCCCTAATGTCATTACATTCATTTTCTTTCCAAGTCAGAGCAAAAACCAGCTCTGCCTTCTCTGTTGATGGTGATTGCTCAGGAGAGCAATGCACTCCCAGGGACCGTAGCTGAACCTTCATCACAGTGGTTGGACAAGCTGACCAAGGCAACGTCCACAAGGAATTCAAGGGACGGCTAAACATCGCCCTTTGGGCTGCTTTATTCCCTTTAAACGGAGACAAGGGCCTCTGCTTATGCTCTTCTCCTTTGCCTGGGATTCTCTTTTCTTGCCCTGTTTTACATGAAAACATTACCCATCCTTCAGGGTCTGGCTGGAGACCTCAGTCACTCCCAAACTCACCCAACTTCCCCCTGTCCAACTTCCTCCAGTCATCTCATCCCTTCACACTGCAGCTCACTTTGGAGACAGGCCAAGTTGGGGGCAATTCTCATTCTGTTACTTACTAGCTGGGTGGTCTGGGTCAGTTCGGTAACCTCTCTGAGAGCCTTCACATTCTCATCTATGAATTAGGATTAAAACACCTACCTCACAGGTTTATTGTGAGAGGCAAATTAAGTGAATGAACATATCAATTGCACTGAGGGCTGTGCCTGGTACCTAGTAGGCATTTAGTAAATAGCATTTTTAAACTTACATTTTTTCTTCCAGTCTCTGTTTGCATGCCTTCCCGATGAGATTGAGAACTTCTTAGGGGCAAGGACCATGACTCATGTCAATTCATGAATGCATAGCACGAATTTAGGCCTACAGAAAGTTCTCAATGTTTGTTGGTTCGTAATTGTGCACCATGATTGATGCTATGTGAGATATATAATACAACCTCAAATAACAGACTTGGCTGCTTAATTGCATCAAAAACTATTGGGTAGATCACATTTGAGTCCATACTCCCATGAAACCATCATTCATCCACCATTGATTGACTGCCTCCTAAATGCATCCCCCTTAAGATTCTGTTTCTATGTAGTTTCTTTAGTAGACAGAGGACCATAGGCTGGTGATGGAAAGTGACAGGAGTGTGGATAGAGCAATGGGATGCTGAAAACGTGGACCTGCAGACCTCAAACCTCCCTCTGCATCAGAAACAGCTGGGACAGATCCAGACGCTCAGCTCCCTACCCTGCCAGAAATGCTAATTCAGTTGGTCTGGCATGATATTAAAACAACCAATAAACAAATGAAAAGAGGAAAAAAAAAAAAGAGAAATTCCCCAGGTGCTTGTTCTGATGTGCAGCCAGGGATAAGAACCATTTAAGCAGATGATGCTCACATGCTCCAGGGAACTTCCTTCCAGGGTGGTGGTACCCAGGCAATGTTAAGGGGAGGGGCTGTGCTCAGGGACCAAGCCAGGAGCAGAGCCCTGGACTGGAGGAAGGACGAGGCACCTGGGCAGAGGCTGATCAAATGTGGGCTTGCTTTCACCTCTTGCCTTCCTTCTCCCCAGGGGGAGCCAAGGAGAGTATCAAGGCTGGGGTCCCCAGGGGAGAGGGGCCGAGAACACCAGAGAGCACAGGAGGGCAGAGCTGTGTAGAGCTTAGGAAATCATTCCCAGAACGAGTCTCATGATTGCTCTATTTATACGGAGCTTGGAATCATAAATTGATGATGACATTGGGTCATCAGACCACACAGATGTGGCCATTTCAAGAACAGGCTTCTAAATTTGCAAAAGGAGTACAAGCCTCTTGACCCCTGCACCCACCCCCTCGATCAAATTGCGGCAGCTCAGGGCTGATGAAGGGTTTCCCGGAGACCAGTTGATCTGAAGCACTGGTTGTTTAGAAGATTTGGGAGAACTGTTCCCTGATGTGTTTCAGGTCAGTTTCACAATGAATGTTTCTGGTGCACATCCTTCCAAAAGAGAATGTTGTTAAAGACTGCTCCAAGGAACCCAGACCCTCCTCCTCCAACTGCAGTGATGCTGAGAATCCTGGCGACTTCTTCTCGGCATATGAGGCTTATGATGTCAGGGTGCTTGATTTCCCTCCCCCTCTCTTCTAACTTCACAGACAGGAAAACAGAGTCTGAGGAACCAGGAAGTTGCTCATCACCCCAGGGTGACTACTAAGCATGAGGTCATATCTCCCAGCTTTTTCTAAGATAACAGCAGGCTCATATAGGTTGGTGAGTTTTATAGACAGTGTCCAGAATTTATAATTTAAAAGGAGAAAGAAATTGGAAATGACATCAGATATATTTCTTTCCATTTCTGCCTCTGCTTGTCTCTGAGTTTCTTAGCTGTGGTCTGCCATTTACTCCAGGAATTTGGAATAAATATAAACTTCTCAGGGATTTACAATGAAAGGGGCCCTACTGAAGATATATTGCCTTGACATGGGGTGCTACTCTGGGCTTTTCGTTGCATGGATTTGGATTCTCTTCCCCGTTAGCCAAGTTAAACAGCCTCCACTAGCTTCCTCACTGATGAGAACAGCTGGACGGTTACTGAGACGTTATTGATATAGGTGAGAATAGTGTGTCGTCAGAAGGCTCTCCCCAAACATAGCAGGAGCCCTAAAAACTGAATTGATCTTCAGCTGGTATCACTGTTCAGATTGGTCAGGCTCGCGCCATATTGGTTGTCAAATATTTTTAATACTACCTCTCCCTCAAACTGATGGCCTTCTTCCTTCAAGTGGAGGACCCACCCTTCACCCTTACCATGTAACTGATGACTGTATGTAGCTGTTATCTTTCTTCTGTATCCAGAGAACATCCCCTCCCCACAGTGCAGTCCTTCCTACATCTGTATTTCTACTGAATTCTGATTTTGTGGCTACAAAATAGGTCAACAGAGAAAAGGATGTCAATTTCATCAAGAACTATGTCCAGGGAGGCTGGGGGAAGATGGGGACAGCGGACAGTATTGGCCAGTGGCTATTATACAAAAGGACCAGACATGACCATTTAGGTTGTGACCATTTATTTGGTCATTATCATGACCAAGATAATCCTTGCTAACTCTGACAAAGACCAACATTGGGAAACGAGAGAAAGATGTGGAGTCAGGGCTTCCCTGGTGGCTCAGCGATTGAGAGTCCGCCTGCCGATGCAGGGGACACGGGTTCGTGCCCTGGTCCGGGAGGATCCCACATGCCATGGAGCGGCTGGGCCCGTGAGCCATGGCCACTGAGCCTGTACATCCGGAGCCTGTGCTCCGCAATGGGAGAGGCCTGCGTACCGCAAAAAAGAAAAAGAAAAAAAGAAAAAAAAGATGTGGAGTCAGCTTGAATGTACTAAGGGAGGCTCATTAACTATTCAGTTACTAACTCTGGTCTCCTTGATTAACTGCCTCAAAATGGACCCAGCCAGTACAGTGCACTAAGTCAATGCCTAAAAAGATTAAATTCCCTCCAAAATACCCGATTCATCGCCAAAACAGTTGTTATCCCCAGGCTAAATCAGCCTGCTCCACACTCACAAAAGCCTACTCCCTTCAACAAGGAATGAGTGGTTATGCTTTCCCTGCAGTAGATGGATCTGGTCTTAAATATCTATTTCTGTAACCTAAATTGCAAAGCGTTTTCCAAAAGCTGTTGAGTTGTAGAATTTTAAAAATGTATTTGATTGCCAGATCTGCAAATTGAGTCAGTTTTCCAGGGCCTTATCCTTCCTTCTTTTCCACTGGGGAAGAGGAAAAGGAGGCAGCGACAGCTGGTGATTGAAACACAATCCTCCCTGGCATGTAAGTCTTGGCTATCTCTCCGTGTGTTATCCTGGCCAGGTCCCCTGGTGTCCCCGGCAATGCCTGGACCAAGGGCTGTCCTTGATGGCGGCCCTCTGGATTCCACTAAGGTCAGGGTGAAACCATTGCAGCCAGCATCCCTGGAGCTCTGCATAGCTTTTAGTCACATCTGAGCCTCAGAGAAGTCTGTGAGAGAATTAGAGGAGATCTAAGTATCCCCATTTCATAGATGAGCAAACTGGATGCAGAGAAGTGTCAAGGATGCAATTAGTTTGTAGTCATCCTGGATCCTAACCCATATCTCCTTAGTCAAGTATTCTTTTCACAAAAACACATGGACGTAAAAATGTCAGTAAGGAAAGGAATCTACACAAAGTAGTTTGTTGTGGTCCTCAGACCCATGAGAGGTGGGATTATTCCACGCGATACTCTAACTTTCAAATGCAACAATGATTAATCTGGTCGCTGAAAAACTTTGTTTTCATTACTAGCATTGTAAAGAGATAGCTATAAAAAATCAATATATTGAGATATATATCAATATTCCATATTATACACTCTAAAAATCTCTAAAATACAACTTGTATTTTTATGACTGAGTCCAGGATTTTTCATACTAGTGGGTCATAGCTCATTAATGTGGGTCATAAAGTCAATGTAATGGTTTACTACCAGAATTAAAAGAAAAAAATAGTGTAAGATAATAGAATAGGATTGAAAATATCAGACTGTGTTGCACATAGCAAAGGAAAGTACTGTTCTCTGAATCCTTTTGTTCACATGCTATGTACTGACCCCCACGGTTAAAAGTATTTTGTACTGAGTAGTCTTTCCCTTTTTCTTGCTTTCCCTCTCTTTCCTCTTTCTCCTTTCTTCTCTCTCTCCTTCTCTATGTCTCTAGGAAAGGTACCCAAACATCTGCCATCTTTGTCCTGTTGGCAGGTACCATCCCCAGCCCTCCCAACCCCCATCCTTCCCAACATCCTCCTTCCCTCACCCGGGGTCTGGAGCAGACACTGTTCTCTACAGTTGATGTATTTATGCTCTTTCCTTTCTCCCCTTCACTGAAAAGGTCCTTTTGTAGTGCAAACGTTGAGACAGGGTTTGCTAGTGCTTTCTGTGTTTGATACATGAATTACTGTATCTCTAAACCATCCTATTTCCATTTCAGGCAAGGCAACTCAAACTTGAAGACATGAAATCCCCAAGGAGAACCACTTTGTGCTTCATGGTTATTATGATGTTTTCTTCCCAAGCTACACTGAACTTGAATTTAGAGTCTATTGTTTATCCTTCGGTGAGTAAATCCATGTCTGCTGTATTTTCCCTGTCACATTTTTCTGACTTCCTGGGAATGTCACAGACGGAAATTGCTTTAAACAAATGTTTAAGGTCTTTGAGAAAATGTCACAAATGGTGGGAGGGGGTGGTGAACATAAATGGATGTTAAGGTATCTACTGGGCTACAACTTGCCACACTCTGAAATCAGTGGTAGTGTCAAGGGAACATCCTCCTGGCTTCCCTCCTTAAACATTTGCCACTTCTAGGCCTGAAGCTCCACACTGTGAAACGGACAACACCACCTATAAAGCAGATTTTGAGGACTGAGCAGGACCTATGTTCTCAAAGTATTCACTTGAACATGAGCATCAAACTAGAACACATTTCAAAAGGTGTTAATTTGTGTCTGTGTTATAATCACAGACTGATATAGTTGAAAGGGCCATAGATATCATCCAAGCTTTTTGCTAACAAATTAGCCAGGTCGTTTGCCTTTGTGAAGTTAATGGGAGTTTAGCTTAACTCAAGAGGGATAAGTACCCCCTTGTTCCTTGTGGGAATCCTTGGGATCTTCTTTCCTTGGGCTACTCCATGCACCAGAGACAGGGCGTGTTACTGGTTATGAAATCTCATGAGACTGATGTGATTCTCTCTGTGTCTCAGTTTTCTCATCTGTAAAATGATGAAAATAAGAGTATTTATTTACTGATCTCTATGAGAATTAAATTAGTTAATATTTATAAGATGCCTTAGAACTGTGCCTGATACATTTTTTCACATCTTTATTGGAGTATAATTGCTTTACAATATTGTGTTAGTTTCTGCCGTACAACAAAGTAAATCAGCTATATGTGCACATATACCCCATATCCCCTCCCTATACCACCCCTCTAGGTGGTCACAAAGCACCGAGCTGATCTCCCTGTGCTATGCGACTGCTTCCCGCTAGCTAGCTATTTTACATTCATGCCACTCTCTCACTTCATCCCAGCTTACCCTTCCCCCTCCCTGTGTCCTCAACTCTATTCTGTATGTCTGCATCTTTATTCCTGTCCTGCCCCAGTTTTTTCAGAACCATTTATTTTTAAATTCCATATATATGTGTTAGTATATGGTATTTTTTTTTCTCTTTCTGACTTACTTCACTCTGTATGACAGACTCTAGGTCCATCCACCTCACTATAAATAACTCAATTTCATTTCATTCTATGGCTGAGTAATATTCCATTGTGTATATGTGCCACATCTTCTTTATCCATTTACCTGTCGATGGACACTTAGGTTTCCTCCATGTCCTGGCTATTGTAAATAGTGCTGCAACAAACATTGTGGTACATGACTCTTTTTGAATTATGGTTTTCTCAGGGTATATGCCCAGTAGTGGGATTGCTGGGTCATATGGTAGTTCTATTTTTAGTTTTTTAAGGAACCTCCATAGTGGCTGTATCAATTTACATTCCCATCAGCAGTGCAAGAGAGTTCTCTTTTCTCCACACCCTCTACAGCATTTATTGTTTGTAGATTTTTTTTTTTGTAGATTTTTTTGATGATGGCCATTCTGACCAGTGTGAGGTGATACCTCATTGTAATTTTGATTTGCATTTCTCTAATGATTAGTGATGTTGAGCATCCTTTCGTGTGTTTGTTGGCAATCTGTCTATCTTCTTTTGAGAAATGTCTATTTAGGTCTTCTGCCATTTTCGGATTGGGTTATTTGTTTTTTTGATATAGAGCTGCATGAGCTGCTTGTATATTTTGGAGACTAACCCTTTGTCAGCTGCTTCATTTGCAACTGTTTTCTCCCATTCTGAGGGTTGTCTTTTCGTCTGTCTGATTTATGGTTTCCTTTGCTGTGCAAAAGCTTTTAAGTTTCATTAAGTCCCATTTGTTTATTTTTGTTTTTATTTCCATTTCTCTAGGAGGTGGATCAAAAAGGATCTTGCTGTGATTTATGTCATGGAGTGTTCTGCCTATGTTTTCCTCTAAGAGTCATATAGTGTCTGACCTTACATTTAGGTCTTTAATCCATTTTGAGTTTATTTTTGTGTATGGTGTTAGGAAGTGTTCTAATTTCATTCTTTTACATGTAGCTGTCCAGTTTTCCCAGAACCACTTGTTGAAGAGGCTGTCTTTTCTCCATTGTATATTCTTGCCTCCTTTATCAAAGATAAGGTGACCATATGTGTGTGGGTTTATCTCTGGGCTTTCTATCCTGTTCCATTGATCTATATTTCTGTTTTTGTGCCAGTACCATACTGTCTTGATTACTGTAGCTTTGTAGTATAGTCTGAAGTCAGGGAGCCTGATTCCTCCAGCTCCGTTTTTCTTTCTCAAAATTGTTTTGGCTATTCGGGGTCTTTTGGGTTTCCATACAAATTGTGAAATGTTTTGTTCTAGTTCTGTGAAAAATGACATTGGTAGTTTGACAGGGATTGCTTTGAATCTGTAGATTGCTTGGGTAGTAGAGTCATTTTCACAATGTTGATTCTTCCAATCCAAGAACATGGTATATCTCTCCATCTGTCTCTATCATCTTTATTTATTTATTTATTTATTTTTATAAATTTATCTATTTTTGGGTGTGTTGGGTCTTCGTTGCAGTGTGCAGGCTTCTCATTGCTGTGGCTTCTCTTGTTGCAGAGCACAGGCTCTAGGCACGTGGGCTTCAGTTGTTGTGGCCCATGGGCTCTAGAGTGCAGGCTCAGTAGTTGTGGCACACAGGCTTAGTTGCTCCACGGCATGTGGGATCTTCCCAGAAAAGGGCTCGAACCTGTGTCCCCTGCATTGGCAGGCAGATTCCTAATCACTGCCCCACCAGGGAAGCCCTCTATCATCTTTAATTTCTTTCATTAGTGTCTTACAGTTTTCTGCATACAGGTCTTTTGTCTCCTTAGATAGGTTTATTTCTAGGTATTTTGTTGTTGTTGTTGCAATATTAAATGGACATGTTTCCTTAATTTCTCTTTCAGATTTTTCATCATTAGTGTATAGGAATGCAAGAGATTCCTGTGCATTACTTTTGTACCCTGCTACTTTACCAGATTCATTGATTAGCTCTAGGAGTTTTCTGGTAACATCTTTAGAATTCTCTATGTATAGTATCATGTCATCTGCAAACAGTGACAGTTTTACTTGTTCTTTTCCAATTTGTATTCCTTTTATTTCTTTTTCTTCTCTGATTGCTGGAGTTAAAACTTCCAAAAGTATGTTGAATAATAGTGGTGAGAGTGGGCAACCTTGTCTTGTTCCTGATCTTAGTGGAAATGGTTTCAGTTTTTCACCATTGAGAATGATGTTGGCTGTGTGTTTGTTATATATGGCCTTTATTATATTAAGGTAAGTTCCCTCTATGCCTACTTTCCGGAGAGTTTTTATCATAAATTGGTGTTGAATTTTGTCAAAAGCTTTTTCTGCATCTATTGAGATGATCATATGGTTTTTCTCCTTCAATTTGTTAATATGGTGTATCACATTGATTGATTTGCATATATTGAAGAATTCCTGCATTCCTGGGATAAACCCGACTTGATCATGGTGTATTATCCTTTTTATGTGCTGTTGGATTCTGTTTGCCAGTATTTTGTTGAGGATTTTTGCATTATTTTCATCAGTGATATTGGCCTGTGGTTTTCTTTTTTTGTGACATCTTTGTCTGGTTTTGGTATCAGGGTGATAGTGACCTCGTAGAATGAGTTTGGGAGTGTTCCTCCCTCTGCTATATTTTGGAAGAGTTTGAAAAGGATAGGTGTTTGCTCTTCTCTAAATATTTGATAGAATTTGCCTGTGAAGCCATCTGGTCCTGGACTTTTGTTTGTTGGAAGATTTTTAATCACAGTCTCAAGTTCATTTCTTGTGATTATATTTTCTGTTTCTTCCTGGTTGAGTCTCGGAAGGTTTTGCTTTTCTAAGAATTTGTCCATTTCTTCCAGGTTGTCCATTTTTTTGGCATATAGTTGCTTGTAGTAATCTCTCATGATCCTTTGTATTTCTGCAGTGTCAGTTGTTAGTTCTCCTTTTTAATTTCTAATTCTGTTGATTTGAGTCCTCCCTTTTTGTCTTGATGAGTCTGGCTAATGGTTTTTCAATTTTCTTTATCTTCTCAAAGAACCAGCTTTTAGTTTGATTGATCTTTGCTATTGTTTTCTTCATTTCTTTTTCATTTATTTCTGCTCTGATCTTAGTGATTTCTTTCCTTCTGCTAACTTTGGGGGTTTTTTTTTTGTTGTTCTTTTTTCTCTGATTGCTTTAGTTGTAATGTTAGGTTGTTTATTTGAGTTGTTTCTTGTTTCTTAAGGTAGGATTGTACTGCTATAAACTTCCCTCTTAGAACTGCTTTTGATGCATCCCATAGGTTTTGGGTTATCGTGTTTTCATTGTCATTTGTTTCTAGGTACGTTTTGTTTTCCTCTTTGATTTCTTCATTGATCTCTTGGTTATTTCATAATGTATTGTTTAGCCTCCATGGGTTTGTATATTTTACAGTTTTTTTTCCTGTAATTGGTATCTAGTCTCATAGCGTTGTGGTCAGAAAAGATACTTGATACAATTTCAATTTTCTTAAATTTAGCAAGGGTTGATTTGTGACCCAAGGTATGATCTATCCTGGAGAATGTTCCATGAACACTTGAGAAGAAAGTGTATTCTGTTGTTTTTGGATGGAATGTCCTATAAATATCAATTAAGTCCATCTTGTTTAATGTGTCATTTAAAGCTTGTGTTTCCTTATTTATTTTTATTTTGGATGATCTGTCCATTGGTAAAAGTGGGGTGTTAAAGTCCCCTACTATTTTTGTGTTTCTGTCAATTTCCCCTTTTATGGCTGTTAGTATGTGCCTTATGTATTGAGGTGCTCCTATGTTGGGTGCATAAATATTTACAATTGTTATATCTTCTTCTTGGATTGATC
Source organism: Mesoplodon densirostris (assembly GCF_025265405.1). NCBI lineage: Eukaryota > Metazoa > Chordata > Mammalia > Artiodactyla > Ziphiidae > Mesoplodon > Mesoplodon densirostris. The sequence goes on from NC_082670.1 coordinate 29,068,022, forward strand.
CCTTGATCCTTGTGTAGTGTCCTTCTTGTCTCTTGTAATAGTCTTTATTTTAAAGTCTGTTCTGTCTGACATGAAAATTGCTACTCCAGCTTTCTTTTGATTTCCATTTGCATGGAATATCTTTTTCTGTCCCCTTGCTTTCAGTCTGTATGTGTCCCTAGGTCTGAAGTGGGTCTCTTGTAGACAGTATATATGCAGGTCTTATTTTTGTATCCATTCAGCCAGTCTAAGTCTTTTGGTTGAAGCATTTAATCCATTTACATTTAAGGTAATTATCGATATGTATGTTCCTATTATCATTTTCTTAATTGTTTTGTTTTTTTTATTGTAGGTCTTTTCCTCCTCTTGTATTTCCTGCCTAGAGAAGTTCCTTTAGCATTTGTTGTAAAGCTGGTTTGGTGATGCTAAATTCTCTTAGCTTTTGCTTGCCTGTAAAGGTTTTAATTTATCCATCAAATCTGAATGAGATCCTTGCTGGGTAGAGTAATCTTGGTTGTAGTTTCTTCCCTTTCATCACTTTAAATATGTCCTGCCAGTCCCTTCTGGCTTGCAGAGTTTCTGCTGAAAGATCCGCTGTTAACCTTATGGGGATTCTCTTGTACGTTATTTGTTGCTTTTCCCTTGCTGCTTTTAATAGTTTTCCTTGTATTTAATTTTTGATAGTTTGATTAATATGTGTCTTGGAGTGTTTCTCCTTGGATTTATCCTGTATGGGACTCTCTGAGCTTCCTGGACTTATTTCCTTTCCCATATTAGGGACGTTTTCAACTATAATCTCTTCAAATATTTTCTCAGTTCTTTTCTTTTTCTCTTCTTCTTCTGAGACTCCTATAATTTGAATGTCGGTGCATTTAACGTTGTCTAAAATTCTTTTCATTCTTTTTTCTTTATTCTGCTCTGTGGTAGTTATTTCCACTATTTTATCTTCCAGGTCACTTATCCATCCTTCTGCCTCAGTTATTCTGCTATTGATTCCTTCTAGAGAATTTTTAATTTCATTTACTGTGGTTTTCATTATTGTTTGTTTGCTCTTTAGTTCTTCTAGGTCCTTGTTAAATGTTTCTTGTATTTTCTCCATTCTGTTTCCAAGATTTTGGATCATCTTTACTATAATTACTCTGAATTCTTTTTCAGGTACACTGCCTATTTCCTCTTCATTTGTTTGGTGTGGTGGGTTTTTACCTTGCTCCTTCATCTGCTGCGTATTTCTATGTCTTCTCATTTTGCTTAACTTACTGTGTTTGGGGTCTCCTTTTCACAGGCTGCAGGTTCGTATTTCCTATTGTTTTTGGTGTCTGCCCCCAGTGGCTAAGGTTGGTTTAGTGGCTTGTGTAGGCTTCCTGGTGGAGGGGACTGGTGCTTGTGTTCTAGTGGATGAGGCTGGATCTTGTCTTTCTGGTGGGCAGGACCACATCTGATGGTGTGTTTTGGGGTGTTTGTGAACTGAGTATTATTTTAGGCAGCTTCTCTGCTAATGGGTGGGGTTGTGTTCTTGTCTTGCCAGTTGTTTGGCATGGGGAGTCCAGCACTGGAGCTTGCTGGTCGCTGATTGGAGCTGGGTCTTAACATTGAGATGGAGATCTCTGGGAGAGCTCTGGACAATTGATATTACGTGGGGCCAGGAGGTCCCTGGTGGACCAATGTCCTGAACTCGGCTCTCCCACATCAGAGGCTCAGGCCTGACACCTGGCCAGAGCACCAAGACCCTGTCAGACACACAGTTTTTAATTCTTCTGATTTCCCACAGCTCTACTTCCCATCTGTGTTTCAGGCAGTCACACAGCTGCTAGTGTTGAAGGGTCTCCTGCAGAGGCAGGGGGTGGCTGTGGCTCCCTGCAGGGACATGTCACTGGCAGCAGAATTTCTGGGAAGTACTCTTTGGTGTGAGCCCTCCCATAGTCCCGATAATATAGTTTTTATTTTTGCAATAAATCTTTTCAGCAGCAGTGAGCAGAGCCAGGAATATGCTTGGTCAAGAAAATAATGTTGAACGCAGTCCTCTTAAAATCTGACTGCAGCATCAATAAAAGTAAAATTATAATGATGGAGCAGAAAAGGAAATTATAAAACAGAATTTTGGAGACAAGTAGACAAATAGTCAACTGTCAGTTAAATTGGAAAACTCAAGAAAGTTGAATCTTAAGCCAACAGTGGAGAAAGCTAGCTTAATATTCATCAAAATGTCCAAGAATTGATGAAACCCTCTGAAAGTGGAGTATGAAGAGAATGCTGATACAAGGACACTGGTTGAAGGATGTGTGAAAAGTGGTTGGGTCCCTATATCCCCTCTCCCGTGCCATGAACTTGGGCAAGCTGCCCTTCCTCCACCCGGACAGAAGTCTGGAAGTTTATTCTCTGGAGAGGGTAAAATGCAGGGTCTCTCTATCTGATACACTCGAATATAGTCACAGACGTATTCCTCCAGAAGCAGAAACACTCACGACTGACTCACACAGGTTACATGAGATTTTCTCCAACAGTCATTCAGAAAAAAAGAAAAGAAATATGAGTCCTGACCACCCTCCATCCACTGACCCAGTAAACTCCCTGTGCCTGATACATTTTTTAAAAGGCTCTATCAGGGCTTCCCTGGTGGCGCAGTCATTGAGAGTCTGCCTGCCGATGCAGGGGACACGGGTTCGTGCCCCGGTCCGGGAAGATCCCACATTCCGTGGAGTGGCTGGGCCCGTGAGCCATGACCGCTGAGCCTGTGCGTCTGGAGCCTGTGCGTCCAGAGCCTGTGCTCCACAATGGGAGAGGCCACACGGTGAGAGGCCTGCGTACTGCAAAAAGAAAAAAAAAAAAAGGCTCTATCTGTGTTTGCTATTATGATTTCTCTTCTTGTAATAGTATTTTTTTCTACTGACTTTTTGAAAAGATACTTTAGTGCTACTTTATCCAGTCTGTCACTATTGTTAGAGCTTCACTGGTAGATTTTACCATGATAAATTGTCTCTTTTTGCCCTGCTTGATACTTTTCAATTTTAATTCTTTGTCTTATATTCCAATGGTCAGTTCTGTTTTTTATTTGTGTTTGCCTGATCTTTGTTCTTTATTTTTTGTTTAGCTTTCAGTATATTCCTTTGTTTTACTAGTTCTCTTATAAACAAGGAATGTTTGAGGTTCTTTTTTTTTAATCTGACTGTGATTTGAGGAGTATAATTTATTCACATTTGATGTCATATTTAAAATGCTTGCTCTTACTTTCAGGATGTTTTTTTATGAGTTTATGCATTTCCTTCCTCTCTTCTGTTTTTGTGTCTTTCTTTGTTTGGACCTAGGTTTTGTCTTTTTTATTTCTCTCATGACTTGGGAGGTATACTTTGTATGTCTTCTTCCAAACTCCGATATGCGAGATACAGCCCATGCAATCATATGCAGCAGCTTGCTCTTAAAAATAGAGGAGGGAAACATTACTTTTCCTGTGAGTTTGCACGGTCAGTACAGAGCTCTACTTACCCCAAGCATGTGGGGAGGAAGCTGGAGCCTGAAGTGATCTCAGCAATGGGGTCAGCCTTACCTCTGTTCCAGAGTTTCCCAGTGTTCCTAGCTGCAGCAGTGCCCTCCCACTGTGCCAGCTCGGCCTTCATCACAGCATCCTTAACAAAGCCCCTCCATCTGCCTCGTGGCCCAGGCTGATCAGGGGATAGGCTGATCAGGGGATAGGCCTCCCAGGACTGCTGGTGGAACTTTAAATTTGTCTTCCTGAAAGCTCCCACCACCATGCCAAAAGGCCCCAACTGTCCCGCCTAGATCTGCCTTCAAGATATAATATCTTCATCCAACCTAGAGGCTGAAGACCTCCATTGGAGAGGTGCCCTTGAACCTGCCTTATCAGCTCATGCCGCCCTAAGCTGCCACTCAGCTCCCACTTCTACCATTTTAAAAGCATCATGGGGTGATGAGCTTTTAAAAAAAACTGTGGTAAATACAAAATTTACCATCTTCACCATTTTTAAGTGTATAGTTTAGTAGTGTTAAATATATTCACATTTTCGTGCAGCCAATCTGCAGAACCATCTTGCAAAACTGAAACTCTGTATCCAGTAAACAATACCTCCCTAGCTCTGCACCCCCGAGTTCCTGGAACTCACTGTTCTACTTTCTGTCTCCATGATTTTGGCTACTCCAAGTACCTCATACAAGTGGAATCATATAGTATTTGTCTTTTCACGACTGCCTTATTTCACTTAGAATAATGTCCTAAAAATATATCTATGTTGTAGTATGCATCAGAATTTCCTTCCTTTCTTTTTTTTTTTTTGCGGTATGCGGGCCTCTCACTGTTGTGGCCTCTCCCGTTGCGGAGCACAGGCTCCGGATGCGCAGGCCCAGCGGCCATGGCTCACGGGCCCAGCCGCTCTGCGGCATATGGGATCCTCCCAGACCGGGGCACGAACCCGTATCCCCTGCATCGGCAGGCGGACTCTTAACCACTGCGCCACCAGGGAGGCCCCCTTCCTTTCTTAAGTCTGAATATGGATCCATTGTATGTACATCCTACTTTGTTGATCCATTTATCCATCAAATGGATCGTATGGTAATTTTTAAAAAATTAATTAATTTATGTATTTATTTTTGGCTGCGTTGGGTCTTCGTTGCTGCTCGCGGGCTTTCTCTAGTTGTGGCAAGCGGGGGCTACTCTTTGTTGTGGTGCGCGGACTTCTTATTGTGGAATACGGGCTCTAGGCGAGCGAGCTTCAGTCGTTGTAGCACGTGGGCTCAGTAGTTGTGGCACACGGGCTTCGTTGTTCCGTGGCATGTGGGATCTTCCCAGAGCAGGGCTCGAACCTGTGTCCCCTGCACTGACAAGTGGATTCTTAACCACTGCGCCACCAGGAAAGCCCCTAAAAAAGCAGCTTTCTTCACCCGATTCTACACCTGCTAAATCGGATTAGGGGAGGGAGGGAGGTGACCCTTATGCTCACAAAGATTTGAAATGCTCTACATGAGAGGATTGAAATGTACCTTGATTTTAACCCACAACTGCCGGCAGCAAGTCCTTAATTTTTTAGCACCTCTGGAAAATGGGAGAAATGAAATCTCAGCTTAGGAGAGCTTCCCAAAAGTGACCACCAGTAGTCACCTTCTCCTGGGCTGAGTACCCCAGCAGCAAGCCATGAAGAGTGGACAGAGAAAGCTTCCTTGTGGCTTCCCTTCCCCACCCCCAAGCCCCAGGGAGGATGGAGGCAGCAAGGCAGCGGAAGAACTCTTCCTTCTGCCCAGGCACAGAGCCAGAGAAGGCTCCAGGGCAAGCCGCACAGGAACCAGCCCTATACATTGACTTTGTTATTTCTTGGTTTCTGCACATTTTGGTAGACCTGAAATAATCGCACTGCAAATGAAGCAGCACCCTGGGCTTTGGAAATTCTAATCATCAGCCGTCATTCCTCTGTTCATTTCTTCAAGAATGTTTGTGAACTCTTAGGTCCCTCCACAGTTCCTGTGGACGTGAATACTAGTCGTTGAAAAGAAGGAGGGGGTGGAGGAGACAATAGAGAAAGAAAGAGAAAGGCACTAGTTAAGAGATACTGGGTCACCGAGAGGAACCCAGTTCCCCCACAGTTTCCGGGGTATCTCCTGATAAGACGAAGCCATACCTATGTGGATAAGTGCAAACTTAGGATGCAGGCTAGCTGGGTTTGAGTCCTGATTCTGCCATTTCAAGGCTGTGTGACCTTAGGCAAGTTATTTGACCTCTCTGTGCCTGTGTTTTCTCATCCATGAAATGCAGATAATAACGGTATCTACGCCTTAGATTGTCATGAGGATTAAATAAATAAGCACACACCAAGTACTTAACAGTGCCTGGCACAGGGTGTTGAATAAGTCTTAGGAATTATTATTTTTGTTATCATTATAATGTGAGATAACTAGGAAAAAATGGTAGAGACGACAGATGGCAGAGCTCTCTCTCTCTCGGGTGGTGTTCATTGGTGCATGGGATTCATGGTAAAGCACACACCCTGGAGGGCAGGGGTTATCTGGCTCTTCTACTGAGACTTAAGGAAGTTTGGATTGGGAAACACATCATAGGAAAATTCACTTGGAGGCAGGGATGAGCTAGGAGCCCCATATCAGGTCAAGGTAAGGTTATAAGCTAAGGAGCTGGCAGTGAACTCAGCAGCAAAGCCAATCGATGTCAGTTCTTAGACAAAGAAGCCACATGATGACAGTAGATGAGCTTTATGGAGATGAAGCAAGTGGCAGTATGCAAATAGGGGGGGTCCATGTGAATGGTGCCCCCAGAACAGCATGATGCCCTGTCCCAGAATAGCACTTACTCTGTCATCAAAACTATTCTAGTGTGTCACATTGATTAATCATTTGATCCTCGCAACAACCTCATGAGGTAAGCTATTTTTATCGCTCTACTTTAGGTGAGTACTGAGGCACTGAGAGGTTAAGTAACTTGCCCAAGGTCACACAGCCATTTTATGGCAGAGTTAGGATTTGAATTCAATTTCTGCAGAGTCCTTATGCTTAGTTATTGTACTATATGATCTAACTAACATTTATTAAGAGCTTACTATGTTCCACATTGCGGTTGGCTTATTTCTCATAACAATTCTATGAGGTTGGCACCATTATTATTCCATTTTTACAGAAAAGAATACTGAGGCTTGGAGAGGACGAGTAACTTCCTCAAGGTCACGTAGCTAGTAAGGGCCTGTACCCAGGCATTCTGGCTCTAGACCTGGCTCTCAAAGCCCCTGCCTCAGAAGGCAACCATCGAACCATCTAGGAGAAAAAGGGCCAGAGGAGGAGAAAATAATTTCTAAGCATGCACAATCTAAACAGCCCTAATGCTGCAGAAATATTGGGGTGGGGACAGGCTGAATGTGGAGGAGAGGTCGTGAGACTCGTCTAAAAGGTCATGCGAATGACTCAGGGTTCAAGTCTCAGTACAGTGGAGGACAGCTTCATTTATATTTCTTGACAGGCCTCAAGCTGCAGGAACTCTGAGAAACTCAGATAGGCTGATTTCTTCCGCTCCTGCATCTAGAGACTGGTCTATAAAAAGTCGATGCCCAGATCATACCACAGAGACGAATCCATTTCATTTCCCCGACCCTTCAATCGCCGGTTGCCCGCCATCCCCGGGGCACAAGGTGCTGACCCAGCATCTGCAGCCCTACCCTCAGCTTGAACATCCCGGGGCACGTGAACAGAGAACCACTGTGAAAAGACGTCTCTAACACTCACTGACTATTTTCTAAAATGTTCTTTCAGCTTCTCCGTGAACATGAACTAGCAGGGGAGGACCCAGTAAGGCAAAAACGAGCCGGTATGTAACCCTTTGCTTGGCCATCTTTCTAGTAAATTCCATCAAATCACATTTGTTGTTACTTTTTGAAACACTGGGATCCACATAATTCAGTCTCTGAGCGCCTCAGTGTTCAATTTCTAGAAGTAACTGCAAAGGAACTCCATTCTCTATCAAATGACATTAAAAGGGTCTTATCAGCGCATTCAAGGCTCGTGTCCTCTCCCATCACCTCTCCTCAGAGCCTGAAGATTTCCCCGAGGCCCCTTCCTTCAGCTGCCCTCCGCCACCACCAAAAACCCTACTTCTCTCTTCTCAACCCAGCAGCCTTGCCTTTTTTCTTTTTCTTTTTTTTTTTTTTTCTTTTAACCACATCTCCTCTCGCTCAGCACTTTATTTTGTGGATCAATTGAATCGCTAGACCCAAGTCCTTTTCTGCCTGCCACTCCAGTTTCCCACTGAATTCCCAAGAAGCTGTCTGGAAAACACAGGGCTCTGCCCTTTGGAGGGCTGGGGGCAGGTGAGAGCTGTGAACACCTGCATGGCGATGGTCAGTGTCCCCTCCCTCGTGTGGGACCTTGAGCAGGTGGGTACATCTGGAGGCTGCATTTTCCAAGGACCAGCTCCTCCCACCACAGCAACCTTGCAAAAGCATCAACCTGATTTTCTCATTTCCCTGCAGAAAATCCTTCAAGGGCTGCCCATTGCTTTGGAGATAAAATCTGATTATCCGCTCACTGGACCCTACGTGCTTTGCCCACTCACTCTCCTTCTGCTGCTTTTCACAGAGTCAGTATCCCACCCACCACCCCCCTTTGCTTGTCTGGGGGACTCATTCACATAGGCTCCTGCCCTGGAAGGTCTTCCATCAATTCCCCAGATAGGGAGGGGCTGTTTTCCTGGGTTCCCATTACCCACAATACATTCTCATAGCCCAACATTTATCCCAATGCATTGTAATTCTTTTGCTTCCTGTTTGCCACTCCCAGGAGACATGAGCTCCCTTGAACCCTCTTCCTCTCTGCAACCTGGCATGTAGCCCAGTGTCCCAGCAGTTGAGTGAACAAATAAAGAGAAGGCATGTCTCCGTTATAGCTGCCCCTGTGTGAGTTCAGAGGATATGTTCCTTTTTGCTAAGAGTCTGCTGGCTTCGTGGCTGGACCAACCATCTAGAAACTTCTTCACTTGTAACACTGGGACTGAATCCTTTTCCAGGCATGTTGGGACTTGGTCTGTTCAGTCTGGTGGTCTAAAAGAGACTTTAGGCTGCCAGAGGGAGCAGGCTTGCCCCGAGGGCAGGATAAAGGCGTCCCGTAGAGCCCCTTACAGGGCCATAACGAGATCCGCCTGCTGCCCTGTGTGTGAAATGAGAATTCAACCATATCGTATTAAGCTCTTGAAATGCTCGCCGGAAGTTCATACCATTGGTCCTCTCTCCCTCCCTTCCTTCCCTTATTTTTTCTATTTTAACCTTGTTTTATATCCCTATGGGATCCTCACTCGCCCTCCTCTCCTTCCCTAAAGTGATCTACAGCACAGACTGTACTTTGTACTTCCTGTGCTTTAAAACAAGCATTATCACTTCTACCCACCCCGCTCCCGACAACCCCTTGAACCCTCCCACCCCCATGACAGGAACAGGACCAGAGATGTCCCCACTCAATATTTTGAAAGACTTTTCTTCTTAAAATCAAACCACTTGAGTTAAGTTCCAGCTCCAGGTTCTGCCAGCTTCTTCTAGGGCCCAGGCTGTCACCTGCCTCGGAACCAGCCGGTGACCCTACACCTGGAAAAGTAACATCTCTCTGCACTTCCGGGCCTAGCTATTTGTGATACTTGGTGGCAGCATGAGAGGTTAGCCCTCAGAGAGGAAACCACTTCCACTCCTTCCACTCCTTTGGATTTGACATTCCAAAATTTTTCCAGACGTGCTTTCATTAAAAACAGTCACGATGATGAAAAATCACCATGAAAACATGTTTTCCATTTTTTATACATGGTTTGGGCCTCTAGGGTCATTTTGGAAGTGTTAATGACTCAACCCATCATCTGAAGAAGACGGATTGGACTTGGTACTTGTACAAAATTACTGAAGTAAGAACTGGTCATGGAAAGGCCCAGGCACTGGGCCGCAGATACTCAGAATATAAGTTGCAGTTAAGAGCATCGCTCTCCAGGAAAACTAGGAAAGCAATAGGAAGGTTACATTCAGCAGATGCCACACAAAAGTGTCCGTGTTCTGGAGCCTTCATGCCAGAAAGGGGCAAACAAAGTTTCCAAGAGAAAGAGAATTCTCAAAAGGAATTTCCTTTTGAGGCACTGGACCAACTCTTTAGAGCTTTAAAGTTTGATCCTTTAAAGGTAGGATCAATACTCACATTTATTCTCAGAGCTATGGACTTCTTCCTCTACCACATATTATGTCTCACAAATATATCACACACATCCAAACACACACATATATATATATACACACATACAAATATACAAATATATTTTTACTGTACAGGGTTGTTGAGAGGATTAAATAATATTATGTACTTATTTTTTAAATGTTAATATAGTTATCTGGGGGGGTATTTGAGGTTTTTGTTTGTTTTAATGGTTTTTAAAATTAAAAACAAATTTAATTGACTGATGTATAAAAATATTGCATTTGACAGAACCTGAAATATACCTGGTACAGAGAAGGTTTTGTAGAACTACTGAAGGCAGGAGGTTGGATGCCACAATATTAGCATTTTAGGAAAACTATCTCAAAACTCTGTGGGAGCATAGAAACCTTCACCAAAAACTCGGAGGCCAGAGGCAAGAAGAGCATGACCCTGCTTGTTAGTGGCTACTGGGGAGCAGAGGGAAATAAGCATCCGTCAAAGCCTCCAGAATTCTGTCCTGATTCCACCAGGAAGTGGATTCTAGACCAGCCGAGAGGCTGGCACAGAGAAGGCATTGGTGGAAGCCATCTGAAGTGAAAACTTGCCAGATGGTTACGGTTGAAGGAATTAGATGAAGAGGTTAGTGCCGGGAGACCAGCAAGGATGCTCAGCAGTGTGGACCGTCATGGGCCCTGGTACCTGGAATGACGTTAGAAAAGGAACATGGCGAACGCTTGTGAGAGACATTTGGAGAATTGGGTCAAAAGGACTTGGGGACAGACTTGACATGGGGGTGACAGGGAGGGATGATCTATATGATACTTGGGAGTGCACAGACCCGGGTGACTGGGGAGGTGGAGGCCACAAGTAGAAGCCAGAGCTGGAATGAAAATCTTATTTTGGAAGTACAACAGTCAGCAGGAAATTTAGTCTTAAGGGCAATCTTCACAGGGGACTGAAAGCAGAAGTTTCTTGGGAATTCCCTGGGGGTCCAGTGGTTAAGGCTCTGTGCTTCCACTGCAGGGGGCACAGGTTTGATCCCTGGTTGGGGAATTAAGATCCCGCATGCTGCATGGTGCGGCCAAAAATAAATAAAGTGCCGGGACGGACTGATTTTAAAGTGTTTTTTTTTTTCTAAAAAGAGGCTTCTTAGGTTGGAAGTAACGCAAATGTGTCCTCAGCCTCAATTATGAAGTTCCCCGTGTCAGATTTCTGAGCTTAACTGGGAATGTGTCTTGGGTCCTGGGCTGAAGAGTCCCCACTGGTTCTTCTTTGGTTTCTAAAGGAATGGCTGGAAGGAGAAAGGGAGACCCAGGATGTCCTAAGCCCGAGCTGGAGGACATCTTCACAGATTCAGTGAGGACAAGCTTCCTACCAGATTGGGTTGCCAGCTGCCAGCTCGGAAATCCTGACCTTTCCGCAGACCTGCAGCCCGGCCGGGTGTGCTCTCTCTTGATCTGTGTTCAGGAAATGCTGTGCATTCTGCAGGTTGAGAAACAGATTTGGGGATTTTCCTGGCTTTAATCTTTCTTATGATAACTCGGGGCATTTCGTGCTCTGAGCAGGCAGTAGTGGTGGCAAAGTAGGAAGAGAAGGCTGCTGCTCTCTGCCTGGTGGGTTGTTGTTTTCTTTGTTTTCTTTTTGGCTTACCTATCTCAAAAGTGAGACCTGATTGGAAGAGAATTAGGTTTACTTGACCTACCAGCAGATGGCTTCGTAGATGATCATCTTTACACTTATTATGATCACTATTATTATTTCTACACGCTGTTTCAGAATGGCTATTATATGCCAGGCAATTTGCTAGGGGTCTTCATACCCCAACTCCTTAACAACAAATTCTGCAGAGAAAATAGTGCTCCTAATGTACAGATGAGCAAAGCGTGGCTCCCAGGGGTTCAGTAGCCTCCCAGGTGAGAGGGCATTTACCCCAGCTCCCTAGGCTCCAAGTCCTAGCTCATAGTTAAGAGTCAGAGTTTTCAACATGGATCTTTCTGGATCTTGCCTGTGAGATTCCGTGCCATGATTTTTTTTTTTTTTTTTTAGCCAAGAAGTGTTTTTAACATTTAATTAGTATACATTTATTAAGCACCTATTGGGTACAAAGAACATAAAACATGCTGACTGCTGCTATCCACTTTTAATCTGGTTCTAATGATAGGATATGCACGCACCATAAGTTAAATTCAAAGTTTGTAATATCAAAAGCAGAGTCATCCCATATTGGGAGCCTGAAAAAGACAAAGCTACTGCTTAGAAAATGGTAGGAGCTACAGAGAGATAGGTCTGGGCTAAATGTAAGTTTCTAACAGAACTAACTAAAGGTGGGTTGCACCATCTTATATGGAGGTGAGTTTCATGTCATGCAAGGTATTTAAGCCAATCTGAATAAGCACCTAGCAGGAGTGTTTATAGGGGGCATCACGGCATCTGATGAGTGGTTACCCAAGATGATCTTGAAAATACTCAAACAACTTCACGATGCCTTGATTCTGTGAGTCCTCAGGTCACTGAGCACACATAGGCTCAGAGAGCGACCAGGAAAGAATTGATTGAGGTTGAGGCATGAAAGAAGGAGCAGAAATGGGACAGACGAAGGGAGGGAGGAGGGAGCTCCAGGCAGAGGGAATACAAGGAGATTCTTGATGGTCCGGGGCTTTTTCTTATGCATATATTGCAGAAGGAAACTGCGTTCTCTCTAACCACATTTAGAGGACGTTTACGCAGCTGTGATTCTCGGAGCAGGTTTGTTGAGTGAGGGGTGCTACCATCACTGTACATGGGGCTGACTTTGATGGTTTGGGTGTATGATGGGCTAGTAGGAGTGATTCTTTTCTCCAGGCCTCACAGCCCATTGTTCTGTGCCACAGTGCTGCCCTCCCTCTCCCCCATCCATGCCTGCCCCCCAGACCACAGCCTGGGGTTCTGGCAGTTGTCCTCTGTGTGAACAAACCTTTCAAAACCTAAAGGGAGAACAGGATCTTTGACTCTCTCCTGACAAAGGTACAGCAGATCCAGATGATGCTGCCAAATTGGTACCTACGAGAACATGTCAAGAAAAAAGCAGAGCAGGTAGCTTTTAATATTCACCTGCTACAGGACTAAGGGGGAGAAATGAGAGCCAAATCTTCAGTGATAAAGACGCATGGGCCCCTTTGGTCAAGAGAAAACCACACGAACCTCATTTCTCCTGAGTGATGTCAGCAGCCTTCACTCTCTTGCAGGTGAAAGATTCATTTATACATTGACTTAGGCCCCGACTTCTGAGAAGCTGTAATTACCAGTAGAGTGGCCAGGCAAAAATAGTCTTGTTTGGGCTTCCCTGGTGGCACAGTGGTTGAGAGTCCGCCTGCCGATGCAGGGGACACGGGTTCGTGCCCCGGTCCGGGAAGATCCCACATGCCGCGGAGCGGCTGGGCCTGTAAGCCATGGCTGCTGGGCCTGCACATCCGGAGCCTGTGCTCCGCAACAGGAGAGGCCACAACAGTGAGAGGCCTGCGTACTGCAAAAAAAAAAAAAAAAAAAAGTCTTGTTTGCTTAAACAGCTGTGAGGAAGACCCAGAACTGCTTGTCACAGTTTGTGGCCAACTTTCCAGAAATGTCTCTTTAAGATAAGTGCTGTGTGGCGGGCAGTGATTAATGAGAAAGGAGAGGGGAAATCCTGGTGGGTTTGTGCCTCCCAGGCCAGGGTTGGCCTGCGTCTGTGACACTGATGACCCCTGGAATGTGCTACCTTCCACGGGGGCATCGGTGAGTCAGAAGAACTCAGACAAACACCACCAGGGCGAAGGAGCCCGAGGCAAAGAGAACACACTGAACCGTCTGGAATCAGGTGGTCCAGAGGCAGCAGAGAAGCATGGAAGGGCCTCTAAAATACACACTTACACAGAGTGGGAGGAACCTTCCTGTTCCTCCTGGGTCCCTTGTAGCCTGGGGCAAGCCCACCAGCATCACTTTCCGAAGCTCTGAAGTCCTCAGGTTTGGAGGAGGTGAGGTGGACAGGGCGTGGCCTTTCAACCCCAAATCTTGGGCCGCTGACCCCACCCTACACAAGTCATACTAATCCTGAGCATCTGGGCTTCTTCCCTTAAACTCAGATGCTCTCCCTGGGCATTACAGGGACTGGAGGCCCAGTGGTGTTTCTGTGTTCTGCTTGCCCATAACACCATGATGCTTTGGGTTCAGGGCCAAGCCAATGGTCACTGGTAGGTCCAGCCAAGCTATCTCTATCTTTCAAGTTATTAATTACTGCACGCCCACCCCACCTCCAAAAACATCCTTTATTCTCTTTTCCTGAGGAACACATGGCACCATTCAGGGAGAAATGATTCTACCAGTCACACTGTCAGAGTGAGGTAATGAAAAGAACCCCATTCTAGAAGTCCAGAGATCCAAGTTCTGGGCCTGTGGACACCACCAACAAGCAGCAGAAACTGGGGCAAGTCATTTACTCTTTGGGGGAATCATTTTTCTCATGCCTAAAAGCAGAGATTTCTGGGACTAACTTATAAAGATTCTACTTTGACTCACCTGGGTTGAGGCTCCACAATATCTGTGTGTGTAGAATCCCTATGTGTGGATAATCATCAGTCAGGAGTGGGGACCACGGGAATAGATGATTTCCAAGGGCAAGCCTGTAGCCTCCTGAGTTACTATGGTGTTTTTGAGCCTGTTTGGAAGAATTGACCATTTTCAAGAAGACATTTCTTTCTCTGTTAAATGTTCCCCATCCTTATCAGTCTCTATGGAGAACTGATGCTCAGGCTGAGGGTTATTCTGAAACTCCCTTAGAAGTTGTCAAGAACATAAAAGGTGGCTGAGGGGAAGGGGGTCTTAGAGGCTGGTGCTTCAATGAATATTTGCACAAGTGCCATAGACTAGAACTCGCTAAAGTCACAGGAACTGTCCTCTTAGTGGTATTTTAAGCTTTTGGCTCAGCTCCTTGTAGGATCTCAGTGGAAGAACTACCTTGGCTTCAGTGGGGAATGATGACATCCAGGACGCACCATGTGCTTTTCAGGCACATGATCGTTCTCCAATTACTTCTGTAAAGAGCAGAGAGAGGTGGGCTCAGGCATGGGTGATACTAATGACCCTCAGACAGGCATTGAAATCATGCTGAGATCAGACCCTGGGAGGCAATAATGCAGGTGATGGAGTGGGTGATACAGGATTGTTACTGAACTCACTCATCTCAAAAGCAGCTACCGTCCAGGAAATCCTGTTTACATTCATTCCTGGGAGGAGAGTAGACTGACCACAGCAAAGGGGATCCTGGAGCTTCTGAATCCTCTGGAGGGTATAAACATTGCTGCATTACTTTTCAGGAAAAAGAATGTGCTCTAAAACAGAGCTTATAAATATCATGCAGCCGCCCTCCTTGCAAATGTTCCCAGCAGGCCACATACTATGTCTAGGATTAGGATCACTCCGATTAAGATTAGCAGTCCTTCCAGGAAGCTTGTTTGCATCACAGAACCATTTGCAAATCAGAAAGAAAACAGGAAATTTCAAGCAATGCCATAATATCGTGACCAACTGAGATTCCGCACTGGGTTTTAAAAGTCACGGTGTTCTACTTATAAATACATTTTTATAAGGAGGAAACATACCGTAAAATGCATTCCTAATTTTAAGAAAATGTGCACAGACATTTGTTACAGTTTGAGTTAATTACAGCAAGTTGAAGGATGCCAAAATGAAATAATTCTCAACAAGGTTGATAAGTAAAACCAAACTCCTGGACAAGCATAGTTGACAGCTGTAAGTGGACCATTTTCTACAATAAACATTTATCAGTTGGAGTTTCCCATAGTAAACTTACTCCATTTTAGTGTTTCTCATAAATAATCCTTGGAATATTTAAAACAAATCTTGTGATATTATGGGGGAAATTCTTTGTCTTTTTAGAAAACAGACATAGAATTTTAATGTTATGGTTATATATATATATATACATACATATATATATGTATTGTACTTCCAGATTTTACTTATATTTTAAAGTAAAAGTCTTGCAAGTATTCACTAATCTCTTCCTTCTTTGACTGACAAGATAAAATAAGCCACAACTTGTCTTCTCAAGGCATCAGTATTAAAAATTCTCCTATTTTTTGAAGGTTCTTCATTAGCTACTAACCACGCCCATGGCTTCTGCTCCAGTTATATATTTCAACCAGGAGTGAGCCAAAGATTCTGGCCATGACAGAAAGGTGAATCTGTGACTCAACTCAGAAATCGCAGGTTTATCAAGAATTGATTGGACATGAATTTATTATGTGCTGGGCTCCATGCCAGATGGAGTGGGTAAGGCCATGAGAAGTGAAAGAAACAGTTCCTGCCCTTGAGAACTTACAACCAACAGCCCAGACATGATGTAATAGTGGTAATTATGCAGGAACATTCCAATAGATCTATTGTCTGGCTTGCCTGGATTGGGAAGCAGACTCATCTAGAATGCTAGCCAGGCAACCAGTCTTGAGACGATTTGGAAGAACAATGAATTGCTGAAGATCTCTTTTATTTTAATTTCCAGTTTGCCAATTTTGCTTTTGTTGAGTACCTAGCATGTGCTGAACACCAGAGATACAGAGTAAGAACAAAGACCCCATGCTGAGCACACAGGCTAAGAACAAAGGGAATTAACTACATGACTTTTCCCAGAGGTCTTCAAGCCGTGCGTGCATCCTTCAGCTCTCAAAACACATGCATGACCATTGAATGGTGTCAGAAACATACTGACTCATGCTGGTGAGTCAGGACTGTGGCTTTTATTGTCTAGACGGTTGCCGAGCCTCCCTGCTGGGTCTCCCTGCTTCTATTCGTGTCCCATTTGAGTCCATTTTCCACACAGTCACCCTTGGCCTTGGACACCAAGGAGGTTGTGGGAATGGAGAGGATGGACAAGTCCTCAGCTTGGCCTGTGAAGCTCTCAAATGGCCAGAGACCACAGCACTGATACAAGCTAGATCTCTTTCCTTTCTCCTCTAATATAGCAGAGTTGTAGAGAGGAAGAATCATGAAGGGAGGGCTTGGTGGTGATCAGTAAACAAACTTCTTTTTCTCTAAAAAAGTTCATTAGAAATTCTTTTTTTTTTTTTAACCCCACACTTGTTTTTATTTATTTATTTTTGGCTGTGTTGGGTCTTCGTTTCTGTGCGAGGGCTTTCTCTAGTTGTGGCGAGCGGGGGCCACTCTTCATCGCGGTGCACGGGCCTCTCACTGTCACGGCCTCTCTTGTTGCGGAGCACAGGCTCCAGACGCGCAGGCTCAGTAGTTGTGGCTCACAGGTCTAGTTGCTCCGTGGCATGTGGGATCTTCCCAGACCAGGGCTCGAACCCATGTCCCCTGCATTAGCAGGCAGATTCTCAACCACTGCGCCACCAGGGAAGCCCTAGAAATTCTTAAAGGCTGATGTGTCCGGCATCCACATGTCCCCGTCATTAGCTTTTTTAAAAATTTTAATTAATTAATTAATTAATTTAACTGCACCACACAGCGTGTGGGATCTTAGTTCCCCGACCAGGCATCAAACCCATGCCCCCTGCAGTGGAAGCGTGGAGCCCTAACCACTGGACCCCAGGGGATTCCCAAGAAACTTCTGCTTTTTATTTTATATTGGAGTGGTTGATTTACAATGCTGTGTTAGTTTCAGGTGTACAGCAAAGTGATTCAGTTATACATGTACATATATCTATTCTTTTTCAGATTCTTTTCCCCTATAGGTTATCACAGAACACTGAGCAGAGTTCCCTGTGCTCCACAGTAGGTCCTTGTTGGTTATCTATCTTATATATAGTAGTGTGCATCTGTTCAACCCAACCACCTAATTAAAACGTCATTGGCTTTAAGCGCTGAAAGGTCCATCATGTTCTCTCTCTGCCCGCCACAGTGAGTTCTCACAGCCTTCATATGCTTTAGTTCCAGTTGCCATGAGCAGTCCTGCAGCCCAAGAGTTCACTGTTGATGTTGAGGTCAGTTTTGAAGATGCCTCCTTCCTGGGGCCTAGCAAAGCGTACTTGAAAAGCCTCAGTTTTCCAGTTCAAGGGGATGACACTGACCCAGCTACCAACATTTTGAGCATCGAGGTGACAACAGGTGAGTAAAAGACCCATTGCTTGAAATAGGAGGATTGGGTCAATCAGGAGAAATGTTGCTCTGAGCCCCTTCCTGTTAGAGGGAGATGTGGGGTGTGGAGGGGGGTAGCCCGGGGAGAGTTGACCTCAGAGAGGAGGTAATGGGATGGCTGGGTGAGGAAGATTAGACTTACTGACCATGATACGCATATCTAAGCACCCCAAATTTTCTCCGTTCCCCTCTTCCTGTGCCTCCCCCACCCACTCTTCCAACAGCTTACCTTATGATCCTTTCAAGAAAGGCATGTTTTTTAATCAATTTTTTTGAATTGGAGTATAGTTGATTTGCAATGTTAGTTTCCACTGTACAGCAAAGTGAGTCAGTTATACATACACATATATCCACTCTTTTTTTAGATTCTATTCCCATATCAGTCATTACAAAGCAGTGAATAGAGTTTCCTGTGCTATTCAGTACGTTCTTATTAGTTATCTGAAAGGCATTTTTAATCATAGTACACAAAACTGAAGATTTTTTTGTTTGTTTGTTTGTTTGTTTTTCGGTACGCGGGCCTCTCACTGCTGTGGTCTCTCCCGTTGCGGAGCACAGGCTCCGGATGTGCAGACTCAGCAGCCATGGCTCACGGGCCCAGCCGCTCCGCGGCATGTGGAATCTTCTCGGACTGGGGCACGAACCCATGTGCCCTGCATCGGCAGGCGGACTCTCAACGACTGCGCCACCAGGGAAGCCCGAAAACTGAGGATTTTTTTGACCAATGTGTGTCAAGCCCTAAATGCGGTAGGTGGTCCAGGGGTGGTCGCTTCTGCCATCCTCTTAAGGCACATTTGTATTTTACATGGAGTCAAAAGTTCTGCGAATATCACCTCCACATCCATCTCAAAAATAAGTAAATGAAAAACAACAACAACAAAAATAATACAACCAAAAAAATGCTTTTCACTGCAGCGGGAGAGAGATTTTGACAAAGGGGATCTTGTTGGCTCCCTTCGAATTATCCCCGGCCAATGTTCACCACACTGACTAGCAGCCTTGACTTCCTCCTTTCCTTCTGATTCTGCTTCACCCCCTCCCGCTGCTGGAGCACAGGACGGGAGCGGAGTCCAAGGATTCCAGGGGACTTGGTTGTCCCTCCTATTTCAGGAACAATTATTTGACGGCTTTCCTTTGGGTGGTCACTCTGTGGGCCTTTGCCTAGATGCCCACCTGCAGAACAAACAGCTCACAGTGATGTGGCTTTAGTCCAGTTTTAGACATAAATTCCAAACCCTCTGTTTTCAGAGCATTTTTCAGTGTCAGTTTTTAATGGGATTGGAGTCTGTTTGGGCTGTTCACATTTGACTTGACATGTAAAAGGCACAAGTTTAGAATTTTTACTTATACTCTATATTTGCTATCTGTTGCTGCGTAATAAATTACCCCCAAACTTAGCATCTTAAAACAACAAACTCGGAGCTTCCCTGGTGGAGCAGTGGTTGAGAGTCCGCCTGCCGATGCAGGGGACATGGGTTCGTGCCCCGGTCTGGGAAGATCCCACATGCCGCGGAGCGGCTGGGCCCGTGAGCCATGGCCGCTGAGCCTGCGCGTCCGGAGCCTGTGCTCCGCAACGGGAGAGGCCACAACAGTGAGAGGCCCGCGTACCGCCAAAAAAAAAAAAAAAAACTCGGAATTCCCTGGCGATCCAGTGGTTAGGACTCTGCGCTTTCACCGCCGAGGGCCCGGATTTGATCCCAGGTTGGGAAACAAAGATCCCACAAGCCGCACAGAATGATCCCCCAAAAAACCCCAAAACAAACCAAACAAAAGCTACAAATGTTTATTACGTCACACAGTTTCTGAGGGCCAAAAATCCAGGAAGAGCTTAGCTGGATGGCACTGGCTCTGGGGTCTCTCATGAGGTGGTAGTCAAGCCGTCAGCCAGAGTTGCAATCATCTGAAGGCTCGAAAACCCACTTTCAGGCTCACGCCTGCGGTTGTTGGCAGCCCTCAGGTCCTCACTGGCTATTGGCTAGAGACCTCAGTTCCTAATCACGTGGGCCTCTCTATGACATGTCTTCATGCAATGCAGCTGGCTTCCCCCAGAGCAAGTGATCAGAGAGAGAGAGAGAGAGAGAGCATAACCAAGAGGAAAGCCACAGTGTCTTTTATAACCTAATCTCAGAAGTGATGCACCACCACTTCTTTCTATATTCTCTTGGTCACACAGACCAACCCTAGTACAACATGAGAGGGAGTTATAAAGGTGTGAGGCAGGGATGGGTGGTGCCATCTTGGAGGCTGGCTGCCATCCCCTCTAGTCCGGGAATCTGTTTAGCACTTTATCATTGTAGGCAGCCCCTGGGATAGTCAGAGCTGTCATCTTTTAGATGGCCGTGCCTAACAGCAAGGTTACATGTACAGCAATCATGAGAATCTCATGCGGTACTACTGAACTTCCCAGAAGGGCAATATGAAGTGGAGTTAGCGTTTCCTACAAGTATAAATACTTGACATCTATAAACACAAAGGCGGTAACTACCTTTTCTCTCCTCATTGTTCTGGTTGATGACAGTCTGCAGACCTACTGGAAATGAAATCCGGTGCTCCTGTGAGAAAGGCTATAAGTGGCCTCAGGAAAGGTGCCTCCACAATCTCACTTGTCAAGGGCATGATGGCTCCCCTTCAGGGCATCACTGCAGTCTCCTTAAGGGACTGCCTCCCAAGGGACCTTTTTGCCGGCTCCAGGGAGGTAAGTCACTGCTCACTGAATGTTTGTTTGTTGAGTGGCTATTTGATATCAACTCAACCAAACACTTCTCTGTCCTGTGTGTACTCAAATGCTGACATGAGATTTTTAAAATATTGCCCTGTATTCTTCAGCAGATATTACCCTGCGAATGTCAGTCAGACTCAATGTGGGCTTTCAAGAAGAACTCAAGAACTCTTCCTCTGCCCTCTATAGGTCCTACAAGACTGACTTGGAAACAGCGGTGAGTTTTGGTCCCAGGAGGCTCTTGACCAACAGACTCTGAGCTGAACTGAATCTATTGCATTTACAGTGGGTCGTTTGCTTGAATCTGTCAGAATTTATGAATGTGAATGTTGAAATTATTTCTATACCTCTGGGATGACGAATTAAGAAGCGCTCAAATCAGACAGTGTTCAGGGGATGATTGGACACCATCTTGACCTATACGTGGAACTTCCTCCCAGGATAGAATTGATTCACATAAAATTTGGCAGCATCAACTCACAGAAACCTACTAAAAGGTCCAAGAACCTGGTCTAGAAGCACAAGATGGTGCATTTCTATTCGTCTTCACACATCACATGGGTGAAACCCCTAACATCTTTTGTGCAGACCACCCCAAGTCTGGCACAGAGGATTCCACACCACTCTACACTGGAGGTCCCAAGGCATTCACACTTAAGGCAGATTTAAATTTACTCGTGTAGATAGGTTCATTTGTGTCATATTGTAGATTCCACATAACAGTAACAGACTCACAGACCTAGAGAACAGACTTGTGGTTGCCAAGGGGGAGTGGGGGAAGGGGAGGGATGGATTGGGAGTTTGGGATGAGCAGATGCAAACTATTATATATAGAATGGATAAACAAGGTCCTACTGTACAGCACAGGGAACTATATTCAATATCCTGTGATAAACCATAATGAAAAGAATATTAAAAAGACTGTACACACATGTAAATTTACTCGTGCAAAAAAAGAGGATATTCTCTCAGTGTAAACTGTGTGCCAGACATTATTCTAAGGGCTTTACATTGGATTAATTCATCTAAACCTAAATGCTTTGCTTGAGTCAATTCATTTGGAATAGAGCTTCTCAACTGGTGTGGTACAAATTGTTACAGGTGGGCTGAGGTAATGACTCCTCTTAACCCTCTGGGCAGCCAGCCCTCTGCCTCAAGCCAGGAGCAGCCTCCTGCTTACCCAGTCAAATATTACCATTGTTCATGGGCGCCATGATGAAACTCTGATACAGAAGAGCTGTAGGATATCTGATTTGCATATCCGACATGTACTCGTTCTGCACAGCATGAGAATTCTCCTCATGCACACACATGACACACTAAATTATACACTTTTGAGGAAAAAAGGAGAGTTACATATTAATCTTTGGATCTCACCCATCCAGCTACTTATACTTAACACAGCACTTTGCACATGGCATCCGCCCTGTAAATATGACTTGATTCAAATTGAATTTCCTGTGGGGTTGGAATTCAGGGAAACAAAATGAAGTAAAAACATCAGTAAAAACCACATTGGCGGGGCTTCCCTGGTGGTGCAGTGGTTGAGTCCGCCTGCCGATGCAGGGGACACGGGTTCGTGCCCCGGTCCGGGAATATCCCACACGCCGTGGAGCGGCTGGGCCCATGAGCCATGGCCACTGAGCCTGCGCGTCCGGAGCCTGTGCTCCGCAACGGGAGAGGCCACAACAGTGAGGGGCTCGCGTACCGCAAAAAAACCAAAAAACAAAAAACAACCCACATTGGCTCAACCAAAGCTGTGATATGTTTTTTGGTTTTTTTTTGTTTTTATTTTTTGCTGTACGCGGGCCTCTCACTGCTGTGGCCTCTCCCATTGCGGAGCACAGGCTCCGGACACACAGGCTCCGCGGCCATGGCTCGCGGGCCCAGCCGCTCCGCGGCATGTGGGATCTTCCGGGATCGGGGCACGAACCCTAGTCCCCTGCATCGGCAGGCGGACTCTCAACCACTGCGCCACCAGGGAAGCCCAAAGCTGTGATATGTTAAGTGAGGGATCCGATCTGGCAGTGTGGCAGTCGCAAGAAGGCACCTCGAAGATTTCCAACTACAGGAAATGCAATTGATTGAGGGCCCCGGCTGCTGCCGCGTGGCAGTGCTGGCTGCCTGCTGCTAGTGAATGAGCAGGGCGGGTCTGTCTAGCAAACGTGGGACTCCTTTGAAGGCTGTACTGAACCTTCCCAGGCTCAGTCTAGGATGATTTCATCCAGCTTCTCCTCCTGTACAATTTCACTCGGGTCTGATGGCTCTCCCTGCCTTCCCCACTGCCTTCTCATTTTTTTCCCTGAGGCATTTCCCTAAGTAAATTTTTTGCACATTTACTCTGGTGTTTGCTTCCTGGAGAACCCAGAATGACCTAGGTAGATAGGAATTACTTCTTCAAAGATCTGCCAGTGCTAGTGCTAACAAAATATACAGGAGAGCATTTTACCCAGGGTGATAAGAAATAGACACTTTTCACTCTGTTGCAAATTGTTGACCCGTCTCTCAGTGGACCTTGATCCGTGACACTTGTCTTGCTTTATTTTCCAGTTCTGGAAGGGTTACAGTATTTTACCAGGCTTCAAATTGGTGACAGTGACAGAGTTCAGGTAAGAATGCTATAACTGGGTCATTTTTATCCAATGGCAGATACCAAAACATTAGTGAAAAAGCAAAAGCCCGTTAGAAGGGCACCATCTGGGATGCCCAGTGGGGGCAGTTTGGTAAAGGTGAAGACAATGTCAGATTTCCAGGGCTTCAAGTGAAAGGAAACACTGAGAACAGTAGCTCACTCCTTAGAGATGTACCTACTTAGAAGGAAGGTGAGAAAAAGACTTGTGTTCATTCTATGCATGCAAGAATTTTGCAAACAAAGATGTGAGATACGTTTGCCATCTAGGGAAGTCAGAAATACAAAAATGAAATAAAGTCATGCATGCAATGATGCCTTTATTAAAAAAAGTTAGTCAGCTAGCCATGGCCACAGAGTTGCACACTGTCATGGGAATGCATTCCTGTGGAGTTAGGCACCGGGCAGCCCTAAGTGTGTTTGCACAGTGTTTCAAAAAGTTAGCTGCCAATTAAAAAACGAAGAATGTTTACAGAAACGTTGAGGATTTTGGCTTCACTGGATATTCAGCATAGCTGGTAACCTGGGCCAGCAGACTGTGTGACAACAGTCTCTACCTTGTGGCTTATATCCTTTGACCCACTTGTAGGATTCAATTCACTCCGCCCCATCTGGCTATTCCAGTCATTGATGTTACCCATCTGCAGACATTTGAGTGTTCGAGCCCTGCCTCAGGCTTTCAGCTAGAGCTTAGAAACAGGTTGGATTTCAGTGGACCCTTGAAGATAAAGTCCCCAGGCTCGTCCTGCCATTTTGTTTTCTTATGCAAATAAACCATAAGGATCTAGACTCTTCCAGATCACTTACTGCTTTACTGAACTGACTGGTCTCCATCCAGGCCTGGAAGTGTGGTTGTGGTGTATGAAGTCACGACAACAGCAGCATCACCTAAATTAATGCGCAAAGCAAACGAGCAAGTAACACAGAACCTCAATCAGACCTACAAGATGGATAGCAGTTCCTTCCAAGTTACTTACAGCAGTAAGTAGACCATCGCTACATTTTTCCAATATGTAGATTCTACTTAGATATGGTAATGGCATTTATCATCATGCGTAAACCTGGGAAATCACATTACAGTGTCATCGGTGGAGAGAGACTCTCCAGTTCCTGGCATAGAGTTTTGGTGCCTTCTCCCCATCTTAGGCCTGTTCAGAGCCTCCTTACACTGCTAATATCACTGCGACTGGGGAAGCGGTGGGGGCAGGGGTCCCAGGAGGGAGAGATTTTACAAGGGGGCCACAGAGCCATTTGGGTTTATGGATTTTTTTAAATTAATGGACCCAAAACATCCAAAAAAGTAGAACTAACACTGTGGTGGTGGAAGTGGGGGATATTCATGAAATGCATTGATATTGACTAGGGGGACCGTTGTTACTTTAGAGCAGTAGTTCTCAAAGTGTGACCCCCAGACCAGCAGCATCAGCATCATCTTGGTATTTGTTAGAAAAGCAAATTCTTGGGGCCACCCCAGACCAACCTGGACCAATCTGTGTTTCGGCAAGCCCTCCAGGTGATTCTGATGCATGGAAAGTTTGAGAAACACTGCTTTGGATCAGATGTAGCAGTGGTAAGAGTCCTGGTATTGTAGATGTTCTCCCTCATTTTACAAATGGGGTATAGAGTTGAGCTCTGTTGTGGAATTAGGTGGGTGGAACGATTGTTACTTGGGGGATAGAAAGGGGAGCCAACTGAGCAGAGATCTGGTGGACCAGCACTGGCCGGTAGGTGTTCTGTCTAACTCAGGTCCATGGTTCCAGAGTGAAGGTGACTCCTCTTTGGAACAACACAGTTCACCATGGGGAGGGCACTGAAGGGATTGTCTGAGGCACAGCTGGAAGGAAAAGTGCCCCTTCTCAGGAGTCAGACCATCCTTACAACAGGTTCATACTCTTTCTCTTTACATTCTCTGCTAATATTTTTAGACATCGGATCATTTTTAAAAATAAAACATTGAAAGGGATATACACAATGGTAAGAAAGTGCTACAACATAAGAAAGAGAAAAACAGCAAGATAAAAATTCAGAATGAATAAGGCAGCAACCTCATAGATGAAAACTGAAAAATTCAAGGCAGGGAAATAAGTGGCCTCCAGGTGTGGACTCACATGGAAGTAATCCCAGCATCACCAACCCCTTCCTGGCCCCTAATGCCATCCCACCAACCGGCAGATGCTTTGGCCTAAAAAATTTTTTTTCTTTATGGTTCTGAGGGCACAGGAGAATAGCAAGCTCTAGCATACATGAGCTTCAATTATGATGACTCTTTCCCCAAAATTTCAATTGTGCTGAATATAATCAGACATTTACAGGAATAAGTATCCAGCAGTTTTCCTGACCGGTGGCTGACAGTCAGTCCAAAACCACAAAAGTGCTCTAGTGTCTGTGGCTTCTTCTTCCAAAGAGCCATGAAGTTGTTGTGAATGACACTCGATGCCCCTTTTTGCAAGAGAATCTACATTCATCTCTGTCCTTGATACGCACAGCCTTAGACCAATGACCATGAACTATGTCACATGTAACTCCACCCCCAGGGAGCTTCAATACCAGCCCACTCTCCATAGGGTTAGTGGGGTTTATCCAGAATACAAGTATCCAAAAAAGTCAAGTAGCTGAGTAGGTTTTTTTTTTTTTTTTTGGCTGCGCAGCATGTGGTATCCTAGTTCCCCGACCAGGTATCGAACCCACGCCCCCTGCATTGGAAACGCAGAGTATTAACCACTGGACCGCCAGGGAAGTCCCTGGGTGGGTTTTTCTTAAATTATAATTTTATCTGGCAGTAAGAGTGAGGGGTGCAGGGGAGAGGAAGAGAAAAAGAAAGAAAAATGCTGAATGAATGAGGTGGTATCAGGAAATTATTTTTAAGTCCATCTTCATGAAACAGGAAAGGCACATGGCAATCTTCAGAATAGTCCCTTTTATTTTGCCATATATTAATCCTCTAGTGATGTTTGATCAATCAGCAGGGTCCCTTAACCAGAACACCCCTTTCTTTAATCACTCCCAATATATTTATGATCAATTCCATATAACCATGGAAAACCGGCAGTTTTCCTGATCATTGTAATTAGCAATGGTACTGATGAAAAGCGGGCACGGTTATTGTATATTTTCTATGTTCAACCCAGTGTCTTACACATTTTTCATCTTCATACATCCTGTGTATGTATACATCCTGTGAGGTAGATACTATTATCACCATTTTACAGGTGAGGAAATGGAGGCTTATATTTAAATCATTTGCTCAAGGCCACATAGTAAGTAACGTAAGTTTGTGTGCCTTCCTGGTCAGTTCACCACATGAAATATTCACAGATGGCCTTGCTTCCTAATAGTTGAATGCAATTTTCTGAAATCTTATTTTATCCAGGAGCCTAAAAAACGGGATAAGAAATTTTTAGATACCTTGATATTTTGACCAGAACATCATAGCACCCTAAATTAATTGTATGGTATTTTAGTCCCATGTTTACAGTACGAACAGGGTGTGGCGTGAGCATAAAGAACCATCCAAAAGAGGAGTGGCCAAACCTCCTTCCCCAACTCCTCTGATTTTCTCAACACATGGAACTCATGAAGGACATAGCACAGCTTAGAGGGAAAAATCTGCATGTTGTGTAAACAAGGGACAGCCATAAAAACACACACAAAAATAGCAAATACTGTGTTTTCATTTCTGTCTGTGAAATGGCTTAATACCAGGGTTCCCCAGAATTTTACTGTGAAAACAATAAGAATAGTTACTATTCCTCCAAGTCACCTCCCGTGGTAGCGCTCACTGCCCCTATTTTCCAGACAAGGGAGCTGAGGCTCAGAGATGGTAAGCAAGTTCCCTAGGGCCACACAGCTATGCCTGGTACAGAACCAGGATTCAAATACAGACCTGTGTATCTAATAAGCTCCCACTCTTATGGGCCCATGGGTGTTAGGTCTTTAAAAACATTCTTATTTCCCAAGCATACTTTATTGTAAAAATTAATTTATTTTCCCACTCTTAATTCATCAAAGACACAGGACAGAGCTTTCAGTCAGCATGAGGTATCAGTTATCAGTAAGAAGCAGTTGATATCTTTCAAATCGGTAGCAAAGAAACTTGATGTTTAGGTTAGCTGTGGTGGCTTTTTCATAAGCAAATGTGCAATTTTCTACCAGACTATTTAAATATTTTTTGGCATTTTTATTTTATTTTATAAATTTTATTGAAGTATAGTTGATTTACAATGTTGTGTTAATTCCTGCTGTACAGCAAAGTGGTTCAGCTATACATATATATTACACATTCTTTTTCATATTCTTTTCCATTATGGTTTATCACAGGATATTGAATATAGCTCCCTGTGCTATACAGTAAGACCTTGATGTTTATCCATCCTGTATATAATAGTTTGCATTTGCTAATCCCAAGCTCCCAGTCCATCCCTCCCCTCCCCCCCTCCCCCTTGGCAACCACAAGTCTGTTCTCTATGTCTGTGACAGATGATTTGAAATATTGAAAATAGCTTTGGGACCCCATTAGTACCACTGAGGACTGTTAAGTGTGCAAAGATCCCAAACTGGGAACCATGTCCCTAGTAGCTGGCAGACTGTCACTCAGGGGCCTCAGATCCCAGCTGCCCAGGGGTGGAGTGAGGAAGACGCGTTGCCTCATTCATCACCATGGAGACCTCTTGAAAACCCCAGTGGTGGTGGCATTCAGGGAGTAGCATTAATTCCATTTATTTGCTTTGGGACCCTAATATCTTCTGTTTGGGTTTCCAGATGAAACGAAGTTCTCCATCAGCCCAGAAATCATCCTTGAAGGGGATACAGTAACTCTGACGTGTGAGAACGAAGTTTTGTCCTCCAACATATCCTGGCAGCACGTGGAAACAGGCTTCGACATCCAGAACAGCAGCAGGTTCTCCATCTACACCTACGTGCTCAATAACATGACCTCCGTGTCCCGCCTCACCATTTACAACATCACTCAGGATGACGCGGGTGGGTTGCCATCCAGTAACCAGGGCGAGGAGAGGAATGAAGAGCTAAGAGAGAATCAAACCGTGGTGATGTGTGTAGACAGCCTTTTCCTCTTCAAAAGGAAGTCACCAAGCTCAGCTTCTCAAAACTGAAAATTAATCCCATGATGCAAAGCAAATTTAACCTTGGGAGACAAATATAATTTTCCACATTTACTGAAGCTTATGAGTTGGAACCTAAGACAAAAAGTAAACTCCTTTTTTTAACATTAAAAAAAAATTTAGAAGAGCCTTGTTGAGGTAGAATTGACATATAGTAAGCTGTACATATGTGAAGTGTATAATTTAATAAGTTTTGACATGTGTGTACACCCGTACAACTATCATCACAATCAAGGTAGTGAACATATGGGTCCCTGCTCTCCCCCTCCCCATTTTCTTGTCCTCTGTTTCAATCCCTCCCACTTGTCCCTCCCCAGCAACCACAGAAGCGTAAGTTTTACCTGACGTTCTAGAATTTAATAGCCCCATCGTAACCTAGATGTCACCAGGAGCATCTCTTTTTCTCTGAATGAGAAACTGGGCTGCAGACACATGGGTTCTATCATATGTCTGTTGACTCTGACCTGCCCCAGAGTTAAATAGGATGCCAAAATTATACATGACCTCCTAATTCTCCAAGGTTTTCCCATTTTCCCTTTCTACCTCTGAAGCATCCCCACACTTTTTTTTCTTACTAGCGAGGACTCAGATTTCTGCTCTTTCCTGAGAACAGCTCTCTTCTCTTTTACCTTATGGCCTCAGAAATACCTGCCTTGACCTTCTGCACTTCCTGAATGTTCCTTTAGGGTTGTTTAGACCAAGTCTCAGATGCTTTTGAAAGTGATGTTTTATGAAGTTCCATCATGACCCATGAGATGAGGCTATCATTCTTCTAAGGAAATATGTAATATCATTCTTCTAAGACATATGTAATAGTAATAATAAATGCCTTTGTGTATTCGATACAGGTGAATATATTTGCAAACTGACATTAGATATTTTTGAATATGGGTCCAGAAAAAAAATAGATGTTACATCCATCCGGATTTTGGCAAATGAAGACATGAAGGTGATGTGTGACAACAATCCTGTGTCTTTGAGCTGCTGCAGTGAGATGACGGTGAATTGGAGTCAAGTGGAATGGAAGCAAGAGGGGAATATAAGCATTCCAGGTGAGACTGTTAGAAGCCCTTTTGCAAACAGGTTTTTGCCTCTTGGCCAAGTAAAAATGGGAGATGCG
The DNA here is from genome assembly GCF_025265405.1 of Mesoplodon densirostris. NCBI lineage: Eukaryota > Metazoa > Chordata > Mammalia > Artiodactyla > Ziphiidae > Mesoplodon > Mesoplodon densirostris. Next base: position 29,097,379 of record NC_082670.1, read on the forward strand.
GTTGGTGAAAGAGCAAATGTCAGGTGGCTGTTTTTTTTTCCAGACTGAAAAAGTATGAGGTTTGATGGCAACTCCAGCTTAGCCATTCTAAAACAAAATTCCCAAAATATACAAACACAATTTTCATGCTTGGGTTGTAGACAAGATTCTGACAGAGAAGACCCAAGAGGGAGTGATGGGATGACGTAGGTCCATGGTGTCTTGCCTACAGACAAGACAAGCTTGTCCCCACTGCCCTCTCCTTTCCCTCTTCAGCAAAGAGCCAAGGATGAGGTCATTGGCTTTGCTTTGGGGTCTGACTCCGAGAGTCTCATTCCTGTGTCTCTCCTCTTGGCGTCTGTCCTTCCCACTTCTCTGCCTTTGTAGCCATGTCTCTTTCTGTATTATCTGATTCCATGCCTCTGGTTTTATATCTTTCTCTGTCAACCTGTGTGTCTCTCAACCAATGTCAATTTCTGATCCTGTTTGCGGATCTGAGATATCACTGGGAATTCCCCGCCTTCCAGTTTATACTGGTGAATGATAAGAAGAAGAAGAAATTAAAATAACATTGGTGATTCTGTTTTGTATACTAGTTTATGATCAACCAATGTTTAAAAGGTATGTTAGCACTTTTAATCCCATTTAAACTTGACCACAAGTTTGAAGCTGGCATTTTTTTGCCTCCCATTTTCAAATAAGGAAATCAAGGTTCAAATTAAATGACTTATCCAAGGTTGTCATAATTAGGAAAAGAAGAGAATTGGGACTCATCTTGTTTCACAGCCTTTGCCTTGGTCAAACTATATCACACATGCCTGTGAGCCAACACTAGGGTGAGTTGATCCGGCAGAATTTGTATTGAAACAGAAGACTGTTTTCTGCCTAGAAACCTCACATAACAAGATCCAATCTTTCCCTTAAGAAATGACAGTATTATTTGCTCACATTTTTAGTAAAAAATCCTTAAAGGAAAATGTGGCTTTACCCATGAAATACATCAGTGTGGTGGAGCTTTTATTTTATAAAGCCGTTGCTATCAGACATTATTAAATCATAAATAAAATAAGGATCAATTTGGATGTAACGTTTTCTGAGCACATCTAGTTTGAAAAGCACATTTGTTCTCTACCTTAAAGTGCTCCAGAGAATGGGAAAAGCATCTGGTAACTGTTGAACATGTTGACATATGGTCCATTTAGTCACTTCCCTAATTTTTAAGGAAGAGGAGGTGTAGGCATCCTGGAGGAACTGCCAGATGGGAGAAGGACCTTGCACAGTTCCCGGAGTACTGACTTAGACGCTTTCAACTGTGAGGGGTGAAAAGCCTAGCCATCTGGCAAAAGAACCAGGAAGTCTGCTGTGCAGATGCTCAGGAACCTCTCTGTGGCCACCGCTGCTACAGACATTCGTAATGCCCAGGGTGGGCTGAACCGACCGGCAGAACAGTGGATTTCCTGCCACAGGGCTGGCCACCGGGGGCCGGCAGGGTTTCTTCTCGGATGAACTTAGCCCCTGCTTTCAACACCCTGCCCTCCTTCCACCTCCCTTGCCATCCCCTCTCTGCGGCAGTCTTTCTCCAGATTCCACCAGTTCTTTTATCACCCATTTTTCCAGCTCAGCAGAAAGCCGTCTAGCTAGATAATTCACCCCAAAGCATCTAGAAGTGAATGTATTACATCTTCTCAGAAACGGTTGCACTGGATTTTCAAAGCACTTCTGGCAAAGGATAAGACAGAAAGGAAGTAATCTGCAGTGACAGAATTTCTAGCTTTAAGAAGGCGGTCTTTTTCGAACAGGGAGGGCTTTCTGAGCCTATTTCAAATCGTGGGGCATGGGTTGATGATATAAATGGTAATGGTAACAGAAGTAAGAGTATTAAGAGTACTAGTAGTAATAACAGAGGTACTAATAGTCATTAGTGCAGCTTCTAGTTCGCCTGTACTTAGCGCTAGCTTTGCCTGTACGGGAAGGTACTGACCACTTGGGGAAATTTGAAGGCAACAGCGTTTGTATTCTCACCGTAGCTCTTGTTATGTGATGATGAAAAAATAACAGTCTAATTCCCTCTTTGACAAAACAGTTTCCAGACAAGTTCGTCAACTTCTTCTTTTCCCTGCCTGCCATCCTCCCTGGGCCCGTGGTCACGCGGAGTATTGATAAGAGATTTGAGTCTTTACAAGAGGGTGTAAAGTCAGCTCTCTTAGCTGACTGTCAGGGTGTAGATGACAACACGGAACACTCAGCTCCCTGAGTGACTCATGGTGGGGAGACAGGCTCAAACGCCATGGTCTCCCTTCTTATGTCTTTTCTTCCCAATGACCCCACTGACATTTTTAATTGTGCGTTATTAGTTATGCTTCTGTGCCATCTGAAATGTTATGTTTGTAGCCCAGGAGGGCATAAGTAAGAGATAAGTGAGACTTTTTTTTTCTTTATTGAGTAGAAATCGGCCTTGTGGCCTTCAAGTCACATTATAAAGGACCGCTAGAAACAGGCCTGCCTCGGGGGCTGAGGGGAGACCTAGAGAAGGGGCTAGAAGTGGCAAACAACCCCGTCAGAGGCGGCCTGTCCCAGCCTGGCTGCCCCTCAGGGTGTCCACAGTTGTTTTTTGAAAAAAAACAGCTGTCAAGGTTCTACCTGAGAGCCACTTGTTCACAGTCTCCACGTTTGGGCTCCAGGCAATTTAATCTTCTTCAGTTTCACAGGAGATGTTATTGTGAGAACCACGGATTTCATCCCATCCCTCATTTTCCACATGAGGAGACTGAGGCTTTCCGTGAGCTGCCCACCATCTCCCTGAGAGCACCAAGAGTTCCCCTCCTCACCCACTGCTCTCTCTCCTCCCCCTCTGTGCCTCCCTCTGTGTTCCTAATGATGCCATAGACAAATCTGATTTGATTTGATTTGATTTATTTTTGTTTTTGTTTTTTTGCAGTATGCGGGCCTCTCACTGCCGCGGCCCCTCCCGTTGCGCAGCACAGGCTCTGGATGCGCAGGCTCAGCGGCCATGGCTCACGGGCCCAGCCGCTCCACGGCATGTGGGATCCTCCCGGACCAGGGCACGAACCCCTGTCCCCTGCATCGGCAGGCGTACTCTCAACCACTGCGCCACCAGGGAAGCCCGACAAATCTGATTTTAAATAGTGATTTCTCTACTTGTAGGAATGCACAGAAAATTGGGCTTAAAAAAGGAAAAAGAAAAAAAAGAACTTGAGCCCAGTCTTTTACTCTAGAAAAATTAGCCTTACCACCCGTGCTTTCCAGTAAGACAGAATCTGGTCCTGAAGAGCTGTCATTCCAGCTCTGCACTGTTTCTGCTGCAGAGCAACTTGGGTCATCTTGACTCTGAGAACTGCATCTTTTTTTTTCTTTTTTTTTTGGCTGCGCCACACAGCTTGAGGGATCTTAGTTCCCTGGCCAGGGATTGAACCTGGGCAGCGGCAGTGAGAGCACTGAAGCCTAACCACGAGATCACCAGGGAAGTCCCAGACCTTCATCTTTTATATAGTGACAATGGTACCCACTTTGCGAGACTTTTGAGAGGAGAAAAAAAAAGAAGATAAATGTCAACATTTAAAACAGAGTTGCATACTTTGCATCTGCCACAATAACTGCTTTCTGGTAAGGATGAAAGCTTTGCAGACCGTGCCTTTACGTATCCTCAGCATCGTGGGCAATTTTCACTGGATATTCTTTAACCTTGAGCAGCGTCCTTATAACTGCCTACCAGCTCTACTTCAGAAAACAGAGCACGAACGTGTAGGCTGCATTCAGTAACTTCCGTTGTTGTGCAGTCAAGGGAGAGGAACGATAAAGGATGGAGTGAGGTCCTGGGGGAATTAGAGAGAGTAGGTTTTCCAAAAGTAAGTAGAGGGGTGAGCCTTGGAGATGAAAGGGACATTTGTACCTATGAACTAGCAGGTAATTTACTCAAGGTGGGAAATCAGTTTGGTATTCTGAACAACCATCTTGGGGACTGGGGAGAAAAACTGGTGACTTATCAATCAAAATATTTTAAATAGCATTGATCATCCAGCCAAGGCTGGATGGAGTTCATCAGAAGGGTTTTTTTTTTCTTTAATGTTTGGAAGATTGCCAGTGTTTGAAGAATGCCTGGCAGAAGTACATGGCAGGGGCTTCCCTGGTGGTGCAGTGGTTGAGAGTCTGCCTGCTGGTGCAGGGGACACGGGTTCGAGCCCTGGTCTGGGGGGATCCCACATGCCACGGAGCGGCTGGGCCCGTGAGCCATGGCCGCTGAGCCCGCAGGTCCGGAGCCTGTGCTCTGCAACAAGAGGGGCTGCGATAGTGAGAGGCCCGCGCACCACGATGGAGAGTGGCGCCCGCTTGCCGCAACTAGAGAAAGCCCTCGCACAGAAACAAAGACCCAACACAGCAAAAATAAATAAATTAATTAATAAACTCCTACCCCCAACATCTTCAAAAAATAAAAATAAATAAAGAACTACATGGCAGAAGGCAGCGTTGGAGGAGAGAGAGTAAAGGAACAGGACTAGAAAAAATGGCCAAGGGGCTGTTATAGAGCCACAGGCAGGATGGCTTGGAGGGCACAGCATCTTGGGAATGGAAAGGAAGATAGTGAACAGCTATTCTGAAGGGTAAATTGCTGTTACCCTGAGAAAGCATGACGTTGAAGCTTCCACTAAAACATATATACTAATAAGAAGGAACAAGTTATGAAAACAGGTCTCAAATGAGATGAATATCAGAGTCCGTGTCCCGTTTCTTCCTCCTTTCAACAATAATAATAGTCAAAATAATCTGACATTTGTTTCCTTCCAGTTGAAGTCATATCCAAACACATGGATTCTCTTTTTATTTTTCACACTCCAACTACCATCACGAAGGGTCTTTGTTAGGGGTCGGCCCCAGCCAGGCACTGTTCTAAGTGTTTACACAGTAACTCCTTTTACCTGACTACAATCCCAGGTCACAGCTGTTATTATTTATTCTCATGTTACATCTGGAGAAACTGAGGCACAGAGTGGTTTAGTGACTTTCCCAGTAACACCCTACTGGTACGTAGTAAAGTTGGAATCTGCAGCCGGGCCACGTGGATCCTGAGGTGGCAGGGCTAACCATTACACAACCCTGCCTCTCCCTTCAAAGAGAAGAAATTGAATGAAATAAGAATTCCTTTTCACTGATTTGGCTTCTTTGCTACCAACTCAGACAGTCAGCCAACTGTGACAGTAAAAGAACCTCTTTTATGTTGTTGCAGGAAGCCCTGAAACAGACACAGACACTGGCTGCAGCAGATACACACTCATGGCCGATGGCACTCAGTGTCCAAGCAGATTGTCTGGAACGACAGTGATCTACACGTGTGAGTTCATCAGCGCCCACGGAGCCAGAGGCAGTAAAGACATAAAAGTGACATTCGTCTCTGTGGGTAAGGACTCTTTCGCTTGAATTTTTTGCCTTGCTCTTCAAACTAAGGGCTGCCAATCAACTGGGAATATCCATGAGCAGTAAAGCAGGGCCTTCCATGGTAGTGAGAGTGCGATGGGGGTCAACCACATAATGGGATTTCCATCTCTGCCATTTAAATTCTTACGAAGTCTTTAAAAGCAGGAAGGGTAGGGGTAAGAAACAGCGGTTGCAGGGAAGGAACAGCCTGCATTGTACTAGAAAGACAGAAAGTGGATGGGAAGTAGGGTTTCACACTCAGATGAGTCCCTGAATGAGGATAACACCTCTGATTTCCCACTTTGTCCTCCCATAATCCCATTCTCCCTCCTTTGAATTCCAATAGCCTGGTTCACTCCCCACCATCCTTCACCCCCTCTTTCTCTCCCATTTCATCTTTTCCAGAGAGAATGCTGCAGGAAGATTTAAGAGTCTGGCATTTTGTGATTATTTTACAGTTGTAACAAGTGGGTTTTTAAAAATATTTTAAGTAATTCTAGGCCTCTTAAAAGTATCATTTCTTCTGCTCATATCACAAAGCATTATAACTTCATCCCTATCTGCCAAAGTGGAGCAGACAAACGTGTTTTTCTACCCACCCATCTTACAAAAACAAACTGTTATATTTAGATAAATGCTCAGTTCCCCTTTCTGAACAATTTGGAGAAAGGACTGAGATAAACATACTTGTTACTCTTGTTTCCATGTTCTACTATCGTGACTTAGCACTTTTACAAAGATCAAGATTAGATTTATCTGAAACATTATTACTATAGAAAAGTTCAGGGTCTTTTGAGGTATTTGCAGTTTTCTAGAATGAGAGCAGGTATACCCTGCAAGTTTTAACTCAGAGAGTTGTGTTGATTCTGTGGGCTTTTGGCTGTCTCAGGGATATGCTTAGTCTTCGCTGAAAACCACCGGTCTGGTAGTTTGATTCTCATCTGAGAATCAAGAGAACCAGATTGAGGCTTCCATGCGCCTTTTCCTTTCCACCCTCAGAAACAATTCAGCCTTAGAAAACCATCTCAAGATCCTTATAGCCAGGGAGGGCAACATGAGGGGCATATGAATCCCTTCTCTGTGACTTTGGGGCTGCATCTGAACATTTGAATCCCAGCTTCTGGAGGGTACTATGGAAAGCCCTGATTTCTTTTGTTTATGAGTAAGAATAAGATTCCACACTGATTGGAAAAGCTGGCCAGCATCTGTGGGCTCAAGGTATGACATGGTTCATGTAGAGAAGACAGAGTGAATGGCATTTTGAAATGACAGCTATGCTCAAAGAGGAGTAGAAAGAGAACCAGAGGCAAAACCAGTAGAATGTTCATAGAAGCTTTTATATTTATAAGGATCTTGTTAACAGTTTCAGTGACTAGTTCCTCATGAACTTACAAGGAAATTCTCAGAAATAGGAGTAAATAGGGACATAAATTAGGGTGCCTGTACTTCCCAGCCCAGGTATAACTATTTGGGCAGTAAACGCTGGGATCCCTGTACTTAACATGTAATTCCAAAAACCACTTGTCTGCTTGAAAAGCACTGGCTGGGTACTGGACCCAGTGCTAATGCTGGGGATGTGAAGACTCAGATGAGAGGGTCCTACTCTTAAGGGGCTCACATTTTTATAGAGAAGAGATACAGAAGAAAGAAATTAAAATACAATATGGTATTTTTTGAAGTTATTTTCAAAGAGTAGAGAATGATGTGGTTATAAGAACTGAGCCATTGAGTCCCCCTTGAGGTGCCTGGAAAAGGTTGGAGGGGAGTTTGGGTTAAGTCGACACTGTAGTTTACAACCTTTTGCCCTGCTGATCATCAGGAGATAATTCCAGCCACAAAGGGGAAGTGCGCGAGTTCCCAAGGCATGTGATGGAAATGGGTACAGTTCAGAGCACCACCGAGAACAGCCTAGAAACAAGTAAAGCTCCGGAGCAGCAAGGTACCAATCCCGCATGGACCCAAGTAGAGTCAGGACAGCCCATGCTTTCTGTCTCTATGTGAAATTTCACTCAGGTGTTGATGTCACCAGAAAGACTAAACATTTTACTTGTTATTGGTTTTCTTTTGTCTGTTTTGTTTGCATTCTTTTAGCCAACCTAAAAATAACCCCGGACCCAATTTCTGTTTCTGAGGGACAAAGCTTTTCTATAAAGTGCATCAGTGACATGAGTAATTATGATGAGGTGTACTGGAACACTTCTGCTGGAATTAAAATATACAAAAGGTTTTATACCACGAGGAGGTATCCTAATGGAGCGGAGTCGGTGCTGACAGTCAAGACCTCCACCAGGGAGTGGAACGGTGAGTGAAAGCCCAGATACTCTGGACCCCGATGCCTGGACCCCTGGAAACACACTGTAATCATTACCATCCATGGAGGGCCTGCCCTGGGCCATGCCTGTGCCAGCCACTCTATATGACATATGTACTCACACTAAATGCAACAGCCTTCTGGGGGAAGATGTCACTATTCCCATTTTACAGATGTGCAAAGTGAGCCTAGGTTTCCACAGTTTAAGCTGTAGAGCCAGGATTAGAACTAGTCTCTTTGATTCTAGAGTCTGTGCTTTGCCATTAAGTTAAGAAGATTTTTTTTTATTGAAACATAGTTAATTTACAATGTTGTGTTAGTTTCAAATGTACAGCAAAGTGATTCAGTTTTATACACACACACACACATATACTTTTTTAGACTCTTTTCCATTATACGTTATTGCAAGATATTGAGTATAGTACCCATGCTATACAGTAGGTCCTTGCTGTTCATCTATTTTATATACAATAAGTCCCCTACACATGACCGAGTTCCATTCCAAGAGTGCGTTCGTAAGTCCAATTTGTTCATAAGTCCAACAAAGTTAGCCTAGGTACCCAACTGACACAATCAGTTATATAGTACTGTACTGTAATAGGTTTATAATACTTTTCACACAAAAACTACATAAAAAACACAAAAAATAAAACATTTTTAATCTTACAGTACAGTACCTTGAAAAGTACAGTAGTACAGCGCAACAGCTGGCATACAGGGGCAAGTTCGCATCTTTGAAAGTTCACAGCTTAAAGGTTCGTATGTAAGGGACTTACTGTATTAGTGATTTGTATATGTTAATTCCAAACTCTTAAGAGGATTGTTTTTTTAAAGTATTTTTACCAGACTCTTGTGTTTCACCCAACTGAGGTATAAAAATTCTGCCTAAAGATTTTATATGCCTGGTTCCAAAGGGGGAAAAAACACATTTTTGTTTTCTACTTATCCCTAGACCTTGTTTAGGTTGGGAGGAAATGCAAATTTTTGAAAGAAAAGGGAATTGGAAGGAATTGCTTCAATAATAGCTGACATTTCTTGAGCTGTTGCTATGTGATAGATATTGTTTTACGTATTTAAGTGTATGAATTAATTTAAAACCATAAACCTAGAGGAGAGTGCTATTATTTTATTGTTTTTTGTAAACAGTCATTTATTTGGATTCATAGTTTTACAAAGGGAATTCTCTCCCACCTTGTAGTAGAAGAAGGATACAGTCCCATTTAGATTGTTATATAGGTCAGCCTTTTTTAGGGAGATGTTTAAACATAGTATATAACTTTACAATGCGCTGAAGTTACCACAGAAATAAAATAACAAAACTACCTAATCATTCTACCTCTCTCTCCATCCTCCCTGCCCCTGTACACCTGGGTCTGGGAGATTTGCCTCATCACTCAAAAAAGTGTCAGGAATAATGGTCACAGCTTAGGTCGCGTGGGTAACATTACAGCCAGAGATGAAAAGACCACACATCTGTAAGAAGCAGTATCCCAGTCAGGCATCTGAAAGGGCAGAGAGGTGGCTCTGTGCAGGCTCTTCAGTGGGGAGATGAGCACCTGCCCTGCCTCCTCCGTGTTCACCATAGACTCATGCAGGGAATATACCAGCCACCTCCTCCTCAGGGAGGGACATGATGCCAATCATACTGTCTCAACAAGCGGCACCACCTGCTTTATTTACACAAAGTAAATGTTCAGTAGTAACAGCATCATCCCATGCCTCCCTCCCCCCCAAGACCATTCTCCTGAATGACCTTTCTAAAACAGAGATCTTACATTCCCCTACTCCAATATACTCACTCCCTGAAGATACTTTGTTATATGTCATTTCAAGACACTTCTAGAACCAAACCCTCACAAAGACATTTAGACTTGGTGCCTGATAACTTGATTACCTTCAGAGTCCTGGGTAAAGAGCAAACCAGGCTGCAGATTTAACTGAGTGGTCCTATCCTGGCACTGAGCCCAAGGGCTGTTAGGAAGCTGCCCTAAGCCCTGATTCCAGTCATCGGTTACATCTTGGAAAGGAGCTCTAGAGTTGTGGGCAATGACCCACTGGCCCTGAGAATCCTTGGTGCAAAGCTGACTCCAGGAGTCCTTGTTATTCTTTTCGCTGTCCCAGGAAAACACAGGAATAGGACAAGGGCTTTGCTTCACTGCTTCTTTGTTTGCTCCACTCCAGGAATCAAGAGTGCTATTATTATCTCCATTTCACAGATGAGGAAACTGAGGCCCAGTGAGGTTAAGGAAACTACCTGAGGTTATACATCTAGTAGACAGCAAAGTCAAAGGGAAACAGAGACTGTGTTGCTACAGAGGCCAACTCTTAACAACTCTATTCTAAAGCTTTTCATTCATTATAAGCTTAATCAGTCCAGATCCTGTGAGTCCTTTACTTTTTCATATAAGGCCTAGGCAATACTGTAGAAATAACTACTTATTATCTGGCTGGACTTGGTAGATACAATCAGGAAATGGGAGTCTTTTTCTCCTGTGCTGAACTCACACAGGAGAGTTGCTCTGCCCAACTGCCCTTTCCTACTATCAGCCAATAACTTAGGAAGAGCTGTGGCTGTTCTGGTCACACTGAACTATTAAACAGTCCCAGAATCAGGTGCTAAAAATCATCTATTCTTGTCTAAATCAACTACACTTTTATTTTATATTCAATGTAAATTTCCCCTCCCTCCCAGTGGGAATCAGAAAGTGTTTCCTCTCTGTTCTCCTTCTACGTGTTTTCCCTCTGGCTAGCAGCTGCTCTGGCTCCTCCAGAGTCGGGGCAAAGAGAAGGAATGTCAGGAACATTGAAAGGTCCTACTTAACTGTAGATGCTGTTATAATCTTCCACTGTCCCGACAACAGCTGATCCAATGGTGGTTCATCCTCTGACGATTGTGAGTTCCTTTCATGAAGCTCAACTCAAGCCCTGTCCACAGTCCACTCTGCTTCACCAAGCACTGGGCATGCAGGCAACTCCTGCTGCAGCCTTCTCTTTTCACTCCTGCAAAGTCAGCCCGCTCTCCTCTTTAGACTTTTCTAGATAAGAGTCAGACATCTAATCTCAGAGTCCACAGCCCAAGCTCTCCCAAGAACTCACAGTCAACCTCTCTCCCTCCTTCCCCACTCCCTCCCCACATTCCTTAGTGGTGCCATGAGGTCCCAGACCAGAGGCACCTACTCCCTTAAAGATGGGGAGAGGGGGCCTCGTGAGACCACATTGCTCTATCTCCCTCTCACTAGCAACTTTCTTCAAAGAACTCCCCAGCCCAGCACACACCAAAATTCGCATTCTGCGCCCCCTGCAACCCGGATTAAAGAAAGAGCCTTGGAGTAGGTATTGTGAACCAGATTTGAAACTCAATTCCACCCCCAACAGGCTATATGACTCTGGATACGCCACTTGATTTTCTTCGAAAGTAAGTGAATATTTAGGTGGCGATGAGCTAGTCCTTCAAATGCATGGCAAACCCAGGAGGGGAAACTATGGAGCATTTTCTAGTCCAGGGCCCAGGAGCGGGTGCGGTGCCTGTGCCCTAGCTTGACAAGGAAAGCCAAGCCTCTTCTCAACTTTCTCAGCAAATGTCTATTTGGAGCGATGACTTTGTTCCATCTCATCTTGGCTTCCTTCCACTCAGGAACCTATCACTGCATATTTCGATACAAGAATTCATACAGTGTCATGGCCAAAGATGTCATCGTCCACCCGCTGCCCCTAGAGCGCAATATCATGGTTGATCCTTTGGAAGCTGCCATTCCATGCACAAGCTCCCGTCACATCAAGTGCTGCATTGAGGAGGACAGAGACTACAAGGTCATTTTCCAAGCTGGTTCCTCGTCCTTTCCAGCTGGTAAGATGCCCACTGCTGAATTGTAAGGACACATGATTCCATATATGGGGAGTCTAAAAATTTACTCTTAAAATAGGGGTAAAGAGACAGAGGGATTGCTTCAGAGACATAATGTAACAGGGGGAAGCCCATGAGGCTTTATTGCCTTCTATTTTGCTAGGTGACCAGTGGCTCATTGGTTTGTGACAAAATCTTGAGAGTCTGTGAGGGTGGAGCCTGCTGTTTTTAGTGAGAGCTGTTGAAGATAGTATTAAGTTACCGTCACAAGCCTTCTACGTGCTCAGTATAGTAGACTCGATATTCTGATCATCTCTCCCTCTATGCTATGAATCAGCATGCAATAAAAGTATGGCAAAAATCCTTTTAAATGCACAGTTGAGCAGGCACGAGAGTAAGAGAAATAACCAAGGGTCAAAAACATAGAAGAAAAGAAAAATAGAGGTAATGCTTTAGCTAATGCTGGAGTTCCCCTGAGGGCATCTGCCAATATCGGAAACCTCAGAATCTTGAATTTGAATTTGAAGGCTCTGAAGTGTATGAAAGAAAAGGCCTTGCTCCCAATGGAGTAACTAAGGCAACCTACCCCATCAGCACAATGTCAGGACCCTCAGACAGTGACATGCTCAGTAAAAGAAGACGCTAGAAAAACAAAATTCATCTGCCAGAGTTAAGAGCTTCAGTGCTGGGTGGGCAACAATTTCCCCTGAGAAGTATAACTGTCCTGCCTTCATTCAGATTTGGGGCTTGAATTTATACTACCTATGTGGTCCAATAACTCCAAGCTGAAGAGTAATTAACTTAAAGTAGTCCATTGGTAGCACTCAGGGGTACCTGGCCAAAAACTTTAAATCCTCTCTGGTAGAATGTACCCTCCATCCAGATCCCTCAGGATTCCTGTAGATTAAGGTCAACCAAATATGAACTCACAACCACAAATCAGAATGCATGGACACCTTCACGAGGGATTTATAACCTCATTCATACTTTCAAGAACTGTTCTTTGGGACCTATGCTTAATACAAAACATAACAGTAGGCAATGAAAAGGAGACGAAAGAAGTGGGGCATATATATCAATATCTAGAAGGGCATATGTCGTAAAAGACAATACATAGAGCATTAAATATACAAAATGAGCACTACAGATAGAAAAAACAATGGAAGTTCAGAAAAATGGGGGTCCCATAAAGACCGGACAATTTAGAGAAGGCTGCATGGTAGGGGGGATATGAAATCAATCTGGGTACCGAACTATTTAAGGGTTTTAACATTCTGTGTTCAACACACACGCATTCACTGCTTTCTTTGTGTCAAATACCGAGCTAGGCACTGGGAGATGCAAAGATAAATAAGACCAGATACCTTCTCTCCAAGACCTTAGGGTCTGGTGGAGGAGACAGATCTGTAAAAAGATGACCTCCAAACCTATGCTGCACAAGCAGGATAGGATAAAGACACAGAGCATGGTGGGGATTTCAATAGGTAGAGGGAGGTTGAGAAAGCATTCTGATTGTCCAGAACTGGATAGGCACAGATTTGGAGCCGTGAATGGTGGAGGTAAGGTTTTGGCTAGCACACGTGCCAATGTGAGCTTTCTTACTTCTAAGCTAGAGGCATTTTGAGAACCACATTAAAATGAATGTGGCACATTCTTGGGAAAAGTTTGGACAAGTTTATCCACATTGGATGATTTTAACAAAATTTGTGCTTTGAATACTAATGCTGTGACTTCATTCTTTCATTGTACCTTAGCAAAAGAAGTTAATGGAACGCAAGTGTGCTACAAACACCATTTCGTGGCAAACTCAATTTCCTGTCCAGAAAATATGGATGTGTTTTGTCACATTACCAATACCGCTAATAATTCAGTCCAGAGCCCATCTATGAAGCTTAATCTGGTTCCTGGTGAGAGCATTTTAAATTATTTTAAAATGTTATAGTCACGAGCAGGGATTCATGTATTCATTCACTCCCTCATTCATCCATCAATAAATATATGTTAATCACTTTCATGTAGCAAGCCTTGAGCTAAGCATGGGGCTTTGAAAAGAAGTAAGCTATGTTTCTTGGCCTCAAGCCTAGGGGAGAGAGAAATGTGATTTAAAAATGTTATCACATATAATGTGGTAGATTCTAAACTAGAGACAGTTGTAGGTGGATAGAAGAGGCTGCCTGGTTTAACTCTGCTAGTGATTAGGTGGGGAGAAATAGATCAAGAAAACCTTGCAGATGAAGCCATATTTCTGTACACAAGAAGAATCAGAAACTATGTAAAAAAGGGCTACGTAAAAGAATCAGAAACTGTCTTTCCCATCCTTTGTCATCACTGAGCCAATATCCCCCTAAATACTATTTTCAAGGTAAAAGGTCGTGATTTGTGGAGCCACCTCTGTAATAACCCATACCGAAGAGCTCTCCTCAGTAGCAACCGAGGGGCAAGTGGATAAAGGATGCTCCTGGGCTTGCACAATAAGCAATCCCCTCCCCGCAGAAATCTTCTCTCTAATAGAACCCGTGATGTCTGTAGGATCCATGTCTCCATTACCAAGCTTATTTGAGTTTACTGAGGGATTTGAGGTCTTTCTCAACATCTGTTGGTATCTGAGCCCTAGACAACAAAGTAGGAAGCAATTTAGAGCTCCCTATCTCTCTGGGTCACTGTCCTCTGGACCCCACCAAGCACACCTCTTCCAGGGGGAAGCCAAGGTCATTTCTCCACTGTCCCCCCATCTTAGCCTAGGCATCATCATGTTTTATTCACTTACCTTTGTTCTGCTCTTCTTTCTTCATACCAAGTCTGATTCCTCTTCTTTTTCCTAATGGAACATTACTTAAGTATTCTAAGATTTTACACAATGGCTAAGAACTCAATTCATGCTAAATTTAAAAGATGATGAGAGGGGGGTCTGCTCATCAGAGAGTCAGGGTCCCTTGGAGACTAGAGATTCTGCAATAAATGCCATTTTCCCATTCAAGTCTGTCTTGAGTACAGGTAAAGCAAAGTCATCCTTAAGGGAAACCAGAAGGAATAAATGCTTAGGAATATTGCCCAGAATATTCAGGTCATGGGTGCCTGGAATTCCTCCTACTAATTATATCCTTGGATTAAAGTGGTGCTTCTCAAACTTGGCTGCACCCTAGAATCACCGGGGAAGCTTAAAAAACTGCTGATGCCTAAATTCCAGCCCAAGAGGTTTTGATCTACTTGGGCTGGAGTGAGCCTGGACATTGGTATTTTCCAAGCTCCTCTGAAGATTCTAACACACCAGAGTTGAGAATCCCTTGGATTAAGTCATTATGTCCCTAAGACCCTTGTTAACCTGCCTATCTTTTATCTGGATGAGTACACATCAAGCTCTCATTACTTTCCATGGCTTAGATTTTACAGGCATCAGAGAGAAGATTCCTGGAGGTCAGAGGTGGGAATGAGGCATTGAGGAAATAAATTCTGTTAGAAAAAGCCAGCGCAGATTAGAATTGGCTTTGCATGGAAAGCCCTAAGGGGCTTTAGAAAATCAGGGGCAAAATAAAGAAATTGGGCAACTCCGAAAAGGTCACTGAAAAGAAAAAAGATGAGTTCAAAGATCAAAACTCTACCTAAGCCTGACCCTATTTCCACTATCTTTTCTCCTCTTTTCAATTGTCCTTTTTATGTCCATTTTTCCAATGCAGGGGAGAACATCACATGCCAAGATCCTATCATAGGTGTTGGGGAACCCGGAAAAGTCATCCAGAAGCTTTGCCAGTTCTCTAATGTTCCCAGAATCCCTGGGAGTCCCATTGGTGGGACCATAACTTACAGATGTGTGGGGTCCCAGTGGAAGGTCAAGAAAAACGACTGCATCTCTGCCCCAATAAATACTCTGCTCCGGCTGGCTGAGGTGATTCTTAAACACTTGACTCTGAACTCTTGGTGGGGAGATGTGTCTAGCTGATCCTATTTCTCAGCACTTAGGAAAATGGGCTTTCAGCTGTTTTGTGTTGCTCTCAAAGCTATACTTATTTAATTCCAAAGAAGATGCAACCCTAGAAATGCTGAATATTTCACTTGAATCCAAATATGGAGGCAGCAAAATACGTGTTCTGCCCTAGGACCAGCTGTACAGCTTCACCTTGACTTCTTAATACCTTGTGTCCATTACCTCCAAGATGGAAGTTGTGTTATCCCCTCTAACTGCTCTGCTTTGAAGAATTTTTATATCAAGCTAATAACGCTAATCTTTTCAGAAAGGGGAGCAACACAAAAAGTAAGTTTCATCAGTCAAAAAAAATAGTTGGGCTTTACGCTATTACAAGTCTGAGATTTCCTTAATCCTTAGAGGTAACCTATAGTTATAGAAGGGCCTAGCTGACCTCTCTTACCTAGAATAGAGGTTACTGCCATGTGGTAGGAAAAACATGTTTCACTTCATCAAAATAAATATAAATTACCTCTCATACTTAAGTTGCTGAAAGTTCAGGACTCCTAAAATTCCATGAGTTACAATAAATGAGGCAATTAGTGGGGTTATAGCTCATGGTAACACCTTCAGACCCTGAGCTATATTTGGAGCTAACATCTGGTTAGCTCCAAATCCTCACATCCTGGGAAGAAGGACTGAGAAAAAAGGGTGATATTGGTTTGCATTTTATCTAATTATCTCTTGTCTCACATCAAATTCATTAAAATACCGACTATGTATAAAGCATTATTATAGGTGCTATCAGGGTAAAGAGGCCAAATCAAAACTTGACCTCTGATTGGATACGGAATATAGATGTTATATATGTATTAATTGGGACTAGGATAATCAAGAAATTCTGCTTGAAAAACTTGGCATCTGAGTTAGACCTTGATGGGTAAAGCATCAGGAATATAAACTATCCCAACTGAGGAAGATAGAAATTATAATTTGAACTCAACATTGGGTCCTGGTCCCAATTCGAGATACTACATACCCTTTCAATGGAAAGGGGGCATGCTGACCTATCATGCTCTGTCTAATTTATCCATTCAACATATGTTATTGAATACATACTACATACGAAGTTAAATGACTATGTTAGGGGTTATGGGATATGAGAAGGATATAAAGAAATGCAACACATGGTTCCCCTTGTTAAGGAGCTTATCATTTAATGGGAGAGACATTGAAATTAAAACACAGGATGACATTGGTAGTGATGTCACAAATGTAAATTCTGTTAAGTAAAACAAATACTTCTGCATTCAGAGGAGGAAACTCCCCTGGGTTAGAACACTCATCAAAGTTCTTTAA
Organism: Mesoplodon densirostris; assembly: GCF_025265405.1. Taxonomy (NCBI): domain Eukaryota; kingdom Metazoa; phylum Chordata; class Mammalia; order Artiodactyla; family Ziphiidae; genus Mesoplodon; species Mesoplodon densirostris. Next base: position 29,114,203 of record NC_082670.1, read on the forward strand.
GGAGAAGACCAACTTTTAGTTCATTCTCTAATTATAGTGAGGAGTCAGATAGTTAGAAAACACAAATGTGATCATTATAGATAAGGTGACATATCATTTATCATCCAAACCAGGATACTTTTTGCTTTTTGTTTTTTTTTGTTTGTGTGTGTGTGTGTGTTTGTTTTATTGGAGTATAGTTCATTTACGATGTTGTGTTAGGGAAAAGAATCTAAAAAAGAATATTTCAGATTCTTTTCCCTTATAGGTTATTACAAAATATTGAGTATAGCTCCCTGTGCTATACAGTAGGTCCTTGTTTGTCCTAATTTTCCCTCCCCCACTTTCCCGAAAAGAATCTAAAAAAGAATATTTCAGATTCTTTTCCCTTATAGGTTATTACAAAATATTGAGTATAGCTCCCTGTGCTATACAGTAGGTCCTTGTTTGTCCTAATTTTCCCTCCCCCACTTTCCCCTTTGGTAACCTTAAGTTTGATTTCTATGTATATGGGTCTATTTCTGTTTTGTAAATAAGTTCATTTGTATCATTTTTGAAAATAAAAGAGAGCACTACTTATAATTACACTGGGACATCAGATATAAACCAGAACTGTCCCAGGAAATTTGGGATAGAAACCACTCTCATGGTCAGCGAGGTAAGTGATGAGAAAAAGCAGAGTAGCAAATGTGCTTTCATACAGACAATCAAGTGACAATTTTATGCAACTTTAATCTAGTTCTCTAGCGATCATATCTACTTCCCTTCCTTTTCCTTTTCAACTAGTCATCAGGTTGACGTATGCCTTACTGTTCCCTTTCTATGTGTGAGGTCTCATGTAATATTCCATTCTGAAGAGCAAGCACAGTTTAAGAGATAAGTACATTACCTTATGGGATATACTTATGAGAATGGAGGAATCAAAAAGGAAACTCAGATGTGAGAGATTTTTGTCATGGATGTATCAGCAGTATTTGATGACTGATGGGCACGTTTTTTGTTTTTTTTCTGTGTTGGCTTTTGTTTTACTAGGCTTTGATGAAGAGCCCCTCTCAGGATCAGAAGCTCCCTTCATACCTAAAGAATCTTTCCATTAGCACAAACCAGGTGAAGCTTGAAGTCAACTCATTTCCTGGGAGCCTGGGAGCCATTATTAACATCCTTGATTTGCTCTCAACAGTTCCAACCCAAGTGAATTCAGAAATGATGATGGTGAGTTTGCTTAAGCCTTGCAGGAGTTTGGGGTCTTGTCTTTTCATCCCTCAGGACTTGGGGTCAAGAAACATAACTTCTCTCCATTGCAACTTCTTCTCTGTCTTTTTCTGAGCAACGCTTTGCCAGCTCTGGCTTTTAGCATATCAGTGAATATTTTCAGTGTACATTTTGGGATCTTAAGATTTCTTCAGAGAAAGTCTGTTTTAGTTTCTTCATTAAAAGAGAATGAATTCTTACTTGCTTTCTAAGAAAACTAGGAATGAAAGGTTTTCAGAATATGTACAAGGTGGGATTCTCAATGGTCTCTCACAAAACATGATCTTTGAAGCAATCAGCATTCTGAGAGGAAAGAGAATTCACCCACCAGAGTTCACATGAAGAGACTTTAATGAAGGGATACTTACAGAGGTAAACCCAGGAATTAAAAAAAAAAAAAGGTGTAAGGCACCCAGAGACCAGCTACATTTAGAAGCCCTTACTACCCTGAGGATTAATGTGGAAAGGAGAGGAAATAGTGCACCCATAGTGTTGGAGGAGGGATCACTGAGTAGGAACTACAGTATTGGAAGTATGTAACTATCACCAAAGGTGTGCTGAGAGTGAAATGAAGGTGCAGTGGGTAGCAGGAAAAATATATCTCAGCTTCTTTCTTCTCTCACCCTCTCATCTCCTGCCGATGCTTCTCATTGGCCAAACCCAACCAAAGGTAACTGGCAAGCAGCTTGGGTACCAGGAGTCTAAGGAGCTTATACAGATTTCCTAGGGCTGCTGTAACAAATTGCCTCATTCTAACCTCTGACTTTGTCTTCACATGACCTTCTTTTCTTCTCCATTTACCTTCTCCTCTTCTGTCTCTTATAAGGATACTTGGATTTAGGGCCCATTTAGGTAATCCAGGTTGATTTTTCTCTCAAGATCCTTAATTACATCTACAAAGATGCTTTCTCCAAATAAGGTTTTCTCCAAATAAGGGCTACCATTCAACTAACTGCAGGGTTCATCATTTCAGAGAACAGAACCAGGCAAAGAAGGGCGGAGAGAAAAAGCCACTTCTCTCCATGGAGAGAAGCCACAAATGACAATTCCAAGTTTATGGGAGAGAGAATCAAAATGTTGAGCTAAAAAGAAAGATGTCTTTAACAACACTCCCATGGCGTATTTGATGCTCAGCATTTGAGAGGGTCTTCTGAGACTACCTCACCCTTGCTGGTGAGATACCACCCACCCAAAAGCCTTTACAGGCTTGAGCTTTAAAATAAGATAAAACAATTAATAAGTATCTCTGGCAGCCTGCTGAGTCGACCTTAGTGAGAGGTGGGGGCAGTTCTCACCGTCACGACTGCTAAATGTTTAGTAAGTCTCGCAGTTGTGAGGACCCATCCCCTGCTAATTCCCTCCATGAGAAGGTGGATCACAGTCCTCCACAGCCTGCGATGCTGCATTTTTCTCTTCTATTTTCTTCTTCCCTGTACCCACTGAACCAGTTTCCAGGGAGATGTTCTCTTTTTCTCTCTTATGATTGAAAACATTCGGTTGGCTTGATCCCATGCCTTGTCAATTACAGCACGTCCTCTCCACGGTCAACGTCATCCTCGGCAAACCCGTTTTGAATACCTGGATGATGTCACGACAGCAACAGACCAATCAGAGCTCACAGTTACTGGATTCAGTGGAAAGATTTTCCCGAGCCTTGCGGTCAGAAGATAGCACCATCTCTCAACCTAATGTTCAGATGAAGAGCATGGTCATAAAATCTGGCCACCCCAAATCCTACACACAGAGCTTTGTTTTCTTAGACTCTGACCTCTGGGGCAATGTGACCATTAATGAATGCCAGCTGGAACACCTGCAACCAGATTCATTTATCGTCACCGTGGCTTTCCCAACTCTCAAAACCATCCTCGCCCAGGATGTTCCAGGAAAGACTTTTGCAAACAGCTTAGTAATGACAACCACTGTCAGCCACAATATAACCACGCCATTCAGGATTTCGATGACTTTCAAAAACAACAACCCTTTGGGCGGGGTACCGAGGTGTGTCTTCTGGAACTTCAACCTCGCCAACCACACAGGGGGGTGGGACAGCAGTGGATGTTATGTTAAAGACGTCACCGAGGACAGTGTGTCCTGCAGCTGTGACCACCTCACATCCTTCTCCATCCTCATGTCCCCTGATTCCCCAGACCCTGATTCTCTCCTGAAAATACTACTGGATATCATTTCCTACATCGGGCTGTGCTTTTCCATCTTGAGCTTGACAGCCTGCCTCGCTGTGGAAGCCGTGGTGTGGAAATCGGTCACCAAGAACCGGACTTCCTCCATGCGCCACATCTGCATCGTGAACATTGCCGCCTCCCTTCTGGTTGCCGACGTCTGGTTCATCGTGGCCGCCGCCATCCACAACTACCGCTACCCACTCAACCAGGCGGCCTGTGTGGCTGCCACCTTCTTTGTCCACTTCTCCTACCTCAGCGTCTTCTTCTGGATGCTGACTCTGGGCCTCATGCTCTTCTACCGCTTGGTTTTCATCCTGCATGACACGAGCAAGTCCATTCAGAAGGCTATTGCGTTTTCTCTCGGCTACGGTTGCCCTCTGGTCATCTCCGTCATCACGGTGGGGGCCACCCAGCCCCGGGAGGTCTACACAAGGAAAAATGCCTGTTGGCTCAACTGGGAGGATACCAAGGCCCTGCTGGCCTTCGTTATCCCAGCACTGCTCATTGTGATGGTCAACGTGACCGTCACAGTCGTGGTCATCACCAAGATCCTGAGACCTTCCATCGGGGACAAGCCAAGCAAGCAGGAAAAAAGCAGCCTGTTCCAGATCACCAAGAGCATTGGGGTCCTCACACCGCTCTTGGGGCTCACCTGGGGTTTCGGTCTCGCCACCGTGTTCCAGGGGAGCAATGCTGTGTTCCATATCGTATTTACCCTCCTCAATGCCTTCCAGGTATGTTCTGCAGGGCAGCGCTCTCAGGAAGGATCTATAATGATAGAAACACAAACAGGGGTAGGAACGGGGAAGGACTTTTGTTCATAGGAGGCCCTAGCCCTAAAGAACGGTAATGACAAGAACTCAATGAAATAGAAAGGGCACATTCCTCTGTGCCCATGGAACCGTATGGCTCTTATCACCTGCATTATAATTTAGTTGCATATGCACCTCTCTTCTAAATGCCCTGATAATACAAATAGGAGGAAAGTCCCTTCCCTACACTGGATTTTGCTATTTATCTAACATTATCTTGATGCCGTTTATTATCTCCTAAATGAAAATACCACCATTAAACCAAACAATCTCTCCAGTTAATTTCCACAAGCATTAAATGAGTTCTGCCTTGGTGAGGTCAGGGGCAGCATCTGTCTTATTTATCAGTACATTCCTAGTGCCTGCAAAGACCTTGGCACAGACTAGGTGCTCACTAACCATTTGGCAAATGAAATGAAGGCTCTGTACCGCATAGTGGGTTCTCAGGAAACATTTTTCTGAAGGATGAAAGAACGAATGCTCTATGTAAGGTAGACATTTTGCTCCATTATGTGAAAACGAAAAAGACATGCTCTTTGCTCTCCAGCAGCCCGTAACTATAATACAAGCCACGTTGTTAGGTGAGCTTTAGCAGAGGTACAGACAACAAGCCTTTGGAGCACAAGGAAGGGGATGCTTAATTCTGCTTCAACCAGTAGATCAATGGTAGGCCTAGGTCCCCATGAGCTGGTGAGGACCCAGGGCATCTGGAGGTGATGCCGAGACATTGCCCTAGATGCTAATGCCAAGACCATGCAAATCCTAACTTCTGCTACTGGGTCCATGGCTCCAAACTCTAAGGCTCATGTCTAATTATGTTTATAATATGCCTTGACTAGAAGGGACTGATTATTCCACCATGTCCTATGTTCTCATCACAATTACATGAGGGCTACTGTAGACATAAGAGGTATGTTTAATAACATAGCCAGCACGATCTCCAGCGCACAATTGGGTGGAAATAGGGAAATTGAAAATACCCTTATGACATTATAACATCAAAGTTCCCTTGGTGTGGACCTACTACATCATTGTCATCTACTGGACCATAAATGCAGATGTGGAAAGAGGTAGTACAAATTCTATGGCAGGCGAACAATACTTCCTATTTTGCTAGACTAGAATATGATTAATATAATTAATACGATTAAAATGCACTTCTTCCCAATTCTTTTTTCAGGGATTATTCATTTTACTCTTTGGATGCCTCTGGGATCAGAAGGTAAGAACAGTGACAGTCATGATCCTAGAAAAGTCTAAATTGCAGTGACATGTTGAGTTGACAATGGCTTCTTTTAAATGATGCAGGTACAGGAAGCCTTGCTGAATAAGTTTTCACTGTCAAGATGGTCTTCACAGCACTCAAAGGTAAATACTTCCTTTGTAGAGACTTTCACAAACCCCTCTCTCTCCACTACCAATGATAACATAGATTATTCCACTGTGTTTTCTTCTTACCTGATTCTGCCTATTAAACATAGTCATGGAACAGAACTAGCATTAAGATGCTGTCCCCACATCTTTTAATAGAGGTTACAAACAGCACAGATAATATCAACTGGAGGCTAAAACCAAATTTCAATGAGAAGCACTCTTCTGGGGAAACTCAAGGCCATAAAGAACAAAATTTGAAGAATAATGATGAATAGAATTTTCTGTGGTTCATCTTGGAAAATAACTATTGCACTTAGATATATTTGTTTTCATATGTCAGAAGATAATAAGCCCTATCAAACAGTAAAAAATGTATTTGGAAGCTATTTCCCTAATACCCGTGGTGATGTTATAGTGTTTCAAAAGGTGGCTCCCCTGCTTAATTTGTCTGAAATAGAAATTCATGCTCATCCAGGCTCTCTCCTTAAAGTGAGATGAAAGATGCAATCAGTGACCACTAGCAGGCAGCAAACGAATCATCCTACAGATCAAAACGGGGCCTTGGTCTAACACGTTTGCTTTGTAATTCTTTTTTTCTTTTCTAGTCAACATCCCTAGGTTCATCTACTCCTGTATTTTCTATGAGTTCTCCAATATCAAGAAGATTTAACAATTTGTTTGGTAAAACAGGTACGTGCTGACCTCTAGATGTTTCCTGGGTTGACCTATAGGTCAACCTATAATAAGGCCCATAATGGCCTTATTTGGGGCAGAGGTTAAATACTTGCTTATATTTTCCCAAACAACCAAGGGGTTGGTACAGAGGGCAGTTGCCTTCAACCTGTGGAGAGCTCTCCATAAAAACTGTATCCACCAAAAAACTGGGAACTGTAAATTGCTGGCCTGGTCAAACACGGAGTTCTCTTCTATTCCTGTTATATAAGAATAGGTAGGTCATGTTTATGGGTTACAGGGCAGCGAAGAATATATTTAGAGAATCCTACCATAGAATCCCATGCTGTGAGTTTCAGTTCCCTTTTTTTTCCCTTTTCTTTTTTTAGAGTGTGCTTCTTTTGCACATCGACATTTATAAAACTGTGCATACATATGAGGGATCACCCAAGTTAGCTGTTCTGTTAGGGGCATGGTGCAGTGAACATTTCCTCCTTGTAGACATAAGATAAAAAATGTTAATGACTTTGGGCAGTGGGTCTCAGCTATTCTGGCAAGCTGAAACTCCTGTCCCACGTCACCACCACCTCCTCCCCTTAGGAAAATAGGCACCAGACTTCCTTTCAGCTCCTCAAAACTGAACAAATCTCACAAATGAAGAAATGTATCAAATGTATCAAAAGCCTTCCTGACTAAGGCTTTTCATATAAAGCAAATTTTGAGAATGCCTATTAATTATTGAAACTCCGGAGAACTTGGTGTTTTGAGCTTCATTTTGATTCATTACTCATGAAACTGGAGGACCTTCACTTTTGATTGGACCTGTTGTGAAATGATCAAATCTCCAGGGTATGTTAGAACTATTCCCTTTGGCCAGCACTGTCCCTGGATCATGTTTACTATTTGCATTAAAGCAAGAACAGTGAAAACTCTATGAAACGATTCCACAGAATCAGAATTATGCAATATGTAAGGTCAATAAAATGTGTTCATTGTTTCTGAACCAGTCAGATCAAGGGTTGGGGTCCTGTTCCCGAGGTCCCGGTGCCTGAGAGCCCCGGCCATTGCCACTCAGCTTTTCAGGGTCATTAATGCAGATCCAGGTTGGCCTATTTGAGGGTTCCATAATCACTGTAACTTTGGTTTGTGTTGTCAGCAGCGACAAAGGGCCCCCCAGGCAATGATGGAAACCCTGTTAGCCGTGGCAGTCCGCCCATCTGATGGTAGGGTGGGCACTGTGTCGCTTCCCCTGACCAACACACAGCCCCTACTGTCCCCGTGTTCAGTCCCCACCCCCCTGCTGACACTAGCCTGTGCAGTAGCTCGCGGGCCACCTGCCCTGCTACACTCATCCTCAGCACTTTTGTTGGCATTCTCTGACTCCTGCTGCTTTTTCGGTCCTGCCTTTTCTTCTCCTGTAATTTTCTCTTTTCTTTCCTTTTCTCCCTTTCCCCAGCTCAGCCCCCAGGCCCCTCCCAAGAGCTTCCCAAAGTCACACCAACCCAAAGGGACCGGGGATATTCCCTCCCACGGATGCCCCCAGGCCAATGCATGTGGTGGCATGCAGAGGGCTGCCCCTGCCGCGACCTCCCTGTCTTTTGTAGAAATCTGGCTGCTGGTATGATGTGAAATAGTTAGTGCTTGTCTTGTCGGCTGCCACGCGTGCTTGAGAACAGCTTTGTTTGTTCTCCAGGACTTCTGGGTCTGGGGAGGACGGCAGGCATGTGTTCCTATCCAGGCATGGCCTGAGCTTACCTGGCTCCTGGAGTAGAGAGCCCCCTGGTCCACTAGCAGAGGTTCACACCCCAGTGATCATGAAGACTTGGCCTTGAGCTGAGCTGCTGTTCTGTTTTTCAGGAACATACAATGTTTCCACCCCAGAAATGACCAGCTCATCCCTGGAAAACACATCCAGTGCTTATTCGTTGCTCAACTAAGAACAGGAAAAGCCAGCCCATGGAACCTCTTGGGGAACAGTGGACGTTCTCTGAAAAAGAGATCCTTTCCAAGCCATGGATAAAATGTTTTCTCCACAGGCTTCAGGGAGCAGATGCTGAAGAGACTTTTTCATTAGGGAAGGGGCTTTCTTTTGTAAATACAGACTAAAAGGAATTGTTACATTTATGTTGCAGCCCTACCCCCACCCCTTGTGTGATACTGAATGTGTATAGTATTTAAGTGAAACTCAAGCCAACTTCTCTGTCTATATTGTACAATAGAATTTCAGAGACATTTTTACTTTTCACACCCTGGGCCCAAAGATAAGCTTTGATTAAAATAATAAGTAAAAGGCTAGGACCTAGGAAATACTTCAGTGAATTCTAGGAAGGAAGGAAGGAAGAAAGAAGGGAGGGATGGAGGAAACTAGAAGGAAAAGAAAAAAATAGAGAAGAACAACATAAGGACCACATTTTAAGATTTCCATGTTAATAGCCTAATACAATCGCTTCTCAGGTGCTGCAACACTGAAAATTCAAAAATGACTCCAAAATGGAAATTAAAATTTAGCCGTGGAGAAACTTCAATATCTTCCTGGTATTTCCTTAGTTAAGAGGGACCAAAAAAAACAAAAGCAATGAAAAAATTAAGGAGGAAATTATATCAAAGATGCTTTCAAGTGGATGATAATATTTATAAGAAATTCATGGAAGAAGACATGATCCTGATGCTAAACACATACATATATGCTACTGTATGTTAAGGTTGGAGCTAAGTGGAATGAATAGACAGAGAAAATGTGATGACCATGCCTTATTAGATCACAGTAGACCAACTGCTGATTACACTTTTATAGTTTAGCAGAAAAGCCTTATGTTTTGCTTTGTTCCACTTTTTGAAAGCAAAAAATATATATTTTTATATCCATTCATTTCCAGATGTGATATATTGCACTGAAATACAGAACCCCCCTCAACTGTCATATATTTAACAGCTTTAACCAGGTACTTTTGTGTGCATGATAGAATAGATTTTAATGACCTTACAGCATTGTATATTATTATTGTTGTACTTACTGTGGATTTAGGGGCCCTGGGTGTGTTGTATAGCTCTCTATGTATTAATTCTTTCAGTTCCTAAGTTCCTAGACCAATATACATTAAGAGTTTTCTACTGTCTAATTTGTGTTTATTCCAACCACCTGGAAATCTTCTAGAAAGAAATTTTACAACCGTCTAGTCTGTGCTCCTGATGACACTTTACCTTGATGAACAGATGGTGAAGATTGTTTGTGAATTATGTGCATGTGTGTATTTGGCTTGTGTGTGTGCATTTCATAAAAATACAAAGATTAAAATAGCATCCTTATCAAAGTTAACCATGTAATGCCTTGGAGCAACTAAGCCCGCATGCCACAACTACTGAGCCCGCGTGCCACAACTACTGAAGCCCGCGTTCCTAGAGCCCATGCTCCACAACAAGAGGAGCCACCACAGTGAGAAGCCCGTGCACCGCAATGAAGAGTAGCCCCCGCTCGCCACAACTAGAGAAAGCCCGTACACAGCGACAAAGACCCAATGCCAAAATAAATTAATTAATTAAAAAAAATGTTAACCACGTACTGTAGCCACAACAACCATACATTCCAAATCAAAGTCGGATCCCAGGGAGACAGTGAAACAGAATAATAATGTGGGGCTTCTCTGAAAATGTGGGTTGTGTGGTCTTCATAAGGACAAATTTAAACGGGTCCAACCACCAGGAAGAAAGGCCAAAAGAGTCCGAGATTCAGCAATTTATTGAGGTTCGAAAGAGTATTCTGCAAATGTTTTAACTCTTTAAAACCTCTCCCGTTTATTTTAAATTTTAAATTCTATTTTCATCTCTTTTTTCTTTATGGAGAGGGGGAGGTGAGGCAGAGGTCCTAATGTTTCAAGGAAATGAACTCTTTTTTCATACCTATTCACAAACGACGCAGACATCTACGCCCACATTTGCCTGCAAATTGTCACGTCATTATCCTAGCTGAATAGTTCATTATTTAAAGTCCCTAAAGGAAATGATTGTCAGGCTTAACATTTTTCAGGGAATGATCAACTTTGGGCAGAGTTTGGTACTTGGAAGACAGACCCAGAGGTTGGGTTGGAGGATGAACTGAATTAGATTTAGCTGTTAGGGCAAGAACAGCGTTGCTGCTGTGGTCTCTGGGGTTCTATCAGCGGGGACTGAGGCAGGGTTAGACAGTATGTTAGCACGGCCACCTTGATGTGATCGGCCAAGGAAAGCACAGCACACTGGAGGCTGTGGGTCTCATGTTCAAAACCACAAAGTGACAAGAAACACTGACCTTCCACCCACTTCTGTAGGGATCCTTTGGGAATCATTGTGTTTGACTTTGTGGAGGGGACCTCTGTAATGACAGGAACCTTCAGCAGGGCTCCCCAGGATGTGGATCTGGCTCTCTTCCCAAGTTCATTAACATGGGGGGTGGGCATGTTCACTTACCAGCAACACACACACACAGAGGTGTGCATGTACCTCCCACCTTTCAAGTCACAGCGCCGGATCCAAATCCCAGGAAAGCTATACAAACAAAACATTGGAGAAATACAATAAATGCTGGTTTTCTGCTCAACTGCAAGACACATAGTTCAGCCACTGCTCTTTGCCAAGAAGATCCTAAAATAAGCAACAGAATTCAAAATTGTAAAAATTGTAAAGAATTCAAAATTGTAAAAAAGAGTGGTCCGTGAATCTGTAAATTCCATGAAAGCAGGAGCTGTGCTTGGCCCCAAGGTCACCAGTTCTCAATCAGCAAGGATTCCAAGGCTTTTCACAGCAGATTTCCGAGGGAAGGGAGAACATGGGCTCTGGTTTTCATACAAAGTGAGATATGGGGTCAACTTCACTTGGAAAGAGGGCAATACTTCCCCACGTCCCTGAAATCTCTCAGTGTATAAAGTCGGTTCCATGGACCAAAACCTTCTTGCATTAAGGGATGTTCTATTAAGTCAGTTTCTTGCAAAGGGATCTGTGCTAATGCTTCCGAGGTTGTGAGGTTGGAGCATTCACCAATGAGCAATGAATATACACTACAGAAATATTCTAAGCCCAGTATAATATTCTAAGTCCAGTGTAACACATCATCTCTTGAATGAGTCATGTATCTGCCATCCTCCTCCCCGTTCCTTACTGTTTACTTGGAGAAAGAGGTAAATACAGGTCCATGGGGATTTCAGGATGTAGGTTGCTAAGGCCAGAAATTAAGAAACACTGTGGGAAGTCATAGCCCTTTGTGGTTTATCTAGGGACCTTCAGAGAGGTTGGAAGACTGAAAAAAAAAGTTGCATGGAGATGAGAAAGATTATAGCAACCAGCAAGAACAGAGGTGGGGGAAGGAGTTATTCTGAGACAAGTGGAACAGAAAGTCACAACCATTTGAGAAGACAAAAGGAAACAAGTGTGGTCATAGAAATGCCATGTAGGTGGAATGCATTTTATCTGTGGCAGATGAAGGTGATGTCAAATGGGCTCTGCATCCCTAAGAGAAAGTCAATAACCCAGGCCAACAGAACTCTGATTCCCTGAGTGTCCAAAATAAAGGAGGGGCTTTCAGTGGATCTGTCTCTCTCACGTATTTTTTGAACGTCAGTGAAAATAGTGTCTCATCATTTCAAAGATGTTAGCTTTGAAATGAGATGCTACAGGTTTCTAAATTATGACTTGGGATTTTCAGCCATGTCTTAATAGCATGCCAGCATACAGCTCTGTGTCTTTTCTGTGCTTATAACAATAAAAATCTAACAAGATCGAGTGAAGTTTTCTTTATATAAATTGTCTGTGCTCTTGGAATAGGCTACTGCTGTTGTTTCAGGCTTCCCCACGTCCACCAGAATTTAATTCCATCTTCTCCAGTGAATGGTCACATCTATTCTCCAGGTATGGGGGCGAGGGTGAGGGGTGTCAGAAGTTCACAGCTGAGCTCAGTTGGCTACAGAACTGATGTCTTTCCTCACACCATCCACACTCCCACTCAGCATGTGGAGTCCAGAAGCTTAAGAGGCTTTAAACAGGGGACCTGGAAGTAATGCTTTCAGGACCTGACTGTCTGGGAAACAAATAAACAAATGTCTGTTCTGACATTTGGATGCAGCTTGGTTGGAATTTTCATGGACAGCCAAAAACAGAGCCCCATGGGTTCTGTTAGCAACAGATATTTCTGCAACACGGTCCTGTATTTCCTGTATTAGTTTTCTACTGCTTTGTAACATATTACTGCAAACTTAGAAGCTGAAAACCATACCTATTTGTTATCACGCAGTTTCTGGGCATGGCTTAACCGGGTCCTCTGCTCAGGGGCTCATCAGGCTGAACTCAAGTTGTTGGCCAGGACTGCGGTCTCATCTGAAAGCTGGGGTCCTCCTCCGAGCTCAGTGATTGCTTGGCAGAATTTTATTCTTTGTAGTTAATAGGACTGAGGTCCTTAGCTCCTGGAGGCAGCCTACCATCCCCTGCCATGTTGTCTTCTCCCAATAAGGCAGTTTGCTTCTTCAAAGTCAATGGAAGAGCTTCTATGCTGCTTTGAATCTCTGTGACTTCTTCAGTCTCTGATCTCCAGACCCTCTTTTAAAGGACTCACCTGATTAGGTCTGGCCCACCCATGATAATCTCCCTTGAGATGAACTCAAAGCCAGGTGATTAGGGACCTTAATTATATCCGCAGAATTCCTTCACCTTTGACCTGTGATGTACTCTACTCATTAGAGTGACATCTCATCAGAGTCACAGGTCCGGCTCACAGTGCATGGGAGAAGATGATACAAGCTATTTCTTCAGATTGTTTAAAAAAACAAAGTTAGGGATTTCCCTGGTGGCACAGCGGTTAAGAATCCGCCTGCCAATGCAGGCTACATGGGTTCGAGCCCTAGTCCGGGAAGGTCCCACATGCCACGGAGCAACTAAAGCTGTGCGCCACAACTACTGAGCCTGTGCTCTAGAGCCCGTGAGCCACAACTACTGAGCCCGTGTGCCACAACTACTGAAGCCCACGTGCCTAGAGTCCATGCTCCACACCAAGAGAAGCCACCGCAGTGAGAAGCCCGCACACCACAACAAAGAGTAACCCCCGCTAGCCACAACTAGGGAAAGCCCAAGCACAGCAACGAAGACCCAACACAGCCAAAAATAAATTAACTAATTTAAAAAAAGTTAAGGACCCAGCACTGCTCTGTGGAATCTGTATGAGGTCTAAGCTGCAGATATGTGACCTGCAAACTTTCCTTTGTCCATAAGGGTAATCACACTGAGAAGGGTCTCTCCGGCAGTATCAGTGATAAGGCTTGTGTGCTGCAAATATGTCAATGTTATTCTGTCTGCTGAATATGCAAATGTGACAGAAGGCACCCTTCCCAAGGGGATGGCTTCCAGCTGTGTGGAAATTCAGGGAAAGTGCCGTGTGGGAAAGCTTGATTTGTCCAGATGAAAAGAGGCACACAACTCCGTAGCAGACAACCTTCCCCACGCGGTGTGCGTCTGGTGTGGCAGGTAGGGTGAGCCCAGGAGCTCTAATGTACTCAGTCTAATGTACGTTTGACATTTAGGCCAACAGGGCAGAGACCTGAACACACAGGTGCTGGCCTGTTCTCTAAGCTTTTGTTCATCTGACCTCCCACTCCTTAAAAACCAAGTCAAAATGCTCCTCCTATGCTGGGCACTTCTCATCGTTAAAGTTCCCCCCACCCCCAATGAAGTGCTGCCACCTGCAGCCCGTGCCTGGAACTGGAAAAGTTTTCATACCTCAGGAGACGCATCCCTCTCTCATGGGGTTAACCTGCCAGCACATGCTTGCATGGGTCACAGGACTTTGTCTGGAATTTTTTGCTCTTTTGCCCTGATGTTTTTCTTTTCTTTTTGTGTGTGTGTGTGGATATTTTTACATTTATTTTTCGGCTGCACCATACGGCACGCAGGATCTTAGTTCCCTGACAAGGGATGGAACCCGTGCCCCCTGCACTGGAAACATGTTATGGTCCAGCCATAACCACTGGACCGCCAGGGAATTCCCTGCCCTGATGTTTTTCTTTGTATGATAATGTATACATCATTCAGAAAGGAAGATGTTTAGTTTTGTATTTTGAAGACCTTTCCCCCTGGCTTTATGAAGTCTATTCATATAAACAGGAAGAAAAGCATGCTTCCTATGAATACGTTATGTGAAAAGGAATGCAGCCGTCTTTGAACTATTCAGGAACGCTGGGAGCGCTGCACAGTCTGGTAGAACGATAAGTCATGCGTACTTTACATTTTTTAGGAGCCACTTTACAAAAAGTAAGTTGATAAAATGAATTGCAGTAATACATTTGACTTAACCCAACAGATCTAAAATCTTAGCATTTCAAGATGTAGTTTATGTAAACTTCTTAATGAGATATTTTACATTCCTTTTTTTTTTTTTAATTCTAAGTGTTCACAATCTAGTGTGTGTTTTACACCACAAGTGCCCAGCACATTTCCAGGGCTAAGGAGCCACATGTATCTAGAAGCTACTACACCGGGAAACACATATTTAAAGCATAAATCAGAGATAAATACGTTCTGCTATTCTGCTTCCTTTCTCTATATGAACAGCAGGGTAGGAAAATGAATTTAAAACAGGCCTGTACCACATCATCCGGGATGGTCTTTGCAGAGATGCTTACACATTTGGGAGGTGGAAGGGGCATAAATTCGTAAGGCCCCAAATACTTCTCTTCCATATAACTCCTGCCCCTCCAAGCTGGCCTGAAAGCCACACTGTTATAAACTGTCCTTGGAGATTACTGACAAGCACGGGGTATCAGCCCCAGAAAGTTGCAGCCTCACACCTTTCCCAGAAAGGAGGAAGGGCCGGGAGATCCGCATCAGCCTTCTTTCTTGGAGGACGAGCTTACTGTCTCATTGGTGTGGCGTAGCAGAAAGAACACGGCTCCTAGAACAGAAAGACACCTTTCCTCACTCCCCTGGGCCCTTTACTAAAGTTCTCTGGTCCTTGGTTTGCTCATCTGAAAAATAGGGATCATTCTAATTACCTCTCAAGGCTGTTGTCAGGCCCCAAAACCATAGTTTATAGGAACATGTTTTGGAAACTAAGTATCATGCAAATAATAGATTATTTCCATTATCTCTTTGAAAGGCAGAGAGAGGCCGACCACAGGGGAGCTTTGGGGAGGGGACAGTTAGCTCTGATGACCCTAGTGGGAGTCCAGGGGCATTCTAGACCTGGGTGTCGAGGGTCATCAGGAGAGCCCCGAATTAGGATGGGTAGGGCACGCTTCATCCCGTACCCATGAGGGAGTGAGATGGCACTCAACAAATGGTTGACTTTGAAGATTTCCTTCAAGCTAATCCTATATGTGACAAGATGATTTTTGTTAAGAGGCCCAAAGCACACATGCAGGTTGGCAGTCTCTGGACAATGTTGCCCCAAGACATGCCTTTACATTGACCTTCTGTGCTTCCCAAAAGGGTCCAGTGCCTCTTCTGGAGTCCCGGACGTGACTCAGCCCCTGGCACACACAGCCCAGTGGGCATATATTGGGCCTCTGTTGCCCAACAGTGTAGGGAGGACCATCAGAGGCCCAGGCCTGCTCTATGACCCCAGGTGCCTTCAGAACCCTCCTGCAGGTGGGGACCCCCTGGAGCTCAACTTCCAGCTGTGACTACTTCAGGGCCCTTCGAGCTCAGGTCCCAGAGGATGAAAGTCTGGGGAAGTGGGAGAGCCTGTGATGAGTGGGTCCCCATGGGAGGCCTGCTCTGAGCACTGTCTCCCCAGCATCAAATGGGCCCATGTGGCAGACTTCAGGTGCCCCTCCTTCCAGGAGCAGAAGCATCGCTCACAGGCTACCTGCCCCTCTGGAGGCTTATTGCAAACGATCCCTTATCTCTGCCGGTGTTAAGCAGTGGCCAAGAGGTGAGAATGGAATTGCCCCCTGGGCCAGACCTGTGACATAGCCCCCCACCCCAGTACCCCCATCCGTGGTACTGAAGGAGGTGACGATGAAGCCCCTGATTACTTCCCATTTACCAACCTCACCACCCCATCTTTCCTTATGTCCTGGTAGACAGATGTCTAAGTCTATCCTCTGGCACATTCTAGAGAGGAAACAATTTTCTTGACTCTATTCTTCCTGAATATGGAGCAGACAGAAAAAGAAAGAAGAAAAGATGGGCACGATTACTAAAGCCCGCCCTGTGCCAGACCCCTGTTACTTGTCTCCAAATACTATTTTCCCATGTGGGCTGTGTGTGGTCTGCATACAGGCATCTTGTCTATTTTTAGAATAATGCTCTAGACATCTATTCTTTCTGTTTCACCTGTAAACTTTGAGATGAAGAGTTGAAAGGTCATGAGTGTTCCCCCTGCAAGAATGGGCCAAGGATGGGGGTTACTCAACTCCGTTCCCACCCCAGGGTTTTTATTTTTTAATGAAGAGCCAAGTCCCAAAGGAAGTATGCTTGTGACTATTAGAAACTAAATAGAACAAACCCAGGAGTCCAGGAAAAAAAAAAAAAAAAAAAAAGCTTTTTCTCAGCATGAAAAGAAACAGGAATTGATTGGGCAAGTCCTGGGCAGACTGCTGTCACAGCCCACTTCCCAGGATCCAGGGATGACTCTGGGCCCCGCCTTCTTGGAAACTAATTTTAATGGGTACCATCCTGGGTCCTCCATCCTGCCAAGTAGCCCCAACCTCCAGCAGCGGTGGTAAGAGGCGTCTGATTTTGATTCACTGAGGAATTTCGTACATCCCTTTACTGCTTTTCTGGAACTGTGAGCGCTTCCCATGCCCAGAGGCGCTCTGTTCACAGCTGTCCTGGTCAGGGCAGTCCTGACGGGATGGCCAGCTGGGCTGATGAGTGACAGTTGGCCTCCAAGCTCCTGCTCCTCCCCAGCAGCCCGCCAGCTTCTCCTGAGGCTTGATCACCACCTGGTGGTCATTAGAGGAAGCGCCTCCCTGAGCCCCTTGACAGAACCTCAAAGGTGTGCAGCTACTGTGGGCCCGTGGATGAGAGCCTGGAGGGCAGCGTGCAGAGGACAAATAACTCGGGACTATGAACAGAATGACAGAAACCAGGCACGAAAGAATCACTCTCTGTCCCCACCTCCTAACACTTCTATATTAATATTATGGGGCTTCCCTGGTGGCGCAGTGGTTGAGAGTCCGCCTGCCGATGCAGGGGACACGGGTTCGTGCCCCGGTCCGGGAAGATCCCACATGCCGCGGAGCGGCTGGGCCCGTGAGCCATGGCCGCTGAGCCTGTGCGTCCGAAGCCTGTGCTCCGCAACGGGAGAGGCCACAACAGTGAGAGGCCCACGTACCGCAACAACAACAACAACAAAAATTATGATCCTTGCAGGAGGAAAAGAAATGATGTAGAAAGAGATGTCAAGGTATGGGGAGAGCCAGCATTCCAGGCACATAGTTCCAGTAGGTGTGATGGGTTTTACTGGCAGGTGTACATTTCTGCGAGATACTAGCCATGATAGCTCCCTCCTTCTGTTTTTTCTCCTTCCTCATGGACAGAATCTTACTTATAGACCTAAAGGCAAAGCTAAAAGCAGCCCCAGAAATCACCCAGTACCCCCATTCCAGACAGGAGTGTGGAAGGTAGTTTGAGAAATAAACATGGGTGTCTTCCATGTTTCACAGGACCTTCACAACATGCCCATCAATGCACCTTCAAGAGGATGAGTCAGAATGGTCTTATTCCCTGTTCTCATTCACCCACAGTAGGCAGAAACCTACTGGCGGGCTGGGCTTTCATTTTCAATCTGTGGTGAATCCACAGCTGTCCTAGGGCTAAGTGACACACCAGCCAGCAGCTGGTAAGTTTCTAGTCTAGTCTCCAGACACACAATGAAGAGGAGACTGCTGGCTCTGCCAGCTGAAGTGTGATCCAAGAAGATTCAGGAGAAGTAAACAGTACCACTGCCAAAAGGGCTGGCCCTTAGGGCAAAGGGACAAGCTGACCTGGCCTTGCATAAGAGGCATATGACTTCTGACTGCGGGAGAGTGTCATATGCCTGGGATATTACTCATACCCTCAGGATAGCTCTCAGCCCTTCTCCCTTACATGGGACACCCCTCTAACAGAAAACAAAATCACAAGGAGAGATGAGGCTTAACATGTGCCAGGCTCCAGGAGAGGGACACAGCAAATGACATGAAATTTACCCTCCACTGAAAATGGCTGTTAACTATCTATGTTAACTAACATTTATTGAGTTCTTACCATGTGTTCGGTGCTGTCCTAGAATCTCATTCAAGCTTGACAACAACCCCTTCTAGGGTTGAGTAAATATTCTTTTTCTCTTTATTTTACAGATGAATAAACTAAGCACAGAGAGGTTAATCACTTGCCCAGGGTCACACAGTTCAAGAATGGTAGAGTCGGGCTTCCCTGGTGGCGCAGTGGTTGAGAGTCCGCCTGCCGATGCAGGGGGCGCGGGTTCGTGCCCCGGTCTGGGAGGATCCCACGTGCTGCGGAGCAGCTGGGCCCGTGAGCCATGGCCACTGAGCCTGCGTGTCCAGAGCCTGTGCTCCGCAACAGGAGAGGCCACAGCAGTGAGAGGCCCACGTACCGGAAAAAAAAAAAAAAAAAAAAGAATGGTAGAGTCAGGTGTTGAATGCAGAATGTCTGACCTAGAATGTGTGCACGTCACCACCACACTGCTGCTTCCCTGTGATGCACGCAGACTCCCATGGCAGGGAGAGCTCTGAGCACAGAAAATGAGAGAGGGACAACGTGGTGACAGAAAGGATGGAGACGTTAAGGCATCTCCAGCCTTAATCCTGCTTAATAATTTCATCTTACGGCAGCCCAGAGCATAATGACCAGTGTTCTGTGCAAACATGGAACTACTTCCTTTCCTGGTCTCTGATGGAGCGTGAAAGGATGCCAGCTATGTTGCTTTATTGAAAGTAGAGTTGCTCCACCATGGGAAATAGCTACATTGACCCTGGATGAAGCCATGAAATGGAGCTTTTGACTTTGCCACATCTTGCCATCAGTAACCCAACTCCTAAGTGTTCATGGCCCACCGTCTGCCCTTACCTGTCTGGGGAATCTATCAAAGCACCTCCATACCATCCAGACATTTTTAGCCTGTGTCCCAGTGTTCTCAGGACGACATTAGCTGACAGATATTTTAGGGCAATAATTAATTTTAATTCATCCACAAATAACTTACCTAAATTTCATAAAGACCTCTCAGACACACAGACACAAAGTTATGTTAGCAATTTGGGGGCAGTTATGCCTTCTGGCTCTCTTCAAATTACATGCCACAGGACATGGCTAATAATTTGCAGTTCTACTTTGTTTCTTATATTTATCTCTTTCAGATTTCATAATAACTCTCAAATAAGAAGCCAATGCTTGGAAATGATAAAAGATTTATCTAAAGACACAGAGAACTAGAACCAATTTAAGAAAAAAGAAAGTAGATCCCCCATTAGCCAACTGGTCGACTCCCCAAAGGGAGCAGCTTGACCACACCTGCCATTTTAATCTTTACTCTTCATGCAAAAGAGTTTCCATGGGGTTCCACTGACCAGTGGTAGTATTTTTATTCTTGCCACAGACAGAGCAAGCATTCTCAGAATGCTGGATGCCATTTAGACACATAGGAGGAAAATACGATTTCCTAGGGATGAAGTGTATTCCCGAGGCTGTGTCTGAACACACGTGGACCAACTGACATTGGTCCTAATCAACTTGGCTACATCGTGATTTCCCACGTGATGGGCAGACTGAAGCAGCAGCTGATTTGCTACTTGGATTATTTGAATGCTTGGCTTCAGTTTGCAGCATGAACACATTGTGTTGTTCATCAGTGTTGACTGACAGCCGATTTGGTTGTGTAAGTGATGGGGAAGAGCTTGCGTTCTGGAGCCAGACCCTGTGCTTTCCAATGGTCAGCCCAGCATGTCTTAGCTTTGCGACCTTGGGTAAAGTCTCTTGTGACTCTATTTCCACAACACAAAAGGGGATAATAACTGGACAGGTCTAACAGATGGTTGTGAAGAGTTGCTTCTTATAAAGCCCCCAGCAGAGTATCTGGCACACAGTGACTGTTGAATGAATTTAGCCATGATTATTTTGTATCAAACTGTATGTATATGTTTAGAAATTATACACACACAGGAGAGAGAACCCAGATTTAGGTACAGTCTCTACTCAAGATCAAAATACATACACCCTCTACATTTTTGCATTTAATTCATCATTAGGAGTTTTTGAAAGTAACCCTGAAGATACATGACATCCACAATCATCCTTTTGCCAAGGTTTGACTTTAAAATCATGCCCATTATGAAGCCATAAAGGAAGAATAAGTCACTGAGCAAAATAAGGGAGGCTGATTAACTCACCAGCATATGCATCTCAATTCAAGTTTATAATCTTATGTAATATAAGATTTTATTTAATCCTTAGACTCATCCCAGTTACTTCCTCTCTTTACAGATGAGCCAATTATGTGCTGCAGCAGTTGAGTCACTTAAAGATCTCTCTGTTACAAATAATGAAATCACAACTCAAACTAGTTGAAGCAGGCATGGACATTTATTAGCTCCTGTAACTGGAGAAGATACTGGATTGGTACACCTTCAGGCTCAGCTGGATTCAGGGGCTCAAACAATGCTCTCAGAGTTCTTTTTCTCCCTTTGTGGCTTTGTCTCCCTCTGTGTGTTTATTTCATTCCAAGACAGATCTTCAAGGAAAAAAATCTATGGGGTCTATGAACCAGAGTCTCAGATCTAAAAGGAAGAGAAACTCTTTTCTTCTCCAACAGTACACGTGTCTACAGCAGAACAAGGAAGTGTGATTGACTTAGCCTGAGTCATGTGCCTACCCCATAGAAGCCATCTTAACAGTGAGGACTACGTTTTCTGTGAGCAACACAGATTCAAAACAATGGCCACTTAAAATTCAAGTGTATTTCTCTAGCCAAAAAAGCATGTAGGTAAGCAGTCCAAGACTGGTATGGCAGGCTCGGATCTACGTAGTTCTCAGGGATTCAGTACTTCCTGTCTTTTTTTCTGCCCTTCCCAGGGTACCACATAGCCCCACATGGCAGGATAAAGAATAGGGTGGGGGAAGCATGAGACATTTTCAGACTTTCAAATTACTCTGATTCAGCCCCACTACATAAGACCAAGGAATCCAAGTAACCGCATACAGAGAGGGCTTCCCAGTTTTTCACATTGCTTAGCTAAATCCCAAATCCCACACTGCCTAAGGATGTTGAAATGCTTATTTCTCTATCCACCTCCCCATGACAGATGCCTACTCATCCATCAACTCCTCAAAAGAATAAAGTATCTGCTAATCCTCCTGGTATGATGGAGAACTTCAGGCTCAGAGAAAAGCTAAATACACTGCTTGATCTAAGATGAGCCAGATTCCTAATCAATCATGCAATCAACAGGTGACCATACATCATACATACATTGATGACCATACATCATCAATGGAGATGAATCAAGATGGTGGGTATGGTGCTGGTGCTGAGAAATATCAAAATGCTTAACCCTCAGCCTGATACCTCCTTGTCATTGTTTTAGCAGTTTTCATTTCTAATACTAGATCAAAATTCTAAGTTACCCTTGAAAGTTTGGCTTCTGCTTCCTTCAGAGAGAACTCAGGTGTACAGGAAATGTTGTCCTCTGTTTAGGATGGGGCTTCTCCTCTGAGCTGGACCAGATCTAAGCCAGGCATGGCCCAGAGCACATTTCCTTCTAATAAAAGAAAAACAATAGCAGCAACCACAGTGCCTGGAGCTCCCTTCTAAGGAGAGACACAGGGGTGGGGAGGGAACACCTTCTCCAAGCCCAGCCTTAAGGTCACTTGTGGATTTGCAGGGCTGTGAAGCATGTAGAGAAGCAAAGCTGGAGGTTATTTCCAATTTGGTTTTTGGAGATGAAGACTGGCTGGGTGGCCGGGTAGCTTCTCATCTACTCTGAAAATTAAACAGCACACTTTGCATATACTTTTAACTCCACCTTCTTATCCATATCCCATTTTATTACTCTGTAACCCTGTAGATGTTAAAGTGGGCTGGGAGGAGGTAGTCAACTATCACTTTCATTTGACAGATTAGGAAACAAAGACCAAGAGCATGTGTGATTTTATGATAATTGCAGAGCTGGTTAGATGGCCCATCCAAGCCTGCAGCCAGGGAGCCTGATGTCCAGACCTCTTTTCTATCCACTAAAGCAGCAGTTCTCAGCATCAGCATCACCTGGGAACCTGCTAGAAGTGCAAATTCTTAGGCCCTACCCCAGATCTACTGAATCAGAAATTCTAGGGTGGTGCCTACGATCTGTGTTTTAACCAGCCTTCCAGGGGATACTGATGCACCTCAGGCTGGAGAGTCAGTGCTGGGACTGGAGGTTGCACGTGCTCCAAACTCTTCTCACACCTTTGCATTAAAGGGACTCTTTTTAACCCCTCGCGTTTGTTTCCAGAGTGGTCATGAAGTATGTACTTAGAAAGCTGGTAACCGAAAACCTGGACCATTCAGGCTCCTTGAAATATTTTCTTTTAGTAAACTTCTAGAGCCAGCTCTCTGTGGGGCTTGTGCTGATTGGGGATGGAAACCTCAGCTTTCCTTCTTACTTGATCTCTCTTGGAACTTTCTTGCCTCGGGTAGTTTTGTCTCCTAGGAACCACGGAAAGAAAGTGTGTCTACAAATACTTCCTTTAAATTCTCTTCTACCTGATACTTCCAATTTCTTAATAATTTTATACACGAACAGTATATAAATATACTTTATTTTTTAATTTTTTTAACTTATTAATTAATTAATTAATTTCTATTTTTGTCTCCATTGGGTCTTAGTTGAGGCGCGCAGAATCTTCGTTGCAGTGTGCGAGTTTCTCTCTAGTTGTAGCGCGTGGGCTCCAGAGTGTGTGGGCTCTGTAGCTGTGGCGCGTGGGTTCAGCAGTTGCAGCCAGGCTTAGTTGCCCCGCAGCATGTGGGATCTTAGCTCCCTGACCAGGGATCGCACCTGCATCCCCCGCATTGGAAGGCGGATTCTTTACCACTGGACATGGACTTTAAAATTTAAAAAGATCTGATGAAGAGCTTTTGGATGATTCTCCGCCTCCATACACACACACACACACACGCACACAAATTCACATGCAATTCTGGACCCTTTGAAGGTACTGACGAAATAGTTATTGAATTTATTAAAGACTTTCCCTTAGAATCAGAGGAGGAAAGCAAATGCTGCTGCTAGGAGGAAGCTTTATTTGAAATCCTTTAACACACAAGACCCTAAAAGAATAATAAACCTATTGTGTCTGATGGAAAACAGGTATTTGAGTGTTTGATTCTAGTACAAAAAACATATGCGTTTCATTGTATACATCTTACTTGCAGTAGAAAGGAGAGAGTTTCTATATCTTAGTTATTCATTCAATTACTGGCTCATTTATTCATTTTTATCAAGTGACCATGCATGCCAGGCCAGGCAGACTCCCAGGCACTGGGCTAACACAATAAAGGTGGGTCTGCCCGCGTAGAGCTTACGGTCTATGGGAAAGACAGTCTATTAAACAAGGGATTTACAACTAAGGGATAAAAGCGTCATCACAGGACACACTAGATACATTTGGAGCACAGAGCAGGGTAACAGAACCATGTGAGGGTGGGGACAGGAAAGCCAGAAGGGTCACACAAGAGGCTGGATGCAAAGCAAGGTCGATAGAAGCTGCCCCAAACTGCAATGAGCACTGGAAGGAAAGGGAGAGCCCAAGGGCAGGAGGTACTTCTGCAGTCTAGTTGATGTCAGCGGGCATCACTACCTGGCCTTTGGCGAAGGATGGAGATGATGGTGAAGGTCAAGAAAACCATGCTGGCTGTGCCTCCGATCATCAGGCCCAGGAGGCTGCCATGCACCTGCATGGCCTGACATCGCTCCCCAGTGTAGAAGAAGGCGTGACCAGAGACGCACCTGGGGAGACAGGACACAGGGGCATGTGGGAACCGCCTGAGCCCCAAGGGCTTCCTGACAACAAGACCAACACAGAAACAATGGCAGAGGACACTCAGCAGTTACACGCACCTGGCCTCGTTCAAAGTGCTTTATGGAAGTCAATTAATTTAATCCTGGAACAACCCTTTGAGGTGGTGGTTATTACCAGGCCATTCTCATCATCCTTATCTTTCAGAAAAGTTAGATAACTTGCTCAAGGCCACGCAGTTAGTAAGTGTCTCACTCTTGAAGTCTAATCTCTGAAGGTCTGTCTCCAGACCCTGTCCTCTTGGCTACCACATGCAAAGTTCAGGAGGAAGGTTTGAGACACTTAAAGAATGTGTTTCCTGACACACAGTAGTGATGGTTCAGCAAACTCCACCAACGGATGCTGAAATTAGTGGGTGAGGGTTTGAGGAAAGGCAAGATGTCTGCATGGTCTCTGAGTGTCTCTCCCAAGACATGTGTTAATTAAAGAGTGAGGAACGGTAACTTCTCAGGAGACAGGGCTGGCAGACACCCTCTTGTCCAGATGTCAAGGTTAACATCACCGGTAATAACACATATTGACATCTGGTACCCCTCACAGGACACACTGAGAAGGTCATATCACGTCTTGGTTCTTACCCAAAATGTACAACCTCAATATAATCATGAGAAGACATCAGATAAACTCAAATTGAGGAACAATTTGTAAAATAACTGATCAACGCTCTTCAAAAGTATCAAGGTAATGAAAGACAAGACCAAGGACCCGCTCAGGATTGAAGGAGCTAAGGAGACATGAAAACTAAATGGAACAAGGGGTCCTGAATTGGATCCTGGAACAGAAAAAGTGTATTGGTGGAAAAACTGGGGAAATCTGGATAAGGTGTGTCGTTTAGTTAATACTATTTTTAATAGTATTTACCTTTGTTAATGCTCATTTCTTGCCTTTGCTAATGTACGATGGTTATGTAAGATGTTGACTTTAGGGTATGGGGAACTCTGCTGCATTTTTGAAATGTATCTGTAAATCTAAAATTATTTCAAAATAAAAGTTTAAAAAAGAAAGAACAGGGACTTCCCTGGTGGCACAGTGGTTGAGAGTCTGCCTGCCGATGCAGGGGACACGCGTTCGTGCCCCGGTCTGGGAGGATCCCACATGCCGTGGAGCGGCGGGGCCCGTGAGCCATGGCCGCTGAGCCTGCGCGTCCGGAGCCTGTGCTCCGCAACGGGAGAGGCCACAACAGTGAGAGGCCCGCATAACGCAAATAAAAAAAAAAAAAAAGAAAAAAGAAAGAAAGAGCAAAGCAGAGATCAAAAACAGCTGAGAAGAAATGTAGGTGTTTTGAGCCAAGCAGACCGGCTCCCACATCTGCTACTATTTTATCAAATGAAACTGATGCTTCTGTCATCACATACACCCTTTTATGAAATATTTTATGCAAATAACAAACATTATAAAAAGAACTATTAAATATAGCAAACTGTGCAGACAGACAGACCTGGATTGCAAGTCTAAGCTCCAGAATTTACCATCTGGGTAATTTCAGACAAATTACTTACTTCTGTAAGCTTCAAATTTCTTATGCCCTAAATGGGGATAAGAAGGGCCTTTATGTCACAGGGTGGCTGTGAGGAATAATTTAGATCATGAATGCAAACTGCTCGGGGGAGCACATGACACATAGCAAGCAGCCCCCAAATATCAGATATTCTTCTTCTTATTATTGAAAACATAAATATGATAATAGTACAATTGAACTAATGGACAATAGAAATAATAATTAATAACAATAATAACACTTGGAGTCAGGAAAGGTTTAAGCTTTGTCCTGAGTCCCTGTGGTGGAGCCTTGATGCTTAAAGCTCTGGGTCGGGACTTCCCTGGTGGTGCAGTGGATAAGACTCCGCGCTCCCATTGCAGGGGGCCCAGGTTTGGGCCCACATGCATGCCACTAGGAGTTCTTATGCCATAACTAAGGAGCCTACAAGCTTCAACTAAGGAGCCCACCTTCCACAACTAAGACCCGGTACAACCAAATAAATATATAAATGAATAAATATTAAAAAAAAAAAGCTCTGGTTCATTTTTGAGCCCTGCAGTGGAGTTCAAAATTCCAACAACATTCAAGATGATGTTGACAATGTCCCAGAGGTAGCTAAGGGATACATGTGAAGAGACAGGGGCTTTGGGACTCTTCTGCTCTGGCAGGACCCCTGCTCTGCCCTCTGATTCCAGGCACGGCTTTTTGGAGTCAAGGACCGACACGGTTGACCATCTGATGGCGTGGATGCCCTGACCTGAAAACTGTGCCTTTTAGCAGAGTAAGCAGACATAGGGCTCCCCTCTGCCAACCCACACCTGCCGCCCCAGGCCACAGAGCCTACCTGCAGCTCGCCATCCCCTTCACGTTCACACAGATGCCTTCGTTTTGACAAGGGTTCGGGTCACATGGGTCTCTGAAGTACTGTGGCCAGTTGTGGTCCTCCATGGGGCCCGTGTTGTCCACCGACCGCTTCTGTCGGCTGTGCTGCTCCTGGTCCAGGCTGCCCAGTAGGGCTTTCTCTAAGGAGGCCTTTCCCGAACCTTCTTCTGAAGCCGGCTGCTCCTGGCCTTGGAAAACGAGGCTTTGGGGGATCAGCCTGCTGTCTTTAATGTGAACTTCAGTGTGGTTAAGGTGGGTGATATCTCGAGGAAAGAGACAAAGGGTGGTGAGGAAGATATATGATGAAATCTGACAACAATTCACTTCCACTCCTGGAGAAAGCTCCCTGGGCTGCCTCTACCCTTCTTGGTCTTCACCTTTAGTGACGTAGAAAAGTGGCTTTGAATCCAGCGGATTTTCATAATGCCAACTATTTTATAGATTGATTATTTTTTATTGAAGTATAGTTGACTTAAAATATTATATTAGTTTTAAGGTGTATAAATAGTAATTTGACATTTTTATAGATTACACTTCATACAAAGTTATTATAAAATATTGACTATATTCACTGTGCTGTACATTACATCTTTGTAACTTATTTCATACATAGTAGTTTGTACCTCTTAATCCCCTGCCCCTATTTTGTCCCTACCCCTACCCCTACCCCTTTCCCCTCTGGTTTGTTCTCTGTATCCGTGAGTCTGTTTTGTTATATTTGTTCATTTGCTTTGTTTTTCAGATTCCACATGTAAGCAAAAACATACAATATTTGCCTTTATCTATCTGACTTATTTCATGAAGCACAATGCCCCTCAGGTCCATCCATGTTGTTGCACATGGCAAGATTTCATTCTTTTTTTGCTATGTTTATGTTTAAAGTAGTCCAATCACGATTTTATTTATTTAACTTGAGAAGAGAAGCATAAAGTGAGTATGGATAGACTGATTGAAACTAAATTGAAGTCAGCCAACTGTCACATTTGATAAGTTATACAAAACGGTGACACTAAAGTTTTAGTTTCTCCCCAGGACAATTAAAATCGAGATGGGAGTCCTTGAATAAAAGAGTACAATGTGGTTCTCTTAGAGCACATCTTTTTT
The DNA here is from genome assembly GCF_025265405.1 of Mesoplodon densirostris. Taxonomy (NCBI): domain Eukaryota; kingdom Metazoa; phylum Chordata; class Mammalia; order Artiodactyla; family Ziphiidae; genus Mesoplodon; species Mesoplodon densirostris. Next base: position 29,141,946 of record NC_082670.1, read on the forward strand.
TTTTTAACCTAGTCACCCCAAAAGATCCCCACCTTCCATGAGATGCTTTAAAATATCCATGTAAAGTCAATAGAACACCCAGAACATAGGATTATTTATTCAGGAAAACCAGCAAAATACCTTCAAAGTCCACAAACATTATAAGGTCGTCATTTTTAAGGAAACTCTTCCTTTTCAGCATTTGGTGGGAGATGATAGCACCCCAGCCCCAGTCGATGCTTCTAAAACAGGCACAGTTCTTGTCATAGGACCCCATGACAGACGGCCTGTCCCAGATGACGGAGCCTTTCATTGCTGCAAAGTTACAGATTACAGAAAATCACATTATCGCTTTATTTTTCACTTTCCATTTGTCTTTAAGGAGTACAGAGAGCTTGTTTTATTGAAGTATAGTTGATTTACAATGTGTTAATTTCTGCTGTACGGCAAAGTGATTCAGTTATATGAATAAATACATTTTTTTTACTATTCTTTTCCATTATGGTTTATCATAGGATATTGAATATAGTTCTCTGTGCTGTACAGTAGGACCTTGTTGTTCACCCATAAGAGCTTTGTTAATCAGAAAAAAATGTGTTGGAAAAAAATCAGGTTATTTACTCTTTCCAGGAGAATTATGCTGGAGAGGATGTGGAGAAAAGGGAACCCTCTTGCACTGTTGGTGGGAATGTAAATTGATACAGCCACTATGGAGAACAGTATGGAGGTTCCTTAAAAAACTAAAAATAGAATTACCATATGATCCAGCAATCCCACTGCTGGGCATATACCCTGAGAAAACCATAATTCAAAAAGACGCATGCACCCCAATGTTAAGTGCAGCACTATTTACAATAGTTAGGTCATGGAAGCAATCTAAATGCCCATTGACAGATGAATGGATAAAGAAGATGTGGTACATATATACAGTGGAATATTACTCAGCCATAAAAAGGAACGAAATTGGGTCATTTGTTGAGACGTGGATGGATCTAGAGACTGTCATAAACAGTGAAGTAAGTCAGAAAGAGAAAAACAAGTATCGTATATTAACGCATGTATGTGGAACCTAGAAAAATGGTACAGATGAACCGGTTTGCAGGGCAGAAGTTGAGACACAGATGTAGAGAACAAACATACGGACACCAGTGGGGGAAAACCACGGGGGTGGGGGTGGGGATGGTGGTGTGCTGAATTGGGCAATTGGGATTGACATGTATACACTGATGTGTATAAAATTGATGACTAATAAGAACCTGCAGTATAAAAAAACAAACAAACAAACGAAAAACACAACTAATACTAAACTCTCTTTGGGTTATTTGTATGGAAATATATTAATATAAATGTTTCAGACATTACATGAAATTTCTAAAAATCTTACATGTTCTGGTGTAATAAGTCATAATTCTAGTTATTACTTTAAAATGTATATCTCAGAAATAACTAAATTTCCTTGTCAATTGCATTATTATGAACTTTCATCAAATTTTAACCGTGGTCATTTTTAAGTCTTTTGTCATTTACAGACAGTTCTGGGTGTACTCTGATGCTTTTGCTAAAATGTTCCTATAAAAGGTTTTCATCTTCAAGGAATTCATGGAAAAGACTCTGACAAGTACAGGTTTCTGGTAACTGACTATACTGCTGAACTGAATGAATAAGCATTTTCAGAACTCTAATGGAAAACTGATGAATTCATAAAAGTGTTAACAAAAGATCAAGATAAAAAAATTAATTACATGGGACTGAGTGAACAGATGAGGATGATTATAATTTTTGTGACTTTCTGTTTGAATAATAACCCCCCCAAAAAAACCCCCCAAAACCCTGAGAATTGGGAGAGGGGTGGAGCAGAGAACCACCCCTGTGAAGGGTCATTGTCCACTACTGAGTGACTTCTCAATGAAGGGGAAGAGAGAGTTATAGCTTCTTCCTTTTAAGGCTTAAGTCTCTTCTTTTGAAAAAAACATAGTTTGCCCATTCCTTTATTCATGCAAGTTTGTTTCATGGACCTACTGACAATGAGTAATATTTTAGGACTCAGTGCGTTAGTTTTGCACAGAGCCTCGCAAATTCTGAGTATTTGATAAATGATTACCTGGATCTGTCTTCTCGGACTGAGCTCAGTGAGGCAGGGACTGGCTGGTTTGCTTGTACCCTAAGGAAGTGGCACAGAGCTTGGCACCTTGCAAGCCCTTACTTAGATGCTTGATGGATGAATTCAGGAAAGAGAAAGAGATAAGATGACACTGAAACTTTTCACTTACATAGAAAACAAACTTCTGGTTACCAAAGCGGAAAGGGGGTGGGAGGGATAAATTAAGAGTTTGGGATCAGCAGATACAAACTACTGTATAAAAAATAGATAAACAACAAAGTCCTACTGAATGGCACAAGAAACTGTATTCAATAGCCTGTAATAAACCATAATGGAAAAGAATATGAAAAAGAATATATATGTATATCTGAATCACTTTGCTGTACAGCAGAAATTAACACAACATTGTAAATCAACTACACTTCAATGAAAGAAAAAAGAAACAAGGACATTTTAACTTAATGCTCCAACATTGCTGTAGATGTGCCCAAGGAGGAAATGTGAGGAGAAAGTTAATCTCTCCTATACAGATGAGAACTGTGTCTATTGGCCCTTCCAGGTGGAGGGGCAGGTCTTCTCACCACCTACCTGTATATGTCTGGGACTTGGAGGTAGTGAACACCATGCTGGAGGACATTCTCTTCCTGACATCGGGTTCCTGGTCAAGTATTGTCATTATCACCTGTCTGTTCTCCACTGGCCACTCCAGGACAGCATCATTCTCTCCACTACACAGATGAAAGGCAAGTCCCAAGTACTCAGAGCTCCTGGAGCTCATTCTGCCATGAGGGTACAAGGTCAACCCCAAACCGTAGCCCTCTGAATTGTAGAATCGAGGGCTCTGAAGTTTGTCCCCTTTAACCGTGTTCTGCAGGACTTGAGAGAAATTCCGGACTGTCCAAACCCCTGCGGGGCATGGGGTTTCTGTCAAAGTGATGTCATCCAGGTAAATTCCCCCACTCGAGTTCTGGGGGTCACCCTTTGTGCCCTCGAAAAGGTAGCGAAACTTCTTTTCCTCTCTTAGTGTAACATGGGCAATTTTCCAATTTTGGTCAGAATCTCCTGAGGACAGAGAATAAAATTGGTGACAACTGTGACCAACATTTTTGGAGCACTTACTTGGAGCCTTGTACTGTGGCAGGTGCTTTGCATGAACGATCTCATGTAATCTTCACAACAAACACAGGAGAGAACTGCTATAAACTTGTTAAGGAACTTTTCCAAAGTCACATATCTAGTATGGGAAAATAGCTAAAAAAGAAAAATAAAAAAAGACACACTCTGATTTATCATAAAAGTCTTAATCACAAATTTGTTTTCCATTATTATTTCATTCTGCAGGTTCTGGGCTTTCCCCTGGGTTTGTTGGTATAAATGCACCCCACCCCCTTAATGTTAGCACTGAATGCACAAGTATTGGGCTGAACCATATAAAACAGACCTTTGATAAGTCAAAAGTCAAACAATGGCAATTTCATATGTCCATATTTACAGTCCTTGGTAACACAGCAAATTCTCAACTCTTAAAGGGCACCTAGCTGTCATCCCTCTATTTGAAAAAGATGCCCTGTAAATTTCAGCCAGAAAAGTGAACCCCTGAAAATCATTATTTGTAGCATTTTCTACCCACAGAGTGACCGGGGTAGAGACAATTTGGGCTCCCGTCCTTCTGAGTAGGCTTTACTAAGGAAGTCTTCACCCTTCAAGAACAGCAGCTTCTTCTAGAAGTACACAAAGAATGCTTCCTTTATCTCATTTTAATTGAGAAATTCTTTGTTGAATGGAAAACTGGAAAAATATGTCTTTCCTTTTCTGTTTATGAACGAACTACCACCACAATAAAAGAATGTAAGCGCTTAGCTTTTATAACCCTGGATCTTGATTTTCAGTCAGATTACTCTCACAACCAACTAACTACCTTAGCATTTTAAGGTTTTCATGATCTTCTTATAGAAATACGTAAAGTATCACTAAGGAATATATAAGTGACTTTAGTGAAGTTAATGGATACAAGTCACTTGCTTGCCACCAACTTCACAAGTAGGTTTCAAGTTACCTCAGTGTATTAAATAATGGCATCATTCAGTTTGCTGAAACAGATGCAGAAACACTTGTGGTCCACTATTTAACCACTTCTCTCCAGCAGCATCAATCCCTGCTTCCCTTTTCCCTTCCAATCTCCACCTTTGAATCACCAATTTTCTCTATTCTGGCTTTCTCCAAAGCTCTGGTGAGAACTAGATTTTTATATTCTGATTGGCCTTCTTTTTTCTTTCCCTGATTGGCCTCTTTCAATCGTATATTTCAGCCTCACCTGAGCCCGCAATTTCTGAATGGTTAAACATCCATTGAGTGGTTAAAACATGCCAGGCGTTATGCATTTCAAAGAGGCAGAAGGGAGGTGGAGGAAAGGAAGGAAGAGGAGACAGAGGAGGAGGAGGGGGAGGAATGATGAGGGGGAGGACGGCGAAAAGGGAGAGGGAGGGGAAGGAGGAGAAACAGCACAATCCCAAATATGAAGCCCAATCAGTCCTCGCAGGATGCCTTTAAGTACCTTGAAAGGTCTTCACCTTGACCAGCTTGCGAACGGTGCCCGTACTGTCATCCCTCCTGACCCAGACGACGAGTCTGTCTGAAGGGCTTCCTGTCATTTTATAGAAAAACTGCAGGCATTGCTGCTTCCTCTTTGGGTAAAGAATCCGAGACTCCAACAGGGCTGCCTCCTCTGCTATCCCCAAGCTGGTACTGAAGTACATGGAGTAGCCGGCACCTGCGGAGAGAGGAACTTAAATTCCCACCTCTGGCCACAAATACCCCAGGGTGCCCTCAGCCCAGGCAAAGTGAAACAGTGAGCAACAGCCATCCTCCAGGCAACAAAGGCTAGAACTCTTCTGGGGAAAATAAAAAGGTTGTTTGTCAGTAAATATTCTGTCTGTCTCCACGGACAGAAATGCTGGTCAAAGTCACAGCTCTCCACTGCCTCTTTTGATTGCCTTTGTTCCCAAGGTTGTGAAATGTATACCTCTGACTTAAGGAAATACAGGCTTTAAGCAAAGTTGATGGAATCTAATGTCTGTGAGACGAATTCCATTTTCTACATTAACTTTGTTGTTTAGAGATTCATTCCAAGGAAAAGAGCTGGCCTCCTAGCTGTATAAGAAACTGTGGGATTCAAAGATTTAGGAATTGGATTTTAAATATTCACAATGAGAAGGGTTCAGTTTCACCCTTTTGTAGCCTAATAACTGGGTGTACTATCAGTGGTAAAGAATCACCTTTACTGTGTTCTAAGAAGGGGCATTCAAGGCATATTAGGGACAAACTGAGGATTTCTCCTGAATGTAAAGAAAGCCTTGGAAGAACACTAAGAAAGAGGGGATAAAGGGTCTACATTTATGCCAGAAGCTGGGTTTGCCCAACTCATGTATCTCAAAATTCTCTCCCCCAAAACAAGAGCAGGTGGCTAAACAAATACATCACTTGGAAAGCCAGCACACTTTTTCAAAGGCAAGGGCAATGAACAATTCTTGCATATAAAGAAGTCATCTAAACTTACTCCAATACTCAACCTCTTACCAAATGCTCCACTCAAAACATTTCATCAAGTAAAAATGAAGTGAGCATCTACAGTTCCAGGTACTTTGACAATATGAGTCCTTGCCTCATCCTGCCTCACATATGGGGCATGAGGAAGGATGTTTAAATAAGCTTTCCACAAAGCTGAAAAATACCATATGTCTTTAATATATCATCAGGATAAATTATATTTGTCGGTATGTTCTTCTCAATACTTTATCTTACTAGCCTTAGACTTTTGTGTCGTGAATTGCTGAGGGCTTCGGTTAAGGTAAACAAGAGCTCACAGGGCTAAGAAGCTCTCCTGGTTATCCTTGCTCAGGAATTCCACCAGTTGAGGTCAGAAGTATGAAGTGCAAGTCCAATAACTCAAGCTGAGGAGTCAGGAGACCTGAATTCTTGCCCTAGAGCTGCCACTAACTGGGTATTCATTCATCTCTCTGGGATTCAAGTGGGAAGTGGCTTCTATCCTTCGAGCTCTTTGAGTCTATGCATCTACCTGAATAAGGCAGTGCTCTCTAGCAGAGGAAACCCCGTCCCATTATGTGCCTCCTGTGGAAAAGCATAATGGCTGGTCAAGTTAACCTGAGAAAGCATTTCTAGTTACCTCTCTGGGGTGTGGTCCTTTCCTTTCCTACTAAAATGCTAGAATATTCTTTCAGCAGATTCCTCTCACACGGAGATCACCTTTCTGTTTAGCTGGAACTTGCACATTAGCCTAGCAGCAAACCCACAGGAGAGATTAGATTAGAGGCTATGATGGAAATTTAAAGAGAGCTTCAGGCGTAGATCACCCTTTGGACACTGGAGATTATATGTTTAATAATCTGATGTGTAACAGAGACTTTCGCTCTTTGCCAAGGCGTGAGAAAGAGTGGCAATTGTTGACAACCTCTGACATTCTCCCTGGTGGCCTGGCATCTGGGTGATAAGCTGGGTCTCTTCTGTGAAGGAACTCTTACCAACTCTCCCACAGGCAGAGACTAAGGGACTTGATGATAGTTCAATCTTTAAAAGGCTATTATAATCTATAACCCCACCTGCTTCCAAATAGGGTTGGTACAATTTCAATGACAAGCACATAATAAAAGGGTGTTAAGATAGGAATTGAAAAATAAATACAACCTCTGGAGAGAAAGGGATGATGGGGGAAATAAGTAGGGAGTAAGGCTGCTGGTCTGCCTTTGAAGATTCTATATGCATTATCTCTTTCCAAGCTCGCTGTGAAGGATCAATAGCTTGATGGTCAGAGAGGCTTACAAAAAGCCAAAAGACTTAAACAGCAGCAACAACAAAAACAATTTCCTGGAGTCACAATTAGCAAGTGGTGGAGCCAGATTTTAAACCCGGGTCTCTCCTGACTTTATGGCTTTTTCACTGCACAAACCATGTACAGGAACTATCTGAAGCTGTTATCCAATATGGCAGCTACCAAACATATATGGTGATTGAGCACTTGAACTGTGGCCAGTCCAAAGTGAGATTTGCTGTAAGGATAAAATATACACCAGATTTCAAATACCTACTGTAAAAAAGTGTGAAGTATCTCATTAATAGTTTTTATATTGATTGCACATTGAAATGTTAAGATTTTGGATATATTGGGTTAAGTATATTACTAAAGAGAATTTCCCTTGTTTCTTTTTTTTTTTTTTTTTTTTTTTTGCGATACGCGGGCCTCTCACTGTTGTGGCCTCTGCTTTGCGGAGCACAGGCTCCAGACGCGCAGGCTCAGTAGCCATGGCTCACGGGCCCAGCCGCTCCACAGCATGTGGGATCTTCCTGGACTGGGGCACGAACTCATGTCCCCTGCATCGGCAGGTGGACTCTCAACCACTGCGCCACCAGGGAAGCCCTCTCTTGTTTCTTTTTTATGTGACTGTTAGAAATTTTTACATTACATATGTGGTGCACACTGTAGTTCCACTGGAGGACACTGCTGTTAGAGACATTGCCCTAATTTACAAAGTCATATATATATATATATTTGGCTACACTGGGTCTGCGTTGATGCCCGCAGACTTTCTCTAGTTGTGGCGAGTGGGGATTATTCTTTGTTACAATGTGCAGGCTTCTCATTGCAGTGGCCCCTCTTGTTGAAGAGCAAGGGCTCTATGCATGCGGACTTCAGTAGTTGTGGCTCGTGGGCTCTAGAGCGCAGGCTCAGTAGTTGTGGCACACGGGCTTAGTTGCTCCATGGCATGTGAAATTTCCCCAGACCAGGGATCGAACCCGTGTCCCCTGCATTGGCAGACTGATTCCTAACCACTGCACCACCAGGGAAGTCCCACAAAGTCATATATTTTTTAAAATTAAAAAAAATTTTTATTGAAGTATAGTTGATTTACAGTGTCGTTGTTAGTCTTAGGTATACAGCACAGAGATTCAGACAGGTAGATAGATAGATAGATAGATAGATAGATAGATAGATAGATAGATATAGATATTCCTTTTCAGACTCTTTTCCCTTATAGGTTATTACAAAATATTGAGTACAGTTTCCTGTGTTACACACACTCTTTATAAACTAGATAACCAACAAGTACAAAGTCATATCAACCATTATGTCTGTATCAGATTTGTCATCGCTTAAATGAAACTTTCTTTTGCATGCCCAGAATGTGGATGCTTTTTATTGCGTTAATAATAAAGATATGTTGGGCTTCCCTGGTGGCGCAGGGGTTGAGAGTCCACCTGTCGATGCAGGGGACACGGGTTCGTGCCCCGGTCCGGGAAGATCCCACATGCCGCGGAGCGGCTGGGCCCGTGAGCCATGGCCGCTAAGCCTGTGCGTCTGGAGTCTGTGCTCCGCAACGGGAGAGGCCACAACAGTGAGAGGCCCGCGTACCAAAAAAAAAATAATAATAATAATAATAATAAAATGAAATAAATATATGAGAAATGGTTTTTGTCCTCATTCAGAGTTCCAGGTTTTATAACTAGCATTCCAGCTGAGGCCAAACATGCCGGCTGCCATTTCCCTTTGAACCTGGAGAACCTCCTTAATGTACTTCCCTGCTGCCTTCACTGACCTGTGCATTTTCCCTCCAAGGTGTGATCTGCTTGTCCAGGTGGAATGCTATCCTCATGGACCCAGTCAGCATCATCTCTGGTACTCTGAATCATCCCACAGATGTTTGCCTTCTCAAAATCACAGTGGTCCAAAAAGGTGTGAGTTGTGGCTGCAAATGATATTTTTGTCACCTGGTTAAAAATTTAAGGCCTCTCATGTCAAATACCTAATGACTTAGTCTACTAAGATGTCATTGTTTTAGCAAGATTATGAGCCTTTCGTTATCTTGATTTTTCTCAATTGTAAGTCCTACCGTCATGCATTAGAGAGCAGAACCTGCCAACACAGATGCAGCCCTACACACTTCACAGAGTCAAACTATAAAAAGGCTTACCATCATGCTTTTCTGTAAATGCCAACCGTCGACTCCTTTAGATCAAGAATGAGGTACCTATTATGCTAGGCTTTGTTCTTAGTAGATCTTCTCTACATACATATTGAACAGGATTAAAGAATGTGTCTTTGAAGACCAGTGGGGCCATTTTAGAAAACATCCCAGCTCTGAGCATTAGAGGACTCCAGGAACCACTAACCTGGACAAAGAATTTAAGATACAAAATACTTTCAAGCCTATAACTATCTTGGGCTTTACATAAGGAGGCACTCTTCAAAGGGAAGCTGAAGAAGTTGGACAATTCCAGCTCCTTACATTGGCCCAATATTTTCACTTTACAGAACACAAACACATAATTGATTTTCATGACCATCTTGTGAGGTAGGTGTTACAATTTTTTCTAAGGATAGGGAAACTAATGTCCTTAATGAAATGGACAAATTAACAAAATTAACAAATTAACACAAAGGAAAATGTACAGGAAACCCGTAAGGTCAGGGTGTTTACCCAGTCTTCAGACCCAGAGGTACTCACTGCAGTTGTACATTCGGTTCAGCCTCTCCAAATCGATAGCACTGAAATCCAGGCGCTGCCCAATGATGGAGTTAAACTCAGGGATCTTGGCTGTGATGGTGGGGACACTAGCATTCTTGTTAAATGAGAAAGGCTCGTAGTGCATCAAAGACTCATAATCATAGGGTGTGTTGAGGTCTGTGATGAAGTTGTCATCATAGGTGTTAAAGTTGTGCTGATAACCTGTCAGGGAGGGAATCCACAGGTCCTGATCAGTCATGTCATTTCCCCATCCTATCCTCTTTGACTAGATACTCAAGCAGAGACCAAAATAAGGGAGGGGGGCAGAATAATTCATCTTTGATTTAAATATATATACATATTTAACATATTTTATAATTTGCACAATGCATATAAAATTAATATATATTAATTTTTACTAATAACATTGTAATGTACTAATATATTATATAATAGTACATACAATTATTTTAATGGATATTAAATAGAGAAACCCTGTGTGCAGCAACAAAGACTCAACACGGCCAAAAATAAATAAATTTTTTAAAAAGTAAGAGGAAGCTGGTTTGAGTGGGAAAGAGTCATGAGCTGGGGCTACCTTTCCCCAGGTCAGGAGAACTGATTCTGAGAATCTTTCCCTAACTCCTTGTTCAGTAAAATTGTGTGGTAGCTTGAAACCGGCATAGTAATTAAATAAATGGGTAAATACTCCCAAAGAGAAAAAAAATACATGTTATAATTAATAATAAATATATATATATTATTAAATATGTGCATAATATATACATATATTATAATGCAAATGTAATGTAAATATGCAATGCATGTTATTAAATGTATATTTAAGTCAAAGATTCATTTTTATACATATAAATAAATAAATAAATGTGTGTGTGTATGTATGAGGATTTAAGAAAGAGAAGAGAAGATATCAAAGTGGAGACAGGTATTCCTAATGGTAGGAAAAGGAATTTTTGAACTCAGGAAAATATTCAGGGCTGATGCATCTTGCTAACAGCCAAGTACCTCATCCACCAAGAGCTGTACCTGGCCAGCTCTCCAACAATTTAGGAAAAAGAAATCTAAGGGCAGAAGGAAAGTTTAGCACCTGGAGAGAAAGTGGCATCCTGTCAATCAAGGTTCACACTCTCCTGTTCTAGAAATTGCCCCATGGTGAGAAAAACAAAATAGGAAGAAAACTGATTTTCCTTTCAAAATAGAAAATGAAAATATTTTAAATGAGATTAGCATAAGTAAGAGAATATGCCCTGCAATGTGAAATGCTGAAATGAGAAACCACCCAGATACTCTTTTAATCCAGCAGCCATCAGGAATTTACTGGTTCAGCTGCAATAATGGGAAGTTCACAGGTTTTTAATTCCCTTCTTAGGGAGTGATAGAAAAACTGAATGAGAATACTCATAACTCTCCCAGTCAAAACTTCCCACCTTCATCATCTCTTTCTCCCTTTCTAGCTTCCCATCCAACTGTTTTTAATAATTAGAAGAAAATGTGACCAACTTTCAAAGACATCAACTCAGGTACACTCAGGATTGGAGAAGTGTGGTACAGCCTGGCAGATGCTTTTGGAAAAGCCCATGAACCCCTTTGATCAAGCAGCTGCATAGCACAGGGAGATCAGCTCAGTGCTTTGTGACCACCTAGAGGGGTGGGATAGGGAGCGTGGGAGGGAGGGAGACGCAAGAGGGAAGAGATATGGGAACATAAGTATATGTATAACTGATTCACTTTGTTATAAAGCAGAAATTAACACACCATTGTAAAGCAATTATACTCCAATAAAGATGTAAAAAAAAATCAGTCTCCTAAGATAAACATAATGAGCTAACAAAAATTTCCACTGTATTCTAATAAATGTATAGTCTCAAGTTTATATTCCAATATCCATAGAACTATTAAATAAAATTTTGAACATCAAAAAAAAAAACTTGTTTTAACTATAAAACGACGATACTGATGTTACATCCTCCGAACTCACAGGGGTTTTATGGGGACTAAATCCAAGAGGGATCAAAGCATTTTCAAAGGTGGGATAGAACTGCAAGAAATAAATAACCCCAACAGGGAAGGAGGAAACTCATTCCTTCCAGAGCATGTGGTCCAGGGATGGCCATTAAGGGGGCAAAATTATAAAAAGCATCAAGGTAGTGTGAGGACTTGGGCGTGGATCTGGGATCTCCTGGTAACTCTCAGTGGTATCTTAAGCAAGGTACTTTCAATTCACTGGCTGTTTTCCTTAACTTGCAATAAAATCATCAGGTTAGAATAGATCGTTTTATTCTTTATTATCCAACGATACTTATCAGAATGCTTTACCAAATAAATGTTTTTAATACATTTTAAAATTTAACTCAACACATTTTTGTCATGCCTACTATTTACTGGGATGTGTGTTAGGTGAGTGGTAGTCCCTGGCAGTGACTAGGACAGGCATGGTCCTTCAGGGAACTCACAGCCGAGAGCTTGAAGAGGAAGTGATCTTGTAAACCAGAGCTCATGGGCAAACCTTTTGTGTAAACGGTCAGATAGAAAATACTTTTGGCTTTGCAAGATGTATGGTCTCTGTCACAACTACTCAACTCTGCTGTTATAGCACAAAACCAGCCATAGGCAGTATGTAAACAAATGGGCATGGCTATGTTCCAATAAAACTTTATTTACAAAAGCAAACAGATATGGCCCACAGACTGTAATTTGTAGACCCCTGCTAGACCTCAGAAGTGTTTTGCTTAATAAAAGGAAACAGATCCAGAAAACACAATTCTGACTTTAGAAACAGAGATGGATTTAGGGAGAGAACTATATTGCCAATAGAGTATCTTCCTAGATTAAATAATAAGATTGCCATCAACTGAAGATGAGATGCAATAAAGTCATAAATTACCCTGAACAATAATACTGCCCTTGCTTATGATCTAAATTGGATTTGATGTCTCATTTGAGAAGAGTTCTCCAGTGATTGCAAGCAGTTTAGATATATGAAATTACACCTAATGAAAACACAGACAGGAGATGAGCAAAGATGGTGAGTCATTCATGCTCAACCCAAAGCTGAGCATGTCTGCAAATTATCCTTGTAAGTGTACAGGAGACCTCATATGAAAGTGAAAGGAGACCTCATATGGCCTAAAACTATCTTAGAAGCACCTAGCATTGTGTTCTTCAAGACTTAAAAATGCTAATGTTTTCTGCTTCCTCATGTCATTTTCAGCAGAGTTAAGTATATAAGAGAAAGTAAGAAATTCAGGCCTCTAGCAAATTCAGACGAAGTCTAATAGTGCCCGGAGCCTCCCAAGCAGAGACTCGGTCCTTTGATCTTCATTCTCCTGTCGCATCTACACAGACCCAGATATAAGGCAATTACCCCTGGGAGACAAATGTACTGTCTTTGATCTATTATTTCATACTTGGGTGAATACTGTCTAGAACTTCTCTAGATTGTACCGGGGGACAAAGAAGAATATTACTTGGCCTCTAGCTCAGTGGTTGAATGGTAGGATGAGTGGGAGTATATGTGTGGGTCCAATCCTGGTAACAGATTAGGCTTTTACAAACCACATAGTTTCCCCTCCTCCCACCACTACTCCACATTCATGAAATATCAGAATAGGAGGTGCCGGAAGGGACACAGATTTAGAAACCCCAGAGGTGATTTTGATGGGATTAGCCATCTGTACCCCCGCCTCCTGTGAGATCCATGGTTACAGCTTACTCCAAAATGAGCTAGTTCTGGCAGAAGTCTTTTGGAGACAGATATTTAATGTTAAAGTATGGCCAGTTCCTCCAAGTCCCTAAAATTATTAGAGATGCACTGCAATCTGTGAACTCATATGTTAAATTGGGATCTAAATGAAACAGATAATTACAAGACAATGATTTGCTTCATGAAAACCATGTGTGGTCATAGTTAAGGCACTTCCAATACATTAAAGTTTCATTAAGCTATCACTGCCCAAAATAATGCTTTTCCACTTCCTGAACTAATTCCTAATCAAAAATGAGGTGTTGGGACTTCCCTGGTGGTCCTGTGATTAAGATTTCACCTTCCAATGCAGGGGGTGCAGGTTTGATCCCTGGTCAGGGAGCTAAGACCCCACATGCCTCACGGCCAAAAAAAACCAAAAGATAAGAGAGAGTCAATATTGTAACAAATTCAATAAAGACTTTAAAATCAAAAGAATCTTTTTTAAAAAACTAGGTGTTTTCAGAAACACAGCATGGAATTTTTCCCCCACCCATTGGGAAACTGAGTTATTACGTTTTCGTCAGAATTGTTAGAATAACTGCATAATAATATGTGAAATAAAACTGTGTTATCCTTTACTGTGTTATCCTTTATGAGCTGGGGGCAGAAGGAAAGAGGTGCTTAGAAAGGAGAAAGAAAAGACTTGTACATTTTGATTAATCAGAAAAACTATTAGCTAGAATTAACACAATTGGGAGTGCAAATTCAGATAAAAGTTGGTTTTGTTATGTTTTTTGCTGTAGTTGTTGTTTTGTTTTTAAGCACCTATTGTTGATTTGGTAAAGCACCAAAAAAAAAAAACATTCTGGAGCATGTCTTAGGATTATCATACAGTCAACTAGACCTCATGTAGTTTTCTAGAGCTACACAAGATTTCACATGCAGAAAAAGGACCCTGCCATCCTCAGAGACCTAATTCATTTTACTCACTGAGACAGGAGAATAGAATTTTAGATAGATTTTCAACAAAAACATTGAAACAAAGCAAGAGCTTTTGATTATCAGTTAACCCTACATTTAGTTAACCACCATTCACCTTTCCCTGAGACACTTACATGGGATCAGTTGTGACCAGATGAGCACAGCCTACAGGAGAGGTCATATTTTGTGTTCCTTCTGAAGAAATTGAAGCTCCCATTCATACATAGGTTTGGCTTGGTCATCCCAGGGTTGGGCTGAGCAAGTGATAAAGATAATAGTACCTTGGGTTCATACACACCTGGAAGAATTTCATCCCACCAGATGGTCACATAATCATCCCGGTCCGTCCTTGACTGCTCATGGTAGAACCCCAGAGCATGCAGGATCTCATGTTCAATGATGGCCTTATAGTCGCATCCCTGGCCAATGGAAAGGTTCTGTCCTACGTGTTGGTCGCCAACCTCAGACCAGCACCTTTAAAGAGAAGAAAGAAATTTTCTTCTAGAGAATTCTTTTTTTTTTTTTTTTTTTTGCGGTATGCGGGCCTCTCACTGTTGTGGCCTCTCCCATTGCGGAGCACAGGCTCCGGACGTGCAGGCTCAGCGGCCATGGCTCACGGGCCTAGCCGCTCCGCGGCATGTGGGATCTTCCCAGACCGGGGCACGAACCCGCATCCCCTGCATCGGCAGGCGGACTCTCAACCACTGCGCCACCAGGGAAGCCCTAGAGAATTCTTAAACAGCTGTAATTCATAGGATTCCAAAACACAAATTAGGTTAGGTTTGCAGAAATTTAGGTTTGATTTCCAAAAGAAACTATTAATAGCATTCTCATCAACATAGGGCACTGGTGAAAAAAGCAACATTCCCTGGAGAGAATATTATGCAGGCTTTAAAAGCGATAGGCCATTATAAAAGTGGCCATTTTTTAAAGTGATAAGCCATTATAAAAGTATGCCTACATACTCAGAGGCAAATCAATCCTAATAATGCATCAAGTAAAAAGAAGTAAAAATTGGCATTTTTCTTCACCTTCATAAACCCATGGGGCATTCCAAAGAACAACACTATTGCTTTTATACCACAAAGCTGTCTCTGAGCAGTGGCTGTGGTTGATTTACATCTTCTTCTTTACATTTTCATGACTTTTCAAATTTCCTATAATCAGCAGGCATATATTTTATGATCATAAAAAAGAACCTCATTAAAAATGCAAGTTAATCAAGTTCATTTCTTGGGGTATTACCCAATCTGCAGCATTATGACAACACACAGCAGGTGGCCTAACTTATGTCTGAAGAGCTCCAGGCAAGAAGGACCCATAAATTCCCTCAGAAAATGGTGGACTCAGGAACTGCTAGCAGATACTCTAAATTCCTCGTGTGTAGCCTCTTTCCCTCTTTTCCCCAATTATTTTTGTCTTTTCTCGTAAATCTGATTTTCCACCTCAACAAGGATCTATACCTTAACCAATGCTCAACAGAATAAGAGATCTGACAATAGTTTAAATGCTACCAGTGAATTGTGAGTTCTTTGGTGACCATCACATTAAATTACCTGCCACTGTTTTCCCAAGATTGCTAACATCATAAAAGTTCAAAGGCTAATAGGCTTGATTTCTACTCAGAGATAAACCTTAGTTATTTTCTAACAACTTTATTAAGGTATACTTTACATACCATAAAATTCACCAATCTTAAGTGTACAATTCAATGATCTTTAGTTAATGTACTGAGTTGCTCAAACATCACCATTATCACATTGCCTGACGGTAGCATTTTATTACCAATTCAGAGCTTACTCTGCAAAATATCCACAATCCAGAGGAAGCATCTATTATTTATCTTTTTTTAACATCCCTCCCCAAAAGAAAGGTGTAAGTTGCAAAATACCATAACTCTACCACTCTGTAAATATTTGACCTTGTCCTTCTGAAAGAGCCCAGTTAACCTCCAGCTTCAGAGGACCAGGATCCTGAAGGGTTTGGGGCACTTTGGGCCAGCCCCTTTCCTGGACCCTCTTCCTCCCCTTTCCCCTCCCCTAACTTAAATGTAATAGAGACATCTCCCGACCACAGTCAATGAGTCCCTCAAGTTCGGGTTTTCCCTCTCTTTCCACCTCCCATTTGTCCTTCCCTCTCCTCTGCCTCTACATCCTTCTCCTTTCTTCATCTCTCTGACACTCAGCTTGGCTCTGCCTGATGCTTCACTTCACACTATGTTAGAGGTCCTGCTTCTGCGGTCACCATAGCATACTAGAACTATTCACTTGTTATTACTCCACCACCCCTACTTGCCAAGCTTACACCTTTTGAGGTCTAAGACTCTTCTCGAGAAGCTAAAACGTGCTAACTTCCTTCTTTACGTCTGTTATCCATCCATGATTAACAAAATCCCCACCTTCGGAACTAGATAACGAAATCCAGGCAACACCTAGAGGCCATGTTGGGAACTGCAGTGTGAAGAGATACCTCCAGCTGGGTCTTGAAGACACAGACCTACAGAGTCATGGCAGATGGTGGCTTTGCTTCCCAACTTCATCTAGCTCAGACTGGTTGACATAAACACCGCTGAAGACAAAGGTCTTCTTTCTTGATATACCATTTATTTCTTCTTAGAAATAAGTAACTCTGAAAAGCAAATCTACATCTAGAACTTTTCAAAGAGGTCCAGCCATCAGAGTACTATAATTTAAAACAGAGCCATCAAAAGGATGCATTTTATACTTTAATAAACCTGACTTAAAAAAAAAGGACTGTAATTTAAAGCATAACCTCAACTCAGGAAAAGAACTGAGATGAGTCTCCCTGGTTCCCCATGGTATCCAAACAATTCATTCTCTACAGAGCTCATTAAAAATGTGATGCCACTTTAAAAAATTCACAGTGAAAGATTTGATTTTGCTTTTAGTTTCTTTCAATTTATTCTTTTAGCCTTTGAAAGAGATGTGTCACTTTTTATAATCAAAGGATGTGTGATTTTCACACTCTGTAAAATTTCATACTAACCCATCAAACTTCTGAAAGATGATGTATGAGCTCTCTCCTTCATAGGGCTTGAAATCCACACAGGACTTGAGGCGGAACATTTCAAAGGCATAGAGAATAGCTCCTTTGGCATTCAGTGCTGCAGAAAGCAATAAAAATATCAATGAGCCTTAGCTAGCTCTTGGATAATATATATAACCTATAAATATAGAAAATCATGCCACCACATGAAATCCACTGGGGTCCATGACAGTTTTTTAATAGTAAATAAATTCCTTGAAAACTAAAACTGACAGATTATTTGTGGATATAAACACTAAGTGCATATGTTAAATACATAATGTATATATATCTACAAAATAAGAATACAGTTACGTATGTGTGGCTGAACAAAATCATAGCTTCCCCACTTTCTCCCTTTCCTTATCCCCCATTTAAGCAGAAGTTCTGAGTACCTTCCCTCAGGACAGCTGCATGGCAGAGCACAAGACAGAAGTAATTCAAGCCATTTCTGTCTTCTGGATAAAGTGTTTTGGAGAGCATTGAGAAAGGGATTCCTTCCCCCAATCTAAAAAGTCACCCCCTCTTGCTAGAGGAAGAGAGCAGAGCTTACAGAGGTTTATGGCTTCTGAAAGCATAAGAAGTACATGTAATATTTATGCTGCTTCCCTGTAGGACCCCCAATAGATGGCAAGCCTAGACAGGCAGCTCCTCAGGCAGCCTTAGAAAAGATTTCTGTAACCCAAGTTTGGAACCAAAGCAGCAGAAGCCTTATGGACCTATAGATGCCTGTTAGTAACCTTTGTGGATCAATGACCAAAGATCAAATATCATTCCTTTTCCCTAATCTGCACGTGTACATACCTTGGTATTGCATAAGACAAGGATGGGTGGGGTAGAAAGATACTCCAAAGGAAAGGAGATTGTTTCTTACCTTGTGTGTGTGTGTGTGTGTGTGTGTGTGTGTAGTTTTTAATCCCATCAACTTGTTGGAGGTAGGTCTCTAAGTTACAACTTAAGCTAAGTTCTATAAAATTAAATTATATTCTTGCACATTTGATTTTCAGCATTCTTTCAAAGAGTTTATAATTCTTGGCAGTTCACCACATACTTATCTCATATTTTTCTGGCTCTTATTTAATAAACTACTGAGTTGGAGACTCCACCACTCAGATGTCATAAAATCATATTCAGGTCATTAAAGAAAGTCATTGGAATAATTAGTAAATTAATTGTGGAAACAGCACACACAGCAACAGCAAGAGCATGCATTAAAACTATTGGACAATGTTCATGGACTTTTACCTATTCTTACTGAGAAACATCTATAATTTGAAGATATGTACCTAAGACAGCTTGGTTGTTACAAAAATATAAGGAAAAAAGTTTGATTATAATGAAAGTCACACTTTCTATAAGATTGTGTTGCTTTTGTTATCTTCAAGCCAAATAGTGGAAACACTGAGAGTGGTTGATTTAAAAATCACATCTCTTCTGCCTTCCCTACATCTGCGTAGGTTGTGAAAGGGGAATTAAACAACTCTGTAATAATTTTGTAAAAACTGTCCTGACATCATTCAAAAGAAAAAAACGGAAATAAAGCCCACTTGAAGTCTCCTTCTTCACCATAAAGCCAACCCTGAGTGCACGTCCTCTGAAAACCACACTTGATGTTTTGTGTGTTACATAGGTGGTTTCCTCTCCTTAGGACACTGTTAACTCCTTGAGAGAAAGGACCTTATCTTTTGCCTCATTGTTTCCTAGTTCCCAGTTCTTTACTCTGCCCTGACATGGTAGGTTTTACATGGATCTGTCTTGAACAATCATGTTAGTTTTGAAAACCACTAGTCTTTTTTATACCTGGATCAAATAATATGAGAAGAGTTCATTTCAGATACCAATGACTACATATTGGAAGATTAGCATAGGAAAGCTAACTATATTTGGTTTAAGAATCCTTTGAGAGGGGAAAAGTGGGGCAAAGGAATAAATTAGGAATTTGGGAGTAACATATACACACTACTGTAAATAAAAATAAACAACAAGGACCTACTGTATAGCACAGGGAACTATACTCAATATTTTGTAATAACCTATATGGGAAAAGAATCTGAAAAAGATTCTTTTTACATAAAATATAAAATGAAATCACTTTTCTGTACAACTGAAACTAACACAACATTGTAAATCAACTGTACTTCAATAAAAATAAATAAAACTTTTAAAAAAGAATGCTTTGAGAGAGTTTTTCATTCTGATAATAGGGGAGGAATTTGAATCTGACTAACCCTCCCACAGTTAACAATTATTAAATTTAGGAAAAATTAAGAAAGGAAACTCTTTGAAAGGATACACCTTAGGCACTGGAAAATGCCTAAAATGGGCAGAAACTGAAGGAGGGTTTATTCTTGAAAGAAGGAAATGTCATTGGTTAAGATTCCCATTGATACAACTTTGTACATGAGAGCACAGCTTAATATAAATATTTATAAATATACATACATAAGTATTTGAACAACACCAACAATCACCTTGACCTATTTGACACTGATAGGCTAATATGACCTAAAACTGTAGAATACAGGTTCTTTTCAAGTGCACATGCAATATCACCAAGCTAGATCATAAAGTAGATCACAAAACATATCTCAGTAAATTTCAAAAGACTGAAATCTTAGGGAACTGGTTCTCTGACCTCAAAAAAATAAACTTGAAATCAATAATAGAATATCTAGAAAAATTCCAAATATTTGGAAAATTTTAAACACACTTTTAATTGACCCATGGTTTTAAAAAATCACAACTGAAATTAGAAAATATCTAAACTAAATTTGAATAAAGATACAACATATCAAAATATGAAGAAAGTAGTCAAAACAATGCTTCAAATAAAATTTATGGCTTTAGATGTCATATTATAGCATTGTATTTTATGAGGAAAACAAAGACTTAAAAATATGATACAAATTTCCACCTTAAATGTAAAAAAAGAAGGGCAAATTAAACCTGAAAAAAGTAGAAGAAAGGAAATCATAAAGACAAGAGCAGAAAGCAAGAAAATAAAGAGTAGAGAAGCAAGAGAAAATTAATAAGTCAAAAGTTGGTTCTTTGAAAGGATTAAGAAAATCAATACACTGCTTTTTAAAAAGAAGGCAAGTCACAGACTGGGAGAAAATATTCATCATATATACCTGACATAATTTATCCATAAAATATATAAGCTCTACAAATAATGAAAAGACCAACAATATAATTTTAAAAATCATGAAAGAGTTGGACAGACACTTCATAAAAGAAGATACGTAAAGAGTCAATAGCACATGAAAATGTGCTAAATATTATTAGTCATTAGGGAAACTCAACTTAAAATCACAGTGAGATACCATTTCACAACCACTAGAATGGCAACAATTAAAAAGATTAACTCCACCTATGTTAGTGATAAGGTGGACCAAATGGGACACAGACATTGCTGCTGAGAATGAAAAATGTCACAGCCAATTTGAAAGATTGTTTGGCATTATCCTATAAAGTTAAACATATATTTACCATAGGATCAAGCAATGCTATTCCTAGACATTTATTTACCCAAGATAAATAAAAAACACATATCCACGCAGACTTGTACAAGAATGATCACAGCAGCTTTCTTCACAATAGACTCCAAACTTGAAACAGCCCCACATCCATCAACAGAAAAATGGATAAACAGTTGCAATATATTCAGACAAAGGAATACTAATGAGTAATGAAAAAGAATTAACTACTGGCCCACCACAATACAGAAATATTTAAACATGGTAAGCAAAATAAGCCAGATACAAAAGAGGACATACTATGAGATTCCAGTTATCTGCAAATCAGTTGTAAATCAGGTAAATCTAATCTATAGGGGAAAAAATTAGAATGGTAGTCTCTTGGGGAGTGGAGGTGGGGATTGGCTGGAAAAGAGCACAGGGGAACTTTCTAGAGTATTGGAAGTGTGGGTTGCATAAGTCTATGCATTTCTCAAAAGCCTGGTTTGTGTATTTCACCCTATGTAAATTTAACTTTAATAAAGGAATTTATACAAATGTCAAACTCTAATTAGAATGTTTTGCTTTTCGCAATGGTATGAGCCCAGGCACCCGAACTCCTTTTTTAACTTGAAGGTGATTCTCATGTGATGCTACTTGAGAGTCACCACTCTATCCTCACAGCTGCTACCTTATTTCAGGCCACCTGTCTTCAGTTTTTGTGTCTATTCATCTGTCACCTACCTTGCAGCTAAGGAGACCCTGTTACTCAAGGTGTGACCAGGGGACACACCTTGAGTAGCTGAATCTGGCACGGAAGAGATTCAGTAAGTACGCTTATGTCTTAATGGGAAGGTGGTGGCACGGGTGAGACAAATAGGAAGAAAAATCATCATGGGGAAGAAAATCCATTTTAAAATTAATGTTTCTTAAATCATATCCCAGTAAATAGGGATGCTCCTTGAATTTCCAAGTGCACTGTCAAACACTGGGGAAAAACAACTCAGCTCAATTTTCCATAAAATAACTGAGAACAACAGCACTTGTTACTATGTAGCTTTTCTCCAGAAAAGGCATGGGAGGCAGTACTGATAAAGAGTGATGGAAAATTCTTGAAACATAATCTATGTCTCCTGAGAAGGGGAGCAGTGCAGCAGCTCATTAAAACTGAGCAACATTGTCCTAGCTTCCCCTCTCCTCTTGAATCTTCCCCATCCACAGAGGACGGGCCTCCCAGACAGGCATTGCATCATGGTGGCTGCTGAGCTGTCAGTCAGCTGCTTGATGTCAGTCAGCCAGTGTCCACGCGTGGCTTCTAATATTTATTTATTTCCACCAATTACTATTTTCAACAATGAACAAAATGCAACTGATTTCAGTCCTTTATATTATGAGAGAGAAAAGAATAGAAAATTTTAATACAGAGGAACAAGGACAATGAACATATGAAATATAGTCTTTTCTATTTCTCAAAAGTGTGACATGTTTGTCTTGCAACAGAAAGGGAAGAAATCAACATGTTGAAACTAGTATCCTGGTACCATATTTAGATTCACCTAAACAAACTGCTATTGCAAGTGCACATTTTTCATTGCTATGATGTCAAATTATATTTCATTTTTGTTCTTTGTGTTGCTCCTGGTCTGATTAACATGTTAGTGTGTTCTGCATTTTAAAAATCATTATTTGATACTCTGTATCTCAGACTGGTCAAGCAGCATGGGTTCAGATGTAATGTCATGCCTCTCATACCATGAGGTAAAGAACTGTCAGAGCTTAGAAACCCTCTTATACGTTGGCAGTTACCCCAAGTCTGAAGCTGACGATCAGGAGGAGAGGTGAGAGAGAAGAATTCAACTCAAAACTCCTAATGAAGAACAATTAATCTTACCCAGATTGTCAGCCAGGATGTAAGGGATGGGGAACTTCCACCTGGTGTTGGGGTCTCTCAGGCCATTTCTGGAATTCTGCAGAAACAAAGGCAAAGGTGACTGGACAGCTGGTCCCCTTGGCTTCCCCCTTCTCTAAACTCTCACACCACAATCTGTCACACAATTCAAACGGTTTAGTCAATTTGTCTTCTGATTATATTGTAAAAACAATAGAAGTTCATTATAGACATTTTAGAAAATTCCAGAGAAATTTTTTAAGAACCAAATAAAGGTGACCTACAATTCCTCAAAACTGAAATAGCCACTTTCAATATGGTGGTGGATTTCCTTCTCTCTCATGCTTCACTTATTAGGAAAATTGGATGGACAAGCAATTTAATAATTATAGACTCTTTTGTACTGTTCGCTAATGTTTTCATCAGTTTTTGTTTACCAGCAACCACAGTGGAAGTCTTTGTGGGTACAGATTATAGATGAGATTCTTTCATCTCAGTGGCTGGACACAGAGCAGAAGCTCACCATCCTATGACACAGCCAGTCCTGGGGGGAATGTTACTGTGTTCCTAGCAGGTACTCACCTGTAGAAAAATGTCCCCCTGAAAGAGGTCCAAGCCTGCAGCTAGACATGGATTTTAAAAAAAGAAATATTTGAATGAGAATTACTAAAAGGGATCTCTCAAAATAAAATGAATCTTTTCTATTGTACGTCTTTAGTTGTTAATCTTTATGTGGTGAAACTCTTTTGAAACAATGCAAAAATTTCTTCTAATTGAACAAATGTAAATAGCCAATAAATATCAGATATAGTCACATTCTCTATCGTCATTTTTGGAACAAGAAACCTAGAGGGCATTATGCTTAGTGAAATAAGTCAGACAGAGAAAGACAAGTACTCTATGCTATCACTTATATGTGGAATCTAAAAAATAAAACAAACGAGTGAATATAACAAAACAGAAATAGATATAGAGAACAAACTAGTGGTTACCAGTGGCAATAGGGAAGGGGGTTGGGAAGGGCAAGATGGGGGTAGAAAGATTAAGAGGTACAAGCTACTATGTATAAAATAAATAAACTACTAGGATATATTATACAGCACAGAGAATATAGTCAATATTTTATAATAACTGTAAATGGAGTATATCTTTGAAAATATTGAATCACTCTGTTGTACAACTGAAACTAATATTATGGTGTAAATCAACTATACTTCAATAAAAAAAGAAAAGAAATCTTGTCCAAGAATCTTAAAAGTAAGAGACAAGTTAGAAGGAATGTTTTTGTTCATTGACTTCATTGACTTCAAAACTCTCACACGTTGGGGGTCAAAATGGGACTTCCTGAGACAGGAAATGAGGTACCAGGTGGTCAGCAGCTGAGTGAGCTATAGAATTTCCGACTTCCCGTCCAGGGTCCTTTCTGCTATTGTACTATCCTTCTTCCCCACCCTAGCTGAATGGGTTGATTTTGCTCTTCCCCATGAAAAAACAATGGTGCCCTCCAAAGCCAAGCTCAGGGTGCTGCCCTGATAATAAAGAAGACCTGGCAAATATGGGTAGATCCATTCAAAACCATGGCTCCAAACATCTGCTGTCAGGACCTTAGCAGAATACACTTTCTCCCTGATGGCATTGGCCTCAGAGTGTTTCTGAAAGTAAGATCCTTAAAAGGGAAGATCCTGGTGGGATAACTAAGGTCATTTAAAAGAATGTCACTTCTTATTACAGCCCTAAAATTTGACAAGCAGCCTTCCCTTGAAAACACAGACTACTTCAGACAGAATCATCAGATCATACTTCATTCTGAGAACAGCCCCTGATTTACAGCTGGAAAATCAAACTAGAGGACAGTCACCATAACTTCACATGGAAACAGGGATCTCATTTGGCAAAGCTTACAGCTCATTCGGGAGCTGGGTTCAGGCTCTGTAATGACACTGTGGAGGTGTTATTATGATGAGGCTTCCTGGTTGTGCTTGTTAATGACAACTAAGGCTGTCCCTGAATCACTCCCTTCCTCACGCACATATTTCCTAGATTTGCTTAACCTCAGGACCCTAACCTAGTCATATAACAGCATAATTAAACAACAGCAAACAGCAGTGATGCCACTGCCTAACAGGCAGCAGGACCCAGGTTTTGAATTGCCTTTTCAGTAGGGCTACTATGGGCTGGTCCATCCATACTCTTGCCTAGGCTGGTCCTGGGCAAAATTATGCATTTCTTGACCCCTGGCCTGGATGAGGGTAGGGCTCTCCCAGAGCAATGTGAAGAAGCCTACTGGGACCTTGGCTCCAAGGGCTGGTCAGCATGGATGGGGTCACAGAGGAGTGAGGGAGTGCAGTAGGAGAATTTCACCAAGAAGTACAGATCCATTGAAAGCAAGCCCCAGCCTGTTCACTACCCAATTTGTTCATGTAGCATATACTTATTAAGTGCCTAATGTGTCCTACACCTTGTTATAGATGCTGGGGATATAGTGGAGAACAAAACAAAGCACTCAGGGAGATGACATTCTTGATTGGAGAGGAAGGGGATACAAATAAATAAATAAATGTAAAGTATGGCTGATGATGAAAAGCATAATTGAAAAAAACCCCCCATAAAACAGAGTAAGAAGGAAAAGAGTGCTGAGGTGAAGGAGGGTTGATATTCATAAATGGTGGTCAGGGAAGGCCTGCCTGAGGAGGTGGCATTTAAGCAGAAATCTAGTGGAGTGGGGAGTGAAGGAAGGGAATTGAAGGCAGAGGTAACAGCAAATAGAAACATCCTGAGGCAGGAAAGCCTTGATGGTTAGAGCAGCCTTAATAAGTGGGAAATAAATCTAATCTCATTGGTGTTGAATCCTCTGGGGGATTCTGATGCTAAAGTTTGAGAAGCACTGTTCTAAAACCTCAAGGCTTTCCTGCCTCAGGACCTTTAAGATACAGCAGATCCTCTGAATTACATACACCTTGACTGCCTGACTTTAAAGAGAGGTCGCTTGATGCCTGGCTCTGAAGTCTTGAGACCCATTCACCCATTTACTTTCCTAAGTGATTTCTACTTTGCCCCTGCAATCATTCTCAAGGTTTTCCAACTAAATATCACCTAGACTGACTTCTCTGTAAATGGGACAAAGCCAGAGGAATTTACCCCTAAGGTATGGGATTTTTTAGTTTTACATTCTTCATATAGGACTGAGCTATTAAGCTATGAGTCAAAAGACCTGGAGGTGAGCTCTATCACTGCCATCTGTGATCTTTGGTGAGTCAACTTGACCCAAAGGAGCCTCCTGTTCCTTCCTGCAAAATGAAAATAGCACTCACCCCATTACATAATTTTTTTTTTTTTTTTTTTTTTTTTTGGTACGCGGGCCTCTCACTGCTGTGGCCTCTCCCGCTGCGGAGCACAGGCTCCGGATGCACAGGCTCAGCAGCCATGGCTCACGGGCCCAGCAGCTCTGCGGCACGTGGGATCCTCCCGGACTAGGGCACAAACCCGTGTCGCCTGCATCGTCAGGTGGACTCTCAACCACTGCGCCACCAGGGAAGCCCCCCATTACAGAATTTGACAAATAAATATGCAATTGGATATGAAAGCTTTTGTAAACTATAAGGTACTTATGATCATGAATATGGAACCTCTGTTTCCCACCAATTCTAACCAAAAATACCCAGAATATCACGGCTTCTCCCTCATTTTAGAGACAGGACGAGAAAGAAAAGAGAGACGATTACTTGGCATCTCTCTCCTCTCAGTAATGGATGAGACCAATGGATTTCTTCAAGGAATGTTTTTGTGGACAAGATGTCGAAACAGAGACACTTTACACTCTTCTCCAAGTCCAAAGCAAAGAGTTGTTAGTGAATATGACGGGCCACTAAAGGGACTGGGGTTTTTTCCCCACTAAATATAACCAAAGGCATATTCCTTACATTTTTCTTTAGCAAGCAAAATAATCATCCATTTTCCCTTCTTTTTTCAAAATGAAAACTGGAAGAATAAATTTTTTACCAACAAAAATCTTGTTATATATTTCTAGATCCACTGAGCACTCACTAGTTCTAGAAAATTTGGTCTAACCATTATTCTCTTCCCACATTTCTATTTTCAGAAACTCTGCAAATTCTAATGAGGCACGAATGAACAGTTCTCTCCTAAAGTTACCCAATACCATACTATGAAGGTTAAGAGATTTTCAGCAATTCTATCACAGGATTTTAAATTACTTAAAGGCATTAATGATGGCAGAAATTACACCCACCTAAATTGATTTCTGAAATATCCTTCTGTTCATCAAACTCTCCATCATGTACTGTTAAAAGTGGGGGAAAAAATTGTTACCAGTCTTGCTGAAAAATGAGAGAAAGTTCAGAAAACACTCTATACATTTCAATTAGTTCTTACCATTTCCCTTAGAAAGATGCTTAATCTGAAAAGAAATAAAGATACAGTAAATGGATAACATATACTACAATGAATATTTCTAAATACCATGAAGAGCAGAACCTACTTACCGATACAGCTGCTATGTGGGCAAAAAACAAGTTGAAAGAGAGAATGCAAGCAGATCTCTTCCAAATCATTTTTGCAAGTGAACAGATTTTAGCAAAGACACCTTGTGATAAATACTTGGACCTTGCTCTGGCTGTTATATTAGAAACTTTGACCCTTATATATGTTCTGTAGCATTGAAGTCGTCAAAGAAAATGTCTTTGCCCCACTTGAGGACAGGTACTAAGTTTAACAGAAAAGCTCAGGTTCCAGAGACCAGGGAAAAGTTTGAAAAAGTTAATATTGAAATAAGCATTTAAAAATAAATGACATTCCTATACACTAGCAATAACTGTTCATACAATATATTAGGTAAAAGATCCATTTCACAATAGAAATAAAAATAATCTATAAAATGATCATAAATTACTTAAATCTAATAAAAATGAACTAGAGTTATAGGTAAATGTTATAAAGCAATCAACAAAAAATAAAAGAGCTATCTATACACACATATACATATATATTTATATATATGAGATATTTTGATGGGAACAGTATAATAAAGATGGTCATTATTTTGATATTAGTCTATGTATTCAATGTTATTCTAATAAAAATCTTTTTTAAAATTTTTAATTGGTGTATAGTTGATTTACAATGTCATGTTAGTTTCAAGTGTACAGCACAGTGATTCAGTTACACACATATATATTTTTTTAGATTCTTTTCCGATATAGGTTATTACAAAATATTGAGTATAGACCCTATGCTATACAGTAGATCCTTGTTGCTTATCTATTTTATATATAGTAATGTGTATATGTAAATCCCAACCTCCTAACTTTCCCTCCTT
Organism: Mesoplodon densirostris; assembly: GCF_025265405.1. NCBI lineage: Eukaryota > Metazoa > Chordata > Mammalia > Artiodactyla > Ziphiidae > Mesoplodon > Mesoplodon densirostris. Next base: position 29,169,953 of record NC_082670.1, read on the forward strand.
CCCCTTTCCCCTTTGGTAACCGTAAGTTTGTTTTCTATGTCTGTGAGTCTCTTTCTGTTTTGTAAATAAGTTCAATGTATCTTTTTTGTTTTAGATTCCACATATAAGCAATATCATATGATATTTGTCTTTCTCTGTCTGGCTTATTTCACTTAGTATGATAATCTCTAGGTGCATCCATGTTGCTGCAAATAGCATTATTTCATTCTTTTTTATGGCTGAGTAATATTCCATTATACACACACACACACACACACACACACACATACATACCACATCTTCTTTATCCATTCATCTGTCGATGGATATTTAGGTTGCTTCCATCCAGATGAGCTTTTATCTTTCCCTTCCTTCTTAGTCTTATCTGCACAATATACTCTAATGGTGACTTTGGAATCTGATGGATAAGAAATAGAGTTCCACATCTACCACCAACCAGGTGTGGCATTTTGAGCATCCACTTTCCATGCGTAAAAAAAAAAAGAGTGGTACCTACTTCACAGGTCGAATGTAGGGATTCAATGAGACAACAAGTGTAAACCACAGGTACCAGAAACATAGGAAACACTTAGTAAACTATAGCTCTTTCTATCCACATACACAGCCTCCTGGCAAAAGTCAGTCAGTAAGGACACAGCTCAACACCTGCTTTGTTCAGTGGAACCTCGGAGTGGGAGCATAGGTCTTCAGCAGATATATTTGTCCCTGGTAAGTTTCTTTTTATGATCTTGATTGGAGGTGTTAATTAGTTACCAGTTACCTGCAACTCCAGGCACTTCTTGCCCCAGGGTGTCAAGTGAGCAAGGCTGGAGCCTCAAGCCTTAGGTTTAAAGGGCTTATGGCTTTGCAGTTAAAAAATAGATTATGCATTCCACCGGGGCAAGGTCCATGTTTTATTTTCTGTATCTGCCCTGGTGCCTGGCATATAGTAGACAACTGGTGATCGCATTGGGTGAAATACAGTAAAATAGCACTTTTCGAAGGTATTGTATGTAGTGATGTGTTTTGAGCTCAGTGAGGGCATTTTACAAATTGACCAGTGTCGAAAGCAGAGTGAAGACTGGAAGAAGAAAGCCATCGGCAGGTGGAAAGAGGGAAAACCCTCCCCTAAGCGTTGTCAGACTCACTCCAGCCTCCTGAAGTCCAGGCCAGACTTGCTCGGGACTGAGGTAGGAGGCTGGCAGCGTCCTCTCACCCCAACCCCTTCTCAGGAGTGTCCTCTGCCCTCTGCTTCCTCCACTTTCTACCCTCTTTCTAGATGCCAGTTCCTTCTGCTTCACTCACAGAACTCTGCCCTCGGCTGCTAACCTCTAACACAACTGCCTTTGCTCTTCCTCCAGGCAATCAGCCTATTCACCGGGTCTCAAAGAAGAGGAAGAGTTGGCAAATTTTTTTCTGAAAAGGTCAAAGAATAAATATTTTAGCCTTTGCAGGCCAAGTGGTCTCTGTAGTGACTATTGAACTCTGCTGTTGCAGCTGGAAAGCAGCCACAGACATTAGCGTAAAGGAATGAGCCTGGCTGCAACCCAATAAAATTTATTGACAAAAACAGGTAAAGGGGCATAACTTACTGACCCCTGAGTTTTAGAGAATTGATTGCCCCCCCCCCAAGATGGTGGAGATGGAGACGGTGATAACACTTATAAAAGAAGCAGCAGTACAGCAGCTGACATGCACACAAGTTTTTACCGTGGGCTGGGTACCCTTCCAAGGATCTAAAGTGCAATTACTCACTTAATCTTGACAGTAATTCTATGAAGTAGGCAGTATGTATCCCATTTTATAGATTGAGAAACTATATATATACAATAGAATATTACTCAGCCACAAAAAGAATGAAATATTGCCATTTTCAGCAACATGGATGGACCTAGAGATTATCATACTAAGTGAAGTAAGCCAGACAGAGAAAGACAAATACCATATGATATTGCTCATATGTGAAATCTAAGAAAAATAAAGATACAAATGAACTTATTTACAAGACAGAAATAGACCCGCAGACATAGAAAATAGACTTACGGTTACCAAAGGGAAAAGGGGTTGGGAGGCATAAATTAGGAGTTTGGGATTAACAGATATACACTACTATATATAAAATAAACTACAAGGACCTACTGTATAGCACAGGGAACTATACCCAATATTTTGTTATAACCTATAAGGGAAAAGAATCTGAAAAAGAATATATGTATATGTATAACTGAATCACTCTACTGTATACCTGAAACGAACACAACATTTTAAATCAACTATACTTCAATGAAAAAAAATTAAGAAATCTGCCCAACATCACACACCTCCTAGAGATGCTCCTGAAATTCCACCTGAATTTTTTAGAGAGCTTTCCCTACCTCGGCCTGGGCCCTGGCAGCTCAGGGTTGAGGCCTTCACCATCAAGTTGTAGCAGCCCCAGCCCCATATACCCCAGAGCTCCATCTCCAACAGTTTATTAAGAAGACTTTGCTTTTTAGGGAAGCAGTTCCCAAGCTATAGAGTTTTTCAAAAATCCCCTGGAAAGCTCGTTAAAGTACAGATTCCTGGGCCTGGGATAGGGAAATTCTGATGCAGGTCAGAGGGTGAGAAGCAGGAATCTGCATTGTTATTATGCACTTCCATGATGCTGATGCAGGTAGTCTGTGGAATACACTTTGATAAACAGGGATCTAGGGAATTTCTGTTAACCGGATGCTTCCACTCAGAGTGTGGTTATTAGGTTATGAAGGTTCCCTTCATATAAGAAAAATCAAAAGATCATAGCAACCTCCAATTTTCTAGTGGGGACATATCAGATATTAAGATTTAGAGATTTTCAAAGCAGAAAGAAATCCACTTCAAGAACACCCACAGGGACAACCTCTCTGGGGTATAGCTCAAGAACCCACATTTCTTTTTTTTTTTTTTGCGGTACGCGGGCCTCTCACTGTTGCGGGCTCTCCCGTTGCGGAGCACAGGCTCCGGACGCGCAGGCTCAGTGGCCATGGCTCACGGGCCCAGCCGCTCCACGGCATGTGGGATCTTCCCTGACCAGGGCACGAACCCCTGTCCCTTGCATCGGCAGGCGGACTCTCAACCACTGCGCCACCAGGGAAGTCCAAGAACCCACATTTTTAACAAGCATGAAGGTGAACCCTGTATGGAAAATGTGAGACCCACTGACGTTTACAGCAGCTCTGTTTGGGGCTGTATGGAGACCAATCCGAGCGGACCTCTTTGGAGAACCAAGCAGAGACTTCTTCCTCTCCTGGGCACTGAGATCCCTGATAAGTTACTCTCCACGTACAGGTGAACATTCACTGGGCTTTGATTTCAGCTTTTTCTCCTCTATAGGATCTAAAGGATGGATCGTCACCCATCTTTTATGGGGTGGGGAAGAATCAGACAAGAGGCTTACTCCATTTTTTCCCCAATTCTCTTCTTATTTTTTTGAGTCCTCATAGAGTACTTGAAACTGAAGCAGACTCAGATGAGAGCTCCAAGAGTGCCCGCTGATTTCAGGAAAAGTCTCTAACCTCTGCCAATTACAAGGGTTATCACCATCCAAGATGCCAAGTTGGACCATGGCATCTGGGAGGAGAGACTAAACATTGAATTGTTTAATCAACAATTCCCTTGAATTGTTAATTCAAGGGAAGATACAAAGCAGGGAGGGATAAATCAGGAGATTGGAATGGACATATACACACTACTATATATAAAACAGATAACTAATCAGAACCTACTGTACCACACAGGGAACCCTATTCAATACTCTGTAATGACCTATATGGGAAAAGAATCTAAAAAAGAGTGGATATATGTAAATGTATAACTGATTCACTTTGCTGTACAGCACAAAGTAGCAAAACACTGTAAATCAACTACACTCCAAAAAAAATTTATTTTAATAAAAATAAAGGGAAGGCGCAATTGGGATGGGCTTTTTTCTGAAAGGAGACATGATTCTAAAGAGGAAGAGGTCTAGCCGTTACCTACTGTCAAAAGACAAAACTAAAACAATATGTAATGAGTTTGATGCCCTTTATTGAAGGGGAAATAATCCCTGGGCTGTGGGAGTAGAAAACCTCACAAGCAGTGAGGCACTTTTCCCAAGGGATTTGGGGCAGGAGCAAGTTTTATAAAGAGTTCGAAGAAGCAGTTAGGAAACAGGGCATGACTGGCTGGGGTTGCATATCTGACCTAATTTAGAAAGATCAAGGGACGAACAAATAAGTGTAGACCCCAGAGTTGGCTTGTCATTTGGGCTTTGGCTGAGTGGATTTTCTGCGTTTATGATCAAGCAGAGAACTTACAAGAACACAGAAGTTTGGTTTGCTGACATGTCACCCTGGGCAGCAACGGCTCCGTCTTGAGCCTAGAAATTTATTTCAACGCCACTGTCCCTGAAGTTAGGGTACAAGAAAACAGGCTAAAATTGCAAAAAAGGGCACAACTGTCGGATGCAAAGTCCTTCCTGATCATCTGAGGATTCCGAAGTGTTTCAAGGAGGCAGACAGTGTTAGTCACAGAGAATAATGCCAGAGCTACAAGCTAGGGGGGAGGCAAGTGTGGACAGATGAAATTAGTCAGAAAGAGATGATGTTGGAGAAGAAATAGGTGGCGCCTGGCTTGGGGATTTTTCTTTGTCCTGGGAAGTCATTCCGCTTTGAGGTCATCTAATGGAAGCAAGATGATGGTAAGTCTTATGTTTAACTTGATCCAGAGAACAAGGGGCTCAGCCCTGTGAGAAAGCAAATGGGAATTGTAATTCCATTTCCCTTTGAAAACCGCAAAATTGTTTTCGGTACAGCTGATTCCTTTATGCAAGTGGCCAGCAGGTCCATTCAGGCCCAACTGCATTATCTGCCACTTCAACTGGAATCTGATTTAGCACCAGGGGAAGGTAAGAGGAAGGCCTGTGTGGGAGGCGTCATTGGAAACTCCAAGGATGATTGGTCAAAGTCAATCAGGAGGCTTTCTGAATTAGGAACAGGTCTGTTTATATTCATGGGCTGAATCAAAATTTTAAACATAAGTTTATATTCTCATTACTAATGGGGAAGATTACAGTGGCAGCCATTTTCCAAAGCAATGCCAACTAATGAGAACTGCTTTGCATAGACACGCCAGCAAGAATGTCAGCCACTGATGCCCTGTAATTAAGTGGGCTAAAGGACCACACACCAGGAAAGGAAGATAACTAGCCACACCTCGGTTTTACAGTTGAATTTCTGGGAAGAGGAATTTGTAATACCCTACAAAGTTCCCCACCTTGAATGGCATTTCTTGTTATTCAAGTAATACCGATGATTATGATAACAACCAGATGACTTTTTACACACTTATTACCTGGCAGGCACTGTGTAAAATGCTTTACACAGGCTATTTCATTTAATTATCATAACTATCCCATAAGGAAAGAATTGTTGCCCTCATTTTATAAAAGGTTGAGTTCGGAGAGGTTATATATAGTACCCAGAACCTGAAAAACCTCAAAATAGAGAAATTAGTTTAATGATGTGTTTCTCTTTCTAGGGCAGTTTCGATTCTCAGTTGCTTAGTTAAACACCAACATATTGTTTTGATTCCTTCATTTGTTCATCTATACATTCATCCATGAAGTTATTACTGGGTGCATCCTCTGTGCCAGGCATTGTGTCAGGCATTGAGGAAACAGTTGTGAACCAGACAGACACTGTCCTTACCCTCAAGGAGCTTAGACACAGGTGAACACCCTGGGGAGGCAAGCATTTACCAGCATTTTACTAGAGCCCCAAGTAAAGATGGATCAACGGGTAAGCAGATAAACAAATTGTGACATATTCACAGATCACAATAGGACACTGTCACCAAGGAATGTTACTGCACAATTAAAAAGAATTGTAGGGACTTCCCTGGTGGCACAGTGGTTAAGAATCCACCTGCCAATGCAGGGGACACAGGTTTAAGCCCTGGTCCGGGAAGATCCCACATGCCATGGAGCAACTAAGCCCATGCACCACAACTACTGAGCCTGTGCTCTAGAGCCCATGAGCCACAACTACTGAGCCAACACACTGCAACTACTGGAGCCTTCGTGCTTAGAGCCTGTGCTCCATAACAAGAGAAGCCACCCCAGTGAGAAGCTCGCGCACCGCAACAAAGAGTAGCCCCCGCTCACCACAACTAGAGAAAGCCCTCGGGCAGCAACAAAGACCCAACACAGCCACAAATAAATAAATAAATAAATTTATTTAAAAAAAAATTGTACTACGGGTGCATACAGCAACATGAATAAATCTCCAAAGCATTATGCTAAGAGAAAGATGTCAGATATGAATCATATGCTGTGGGATTCCACTTATATAAAATACTAGAAAAGGCAAAACTATCATAAAAGAATCCAAATCAGCAGTTGCCAGGGGCCAAAGGTTGGGAATAGAAAGAGACTGACTACAGAGGGCAAAAGGGAACATTTGGGGGTAACAAAAATATTCTATATCTTGATTATGTTGGTGGTTATGCAGCTTTATAAATTTGTCAAAACTCAAGAAATTGTGCTCTAAAATTGGTGAATTTTATTGCAGACAAGTTACATCTCAGTAAAGCTGACTTAAAACAATCAGGGACATGGGTCCTCTTCCCACCCCTTCCACTTACATACCAGAAGACATCAGGCAAAACACTGAAACTGTGTTCGGTTTATTCTTTTATAATATGGGGCTCATGAGAGCTGTTCTGCCTCTTTTATTACTAAGTCAAGAGAATTTCAAATGTGCAGGAGAAAGGCTTTACGGTGTATCAAATCCCATGTAAGTATGAAATTTAATTGTTCTTGTTCCCTCACTGAAAACTATTCTATCTGGATTCTCAGAGGCCTAGAGTAAGTTTAATTTGATAGGTTCCATGACATTTTGGGTTTTCATCTTCTTATAAGAAGGGAAGCCTCAGAGGCTGTGACAGGGCTTTAGAGTCCTGGGTCAGCATGTTTCAGTGGAGAACCAGCCATCTGTTTTGGATTTGGACCATCAAGTGGCTGAGCTGATGGAAATCTTCTGAAGCTTTTTGCCAATGACCACACATCCCTACATCATGAGAAAATCCATGTCCCCTGCCTAGCTAGATGAGAGACAAATGCTGAGGGTGGATCCATGGAGCCTGGTCACAGAACAAAACAAGCAGTTGATGGTTGGCTGTATGGTCAGAAAAGCTCCTTGATCCTCATCCAGGGATTTATATCTTTAGTGCTATTTTCCTAAGAAGCAGAAACATTCTCTTTCCAATTCTGAATGCAGCTCTCATGCCACCAATTTTTATTTTATTTTATTTTACTTTATTTAGTTTACACTATTCACACTAAGAAGGAACATGAGTAGCACAGAACATCCAGCTTTGGCATAGGACCCATCCAGCTGGTATTCAATCCAGTTACCAAAATTCTCTTGGTCTCATGCTGGATGCTGAGGAGAAAACAAGAATAATATTGCATATTCCTTGTCCTCAAGGCCTTTAAATGTAACTTTTCCTGACAGTTAAGCCTCTTCATTTAGTGGGTAAGGAAAACAAAAACATTTGTAACATGAAAAGATGTCCATTATGAAACATTTAATAATTAAACTATTTTAAAATATGAAAAAGAAAAAAAATCACCACTGATCGCACTCTTGACATATAGTCTGTTTCCTTCCAGTTTCTTACTATTTATATATGCATATTTTATAATAACATAAAATTTTATCCACTGAAATATTGGCCACCAGGGCTCTCAAGGAGTCACTGAGTTGGAATGACATTGATCTTTTCTAAATTATTCTTCTCTAGAATGTTCATTTGCGCTCAATCCTCCCCCAGCAGATATTCACCAATGCGGAGCTCCACCAAAAACATGGGGGTCCTTGGATGCCTCAGCTTTTTAAAGGATCATGACTATTAAGTTTTTCTATATTCATAATTAATACTTATTCAATGCAGAAAGTTGAAAGACACGGTAGGAAAATGCTAACTTTAATCCCACTACCAAATATAACCACTGCCAGCATCTTGGTATATGTCTTAGATTTTCCCCCATGCTTATTTTTCTTTATAAGAATGTTAGTTACATTAGGTTTATAGACTGGCTTATAAATGTTTCCCCATGTCAATAGATATTCCACAACAACACACTTCTCAGTGGCTCCTTATAATTCCATTGAATGAATGGATAGGATGTAACCAGCCAAGCCTGTGCTTTGTGTGGAGGTTATTTTCAGTTGATTATTCTTATCACAGGCAATGTGGCAATAAATATCCTTGCATTTGCGATTGCATGTACTTTCAGCTATTGCCTTAGAACAAATTCCAATAAGTAGAATTGCTGAGTCAAAGTGTACTGAGTAGTTTTACGTTTTTAAAGGAATGTAATTACTAAAGATCTCCAATTTTCCCACCCTCTAAAAGCATGTCACAGAAACGTGAAGGTAGTTTGAACTCCTTTAGACAAAGACTCTGAGAATGCAGGAGTTAACTCTTTAAGAGGGAAGCAAAGTAATTGTGCTATGGTTTGGAGGCTTAACAAAAGGCAACACGAAAGTGAGGGATATTAGGACTCATAACATGGGAAAAGCAATGTCCATTCTTATTCTTTGTTAAATGCTGTGATACAAGTAATAATACATTTACCAAGAGCAGAAAATGTGTTTCCTGTAGTAGACCCTTCCAATGAGATAATGGCTATGAACACAATAGACATGGCAGGTATCTTAAGGGACAAAGAAATTCACTTTGCATTACCTGTAGCTGCAACCAGAACAAAGCCAGTTTTTAGCATCATTAAATCACTTAATCTTCACTCAAGCTCTTTGATGTATGTTAGGGTTGACTGTGCCTGCCCCACCCCATCAAATTCATGTGGTGAAGCCCTAACCTCCAGTGTGGCTGTATTTGAGGATGGGGTCACTATAGAAGTCATTAAGGTTAAATAAGGTCCTAGGAGTGGGGCCCTGATCCTATAAGAAGAAACACCACGGAGCCCACCTTCTTGCTCTCTGTATGCATGCATTAAGGGAAGGCCAGGTGAGGAGAGAGCAGGAAGACAGCCATCTACAAGCCAGGAAGAGGCCTCTCACCAGAAATGGAATTTGTTAGAACAGTGATCTTAGACTTTCCAGCCTCCATTATTGTGAGAAAATAAATTTCTGTTCTTTAAGCCACCCGGTCTGTGGTATTTTACTATAGCAGCCCAAGTAGGCTAGTACCCCATGGAGACTATCATCAGCACCTATGTTATAGATGAGAAAACTTCGAGAAAAATTAATAAGTTGTACAAGGTCACACAGTAAGCAGTAACCAGCTTTTAAATTTACCTCTGTCTGATGCCCATGTTCTATCTGCTTTATCCCTTTGACTCTCCAGTAGGAAAAATTGGTGACTATCCTTCAAGTGTGATTTGAGACACTCTATTCAGCCCTTTTAGGATCCAAAACACGTCTTTAATCATCTGTTTCCGTTCCTGAAAAGCCACCATTGTTCCAAAGTCTCCTCTCTTTTTTGCCCCCCTCCTATGAAATTCTGAAACGCCTAAATAGAATAATATTTTAGCCAAGGAATCTGACATGTAGCCCCCTCTCCAAAGGTACAGCCCACCTGAAATTTAGAACATGCATCCAATTATCTAGACTCAATAAGGAGACCAACCAGGCCTGACCAGTTTACCCACCAATGCAATTGTATTACAAACAAACATCAAACAAGGAGGCTTGAATCAATAAATCGTCATCATTAAAACTAAATGTAATTATTATATAATTTAGAGCTACTTAATTCTGTTGAAATTACATCTTAAAATTCTGTTGTCATTACAGGCATGATGAAAGTTTACTAACAAAGATAAAACAAAGAACAAAGTCTCCATCATGTCCTTGACTTTTTCTTCTTTGAGTCTCATCAACACTAGCAAGCCAGGCACAGACCTTCTCAAATGCCCTTGTTGTCAATTAAATATCCATGCGGACATACACACTCACAAAAGATTTCAGACTATGCATCCTGGTCCTAAAAACATGTAGACAACTCATCTATTAACTTTTTCAGCCATTCTTTACTCAAAGAAACCCCTACCTCAGTTACAATACACCCAACTGCCCCAAAGTAGAAACTTGGGAACCATCTTTGCCTCTTCTCCCTTATAGCAATCAATTTCAGTAAGTTCTGTGGATTCAGCCTCATAACCAACACTCGAAACCATCCACTTCACACTCTTCCCAATTATCCCCACCCCACCACAGGTCAGCATCACTAACCCCTTTAAAACTGGATCAGCCTCCTAAGTCCCCCCCCAAACCCAATTCACTTAATCTAGGGTGAGAAACTTCAAGAATGTTTAAGGAGTGCAGAACAGTAAGACATTACTAAAAATTTTCTGTTTTTATATTTGCCATACTACAAGTTTCTCTATGTGGTCTTTTATGTTAATGCTGTCTTCATGGAGTGTCTTAAATTCTTAGCAGGACCTCAGATTTGTGATGCTTTATGATTTGAGGACAAGTCACTAACTTCTTGGAGCTTTGGTTTCCCTATCTGTAATATGATGTCACACCTTGAGGATTAACATCTCAAATTCTAAGGTCTATGATGTCTTGAAGAAACTTACTATCCACTTCTAAGATGTTTTTTGCTTTCATAGGGATTCAGTGTGTACATTTGTGGGGCTAGTGCAGGGTCCCCAACCCCCAGGGACCGGTTCCTGTTAGGAACAGGGCCGCACAGCAGGAGGTGAGCGGTGGGCGAGTGAGTGAAGCTTCATCTGCCGCTCCCCATCGCTGGCATCACCGCCTGAACCATCCCCCCCCGGCCCCCCAGCCCCCATCCATGGAAACATTGTCTTCCATGAAACTGATCCCTGGTGCCAAAAATGTTGGGGACTGCTGGGCTAGTGTATTTAGACTGTTTTATACTTCCTGACTGAAATCTGTCTCTTTGGTATTACATGGTCCACAAGAGGGCGCCCACTTTCTAGCAAATTGGACATTATAGCCTTGGTTTCACAGAAATCTTTCTCTTAAATCTCACAGAAATTCCAGCAAGCACAAGATGATAAGCAATTTACAATGCACTGGTAACTTATTTAGATATTTCAAATGATAATTGTTAGTACAAATAGATTTCAATTTAAAAAAATGAATGTCCTCACAAATGGGATGAATTTGTGATTTTACCCATGATGTTGGAGTGATGAAACATGTAAAATTCGTATGAAGCCAGGCTTGAAGTTCTATTCAACGCTATAGAGAATCCCCAGTTCCTTAACTTACCAACTTCTTACTCAATCGTCGTGCCTCCCAGTTACTTTTGCTTGATCTACCTCAGAGGGTTGTTGTGGAGATTAACTCAAAGCAGAGTGAAGTAAGTCAGAAACAGAAAGACAAATACCATATGCTAACACATATATATGGAATTTTTAAAAAAATGTCATGAAGAACCTAGGGGTAAAACGGGAATAAAGACACAGACTACTTGAGAATGGACTTGAGGATATGGGGAGGGGGAAGGGTAAGCTGTGACAAAGCAAAAGAGAGGCATGGACATATATACAGTACCAAACGTAAGGTAGATAGATAGTGGGAAGCAGCCGCAGAGCACAGGGAGATCAGCTCGGTGCTTTGTGACCGCCTGGAGGGGTGGGATGGGGAGGGTGGGAGGGAGGGAGATGCATGAGGGAAGGGATGTGGGAACAGATGTATATGTATAACTGATTCACTTTGTTATAAAGCAGAAACTAATAAAAAAAAAAGAAAATCATCAAAAAAAAAAAAGCACCAAGATGTATATAGCAACTTTAATCATAATAGCCCCAAACTAGAGAAAACTGTATGTCCAGCAATAGTAACAGTGATTAATAAACTTTGGCCTATTTTAACAATAAAAAAAAAAGCATGTGAAAATAACTTGAACTAGTACCTAAATGTAGGCTACTGTTTTTAGACAGGAGTTTATTGCTGAAAAATCAGGACTTGGGATGTGTGTTAATTATCTTAATTATAATTCAATATTTGTAGGAGAAAAAAGGCCGAATGATATCATAAAAGATCCAGTTTTTCTTCTTGAAATGTATTTATTTGAAATTCTCATCAAATAGAAGAAAGATGCTCACATAAATAACATGTTAGCTGTCAACAACATCATCCTTTTTATGCTTTTTATGGTGATTATCAATATAAGGCCATTGGGTCAAACATTCTCATTGTAAAAATGATTCAAGGCAAAATTCTTTATAAAAACAGCACAGTCGTTTGGAGAGCAACTAAGTAGTTTTGAAGGAAGACTCTTTCAAACATTTAGAGAAGTTGATTCAAAGATGCTCACTTATGGAGTTTAGGTAAATTATAATGGGGTTTGGTGATGGAGAGTGGTGATGATGAAGGGGGAGGGGTAAAACTGACAGGGAAAAGGCAGGGGAAGAGAAAGAAGTTGGGGGATTTAGTGGAGGGGGTTGGGCAGAGGATGGACAAATTGATAGTCAAAGGGACCCTGCAGGCAGGCAGACATTAGGTCGGCACCCCAGACACCAAAAAGCAGCTGCCAGGCAAACCAGACACGAGAAGGACTTAAAATATCTCATCAAAGGCAAAGCAGCCACTCAGGAGGCTGGTCAGGGCATCAGGAGAAGATGTGAGAGAGGACATTCACAAGGACTTCTTATATGAGGTTGTAGAATTAGTAGAAAGAACATGGGCTTCTTCCGTATGGGTCTGAGTGACTTTGAGAACATGAATTAATGTCTCTGAGGCTGTTTCTTCAACTGTAAAATGAGGATAATGATTCCTACCTCTCAGTGTTGCTGTAAGGATTTAATGAATTAATACAGAGAAAGCCACACATGGTAAGTACTACAAAAGCATCATCAAGATGCTCCTACCTTCTCTTCATCGTCATTTTTATATTCATCATTATCACTGTCATTACCATCAGTATCATTGTCATCACAGTTTTTCTTCTAAGGCTTGATGATGGAAGCCCTGAGGTAGATGTACCTAGTTAAGGCTTATATGCCGTCCCATGCATAAAAACAAAATTAAAACCAAAACTCTGGTAAAGTACAATAACATACACCAACCCTGTGGCCAAGCAATTCTACTCTTATTTACCAAAAAGAAATGAAAATATGAGTAAATAAAAAGTCATGTACCCAATATTTATTGCAGGTTTGTTTTTCTTTTTGCCTTTTTTTTTTGTAGTAGGAACATTTAACATTAGGTCTATCCTTTTCACAAAATTTTAAGTGCACAAAACAGTATTGTTAACCACAGGCATGATGTTATGCAGTAGATCTCTGGAACTTAATCATCTTGCATAAATAAAATTTAATTCCCATCAAATAGCAACTTCTGATTTCCCCCTTCCCCCGGTTCCTGACAACTACCAATCCACTTTCCACTTCTACGAGTTTGACTATTTTATATACCTCATATAAGTGTAATCATGCATTATTTGTCCTTCTGTGATGGGTTTATTTCATATAGCATTATGTGCTCCAGTTTCATCTATTCTGGTGCATATTGCAGGATTTCCTTCCTGTTTAATGCTGAGTAATATTCCACTGTGTGTATACACTACAGTTTCTTTATCCATTCATCTGTCGATGGACGTTTAGGTTGTTTCCATATCTTTAGTTATTGTGAATAATGGTGCACTGCAGTTTTAATCATAATGGTCTCAAACTGGAAGCAACTCAAATGTCCATCAAGTGGTGAATTAATTTAAAAATTGTGCTATATTCATCCAGGGAACAAACTACAGATGCAATCAATAACATAGATGAACCTCAAGCACATTGTACTGAATGAAATAAGCCAGACACTAAGGAATGAATACTAATGATTTACTTAGATGAAGTTCAGGAATAGGCCAAACTAATTCATGGTAAACAGGAGTCAGAACAGAGGTCGGGGGGGTGGGGGGAAGGGGATGGTAGAGATTGACTGGAAAGGGGTCTGGGGGAACTATCTTAGGTTATAGGAATATTCTAGTCCTATTTGGAGTGGACATTTCACAGGTATACACGTTAAAGTGCTCTTGTCAGCTTTGTGCGTTAGATGTATGTAAATTAAACCCCAATTAACATTTTAGTTCTTTGGAAAAATAAGACAAAACAAATCAAAACAAACAAGACTATGATATTTAACGCGCCCAAATGAGCTCACAAAACAAAGCCAAGCTACCAAGATATAGTGGAGACCGCACACACAGAGATAGCTTCCCTGGCAAAGAGACAGAAGCAGAGAGCGATGAATAAAGCTAGAGCAACTTTCCAGAAGAGCAGTCACATGCAAAGCCATTCAGAAAAATAATCAGCGGACAGACGCCACCCGGCAAAGGCTTCCCTCTGTGACAGCTGAATTGTCATCAGGCATAATCAAGGTCTGTGAAAAGGGTTGGAGGGGCACATCCTGAGAATCTGTGTATTTTCTATTAAAGTGTCTATTAACTTGTCTATTCACCCTGCAACAAGGTCCTCTGCTCGCCCTGCAAAGTATGTCCACAATCTGCCCACTTTTCATGGCCTTTGCTGTGGCCACTGCAACCCAAGCCACCATCCTCTCTAGATGGTTATGACAATAAGCTCAGTTAATGTGTCCCAGCTTCCACCCTCCCCCTCTGCAGCCTGTTCTCAGCACAGTAGCCAGAGAGACGTGGTTCACACTCCCCAGTGGTTTTCCATGATCCTTTAAGAGAAGTGCCCGATTCTCACCTTGGCCCCCAAGGTCTATGTGAACCTGCTGCTGCGCACCTCTCCAACCACAGCTCCTTGTCTGGGGGCCCCCCACCCCACTCCATGCTCCAGACACAGTGGCTTCTTACCATAGCTTCAACATTCTCATCTTGTCCCAGGCACAGGGTTTTCTAGTTGTGCCTGGAATGATCCTTCTCCACAGCTTTTTGCTTTGACTTCACTGAGGTCACTGTTCTGATGGCCTCTACTTGGAGGTACCTTCCCTGACTCCCCTTTACAAAATGACACCTCCAGTTACCACCTTTCCTATTAACCCAGATGATGACTCATTTTATGTGTCAACTTGTTTAGGCCAAGGGGGTGATGAGAGATTTGGTCAAGCATTATTCTGGGTCTTTCTGTGAGGGTGTTTTGGGATGAGATTGACATTTAAATCCCTATATTGAGTAAAGCAGACTGCCCTCCCTAATATGGGTGGGTATCATCCAATCAGTTGAAGGCCTGAACAGATTAAAAGGCTGAGTCTCTGCCAGGTAAGAGAGGATTCTCATGCCTATTGACAGAGAGAGAGGGAGAGAAAGGGAGAGGGAAAGAGAAATCTTCTATCAGTTCTGTTTCTGCGGAAAACCCTGACTAATACAACTTGCTTAGTTTTTCCCACAGCACCTATCACCATCTGATACACTGTCTATTTCTGAGTTTATTTGCTTATTGCCTATCCCCCTCATGTAAGTTCATGAGGGCAGGACCTTTGTTTTATTCTCTGCTGTATTTCTACTGCCCAGCACATAGTAGGTGCTCAGTAAACGCTGAACAAATTGTTCTATTTGAAAGGCTGTCTAATACGCAAAAGGCTTTCTCTCACAACACCAGGCAACTACAGTGGGGCTCCTCCACTTTTGTTACTCATGAGAATCCATAGGGACCTTTTAGAGATTTGATTTTGTGCTTTTAAAATATGATTTTGAGAAGAGGTCTGTAAGCATCACCAGGCAACCAAAGGAGTCCACGGTACGAAAAGGTTAAGAACTTACCCTGCTCAAGGAAAATGGCTTGAGCGCAGGAATGACATCTTCCTCATCAGTCACAGCACTTAACACAGTTCAGAGACTCAATACATATTTATTGAGCAGAGGGAGGGATGGGGCTCCTGGGTGAGCCCAGCAGTTCACAGTGGCTGAGCACGGCCTTTGCGCCAGACGCCCTGTGAAACGCTGCCCATGCCTCTGGCACTTAATTGTCACAGTAACAATCTTTTGAAGACAGAATATTATTCTTCTCAACTCACAGATGAGAAGTTTAGAGACGTTAAGTTTCCAAGGTTAAACACCTCACAGATCCATCTGACCGGGAATCCAAGTTCTTATCCCCTGGGCTCCTCTCCCCTGGGCTAGGCCAGCACTTTCCCAGCTGGTCTTCCTGTCTGTGTTCTTGCCCTGCTCCAATCCATTTGCAGTGCCACTAGGTCACCCCACCCTGGCCTGAAGTCCCTCTGAGGCTTCTTGACATCATCCAGGTGCCATCCCACGGCCAACTGTGAGCTGCCTTCATTTACCCTCCAGGGAGCCCCCTTCCCCACCCCGTGGTCACCCCTTTCACAGCCCATCTTCACTTGTGATTGTTTTGGGTTAACTTCCTGCCTTCCCAGCTGGACAGGATCTAGATTGTTTTGCTCATTTAAGGCCAGCACCTCGCATAGTGCCTGGGCCATGTTGATCATTAAATGATGGATCCAATCTATGAGTAATAAAGATATGATTATCTACTGTGAAGAATCCATCTATCTATTTTCTATGAAATGTCTAGAAAAGGTAAATCTATAGAGAAAGAGGGTCATGTTTGCTGGGAGTGGGAATGTGGAGTGACAGCCTATTGAGTAGGAGGGATCTCTTGGGTGTGATGAAAATATTCTAAATGTTCTAAAATTCCTAAAATCATTGAATTTTACATTTATAGTGAGAGCACTTTATGACATGTACTTTATACCTCAATAAAATTGTTAACAATAACAACAAAAACACCTAGTGTTGGCTAGCAAAGAATCAGCCAGTTCCAGAGATTCCTCTGATGGCAGGAAAGATACCCCCAAATTGTATGCAGCTTAACATTTTTGTAAAAGCAATATTCAGCATCAAAGTTCACTCTTTCATAGGAAACCTTAACTTCTCAGTGGAAGGTATCTCACTGCTTTGGATTCTTCAGGGTCTGTGATCAAGTTTCATGGTGACAGATAAAGAAGCCCACAGTCACATGATCATGAGAAGTCCAGGACTGAACATTGAAAAAGAAATCTTTCTGGCTTAGTTTGTTCGAAAAGCAGCACGACGTGCAGAAGTAGGAAGATGAGAGTAGAAGTTGCTTCTCCGATTTCTGAGCCCTTGGGGCCAAGTTGCTAAACAGTCACATGGTTCTTAAGAGGGTAGAAGGTCTCTGATTTCTCTTCTGCAAATTTAGCAAGAGTTTGGAGTTTGGTAGGCTAACATGGAAGAACATAGGTGGAAATAGGGGGGCCTGGACCCCAGTCATATTCCAGGAAGGAGCCGCTTCTTTGCCCTGATCTGGTCAAATGAGATGGGGCAAGAGATAGCTTGCCCAGGGGCTGTGGCTGGATGTAGGGTTGCCACACGCCATGCTCTGGTCCACAAACAGAAAAATCACAGTACTTCTCAGGCTCAAGGTCCATGGAGAGCTCAAGGCTGGCTGTCTCAAAGCCCCTTGATCCTATGGAATCTAGGACTGCCTGAGGGTGGGGGTCAGAGCAGCAAAGCCAGCGGGGGAGAAAGTTCCACTGCTCCAGCTCTGGGTTGTCTCTTGCTGGGTGTTTGCTCTTTTGCCCTGGAATCATTGGTGATACCTGATGGCCACGTAGTTGGTCTGCATCACTTTATAAGATGGAAGAAACAAGCCTTCTCAGGAGGAAGACTGATGCAATGACAGAGTACTAGACTGGAACACGGAAGACCTGAATTCAAAGGCTAGTGCTACAACTAATCAGCTGTGTGACCCTGGGAAAATGAGTTTTCCTCTCTGAGCACCTGATTGTCCATCTGTAAAATGAGGGGTTTGGGTTAGATGGATTTGAAGGTCCTTTTGACTCTGCTACTAAGAATATTAATGACTTGAATTTCCTAATCATGGTGCCAGGGATACTTGCATTTATTCCTAAGAGGCAGGCATAGTTTTCACTGTTTATGAATAAGGAAACTAGGGATAAGGCAGGCTAACGGAATTGCTCGAGTTCAAAGTGCTTGGAAGCTGGATTGCTTGGACTTGCCCAGCTCTGTCTACACTGGGTCCTAAACCCCAACTACACAGCAGAGTGTGAGGGAATGTTCCTCATTCCCTGGCTTGGGGGCACCACAGACACTTCCAGAGGCCACTCGCTGCTACAGAAAAGCTGTAGGTTTTTCCTTCAATGTTATATCTAGAAAACTTTTAATATACAGAAAATTAAAAGAAATTTACAGAGAACACTGTTACACCTATTTCCTGCTAGTTCTTACTGCTCATTTTGTCACCTCTCCAGCCATCTAGTCATCCCTCTGTCCTTCCATCTTATTTTTTGTGGAATCCTTTGGTTTTGATTAATTTTGAGAAAGGTTGCTCCTGTCAAGTTTTCTCAGTTCTTTCTTCCTGGTCATATACCATTTAATCATTACAAGAGCTAATGCAAAAGAAATTGGAGAGAACAGCTTCTATTCTCTACATCATCTTCCTGTTTCTGCACATCATGCTAGTCTTCGAGCAAACTAAGCCACAAAGATTTCCTTTTTAATGTTTTGTACTGGGATTCCCATGACCATGTGGCTCTGGGCCCCTTTATCCTGTCTTACAAATGAAGAAACAGCCTCATAAAAGTTAGCAGCTGGCTGAGTGTCACTTAGCTGGGAAGCACTGGAGCCCAAGCCTCTCTGGGGCTAAAGCCTTGACTCTTACCCCTATGCTCTCATACCCTCTGACATGGCATTTTTCCAAAACATAGGCATTATGCTTTCACTTTAAGCAATCTTCATTTATTTCCACTGGGGATTTTCTCCATAGGCAATTAACAGCTTTTATAGCCAAACGAGACAAAACAAAAACAACTCAGGGTTCATTCACTCAGTTATGACATGATAGTCAAACATGGTATCTTAAAAGAGAATAATAAATTGTGTGGCCCTTATCTCATAAAGTTTAATATTTATAGTTTGGTTTTGTGTGTGTGTGTGTGTATGTGTATGTGTGTGTGTACTTGTGTGTATTCCGTAATATCTGTTGCTTTTACAAACCAATGCCTTTGGGACTCAGTTCACAAGCTTGGCTGTTTCTTTTTAATTTCTTTTTGTTTGCTCATCATGCTCTCGAAATGGAAAAAGAAGTTTCATCAGGGTGCATCAGGGTAAGTGTCAGCACTGGTGTGATATGGGATTGTTCAGATTACTCAGCGTGGCTCTCAAGACCCAAGCTTATTATCCTCAACCTATCAGCTCAGCTCAAACAAGTACACAAATTCTGTTGCCAACCTGATTGAGTAGTGGGGTGACATGATGCTATGTGAAATAAGCCAGTCACAGAAGGACAAATACTGCATGATTCCATTTATATTCCATTTATAAAACAGCCCAACTCACAGAAGTGGAGGGTGTCTAGCAGAGGCAGCAGGTACCAGGGCCCAGTGTGCAGAGGCAGGGTAGCACCATGGATGTGTGGCCAGGCTGTGGACCTGGATTAAGCCCAAGGCCCAGCTCTGGCCTCTGCTACTTATTTGAATTGGGCAAATTACCTAACCCCCCTCAACCCCTATGTTCTCACTTATAGCAACATCTGCCTCACAGAATTATTGACTGGGACATAGTGACATGCCTGGCACACGCGGTATATATTACCAGGCAGTGAGCAGCCCAGCTTGACAGGCACCAGGGGTCTCTAAGGATGAGAATTCAGAAGTGAGCTTAGATTACAGGTTTGGGATCAGATAACAAACATTCTATTCTTCTTCATAATTTTGATTTCTGTATTAACTCCATTTTAAAAGTCTGTCTTTTCTCTCAGTATGGTAGCCCCATATAAATAGTATTATTCTTGATCAAGTGACTTTAAGAGTCTCCTTATTGAGAGATTTTTTAATCCACAGTTTAGTCACTTTACCTTCTGAATTTGCCATCTCTTTACTTAATTACAAAAACGTTTGTGGGGGGAGGGATTTAGGAGTCAAGATATTATTGTCTCCTAAGGCGATATTGCAATAATCAAAGAAGAGGAACTGAATGATCATTTTAAGTATTATGGGATGATTCAGTGTGAAATATGGGATCTGGTTAACTCATTTTTTTTTTCGTTGGATGTTTTGGTCTTCACTCACGAAGTTCCTCTTTTCAGGGCTTTTAAGTGAACGTTGCCTGCCAACAGAGTATACAGGACAGAAACAGAAAACAAAGTGTTGGCCTGAATTCATAAGGTCAAGGATGAAAGTCAGAACACCGGTAAGAAAAAACTTTAGCAATGTTTTTGGCTGAACCCAAGCTGTTTGGGACCTTCTCTCTCAAGCAATGCCAAATAATTGATGTTATAAAGAAAAATAAATCCCACAAACCTCTTTGATATCATAACTACCAAACAATAGGATTGTTGACTGCATTTTTCCTGTTTTATTTCATGAAGATACACCCTAAGTGCTCTGTTCTGTGGTACAGTTCTTGGAATCTGTTCAGTAAATACTGATTTTTTAAAATAAGATATAAAAATTTTCCATGGCCAAGAAAAGATTTCCATGTAATTTAAAGACTCTTAAACGTGGAAAGCATTGTACTAAGCGCTTGACGTGAGTTATCGCATTTAATTCTCCCCACGATGCTATGGTATAGACACTCTATCCTCCCCCAAGTTACGAACGGGGAATCCAGAGAAGTTAAGCAACCTGTCCGACATCTCTAACCCTGAAGGGTTAAAGCTCCATTCAATCCAGGCAGGCTTTAAAGGTTTTATGAGCATCAGCCATGTGGTTTAGGGCAACTCACTCAACCTCTCAGAATTTTAGTTTGTGATGTCAGCTGGGTACAATGATACCTGCCTTGCAGGTGTGTCGTACAGATTAGATATAATATGGTACATGTAAAGTGCTTAGCACAGAATCTGCATCGCAACATATTCTTTGTACAAGGAAGTTATTTTGGTGTCCTCTTTCTGTTGTTCATATAAGCTATACAAAAACTAATGGGACAAGAAATATATTCCTTCTCCTAATGCCTCGAGGAGGATAACAGTGAAAGGAGGACTCAGAGGACACTGGGAGGCCATGAGTTATGGACCACGTGAAGGACCCTAAGAACACTTACTGCAGTTTGGCCCAGGTCTGTCCAGCCAATGGAAGATGGGCTATTCTCTGTGCCATGACACTAGGCAGAGGGGGTATTTATGGACTGAACACTGGAGAGCCTCACTCAACCTATAAAAGGCATCCTTCCTGGATGCCTTTGGGATTCTCAGGGAAAAACTGAGCTCACGCCTATAGTAATACAATAGCCATTACATGGACCAGGTACAGAGTGCTGATGCCAGCATGTTACACATTGTGTCATCCACACAGAAACCAGGAAGTAAGGATTATTTTGCTTATTTCATAGGTGAGGATACAAACCCAAGTCTATTTGACTCATAAGCCCATGATCTTAAAATACTGTGTTTATGAAGAATGACTGGTTGTAAGGGAAAAACAACCAGTTCAACGTGCTGTAAGCAAAAGGGGAAATCTCATTATGAAAGTGGTATCTCACAGATTTCCTGAGAAAGGAGCCAGAACTGGAAGCTAGAAAGTTGTGGGCTTGTGCGCTGTCTCTCTCCCTCCTTCCCTCCCAATCTCTCTCTCTCTCTCCTCATCTTTTCCTTCTCTTTCTAGAACACCCCTCAACCCGTCCTCAGCCCTATTACAGAACTAGCTACTCCACACTTCTGAGGTTATACGCTATTGGTCCCTGCTCTCATGAAGACTTCAAGTTCCCAGGAGAAGAATATTTTTTTTAATTCTTTTTCTTTTTTTATTATCCATGTGGGGTGTGAAAGCTGATGAAGGGCCACAGAAATTCCTGAGTTCAGCCTACTCTTACGTCGGAGTCTTGTGTACCCCTGGAAGTTGCTTAGGCGACTGTTTAGACACCTCAGGGCAGCCGGCTTAACTGTGGGAGTCCTGGCTGTTAAAATACCCTCCCTTTTACTACTCCCACCTCTATTAATTCCCCTCCATGGGTCCCCCGCTGGCTGAGGGAGCAGGACAGGCCCCAGTGTCTCCCCGTCCCTCCCATCCCAGCCTCTGGCCCACGAGCTCTAGTCATCAATGCTACTCTGAAAATGGACACCCAGACCAGATCCAGACCAGATCTGGCCACCCTCCATGTCTGACCTCCAGGCCAGATTTCAGTGCCTTTTGGTCAGCCCAGCACCTGGGGGCCAGTGCCTGGAAGGACAGATTGCCCCAGAGGAAGAGCCACCAGGGGTCACTCAGGGGACAAAGACAATGATGAAGGGGGAAGTGCGAGTGAAGATGCATAAGGACCCCAGGAGCGTCCCAGCTGAGATGGCAGATGCAGAACCTACAGCTTCCTCTCCCTCTGGACCCAGCTCAGAGTCACAGGTCCTGAGATGGCCTTTCTGAGGGCATGTGGCCAGAGCCGAGGGTGGAGGGGAAATTGTGAAAAGGGGGCTCCTTGAGCAGGCGGAGGTCTCTGAATTGGCAGAGGGCTCAGTGAGGAGAATGGGGACCCAGTGAGGGAGGAGGCTTATCAGTGAGGGGGCCCCATGAGAAGACAAGGCTCAATATGAGTGATGAAGGGGAAAACTATAGGACTTTTTTTTTTTTTTTTTTTTTGCCAATGTGGGGGGCTCAGTGGTGCAGCCTGGGCCCTTTTCCACACACTCCCCCCGCTCCCTCCTTTCCCTCCTTCTCCCTCCCCCCCTTCTCCCTCCCCCTTTCCCCTTTCCCTTCTCCCTTGGCCCACAAGCCTCTGCATGGGTTATGGTCGGTGGTGGGGGAGAAGTGTGAACTTGCAGAGAGGATGGAAACTCTGCACAGAGGTCAAGGGCAATGTGTGTGTGAGGGTGAGTCAGGATGGAAGTCGGAGACCCCCATGTCCCCTGAGTTTAGCCTCATCCCCCAGAACCGGCGGGCCCAGGGTCTCCTCCTTCATACTCCCAGGAGAAGATGTTTATTGGTCCAGCTGGAGTTGTTGCCACTGGTTGAGGACTGACTGAAGGATGGCAAGCAGGAACTATCCCTGTGGATTGCAGGGACTAGAGAAAGGAAATTGATGCTCGGGATGGATAAACACTAGACAAGGCATCCTGCACACCTATACTGCTTTCCTATAAGATGCTCAAGCATTTATTTATTTCAGAAAATTCAACTAAACATGACCTGTATTAACATAAGCATTGAGGAGTGTGTAATTAAGATGATGTTTGGTGCCTAAACACGTTGATTTAGGCAGAAAAATTAGTAAACCTAGAAAGTGCCATTTCAAGTACACTAGGCCAGCTGCCTGGTAGAGGCTCTAACTATTGTCTGGTTTCTAGTGTAGTGCTGTCTGATGGGGGAAAAAAAGCAAGCCACCTATATAATTTTAAAAACTCTACTAGCCACATTTTTAAAAACACTGAAAGGAAAAAGGTAGAATTCATGTTAGTAATATATTTTTTTTAACCCAATATCTAAAATATTATCATTTCAATATGTAATCAATATTATTAATGAGGTATTTTACATTTTTTGTTCTAAGTCTTCAAAATATGATATGCATTTTGTATTTATAGCGTATCTCAATTTGGATGCAATATTTTCATTGGAAATATCTGATCTGTATTTAGATTTCCTAAAATATGCAGTTGACCAAGTAGAGTTGTAATTACATGTTCCAGTATTTTACGCTAGCTCCCATTATTAAGTGGAAAAAAATTAAGGTTTTTATTTCTCACTGAGCTAATCTATTGTCCAAATTGTTTCTCCTGTGTAGAAAGGATCATTGGTAAAAATGGCCCTGCTGAGACTGTGGGTTTCTACCCCAAGCAAAAAAAAAAAAAAGCTGGAAACTCAGAGCTATATCTCTTCACCGCTTTGCTTGGTCTATGTGACAACAAATAATTTTTTTTTCATAGATTAACTGACCTGAGAATGTTGGACATTTTTGAGATATTGTTGTTACAATACTTTTTTTTTTCATTGAAACAACCAAGTTTCCTTAGGAGAAGATTTTTCTTGGCCCCTGAAATGCTATAATTGCATCTAGGGGTTCAGGAGATGCTGACGGTGCAAATCACTGGTGAAAAAATGCAAGTAGCTGACGTTTGTCCCCTCTTGGTAGTACTTAGGGACAGCAGGTATGGGCAAGGAGGAGACAGCCCATGTAGCGAGTCCCCAGGCCAGACTTCCAGATTGAACAACAGGTCAGGAGCTATCGGTAGAAGCCATGTGGGTAATTAATGGTCTAGGAGTAAAATCATGTCAGGACAACACACACCAAACAACACCTAGTCTGGTGCCAAGGAAAGTCTCCTGCCAGAAAACCCAGCTCCAGGTCCTGGGATGCCAGCCTTCTCACACTCTCCTCTCCTTGGTATTGCTGAGCCTGGTGGGGCCTCGAGTCTTATTCTTTTTCTTATTAGTGTTTTGCTTTGAGGAAGGAAGTGACAGCTCCAACTCCCTCTTCTTGGAATCCCAGTCTTCATCCCGCTGATCAAGCTGCAACCCCTTCTGCTTGGTGGCCTCGCGGTGGTCCCGGCACTGGGGCTCAGCCCTAGGAGAGGGGAACCAGCTGTCAACCCCCCAACGCCCGTGGACTGGACAGCCTGCCCGGCCTGCAGAGGGGCGTCTCCTCTGCCCTCTACATGCGGCATGGGCACCTCCGCCGTCCAGTCGAGGAGAAAGGCAGCCAAGTTCAAGCATTTCCAAGTATACACTTAGGGAGGTCTCAGACACTAAAGAAACTACTCTGAGGTGGAGAAAAACAGGGTGCCCGGGTGGGATGTCCATAGAATCAAAGACAAGCACTTAGTTTGAAGTGCTTGTCAGTTTTAATGACAGTGGCTGCACCACTAAGCCCCCCTACTCATTTTAAAGTGCTCACATCAACAGAGCAACCTGCATAGTATGGGGAGGCTGTTTTCCTTCATTTATTTTTTAATTGCATTTTTTCCTAATTATAAAAGCTATGTCTGTTCATTGTAGAAAAATTTAAAGTACAGAAACAGGTAGGGAAGAAAATAAAAATTATAATCACGTACATATTGTATGTATAGAAGGATTTATGTAAAGAATAGTTAGATGATATATATAGGTAGATGATAGCTACAGAATCTTAGAACAGGTGATAGATGGAGAAGTAGATGAATCAATCATCATACACACACGGATGATGGGAAGCATACAAAAACACTGTTTTGTATATGAGGCCAAAGGTGAGTATGTGACTTGCTTATGGACACTGGTGAAAGCCCATTCATGGAGATAAGATTTGAGCCAGTATGAGGACAAATGAAATTTGACAGGATAAATGATCATACAGGCAGGGCAAACAGTATTGTAAGTGCAAAACATGATAAAAAGCACAATTCACTCAGAGGACAGCAAACCTGCTTGCTGCTCAGCCCTTGTGCCCCCAACAAGCTGCAAGTGACCTCTCCATATTCAGACCACAAAGCTTCCCTCCTCTGACCTGCTCTTTTGACCTTGTCACTTTCTATCTTGTATTAGTTTTATTTATGTAAACAAGTTCTCTCTTCTCCCAGACAGGGAGCTTCTTAGTGTTCAGCACTGTACCTGAAGTATCTTTAAATCCTTTCCAGTATCTAGTTCAATGCCTCTCTAATTTTTATTTTCTGTAAGGTAATGAGGACTTTTTAAAAATTGAAGTATAGTTGATTTACAATGTTGTATCAGTTTCTGGTATACAGCAAGGTGATTCAGTTTTATATTACATATAAGAATATATATATTCTTTTTCAGGTTCTTTTCCCCTTATAGGTTATTATAGGATACTGAATATAGTACTGTGCTATACAGTAGGACCTTGTTGTTTATCTTTTTTTTTTTTTTTTTTTGCGGTATGCGGGCGTCTCACTGTTGTGGCCTCTACCGTTGCAGAGCACAAGCTCCGGATGCACAGGCTCAGCGGCCATGGCTCATGGGCCCAGCCACTCCGCGGCATGTGGGATCCTCCCGGACCGGGGCACGAACCCATGTCCCCTGCATCGGCAGGCGGACTCTCAACCACTGTGCCACCAGGGAAGCCCTATCTATTTTATTTATAGTAGTGTGTCTCTGTTACTCTCAAACAATAGATTTTAATAATCTAAATAATCTAAAACAATATAGTTTCCACCCCAAACTAGCCATTTCAGTGAAGAATTGGTAAAAACAAGTCAAACAACAATTGGTTGGATTTCCTCATTTCATTTTCATCAACCTGAGACCACTGAGTTGGCAAAGACCTTGGTCACTGGCTCCTATTTCTCTGCCCTTTATAGCTGGAAATAAAGGAAACTTACTGCTCCAGGAATGCTACACAGGCTTTCTGCCCATAGATCTGTGCAATCCTCTTTGGTGTGTCTCCAAAGAAGTCAGGGGCGTCGATGGCAGCGTGCAGGGCATGGAGAGTTTTGAGCACGTTCAGATGGCCCGATTCAGCTGCGAAATGAGCGGGGGTCCAGCCCACATCAGTTACCAGGCAGGGCCTGGCCCCGTGCTCTATCAGGAGCTGCAGCACCTCCATGTGTCCTTAGATGTCCCAAGAAGAAACAAAAGGTTAGGGTGAAAGTGTCTCTGCTGGACCAAGGCCAGAGCTAGCCTAGGTGGCACAAAAGAGGGGGAGACGTTTGCCCTTGAGGTCCCTCCAGCTTCCAAGCATCAACCCCTCATCTCTTCTCCCTCTTCTTACCAGGCACTCAGCACCCCACTCTTACCCTGTGGCTCCCACTCTTGGTCTGAGCCCTCCAAGGATTCCCTCTGTCCCTTCCAGGACACCCCCCTCTCCTGTCCATTCTTGCAGACCCTGCCCAGGAATCTTGCTTTTTCTTCCAAGTCACTCTACCCTGACCTGTGCTAACACCCCTAAGGCTCACTCTGCTTTCGGCATTCTCAATGCCGACTGCAAAACCAAATATTTGGCAACGACATGGATGCACTTTGAGGGCTTTATCCTAAGTGAAATAAGTCAGACAGAGAAAGACAAATATCATATGATCTCACTATATATAGAATCTAAAAACAAAAAAACTGAGCTCACAGATACAGAGAACAGATTCATGGTTGCTGTGGGTGGGTGCAAGATGGGTGAAGGTACAAAAGGTACAAACTTCTAGTTATAAAATAAACGTCATGAGGATGTAATGTATGGCATGGTGACTATTGCTAATAATACTGTATTGCATATTTGAAAGTTGCTAGGAGAGTAGATCTTAAAAGTTATCACAAGGAAAACAATTTGTAACTATGTATGGTGGCAGATGTTAACTAGACTTATTGTGGTATTTCACAATATATACAAAAATTGAATCATTATGCTATACACCTAAAACTGATATTATGTTGTATGTCAATTACATCTCAATAAAAAATACATCAAGTCCCACTTACATGAAAGCTAGCACAGATTAAGAGCACAGGTTTTCTCGTCAGAGAGATGTGGGTTTATACCTGACAATAAATACCGCTTGCTAATCATGGCAACCCAG
This sequence comes from Mesoplodon densirostris, assembly GCF_025265405.1. Taxonomy (NCBI): domain Eukaryota; kingdom Metazoa; phylum Chordata; class Mammalia; order Artiodactyla; family Ziphiidae; genus Mesoplodon; species Mesoplodon densirostris. The sequence goes on from NC_082670.1 coordinate 29,197,317, forward strand.
ATGAGAAACAAACATCCGAGGTTCAGTTTCCTCATTTGCCAGTTAAGGATATATTCACTTACCTTACTGAGTTCTTGTGAAGCACAAAAGAATCACAGGCGTAAAGTACACAGCCCAGCATATAGCAAATGTTCACTGACAGGTGCTTTAGCATAGCTCCCATCACTTTGTACTGGAAAATTCTCCCAACGGATTTCTCTGCAGCCAGGCTTGCTTCCCACCAACCCATTCGCCATACAGGAGTCAAAACAAATTTTTAAAAAGCAAAGTTGACTGTAATACTTTCCTAACATTCTTCAATGGTGTTCTATGGCTGAAGGTCTTGACAAGCCCCTTGGCTGAGTTTTTGCCACGATCCTCCTCCAGTTCTATAACTGAGCCTTGTTTGGCGTGCCCCAGCCATGAACAGGACAAAGTTCCTGTTCTGCCCTCAAGAGGGCAGAAGGCTAACTTTAATTGAGAGTCTCTACGTGCTCGGCAGTGCACATTCGCTATCTTACTGAATCCTCACCACAAGATTCCAAGGCAGCATTACTGCTCTCTTTATACAGATGAATAGACTAAGTCCTGGAGATGTTAAATAACTTGCCTAAGGTGCTACAACTAATAAGTGGAGGTGCCAGGATTGTAATGGGCCCCATTCATTCATCTGGCTCCCAAGAAATGTTCTTTCTACTACCCCACACCGACTACTAACTGGGAACCTCATGAACAGTGGTCTCGAAGGGATGGATCTACGTAGGCATTGCCTACTCACCCTTGATTGCAGCCCAGTGAAGTGGGGTTCGGTCATTCCAGTCCACATCCTTGTAGTTTGGGTCACAGAAACCTTTCTTCAAAATCTTTTTCACTGAATTGTAATCCCCAGCAGCTACAGCTTGGTGGAGTTTTGTCATGTCGGCCAGTTTGGTCAATTCCATGACCAAAAAAACAACTGTGGGAAAAGCATGCCACTTAGGAAATTCTCTGCAACACTTTCTTCCTAGGGAGTGATTCCATAGGGTTCCTGATTGTTTACTTTCTTTCTACCTTATACCTTTGCATCCAGGGCTGCTTCCTGTGCATGCCCTGCTGAGTGTGTATTTGGACCTTAGCTCCTGTGGTTAGTGCTTGCCAATCCCCTATCCAAAAATGACCAATGGTTCCTTTCTGCCTATAGGATTATAGGCTAAGTTCATGGGCTGACATTTGCTCATTGGCCTCAAACCTCTTCCCAGTACTACTTCCCACTCATACTCAAAAGTGCTAGCAGTGTGACTCTCAGTTGTGTAATTCTGTGCCTTATCTTTCTCATCTAAAGAATGGGTATAATGGGCTTCCCTGGTGGCTCAGTGGTTGAGAGTCTGCCTGACCATGCAGGGGACATGGGTTCATGCCCCGGTCCAGGAAGATCCCACATGCCATGGAGTGGCTGGGCCCGTGAACCATGGCCACTGAGCCTGCGTGTCCTGAGCCTCTGCTCTGCAGTGGGAGAGGCCACAACAGTGAGAGGCCCGTGTAGCGCAAAAAAAAAAAAAAAAAAAAGAATGGGTATAATTAGCCAGGGTCTTTTGAGAATACAAGGACAATTCATGTGAGCAGTTTATACTGGATACAGAGCAGGAGCCCCATGGAAGTTAAATATTATCGCTACACCAATTCAGGAGATGGACAAGATGAAAACTTAAAAATAAAATGGCTAAAAATTGTTTACAACATTAAGACACAAACCAACAGTTCTCAAACTACAGTCTATAGACATTTAGAACTCCCTGGGATGCTTTTGGGGGATCCATGAGGTCAAAGCTATTTTCATTATAATATTAAAATGTGATTGGTCCTGTTCCCTGTGCTGATAATTGGTCTGATGGTTCAAAAACAATGATGTAGAAAACCTCTGGTTCCTTAGCACAAAGCGAGGCAATGACACCAAACACCTAGCAGTCAAGGTATTCTTCACCACCCCACACACAGAGTTTTTGTTTTTGTTTTAAGGCTAATTTTAGTAAAGAAATTAAAGCAGTAAGAATTATTTATATTAAATTCTGACCCCTGATTACATGACTTCATAAAAGTGTTTTTATCATATTATATAATGAAATGTGTCAACATTTGGAAAGTCTGCATAACTTCATGAATCAATATTTTTTATATGACAAGTGTATGATGTTACCAAATCATGCATGGGTAAAGAGATCTATTCAAGACAGGCCAATGAGTTTTAGTGAAACAGAGTATGAAAAGTACATTGTGATCGTTTCAGATTCTAACTATAATTTAAAACCCTACCACGTGTCCAATTCTGGTGTAGCATCAAAGAAGAACATCCACAATTATCTGAAAAGTCTATAAAATATTCTTCTTTTTTCCAACTTTATATATGGGTAAACCTAGATTTTCTTTATATACTTCAACCAAAACAACAAACTGAATGCAGAAGCAGATGTAAGAATCCAGCTGTCGTCTTTTAAGCAAAATATTAAAGAGATTTGACCAAAAAAAAAAAAAAACTAAAACAGTGCCACGCTTCTCACATATTTTGTTTTAGAAAATATACTTATTTTCATAAAACTATTATTTATGTTATTGTGTATTAGGTTTATTACAACTTTTGTAAATGAATCAAGAAACATTTAAAATTTTTCTCAGTTTTAATATCAAATAGGGTAAATACTGATAGCTATAATCCACATCAAAAAATGCTCTCTGGGGTTCACAGTAAGTTTTAAGAGTAAAGAAGTCCCGAGACTCAAAAGTTTGAGACTTATTGATATAAACAAATAAGGGGCTGAGACAGAAAATAAAAGAACAAAGAGAGAGTCACTTTAGGTGAGGCCATGGGGAACGTCTCTCTGATCTCAACATGCGAGGTCTCAAGAAGAGGTTGGACAACTCCTACAGAACACCTACTGAACGCTGGCAGAAGACCTCAGACCTCCCAAAAGGCAAGAAACTCCCCACGTACCTGGGTAGGGCAAAGCGGAGAGATTCCCGCAGAGAGGATTGGTGCCGACTGGCACTCACCAGCCCGAGAGGATTGTCTGCTCGCCCGCTGGGGCGGGCGGCGCTGGAAGCTGATGCTTGGGCTTCGGTCAGAGCACAGGGAGAGGACTGGGGCTGGCAGCGAGAACTCAGCCTGAAGGGGGCTAATGCGCCACAGCTAGCTGGGAGGGAGTCCGGGAAAACTCTGGAGCTGCCAAAGAGGCAAGAGACTTTTTCTTCCCTCTTGGTTTCCTGGTGCGCGAGGAGAGGGGATTAAGAGCGCTGCTTAAAGGAGCTCCACAGATGGGCACGAGCTGCGGCTGAAAGCGCGGAGCCCAGAGACGGGCGTGGGACGCTGGGGCTGCTGCTGCCACCGCCAAGAGGCCTGTGTGTGAGCGCAGGTCACTGTCCACGCCCCCTTTCCGGAGAGCCTGTGCAGCCCGTCACTGCCAGGGTCCCGGGATCCAGGGACGGCTTCCCTGGGAGAACGCACGGCACGCCTCGGGCTGGTGCAATGTCACGCCGGCCTCTGCCGCTGCAGGCTCGCCCCGCACTCCGTGCCCCTCCCTCCCCCCCAGCCTGAGTGATCCAGAGTCCCCGAAGTGGCTGCTTCTTTAACCTTGTCCTGTCTGAGCGAAGAACAGACGCCCTCCAGCGACCTACACACAGAGGCAGGGCCAAATCCAAAGCTGAGACCCGGGAGCTGTGAGAACAAAGAAAAGAAAGGGAAATCTCTCCCAGCAGCCTCAGAAGCAGCGGATTAAAGCTCCACAATCAACTTGATGTACCCTGCATCTGTGGAATACATGAATAGACAACAAATCATCCCAAATTGAGGAGCCAGGAGTCAGTGCTGTGCCTCCGAGGTGGGAGAGCCAACTTCAGGACACTGGGCCACAAGAGACCTCCCAGCTCCACATAATATCAAACGGCGAAAATCTTCCAGAGATCTCCATCTCAACACCAGCACCCAGCTTCACTCAACGACCAGCAAGCTACAGTGCTGGACACCCTATGCCAAACAACTAGCAAGACAGGAACACAATGCCACCCATTAGCAGAGAGGCTGCCTAAAATCATAAAAAGTCCTCAGACACCCCAAAACACACCACCAGATGTGGACCTGCCCACCAGAAAGACAAGATCCAGCCTCATCCACCAGAACACAGGCACTAGTCCCCTCCACCAGGAAGCCTACACTACCCACTAAAGCAACCTTAGCCACTGGGGACAGACACCAAAAACAACGGGAACTACGAACCTGCAGCCTGCAAAAAGGAGACCCCAAACACAGTAACATAAGCAAAATGAGAAGACAGAAAAACACACAGCAGGAGAAGGAGCAAGAAAAAACCCCACCAGACCTAACAAAGGAAGACGTAATAGGCAGTCTACCTGAAAAAGAATTCAGAATAATGATAGTAAAGATGATCCAAGATTCTATTTACAAGATCCAAAATCTTGGAAATAGAATAGACAAAATGCAAGAAACAGTTAACAAGGACCTAGAAGAAATAAAGATGAATTAAGCATCGATTAAAAACACAACAAATGAAATGAAAAATACTCTAGATGGGATCAATAGCAGAATAACTGAGGCAGAAGAATGGATAAGTGAGGTGGAAGATAAAAGAGTGGAAATAACTTCTTCAGAGCAAAATAAAGAAAAAAGAATGAAAAGAACAGAGGACAGTCTCAGAGACCTCTGGGACAACATTAAACGCATCAACATTCAAATTATAGGGGTTCCAGAAGAAGAAGGGAAAAAGAAAGGGACTGAGAAAATATTTGAAGAGATTATAGTTGAAAACTTCCTTAATATGGGAAAGGAAATAGTTAATCAAGTCCAGGAGGCACAGAGAGTCCCATACAGAATAAATCCAAGGAGAAATACGCCAAGACACATATTAATCAAACTGTCAAAAATTAAACACAAAGAAATCATATTAAAAGCAGCAAGGCAAAAACAACAAATAACACACAAGGGAATCCCCATCAGGATAACAGCTGATCTCTCAGCAGAAACTCTACAAGCCAGAAGGGAGTGGCAGGACATAATTAAAGTGATGAAGGAGAAAAACCTGCAACCAAGATTACTCTACCCAGCAAGGATCTCATTCAGATTTGATGGAGAAATTAAAACGTTTACAGACAAGCAAAAGCTGAGAGAGTTCAGCACCACCAAACCAGCTTTACAACAAATGCTAAAGGAACTTCTCTAGGCAAGAAACACAACAGAAGGAAAATACCTACAATAACAAACCCAAAACAATTAAGAAAATGGGAATAGGAACATACATATCAATAATTACCTTAAATGTAAATGGACTAAATGCTCCCACCAAAAGACACAGATTGGCTGAATGGATACAAAAACAAGACCCATATATATGCTGTCTACCAGAGACCCACTTCAGACCTAGAGACACATACAGACTGAAAGTAAGGGGATGGAAAAAGATATTCCATGCAAATGGAAACCAAAAGAAAGCTGGAATAGAAATTCTCATATCAGACAAAATAGACTTTAAAATAAAGACTATTAGAAGAGACAAAGAAGGACACTACATAATGATCAAGGGATCGATCCAAGAAGAAGATATAACAATTGTAAATATTTATGCACCCAACATAGGAGCACCTCGATACATAAGGCAAATACTAACAGCCATAAAAGGAGAAATCGACAGTAACACAGTCATAGTAGGGGACTTTAACACCCCACTTTCACCAATGGACAGATCAGTCAAAATGAAAATAAATAAGGAAACACAAGCTTTAAATGATACATTAAACAAAATGGACTTAATTGATATTTATAGGACATTCCATCCAAAAACAACAGAATACACATTTTTCTCAAGTGCTCATGGAACATTCTCCAGGATAGATCATATCTTGGGTCACAAATCAAGCCTTGGTAAATTTAAGAAAATTGAAATTGTATCAAGTATCTCTTCTGACCACAATGGTATGAGACTAGATATCAATTACAGGAAAAGAGCTGTAAAAAATACAAACACATGGAGGCTAAACAATACACTACTTAATAACGAAGTGATCACTGAAGAAATCAAAAAGGAAATTAAAAAATACCTAAAAACAAATGACAATGGAGACACGACCACCCAAAACCTATGGGATGCAGCAAAAGGAATTCTAATAGGGAAGTTTATAGCAATACAATCCTACCTTAAGAAATCCTACCTTAGGAAACATCTCGAATAAACAACCTAACCTTGCACCTAAAGCAATTAGAAAAGAAGAACAAAAACATCCCAAAGTTAGCAGAAGGAAAGAAATCATAAAAATCAGATCAGAAATAAATGAAAAAGAAATAAAGGAAACAATCGCAAAGATCAATAAAACTAAAAGCTGGTTCTTTGAGAAGATAAACAAAATTGATAAACCATTAGCCAGACTCATCAAGAAAAAAAGGGAGAAGACTCAAATCAATAGAATTAGAAATGAAAAAGGAGAAGTAACAAATGACACTGCAGAAATACAAAAGATCATGAGAGATTACTACAAGCAACTCTATGCCAATAAAATGGACAACCTGGAAGAAATGGACAAATTCTTAGAAATGCACAACCTGCCAAGACTGAATCAGGAAGAAATAGAAAATATGAACAGACCAAAAACAAGCACTGAAATTGAAACTGTGATAAAAAATCTTCCAACAAACAAAAGCCCAGAACCAGATGGCTTCACAGGCGAATTCTATCAAGCATTCAGAGAAGAGCTAACACCTATCCTTCTCAAACTCTTCCAAAATATAGCAGAGGGAGGAACACTCCCAAACTCATTCTACGAGGCCACCATCACCTTGATACCAAAACCAGACAAGGATGTCACAAAGAAAGAAAACTACAGGCCAATATCACTGATGAACATTGATGCAAAAATCCTCAACAGAATACTAGCAAACAGAATCCAACAGCACATTAAAAGGATCATACACCATGATCAAGTGGGGTTTATTCCAGGAATGCAAGGATTCTTCAATATACGCAAATCAATCAACGTGATACACCAGATTAACAAATTGAAGGAGAAAAACCATATGATCATCTCAATAGATGCAGAGAAAGCTTTCGACAAAATTCAACACCCATTTATGATAAAAACCCTGCAGAAAGTAGGCATAGAGGGAACTTTCCTCAACATAATAAAGGCCATATATGACAAACCCACAGCCAGCATCGTCCTCAATGGTGAAAAACTGAAACCATTTCCACTAAGATCAGGAACAAGACAAGGTTGCCCACTCTCACCACTCTTATTCAACATAGATTTGGAAGTTTTAGCTACAGCAATCAGAGAAGAAAAGGAAATAAAAGGAATCCAAATCAGAAAAGAAGAAGTAAAGCTGTCACTGTTTGCAGATGACATGATACTATACATAGAGAATCCTAAAGATGCTACCAGAAAACTCCTAGAGCTAATCAATGAATTTGGTAAAGTAGCAGGATACAAAATTAATGCACAGAAATCTCTGGCATTCCTATATACTAATGATGAAAAATCTGAAAGTGAAATCAAGGAAACACTCCCATTTACCACTGCAACAAAAAGAATAAAATATCTAGGAATAAACCTACCTAAGGAGACAAAAGACCTGTATGCAGAAAATTATAAGACACTGATGAAAGAAATTAAAGATGATACAAATAGATGGAGAGATGTACCATGTTCTTGGATTGGAAGAATCAACATTGTGAAAATGACTCTACTACCCAAAGAAATCTACAGATTCAATGCAATCCCCATCAAACTATCAGTGGCATTTTTCACAGAACTAGAACCAAAAATTTCACAATTTGTATGGAAACACAAAAGACCCCGAATAGCCAAAGCAATCTTGAGAACGAAAAATGGAGCTGGAGGAATCAGGCTCCCTGACTTCAGACTATACTACAAAGCTACAGTAATCAAGACAGTATGGTACTGGCACAAAAACAGAAAGATAGATCAATGGAACAGGATAGAAAGCCCAGAGATAAACCCACGCACATATGGTCATCTTTTCTTTGATAAAGGAGGCAGGAATGTACAGTGGAGAAAGGACAGTCTCTTCAATAAGTGGTGCTGGGAAAACTGGACAGGGACAAGTAAAAGTATGAGACTAGATCACTCCCTAACAGCATACACAAAAATAAGCTCAAAATGGATTAAAGACCTAAATGTAAGGCCAGACACTATCAAACTCCTAGAGGAAAACATAGGCAGAACACTCTATGACATAAATCACAGCAAGATCCTTTTTGACCCACCTCCTAGAGAAATGGAAATAAAGACAAAAATAAACACATGGGACCTAATGAAACTTCAAAGCTTTTGCACAGCAAAGGAAACCATAAACAAGACCAAAAGACAACCCTCAGAATGGGAGAAAATATTTGCAAATGAAGCAACTGACAAAGGATGAATCTCCAAAATTTATAAGCAGCTCATGCAGCTCAATAACAAAAAAACAAACAACCCAATCCAAAAATGGGCAGAAGACCTAAATAGACATTTCTCCACAGAAGATATACGGACTGCCAACAAACACATGAAAGGATGCTCAACATCTTTACTCATTAGAGAAATGCAAATCAAAACTACAATGAGATATCATCTCACACCAGTCAGAATGGCCATCATCAACAGAAACAATAAATGCTGGAGAGGGTGTGGAAAAAAGGGAACACTCTTGCACTGCTGGTGGGAATGTGAATTGGTACAGCCACTATGGAGAATGGTATGGAGGTTCCTTAAAAAACTACAAATAGAACTACCATATGACCCAGCACTCCCACTACTGGGCATATACCCTGAGAAAACCATAATTCAAAAAGAGTCACGTACCAAAATGTTCATTGCAGCTCTATTTACAATAGCCAGGGCATGGAAGCAACCTAAGTGTCCATCATCTGATGAATGGATAAAGAAGATGTGGCACATATATACAATGGAATATTACTCAGCCATAAAAAGAAATGAAATTGAGCTATTTGTAATGAGGTGGATGGACCTAGAGTCTGTCATACAGAGTGAAGTAAGTCAGAAAGAGAAAGACAAATACTGTATGCTGACACATATATATGGAATTTAAGAAAAAAAATGTCATGAAGAACATAGGGGTAAGACAGGAATAAAGACACAGACTACTTGAGAATGGACTTGAGGATATGGGGAGGGGGAAGGGTAAGCTGTGACAAAGCGAAAGAGCAGCATGGACATATATACACTACCAAACGTAAGGTAGATAGCTAGTGGGAAGCAGCCGCATACCGCAGGGAGATCAGCTCCGTGCTTTGTGACCGCCTGGAGGGGTAGGATAGGGAGGGTGGGAGGGAGACGCAAAAGGGAGGGGATATGGGAACATATGTATATGTATAACTGATTAAATTTGTCATAAAGCAGAAAAAAAAAAAGAAAAGACAAGAAGTAAGACAAGAAATTGGCTCACAGATCATCTTAAAACTTCAGTCAGATCATGTCGTTCTATTTAAAACCCTCCACTGCTCTCTCATTTCATTGAGAATAAAATACAAAATGTTCACAATGGCCTGTAAAGTCTGTAGGATTTTCCTCCACCCACACATCTCACTCTTTTCCAAGCTCACTGCTGGCCAGTCACGTGGAAGCATTTTCTGTTCCTGGAAAATGCCAGGTCTTTTACTGCTGCAGGATCTTGCACTTGCTTTCCCTTCTGCCGGGAATGCTTCCCTCTGCCCAGATCTTTGGTTGGATAAATCATTCTGATCCTTCAGAATGCAGTTTTGGGGTGCTAAGAATATTGTATATTATATCTTCAGATTTGTATGCTTTGCTCTATGGATGTCGTGCCTCAATAAAAGCTACAATATAAAGTGGGCCACCTATAGTAGTTCACTACCACAAAAAAAAAAAAAAAAAAAGAAGAGGTTGGAGTCAACCATACAAACTGTGGCCGAGCAGCAGAAGCAACCAGAAATTTGTTAGAAATGCAAATTATTGGGCCCCAACTCGGACCTACAGTATTAGAAACTGGGGTGGGGAGGGAGCAGTCAGTGTCATGGTAAGCCTTCAAGGTGAGTCTGATGTACGGGAAAAGCAAGGAGAGAGAGACCTTCAAGATGACAGAGGAGTAAGGCGTGGAGATCACCTTCCTCCCCACAAATACATCAGAAATACATCTAGATGTGGAACAACTCCTACAGAACACCTGCTGAACACTGGCAGACAACCCCAGACCTCCCCAAAGGCAAGAAACTCCCCACGTACCTGGGTAGGGCAAAAGAAAAAAGAAAAATCAGAGGCAAAAGAATAGGGACAGGACCTGCACCAGTGGGAGGGAGCCGTGAAGGAGGAAAGGTCTCCACACACTAGAAGCCCTTTCATGGGTGGAGACTGCAGGTGGCAGAGGGGGAAAGCTTCGGAGTAGCGGAGGAGAGCACAGCAACAGGGGTGCGGAGGGCAAAGCGGAGAGATTCCCGCACAGAGGATTGGTGCCGACCAGCACTCACCAGCCCTAGAGGCTTGTCTGCTCACCCGCCGGGGCGGGCGGGGGCTGGGAGCTGAGGCTCATACTCCACCCAAAAACAACAGAAAACACTTTCTTCTCAAGTGCTCATGGAACATTCTCCAGGATAGATCATATCTTGGGTCACAAACAAGCCTTGGTAAATTTAAGAAAATTGAAATCATATCAAGTATCTTTTCTGACCACAACTCTATGAGACTAGATACCAATTACAGGAAAAAAATCTGTAAAAAATACAAACACATGGAGGCTAAACAATACACTACTAAAAACCAAGAGATGACTGAAGAAACCAAAGAGGAAATCAAAAAATACCTAGAAACGGCTTCCCTGGTGGCACAGTGGTTGGGAGTCCGCCTGCTGATCCAGGGGATGCAGATTCATGCCCCAGTCCGGGAGGATCTCGCATGCTGTGGAGCGGCTGGGCCCGTGAGCCGTGGCCGCTGGGCCTGCACGTCTGGAGCCTGTGCTCCACAGCAGGAGAGGCCACAGCAGTGAGAGGCCCGTGTACCACAAAAAAACAAAAAACAAAAACAAAAACAAAAAACCTAGAAACAAATGACAATGAAAACAGGATGACCCAAAACCTATGGGATGCAGCAAAAGCAGGTTTAAGAGGGAAGGTTATAGGAATACAATCCTACCTCAAGAAATAAGAAACATCTCAAATGAACAACCTAACATTACACCTAAAGCAATCAGAGAAAGAAGAAGAAGAACAACAACAAAATGCCAAAGTTAGCACAAGGAAAGAAATCATAAAGATCAGATCAGAAATAAATGAAAAAGAAATGAAGGAAACAATAGCAAAGATCAATAGAACTAAAACCTGGTTCTTTGAAAAGATAAACAAACTGATAAACCATTAGTCAGACTCATCAAGAAAAAAGGAAGAAGACTCAAATCAATAGATTTCGAAATGAAAAAGGAGAAGTAACAACTGACAGTGCAGAAATACAGAGGATCATGAGAGATTCTACAAGAAATTATATGCCAATAAAATGGACAAACTGGAAGAAATGGACAGATTCTTAGAAAAGCACAACCTTTTGAGACTGAACCAGGAAGAAATAGAAAATATAAACAGACCAATCACAAGCAATGAAATTGAGACTGTGATTAAAAATCTTCCAACAAATAAGCCCAGGACCAGATGGCTTCACAAGGGAATTCTATTAAACATTTAGAGAAGAGCTAACACCTATTCTTCTCAAACTCTTCCAAAATATAACAGAGGGAGAAACACTCCCAAACTCATTCTATGAGGTCACTATCACCCTGATACCAAAACCAGACAAAGATGTCACAAAGAACCAAAACTACAGGCCAATATCACTGATGTACATAGATGCAAAAATCCTCAACAAAATACTAGCAAACATAATCCAACAGCATATTTAAAGGATCATACAACATGATCAACTGGGGTTTATCCCAGGAATGCAAAGATTCCTCAATATATGCAAATCAACCAATGTGATAAACCATGTAAACAAATTGAAGGAGAAAAACCATATGATCATCTCAATAGATGCAGAAAAAGCTTTTGACAAAATTCAACATGCATTTATGAAAAAAACCCTCCAGAAAGTAGGCATAGAGGGAACTTACGTCAACATAATCAAGGGCATATATGACAAACCCACAGCCAACATCGCTCTCATGGTGAAAAACTGAAACCATTTCCACTAAGATCAGGAACAAGACAAGGTTGTCCACTCTCACCACTATTATTCAACATACTATTGGAAGTTTTAGCCACAGCAATCAGAGAAAAAAAAGAAATAAAAGGAATCCAAATCGGAGAAGAAGAAGTAAAGCTGTCACTGTTTGCAGACGACATGCTACTATACATAGAGAATCCTAAAAATGCTACCAGAAAACTCCTAGAGCTAATCAATGAATTTGGTAAAGTAGCAGGATACAAAATTAATGCACAGAAATCTCTTGCATTCCTATACACTTATGATGAAAAATCTGAAAGAGTAATTAAGGAAACACTCCCATTTATCACTGCAACAAAAAGAATAAAGAATAAAATACCTAGGAATAAACCTACCTAAGGAGACAAAAGACCTGTATGCAGAAAACTATAAGACACTGAAGAAAGAAATTAAAGATGATACAAACAGATGGAGAGATATACCATGTTCTTGGATTGGAAGAATCAGCATTGTAAAAATGACTATACTCCCCAAAGCAATCTACAGTTTCAATGCAATCCTAATCAAACTACCAATGGCAGTTTTCACAGAACTAGAACAAAAAATTTCACAATTTGTATGGAAGCACAAAAGATCCTGAATAGCCAAAGCTATCTTGAGAAAGAAAAACAGAGCTGGAGGAATCAGGCTCCCGGACTCCAGACTATACTACAAAGCTACAATAATCAAGACAGTATGGGACACAAGAGGGAAGAGATATGGGAACATATGTATATGTATAACTGATTCACTTTTTATAAAGTAGAAACTAACACACCATTGTAAAGCAATTATACTCCAATAAAGATGTAAAAAAAAAAAAGACAGTATGGTACTGGCACAAAAACAGAAATATAGATAAATGGAACAGGATAGAAAGCCCAGAGATAAACCCACACACATATGGTCACCTTATTTTTGATAAAGGAGGCAACACTATACCATGGAGAAGAGACAGCCTCTTCAACAAGTGGTGCTGGGAAAACTGGACAGCTACATGTAAAAGAATGAAATTAGAACACTCCCTATCACCATACGCAAAAATAAACTCAAAATGGATTAAAGACCTAAATGTAAGGCCAGGCACTATAAAACTCTTAGAGGAAAACATAGGCAGAACATTCCATGACATAAATCACAACAAGATCCTTTTTGACCCACCCCTTAGAGAAATGGAAATAAAAACAAAAATAAACAAATGGGACCTAATGGAACTTAAAAGCTTTTGCATAACAAAGGAAACAATAAACAAGACGAAAAGACAACCCTCAGAATGGGAGAAAATATTTACAAATGAAGCAAGAGAAAGGATTAATCTCCAAAATTTACAAGCAGCTCATGCAGCTCAATATCAAAAAAACCAAACAACCCAATCCAAAAATGGGCAGAAGACCTAAATAGGCATTTCTCCAAAGAAGATATACAGATTGCCAACAAACATATGAAAGGATGCTCAGCATCACTAATCATTGGAGAAATGCGAATCAAAACTACAATGAGGTATCACCTCACACTGGTCAGAATGGCCATCATCAAAAAATCTACAAACAAGAAATGCTGGAGAGGGTGTGCAGAAAAGGGAACCCTCCTGCACTGTTGGTGCAGCAGTTGGTGGGAATGTAAATTGATACAGCCACTATGGAGAACAGTAAGGAGCTTCCTTAAAAAACTAAAAATAGAATTACCATACGACCCAGAAATCCCACTACTGGGCATATACCCTGAGAAAACCATAATTCAAAAAGAGTCATGTACCACAATGTCCATTGCAGCTCTTTTTACAATAGCCAGGACATGGGAGCAACCTAAGTGTCCATCGACAGATGAATGGATAAAGAAGATGTGGTACATATATACAATGGAATATTACTCAGCCATAAAAAGAAACAAAATTGAGTTATTTGTAGTGAGGTGGATGAAACTAGAGTCTGTCATACAGAGTGAAGTAAGTTAGAAAAGGAAAAACAAATATCGTATGCTAACACATATATATGGAATCTTTAAAAAAAATAGCTAGCTAGTGAGAAGCAGCTGCATAACACAGGGAGATCAGCTCTGTGCTTTGTGATCACCTAGAGGGGTGGGATTGGGAGGGAGGGAGGGAGACGCAAGAGGGAGGAGATATGGTGATATATGTATATGTATAGCTGATTAAATTTGTTATAAAGCAGAAACTAACACACCATTGTAAGGCAATTATACTCCAATAAAGATGTTAAAAAAAAAGAAAAAGAAAAGCAAGTAGAGTTTTAGATTGGAAGAGAAGTAAATAATGTAGTTAACCTGAAATGCCCTAGTTGTTATGATGGCGGTGATTTCCTGGTACAAAGGGAAAGGACCAGTCACCAAGACTAGGAAGTGAAAGGCACTTTTCTCCCAAAGTGTCCTAAGCTGGGTCCCAAAAGGATGAATAAGAGTCATCTTAGGGACCAATGTTGGCAGAGGATCCCAACTCAGGCACACAGCGGGGAGGCACATTCTGGAAAGTGCAAGGAACTCCAACTTTAGTGTGTAGACCAAGAGTCCACACACTTTTCCTTTAAAGGGCCAGATAGGAAATGTTTTATGCTCTGTAGGTCAAGAGGCAAAATCAAGACTCTTATGTAACAAGAGAAAAACTCCCGCCCTGTTTACCAGTTGTGGACCATCATGGGGGAGGAAGTGTTGGTGGTGGTGGGTGAGCATGCTTTGTGTCGAGAAGCCCTCAGCTGGAGACATTCTCAGGGCAAAAAGCTTGAGGGCGAGGGGCCTGGTCCATGGGTTGGTCACTTTTGCTCTGCCCCACTGATGCCCAGATCCCAGCACGCCCTCTCTCCTCTCCAAAAGCCCTACCACCTCAGGTCGACAGCTGGCGGGAGACAAGGTGACTTGCCTTGTGTGAGATCCCACAGCTCAGTGGCCAGAAGTTCCAACAACAGAGTTCCCAAAGTGTAGATGGTGACCAGTAGGACCCCGGGCAGTGGCTAGGCCCAGCCTTGGGCTTGGGAGGAAAGTACTGGAGGCAGAGGAGGGAACAGGGGCAGAGAAAGTCACCTCAGCTGGCTCTCCGAGGCTCAAAGTCCTTGCCCCCCTGAGGCCCACCACCATTGGAGGTACCCATGGGCCTACAAAAACAGGGTGTGGGCCAGGAGTCAGATTGGACCCATAGACCATAGTTTACCAATCTCTGATGTACATAAAGTATCTGGGATCTTGCTGAAATGCAGATTCTGATTCAGTAGGTCTGGGATGGGCCTGAGATCCTGCCTTTGTAACAAGTCCCCACGGCAACTACTAGTGCATCGGCCACACTCTGAGTAGCATTGTCTCTCTACAGGCAGGGGAGAGAGCAAGCTTGGAAACCTGAAGTCAGATAGAGGCAGTGAGGATGTTGTTCTCCACAGAAGGACTACGTGAGAATCACTGGTAGGTTTAAAACAATAGATGCTTGGATCTCAGCCCAAAGAGGTTCTGAATCTCTGAGTGTGCAGGACATGTCTTTTGCATGAAGTGGGTACCCAGTACATATGTTGAGTAAGCAAAGATGACACGGGATGTGTTTTATCTTTTTGGCTTGTTTGTTTTAGTAGAAAATCTTGACACTGGAGCATTTGATCAATGATAAAAGAAAATGGTAAACAGAAATGCTAGAGGATTTCCAACCTGCAGGAGTCACAAAAAGTCACAATGTGTCTGGGAGTCTCTTTGCTTGCCTTTCACACAAACCTTTAGTCAGGTTTATGCAGAAATCAACCCCATTTGTTTTGTAACTGAGTTCATAGCAAGGATATTCCACACGTTCTCATGGGGAAGTTGCAATTCAAGTAGAAGTTTTCAATGGAATACAAAGAGAAGATTTTTCCAAAAAAAAAAAAATGTACAGGACCAATAAGAATACGAAAAGATGCCCAGCATCATTAGTCATTAGGGAAATGCAAATCAAAACCACAGTGAGACACCATTTCACAATCATTAGGATAACTATAATTTAAAAGCCAAATAATAACAAGTGTGAGGATGTGGAGAAACTGGGACCCTCATACACTGTGGTGGGAATATAAAATGGTGCAGCCACTTTGGAAAGCAGTTTGATAATTCTTCAAAAGGTTAAACATGGAGTTATCATATGACCAGTAACCCCACTCCTAGGAGTAAACCTAAAAGAAGTGAAAACATATGTCCACACAAAAACTTATACACAAATGTTTATAGCAGCACATTACTCAATAGCAAAGAATTGGAAACAACTCAAATGTCCATTAACAGATGAATGCATAAATAAAATACAGGATATTCATACAATGGAATAGTATTTGACAGTAAAAAAATGAGGAACTGATACATGCTACAACATGCATGAACCTTGAAAACATGCTAGGTGAAAGAAACCAGTCACAAAAGACCACATATTGAAAGATTCCATTTATGTGAAATGTCCAGAATAGGCAAAGCTATAGAGATAGAATGTAACTTATTGGTGGTCTAGGACTGGGATGAGTTGGGGGTGGGAAGTGAGCTAAGGAGCATGGGATTTCTTTCTGGTGCAATGAAATGTTCTAAAATTAGGTAGTGGAGGGTGATGCTTTCACGACTTTGAATATATTAAAAACCACTGAACTGTGTACTTTAAAGAGATGAATTTTATGGTATGTGAATTATATCTCAATAAACCTGTTTAAAAATCAATGCTACTATTAGAAGCTTTCTTACAGAAAGCCAAAAATTTGTTTGTAGAAAACAGATACAATTCACTAGCCTACCACTAACTACAAAAATTTAGCAAAATTTCCTACACTAGAATCCATGTAAATTTGATTAAGTGAACTTGAATTTCCATCTTTCTCATGACAGGTGTCTCAGTGTAAAAACTGGCCAGTAAATATAAGTTGTAGTAAGTATGAATGATCTATAATAACTGCAGTAAAGATCTAAAGACAGAGGTAATGTAAAAATACTTACTGTCTGTTGAAATCTGCGGCGCTCAGTGTTCCAAGGGAGTCCTAGCTGCCTGTCTTGTTGTGTTCACACCATGGAAACTGATCCCGCCCGCCTCATTAAAGTCTGCCAATCAACGTCAGCCTCACAAGGTGGGGACCGTCTAGGGGCGGGGACTGCTCTTCTGCTTGCCTGGATGTGGTTCAGCAATTGCATTCTGCTTCTGTAGTCCAAGAGGGGTCTTTAACAGGTTCTTCTGGAACAGCATTTGATTAAAAAATACGAAAATGTTAAAAAACAATCGCCAGTCCCCAAGACACCACGAAGGAGGTAAGGAAACAGCGTCTGCCCCTCACATTCAGAACCCGCTATGAGATCTCAGGCAAAGCCTTTAACTTTGCTGAGCCTCTTTTTCTCATCAATAAAATGAAGTTTTAACACCTTTCTCATAAGGCTATGAGAGATGAGTAGCTGAAATAATTTATAAAGCACCCCGCATAGGGTAGAGGAAGAAACAGGGGGAGGGAAGGAGAAAAACTTTAGATGCTTCTGTCTTGCTTCCTCTTTTGCTCCCTTACTCTAAGCAGCTGGTATTTTAATGATGATGCTGGTCTAAGAGACCTTCTCCCTCCCTCTCTCCCTCCTTTCCCTCCCTCCCTCCTTCCTTCCTTCCTTCCTTCCTTCCTTCATTCCTGCCTTTTCCTTCTCCTCTTCTTCCTCTCCCTCCCTAACCCCCACTTTCATTCCTTCTCCCTCTTTTCTTTTTTTCCTTTTTCCCTGTATTTCTCTCCATTCTTTCTTCCCACATGTATTTATTGAGTGCCTTATATCTGCCAGACACTATGCTGGGCCTTCTGGAGAACAGGGCACTCACTCTTCCTGTCTTCTTTGAGCTTAGAGTTCAAAGAAAAAGACAATAAGGAAGAAAACAAATAAATGTCTACATGTAAAATTACAACTTGTGTAAGTCCTGTGAACAAACAATGTGCAGTGGCAGAGAATAACAGGAGAGGAGGTGATGGTGGATGGCCTGAGAGGGTGACCTCTGCGCTGACACTTGGCATAAAAGAAGAGGCCAGGAGCTGGGGAAAGTGTTCCAGGCAGAAGAAAGGAAACAGCTTGGCCTAAGTAAGGAATAAAGAAGAGGAGGATGCAGCTGGTCTACGTGGTTGGGGCAAGGAGAAAAGATGAGTTTTATATAGGCAAGGGCTATATCATTCAGGGTCTTCTACAGTATGTCAAGGAGTTTGGGTTTTTTCCAAGTACAAGGAGAAATCATTGAAGTTCCTTGTTTTAAGCCAGGGACAAGATTGTGCAATTTATATGTTTTGAAAAGTAACTTTGGCTTCTACATGGAGAACAGGTTAAAGGGACACAAGATTGAAAGCAGGAAGACCACCAAGGGGGCTACTGCCCAAGTCCAGGCAAGAAAGGAAAGTGGCTTGTGTATTTGGCAGTGGAGATGATGGAGAGAAGAGAATGAATGAAATAAAAAATTATTTAGGAGGTAATATTAACAGGACTTGTCAATGAATTAGACATGAGCAGTGGGGGAAATGGAGGAATCAAGTATGATCCATGGGTTTCTGGTTTAATCGACTTGGTGGGAAGGTGGTGATGTTTGGTGGTGTGGTGGTGACCAGGGAGGGCCAAGTCTGGGTAGTAGAAAGGTAGTTTAAATTAAATGTTCCAGTTTGAATGTGTTAACTTTGAGATACTTGTAACACATCCAAATATCAAATAGGAGTCCAGAGTTCTGTAACTTTAGGGCTAAAGATACACATTTGGGTGTTGTCAGCATATAGGTGATGTTTAAAGGTATAGGTCTATGTAAGATAAGATTAAGGATAGCAGGTACAGAGAGACCATCATTGTGAGATCTGGTAGCCAAGGAAGAACTATCAAAGGAGATTAAGAAGCACTGTCAGGGAGGCAGGAGGAAAACCAGGAGAACATAGCTTCACAGAAGCTAAAGTAGAGTGTGGTTGGAAGGAGTAATGATAAACCATGTCAAAGAGGGCAGAAGTTTAATGAATGCCTGCACCTGGACCTGGGAAGGTGAGAGTCAGATTCCATTTGTGACTTCTGGATCATATGTTCCCTTCCTCCTATAACCATCTTGTAGGAGCTTCCATGGGTCTTCTAGGCAGGGAGCAGGACCTCAGTTGACATCTGGGATCATCCTTAGGGTCAGAAGAAGAAGGTTGTGCTGGGTCTAGGATTCCAGCCCTGCTGCTGATCAGTACAAGCTGGAAATGTGTGCCAATGCAGCATGAGACTTATGAATGCTTGGGAGGTAGGATTTCCAGATTGGCTGTGTTTTCTCTAAGGTGATATTTTGCCATCATGTGTCCTTCAGAGACCACCTTCAGAGACACAGCTGTGGTTCTGTTCTCAGTCTCTCCTGGTCCTGTACAACTTGAATGTGGGTCTTTGTAGCTCCATCATATGCTGACTTTTGGATGGGCTTCTATAAGGGATTCATATTACTGTCTTGGTACCAGGTACCCCTTCTACTGAGTAGCATTTGTCCAGATATTTCATCTTTTGTACCATCTCCTGTGGACCTGCCTCTGGCTCAACTCCCCTGAGGAAGTCTCTTCCATTTTCCCCATCAGATTCACTCTTCACTACTCATTACCCCAGAAGGCTTACCTGTATGGACAATACTCATGGGCTCCTGTGCCCTCTAGCTTCCAGTTGGCTCTGGCCAATTTCCAGCAGGAGATTGGAGGGTGGATGGAAAGTGGGGTTGGAATATTTGGTCCCTTGGTTTCCTGCCTGGAGTTTGCTGTAGCAGTCACAGCTTCTGTCAGGTCCACAGAGTTACCAGTCCCAGTAACTTCTTTTTTCTCTTGCTCCTTCAGGTCAATGGGTGGTAAGAGGTGCTGCACTATGCCCTGTGGGGTTCCTTCAATCCTGCTCCTACTTTTGGAAACAGTCACTTTATCAAACACTCACCAAATAATCCAGTTTGAGGATGCCACATACTTCCTGTCAGGGTCCAGACCAAAATAGTAGGAACTCTACAAGCAATGGATAAGCCCCAGCATGGAGGCCAGAATTGTTTAGTGTAAAGTGAGTTGAACACAAGAGACCTAAATGAAAAGGAGTTTGAGGCCAGATCCTGGAAGGCCACAAATGCCACGTCAGGGTATCTGGACTTTATTTCTCCCTGCGCACAATGGGAAATGTTGACAGTTTCTGAATGGGGAAGTAAGATCATTACAAGTCAATTATCTTTAGGGGAGTAATTTTGCCACAAGAAGGTATAATGTTTTCTGGGGTGAGGGACACCCATGGAAGAGGGAGAAAGAGTTAGAAGGCAATAAAAATCCATATATTTTGACAGAGAAAATCTGTTTCAAGGGATTTAGCACAAAGAAATCATTAAAAACATGCACAAAATTTTAACTACAAGGATATTCACTGAAGTGCTATTTTCAAAATTACAAATTATAAACAACCCAGTTTTCTAAGGAAAAACCCAGATTTCCACTATACAGGAAAATAATATACAGCCTTTTAAAATGATACTATAGATGTATATTTATTGGCTTGGTAAAAAGTTACTATTATACAGCTAAGTTAAAATGGAATATTACAGATGGTGACTGTACCCCTCATACCGTCTCACTGCATATTCTCCTTTGTCATTGGATGTTGGTGTCTTTTTTGTCCCTCCCATCAGGAAACGTGCACAATCCTCAAAGATAGCCTCATCCACCAGAGGGCAGACAGCAGAAGCAAGAACAACTACAATCCTGCAGCCTGTGGAACAAACACCACATTCACAGAAAGATAGACAAGATGAAAAGGCAGAGAGCTATATACAAGATGAAGCAACAAGATAAAACCACAGAAAAACAACTAAATGATGTGGAGATAGGCAACCTTCCAGAAAAAGAATTCAGAGTAATGATAGAGAAGATGATCTAGGACCTCAGAAAAAGAATGCAGGCAAAGATCGAGAAGATGCAAGAAATATTTAACAAAGATTTAGAAGAATTAAAGAACAAACAAACAGAGATGAACAATAAAATAACTGAAATGAAAACTACACTAGACAGAATCAATAGCAGAATAACTGAGGCAGAAGAACGGAGAAGTGACCTAGAAGACAGAATGGTGGAATTCACTGCTGTGGAAGAGAATAAAGAAAAAAGAATGAAAAGAAATGGAGACAGCCTAAGAAACCTCTGGAACAACATTAAATGCAACAACATTTGCATTATAGGGGTCCCAGAAGGAGAAGAGACAGAGAAAGGACCCAAGAAAATATTTGAAGAAATTATAGTCAAAAACTTCCCTAATGTGGGAAAGGAAATAGCCACCCAAGTCCAGGAAGCACAGAGAGTCCCATACAGGATAAACCCAAGGAGAAACACGCTGAGGCACATATTAATCAAATAGGCAAAAATTAAAGACAAAGAAAAAATATTAAAAGCAGCAAGGGAAAAATGACAAATAACATACAAGGGAACTCCCATAAGGTTAACAGCTGATTTCTCAGCAGAAACTCTACAAGCCAGAAGGGAGTGGCATGATATACTTAAAGTGATGAAAGGGAGTAACCTACAACCAAGATTACTCTACCTGGCAAGGATCTCATTCAGATTCCATGGGGAAATCAAAAGCTTTACAGACAAGCAAAAGCTAGGAGAATTCAGCACCACCAAACCAGCTATACAAGAAATGCTAAAGGAACTTCTCTAAGAGGGAAAAAAAAGAGAAGAAAAGGACCTAGAAAGACAAACCCCAAACAATTAAGAAAATGGTAATAGGAACATGCATATCAATAATTACCTTAAACATGAATGGATTAAATGCTCCAACCAAAAGACACAAGCTTGCTGAATGGATACAAAAACAAGACCCACATATATGTTGTCTACAAGAGACCCACTTCAGACCTAGGGACACATACAGACTGAAAGTGAGGGGATGGAAAAAGATATTCCATTCAAATGGAAATCTAAAGAAAGCTGGAGTAGCAATACTCATATCTGATAAAATAGACTTTAAAATAAAGAATATTATAAGAGACAAGGAAGGACACTACATAATGATGAAGGGATCAATCCAAGAAGAAGATATAACAATTATAAATATATATATACTCAGCATAGGAGCACCTCACCCATAAGGCAAATTGTAATAGCTATAAAAGAGGAAATTGACAGTAACAAAATAAGAGTGGGGGACTCTAACACCTCACTTACACCAACGGACAGATCATCCAGACAGAAAATTAATAAGGAAAGACAGCTTTAAATGACACAATAGACCGGATAGATTTAATTGATATTTACAGGACATTCCATCCAAAAACAGCAGATTACATTTTCTTCTCAAGTGCGCCTGGAACAGTCTCCAGGATAGATCACATCTTGGGTCACAAATCAAGCCTCAGTAAATTTAAGAAAACTGAAATCATATCAAGCATGTTTTCTGACCACAACGCTATGAGATTAGAAATGAATTACAAGGAAAGAAAAGTAAAAAACTCAAACACATGGAGGCTAAACAATACATTTCTAAATAACCAAGAGATCACTGAAGAAATCAAAGAGAAAATCAAAAAATACCTAGAGACAAATGATAATGAAAACACGATGATTTAAAACCTATGGGATGCAGCAAAAGCAGTTCTAAGAGGGAAGTTTATAGCTATACAAGCCCACCTCAAGAAACAAGAAGCATCTCAAATAAACAACTAAAGGAACCAGAGAAAGAGGAACAAACAAAACCCAAAGTTAGCAGAAGGAAGGAAAGCATAAAGATTAGAGCAGAAATAAGTGAAATAGAAACAAAGAAAACAATAACAAAGATCAATAAAACTAAAAGCTGGTTCTTTGAGAAGATAAACAAAATTGATAAACCATTAGCCAGACTCATCAAGAAAAAGAGGGAGAGGATTCAAATCAATAAAATTAGAAATGAAAAAGGAGAAGTTACAACAGACACTGCAGGAATACAAAGCATCCTAAGAGACTACTACAGGCAACGCTATGCCAATAAAAGGGACAACCTGGAAGAAATGGACAAATTCTTAGAAATGCACAACCTGCTGAGACTGAACCAGGAAGAAATAGAAAATATGAACAGGCCAATCACAAGTAATGAAATTGAAACTGTGATTAAAAATCTTCCAACAAACAAAAGTCCAGGACCAGATGGCTTCACAGGTGAATTCTATCAAACATTTAGAGAACAGCTAACACCCATCCTTCTCAAACTCTTCCAAAAAATTGCGGAGGAAGGAACACTCCTGAACTCATTCTATGAGGCCACCATCACCCTGATACCAAAACCGGACAAAGATACTGTAAAAAAATAAAATTACAGACCAATATCAGTGATGAATATAGGTGCAAAAATCCTCAACAAAATACTAGCAAACAGAATCCAAGAACACATTAAAAGGTTCATACACCATGATCAAGTAGGATTTAACCCAGGGATGCAAGGATTCCTCAATAAACGCAAATCAATCAATGTGATACACCAGATTAACAAACTGAAGAAGACAAACCATATGATTATCTCAATAGCTGAAGAAAAATCTTTTGACAAAATTCCACACCAATTTATGATAAAATACTCTCCAGAAAGTGGGCATAGAGGGACCTCAGCATGATAAGGATGATATACAACAAACCCACAGCAAACATCATTCTTAATGGTGAAAAACTGAAAGCATTTTCTCTAAGATCAGAAACAAAACAAGGATGTCCACTCTCACCACTATTATTCAACATAGTTTTGGAAGTCCTAGTCATGGCAATCAGAGAAGTAAAAGAAATAAAAGGAATACAAATTGGAAAAGAACAAGTAAAACTGTCACTGTTTGCAGATAACATGATACTATACATAGAGAATCCTAAAGATGTCACCAGAAAACTACTAAAGCTAATCAATGAATTTGGTAAAGTTTCAGGATACAAAATTAATGCACAGAAATCTCTGGCATTCCTATACACTAATGATGAAAAATCTGAAAGAGTAATTAAAGAAACACTCCCATTTACCATTGTAACAACAAAAAAGTACCTAGGAATAAAGCTACCTAAGGAGGTAAAACACCTGTATGCAGAAAACTATAAGACACTGATGAAAGTAATTAAAGATGATACCAACAGATGGCGAGATATACCATGTTCTTGGATTGGAAGAATCAATATTGTGAAAATGACTATACTACCCAAAGCAATCTACAGATTCAATGCAATCCCTATCAAATTACCAATGGCATTTTTTACAGAACTAGAACAAAAAATATTAAAATTTGTATGGCGACACAAAAGACCTCGATTAGCCAAAGCAGTCTTGAGGGGAAAAAGAGGAACTGGAGGAATCAGACTCCCTGACTTCTGACTATACTACAAAGCTACAGTAATCAAGACAATATGCTATGGCACAAAAACAGAAATATAGATCAATGGAACAAGGTGGAAAGCCCAGAGAAAAACCCACAAACCTATTGTCAACTAATTTATGACAAAGGAGGCAAGGATATACAATGGAGAAAAGACAGTCTCTTTAATAAGTGGTGCTGGGAAAACTGGACAGCTACATGCAAAAGAATGAAATTAGAACACTCCCTAACACCATACAAAAAATAAACTCATAATGGATTAGAGACCTAAATGTAAGACCAGACACTATAAAACTCTTAGAGGAAAACATAGGAAGAACACTTTTTGACATAAATCACAGCAAGATCTCTTTTGATCCACCTCCTAGAGTAATGGAAATAAAAACAAAAATTAAAAAATGGGACCTAATGAAACTTAAAAGATTTACACAGGAAAGGAAACCATAAACAAGACGAAAAGACAACCCTCAGAATGGGAGAAAATATTTGCAAACGAATCAACGGACAAAGACTTAATCTCCAAAATATATAAACAGCTCATGCAGCTCAATATTAAAAAAACAAGCAATCCAATTAAAAAATGGGCAGAAGACCTAAATAGACATTTCTCCAAAGAAGACATACAGATGGCCAAGAAGCACATGAAAAGCTGCTCAACATCACTAATTATTAGAGAAATGCAAATCAAAACTACAATGAGGTATCACCTCACACCAGTTAGAATGGGCATCATCAGAAAATCTACAAAGAACAGTTGCTGGAGAGGGTGTAGAGAAAAGGGAACCCTCTTGCACTGTTGGTGGGAATGTAAATTTATACAGTCACTATGGAGAATAGCATGGAGGTTCCTTAAAAAACTAAAAATAGAATTACCATATGACCCAGCAATACCTCTACTGGGCATATACCCTGAGAAAACCATAATTCAAAAAGACACATGCACCCCAGTGTTCACTGCAGCACTATTTACAATAGCCAGGTCATGGAAGCAACCTAAATGCCCATAGACAGATGAATGGATAAAGAAGATGTGGTACATATATACAATGGAATATTACTCAGCCATAAAAAGGAACGAAATTGGGTCATTTGTAGAGATGTGGATGAATCTAGAGACTGTCATACAGAGTGAAGTATGTCCGAAAGAGAAAAACAAATATCGTATATTAACGCATATATGTGGAATCTAGAAAAATGGTACAGATGAACCGGTTTGCAGGGCAGAAATTGAGACAGATGTAGAGAACAAATGTACAGACACCAAGGGGGGAAAGCGGTGTGTGTGTGGGGGGACTGTGACTAACTGGGAGATTGGTATTGACATGTATACACTGATATGTATAAGATGGATAACTAATAAAAAAAATTACAAGCCATTCACTGAGAGAAAATATACACAGAACACATATCTGATAACATAACATGAGAGTGGCAGGGGGTGGGGGGGGTGTGATGAATTGGGAGATTGGGATTGACATGACATGTATACACTGATGTGCATAAAATTGATGATTAATAAGAACCTGCTGTATAAAAAGAAATAAAATAAATTTCAAAAAATTCAAAAAAAGAATAGAATATTACAAAAGTGACCAATAATTTAGTTTATATGTATGTACTTGTTTATATGGGGAAAAGCTTAAAAGAATATACTTTGAATTTAGATTAGTTGAATGAGCACTTATGACTCACACAAACAAAAGAGACATTTTGTAATTGTCAAGGGTAGAGCTTTTAAGGACCTTGATTAGCTGTGGTAACAGTAGGAATGGGAAGGAGGATATGGATGACACTGTGAGTGTAGAATCAAATAACTTGGCAACGGAATGAAGGAGCCAGGTAACTGTGAATCACAGTGTCACTGGGTGCCTTGGGCTTAGCACAAAGCCTCCTACATCTTGATTGGGGTTAGTAACAGTGTTATCAATGACTCAGGCAAGGAAAAATGTCCTGGAGACCGGTTTGGCAAGCCAGATCTTAGAGTCCAATTACTGAATGAATACAAACAAGCCGGTTGTGCCATCCACCGTTCCAAGAGTCCATAAGTAAATCAAGTCCACAGAAGGCATTAAGACCTGCCAAGGAGGAATGAAGCCTAAGCCTGGCATGGGATGATGACTTTTGGAATTGGCTAAAATACTGAATAAAAGATTCTTCATCCCTTCTCCACTTTTGAAACTTAGAGGCATGGCCATCTGGGACCTGCCGTCCTCTGGAAGTGCTTCACCTCTGAGGTCTTGTGTTTCAGATTCCATTCTCAATCGTGACCTTCTACCCCACTTCCATCACACTGCCTCAGGGTAGTTTCCTCCAACCCACTCAAATCACCAATATTTTTCAGTTCTTCCTGGTTATTCATGTTACGTATATGTAGAGTCATATAGATATGAAGTCTCTTTCCCATAGCTGTGTGAGTATATATATGTGTGTAGGTATAGTAATATGGACATGAACTCTCTTTCCCATAGGTGTATGTGTATATATACATATGTGTGTACTGAGGTATAGATATATAGGTACATATCTATATATCAGGTGCTCGTTCTGCTTGCCAAATACTGATCTAAGCAATTTACATGCATTATCTCTTTTAATACTCACTGAGCCCTTATGATAGAGATGATATTATTATTTCTCTTTCACAGATTAGGAAACTGAGTGGTTTAAAGTCTGTGTAAATTGCCCAGGACCTTAGAGCTAGTAAAGGTAGAACTGGATTTGAGCCCATGTCTGTCTGACTCAGCCCTCTTAATTACCACATTTACCTCTGGAAACGTATCTGGAAGACATGTACTAAGTTGTTTAATAATTACCTAATGAGGTTGGGGTTATGGCAGAACCCTCGTATTCTATATTTTTCTCCTTTGTTTTGTTTGAATTTCCATCTAAAAATTCTTTTTCCATTAACAACAATCCCCTCATTTTTCACTGCCTCTGGCCAGTCTGCTCTCCCCATTTCCAAGCCCAGATAGCCCTCCTCTGTTGTTTAGTTCCTGGACTGGCAAACATCGCCAGGGAAAACACATCACCAGACAGACTGAATCCATGACTAAGGAGTGGATTCCAGTCACCATGGGGCTCAGAAAGCTTCAAACATCCTCAGGCAGTTCTCATTGCCATTCCCCAGATTTTCACTCTCCTCGTGATTTCTTTCACTCAAACTATAGCCATATGTCTTTTCTTTTCCATAAAATGTCTTAAAAGTAGTCGACACATATTGTCTTTGTACCCTTTGTTCCTTACTGACTCCCTGCCTTCACCCCTCTATTATACTCAAGCTGGTCTTAGGTGTCACCAGTGCTTTCCTGATTGGGAAATCCCACAGCCTTTGCTTTAGTCAATTCTACTTAATCAACAGTGTCGATCATATTTTTAAAACTCCTTTCTCTCTTGACTTCTGTAAAGCTTCTCTTTCCCACTTTCTACCCTCACTTTGACCAACCTCACAATTTCATTCACAACCTCCTCTTCCTTTTACCTTCCATGAATGCGAAGGTTCTTTAGAATTTTTTCTACCACTACCCTGTCTAAAAACTCTCCATACCAATTCCACGCACTCTCAGTATGTTTATCTCTAAATACATGACTTCTGCCCAGGTCTCTATATTGAGCCTCAGACCTGTATAACTAACCACTCAGTGTGCTGGCTCACTAGATGGGAGAAAAATCACATTTTGTCGTATTTGCTGAATTCAAGCCACCCACATGAAGTCACTGCAGAGAGAGCTGGAAAATGTGCCCAGTGGCTCTCTCGAGCAGGGATAAGTGGACTTCACACACCACTTGGTACCCAAGGGCAAAGGGTCTCAAACTATTTTTTTTGACATACTGCAGAAAATAGCTTTTATGTCAGTTACATATATATGCTATGGAAATCAAATTCTATGAAACAACATTAAACTTTGCCACGTGTGATGCACTTTAAAAGTTGTCGTGTTCCATTTCATTAAAAAATATTTGGGGCCTCCCTGGTGGCGCAAGTGGTTGAGAGTCCGCCTGCCGATGCAGGGGATACGGGTTCGTGCCCCGGTCTGGGAGGATCCCATATGCCGCGGAGCGGCTGGGCCCGTGAGCCATGGCCGCTGAGCCTGCGCGTCCGGAGCCTGCGCGTCCAGAGCCTGTGCTCCGCAACGGGGGAGGCCACAACAGTGAGAGGCCCGCATACCGCAAAAAAAAAAAAAAAAAAAAAAAAAAAAAAAAAAAATATTTGTACCCACTCACCAAGTAGATGTCATAAGCCATCAGTGGTTCAAGACCCACAATTTATAAACATCATCCTCAGGTCTTTCAATCTCAATATACACAGAATTGTGTTTATGATCCCACTTCTACAACCTGTTCCTTTTCCCTAATTTCCTGTGTCAATCAATGGCTCCACCGTCTACCTGGTTTCCCCAGCTAGAAATCTCACGGCCATTTTGGACTCATCCCTCTGCTTTATCCCTCATGGCCATTTCTGTCTTGTTCATATCTCTCAAGTAGATCTTCCAGTCTCAGTCCCCACTGTCACTATCCTGTTTTATATCACCTTTCACCTAATAGTCTCCTAATTCATCCCCTGCTTTTGGTTTCTCCAATGTCAAGTTATCTTTTTTCAGTTCAAAGCCATCTTCTAGGGGCTTCCCTGGTGGCACAGTGGTTGAGAGTCCGCCTGCCGATGCAGGGGACATGGGTTCGTGCCCCAGTCTGGGAAGATCCCACATGCTGCGGAGTGGCTACGCCCATGAGCCATGGTTGCTGAACCTGAGCGTCCGGAGCCTGTGCTCCGCAACGGGAGGGGCCACAGCAGTGAGAGGCCCGCGTACCACAAAAAAAAAAAAAAAAAGCCATCTTCTAAAAATAAGTAATGCTACTGCTCTGCTTAAAAACTCTGATGGTTCCCCATTGCCCCCAAAATATTTCTTATTCATTCAGAAAACATCTACTGAGCAACTACTGTGGACCAGGCTCTGTACTGGACACAGGGAATAAAAATGCCATGGTTCCTATCCTCAAGGAGCTTACAGTCCAGACTCCATTGCATTACTGAGGACTCTTTTAGTAGTTCCGGCTCACCTTTTCACCTTACCTTCTGCTCCAGCCTGTCTGTATACCTGATGCCCTTGTCACAGTGGAGGACTGGACATCACCAAGGTGTATCTTTCACTTCTAGGCTCCGGTGCCTTGGCTCATGCAGTCCCACATTCTGTGGGATGCCTCCCTCTTCCTTCTAGATGAGCTCCTACTCATTCTGGAAAGCCTCTGTCTTGGCGAAGCCTTCCTTTTCACATGTTCCTATTCAAAAATTTTAAATATCGAATCAATGTAATGATGCCCATATCCCAAATAGTTAAATAGTACTGAAGTGCTGAAAGAGAGAAGCCAGAGTCTCCCACCTCAACTCACCCCAACCACAGCCCAATTCCCCAAAGGTAATCACTCTTAATGATTTTCCTTTTTAGATATCTGGTGATCTCCATGTTTCCAAAATAATACACTATATTAGTATTTCTTGGTGTATCATCCTAGGCACTGTCTATCTAATTTCTACCAGGAGAGTGAACATTTAGCTCATATCCATCCTGGTCCTATCTTTTCTCTTCTCTAACCCTCCTAATAGAGTTACATCTCTCTACTCAGGCCCTCCACTACACCTCTCCTCTGCAAAGTCACTGTGCATCCAGACCTTTACTTTTTGTTCTACTAACTATGGACACTATCTCTTTTGACTCTCGACTTTTTTCAAAATGAGACCCTTAGTAACTCAACCTTTTCTCCATCCTAGTAGGCCTCACTTCTACCTCCTTCTACCTACTTACCTATAGGTACTTCTACATTTAAAAAATCAATCATATTTACATTCTCCTGTATAATCATAGTTCATTCTTCTTTGGCTTGTTTAAAAGGTGTTAAGAGTTGAAAACCAATAAGCATGTTTGCACTGTTAGACTAGGTGAATGTTGTTTTCGATTGTCTAGTGGAATACTCGGATCATACTTTCTTCTCTGGGCCTTTCAGAGAAGTATATTTTTAGATTTCAGGCTTAATGGTGTCTCCACCCAATAGCTCAAAATCAATCCATTTTAAATTATATCACACTTACATCATGCCTTTCCTGGACATTTTCCCTCTTGGAGTTTCTAGTTTTAACTTTAATTGTCTTTAATTTTAAATTTAAGTAATTTAATCTTTTAATTTTTTCTTTTGCATTCTGTTACCTTCTAAGGGCCTCGAGGGTTTCCAAGTTCCCAGTCATACTTTTAGTTTTATTGAATCCCATTGTTTCTTCCAGCTTCATTACTTTAATCAGGATGGGTTAATTTCCAGACTGTCACCCTGGGGCTTCCCTCCTCCGCTCATCTGGCTTGGAGCCTCTTTTCCTTGGATCCTGTGCAGTGAGAATGCCTTTCGCTTCCACCCCTTCCAAGGAGAATTAATAACTCACTTCTCAGAAACCCTACAGTCCTGTATTTACCTACAAGGGCTCATTTGCTATGGTGTGATTTCCTTAGCCTCCAGGGATAGTCATCCTTGAAATGGTACCTAACATACAGTTTGCCCTCAATAAACACTATCTGAAAACACTATTGAGCAATTATTACTATTTATTCCAAAATCTTGATTGAGGACAGAGTCATCAGTTTTTCTCATGTTAAAGAGTAAAGAAGCACTTCTATATTGATCGGAAATGGGAGTAAGAATTAAGAGATAAGAAACAGCTCAACAAAGAATCAATTTATAAACACAAGTACCTTTTTTCACCACATCAAGGCAAAAACAAAACCCATATCAGATCCACCTTATAATCTGTATGTCTACGTTGACTTGCCGTCCTTTGGAATGTGAGGCCCATTCTTTATTCATTTCACTGGACAAGGGTTGCCAGAAAAATTACAGGAAGCCCAGTTAAATTTGAATTTCAAATAAACAACACATAATTTTGAGTATAAGTAGGTTCCAAATATTGTATGGAACCTACTTATACTAAGACCTTTTTGTCATTTGTCTGAAATTTAAATTTAACTGGGTGTCTTGTATTTCATTTGCTAAATCTGGCAACCCTACACTGGGGACCTTCTCAGGACATTAACCTGCTAAATGCCAACCAGTCTGACATCCTCAGAGAGACTGATCTGATTACAACAGGAGGAAGCACAGAGTTGTCATGCAAAGGAAGAAAGAAAATATTTCATATTTGCCTTCAAGACCTGCT
This sequence comes from Mesoplodon densirostris, assembly GCF_025265405.1. Taxonomy (NCBI): domain Eukaryota; kingdom Metazoa; phylum Chordata; class Mammalia; order Artiodactyla; family Ziphiidae; genus Mesoplodon; species Mesoplodon densirostris. The sequence continues at coordinate 29,228,978 of NC_082670.1, forward strand.
TTCAAAGCCCACCACCTTTTTAAGTGTGATGATGAATTTTCTGATTGTGTCTTCTGAATCTTCATCCTGTCTTAAGGTTAAAGGGAGGAGGTCCTTAGAGACCTCTTACGTAGTGTATCATGTACCCTTTTAGATTAATATTCTGGGGCAATTTGTTTCATAGGCGGTTATCCCAGGAAGTACAGGAAATTGTCATTAGGCTGAGATAGTTTAAATGTTCACCTATTGTCAGGTTTAAATAAGTCACTGCTTCTTTAAAGATAATACTGTTAGATAGCACTGTGTATGCTCTGTCCTAAGCATTTCACGTACATTTGCATTTTGTTCTCACAAGGTGCCTCTGACTAATGTACTTTGATTATCTCCATTTTACCCTTGAGGAAGCTGAGAAGCAGAAAGGATAACTTGCCCAAAGTGACATCACTAATAAGTGTGAGAAAGGAGCTATAATCCATGCCTTCTTAATCTGGAGTCCTCCAAATAAAAATAAAATAAATTTCATCTACAGTCCTGTCAACCTCGCCAAAAAGCCAAAAATCACTAGTTAAAAGCATAAAACAGGGGCTTCCCTGGTGGCGCAGTGGTTGAGAGTCTGCCTGCTGATGCGGGGGACACGGGTTCGTGCCCCGGTCCGGGAGGATCCCACATGCCGCGGAGCGGCTGGGCCCGTGAGCCATGGCCACTGATCCTGCGCGTCCGGAGCCTGTGCTCTGCAACGGGAGAGGCCCCAACAGTGAGAGGCCCGTGTACCGCAAAAAAAAAAAAAAACAACAAAACAAAACCATAAAACATTAACTCCACCTATGAATGTCAAACTACTTTCTCTGAGTCTCTAACTGAAGCTTTAAATGAATATTTTAAAATTAGAAAGTTGGATTGAGGAGAAAGCATTGGAAAATGAAGGAAGGAATTTCAGCTAAACCTCAAAGAACTGGGTTAAGCTGAGCTACGAGATGGCCCCTTTTCACACCATTTCCCCCCAAGTCATAAAAGCTCTTCCTGATTGCCCTTCACTGTATTTCCACGGAGAAATGAAACTAACTCAGTGGCAGGCCTTCCAAGCCGGAGCATCGTCCACATAATTTCTAGTTCCAATGTACTATATAAAACGGAAAGTGGACTGCGCAGGGCATTGCGGATTGCAGATGGAAACAGAGTAACCGGGAAGTTAGTGAAACGAGCAACGTCGGCGCGATGGGGGGGTGAATGGAACTGGAAAAGATCTGATCGGAATCGAGTCTGAGAACAGGAACTGGGGGCGCAGCTCCCGCTCTCTGCACGAGTGGGTGGGTCCCTGGGTGGGGAAGGGGGTTAAGCTAAGGGAAGCGGGTCCAGATTGCAGACCCCCGGCCCTGGGAGGGTGCTGTGTGCGCCGAGCTCGCCCGCGTCCCAGCGCCTCTGCTGGTGGGAGGACGGTGACCTCAGCTCCACCCCGTCCCTCCTCCTGCGGCGCCGGGGGAGGTCAGAGTCGGGGTTACCAGACCGCGCGGGGCAGAAGGAGCGCGAAGCCAGCGCGCAGTCCTTCGCCCGGCGCCCTGCGGCCTCGGTGACCCGGTGACAGCGGGCGACAGAGCCCGCGGTACTGGCAGCGAGCTAGCAGCAGACGGGGTCGGCGCGCCCGGTCCTGGTTCCCGCGAGCAGCTCACCGCGGCGCCCGGGTGAGGAGGGACCCCGGGGCGGGTGGGAGCCGGGGGTTGCCGCCGGCTGGGGGGCTGAAAGGTTGGGGGCTGAAAGGATGGGGATGGGAGGATGGGGGAGGATGGGGGTTGGAGGGCTGGGACCCTGCCCGCACCCACCTCCAAGCCGGAGCTGGTCTCGCCTTCCTTGCCGCCCTCCGAACAGCTCTGGGATCTTTGCGGGGAGGGTGATGGAATTCGAACCCAGTTCTCCCAAACCTTTTCCCGGGGGAGCAACCCCTAAGAATTGGGTGCTGAGAGGGAATCCTGACAGGGGAACCCGGAGCACAGGGAGTTTTCTTATCTGTGGGTCTACACACACACACACACACACACACACACACACACACACACACACACACACACACACACACACACACACACACACACACACTCACGAGTGTTGCTCCTTCCGGAGCCCAGTTCTGAGAAGCTGCTGTATGATCTGAATGACACAGCCGTCCCTCTCTGCTCCGATCACTTACTCCCCATGTCCCAGAGCTCCAGGCTGCAGCCCAGATAAGATCTCGGCTGCGCTACCCTGAGTCTGCGGGAGGCTTGTTTTTAACAAGCCAAACAGAACCAGAAAGCAGAGAACATTCTCTTCCCCGTCATCACCTGGAGCCTCTCATAGACCTTTCTAGCTCTAAAAACGGAAAGGTCAGGCTTTCATTCAGACCTCTGGCTTCCGGGGTGGCTGCGGAAATGGGAGGAAGGAGGAGGGAGAGGTGTGTGGGCTTATAAGGGGGCTGGGAGCCCTTGAGGGACTTAACGTGTTCAGGTTCCAGAGGGATTTGTGTTAACAAATCAGTCTTGAACAAATTACCTTTGACCCCAATAAGAATGCTGAGCCAGGAGGTTGGTCTATGAGTAGGAACCAGGAAATGCATCCCTTCAAAGTGTTGACAGTTACAAAGCCCTGGGACCTAATCTTGGGCTAACACTGAACTCAGGGATCCGGGCATTAAGTATTGGCCTGGTCCATAAGAAGGGGAAGGGGATGGCCTTCTTTTTTTTTTTTTTTTTTTTAATTAAATTAAATTAATTATTTTTTAAAATTTTTCCAAATTTTATTAAGACTATAAAACTTCAGATTGAAGGAGTTCAACAAACCCCAAATAGAATAAACACAAAATTCAAAACCACATAAACCCAATCATTATATGCTTAAGAATAGATACATATACGGTAAAAACAACAAAGAAAAGCAAAGACAAGATTAAAAATTCAAGATAGTGGTTACCTCTGCTGAGGACAAGGAATGTGATAACAGAGGGGAACTCAAAGTTCTTCTCAAGTGTCATAAAAGGCAAATAAGTGTTTTTATTATTAAGTTGTACATATACAAAAGATTTTTTGCACTAGTTAGATATCACAATAAAAATATATAAGTTAATGAATTTCATCTGGTTCTCCTTATTTATCACACAAGCCAGAAACCTGGGTGTCATCCTGACTATTACCTCACGGACCTAATCCAATGAATTAACTGGATTAATTCATTGGATTAGGGTTAATTGTCTCTCCTAAATCTACTACCCTCCACCTCTACTTCCACAACCTGGTCCAAGGCACCTTCCACTCCCACCTGGAGTACCAAAACACCTCCTTCTCCCTTAAACAAGTCAAAGAAACCATTTTTGAATGGGATCAATCCTATCTCTCTTGAGCTTGAATCTACTAATCTGGCCCCACTGCTATCTGAAGCAGAGATAACTAATTTGCCCAAGGCCACACAGTCACATATGGCAAAGGCAGAATTAAAATCTTCTAGTCTTACTTGAGAGCCCACAGTGTCTTACCCACCCATTATCCTGCCTTGTGTTGAAACAAAGATAACACGGGAAATGCTTAGCCATGCCTGCCATAGGGTAATCACTGGATAAAGGATAGATTGACTTTCCTCACCTCCTTTATCTGCCTAACTCCTAGTTAATCCTTAACTCTGAGCTCAAATTACTCTTCCTAAGAAATGCCTTCCTAACTGCTTTGGCCTACTATAGTAAACTCCAGATAGATATATTTGTCCTCACAGGATGCTGTACATTTCCTATGTCCCTCCTCCACTAGTTTGTGACCTCCAAGGGGTGGGGGCCTGTTTTGCCTTGCCACTGCAGCATACATGGTGCACCCTTGTCCACTCTGGTTCCTACCCACTTCCATTCCTCAGTGAAAGTGATGGGTCACCAACAGACCCCTCTTGCATCCCAACAAGCAACCTGGCCTGCTGACCCTACCAGCAGGGCTGCATGTGAGCAAGATGGGTGGTGGACAGAGACCAGCCCTGGCCCATTGAGCCTAAGATGCCCTGCTCCGTAGAACGGACCTAGTGCTCAGATGGGAACGAAAGAGACTTTGGATACTTCAGACTGCTCTCCCTGGGGCCAGTAATTGGGTCACAAAAGAGAGCCCCCTGACCCCATTTTTTAATCATATCCACTCCCCTGGCTCACAATTTGGGTGGAAACCACCAGGATGCCAGGCCCAGGTATGCCGGGGCCACTAAGGAAATGGACCAAGGTGGCCCTGCAGGACAGGGTCAGGGTAGAGGTGGGAGGGGCAGGCACAACCAAGGCCATGAGACTGCCCCAGACACCCAAAATAAGTTTGAGTCCACAGAGGTATGGCTCTTCTCCTTGGCAGCATTGAGCACTTTCAGAATTTTTGTTGTGATCTTTCTGCCCTGCAGCAAGGCACTGTCATGCTCTCTGAGTGCTTAGTGTCCAGCACAAGGCATGACTAAAGGTAGATGTCCAGGAAATAGGAGGTCCAGCTAACCCCCATAAAGCTGTTAGGTCTGACTCAGGCACCTCCTTGAGAAGTCTTTCTTCCCTGACACACACTTTCGTTGTCTCCGTGCCCCTCACCATGAGTTGTCCCGACAGCCATGGTGCTCTCTGTATTGTGGGTTGAAGAACATTTGTCGAATGAATGGAAGTTTGCAGGCTGACTCTCCTGGGAGCAATTGCCAGATCCAGCTTCTCTCTGCCTGGAATTCTCTTTTCTCTTCATTCATCTGCTCAGTTTATTTCAACATTAAGGGATTATTAGATGTTACATACCCTCACTTACTGAGCTCAAGGGTCACCTCCTCCAGAAATTCTGACCTTCCCCTTCAGGTGATCCTCCTCTCCATGGCCACTGCACCAAGGTGGACCTCTCAGCCCCTAGACCAAGATGGTCCCTGGGCCACAGGAACCAGATGTGATTCATTTCACTGTGGCCATCACCTGACAGTGCTGGGCACCAGACTGGGCCCAGGAGACACCTGTAGAAGACATCATCTCTAAGATAAGAGATCTACCTCTGAAGTGGACAGATCCTGGTTGGGATCCCAGCTCTGCCACTTGAGAACTTAGGCAAGTTCCTTTCTATGAGTTTGTTGGTCAGTAAAACAGCTGGCTGAGAAATCCAGGAATGAGGTTCTGAACTACCTGTGGCTGAGTTTCCAGAGGAGTCATTATGCCCTCAATGCTAGGAGAGGGGCAGGGCAGAACAGGCCTTTTAATAGCTGATATTTAGTAGTCCAGGTACCTTGGCTTGGTTGGGGGAAGAGGGAAGGTTACAGTGCGGTTCATCCTTCTCTAACCCAGTCTAATGTCTTCCAACCCCAAGTTACCTAGAAAACAGAGCCTAGAACAAGAACTAAGTACCGATGTTTTATTTGGGTGATGCAAATACAGGACATTGAGAGTGAGAAAAGGGACTCAACGCAAGAGAATGGGAGGTAATGCCAGGTGATAGCAGGTTGAGTCTGCTTCATGACAAGACTGGAAGAGGCACAGAAGGTGTGTCCACTGGCTACTTGGGAGGTCTCCCCATTGGGAGAAATGGTGTCTTGTACCAGACCAGTTCAGGGAAGGGAGGGAGGGAAGAAGAGGGAATTTATCAGCCTGGATTTCTCCCATCTCCCATTAGTCAAATGTTACCCCAGGAGCACTAACTCTTCTACATTCCTGGGTTGCTAGTGGCTACTTGAGGTGCCAGATCCCATGTCTTGTGGGGGCATTCCATCCAAGTCTGGAAATGATGGGAGGAGACAAACTCTGGGCATGAGGCTGGTGAGTGCTGGACAGAATCTGCTTTTGTACATAGGATGTGTTCACAACAGTCCAATACTGTTTTTCTTTTACCAGAAGAGGGAATCTGGCATAATGATCAAAGACCTTTCCCAAAGTCACACGGCTAGTAAGTGGTAAATTCAGGATTTGAACATAGTCTGTCTCTGGAAACTGTCAAAGACCAAGATAAGGAACATAGATTTTATGTAGCAGGCAAAGGAGAGTCTCTAAAGGGTTTCAAGCTGGGAGTGACATAAGATAAAGAGCTTTTTATAAAGCTCCCAATCACTACTTTGCTCCATCTTGCCATGTGGCTGAACTTGGCACAAAAGTAGGTGGCCCCAGAGATGTGAGGACACCCAAGACAGTTTTTGAGGAGCCCTGACTAGGTCCAGAGCTATATGGGCTTCCACACTATCTCATAATCTTTCTGTCTTCATCAAAACCTACACCTACCAAAGAGACTAGCTGGTCAGAGGCAGGCAAGATCTGGGCAGAGAAGCCAAAATGAGGGGAAGAGCAGATTGACCTAAAGACCAGGAGCAGGAGGACCAGCCATATGTCCACTGTCAGCCGGTGGGTCTGGGGATATTGTCACCCGCATATGAGTCCTTTGGTGTTGCCTGAGATGGTCGGATCTCATGAACTGTTGGCCCCACTGGTCACATTTATGTGGTCGGTATCTGGTGTGTATCCGAGTATGTCTTCTAAGTTCATCAGAATGGAAGAAGGACCAAGTACAGGCTTCCCACATGCATTTATAGGGCCTTTCACCTGTGTGTTTGCGTTGGTGACTCACGAGGTGGGAGCACTTAGTGTAAGCTTTTTCACAGTTCTCATAGTCGCAGCGGTAAGGCCTTGAAACTGGGGATCTCCTCCTGGGAGCCCTTTCCTGGGCCCCAGATTACAGCTCTGCTCTCCATGGAGCAGGTAAGGGTTGCTTAGGTAGGAAGGGGTCTTCCTGGGAGACTGGCTGGCTCACAAAAGAGCCCTGGGAGTCCAAAGCCAGCAATAATGGTGATCCAGCTGGGGGCATCCCATAGTGGTGGGGGTTTCTAGGGGGCAACATCTGATCCACAGAGCGGAGCATTGCCAGGGCCTCAGTGGAAGGCATGGTTGGATCCAATAATGTTTTAGGTGTTAAAGGGCCTCCATTAGAAGTTACTGTTGGGAGGCCAGAATAAGGCATTGTTCACATTCTGATGTGGGACATCATTGGGATTCTACTGGCAGGTGAGACTGGCGGCCCATTGGGGGACATCCTTAGATTCCCACCAAAGGTTGTGGCCACCCCTGGAATACTGGGCTCTCCTAAGGGCATCGCCTGGGGCCCCTTGAAAATCATCATTTCTGTCTGGGAAGGAGACATTCCCTCAGTGTAAATCATCTGGGAAGGAGTGAAAGTCACTTGGGGGCAGTAGCTCACACCGTGGTCAGGCAGCAACATACTGAAGTGTGACTCCATTTCACTGGCGTTCTGCCTGGGTGCCTCAGCAGAGACCAAGGAGGTTGTCTACATCTCTGTGCACTGAGGGACGCGTTGAATGCCTGATGGGCCATGGTTCCAAGAGGTGTGCACTCCATTGCTTCTCTGTGAACTGGTGCTGAGCCCCATGCCACTGGCTTAGGTCCTCGGCTCCCTGCTCCATCTTAAGCTGGAATCGGTTACCAATTTATTTATTTTTTATACAGCAGGTTCTTATTAGTTATCTATGTTATACATATTAATGTATATATATCAATCCCAATCTCCCAATTCATTCCACCACCACCACCCCACTTTCCCCCCTTGGGGTCCATACATTTGTTCTCTATATCTCTGTCTCTATTGCTGCCTTGCAAACCAGTTCATCTGTACCATTTTTCTAGATTCCACATATATGTGTTAATATACGATATTTGTTTTTCTCTTTCTGACTTAACTTCACTCTGTATGACAGTCTCTAGGTCCATCCATGTCTCTACAAATGACCCAATTTCATTCCTTTTTATGGCTGAATAATATACCATTGTATATACATGTACCACATCTTCCTTATCCATTCATCTGTCAATGGGCATTTAGGTTGCTTCCATGACCTGACTATTGTAAATAGTGCTGCAGTGAACACTGGGGTACATGTGTCTTTTTGAATTATGGTTTTCCCTGTGTATATGCCCAGTAGAGGTATTGCTGGGTCATATGGTAATTCTATTTTTAGTTTTTTAAAGAACCTCCATGCTGTTCTCCATAGTGACTGTATAAATTTACATTCCCACCAACAGTGCAAGAGGGTTCCCTTTTCTCTACACCCTCTCCAGCAACTGTTCTTTGTAGATTTTCTGATGATGCCCATTCTAACTGGTGTGAGGTGATACCTCATTGTAGTTTTGATTTGCATTTCTCTAATAATTCGTGATGTTGAGCAGTTTTTCATGTGCCTCTTGGCCATCTGTATGTCTTCTTTGGAGAAATGTCTATTTAGGTCTTCTGCCCATTTTTTGATTGAGTTGTTTGTTTTTAAATATTGAGCTGCATGAGCTGTTTATGTATTTTGGAGATTAAGCCTTTGTCTGTTGATTCACGTGCAGATATTTTCTCCCATTCTGAGGGTTGTCTTTTTGTCTTGTTTATAGTTTCCTTTGCTGTGCAAAAGCTTTTAAGTTTCATTAGGTCCCATGTGTTTATTTTTGTTTTTATTTCCATTACTGTAGGATGTGGGTCAAAAGAGATCTTGCTGTGATTTATGTCAAAGAGTGTTCTACCTATATTTTCCTCTAAGAGTTTTATCATGTCCGGTCTTACATTTAGGTCTCTAATCCATTCTGAGTTTATTTTTCTATATGGTGTTAGGGAGTTTTCTAATTTCATTCTTTTGCATGTAGCTGTCCAGTTTTCCCAGCATCACTTATTGAAAAGACTGTCTTTTCTCTATCGTATATGCTTGCTTCCTTTGTCATAGATTAGTTGACCATAGGTGCGTGGGTTAACCCCTGGCTTTCCATCTTGTTCCATTGATCTATATTTCTGTTTTTGTGCCACACCATATTGCCTTGATTACTGTAGCTTTGTAGTATGGTCTGAAGTCAGAGAGTCTGATTCCTCCAAATTCGCTTTTTGCCCTTAAGACTGCTTTGGCTATTCGGGGTCTTTTGTGTCTCCATACAAATTTTAATATTTTTTGTTCTAGCTCTGTAAAAAATGCCATTAGTAATTTGACAGGGATTGCATTGAATCTGTAGATTGCTTTGGGTAGTATAGTCATTTTGGCAAGACTGAGTCTTCCAATCCAAGAACATCGTATATCTCTCCATCTGTTTGTATCATCTTTGATTTCTTTCATCAGTGTCTTATAGTTTTCTGAGTACAGGTGTTTTACCTCCTTAGGTAGGTTTATTCCTAGGTATTTTATTTTTTTGTTGTTGCAATGGTGAATGGGATTGTTTCCTTAATTTCTCTTTCTGATCTTGCTTTGTTAATGTATAGGAATGCAAGAGATTTCTGTGCATTAATTTTGCATCCTGTTACTTTACCAAATTCATTGATTAGCTCTAGCAGTGTTCTGGTGTCATCTTTAGGATTCTCTATGTTTAGTATCATGTCATCTGCAAACAGTGACAGTTTTACTTGTTCTTTTCCAATTTGTATTCCTTATATTTCTTTTTCTTCTCTGATTGCCATGGCTAGGACTTCCAAAACTATGTTGAATCATAGCGGTGAGAGTGGACATCCTTGTCTTGTTCCTGGTCTTAGAGGAAATGCTTTCAGTTTTTCACCATTGAGAATGATGTTGGCTGTGGGTTTGTCATATGTGGTCTTTATTATGTTGAGGTAGGTTCCTTCTGTGCCCACTTTCTGGAGAGTTTTTATCATAAATAGGTGTTGAATTTTGTCAAAAGCTTTCTCTGCATCTATTGAGATGATCATATGTTTTTCATTCTTCAGTTTGTTAATATGGTGTATCACATTGATTGATTTGCGTATATTGAAGAATCCTTGCATCCCTGGGATAAATCCCACTTGATCATGGTGTATGATCCTTTTAATGTGTTCTTGGATTCTGTTTGCTAGTATTTTGTTGAGGATTTTTGCATCTATATTCATCACTGATATTGGTCTGTAATTTTATTTATTTGTGGTATCTTTTTCTGGTTTTGGTGTCAAGATGATGGTGGCCTTGTACAATGAGTTTGAGAGTGTTCCTGCCTCTGAAATTTTTTGGAAGAGTTTGAGAAGGATGGATGTTAGCTCTTCTCTAAATGTTTGATAGAATTCACCTGTGAAGCCCTGTGGTCCTGGACTTTTGTTTGTTGGAAGGTTTTTAATCACAGTTTCAATTTCATTACTTGTGATTGGTCTTTTCATGTTTTCTATTTCTTCCTGGTTCAGTCTTGGAAGGTTATACCTTTCTAAGAATTTGTCCATTTCTTCCAGGTTGTTCATTTTATTGGCATAGGGTTGCTTGTAGTAGTCTCTTATGATGCTTTGTATTTCTTTGGTGTCCTTTTTCATTTCTAATTTTATTGATTTGAGTCCTCTCCCTCTTTTTCTTGATGAGTCTGACTAATAGTTTATCAATTTTGTTTATCTTCTCCAAGAACATTTAGGTGTAAAGTTAGACTGTTTATCTGAAATTTTTCTTGTTTCTTGAGGTAGGCTTGTATTGCTATAAACTTCCCTCTTAGAACTGGTTTTGCTGCATCCCATAGGTTTTGGATCGTCATGATTTCATTGTCATTTGTCTCTAGGTATTTTTTTACTTCCTCTTTGATTTCTTCAGTGATCTCTTGGTTATTTAAGGACGTATTGTTTAGCCTCCATGTGTTTGTTTTTTCTACGTTTTTTTCCTGTAATTGATTTCTAATCTCATAATGTTGTGGTCGGAAAAGATGCTGGATATGATTTCAATTTTCTCAGATTTACCAAGGCTTGATCTGTGACCCAAGATGTGATCTATCCTGGAGAATGTTCAATGTGCACTTGAGAAGAAATTGCAATCTGCTGTTTTCGGATGGAGTGCCCTATAAATATGAACTAAATCTATCTGGTCTATTTTGTCATTTAAAGCTTGTGTTTCCTTATTAATTTTCTGTCTGGATGATGTGTCCAGTGGTGTAAGTGAAGTGTTAAAGTCTCCCACTATTGTTGTGTTACTGTCGATTTCCTCTTTTATAGCTGTTAGCATTTGCCTTATGTATTTAGGTGCTCCTATGTTGGGTGCATATATATTTATAATTGTTACATCTTCTTCTTACATTGATCCCTTGATCATTGATCATTATGTAGTGTCCTTCCTTGTTTCTTATAACATTCTTTATTTTAAAGTCTATTTTATCTGATATGAGTATTGCTACTCCAGCTTTCTTTTGATTTCCATTTGCATGGAATATCTTTTTCCATCCCCTCACTTTCAGTCTGTTTGTGTCCCTAAGTCTGAAATGGGTCTCTTGTAAACAGCATATATAAGGGTCTTGTTTTTGTATCCATTCAGCCAGTCTGTGTGTTTTGTTTGGAGCATTTAATCCGTTCACATTTAAGGTAATTATCAATATGTATGTTCCTATTACCATTTTCTTAATTGTTTGGGGTTTGTTTTTGTAGGTCTTATTCTTCTCTTGTGTTTCCCACTTAGAGAAGTTCCTTTAGCATTTGTTACAGAGCTGGTGTGCTGGTGCTGAATGGTTGTAACTTTTGCTTGTCTGTAAAGCTTTTGATTTCTCTGTCAAATCTGAATGAGATCCTTGCCCAGTAGAGTAATCTTGGTTGTAGGTTCTTCCCTTTCATCACTTTAAATATATCATGCCACCCCCTTGTGGCTTGTAGAGTTTCTGCTGAGAAATCAGCTGTTAACCTTATGAGAGTGCCTTGTATATTATTTGTCATTTTTCCCCTGTTGCTTTTAATATTTTTTCTTTTCTTTAATTTTTGTCAATTTAATTACCATGTGTCTTGGTGTGTTTCTCCTTGGGTTTATCCTGTAATGGACTCTCTGCACTTCCTGGACTTGGGTGGCTATTTCCTTTCCCATGTTAGGGAAGTTTTCGACTATAATCTCTTCAAATATTTTCTTGGGTCCTTTCTCTCTTACTTCTCTTTCTGGGACCCCTATCATGCAAATGTTGTGCATTTAATGTTGTCCCAGAGTTCTCTTAGGCTGGCTTCATTCCTTTTCATTCTTTTTTCTTTATTTTGTTCCACAGCAGTGAATTCCACCATTCTGTCTTCCAGGTCACGTATCTGTTCTTCTGCCTCAGCTATTCTGCTATTGATTCCTTCTAGTGTATTTTTCATTTCAGTTACTGTATTGTTTGTTCTGTAATTCTTCTAGGTGTTTGTTCTTTAATTCTTCTAGGTCTTTGTTAAACATTTCTTGCATCTTCTCGATCTTTGCCTCCATTCTTTTTCCGAGGTCCTGGATCACCTTCACTATCATTATTCTGAATTCTTTTTCTGGAAGGTTGCCTATCTCCACTTCATTTACTTGTTTTTCTGGGCTTTTATCTTGTTCCTTCATCTGGTACTTAGCCCTCTGCCTTTTCATTTTGTCTATCTTTCTGTGAATGTGGTTTTCGTCCCACAGGCTGCAGGATTGTAGTTGTTCTTGCTTCTGCTGTCTGCCCTCTGGTGGATGAGGCTATCTAAGAGACTTGTGCAAGCTTCCTGAATGGAGGGACTGGTGGTGGGTAGAGCTGTGTGTTGCTCTGGTGGGCAGAGCTCAGTAAAACTTTAATCCGCTTGTCTGCTCATGGGTGGGGCTGGGTTCCCTCCCTGTTGGTTGTTTGGCCTGAGGCCACCCAGCACTGGAGCCTACCCAGGCTCTTTGGTGGGGCTAATGGCGGACTCTGGGAGGGCTTACGCCAAGGAGTACTTCCCAGAACTTCTGCTGCAAGTGTCCTTGTCCCCGTGGTGAGCCACAGCCACCACCCCCCACCTCTTCAGGAGACCCTCCAACACTAGCAGCTAAGTGTGGTTCAGTCTCCTACGGGATCACTGCTCTTTCCCCCGGGTCCTGATGCACACACTACTTTGTGTGTGCCCTCCAAGAGTGGAGTCTCTGTTTACCCCAGTCCTGTCGAAGCCCTGCAATCAAATCCCACTAGCCTTCAAAGTCTGATTCTCTAAGAATTCCTCCTCTAGTTGCCGGACCCCCAGGTTGGGAAGCCTGACGTGGGGCTCAGCTCCTTTACTCCAGTGGGTGGAGTTCTGTGGTATAATTGTTCTCCAGTTTATGAGTCACCCACCCAGTGGTTATGGGATTTGATTGTATTGTGATTGTGCCCCTCCTACCTTCTCATTGCAGCTTCTCCTTTGTCTTTGGATGTGGGGTATCTTTTTTGGTGAGTTCCAGTGTCTTCCTGTCGATGATCGTTCAGCAGTTAGTTGTGATTCCAGTGCTCTTGCCAGAGGGAGTAAGCACATGTCCTTCTACTCCGCCATCTTGAACCAATCCCCAGCTGCTTATTCTTTGTGATTAAATATGAGGTGAGGTTACCAGCTCCCCCAGGCAAATGTGGCATATGATGGGCAGAGTGAGTGACAATGTAACATTCTGCACGGTCTGAGCCATGGCAGCATTCAGAATCCCGCCAACACGGAAGTCCTGCTGACTGCGGCTCGGGGATGGCCTTCTGGCCACCAGGAGGCACAGGTGAGCTGCCAGTACCCACTGATTTCCTTGGGGATGGTGTTCTGGTGGCCCTGCTGAAGTTGGTGAGAAAGCTTCAGACTTGGCTTCCTCCAGCTGCAGCTTCTGATCTCAGGTAACCTCGGCCTGCAGCGGCTTGAGGCAGGATTTCGGTTTCCACCAGAGATTGAAGTCAGGCGGGGGCAGTGAGCTCTGAATCTTAGCCACTAGACCAGTGGCCAGTGACAAGCCCCTGGCCTGTGTGGCTTTGCAGAAAATGAATTTCCGCAGAGAAACGGAGAGTAGTGAAACAAGCAAAGTGTTTATTCGGAGGAAAAAAGAGTACGTGTGGGTACACACACAGGCGGACTCAGAGACAGAGTTGCGCCTTCATGGTAGTTTGAATCTACCCATATGGGGCATTCCTTCTGGGTTTCCCTTGGCCAATCATCTTGCTTTGCCTGGTTCTGAGTCCATATTTGGGTTATCTCAGGGCCCTCCCATGTGCACATGGGCATCTTTTAGCCAAGATGGATTCTAGTGAAGAGGCCTATGGGTAGGTTGACACTGCTCCCTTTTTGACCTCCAAGGAGACTTTCTGTGCATGTATAGTTGGGAAGGTCTCCTTGACCTCTAGAATGAACAATATGTGGTCTCTTATCTGGGCAGAGCTTAGCCCCTCCTGCTCTTCCTCTTAGAGTATGTCTCCACAGGGGACAAACTCCAGCTGTTCAACCTGGGGCCCATCTATCTCCTGCCTCACTTCCACTTGTCACACGTGGGCACTGAATGTTGGCTCCCCTTCCCAGACATTTGTGCAGGAGCTGCTGCCATGGCTGGGGAGGTGATTTACAGTTGAGAAATCCACACTGAGGTGTAAAAGGCCTTGCCCAGCACCCCGAGGAGTTTCCTGCAAGCAGAACCCTGGGCAGCTGGTTCCTCACTTCCCCTCCACTGTGTGTCTGTGCCCTTCCCACATCAACTGTGGGGAATACGTGTTCCATCACCCAGCTAGGTTTGTGGTCCCATACAATTTACCACCCTCTTTGAGGCTCTCAGAATAGAGCATCAAGGAAAGTGCCAGCTGGGTGCCTGGGCAACTGGAATGAGCCTGGGGATGTCAGCTGGAGTTAGGAATCTGGATATTTCCTGGAAAGGAAGATGATCCTGAGGTTATTTACACCTCGGCTCATCTTAAGCCTGAATTTTTTTCAAGACCCTTTGATAATCGGCTTGATGGACTTCTTGAGACATTGAGAAATTTCCATAAAAGTGAAGCATTGAAGAGAAAGTAACGACCGGGGCACGAACCCGTGTCCCCTGCATCGGCAGGCGGACTCTCAACTACTGCGCCACCAGGGAAGCCCTGAAGTAGGAAATTTTTGCCGATGCTTTTAAATGGAACCATATATCTTCACTAAAGGTGGAACCTCTGAGTCCAACCACAACTATGCACCCCTACCTTTTTCAGCATCCCTGGCATGGGACTAGTTAGCCTTGTTAGAATCCTTCTCATGACAGAGAAGTCCCTCTACATTGTGAGGTATACATCATAAATGGCCTCATTATTTTAAAAGTTCTTCCTTGTATTGACCAGGCATCTGCCTCCCTCTAGGCTGTTTCAGAATGGAATAAATATTTCTTTATTATTAAACAAGAATATGGTTTCACCTGCATCCCTTTATACCAGGGTTTCTCAATCTCAGCATTATTTATATTTTGTGCCATGTATGTCTATGTTGTGGGTCTGTCCTATGCATTGGAGGATATTTAGTGGCATCCCTGGCCTCTGCCCACCAGATGCCAGTAGCAGTGGCCTCCAAGTTGTGACAACCAAAAATGCCTGCAGACATTGCCAAATGTCATCTGGGGAACAAACTTGCCCTAGTTAAGAATTACTGCTGTAATATAATGTTCTAGTTGCCTTTAGCCTGTTTCAGAATGAAGTAAATATTTTTTCTTTATCAAACAAGGATATAGTTGCTTAAAAACATTGCTTATAGAAAAATGTATGAGGTCACATCTAATTATGAACAGGAGTTTTTAATACTTCCTGAGCAGGGGAGGGAGTGGATATAAAGTAACAGACATTTGGACTGTCAAAATTACATTTTTCTCTAATTTTTGAATTTTTAAATGCAACATCAATGTAAAATAACAACAAGGGATACTGCAAGTAAAAAAAGTAGTAATAAATTGCTTAGAAATCATGGATGGAGGGTTGACAATCTCCTGCTTCATGCTACTGTAAAATATCCGAAGCAGAAGATTTTATCTTCTTCCTCAATTACTGTTTGGTATTGGGTCCATTTTGAGATATATAAGCCACCTTCTTTGACTTTAGTCGAAAGTAAATTGACCTATTTGCTCTCTGTCCCCTTTCTGTAACTTTATATGCTCTGCATTAGTTTTCCATTGCTGCTGCAACAATTTATCACAAATGTATTGGCTTAAAGCAACACACATTTATTGTCTGACAATTCTGTAGGTCAGAAGTCTAACATGGCCTCACTGGGCCAAGATTAATGTGTTTTTAGGGCTGTATTCCTTTCTGGAGGCTCCAGGGAGAATCTGTCTCCTTACCTTTTCCAGATTTTAGAGGTCTCCCATATTTCTTGGACCTTCCTGCATCTTCAAAGCCAGCGATGATGGGTTGAATTTTCACATTTCATCACCGTGACCTTCTTTTCTGCCAATCTCTCCCACTTTTAAGGACCCTTGTGATGACACTGGGCCCACCTGGATAATCCAGGATAATCTCCCTATTTTAAAGTCAACTATTTAGCAAGCTTAATTCTACTTGCAACCTTAATTCCCCTTTGCCATGTAACCTAACATATTCAGAGGTTCTGGGGATTAGGATGTGGGCATTTTTTGCAGGGAGGAGAGTATCATTATTTTGAATGCCATACCCTCTCATTCTAGAAGTTAAACAGGAAGAATTTGACAGAGTACTGATACTTATGAAAGAGCATTTTCTTTCCTCTTTACCAGTGACAGAAGAGTTAAGACGCATGCATGCCCTAATCTCTGGCCAGAACTTCTCAGAGTTATTCATCAGCTCTTGACAGATATTCTGGACTTGAGAGTGGACATTTCACCGGTTTTGGGGTTTTTTGATGTGGACCATTTTTAAAGTCTTTATTGAGTTTGTTACAATATTGCTTCTGTTTTATGTTTTGTTTTGGTTTTGACTTTTGGCCCCAAGGCATGTGGGACATTAGCTCCCCTACCAGGGATTGAACCCTCACCCCCTGCATCGGAAAGCTAAGTCTTAACCACTGAACCACCAGGGAAGTCCCCCACCTGTTGTTTTGGTTTGCCTTTTGTTTCAAAAAAGGAAGTAATGCCTGATGAGAATTTAACAGTGACAGACGGGTAAATAGGATTAGCACAGGTCATGGTGGTATATGGAGATCTCAGCTGAGATGTAAAAGAACAAGTAGGAAATGGTGGTTTCAGCAGCAGACACGGAATCCACAGAAGAAAGGCAAAGATGATACCCACTTTCAAATGGATTTAAATAGAATGTGTTCTCTGAGCTCTCAATTAAAGATCTTGATCTACCAGGATGATATTTTATTTAGTGGTCCAGGAGCCAAAACTGAAGAAAATGATTTTCAGGCTTTACTATTTTAAAAATGGTTGATTTTTTTGCAATAAGCATTCTCATTTATTTAAAATATTGGAAAAGGGGCTTCCCTGGTGACGCAGTAGTTGAGAGTTCGCCTGCCGATGCATGGGACATGGGTTCGTGCCCCCAGTCTGGGAAGATCCCACATGCCACGGAGCGGCTAGGTCCGTGAGCCATGGCCGCTGAGCCTGCACATCCGGAACCTGTGCTCCGCAACGGGAGAGGCCACAACAGTGAGAGGTCCGCGTACCACAAGAAAAAAAAAAAAAAAGTAAAAATAAAAAAATAATTAAAAAATATAAATAAAATATTGGAAAAGAAAAGTAGAAAGAAGGATAAAAAATTACCTTTAGTTTCTAACTATACAAAGCTCTCTAAAGGAGATAAACTTGGTAAACACTTGTATTTCTTTTTATTTTGTTTCTCCTTGTTCTTGTTGTTCTCTTCTCCTCCCCCGACCCCCTCGTTCTCCTCCTCCACCTTCCCTTCCTCGCCCTCCTCCCCCTCGTCCTGGTTCCTCTTTTCTTTTACGCAGCTGGGATCAGAGATCATTATCTTAATTCTCTATATACCATTTTGCTTAATATTAAACCTAAACACTTCTCATGGTCATACAAACTCTTCTTAAATATCCTCTTTAAATGATTTCTTATCAGTAAAGCAATACATTTTATTGTAAACAATGTGAAGAATTATGGGGAAAAAAACACCCATAATTCCATCACCCTTATTACTTAATATTACTTAATAGGCTTTTCAGTATGAATTTTTACCTGGTAATTTTATATTCTTTTTCTTAAATTAAAATTACATTGTAAACAGTTTCCTAAATCATAAAGAACTATTTTGTAAATATCATGTTAATACCTCGATATAATCCCATCGATGATATTCTCTTATTGTTTGACCTCTGTAGGGTTTTCATTTGTGTTGTATATGTGTGTTGGCTACTCTAGAGTTGGAATAAATGCTGTAGGGCATTACATTTTTAGGGTTTTACTTCCCCGTGTATAAGATTTGTGTGTGTGTGTGTGCTGATCTCAGAAATGTAGTGAAAAGTTCAAAGGATATGGACCATTGAAGTCTTGCCAAATTGCCATCCAAAAATCAGGTACTTATTTATACCTCCACTAGAACTGCTAGCTTTGCTTTGGTAAATTTGGCAGTGTTAAAGAATAGGCAAGACCTGTGTTCCCAGCTTTTTGTTTACTAGTTATTGCTCTGTCTGTCCGGTTACATCTTTCTCCAAGAAAAGATTGTATTGGCTAGTGGTGGTGGTAATGGATTTTCATATGTTATGATTATGAAGACTGCTGTGTCAAGGGTTTTAGTGTTGTCACCTTGGATTCTCTGCTCTAAATGTTCAGAGTCAATATTAGACTTTTCAGGGTCCTAGTTCTTCAACATAAATACATTTCTAAGTTGTATCCCGTGGTTGAGAAAAAGGCACTTTTCTGCAGAAAGAGAACTTGGAGAAATAAAAGACTTCTTATGAATCACTCCTCTGTGTTCAGATTCAAGAGCCTCATGGTCATCCTCCCAGAGTTCTTAATGACCATCAGAAGGTAAAAGAAGCCAGTGTCCCAGCAAACCAGTGACTTGCAGCCAATTATAGTAGTTCTTTTTTCAGAAGAGCAAGAATCTCTGTTTTCCTTTTAGCAACATGGGAAATGTTTGGTCATATTTATCTAAAATGTGTAATTCTTCTGTAGAAGATGGGTGGCTGCTTATAATAAAATCACATTAAAAAAACCTTACTTAAGAAATAAAGCTAGAGAAATTAATCAGAAACCAGAGGAATGTCTTGTTAAGGACCCCCCTCCTCATGTACATAGAACTATGAGAAATTTTAAAAGACAAAGAGTACTGGACCTTCAGCAGAAGAAGCTTCATTCTATTGGGGGGAAAATGGAAAAGAACCCCTACATGGGGTTTTGTATGCTTATGGTAGAAGCCAGCCATACCTTCAGCACTTAGTACTCGGCACATGGTGCTTATAGGTGTTTGAATGGGTGGAAGGGTGAATGGATGGTCTGGTGGATAGGCTGTTGTGGCGATATACACTGCGGGAAAAGTCAGCACCATCAGAGAGGAACACACAGTCCTGTGGGCATTGTGGGGAGGGGTGGGGCTTCAGGCTCCAGAAATCAGCAAGGGCATCATGGGAAGACCCCCAACTAGATGAACTGGAGAATAAGATGAAAGGCAAATGCAGTGATGCATACATATAACACATTGAATGCATTGATGAAGAATTCACATATCTTTGTAAACCTAACAAACAAAGACTATGTATACTGTTAGATACACCTGCCTGCTTAGCAAGAAGACTCAGAGTTACAGTTATATGCCTTAAAGTAGAGAATTTGCAACCCTGATTCTTTCTGGGGGCGTGGTTTTGTCCCATCTCCTAGGTAAGACAGACCCCTGCCTGTGCCTGCTTACCCTTATGTAGCCCAGTGGTTCTCAACTGGGGGCAGTTCCCCCCCCCCACCCCAGAGGACACTTGGCAATGTCTGGAGATATTTTTGCTTGTCACAAGTTAGGGGAGAGGGCGCTGCTACTGGCATCTGGTGAGAAGAGGCCAAGGAAGCTGCTAAACATCCTATGATGCATGGAACAGCCGTCACAACCGGGAATTACCAGGTCCCAAGTGTCAATGGTGCCAAGGATGAGAAACCCCATGGAGTTTGAGCCTGCACCACTGGCCCCGCCTTGGAAGTGCAGGAGGACGCAGTCACCGGCTTTCAGATCTCTGGGCTCTTTCCTTTCTCAGGATGTAGTCTTGAGAATCTAATCTACTTTGCTTCAAATGGAGCTAATGTGGTTCCTGGGGAAGAAGGGAAAGGGGAACTCATTGAGGGTTGATGGCTGGGCTCTGTGCTGGCATTTTCTCACCTCATCAACCCTACAAGATAGGGACTGTACATTCCTTTTCATTGATTAGGAGATTTAGGTTCCAGACACGCAATGACCAGCTAGAGTGGATCCTTCTGACTGTAAACTCAGGCCCTTCCCATTGCCCTGGGAAGCCCCTAGATCTCCTGTCCAGGATCCACATTCTTCACAGGAGCACAGATATTCCTCACCTATAGGGCAGGCCTCACTGCAAACCTGATTGCCTGGTGATCAGGGCACAAGGTCTTCTGGTCCCAACGAGGTCACTAGTTTACTGTGTGGCTCCAGGCAAGTTGCTTCCCCTCTCTGGGCCTCAGTTTCTTTGTATGTAAAACACTGGGCTTGGACTAGCTAGTGTCTCCTAGTTTGACCTGAACTAGAGTAGGTTATGTCTATCTTCAGCTAGACCACAAAACTGGGCACTCTTTGAAGCATGTTTTTCTCTTTTGTTTGCCATCCTGCACCTCACCCCCACCCCATACACACACAACAGGCACACACACACACATACACACACACACACACAGGGGCTCCCTTAACTGCCTAGCACAGTGCCTGGCTCATGGGTACTAATCTGAAATTTAATAACCACAAACCACTGATTCTTTCAGGAAGAAAACCTACCCCAAACTTTTAAACTGAAACTAAGCAGACCTTTCTCCTAAAATTATGCTCTAAAGCAAAGTCTCAAATCCAACATTGTCCCTGAATTGGACCTAAAATATCTAAGGGTGTGGCTTCTTTCTGACAGGAAGCCATCCTTTTAGATTTAGTCGACCCAGGAAAGAGCTAGGGTTTTGTTTCTTTTCTTTTCTTTTTTTCCTATTCAAGCGATGCATGTTCACTCTTGACAAATTAGAAAAAGAAAACTAAAATCACCTCTAATCCTACCCCTTAAATGTAACCACTGAGGATATTCTGGCTTTATATTCATCTCGATTTTTTTCTATTGTGTATAAATGCACATATTTAAGTAAAAAGCAGAGCCTACTGTACTGATGGTTTTTCCTCATGTGTCTCAGAGGGCGGGGCTTGGTAGTCAAACCACTGAAACACACCAGTCAATATGAGTCACCCAATCTGCAAGCCTCAGTGTGTTTTTGTTTGTTTGCTTTTTATTTTTTTAATTTGATTGAAATATAGTTGATTTAAAATGTTGTGTTAATTCCTGATGTACATCAAAGTGATTCAGTTATATATTCTTTCTCGTATTCTTTTCCATTATGGTTTATCACAGGATATTGAATATAGTTTCCTGTACTATGCAGTAGGACCCTGCTGTTTATCCATCTTGTATATAATAGTTTGCATCTACTAATCCCAAGCTTCCAATCCTTCCCTCTCCCACCCCACTTGGCAACCACAAGTCTGTTCTCTATGTCTGTGAGTCTGTTTCTGTTTCATAGATAAGTTCATTTGTGTCATATTTTAGATTCCACATATAAGTGATATCATATGGTATTTGTCTTTTGCTGTCTGATTTACTTTGCTTAGTATGACAATCTCTAGGTCCATCCATGTTGCTGCAAATGCAAGCCTCAGTGTTTTAACTGTAAAATGGAGGTAATAAGACCAGCCTAACTCTATTCTTTCTGTGAAGATGAGAGATTACATAAAGTACCCAGCTAGACAGTGCTGGCACACAGTAGATGCTCAATAAAAGATAATTATTTATGCCTCATATCATCTTCTTTATTTTCTAAACCAAACCAGTGATCAAGATTTGGATTCAGAAGGTCTGAGTGGCAGTTGAAATATTTCTCTATCTTTAAGAGGTTCTGGCTTATATTAAAGCCAATCAAAACCAAAATCAACAAGTGCAGATGCAGGAAAACCAACCCCGAGTCTCTTCTCAGATGCCTGGGACATGTTAATCAGGAGTGTTTGTTGATTCTTCCAGAAGCGATGCTTCATCAAGTCCCCTTCCTGGTCCAAAGAGTTCTCATTCAGCTTTTTAGAAAACATAAATCTGATACAAAATGAATATCAAAATCTTCTTTTTTATTACTTAGCTAGACGTTTGCCGTAGCATCAGTGAATCAGTCTCAAAAGGACTTCTCATCCAGAACTGCCTGTTTCACTGTTACACCTCCTGAGAAAGGACTGGCTTCTGCTTCCCCACAGTTAGAGAAAAATTTGTTTCAGAAAAGAACAGTTATCCCATTTTTATTTTCAATTCTGAGAAGAGGTAGCATTCCAAGAAAAGGACTGTTTGCTCTGAGGTTTCACCCCACTCCACCCTTAAGTATTGTTTATTAACCATCTCCTGCCTCAAACACAGATCTTACGCTGAAAACCATACTCTGAATCATCCAAGCCCTAACTGATGATAGAATGCAGGCTCACTCACTCTTCTTTGAAGCTTGGCAGCCAGAAGGTGCGGGGGTTAGCCAGAGTGGGTTACTGCCCAGGGGATGTGATTTGGAGGACATTTAAACTCCTCTTTTCTCCAAAACATTTCTCCCCATTAGCATATGAGTCTTTCCTTTAGAGTAACTTTTGGGGGGCTTTGAGAAGATGCCTCCAGGAGAAAGGGCTGTTATTTAGAAGTTAATGAGGAAAGGCTCTGGAACACCCCAGTACTTATTAACAGCTTGTTATGTTAGGGAGCTGTCACCTTGAGAGAGGCCATGATGACCTAGACCACAGGGATGCCCTAGGTATTACCAGATCACTAATCATCCGAAGAGGGGAAGGAGGGCAACTAACACAAAGTTCCTTAAGAAATGTAGGAGAAATGCTAATTATAGTGCCCAGGGGAAAGGCGAGTCCTTATGAAGCCCGAAGATCTATTCAGCAGAATTACCTAGGAACAGAGGAGATGATGCCCTCGGAGTCACTTCAGTCAACAAAGGAAAAGTCTTCCTGTTCCTATGTCAAGGACCTGATTGACACCTTAGCTTTTATTTAGTTAGCATTATTGAGCAACTACTTACCTATGACGGGCAATGCATGATGCCAGGGATGCAAAATGAATATGCTGATGTTTGCATTTAGCCATGTGCAAATATGCTGTTTGACATATATTTCTCATTTAACCCTAAGTAATATTATTATCATCCTCAGACCCATTTTACAGGTAAGAAAATGAGGCACAGAAGGTTTCCATAGTTTGTAGGTCACACCGAGGCTGGGAATCAAACCCAGGCAGTTGGGATGTAGGCACTAAAGCCCAAAAGGTCAAGCCCCACCCACCTTGTGTACTGAGAACCTGTTGGCGCAGGGTCTGCACATGGGTTTCTGGGCCACCAGGTGGCCCAAAACAAAAAGAAGGCAGGATCCTTTATCTTCCTTCAAGAAACATTTACGAGTGCTTGCTATATGCCAGGCTCTTTGTTAAGCAGCAATAATAAGAAGATTAATGCGACCAATCCCTGATCTGAAGGAGCTCACAGGCTATTGGGGGAAGCAATTCTGCACATTGTACAACAGCCTTGCAGTAGAGGGTTCATAGTACCCGGATGCAGGCATGCATGGAATGTACCAAGCAAAGAGGACGCAGCCTTCTATGCTGCCAGTGCCACTGCCCCCTGACTGTGCCCTGACAGGTGAGCTTCTGCCAGCTTAGCTGGGAAGTGCCTGCTCCTTTTGTGCCCTGGAGAAGCCAGACTCAGAGGACACCTCCCTTCCTGGCTGCAGGGAAACTTTGGTATTAGTTGGCCACTGCTTCGTGCAGTCAGCTGGGGATATCTCGGTATATCATTCCATCCCACGTCAGAGGAACAGGGAAAGACAAGGCCATCTGAGGCACTGGGAAGGCGGCGAGAGAAGAGGGATCATGTGTGGGTCCTTCTGTCATTCAATCCACAGGAGTAAAAGAAGAAGACCGCCACCTAGTACCGCCCATGCCAAATGCTCACTCTGTGACCCCAGGCAGGTTACCTAGCCTTACTGTGTGTCAGTGATCTTCGTCCCCGGAAGGACGAATGGAGATGCTAAACTGTGCTTCTTTTCTTTTATGCCTGCTAGACATTTATTCCCACTACATCCTGTGAATAAGCTCTTATAGCACTCATTATGACCGTTCAACAATTGCTTGCCCTGCTAGGGATTTTAAAGACAAAAATCACATCCATTTTTGAAATCTTTTAATCTCAAACATAGTGACTGACCCATAGTCACTCTTAAAATTGAGTAAATGGATTTGTGAACAAATGAATGAGTGAGGCAGCCAGTCATTAAATTATTTGGAGAATTATTACTCTGGGAATGCGGTCAGATAGCACATATATAGGGTGATGAAAAAAACTCAGCAAACAGTACTCTTACTGTTCCATTGAAGACATTTCTAAACACTGCCTCCTGGTGCTGGCTGTACCGGAGCCCATAGGGAGCTAACATATAGATGCCTGGACCTGCCTTCTGAAGATTCTGCATCAGAAAGTCTGCGATGGGGCTCAGGAGTCGGCGTGTTCAAAGGTTCCACAACAGCCTTGCAACCTGCTTGAGGTCAGGCAGGGAACTGGCGCGGGCCATTTCATCTGGCCTTAACTCTGCCGGTTCCACTACAAGGACAAAAGGTGATGGCCTTGGCACTGGTCTGGTAGGAATCATGGGGAGGGCAGAACACCCCAGTCCTGCTTGGAGGACTTGGGGAAGCCCTGCTAGCCCTTGGCTGTCTCTAATTCTTCCTGAGGTTATTGACAGGGAAGATGTGATGAGTACCCAAGTTGCTACGGGCAAGTGAGCCTTCTTGGGGTTAGTGAAGGGTTCCTAAAAATCACTGTTGATTCCTTGTGTGTTTCACTTTGTCTTCTGTTTTTCACCTCTTCATCCCTCGTGATCTTCCAAATGGGCTGAACGACACTCCCCTTATTCAGCCTGGGCTGTAAGCACCAGGAGTGGTAAATACTTTCTGTGGATGATGTTATTTGATGAAAAACCAAGTTGTGACATTGTAACAGAGGGGTAGCAGTGGAGGCTTGTGAGGATCCAGCCTGGCTTCAGTGCAGCTTCTTCTGTTGCTTATTTGGGAAACTTAGCTATGTCTCGGGATTCATACACAGTACTCTGAAGTTTCCAAGGGTCTTGGCATGTTGCTCCAATATAAATTAGGGCAAGAACAACGAGACGGAGTCTCATCTGTTTGGAGAACAATTGCTAATTCTTTGTTAAGTCATCTCTCAATCCAGCTCTGACCAGTTTAGCATCATTAAAATAACTGTTCTGTTCATTAACTTTAGAAGATTTTGGTTTTAGAGTGAACAGAATTTGACATTATATCAAGATGCCATGTGGTGGGTAAAAGCAGGCACTCAGGCAATCTGGGCTTAAGCCCTACCTCCAGCACTTGCTAGCTGTGTGATTAGAACAAGTCAGTTAAACTTTTCTGGCCTCAGTTTCCTCATCAATAGAATGGGGATAATTAAACTTCCCTGACAGATTGTTTTGGTGATGATTGAGTAAGGGGCCATGTGCCAGAAACTGTGCAAAATGCTTGGCACTTAGTAAGTGTTCAAATGTTAGCAATATTATCATCTATTTAGTGAGCAAACTTTTTTTTAGCAACTCTTAGGTGCCATTTTTAAATAAAAAGACAGATTATAGTGCTATGTACTCATATGAAAAGACATTTACAACATATTTTCAAATTAAAAATGGAAGTTGAGTATATTGTATGAAGTTTTATGAACAAACTTTAAAACTATATATGTATGCATATTTATATGCATGGGTGTATATGTTTGTCTATATTGTGTATGTGTACATGTATTTACCTATGGAAGTGCATCTGGAAAAACATCTGTTGGCAAGGGATTATTCGTGCAGAGACAGCTCCATTTTTTAATTTACTTTATTGTCATGGTTGAATTTTGAAATCATGTATTAATGTTATAATAAAATTGAAAATAATAGTGAAATAAGATAAAAATGAAGTCAACCAGTATTATAAATAATCTAAGGAGTTAAACTGTACATGCTTTTTCTGATTCCCCCCACCCCCCTAAAAAAAGATATGGAATAAGGAAATGCCAGGCTCACTCTACAAATAACCAAGAAGCTTAGAGCTCCAGTGACAGTTTTCCCAGCTACCTATCTGGATTTTTAGCCTGTGTGGTAAAAGCTGACTTTTGTATAGCCCTGTCTCCTCTGAAATCTTTCTCTCCGAATTCCTGTTGCCCTGAGAATTTGTACCCTATCATCTGAGAATTTGGAAATGTCCCTGTCATTTGCTTTCTTCCTGTATTATAGATGTGAGTCTTGTTTCTGAACCCTTATTGTAAACTCTTTTAGAGCAGGGATTATGTCAAATTCTCCGGTACTTACCACAGTTGTTGACATAGCAGAGGGTGTGTAGCATTTGCTTAGTAAGTACCCATTGACTGAATGACCGCAGATCTGATGTTACTCAGAATCGGCCCTGTTGCACTGTCATAATGGAAAACAACTTAACCTGGAGATTTCAATGGGTTAACACAACAAACGTTTATTTCTTGTTCATAAAAGGCCATATAAACTGGCAGAGGCTCTTTTCTGTTCAGCGATGAGGGATCCAGACTTCCTCCGTCTGGAGACACACATGTGGCTTCTAAGTTTGCTGAATGAAGGAAAGGAAGGAATGGAGAGACATACCGACTCATAAATGTCCTAAGCCACTTCCATTCAAATTCCCATTTATCGGAAATCAGTCCCGTCTAGCTACCAGGGAGGCCAGGAAATTCAGGGGAGCACATAGCTACTCAGGAACACTAATTTCTGTGCCACGGATCTACATCTTCCTGCAGAATAACCATGCCAGCTAGTTAGTACCCCATTCGTATCAATGGGACAAACACCCACATGGATCATTAAACATGGCTCAGTTTATGTGAGTAATCGATGTATTAGAAACTACCAGGATTCAGAATTTATCCATGCAGCAGGCATTTATTGGTGCCTACTATGTGCCAGGCACTGTTGTAGGTCCTGGGAATACAGCAGGGAAAACAAACAAACAAACAAAAAACCCCAACCCCAATTCCCTACACTCACAGAACTGACTTTCTGGAAGAAGAAGATAAACAATTAACAAGTAATCCAGAGAATCTTCATTGGTGATAATATTATGGAGAAAAATAAAGCAGATGGGGGAAGCAGGGCACGTATTGGTGTACATGTTGGGGGTAGATTGTAATTTTAAACTGGTCAGGGAAAGCCTCACTGAGAAGGTAACATGGAAGCAAAAACCTAGGAGTGAGGGAGCTGGTTATTTGGGTATCAGGACAAAGAGCCTTCCTGGAAGAGGAACACAGGTACAGATCCCAAGGTGGGACAAGGGGGGGCCTGAAATGTTTGCTGGATGGCAAGGAAGATGTGTAGTTGCAGTGAGTATGTGGGTGAGTGTGCAGGAAAGGCTGGGATGTCGGACCAGGAGTCTGTTGAGTACAGGCTGTAGAGCCTTATATGTTACTTTAAGGTCTATGGCTTCTGCTCTGTGTCATATGAAGCCATTTGGGGGCTTTGAGCAAGAGGAATGGCATGATCACTCTGGCTGCTGTATTGAGAATTGACCATAGGGTTCGGGGGGACCAGTGAGAGGTTATTGCAAAATTCAAGAGAGAGATGGTGATGGCTAGGACCATTTCCATCACCCCAAAAAGTTGAGGGGAGAAATTTTCAAGGGGAAAAGTGATTCACAAATACAAGAGAGTTTTTGCTGATAAGATGTTAGCAAAGAGCCTCCCTGTAATATAATTTATTATTATCACAAGTCCAGTTTTATTCATCAGTTCTACCGACACTTATCCCACACAAGCTGCATGCCAGGACCCCTGTTAGGCACTTGGGACAGCAAGTAAGATCTGCCCCCTGCCTTTGGGAGGCTCTCAGTCGTAGCAGGGTTATAGAGATCCCCCAAAATATAACATCATCAGCACCAAAAACAAACCCAGCTGCTGCGACATGATTATTTTACAAATATGATGGAAACATTAGCCAAAACATATTGAGGGTTTACTATGTGCTAGACATGCCCTTGGATATTATTATGATGATGATATGTGATAAAATTATTATAGTTTGATGCTCTCCTTTCTAACCAAACTAGACTGCTACAGAGTTAGGGAACTAGTGGCCGAAAACCTAATATTATAACCTAAAAGTGTTATGTCTGGGCTCTGCAAGCCAGCATGACCAAGAACTCTGACACCATAGTGCCTCCCAAAAACCCATTCTAGAAAATGCATGTGCTGTTTTTTTCCAAATGTCTTCTCCCTTTATAACACACGGAATCATGTTACCAGTCCCTTAATCTCCCTGATAGGTTAGCCTAGTTAAGTCCTCTTTATTGCATGTCTTTTTTTTCCTTTTAATCATCTGCCTTGAAGAAGGTTAAGCTGAAACGGCTTCTCAGCTTCCAAGATGTTGCCACCCAAACTGTGTGCGCTTTTCTGCCTCTGCACCTGCCTCACGCTGGTTCATCCCTTTTACTGGCAAGACCTAAATCCTGTTGCCTATATTGAATCATCAGGTAAGAGGTATATTTGTTCAAGGGCTTGAGCTACTGACCTGTTGCCAGACTCGAAGTGGTCCCAGGGAAGTTGCACGTGTGGACTTCTAAGAAGATTCTGATGAAGATGAGATCCTCAATTCTCCCGGGGGAGGGGGGAGGGCCTCACTTTTTCCTCTTCTTAATGCAACTAGAGAAGTGCCTTCTTCTTCAACATCAGGACTGCAGGACAGCCTAGGATGAGGCCTTTTCAGACAAGCTGGAAACTCAGCGTGCACTCACCGTAGAGAAGGTCCACACCACCCCTTCTATACCTCATTGCCCTGACCCGTGCCCTCTCGGTGCAGTAACACACTTCCCCTGCAGTGCCTTCAGAGGCAACCCCAAACCTGCCCCCATGAAGGTGAAGAAGAGGCATGTGTCTTGATCAACAGGCGTAGTCCTGGTTGATGGTGGAGTGTGTGAGAAGATGGCAATTTAGAGTTTGGGATCCAGAGGGGGACAATCTTTTCTAACTAATGACAGGCAGAAGCAGGGACCAGTAGGCACTTGGAGCTCCAGATGAGAATGGATGTTCATCCCTTGCTCTTTCTGACTTTGCAGGGTGGAGGGAAGGAGAAGAGGGGGAGGCTTAGTCAAGTCCAGGAGTGGTAGCCAGAATGGGACAGCCATCTCTAGACAGGGACATCTACTGTCACCTAGAATAACCTTGATTGAAAAGCGATTCCTTCTGGAGCTTTGTGAATTCCTGCTAATCCCAGAGGGTTGGGATGCATGAACTTCTCTATCTAGTCTCCTCAGGTGAGCAGCATCAGTGGCCTCTGCAAGGTGCCATAATGTCTGTACCCACAGACCCATGCACCTGGGGAGATATGGTAGCCCTGGATCTAGTTGTGCAGTCTTGATGGGTGACTCCTTACTATGATATTTACCAAAGATCTTTCATGACCAGTGCCTTACAAACCTGGCCCTACTTCATAGTTGGGGAAATAATCACAACAACAGAAAAGGGACTAGATATTCTATCTATGTTTGCATAGGAAATCGCATCATATCTCACAGGTCCATTCATGCATCAATACTTATCAGAGAACTGAGGTGTGCGTAATACACTGGTGACTAAGACAGAGGGTTTGTAGTCAAGCTCAAGGAGGTTAAATTAATTCTCAAGGTTAAATTAATTCTCCCATTACCTTATCTGTACATTGAAAACAGGTAACATCTTACATGACGAGCAAATTCTTCCCTAAGAGACATTTACATCATGTGCTTTTTATTGGTACATAGTGGGAATTTCAAAACATGTTCTCTATTCCCTCATGTCTGAAAATCACTGGAAAGCGGTTACTGGACAGTCAGAAACTTGAGGACACTGCTTGACTCATCTTTGTCATCCCAGCCTGGAGCCCAATGCCCCATTCATTTGAAATACTCAAAAATGAATGCATAAATATTTTTTAAATTATTAGAAATAGTTTATTCAATAAAAGATGAAATTAATAGATGATTATTTGTATCATTTTTAATAAATGAATACATAGAAAATATGATCATGCAGCCAAAAAGTTTGTAAACATGGCTAGAGATATCCCATTTGCTAATGGAGGACATAAAGCCATATAAGACAATGTCATTTTCCTAGCACATGTACATTCCATCTCCAACCCCAGGAATGAACATCAGGACTATTTGATAAATGAACATCACCAAAAATGTATATTAAGATTAACAGCATACCATAGGTTCTAATGCTTCTATTAAAATACAGTTGAAGAAAAATAGGAGGTGACATTTATAAGTTCTGAACCACAAAACTGTATCATCTACAGAGTGGCTATTCAACCTGGCAAGTCTCTTCCCTGCCTCTTCCTTCGTGATGAGTGCTGATAGTTGGTTACAGAATGGGAAATCTAGGACCATAACCAGATTAGCTGCAGGCTGGTGAACCTTTTCTTTCTTTCTTTTTCTTTCTTTCTTTCTTTCTTTCTTTCTTTCTTTCTTTCTTTCTTTCTTTCTTTTCTTTTTCTTTTTCTTTCTTTCTTTCTTTCTTGTTTATTTTATTGAAGTATAGTTTATTTACAATGTTGTGTTTAAGTTCTGCTGTACAGTAAAGTGACTCAGTTATACATATACATATATATATATTCTTTTTCATATTCTTTTCCATTATGGTTTATCACAGGATATTGAATATAGCTCCCTGTGCTGTACAGTAGGACCTTGTTGGTTGGTGAACCTAAAAAACCTTGTTGTTTGGTGTTGTTTGGTGACAGTAGCCTACCCTACTGTCCTCTGGACTTGACGTCTCCCTATTACATCATGAAGGACCGCTCAGCAGACAGTCTTATATAGGAGAGATAAAGGCTTTTGTAATTCTAAATAGACCCTAAAATGTTAGCCTTACAGGCAAAGCTTTTTAAAGTAATGTTTCTGAGGAAACACCTTGGATTTCGAAGCTACCCAGAGAAAAATGGTATGATCTAGTGTAGATCTGCCAAAACTCCTCCTCAGGTTTGAACTTGGGTAACCAGAGTTAGCTAACTCTAGGGGAAGTGGCAAATAACATCAGTTGTCTGCCTCTTCTGGGCTGCGATCTGGGCAAGCTACTTGACTTAGATGATCACTTTATCCTTACAGCTGTCCTGAGAGTTGGCCAAGTGATTTTATCTCCACTTTACAAATGAGGATCAGAGAGGGGAATAAATTGCCTAGGGCAGAGCATCATAGCTTGTAAGATATACAGCTGGAATCCAAAATAGGATCACCTGGCTCCAACACCAGTGTCCGTTCATCTCGACCACTGCCTTCCTCGGAACTACCTCCTGCCCTTTGACCATGAATTGCTGACCGTGTGTCAGGCCAGGTAGCCTGGTATCTTAGCCTAGTGCTTCCTTACACTTTAATAGGCACATCTTTTCAGATTCAGTAGAATTGGGGTGAGGCCTAAGAGCCTCATCTCCAAGCTTCCACATGATGCTAATGATGTTGGTCCATGGACCAACTTTGAGTAGCAAGGCCTCATGCATTGGAAGACTCATCGCTGGCAGGTGCTTCACACACTAACATGGAGAATGTCAATGCGCTTCTTCTCATGACCCCAAGCCTTTCTGAGAGATACCCTATGGTATCAGGCACCATACCTAACATAGTTCCAAGTGTCTACATGGCAGAAGCAGACTATGATAGGAAGCACAAAGGAATCTGTCTAACAAAGCAATCACCTCTCACAGTCCAACAGAAAGAAAGGAGCAGGCAAGCTGAATTTAGAAAACTGAATCTAGATACACTGATATATGGACTCACCATCCTGAAATTACATGTGGACTTTATTGGGGGTTAGAAAGGGGAACAGGTGAAACTGCAGGTGTGTTAAAGGGTTTTGGCACCAGAGAGAGAAAATGTTTCAAGAGTGGGTGGGTGAAAGAATAGAGGCCATGGGCCTTCCCTTGTGGCACAGTGGTTAAGAGTCCACTTGCCAATGCAGGGGACACGGGTTCGAGCCCTGGTCCGGGAAGATCCCACATGCCGTGGAGCAACTAAGCCTGTGCGCCACAACTACTGAGCCTGCGTGCCACAACCGCTGAAGCCTGTGCACCTAAAGCCCGTGCTCTGCAACCAGAGAAGCCACTGCAATGAGAAGCCCGCGCACTGCAACAAAGAGTAACCCCCGCTCGCCGCAGCTAGAGAAAGCCCGCGGGCAGCAACGAAGACCCAATGCAGCCAAAAAATTAATTAATTAATTAAATATATATATATATATATATATGTGTGTGTGTGTGTGTGTGTGTGTGTGTGTGTGTGTGTGTGTGTGCCATAAAGCATTTAGCAGAAACAAAAAAGACCCAGTGACAGTGAAAAGCTTAGTTTAAGTCACTTTCACAGATATTTTTTGAGCACTGCTTATGTGCTAGACATTGTGTTAAAGATGTGGGGATACAAAGACATGGATGCAGCTCTTACAAAATAGCCTTAGGAGAGAGAGTGTGCAGACACATAATTTTAACCTAATATGATAGGAAGAAAGATAAAAATATATACAGGGAATTGTTTTGATACTGAGGATGAAACGATTAAGTCTGGGGTGGTGGTCAGGGAAGGCTTCAGAGAAGACCTGACATCTGATCAAGATGTTAAAGGTTGAATAGGAGTTTGCCATGGGGGTTTCAAGCGCAGGGAACAGCATTTACTAAGGTGTAGATGCATGGAACAGCCCAGTGTGTCACTCAGCAGTGCTGGAGCACAGGGAGGGAGATAACAAGGGAAAAAGCAGAAGAAGAGGAGGAGCCAGTGGACCTCCAGATCATGGAGGGTCTTTCTTACAGTGCCCGGGAACTTGGGATTTAACTTGTGTACCTGTGAATCTCTACGAGTTTCAAACACTGGAAAGATAAGCCATGCCACACTGGAAGCCATGCGTAGATTTAAATATAACCTACAAACTGCCTTCCAGAAAGATTCCAGTACATTCCTCCTTCAAGAAAAAATACCTGGTGATGATAGGAAAGCATTGAAGGATTTGAAGAATTGCCTGGTGAGATTCATGCTTTAAATCACTCCAGGAGTTGTGTGAAAGATGCAGTTGAAGGAGTCAGGATCCAAGGTGAACAGGACACTTGGGAGAGACGGCGACTGTCCAGTCAAGAACACTTAAGGTGTAACTGGGACAGTTGAGCTAGTGGGATAAGGATATATTGGAGAGAGAATCCTGCACTAAAAACAAATGCTAGAGATTGGAACTTGGTTGGATGTAGGGGATAGAGGAGAAAGAGTTAGGAGAGTAGCATGATTCCCAGGTTTATGGCTTAGGATCCCCAAACTAGGGAATTCTGGAGTTGCATGCTGTGTGGTTGGAAGATGAAGAGGGGGAGTTGGGAGATGGTCATTTAGTTTCATTCTGGACCATAGGCTTTGCTGTTCCAATAGGAAGGCTTCCAGTGGGAAGTCGTGAGCCCAAATCTGAAAGGTCGATAAAGTTCGTGTTTAGGAAAAGCAGATTTGGGAAGTGGTCTCTAATATGTTCTGGATAGGAGTAGAAGGTAAGGGCAAGGCTGGAAGGATTAGGAGCTGATCCTCAGCATCTTAGGAAAAGGGCTATGTTGACCGCCACGTTTTTCCCCACACAGTACTTCGCATACAGCAGGCGCTCAATAATTATTTGTGTATTTTACTAATTAGTAAAGAAATGGAGGCAGGAAACTTTGGGTAGTCACTTGATTCTCTTGGAGTTTCTTTGTGTAATAAAGTCTGGGGTGTAATGGCTGACAAGTGAAATAATATTGACCTGTTTTCCAGCGTGGGTCAATAAACTACAAGCTCTGATGGCTGCTGCAAGGTTTGGCCAAACTAAAATCCCCAGAGGAAATGGATCTTATTCCGTCGGTTGTACAGACTTGATGTTTGATTACACGAATAAGGTAGTGATTTGATTAATACCACTTACCCTTATATTCTAATATTGACTGTGGCTATGGCCCATGAGAAGGTTTTGAAACCTGACCTTGCCCTCACCTGAAAAAGACTCATTTTGCCATTTGTATGGTTTCCTGGGAAGCCTTTGGCTGTTTAATTCATTCCTCAATTCGTTGCTCTCATCAGATTAACTATAAACTCTTTTTTTTCCCTTCTTTGATGGCTGAAACCAGGCTGCTCATACTTTCTTTTCACTCAAAAAGCATACTGTTGTTCTATTTCTCTTCCCTTTGACTGCATTCAATCACCATGGCAACTTAAAAAGCTCTCTGGACCTCTTGTGCACAATAGAAGTATTTGGGTCCCCACTAATTAAATATGCAAAATAGCTGTTAGAACATGTTTAAGAAGCAACTTGACTAAAAGTACATTAACTTCTTTCCTCTACAGGGCACCTTCTTGCGTTTGTATTATCCATCCCAAGATGATGATCACTGTGACACCCTTTGGATACCAAACAAAGAATATTTTTTTGGTCTTAGTAAATTTCTTGGAACACACTGGCTTATGGGCAAAATTTTGAGCTTATTCTTTGGTAAGATTTGTGTTGATTCTGCTTTTAGGCTCTAGAATATAAGAAAAGCTTGAAAATAGCAGGAGTTTCAGGCAGTTAAAGACCAAAGTAGATTGTCTCCAGTCCAGACATCTCCTAAGATGACAAAGTATTTCTTAAAAGGCCAGGTAACTATCAGAGAATCAAGGATTCTCGTTTTGTCTATTCTGAATATGATAGGGTGCATGGAGGGAGTGAACATATCAGACTTTCAGGCTGGCTCTAACATCTCACTATGGCTGGCCTGATTTTTGCTTCTTACATATTCTTGGAGGCAATCATGTGGTGAGAATAGCAGCTGGGCTGATGTGACTACTACCTTCTATGCTCTGTGCTAAAGTGTTTTCTATAGTTGGGCAAAGAGAGAAAGAAAATAGAAGCCTCCATAACTCTCCAGATCCTAAACAAAGGAGTGAAAGCTAATTTCTTAAATGTCATAAATGAGGAAACTACTCTCATTCCCATCACCAACCCCCAAGTGGCCAGCCTCTCTCACTAAGACAATCTGATGTGCATTCATCACTTAATATGTCTATATTTCACTAATATTGAGTTGTCCTTCCTTATCTGTTTGACCAGACACTACTGCTGGGCTGATGTTAACCATGTCTTCAAATTTCGCCCTCAAAAATACCTACAACTTTTGGCATTCATTTTAAATATCTCGTTGGAGTTCTCTTAAGAATCAATTTATAAGAGAAATGATGAAAATATTATCACTACGCATCTTTATGATGCTGAATAACTTATAAGTCACTTCCATAGCAATCATCACATTCAGTCTTCATGATCACATCTCTATTGTACTGATGAGAAAGTGAAACACAAATAATTGATGATAATGATGACAATAACAAGTGAAGTGAAGGAAGAAGAGAAAACATCTTCCATTTTTTGAGCCCTTTACTATGTGACTGGATAGGTGTGCTTTACATTTTCCCCCTTAAATATGACTCCGACAAAACCCCCATGAGATAGATATCATTTCCCTCATTTTATAGGAGTCTGAGGCTCAGAGAGTTCTCTTAACTTGCCCAAGGTCAGTAGCTAGTAAGTGGCAGAGCTTCATCCAAAGCTACATCTAAGCGTGCAGTCAAAGGTCTCTCCAGCTTTCTCTTGATTTTGATCAAGTTAGAATGAGATGATTCTCTGATTTGAAGATTCTGGATCTCAGTGTAATATTCCTGAGGTTTACTGGTAGTTTAGTTTCAGAACATTCCCTCTGAAGTTTTGCCCAAAGCTGGAATTAATGATAAGGAACAGCCTTCCTGAATACACCTCTAAGTAGGAAAATGTCTCACCTCAAGTTCAGAGCTGACAGTGAGAACTGATAGTTAATGATCCTATGGTCCTAGGAAAAACACATAGTTCAGGCCCTTGGTTGGTGGTATATAGTAGGAGACTTTTTAAATGAATTTACTATTAATGCATAAAAACATAAATTCCATGGGTCAGAATTTTATACTAAGGAGATATGTTAAATAACTAGCAACACTCAAG
Source organism: Mesoplodon densirostris (assembly GCF_025265405.1). NCBI lineage: Eukaryota > Metazoa > Chordata > Mammalia > Artiodactyla > Ziphiidae > Mesoplodon > Mesoplodon densirostris. The sequence goes on from NC_082670.1 coordinate 29,264,801, forward strand.
TCAGAAAAAACACTAATTACAGTCTCCCACTGCTGTCTAGGATCAATGACAACTCCTGCAGCCTGGAATTCCCCTCTGAGGACTGGGGAAAAATATCCACTAATTATTTTTTCTCATGGTCTTGGAGCATTCAGGTAAAGTTTCAGAGGTTGAACAACTTTAGCCTCTAGGGACAAATGACTGAATGCAGTTTTCCCCCAGAAGAGGGACAGCAGACTTTGGAGTGTCAGGCTGTCCCCTGTCCTGGAGGTCTTGGCGGTCCTCAGGAATTAGCTGGGATCTGTTGATCAGTCCTATAGCCCTGTTTTTTTCCTGCCTCCAGCCCATGGAGACCAGCTTCACAACAGAGGAGACAGGCTGTCGCATTTTGGGTTATTGTCCTTCTATATTATAGTATTTACACTCTCAAAATCATTCATTGTATTAGTTCAGGTCCTCTGAGAAACAGCCACTGTGACTAGATTAGCGGTGAAAGACATGTATTACAAAATGCCCATGAAGGATAGAAGGGAAGGAGCAGGAGCAGAAAAGATGGGGAGAACTTTCAGATCATGATGCAGGCTGGACACGTGGGAAGGAGATGGGAGACAGAAGAACGGGACATGGAGCATCTCGAGACTGCAGCACAATTCTAAGAAAGATTGGGGCAGGCCGATGGAGGGAGTGCTTGACCAAGAACTGCTCCGCAGAGGAGCTCTGCACCTCACAGGAAAGGACCCGCATTAAACCCACACCATGTGCAGTCGCTGGGACCAACCCACAGGAAGCCTTGCTTTCACTCGGATCCACAGGGGTAGGAGCTGGGAGGGGTCTTTAGTCAACTGGGATCTCTGTGCCATGACGAGTGACACATTTTCATGGCCACCGCACGCCCTCCACTTTCTTCCTACATCTTTTCAACTGCCTCCCCGTCTTCCCCCTCAGAGGATTATAAGACTTTTAGAAGGGTAGCTTTTAGCTGGTAAGAAATTGTGTAGCATCTGCAATAAGAAATTATCGTAGGGCTTCCCTGGTGGCGCAGTGGTTGAGAGTCCGCCTGCTGATGCAGGGGACACGGGTTCGTGCCCTGGTCTGGGAGGATCCCGCATGCCGCGGAGCGGCTGGGCCTGTGAGCCATGGCTGCTGAGCCTGCGCGTCCGGAGCCTGTGCTCCGCAACGGGAGAGGCCACAACAGTGAGAGGCCCGCGTACTGCAAAAAAAAAAAAAAAAAAAAAAAAGAAATTATCGTCATCCAGCTAGTTATTTGATTCCTTCTAGACCAGTGGTTGGCATCTCATAATCTGAGGGCCAGCTCCAGCCTGCTGCCTGCTTCTGTAGGTAAGGTTTTATTGCAACTCAGCCACACTCATTCATTTTCCCCATTGTCTCTGCCACTTTTGTGCTACAACAGCAGAGCTGAGTATTTGTGACAAATAGTGTATGGCCCACAGAGCTGGAAACAATTACTCTCTGGCTTTTTACAGAAAAGGTTTTGCTGATCCCTGTACTAGATGATTTTCCCTTCCTGAGTTGGTCCTGCTTTGTCAGGAGTAGAAGACATGGTGCCGACCTCCTTTTTGTTCCTTATGGCCATTTCCTAATGAATACATGATAGGAGAAAAGATTGTGCAGAGCAAAGATGTGGAAGGGATTCTGAATGTGGTTGCTAATTAGCACATGATTCTTTAAGCATCTCACCCTGTCCAGTCATTTACATAACCGCTAACATGTGTTCGGTATTTCCCCTGTTGCAGTGAAGCACTGCAACTGTGTAACTTACTTAATCCTTACAGTAACCCGACCAGGTACCATAATCTTATAACATCACCCTTCTACAGATAAAGCACTAAGGCAGAGAGAAGATAAGTGACTTATCCAAGGTAGAGAGCTAATAAGTGAGGGAACCAGGATACAATCACCTGCAGTGGTCAGAGTGTAGGTCCTGTTCTCTTAAGCATCACATTGTATTGCCTTCCTGCACTATGTATAATCTTATCAAAACCTTATCACTATTCTAAAGCAAAGGCTTTATTATCTATCCCCATTTTACAGATGAGGACAGAAATGCAGTAATGTAATTACCTAAAGTCATATACCTGGTAAGTGGCAGACCCAAGATTAAAACCCAGAACTCTCAGTTTGGGATTGACATGTACACACTGCTCTATTTAAAATGGATAACCAACAAGGCTCTACTGTATAGCACAGAGAACTCTGCTCAATATTATATAACAGCCTGAATAGGAAAAGTATTTGAAAAAGAATAGATACATGAATATGTATACCTGAACCACCTTGCTGTACACCTGAAACTCTCACAACATTGTTAATCAACTATACTCCAATATAAAATAAAAAGTTTAAAAAAAACCCCAGAATTCTCAAAGGCAATATTTATAATCACTGCACCAGTGTTTCTCAGCCTTGGTACCACTGATGCTTTGGACTAGACAATTTCTTGTGGAATGTAGTCCTGTGCATTATAGGATGGTTTTAGTAGCATCCCTCTATCCACTAGATGCCAGTAACACCCTCCCCCTACTCATGATAATGAAAACCCCTCCAGACATTGTCAACTATCCCCTGAGCGGTAAAATCAGCCCCTTTTGAGAACCACAGCTCTCTGCTTTACCCCAGGGCACTACTACAGGGGCATAATTACCTCCATATTCCTAGGTTTATTTGTGAACCCCTTGTAATCATGACTGGTAGTTGAATGCTTCCCTTTTTTTGTTTTGAAGGACAATTTATTCTGCTATTGGTATTGACCTGGCATCTCACGGGTTTATAGTTGCTGCCATAGAACACAGGTACGTCACCTGGTATGTGGCTGAGCTCTACCTTTCATAAAGATTTATGAAAAGTGCTGATAGAATTGTCAACTATGGTTACATGATGAGCCAAAAAAGGAGACTGAGTTAGATTGTCAAGTATATAAAAAATAGCTAACATTTCTAGAATGTTTATTGAGTGCCGTGTTCACAGCCATCTCATTTAATCTTCATAACAATCCTTTAAGACGGTTATCATTACCACTGTTTCAAGGAGGCAGAGAATGAAGCTGAGGAAGGGTAAGTAAGTTGTCCCAAACCACACAGCTAGCAAGTGACAGCACTGGGATTTGATTCCAGGAGAGAGTTTTCAACACCGCAGCCTCCCAGAATTGTGAAGATGGAATAGGTTGTTTACAGGCAACCATGTCTTTTTCTCTTTTTCTTAGAACTCCCTTGGGGGCTTCTTTGATTTAAAAAAATGTAGAGTGCAAGAAAGGGAGTCAGAAAGAGTCACGGATGGGGATGAGGAACACAGGTGAGATGAAGGAGAGAAAGAGAAAGAGTAAGTAATTGATTCTGTTTGTATTGTAGAGATGGCTCTGCATCTGCGACTTACTATTTCAAGGACCAGTCTGCTGCAGAAATAGGAAACCAGACTTGGCTTTATCTTAGAACCCCAAAACGAGGGGAGGAGGAGTTTCCTCTACGAAATGAGCAGGTATGTTCCAAGAAGAAGAGAGGTGGCATGGTGACCAAAAAGCATAGGCAAAATGATGACATTTGTTCATTTAATTTTACATATGGCAGACCGTGATCCTAGATCTCCTCACTTCCCATCCCCAAAAGATCTGTCAGAGGATTCTCTGAGTAATCAAATTCCCTTAATGAAATATCTGGATCATAGTAAAAACAAAGACCAGCATAAAAATCCTAGGAGATGACAGTGAATATTCAGAATCCTTTTGCATTAGAACTAAAGACTACTTTTCACAGAGGTGGTATAGAATAGCATTAAGAGTCCAGGCCTTAGAATGCAACTTTCTATGTTTGAATCCTGGCACCATCACTCCACAGTGGAGTGATCTTGGACAAGTTACTTATTCTTTTTGCTTTGCTTCCATGTGTTATCTGTTACGAAATAATGAATATTAACAGTATCTTTCACATGGGGCTTTGAGGAAGATCAAGTGAAATAAAGCACATTGCCTTCCACCTCTGTGCCAGGCTTTATAGTGGGTGCTTTTTATATATGTTATTGCATTTAATCCCACCCACATTTCACTGAGGCATTATTATACAATAAATGGAAGTTCAGAGAGGTTAGGTAAATCATCTGAGGTCACACAGTGGGCAAGCAACAGAGTCAGGATTTGGACCAAGCAATAACTACCTGTAAAGCTGGTGCCTGGGTCATCATGCTAGGTTGTGTTCTAATCACTAATCTCAAAGTCATTTCCCGTTTATAAGCAACCACGTATTTTTTCCACCTGCCCCCTCTACACAAGCTTTAAGTGTTACAACTTTTTACTTGGCCATTGCCTTCTTCCAATCATCACATTAGGTACTGCAACGAGCAAAGGAGTGTTCTCAAGCTCTCAATTTAATTCTGGACATTGATCGCGGGAGACCAGAGAAGAATGTATTAGATTTAGAGTTTGACGTGGAACAGATGAAGGTGAGCTAAAAAAAAAGCCATTTTCCCCTGGCCTAGACTTCTTTATTGCTCTCATTTTTGTCTGTCTTACTGCTGTAATACAAAATACCATATGGTAAAGGGCTGCAAAAAAAAAGTACCTGCAAAATATTCCAACAGTGAGGAACACATTAGGTTGAACTACTTATGAAATTGCCACCAGCCAGCTTCGATCTACAAAAATGGCAATTTCATATGTTTCAACTTAATACAACCAGTGGAAGTGTTGTAATTTCTTGGGCAGTTCCTGCATGTTTTTGAGCTTGATCTTGAAACGCTGGTGAAAAGTTTTAGACAAAATATTGGGGTGGGTAGAAGGATATCAGAGTGGACCACGTGAATGAAGACTCAAACGTGTGTGTAGGGGGGTGGAGTATAGGGAAGGAGAGGGCACTAAGATGATGGTATGTCCTCCAGACACAGTGAAGCGTTTGTGTCCCTCGCTTAGCCACTCTCCTCTCTCCATACCTTTGGACGTGTTGTCCCCTTGGTCTGACACCCCGTCTTCCTGACTCAGTCCTGCTTAATCGTCAACTCAAGTCAGGTATTACCTCGGCCATGAAGCTTTCTTGGGCCTCACTGCCCACCCTGGACTGGGCTAGCTGTCTATCATATGTGCTCCTTGGTACGACCCTACTTCATCTGCATCGTGTATCTGTAGCTCCTTCCCTAGTAGACTGGGAGCTCATGGAAAATGAACTATAATGCCTGGCACAGAGCAGGTGCTCAATCAATACTCAGGGAATGAACAAACTAATAAACATGGCGGGGGAAGGGGGAGAAATCAGCAATGATGTTGATGTTTCAAGTGTGGGTGAAGAGGAAGGCCATGAAGTTTACCTCTGAACTCTTAGAAATGTTCAACAACTATGTGTGTGTCTTTGTGTATATATAGGTAAGCATGTATGTATATGTACATATATGTGTATATGTTTAAATATGTGTATGTGGGTGTGTGGGGGCATGTGAATGTATGTATGTGTATATATATTTCTTTTCTAAGAAACCAAGGTACTTAACCATGCCTGTGAAAAAATAAGTTTAAAATTCACAAGATCACTGCCTATACTCTGAACAACCTGCAAGATACTGATGAATTTATATCATGCTTTTTCATATAGGACTCTATCGATAGGGATAAAATAGCAGTTATTGGACATTCTTTTGGTGGAGCCACAGTTATTCAGAGTCTTAGTGAAGACCAGAGATTCAGGTAAGAGAATGAGTCTCAGTTTTTGGAAGCGGGGGGAGTGATAACACATGTGAGATAGAATTTATCAAATTCTTAGTGAGGAAGAGACCCTTTGGAATTCACGTTTGTTCTTTTGCCTCCATAAAGTCCTCCATCTGAATTTTCCTAAACAGAAACCATCTACTCTCTTGCTGTTGAAAACTCTTCCCATCTCTCAATATTTTTCCTCATTATTATTTATCTGCTCAAGGGCTTATTATTTTCATTTGGAAGTTTAGCTTTATATACACGTATTATCTGTGACATAATGATTGTAATAATAATATTGTCATCTTATACTATTTTCTAGACTTCCCCAGTAGGTAGGGCATTTTTTAATTAATTTTTTTCATCTTTAAGATGAAGTGTCAGCTAAAATTACATAGTTATGTGGGTGGAAGTCAGGCCCCCAGTCTTCTAACTTGAAGAAATATTTTCTTTCTTGAACCATTTTATCCCAGATTGATGAGATCATGTAGAGCCAACCAGGTAGAAAGAGGGTAGGATCATTTGTGAAACTTCATCTCACATTTCTTAAAATCTGTTTCAACATAAGGGGATTCTCTTCTTTCCTCCATTTAGCACATAAAATAGAGTGTCCAAAAGGCTAAGAAACATAGGACAACTTACTTTTAAAAAGAAAATTAATTACATTTCATTTTCAAATGATATACTCCATAGGCTTTTCTTCAACACCCAGACACTCTTCCAGGTGAAGCATCTCTAAATAAAAAGGAATGGGTCTAACTGTTACTCTGAAAGAGGTATAATGAGTACACGACAGTGCCCAGAAGAACTAGAAACACAGGGGCAATAGTGCATGTGCTGTATTTTTTCAGATAACCCCCAATTTTGAAGAATTATAGTACTTGTAATATTTTAAAATTTATCTTGAAAGATAACAAAAAATGAATAAAAAAATTTTAAATATTATGTCTTTCTAAAGGTTGCAATTCTTAAATGCCTCCTAAAGAAAATGATTGCATAATTACAAGTTTGCTACCTTATAAAGCTAATCATATCCCTTTCCCACAGTGAAGTATAATACCTCTTCAGCTGAGTGAGATAACCCAAAATGATCTGGTGTGCTGTGTGTCTCTGAATCCTTGCATTATTAGAAATTCCTGTATCTGGGCCAGTGTGTAACCAGACTTCTTTGATCAGGTGCGGTATCGCCCTGGATGCATGGATGTTTCCAGTGGGTGATGAAGTATATTCCAGAATTCCTCAGCCCCTCTTTTTTATCAACTCGGAACGATTCCAATATCCTTCTAATATTATAAAAATGAAAAAATGCTACTTACCTGATAGAGAAAGAAAAATGATTACAATCAGGTAAGTATCAGTAAGTGACTTATTACATCATCTGAAACAGAAACTTGAAACTTGGATAAACAAATAACAGATATCATTTGGTTGCTACTCTAGAATTATTCAATTTGTTGTTTAGACTTGGAATAAGGGAGAATATTAGATAATCTCAGTTTCCAAGTGCATTTAGACTTACTCTTTTTAAAATGCAAATTTTTGAGTAGTGTTAATATACTATTAATGTTAATATATTATTAACTATGTTAATATACTATACAGCACGTGCTGATAATTAAAATTTGCATCAGGATACATGCTACTTTTATCTAAATATACGAGCAAGCCTATACATTTTTAGGGCTGGGATGGGGGAAGTATTCCATCAGTAAGCTAGGCTAAGAACTCTTTAGAAAAAAAGTAAGATCATCTGTTGAGAACTGCAGTGTGTTTATCTGTTTGCGAAGTAGATGAATTTATAAATTCTCAAAAGCTATAATAGAGTCCCTTTAAGGGTCAGCAACCTGCTTATATCGTGGATGTGAAAAAGAACTCCCAATAGCGTTTTGAACTCACAATGAGATGTTACAAAGCAAAGACTGAGCTCCTTCCTCTTCTATCTGAAACCTGATTTACTTAGAAGGGAACAGAAGAGGTGGCAAGAAGGAAACACACACAGTAAAGGCAGTAAACCCTCCCAGGACAGAGAATGGAGGACTCTTCCAATTAAGGTGGTCAGAAAAGGCTGCTTAGAAGAAATGGGGATAGAATTGGGTCTTGAAGGATCAAGAGACGTTATTATTATTATTATTATTATTTTTAAGATTTAATTTAATTTAATTTTTATTTTTTTGGTTGTGTTGAGTCTTTGTTGCTGCACGCGGGCTTTCTCTAGTCGTGGTGAGCGGGGGCTACTCTTCATTGTGGTGCGTGCACGGGCTTCTCATTGTGGTGGCTTCCCTTGTTGTGGAGCATGGGCTCTAGGCGTGTGGGCTAAGTAGTTGTGGCTCACGGGCCCTAGAGCACAGGCTCAGTAGTTCTGGCAGCATGTGGGATCTTCCTGGACCAGGGATTGAACCCCTGTCCCCTGCATTGGCAGGTGGATTCTTATCCACTGCGCCACCAGGGAAGTCCCTCAAGAGACTTTAGATAGATGGTGAGGACGGATCTAGATATTTAAGGTAAGGATGTCAACTTAGCTTATTGGTATGTGCAAGTCTATTTAATTCTAAAGCAGAAATATTACAGAACACCCAACCTTCCTTATCGGCTATCGCTCTCTGTTTCTTCCCTTCTCTGCTAGAAAGAAGAGCTTGTACTTAATATTCCCTGTCCTTACATCCATTTACTCTGACTTCTGCAGTCTGTCTTCCTGAACCAGTGAGCTGAAAATGGTCCCACTGAGGACACAGAAGTTTCAGTCGCCTATTGGCAGCCTTAGCCTTTCTCTCTGCATCCCTCCCACCTGTTGACTACGCCCATTTCTCCTCCCTTGGGTACACTAACCCCACTCTCTCCTGCTTCTCGCATCCTGTAGATGGCTTCCTCCCTTTCTCCCCCACCCTCTCCTCCTCTTCAGGCCATCTCTCCACTGTTGGTGGCATCCGGGGTTCTGCTCTCAGCTCTGCCATGACCCTGCCTCTATTTACCTTCTTTATACTTTTGACTCTCAAGTTTGGATTGGGATGTGGGGAAGAGTGAGCAGAGTCTGGGCCTCGGTTTTGCATAGAGATACCTAAAAGAATGGTGGTTTGCTTATAAGCAGCAAAGTGAAGAGGAAAAGTGGCATTGGGTGGGAGTGGAAAGGTGTGTTTTAGCCTTGGGTAAAGATGTCTGGCCACAAATTAGTAAAGTATAGAATTTGTATATTATTAATGAAATCTATGGAGGAGATGAGACCACAAAGTGAGAAAAGAATTGGTCTAATAGAATCTTGAGGATTTAGGGGAAGAGCCAGTGATGAACAGAGTAGTTCGGGAAAGGAGGGAAAATGCAATGTCATGGGAAAAAACAAATGCAAGAAAATCAAGTGTCACATGTCCCAGAAGTAGTAGAAAATGTGCACTAAAAAATGGCTGGGTCATGGAAGCAACCTAAGTGCCCATCAACAGATGAATGGATAAAGCAAATGTGGCATATATATATATATATATATATATATATATATATATATATATAAAATGGAATATTACTCAGCCATAAAAAGAAACGAAATTGTGTTATTTGTAGTGAGGTGGATGGACCTAGAGTCTGTCATACAGAGTGAAGTAAGTCAGAAAGAGAAAAACAAATACCGTATGCTAACACATATATATGGAATCTAAGAAAGAAAAAAAAAGGTCATGAAGAACCTAGGGGCAAGACGGGAATAAAGATGCAGACCTACTAGAGAATGGACTTGAGGATATGGGGAGGGGGAAGGGTAAGCTGGGAAAAAGTGAGAGAGTGGCATGGACATATATATACTACCAAATGTAAAATAGATAGCTAGTGGGAAGCAGCCGCATAGCACAGGGAGATCAGCTCGGTGCTTTGTGACCACCTAGAGGGGTGGGATAAGGAGGGTGGGAGGGAGGGAGTCACAAGAGGGAAGAGATATGGGGATATATGTATAACTGATTCACTTTGTTATAAAGCAGAAACTAACACACTATTGTAAAGCAATTATACTCCAATAAAGATGTTAAAAAAAATGGCCATTCTATTTGATGTTAGGCTGTTGGTGAATTTGAAGTCCATCAATAAAGGATATTTATGAGGTGCTTACAGTTTAAATAATACAAGGCAAAATTCTGTTGTCTATCTTTTAACCTACTTAATCCAAGGCTTAAATGCAAAGTGTTTTTGCCCAACAGCAAATAGATATCCAGTTAAGTGTGGTGGTAAGGGGGCAGGATTCTGGCTCTGAGTTCAGGGGCCCTCAACATATAAAACATTCCACCTACTCAAATTGAAAGTAATCATGTCCTCTACAAAGCTGGAATCATCTCTTCTAAAACCAAGATGCCAAGCAAGACAGGAATCTTTGCCTTATTGATCTAGAGGGGAGGAAGGATATATACTCTAGGACCCCTAAATGAACATCTTTGTGACCTTCAAGTACATCTAAAGAGATCAAATCTACAAATTTTGTTTCCTTGGTTTTCGTAAATAGGCCAACCAGGCCAGCATCTTTCCTGCACCTAACTACAGAAATAATTTTGTCCAACAAAGTGATTTGTAAATGTCTCGTTTCTCTTTCAGGGGTTCAGTCCATCAGAATTTTGTTGACTTCACTTTTGCAACTGGCAAAATAATTGGCTACATATTCACACTGAAAGGAGAAATAGATTCAAATGTAGCCATGAGTCTTAGCAACAAAGCTTCGTTAGCATTCTTGCAAAAGCATTTAGGTAAGAAAGGGATCTTCTTTCCTGACATAAACCAGATGATTCTCAGGAAAAAACTGTTTATCTTAACTGTGCATGAGTCCCATTTTGACTGTTCCCAGTTGGTTTACAATGGAACACTGCAGTCAGTCCATTTGAAAACAATTTAATTTTGCTGCTTTGCATACTATGCGTCATAGGCAGCAAGCCTACCTGTTAGAGCTAACAGTCTTTCTGTGAAGGCTGGGGCGAATTTCCATGCAGAGGATTCGGGCAACATAGTGCCTCAATCCCATCTCTCATTCAGATGTTGCAGACACACTGCTCACACAGAGCACCTTGCCTCCATAATGGTGACGCAGTGTGGGTCACTTGTGAGGCTAGGGTGCCACCTAGAGGCACTGAACTGTTTAACACTTTCCAAAGTTGAATGTGTTTAGTGACATTTGTATTTTACAGGACTTCAGAAAGATTTTGATCAGTGGGATTCTTTAATTGAAGGGGAAGATGACAATCTTATTCCAGGAACCAACATTGACACAACCAACCACCATGCCACCCTGCAGAACTCTACAGGAATAGAAAAGCCGAATTCAGATTAAAAGAGCTTTTAAAAAGTCTTGTTTAAAAACTGTCTAAAAGTGTGTGTGTGTGTATGTATGATTTTAATGTATTTTCTCAAATAACTCATATTTGAAAATGTAGGCTATACCACAATAGTGATCGAAGGCTGGATTAAGATTTTTTTTTCCTTTAAGGAAAGACTGCTACATATAAAAATCATACCAGCCTAAATTTTAGTTTTACTAAAGTAATCCTTTCTCAGTGTCACAATAAAAAACTAATTTTATATTACTTTAATGGACAAGTATATTAAAACAGGCATCATGCCATTGAAAATGTGTTACAATGACCTAACACTCCCTAAAAACATAATAAAAACAGATTTTCTTGCCTCTTTTTTTTTCTATTATAAGCAGTAGAATTGAGTTTTAGCAACATGGTCTTCTGCATGGGATTTGGTAGCGCTTCCCTTTGACCTTGGGTCATGGTAAGAGAAATCAGGCCAAGCGGATAATAAAGCCATTGCTTTACTGTGGGATGGGTGCGACTGCAAAATTTCAACATGACTAAACGGGGAATGGATGGGGGTAAGAATATTGGTGACAAAGCAAAGGCGGCAGATTAAAGCAAGTTGGTAATTTGTTTTCATTTACTTTAATGGTTTACCTCTGAGGCACTCTATTTACTAAAGAAAGGTTCATGAGACAGGCCCATGATTCCAGCCATCACACATTAAATCACTGATTCACCCGAAGGCTGCAACAGATAAGGACATAATTTTAACTGCTTCATTTTCCACTAGTTTTATTGATATTTAATGAATTTTTAAATTTTATATGTAGTAGTGGGAGGGGAAAAGCACAATAAATGGAGGTAAAAAGATAGCTGAGGGTTCCCCTGGTGGCACAGTGGTTGAGAGTCCGCCTGCCGATGCAAGGGACACGGGTTCGTGCCCCGGTCCCGGAAGATCCCACATGCCGCAGAGCGGGTGGTCCCGTGAGCCATGGCCGCTGAACCTGCGCGTCCGGAGCCTGTGCTCCGCAATGGGAGAGACCACAACAGTGAGAGGCCCGAGTACCGAAAAAAAAAAAAAAAAAAAAAGATAGCTGAAAGATTTGTGCACTTATGTTTCTGGGAGTCATGGAAAACGTGTTTTGTTTCCCAAGGGGTATAAACATTTCTGCTACTTATCAGTTAAGTATATTTTGGTCTAAGAATGGTCTTGTTCCTATGAATTCTCCATAATCAAGTTTAATTAAAGCCTGTGTGAACAAGGATAATCAGTACTTAGTAAGCAAGCCTGATTAACTATTCTATCCCTATTCCTTTTGCCCAGTTAATAAGTAACTGTGTTTTCTGATTTGGCACTCAGGCCTATCTTAATGTTTTAATGTGCAAAAACACTCATTTTGAGAAATATGATTTCTCCTCTAACTGTTCAGATTAAACATATTTAAATAGAGAGTTAAACTGCTTAGCATGAAACTGATGGCTTTCCATAATCCGACCCTAATGCATCTTCTCTGATCTTTTCTCCCAGTAATTAATTCACAACTATATCTCCTACATGAATGAGCCAAATGTATCTAATCATTATCCCAGGAACAAGGAATATACTCATCTACCTCAATTACGTTTAATGCAGAACCCTCTCTTTTTTACTTATTGAAATGAAATGATACCCAACTCTTAAGGTTCTTAATTCTCACTATTCCCATCAGGCTTCAGGGTCTCATAATGTTTCATATACATACATCTTTTTCCCCATTCACATGTAGCAAACCTCCTTACTCATTTTAGAAATGGATAACCATTCCAATTGTACTGATGTCCCATTCAATAGCACCTCTTTAAAATCCTTTGTTGGTGGCACATGCTGATGCTGAAAGGAGAAAGTAACTGCTGAAAGGATCCAGTGAGTTAAAGTTTAAAAAATACAACCTACCATAGTGCATACTGAGTATCTTTTGGGGGAAAGAAGGAAATATTTATCAAATGCCTACTCCTTTTCTGGCACTTTACGTAAATTATTTCTAATCTTAAAACCACTGAAAGAAAGGTTTTATTAACCCCATTTTACAGATGAGGAAGGTCAAGACTCAACAATGTTATAATAACCTACTCAGGTCACATATCTAATAAGCAGCATATAGCTAAGATCTGTTTCCTAAAGCTAGGACCTATACTTTGCATACTACCACTTATGCAAAACCATGTTTTAAAAGCTTGGGCTTTGAAGTTAGATGGGTCTAGGTTTGATCAAGCCTCCGAGATTTGCTAGCTCTTTGACATTAGACAAATTATTTATCTTCTCTAAAAATCTTCAATTGTCTCACCTATAAAATGTGGATAACATTAATATGCACCTCAGAATCAAGGATTAAATGAGAAAATGCATTTAAAGTACGAACTGAGTGATTAACACATAAAAGCTAACATTTAATATTACTGTGTTTCCCCCAATTGAAGAATGGTGGTTCGTTCCATGACTACAGATATTCCAGAACCACAGATATTTCCTTTTTAATGAAATGACACCACTATACTTTTAAGGACAAACTTTATTCAAATCTTGTGTCATATTAGTATACTTCTAAATTCAAACAGAATATTAGTCAAAACTAGACAGAAAGGCAAAGCTTCAGAAAGAAAACAAAAATTTTGAAGGACTTACTGCTAACAAAGCCATCCTCCCAAGTAGCATCATATAATATGCTTGTCATAAACCTATAATTTTCTATTTTAAACACTATATTCAGAAGAAACCCAAATATTTTTTTTGCAGTGTGAGTAATGTGTTAGCAAATTGTTTAGCAAAATAAATCCAACTGATTAGAAAGATAACACATTTAAAGGGAGAGGAAAGATCCCAGCTCCGTATATGCAGAAATAGCACTATAAATACACTACACAGGCAGCCTGAGATCTGTTTTGTTTTTGACACATATCAAGCTTTTCGGAAACGACAACTTCTTATGATTACGTGCCCTCAATTTTCTGACATATTCTGTTGGTCTGGGCGAGGTAGCACTTGTGTAAGAGCAGCTCCTGACTCACTGGCCACGTTTATGGACGCAGTTACATCTCTGTCATCTCCAGACCTCTTTTCTGAAACAAGAAGAGAAAAACCTCAAGTTGAGAAAGAAAGATAAAAATAAGAATTTTTTTTTTTTTTTTTGTGGCGGGGGGCCATGCTGCAGCATGCAGGACCTTAGTTCCCCGAGCAGGATAGAACCTGTGCCCCCTGCAGTGGAAGCGCCGCGTCCTAACCCCTGGACCGCCAGGGAAGTCCCAAGAAAATTCTTTACATGGGTGCTACCATGACAAAATTAATGTCCTCTAAAAATGGGGAGAGGGAAGAGATGAGCATTCTAATTACTACAGGGAATTATTCTGACTGACGTGATTTTTAAAAATATTTTGGTTCTCACATTGTACCTATTATCATATAAAACTTCTCGAAAAAGGTTATGAAATCGGCATATTTTATATTTTTCTAGGATGATATTTGGCAAGGCTGATAACCAATTAGTTCTTTGTTCTCTTTCATTAGTGCGTATTTTTCACATAATACTAAAGTCACCAAAAGCTGATTTCATTCTCCATGTGCCTCAATCTAAGAATCAGTGTGCTACTTACAAACAAGATCATGCAATAACCAGGAACATCCAAAAAATAGGATCATCATATACACTAAAAATCTCAAAAGAAATTCCAAGAGATTATTTAACAAAGATCATTTGAACATCTGAGCTAACACTGAAAAAATCCTTTAAAATATGAATTTATCATACACCTTCAAGATCAATTCAATCAAATTCCCTGTATTTCAAGAAATCTCCTTGTTTACTTATCACCATTTTTAGCTGAAGTGGTTTTTATTTTCCTACTGCTAACATCCATGGAAATGGATGAACCATTTTTATTTGAGGGATTCAGGGTAATCATACCTTAAAGACTTGGCAATTCTGGTTGGTAAAAGTATTTTGTTTTAAAAACACAAGTTACCTTTGACCACAGTATCATCCAATGACAGGCAGTAAAGATCTTTTCCCACTGTCCGGAATACAGCCTAACAAAAGAAACCTTTGGATTACTACAACTTCTTTATTATAAATACAAAATAATTAAAATCAGAAAGGGGCCCATAGATACAACAGAAAAATGGTGAACAACAAAAAGTAATCCTATTAAGACTATGCCAATTTGATTTTATAATGAAGAATAACATCAAGTATATTTTCTATTCTTCAAATACCCATTTATCTGGAATATCTCCACTGTAGCATTCCATGCAGGGACTCAAGTGCCCTTTTCCAATTTTCAGCTTTCAAGAGGTGAAGAACGTCAATGATTTTTTTATAGTGAACAAATTCAATGACCTAAATGTCCAACAAGAGGAGAAATGGTTTAATGAATCATTGTCCAGTAATGTCATGTAATATTATGCAGCTATGGCCTTCTGGTTGCAGCCAAGATGGAGTAAGCTGACTTACACTGATTACAATGGAAAATTCTGGAAAGAATACAAAAAGCAACTACCTGAGGCTTCTGAAAAGTAAATGGGATCAGAAATATAGAAGGACTGTAGTAAAAACTTGAATAACGACCCCAAACGGGTGAGTTTCACAGGGTTGTTGGTTTTTTCTCTTTTTTTTCTTTTTCTCTTGTTTTTTGACGAGATATTGGGCCAAATCAGAGCTGCCAGGCTGGGGTGGGCAGCAAAACTGAGCGAAATCCCCTCTTTCTAGCCAGTGGAGTGGGCAAAGAGGCCCCAAATACTAAAGGGTGGGGCGTGGGGGGGGAACCCCTTCACTGATTTTTTTTCTGCACAGCAGTCACAGTGCAGGCACCTACAAATCTGAGAGGAGACGCTGGCCAGTGGATTGAGGAAAACAGACCTTTGTTATCTGAAGAGTCCAGAGGCAGGGGGTGGGGTGTGTGTGTTTTCTCTCTCTTTTCTCTATCTGCTTCACGCCAGAGGCAGGCCTGTCAAACAGAGCTGCCTGGTCAGCACTGGTTTCACAGGGAAACACGGGGAGAAGCATGCTTTCTGGCCAGAGGACCAGGAAACGGGTCCCCTGCGGGCTGAATAAGAGAGGACCCTTGGAGCCTCAAAGCATGGAGGAAATCTCAGAGAGGAAAGGAATTGGAAAATTTGAACCCCTAATATTATATGTGAACCTAAGGTCATCCCGAACGATGCAAATGCAGAACAGAATCAAGAAAAGAAAAGCATAACTAAGTCTTTAACCCCTAAGTGACTGTATAAACCTCTGCCCAAGTTCTAGACTAACTCCTCTGTGGCTTATGCCCTGGGCAGACCCAAACATTATAGCAAAGACGTTGAAGACTAAACTGACACTGGAACCAGCAAACACAGAGAGAGAGAGAGAGAACTTGTGGTATGAACCTAATCAGGTTGACCACCTGCTAATACAAAAACTTTAACATTTTCCAGAAGATTTTAACAGCCTCCAAAGTCTTACAACATCATACTCAAAACATTCAGAATATAATCCAAAATTACTCAACATACAACGAACGAGGAAAAGTTAATCATTTCTTAAGACAATCAGTAGATGAAAACCCTGCCATGACGAGATACTGGAACTACCAGATACAGATTTTGTACCAAGAAGTTCAACAAACTGCAAACAGGATAAACTCAAATGTCTAGACATATCATAACAGCATGGGAGATTGCCTACCATATAATCTTAAATGAAGAACACAGAATATAAAACTGAATGTACAATGAAATCAACCATGTTCAAAATATGTAGATGATATATTTATATTCCATATAAACAGAAAGATTATTAAAGAAAACCAAACTGATCAGTCCATTTGCCTTTGGAAGGATGTATTACAGGTGATTGATACTTCCTCTTTTTAACTTTGCCATATTCCCAGATTTTCTGCATCAAACGTATTTCATAAAGGTCACAAATGCCTATTTTCCTTTTTTTAAATCCCCAAATGAAAATCAATCAGTAAAACATTAATAAGAGATACTGGGCATAAAATCCAGAAACATTGCATTATTGCTATTTTCTACTGTTATTATTACAATAGTAGTATTTTTTCCTCTATTATTCCTAAACACAAGGGCTTTGGAAATAGTTCCAGTCACCTTTCAAAATGAAAGAGAACACTCTCATTAATTACTATTTACATAAACCCATACCTCACATGGACTCTTATCCAATTTGGGTATACCATTCCAGACATTCTCAGGGTTCACTACCTCTTCCATACCATTTGAAAGGTTCAAAACCTACAGGAGAAAAAAAATAGTAAAAACTGATCATTCCAAAAGCTGTAACTGATTTATGTACCACAGCAACCGTTTTTAAAAGGAAATACTTTAAAAGGTAATTAAATGATTTTATTAAACATCAATATTACATTTCAACTCAATGGCACTTCAGTTCAAAAAATGTACATTGAGTATCTATGCCTAGAGATCAAAGGCATAAAATTTAGATCTCAAGAAGTTCAAAATTTGGTGGAGAAACAGACCACTAAGCAGACAATTACAATACAGTGTAGGAAGTACAGACTCCTGCAATAGGAGGTATAGGAATACAATACAGGTATAAAGCTGTTGTTGGCAGGGGACAGAGAGGAGTGAAGAGATGGAGAGATTTAGAAAATAATGCTAGTGAATGCTTCCTGGAAGAGGCAATGGCTAATCTTTTAAAGATAAGTGGAAATTATCCAGTTTGGGAAGGGGACAGAATACAGGCAAATAGAACTGCAGTATTAACTATATCAAAGAAGCCAAACACAAGAGTATATATAAGAGAAATCAAGCAGTATGGTGTTCATCTAATATAAGACACAAAACCCAAAGGAGTAAGACCTAAGGCTGGAGAGGTACATGGATGCTCAACCCCAGAGAACCTCCTGTGGCATGTTAATGACTTTTCTAGACTTGAGGATCTCAAATTTTCCTGGTGCAAGAGTATACGTTACTGGCCCTTCCCCTGGAAGTTCTCAATCAGCCAGCCAGGGCAAGGTCCAGGAATCTATCAATGCATTTAAGAAATGTGCCAGGTGATTCTGATTAAGGTGGTTTTCAGACCACAGGAAAAACACAATCTACTGGAGGTTTCCAAGAGGTTTTCCACAAGCGAATGATGGAGTCAGATTTGCATTTGACAAACTTCACACTGGCAGTGTGGAGAATCAACTGAATAAAGACTAGAGGTAAACCAATAGAAGGTTATTAGAGGCATCTAGCTGTGAAATGAGAGACTTAATCAAGACAGTGGCATTAGGTATAAAAAGTTTTAACTAAGAGATAAGAAGTGGAAAGTGCAGAGCTCAGTGACTGATAGATAGGATTTCGGGAGTAAGGGAGATGAAAGAGCCTTGGATGCTTATAATATGAACTTTTTGAATGATTTTTGCACTGCATCAAATTATCAGGGGGAATGAGCAGGTAAATAATCTATTCAATTGGATTTTCTAGTCTGATAAAGTTTGGTAAAATTTCCTTAACCATCTGCAAGTACATTTTGAGACAAATTACTTCAGTTTTACATACCCTTGTGCCTTCTTCAGCTAATTCCAAAATCTCACATTTAGACCATGTGTTTCTTAGACTTGACCACACAACACATTTGGATCCGACAGTAAATCCTTTCAGAGTGTAGGTGTTCTCTGGTTGAGCTGCCAAATTGAATAGAGCAAGACTCAATGCATACCTCTTAATTCCTTAAAGATATGCAAGCAAAGCTTTTCCCTAACATGCATTTACTATTCTCGTATCATCAATATCACATATGGTACAACATGTTCTAAGCCTCCCTCCCTCGATTTTATTTTTAAATTTTTCCAATGGCTCTTCCCCGTACAATTCCTTACCGCTCTCCTCAAAAAACAAGACCATGATGTGCTGTTTTTTTAAGGATGTGAATCTGACTTCTAACATTGAGAGTTACTACTTAAAGCTGGCTATTATTGCCACATGTAATGTGGTCTGTGGTTACAACAGCCATTTCTACAGCAAAGCAGCATGGTACATACAAGTGAGCAGACATTTTTATCACAAAGCTGTTACTTATTATTAAAATGTGACAATGAGGACTAAAAATCCAGGATGGTATTTAAATAAATTACCATACATCCACAGGATGGCATACTACAAAACTAAAAAAATTTTTTTTTTTTTTTTTTTTTTTTTTTTTTTTTTTGCGGTACGCGGGCCTCTCTCTGTTGTGGCCTCTCCCGTTGCGGAGCACAGGCTCCGGACGCGCAGGCTCAGCGGCCATGGCTCACGGGCCCAGCCGCTCTGCGGCATGTGGGATCCTCTCGGACCGGGGCACGAACCCGTGTCCCCTACATCGGCAGGCGGACTCTCAACCACTGCGCCACCAGGGAAGCCCTAAAATATTTTTGAAAGCATATTTTAGGGATTAAGATGCAGAATTGAAGACTGTATGACAGTATGACCTCTAGTTAGTTTTTTAAACTGTATGTAAGTAGACACACACAGAAAGGGTGAGAAACGTCAGGAAGGAAGTATATACACCATCATAGCATTCACGGTGGCCATTTCTTGGTGGTGGGATTATGATGATTTCATTCTCCTTAGTCTATTGTTTTCTCTATTTTGTACAATGGCTCAAATCTAATAATATAAAAATTGACACTTAAAAAGTCTGATTATTTTAAAAACCCCTAAAAGATAGCTATTTTGTGTAACTTTCAAATCTCATTAAGTAGCCAAGAAAATAGCAAAAATAATTTATAAAAAAGTTAATGACAATAAATGTTCTCCAATATTTACTCATGGCTGTAAACTTCCTTAATACAGGCTCCCTAACTCCGTTTTTTTAAGTGCTTCTAAACGAATGGCAAGGTATATGATGAAGCAAAACAGTTAATTCTTAAAACTGTGCTGAAATGATCCCTACTGTAAATTCATGCCTACGTTATGCTTGGTAAAGGAACACTATATTTTTCAAAACTTACCAAAAAACATAACCTCTTGATTTTAGAGATGATTTGTTTATATTTTAAATGTGATTACATTTTGGAGACACAGACTTGAAGCATTCTATTTTTAAAAGCAAAATTAATAATTCAGCATTTCACCCAGCATATAAAGAATTATTTTACGTTGATTTTACTACTTAATTACCCACGTTTAAAATACCCTTCGTAAAATCCAAATCTGATTCTCTTCTCAGGTTTTAATCTTCCCTCCCCCAAATTAATATTTTAAAAATTCAAATAAGACTTATTCTGTTTTCTTTAAAACAAATAAGTACTTTTCACTTAGTTAAGTAAAAGCAAATGGGAAAAAACAACAACAAAAACTGCACATACCCGAGACATGATCTGGTAAAGTGTGATTGTGTTTCCTTCTGGGTTCTTCTTCAGAAAACACAGAGTTCAACGATGAAACAGCATCTCTAAACGGAGATGTATATTCTGTAAATTCTTCTTTATAGATATTCATTTCAATCTGCGTATTGGCATAGCAGGTCTTTCCGTGCTGGCACAGCCTATGGTCCTCATCAAAGCATTCCGCACAACTGGACCTTCTTGTATCTTCAGCACACAGGGATTCTTGGGCTTTCTGACTAACTCTTAAAGACAAAGGGTTTATTTTGCCCTCTAGACTCAGCTGGGCTGTAGGTAATTCTAGTTCAGGCTGTTTCTCGGCTTCACAGTTGAAGGGTAGTAGCCCTGGCAATGGTGGCAGGTTGGCCGCTGGGTCACGGACTTGGGGAAGAGGTACAGACAGAGGCACCAGGCCCAGCTCTTCTTTCCCCTCATCTGCAACTAAGGAATGCTGCAATTCAATGAATTCCAGCTCCAGCAATTCTTTGGACTCATCATCAGGAGAAAGTTCCACCTCAAAGGAATTCAGTTCCAGTGCCTCCTTTGTTTCGGTGGCATGTGGTAACAATGTGCTAAATCCTGTAATTAGGTACTTATCATCAAACTTTGCTTTGTCACCCAGATGGCACCCGACTTTACCTTCCAGCGTCTCAGTGCCAATTTCATCTTTGCCTGGGTTTTCAAAAGTTTCAAAAATGTTATCAGTTTCAGGGTCAAAGAATTTACCTGGTTTGGTTTCAATGATGTTTAAGTCTGTGCCAATTCTTTCCAAGAGTTTACCTGTCTGTGATTCAACATAGAGTGCTTTCCCTTGTCCAGCTTTGCTACTTGGTTTCTGAAGTCCAACGTCGGGACTGGGGGACCCAAGAGCTCCCTTTATGTCTGGGTCATTTTCTTCATAGGGCAGGTCACTGTCACTCACACCAATCTTAGAATATTTCTTCATTTTCTCACTAATACTTTCGCCTTTGCTTTTCAAGTCAACAATGGCTAAAAGGATATCACAAACATCCCTTTTGATTTCTAATATTGTTATCTCCAATATATCTTCTGTTACTATTTCATAAAAGTAGTCATTTCCCTCTTGAGGGCATGCACCTTCTGAAATATTAAATCCTGAGAGGCAACATGGAAAGGCTTGCATGGGAACTGCCAACAGTTCAGAAGGGATGGTCCAGAGGGCTTTGGGGTCCACACAATCTTCAACGTTTCCAAAGTCCACAAGCCTGACGGACACAAGAGAATCTTCACGAATATTGGTGACAAGTGCCCTGTAATAATGCCCGTCTTCTCTGTATCTCACTATGCAAGGATCTCCAATATGAGGGCAGGGGATGCAGCTTCTCCAAGCTGTCACCTGCTCTCCAGCAGTTTGTACTTCCACTTCTAAATACTGAAGTTTCTCTGTGTCCGCAAACTGACACCAAAAATATTCAGGTCCATCGATCACCGTGGCATAAGCTCGTATCATCTTCATCTTTGGATTATACCAGTTAAGAAATACAGAAGTGTCTACGTCTGTTTTGTTGACAGACTTTGAACAGGCACCTTTAATTATTTGGGTAGAAAGTCCGATTTGAGATTTTTCACTGAAAGCATATCTGCTCATCATATCTTCCGCTATGACCCCACGTTCATCAGCAAGAATAACTTCCCATTTGTCTTGAAATTGAACAAATTCGCATCTTAGTTGAGCCTCCTCTGTCCTTCGGGAAAAGTAACGCATCATTTCCTTATGGTTTAAAATCTTAGGATCCCCAAGTCCCCTTAAGGAACAGTGAATGCACAGTCTGGGTAATAGTGCATTAACAAGGTCAAGTTTGCCTATTGTGTTGGTGTGAACCACAGAAACATTGCCATAATCTATAAACTGCACAGAGAGAAGGTCATTGGGTTGTTGTTCCTTGACCACAGCACGATACCATAAATTGTCTTCTGGGAAAACAGCACGTATTATATCTCCTCTTTGCAAAGGTGGACCTGCATAATATTCAGGACTTGTTCTAACAGTGTTTAACCTCTTTGAAAGACTATTAATTGTAGCCTCATCTTCTGTTAGTTGAACATAAAAGTCTGAAAAGTCATTTATATGAGAAACATACACAGTTGTTTTAAAGCCAGGCATTATAGTCTTCTGAGGGAACTCAGAAAATTTTAGAGGTGAACCTTTGTTACATGAATCTCCTATTTTTCTCTCTGGAAGAGTGGCTTCTAGTTTTGTGGCTTTCAAAGGGGGCTCAGCCGAACTTACTAATTTCTTTTCTACTGGTAATGGAGACACTTGGTTATTTTTATTTGCCACAGAGTCCTGATATTGAGTGACTAAGTTTGTCTTCATTGAACTGCATAAAAATTTGATTTCCTTACATGATGAACTGATCTTAGGTTTGTATGATTCTCCTAAGATCACCAAACTGTCTGATTTGTTCTCTATTGATTTACTTAAATACTCTGTAGGTGACAACTTCACAGCTTCCTTTTTTGCTTCAAGAGTTTCAGTTGTAAAGAGGAGTGATTCACTTTCTTTTTTTCTTGTTCCACCTTTGGAACCCAGGAGTCCTAACTTCTCATTAATATTAGCAGTAATTTGAATACTGTCATCATATAGTTCTATAATCAGTCTTCCATCTGGATCTCTTGCTACAACCAAAGCCTTCAATGACTTATCTGAAATAGTCTCCTGAAACCGCGTTGTAACTTCCTCTGGTATATGATCAGGAATATCAGATAATGAACACTTAATGGCTTGCATGGGCAAAAGTAAGACGTCATATGCATCGCTAGGTATTGGAAGCAGATCATCATTTGTTGCCACATAAATATTCCCAAAATCAACAAAAAAGACTTTATTTGGTTCTTTTTCTATGATTATCCCCCTATACCAGTTTCCGTCAGTATACCTGGCAAGGCACAATGTGCTGGGGACCAAGGGAGATGTTTTTAAATTCAGCAAAACTTTACTTAATTGTGTAATATGATATAACAACTGTTCTAAAATATTTGCATTTCTTCCCAGCTGGCAATAAAATGTCCAAGGGTCATTGACATGTGTTATATACACTGATTCTTCACTTCCAATTTTCATATCATGTGTAGAATAGTAGTAAGAATGGAGCTGAACAGAGGACTCCAGAGGCTCCTGAAGTTTTACTGGTCTTGCAAGTCTCTGTTCTACCAAAAAATGGCATGCACTCTGGAAAGGTGTTAGCAAATCCACGACATTAAACAGTTCTTCAACGTGAATGGAAGCCAAAGCAAATATTGTGCATTTTAATTCTACATTGTCTTCCCATGCCTTATGCACAAATTCACTAAAAGCTTGGATTGCCTTTTCATCCCAAACAAAAGGATTGTGACCCGTTGGTTGAATTAAATTATAAAGGCTGCACCTAAAAGCTTGAACCTTAACCTTGAGAAACTCTTCACTAATTGAATAAATATTCTTCACAGATACCGTTTCTTCCTCTCCATAATCTACAAATATGACGTTGACATGCTCTGAAGATTGTGCCCCAGTAATCAGAGCTCTGGACCATTTTCCATTTGCTATTCGTTTTGCCAAACAAGCAGGGGTGGTTCCCTGGTAGGGAGTGGCTGTATTCTTGCAATGGTCCTGAATACTACACATTAGCGCTTTAAATCCTGCTATGTTCCTGGTCAGCTGGCACCAGAAATAGCCAGGGTTTTCAACATGAGACACTTTGACTTCTACTGTACTTCCAACTTCTAGCTCCTCTTTACAAAAAGAGCCTGGCTTAGTGTCCAAGAAATTCTGTACAAGAGCAGAATAAACAGACACTCTTTTCTCTTTGTCCTGTACTACTAGTCCAGTTGAAAAGTTTGTCACAACTGTTGTGTCATTCACAGTTTCTGGAACAGCTGTAGTTTCACCCTCTCTCTTGACTCTGTGTTCTACTTTCTTCTTGGCAGAAGATATTTTGTTATTGTCTGCAGTAAAATGGTTTGAAACACGCCCTGGAGAGTGGGCACTTATGCAAATATTTTCCTTTGTTTCAAATTCCTGATACTTGGCAAATCCAGCCTGAGCAATTACCTTACTAATGTTTTCTTCCCCTGTTCTTGATTCATCAAGAATCTCAACAACATACTGACTATCCTGCTTATCAAGGACATGGATAACTAATTCTTTGTGGAGCACAGTCTTTTTAAAAAAGGAAATTGCCTCCTGGCTCCAATTTTTTCCCAAAGGCCAAGTATCAGCCAGGGTGCACCTCAGGGCCAGTATTGGTAGCCGCCTGAACTGAGGGAGCAGCATTCTCACATCATACCGGTCCATATTTTCTGAATTGCCCCGGTCAACGAAGAATACATCCACACTCTTGTCGTCTAATCGGGTGACCATAGCCCGATAATAGCCACTTTCTTTCCATTTCACACAGCAAAGGTCATTGGCTTCAGGTTTCAAAACAACACCATCCAGCTTACTGGCAGAGGCATAGAAATTGCACATTCTCCTCGTCAATTTGCTGAAGGTGCCGTTGTGTTTCCTCAACCTAATCCAAAACTCATAAGGATTTTTCACAAACTCCACCTGGGCATCATAGAAGGCGTTCATCTTTAACCTGATAGATCTCAAGGCTGGGAGTGAAATCTCTTCATCCACTTCTTCAGCAGGAGACTGAGACTGAAAAGCTGTTTCCGGTTCCTCCTCCCCGCCCCCCTCCTCCTCCTCTATTCCCTGGCTCTGAAGGAATCGGTCCGCCAAGCAACAGGACTGTACTCCGAACACACAGTTAAGATTAATCCCATCTTCTCCATACAGGGTGACATAATACACATGCTCAAAGGAAGAGTAAAATTCAATCTTTGCGTTCACTGCCTGGCCCAGAAACAGTGCCTTCAGGTCACTGACCTGTGACTGAGACCAGCCTCTGCCACCATCCCAGAGTCCGTACAAAGCGCAAGGGTATGTCACCACTGGTATTCGAAAATATTTGGGCAGCAAGTAGCGAAGGCTACTACAACTCACTAACTCCTTCCTTCCATAGTCCACATGAAGTACCTGGGCACAGCGCTGGGGCCGGAAAATCTCAAGCAAGAGCGCTCTGTACCAATGTCCATCCAACCCGCAGGATGCGCACGGAGAGCCCGGCTTGTCTGGGCTCTCCTCCCTCTCCTCCCAGGTGGCACTGGTATAGTTCTCATCCCCTGTCCCGGGGGAACCCCCATATATCTGAGCCATGCTCTCGGAGAGGCGGTGGATCTCCTGTGAGAGGCTGCGGAGCTGGCAGTGAATGCGGTGGGGATGGCATACCTGGGTGACCACCATGGGCTCCGTCACGCCCAGCTGCAGCTGGGGGTAGAAGTAATCCAGGCCAGGTTGCTCCTGCTTGGGCGGGATTCGGGGGACGACCGGGGCCCCGGGGCCCAGGACAGCCGCAGTGGCCGAGAGGTAGCGCTTGAGCAGGGAGCGGAAAAGGCCGTCGGGCACTTGCCGGGCCAGGCCAAGCTCCTGCATCTGCTGGTACAGCTCGGGCACCTCCAGGAGGACCAGGCGGTGGAGCAGCATCACGTCCAGGACCCGTCCGTGCATCTCCTTGCCCTGCAGGTTGCTAAGGAAGTCCACGGCGCTGGCAGCCCAGTGCTGGGGCTCGCCCCCGCCCACGCCGCCACCGCCCGCAGGCACCAGGCCAGCCAGCACGCAGCCCAGCACCTCCGACGGCAGGTGGAAGAACTCGCTGCGCCCAGGCGCCAGCGAGCCTGCGCCGACCGTGATGGTGCGACCCTCGTCCAGCAGGAAGACGCGGCTCTCCTGTGCCTGCCGGCTGACCACGCGGCCGCGGTGCCACAGCAGACCCACCTGCACCAGGCACAGCTCGCCTGGCGAGGCTGAGGTGCCGCCCAGCGCCCACGGGCCGTGCGCGGCTGCCGCCGCTTCCTGGATCTCCCGGCTCAGCCTCACGTACTCGTCCCGCCGCTCGCCCACCAGCCCCCAGAACTGCACGGGGATCACCTCGGGCTGCACGTCCACGAAGGACACCCGCAGCACCAGCGAGGCCCCCGGCATCGGCAGCCCCGGCGTCGAGTACATCTCTGCCGCGCCGCCCGGCCCGCGAAGCCCCCGCGCCGCTGGAAGGAGAGCGCCGCACTCGGGCTCGCAGGACACACGGACTGGGAAGGACACCAAGCCAGGCGACCCCGCCGCAACGCCCCCTCCGGGCCTCCCGCACTCACGCTGACTGGTAAGACCCTGCGGCCCGACCAACTGCCCACAGTTGCGCAGCCACTCAGGCATTTGTAGCGCGAGGCGGCCCGGCTTCCGGCCGCGGGCGGCGGGCGGGCCTGCGTGGGCGGTGGGGCGGAGCCGGGCCCCGGGGCGGTGGCGAGGACTGGTGCTGGGGGGCGCAGGAGGCGCTTCGAGGTCCGAGACGTGGCGGGATCCGGACGCCACCTACCTCTTCTCAGAGCGTCTTCGACTCTGGAGCACGCAGGGAGTCGGCCGGGCCTGGGGCGGCGGCGAGGCCCAGACCACGCAGGTACCTCCTTTTCGGCCGTCCGGCTGAGACCGACGAAGCCTGGCGAGCCCGGCGCGGTGCCAGTCATTGCAGAACCGGGGAGGAGAAAGGGAGGCGCCCACCGCACGTTCTGGGTGTTGGGCCGGAATTCTCGGAGGCCCGGGGCTCTCCCGCTGCGGGCCGCGCCGTGGCGCTTGCGCCCCCGGGGCAGGGCGTTGGCTGTGTGCTCTCAGCGTTGTGGCCTCGAGCAGGTCGCTGCCCATCTCTTCTATGAACCTGTTTGATCGCCTGGATGGATCCAGTTGTGATAAGAGTTAAATTAAAGTATGAGAGTATATGAAGACTGTTAAATGTTTCTTTCCCCACGATTACCCGGTGTGAGTTTCTTTGCTGTTTCGTTTGCCCACTTTGCAGGCGTTTAGTCTTCATTTACGCACGGAGCTAGCACAGAACTGGGCTCAGAGAAGGAGGTCAAGAGTTTTGGAAGAAACATGACTTCCAACGCTTGCTGCATCTGCTATGGCAGAGGGCCTCTTGGCTGGACTGACGTTCTTTTTCCCACCTAAATCTTACCAAGGTAACCCTTAGGAGACTCTGTTTGTCAACGGGAAGGGGAATGGAAAAGTGCAGGCAAACTAGGCGTAACTCCCACAGTTACTACATTCGTGCTGAAATGTTTGTTCATTGGCGAAGTTAGGCACAGTCCTAGGGGTTTCTCAAACTTTTCCACTTCACTTTTTCACATTTTGAAATGTCATCAAATTTAATAAAAGATGAAATCAAGACAGTGCCTAATATAACCCTGGCCTGACAGTGTAAATCTCAGTGTCTTCAGTCTATCCAGATTAGAGGTTGCCAGGTGCTTCCAAAGCCTCCCGTGCTTGCTATGCAGTTTCACATTGTGTGGCAGTTGTCTTTGATCACTGTCATCCCACCAGCTTGAAAGCGCCTTGTGGCAAGAACTGTTTGTTGCATTCCTGGAATCGAGCAGGGGGCTGAGGCAATAAATACTCGCTGAATGAATATATGAAAGAATGATTTTGATTTCTCTAAAATGTTAGACTTTTACCTGATAAACTCATCCTAGAAAACTCAGTTCAATTTTCTAAATTTTCTCTAATGTTTTACATTAATAATGGAAGAAAAATAAACATTTGGTTGTGTTTTTTTTTTTTGCGGTACACGGGCCTCTCACTGCTGTGGCCTCTCCCGTTGCGGAGCACAGGCTCCGGACGCGCAGGCTCAGCGGCCATGGCTCACGGGCCCAGCCGCTCCGCGGCACGAACCCGTGTCCCCTGCATCCGCAGGCAGACTCTCAACCACTGCGCCACCAGGGAAGCCCTAAACATTTGGTTTAAACGCCTCTAGCAAGTTCTAGCTCAAATGTCTCTTCCTCATGACTTTACTATTCCCAGGCAGAATTGATTATTACCCCCTTTTACATGCCTCTATTATATTATCTATCACATCTTGCAATTGTTTCCTTTTGCTCTGTTCTACCAGAGTGTGAACTTCTTGAAAGCAGGAACTTTTCTCATTTATTTTTGTATTCTCAATGCCCCGCCCAGTGCCGGACTTTTGGTTAGCACACAATAAATGTTTAACAACAACAAAAAAGTAGATAATCTGGCACTATATCCCTGATGATGGAAGGAAGGAGTTCATTATAAAATGGTCTTACTGTCATTTGGGATTGTTTGATCCAACATGGAATCATGATTTCAACTAATCTTCTATTTCAGTTCAAGCTGTATAACCCAGCTCTTACAGAGACTGCAGCGTTGTAGACAACAATCTAAGCAAATGACTTCTGTTTCGTGTTTAACTTGCCCCCCACCCTTTTTCTGTAACTCAGAGCCTCTAATCCTCAATGTCAAGGTGTATCGTGTAGCTGATGGGCTGATCGGAGCCGTTCCTCATATGCTCCCAGGTATTTCCAGTGTCCTGCCTCTGCTGCAACTGGGATAGGTAGATTTACTTTGCTCTGTCTTGCTCTGCTGCTGGACAGGGATCTTTAAAAAATCAGACCATGGCACTGTGAAGATTAAACTCCTGCTCTATATTTCCCATACTTTATTAAGCAAAATATCTTGAGTTCCATAAAAAATAAAAAAACTTCCGTCTTCTTTTTTTTTTTTTAATTAGGGAATTCCCTGGCGGTCCAGTGGTTAGGACTCCGCACTTTCACTGCCGAGGGCACAGGTTTGATCCCTGGCTGGGGAACTAACATCCCACAAGCCATGTGGTGCGGCGAAAAAATTTTTTTTAATTAAAAAAAAAATTCCTTAATAAGACACCAGTAGTCTGAAGAAGTGGTATCAACTGTTGTATATGACTTTTATTTACAACCTCAGTGAAGCTTAATAAATTAATGATGATTTCCTAACATGAAAGCACAAAACTTCCCTCCTCTTAGGCTTAGAGGGCCTTGGCCTCAGAAAAAGTGAGAGGGAGTAATCTGATCCTTTTACAAATATTTAAGGGTTAAAAGAGAAAAGGATAAGGTGAGGGATAGGATGTTTCTGAGAGATATTTGGACACTATATTGTGAGTTATTTCAGCATTTTTTATGGAAAAAAATGCAGAGAAATTGGGCAAAACATATGAATCATTTATTCTGTGCTATCATATCTGTATATGGAGAACTCTAAGCAGAAACATGTAAACTTTAGACTCTGTAGTTTCTAACCACTAATTAGCCCTGTTTAAAGATGCTTACTTAGAAAATTACTGTTTAATAAATATTTAAAAAAAATTATTCAAGTGAGAAATACCCTGTTAAGAGAATGAAAGGACAAGCTAAAAGGAAAGACAGGGAAAAAATACTTGCAAACCACATGTTTGACAAAGGACTTGTATCTGCAGTATATAAAGTACTCTCAAAACTTAACAGTAAAACAAAATTGAAAATGGGCAAAAGATATGAAGAGACATTTCACTGAAGAGGATATATAGACGGCAAGAGCAATATGAACAGATGTTCAACATCATTAGCCATTAGGGAAAAACATTAAAACCACAAGCATATATCATGACAACCTAGGATAATGACTAAACTAAAGCAACAGTGATAAATACCAACACCGACCAGAATGTGGAGAAACTGGATCATTCTGATTGCTGGTGGGAATGTAAATTGGTAGGCCACTTTTTTTTTTTTTTGCAGTACGCGGGCCTCTCCCTGCTTTGGCCTCTCCCGTTGCGGAGCACAGGCTCCGGACGCGCAGGCTCAGTGGCCATGGCTCACGGGCCCAGCTGCTCCGCGGCATGTGGGATCTTCCCGGACCGGGGCACGAACCCATGTCCCCTGCATTGCCAGGCGGCCTCTCAACCACGGCGCCACCAGGGAAGCCCGGTAGGCCACTTTTTAAAAACTAAATATGTACTTGCCATATGACCTAGCAGTTGCACTCTTGGGCATTTATCCCAGAAAAATGAAAACTATGTCCATGCAAAAACCTCTACATAAATGTTTATAGCAGCTATATTCCTAATAGCACCAAACTGGAAACAACCCCGTTGTGCACTGGGTAAATGGTTAAACAAACTATAGTACATCCATGCCATGAGATATGACTCAACAATAACAAGGAAGAGTAATGAACTCTTGACACATGGATCAACTTGGAAGGTTCTCAAGGGAATTATGATGAGTGAGAAAAAAAAAATCCCCAAAGATCACATACTGCATGAATCAATTTATATACTATTCTTGAATTAACAAAAGTACAGAGATAGAGGACAAATTAGTGGTTGCCAGGAGTTAGGGATGAGGGGAGAGGGGATGAGTGGCTATAAAGGGGTAGCAAGAGGGCACTGTTCTGTGTCTTGAATATGGTGGTGGTTTATATGAATTTAAGAAGGTAATAAAATTGCATAGAACCAGACACCCACACACACTTGTAAAACTGGTAAAATCTGAATCTGTGGGTTATACCAATGTCATTTTGCTGGTTTTGATTGTATACTACAGTTACTCAAGATTTGAAGATTTGGGAGGACTGGGTGAAAGGTGCATGGGACTTCCCGGGACAGTTTTTGCAACTTTATGTGAATCTAAAATGATTTCAAAATGAAATTTTAAAAAAATTCTATGAAATTCAGATTTCAGTGTCCATAGCTAAAGTTTTATTAGAATACACAGACACACACAAATAATTCAAGACTGTGCCATTATACGGGGTCAATTAGAGTAGAAGGAGCAAACCAAGGAAAGTTATTTATCTGTCCTCTTGTTTCCACATCTGAAAATGGATTTAAGACACAGACCTTATACGAAAGTTCTGAAGCATGATTTAAGTACAGTTAACATGTGTGCATTGAATAAATACTTGAGATGCAAAAAAACCCCATAAAAAGTCCCTGGTTCTCATCGCAGGATGACATGGACAATGTAGTTTTTTTTCTAAGTTAGTTTTCTCATCTATAAAAATGGAATTATACCTAACTTTATTATGAAGATTAAATGACACAATATAGATAAAGGTCCCACCACAGCAGGCATATAACAAACTAGAGTTATTAGTAATTAAATAAAATAAAAATTTAAATACTTTCTTAGTTCTACTAAGTTAAAGGTTAAAAAATCTTAAATTAGATTTTTTAAAAATTAGGTTTACTGAGGCATAATTTACATACAGTAAAACTCATTTTTTAAATTGTATAGTTTGATATTTTGACAAATGTACACAATTACATATTTGTATACAGTATACAGTGTGCATTTGTATACAATATAAATGCACATCACCACAAATGTACAAATATATACAGTTGTAAAGGTATACCACCACAGATAAAATATAAAACATTTGTATTATCCAAATAGTTTCCTAATGCTTCTTCGCAGATTATCCCCTCCCTCCATCATGGGCTCAGTTCCTAGCAACCACAGTCCCTGGCAACCTCTGTCCCTGGTAACGACTGTCCCTATCATTTTGCCTTTTCCCAAATTCATATAAATGGAACCATACAGTTTGTAGCCTCTTGTGTCTACCTCCATCATTTAGCATAATGCCTTTAAATTCATCCATGTTGTCTGTGTCAATAGTTTATTTTTATGATTGAATAGTTTTTCACTGTATAGACATACATTTATTCGCTAGATAATGGACTTTCAGGTTATTTCCAATTTGGGGTGATTATCCATATAACTGTGTGAACATTCATGTACATGTTTTTGTGTTGACGTAAGTTTTCATTTCTCTTGGGTAAATACTAGGAGTAGGATTGCTGGGTCATACAGTAAATGTATGTTAACCTTATAAGAAACTGTCAGGCTTCCCTGGTGGCACAGTGGTTGAGAGTCCGCCTGCCGATGCAGGGAAAATGGGTTCATGCCCCGGTCCGGGAAGATCCCACATGCCGCGGAGCGGCTGGGCCCGTGAGCCATGGCCGCTGAGCCTGCGCGTCCGGAGCCTGTGCTCCGCAACGGGAGAGGCAACAACAGTGAGAGGCCCACGTACCGCAAAAAAAAAAAAAAAAAGAAACTGTCAAATTATTTTCCAAAATACCATAATTCTGCATTCCCACCAACTACATATAAAGTGTTCTGCATCCTCATCAGCACTGGATCTTGTCAGGCTTTTTCATTTTAGCCATTCTTGTTGTCTGTAGTGGTATCTTATTGTGGTTTTAATTTGTAATTTTTAATGATGTTGAATATTCTTCATGTGTGTCTCTGCCATCATCTGTCTTCCTTGGTAAAGTATCTGATCAACTCCTTTGCCCATTTTTAAAGGTATTGTCACCTTATTTTTGAGTTGTAACAGTTCTTATATATTCCGGATACACGTTTTGTTATCAGATATGTGTTCTGTGTATATTTTCTCTCAGTGTATGGCTTGTAATTTTCTTTTTTATTTTTATTAGTTATCCATCTTATACATATCAGTGTATACATGTTAATCCCAATCTCCCAGTTCGTCACACTCCCCCCCCCACCACTTTCCCCCCTTGGTGTCCATACATTTGCTCTCTACATCTGTGTCTCAATTTCTGCCCTGCAAACCGGTTCATCTGTACCATTTTTCTAGGTTCCACATATATGCGTTAATATAAGATATTTGTTTTTCTCTTTCGGACATACTTCACTCTGTACGACAGTCTCTAGATTCATCCAGATCTCTACAAATGACCCAATTTCATTCCTTTTTATGGCTGAGTAATATTCCATTGTATATATGTACCACATCTTCTTTATCCATTCATCTGTCAATGGGCATTTAGGTTGCTTCCATGACCTGGCTATTGTAAATAGTGCTGCAATGAACATTGGGGTGCATGTGTCTTTTTTCTTTAGTTGTGATTGTGGTGCTCTCGCAAGAGGGAGTGAGAGCACATCCTTCTACTCCGCCACCTTGAACCAATCCCCTCTGGCTTGTAATTTTCTTAATAGTGTCTTTTGAAGAAAAAAAGTTTGTAATTTTGATGAAGTCAAGTTATTTCCATACTCTTTTCTAGGTGGTAGTTTTTGAGTCCCAAGAAATCTTTGCCCAAACAAAGGTTAAGAAAACAAAAACAAAAACACACCTACAAGCTTTCTTCTAGGAGTTTTAAAATTTTAGCTTTTGTTTTTAGGTTTATGATCTATGTTGATTTAATTTTGACTATGCTGTGAGAGAAGGATTAAGGGTTTTGTTTTACTTTTGCATATGGATATCTAATTTTTCTAGCGCCATTTGTAGCAAAGTATACTTTCCTGGTTAAATTACCTTGGCACTTTTGCCAAATATTGACCATATGTGAGTGGGTCTATTCCTTGACTCTCTATTCTGCATCTGTCTTTTATGTCAGTATCACACTGCCTTGATTATTATCCAAACTGCTTAAAAGTCAAATTGGAAATTAGGTAGTGCTAATCCTTCAACTTTATTCTTTTTCCTCAAAATTGTTTTGGCTATTCAAGGTCTTTGCTTTTCCATACTTATTTTAGAATACACTTGTCAGGGGACTTCTCTGGTGGTGCAGTGGTTAAGGATCGGCCTGTCAGTGCAGGGGAAACGGGTTCGATCCCTGGTCCGGGAAGGTCTCACATGCTGTGGACCAACTAAGCCCATGCACCACAACTACTGAGCCTGTGCTCTAGAGCCTGCGAGCCACAACTTTGAGCCCATGTGCTGCAACTACTGAAGCCCGCATGCTCTAGAGCCCACGCACTGCAACTACTGAGCCCACATGCTGCAACTCCTGAAGCCTGCATGCCTAGAGCCCATGCTCCACAACAAGAGAAGCCACTGCAATGAGAAGCCCACACACCGCAACAGAGTAGCCACCACTTGCCAGAACTAGAGAAAGCCCGCGCAGCAACAAAGACCCATCACAGCCCCCCAAAAAAGAATACACGTGTCAGTTTCTGAAAAAAAATCCTGTTGGGATTTTTATTAGGATTGCATTGTAGATAGAGATCAATTTGAGAATTGACTGCTGAGCAATATTGAGTTTTCCAATCCATTGACATGGTTTATCTCTCCGTTAATTGAAGTCTTCTTTAGTTTCTCTCAGCACTGCTTTATAGTTTTCAGTGAACAAGTCTTGCATATAGTTTGTTAGATTAATCCCTAAGTTTTGCATGTTTTTTTTTTTTTTTTTTTTTTTTTGCGGTATGCGGGGCTCTCACTGTTGTGGCCTCTCCCTTTGCGGAGCACAGGCTCCGGACACACAGGCTCAGCGACCATGGCTCACAGGCCTAGCTGCTCCGCAGCATGTGGGATCCTCCCAGACCAGGGCACGAACCCGTGTCCCCTGCATCGGCAGGCGGACTCTCAACCACTGCGCCACCAGGGAAGCCCTTGCATGTTTTTTGATGTTACTGTAAATGATACTGATTTTTAAAAATTTTAGTTTCCAATTTTCACTGCTAGTGTATAGCAGTATATTTATATTTTTGTATATCAACCTTGTATCTTGTGATTTTCTAAGACTCACTTAATTCTAATAGGTTTTTTTATAGGCTCCTTGGGAATCTGCACAATTCTACACAGTTATATCATCTATGAATAAGGGCAGTTTTGTGTCTTCCTTTCCAATATAAATACCCGTTATTTCTCTTTCTTGCCTCATTATATTATTATTCTTGCCTCATTATAACTCCAGTACAGTTTTGACTAGAAATGGTGAGAATTGATATTCTTCTTCCTGATTTAGGGAGAAAGCCTTCTGTTTTTCACTAGCATTATGTTAGCTGTAGGTTTCACTTAGATCCCTTTCATCAGGTTGAGGAAGTTCCATTCTGCTCCTAGTTTGTTGAGAGCTCTTATCATGAATGGATATTGAGTTTTATCATATACCATTTCCCATTCTATGAGATAAATTTTGTTTGTTAATAAGTTGAATTATATTGATTGATTTTTGAATGTTGAACCAACCTTGTATTCCTGGGAAAAACCCCACTTAGTTATGATGTATTCTCCTTTTTATAATGCTGAATTCAATTTGCTAATATTTTTTCACATCTGTATTCATGGGTTTTTTACTTTTTTCAGATTTTTTTCTATCATGGTAAAATACACATAACATAAAACTTACCATTTTAACCATTTTTAAGTGTACAGTTCAGTGACATTAATTACATTCACATTGTTGTGCAATGGTCACCACTATCCATCTCCAGAGCTTTTTGTCATCCCAGACTGAAACACTGTACTTCTCATTCTCCCTTATTCCAGCCCTGGTAGCCACTATTCTGCTCTCTGTTTCTATGAATTTGATTATTCTAGGTATCTCATATAAGTAGAATCATATAATACATGCTAATTTGTGTCTGGCTTATTTCACTCAGCATAACGTTTTCAAGATTTATCCATGTCATAGCGTGTCTCAGAATTTCCTTCCTATTTTAAGGATGAATAATATCCCATTGTATGTATATACCACCTTTTGTTTATCCATTCATACATTCATCTGTCAGTGGACATTTAGATTGTTTCCACCTTTTGTTTATGTGAAAATGCTGCTATGAACATTGGTGTACAAATATCTGTTCAGGTCCCTGCTCTCAATTTTTTTGGTTATATCTAGACATGGAACTGTTGGATCATATGATAATTCTATGTTTAATTTTTTGAGGAAACCACATACCATCTTGTATAGCCGTTGTGTCATTTTATTTTTTCACCAGCAATGCACAAGTGTTCTAGTTTCCCCACATCTTCACCAACACTTGGTGTTTTTTGTGTTTTTAATAATAGCCATCCTAATAGGTATAAAGTGGTGCTCATTGATTTTTTTTTGCATCTATATTCCTAAGAGGTATTGGTCTGTAGTTTTCTTTTTTATAAATGGGTTTAAGTATTTTGGACTGTAAGTAAACAAATGAGAAGTCAAGGATGTCCTGAGATTTCCTGGCTGCAGTACGAGGCGTGCAGCACAAGAGAGACTCCTGGAAGAAGAATACGTTGTAAAGGGTGGTGAGAAAGGATTGGAACAAAAACTACTGATTTAATATTGTGAATTTTGAGCTCACAAGGACTGTGGGCCATCCTGGTGGAGAGATGAAGTTGGCAATTGAGAAAACATGAGTAAAGCTGGATAAGTGAGTAAGGACCAGAAACACAGATAATGGTAACATCTACCATCTACTGACTGCCTATTATGTGTTTGGGAATTACCAGCCCAAGTGTAGTAGCTAAAGTCACAGAAATGTGGCTCCTCCCAGAGAAAGAATGAACTTTGAGAAGAGGGCCAAGAACAGAACCTTGAAGAACCAAAATTTAAGGACTTGGCACCAAAGAAACAGCCAATAGAGACGGATAAGGAGAAACAAAAATATAAGTGACAGGAGGGAGTGGTATCATGGTAATCAAAGTAGAATATGATGTCAGAAAAGAAGGGACTAATTTTCCAACGTTTAACTAATTTCAATTTTATTTTCGTCTTTTACCTGTAGCCAGTGAGCATGTCCATCACTGTAACTATTAGTTACCCATCCCTTTTAGTCAGAGCAAAACTGGATTAATAAGAACTGGATTAATAGGGAGTACCCATAAAATAAAATTTATAGTGACAAGGTATAGGTGTTCTTTTTGCTAATGTAAGTATTTCAAGTCTGACATTCTAAATTAAGGTACTTTCTATTTCAATTCTGAAAAGTAAAGATTAAGATTTACAAATCATCTCTAAATTTGTTATTATCATTTTAACTCTATCATTTTAACTCAAGAACACACCAGGACAAAACCACACTAGGACCAAACAAAACCCTTGACAACTCATTAGGCATTTTAAAACATTTATTTTAAAAATCAGAATGATGCACTATATTTACTCACATATATTCCTGTTTGTTACCAGTTATTTTCAGCAAACAGACATCTTTAAGCATCTTCATCTGCTTTTATCAAACCTTCAAAGTGGATCCTGCTGCTGTTGACAATCACAGCAGCCTGTTGGGGGTAAAGTATGGGGAGAGAAAAATAATCACGTATTCCTCAGGATTCATAAATAATAAAAACACTCGAGTGGGTAAAATGTACATACAAATAGTGATATAATTTTCATACACACTCTAAAATGAATAATATAAACTCATCACATATTTATTAACTGTTAATTAACCAAATATTTTGTATTATTTACAACTATCAAATTCTAGATTTTTGTAGAATAGCTATTAAACTGATGAATACTTCTTTAAAATTATAATAATTACATATGTTTAAAGACACAGGTCTTTTGAAAATGCAGTTAGGCACTGAACATGGTAAAGAATCTCTTGAAATTGAGTGTTACTGACCCGACATAATTGTTCTGAAGTTAAGAGGAAAACAACATATGGCTTAATCACGGGTACATAAATGTTTCTTTTTCTTTCCACCCCTAAAAATCTCTGAATTAAACAAATACCTTCTAATTGACTTCTGTGTGAAGTTTCAAAGAGAAGCAGAGATGTATTGCATGACCCTTGCTTGCGAGAGTTCATTTGTATAGGGAGGCAGACACACATCCATGCAGACAGACAGACATCCACAGGAGAAGAAGCAATGGGAGCATGGAGGTGTTGGAGATGTTCAAGTCTTCAGAGATCATTCTAGATGTTAAAGTAGGACTTCCCCAGTGAAGGTGAAGATGAATGGATGGTAGTGACGAGAGGAAAGCTCAGCGGAGAGCACAGAATGAACACTGCCTGGGAAGCATCCACGTAAAGAGCATCTCCAGAGAAATAAGTGGGGCAATGAATTTGCAAGGTGGTGAGGTGTGGGTACTGAGTAATATGCAAAGCTTAGAAAAATGGGTTGAAGCCAGGTTGAAAGGGTCTTGTATACAGTGTCAAAGATTTTAATTTTTCTTGTGTGTGTGAAGGAGTAATTGAAGGTGAAAGGCAGGGTGACATGTCCAGGGTTGCCTGAAGGAAGAGAACTCTGCTACTAGGTGAAAGAAGGATTTCCAGCCACATAAAAAGTTTGTGTTCTGCTGTAAGGCCTGAATAAAACTTTCCTCATCCTAAAACACGAGAAATTCATTAAATCCAGGAAAAAACAAATCCCAATAATTTTTTTCAATCCTATATTTTTTTCACATGACATTCATATAATGGCTCTCTTCAAGTACATGCAAGTTATGATTCTAGAGTTCAGTCACTTCATCTTATAAAGAAATGGACATCAAGAGAAGAGAAGTGAAGGGACTTGATCATAGTTATACTACTTTGTCAGGAGGAGAACCCAAAATAGGATAAAGGTCTTGAGAATCCATGTTCAGCCTTTCCTCCACATTACCTGGCATTCAATAATATTTGTTTGGTAATCATTTTTAAAGAGGTCTGATTTAATTGGGGAGAAGAGAATCAAATATTTTCACCTTCAGTGTTTTTAACCACCAAGTATTAAAATTAAACATTTTTCCAATGGAGGTCCTGAGGGAATCTGTTTTCATTCACAGAAAAGGACATGTATAACTATTTCAATTGTACATAAATGGTTATACTTAAAAATTTGAAGACGACAGAAAAGTAATTTTTTTTTACACTTAAAACCTCCCTGAATTTGTTTCCTTCCTTTTTTTCTTGGCAAAGTGAAAGAAATTTCAGACTAGTCTTATGATAGGTACAGATCTTAAAATAATGACTCCAAAATTAATTGATTCACATCATATGTAACTTTGGTTGAGTACCTAATAGCAAAGAAATGCTACTAATGAGAGTAGAGATTTATATAAAAACAAGACATAGTCCTACCACTAGTGGCTTATAATTAAATAGGATTTGGAGCACTTGATAAAGACACATTATTCCTCACTAAAAGTGAATTTAAGAAATGTTATCTATTTAGATAGATATGCTAATTCACTTTATACATATGAAAAACAAAGGACTGTATATAATTAAAAATAAGAACGTGTATATTTTTCAGTGAGAAAAAAAATCATTTGCGAAGAGAAAAAATGGGGAAGCTAAGCAAAGGAATCTCAGAGGTTAAGTATTATCAATACTGAGCTGAAGATAAATACCACCAACAGTTGTATTATAAGAAAGCGAGACTGAAATGGCTGTCTTCCAGTATGGACACAAAATTACTGAAATTTTATTTCTTTTTATTTACTGTGGGTTATTTTGGAGAGGAACAAGATGATTTCACGTTGGTAAAATAAAGCAAAGTTCCAAGATACATTAATGAAAATGATTTCACTGGAAAAGTACAACTGTGGT
Source organism: Mesoplodon densirostris (assembly GCF_025265405.1). Classification (NCBI taxonomy): domain Eukaryota; kingdom Metazoa; phylum Chordata; class Mammalia; order Artiodactyla; family Ziphiidae; genus Mesoplodon; species Mesoplodon densirostris. The sequence continues at coordinate 29,304,197 of NC_082670.1, forward strand.
AGGATATATGTGTTAGATCTACAGGATTTGGTCCTGGAGGGTCTTTATGTTTTAGCTAAAGTATGGTGACTGCATTCTAAAATGTATGCTAAAGGCAATTCAAATTCATTTAAAATGTCCAAGACAAGAAATGCCATAAAGAAAAAATCTGTTTTTGGAAGATTCAATAGCACTGGACTGGGATGTTATGAAGATAACATAAGGCATTTACTTGGTACCTAATCAGTGTACAATAACTGTCAGTTGTAATGATAATTAAGAGATCTGTATCTTTATCCTGGCTCTGCTACTAAGTAAGTTATGAGCATGAACAACTCTACTTCTCTAGGCCTCAGTTTCCTAACTTAGACAATGAAAGAATTAAACCAGACCATCCTAAGGAGTCATTTCCAGTTTAAAAAAATCCAATTATTCGTGTTGAATCCAGACACCAAGGAATAGTCTCACTATGTAAGCAACGTTTCTACCTCAAGCCCCTCAAAGAATAAAGCTAAATAAATTTTTTCATGGTCCAGTTTGCATATAATTATTTTGATCCAATATTTACTTGATTTAAAAATGATAAAATACACACAAAAAACAGTTTCCTAAAGTGGTTCTAATACAGAACACTTGAGAACCTAAGTACATAATATTATTTTAAATATACTTAACAACTCAATTCATACAGATTGACAAATGCAATGGAGAAGTAGACCACTGAAAGATTTTACGAGATTAAACTTCACATTCTGTAAATTCTACAAAAACAATAAACCACTGCATATTAGTATATCACATTAAAATGTATTTTAAAGCATACTTCCCCTCTTAAATGGCAGTGATTATACATTAGTGCAACCACAGGGTACTTGTAAACTTTTTTCTGTTCCACATCATTCATGCCCATGATAAATCCTGTTTGGTCAGCTCCACGGTGTTTCTTGGGTCTGAGCTTTTGGGGTTTTCCTATTTTGACAGTTACAGCCTCTACCCATAACTGTAGCCATCCATCCAGAAATGCCCACTGTCTGAGGTTGGAGGGAACAGGTGGTATAGAGGTGAATCTGAAGAAATCTCTCACCTTTCTAAGAAAAGGGGTGTGATTTAGTGATTGGAGACATAACTGAATACCATAGACAGTTTATACTTATCACTTTTTAGGCAGGAGGCTTTGTCAAATTGAATAAGGTTCAGGCTAGAGACAGCTTTAGTGTGATTTCTGAGTTCTCTCTCTCTAGGACCCTAAGCGTTAGGGAAGGGGAGATTAAGAAAAGATTTATGTCGGCTGACTTCATCTTAGCTTTGCTTTTAACGTGCTACTGAGAGGCTGATGATAACAGATGTTTCTTTATTAAAAGGACCTGTCCACCCGAGCTTTAATCAAATAAACTGCGTTTTTCATATATTGAGATTCTTGAGAGCTAGTGACAAATTCAAGCTGGAATGGGATATGTCACAAAGCACTCTTTTCTGTTTTCATCAAGATGCAGTCGGTGGCTGTCAGGAAGTCCTTAGCCTGTGTGCTGGAGAGCTAACCAGTGAACACAGATCAACTAACGACAGGGCACTGACGGAAAACGGCTTCTTCCCTTGAGATCCAAACATCATCTCAACTTGATTTTTTTTCATCCTCCTGGCAAGAAAAGGTACATCAACTTCCTTCAACACTAGGGAAATCTCAAAATGTTTATTCATTCACCTCCCTTTAATGTAAAGTATGCACACTTTAACGGCAACAGAAAAGTGAATTATCAAATTTCAGTCGTAAATACTGACACGACAGGTTAAATATGTTCCGTGGTCATTATGTACGTATGTATTTTTCCACATTCCTATTGTCTGCTTCAGGTCTAAGGTGCTGTCTCCCTCTGGCATTTCCTCCTCTAAGCAAGCTCTTCAACATAGAATAGCAGCTCGAAGGTCGAATCTTCTTGCTCAAGGTAAGTGCTCAGGATTTGACTCTTCCTTAGAAAACACTGGGCTGGGTCTCACTGGAAGGCCTTGTGTGATCCAATCAGATTGCTTTTGAACAAAAAGAGGAGTCAAAGAGACCTTGGGTTTCCAGATAAAAATAAAGTGCTGCCCCCTATAAATCACAGTCTCTGTGGAGTAAGGTGTCTTCCTAAAGAGGTAGAAATAATAGGGGGTGTATGTTGCAGATGCCCGCATTTCAATGATAATGAACACTGTATCTTTAAGGGCTGCATCTTTAAGGGCTTAAAATGGACTGACTCCACTCATCTCTCTGATTTTTTCATAAGTAAGCCAGAACACCAGTGACCAAGGGGTCTGAAAGATTAACCAAAGAAGTTAGTGCATATTTCAAAGCAATTATAAATCTTCTACATATATGCATACACATCTTTGAATGATGAACTCATTTTGAATCCACTTAGGCTGAAAACAAGTATTTTGGTATTTCACCTTTGTAGAGCACCTTATAATTTACAAAGCATTTTCATGTCTTATTTCTCACAGATTTCTCTGAACAATTTACAATGGAAAGGAAAGGTACTGATATCCCTATTTTACAGAAGAGGACACTAAGACTTAGCAATGAGATGCCTGTTAGCATGTTGTAGAGCTAGACCATGGGCTTCTGGCTTTCCAGGGTTCCTTTTACTGACTGTTACTGGATAAAAGGCTAGGGCTCAGCATGCCTGAATTCTAGGCTGGGCTCCTTGCCTCTACATGTTGTTTACATATGGAGCATGACAAGGAGGCACTTAAGAACTTGAAAGTGAAGATGAAAGATTATCCTTTGAGAGTTAGGTCATAAAACCAACACCTGGTGTATCACCTAATGAATATAAAAATTCACATTAAATGGAGAAAAGGGCTTTTAACTCAGAAAGAACTGACTATGAAGGTGTAACTGTGCCAAAAGGAATTATAAGGGAATGAGGATTATCCAATAACAGAAGATAAAAACGCTAAAGACACAGAGGGAAATCACAGAGGGAAAACTGAAGTAGCCATCAGAGAAAGTGTGTCTGGGATCCAGTTCTTATCTGGTTTGGTTGATAGGTTATGGGTAATACTGATCAGAGAGGAACTCTGATCACATTAGAGTGGAGAAATAAGCTTAAGCAATTAGAATGTAAAATGTATTTGGTTAGAAAGTTTGTAAAGCAATATTTATGTCATTCGTGTTTGGAAATATATATATATTATTATTATATTTTTTGCGGTACGCAGGCCTCTCACTGTTGTGGCCTCTCCTGTTGTGGAGCACAGGCTCCGGATGCGCAGGCTCAGCAGCCATGGCTCACGGGCCCAGCCGCTCCGCGGCATGTGGGATCTTCCTGGACCGGGACACAAACCCGTGTCCCCTGCATCGGCAGGTGGACTCTCAACCACTGCGCCACCAGGGAAGCCCCGTGTTTGGAAATATTGCGCAAGTTATACTGGTAGACTGAGAATATAATAGTGGATTTAGGAGAAGACATCTTAGTGAAATGTACGAAGACATAGGCAAAATAAAAAAATTGTGACGAAACCACAGTCTTGTGACAATAAAAATGAAATGAGCCAAGGATATGACTGCAACTGGATCTAGAAGCGGAGGTCTTAGTTAAGAATGGACTAGGCAATCATTCCTAATTGCTCTGGTAATCAGACTTCTTCTTCATAGCACCCAAACTATATGCAAATGAAATAAATATTAATCAGGGATTGAGCAAAGCAAGGTCATATTTTCTCTAACTAGTGGAAGGAACTAGGATTGGGTTTAGCTGGGTTTTGAAGAGGAGTTAAAGAGGAAGATCACATAGCCAAATAGCATGCATAGTATATAAACAGGATATACTGAGACTCTTCGTAGACGCGCACGTGGCCGGTACATGCTTTTACTTGTTTTTTCCTCACTGGCATAGTTGTACCACTGAAAATAATCCAAGTGTATGTGAACCCATGCTGTCATAACTGCTGGAAGAAAAAAGTTTTTCTCCATTCCTATTACTGTAGGGCTCAACACATAAGTGCTCTTGGGTTTATCTTTTTCAATATTAAGTTCACAAATAAGCTCTTCCTATTATGGTTCTGTGTTCAGCAAGCAACCTTCTGATTATAACTTGGCTCCCATATAGCTTGAAGTTAGCTGTCCAGAGGACTTCAGCATCTGGATCACTGGCCAAGTGTATTTCTCAGTGTGGCTGAGCCAATGTTGTGGTCCAGTCATTGGTTTCAATGAGTTTGGCTGAAGGGTATCTGCATGTGTAAGGCCAGTTTACTCGGAAGTGCTCAGGAGTTAGGCGTCTAAGCTCAGGGTTCTGCACTGTGATAGATCAACGAGGCAGTGCCACCCTGGTCATCTTTGGTGGTAATCCAGCCTGTCTCTGGTAACATTTTTCCATCACCACGACCTGTCTCTTTTCTTTTAAAACTTCTATAATGAGCTGTAGGATCTTGAGAAATTCAGGATACTGTCTTAGTTAGGAGCATGGGTTTAGTTAGAGTTGAACAAACTTGCAGTTAATTCCCAGCTCAGCCATATACTAACTACATGAACTTGAGCGAGTTTCTTATATACTCTGAGCCATGTTTTTCTAATCTGAAAAAGGAGGATAACCCCACCTATTCTACTAGGTTCTTGTAAGACTTAAAAAAATAATTAATGTGTGTAAAGAGCTTAGCACAGAGCTTGTCATATATTAAGCACTCATTTTTGGGGTCATTTATACTTCCTGAGTCTCACGTATAAAGAAAATGGGTCAGATCAAGCGGTCTCAGCGCTCCTTTGTACGTGATATTCTCCCTGCCCCTCACTTCTCCTGACCGATTTTGTTTTTCATCAGTGGTCTCACCCGTCCTTGTAGTCTCTCACACTAGAAACATCAAAGTCCCATTTCCTTCTCTCCCTCCTTCCCTTTCTCCATCTGATCGTTTACTAAGTCTTGTGGAGTCAAGCACAGATGTTCCTGGAATCCATCTTCTCTCCATTTCTACAGTCATCTCCTGGCTAGACCACTGCCGAAACGCTCTTTCTTGTTCTAGCTTTCAGTGTAGCTTTGACATTGCTGCCACAGTAGTCTTGTCCCCAAGCAAATCTTAGCACATGGCTTCCATGTTCAAACAGGTGCTTGCTACCTGCAGAGTTTCACCTAAACTATTGAACTTGCCCCCCAAGATCTTTCTCAGCCTGGTCCCTAAGTGCTTCTCTAGTGTTCTCTCCCACCACCTGCCCGCTGAGGACCTACTGTCCAGCCACACGGAATTTTCTGCAGCTCACCAGACATATTGGGGCCATACATGACTTGGTGCCCCTGCTCATGTTGCTCCCTCATGCTTTTCTTGACCTACTGATCAAGAAAACACCTACTGATCCTTCAAAGCTCAGATCAAATATCACCTTGGGGAAGGCTTTTGGGACTTCCCAAGGAGTTCAAGCCATTTTACTCCACTATCTGTGTACTCCTGTTTTGTTCACAGCACTGGTAGCCTCTTTAGTAAGACTACATCCTCTGGAGTCAGACTGCCTGGGTTTGAGTCCCTGGCTCCACAGTTACTAACCACCCAGACCAGTCAAGTTATTCAGACACTTTACGCTATTGTTTCCTCCTCTATAGAAGACAGAGATGATAGTAACCTACTAAATAGATAGTTGGGAGAATTCAATGAGTTAATCTGAGAGCATGATTAGCATAGCACTGGCCATATACCAAGTGATTTAGTAATATAAGCTTCATAATTTCTGTAATTTTAACTACTTACGTGTCTATCTTCTCCCATCACATTGTACGCTCCTCTAGCGCAAAAAAAAAAAAAAAAAACTTATTTCTTGGTGTTACCAGCACTTATAATAGTGCCTGGTTCATGCAGGCCAAGTCAATATCTTCCTTTCCATTAAATATCCACAGATTTGAGATAACTTCAAGGTACAATCAAGACAATCAAAATTGTATTTTACAACTTAGGTATGCTTTTGTATCAGATATTGCCAAGGGCTTTGGCTATTAATTTCATGTTAATAGATAGATACCTACTACCCTTGGTGATGTCATTTATTCCCAAAGCTTCAGTTATTATCTGTGTGTAGACAGTGCTCAAATCTCAATCTCCATCCTCATGATTCTAAGATCCAGGCCAATATATTAAGCTAGTCATCTAGACATCTCTTCTTAGATGACCTATGAGTATCCAAAACTTACCATATCCAAACTAAACTTGTTATTCTACCACAAAATCTTCTCCCCTGAAAATGGTCCCCATTTTAGGAAATTATATCATTGTTTGCTCAGGGCAGGAATCTGGGAATGAAGCCCGACTTTTCCTTGCCTTCTCCAACCATATCCCCATCCAGTCATGTTCTTTTTTATCTCCTTTCTATCTCCTAAATATTTAAAAATTCTATCTTCTTCTCTCCCCACTGCTCTATTCCAGTCCAAGTTATCATTATCTGTCATCTATCACTACTCCTGGTCTTTCCTCAACCCACACGGCAGCCAGAATGGTCTTGCTAAAAGTGCACACGTCATCAAGCCAATGCCCCTCACTCTCATGGGTCCTGTGGTCCTTCCTGATCCGGTTCCTGCCTCTCTCTGGCCTCATCCTGTGCTGCTCTCCTCCACATCTCCGTGCCTTGGACAGCTGGGTTTTCTTCAGTTCTTTGAACGCATCATATTCTTTGTCTATTCCATCTAGTTCCTCCACCTAGAATGTTCTTTTCTGCCCTTTTGACCTGGCAAACTCCTACTCATTCTTCAAATCTCAATTCAGAAGTCCATTCTCCAAGGAGGTTTTCTTAATCTCCCAGGCTAGGCTGTCCTTACTTGCTATATAGATTCTGATAGCACCAGGGGTCCCCACCCCATGCCCCCGACTCTTCCACTCATTGCTGCTGGTTTCTTACTCAGTGTTTGTCCTGACCTAGACTGGAAGCTCCTGACCTAGACTGGAAGCTCCAGCACTGGAGCAGGGGCTGAGACTCTTAGGTTCATCCCAAAGCCAGGCATTGAGTACAGGGCTTTGCATGGAGTAGGTGCTCAGTTAATATTATTATATCATATTGTGTAAAGTATTGATGGTTTGAATTTCTAAACCCATAACTCATTCATTCTTTCAAATATGTTCAAACTTACCAAATACTTGAGTACCTTGTTTTTATTATATTTGTTATGTTACTTCCATAAGCCTATCTAATTCTACATCTTAGTTCACTTCAGTAAAAAATAGCATCCAGAACAAATAAAAATTATATAATGTTTTCTTCCTAAACAGAGCTTTGTGGTGCTAAGTATTAATGGGTAATGCAACATTTATCATCAAAGTAACTAATTTTGTTTGAAACAGTAACATTTTGATAGGAATGGTCTCTAGTATGAAATCTGTATACCTGTCGCAAAGTATAATATTTTGGCTAAAAAGCAAAAGGCTTTACATTTCAGAACAATCTATCCACTGGCTTTCTAACAACATAATATCAACCTATTCATTTCTGATGTAACTGAATTATTTTACCTTAATCTACCAAGGGACTTGGAGGTAAAAGAAAATGAAAAGAGATGTAGAAAAGAAAGAAAGAACCATGTTTGGGGGCAGAACCATGCCAAAAGCCAGAAGAGAAAAGGAAAATATTTAGAGAGGAAAAGTGATTTAAGAATCAATATAAAGAAAACAAAAACAAAGGCAAGAAAAACCTAACTTTACCATTCGCAGCCAAGAGGGTAAAAAGCCTTTATAGAGACTCATGAATCCTTCTCCTTGAACAGCCTGAATCAAGCAGTCAGTTGATGATTTATACAGAAGTCCCCTAAAAAGGAAAGAAGACAATTTTGTTAAATTTCTTATGTGTAAATAGATGTATAAATAGAATGTTTAAATGGTCTAAGAAAACTTACTTAACTATTTTCTGCTAGCTTAGAAAAAATAATATTTGTGGTTCTTTATATAGAGAGCACCTCTTTTGAGTTTAAAGATATTTTCAAGGTTCAGTTTCCTGATTCACCCCATCCTTGGTCTGATAACTTAGAATTCACTCCACCTGATCTCTTCCAGAGAGAACATACTGTTTTATATCAGGTCAAATTACCCATGTTACCTCTAAGTCCATAAGCATCTGAAGGAAGTGCTCTGGAAATTCTCAACAGAGTGTATATATATATATATATATATATATATATATATATATATATATATATATATATTTTTTTTTTTTTTTTTTTTTTTTTGCAGTACATGGGCCTCTCACTGTTGTGGCCTCTCCCGTTGTGGAGCACAGTCTCTGGACGCGCAGGCCCAGCGGCCATGGCTTACGGGCCCAGCCGCTCTGTAGCATGCGGGATCTTCCCGGACTGGGGCACGAACCCATGTCCCCTGCATCGGCAGGCAGACTCTCAACCACTGCGCCACCAGGGAAGCCCAACAGAGTATATTTTCAAAAACTCTTTGAAAACAACAAAGTCATAATAAACACCTTGTGTCTAAATAATACGATGGGTAAATTAGCTTATTTCCCCAAAGGCACAGTACTTTTCCATCAGACACAAAGCAGGTAACTGCATAAAAACAATTTCCTGGTTGAACACATGTAAACACAAAAATACATTTCCATCAAGAATAAATACAGGGAAGGGTCTTTAAAGGACAATATTATTACAGACATTCAGATCCATGGATACTGAAGACTTTCTGTCTACCTTCCTTGTTTATCTCGCGGTTGATTCATTATTCGGCTTTTGATGACATCAGCGGGTGTTCCCAGAATAGAAGCTACCAGTCCAGAACATAAACTATAGATACAAATAAATGAAATAGAAAGATAATATGTAGCAGTTTCTAAATTTTAAGGAAAGGGGATTTGATATTTAGAAAGAATGGAATACTAAATCTAGTACTATAATATTCTTCATAATAATGCTGTTTTAGCTTAAAATCAATGATAAATTAATTCAATAAAGAGGTAGAAAAAAAAAGAATCTCCAGTCAACAAATATACATTGAACATCTGCTGTAGGCAGGCACTCCTGTGGGCAGTAAACAGGACAGATAAGATCCTGTCCTCAAGGCACTTACTTGGGAGAGGCAGAGGAGAAATGAATAATTTCAGATGTGGTTAGTGCTATGAAGAAAATAAAATGAGATCATGTGATAGGAAGTAACTGGGTGACAGGCAGTCATGGAAAGGCTCGTGGGTGATGGCAGGTCTCGACATAGATGCTTCCTTCTCACCAGCTAGATGAGAGACTAAAGAAGCAGGCAGAGAAGGCTAATTTAAGGAGTTTGATTTATTCTCGATGCGAAGGGAAGTCATTGAAAGGTTCGTAAGTGGGGGAATCACATAATTTGGTTCATAATTACCCCCTCTTGAGAAAGGCTTCTGGTCAGTTACTCAAGACAGACAAAATGGATGTGGCCAACCCACTACAGAGTAAATCAAGATTCTGTAAATGAGTGACTAAACAGTTCAGAGACCACCATCAGTTCATTATGAATGTGGGCATGAGCAAGGCAATACAGGAACATTATCGACATTCCATAACCCAAGAACCCATTCACTGCTGTAAACTTTTCCAGGAGAAACACAGACGATGAGAAGAGGGGTGGCTACCCTGAATCACAGGAAATGGAAGGCCCAGGACCCAGGAGGTAGCAGCTAAGTCCACAGACTGGGATCAGGGAGGTCAGACTGGGCTAATGGAAAGCGAGAAAGAAAAACTGTGGAAAACTTTTATGTCCTTCTGGAACATCAAGTACCTCCCAGAGATACGGATCCCTGAGCTCCATGCCAAGCAAGGCCTTTGACGTTTCTGAAGGCTCTGTGGTAGGGAGGCTGAAGTTGCCTTAGGAATCTTCACACTCTATTACTCTAAACTGCTGCAGCAGGAAGTCCCCAAGCTCTTTATGACTCTTTCAGGTCAGGATTGATTGTTCAAAGTAGAAACTCACTTTAGGAATTCTTGAATTCAAGACAAGGTGCCCATATGACCTAGTTACATTTTCCAGCACATAACCCGATTGTGCATGTAACTTTTCTTGGGTCTTTGTCCACGTGACAGGCATTGCCTAGGTGGAAAGAACTTACTGTTTCACCATATATATCCCAGGAGGTGTAGACTGCTGCTCTTTTAACATTCTTTCCTATCTGTTCAGATACTTTGCAAGTCCAAGTTTAATATCATTTATTTTAATATACCTTCATGTTTTTACAAATGTCTCAACTAACACAAAATTCACCTAAGTTCTAAGACTTAGGTCTACTAGAAACAGCATACAAGACCAATCAAGAGGTAAGGAAGAAGAAAAAAATAGGATAGAAGGAGGTACACAATTTCCCCCTCTTGGCTCAAAAGATTGGAGGGAAACACTACATTTTTACTTGTCCATTTGCTTCAGAGAGGCTGGGTGCCAGCTCTGCTTCATACATAAGTGCCAAGAGTAGAAATGACTTCTACCAGAGTGTTAATATTATTAATAAGTTCTATTTTTACAATGTAGGTAGCCCTCATTAATTAGTAGTCATTAACTAATTAATTTACTATTAAAGGATTTATTTTTACCTGTATAATAACCACATCAAGAACGCCCTTTGGCAACTGTCGCCCCATTTGGCACACAGAGACCTTAGGGGCAGCTGCCAGTGGCCTGCCTCATCCTCTTCTTATCAGATTGTTTTGAGGAGGTAGTGTGATCTGGCTAGGCTCCTTTAAAAAATAAATATTAAAAGAGAGCCAACAGTATATTAAGGAGGCCTCAGGTAAGATGGTCAAAGTGAGAAGAGAGAGGAGTAGAAGGAACGTCAGTTTCATCAAGCTACTTGGCATGAACATTGCTGCTTTTTGCTATTGACCTTTATCACTCCTTGCTAGTAACACCCCAAAGTGAGGCCCAGGACATGGCTAAAGTGATAACGGACCGAGAGTGATTGGGTAAGTCTTCTGTTCTCTGTAGGAGACCAGATGGCCATCTGCAAGGCTAGTTTGTAACAGTCCATCAGCACTGTCAGAATCAGCAGTCCTCTTCAGGATCAACTAAATAATCATGCTCATCTGTGATCTTCACACAGTATAAGCTAACCTTCTACACAGTTTTACCTCTCAATAGCCTCGTGATTTAAAAAGAGGGAAGAGGGAATTTTTCTGGTTTTTCTGTTCTGTATAATTTCCTGAATTAATTCAACACCCCCACCTTTCTGCTGCATCCCGTAGTAACGTACTTTGCCACCTGCCTCCCCACTTCCCTAAAATCCTAGCCACAGTCTTCTGCTGCTCCTCCCTTGCCCAAGAGCTTCATTTTACTTACACTATTGTTTTTAATTGTGGTAAAATATACATAACATACAATTTACCATTTTAGCCATTTCTAAGCACACGGTTCAGTGCTTGCGCCATTTTTACTCTTCTTCTTCATACCAGATTCCTCTCCCTCAGATACCAATGGCTTGTATAAATCTCTCGATTGCACAGCTGCAATCCCCTTCAAACCTCCATGATCGCTCATTTTACCCTGTGACACAGCCTGCAGAACTTCCAGATCGCACAGCACTGTCTACCTACTTAGCTGTGAGTTTGTGGTTAGCGACTTTCAAGCTGCCTCACGTACTCACAGACTCCTACCAACCCAGTTAAAAACCTGATCCAGTGCGTGGAGCTCAAGAATGAACCAAGTACCAGTCACCCCATTTTCTTAAAACCTGACTTAGAGAACAGTAAGATGAAGTTATTTCAGATTAGGGCTGGAACATAAGTGATGGGAAATCCTATGTCTTTCCAAAAAAGACAGATCCATTAGGTGGAGTCGGGTCTGTTAGGCAGATTTACACCTGCTGGGAAATTCTTGAATCTTAAGTTAGAAGTGTGGCATTTTGAAGACCATTTGGGTAGAAAGACAATGAAAAAGAAACAAGAGGTAACATCACTGTGGGACTATTAGAACTGAATATCCTGCTCCGAGAATAGATCATAACACTGAACAGACAAGCCTCTTGAAAGACAAGAATATCTCTCAAGATGATATGGATAGAATGATTGACTGGGTAGAAACTAGGAAGAGTCTCACAAGCAGAGCGAACAGCATGGACGAAGATAGTGAAGGGAAGAATGTAAGATATCATACAGATGTTTATAGGACAGAGGCCTAAAATCCTCAGTCTTCTCTGTGAAAGAGGTGGCTGGACTATTGGTTACAGAAAATATGGTGTTGCTTGTGAACACACCCGGAGGAAAGTTCGGAATGTGAAAGAAAGCTGAGCAAAGACAGAAAGATTGCCCTAGCAGCACTAAAGATAACACTTCTTTTAAAAGAGGAAGAATGAAGAAAAACTACTCTAGGAATATTAAGGTGAACCTGAAATTTGGAATCGTTTATATCTATGTCTATTTGTATATCTCCAAATATCATTAATTTGGAACTACTCACATACTTTTGGGGTTGTCAGCATAAAGGGGTCTAGAATTTGGAAACAAGATCAGAAGCTAAATAGAATCATAAGGACACTCAACATCTATAAAGTTAACTCACTCTAATGGATAATTTGAACTTGTGTTGCAAAGAATTTAAGCTGTTTCTCTTGCCTAGGATGCTCTTCTTTATCGTGTCTCTGTCTGTCACAAGCCACAGCCCTTCAAAACACTTATCTAATTCTGTCTCCTTTGTAGGCCCTTCTGAGCGGTTATTTTTTCTCTCTGCACCTCCCACCCCAACTCTACAGTAACTAGTTCCTTTCTTTTAGCACTTACTGTACAGTCTTTTTACACTAGCCTTGTTTTTCCCCTTGGTACACTCCCTGGGAAGGAGTGTGGTTTACCTTTTGTATCCACTGCAGGGCCTTGCACAGTGCCTTTAACCTAAAAGATGCTCAGATATACCCGTTGAATTGAGTTGGAGAATCAGTTATCAGAATCTGACTCTGGGATGGCCCCATCAAGGTGCAAATATTTGGGGAGGTTTAACCTGAAACATCCTGCAACTCTGCCCCTCCCTTCCCCATTTTAACTGCAACAAACTTTTAAGAAAATTGCTCTTTATAAATGTACTGTTGCCTTTCTTTAAGGGTGCTATCAGTAGGTTCTCAATCAAAAGAGACAAAAGTTAGAATTTATGCCAAATATGGAAGAAAGGGTGAGAAAGGAAAAAATAGAAAGAGACAAACTAAAACAGTCTCACCTTGATAAGCCATGAGTCATGATATTGTCTTCCAGTGGTGTATTCAAAACCAAGTAGTGTTTCACTGTATCGTAAGTGGTTAAATCTGGCAATACATAGAAAAAGAAAGCTTAAAAATCATTCATTCAACAATGAATGTCTTTTGTGTCAAGAATGTGCTAAGAATGGGGCAGGAATGTTTAGGAGGATGAAAGATCCCATTCTTGTTCTCAAGCAGAGGAAAGCAGATGGAGGGGGAGGAAAAGAGGAAGAGAGACAGACACCCACTTATATCATCTGAACATTTGAATCCAGCTCTGCTTAAAGTCAGTTCAACCCCTGCACTCTTCAGTGTTGGAGCTGATGAATTCCTTTTTTTAGCCTAAGTTAGGTTGAGTTGAGATTCTGTCACTTTAAACAAAAGGTCCTGGTCATTATTCTACATTAAGTTTTTTATACTTTTTTCCTAATGACAATGAAGAGCTGTTGAAGGGTTTTAAACGGGGGAGGGATAGATCACAATACTGGCGTTCTGTAAAGATTACATACACCAAAGTACAGAGAAGGGAATTGGAAAGAGGTAAGAATGGGTAGATGCATTTGATCATTCACCAGGTATCTGAGCACCTGCTATGTGGTAGGCGTTATTCTAGGCTCTGGGGAAAGAGCCGTGGATAAAATGAACAAAATCCCCATTCTTTGTTGGAGGCTGAGACAATAAACAAGTAAGTAAACACATGGCATTTCGGATGGTAGTGACTGCTCTGAAGACAAGGCAAGGAGAGGGGACAGCGAGCGTGTGAGGGTGGGGAAGGTTGGTGTATGTGAATTTAAATAGGGCGATCAGGGAAGACCTCACCATAATATTTGAGCAGATACCTTAAGGAAGCTTGAGAAAGTACACTTTGTAGATATCTATGACAAAGCGTCCCGGGCAGAGCCACAGTATGTGTTATAGCCCTGAGGCAAAGTCAGCTTTGTATGTTAGAAGAACAGCAAGAACACTAGTTTAACAGGAGCAGAGGCAGCAAGAGTTGGAGAAGGGGATGATTTGAGCAAAGGAGTGACTGACCGGGGCCACTATTTACAAGATCATTCTGGCTGTTCTGTTAAGAGTAGACTATCGGGAGACAAGGCAGATTAGATATGAGGCTGTTGCGGTTCTTCTGGTAAGAAATGATGGTGGCTTGGATAAGAAATGATGGCGCCTTGGATAAGAAATGATGGCGCCTTGGATAAGAAATGATGGCAGCTTGGATAAGAAATGACGGTGCCTTGGATAAGAAATGATGGTGCCTTGGATAAGAAATGACGGCGGCTTGGATAAGAAATGACGGTGCCTTGGATAAGAAATGACGGTGCCTTGGATAAGAAATGACGGCGCCTTGGATAAGAAATGACGGTGCCTTGGATAAGAAATGATGGCGCCTTGGATAAGAAATGATGGCGCCTTGGATAAGAAATGATGGCGCCTTGGATAAAAGCATTGTGGAGTGCTGGTCAGAGTTCGGGTGTTTTGAAGACAGAATCAACAGGATCAACAGGGATCGGCCAGAAGATTGAATATGGAGGGAAGGAAAGGAAGCAAAAATGACGGCAAGGTTTTGAGCTTGAACAATTTGAAGGACACAGCTGCCATTTATGCAGATGGAAAAATGAGAATGGACTAATTAAAATGTTTTAAAGTAAGATGATAGGCACCAGTGATCCTGATTAGAAAAATTTCAGATGCATAGTGGGACAAAATGGCTGTGGGGTGTATGTGGGGAGACTAGTTAGGAGACATTTGTAGTGGTCCAGTAGGAGGAGATCAATACTACTTGGACAAAGCAGTGGCTCCAGGGATGAAGGGAAATGGATGAACTTGAGATATGTATGCAAGACAGACTGGCTGGATTTGGTGACTGGTTGGCTGTAAGGAGCAAGTGAAAGCAAAGAGATCAAAATCAGGCCCAGGTTTCTGGGTTGTTCAACTAAAAAGATGATGATATCATATTTTGAGATTGGGAAGAACAGAGAAGGAAGTGATTTAGTAAATGAGCTTGGTTTGGATACATTCAAAGTGATATATTTAAGATAAGCTGGAACTTGGAAGAGAAATCTGGGCTGCAGTAGATTTTGAAGCAATGAATTGAGAACGACAATCTGAAAGGTTTTCTGAAAACCAAAATATCCACCAATATGATGCAGCAGACATCAACAGACTGAAATAGCAGTATATAAAATAGATTTACTCCCTTTGATGTTTGAGTGATATGTTACTATACCTCTCAAAAATGCTGTTTATCCATTTCTTAGAATCATATAATTTTGGTCTTAGGAGTCTTTCATCTATTGATTCATTCATTAAATGTTTGTTGATTATGTACAAGGGACTGGGGAAATAAAGAAAAATGAAACATAGTCCTTGCCTTCAGGGGGCTCAAAATCTAGAGGAGGAGATAGACATATAGTAGAAAGCAATGAATGAGGTAAAACCAGTAACAGAGATAAGCACGGGGAACTATGGAAACACATAAAGGGGCATCTGACACACCATGACCTGGGAGGGGCGGCTGCAGGAGGTCTGGGTAAAGTACACGGGTGGAGAAGACACCTCAGCTACGTATGAAATGATCTGCAGAAGAAAACTAAACAGAAGAAGAGGGATGAGGACAGAGAGTACAGAGGTGAGGAAGAGTCTGGTGTGTGCGGGCAGTGGAACATTTTAGCTCTTGACTCTGCTTCCCTCTCTGCTCCAGAGTCAATGAATTGCCCAACCCCAGAAGACACAGGTTGGATTATCCAGGCCTGCTGTGTTATGAAATTTCCACTTTATTCTCTGAGTGATAAGAAGCCAGGGAAGGGTTTTAAGGATACCAATAACATGTTCAGATCTGTATTTTAGATAAAGCTCGATGGATACTGGGTACAAATTTGAGGGCAGAGGAAGAGACCAGTTAGATGGCTGTGGCAGTGGTCTAGTTGTGTTTTGATGGTTACTACTGTAAAAAAAGTCATTTTAGGGATACTAAGGTAGTAGACATTGAGGGGGGAAACTTTCTTTTAATTGAAATATAGTTAATGTATAATATTATGGTTATTCCAGGTGTACTACATAGTGATCTGACATGTGCATACATTATAAAAAGGTCACCACAATAAGTCTAGTAACCATTGGTCTCCATACAAAGTTATTACAATATTATTGTAATAGTTCCTTATACTGTATATTTCATCCCTGTGGTGTATTTATTTTATAACTGGAGGTTTGTACCTCTTAATCCCCTTCACCTATTTTGGCCTCCTACCCTCCTCTCCTCTGGCAACCTCCTGTTCTCTGCATCTATGAGTCTGTTTTCATTTTGTTTTGTTTTTTAGATTCCACACTGAGATCACATGGTATTTGTCTTTCTCTGTCTGACTTATTTCACTTAGCATAATACTGGGGGGGGGCATTTAAGAAATACTTAGAAGGTAGGAGAAATTAATGACTGCATATGGGAAGTGAGAGATGGGGATGAGTTAAGGAAACATTCAGATTTCCAGCCTGAGGTGCCCAGCTGTACAGAATGGATTATACAGCAAGAGGAGCAGGATTACTGGGGGGAAAGATTTGTAGTCTGCATTTAAGGACCATCACATACAGTACATATACCAATTTGAATCTGAGAGGAAGGTATGATGTGGAGCGGAGCCCTTAGAAATGGTTTGGTATTATCTCCTTATCGTCACAATTTGCTAGTTTTAGGAAATCCTTTTCATACATCATCATAGAATAAAGTGAAAATGTTCTAGGGAAAATATTCAATTATGACATTATAACATAAGGGAAGACTGTTGCCAGTACATATTATTAAAAATAATAAAATACATATTCTCATTTTCCCCGATGGAGTGCTTATAATTAAAATGATGAAGGCGATTAGGACTTCGCAGAATTCAGTGAAGTTTCCATTACCTCCCATATTCACCAGCGCTGCTCTTTGTATATTGGGTACCCAGCCTGCCCAAAGCCCACGTATTCCTCCTTCAGCTAAGATTTTTGCAAATGCATGATGCACACCACGAAATCTAAAGGAAAATAATAATAAATGTGAAAACTCTATGCGTCCCTGTGTTTGGAATGCAATTGTATAAGCTTTGCCTATAGCTGTTATGATTTAGAGTAGAGTAACATCTTAACTATCTAGAATTGTTAGAAATTAAAGCAATCCACGTAAGTCTAATTTCCAGATAAACTTATTAGTTCTTTAGAAAAAAACGGCCAACTTTTGATTTAAACACTTTTTTATGGAGATCTTTATAAACTGTGACATCCTCTTCTCAGATTATTAAACAGATTAAAACTCCGTCCTTGATATTTTACATCATCTGTGCCCATATTAACTATAGGCAGGAATAGTGGTTATCAGAGCTCTGAGTTCATTTTACTAGTATTGTGGGAGACCTTCAAATTTTGTAATTTTACCAAATAACATAAAAAAAATCAATTCTCATATCATCTCATAAAAGAAGTGATAGTTTTAGACCAAAAAGTAGGAAGGACAATTTCATAAGAGTTCTTAAAACTGAATACTTTGGGCTTTATGAAAATTTATTATCTTGCCTTTATTTTGCACATTTTTCTATACACAGATGAAAAATGGTGCTGAACCATGAACCGAATGTGGAAACCTATGATATAAAATAAAAGCCTGGGTTTTATATGGTCAGGTATACCTGGTGTCAAATGCCATCTTACTACTTACTAGCTGTGTGGCTTTTACTCAGGCATTAAACTCTCCGAGTCTTACCAAAAAGAAGGACATGCATAATTGCTATTATGCTATATAAGAAATATGCTCATGAATGAGGTCACATTAACAAGGGCACATTTATTGTGCACTTACTAAGCACCAGACTTTTTAATATACATAAGATACAATTTATTCCTGAAAACGCTATAAAGTATGTATTATTATGCAAATTTTCATCTGAAGAAACTGAGGCTTAGGGAGGTTAAGGAACCTGACTAGGGTAACAGTGCTAAAACGTGGCAAAGGCTGGATTTGAATCCCAGATTGTCTGATCCCAAGGTTCATGCTCTTTACAACATTAAATATTTTTTCCTACTATATCAAACCCAAAATGTCCAACATTAGAGACAGAGAAGGAAAAATATTGAGGTGATCAGTTAAAACTCAGACATTGCTAGACCCCAACTATCAAACCAAGGCAACATTACTTCACCCTGCTACGCAGTAATCAGAAGTTGTTACAGGATGACAAAACGGGTCCTGGGATTCTGTAAACTAGTTGGTTAAGTC
The DNA here is from genome assembly GCF_025265405.1 of Mesoplodon densirostris. Lineage (NCBI taxonomy): Eukaryota > Metazoa > Chordata > Mammalia > Artiodactyla > Ziphiidae > Mesoplodon > Mesoplodon densirostris. The sequence continues at coordinate 29,322,547 of NC_082670.1, forward strand.
AGTGTGGTACCCTTTTCTCCTCTACTGTACATGTTACTTATCTCCCTGTTGGGAAGGGGGCCTGGACTGCCACACACAGCCCAACCCCACTTTCCACTGAGTCAGCTGGAGGAGCAGCAGAGCGGAGGTCAGTGATCATTGTGAACCTCCAAAGGAGGCCCCCAACCCCCCCTGACCTCTGGCTCAGTGGCACACCCACAGTGTTCAGAGGATCAGACCCCTTCATACTCAGCTCAGGGCATCCTGCACTTTTCCTCTTTCCTGGGAGAGGTCTGTCTATCTATCTGCAAGATTTGCCCCTTTCCCAGGGGAAAACTGCCTAAGTGGTATTTTAATAAATTGTTGAACAAGAGGCCCTTTGAAGAAAGGCAGACTTGGACAATATAGGGTAGTGCAATAGGAGGATTTTATATCACAACAGCATAATAATAATAATAAAAACTTCCTTTAACTTGGGAAAAGAGGAGGAGCGAAATTAGGGAAGTAGGAACAATTTGCAAGGTTCACCTTGCTATTTCCCTTCCTTCAGAGAGAAAGGGAAAGAAAGCAAGCTTTCTGGCACCTGATGAGCCAGGCACTCTGTCATGGAAACCATCTGAGACAATCCCTTTTAAAGATGAAGAAACAGACTATAAATGTTAAGTGACTTCCACAATGCCAAGCCACAGTGGCAGAATCAGAATTCACACCAGGGCAACTGTTAATGATCAGACTCTTTATATCAAGCTGCAGTAGGGGACAAATCTAGCTGCCTTGTCTGGGAAAGCAGCAAAGAGCGATGCATATATACAATTTGTCTGGTAGAGAACATGTACACCTTATCAGGCAAAGAAAAGGTCCGTCTCACCTCTCCCCTTAGTGAATACCACTTCCAAATTAAGAGTCAGAATTCAGGTCTTTACTGAATGTTGGTTTACAAAAAGGCATAAGTCATTAGGGAATGTTCAAGGGGGAAAGGAAAGTTACCCATTGGTTGGAGAACTTACCGCAATGGTTTTCCTTCAAGTTTCCTTTTTCCTTCCATTTGCATCTGAACCTTCACTAGGTCAGTTGGGTTGGCTAAAAATTGGCCAACAACACCAGCCATCATCCCTCCAATCACTGATTTCCTAATTATAAAAGGGGATACATTTTTTTAAAGGCTGCTATCAATTTCACAGATTCTGTAGGGAACAATAACATGCTGGTACAGCCCCTGCGTGTAAGAGATTTAAGACACAGTGAAGCAAAGAATAGACCCAGACAAACCACAGAGGTTTGTCTGTTTACTGATGGGAGGGTTCAAGGACCCCGAGGTGTCGAAATTCAAATCTGAAGGGCCAGGGGCCTTTCATGGCCTGAAATTCAAAGGAAGGGCAGTTGCTTCGAAGACATAGTTTAATTCTGACCACAGGAGAATAAAAACAGCATTGATGTAATCAGTTTAACAGACAAAGGCTGGTAAGTCAAATTTTTGTTTGTTTGCAGTACGCAGGCCTCTCACTGTTGTGGCCTCTCCCGTTGCAGAGCACAGGCTCCGGACGCGCAGGCTCAGTGGCCATGGCTCACGGGCCCAGCCGCGCCGCGGCATGTGGTATCTTCCCGGACCGGGGCACGAACCCGTGTCCCCCTGCATCGGCAGGCGGACTGTCAACCACTGCACCACCAGGGAAGCCCGGGTAAGTCAAATTTCATGGATTACTATTTTAGTAGTTTTCCAAGGGGAAGGGGTTTTGACAATGTTCCTCTCTTTGAAGAAACTCTTTCCCTGGACTCTTCCTCGTCCTCACCTCCTGGAGCCAACAGGGAACAAGTCTAGGCTATTGTACTTAAACATGCCCTGAATTCTTCCTCTTCTCCCCACTCCAGCTGCTCCTGTCTCGGGACAAGCCCCAGTCATCTTCTACTGAGATTATGGCAGTGGCCTCTTCGGGGGAGAGGGGTAGTTTCTTTCTTTGTACTCTAAAACAATATTTGAAGAGGTACAAATGAGTACAGAGTAGAAAAGGGTCCCTATCCCCAGTTCCCCTCTTGTGAAGTGATCACAATGACTAGTTTCTCTTATACTTTTCTAGAGATAATAACAATGCATTTACTGAATGCATTACATCAGGCTATGTTTTAAGCACTTTTTAAAATATCATTTAATTCTCATATAGACTCTATGACATTAGTACCACTGTTATTTCCTCTTTACGGATGAGGAGACTGAGGCACAACGCAGTTAAATGACAGCTCACACAGTGAGTAGTAGAGCCAAGATGTAACCCCAGGCAGTCTGAGTGCAGAGTCCACAGTCTTAACCACTAAGTTACAACTGACGGTTTGTGCACACGTGTGCGAATGTATAAAGTATCTTTTTTAAAAGTACAAATGGGGCTTCCCTGGTGGCGCAGTGGTTGAGAGTCCATCTGCCGATGCAGGGGACGCGGGTTCGTGCCCCGGTCCAGGAAGATCCCACATGCCGCGGAGCGGCTGGGCCCGTGAGCCATGGCCTCTGGGCCTGTGCGTCTGGACCCTGTGCTCCGCAATGGAAGAGGCCACAGCAGTGAGAGGCCCGCGTAACACACACATACACACACACACACACAAAAGTACAAATGCAGAATGCCAGGTTGTATACTGTTCTGCTCTTAAAGGTTATCTGTCAATTCATATAGAGCTGCCTCATTTAAAAAAGTTTCATAGCATTCCATTTTATGACCACTCCATAATTTACATAAGCAGCTAACTCTTCACTAAGAAATTTGAACATTTATATGACATTTGATAGATCCTGCCAAGTTCCTTTTCACAGTACTTGTATCAATTCACACTCCCACCAATAACCTATGAGCATGACTGTTTCTCCTCACAGCGATGAGTGCAGTATCTTACCACTGGTTTTTCTCTTTTCGAATCCCATAACCACACCTCCTGTGTGATTGTTACATGATTCTACTTGTTTAGGCATCTGTGTCTATTACCGTGAGTCTAGTCAGGGACTATGTTGGGGGACCATGCCTTTTTCATCACTATATCCTCGGTACTAAGTATAGGACTGACACAGCATAATCACTCAGTAAAGACCCAGTGACTGAGTGAATTGCTCTGACTGGGTCAGAGGACACGGAGGCAATCCACCCTGACAGCTGGCTTCAGTGACATGTTTCCTTTGAACTCCTTACCTAACCCTTTCACATCTGGAAGAAATTACAGAATGCAAGAACTATTAATCTACTCCTTCTCCAACTCTGGGAAAGCAACTAGTATAGCTTAGAACATTACAATTCTTCAAAAACAGCACCAAGAGATTTTGCCTGGAAGATGAAATTCTACTTATTGCCCTTTTCTTATAGTTGTGATTTGGATTTTTTTTTTCAGCCCAAAAACGATGTTGTAGGCATCTTTATATATTCTTCATATAAAACCCATTCTTCAAATAGCTGTTATGTCTCCCTGTATAAATGTCTCATAACTTATTTGATTACTTCCAAATTGCTAGTTATTTAAATTAAAAAGTTTTGCTACTATCAACACTGCTACAGTCCATATCTTTTTTTTTTTTTTTTTTTTTTTTCTGCGGTACACGGGCCTCTCACTGTTGTGGCCTCTCCCGTTGCAGAGCACAGGCTCCGGACGCGCAGGCTCAGTGGCCATGGCTCACAGGCCCAGCCGCTCTGCGGCATGTGGGATCTTCCCGGACTGGGGCACGAACCCGTGTCCCCTGCATCGGCAGGCGGACTCTCAACCACTGCACCACCAGGGAAGCCCCACAGTCCATATCTTTGTGTGCATGTGTGTGTGTGAGAGACTCTATGCATAGGTACAAATATTTCTGAATGATTCTAATCATAAAGAAGGAGTTGCTAGGTCAAAGGATTACACGTTTAAAAATTTTAACAGGTAAACTTTATGCTCCAAAAAGGTTATAGTAACTTACATTCCCATGAACAGTTTAATGGCTAAAAGTGCTTATAATTAATTTCCCTGATTACTGGTGAGGTTGAACATTTTTACATGTTTAATGAACACTTACATTCCTTCTTCTGTGAGTTGCCTGTTGATATCCTTTTTTGATTTTTCCTTTTATGTTCTTTATGTATTTTTTATTGATCTACTGGAGTTCTGTGTATTTTACTTGTATTAACCTATTTTTCTCTGTTTCTATTATAAATGTTATAAGTGATATGCACTTACATTCATCATCTCATCTAATCTTACAAAAACAAAATTCTGGTCATAGGTATTAACTTCCACAGCAGAGAAAACTGAAGATAAAAAAGGTGAAGTAGTTTGCCCAGGCTACATGGAAATAGAGCAGGACTATGAGCCCATGTCTGTTTGACTCTAAAGCTCAGGGTTTCTCAGTAGAAAGAGGAATAAAGAAGGTGCTCCGTAAGAATTCTTTTAATATTAAAATATTAAATAATATATACATAATTTTTTTTTTTTTTTGCGGTACGCAGGCCTCTCACTGCTGTGGTCTCTCCCCTTGTGGAGCACAGGCTCCGGATGCGCAGACTCAGCGGCCATGGCTCACAGGCCCAGCCGCTCCGCGGCACGTGGGATCCCCCCAGACTGGGGCACGAACCCGTGTCCCCTGCATCGGCAGGCGGACTCTCAACCACTGCGCCACCAGGGAAGCCCAATATATACATAATTTTTATATAGGTATATACATGTATTTTGTATACAATATGCAGTAAATATTCAGTTATTTGGATTTATATTGTAATTATTTATTATTTTAAGCCTGTAACTTGAGGCAATTTTGGAACAAATGCACAATTTTATACAAATCTAATGGATAAACAGTAAAACCTTCCGGGCACTAGTATATTTTCTTTTTCTTTTTTAATTGAAGTATAGTTGATGTACAACATTAAATAATTTACAGGTGTACAATATAGTGATTCATAATTTTTAAAGGTTAGGCTCCATTTATAGTTATTATAAAATATTGGCTATATTCCCTCTGTTGTACAATACAGTATATTATTTTCAAAACAAAACTTACCAAAGGGGATAATGCTTATCTTCACTTTTGCCAAACACAACTTCACGGAGATGTTCGTAAGTGACCATTCGACCTCCAGAGTACACTGTGCAAGACAGAGCATTGAAAGGGTGAATATGGCCCTGTGTTTAATAAAATAAGAGAGTGCTTTGACATGGCCTAGTCAACCTCTCTAGCTGTGTCTTTCTCTCACACACCCTAGGCTTCGGACACCTGGTCTTGATGGTTCTCCAAATGGGCATGCCTTTTAAAACCTCAGGCCTTCTCCTGTGTTATCTGATCTTTCTTGAATGGATTCTCCCTTTCCTGACTTGCTAACTCCTCCTATTCTTTCAATACTCAACTCAAAGAACATGTTTTCCAAAAAGTGCCCTCTGACCTGGCCTCCAGTGTTCTAGGCTGTCATTGCACCTGCCATGCTTCTCTGATCCCCCAGAACTATCCAGGCATGTGTCTAATACGGCATTTATCATCTTGATTAGAAATTAACTTGATTTTCTTGTTCATCTTTCCATCAGACCATGAGCCTTTCAAGGCGGGTTTTGTGTCTTTTCATTACACTATATGCCCTAGTACAGAGCTTGGTACACAGCAGGCATTTTCACTCAATAAACATGCACAACTTCATTGGATAATTTATTATGTTAAGGTAATTTTTCAGTCAAGTGTCAAACGTATGAAATGAATCTTAACTGTAAAACCACAGATGGTGGTCAACAAAATACAAATGAAAAGAAGCAAAACTCAAGACGATAATGGGAAGCAGAGAAACTATTAAAAAAGAATAAAAAAGAAAAATTGTGAAAATCAGTACATGGTACTCATAGAGAGAGCTTTTCTTGATATTTGAAGAAGTTTAATGAAGTATTTTAAGATATTCAAAAACATACAAAGCACCAAAACAGTAACAGTCTAATCACACTTCTGGACAGTTCTTGGTGAATACACTCTAACCTGCTCATCTGGAGAACTAAAGCTTTAAAAACACAAAGCTGGTAAACATTAATACTGGGCACTTTTCTGATCAAGGGCCTACATATTTGAGGGATGATTATGATTAGAGAAGAAAAACGCCATACCCGTCCTATCTCCTTTTGAAGGCAAGTTTATTCTCCTGTCCATAAGCTGCAAACTCAGCAACTCCTATCCATGTGAGTGCCCCATTGGAAGCAGAGCAGAAAAGTGTTCTCATTGGCAGCAGTGTAATTTCAACTACTTTCCTTTCAGAGTGACTAAGGACCCACATAGGTAGCCTGGGAACTGAGGAAAAAATCACCTGTGTTGCATTTACTCTATTGCCAAGGTTGGATTAGACAGTCATCCCTGTTCTCTTTCAGATTAACCTGGCCTCTGACACATGGGACAGAGACTGGTGAGGCACTGCACTCAAATATAGTTTAATTTTCAAAGAATGTAAAAAAAAATTTTAAATTTTGTGTTTAAAGTTCCTCAAGTGGAAAAAAAATCAACTATTCATCTTTTTCTTTCTTAAACTTAAATAAAAAACCTTTTTATTAGGAAAATTTTCAAGCATACAGAAGAGTAGAGAAAAATAATACAATTCCCTATATATCTATCATGGAGATTTATCAATTGCTAACATTTTCACCATATTTGCTTCTTTTTTTTTTGCTTAATTATTTTAAATTATATTAGAGACATCATGATATCATGACAGTTCATCCCTAAATACTTCTGTATGCATTTCTAAAACCCTAAGGCTATAATTCCTTACTAACCTTATATTCATTTATCATATTAGCAGAAGAAAACTAGCTGGCTTTTGAGCACAGCTCAACAGGAAAGCAGAGGAGACAAACACAGAACTCGTGACAAACTCACCAGCTAGAATCAAGATAAATACCTATGTGTCTGTAAATGGCAGGTGTCACTCCTTGCCACAGCTTTAGAAAGCCTTCCTCTTGGACAATCCCCAGGGCCGTGCGCACCATGCCCCTGTAGGGAGCAGACTCTCTTGCACCGTCTCCCAACCGAGCAAGGGCAGCTTCTCCTTGTATTTGGAGTCGAGTTTTTGTGAGATCGAGGGGAAAGGTTGCTAACAACAACAACAAAAACAAAACGAGGGGGAAACCCATAACATTCAGAGAAACAAACAAAATTTTTAAAAAAATCACAGGACCCATACTTTAGTCAGCACAAGATGAGTGATTCTCAAATTTCAGAATACATCAGAATCAGCCAGGGAGGTTGTTAAAAATTACACATTTCCTAGCCCCATGCCTATGGAGTCTCAGTAGGTTGATGGGGTTTAGACATCAGTTGATTCTTATACACTCCCAAATTTGAGAATCACTGTCCCAGAGCAGCCCCAGAGCACCAGAAAGAAAACAAAAAGTGACAAGCCCTTGGGTTCTTTTTCAGTCAGAAATTTTAGTCCAAATCCTACTTTAATGTTTGCCTTCCAATGTGAATAATTTCCAGTATCCATTGCCTGTGATGTGTCCTGGACTGCAACCATGATTAAGAGCCAATGTGACTTTTAGAATACTGTACTACTTATGACAGGTTCTTAATAAATGCCAGATGAAGCTGAATTCTGTCATTTTGTGGGTGATGTTTGCACACAGATGAATCACTGACCTGATGTCTGAGAAAGAGAAGATGCAACATAGGGTTTATCATGTCTTTTATATCAAAGGGTGGCAGGCTCAATATTCTTTCAATTAAGGAATATGTTGAGTTGGTTTTCCAGCACTGATGAGTTTTATGCATTCTTACAAATACGACCTGTACTTGAAAATTTTTTTCCTAACGATTACATCTTGAATTAGAGATAGACCTCTCACCTGGAAACAGAGTGAAGCTAACTGGCTCACATAAGGAAGATCAAGCTCATAACTTTATACACACAATGATTCAGATAAGTTCATTAACATTAGTGACATTACATAAGTCTTTTCAGTGACCACCACCTGATGCAAAACCATAGCTATGCCTTTTCCAAGAGAACACAGAGACGGGAGAAGAGAATATTCGGTCTGAACCACTGGTCTTTGGAAAAGTTAATTATCTTGCTGTTAGTTTTTCTAAAACACAAGTTGTGTGCATATAGAGAATTTAAGCAATCCTCTGTTGACATATGAAACCTGAAAAGTCTTAAGATATAGGCACCTCTATATTAGCATAGGTTATTTCTCTTAAAATAATTTTGGTTTTCTTGCTGGTTACTTAAATAATGCTTCAGGTTCTGATCCTAAATCATTTTGTACTCAAAACCATCTCATATTTTGATTCCCCTTCCCCCATACAATTCTCCATGAAATTTTAACAGGAGGAATGTTCCTTTACAAAAGCCATTGGTCACAGGGGGAACATCAGGTTAAAACAAAACAAAACAAAACAAAACTGGAAACATACCTAATCATTTAGCAATCCGCTTTAAAATTTTTTTTAAGTTAATGAATTGTATTTTAGTAAAAACAATGAATAATAAAAATTCGCCATCAGCTTTGGGAGAAGAGAAAGAAAACAAACAGAGGGTCCAAAGGGCAAGAGTGGAGGAGCGCTAAGGGCAAACAACAGATCATGTTCTGGCTCTGCTGGAAATACAAAGTAAACAAAAGTAAACTCATTTTAGAACAGGATAAACTAATATTTACACATCCAAGCTATTCCTTTTTTTTTTAATGGGCAAGAAAATGAAAGGGTAATCTTAAAATGCACAGTGAAGGCAGGGAAAACACAGGCAATGTAGTCACAGAATTCTTGGAAGAAACACCACCTGTTCTTGCAAGGGCATCATAGTTCTGCTCTAGGTAGCCCCTTAAGTTTTCTCTGACTTGCTTATGCAGATGTATCTGTTCATCCTCTCTGCTCTTATGATACTTAATAACATCTTCATTATAATAAGTAGCAATAATGTAATTGTCTGTCTCTGCATGTCTCCCCACCAGCCTGTAAGAAGGTCAGGGCTGGGTCTTTTGAACTATATCTGTACAGTCTCCAGCATTGTCATAATAACGTTGCAATTAGCGGGTGCCTTGCCTTGGGTTTGTTTATATATTATTAACTTCTCAGAGTCCTGCAAGGTAAACACAGTATAGATGAGTTCCACTCAAAGAGGTCAACTGGAAGATGCGGAGTGAATGCTCAGTAAGTGATGGGTAACGAACTTAAGTCCCACAGGTTGGGTTCACAACTTGGACCCAAAACACAACGATATAGTGAGGCTGCGTAAGAATATAAATAACAGAGATGACCTCAATAAAGATGAAAAGTGGACTGGGTTTTAAAAAGGGCATCCTCACGAAAGAGAAAATGATCCCTATAGAGGAATGACAGCTGAGGAAGCTTCTAAAAGGACACATTCAGGCGCAATAGCACACCCGAGGGAGACGAAATTGGAAGGAAGAGACCTTCGTGACCTCCAATCCCTCCTCCTTACAAGGTTGGCCTTGCCCCGACCCTGCCACACCTGCAGGACAGGTGTGGACCAAGAGGGCTGCATCCACCCAGAAACGAAGCCACCCGCCCGGCCCCCCACCCCCGCGCGACCCCTCGACGACTCGCGGGGGAGGCCCAGGCTGGACGGCCGGGTACCTAGCTCGGCCACGGTGGCCGCGCAGCCCGACAGGAGGAACTTGCTCGCGCGGGGCCATCTCTGGGCGAGCGGCGAGAGCCTCTCCTCATCCTCCGGAGTCGACATTCAGCAGCAGCACGGGAGGACGATACGCCCCTTCTGGCCCGCGCCCCGCGCCGCGGCTGGCCTGACACCTGGCCAGGGCGGCTCCTCCTCAACCGGCGAGCGGCGGGGCGAGGACCATTTCCCTTGCTCGGCTCCGCCAGATGGGCCCACCGAACCTGCACCCTCTCCCTAGCAGCCTAGAGCTTGAGCAGCCCAGTGGGGTGAAATCGGAAAACAACGCGACGCCCGCGAGGCTTCTGGGAAATGTAGTCCGCGAGGCTCCGCCCTCCTGGACCGAGCTCTCTGACTGGTCGCGGACGAGCCGCCCGCCGCGCCACCAGCCCCGGTCTCCATGGCAACAGCACCACTTCTTCTCCTCCACCCCCTGCACCCACACCAGCAGGATCCAGCCCCTTCCTTCCGTCCCGCGTGGCCAGAACTTGAAAGAAAAGTGGACGTAGGAGGGAGTGATGATGCAAAAGTTACCCAAAAATTGGGGCGGGGAAAGGCGGCAACAGTTAGGAAGGCGAACAAGCTGCAAAAGGAATAGCGGAAAGTTGGGAGGTCGGGAGGGTGCCCTGTTCCGGGGGAAGGAGCAAGTACCACAGCAGCAAGACTTTTCCCTTCTCTGATTCAGGAAGGTGCTAGACAAAAACATGGAATTCATTTCCCCAACAGTGGTTATAATCTTAGGTTGTGTTGCTCTTTTATTATTTCTTCAGTGGAAGAACTTGCGTGGACCCCCGTGCATAGGGGGCTGGATTCCTTGGATTGGAGCTGGATTTGAGTTTGGAAAAACCCCTCTAGAATTTATAGAGAAAGCAAGAATCAAGGTATGTGACCTTAGCAGGTGGGGTTTCCGGAAGAGGTAATGTTTTCTTTTTTATTTTCTTTCATTGTATTTCAAGTGCAATGTTAGAACATGGGGAACCTACCTGCTGACCACAATTAAACCATCTAGCCACTTATAAATTCCTCAGCAATCAACAACTGTGTCTTATGCAAGGTTTTTCGAAAGAAATAGATTTTCATCAGTTATGAAGTACACGGCAACTTGTAACTGCCTTTTTGGAAGTAGAGATTAAAAGTGCTAGTTACTTCATCGTAGCTAAAAAATCCTAAGTGTATACATATTAACTAAATGCTTGCAATAATTGGGAAGACAGAAGCGTAAAACAAGTAATTTCAATTTGCTTAATAAATTCGTATCCAAATCAAGAGTTAACACCAGGCTATTGTAAAAACTGCTTGCAAATTCGGTCTTTACAAATATAGTGGGCACTATATTTTCAGCTGGTGGTGTTATTTGGTGATAACATTTTCACTGCCCACTAAGGATATTAGTAATTGTTGTTGCAGTATGTATTTTTGTCTTTAAATAGCTTTAAAATATATCTTTCAAAAATAGTACATAGGTTACTGCTATTTTTTTCTTTATTTCAATGGACATTCTTGTGTGTATGCTCCTGTGTGTGTTTGTACTTTTTGCACTTACCTGATTGTTTCATCACAATAACTTCCTAAAAGTGAAATTGCCCAAAGGACATTAAATTGTTTATATTATTGTGTTACTCTTGCAAAAGGATGTACGAATCCTTTTTCCTTTTACTTTCCTTTTTCTTTTCCTTTGAGTGTAGGGGATTGCCTCGCTCTTCATATCCTGGACCACACTAAGTACCATAATTCTTGCTAGTCTGATAGATGAAAAATAATATCTTTTTTTTTAGAAGCTCTAACCATTCTTTATTTTTCAATACTCACACAATTTATACTCAAGATTGTATTTTTGAAGATCTTAGGGGAAAATATTATCTTTTAAAGAAATACTTCTTTGTCTCCCATAGCCTTCCTTGGGTATATGATTTTGATAAGTCTTAAGGAATGTTTCTAAAAGCTTGTTTCAGAAGGTCAAGCAAGGTCACAAAGATTATTCTGTTTTCTTCTAAAACGTTTATAGTTTTGCATTTTACATTTAGGTCTATGATCCACTTAGAGTTAGTTTTTTTGTAAGGTCTACATAAGGGTTGAGTTTCAATTGGACCTCTGGATGTCCAATTGTTCTAGTATAATTTCTTGAAGGACTTTCCTTTCCTTATTGAGTTGCCTTTGCAGCTTTTCAAAGATTAACTGACCATATATGTGTAGATCTACGTCTAGCCTTTCTATCCTATTCCATTGATTTGTATGTCCACTTCTTTGTTAATACTGCACAGTCTTAAATACTATAGCTTTGTAGTAAATCTTTAAATCAGGTAGTGAAAGTTCATGTTTTTTTTTGTCATTGATGTGGCATTCAAGATTATTTGCATTTTAATATAAATTTTAGAGTTGGCTTGCCAATATCTGTAATAAAGACTGTTGGAAGAATGTTTGGAAGTTTCTTAAGTCTATGGAAAAATTGAGGGAGAGTTGACTTTTTAATGATATTATGCCTTCTAATCTACAAATGCTGTATACCTCTCCCATTTATTTAGCTATATAATTTCTTTTAGAAATATTCTGTAGTTTTCAGTGATGGGGTCTTGCCTGTGATTGTTAATTATTTTCTGAAATATTTTATATTCTTGAGGCTATTGTAGATACAATTGTTTTCACTTTTGTTTTCCAGTGGTATCCCTGTGGCACATAAAAGACACAATTGTTTTTGTATATTAACTTTGTATCCTGTGACCTTGCCAAGTTCACTTATTAGTTACAGTAGTTACTTTGTAGATTTCTTAGGATTTTTATACATACACAGTATGTCCTACAAACAGATAAATTTATCTCCTGTTTTCTGATCTTTATGCCTTTTATTTCTTTTTTCTTGCATAAATAAAGAGGGACTTCTAATATATTGTTGAATAAAGTGGTGTGCATAGACAAGCTTGTCTTTTTCCTAATATTTGGGGAAAAGTGTTCAATGTTTCACCATTAAATTTCTTATTATCTGTAGATTTTTTCACAGGTTCCTATTTCATTCCTGACCTTGATCGATACTCAGAATTCACAGGTGCCACCAGGGAAATAAATCATGACCTATTGTCTGTTCACTTCTACACACTTCTCTGTGGAGTTTTAGTCCATTTAGTTCTTATCGTTTCCCCAACTCTCTGATGCCTTTAAAAATATGATCTTTGTAATCTGTCCCTCTTTTCTCTCATCCTACACAGAAACAGAAGCATCTGCATGTTTTAAAAGCTGCAAAATATTCCCTGAATCATATTTCACTTAAACAGTCACTTAATGATTGACATGGTTTGTTTTCCATATTTTACTATTGTAAATAATGTAGCAACAAATGTCATTTCTATGTGTGCAAGTATATCTGTGGAGTAAATGATCAGATTCAAAGTGTAAATGTATTTTTTAATTTAATTTTTATTTTATATTAGAGTATAGTTAATTTACAATGTTGTATTAGTTTCAGGTGTACAGCAAAGTGATTCAGTTATACATATGCATATATCCATTCTTTTTCAGATTCTTTTCCCATGTAGGTTATTATAGATTATTGAGAATACATTTGTAACTTAGAGGGAAATGGGAAACTTTGTGAGTGTTTTGAGCAGAGGAGTGATGTGATGTGATTTAAATTTTAAAGGGTCATTTTGGGCACTCTGTTAAAAACAGGAACATAAAACTAAAAGAAAAAAGATAATTCGAAGGTTTTGGCAAGAATTCAATCTTGACACCTTGGTGGCTTGTACCATGGTGATAGCAGTGGAAGTTTGAGAAGTGGCTGGATCTCTTTTGAAGGTGGAAGCAGCAGGATTTACTGGTGGATGGAATGTGGTGTGTGAAAGAATGAAAAGGGGCAAAGGTGGCTCCAAGAAGTTAGACTTGAGAAACTAGAACATGGACTCACTATCAAGTGAGATGATCAAGATTGCCTACAATGTGGCCCGAGTGCCTATATGTATTACCAAAAGCCACTTTCCTAATGGAAAGTTAAGAATTCTCATTTGAACAAGCCTTCAACAATGAAAATGACTCATCTTCTTCTAAGTATTGATTAATAAACAATACTAGGTAGGGAATATTGGGAAGCAGTGTAGATGTCTGGATCACTAATGGAAGAAAATGAGACTTCACTATTTGGGGGATCAATGATTATTGGGCCCACAGTTGCCTGATGGCATCCAATACTGTGTCACAGGAACTATCACGTGCCATTTTATGCAGATCTGGAAATGACTGTAATATTGAAGTACTGATGAGCCTAAATGATATTTCGAGATATTTATAACTGTAATGGGATATAAAAGTACGGGTGGTTTTTCCAAAAATGTACATGTTGGATATGGTCTGGGAAAGTCAGTACAGCCATAGGAGGAAATGAGAATGAGACCTGGAAGGAGGAAGGTTATTATACTCACAGGTCCAAGGCGGAGGTCACTGCATGCCATGCAGGGCCACAGGGGAAAGCACCCTGTCAGGAGGCAGAAGATGAGAGCAAGAGAAAGCCCTACCCAGAGCCTTTATTGGGGTTTGCTCAGGAAAGGCAAGGCAAGGCAGGGTAAACAATTTAGGATTGACTAGTTTGAATAATTTCTGAGGACTTTGGGCTATAAGGTTGGTCTCCGGGTACCTAGTGCCTCTCCCTGGGATGATTTAGGGCAAGGATAATATTGGCTTGGTGTGTGAGAGTTAGATCAGGAGGTGGTTGGGGACACAGACTCAAGATGGGTTGGTTTCCATATGAAAGGCATGGTCCTGGTTGGCTGAGTCCTTTGCTGTCTCTAAAAACTGGCTAGCCCTGGGAGAGCTGTCTCTACCCAGTAGTGAGGCCACCAAAGCTGAGCATCAAGAATAAGAAAATATAGCTAATATAACTGGCCCTATGATAGATAGATGCCAAATAGATGCCAAATCTAAGAAAGTACAATTGGAACAGTAGGTTCTTTTGAGGATAGAGTCGTGGGGAAGATTGTGGTATATTGCCTCCATTCACAATTGAAGAAAATGTTACATTATAATCAGAGGCCAGTGAAAATAATGATATATTTTTCCCAAATAAAGTCATGGACTCCCTAAAACCAAACCAATCTCTGCACTGGAGGATGACTGTAGGTTCCTAGGAGCGATCTGATAGAAAAGGCAAAGCTGATGGTGTACAAGAGAGAAGGCGTACACATAGAACAAAGAGAAGAGAGTGTGGAACCCATAACACAAGTGAAGGAGGTTGGGCATTTCCCAGGGGCAGGACCCTCCATCTGTGTTAACTCAAGGGGAGGCGTGGAGAATGGGTACAAATGGGTACAATTGTCTGCAAGCTCTGTTGGTGAGAAGCTGAGAGTGCTCATTTTCCCAGTGAGTTGCAAAGCAGGAACACCCTCTCAGAGTGGAGAGGGTTGGGCTAGGTGAACAGGTGAGTCATTTTGGAAAGTGAGAAAGTGAGCACATTACAGAAATTTGGGGATTGCAGGACATTGTTGAGTGACTACAGACTGAGGGTGACATCAGTCAGCAGTTTATCTTTTTCTTGAACAAAGTTCAACCATAGGTTGTTTATAACCCTCCTGATATCTTGAAAACAGTGCTCAAATAGCATGGTGTTTGATATAATTTCCAATCATTATTTCTTTTTTTTTTTTTTTTTTTTTTTTGCGGTATGCGGGCCTGTCACTGTTGTGGCCTCTCCCCCTGCGGAGCACAGGCTCCGGACGCGCAGGCTCAGCAGCGTGGCTCATGGGCCCAGCCGCTCCGCGGCATGTGGGATCCTCCCGGACCAGGGCACGAACCCGTGTCCCCTGCATCGGCAGGCGGACTCTCAACCACTGCGCCACCAGGGAAGCCCTCCAATCATTATTTCTAATTATTACTTCTACTACCAGAAAGGAATGTATAAGCAAATAATAGCACTATCAGAAGGAAGGTTAAATATTACAACAGAATAAATTAAGATTTTTATAATTTAGATTTTGCTCAGTCAAAATTTATAATTATTATATATAATCATAATAGTTTTTATCTTGACTGTGAATTCAGCATTGGGGTTCTTGAGGAACACTGTCTTAAGCATAACCCATGGTCCAGTAACTTGTTTATCAGAAATGTTTACTAATATGATCTGTATTTATGTGTTTTCTTTCAGTATGGACCGATATTTACAATCATTGCCGTGGGCACCCGAATGACCTTTGTTACTGAAGAAGAGGGAATTAATGTGTTTCTAAAATCCAAAGAAGTAAATTTTGAACTAGCAGTGCAAAATCCCGTCTATCGTACAGGTAAACAGTATTTTCAGATAGTTCATTTGAAATACAACATGGAATCCAAGAGCAGTTTTAGGTAACAATCACATCTTCACTCCTCTATCAAGAATGAGGCAGGGGCTTCCCTGGTGGCGCAGTGGTTGGGAGTCCGCCTGCCGATGCGGGGGACGCGGGTTCATGCCCCGGTCCGGGGATATCCTGCTTGCCGCGGAGCGGCTGGGCCCGTGGGCCATGGCTACTGGGCCTGCGCATCCGGAGCCTGTGCTCCGCGATGGG
Source organism: Mesoplodon densirostris (assembly GCF_025265405.1). Taxonomy (NCBI): domain Eukaryota; kingdom Metazoa; phylum Chordata; class Mammalia; order Artiodactyla; family Ziphiidae; genus Mesoplodon; species Mesoplodon densirostris. Next base: position 29,338,643 of record NC_082670.1, read on the forward strand.
ACAGGCCACGGCAGTGAGAGGCCCGTGTACCACAAAAAAAAAAAAAAAAAAAAGAATGAGGCAGGCCCATTATTTTGTTCTTTAGGGATAGAAAAGAGTATGTGATGAATTTGGCCCTTGTAAAACAAATTATTGGCAACCTAAAACATTTGGATCTCCATTAGATATGTGTAAGAGATGAGGTCACCTCACTGATGTTTACTTGGGAAAATATTGGCATCTGCAGCCTGTTGCAGCTCCCAAACTGTCACTAACTCTGCTCTGCCGCTGTGTATACAATGTTCTACAGGCTATAGCTCTTGGCTTGATCTCATGTTGCTACTCTGCTCCTTGAAAGTAGAACTGCACTGCTTAGTAAGCCCTTTACTATGGCATTTCCTGACATAGTCCACAGGGCTATTGAGGTAAGTGGGGCTTAACTTCATATAATTGGTGCCGTTTCTTTCTCCATCCTCAGAGACTGCTGGACTGAATTTGTCAGCACGCTTCCAGTGTGACTGTCTGCCTTTCTTTCTTTCTTTTCTTTTTTTTAAAAATAAATTTATTTATTTTATTTGTTTTATTTTTGGCTGCGTTGGGTCTTCGTTGCTGTGTATGGGGTTTTCTCTAGCCGCGGCGAGCAGGGGCCACTCTTCGTTGCAGTGCGCGGGCTTCTCATTGTGGTGGCTTCTCTTGTTGCAGAGCACGGGCTCTAGACACACGGGCTCAGTAGTTGTGGCTCACGGGCTCTAGAGCTCAGGCCCAGTAGTTGTGGCGCATGGGCTTAGCTGCTCTGTGGCATGTGGGATCTTCCTGGACCAGGGCTTGAACCTGTGTCCCCTGCATTGGCAAGCAAACTCAACCACTGCGCCACCAGGGAAGCCCATGTCTGCCTTTATTTCTTCCCAGGCTGCAGACATGCATGCTGAGGCCACTTGTCCTCCCAAGAATGCAGAGCTGGTTCATGTTGTGCCTGGTTCTTTTCTCTGCTTTCACAGTGTCTGTGCTTGCTTCTACCATCTTTTTCCTCCTTGCTTCCCTTTTTGCATCTTTCTTAGGTTCATTTTCATATAGCTTCTTCTTATGCATTTCTTGCCATTAAGACAAAAAAGGTTGTTTTCAAGGCTGTCAGTTGATCAATAGCATGATTATTGTTTCTTGTTGCTTGCATGAAAAATCATAACATGCTGGTTAATTTTTTTTGACTCTTTAATGCTTCTTGATATTTAGACTATGGAATTCCAGATCAAAGAAATACAAATATTTTGAAGACTCTTGATCTGTAAATTCACATATTCCTTGAGAAACATATACCAACTTACTCACCTATCATAGGTGTATTGAAGTGATCACATTTTTTCACCTCTGCCTCCCCTGGGGACTTGCATGCTTAAATATTTCTATTTAACAGATGAAATATCTTAATATTTACTCTTGAGCCAGCTTCCCATTCCTTTCAATTATTCCCCTACCACGGAGACAATGCATGCTCAGGAAATCCACAAATTATTTTTCATTAACTTATACAAAATGTATCCTACATATAATAGGATGATGAAATATAAAATTAAAAATTATTTTTTGGAAAACTTACTTTGAAGACAATAAAAGAGGATTAAAGAAAAATATAAAGGAATAGTGTAATGGGTTTAAAAATTCATATTCTTAGCACCCAACCAGACCAGGTGTGAGTATCATGAAAGGAGCATTAACACTAAGATAAAGGAAACAGTGGGGCTAAAGCTACTGGGGCTAGGAAAGCCCTGCTGGTGGAGGTGATATTCAAGAAGACACTTGAAGGAGAGAAGTTAGCAGAAGAAATGTATGGCTTGTAGTGGGGGGGGGGGGATAGGGGTGGGAGGGTGAGATCGGTCAAGTAGAGAACATTCTGAGCAGATAGAAGAGCTCATGAAAATGCTGAGATGTATAAAAGAGTGTGTGTTTTCAGTATACCTGGGATATATGTTTGGAGGGAGAAAGGGCTAGCAATGTCATTATAGAGCTGGAAAGAGGGTAAAACGCCTTGTAAACTTTGTTAAGGATAGGAAGCCAATGAAAAGTTTTAAACATGGAAATAAAATCACTAGATTTGTGTTTCCCAGAGGCTTCCTTAATCACCCCCATACAAATCATCCCTTAAAGTGAATTACCCTACGGACTTTCACTATCTCAGTCTATATTGGATCTTCACCTACTTTTATTTTCAGGAGGTGATTCTATGTACTAGGTGAATTTTGGCTCTAGTCTCTGCTGATCAAGGAATAGAGAGGGAGGTCTATTGACTGTTTGCTTCCAGAAGTGGTTGCATAATTCAAAGACTCATGTACCACAATGTTCATTGCAGCTCTATTTACAATAGCCAGGACATGGAAGCAACCTAAGTGTCCATCGACAGATGAATGGATAAAGAAGATGTGGTACATATATACAATGGAATATTACTCAACCATAAAAAGAAATGAAATTGAGTTATTTGTAGTGAGGTAGATGGACCTACAGTCTGTCATACAGAGTGAAGTAAGTCAGAAAGAGAAAAACAAATACCGTATGCTAACACATATATATGGAATCTATAAAAAAATTGTTCTGAAGAACCTAGGGGCAGGATAGGAATAAAGACACAGATGTAGAGAATGGACTTGAGGATGCAGGGAGAGGGAAGGGTAAGCTGGGATGAAGTGAGAGAGTGGCATGGACATATATACGCTACCAAATGTAAAATAGATAGCTAGTGGGAAGCAGCTGCATAATGCAGGGAGATCAGCTCGGTGCTTTGTGACCCCCTAGAGGGGTGAGGTAGGGTGCATGGGAGGGAGACGCAAGAGGGATGGGGTATGGAGATATATGTATACATATAGCTGATTCACTTTATTATACAGCAGAAACTAACACAACATTGTAAAGCAATTATACTCCAATAAACATGTTAAAAAAAAAAGAAGTGGTTGCTTCTTTTGAAAAGCGTTTTCTCTGTTTATAGCATCAATCCCAAAGAATATCTTTTTAAAACTGCATGAGAAACTTTATGTCATGGTGAAAGGGAAAATGGGGACTTTCAACCTATATCGATTCACTGGACAACTGACTGAAGAATTACACGAACAGCTGGAGAATTTAGGCCCTCATGGGACCATGGACCTGAACAACTTAGTGAGGTAAATAGATGCCTTATTATTTAATTTTGTTTTTTATTTTTTTGGAATAAAAAAAATTTGAAGCCTATACATTGGACTTCACAAATTTTCTGGTGGATTAATGAAGTCTAGCTAGCTAGGTGATTAAAAGATGCTATTAGTCTTTTAAATTCTGATTAATGGGCAGTTTTCAGTTAGCACTTCAATTTGAAGGTAAGTAAATAGGCCAATAGAATCATTTTAACACGTTTACAATAATTTCTCCCTAGTCATTGCTTACAATTTTGTATGCGCTACATGGATTTTCCTCATATAATTGTCATGCATCCATCAGAATTTTGATAAAACATTCAGTGCAATTTGTGATCATTAGAAGAAGAAGACATTGAGAGGAGAGGGAAGAGGATAGAATCAGAAAGTAGATGACAAGGGTCCAGGAGGTGTCTGTGAGACTTGACAAGGTGGCTGAGGAAAAGCCACCCTGAGCCTCGGGACTGAGCCCAGGTCCTCTGAGAGGGGAGGTACTGAGAGGCAAGCGAGACAGGAGAGGGCAGTGGGGGGAACCACGTAGCACTCAGCCATGTTCTGGACCTTTCTGGCAAACGTGAGGGCTTAGCAGGGAGCTGTGAGAAGAATTCCCCGCACGCGCAGGGCGATTTGGTAAATCGAAGTTACCCATGAGGCACTTCTCCATCTCAGTGGGATGCTGGAGGCATGACCAACCATCCAGACTCAAAAACACAGCAACATCAAATAGTTTGTTAGGGTTCCAGAAAGAGAGAGAGGAAAAGTAAAAACAAAAACAAACAACCAATCACCCAAACTTTTAACATGCCCAACATCTACAACAAAAGAAAGCACATTCTTGAACGACTTTGAAACTTTGAGGGAAAGGAGATCCTGAGAAATTTCTGTGAGGAAAGGATGGTGAATAAAAATGGAATAAACAGTACTTAGTGTTACTAACCCGGGGCATATTAACAATCTCTGATATTCCTTTATTTAAGGACCCCGCAGAAATCATTTTATTCACCTGAGGGAAAACTTGCTGATGATAGATACTATATTTCAGTCTTTCGGTATAGTTCAAAGTTATAGGATCCTGGGAGATACTAGGAATTTGGTGACTAATATTGCCCTTGGTTCTTTGGTTATTTCTGGCTGCTGTCTAAAGGTACAAACTGTATCTCAGTTATTGTTATTATTTGCTAAGTAAATGCTTGTTGAAATCATATTGAATCGATCTCTTTCTGTCTGTCATCTCACATTTGTCAGGATCTAACAATACTTGCTTAGAAAGCATTTGAAAATCTTCAGATAAATAAGACCACAATTTCAGTTACCCCAAGTTATCTTGAGCACAGGAAGCAAATATTAAAATCTCTTAAGAATGACTTCCCCCCCCAAAAATATATCACATATGATTGTCTACCCCTAATATATAGCTATTCAATAATGCCTTCTTTTGTAACCTATGCCTTCTGTGGTCATTGGCTCTGACGTTTTATGTGTTTCTATCTTTGTAGGCATCTCCTTTACCCGGTCACAGTGAACGTGCTCTTTAAAAAAGGTCTGTTTCCCACAAATGAGAGGAAAATCAGGGAGTTCCATCAGCACTTTCAAGCTTATGATGAAGGTTTCGAATATGGGTCCCAGTTGCCAGAATGTCTCCTCAGGTAGAGAGCTGTTTCCTATGTTAATTCCCCGATCAAGCTCTTCTCAGCTATTCATATATTTCTCTCCTTTGTTCTAAGTAGCTATAACAGCAGTTTAAGTGGAAGAGACAGAAGCTATTTCTTATGACCAGTTTGGAGGTGTGTGTGTGTGTGTGTGTGTGTGTGTGTGTGTGTGTGTGTGAATTGAGGGAGGAACTGAAGAAGAGAGATGGATTATTTCCTTTTATTCTCATTTTGAGGAATAAAAACAAAAGGAGAGGGGAGAATATGAGAATGAAATGAAGAATCTATTTTGAGGCCTTTTATGCCATTTACAACTTATTATTATCACAGTCATTGCTACATCATCAAGTGTGACCCGTGTCAGAATCCAACGTCCTTATTCTCCCTGAGGCAGAAGTAGGTGTGGTCAAATGTATTTCTCACAGTTGGCTCAGATAAAAGTTTATAAAATGGTTTGATTTCAAAGTAACACATGATTTTTTAGTTTCTTGGCAGTTGGTCTGAAATGATGATTGGTCAGAAAAGATTAAAAAGCTTTTAGTCAGTTTGCTTTACCTCACTTAACCTAGCAACGTGTCCCTGTCCTAGACTTTGATCCTGCTGTGACTGACAACAGCCAGAGCAAACTTAGACCAAGCAAATCATGAGCCCTGTTTTCTCTCTCTCTTTTTTTTAAAAAAATAAATTTATTTATTTATCTTTGGCTGTGTTGGGTCGTCGTTGCTGTGCATGGGCTTTCTCTGGTTGCGGTGAGCAGGGGCTACTCTTTGTTGGGGTGCGTGGGCTTCTCATTGCAGTGGATTCTCTTGTTGTGGAGCATGGGCTGTAGGCACCTGGGCTTCAGTAGTTGTGGCACGTGGGCTCAGTAGTTGTGGCACACGGGCTTAGTTGCTCTGAGGCATGTGGGATCTTCCCGGACCAGGGCTCGAACCCATGTCCCCTGCATTGACAGGTGGATCCTTAACTGCTGTGCCACCAGGGAAGTCCCCGAGCCGTGTTTTCTTATTCAATGCTGGCCCTTTAGGAATGCAAATGTTTATTTGCAAAAGATACTAAAATGTGGCTGCCTTGCCCCCTCAATTTTCCCTGTGGACTAATAAGTCTGAAGGTAGACTTCTCATGAAGTTCCAGCTGAAAATGAAGAAGACATTTGGAGAAATAATTAAAATTCCATAGACATAGTCCCTTTTCTGCTGTGACCTGTTACTCCTAGAGTGCTTTCAAATTAATTTATCCACATATTTTTTCTCACCTAGAAACTGGTCAAAATCCAAAAAGTGGCTTCTAGCACTTTTTGAGAAAAACATTCCAGATATAAAAACATGCAAATCTGCAAAAGATAATTCCCCGGTAAGTATTCCTTAGCTTTTTTTGCTAAAATACCTGAGATGAAAACAGTCATAAACTACGATTGTTAAAAAAATATTTTTGCTAAAAATCATGAGATGTGTTACATAGATACCATTTTTGTGCCCTATTTTACATAAGAAAAAATTGAGGCTACAGACAACAAAATAACACAACAGTCTGAGGGTTTTTTTTTTTAAATGATTTATCGATTATACAGCTGGTTGTGTCAACAGTCACAGGTGGGAGTTATGGCAAATTAGGCAAAGATAAGAAAGCTCGACAAAGTTGACTTTTTTCTTGAGGCCACCACGACTAATTGTTTCTTTCTTCAAATGCAACCAGGTAGGGTGATATAATTTAAAAAGCAACACACTGGGAGTCACTGTCCTAAGTGTCCTAGATCTGTGGTTCTCTACACGTGGTCCCTAGACCAATGGTACCAACGTCGCCTGGGAAACCACTCGGCGAAACGCTGGGAGCCCAGCCATCTGGGGTTTTATACACCTTCCAGATGGTTCTGATGCTTGCTAATGAATGGTTCTCAGCCGTGGCCGCTCATTAGAATCTCTGAAAACTTTTGAAAACTACCTGACTCTCCAGACTCACCCTCTGGAGATTCCTTTTGGCCTGGACTGCCTGGGCTCAAATCCAGTCACCATTGTGTGACCTTGGGCATGGTACCTAACCTCTTGGCCTCAGTTTTGTCATTCAGTGAGTTAATATTTGTAAAGCACTTGAAACATAGTAAAGACCATGTAAGAGTTTATCATTGTTATCATGGAAGAAATTATTTCATATCTTTTAGCATTGAAAGATGATATCAAACATTTTTGTTTGTTTGCGTTTAGTTTTGATAGCAAGTGTTATCACAAACAACTCTGCTTAACACTGGAGAGGAAGATTACCTTAGAAAAAAAGGAATGTGCAAATGTTTGGGGATCTCCCTCCGGAATAAAGGGAATAGAAAGCTAGACTGGAATGCCCTTCACTGACAAACTATGTTTCAGCTAACTAATCTATTTTATAAATGGATCCAGACAAACACATTTTTGTTTGCATTATTTTCCAGGATTTAGAGGTAAAGCCATGTGTGTATAAAAGCTGTATCCAAATAGATCTGTAATCTATGAGCCTAGAAAACAGGGGTTTTAATGCCCCAGTTAAAACTTCCCACTGACAATACTTCTAGAATAGCATTTATTTTTCTTACTCTGAAGAAATGAGGCACTTTAATCATAGGTACTTGAACTCCCGCTTTGAATAAAGACAAATTTTGACCTCTGCTGACGCTAATTCAATGTTTATGACCAGGATAGAATTCAGTTTGAATACTCATGAACTGCGTAACTTCATTTTTTAAAAAATCATATAATGTCTCTTCTCAGACCACAGTGGAATTAAACTAGAAATCAATAACAGAAAGATAACTGGAAAATCCCAAAATATATGGAGATTAAACAACACATTTCTAAATAACACATGGATCAAAGAAGAACTCTCATGAGAAATTAAAATATTTTGAAACAAACTAAAATGAAAAAACAACCTATCAAAATTGTGGGAGGTAGTGAAAGCAATGCTTAGAAGGAAATTTATAGCTGGAGGTTGAAGCAATCAGCAGTGGCCAATGATTTAATCAATCATGGCTATGTATGAAGCTTTCATAAAAACCCAAAAGGACGGGGTTCAGAGAGCTTCTATGTTGATGAACACTTGGAGATTTGGGGAGAGTTGCATGCTTCAAGCAAGCACAAAAGTTCCTTGGCCTTTACCCCTACCTTGCCTTACACACCTCTTCCAGCTGCATGTTCATCTGTAGGCTTTATCGCATACTTTTATAATAAACCAGTAATCTAATAAGTAAAATGTTTCAGTTCTGTGAGCAGCTCTAGCAAATTAATCAAATCTGAGGAGGGGCTTCATGGGAACCTCTGATTTATATAGCCAGTCAGTTAAAAGTACAGGTAACAACTTGGACTTGCAACTGGCACCTGAAATCTGAGGAGGGGGTCTGTGTAACTTCTAATCATTAGCCAGTTAGTCAGAAGCACAGGCAATAACCTGGGCTTGCAACTGACATCTGAAGAGCAGGGCACAGTCTTGTGGGACTAAACCCTTAGCCTGTGGAACATGATGCTATCTTTGGGTATATAGTGTTATAATTGAGCTGAATTATAAGACACCCAGATGATGAACCAAGCATTGTGGTGTGTAGAACCCCCCTCACACACACTGGAAATTGGTACCAGAACCCCTTTAGCAAGGATGTCCCCTCCCACCACTCTTTTTTAACATAGTACTGGAAGTCCTTGCTAATGCAGTAAGGCAAGAAAAGGAAATAAAAATTATACAGATTGAAAGGGAAGACATAAAACTGTCTTTGCTTGCAAATGATGTGAACATATGTAGAGAAAATCCAAAAGAATCAACCAAAAAACTACTGGAACTAATGAGTGATGTTAGCAAGGTTGTAGGATACCAAGTTAATACACAAAAGTTAATTGCTTTCCTACATGCCAACAATGAATAAGTGGAATGTGAAATTAAAAACACAATACCCTTTACATTAGCATTCCCCAAAATGAAATACTTAACATATATATAAAACAAAACAAGATCTATAGGAGGAAAACTGCACAACTACAAAACTCTGAGGAACAAAGTCAAAGAACTAAATAAATGGGGATATATTCCATGTTCATGGATAGGAAGACAATATTGTCAAGATGTCAGTTCTTCCCAACCTGATGTATAGATTCAATGCAATCCCCAGTAAAAAAAAAAACCCAGCAAGTTATAACATTTTATGGATTCTAAAATTTATATGGAGAGGCAGAAGACCCAGAATCACCAACACAATGTTGAAGGAAAAGAACAAAGTTCTTCAGAGAAGTGATGCTATCCAACTTCAAGATTTACTGTAAAGCTTCTGTAATCAAGATAATGTGGTGCTGGCAAAAGAATAGACAAATAAATTAATGGAACAGAATAGAGAGCCCAGAAAGAGACCCCATTAAATATAGTCAACTGATCTTTGACAAAGGAGCACAGGCAATATAATGAAACAAAGATAGACTTTTCAACAAATAGTGCAGAAACAACTGGACATTCACATGCAAAATCTTAGTTGATCTTGGGTGTGGCGATGCCTACTTAGATACAACACTAAAGACACAATTCATAAAAGAAACTATTAAGCTGGATTTCATTAAAATTAAACTGCTCTGTGAAAAGACAATATCAGGAGAATTAGAAGACAAGTCACAAACTGAGAGAGAGTATTGGCAAAATAAAGGACTATTATCCAAAATATACAAAGAACACTTAAATCTCAACATAGGAAAACAAACAACCCAATGGAAAAACAGACCAAAAATAGACCTTAAGAGACACCTCACCCAAGAAGATATATAGATGGCAAATAAGCATATGAGAAGATGCTCCACATCACATGTCATCAGGGAAATGCAAATTAAAACAATGAGATACCACTACTCACCTATTAGAATGGCCAGAATCTGGAACACAGACAATACCAAATGCTGACAAGTTTGTAGAACAACAGGAACTCTCATTCATTGCTGGTGGGAATGAAAAATGGTATAGACTTTTTGGAAGTTTCTTACAAAATGAAACATACTCTTACCATACAGTCCAGCAATTGTGCTCCTTGTATTTGCCCAAATGGTTTGAAAATTTACACCCACACGAAAACCTACATATGGATGTTTATAACAGCTTTATTCATAATTGCCAAAAGTTGGATGCAACCAAGATGCCCTTCAGTAGGTAAATGGGTAAATAAGCTATGGTACATCCAAAGAATAGAGTATTAGCACTAAAAAGAAATGAGCTATCAAGCCATGAAAAGACATGGAGGAACCATAAATGCCTATTACTAAGTGAAAGAAGCCAATATGAGAAGGCTACATACTGTATGACTCCAGCTATGTGAAATTTTGGAAAAGGCAAAACTATGAAGAAAGTAAAAAGATCAGTGGTTGTTAGGGGGTGGGGAGAGATGAATAGGCAGAGCATAGAGGATTTTTTAGGGCTACAAAAATACTCTGTATGATATTATAATGATAATAGATATCATTATGCATTTGTCCAAACCCATACACCAAGAGTAAATCCTAAGGTAAACTACGCACTTTAGATGACTATGATGTATCAAAGTCATTTCTTCCTTGGTCAAAAATGTCCCATTCTGGAGAGTGATGTTGATAATGAGGAAGGCTATGCTTGGGTGGGGCTAAGGGTTATATGGGAAATCTCTGTACTTTCCTCTCAATTTTCTTGTAAACCTAAAACTGCTCTAAAAAATAAAGTCTTTAAAAAATTAAGCCAGGGCTTCCCTGGTGGTGCAGTGGTTGAGAGTCCGCCTGCCGATGAAGGGGACACGGGTTCATGCCCCAGTCCGGGAAGATCCCACATGCCGCGGAGCGGCTGGGCCCGTGAGCCATGGCCACTGAGCCTGCGCGTTCAGAGCCTGTGCTCTGCAACAGGAGAGGCCACAACAGTGAGAGGCCCACGTACCGCAAAAAAAAAAAAAAAAAAAAAATTAAGCCAGGATTTGAACCAATGCAGTAAGAGCGTTGAACCCCGGAGTCCCTACTCCCAATTACTATACTACCAGTAAGTATGTAAATCCCTTAGCATGCCTGAAATCACAAACCTAAGAATGGCAAAAATAGTATCTTTCAGATTAAAGAAAAATGCATGATCTTTGTTTATTAACATCAGTCTTTGTCACATAGCTCTGGTTTGACAATATTTATTTCTTTTAAGCAGACAGTAATGCAGGCTCTGCTGGATCTCCTAGAGATGGAAACAAATGAAGAAAAGAGTCCCAATTATGGGCTCTTACTACTTTGGGCTTCTCTGTCCAATGCTGTCCCTGTAAGTATATTCGTAAAGGAAGGGTTGCATTTCTGTCTACTGTACTTTCAGTTTTTCCCTTCATTTTTCTTTCTTTTTTTAAAAAATTCTTTTCACTTCTTATCATGGGGAAGAAAAAGACTGTAATGGATTTGATCGTGAGATAGAAAAACAAAACTGAATGCCTAAGGAAATCTGACAAGATCACAAAGGAGGCAAAGCAGAGATCTGAAGTGAATTCTGCCCTTTGAAAGGCAGCATGTAACAGGTGAAGGGAAACATTTGCACTTTGAGGTCAGTTGTGACAACACCTGTGTATGCAGCACTTTCTGTACTTTCCATGTCAGGCAACATGCTTAGTATTGGTGCTGCAAAGATGAGTAAGTCTTGACCCCAGACATTTACTGAGGAGAGAGTAGGTAAACGGATAGTGCAGTTAGAATTGGACTTGAATCCAGATATCCCAGCCATAGCCATAGAATCTCATGGAGGTGACGAACACTCTGAGCCTCCATTTCCTTATTGGTAAAAAAGGGATAATAAAACTCTTAGTTTGGTCCTAGACTTGGGTACTTAATAAACGGTAGCACTCATTTCTCTGCAAGATTGTTGTGAGGATTCAGCGAGATAAGCCCAGCTGCCACCCAGTGATCATGAGTTCTTTGTCGACCCCTGAACCCATTCTCCTTCTATGCACCATTCCTGTTTGCATTGCTTGGCATCGTGGTCCTGTAAGCTTCCCCATGAATGGAGCTGGTGACACTGGAACTCACGATACTTCTAAAGAGAGCAGAGATTTTTGAACTGTTTTTTTTTTTTTTAAGCTGTTATGAACTAGAATACAGCCATGAGATTTGTCTGGCACTTCATGTTCGATGCACAGCAGTTTCCTGCATCAGGAGGGTTTCATATCAGCTTAAGCTGCACTTAAATTATTTGAGAGATTAAAGGGTAAACTTTTTATGTATTTGTTTTCTACTAAATAAGAACTTTCAACCTATCTATAAAGATAAAGGTATTCATTTTTTCTTTTTTCTTCTAACAAATAGAAATAAGATGTGTTAAGTATTATTTGTTTCTCCTTCCTCTTATAAAGGTTGTGGAGGGCTTTCTAAGTACTGATATTCTAGTTGTCTTTAACCCATTATAAACGAACTGGGTACAGAGCAGAAATGGAAATTCTGGCTTCTCTGCTCAAATGTGTGTCAGCCACTAAAATATGTATTTCATCTGGCATGGGCAAATAAAAGTAGTCTAACCCATTCCTCTTCTTTAGGTATCTCTAATATTATTCTCTGATTTTTCCTTATACAATTTTCTTGGAAACTGATTAAGCTAGAGCAAAATTAAAAGGCAAATATCAAAACAACTCCCAAAGCAGCAAAAAAACAGCCACTTCTGTCACAGGATTAATTTTCAACATCTCATTAGAAAGCTCCCCCCCAAGAAGAAAGGGACACAAAGCCCCATTGATCTGACTCAGGGGGAGTCAGTTTTTTGGAATTTGTTCCTGGCACTGGTGTGAAAGAATTTAAATCAATTGCAGAAAGCAAGTGTCTGATGATCATCAGAAGTTCCATCTTGCTGGCTCTTGTTGGCACTTCTAAGAGGCAGCTGGTGTGTGGGAAGAGACCCTGGACTGGCTTTAGAGTCAGGTCCAAAGGCAGATCCCACGGCTGGGTGACAATGGGCCAAGTGTTTAACTGGGAGCCTCAGTGTCCTTATCTAGAAAATAGCATGAATGTTATCTACCTCATAGGATACTATGAGCATTATATTTTTAAGAAGTGGAAAGTGGCTAACAGTCCCTGGCTCAATAAATGTTAGCTTTCTTTTCTTATAAAAAGTAACACCATGGTTTCAATCAGTCATTTCTTTCAATGGCCCACTAATAATGAACTGCCTTGGCTTCCAAAACTTGACCTCTCAAATGCCCAAGGGTGGGAGTGGCCACTGCTGTCCTGGCTTCTGTGATCTCCCAAGGCAGCCAGGAGAGCTGCCAGAAGCCCTGCCAGGGGCCTGTGCTTTCCTGGTGCCTAGATCATTCTCTTCTCTTCTACTCTGTGCTCTGTCTCTAGGACCACGGAACTCAGACCTCAGGCTTCAGACAGGCTTGGTACAGGACACCAGGAGGCTCTGTTATGAGACCAAAGTCTGGGTGAACTTTGGTGGACTGGCCCCAGATATTAACCATTCTATGGGAAAACCATTTCCAAGTCCCAAGAAATTCCTGGCTGCCAAATGTCCTTTTTTTTTTTTTTTTTTTGTGGTATGCGGGCCTCTCACTGTTGTGGCCCCTCCCATTGCAGAGCACAGGCTCCGGATGCGCAGGCCCAGCAGCCATGGCTCACGGGCCCAGCAGCTCCGCGGCATGTGGGATCTTCCCGGACCGGGGCAGGAACCCGCGTCCCCTGCATCGGCAGGCGGACTCTCAACCACTGCGCCACCAGGGAAGCCCCTGACTTTTTACCTTTTTAATCTGCTTCTCTGAAGCTCTTTCTAAACACTTTCAGTAGTGACTTCCCCACCTCACTCTCAATTTCCACAGCATTTATTGGTTACTCTTTTATATGCCTTTCTTTTCTTTTTAAAAGAGTAATTTTTTAATTAAAAAATTTTAACTAGAATATAATATACAATTTTAGAAGAGAAATCTGTTAAGAGGCATCAAACATAGTAACTAACACCGTTGCACAGCCATTTATAGTTTAACTGAATTCCTTGAGTTTGCTTTAAAATAAGGTATTACCGAATTTTAGTGAATCTCTAAAACTCTAATTAACCACGTAAAACTCTAAACCCCTCTTTTGTGTAACTGAAAAATCTATGCACTATCACTAAGATATATTTTTCCCCAACGTGAACTCTTGAGTCTTTAAATAACAAGGTCCTACTGTATACCACAGGGAACTATATTCAATATCCTGTAATAAACCATAATGGAAAAGAATATGTTAAAGAATATATAGGGGCTTCCCTGGTGGCGCAGTGGTTGAGAGTCCGCCTGCCGATGCAGGGGACACTGGTTAATGCCCCGGTCCGGGAAGATCCCACATGTCGCGGAGCGGTTGGGCCCGTGAGCCATGGCCACTGAGCCTGCACGTTTGGAGCCTGTGCTCTGCAACGGGAGAGGCCACAACAGTGAGAGGCCCGCATACAGAAAAAAAAAAAAAAAAAAAAAAGAATATATATATATATATATATATATATATATATATATATATATATAAAACTAAATCACTTTGCTGTAGAGCAGAAATTAACATGTTATAAATCAACTAAGCTTCAATAAAGTAAGTTTAAAAAATGATGGATTGAGTATGGAGTGGTTATTAATTAAATCCAATAATTCAGCACTTCCATCTATAGAGAGTATAGAAGGGACCCACGTGGGGGGACATGTTGAAGAGAGCTTTCTGAGCATGTTTCCTCTGTAAAATTGAACTAGTTGATCTCTAGGGTAAGACTTTCCTAATCTGGAAAATGCCACAGAAAGTGGATCTTGGGATAGAGGCCTCAGTTCTCCCATTCACTTTGTTTATGTAAACAGCACCATGTTTATGCCCACAGTATCAGTTTACTGTCACAAAGGGGAAAACAATGAGTAGTATTGAATTTGGCTTAGTCCAAGCACTTCCTTTCAGAACGTTGCTCTTCCTCTTTTGACCACAGGGGGGAGTATTGGGATCATTTAAAGGTGTTTAACAGTCCCTCACAAGAGACAGAAAGACTTGAGTAACACAAAGTGTTGTCTGAGTCTTTTCAGGATTGGTTTTCTTAAGATGAAATTTCTTTCACAATATGTGTTTACAGAAAGCAGATGAAAGGGAACCCGATCTTCTTTTAATGATTTGATACAAGTTTCCTTTAATGTGTAACCTAAAAATAGAAGCAAAAATATCTACCTGAATTAATGGAAAATTAATTTTTTTAAATTGAAGTATAGTTTATTTACTCTATTGTGTTAGTTTCAGGTGTACAGCATAGTGATTCAGTGTTTTTTAAGCTTACACTTCATTATAGGTTATTACAAGATAATGAGTATAATTTCCTGTGCTGTACAGTACATCCTTGTTGCTTATCTATCTTGTACATAGTAGTTTGTATCTGTTAATCCCATACTCCTAATTTATCCTTCCCCCCTTCTCTCTCCCTTTGTTAACCACAATTTTGTTTTCTATATCTGTGAGTCTTTTTTGCTTGTACATTCATTTGTATTATTCTTTAGATTCCACATGTAAGTGGTATACAATATTTGCCTTTTTCTGTCTGACTTATTTCACTAAGCGTACTATTCTCTGAGTCCATCCACATTGCTGCAAATGGCAGTATTTCATTCTTTTTTATGGATGAGTAATATTCCATTGTATATATGTACCACATCTTCTTAAGCCAATCATCTGTTGATGGACACTTGGGTTGCTTCCATGTCTTGGCTACTATAAGTAGTGCTGCTGTGAACACTGGGGTACATGTATTTTTTTTGAATTAGTATTTTCATTTTTTCTGGATATATACCCAGGAATAAAATTGCTGGACCATATGGTAGTTCTATTTTTAGTTTTTTAAGGAACCTCCATAATGTTTTCCATAGTGGCTGCACCAATTTACATTCCCAGCAACAGTGTACAAGAGTTCTGTTTTCTCCACATCCTCACCAACATTTGTAATCTGTAGACTTTTTGATGATAGCCATTCTGACAGGTGTGAGGTGATACTTCATTGTGGTTTGGATTTGCATTTCTCAAGTAATTAGAGATATTGAGCATCTCTTCATGTGCCTGTTAGCCATCTGTATGTCTTTGATGTTTAGCAGTGTAATTTTATCTTATAATACCACAATGAGGAAAGATGTGAAATAATTTTGTTTGGTCTAGAGTGAGAACTTGCAAACATACTATGTTAAGTAATACCCTATGAACTTGGAAGCACCCTTTTTCAATAAGGTATAAAAGGACCCTAGTTTTGATATAAGTACTCTCATAATTTAGTTGATAAGATTTTAGGTACAGTTCCTGGGGCTTATTTAAAATTACCATGTTTCATTTGCAGAATATATGATTTGCTAATTTATTTGTATTTCAAGGAATTAAATCTTGAAAAATGCCTTTGTTTTGGACTAACATTCTTAAGTGTCATAATTTGTTGCTCCTAAATTTCTAATATGTGCCTATATAATATTTTATGTTGTATATTAGTACAATAAAACACCCTGCTTTTCCCATTTTTTTTTAGTGAAAATAGTTTACTCTATATAAACAATATTGTGAAACTATAGTGGCAGAATAAAATCATAAATTTGACCCCTTAGAGATATGTAACATCTCTTTTGTTCATAAAATCTAGTTGTTTTCAAAGATACTCTTTACTAACATGCTTTTAAATTTAGTTTAAATATCTCCTTGTTTCTTTTAAATGTTTGTGGCTAATACTATGTATGCTTTTGTTCATGTTCAAAGAAGGTTGTATGTTTTGACATATGTTTTTCTTTTTAAGGTTGCATTTTGGACATTTGCATTTGTCCTCTCTCATCCCAATATCCACAGGACCATTATGGAAGGCATATCATCTGTGTTTGGCACAGCAGGTACTAAAACTGAATTAAATTGCATAATTGAAGAGATATCTAATAATGTGTGCTTGTCACACATTATGGGCAAAGTTAAATGCCCATAATTTAATAGAATTTCAAAGCAGTCCAAATTGAACATAATTTGTTATATGCTTCAGGATATAAATTGATCAGGTAGGATCCTAGAATTTAATTACTGTCAAGGATTTTAGAAGTCACCTGGACCAACTCCCTTATTTTCCAAATGATGAAACAGAGGTCGTGACTTGCTTAAATTCCCTATTTAAACATAAGTGTATAATGCACAGGGTTTTTCTTCTAATCTCTTAGCCCCTTGCCTCAATTGAACTACAAGTCATAGTTTTGGAATTCAGGGTTTTCCAGATTTTATGAAAGTAATATGGTGCATATTCCATGTATTTCTTAACAGTATTAATGGGATATGGATGTCAGGTAAGGCTACACCACCAAAGGAATATTTTCAAAGTCACAGTTTTTAGAGGTTTAGTGGGTTAGAACTGCAGGTAGAGATTGCTACCTTGCCCTTTTTGGTCCAGATTTGCACTCATCAATTATCGTCAGTTTTAAAAAGCAGAAATAAGCTTGAATGGAGTAGTTTCCACTAGTTTATTCAGCATAAATTGACCTGTTTGGGAGTAGATTTTTTTTTTAAAAACCCTTTAATATGTCAAATTATATATTCTGATGTAAAAAAATAATAAATGACTTGGTTTTCTTGGAAGAACACAATATAATAGTAAGACAAAAGACTGTGATGCCAACTAACAATTATCCCTCCTCTCCTTCATGATTGCTGAACATATTTTATTGGATTTTTAAATTTATTTTGACTGCTTCTTATTGAGTTAAACCAAAAATCAAATTGGCTTGGTCAACATGGATATTGAAGCCATACCGTCTCTGAGCCTTGAGTGTGAATCACCAGACACTAGGTTGTATTTCACAGAAGTGGTGAGCATTAGAATCATTGAGTACCAACAGTGCTAACAAGTTAGATTCTGGAGATACACTGGTGGATGTAAGAGAAGATGACTTGCCTTTATAGAGCTTACATCTACAAAGCTAATGGAAATGTGCCTGCCTGCGTGTCTACAAATGACAAAAGGAATATGTTCTTGATCATCACATGCTCTATCTTACCAGAGTCTGCTCCTGACATAGGGTTCTCCAAATTCCTGGTCTTTAAGAAATAAAAAGGTAGTGATGGGGATGGTTGGGATAATATGGGGAGCCTATCTGACCCAAAGGCCACAACAGAAGCCTTACATTAATTGAAATTTCTACTGTGCTTGAATGTTGAACTCTTGAACACAGTTCTAGTGGAGAAAGACAAAACTTTCCCCCTTTTTCTATATTCTTGTTTATTTTTAGAACCTATTGTTCTCCTCTGACAGAAAAATTCTCCTTCAAGTAGTAGTACTGGTGTACTAGCTATACTATATCAGTGCTTTCAGTTTATAAAAGATCAAACGTTTTTGCCATGCTTATACAGAAGCAGTTCAGATCAATTCAAGCATAAGATGTAGCAGCTCAAGAATTTAGATATTGTGAGTGAATGCCACAGATCTTTGGAGGTTGCTATCAAGGGAGATATCCATATGCCCATACAAAGGATCCTGTCAAAGGAAGGACATTAAAGTGCATGAAATAAGAATCAGACTGAGTATGGCATTTCTCCCATTCTTTTGCTCTTTTCTTTTTTTTTAAAAAAAAGTTAATTTATTTGGCTGCACCAGGTCTTAGTTCCAGCAGGCAGGATCTAGTTCCCTGACCAGGGATTGAACCTGGGCCCTCTGCGTTGGGAGCGCGGAGTTTTAACAACTGGACCACCAGGGAAGTCCCTCTTATGCTCTTTTCTATTACAAGATTACCTTTTCCTTCTTTGAAGATGTTTTTAGTGAACTTCTAACTCAGCATCTCTCTAGCCTCAATACTCACCGCTAGAGCCCATCTCGGACACTTTGCCCAACTTCCTTATAAAATAAGTGTGAGGGTAAAAGCTGCTGTTGAATACTTGGTCTTTTGTATCTGGCTTCTTTCACTTAGTCTAATATTATATTTTGTATGTTGATGTTTTAAGTTAGTTGATTTTCAGATGTTAAACCCCCTTGTGTTCCTGAGATAAATTATTAGTTATGGTGTATAATTCATATAAAACATATGACTTTATATATGTTGCTGGGTTCAGTTTGTTAGTACTTTGTTGAGGAATTTTGCATCTATATTAATAAGACATTGATTTATAGTTTTCTTTCTTGTGATATCTTTGTCTGGTTTTGGTATCAGAATAATTTTGACTTTATAGAATGACTTCAGAAGTATTTCCCTCCTCTTTTATTTTTTGGAAGAGTTTGTGAAGGATTGATGTTAATTCTTCTGTAACCATATGGTAGAAATCACCAGTGAAGTGATCTGGTCCAGAAATTTTCTTTTTTGAGAAGTTTTTGATTAATTCAATCTCTCCACTTGTTACAGGTCTGCCCAGATTATCTATTTCTTTTTTAAAATTGAGATATAATTGACATACAATATCCTATTAGTTTTGAATGTACAACATAATGATTTGATATATGTATATATTGTGAAATGGTTACCACAATAAATTTAGTTAACATCCATCACCACACATAGTTACAATTTTTTTCTTGTGATGAGAACTTTTAAGATCTACTATCTCACCAACTTTCAAATATATCATACAGTATTATTAACTATAGTCACGATGCTGTACATTACATCACCAGAAAAATATGGAATGCTTCACATATTTTAGTGTCATCCTTGCACAGGGGCCATGTTAATCTTCCCTGTATCTTTGCAAATTTTAGCATGTGCGCTGCTGAAGTGAGAACTATATATTTCTTCTTGAGTCAGTTTTGGAGTTTGTGTCTTTTTAGGAGTTTATCCATTTCATGTAGGTTATTTAACTTGTTGGCATACAACTGTTCCTAGTTTTCCCCATAATCTTCTTTATTTCTGTAAGCTCACTAGGAAAACCTCTCCCTCATTCTTAATTTTAGTAATTTATGTCCTCTTTCTTTTTCTCTTGGTCAGTGTAGCTAACAGGTTATCAATTTTGTTTTCAAAGAACTAACTTGATTTTATTGATTTGTTTGATCTTATTTTTTCTATTGATTTTCTGTTCTCTATTTCATTTATTTCTGTTCCAATCTTTATTATTTATAATTTCTATCTCCTTATCAATATTCTCTATTTCGTTCTTTAGACATGATTAATTATTTGAATATATTTAAAATATCTGATTTATAAGTGTTTCTTTAGTAAATCCAATACCTGAGTTTCTTCAGGGCTAGTTTCTATTGAGTGCTTTTTCCCTGTGTGGTCTATATGTTCTTGTTGCATGTCATATTTCATATTTTTTGTCATGTGTCTTACAATTTTTAAATTTTGTCCAATTTAAAGCTGGACATTTAAAATAATATAATGTGGTAATTCTGGAAATGAGATTCTCCTCTCTGCTCAGGGTTTCTTATTATTGCTGCTTGTTATTCTTGCTTGTTTGTTGGTTTACATACGTAAATTCCCAAAATATTTGATGTTGATAAATGCTATGTGAAAAAGAAAACAGAGCAGATTAGGGAGGATCAAGGGTGCCAGAAATAGGGGGAAAGTGGTAGCTTTAAATAGTTGGATCAGAGTTGGCCTTCCTGGAAAGGTGATACTGAGCAAGGACTTGAAGATGGTTAGGCGTTAGAAAACACGTATCTAGAGCTGGTTTGAGTTAGAGACTGCAGGTGTGGCCTCACTGTGTTCTCACAGAATTCTCACAGGCATTAACATTTGGGTCCTATTTAGACTGTGTTTTCAAGCAATTTTCTTTTCTAATTTAGGATTCCCACTGTGAGTATCTGCCCACCAGCAGAAGGTCGTTCAAACTTAAAAACAAACAAAAACAAATAAAAATGCATTTAAAATTTTAAACTGGTTGCATTTGGCCCTTTTCACCTTCTTGTGTTAATTTATGGTAGCATATACAGCACTCTTGTTTGTTTTTGTGTTGTTTTTTTTTGCATGTGTGTATTGTTTTTGTTTTTTAGTGGCCATTCAGTTTTGTTTTTTGGTTTTTTTTTTTGCGGTACGCGGGCCTCTCACTGTTGTGGCCTCTCCCGTTGCAGAGCACAGGCTCCAGGCGCGCAGGCTCAGCGGCCATGTCTCACGGGCCCATCTGCTCCGCGGCATGTGGGATCTTCCCGGACCGGGGCACGAACCCGTGTCCCCTGCATCAGCAGGTGGACTCTCAACCACTGCGCCACCAGAGAAGCCCGGCCATTCAGTTTTATTGCACATTTATTTAAGGGAAAAATTAGTAAATTTTTTTCTGTTAATTTACAAGGAATCAGGTTAGTTAACAGAAATGCACCTGCATAGAAACAGTTCCTGTCTTACATAAAATCACAATTTGTGGATCATAAAAACACACTACAAAATTTTCATGGGATAAAAGTCAGAAATTTGATTCATAGCTTTCAATCCTGTCACTCACTAATTGTGTGATTTTGGATAAAAGAGAAAATTTACTCAGAGCCAACCAATAACGTTTCTTGACACCACTGTTTTCTGATTTAGCAGCAATCCTGCCTGGGGACAGACCAACACTGTCAAGTGACCAGATGCTATTACCTGGTGACACTAACTTAATGGTTACACTCACCATGCACTGGTGAGAAAAGATTTCACCTCTGCTCATAATTATAAACAAGCATAAAAACCAGCAGAGTGATAAATGAGGCTCAGATCCTATGATGATGTTCTAGGCAAATTCCATGTTGTTTGCATTATTTTAATTAGTTCATCAGTTTTACTTCGTTGCATTTAAACATTTTCATTTATTCTTGAAATCGTCTCTGTAGTCACCTCTTACCCATGTTATAACGTATTCAACTTTTATCCACTTGGATGTGTCCCAGTACCATCTAGATAACCCATAGCAACATCCTTGGAGGATTCCATCATGGCATATTAAAGACCTGAGTCCCTCCAGCTAACTGAAGAAACTCACTCTTGTTACCCCTCTGCAGCCTGCCAGGGCTCAATGGCTGATAGCCAAAGTTGTGTCTATGATAGAGTCTTGGCCCTTATACCACATATCGACCAAAATATTGAAGAAAGAGATCAGTAGCAGAGCCAAGGCCACTACAATGGAGTTATGAATGGAGAAAAGTTATTTTATTTAAAAAAATTCTCTCCATTCCCATTCCTAGCTGGACAATATGAACCTAATTTGGAGATTTTGGAGGCTCTGGCATATGATACAGGAAATTCCTTACATAGCCTCATTTTCCTCTGCTAGACCAGATTTTAAAAATCCTGGAATAAACTCAGAAAACATTAAATTATGCCAGAGCTTTTCACAAACTACTTCTCATCCATTGACCTTGCAGAATATATGTAGATTACCTAAGAAAGTGTTTATAAATGCAGGAGATTTCATTGGAAACCCACTCCAAATATATAATTTTCTTGTCCTCTTTTCCCTTTGGCCTTAATGACCAAGATGGTGTCATTTTGGAGCTCACAACTGGTTACTTTCCAATCCACTAATCCAGGCACAAAGACAAGGGTGAAACTTGTGTGGTTGATATCTGGCCCCTGAGAGGTTTCCCAGGAGGCTACATTCCTTCCATTATTTTCTGCCTATATAATACCTGAAATGTGTCTTGTGACACTGTAACCCGGGAGATTTTGTGTGAAGTCATTCTGTCTTCATTTATTGCCTAGCTTCAGCAGGTGGAAAGAGATACCTCTGATAGCTGTAGATTATTTACAAGCTTAGAGATCGGTCCTACTCTGGCAGTTCTCATTTTATTAAGTCTTTCACTATCTCACCCCAGTGTAGCACAGTTAATCTGCTTTGTTTATTCTCTACATTTTTCATTCAGACACAGTTCTTTTCCCTGAGTGTTCTGTTGGAGAATTATTCAGGCATTTAGATAATCTTTTTCCCTCTTTAGAAAATAATGAGATAAAGGTATTCAAGCCAGGTTGACATCTCTCCAGAGAACACAATCCAAAAATTTAGAATTATTATGCAGAGTTTATAAAGAAAGGGTATTTCTAGATCTAAATTGATTTTACCTGTTACTGTTTACCCATTGTTGTCTTTTTTTCATCAATATCTCTACCTTTTATATATTATAAATTGGACTATGTTCTTTATTCCTTGAAGAAACTATCATAATTATGAAGCAGGCTTCATTTTATATTCTAGTAGAAGAGGAACTGATAATCTCTTTTTAATATATGAAAGAAATATTTCTGCAAATAACATAGGGTACTGTTTTTTTAGAGGAGAATCTTATTTGGTTGTGTTGGTATAGTGGCATTAATCTTTTCTCGAAATGATTGAATGAGATTTGGTATATTTTTATATGTGCGTTGACAGATGGAAGAAAGGGTGGGGAGGGTCAGTCTTTTGATTCTTGACTCTGTCTTCCATCCATTTTAATAACCTGTTCTGAGCACTATTGTAGCCCTTGGTATCTTTCTCAATTCACTGTTATAGCTGCCTCTTTCATTCTTGGTCTGTAGTTATGAACATCACACTGAAGCTGCTGATCAGAGTCTACCCCCGAAAGGTTATTGCTTATAATTTTCCATAGGTGTCAAGCAGAGTGCCAGACACTGGTTATCAATCCCAGGGGAGGACTCTAAACACTTCTGCTCACTGCATCTTGGTATCAAAGTTGCCAAGGAAAACACAATGCTGTCAGGCACTGGATGCAACAATGCTAAACTCGGGCTTCCCTGGTGGTGCAGTGGTTGAGAGTCTGCCTGCCAATGCAGGGGACACGGGTTCGTGTCCCGGTCCAGGAAGATCCCACATGCCGCAGAGCGGCTGAGCCCGTGAGCCATGGCTGCTGAGCCTGTGTGTCCGGAGCCTGTGCTCCGCAGCGGGAGAGGCCACAACAGTGAGAGGCCCGTGTACCGCAAAAAAAATAAAAAACAATGCTAAACTCACGTAGAGAAGAAAGAGAGCAAGATCAGCTTCAGGAATGGGTGTCAGTCCCCCATCACCAGGATGTCTCTCTCCCTGTGGGAGACGCAGGGAAATTGGCCACTGCATATCCCTCTCACACCGCAGTGGAAGGAACCCTGTCCCTTTTCCTAGGAGGGCAGATGTAACAGTGGGGTTGGACAGGTGCCGTATTCTGCACATACTTTAAGCAGAGACAGAAGAGTACTCTCTGACCCTGAAACAAGGAAAGATATTCCCACACAAGGTGATGCACCTGGCACAGGCAGTGTAGAGGGTGTGTGGGCCCTTTGTCTCCTGGTGAGGAAGTGTTCCAGGCCCAAGGCCCACCCTTCCACAGCTGAGTTTGGGCTGAAAGACTGAGCATGAGACCCGCTTTTCCCAGCAATAGGAATATATGTCTGATAATCAAAATTCATCCTACATCCTTCAGATGCCAAAAAGTTTTATCCACCCCTGGAAAAGTCTGAAGAACCAGAGCTGGAAGTTCAGAAATGACTGAGGTGTTTGGAAGCAGCTAGTGACTAGAGAGGGAGAATTGAGGGAGCTGCGACCTGCCAGGCTCCAGCTACAGTCCCTAAACCCCTAATGCCCATATTCACTGTCCATGGACAGTCTCTAGGCTTATTCTCTGCTTTTCCCAGCCTGTATCCACCACAAATACCTTAAGCTGTTTGTAAGTCTTCCTTTCCACTTTCCATCTGTCCTTCCTGTTTATTTAACTGGTATTTCTCTTACATAAAGACATTGAGGACAGGTTGAGGACAGGACCTAGAGGGAGGAAACTATAGCATTTAAAAATATACGTATTTTAAGGCTTCCCTGGTGGCACAGTGGTTGAGAGTCCGCCTGCCGATGCAGGGGACACAGGTTCGTGCCCCGGTCTGGGAGGATCCCACATGCAGCGGAGCAGCTGGGCCTGTGAGCCATGGCCGCTGAGCCTATGTGTCCGGAGCCTGTGCTCCGCAACGGGAGAGGCCACAGCAGTGAGAGGCCCATGTACCACAGGAAAAAAACAAACAAACAAACATATTTTAAAAAACCAATATTTAAAAAAACAATCTAAATAAAGAAAAACCCATATCATGTTCCTATACAGGAAGGCTTAATATCATGAAAATGCCAACCACTTTCAAATTAATATATATTTAATTAATTATAAGGAGAATTCCAATGGTTTTGGTGGGGAGGGAATTAACAAAATGACTTAAATATTTTTTGAAGAATAAGTGTGACTACAAATCAAGATTAATCGAAGTGTAAATTGGTAAGGCCATATTTGCCCTACCAGATAGTAAAACTTATTATATAAGTTGCTATAACAAAAGAGTACACGACTGGCACAGGACATAATTGATCATCATGGCCCTTATTTGCTTCCCTTTTGCCAAAAAAAGCAAATTCAGAATCTTTTCTTTCAAAGGTAAAAAAAAAATTACAGGAAAAAGTCACTTTTCTATTTTGTTTCATATTCTTGAGGCAAAAGTTTCTAAACTGTCAACATTTGCAATGAGTTAATATCCTAGAATCCTGCAGTCACTTGGGAGACTACATTTATAGTCAGTTTATAGGGAACAGCAGTGAACTAAAAAGCATGTAACTCCATAGCCTAGCATATACTTCATAATCTTTCATCTACTCTCATCTTCTTTCTCTTGACTTTTAAAAAAATTTATTATTATTATTATTTTTTTGCAGTATGCGGGCCTCTCACTGTTGTGGCCTCTCCCGTTGCGGAGCACAGGCTCTGGACGCGCAGGCTCAGCAGCCATGGCTCACGGGCCCAGCCGCTCTGCGGCATGTGGGATCCTCCCGGACCGGGGCACGAACCCGTGTCCCCTGCATCGACAGGCAGACTCTCAACCACTGCGCCACCAGGGAAGCCCTCTCTTGACTTTTTAAAAATAAATTTAACTTAATATCTTTCTTACAGAATTTTGTCTCACAGAACATGTTCAGTAGTGGATGTGTACAGTAATGGACATGCATAATAATAAAGGAAGTTAGTATTTTATAAGGAATAAAATGCAAAGTGTACACCTTTTTTCTCTATCAAAGAAACATTTAGGAGTGCCAGATTAACATGGCAGAGTAGGAAGATCCTGAGCTCCCCTCCTCCCATGGACACACCAAAACCACAACTACAAGTAGAATGATTATCTCTGAGAATGACCTGAAGACTAGCAGAACAGATTTTCTACAACTAAGAATGTAAACAGAATGCCATGTCAAGATGGGTAGGAGGGTCAAAGATGCAGTCTAGACAGAACCCATACCCCCAGCGTGGTGACCCACATGTGGGAGGGATAGCACAACTGTGGAGGTGCCCACTTCACAGTGAGGGGGTCCAAGGCCATATGGGGATCCTCAGCTCGGGGACCTGCACAGGGAAGATGAGCTCCCATAACATCTGGCTTTGAACACCAGTGGGGTTTACATTTGGGAGAGCTGGAGGGCTATGGGAAACCAAGACTCTGCTCTTAAAGGGTGCACACACAAACTCACTTACTCTGAGTACCAGCACAGAGGCAGGAGAATGTGAGGGGTACCTGGGTCATATGCTGCAGGAGGTTCCCTGAACAATTTGGGGGTGAGTGCTGGAGGGGTAGAGATATGGTGGAATTTTCTCCAGGGTTGAAGGCACTGGCCAATGCCATTTTTTTTTTTTTTTTTTTACCTCTCCTTCCACCATCTGGCCCAGTACTGGCAGGCAACATTTCTGTCCCTCTCCATCAACTAGCTAACAC
Organism: Mesoplodon densirostris; assembly: GCF_025265405.1. Lineage (NCBI taxonomy): Eukaryota > Metazoa > Chordata > Mammalia > Artiodactyla > Ziphiidae > Mesoplodon > Mesoplodon densirostris. The sequence continues at coordinate 29,365,000 of NC_082670.1, forward strand.
CATGTGCCCCACGCCAACGTTCTCCTGAGGACCCACCCTTCCCATCCCACCCTCCCCAGCCAGCCCCTTCAAAGCAGCCCCTGCCCCACCTGGCAGGTGGCCTCAGCTGGCCCCAGCAACTGTACAAAGTGGCTCCACCTCTGAGGGGCGGGGGGGCACCCTGCATGCCATGAACCCACAGCAGCCACAGCAGAGCCACACAGCCAGCCAGGGCACAGTTGCAATCCAACCACACAGGAGGATGCACACAGCACACATGTGGGACATCCCAGGAGCATCTGGCTCTAGTGGTCAAGAGGGATTGCACCCCTGTGCCCCATAGGACACCTTATACATAAGCCTGCTGTTTCAAGAACAGGAGATACAGCTGATCTACTTAATGCATAGAAATAGGCACAGAGGGTTGGGCAAATGAAAAGATAAAGGAATATCTTCCAAACAAAAGAAAAAGATAAAAACCTCAGAAAAAGAGCTAAATGAAACCAAGAGCAATTTACCAGATAAAGAGTTCAAAATTATAGGCATAAAAATGTTCACCGAAGTTGGGAGAAGAATGGATGAACTCAGTGAAAACTTGAAAAGGCAAATAGAAGATATGAAAAAAGACCCAATCAGAGGGCTTCCCTGGTGGCGCAGCGGTTGAGAGTCCGCCTGCCAATGCAGGGAACATGGGTTCGTGCCCCAGTCCGGGAAGATCCCACATGCCGTGGAGCGGCTAGGCCCCTGAGCCATGGCCGCTGAGCCTGCACGTCCGGAGCCTGTGCTCCGCAACGGGAGAGGCCACAACAGTGAGAGGCCCACGTACCACCAAAAAAAAAAAAAAAAAAAAAAAAAGACCCAATCAGAACTGAAGAATACAATAACTGAAATAGAACATACACTAGAGGGAATCAGCAGCAGATTAGACAATGCAGAAGAATGGATCAGCAATCTGGAAAACAGGGTAGTGGAAATCACCCAATCAGAACAGCAAAAAGAAAAAAAGAATAAAAACCAACGAGGAGGGCTTCCCTGGTGGCGCAGTGGTTGAGAATCTGCCTGCTAATGCAGGGGACACAGGTTCGAGCCCTGCTTTGGGAGGATCCCACACACTGTGGAGCAACTAGGCCCGTGAGCCACATTTACTGAGCCTGCGCTTCTGGAGGCTATGCTCCGCAACAAGAGAGCCCGCGATAGTGAGAGGCCCGCTCACCGCGATGAAGAGTGGTCCCCGCTTGCCACAACTAGAGAAAGCCCTTGCACAGAAACAAAGACCCAACACAGCAACATCCTAAAAAAAACAAAAAACAAAAAACAATGAGGATAGTTTAAGAGATCTCTGGGACAACTACAAGCATACTAACATTTACATTATAGGGGTCACAGAGGAGAAAAGAGAGAGAAAGGGACAGATAACCTATTTGAAGAAATAATGGCTGAAAACTTCCCTAACCTGGTGAAGGGAACAGACAGACAAGTCCAGGAAGCAGAGGGAGTTCCAAACAAGATGAACCAAAGACACCCACACCAAGACACATTATAATTAAAATGTCAAAAGTTAAAGACAAAGAGAGAATCTTAAAAGTTTCACAATATTTCTTTTCACATTTGAAAGAATATTGCAGAAAGGGGTTTATTGCTGTCTCCTTTTGGGAGACAAGTCACCAAACTAATTTTCATCTCACTAAAAATTTCCAGAAATTTGTAACCAGTACATTCTCATTGCCTGTAAATAACTGTTATAGGATCATTGGACATATAAAATGTATTGTAAATGATATCTACTTCAGGACATTTTATCCTTTCTTACTCTTTCTGAGGTGTGAATGTAGCTTTCTTCTTAGAAGAAAACAGCAGTTTTGTAAATATCCCTGGAATAGAGATATAATATTTTAATTGAATATTTGAACATTACTTATCATATTCAAAAATTTTTTTAATTCCTGAAATGAAGGAAAGGATGTAAGATACTTATTTTATATTCCTCTGGAATACTGTAAATTTTATTTACTATTTCTCTTTAGCTTTGTCTCTGTTCTTTAAAAACTGACTTTTTTTTTCAGGAGCTTATCTTGAGGTCTCTGCTTGAGAAAATATGCCAGAAAACTCGTTTCCTATTATTCTCTGTCAGCAATTGATGTCTCTGCTTCCTTGCTTTTTAAGAGAAATCATAGAAATGCTGGATTTTTTCAAAGCTGTTACATCATTTCCCCAAATAACAGTATAAACACCAACTTCTGTTATTTGATATTGCTTTTTAGCAAAATTATAAAATTTGGGAAGCAAATTTCATGACCAAATTTTGGTAGGAATCATTGCTTAAGGTTATTACATCAGATTCTTTATTTTTCAGCCTTTATCTCATGCATTTTTTATCCCAATTCACTGTCCTTCATGTGTACTATGCCTTTTGCACACACCTTAATTTTAAACATTTTAAATAAGCTGTTCTGTGAATATGAAAGACAACGTCTGTGAAGGAAGACAACCTCACAGTATAGAACAGCAAACAGAACTGAGAATCCCTGCTTTCAAAAGTAAATAAAGAGGTGGTAGAATGTGTAGGGATGCACTCTTTAGATTTCAGTGGAGTATATTCTTTGCTTCACTTCTCTGTGTGTCCCTTGGTAGACATACACCTGTCTTCCATTTGTGGGGAAGCACAGGGCCTCCTCAGTATTCATCCCCACCTTCTGATTCAATCTCCTCAGAATTATGTCTCCAGAGGTATGAATGACTCGGCAAATGCCTGTCATTCTCCTTTTTTTCACAAAACATGGATTATTTTCCCAAAATGATTAGTTAAATCTTGATATAATGTTACTTCAGGACTGTAGGAACAGAATTTTTGTACTTTATGTATTTATTTATTGAATCAATGTGTGTGTGTGTGTGTGTGTGTGTGTGTGTGAAGGGGAGGGAGCTTGAAATATGAAGAAGACAGAGGAGTCATCTCTCAACAAAGGACCTGCTTTAGTGATCCTGTTTGATTCATGTTCCTTTTTTCTTAGGTCCAATAAATCATATTTTTATAATTAATTTTGGAATTTAAGTTACTTTTCTCTCTGCCTGAGGGAATGCTACTCATCCTTCCAGGCTTAGCTGAAACGCCAGCCCTAGGCAAGAGGGGATGAATGCCACTGAGACTCAAATCCTCTCTTATGAAACTTATATTATAGTTATTTGTATCCAGATATTATTTTGTGTCCTTATGGCCAAGCTCCTTTAAAATAGTGACTGTGTCTTTCTTATTCGTTTCTCCTCTCAGGGGAGGTGCTGGGACCCAGGCAGCAAGGGTAAGGGCTTTTAGTGTAGACAGACATAGGTTTGAAGGCTGCTCCGACACTTTCAAGCTTCTCCTTGGACACATGATAACTTGATAGTTGGCAGATTGTGATGAGGAATAAATGAAGTGGTCCAACATATTGGTGACATTAGATGGTCAATAAATAAGTGTTATTCTCTTCCTATCTCTTATAGCACCTATGCTTGGGCTAACATGTAACAGATATGAAGCAAATATATATTGAGTGAATAAATGGTTGAAGTAGTAGAATTTTAATCTATTACATATCCTTAACAAATATAAGTTACAGTTACTGTGTTCTAACATGCTTGTCATCATGCCTGCGGAAACCCAAAACTATACGGAACATTTTAGAAACATTCTTCACTCTCTCTGAACTCAAGACTCATCCTTTCTTTTATTTGGTTTCAAATATCCTATGATTTGGTTTGACTTTTTTTTTTTTTTTTTGATACGTGGGCCTCTCACTGTTGTGGCCTCTCCCGTTGCGGAGCACAGGCTCCGGACGCTCAGCCTCAGCAGCCATGGCTCACGGGACTAGCCGCTCCACGGCATGTGGGATCTTCCCAGACCGGGGCACGAACCCATGTCCCCTGCATCGGCAGGCGGACTCTCAACCACTGTGCCACCAGGGAAGCCCCTGGTTTGACTTTTATTGCATTTGTGCCAAGAATTAAACAGATGGCTTCTGAATTTTACCCCATAGTTTCTTCCCTGGCTGCCTTTTGTACTGGTCCCCATCTCCATTAGGCCCTAGCCCTTTTGATGATTACCTTGGCATTCTTCCAAGTGGAGCCTTCTAATTTTAGAGTCAAAACACTGGAAGAACAAACCACAGATGTGCATTGAAATATGTACAGTATGGGTACAGAGCCATTTCTAAGAGTTATAATAAGAAAGGTCTTTAACCTAAAGATGTTCTTTGAAAACAGCATCTTTTTCTTTTTCTTTGTCTAGTCTGAGAATACTACCTTAATTTTCCTACATCACACTGGGACTTGAGAAACTAAAAATATTTTTTCGAAACATTTATTTTCCAAGTGTAGTCTACATCTCTTCTACATTTGTAGGTCATAATAGATTTTGTTTTCAACTCAGAACAAGCTTTTGTTTCTTTATTGTATAATACAAAACATTTTTTTGCACTTTATAATTCAATTAGTCTCCTAAGAATAATTCATAAAAAACCTTTTCTCCAAAATAAGGTCAGAAACTTCACTATTACCAGAGTACAAACTTTTTCAAGGCCAGAATTATGCCTGTCTCGTAATAGGTTGGTCACTATGGAGTCACACAGATCTGATTTCAAACACTTAATCTGACCCGTGGTAGTCATTTATCCTTGATCAATTAGAGAAATATTTATTTTCTGTATCTTGTAGCTTCAGTAAAGTAAAATACAAAAAATAAGTAGAGGGATTGTTTGGTGAATTTGTCTAATGTAGATGCTCTAAATAGATTTTTAAAGAGAAAAACCTTTTTTAAAGTAAGATTTAGAATCTGAAGTGTAGGTTACTGCTAATTTCTTTGTAGTGTCCATTCGGCAAGGGCCCTCATTTGCTGGGGTCACCTTGGTTTCCAAGATAAAGGTGAAATTGGTCTGAACTCCCTCCCAGAGTTCTAGGGATCTTTGGAGGGAGAAGTGATGGAGGCGGCCAGCAGTGGAGGCCTGTGCCTCTCGGAGTTTCTCTTGACTTCCAGTCTCGCATTTCTTGATTTCTCCACTTCCGCTCTTCTCCCTTCTGCAGTTCTGCCTCTTTTCCATATTGCATTGCTTCCTGGACATACCCAGATCTTTATTTCCCCAAGTGTTAACTTAAGGTATGTGTTAGCTGAATTTATTAAAATATTAAAAATATAGGACAAGGAAAGGGAAAATTACACAGTAGCCAGAAACAACTTAAAAATTGAGTATATGACATAAAGTTGAATTTTCTCTTCTTAAAAGTCCCATCTGCCATTTCTCCCTTGGAGAGTTTTCCTTAGTTTTCTAATAGGTTGTCGGTCACCTGCCATGTAGACAATGGTCTTCTTTTTCTTTTTTTTTTTCACTCAAGTACACTCTAAAAGAAACTCAGATCCCCTCATACATTTTTAAGTTGTCTTCTAAAATTTATTATCCTGCATTTCAATACCTTCCCTGCTTTTAACTATCTTCAAATATTTTATATCTCATAGAACGGTTTCCTTGCCTGCATGGTGTACCTGTTAACTGTGTGTTCATTTCTTACCTCCTAGACTGAGTGTATTGCAAGAATGCCTTCATTGTTGTAACCCTGGTGGAGGCTGACTCAACTCCTGGCTCTTGCCCAGTGCTCAAAAATCTGTCAAGTTTAATGGAGTGTATAGACGCCCCTATGGGAATTAATAGAACCAGAGCTCAAAAACCCTAGTTCCCAGACTCCACTAACCAGAAACATTTGCTTCTGACTCCTCAGGAATTCCACCTGTACTGACCGAGAAGGTTTCCCAGGCAGCACCCACCCAACCCTCTTCTGCAGGATGGGCTGGCTTTAGGACAAGCCTCATCCAGAGTGAAAGAGAAATGTGGCTGGAGACCCACATTCCACTCTCATCCACTCATGCCCAGTACAGTTGGGAGGAAAATGTGAAAGTTGACTTAAACTGACCATGTTGTTCACTTTTATTAAGCAAGTACTGTCAAAATTGAAAGCTGAGTTGTTTAATTTTCAAAATGTAAACATTTTACTTGAAATATCGTTAATTAAACTGTCTCATTTGACTGAAATCCCTGACCATATGTTGGTCCATAGAAAGAGCAACCGCAATCCTTTTCCACGTGACTACAATCTAAATATTAGCTAAGGTATGCAACTTACAGTAGGAATGTTTGATGTACCTGTGTTTAGAGAGCTCATCATTCCAGATGAAATACATGTGTCCCATCACCCCTTTCCTAATATTCTTTTGGGGCTTTCTGAAATGTATGATTAAAAAGCAAAAGCAAAAACAAAAACAAATCAGCAGGGAAGAGATAGAAGTAGTAAGTCAGGTGGCTTCTCAGATCTCTTACTTCGTACTTTTGATGCCGATCTTTTATTGCTCTTTCCTTAAGTGGAATGAGAATTTGGACAAGAAACAATGAAATGAGTAAAAATTGAACATCTTTCTGACAGGGACTATCTTAGTCATCTGATAGCCATAGGACTGTGAGAACCAAGGTTGAATACCAATCCAGTACATTACAGTAATCAACATTGGTTTAGTTTTATATGCCATACATTTTAACTTGGTAAGAAGAAAATGATAGAAAGAGTCAATAACTTACTAAACTTGGTATGCAAAAGTAATAATAATATTAACACCTGATATCAGAGACAGTATTTAACTTATATAGCTTACATAAAATCATTTTCTGGCCTCTTTAAGTCCATCTTTTTTTTTTTTTTTGATTCTCTTTCCAGGTAAAGATAAGATTAAAGTGTCTGAGGATGACTTGAAGAAACTCCCTCTAATTAAATGGTGTATTTTGGAAACCATTCGTTTAAGAGCCCCTGGAGTCATTACTAGAAAAGTGCTGAAGCCAGTTAAAATTTTGGTGAGCATTGGTTTTGTTTTAAAATAATGAACCTTCTGTGGAAAAAAAGTCGATATTTTGCCCATTTATTATTAGATAATTTCTTAAGTTCCATGAAGTACTATGTGACCCTAAATAGGTTACTAATAAGAGTTGTGCAGCACCAGTTTGTTAATATAGGTATCTATCTATTGGCAACTATTTTAGCTAAAACATAAGCCTTTCATAATCATTTTGGCTATGTGATTCTATATCAGAATTAGTATAATCCTATTTCAATCAGGCAGGAGGGTCGGATAGTGTTTCCTCTGCTGAACCGACCAATGAGTATTACTGAGATGGAATAGGTTGAGGAATTGAGTGTGTGAGGGAAGTCCTTTAGGATAACTGGAAGACAGTTCAGACCACAGATCACAGATACAGGAACAGATAGCAGGAATGCCATGGATAATAGAAACTGATATTAGGAATTAGTGACTGAGTGAGGTCCTCTCTAAGGGCAAAGTAGGAGAATATTCTCAAGTGCACCATGAAAGGTATGTGCATGTGGCAAACGTTCAGTTCAATATCTGGTGAATCATTCAGGCAGAACAAAAAAAAAACATTTTTTAAAGGAATGATTTGGGACCTAAATTATCCAGATAGATTATAATTAGTCAGCCCTCCGCTCTTGTTAGCTTTTTTTCCCACGGCTTAAGAGGGCTTGGATTAAAATCAAGAAAATTTTGTAGTAATAGGATTCAAAAGAGACAAAAAAATCCAAATTTGATACAAGTTGCAACTTGCTAAATCCAAAAACAAACATAGTTTATTTAACTGATCTTATGTAGATTGTAGCATTCAGTTTCAGAGGGATTTTAACAGTTTTTGCTTTTAAATAATCAAATTATCAATTACGTTAAAACTATGACTATAAGAGAATATATATATTTAAATATTTATAAATTTAAATATATATAAATTTATATATGTAGTAAAAGAATATATATATTCTGTATTGAGAGGAAATAGTCAAACAACTTGGTGCAATTAAGTAGAGCAATGTGTTTATTACTTTGAATATTACTATAATTGTTATTGAACTTTTAGTAAGCCTTATTTATATTCTGGGTAGTAGTAAATTAGCTGAAATGCAGAATAGTTATTTGACAAATAAGTGGGTATTTTGATTGTTATTTTAAGCATATAGATCCTATACAAGTTTTGTTAGATTAATACCTAAGTATTTCCGTTATTCTGGGCTTTTGGAAATGGTATTTTTATTCTTTTATTTATTTATTTTAATAAAGTGGGCTTTTCTTTTCTTTTTATTTATTTATTTTCTATTTGGCTGCATTTGGGTCTTTGTTGCTGTGTGTGGGCTTTCTCTAGCTGTGGCGAGCGGGGGCTACTCTCCGTTGCGGTGCGCAGGCTTCTCATTGCAGTGGCTTCCCTTTTTGCAGAGCACGGGCTCTAGGCTCATGGGCTTCAGTAGTTGCGGCACGCGGGCTCCATAGTTGTGGCTCGTGGGCTCTAGAGTGCAGGCTCAGTAGTTGTGGCACACAGGCTTGGTTGCTCTGCGGCATGTGGGATCCTCCCGGACCAGGGTTTGAACCCGTGTCCCCTGCATTGGCAGGCGGATTCCCAACCACTGCCCCACCAGGAAAGCCCTGTAAGTGGCATTTTTTAAAACTTTGATTCTTCATTGTACAATACTTGTCTGTAGGAATATAGTTGATTTTTGTGTGTTGACCTTGTATCTGCAATGTTGTGACATCAATATAGAAACCTAAGTTTCATTACAGTATAAATCTGTCATTAAAATTTTTTTATACATTATTCTTCACATTTCATGCATCTACGGAGTTTTCATATTTATTTCAAGGCCACATTAATAGTACATTGAGTTGATAGCTTAAATATTTAATTATTTCCTGACTCTTGAGAGTTTAGGTAGTTTTCTTTGTTTTTAATATAGTAATTATTTGTACCTTTGTGCCTAGTACATTTTCTTTTTTAAGGATTATCATTGAATTATGTTTTCGTAGTGGATTACTGGTCCAAGGGTATGAACACATTTATGATTCACTGCCTAAAATCCTTTCACAAAACTGGAGTATTTTATAGGTCCAACACCTATGGATTCCCCCAAAAAAATTTTAATTAAAAATGATAGATATCCAAAACAATTTGATAAATTATTTTAAAAATTCATAGTCTCTTACTTCTATTTCCTCACACCCACATGTTCTTCCTAGAGGACATGAGGCTCAGAAGCATCCAAGGCACCTTCCAAGCCCTCGTAGCTGCAGTTATGCCTCTCTTAGTGGTAGAGCAACACCACAAACACGTACTCAGGCTGCTATCATCCCAGAATGTTCCAGCATTTCCTTTCATTATTTTTCACATCTCTTTTTAATATTTGTAAAAGATGCAGTGTTTCCTGTACCTGCTATTTCTTCTGTACACAAAATAAACACTTCCTTTCCTCTTAGGAGGCCCAAACTAATCACTGTGATGTTCACCCTACAGAGTTGAGACTTTAAAAATAATAAATGGAACAGTTTTTTTCTTGTTACACAAGCAAAGTATGGTAATTAAGGGGAAAAAAGACCATAAAAAGAAGCTAAAGGAAGAAATTAAAAATTGCTTAGAATCTTGCAAGTTAGAGATAACCACTATGAACATTTGGTATTATTATAATTTCAGAATTTTTTCCTGTAGTATGTGCATTAAAAAAATAAATTGGGGTCACACAAAGCTAATTTTCTCACAACCTGCTTTTATTTTATTTAATAATAAATCCCAAATAGTTTTCTGTATCAATAAAAGACATCCACATCATTTTGAATTATAGTGTAATCTAATATATGGACATCAAATAAATTTTAAAATCAGTTCAATGTTCTTGAATATGTATGTGACTTCCATTCTTTCACTATTATAAATAGTGCAAAGATTAACATTCCTATAGCTAAATATTTGTGCACATTACTGATTATTTCCTTAGTATAAATTCATATGACTTGGTTCTTTTAAGCTTCAAGTATTTTCTAAAACAGGTGGAATGTCTTTGCTGAACATATTAATATGTTCCCAGGAATTTGGATCATAAAAATCATTTCAGATGGGATCATCTATGTTTTGACCAGTTGGACAACAGGTCAAGATTCCTTGCTATGAATGCTAGAAGTATTCTCCACTGCTCTTTCCTAAGGGAATCTGAACAGGATATTTATTACAGTCTGAACAGAATATTTATTTTTGCTCCTGTAGTCATTCCTTTCTATATTTTTTTGGAATAAGTGAGAATGGACAAACTCTGGTTTCTTTGGTTTACTGTATTCCTTCCTTCTCTTTATTATCAGTATTATCAGTATTTACTATCAGTATTTACTGTATTAGAAACTAAAGCTGAGAAATTGTTAAAATATTTATTTAATAATTCATTTTAAAAATAATAAGAAAACTAATACATATTAAAATAATTGTGTGGGGGGGTTTTTAAGATTTTTTTTTGATGTGCACCATTTTTAAAGTCTTTATTGAATTTGTTACAATATTGCTTCTGTTTTATGTTTCGGTTTTTTGGAGTAAAGCATGTGGGATCTTAGCTCCCTGAGCAGGGATTGAACCCACATGCCCTGCATTGGAAGGCAAAATCTTTTTTTTTTTTTTTTTTTTTTTTTTTTTTGCTGTACGCGGGCCTCTCACTGCTGTGGCCTCTCCCGTTGCGGAGCACAGGCTCCGGACACACAGGCCCCGCGGCCATGGCTCGCGGGCCCAGCCGCTCCGCGGCATGTGGGATCCTCCGGGATCGGGGCACGAACCCGTGTCCCCTGCATCGGCAGGCGGACTCTCAACCACTGCGCCACCAGGGAGGCCCGGAAGGCAAAATCTTAACCACTGGACCACCAGGGAAGTCCCCAGATAGTGTGGTTTTATGTAGCATAACTATATTTTTCAAAACACAAAAAATATAGAAGAACAGCATCATTTTAAGTGTTTGCAAATCTCTCTGATGCCTTCTGCTAATAGAAGAAATCTGAATTCCCATATATGTGTCTGCAGTCAGTTGTTGTGATATATTGTTTCCTATTAATGGAAATGAAGAAGATTCAGCCTCATACAGACATGTGACCAAAAAAGGAAGGAGTATTTTATTAGCCTTTTCAGGTATTTCTGTGGCTATTCTTTGATACTACACTAAAACTCAACAGAGGTACTTTCTTAAAAGTTTGTTGCAATCTGAAAATATATTAATGAATTTTTTGTACTCAGTTACATTAAAATCCATTGGTCTATCCTATACTTTGAATGAGTCTTTTACCCAGGAATGGTTTTTGATCTGGCAGATTCTCTGAAAATGTCTTGGGATGCTCAGAAGACCCTAAGCCACCTTTGAAAGCCACTGTTGTGGAGAGAAGAGGGCTTCTTATGTTTAGGATTAATCAATGGAACCACAAAGCAGATGAACAGACTGTACCATATCAAAATTTAACATGTCCTGTTTTTTAAAGTATAACCTAAATTAAATGTCAGCCAAAAATTAAGAATAAATGTCAGTATAAGTACAATTCAAGGGTTAATAATTTTAATATTTAATGAATTCACAGATCAATAAGTAAAGGACTAATATATATATAGATAAATGAGGATAGGACATGAGCACAGAAGTTTTATAGAAGAAAATAACAACATGGAAAATACTCAGCAAAGACATAAACTTTTAAACAGCAATCAAAAAAAACCTATTTTAAATGTCAGATTAGCAGATGAGAGGGCAATGAAATTGATACTCTCATATATTTAGTTAGAAACATGTCTTGCTACAAAATTTGAGGAAACAATTGAGCAACATGTATTAATAACCTTAGATGTTCCGAAGACATAGGACATGTATATCCCTATGTTTTCTGAACATATATATTAAAAGATTTTATAAGAACAATGCTTTGTGGAAGAAGATGTTTGTGATGGCATTACTTATTATAGCAAAAACAGTAGAGAACGATTGATTAAGAAGCCACTAGAGAGAAAATTATTTTAAATGAGTATACAATATAAAATAATACTTATGCTATAATATCAAGTGAACAATATAAGAGTCAAAAATTATTTATTCAGTAGGGTAAAAACAATATTTATATACTAGGTATTTATGTATGTAAACAATATTTATCAGTATATATAAACAACAAACTATATTTAAAAACAACAATAAAAAAACCACAAAGCTAAACTACTGTTATTAGGTAAAAGTACTGGAGGGAAGTCTAGCCAATTGATAACTGTCTTTTGTTGCCAGCTCTCTCGTTGTTTTCTTTTCTAGTTTTTTCTATTTTTCTGAATTTTCCAAAATGTCTAGAAAGCAGTTTTTATTACACAAAAGAATATACTTTTAATTTTTAAAGTTATATATATATATATATATATATATATATATATATTTTTTTTTTTTTTTTAAACAACTAACACCAACCAAGCTCCTGACCAAGAGCTAGAGAGAAAGAATGTGCTTTGGGACTCCTCTGATGGATGCTTTGCCTTTACAGGACTCCTCTTTTCTTGAAGTAAGTGTCTGCATTCCTTGCACCCACTTTGGTCTTAGCATCCTTCTTGAGTTACAACAGAGAATCCTTCTGCTCTTCCCTCTTCAAGAAAAGCCAGTCTCCGGACTAGCAGATGAAGTTCATCTGGCCTCACAGCATCCCTGTGGGGTGGGCTAGCCAAGTTCACTTCTGTCTACCTGACAGGTGTCATTATTGCCAACACAGAGAAGCTGTGACTTCCACTTCCTAGTGATCTATGCCCTGGTCCTCTGACTGTTTTGCCTCCCTCTTGATCTTTCTCTTCATGTGCCATGTTAACAAGGACAGGACTGTTTGGCCCAGGCATAACGATGTCCGTTTGCTCAGAGGATTCCTTTGATACAACCAGCTCTCACACCCTTTGCTGCCACTCATCCGCCTGGCATTTGCTGCTGCAACAGGAACTTCTGTCTGGTCTCCTCCCTGTTGCTAGCGTGAATGCTGTTCCTGAGGCCGCCTTTGAAGTCTTCCTCTACTACCCTGCTCTGTAGGCTGCAGCAGTCAGCATCTCCACATCACGATCCTAGGTCAGCAGCCACTGAAGAGGGCTGGGGGGAGGGTGGGGGGAGGGGAAGGGCAGCGGCTCCCCCGACTGGATGCCTGGCCCAGGGCTGCCCCCAACCATATCAGGGCCCTCCCCAGCTGATTTCAGAGCCAATCATGACCCCTCTAGCCTCAGTTCCAGCAGAGGTAGAACAAACACACAAGACTGGGATCTCACAGGTCTTTTCCACGTTAAAAATGGTAAGAGGGCATGAGCAAAAGTCTCCCTCTCCTCCTAGCTTGACCTGACGCTCTCCAGCAATCCTGGCACTGAAATGACCAAACTCAAGTAATACTCAGCAACCATTGGAGTCAACAGGGATTCTCTTGGGTTAAAAAATGATGGCCCCTCCCCATACTCCACTCCCTGCTCACATGAAAAGAAATGTTTTCAATTGTGCCATGCTACTGTTCTAGATACGTAAACTTAAAGTAAGTGTTTTGCAGATATCTTGAGGACACTTCAAAATTACACAGGATTAAACAGATGTGGCTTCTGATGCTTGGCAAAGGGAGTTACTAATAAAACGTCTTCAGCTCAGTAGAGACGGTAGCTCTCTAGCGATCTCACACCTTGGGGGTGCTCTTTGTCCTCTGGTACCTGAACAAGGTGATGTAAAGATGATTTTGTGAAATAGTTTTTAGTTCCTGTTATAGTTTATATATCATGAAAATTATTATAATGTGAACGGAGAAGGATCATGCAGACTCTGCTGCTTGAGGAAACATACTGTTTATCATCAGTTTCACAACCTCTGAGACCTCAAATGTGAAACCAACCCAATAAGCCCACAACACTTGCTTTGTCCGATGTCTTCCTAAGCAGTTGTCTTCAACTTCTTTCTGCCCTAACAGCTGCTGCTAGAGTGAAACAAACAAACAGAATCCACTGCTCCTGCCCTGACACTGTCGTCAGCATCCCCAAGGACAGAACATCCACTACCCCTGTTATCAGTGCCAGTATGGCCAGTGTCCTGTCTCAGAGTTAGTTTTTTCTGTTCTAGAACCTGGGAATCCACTGTGGTTTCCGTCATCAAGACCACTTGCAGCAAACTCCAATATCAAATATCAGAAGCTTAGATAGCTAGTGGGAAGCAGCCTCATAGCACAGGGAGATCAGCTCGGTGCTCTGTGACCACCTAGAGGGGTGGGTTAGGGAGGGAGATGCAAGAGGGAAGAGATATGGGAACATATGTATACGTATAACTGATTCACTTTGTTATAAAGCAGAAACTAACACACCATTTTAAAGCAATTATACTCCAATAAAGATGTAAAAAAAAATCAAAAGCTGCATTACAGTGGACTTAGACCAGTTTCTAAAATTTTCACATGTATCTCTATCTTCCTCCATGTAACCAAAGATATATGTATGTATAACTGATCATCAGAATTAGAAATCAGTAATTGCCTACATTGGAAAATAGAAATGATCCATCTAGGAAAGAGATTTTCTCACCATTGATTATACGATGTATATGTCTTCTTTCTAATATGGTAATATGGTTGTAGGATTATTTTTAATGACCCAAGCTCTCATTAAGGCAGATCTCAAAACATGACTTGGAACCATTTTTCTGTTATAGAATTATACCGTTCCTTCTGGTGACTTGTTGATGTTGTCTCCATTTTGGCTACATAGAAATCCAAAGTATTTTCCTGAACCTGACCTGTTCAAGCCTGTAAGTTGTCTCCTTCAGTATACATTGTCCTTGGATTTCTGCCAGGAGTATGAATTCATAAATTAGCTAGGGCTATATCATTAAGCAGCCATATTTCTCTGGTAACTAAGGCTACAAATCACAGACTAGATTTGTAATATAGATGTCATAACATTTACAAATCAGCTAGAAAAGTTTTTGGAATAAGCTTCACCAACTTTAAAATAACTTTTTGTCTGAAACCAGCAGGACATGTTAAAAGTAAATATGCTTGGTTCTGATAGAAGCCATATTTCATGTTCTTCAGGCAATTGCTTCTGTTATTGGTTTCCAAGGAGTACAAAAATAAAAATGAAGCAAATTAAAACTGTGTTCTGCTATTTCTTAGAACTGGGGAGTTACAGGGCTAAACAAAATCTTAAGAGGTCATTTAGTCCATTCTCTGCCTTTAGGTAAAACTGGCAAAAATGGCATCCAGATGAATTAATTCTGCAGACCAAGCTTTCTCCAACAGGGAGGGCTGTCAGTGTCCCATTACTAAATTTATTACCAAGGGCAATTTTATGATGGAGCCTGAGGCCTTATTACAAATATTCTTTCTCTTCTGAGGTCAATTCTGTGGTTGATTTACATTATCATTTACATTTACCACTTAACAAAGTTCTTCTTAAACTTTTTTATTTATTAGTTCCCATTCCAAAAACATAATTGTGGCTGATATTAATAACAGGTTGGAAAAAATTACCAACAACCCTGCAACTTTATATGCAAGGATTAGCTGTACAAGATCATTTTTAGCCTAGAGAAATAAAGTTAAGCTTATTTATATAAGACTGATTTAGAAAAAAAAAATGCTTTCTTCCCACAGGAACGTTGGAAAAAGGCAAATTTAGAGAAGCATGCTTTCTTGGACTGCTTCATGGCATTTGGGAGTGGGAAGTACCAGTGTCCTGGAAGGTCAGTGCGACAGCTGGGGCACATTTATCCAGAAAGTCAGCAGAAAGACGAGGGCTTGGAGGGGGAGAGCTTCAGTTTAATCCCTCTTTTCTCTATTATCAAAACTACAGGGAAATCTAGGAGACCACATTCTGTTTGATTGGCCCTCATATTGTGCGATGTCTTTGTGGGAATGTCTGCAGTGGCTTCTGATAGGAGACCTTGTGAGAATAAAATATTATCGTTGCAGCTGCCAGATGAAAGCTGGGTTTGTGTTTCAAATGCTCAGCTTTCCTATAAGGATAATTTGAAGTGGTTTGAGTTCTACCTTTTTTAAAGATATAGATAGAAGAAGAATATTTCTTGAACAACAACATTAGCACAGACATTTGCTGAGGTTACAGAACATCTTTAACTTTGAGCATGACAGCAGCTTACTGGGTGGTTTTTCTTTATTGAATTAGTTTGGTTCTATAAAAAGTTGCCTTTGATATCTTTTTGAGTTAAATTAATGTGGCACCCAGGCCTCCTCTTCAATGGGATGCCCTGTTCTAGTGCAGATTATTTACTGTTTATTTATTCAAAAAGAAACCTTTCTGAACACCTCACCTGTGCCAGGCCCTCTGCTAGGCCTTAGGGATAGAGCACTGAGGAAGAAGGACATGGTCCCTGACCTCATAAAACTTACAGCCTACATTAAATAAATCCCATTTCCTTGTTGTGATGGTTCTGTTGGAGAAATGTTGGTACCTATTTGTGACAAAATCTCACTCAGTGAACATACAAATCCTTTAAAAATTCTATATTCGCAATATTGTAGTTTCTTAAGGCAATTGTCTTTGTTGTTTGAACATAATTACCAATCCATATTTGCAATTGTGACTTACTCAATAGCATCCGTTCAACTCCTCCTTTGTTTTACGTTTTATAATACCAACTTGCTTTTCATAATTGACACCTCCCCCAAAATGGTTTCAATTAGCCTTAGCCAACCATGGAAATTCTATCTTCCTTCTTAGAAGTTATTCTAGAAGCTGAGGGGTAAGCAGATTTGTGCCTGGTGTTTCCCTGGAGACAACTATTTGTCCTGGGGTAGGTCCTTGACTTAAACTGGCCAATCAGACTGAAAGGAGAGACTTTCTTCTTTCACGTTTAGGAAAGTATATACTGTCCTCTCCCACTGGAAGTGCACAAGCAAGCAGGTAGCTAGCTCCAGTTGTTGCTAAGAGCAAGTTCAAGAGGAATAAGCTTTAGGATGGTTTGGAGTCTGTGGACACAAAGTAGAGATATGTGAAGAGCTTGGTCCATGAGATGTCATGAATCATCAGTTTTGAGGAGCTACTCTACTTCCTGTTATGTTAGATAATAAATGCTTTTTATTAATAATATATATTACATATATATGTAATAAATGTTCACTTATTTTTAAGGCAGCTTGAGTTGGAGGTTTCTTTTTTTTTATTGAAGTATAGTTGATTTAGAATACGTATCAGTTATTTTTTAAATGCCAAAATGAGCATATTTGAGGGAAAAATAAAATGATTAATAGAGTCTAGGAGTTCACATAAGCTTTCATACTTTAATGCTCTTGAATCTCAAGGGTTTTAAACGCCAAGATGCATATTTTAGTAGCAGAAGTTCTAGTCTTTTTTTAAAAATTTTTATTGGACTATAGTTGATTTACAATGTTGTGTTAGTTTCAGGTGTACAGCAAAGTGAATCAGTTATACATATATGTATATCCACTCTTTCAGATTCTTTTCCATACAGGCCATCACAGAGTACTGAGTAGAATTCCTTGTGCTATACAGTAGGTCCTTATTAGTTATCTGTTTTACATATAATAGTGTGTATATGTTAATCCCAATCTCCCAATTTACTCTTGAGTTGGAGGTTTCATTGGTGAGATCTGAAAGCATGCTGACATACCCACCAAAAACCTCCAAAGTTAACATTATAATTGAGTGTCAGATACTTTAAGGGAATAGTATAACCAACAAAACCAAACAATAACTACAAAAACCCATCATGCTCACCCTTTCTCATATTATTTTTACTTTAGAAAAGCAGTTCTTTTTCTTAAAATTAATTAATTTATTTGTTTTTGTTTTTGGCTGCATTGGGTCTTCGTTGCTGCCCGCAGGCTTTCTTTAGCTGCGGCGAGCGGAGGCCACTCCTCCTTGCGGTGTGTGGGCCTCTCATTGCGGTGGCTTCTCTTGTTGCGGAACACAGGCTCTAGGCTCACGGGCTTCAGTAGTTGTGGCTCCCAGGCTCCAGAGTGCAGGCTCAGTAGTTGTGGCACATGGGCTTCGTCGCTCCGCAACATGTGGCATCTTCCCGGGCAGGGATGGAACACGTGTCCCTCATTGGCAGGCAGATTCCTAACCACTGCGCCACCAGGGAAGCCCAGAAAAGCAGTTCTTAAACCAATAATACATTTATTATTTTTGTCACCAATATCAATGTTGTAAGAGTAGGTCTTCTAAAAATGTTAGATATTACTTTTTTTCAGGTCCCTTTATATATATTCCCAGTTGTAACTATAGAGTTTACTATAAGCATCTTTGAAACTGAGCTAGAAGTATTTTAGACCAAGAACTGAAATGCTTTGCAATGAAGCATGTAGTATGGGCCAATGGTCAAGGATTAACTGATGACTATGGTTTCTAAGAGGGGCTATTATGACATTACTGTGATATCTTTTGAGGCTGACAGACATTTGCTTGAGTTTGACAGTAATGGGTACAAAAGAGGGGACCATGATATTTCACCTCAATCAATAGTATATTATTTATACAGAAACTATACATTTTTCAATGTACCAAGCTTATACTATATGTAAGGCAGTGTCCTGGGTACTGCAGAAGCTTTGGGCAAGAGTAAGACATGTTCTCAGCCCTCAGGAGATGATGTCTGGGAGAAGGCGAGGAAGATACCATATCGAGTTCATAAATAACTGCAAGGAACGCAGGGTGAGAGCTGGCCAAGCATCACACTGTGGGGATTCAAGAGAGAGGCTGTATCTGGTCAGGGTGATCTTAGATGATTTTCTTGGGAGAGTGGCTTTTGAAGGGTTGGATGAACTTCCAGACTGAGGGAACAGTGATCGAGGGGTCATTTAGTACAGGGATATGTATGTTAGGGGTTATGGTTTTACTGTTATTGAGACCAGACTACAAGTAGTAGCAAGAAGACAGACTGAAAAGGGACATTGGCCCAACCGGGAAGGCCCTTTAATACCTAGGTACACAGCTCACAAAGCACTAATGAAGTATAAAAAAGTTTTGGGTAGAGCAGACTAGAGTGGGGCATGCTGACATTCCATGTGAGAGACATGAAGTGGTGCAATCTACCAGATTTGGAAGATGATTAGAAACAGTGACCAGGCGAGAGGGAGGATTTGAGGAATGCTGTAGCTTTGAATCTAGGTGGCTGGAAGAGATGGTAGAAATAGAGAAATTAGGAACAGGAGCAATTTTGGGGACAAGATATTAAGTTTTCCTTTGAAAACTTTTGAGTGTGAAGTGATTAAGTTTTCCTTTGAAAACTTTTGAGTGTGAAGTACAGCAAAACATATATCATATAACCAAAATCTACAGGTTAAATATGAATGTTGAATAAATATGACTTAATTTTTAAAAACCTACTTAATCTAGTTTTCTATTAAGCTTCTATTTTTAATAGTCCATAATTTTCCTGTTACTTATTTTAAACAGCCAACTCATGAAACATTTAAAAAAAAAAAAAAAAACAGACAAAACAGAAAATTGTTCAAGAAGGTAAATGACTTCATTTGGACAACATATGCCAAGATAGATCTTTGCACTAGAAAGTTAATCCCACAAACCCTTAGTATAATCCCTAGAAAATTGCACCCATTCTTAGTTTGTGTACCTCGAGCCAATTTATTTTCTCATGTACCAAATACTCAGTGAGTCAGAGAAAGTTGCCCGGGAAGTAGATGACAATCAAAGTTTGTCAAGAAAACAGTCTTGTGGCCTTGCAGCTGTCGCCCCTTGGTGTTCAGGCCACTGAGGCAGTCTGAGAGCCCCTCTCCCAAGTGAACACTAAATAAGAACTCAGTGCTGCCATCAGCTCCCAACCAAAAAGCAGAATGGAAGAACTAGTGTTCCTCCTCAGAATGATAGGAGTTCAGAAAATATATATGGAGGGTGAATCCCTTGCTAGGCACTTCCCTGTAGTGGAAGGGACCCCTTCCCAGTAAATCTACTGCTGGAGAAGTCTAGTGATTTTGCAGAAAAACAAACAGGAGAAAGCACATGAACTACTAGACTTTACCAGCCATGGTAGTATGCGAAATGAAGAGTGGAAATTTTCCTCTTAACTGTGAATGTAGATGGAGGAATAGGACAGGGGATTTCCAGTGGGTGTCTCTGAGAGTTGATGATCTTAGCAGAAAGGGATGTGCTTGCCATCCCCACCCCCTGGAATGCACACCAAAGCCAATAGCCCTGATTTTCCTTGGTTCCCATCCCTGCAAGAGGATCCCAGTTGGCTGTATCATTGTGCTAACTGATATGGGTTAAATTCCAGTGTAAAACAATAGCCCTAATCTTCGGCAAGATAACGCCCTTACAAAGGCATGCTTGGATAAGAAAAGGGTGTGATAAGAGGAAAGCTGCAGTACTTGAGACATGGAAATGAAGCATGGATTCCTCCGGGATGAAAACTGTGATTTCTACTTTTTTGTGTGTTTGGGTTCTTCATGTATCCTAGGGCAGTACAAGGTCATAAAGTCATGGACTTATCTTGAATTACTAATGAAAATCACATTGCTGTTGGAAAATTAATTCAAACATAGGTCCAGCTGATAGTAGGTTAGTAGGACTATTATTCAACCCACCAAATATCTCTTGAGCACCTAGTATTAATATGATTTCCTTCATTCAATAAATATTTATCAATTATATGCTATATGTCAGGGTAGAGCTCTAGGAGTTACCTTGGAAAACAAAATAATGGATGAAGCCCCTTCCCTCAAGGAGCTTATAATTTAACTCAAAACACCTTATTAAACACTAGGGAGATTCAAAGACACATAACATTCCTGAATTGCTTATAATGCAGTTGGAGAGATGAGACATAGCAACATGAAAGACAAGCTCTACTTAATAGCATGAGATGGCACTTGAGAAATGCCAGAGGACTCATCTATATCATAATTGCCATAGGAACTCAGAGGAAAGGGCACTGGAAAAGGCTTTATGGACTAGATGAAAATAATTAGTAAACAACACAAAAGAAAGCATACCTTCCTGAAAGGCAGTGGTATCAAACGTTGAGGGTAGAAAAAAAATTAAGTGCTCACAGGAATGTAATGTACCTACTATATGTTAGTGGTAGCAAGGCAACTCTATATTTAGGGTTTGTGAAGCTCTGAGTACAGTAGTTTCTATATGTTTATTATATTAATGATAATGTAATTTTAATAATTGTGCCTTATTCAGTACAATGTCTTTGCACAATCTTGTATTTGAGAAGCACTATACTTAGAGGTAGCTGATTGCTCTTGAGCAGTGAGCAACACCAGTCCCTCTGGATTTCATGAGAAGTTGCAAATTCAGTTCATTCTGAGGAATTTGTTACATAAACAAATGCATCCCCTCAACTCCAGTTGGTAAATGGAACAGAATGAACTGGATTTACTAATATAATATTGCCCTAACATTTTCACTATGGCCATGCACATGTCCTGGAGGGGATGTGAAAAGGGTCGAGAGTGGGAAGAGCGGATGTAGTTCACTCCAAGACTGGGCGAGGCTGCCAGATCCTTTTATTAACTTCTAGCCATGCTTCTCTCTCCTTTCTGCTTTACTGAGGGGCAGTGACTCACTCAAAGGAGCCCAGAAACCATTGGTGAAACCGCAGTCATTACTTTCCCAGCCATCTCATTCTGACACTTCATGATGAGGCTAAGATTTAAGTCTGTCAAGAACAGAAGCAGCAAATTCCAGAGTGATTTTTTTTAAATTTATTTTTTATACAGCAGGTTCTTGTTAGTTATCTGTTTTATACATATTCGTGTATATATGTCAATCCCAGTCTCCCAATTCATCCGACCACCATCACCCCCCCACCCCTACTTTCCCCCTTTGGTGTCCATAACGTTTGTTCTCTACATCTGCCTTGCAAACTAGAGTGATTTTTGATACTTAGGCCAAAGTGCTTGTAAAATAAAACATGTTCATTTCTGCTCCAAAAATGCCAGAAAGGACCCTCTTTTCCTTTATTTACCAAATAGATCACTAGCCTCTCAGTCGTGCACAGGACACCTGCACAGGATTTGTAGCCGTTGGAGAGAAAAAAAAGGGCACTTTGGGCTAGGTATCTCCCCACCACTTTTTTTTTGTTTGTTTTTCATGGGCTTTCTCCTCTCATCAGACTGAGTTACTGCTCTTTGATAAGTTTGGTCTCTTTGTTTTTCAGAAAGAAGTTTCAGCTCCTAGAAAAAGAGGACTGGCATTAAAACTGTGCTATATCACAATTGCCCATGGGTTATTATCTCTCCATCGTTACTGTCTTCTTCTTCCTTGCTAATTGCCCTAATTTTCATTTGGAGATTCGTGGGATGCTGAGGTCCTATTCCGCCCCCAGGAATAGGAATGAGGCACTGTTCCCTAAGTCAATTCTCACATCCCATCCCTGTGCCCTCCCTCCCTTCCCATAGTGATTGATTTTAGTCTTGCCTTGTGTTTTAAGCAGTACAATTAACTACCAAGTGAAAGTTTCTGTTGAGACTTCTGGGTCAGAAATAATCATTCCCTGTAGGATGTGAATAATGAAGCACTTGGCCCCAGAAACTGTCGGCAGCTATTTTGAGACTATAAAAGCAGGATGAAGTTGGTACCATAGAGCAGAGCAGCAGAGGCGAACTGGCTTCATGGTAACATCGTTGAGCCATTGGAGTGATCTCTGCCTGAGGCCAGCACCAGCTCTAGGTTTTTCAGGTACATAAATCGATACAGTCCCTTCAATACCGAAACCAGTCTAATGGGGTTTTCTGTCACTTGCAACCAAAAGCATCCTAAGTAATATATAATTTCCTTAAATGCAAAAGCTTTCTTTCAAGATCTGTTGAACTCCATGAAATATTGTATTAACATATACTAACCACATCAGTTAATAGCTTTCTAAATAGCTTGGGCTTTGTAAGGGTGGGGGGGAGTTTCATTTACTCTGGGTATATCACCAAAGTAAACAAAAACAAATGTCACTTCTTAAATTTTTCCTCCTGGAGGGTCTGGAATTTAAGATATAGCACAAGATCAATTCTATTTAGTGGGTAATTCATCTTAATGAAGGCAGTAATGTTCCTTTGCCCTTTTCTTGAATAAGAAGCTTTAGAAAGAGGTATCCAGTGTCTAGCTCATAGTTCATACATAGGGGAGTTTTTCTTCTAGTAGGATCACCGTTAAAATAATCCTGCCTGCCACCCTGAAAAGCAGTGACCTCAGAGACAGTATTCCCACTAGGACATGATTCTCATCTCCCCAGTGAAACAGAAAACTGCATCTCAAGTCAAGAAGCCCTGAGGTCCTCCAGACCTTTTCTCTTTGCTTCCTCAACTGCTTTCTCTCCAACTTTTCCTCCTTCTAAATATGTCCCATTCCCTTCTCTTCTCTTTCTCACATCTTTTCTTCTTTTCCTGCTCTTCCAGTTTACCCTAATCCTGTTCTCATTTTATTCTGGATTTGCTTCCCCATATTTAGGACCGTCATCTCTCTGCTCACTCTTCCAGATTTTGCCCACACCATCATTCCCAATCAAACGTTTGGTGCCCCGGCCATAATGTTTCCTGTGTAGCTGAGGTATTCTCGCTAATTTTAATTTTGTGTGCCAAAACTAAAAGTTTGATAAACTACATCTTTTAACATATTTTTTCCCTTTCTGCTTGTCAAGTGCCTCTAGATCAGTGATTCTCAAGTATGATCCCCAGACCACCAGTGATAACATTACATGGAAACTTGTAAAAAATGCAAATGGGGCTGACCTTCCCCAGAACTACTAAGTCAGAAACTCTGGGGGTCGGCCAAGCAACTTGCGTTTGAACAAGCTTTTCCATGTGATTCTGATGCATGCTAAAGCGTGAGAAACACTGGTCGAGATTATTTTGCCTCCTGTCTTATAGGTTTTTATTTTCCTATAAGATTTCTTAAAGGGGGTGAGGTTGTGGGAAAAGTACTTCCCCTTTAACTTGAATAGCCATGCTTCAATGAAGGATGCCTGTGAAAGTATGTCTGTATGCTGCCTTCTCTGAATTCCAGGGCAAGACCATTCTATTTTCATAAGCTGCAGCTGGTAGCAACTAGGAATATACTTCAGAGCCCCTGCTCCTGGTAACAGTGGCAGTTTTCCAGCCCATGCTGGCACTGCCCTCGATGACGTCTAGTAGGAAAGAAAGAGAGAGATTTTCTTTTAAAAAGGGGAAGAGGGATTCAGTCTCAAAATCCAGACATCTAAAATGAAAATCCTTCCTTACCGCTAACCCTAGCATTCCTCCTGTACTCTCGGTTTCTCTTCCATGTCTCACTGATCTCCTAGGCCTGGGCTTCTGGAGCCCCCTTTGCTCCTCCCTCTTCTCGGCCTGCCATGTCTACTCCCACCTCCTAAACCAGGTCGTCCTGCCCCAGGTGATGTCATCATCATTTTCTTACCCTTCCCCCAGCTGTATTATCTCTTCTTTCAATCCATCTTACTCACTACATACCCATGAATTTTCCTTAAATAATTAGCTCGAATTGTCACTTTCTTGTGAAGACTCTGGCACCACTACCTGCCAGCCACACTCCTCAGCCTAGAACTCCAGACTCTCCAAAAACCTGACACAAATATATCTTTCTGAACATCCGGGAACGCCCACCCCAGAGGGTCTACCAGTTGTCCCCTGACTACCATGCCCATTCCTCCCCTCACACTCACTCTGTACTGGGTCTGGAATGCCCCCACTCAACTTGTCTACTTATTGAAGCCTGTCCTTCCATCCAGGTCTAGCTCAGGTGTCACCTCCACATAGAGTTGGTCAACTCTGGATTACAGTGCTTGCTCCAGACCCCAAATCTCCATAGCCCTTCTGTTTCTACATTTATCTTACATTGTTACCTTTCCCATCTCTCCATGTGCATTACTAGCAATGTGAGGGTAGAGTCCAGGTTTTGTAGGACTTTGTGTTCTGTGTAGCTTGAACATTTATTTACAAAGGGGGAAAACACACAAGTACTCAGTATTTAAGGAATTTTCAACATGTTTATATATATATATATATATATATATATTTTTTTTTTTTTTTTGCTGTACACGGGCCTCTCACTGCTGTGGCCTCTCCCGTTGCGGAGCACAGGCTCCGGACACACAGGCTCCGCGGCCATGGCTCACGGGCCCAGCCGCTCTGCAGCATGTGGGATCTTCCGGGATCGGGGCACGAACCCGTGTCCTCTGCATCGGCAGGCGGACTCTCAACCACTGCGCCACCAGGGAAGCCCAACATGTTTATATTTTAATGAGCCTTATTTGTAGATGTGTAATGTTCTTGTAAGTGTAAAAAATACATATTATAAATAATATGCCTCATTATTTTCACTGTTTTGACATTAGAAGTACTAAGAAAACATTCCTAGCATGAACGTAGCTCAGCTTGCTTCTGAGGAGCTTTTGTAAAAATACGGATTTATGAGGCTCATTTTCTTTGGAGTAACGGAGCTTTTAATGTCACAGGTATGTATGTGTTAGTCCCTGATGTTTTAGACATCGAACAAAATTCAGTAACATGGTGAAGACTTGAAAGCACAATTTATTTTTTGCCATTGCAAAAAAATTAACTTTATTTAGTGGATAATTTAGGTAATTCTGCTAGAATATCCAAATATTTGGATTTGGAGAAAATAAGAGTTTTAGCACATATTACTTTATGATCTGTATTATTAACTCATCTTACTTTTTTTTTAACCAGAATATCAAAATGTTTAGAAATGATAGTAAATGTAATATTAATTTTTATACAATTTCAATAACTAATACTAATTTACTAACTGAACTAACTTAACCCTCAAAAAAAAAAGAAGAAAAATACTAAAGCCTCACAATGCACACAGTATTAGTTGGTCAAAAGCCTGAACTATAGTTTTACCTTAAAGGAAATTCAGTTTTATGATTTTTAAGAACATCACAGGGACTAAAGTTAGTTAAGGAAATGCTTACAGGTTCTAGTGGAAAACTATTTTAGTGAACTGATAAACATTAGCTCTATTTCTAATCAAAACATGCATAATGTTTCTAAAATAGTTCAACTTGTGCTCTTAAATAGCTTAGGAACTATTTCTTGTTTACATGACTTATTTGCGTGATAGAGGAAATATTCATTGAGGGCCTCTTATGTATAATAATGTTTAAAGAACCTTCATTTTCACATATAAGTATAATTTTTCAGTACAATTTATTCACAAGGTCTGTTGTATTTTCAGGGTCAAAGTCTCAACACTGTCACATGACACATTCAAGCCCCTGGGTGAGCCAGTTCCTCGTTTCTTCCTGCTCGGTCCACTCCATTTCTCATCGCCTCACCTTCTACAGGGGGTAGACCACTTGCAGGCCCCTAGGCATTCCAGGGCCCCTTCCAAGCCTGTGCCTTGGTTACCCTCTGACTGGAGGGACTTCTTCCCTGGAACGGCCCCACCTACCCTGCCAAATGGACCCTTGTACTTATTGCCACAGTGCCTCTCCTCCAGGGACTGAAGAGGAAGGATGCCAGGCACCCTTTCCCCAGGGGGCTGAGTTCAGAGAAGCGCTCCCGTCATGGCAAGCTAAAGTTAGAGAAGGGCTGAAAACAGAGTTCTAAGAAAACAGGATTTGTTTGGATAAAGGAGAACCTTTATCCAAAAACTGTTTTATAATTTCCACATGCAAAATTAGCAAGCACTTCTCTAGTGCTGCCAGGTAACCGCTGAATGTCGGGAAGTCACTGCTTATTCTACCAAACACAAAATATCAGTTTAGTGAGCTCATCTAATTTACTTCTAGGAAGGGTGCTAAGGCCTGAGAAGGGTTGGCTGTTTTATGCAAGAGGGAATGTTAATGTTTCATTCTACACGTGGGTACTCGTTGCCACCTTTCCCGTTAGATACGGAATTCACGGCCTCCATGAAACGTTTTCTTCACAGGGCTTTGGAGATAATCACTCTCTTTTCATTATCCTACCCCTTTGGCTACTTCTTCTCAGGCTCCCTTGCTCATCTTCCTCACATTTCTTTTCTTTTTTTTTTTGAATTTGAGGGAATTCCTATCAGACATTCTTTTTTTTTTTATATTTATTTTATTTATTTTTGGCTGTGTTGGGTCTTCGTTTCTGTGCGAGGGCTTTCTCTAGCTGCGGCAAGCGGGGGCCACTCTTCATCGCAGTGCGCGGGCCTCTCACTATTGCGGCCTCTCGTTGCGGAGCACAGGCTCCAGATGCGCAGGCTCAGTAGTTGTGACTCATGGGCCTAGTTGCTCTGTGGCATGTGGGATCTTCCCAGACCAGGGCTCGAACCCGAGTCCCCTGCATTGGCAGGCAGATTCTCAACCACTGCACCACCAGGGAAGCCCCTTCCTCACATTTCTAACCTCCAAATTTTGGACTGCCCCAGGGCTCTCTCCTCAGATTTCTTATTTTTTTCTATTAAACTTGTTCCCTAGGTGACTTCATCCTATCCCTTGGCTTTAATAATTGTCTGAATAGTGATGACTCTGTATTTATATCTCTTGTACCTCCAGCCCTGACTGAATCCCCACCCAAACACCAGGCTCATCCCCAACCTCCACTCAACATCTCCACTGGATGTCTCCAAGGCACTGGTCTATAGCAGGCTGCACTGAACAGGTCCAAAAGTGAGCTCCACAAGTGCTCTTCCTTCGGCCTTCCCCACTGCTATATCCTTGTGTTTCCTCAGGCCAAAAACTTGGAGTCGTCCTTGACTCTTTATGTTCTCCACATTTGTCATGCAAACCATCAGCCATCCTACAAACTATATACAGATGCTAACCATGACTCTTCCATCATCCTGGTCCAAGTCACCACTTTCCATTGCCTGGAAGATTATAATGGCTTCCTAATCAGTCTTCTAGCAGCACATTATAGTTTATTCTCAATGTAGCAGCCAAATGATCCTTTTAAAACTTAAGTCAGATTTGTTTAAAATTGTCTAATGGCTTGTCTCACAGAACAAAATGAAGTCTTTAATGTGCCCATAAGGTTAAGGTGATAGTCAGTCATTCTGTATAGAATCTGAAGAATAAACATTTGGATATATCTTAAGGAAATTGGACATGGTGTGCCCATCACGGGCTGCTTTGAAAAGATCAAGTCCCAAGGACAACCATCATGGCCAGAAGTGGACATCCTAATTTGTTAGAAGTTTGACAGAAACTTAGTTGTGAGAGATTCTGAACCTGCAAATTAGCAAAATTGCTTTTTATTAGAATCGCTGCTAACTTTGATCTGAATCAATAAAGATTGGGATGTTGTATTTCATAGACATTGACACTCAGCTGGAATGAATTATCTTTAACATTTCTAAGTAGGTAGGATTAAATTTACATCACAAATATTCATGAAGAATTGATCTGGTATCCAAGTAGGTCCTAACAACACCTGGAGTGGTCCAGATTTCATTTGAAATAAAATATAGGCAAGATGTTTCAAGAATACCAGCGGGAAACAAATCTAATTATCTGATATGAATAGCAGATCATTCATATTCATTCATTCATTCATGCAATCAACAAACACTGAGGATTCAATGATAAATAAGACATGGTTCCTGCTTTTGTGAAGATGGTAGTCTATAAGGGGAGAAAGACATGAAAACAATTAACTGTAATAGAGTGGGCTTGTAGGATAAGTGTGTTAGTTGAGGGATGTTAAAAGTGCCACAGAAACATAGAAAAGGATGGAAAGGTTAAGGAAATTGAATCTGCTTTATGGAGGCATCACCTTCCATCATCTATTCATCTATTCAGCCAACATTAGTAGGCACCAGCAGAGCCCTCTGCACTGTGTTAAGGCCCAACAATATAACCCCAGGAGAGGGATGGCCAATAAGCCATCACAGTTCAGTGCAATAGATACAAAGGCTGAAATGTGCACTGGGAACCGTGGAATGGAGAGGAAGGACACCTCAGCCCAGAAGCAAGAGACCAGGGAATGCCTCCAGTGGAAACTGAGCCTCAGGCAGGGGAAGGGCTTGCAACAGAGAACATCGGCATTCAGGGAACTCAAGTATGCAGTGTGGCAAGAGCACGGGTTTCAAGGAGGAGCTATGGGGGAGAGGAGTCTGGAGAAATAGGGAGAGAGCAGATCTTCAAGGGCTGGCGGTGTTCCCTGTGGCATTTGGAAGGAAATAAGAAGCATTGACAGGTGGTATGTGTGTGTATGTATGCATGTGTGTAAAATGAGGAAACAGTGATAGATTTCTGTTTTAGAGAGTTTACTCTAGTGGGAGAGTGAAGGATAGAGTGGAGAGAAGTGACACCGGAAATAAAGCAACCAATCTGGAAGCCCAGGTGATTCAGGAATCCAGGACATAAACAGATGATGAAGACCTACACTGGGGAGCAGTGGAGGGACTGGAGATAGGGGATAAGGAGAGGGACTGGGGAAACATTTGGAAGATAAAACACCTCGGTGCCTAAGTGGACAGGAAGGGGAATGGAGAGGATTGGGTCTGTGATGATGAACAGTTTTCTGATGTTGGACTAATCATACTTATTAGGGGCCACTCCCCCTAAAATGGTTTTCCTTCCCTAAGGAGAGCTCAAAACAACCCACTGGGATGCCAGGAGATGTAGCAGAATTCCATTTACACTTTTCTCGGTTTTTAAATTTCTATGTATATGTGTCTACAAAGTCGACAATAAACTAATATGGTTGTATGCTATACAATCTGTAAATAAATGATTATCAATATATTGTAGAGTATGCTCAAACATTTTATTATGAGAGGTATATGATCAAAAAACTTGGAGACTGGGCTTCCCTGGTGGCGCAGTGGTTGGGAGTCCGCCTGCCGATGCAGGGGACACGGGTTCGTGCCCCGATCCCGGAAGATCCCACATGCCGCGGAGTGGCTGGGCCCGCGAGCCATGGCCGCGGAGCCTGTGTGTCGGGAGCCTGTGCTCCGCAACGGGAGAGGCCACAGCAGTGAGAGGCCCGCGTACAGCAAAAAAAAAAAAAAAAAAAAAAAAAAACAAACAAAAAAAAACACAAAAACTTGGAGACTGAGTGCAGGATTACAAAAGGAAAAAATTTGGTAGCTATGGGGAATTTTAGGTGCCTACAGACATTTAGGCAGTAACTTCCAGTGGGCAATAAGGGTCTAGATCAGACAGGACTGTCCAATGGAGCTTTCTGTGATCATAGAAAAGTTCTAAATATGTACTGTTCAGTATGGTGGCCGGTAACCACTTATGGCCATTGAGTGCTTAAAATGTGGTTAGTGAAACTGAGGAACTGAAATTTTTTATTTTGATAAATTTAAATTTATTTAAGTAACAGCCACATGTAGCTACCGGTTACCATATTAGGACAGATATAAAACTTAGGAGAGAGACCTGGGATCTCATTCATTAAGTGCTTCCACTGGCTAAGCATTTTACATACATTTTAAAGCAATGTGATCATCCCAACTACCCTTCTTTACTCTATCCTTTTAATAATACAAGTTTATATTGCAAAGAAGAGCACATTTGCTGTGAAATATGTGTAATTTATAGATATTCTTTATTGGTAGATATTTATGCATCTTTTACAACCAAGCACCAATTTTATTTTCTTTTTCTTTCAGGTGGCTGGCTCTGTTGGAGATTCAAATATTTATTATTTTAATATTGTATTATTATGACTGTAGTCTTCTAGACCCATTGCCAAGACAGGTAAGTGTTTTCAGAATTTTGAATAGCATGACTTTCAAATTTGATATAAACTCTAACTCTTTGGTTTTCATTACTGGGGATGAGCTGACTGATTTCCTCACTTAGACTCATCTTAACAGATGATCTCTGCAGACTGAGAAGATACTCCCTTAATTCCAGGTCAATTCTATGTGCCCCATTATCACAAGGCCAGGACCTAATAGTAGCATTTCCACCACTTAGTGTTAGGAGCTCCTCAATGAATTTACCAATTTTAACCCTTTTCCCAGGGAAAAAATAGACATGGCCTTGATGTTGGGCTTGTTTCCCTAGAAAGGCATGTCTCTGGGTCCAAAAGTGAACCATGAGTTTTGGAGGCAAGTCAGAACCATTAGTCCATTTGGAAAGCAATGGCACAAAGGAAATGAACCCACAGTAGAAACAGTGAACATAAATGAAAAGGCCGTGACCTTTTCTGACCTCTGACCATTGGATATCTCAATCATTTAACTCCTCTGTGTTGCTATAGTTCTGTTCTCTTAGACCAATGGCCCTCAAACTGGTGTGAGCATCAGAATTACCTGGGACGGGGGGCTTGTTAGAACATGGAATCCTGGGCCCTAGCCCTAGAGTTCTTGATGAGTATATCTGGGGAGGGGCTTGAGAATTTCTATTTCTGACAAGTTCTGGGTGCTGTTGATGCCTCACTTTGAGGACCACTGTGCTAGGAAACAAGGGAAAGTTCCGTTTAATTCCAAATGTTTGGAAGTCCCTTTGAAAACTCTGGATAAAAAGGTGTTATTTAAACTGAGGGTGAAGCTGAGAAATTAAGCATTGAAATCTCAGGGCTATTCACATAGCACTTTGTGCTATGATTTACTCTTGATTATTAAGGGCTAATATATGGAGGGATACATAAAACTCTTGGGTGACATTTCAGTAGAAATTCTGTAAGTGTATAAATGACACAGAAAATATTATATTACTCACAAATATGCACATTTCAGCACTTTGCCTTGATTTCTTTTGCACTTCTATTTTGAGTACAAGCAACAGTGATAAAGAGCTCTCAAAATCTGACGATGAAGGGGAAATCAAAACACCCTTCACAAAGGTTTTCCGCTGAGTACAGTTTTGTTGGCAAAATGAAGACTGAAGCCAGGATTTACAGGCACCAAATACTAGTTTCTGATCCTCTGAGATAGATGTCACAATTTTGCCCACGACTGACTCAGCATCTAACCATTTTCCCACCAGCAAGAAGACACAGGAATGCCTTTTCACATTAGAAGGATGTCATTTGTCAAAACCATGTGACACCTAACTCTGGAGATCAGTCATTTTGACCAAATCCTTAGGCAGGATTTTTCCCAGCACTTTCTTCCTAGCTAGGAATTCTATTAGTTGTATTTATTATACTTTTTTTAATTTTAATTTTAATTTTTTTAATTTTTAAAAAAATTTTTGAAGATATTCACCATGTATTTCTTCTTTAGGGCTTTATTTATTTATTTATTTATTTTTATATTTATTTGTGGCTGTGTTGGGTCTTGGTTTCTGTGCGAGGGCTTTCTCTAGTTGTGGCAAGTGGGGGCCACTCTTCATCGCGGTGTGCGGGCCTCTCACTATCGCTGCCTCTCTTGTTGCGGAGCACAGGCTCCAGATGCGCAGGCTCAGTAGTTGTGGCTCACGGGCCTAGTTCCTCCACGGCATGTGGGATCTTCCCGGACCAGGGCTCGAACCCGTGTCCCCTGCATTGGCAGGCAGATTCTGAACCACTGCACCACCAGGGAAGCCCCTATACTTTTTTTTAAAAAGCATACATCCTATTACTGTTTTGACCCCACTAAGAACATTTTTCAAAGAAATGTTACCTCAGTTTGTAAAAAATACAAGTCTGAGAGAATTCTCATCTCAAAGGGCATTTCATTTCACAGTTTCTATTTTAGAAAGGTCAATTAAAATTATTTAATTATTGGACTTATGTTACCAAGTTGTGAAAGCAGGTGATCAAAAAATACAGGGGGCCTCCCTGGTGGCGCAGTGGTTAAGGGTCCGCCTGCCGATGCAGGGGATACGGGTTCGTGCCCCGGTCTGGGAGGATCCCATATGCCGCGGAGCGGCTGGGCCCGTGAGCCATGGCCGCTGGGCATGCGCGTCCGGAGCTTGTGCTCCGCAACGGGAGAGGCCACAACAGTGAGAGGCCCACATACCACAAAAAAAAAAAAAAAAAAAAAAATACAGGAAATGACCTTCCAATTACCAAGCTCTTGTAGGAGGGGGATGGGTTGCCAGGGCATGTTCCAGACACTGTGTTGTCAAGTGCAGGGAAATCACAGGACTGGAAACCAGCTCCCCCAAAGGAATATACTTGCCACAAGAGCAAAACTCAAAGGCTAGCATCCCCGTGATTTTACTTTTGTAACGGTGTTTTATTTTACCTCAAACGGTGTGAAGAAAGCAATTTAATCTTAGCTCTCTCCCAATAAGAACCAAACAATGAGGAAACATTACAAAACTTTCCAGGATCCGTGATTGGTCAGCCATGTCCAGTTGCTGGCAATGGGGACTACTATTCCATTCTGAGCATTCATAAGAAGACCCACTTCACTTCTCTCCCAAAAGCAAGCACATTTTTTGCCAACACAGTGGGGTTTTATTTGGTTGATTGGTTTTGCTCTGCTTTACCTTTGGGGGTAAGGGCATGGATTCTTAGAAAATCTCACAAAACCTATGGATCCCCTTTCTAGAAAAGTACACACCTCTTCATACACACAAAATTGTGACTGCAATTTCAGAGAGTCCATGGAAGTTCTGCAACTCATTCTGTCAACTGTCCTAAGAATCCCCTTGGGGAGGAGCCCTTTCTTTCAAACTGATGACAAATAAACAGATGATCTAAATTGGATTGCCCTCCTCCTTCGTCACTCTTCCCCCAACCCTCAGGGCTGACAGAACAGGTTCCTTTTCTTATTCAAGCTCCTAAGCTTCAACAACCTCTTTGTATTGGATTGGCCAAATAGATTGTTCGGGTTTTTCCGTAGGAAAAAACCGAGTAAACTTTTTGGTCAACCCTATATTCTTTGCAAGGAACCGACCTCCCCTCACCCCCCGACACGTTCACCCCTTGTTCATAACTAAGACATAACATAACGTATCAGAACATCTGGAACCACAAAAGATCCTTATGGAAAATTGTGATCTTAGGTTCCCTGTAATAGTGGTTCGCACCACCAACACCATGTTTTTTTTGTTTTGTTTTGTTTTCGGTACGCGGGCCTCTCACTGCCGTGGCCTCTCCCGTTGCGGAGCATAGGCTGCTCCACGGCATGTGGGATCTTCCCGGACCGGGGCATGAACCCATGTCCCCTCCATCGGCAGGCGGACTCTCAACCACTGCGCCACCAGGGAAGCCCACCATGTTGTCTTATGAACATCTATAACATGTGGCATAGAGGTCTCACCCAGCGATTATACATGAAGTGTCACAGATTGGGGGCCAGGAATGTAGAAAGAGCTTTTATTAAAGGGTACTCTCTTTATCCAGATATAAAGTGAAAGGTGGGTGGCAGGCCCATAGCACTGGGGTATGTGAAACTGTGAAGAGGTTGCTGTTAGAATAAGGGAATTGCCTCCTTTGCTGTCCCTTGAACGGAGGGCTAAAATTGATGCTTACCATGGAGAACTCATCAAGCAAAACCTTCCAGTCTTTCAAACCTAAGCTCTGTACGTTTCAGGAACAATCACACTGAATAAACGTTAGGTCCAAACTGTTGGCTTATGTCCCTTAACTTCTATATATTCTGCATTTCTGCTTTTAGAGTTCTCTCCATTTGGTGGGTGTCCAGCAGCCGGAAGGACAATGCCGAATTCAATTTAAACAAAGAAAATGACATCTGCTGGGCCTAAGGAGGGCCAGGGCCTTCTGGAGGAGTGACTGCCCCCCATCCTCTAGCCTGGCAGCACCTAGACCTGAGTTTGACTAAAACGTATCACTTAATTTTGTTTAAGGATTCAGTTCAAGACAATGTCCAGATGGGATGTGTGTTTGGTGTCTCAAGAGTAGACCAAGAATCTGACATCACTCTATATCTATTGATATAGAGACCCCAATACAGGGTTTATAGAAAATGTTTCCATGATCCAAAAAGAGGCATTTCTTAAGAAGTTGGAATTTGGTTTCATGCATTACTGTATCAAAACTTTAAATAGAAATAATGTCACTTGAATGAAAATTTTACGATATTAAATTTACTGTGAAGACAACATACTTAAACTTCTATTTTGCAAAAGGCTAAAAGTCTTAGACTCTAAAAAGTATTAAATAATGATTTCTGGAAAATTGCTATTTTTCTTAATATGATTCTTAGCTCTAGCAATTGAAATTCTTAAACCACTATTAATATAATTCTTTATTAAACATGTCTAACACTAAAAGTATGAATAATATGATAGCTTTCTAACACCTATGAAGTCAGGGATCATGTCTGACACTCATTTCTACGCTCAACTATGCCTAGGACAGCACCTTCTCTATAGGACATATTCAATACATGTATGTCGATTGGTGTACTGATTTGTATTTTAGTTAAGATAAAAGCACTCCTTTGACTCAAGGTGTTTGTAATTGTAGTTTGAGATAATATTTTTCCTAATTTATAGAAACTCAAATGAAGTGATGTGTCAAGGCAAATAACAACATTTCAATCTATTAAGACTTTTGCCTGAAATGCTTACTATGAAATCCGGAAAAGAAATCCTATCATGTTCAGGGAAAATATATGATACTAATAACAGCATGATCGGTGATGTCATGATTTGTCCTCTAACAGTCAATGAAATGCCGCCTACCTCCTTGATTTCACAATAAGTAAGTTTTGGAGTGCATGTTGTCCTCTGGATTATTTGCTCCCCTGTGTGAGAATTATCTGGTGGGGTTGATAACGATTGCTTAGTCATCTATTT
Organism: Mesoplodon densirostris; assembly: GCF_025265405.1. NCBI lineage: Eukaryota > Metazoa > Chordata > Mammalia > Artiodactyla > Ziphiidae > Mesoplodon > Mesoplodon densirostris. Next base: position 29,400,400 of record NC_082670.1, read on the forward strand.
CCTACCAACGAGCAGATGACTCCCTAGGAGAAAATTAAGTACTTTGAAATGCATTAACTCTCCGGGACTAATACAGTGATTTTGAAGCTTAGCTAGCAGTTTACAGCGTAGCTTAGCAGGCTCGGAGGTCTGGAGACTGAAGGGGCTAAAGAAAGCAGTTTAGAATCCACAGGAGATCTGAGAACGGCAGACAACTACCTGGCGGGTTCTTCTAAATATGGTAGGTATGTTCCCAGGGAAGGCTTGTCCTCCCCCAAGCAGCTGAGGCCCACAGCCATACACTGTATTTGCAAGTAATAGACACTTGAGCTGAATTTGCAGACCCTCAGGGCAGTGTTTATTTCCTTATTATTGCTTGGTAAGGATGAACCTTAGCTGACAAGTTCATGCACTTTAAAAACACAGTGCAGGGCCTCCCTGGTGGCGCAGTGGTTAAGAGTCCGCCTGCCGATGCAGGGGATACGGGTTCGTGCCCCGGTCTGGGAGGATCCCATATGCCGCGGAGCGGCTGGGCCCGTGAGCCATGGCCGCTGGGCCTGCGCATCCGGAGCCTGTGCTCCGCAACGGGAGAGGCCACAACAGTGAGAGGCCCGCATACCGCAAAAAGAAAAAGAAAAAAAAAAAAAAAAAAAAAAAAAAACACAGTGCAGATGCAGGAGGTCTACTGACCTTTGAAATGATACATGGTGAGATGAATATACTTGGAGGTCCCTATTTTTATTTCCTTAGCCTGGGATTCTATATTATGTATATGAATATAATGTATATTCATATATATATATGTAAAAATACATACATTGGTATACATTTATATGTTTTAACTTGAGTTTTCCAGAAAGCAGAGTCTGAGACAGACTTGTGTGCAGTGCAGATAGTTTACCTGAGACGTGCTCCCAGGCAGCAGAAATAAGGGATCGGAAAGAATACACCATAATTGAGTTATGTTATCAAGGTAGATGTCCTAGCCCCTATTTCAGAGGACAAGCAATGAGGGGTGGGGGGACCACGTTCAAGTGTGGGCACGTGAGGGGTGGCTGGAGTGCTGGTTAGGTGACGAGCGTGGAATTCTCAGTGTAGTTTTTATCATGTTTTCATACAAATGTGAGATCACCTATATGCAGAACATCCTTGTGCAGGCAGCCATCACGGCATGTGTAATTATTAATAGTAACCCTCTTTTTTCTCTTGTCCCCCAACAGGCAGGGGCACAAATTATAACTTCATTTTTACTTGGCAGCCTGAAACAAGGAAGAGCTCACGTATTTACTGACAGAATTGCAGAACTAAATGGTGGTGCCCTTGGAAACTTGTAATTAAAGCAGGAAATGGGGAAGGAGGGGCCATTAAAACTTAAATTAGGAAGTCACTGCTGAAACTTAAGTGTAAGCATTTAGTTAGAGTTTCGTACTCATTAAAAGGCACGTCCTTTCAAGATTTTAATTTGGAAAAAAAAGTAAGTGTCAATCTATTCAGGCTACTGTAACAAAATACCATAGACTGGGTGGCTTATAAACCACAGAAATTTATATCTCACAGTTCTGAAGGTGGGGAAGCTCAAGACCAAGGTGCCAGTATGGTTGAGTTCTACTAAGACCCTCTTCCTGGTATAGTCAGTAATTTCTCTATGTCCTCACGCGGTGGAAGGGGTGAGGGGTCTCATAAGAATAACCATCCCATTCATGAGGGCTCCACCCTCATGACCTAATCGACTCCAAAAGGCCCCGCCTCCTAAACCATCAACTTTGGGAGGATTCAACACGTGAACTTGGGGAAGGCACAAACAATCAGACCATAGCAGGAAGTAATCCTCCACGGTTGCTTAACTTTCTAAGTAGACTAGTAGAGGTCTAGCTATATATTTTGCTCTAAAGGAGGACCCTGAACAGCACTTGGAAATGCAGATGAATCCAGCTCTTGGGGCCCCCCCATCTCTTGATGAAGCAGCCAGGAGCCTGGGATTGTCTCTGTGAGCATCCACACAGGAGTGGACCATGACATGTGACTTTCATCAGCACTTTTGTTTTCAAAAAGTTTTTAGAATAAATGTCTCCATATTTCTCCATTCATGTTGGGTTTGGGTAATTAAAATGAACTTATTAGAGTTTTGTTGTTAGTTTTAAAATCTTATTTTTGGTATTTTAATTAATGGCTATGGGTGGTTACTGACAAGGGTACAACTTCTATAAGCTATTTATTTTCCTGATAAGATGCCTATTACATTCCAGAAACCAATAATGTGAGCTTTTATCACTTGAGCAATTACTGTGAGTCAGGCACTTTGCTAAGCCCATTTCACTCACCCACTTTTATTCTCACAATAATCCAGTGTCACGGTGGTTTCTATTATTATCATCCCTGTTTTACAAATGACAGAGATCGAGCTTGGAGAGACTGGGTGACATACTTCAGGTCACCCAGCTAGGAAGTGGCAGAGGCAGGATTTGAACCCAGGGAGCCTGGCCCCAAAGCACGTCCTCATAACACTAAATAGTGCTACATCCTTCTTAAAGAGAAAATTGCTACCCACAAGAGACAGCACCATTGACTTTGTTGTCATCATAGTCTACACTCTGGGTTCTCTCTTAAGTCTTAGGGGAAAAGTGGCTAATTTGTTGTATAACCTACATTACAAATGGAAGAGGAAAAGGACTCCTGTTATACGCCAGTTTCCTTCCTCCTCAGCTTCCTTCTCTGGAAGCCCCCAAATACCACCCCTCCTTGTGAGAATTATGCAATAGACCAGCCTAGGGTGAGACCTAGCAGATGTGACAGGGGGCCATTCACTCTTTGAAGAAAAATATCTGATAAAAATGTATCTTTTTAGTGAGGGCATATAAATGTAAATGTTGAACAAATGTTATAAATTCTAATGCTATATTCTAGCATGCACTGTCTATTCACAGCAATTAGCTTTTTTTTTTGAGCAGTGTTTTACCTTGTTCCTTCACAAAAATAGCCCTGGTCATTAGAGACCCAGTAGGCCATAGAGTAAGGAATATATATGGATTTTTCTCTTCTGGCAGAGACAGGAACTAGATGAAATCTGAACAGTCTTAGCTCAAGCTTTGTCTTCAGGTGACTTGGAAATTGCAGAAGAAATAACCTTTGGGGAAGGTTATTAACTCATGTAAGAGATGTTAAACAATTATTTTGAAAAGCACTTAAGGGAAGGGGAGTGATGTTTACTTCAGATGCCTGTAAACTCCCCTTTGATTTTTATTGCTGTTGTTGCTGGAGGGGAACATGTTAGAATCATAATACAGAAGGAGGGAGATCAGCCTAACATCCTGGCTTTGCTGCTTAAGAAGCTGAAATCCAAGTGGGAGAAACATCATGGTATGTGCACTTGTTCGATGTTCCATGACTAGCGAAGACAACCCTCTGGGTGAGATGGTTTAAATGAATGATTCTTTGAAGACAGAAAAAATGGAACAAATGAGTAAATTTCCAACTTCTTTTGGCAGCAAAACTTTTCTTCCTACAACACATGAGTTTATAGATCTCCAGGACAAAAGCAGATTAAAGCTGATAAATCCAACTCAGCATTTAGTTGAGTATACTTCATTGTTTGCAGGATGCATTACACACCTCCTCAGAGCCCTAGGGGTCAAAGAAGCACATTTAGAAAAACACTGAACTAGATAAACCTTCAGTGTTAGGTGCTTCCCCAAATTTCGCAGTGCCTTGACAGTTTCACAGGATCATGTGACCAATTTGGGCCAATGGGATATAAGTAGAATGATGAGTGGCGATTCCAAGCTGAAGAAGGACATCAGGATATATATTGTCTTTACTTCCCTCTTCCCTGATGTTGTGATGGAGGAGACATGCAGCAACAAGAAGGCAGAGCCTCCATCAGCCTAGGACCCTGAGTGTCAGAGAGGAGGAAAGAGCCCTTCCCATTGTCTGCACGGCTGTACAGCGTGAGCAAGAGCCGCTACCACAGCATAAATTAGCCTATCCGAACAATCTCAGAAATGGAATTCTCTAGTTCCTGTTCTTTTTTTTTTGCCTTTAGTCTTCTTCAATCTCATATTTCAGAGGAATACACAGTTCCAGCGTGCTGCATTCCAGCTCAAGAGTGGCAGTGGATTATACTAAACTGACTTCACGGATATGCTATGCAGTAACTTTTTTTTTTTTATTTCTAAAATCATTTATTACTTTTTATCCCTTTAGGATTTCTCTCCCCAAACAGTCCTCTACTGATGAATAGTCAGGATGCCTTCATGTTTCAGCAGGGCTTGGAATGGCTGTGGGTTTCTTTGAGCTCACTAATCACTTATTGTTGTTGATTAGTTAATCAATAATCAATACCTGAAGAAAAAAACCAGGATAAGGAAACGAGAGTGATGGGGTGGTGTTGAGAGTAATACCTTGGGAGAAGACGTGAATGATGAGAAGGAGCCTGCCATGCAGACCTCTGCTGAAATCAGAGCATTCCAAAAGGGGGAACAGCAAGTGCTAAGTCTGTGGAAGAATTAAGATCAGCGTGGAATGGGCTGCCCTTCCAAAGGAGTAACCAGGATTGTTTTGGTCCACACTGGAAGCTAAGATAAAGATATGTGGCTTGCATGACAGTGAGAGCTCTGATTTAGGATACAATAATTCCTTATTTCAGGAATGCTGCTTTTTACTTTCTATTTCATTTTTTTTTGCTTTATAACAAATTTAATCAGTTATACATATACATATGTTCCCATATCCCCTCCCTTTTGCATCTCCCTCCCACCCTCCCTATCCCACCCCTCCAGGCAGTCACAAAGCAAGGAGCTGATCTCCCTGTGCTATGCGGCTGCTTCCCACTAGCTATCTACCTTACGTTTGGCAGTGTATATATGTCCATGCCGCTCTTTCACTTTGTCACAGCTTACCCTTCCCCCTCCCCATATCCTCAAGTCCATTCTCTAGTAGGTCTGTGTCTTTATTCCTGTCTTACCCCTATGTTCTTCATGACATTTTTTTCTTAAATTCCATATATATGTGTCAGCATACAGTATTTGTCTTTCTCTTTCTGACTTACTTCACTCTGTATGACAGACTCTAGGTCCATCCACCTCATTACAAATAGCTCAATTTCATTTCTTTTTATGGATGAGTAATATTCCATTGTATATATGTGCCACATCTTCTTTACCCATTCATCCGATGATGGACACTTAGGTTGTTTCCATCTCCAGGCTATTGTAAATAGTGCTGCTATGAACATTTTGGTACATGTCTCTTTTTGAATTATGGTTTTCTCAGGGTATATGCCCAGGAGTGAGATTGCTGGGTCATATGGTAGTTCTATTTGTAGTTTTTTAAGGAACCTCCATACCTTTCTCCATAGTGGCTGTACCAATTCACATTCCCACCGGCAGTGCAAGAGTGTTCCCTTTTTTCCACACCCTCTCCAGCATTTATTGTTTCTAGATTTTTTGATGATGGCCATTCTGACTGGTGTGAGATGATATCTCATTGTAGTTTTGATTTGCATTTCTCTAATGAGTAAAGATGTTGAGCATCCTTTCATGTGTTTGTTGGCAGTCTGTATATATTCTGTGGAGAAATGTCTATTTAGGTCTTCTACCCATTTTTGGATTGGGTTGTTTGTTTTTTTGTTATTGAGCTGCATGAGCTGCTTATAAATTTTGGAGATTCATCCTTTGTCAGTTGCTTCATTTGCAAATATTTTCTCCCATTCTGAGGGTTGTCTTTTGGTCTTGTTTATGGTTTCCTTTGCTGTGCAAAAGCTTTTGAGTTTCATTAGGTCCCATGTGTTTATTTTTGTCTTTATTTCCATTTCTCTAGGAGGTGGGTCAAAAAGGATCTTGCTGTGATTTATGTCATAGAGTGTTCTGCCTATGTTTTCCTCTAAGAGTTTGATAGTGTCTGGCCTTACATGTAGGTCTTTAATCCATTTTGAGCTTATTTTTGTGTATGGTGTTAGGGAGTGATCTAATCTCATACTTTTACTTGTCCCTGTCCAGTTTTCCCAGCACCACTTATTGAAGAGACTGTCCTTTCTCCACTGTACATTCCTGCCTCCTTTATCAAAGATAAGGTGACCATATGTGCGTGGGTTTATCTCTGGGCTTTCTATCCTGTTCCATTGATCTATCTTTCTGTTTTTGTGCCAGTACCATACTGTCTTGATTACTGTAGCTTTGTAGTATAGTCTGAAGTCAGGGAGCCTGATTCCTCCAGTTCCATTTTTCGTTCTCAAGATTGCTTTGGCTATTCGGGGTCTTTTGTGTTTCCATACAAATTCTGAAATTTTTTGTTCTAGTTCTGTGAAAAATGCCAGTGGTAGTTTGATAAGGATTGCATTGAATCTGTAGATTGCTTTGGGTAGTAGAGTCATTTTCACAATGTTGATTCTTCCAATCCAAGAACATGGTACCTCTCTCCATCTATTTGTATCATCTTTAATTTCTTTCATCAGTGTCTTATAATTTTCTGCATACAGGTCTTTTGTCTCCTTAGGTAGGTTTATTCCTAGATATTTTATTCTTTTTGTTGCAATGGTAAATGGGAGTGCTTCCTTGATTTCACTTTCAGATTTTTCATCATTAGTATATAGGAATGCCAGAGATTTCTGTGCATTAATTTTGTATCCTGCAACTTTACCAAATTCATTGATTAGCTCTAGTAGTTTTCTGGTAGCATCTTTAGGATTCTCTATGTATAGTATCATGTCATCTGCAAACAGTGACAGCTTTACTTCTTCTTTTCCAATTTGGATTCCTTTTATTTCCTTTTCTTCTCTGATTGCTGTGGCTAAAACTTCCAAACTATGTTGAATAAGAGTGGTGAGAGTGGGCAACCTTGTCTTATTCCTGATCTTAGTGGAAATGGTTTCAGTTTTACACCATTGAGGACGATGCTGGCTGTGGGTTTGTCATATATGGCTTTTATTATGTTGAGGAAAGTTCCCTCTATGCCTACTTTCTGCAGGGTTTTTATCATAAATGGGTGTTGAATTTTGTCGAAAGCTTTCTCTGCATCTATTGAGATGATCATATGGTTTTTCTCCTTCAATTTGTTGATATGGTGTATCACGTTGATTGATTTGCATATATTGAAGAATCCTTGCATTCCTGGAATAAACCCCACTTGATCATGGTGTATGATCCTTTTAATGTGCTGTTGGATTCTGTTTGCTAGTATTTTGTTGAGGATTTTTGCATCAATGTTCATCAGTGATATTGGCATGTAGTTTTCTTTCTTTGTGACATCCTTGTCTGGTTTTGGTATCAAGGTGATGGTGGCCTCATAGTATGAGTTTGGGAGTGTTCCTCCCTCTGCTATATTTTGGAAGAGTTTGAAAAAGATAGGTGTTAGCTCTTCTCTAAATGCTTGATAGAATTTGCCTGTGAAGCCATCTGGTCCTGGGCTTTTGTTTGTTGCAAGATTTTTTATCACAGTTTCAATTTCAGTGCTTGTTTTTGGTCTGTTCATATTTTCTATTTCTTCCTGATTCAGTCTTGGCAGGTTGTGCATTTCTAAGAATTTGTCCATTTCTTCCAGGTTGTCCATTTTATTGGCATAGAATTGCTTATAGTAATCTCTCATGATCTTTTGTATTTCTGCAGTGTCAGTTGTTACTTCTCCTTTTTCATTTCTAATTCTATTGATTTGAGTCTTCTCCCTTTTTTTCTTGATGAGTCTGGCTAATGGTTTATCAATTTTGTTTATCTTCTCAAAGAACCAGCTTTTAGTTTTATTGATCTTTGCTATTGTTTCCTTCATTTCTTTTTCATTTATTTCTGATCTAATTTTTATGATTTCTTTCCTTCTGCTAACTTTGGGATGTTTTTGTTCTTCTTTCTCTAATTGCTTTAGGTGCAAGGTTAGGTTGTTTATTCGAGATGTTTCCTGTTTCTTAAGGTGGGATTGTATTGCCATAAACTTCCCTCTTAGAACTGCTTTTGCTGCATCCCATAGGTTTTGGGTCGTCGTGTCTCCATTGTCATTTGTTTCTAGGTATTTTTTAATTTCCTCTTTGATTTCTTCAGTGATCACTTCGTTATTAAGTAGTGTATTGTTTAGCCTCCATGTGTTTGTATGTTTTACAGCTCTTTTCCTGTAATTGATATCTAGTCTCATAGCATTGTGGTCGGAAAAGATACTTGATACAATTTCAATTTTCTTAAATTTACCAAGGCTTTATTTGTGACCCAAGATATGATCTATCCTGGAGAATGTTCCATGAACACTTGAGAAAAATGTGTATTCTGTTGTTTTTGGATGGAATGTCCTATAAATATCAATTAAGTCCATCTTGTTTAATGTATCATTTAAAGCTTGGGTTTCCTTATTTATTTTCATTCTGGATGATCTGTCCATTGGTGAAAGTGGGGTGTTAAAGTCCCCTACTATGATTGTGTTACTGTCGATTTCTCCTTTTATGGCTGTTAGTATTTGCCTTATGTATCGAGGTGCTCCTATGTTGGGTGCATAAATATTTACAATTGTTATATCTTCTTCTTGGATCGATCCCTTGATCATTATGTAGTGTCCTTCTTTGTCTCTTCTAGTAGTCTTTATTTTAAAGTCTATTTTGTCTGATATGAGAATTGCTACTCCAGCTTTCTTTTGGTTTCCATTTGCATGGAATATCTTTTTCCATCCCCTTACTTTCAGTCTGTATGTGTCTCTAGGTCTGAAGTGGGTCTCTTATAGACAGCATATATATGGGTCTTGTTTTTGTATCCATTCAGCCACTCTGTGTCTTTTGGTGGGAGCATTTAGTCCATTTACATTTAAGGTAATTATTGATATGTATGTTCCTATTCCCATTTTCTTAATTGTTTTGGGTTCGTTATTGTAGGTCTTTTCCTTCTGTTGTGTTTCTTGCCTAGAGAAGTTCCTTTAGCATTTGTTGTAAAACTGGTTTGGTGGTGCTGAACTCTCTCAGCTTTTGCTTGTCTGTAAATGTTTTAATTTCTCCATCAAATCTGAATGAGATCCTTTCTGGGTAGAGTAATCTTGAGTAATCTTGGTTGCAGGTTTTTCTCCTTCATCACTTTAATTATGTCCTGCCACTCCCTTCTGGCTTGTAGAGTTTCTGCTGAGAGATCAGCTGTTATCCTGATGGGGATTCCCTTGTGTGTTATTTGTTGTTTTTGCCTTGCTGCTTTTAATATGATTTCTTTGTGTTTAATTTTTGACAGTTTGATTTATATGTGTCTTGGCATATTTCTCCTTGGATTTATTCTGTTTGGGACTCTCTGTGCCTCCTGGACTTGATTAACTATTTCCTTTCCCATATTAGGGAAGTTTTCAACTATAATCTCTTCAAATATTTTCTCAGTCCCTTTCTTTTTCTCTTCTTCTTCTGGAACCCCTATAATTCGAATGTTGGTGCATTTAATGTTGTCCCAGAGGTCTCTGAGACTGTCCTCTGTTCTTTTCATTCTTTTTTCTTTATTTTGCTCTGCAGCAGTTATTTCCACTCTTTTATCTTCCACCTCACTTATCCATTCTTCTGCCTCAGTTATTCTGCTATTGATCCCATCTAGAGTATTTTTTATTTCATTTATTGTGTTTTTAATCGATGCTTGATTCATCTTTAGTTCTTCTAGGTCCTTGTTAACTGTTTCTTTCTATTCTATTTCCAAGATTTTGGATCTTGGAAATAGAATCTTGGATCATCTTTACCATCATTATTTTGAATTCTTTTTCAGGTAGACTGCCTATTACCTCTTCATTTGTTAGGTCTGGTGGGTTTTTTTCTTGCTCCTTCTCCTGCTGTGTGTTTTTCTGTCTTCTCATTTTGCTTATGTTACTGTGTTTGGGGTCTCCTTTTTGCAGGCTGCAGGTTCATAGTTCCCGTTGTTTTTGGTGTCTGTCCCCAGTGGCTAAGGTTGCTTTAGTGGGTAGTGTAGGCTTCCTAGTGGAGGGGACTAGTGCCTGTGTTCTGGTGGATAAGGCTGGATCTTGTCTTTCTGGTGGGCAGGTCCACATCTGGTGGTGTGTTTCGTGGTGTCTGAGGACTTTTTATGATTTTAGGCCGCCTCTCTGCTAATGGGTGGCATTGTGTTCCTGTCTTGCTAGTTGTTTGGCATAGGGTGTCCAGCACTGTAGCTTGCTGGTCGTTGAGTGAAGCTGGGTGCTGGTGTTGAGATGGAGATCTCTGGAAGATTTTCGCCGCTTGATATTATGTGGAGCTGGGAGGTCTCTTGTGGCCCAGTGTCCTGAAGTTGGCTCTCCCACCTCAGAGGCACAGCACTGACTCCTGGCTCCTCAATTTGGGATGATTTGTTGTCTATTCATGTATTCCACAGATGCAGGGTACATCAAGTTGATTGTGGAGCTTTAATCCGCTGCTTCTGAGGCTGCTGGGAGAGGTTTCCCTTTCTCTTCTTTGTTCTCACAGCTCCTGGGTCTCAGCTTTGGATTTGGCCCCGCCTCTGCATGTAGGTCGCCGGAGGGCGTCTGTTTTTCGCTCAGACATCACAGGGTTAAAGGAGCAGCCTCTTCGGGGACTCTGGCTCACTCAGGCCGGGCAGGAGGGAGGGGCACGGAGTGCGGGGCGAGCCTGCAGCGGCAGAGGCCGGCGTGACGTTGCACCAGCCCGAGGCGCGCCGTGCGTTCTCCCAGGGAAGCCGCCCCTCGATCCCGGGACCCCGGCAGTGGCGGGCTGCACAGGCTCCCGGAAGGGCGGTGTGGACAGTGATCTGCGCTCGCACACAGGCTTCTTGGCGGCGGCAGCAGCAGCCCCAGCGTCCCACGCCCGTCACTGGGCTCCGCGCTTTCAGTCGCGACCCACGCCCGTCTGTGGAGCCCCTTTAAGCAGCGCTCTTAATCCCCTCTCCTCGTGCACCAGGAAACCAAGAGGGAAGAAAAAGTCTCTTGCCTCTTCGGCAGCTCCAGAGTTTTCCCGGACTCCCTCCCGGCTAGCTGTGGCACATTAGCCCCCTTCAGGCTGAGTTCTCGCCGCCAGCCCCAGTCCTCTCCCTGCGCTCTGACCGAAGCCCGAGCCTCAGCTTCCAGCGCCGCCTGCCCCGGCGGGCGAGCAGACAAGCCTCTCGGGCTGGTGAGTGCCGCTCGGCACCGATCCTCTGTGCGGGAATCTCTCCGCTTTGCCCTACCCAGGTATGTGGGGAGTTTCTTGCCTTTTGGGAGGTCTGGGGTCTTCTGCCAGTGTTCAGTAGGTGTTCTGTAGGAGTTGTTCCACGTGTAGCTGTATTTCTGGTGTATCCGTGGGGAGGAAGGTGATCTCCGCGTCTTACTCTTCCGCCATCTTACCCGGAAGTCCAGTAACATTTTTTTATGGTCGTAACATTGCAGTCAAAATTATATTTTGGCTGCTGTCCTTTATTTTCTGAGCAATCAATTGGCTTATTAAATAGAAAAGGGTTCCCACACAAAATAATTTCTAAGTGAGTCACATAGGTTATTAACTCATGTAAGAGACGTTAATAACAACCAGTTTATGTTGAGCACCTACTGTGTTTGAGGTAATTATAGGGAATAGAGCGTAGAGGTTCAGTATAGAAAATTTGATATCCAATAACTTGCATTCAAAATCCAACTCCAGGGCTTCCCTGGTGGTGCAGTGGTTGAGAGTCCGCCTGCCGATGCAGGGGACATGGGTTCGTGCCCCGGTCCAGGAAGATCCCACATGCCGCAGAGCGGCTGGGCCTGTGAGCCACGGCCGCTGAGCCTGCGCGTCCGGAGCCTGTGCTCCGCAACGGGAGAGGCCACAACAGTGAGAGGCCCGCGTACCGCAAAAAAAAAAAAAAAAAGAACCCCAAATTCAAAATCCAACTCCACTATTTTCTGATTGTGAGGCTTTTTGCAAGTTTCTCCTCTCCTTAAGCCTCAGGAGTACAATGGAGCAAATAAGGCCCACTCTTTAAGGTTGCTATGGCTTGAATGAGTACTCCAATACAAAGTCGAGCCATGGTAAGTACAAACCAAGTCACATAATATTATTGATTGGGTGACTTTAACCAACTCTATCATCAAGATAGAAATTTTCTTTCTGTTTTATAAAAAAAGTCTTATTAGATCACTAATAATTTCTTATGCAAAAGTATAAGCACAGGAAAAATATTTAGTTCTATTAGAATATGTTGCTCGATTGAATGGTAATCAGGAATATTATTTTAAATTGCTCTCTCCCTTCATTTAATCACCTCAATATGAAATGTTTGTCTAAAAGCAACCAGGAATTTATTCTTTCCCCTTCAATCTGTTAACCAGCCATTGTGTATTTAATTAATTTGATTCATGGGTTGCATTAAATATTTTCCATCACATCTAATGTAATATTCCTTATCTGTTCATTAACACATGAGTCTAACCATAGCAGAACTAACTAGTTTAACAGAGATTATTTTCTTCCACTTTTAAAAGTAAAGAAAATAGCAATTCAAAACTGGAAAAAATCCAGTTGATGTCCGAAGCTCTCTGAAGTAAGAGATAGGTAGGAAACTATTGTATAATAGAAAGAATAATGGTTGTACTGTGGGAAGATACAAGTTCAAATTCTAGCTTTGTCCTTCAGTTTCATTTAATAATGAGCAAATCAGTTCAGATCTTTGAGCTTCAGTTTCTTTACAAGTTAAACATCATACTATACTCTTAATTCAGAAGACTATGTGTGGGAAAGCTGGATTTTCACATGCAATGGAAGGCTACTACGGGGAATTCCTTGGTGGTCCAGTGGTTAGGACTCCACGCTTTCACTGCTGAGTGCCTGGGTTCAATCCCTGGTCAGGGAACTAAGATTCCGCAAGATGTGTGGTGCAGCCAAAAAAAAGGAAAAAGGCTGTTGTGAAAAATAATCAGTATGATAAGTTAAACTCTTAGAACTCAAGGCCAAACATGCAACTTTTTAAATACTCTGTAAAGCATCACAATTCTTGATTCTGAGGCCCTGTTCTTTTGGGCCAGCTGTAAATTCTCTACGAATAATTAATTCTGAGGCCCTCTATCCTCCCAAGCTTCAGAGTAGAATTAGGGATGATATCTGGTGTTTAGAAAAATGGGCAAGTGCCCCTCGTCAGCAACGTTGTTGTTCACTGAAATTCCGTAACTTCCTGTTTTCTGTGCCTCGCTCAGCATGGCTAGGACTTTGGAGCCTGTGTTTCCTTCTGCCTGGACTCCCTGGGTCTCAGATCTCCATCAGACTCCAGTCTCCAGGGCTCAGCCGTCTCACCCCTCGCCAGCCTAGAGACCAAGCTTCACTGTGGTGTCCCCGAAACTCAATTCTACTTGTTCTTAAAGAATTGGCCTTGATGGCTCATAAAACTCACAACCTAGCTAAATTTTAAGGACAGAAATGGCTTAAACTTAAAAAATTTCCAGGAAGTGATGAGAAAGAGTTACATTCCATTTTTCTGGTACAGAAAAGAAAAGAACAAACAGAATAGTTAAACTGCTATATTAGAGCATTCTGGAGGTTTATATATACCTTGATATAATGATACCATGAGTTACAGATAATAATAAGTTAATGCTAATAATAATAAAAAATAAACATACATTAATTGAGTCTTTGCATTTGGCATGGTGTAAGCACTTTCCATGCTTTACCTTTCTTCTGTCAAGGAGAACAAATAAGAACGACACTCAGTAAGGAAATATTGATTTTGGTCCTCAGTTCCAAGAAATGTGGCAAACTAATTCATAAAATAAGCATCCTGAAATTGTTTACAATACTTTATTGAGGATGTTGGCTAAGGCACCAGGGATGCTTGCTGTATAGTTGCTTACACTGGTGAAAATAAGCAAGAGCATTTTCTTTTTCAGTTCACTTACCCATCAAAAGAAATGGAAGCAGAGTCTTCACTTAAGAAAAAGAGCTTGCAAGGCAATGTTTTTCTTTGCAACACTCGACAGAGATCATCCACTGTCTCATTGAGAGACCCCAGGATAAAGAAGGGAGGGCCTTCCTGGACTGGATAGTGGGGCTTAGAAGAAAAAGCTCTAAACGGAGTCCAAGTTGTACAGCTGAGTCATGCCTTCCAGGCTTTTTGTTCTCCTCTGCAGCACGAGAAGGCTGGCCTAGACTAGAGAAGCCACAAGACCCTCCACATACCTCACGTCCTCTGATTGCTCTGCACACACGGTTGTGCAATAAACATTGCATTAGTAGGTGCCTATTAAGGGCAGACTCTGTGGAGTAAATAAGCCCCAGCTATAGGCCTTTCTGAATCTTTTGTCATAAAATGGATGAAGCACAAAGTAGCTTGGAGCAGTGGGAAGAATCCTGACTCTAGGCTCAAACCTCTCCATCCCACTTCTGGCTCATGCGTTTATGAGCTCTCTTACTACTTGACCTCTCTTGGCCACAGTTTCCTAGCCTATAAAACAGGGATAATGATAATAGCTGCCTTACCCTAGTGTTTAGGACGATTCACTTTGTGAACTCTGTTGCCTATCAAGTATCATACAGTTACGAGATTCAACCATGATAAAGACATGTCTGGATCAACTTCCCCGCCCCTATGCTTCAATTTTCACTGTAGCTCTCAGCACTGTTAGACCTAGGAAATGTCTAGCTGTCATCCTGGGGAAACTCAATTGTGCTTTTCTCCAGTAGCTGTAAGCACCGCCCTCTGCTTTTCCTATCATGGTTGTCTTGACCCTTCCTTACAGTTTCAGGCAAACAAGGCTCATATCTGAGCCCCACATACTTCATACTCTCCTCAGCCAGCTTGCTGTGAAAAACTTCAGTTCTTTTCTAACTTAAGTTTTCAAGGTTTCTATCTCCCCTTCTTTCTCTTGTGGAAGAGGCCACAGCAGATCCTGGAACCTTCTTTTCCACGAAAATGCTCTTTGTGGGGAGGTAAAGACCAAAACCCAACATACAAGACAAAAAAAGCTGGTCTAGCCTCTGAGTTGCATTTCCAGCATTCTTTTCCCATGTAGTGTTCATTTGTCATCTGTCCAAAAGGAGAAACAAGTCCAAAAGAAAAAAGTAAGACATTATCCTCCATAGGTCAGGGTCTGAAACATAAATGGACTAAACTTCATAAAAATGTTTCTAGATGAGCCCCCAAACCACAACCCAATTTGAAAGACTCTACATGTTGAGATTTTGCTGAGCTTTTCCTATATCCTAATATGTCATTCAAGATGACTTCATGGAAAGCCAGAAACTACTTTTGAGGATATGCATCCATTCATTCATTCATCAGTTCACTCATTTATTCATCACCAAAAATGAACCAAGAGAGTGCCAGGCACTGGGCAAAAAAAAAAAGAGGGATAGTCACACCCTGCCCTCAAGAATGTCCTTATTAGGAGTTAGACTGTCTCCCTCCCAAGAGCCCTTCTAATATGATGTATCTATTATAATCCTACGACGTACGTACTAACAGTATCTTCATTTTTCAAAAGAGGAAACTGAGGCATAGAAGGGTAGAGTAATTTCCTAAGTCACACAGGGAGGAGGTGGGGAGCCAGGATTCAGCCCAGGATTTTTGGCTCCAGGACCTGTGCTATTAACTGTCTCAGCTTCCTCTTCCATAGTCAACTGTCAGTGCTTTTCCTCAAAGAAGTGAGTCACGCAGAGTTTTCAGATATTATGTTGAAGGCTTTCAAATCCCCCCACCTCTATCTAAATATCAAGTAGACAGTCATCTCTTCCAGTTCTTTATAAGCCCAAACATATCTGAGACCTTTTAAATCTCATGAAGCCGTGTTGTGTACCAAGAGGATGATTTCATGCCTTTTTAGTTCTTACTTGAAAACTCTGTTTTCCCTAAATCTTTTCACACTTTCTATCACTGCCATCATTGGGAGGAATAACATAATCAGAGGAAGGAGAATTAAACAGTAATAAAAAGCATTCACATTGTCTAGCTTGTTAGCCCTGTTATCAAGATGCTTCTGTGATTTCATGCTGAAAATATCTACCGAACTCCATCAACATTCCATGGACCCACAGGATCAATCTCCCGACTCAATGTGTGATAGATGGCAAGTGCCGTAAATGCTGCAAAATCTGGATACATTTCCAACAAAACAGCTACCAGTCAGCAATGACTAGCATGTATAAGGCTTGAGAGTGTAGCTGGGGGGCGGGGGGGAAACACATTCAACCTTATTCTCCCAGGCAACTAGTTTCTATTAAATATTTTTCCTACCAGTATATTTCAGCTCACTGTCTGCTTCCCTTTTCAACAGTCATCCATTGCCATAATTGAGAAGATTTTTATCTAGGAAGAAAAGAATGGATTAATATTAGGCAAGCTAATGAAATAAAACATCACTTTGATAGATCAAATAGGAGGAAAAATGAACCATCTCAATGGATATTGAAAAGGCATTCAATACTATTGCTACCATTATTGATTTAAATAAATTATTATTATTTTTTTTATTTTTATTTTTATTTTTATTTTTTTGCGGTATGTGGGCCTCGCACTGTTGTGGCCTCTCCCGTTGTGGAGCACAGGCTCCAGACGCGCAGGCTCAACGGCCATGGCTCACGGGCCCAGCCGCTCCACGGCACGCGGGATCCTCCTGGACTGGGGCACAAACCCGTGTCCCCTGCATCGGCAGGCGGGCTCTCAACCACTGCGCCACCAGGGAAGCCCTAAATAAATTATTTTAAATTAAGAAAAGAATGTAAAATATCTCATTGATAATTTTTATACTGATTACATGCTGAAATGATAATATTTGGGGTACATTGGGTTAAATAAAATATATTTTTAAAATTAAAAAAAAACAGTCATCCATTACCTCCACCAACACATACACACACATACACACACAGATACAACACATCTTACTGGGACTTTCTGAAATATAGGGCATGCATCCTTATTATGAGATTAAATGAATACATTTAAAAGCAGAAAATGATAGAAAATAATAGACCATCACTGACCTCAGTGGATGCTGAAATAACTGCTGCTATCAAAATCCAAGAGTGGCCAAAGAGTCGTGTCACCCCTCAGTGATGGGCATCAGATCCACGTCTTCTAGAATGCAAAGGAAGTTCTATCATCTGAAGCTGCCCTCAGCCTTTTTAAATGTTGTGATCCACATCTTCTTTCATGCTGGAAAGGCAAAAGTACAAACTGCAGAGCCCTTGTTTTGTGTCTTTTCCCTTCATACAAGTGCCTCTTTCTGTTATCTCTGGTTTTCCTTTGCTGAGCCATTTCCAATCTCCACTGACACCTTCAGAAACTTTTCCCCAAACTGTGTTCCTTTCCTCCTGGGAACAGAGCAGCATTGCATTTCCCAGCCTTCCTTGCGTCTGGGTGTGGCCATGTGACTAAGTCCTGGCCAATGAAATGTGGACAAAATTTATACATCACTTCTAGGCCTATCAAAAACCATCTATGCACCACTTTGTTCTCTTCCTCCATCTGGGTGTCAGTGAATGGCTCTGAGTCCCTCAGGGATGGGGGAGCCATGGATGGAAGATGTCTGGGTCGCTGAATGACTGTGCGGAGAAGGGTGACCTCCTCCCAGCCCAATGTGCATTGAAATGTAAAGACAGTACATAATATTACTCAACCATAAAAAGAAATGAAATTGAGTTATTTGTAGTGAGGTGGATGGACCTAGAGTCTGTCATACAGAGTGAAGTAAGTCAGAAAGAGAAAAGCAAATACCGTATGCTAACACATATATATGGAATCTAAGAAAAGAAAAAAAAAAGAAAAAGGTCATGAAGAACCTAGGGGTAAGATGGGAATAAAGACACAGACCTACTAGAGCATGGACTTGAGGATGTGGGGAGGGGGAAGGGTAAGCTGTGACAGAGTGAGAGAGTAGCATGGACATATATACACTACCAAACGTAAAATAAATAGCTAGTGGGAAACAGCCGCATAGCACAGGGAGATCAGCTCAGTGCTTTGTGACCACCTAGAGGGGTGGGATAAGGAGGGTGGGAGGGAGGGAGATGCAAGAGGGAAGAGATATGGGGACATATGTATATCTATAACTGATTCACTTTGTTATAAAGCAGAAACTAACACACCATTGTAAGGCAATTATACTCCAATAAAAATGTTTTAAAAAAAGACTGTACATAATAAAGTTTTACAACATTAAACCACTAAAATGTTGGAATTGTTAGTTCTGCCAGATAACCAACACTTTATGTTTACATAAGAATTGTGTAATATAATTTAAATGCTGTGGTGTCCTTTGAATCAGATCTAAATAAGCTTCAACATCACTTGAAAATTATTTCTGTTACCATGCGATGAAGAAAACTAAACAAAGTTTTCTTATTTTGGAGTGCAAATACCATAAAATGAAATGAAACAAAATTAATTTAAAGCAGATTAAAATTTAATTTGATTTGATTTTCTGTATTTCATCCATCAACAAATGGGATGGCAAGATATCTCTATATACTTTTCAAATGTTTAGGTTCTTTTTATATGGGTCTTCCAGAACTTGTTTATATGGGTCCCAATGAGCTTATTTTTGTAATTCCGAGCTCCTACTTCAGAAAGTAGTTTTATATTTAATTCAGTATTTTTGATTGTTGCTAAGCATCCACTTAGTCCAAATTAATAATAACACAAGCACTAGCTTCAAAAGCTGAAAACAGGATGGGTTGGAGTGGGGGCACTAGAATTATTTCCCTCTGATTTGGAAAAACCAAAGGCTTTGCCTGTGAACCCCCAGAATAATTTTTTTTCTATTTTTTTTCTTCTTTACTAGGAGATTCTTGTCTAGTAAAGAAGAGAGTACAAGTGCAAAGTTGAGATTGTTAAGTGGTCAGAGGTTCATTAACTCCTCTCCAATTCTTATTCTAGAAAAAAAAAAAGAGCTCATTTGCAGAAGGGAAACACCTGGCAGGCGAAGAAGGCTGATAGAGTCAGGACTGGGCTGACCACGGGCATGGAAGGAAAAGAAATGACTGCATATACTCATTCCAGTCAGTGGAACCTGCAAACAAAGCCAAGGATCAGTTACTGCAGGAGAGACACTTGTAGGCACACGAGCCCAAAGACAGCTGCCAAACCAAAAGACTGAGCAATGAAGTAAGTTCAAGGTTAACAAAGGTATGTATGATCATGGCACCAGTTTAGGGAAAATCTCAGGCTGGGTGTGTTGAGCCCACCCAAGTCCCAAGTCTGAAACTTTCCCTTACCAGTTAGCTCCATCCTGCGAGCTTGATGAGCCCCCTGGGGCTCAAGAGTGCTGTGAGCATAGACATGCTGGTGGTAGAGAACAGGGCAGGGGATTCTCCACACAAGGCAAGTCAAACTTGGCTGAAAAAAAGACTCAGAGCTCAAATGAGATCTCACCTGCTTACTGATAAACAGTGATCATGCTGAGTGCTGCTAAGGGACGTCTTCATCCTATGCCAGCCATAAGGATAGCTAGTGCGGCCCCTGAGTATAGGAAATGTATAGCCAGGGCACCAGGCTGGCTCCTCTTTGGTCCCTGGCTGAGGCTAATGCAAGGTGTTGATGGAGTAGAGGCTGGGCTTCTTCAAATGCTGATTTCTCTCCTCTTTCAGCCCCCTTGAGATCATCCTGCCACCATTTCCCCTTTCCCCTCTGACCTCTCTTTTATTTCCCCTTCCTCTTTTCTTCCCACTGCCAGAGAATCTTTTTCTAACTGGGGGTTGGTGTGAACAGAGCCTTTCTATTTCTCAAGTTTTATTTTTCTCCCATTTTATTGATCAGAGCAAATCACAGACCCCAGCTGAGTATAAGTGTGGTGAGCACTGCAGTCCCCTCTTAGGGAACGGCCATTATCCTTCCACGAGCTCCTTCTAACTAATCTGCTGTAGCCAGGATTGGACCTGTAGACTATTGAGAGGACCAACTCCACACTGGAGTGTCAAAGAGCCAGAGGGAGGGGATTTTGGTTTGAAGCTTGAGAGAAATATTGAAGCCAGACACAAATCTCAGGAAGATTTTGGCTTCAGTGAGGAAAGTATAAACCTTGGCAGAATACTAAGATTAGTAAGGCGTAATTGATAAAATGTAGTTAATGAATGAGTTTTGTGTTTGATCAAGTTAACTTAAAAGATAAAGCGTCACTGGTCTGTAATACACAATAGGAACTTTGAACCTTGGTTTTATGGGGTTTGGTGGGAATGACAGGAGAATCTAATAACAAAATTGTTGGGGAAAGTTGTAGTTAGTGAATAAGGGGACCCCCCAAAGTTACTCAGAGTTTGGCAAATATTATCTGAATGTCAGTGGAAGAGTTTCCATCTGTATTTGAATCTTCTTCCTTTTGTTTTGTTTTTTGTGGTTTTGCTGTTGCTGCTCCTGTTGTTGTTTCTTCCTTCCTTCCTCCATCCCTCCTTTCTTTCTTTCTTTCTTCCTTTCTACCCCTCCTCCTCCTCCTTCTTCTAACCCCCTCCTCCCGCCCTCCTTCTCCTTCTCCTTCTTCTTCTCCTCCTTCTTCTTTCTTCTTCTTCTTCTCCTTCTCCTGTCCTTCTCCTCCTTCTCCTCCTCCTTCTCCTCCTCCTTCTCCTCCTCCTTCTCCTTCTTCTTCTTCCTTCTTCTTCCTTTTCTTCTTCTTTTCTACTTCTCCTCCTTTTCTTTCCTCATCGTCACTCTTCTCTTTGCCTCCTCTTCTTTCTTCCTCTTCCTCTTTCTTATTATTCTTGTCCTCATCACTGTTTACATCACACCTTTTCCAATTCTTTGAGTGTTCAATCAATTCTCAAGAGGTTCTTTCAAAATGTACTTTTTTAATACTAAAACTGTACACCAATTGTCTCAATTAGGTTTCAGTTTGGCTGCATATAATGGAAAAATTCCAGAACAGTGATGTAAACACACAAAGGCTCTTGATCTCCCATTAAGGATGCCTGAGGCTAGCAGTCCAGGACTGGCTTGACACTCCATAGCATCATCAACCTGACACGTAGAAGGGCAAAGAGACCCGATAAGGTCACACATCAAATTACTGGCAGAACTTGGACAGCTGGAAAACAAGACAAATTTTTAACTTGAGCAGTGCAACTCCAAATCATTTCTAAATTTGGTTCACTGTGAACTTGCCTTTTTTTTTTCTCCTTATCTTCTTCTTTTCTCTGATTTCCTTTAGCTGGTTTTATCTTCCCTTTGCAGTATCCATGTGATGAAATACACAACTTGGTCTTATTCATCAGGAAGACAGTAAGTGTCAGAAATACAGAAGACACTGACTCTGAGGTGGTGAGGCACCTAATGATGGGCCGGACAGGATCTTTGGGAGGAAAAAAGATGCAACACCCAGAGGTCAGAAAGGGAACACAGGTACAAAGGAATCAGAGAGAATTTATGTGATTATAAAATGGGACACAAGGGTCCCATCAACTTAGTCAATTTTGGCGCTTTTGGCTTTTTTCTCTATTAATAACAGTTGGGCTATATTGATATAACAAGAAGGCAGTGGGTGTGGTAGAAAAGGATGTGGGCTTTGATTTCAGATTTCTGAGCTTATATTCAGATACTATTTATTTATCAATTAAGTGTCTTGGGTAAACTATTTCTATAACCTCAGTTTCCTCATGTGTTAAATAAAGGTAACAGTCTCCATTCCAGAAGGTGGTTGTCAGAATTAAATGAGGTAACAAACATAAATGTTTTGGCCCTTCTACCTTAAACGAGGAACAACAAACTGGAACAAAAACAGTCATGGAAATTCATGTTTACTGAAGTAGGTAAGTTAATTACTGATAATTTGCATTTTTAATAATATTGACGTGGCCAAAAAGTTCATTCGGCCCTTTGTAAGATGTTATGGAAAAAACCTAAATGTTTTGGCCAACCCAATAATTACAATGGTTTAAAATATTCTATTCCCAAAGGAAATACAATGTCTTATTCAATTTTCAGAAAAATTTAATGTCCAAATAATTCAAGGAGTGAACTGATGTCTGTTTTACATACTTTTACATCCAGAACCAGAATAGTTTGGGGCACGTGATATGTATGCAGTAAATATTTGTTGAATGAATAAATACATGAAAGAATGAAACAACTTTCATTTATTCTATATATATTTGGCACTGAAGTGGTTGCTGGATGTATAAACAAGACCCAACTTTCACGAATCTCAGATTATAAGTTTGGACCAACCAACAAGATGATTTCAGATAATGATTAAGTACTATGAGAAAAATTAAACAGAATTGTGTGATAGAAACTGACTCAGTAAATGTGAAGGAAGCAAAAAGAACTTTCAATCAGATGATCGGAAAAGTCCTGAGTGATAAGGAAGAACCAGTGATGGGACAATCTAGATTTGTTGTTGAAGATTTCTTCAACAAGCACTGTTTTACATTTATTTGACTTAAATTCATAGAGCTCTATTTATTTCATTCTGGAAGCATTTTCTTCAGTTATTAGTCAACAAGGTTTATAGTCACAGATGCAGCTTCCTAGATCTTGCAAAACCTGGAGATCCTCAGGCTTTGGGCTCTCCAGGGAACTAACTTTGAAACTGTTGTATTGAGCAATGTTTTCTAAAGTAGGTCCTAGCAGACATAAGACAGTCATTGATGCACCTTCCAAGAAAGAGGTCCTGTGGTCAAATATGTTTGTGAACCAGCTCATGAATGGTGGTATATTAAAGTCTCAGAGACATCAGAAAGCAGAGTAACTAACATGTGTTAAATGTATCCTGATGTTTTTTTTTCTCAACATGTATTTAAATTTTAGTTTAAATTTATTTTTTCCCTCTTTCTGTACACTTATTAACATTAAAGTACAGTTTGGGAAATACTGTTATAAAGATGAAGCTTTGGCACAAAGGGAAAAAGAGGAAGATAATCCTTTGCCCATAAGTCTTGTAATTCTAAAATGAGATATTTACACAGACTTAACAGAAACTTAATAAACTCTAGATATCATACTTACATACATTACCCACTTTGACGAAACCTATTGAACTGATTAGGGAGTTACTTATGTTTAGTTTTTCGGCTACTGGAGGTTTTTTTTTAAGTTCTGATGTGAAAGGGGGATCTGTTGGGGTTCCCTCTTTTTTTGTTTCACTAGAGTTAACCACATTCCAGCAGATCTGCCTTTGGTTTGGTCTGGTTCAGTTATAAGGCAAGCAGTAGAATATGCCAAAAACTTCATGAAGTTTTACATGTGGACACCGCACCCATTTTCATCACTCCATCACTTACTAGAGATGATTTTAGGCAACTTACTCAAACTCTCAACGCTTCACTTTTCTCATCTGAAAATAGGGATAGTAATCGCTATATCCTGCTGTTTGGAGGAGGAACCAAGCTGATGTAAAGGGCCTGGAGGACCGTGTCATGCTAGCTTCTTTCTGAAATATTTGCTTGAGAATGATGTATTCTCCCCCTAAAAGTCTTTTCAATTCCCCCTGGAGATTCAATGGGGAAAACAGAATGTTTGTGCTGGTTTCCACAATGATGACTCACAGAGTGCTGATTTATTGACTCAGTTAGTGAAGAAGTAAAATTAGTGTTCTATTTTATGGGTGTGAAATGAGCTATTCAGCAAGTATCGTGTATGACAGGCCACATTCTGAGCCAGAACTTACCTAGACACTTTCTATCGTATTACCCTTATCAATGAAAAAATGTTGCCTCCCATATCAGTAAACAAAGGATGTTGCAGCCATCGAGCCATCACATTACAGCCTCCCTGATGATGAGCCCTGAGGGAGCGCAGGATAGAAACGGGATACCTGCCATCAAGCAGTCAGCAACTGCAGCCTCCCCCGTGGTGCATCCAGAGACTCAGGGTGAGAAAACACAGGATACTGGCCCCAGATAGCTGAGGTGCATATCAAAGGAATGATTTCAGTGAGCCCAGACTCTTGCATCTTCCCATATATAGAAAAGTCAATTCCTTGACTTGAGATGTCTGGTTTTCTTTAGTCAACAGCAATCTTTTGATGTTCTGACTACTTGGTCTTTGTTGCAAAAACTCCTATATATCCTGGTTCCTCTCTTGCCTCTTCAGAGCAGTCCCCCAGAGCTATCTGAGAGGCTGTATCCCAGGCTTAAGTCCTCAGTTTGTCCATTGAATAAAACATAATTCTCAACTTTTAGTTTGTGCATCTTTTTGGTCAACACACCCAAACCAAGCTAACAGGAGTCCCTGGCTAATGAAATACTCTCTCCTTAGCTCCCTAAAATGTTCTAAAGCTGGAGAAAATCTCAACAAGCCATTGTTGAATTCACTATGTCAGCTGTATAATAATAACCATGGACTATAGTCTCCAACTGCTTTTCCCCCCACAGCATCCTGGAGAAGAGTCAGCTACCCTCAGTCTTACATGACTGCACTATTTCCAGTGGGCCACACACAACCAAATGCAACAACAATTTAACTTTGATAATAACTGATTACGAACACCATTTTAGAAGACGGCTTAACGAAACATATTTTTCGGGCTTAAGGAACATCCATGAAGGACTTTTTTAAAGCCCACTAATACAGAGCACACCTTATATCAATGTTTTCAGTTCTCAGGAATTTCTTCTTGTGTCATACCTAATATTAACCCAAAGTTGGACTAGTGGTATGCTCTTTTGGTTTGATTGTTTAGTTTTAATCTTAATGTTGATTTCAGAGCTGTGTAATATAAAAAGTGGAATCATACTACTGGCATGAAGAAAGGGAGCAGCGTATCATGGGAAGTAGGGGAGTAGAAACATTCCATTGTATATCCTTCCTTCTTCTAGGATGCATTGCCTCCTGATAGAAAATGGGTACAATTATTGAGTGCATCCTGTTACATCAGAGTACTATAGGAAAAATAAATCATGATCAGAGTAGAAAGAATCCTGAATATAAGAGGCCAGAGACTTGGGGTCCAGTATTGATTCTACTACTTTACTACCTTAGGCAATTTACTCTCTGAGTTTTACTTTCCTCTTCTGTAAAATGATAATTTCATAGATTATTTCTAATATGTCTTCCAGTTTTCTGATTCCATCATGGCCCCAAATTCATAACCTTTTCTCTCTTTCCTGATTTTTCAAGGCATTCAGGTATCTTACTGTTATGCTACTTCTTTACCAGTTTGCTTTCTATTAAATCTTTACCTAGAAGCCCAAGTTGTCCCAGGCTCAACAGGGCTCCTACTGGATTATCAGGAGAGAAGTTAGGTACTGATTGTGATGGTGGAATAGAACCCCCTTTCCTGAATCACAAAAATCATGAGGTTGAACCTGTAGTTCTAAGTGTTGGTCTTTTTCTATACCTGTTGAAGGTACCATATTAGATTCCAAATAATCTTCAAAAATAAATCGTTTATTGGTGACGTTTTCATCAATCAAAAAGTATGTCTTGGGCTTCCCTGGTGGCGCAGTGGTTGAGAGTCTGCCTGCCGATGCAGGGGACACGGGTTCATGCCCCGGTCCGGGAGGATCCCACATGCCGCGGGGCGGCTGGGCCCGTGAGCCATGGCCGCTGAGCCTGCGCGTCCGGAGCCTGTGCTCTGCAATGGGAGAGGCCACGGCAGTGAGAGGCCCACGTAACACGGAGAAAAAAAAAAAAAAAAGTATGTCTTACCACCTTCTGTAACCTGAAGAATATGTCAGGAATTACTGGAGTAGTAAGAACCCTTAAGGACTTTGTCTCTATTACTGAGGTCTTTCTAATCAAGGTAGAGTGAAAAGGCTTGTGTAAAGAAGTGGATGAAAACTCAGACAAAAATATAGCATGTGTTACTTTTTGTGGTATTGGAAATAGGCACATAGAAGCTCCTACATGGGAGTGGGTTTTGTGGGCAAAATAACTTGGTCAATGCTTCATGGGAAAAATGAATGCAGAACCTTGGGAAATGGGAAGAATTAGGATGGAAATGGCTGATACAACAACAATTGAGGAAAGTCATGAAGAAAAAATATATGGGAAGGTGATGGGTAGGGGCACTGTTTTCCCATTATCTTCTCATCTTATGAACTTAACCTTGCCAAACTGTGGCTCCAAGGACAAAGCACAGCCCACTGGCAAACATCCAAGGATGAAGAACTTTCCTGAAACAAAAGGGAAAGGGAATTCACACAAGAATGTACAATGCTCTCTGAAATTAGAAAATCCAGTAATTAACTTGATCTTTCACTAGCAATTTCAATAGTAAAGTTTATCCTAGGGCCTAAGGAATATCCAGATTACAAGAGATTCTATTGGCTGCCCTTCCTTCACTAAGGTTAACTCTCTTAGATAATGTGGCTTTTTTTTCTGGGCATGTAGGTCAGGATCAGAACATTCTTTTAGCATTAGAATGGAAAGATGGCAGGAGTGAGTTCATCATGTCCCAAGGTTGTTGAAGAAGGTGCCAGTCATGGTAATTTTTTTCAAGGACACTTAAGATGATCCAGCTCTTCATTTCACATACAGGAGAATAAGGCTCAGAAGTTTAGGTGACTTACCCCAGGTCATCACAACCATTTATATATAAGAGCAGTTAGGCTATAATTTTACTATAATGTTCTTTTTTAAATGAAAAATGTTGATATTAGTTTTCCCATCCCTCTCCCAAAACTATAAAGTCCCTTTATGATCCTGTCCCAAATATAACCATTTGTTAACATCTCATGTGTACCCAAGTTTTTATGTCCTTGGACAGTAACTTGAAGAAAAATTTACAAGGAATACTTATTGTGGAAAATGAAAAACTACAGATAATAAAAAGGAAAATTAAAACCATCTGCAATTCTGTCCCTAGACAAAACCATAGCTATATATTCTATGTATACTTCCTATGCATTATGTACATAGTTTTAATCTAAAAGTGGGAATTTGCTCTTTTAATGGTATGCTATTATTTCATTAATGTTTGTAAGCAAGTTTTCATGCAACTACATGTACTCTTAAGCCTCATTCTTGATGCTACACAAAAAAAGAAATTGAAGCTATTCCTGGTGAATTGCTTAAACCCATTCCATAAAATGCAAAGTTTCTTCAAAACTACTGACCTTGCTTGAAAAAAATGTATTTGGCCGTAGATATGCAGAAATGTGAAGCTCTTCCCCTTTTAAAATCAGATGGTATTAGCAACTTCTATTTTAAGCTTGTTTATGGAACTAGAGTAATACTGAACATAGATATATAAAGGTGATTACAGCAGTGGAAGTCTGACCTTTGAAAAATCCTTCCCCGTATAAACAAGTTCTGGAATGTTTTAAAACCTCTAAGCCAGTCAATTTCTTTTTTTATTTATCATCAACCTGAGTCAACATGGAATGTCCATTTTATTTAGAGTATGAAGTGATAATGCCTTGGTTGCCTGACCATACATGAAGGAGACATCTTTGGATACCTTATGCTCTTTGCCTCAAACCCATGTGGCTCTGCTGGATTCTCAGAGCCCTGCAAACCTGGCCTTACCCTGCAGCCCTACCTGACTTCCTTGTATTGGTGGACCTGCTCGTTTGATTCTGTCGTGTGTTTCTTCACTGTCCCACACCCATACTGATCTTGTTCCCACCTCCATATCTTTATACCAATAAGGTTTCCCCTGGAATATCCATCCCCTCTTGTTCCAACCCTATTCTTCCTCCCAGGACCACCTTCCTCAGGGAAGCCCTCCTGGTGATTCATCCTGCACCTCTCGCCTCCACCAGGAACTCACTGGCTCTGAAAGTAAGCCTGGTGGGTATAGCATGGCCACCTTTTCTGTTCTTTACTTTGTATCTCCATTAAGCCTACTGCCTCCTTGTTGATAGAGGCTGTGTTTTAGCTTTCATTTGTATTTTTCACAACAACGTGCACATATTACAGATTAAGTACAGACTGACTTACGATGGTTTGGCTTATGACTTTCCAAATTTATTATGGTGCCAAAGCAATATGCATTCAATAGAAATTGTACTTCAAATTGTTTTTATTTTTTAATTAATTTATTTTAATTTATTTATTTTTGGCTGCGTTGGGTCTTCGTTGCTGCACGTGGGCTTTCTATACCTGCAGTGAGCAGGGGCTACTCTTCGTTGCGGTGCACAGGCTTCTCACTGTGGTGGCTTCTCTTCTTGTGGAGCACGGGCTCTAGGCCTGTGGGCTTCAGTAGTTGTGGCATGTGGGCTCAGTAGTTGTGGCTCACGGGCTCTAGAGCTCAGGCTCCATAGTTGTGGTGCACGGGCCTAGTTGCTCCGCGGCATGTGGGATCCTCCCAGACCAGGGATTAAACCCATGTCCCCTGCATTGGCAGGTGGACTCTCAACCACTGCACCACCAGGGAAGCCCTTTACTTCAGATTCTGAATTGTGATCTTTCCCCAGGCTAGCGATATGTGGTACAATCCTCTCTTGCGATGCTGGGTAGTGGCAGCTGCCCGTCAGAGCCAAGCGATCACGAGGGTAAACAACTGATACACTTACAACCATTCTGTGCCCAGACAACCATTCTGTTTTTCATTTTCAGTACAGTATTCCATAAATTACCTGAGATATTCAACTTTATTATAAAATACGTTTTGTGTTAGATGATTTTGCCCAACTGTACTGTTCTGGGCATGTTTAAGGTGGTCTAGTCTAAGCTATGATGTTGTGTAGGTTAGGTGTATTAAATGCATTTTCTACTTATGATGTTTTCAACTAAGGATGGGTTTCTCAGGATGTAACCCCATCGTAAGTCAAAGAAGATGTGAACTCAGGAAATGTTTGTTGATTAATGAGTGCTTAAGGAAGAGAGTGAAATCCTATTCTTGTCTGTTCTTCTTAGTTGTTAGACCTTAGAAAAGTTCTTTAACCTCTCTGAGCTCCAGTTTCCACTCCTGAGAATGTAGTGAAAACACCAACCCTGTAAGGTTGTTTTAAAGAGAAAGAGATTTAATGTGAAGAACATGGGTACAAATTGCCCCAACAAATGACAAACACCATCAGAATGGACTAGTGGACCTGCTCCTTTGACCTTCATTAAAGGCCAAAACTAAACTGTGACCCAGATTCTAAAATGATTATAAATTCTAACCCTTACAAAATCTTTCCAGCATTCTCAAAAGTATATACTTTGTTATACATATCTTTGGTTATAATACCCCATAGCCTGCTCCCAAGACTGGAAATAAATATCTTCCTTTGAATATTCTTACTTCTTTCCCCAAGTCAAATTTTACATGCACACACACACATATTTGCATATATGTGTAAATACTCTTATATTCTGAACAGTGTGAATGAATGGATACATGTTACATGTGCACATACAGATAAGTGTGCATAATTATATACTACATTATGCAGCATATATCTAACTCAGTGAGGACTTTTTTGTTGCAAGTGACATTAACACACTCAGACTAATTTTAAGAGAGAAGGGAATTTGGAGGGGGGTGGTCAGGTAGATGTCTATATTAGTTACAATGAGATTTGGCCACGCATCATTTTTAACTTTACAAAACAATTCTTAAGTAGTATACAAATACATTTGTCTCTCCCATAAGAGTAGTCCAGGAATATGCAGTCACAGTGACTCTGGGGTGCCAGGGTGAGGATCCCCCCCACCGATGCTCCACCATTATCAGCTCATGGTTTCTACTTCATGATCCAAGATCCTAGAATTTCATTTCCGGGAATTATTTTAACAAAATCATGGAAGTATAAAAAGAAATATCCTCAAAAGAGTTCTTTATAATATTGTTTGTAGTAGCAAAAAAAAGAAAAAAATCAGAAGCAACTAAATATCCAAGAGAAAGGGGTTGGAAAAATAAATTAGCCTAAGAGCCAAATAATAAAAAGCCGTCATGCCATTATTCAGATTAAGTCATAAAAAAAGCAAGAATCATGAATATGAAAAAAGGTCTGTAGATTATTAAATGAAATAAGTAGATTACAAAACCTAACATATAGGATCTCATTATAAGAGTGTCATGTTCTTATGACTTTTCTGTAAGTTTGAAATTATTTCCAAACAAAATTAAAAAGAAATGTGTTTGGTAGGTAGATAGATATGAAACAGATAATGCACAGATGGAAAGAAAGAAAGAAAGATAGATAGATAGATAGATAGATAGATAGAAGAGAGAGAGTGTTAGAGAGAGATTAATGAAGTCTGCCTTTTCAAGGAAATTGTAAGCTAAATATTTGAAATATATGAGTGGACTACCTGATCAACATTAAGTTAAGGCTGGTTAAGAGAGAGAATTGAAAATAAACATACTAAAACTATTGGCAGTGGATATCTTTGAAAGGTAAGGCTGTGGTGACCTTTATTTTCTTTGAACTCTCTCCCCCTCCTCTGACCCCTGAAACACTCACATTTGAAACTTGACATCTGCTGCTCTGTGATATTAGTTGTCTTTTTGAATCTGGGTGTTCAGCTTCTCAGAGGTATCGCAAGCTAAGTATTCAAGAGATCAGAGTGGACTGCCTGACCAACACTGGGTCAAGACTGGCTCCAGGTCAAAGGACTTTAAATGAAAAACTGAAACAGAGAGCACAGGGGTTGCCATATTCCTAAGGTAGGGCCAAGAAAGTAGTCCCTGTTCAGTAGAAGACTTAGTGCTTCAGTAAGTCCAGACACTGAAGTGGTTCAGAGCACAGGTCCGAAAACCAGCTGCTTGGCCCTATGGAGCCACTCTCTGCCTCAGTTTCCTCACAAGTAAGGTTCACTTCAAAAAGTTGATGTGAGACTTAAAAATTAATACATGTAAAGCACCTAGAATAGTTAATACGTGTAAAGCACCTAGAATAGTGCCTGGAACTCAAATGTTAGTTCTTATTAAAAGGAATAGTATGGGTATTTTTTCTCATTGTAAAAGTTAATACAGAAACTTTACAAAGTAGCTATAAGGAAACATAAGGAATTAAAAACCTTCCACATTCTCAATGCTCAGATATAAAGCTCTCAAATGTAATCACTGTTAATATTCTGAATACATTTTTAAAAGATTTGCTTCTCTCTGTATCTTTGTATGTACGTATTTATACATATTTTAACTCTTTTTACAAAAAAAGGGTATCATACTAAAGAGAACTTTATAAACTTGCTTTTTGTACTTACAGTATGGTGAACATTGTTTTATGCAATTAAGTATGTAGATGAACATTTTAAGGTGTTCTAGTCTTATTTGAAAAACAAGTAAACCAATCAGGGCAGATTTGGCAGTTCCAAGTATCAAATGTCTTTCATATGAGTCAATAAGGAGAATGAAAACCAGAGAATGTAATTTTCTACTGTAAATATTCAGACAGTAAAATTAGGAAATGACAAGAGATTGTGCACAGAGCTTTTAAAGTGCTAAAAATAACATTGAGGACATTTAGAAATCTAGCCATGGTCTCCTCTTAGGAGGAATTTGATTACTTAACTTTATAAAATAAAGTATTAAATTATTTTCCCTCATTTTTGGTTTCATGGCTATTTATAGAAAAAGAAATAGTTAGACTTTATTCCAAGAACAAGGAGGTTTTGAACTAGGGCTTCAAACACTTTTACAAATTTAGCCATGATCTGACAAAAGCAAGTGCATTCTTCCAGCTCTTTGGGAGTCTAAGGCCAGCCCCAGTGTAAGCATGTCCTTTCTGGGTGGGAGAGAGGATGGCCACCCACCCATGGAGGCAGTGCTCTGAAGGGGTGTTTGCTGTGGGAGGAGACCAAGGTGCAGATGATGTACGACAGGTGGGGAGGAGGGGGCGGCAGCTGGGGAGCTAACAGAGTGGATGGGGTCTGATCCTGCCACCTCACCAATTCTCCAGACAAGTCATGGACCTCTGGGTGCCTCAGTTTCCCCCTGATTGTACCCCCCCTCATAGAGCTCTAGAGAAGACCACATGGAAAGTGCTCAGAACAAGGTCTGGCATAACACAGACTACGTGTTCAATAAGGGTTAGCGCCATGATCATCAATATCAATTATTATTATTGTTTTTATGATCTTCCAAGGCTCAGACCTCCATGCTTGCTGTGGACATCCCCGTATGGAAGGAGAAGTCAGCAGGTAGGGAGGTCCTGGACTAGCCCTGCATGTCAGAGAGAGACGTGAGGAAAAGAGCTTGCACAGGCCCGTTGCATGCTTCCCCCCCCATGCCCTCTGCCCAAAAACTTAGTGAAATCACATGGAAAATAGAATAAAGAACACTCTAAATGGCCAAAGAAGAGGACAGATGTCAGCGATTGTCAGTGCATAAACTTACTGGGCCTGACACACTTTGCTGGAACACATGAAGGACTGTGGGTAGACTGCTCAGCTACGCAGGGGAAGCCCAGGTTAATATTCGTGCCAAATGCTTGAGACTTTTCTCAGCAGTGTCCCCACGAGCCACTGCCCAGAAATCTGAAGCTGTGGAAATTCCCCTAATTTTCTGTACCCCGGGGTACAGACGAAGGGGAATTTTCAGCTGAGGTGGGAGGCTGGGAGCAGGTAAAGGGCAAGAGATCCAACACTCTCATTTCCAACTGAAAAATAAATCAAAAATATGATAGAAATGTCAGAAGTTGATGAAATCAGCTACTTAAATTCTGATCTGTAAATTGAATGAATTTATATTTTGGCCATGTAAAAACTGCATATTTATTTATTTATTTTTGGCTGCCTTGGGTCTTCGTTGCTGCACTGCCGGCTTTCTCTAGTTGCCGCGAGCGGGATCTACTCTTCGTTGCGGTGTGCGGGCTTCTCGTTGAGGTGGCGTCTCTTGCGGGGCACAGGCTCTAGGCGAGCGGGCTTCAGTAGTTGTGGCACGTGGGCTTCAGTAGTTGTGGCGTGCGGGCTCTAGAGCGCAGGCTCAGTAGTTGTGGCGCACGGGCTTAGTTGCTCTGCAGCATGTAGGATCTTCCCGGACCAGGGCTCGAACCCGTGCCCCCTGCATTGCCAGGTGGATTCTTAACCACTGCACCACCAGGGATGCCCAGAAAACTGCATATTTTGGGTGAAGACAATTTCCAAGACATAAGTCCCCCTCTCCCATATTTTAATGATGCCACAATCCGTGCCCTTGACCCTGGATGATTGTTTTCTTTCCCTTCTCTTCTGAACACTTGACCTCAGAGATCAATCCCCTTCTGACTCTTGGCTTCCAAATGTCCTGCCTCCACATGTGGCTCCAGAATCCGCTTTGATAATGAGAGTCTTTCCTCTGGTCTCAAGTGTCTGGCTGCCTTGGGAACACCACCACAGGAGTATCTGGATAAAACCAGAAGTTTAGTCTTTTAGAAACAGAACCTGAGCTCCAATTCAAATTGATCCCATTCTCAAAATGGTTTCTGGAGGCAAAGCCCCTGTCATGCAACCGAAACTCTTAGTTTACTCCCTTACCTTGGCTGTCCCCACTGGGTAATGGATTCAGGACCTCTGATTCTTTTTCCCTTTGTAGCTCCATTGTCTATTGTAGTGCTTGGGAGGTGATGGGTTCTAAATAAATGTGTTTTGAATGAATGGTTGAATGAAGGAGTGAATGAACAAAAAAAAATGATATGAAGAAGAACACTGTGCTGCCCTGCCCTCCTCAGGCTCCCATTCCTATTGGGAACATAAGACAGACCTATTAGAGAATGGACTTGAGGACACGGGGAGGGGGAAGGGTAAGCTGGGACGAAGTGAGAGAATGGCATGGACATATATACACTACCAAATGTAAAATAGATAGCTAGTGGGAAGCAGCCGCATAGCACAGGGAGATCAGCTCGATGGTTTGTGACCACCTAGAGGAGCGGGGTAGGGAGAGTGGGAGGGAGGGAGTCGCAAGAGGGAAGAGATATGGGGATATATGTATATGTATAACTGATTCACTTTGTTATAAAGCAGAAACTAACACACCATTGTAAAGCAATTATACTCCAATAAAGATGTTAAAAAAAAAAAAAAAACAGGCTGCAACAATACTGTAATCGAAGCTCCTCGGAAGTGAACTAGGAGAGCAGGAGAGAGAAGAAGTTGGATGGAATGATGATCTGGTGAATTGGAAAAGAGGAGAGATTTAAACAAGTTTTGAAGCATTGGCGGCACCTTTCTCAAGTTGTCCACGACTGTCAATGACACCACTGATGTGCTGCTGCAGATACTGTGCTCTCCTTAGCACTCTTGCCCAGACAGTTTAGAAACTGAAGAGTCCTTGGGCCTATTCCTCCAATGAGTATATTAATCTTGGTCTGGTGACAGGTCACAATTTCAGATCTGAGCCTCCAAATCGAGCCCACCCAGGAGATAATGATTTTTCTTGCTACCTTAGGGAACACTATTCAACCCTTGCCGTACAAATCCAGATAATTTCTAAGATCTATTTTTTTACTCAAAATGTCTAACATACAGTTGTTTCTTATAGAAGATAAGGTCTCTGTGCATTCGAAAGAATGATAATGAACTTT
The DNA here is from genome assembly GCF_025265405.1 of Mesoplodon densirostris. Lineage (NCBI taxonomy): Eukaryota > Metazoa > Chordata > Mammalia > Artiodactyla > Ziphiidae > Mesoplodon > Mesoplodon densirostris. The sequence continues at coordinate 29,434,562 of NC_082670.1, forward strand.
GTAAGTATTGAAGTGGATATTTTATATATCCTCTTTCTAATCCTCACTACAAATCTACAAAATATGTATGGTTATATCAGTTAGGACCTTTTGTGGCAATTGCCACAATATTCAATTCCAACTGCTTTAAGAATAAAGAGGTAATTCATTGGTTTACTCAGTGAAAAGCCCAGAGTTTGTGGAGTGCAGGCATGGCTGTATCCAGGGGTCCAAACAAGCTCTTTGGCATCCTGTGTTTCTTAATTTCTTGGTCCTGCTTTCTTTCTTCGTTAGCTACTCTCAGGAAGGCTCTCTCTACATTGTGACCTCCAGCAGCTCCATTCTTACATCTTTACAGCTCCCAGTCTAGCGGGGGAAAGAAACCCTCTGCCTAAATCTTAGACAGTATCTCATTGGCCCTGAATGGGTCATGTGGTCATCCCAGATCCAATCATTGCTGCCAGGGGGATTTGATGCTCTTGTTGGCCATATCATGGATACACTCTCAGTTACATGCTTGAAGTTCATTCTGGAAAGAGCGATTCTCCCCCACAAATTGAGGGTACTTTTATAATAAGAGACAGGACAGAGACTTAGACATCAAACAATCCTAACAAGTTTGATCTCAGTTTCACTAATAAGATAGCTGAGACTTGGGCTTCCCTGGTGACGTAGTGGTTGAGAGTCCGCCTGCCGACGCAGAGGACACGGGTTCATGCCCCGGTCCGGCAAGATCCCACATGCCGCGGAGCAGCTGGGCCCGTGAGCCATGGCCGCTGAGCCTGCGCGTCCGGAGCCTGTGCTCCGCAGTGGGAGAGGCCACAACAGTGAGAGGCCCGTGTACCACAAAAAAAAAAAAAAAAAAAAAAAAAAAAAAAAAAGATAGCTGAGACTCAAAATAATTAAGATCACACAGCCGGGAAGCAGTTGTATCAGCCAGAATGTGGCAGGAAACAGAATTCAGCTCAGGTAGTTAGAGACTAATGATGAGACTATTTGTAGATGTGCAGACAGTATTAAGGGAACTAGCAAAAGCTGTTGAGGTGCTGGGAACCCAGGCACAGCAGGACCACTTTGAGGTCTGAGGGGGAAGAGCTGGATCCCAAGCAGAGAGGCCAACTGACCATAGCAGTGGTGATGGAGGGACACCACCTCTGCCAAAAGTGCAAAGTGCAGAGGGAGCTTGGAATGGAAATGAGATCCCTTGACTTATCTCTGCTCCACTCTGATCTTCTTCCAGTACCTCCCACTGGGAACCAGCCACCAGCCAGGACGGGATGCAGCCAGGGCACAGAGCCAGAAAGAGAAGGGCAGGAATGGATGGAGAAGGAAAAAGGGAGAATGATTAAGCTCCACAGCTCTGTCAGGTTCTGAACCCAGCTGTACATGATCCGAAAGGTTATATCAACTCCTCTACCCGCCTTTCATATTTACGAGGAGTCTGTGAGGTCAGAGATCTCCAGGTAAGAAATTCTAGATAAGATGCTGCTACCCTACAAACTTGACGGACAACTCTCCCTTTGCAGCTGGCTCCCAGATACCTTGAATCTGTAGCTTCCACTGTTTGTCCCTGTGGCAAAACCTCCCCACAGTACCCACCGGTCTCATCACTTAGCACTGATTTTATTCATTCAGTGCTTCACCAAAAAAATTGCTTAGACTGGAAGAAGTGTTAGCAGGGACCTCTCAGATATGGTCCACTTCCTTCCATCTGAAGGAGATGCATTGATTATCCTTTGGGGAATCTTTGAGATATGTGCTCCAGCAAGGACAGACTACTTGGCTGTATCTTAAAAATACAAGGCTCTAGGGTTTAAGGAAATGAAATCAGAATTCTGACCATTGAAGCAAATGCCCAGTGCTGTCTAAACCTGGGCACCATTGTTTTCCTGGCAGTATGGACACTATAACCTCTAATTTAACAAAGTGTGAGCTCTCTGAGCTTTCCCCGCATAGATATATTGAGGGTATTTTCATGTTTTGACACAGATATGGTGGGTGAGCCTTGTGCTTATTTTGATGCTTTGTGTTCTGCTTCACAAAGGAAGATTGTTTTGGAGAAACTCAGGCAGATTAGCCATTAGCAGTCTTGCTTCCTGTCTTCCTGAATGTTGACTGATATCAGCTTTTCTTGTCATCATCCCAGTGGTCTGCACTTGGATGTTTGTAAACAGTCCTGAACTGAGAGGAAGCAAAGACCCCTGGATCTGGAGGGCACATTGAGGTCGCCTGGTCCAAACTTCGACCTAAAACCGGCTGCCATATGATCTCTGCCTGAAGATTTCTCATGAGGCAGAGATTTCCAATTCACAAGGTGGTGCATTGTTGCATAAATGCATATTTTAAAATCCCTCTTTTTTGGTCAAAGTGGAATCCCTTTTCCATCTCTCACTAGTGCCTTCCCTGTCTATCGCATCAATGTTGGATAAATATAGGCACTGTCTTGACCACATGTCATTTTTCCAAATCCTGACCATAGCTATCATATGTCTCTTTGGTTTTTCTAAAGAAGCCCAATCTAAGAATGTCCATTTTCTCATAACAGTTTCTCACGTGACTTGACTTCTAGACTCCTTCTAACTTGATTTCCCAGCAGCAAACACTCTCTGGTTTATTATTTTCTCCAACAAAATGTGGCTTATGCTCCATGAGGCCTGACCCATGCCAAGCACCATGAGGCCATGGTGTCCAATGATGGGTTAGGATTTTGTCTTGTTTTGTTTTCTAGCTGCTGTGTCATGATCTTGGCTCACATGGGGCCTGACTTCAATAAAATCCCTGGATCTTTTCACAGGGACGCCTGCCAAGCCACAGCTCCTCCTCCTCAATATTTGTGGAATTGATAGCTATAAAAATAACATTCACATTTTCTTTTATTATAAAAGCCACACACAATAATTGGGGGAAAATTTAAAGACGCAGTCAGGTAATTTGCTGATTAAAAAAAAATATCCGCAACGACCTCACTATCCAGAGATACCTGCAACTAATACTTTTATGATTTTTAAGGGTAGCAAACTACAATGCCAACAGGACCCATGCAGGGGTTGTAAATTTGCAAAACAGCCTGAGAGTGAAACAGTAGGGTGTGGGTGGGCCTCTTGCCATTGAAAGATGGCAGATATTACTCAGCTAGGGCGACCTATTTTTCTCTGAAAGTGAGAGCTCCAGAAAACCAGAACCAGATATTCTGATTTTTTTTCAAGAGATACTGTATATGCAGAATTTATGAGAAATTTTCTTATTGTGACTTCCCTGGTGGTCCAGTGGTAAAGAATCCGACTTCCAATGCGGGGGACGTGGGTCCGATCCCTGGTCAGGGAGCTAAGATCCTGCATGCCGCAGGGCAACTAAGCCTGCGAGCCACAACTTTGAGCCCGAGTGCCTCAACTAGAGAGCCCGCATGCTGCAAACTACAGAGCCCACGTGCTCTGAAACCCACAGGCCACAACTACAGAGCCCACGTGCCCTGGAGCCTGTGCGTCACAACTAGAGAGAAGCCCAAGCACCGCAACTAGAGAGAAACCCTAGAGCCACAACGAAGTGACCATGCACCGAAATGAAACATCCCGCGTGCCGCAACTAAGACCCGCCACAGTCGGGGGTGCGGTGGAGAGGGAAAATAAACAAACAAACTAACTAACTAATAAATAAATAAATAAACATTTTTTTAAAAAAGAAATCTTATTAAGTACTGGTAATTAATTTATATTGGGCAATTGGGAGATTGGTATTGATATATATATAGTAATATGTATAAAATAGATAACTAATAAGAACCTGCTGTGTAAAAAAATAAATAAAATAAAATTCAAAAAAAAAATTATATTGGGCAAAGACTTCACGTCTTTGGACCCTCTTGGGTCTTGGAGCTGCTAGTAGGTTGGCCTCTCTGGTGTATATCCTGCCACCCTGCCTTCTTTATTCTCTTGATGTCTTAGAAAAAGAAAAGGGGGGCTTATCCTCTCTATATAACAACCAACTATGACAGGGGATGGCCCAAGTTAACTCTAGATATCTTTGCCTTAGCAAAGCTCTCCTGGTGAATTGCCTGTCACATACCCTTTCTCCTCTCATACTCATTTTTCTCCTGTCCTCCATGCATCTTTCCCATTTTATAGCTCTCACTCTGGTCCCAGCATTGCCAACAAGATTTGGTCCCCCAAACCCTTCTCTTTGCCGTATTCATGCCACTTTCATGCTGTGGACAAGTTCTGCCTTTGGAGTGTAAGTGACCCAGATTCAAACCCCAGTCCGCACCTGTCTAGCTGTATGACTCTGTGGAAAATGGCTTTGACCTCTCTAAAACTTGGTTTCCTCATAATTGGGGAAAAAATGATGTGTCCCCTGAAAAAATAGTTTGGAGGGTTAATCATAACGTCTGTAAGGCACCTGAGGAAAGCATAGCTGTTGTGATATGATTATTCTTGGTTTGCTTATATTAACTATTTTCCCCAACTTGATGAGGAAAGAGTGGCTGCTTTAGAATATTCCTTGAATAAATGAATAAGTAAAAGCATGAGTAAATGAATAAGACGAAAAGCTATAAGCCTGCTGGTGGATCCAAATTATTATTATTATTGTTATTATTTTTAATTTATTTTATTTTTGGGTTGGGTCTTTGTTGCTGCGTGCAGGCTTTTCTCCAGTTGCGGCAAGCAGGGGCTACCCTTCATTGCAGTGTGCTGGATTCTCATTGCCGTGGCTTCTCTTGTTGTGGAGCTCAGGCTCTAAGACGTGCAGGCTTCAGTAGTTGTGGCACGCAGGCTCCGTAGTTGTGGTGCACGGGCTTAGCTGCTCCACGGCATGTGGGATCTTCCTGGACCAGGGCTTGAACCCGTGTCTCCTGCACTGGCAGGCGGATTCTTAACCACTGCGCCACCAGGGAAGCCCCAATCCAAATTATTTTTAAAGATAGAGATACCGGAAAGGGGAAGGAAGATAAGGGCTTACACTGGGTAACTCTCGTTCCTTTCTCTCTGATCCTGCCTTTTTATGTGCCAAAGAAATACTGGCATCAAATCAAGTATCTTGTCAGACTACTATTAGCTTTAATAATTAACTACTAAATAGCTTGTGGACTCTGATTTTTCAAATATGTGGGAAACAAAATTCTCAACTCAGACCTCTTGGAAATATTTTATCCTACTAGAGACTGTTCCCTCAGTTATGCAGTGGCATACCTTTCCCTGAACAAGTCATCAAGGACTAGAAATACATACGTTACAGTTCAGGACTCGTGCTCACTCTTCTCTGTCCACTGGAAGCTCCACCCAAGCCCTCAAGACAGAAAATTCCACAGGGTCTATAAAGGTGTCTTCTGGACTCCATGAATATTTTTGAAATAAATTAATAGACCAAGAACAAGTTCAATGGCCAAGATGAAAATATATTTTATTTACTCCCTTCTCATTCTCTGCTCTTCACTAGCTGTATAACCCTGTGGAAAGTGATTTTAATCTCTCTGAAACTTAGTTCCTTACCCATAACACTGGAAATAATGACACTGCTCCAACTCTGTGACCTCCACTATTTGCCAAGTTGCTTTTGGCTGCGAGTAAAAGAAACACTGACTGAAAGTGACTTAAGGAGTCAGGACATGTATTATCTCACATAACAAGACGTCCAAAGGTAGATGGTTCAAAACTAGTGGTTACCAGTGGGGAGAAGGAAGGGGGAGGGGCAATATGGGGGTAGGGGATTAGCAGGTACAAACTATTAGGTATAAAATAAGCTACAAGGATATATTGTACAACACGAGGAACATAGCCAATATTTTATAATAACTATAAATGGAGTATAACCTTTAAAAATTGTGAATTGTCTGTAATATTATTGTACATCAACTATACTTCCATAAAAAATATTTAATGAAAAGAAAAAAATGCTAAAAAAAACAACAAAAAAGGTAGATGGTTCTGCAGCTCAGTGATATATGGGCTCTGAGGTAGCCTCTCTGTGGTTCTCCTGGCTCCTTTCACGGCCATACGATGGCTGCACATCTTCTCGTGCAGCATTCTATACAGGAGGCAAACAGAATTCCCTAGAAGCTACCAGCAGATTTCCCTTTAGGTGCCAATGGCCAGACTTCAGCCACTTACCCATACCTAAACTGGAATAAGAGAAGAGATCACTTGTACCAATCATAGTTCCTCCCCTGGGGCTGGAGGGAAGAACCGCCCCTTCCCTGAGCACCTTGCACCCCCACATCTGAACAAAATGGGGTGTTGGACATCTAGGGAAAAGTGGAGCTTGTTGTTGGAAAGTAAGAGCTAACAGGTATAGCCACTATTTACTGAGGGCTAGCTGTGTGCCAAGCACTGTTCTGGAGACTTTACGTGCATGAATCCCTCATAACATACGTCTATGGGGTAGGTACTATTACTCACAGTTCACACATAGGGAAACAGAAGCCCTGAGAGGTTAAGTTGCTTTTCCAATGGCCCGCAGGTAGCAGGCTGATAAGTAGACAAGCCAGGATTTAAATCCAGGCCGACTGGCTCTAAAGCCTATGCAATTAACCCCTCATCTATGCCAGCTTCCCTCACCGGGGTCTGCTACCCTCTCCATTTGGCAAAGAGTCCTGGACTCTCCAAAGTAAGGGCTTTGAGCAAGTGAACTGGGTGCCTGACAAAAGGATAATTACTTGAGTGTGGTTGCTGGGGCACAACCCTAGAGCATAATTACTGATGGTAACAGTGATAATAAACCCAGCCTATTGTATGCCAGAGATCCTTGTGATATCATCTCACTTGATCATTTGATTGAGGGAACTGTCAGCAACTTCAGTATTCTTTCCCCCAGTTTAGACGAACATGAGGCTCAATTAACTAGTTGGGGAGAAACTAGGTTTGATCTCAGTTTTGCTCGATGACATGATCCATGCTCTTTCTCCTGCATTCCACAGCCTACTTAAAAATTTAATAAATCAGAAGTTTACATTTGCATTAGTCAGGCATCAGATAGCACCTCCAACCTGGAGGGAGTTCCCGCACTGAAATACCAGCCAGGCAGAGTGCCCACGGGAGGGGGCAGGAAGGATGGAGCTGTGTTAATTAACTAACCAGCACGTTGGACCACAGAGAACAAGGTCTTTGTGAGGCTGACCCTTCATATTAGGCTGATAAGAGTTTGTTTCCACTTCTATTAAGACATGTATTACCTTCTGGCCAGTTTATAGTAAGTTCCTTGCTGTCCTGTTCTCAGAACGAAACTGTAAGCTCTTTGAAGCCGAAGTCTTCCTTTCCTGATCTCCCGATTTTCCATGGTGCTTAGCTCAACTTTGTAGTTACCGCGTACTTGAGAACTATGTGTGGCCTTTTTTAAAAAAAACCTTTTCATTTTGGAATAATTTTAGAGTCACTGAAAAGTTGCAAAGATGGTGCAGAGCGTTCTTCACACTTTTCACTGAGTTTTCTTCGTGTTAACATTTTGCATAATTTTTGTACATTTGTCAAAAGTAAGACATTAACTTTAGTACTAAATTAACTAAACTTCAGACTTTATTCAGAGGTCACTAGTGTTTCCACTAATGCCCCTTTCCGTTCCAGGATCCAGCTCAGGATATCACATGGCACTTAGTACAGGTAGCATTTTATTTTGAAGAACTTTCCTTACTTTAAATGTCTAAATGTGGGAAAGGAATCATATCTGTATATACAGTTTCTATGTGTGCTAATAATCTTAAAAATAGCTGGAATTTAAGTTCTTACTCTGTGACAGGCACAATTCTAAGTGGTTTATAGGGAGTGTCATTTTTTTTCCTCACCAAGACTCTATGAGGTAGGTCTTTATCTCCATTTTATGGGTGGGAAACCAAGGCAGGGGTCATGCATGTCAGTTAGCTACTAAGAGCCATGATTAAAACCCAGACAGTCAGGGATTCCCTGGTGGCGCAGTGGTTGAGAGTCCGCCTGCCGATGCAGGGGACACGGGTTCATGCCCCGGTCTGGGAAGATCCCACATGCCGCGGAGTGGCTGGGCCCGTGAGCCATGGCCGCTGAGCCTGCGCATCCGGAGCCTGTGCTCCGCAACGGGAGAGGCCACAACAGTGAGAGGCCCGCGTACTGCAAAAAAAAAAAAAAAAAAAAAAAAACCAGACAGTCGGACTCTCAAACGCCATACACAAATATAATATTTGAGAATAAGCTGTAAAGAGGTGAAACGATTATTAGGTAGCTTGTTTTATTATTGTGTTGTAGTGAAAGGTAAGACTGAAAAAGTGGCCATTCCTTCCAGACTTAGTTTCTGGGTCTTCAATTTTTCCATCCTCCTCTTATGAATGAAAGAAGGGCGTCCTGCCAGGCAGGGCCGTATGACTCAAGAAAACAGAACTGAAGGTTCTGACACCTCACCTCAAATTCCCTTCCTGTCGAATGAACTATAGTGTCAGGTCCAAGCCGGGGATACAAATGATAAATGAATGTGGTTCATCATCATCTTTTCCCATCATAAACCTCTGTCCAAGGGCTCTCACCCTGGAAGAACTGAGGTGTTGAAAGAGAGAATGGAGGTGAACTGGCAGAGTTCATGGAGAAGCTCAAATGGCAGGCTGGCACCTCCTGACACGGGATGTTCTAAATATGTCTTAGCTACAGCAACACGAGCTCCATGTAATTTACAATAGAGAGACTAATAAAATATCAGCCATGAACAGCCCCCCAAATCCAAAAGTATGCAAAACAAAACTACTCTTCTTTAAACTCAAAAATTTTTTTCTTTCCTCTTATTATTCAACACAATAATCTGTAGTACTGCTTTTCATTTGAAAATTCCTGTTGGGAGCATAGAGCATAATTCATTGCATAGAATTACAGTGATGGTTAGTGGTTGATGAGTTATTGCATAAGTAGGTCCTCGTATTCTTTTAATGATGGCAGTGGAACCAAGGAGGTAAGGGATGGAGTAGTGACAGGCTGTGAAAACAGGTCATAACAAGATCCACCCACCCATTCATTATTCATTCAACAAAGAATACTGAATCCTTATATATGTCAGATATGGGGCCACATCCTCTCTGTCTAGAAGAGGTGATAGACATGAAACTAAGTCATCAATCTAGTGTTGTAGTTTCTCTGAAAGAAATAGTTATATACGGGGTTTTACAAATTGTCAGTTATGACCCATATAGCATGAAATAGAATAATGCTGAAAATATCTGAGTCCACTGCATAGAGTAAGTAAAATATTCTTTCGTGAGACTTTCATTTCAGCAACATACAGGTGTGTGTGTGTATGTTCCAATGTTTCTTACCAGGGATTACAGTCAAAGAAGATGGACGAGATGGAAGATGGTCTGGTTTTCAATGGGGAAACCAAGGTGGAAGTGATGAATTCCCTTTTGGAATAGGAGGAGGGCGGATAGGAAGAGTCTCCATGATGCCTGAGTTAAGTCTTAAATAATGGTTCACCAGGTGGATTGTAAGATGAAAGATACTCTGAACTAACCAGAGCAGAATGGAAAAGGCAGAGAAAGGCCCGGCAGCCTGGCATATTGCATACACTACGAGGTTCTGCCTTTCTACTGAAATTTGAGGGCTAGGAACCTCCAGGCATGTACTGTCAGAGGACCAGTGAGAACTGCTACTGCATGTGGCTTAGAGCAAAGCTTCTCAAATTCAGTGTGCACACAAATCACCTGGGGATCGTGTTAAAATACACAATCTGACTCAGGAGGTCTGGGGTGGGTCTTGACACTTTGCATTTTTAGCCAGTTTCCAGGTGATGCTGATGCAGCTGGTCCAGGGACAGCACTTGGAGAATCAAGATCTACTCTTAGAGAGTAAGAATGAGTTGTTGTCAGTGTTCTGCTTTTGTCTTCGGACTGTATAGGAGCCTGCCCAGACATAGGCCGGCTTCCAGGGGGTAAGGGCACAGGGAGTTGCTGGACCAGATAAAAATACTAAGTCATTGAATATTACCTACCATCTGGCAGGAGCTGTTCTAAGTCTGTTATGTGTAGGCTCTAGTTGGAAACCTATAACAAGTCTGAAAGGTAAACAATGTTATTAGTTCCATGTTATATGTAAGAAAACTGAGTAACTTCCTTAAAGTCACAGGATGTGGTAAAGCAAGGATTCAAATCTCAGGCTGTTACCTGTCCGCTGTGCTGTCTGAACAACTGGGATGGAATATACTTGCAGTCCTGTCTCTTTACTGAGTTATTTTCCCATATTCTCTTGATTTTTTTCTTCTATGAATGGGAATATAAGGGTTTACTAAACAAAGTGGAAATAACATATATACTTCACTATGTGGTTTTTTTTTGAGGGTTGAATTAAATAACACATGTAAAACATTCAGCATACTGTCTGACACAGCAGGAGGTCTAGAAAACTATTATTTTTTAAATGGTTGTTTCCGAGACCCCAAAAACCAGAGGTTCTAGAACGAGACTTCCTTTTTCTCCCTACCCAAAACAATTCCCCAGTATTCTTATACAGATGTCTAGGAAGATGCTGGGGCTGGGGAATTTTTGTTGTGTATTATCTGGAATAATTTTTGCTTTTGTTTTCTTTTTTTCGGTTTGACTTTCTTTTTTCTGAGGCAGTGGAAGCAAAAGTTTCTATTCGTATCCTGGTCAGAGAACTGAATCCCATTAAAGTTATATGGCAGTGGTTAGATCTTCTCACGGTTCTTAAAGCCAAGTCCAGATGCACCCCCAGCACATCACAGGGACACACTATCCTAACAGATAGAATGGAGGACCTGTATCAAATTCTATCAGGTATCACCAATCCCAAACCAAAGCTAGCTGTTAGTAACCACATTTCCTTACTTCTTTTCTTCTACGTAGTATTACCTTGGGGAGAAAGGGGTTCTATCAAATAAACAATAGATTTTGCTCTGAGTTAAATTCAAGCCTATGATTGTGCTTGTTAAGATTAAGTGTACTGACAAATGAATCTACATACAAAACCAAAACAGACACACAGACACAGAAAACAAACTTATGGCTACCAAAGGGAAGTGGCGGGGGGAGAGACAAATTAGGAGTATGGGATTAACAGATACACACTACGATACGTAAAATAGATAAGCAACAAGGATTTACTGTATAGCACAGGGAGTTATAGTCAATATCTTGTAATAACCTATAATGGAATATAATCTGAAAAAATAACTGAATCATTATACTGTACACCTGAAACTAGCACAATATTGTAAATCAACTATACTTCAGTTTAAAAAAAGATTGTGGGGGCTTCCCTGGTGGCGCAGTGGTTGAGAGTCCACCTGCCGGTGCAGGGGACACGGGTTCGTGCCCCGGTCTGGGAAGATCCCACATGCCGTGAAGCGGCTGGGCCCGTGAGCCATGGTCACTGAGCCTGCACGTCCAGAGCCTGTGCTCCGCAACGGGAGAGGCCACAACAGTGAGAGGCCCGCGTACCGCAAAAAAATAAAAAATAAAAAAATAAAAAAAGATTCCTTTTAAAGGTTTTTTCTTGAAATAACTTCAAATCCTATTAAATTATCTTATTCTTTTCCTCTCTTTGCTTTCCATGTCAAAATTCTGATTAATAATAAAGTTATTAATAATGTTACTATTATTATTATTTTACCACTTTGATCCTTAATATGCTATGTGCTGATAAATATCTCATTGACATTTATCAACTTAACTCAATGAGCTATTTCCCAAATGAAGTTTGATGGTGAGCAAGTAAAAATTAAATGAAATACATTTAATTTAATAAGAATGAAATGAAACTGTAATTTATCAGCCTTGGTTCTTCTTGGTGCATCTTTGGGCCAGGGATGAGATGAGTTTTCAGTATTTTACTTCCAAGTATGGAAAAGGTAGAACAGTTGGCAACCTGGAAAATCTTTTCACGGGGAAGTAGAGGGAACTATTTTTATTGAAATCTAGAATATTAGATCTAGAAAAAAGTGAAAGATTTTATGAGCAACTCCCCTTCCCCAACATTTTACACATGAGGAAACTGAGGCTCAGAGAACCTAGCCTTATGTCACATGGCTAATTAATTAATAGCCAAGGAGAAACAAAAAAATTTCTCTTTTCTACCTTTTAGCAGCATTTTTTTATGGCCCTCATTTCATATTCATCCTCAAACTATTATTGTAGGTATATTAGGGAAGGTAGTTGCAGTTGCCTTAAAGTTCAAAGGAGAGGTTGTGTAATAGTATTCCCAAAATCCAGGTAAAATGATATCAGAGGGAAGGGTACAAGCACTGCTGATTGTCTGTACCTGATCCAGGAAACTCTGAGCTAAGGTCTGGGGCAGCTCTTGACTGCCCTGGTGAAGGGAGTAAAGATTTCATTGGATTGCGAGTAGTTTTCCTTCAGTGATAACTGTGTCTTTCTACCATGTGACCAGTAGCCACCAGATTGTATGTGTGTGTGTTTGTGTGTGTGTGTGTGTGCATTTATGTGTGTGTCCCATGTGTCTATGTGTGTGTGTGTGTGTGTGTGTGTGTGTGTGTAGGGATGGAGGAGAACCAAGGCTTGTCTCTGATGCCCCCCCAGCAGTCACTATGCTCCCATAGTCTCCAGTTCCAGGCTGGGTGGGTCCTAGTTCCATTTCCCACGGACGTCCGTGCAGAGCATCTGAACTGCTATTTCAGAGACAGAATGTTCCAAATCAGGTCTTGTGTTTTGGCAGAGGAATGGAACCCTCTTTTCTAATATTACTTCTGTGGGAAAGTGTTTTCTGAGTTCCAAACAACTCAACTTACAAATACATTTTTGGAAGATGACCCGTATATATGTGTGTGTGTGTGTGTGTGTGTGTGTGTGTGTGTGTGTGTGTGTGTATGCAGTAAGGACTGCCTGTTCTGGGGGTAAAAATACTTACCATGTACATCTCAGTGGTGATAAGAAAGTGATATGGGAGCTGCTGATGTTGTCTGGTGGTATTTGGGAGATTGCAATTACAAAAGGCTTTGCAGAAGCAGTGATTGAAAAGGTAACAAAGCTGAGTGGTAGGTCATCCACATTCTAGAGCCAGACTGCCTGGACTCAAAGACCAGCTCTACCATTCACCAACTTAGATCTCTGTCAAGTTACTTAAACTTTCTGTGCCTCAATTTTCTCATCTTCCAAATGGAGAGAATCTTAGGACTTACCTCAGAGAGTGGTGAAAATTCAATGAGCTGATGTAGGTAAAGTGCTTTGCACAGTGGTCTCAAGCTTTAGCAAGCATCAGAACCCCCTGGAAGTTTTGCTAAAACACGAGTTTCTGGGTCCCACTCCAAGTTTCCAAGTCGATAGACTGGGGGCAGGCCCAAGAATGTGCATTTCTAACAATTTCCCCAGGGTGATGCCAATGTTGGTCCCGGGACAACTCTCTGAGAATACTTCGAATTATAGTAAGCAGCACTTGTTACTATTATTTTCAGTTGATCTTTAGTGGAAGAATTTGAGAGTGTCACGTAAAGGCACGCAGGCAGAGGGAACTGCCAGTGCATAGCCCGGAAGGTTAAAAGCAGAGGGCATGCGCCAGGAGCAGAGAGAAACAGGCTGGCGGAGAGATGCACGGCACTGTGGCCTCCAGACTCTGAAGAACCTGACCCCATGTAAGTATAGATATTATCCGAGAGTGACCAGAGAGTCTATTATCAGCCATTAGCACCTTAGCACAAATTAATTTATCGGAGTAGTCTGTCATTTTGTCAAGCCCTGGAGGAATCTGACTCATGCCTGGCAAATTAGGATGACCCTGAAAGATTCGTCCTCCTTTGGAAAATCAACACACACCAGTGAGTCTCAGGCATCTTTGAGGGCACTCACTTGTCCAGGTCCCTGTGGGGGAACCTGCCTCACCAGGGGACTTGTGGATCTGTGATCATACCTAGTATCAACCTACTGGCATCTGTACACTCATACTTCTGATATCCCAAACCATCTTGCTTTTACTTGCAGACTTAAAAAAAATACAATAACCTTGGAAGGCTTATAATGTCATATTTATCTGTCTATCTATCTGTGAATATTTTCCACACAATGAACAACAAAAAAACTCATTTATAGACACATTTTCCACTCCATGGACTGTCCAGAGAGCTAAAAACAAAGCACAACCCATCCATCTTTTTGTGTCTGTGATTTTTTTTTTCCCTCTTGGGCAAACCAAGTTCTTCATGAGTTTTAGTTTCACAGCCCATTCCCATACTGCAGTCCCTTGCACATTCTTGTTTCTATGAAGGAAACACAGATCAGCTTAGCTGCCCTGTGGCTCTTCCCGTGCATGTCATTCTACCTAACACTTTTATCTGTACAACGTTACACACTCCAGACACTCCAAAGCCCAGTAAGAGCCAACAAGGGCAATGGTGGCTTTCATCCTGGCGTGGTGAACATGGGGCCACGGTGAAAGCAGACTCGACTATTTTGGGCATGGCACGCTGTAACGAATGGAAAAAGAGAAATCAGAGACCAGCAGTTTTCCTCTGCCATCTGAACAATAACATGGATGTGTCATGCTAAAACGAAGAGAGAGAGTTAGATGGAGGGAAACTGCTTTAACTGCTGCAAGAAAATGAAAAGAGGAGGAGGTTTTGCATGTAGAAGAATCATTTATAGGAGAAAATGCTCTGGTAGGGAAAGAGACAGAAAACCCAAGGCTCAGTTTGCAACTGATGGCCTTTCGATTGCTCTTCAACTGTAGAATACTCTTGTAGGTGTAGAGTGTGTGTGTGTGTGTGTGTGTGTGTGTGTGTGTATGAGACAGAAAAAGAGACAGGGCCATACAACCTGTGCAGAAGGGCCCTGTACTTGATTTAATGCTCTGCCGTCATTTTCCTGAAATTCTTAATATTTTTTGATCCACGGACCCTGGGTCCCCCAAATTATGTAGCGGGTTCCAGAGAGAAAGTTAGCGCTACTGAGTTAAGATGGTTGAAAAAGGGCATAATTGTTTTTTCATTTCTTAATTGCAAAAGACTATTCTTCTGCAAAAGTGTGCCTCAACTTACCTGGAGAAACTTTTCTTCCTACTTCCTGTGTTACCCCTGTGCTTTGTTCACATGAAGTCCTCATAGTTTCCAACATAGGCATGGTCATTGGACTTCTCTTGCCTTAGAGCAGAACTCAGCAAACTTCTTCTGGAAGGAGCCAGATAGCAAGTATTTTCAGCTTTATGGGTCTTGAGGTCTCTATTGCAACTACAACTGCAAAAGCAGTCATAGAAAATACATAAATAAAGGAGTGTGATTGTGTTCCAGTAAAACTTGATTGGCAAAACCAGATGGGGGCTGGATTTGGCCTGGGGGCCATAATCTCATGACCTCTACCTTAGAGCATTCTTTTCTTTTGATGATGACGATGATGAAACAGATGATGATGATGATAACGATGATGATGGCTAAAATGGATTGAGGCCAGACACTGGGTCAAATGCTTTATAAGCCTTACGGTATTTAATTTTCACAACAATGTAGGGTATGATTACCTTTATCTCGACTTGACAGATGAGAAAACTGACATTGAGAGGAGTAAAGTGATTGATTTATTCAAGGATATCCAGCTAGTAAAAAGAGGAGGTGAGATCAAACTTGAGACCTGTGATAAGCCCCAGGGTTCCCAGCCCTTCACTTCTCATATCTGGGGCACTTGTCTCTTGCCTGAAATTCAGCCCCATCCTGGTCTCTAGAACTGATCAACACTTTAAGTGAGAAGGATGTTGTAAAGAACTTCAGCCTCGTTGATACAACCCACTATCAAGCTGTCCTTACAATCTCCCGAGCCTCTTGGTTTCCACGGACCAGTCCCCACCTTAGGATCCTGATGATGGGGTCTCTGTCTTGTCCTGGGTTCCATTTCTTCAAGCTTTTTTTTGTTTAAGATAAGCCAGGTTCTTTATGTGAGATTTCTTGATGACAACAACGTGCTTGGACAGTTATTTTTCTGCTGTGGTGTTATTTTGAGACCACAAGGGACTTTTGGACTGGACTTGCCCAGTGTTAGAGCCGATCTCTTTCCTCCTCTGCCCTCATTTATTCTCCCATCTCCATGCTTGGTCAACCTTTGCCCCTCTGTCTGCCTTGTGTTAACAGGGCCAAAGCTGACCTCTCCAGAGGTAGTGTGGTTCTCCCCACTTAAAAGGTCCACCACCTTCTTATTTTCCTCTCCAAATTCAATTCATTTTTGAAGCCCAGCCCAAGTCTCCCCATCTCTATATCTTCCCACACCACTCCAGTACTTTGTACTCCAGTACAAAATTCCTTTCTTTCAATGCCCATCATCTAGCCCCATCTTTTAGTTTTCTCTAGTTGTCTAGGGAGCTTAACACTTATTTCATTTTTCTTTCAAAAGCCCTTTGAAAGAACTCATATTACTTTTGCTGATTTTCCACTTGTGGAAAATGTGGTAGACATTCTTAGGTACTGGGTATTATTGATGATTATTGGGGATTGTTGATGGGCTGGTTATTGTGTGAGGTTGCCAAGATGAGGGAGGAATCATCTATCACAGGTACCTTATCTCACTAGAGAGGAAGGAAGAAGCAGCCCTGACAGCTAGGATCTGCCAGGTGTGATCAGTTTGGCCTTGATGTTCTCCTGTTGAATATACACAGTTTCACAAAATATCCTAGGACCACGAGGGATCAAGATAAAAGCAAGATCTTCTGCACTCACAGCTAAACAGAGACAAAAATGTCAACATTGTCCAAACTCCAAAAATGATCACATTCCCCTATTCTGACTAATATGAGTGATGGCTGCTTCTTGACCAATGACACCAGTGATAGCCTTACTTCATTCTTCCCACCTTATAGATAAGGTTTACTAATATACCCAAGGAAAACAGTACCCCTGCTTTTTTTTTTTTTTTCGGTACGCGGGCCTCTCACGGTTGTGGCCTCTCCCGTTGTGGAGCACAGGCTCTGGACCCGCAGGCTCAGCGGCCATGGCTCACGGGCCCAGCCGCTCTTCAGCATGTGGGGTCTTCCCGGACCGGGGCACGAACCCGTGTCCCCTGCATCGGCGGGCGGACTCTCAACCACTGCACCACCAGGGAAGCCCTACCCCTGCTTTTTAATAGCATCCAATCTAGAGCAAAGTACGGCTTCCTTAAACCCTTCCCCAGATCACTTAAGACAAGTCCAAACCCTGTAAGTCCTTCCTAATGTCTTATTGCCATGTCCCACCATCTCCATGGTGTGTACCCTTCCTCACTGCAAAGAGCAATAAACCCAACTTGTTTAATTACAGGTGTGTTCTTAATGGTCTTTGGCTGGAGGATGCTGACACCAGAGATTCCTTGAGCTATAAGAGACACACTCAGTCATCTTGACTTTATTTTTTCCAGGGAGTGTGTGTGTTCTCCCCCACCCAAGAATATCTCTCAAGTCATTGAGAGCAACCAAATACTTTGCTATAGGATCACTTTCTCTGTTCCCTGCTTTGATGAGCCCTTTCCACCTCTCCACTCTACTCTAAAGGCTGCCAAGAAAAGACTAAAACAGATTAACTTAGAATGCTTGGAAAAGTGTTTCTTCCCTTCTTTTTCCACTTCCATTTCCATGACATGAGAAACTGTAAACCCAGAATGATATATATGATAGCTTCCACTTTCAGACCAGATCTGTCCTGCTCCAGTTTAATTTAAAATCCAGCCCATCTTTATTTTTGCTACTGTAAAGCATGGACTACTATATAGAGGAGCATGCATCTTGCTTACATTGCATTACAACTAATCTAAATCTATAAGGAATAGCCTGACATTGAGATGGGCTACAAAGTACTTTTCTAGTAATAAATGTGGCACCAGATGAGCGAGCTTGATGCAGGAGAAAGAACAGTTAGTTGATTGAGACTGAGAAGACTGGAATTTTAGTTGGAGTGTTACACAAACCATCACTTTGACCTCAGGAAAGCCATATTCTGTTAGCCTAAATCCCTTATCAACGGTTAAACATTGATTGAAAGCATACTCCATGCCAGGTGGTAGGATAAGTTACTTGGGACATCCATTAGGTCATTTGCAAACAGTGTAATGTGACAGGCATAATAAAGGGACATGTGAAAAAGAACTCCAGAAGCCCTGAGGAGGAAGGCCTGACTCACCCTCCATGGTCACTGAAAGTGGCAGCATTTTCCTAGACACAAAAGACCCCAAGGTCTTGAACCAGGCTACTTGAGTTTCACTCTAGCTCAACTTACCAGGGTTAGGCAAACTATCTGTGCTTTGGTCTCCTCACCTATAAAATGGAAATAATAGTTGTACTTAACTCATAGGGTATTATCAAGATTACATTAATGTATAAATACGAACTGCAGAGTGATTGGTACTCAGTAACCACTTAAAAACATATTTAATGTTATTGTTTTTGTTATTAGTAGTGATATGTAATCTTCAAATTTCCTCATAAATCCAAACCCCTATAATCTCTCCTAGTGCAGAAGCAAAGAGTCTGAAGTCCTGTCTTTGAAAAAAATATAAGCATGTATCTTTGGAAAACCTGAAATCCTTCCTGGGTCACAAGTGATAAAGAATTAGTTGAGTCTGGACTATCTTGTACCAGAGAGTTAGAAAACACTCAGTTATGGTGATGTGCCAATGGACACAGAAGTCAGCTTGAAGGGGCTCCCACTGGCCAAATCTGGGGGGATGAGCATCAAAATAAGTAATGATAGTAACAGATTATGACCCATTAAATAAACTAGGAGTCTGTGAGTGCACATTTATATTACTAAATAGTTAAATGAGGAGAAGAAAAACTTTTCCTTTCAGTAGAATGCTAACTAACGCAAAAGAAATGATAGAAGTAGAAAAACATGAATGTGACAAGTCAATATCACATGCCATACATAGGCTGCAATAAGAACACAGCACCACTTTGGTGATGTTCCGGAGTACATCTTATAACCTCAGTGTAAGGAAACATCAAACCCAAATAGAGGTACATTCTATACAATGACTAGCAAATAAACTCAAAGCTGTCAAGGTCATTGTTTCAGATTGAAGGAGATTAAAGAAACATGACAACTGGGTGAAAAGCAGTATCCTCTCTTGGATCCTTTTATAAAATGGGTCTGACAAAGGGTGTATAAGAGTTCTTTGTATTGTCCTTGCAAATTTTCTGTAAGTTTGAAATTGTTTCAAAACAAAAGAAAAAAAATACAGCTATCAGGAATACTATGTAGCTATAAAAAATAATGTTGTTGACACTAAAAGCATAAGCAACAACCATAACAAAAATAGATAAATTGGACTTCGTCAAAATTCAAAACTTTTATACTTCATAGTGAGGACACTATCAAGAAAAAGACAACTCACAGAATGGGAGAAGATATTCGCAAATCATGTGTCTGACAACGGATTCATATCCAGAATATATAAAGGGCTCTTACACTCCACACACACAGACACACACACACACACACAAAGAAAAACAACCCAATTAAAACATGGGCAAAGGTAAAAAAAAAAAGAGAAATACTCTGGCATAAATTTAATAAAATATGTACATAATCTATGTGAGGAAAACTATAAAGCTCTGGTGAAAGAAATCAGAAAAACTAGATAAATGGAAAGATATGCCATGTCTGTTGATAATAAGACTAAGTATGGAAAGATGTCAGTTCTTCTCAACTTGATCTTTAGATTCAATGCAATCCCAATCAAAATCCCAGCAAGTTTTGTGGATATTGACAAACTGATTCTAAAGTTTATATGAAGCGGCACAAAGACCAGAATAGCCAACACAATTTTAAAGGAGAAGAACAAAATCAGAGCATTGACACTACCTGATTTCAAGACTTACTGTAAAGCTACAGTAATCAAGGCAGTGTGATATTGGTGAACGAATAGATAAATAGATCAATGGAATAGAATAGGTAGTCCAGAAATAGACCCAGATAAATATGTATAGTCAACTGATCTTTGACAAGGGAGCAAAGGCTAAACAATGGAGAAAAGATTGTCTTTTCAATGAATGGTGCTGGAACAACTGGATATCCACACGCAAAAAATAAAAAATAAATAGAATAATCTAGATACTGAACTTATACATGTTACGAAAATTAACTCAAAATAGATCATAGACCTAAACATAAAATGCAAAACTATAAAATTCCTAGGAGATAATATAGAAGAAAACCTAGATGACTTTTGGTATGATGAAGGCTCTTTAGATAAAACACCAAAGGCACGATCCATGAAATAAATCCATAAGCTGGACTTCATTAAAATTAAAAACTTTTGCTGAGCAAAAGACACTGTCAAGGGGATGAGAAGACAAGGCACAGAGTTGGAGAAATTATTAACAAAATACATATCTGATATAGGACTGTTGTTCAAATTATAAAAGAACTCTTAAAACAGAAAGGAACAATAAGAACAATAAGAAAACAAACAGCCCAGTTAGGAAACGGGTGGAAAATCTGAACAGACACCTCACCAAAGAAGATCTATGGATGGCAAATAAGCATATGAAAAAATGTTCCACATCTTATGTCATTAGGAAACTGTAAATAAAAGCAAAAATGAGATACCACTACATGCCTATTAGAATGGCAAAATTCCAAAATACTTACAATACCAAATGCTGGTGAGGATGTGAAGCAACAAGAAATCTCATTCATTACTGGCAGGGATGCAAACTGGTATAGCCACTTTGGAAGACAGTATTTGGTGGTTTCTTACAAAACATATTCTTATAATATGATCCAGAAATCACGCTCCTCAGTATTTACCCAAGTGAGTTGAAACTTATGTTCACGCAGAACACATGGAGGAAACTTAGCTGCATATTGCTAAAGGAAAGAAGCCAATCTGAAAATTCTATACAGTATGCTGTATGATTCGTACTATATGACATTCTGAAAAAGGCAAAACTATGGAGACAGTTAAAAATGTCAGTGGTTGCCAAGGGTTAGCGGGGAGGTAAGGATGAATAGGAGGGGCAGGGAGGATATTTAAGGCAGTGAAACTGTCATGTAAGAGACTATAATGGTGGATATGTCATTATATGTTTGTCAAAACTCAAAGAATGTACAACACCTAAAAGTGACCCCTCGTGTAAACTCTGGACTTTGGTTGATAATTATGTGTCATTGTCAGTTCATCTTTTGTAACAAATGCACCACTCTGGTGGGGGATGTTGATGTTGGGGGAGGCTGTGCATGTGTGGGGCAGGGGGGATATGAGAAATCTCTGTACCTTCCACTCAATGTTACTGAACCTTAAACTTAAAAAAAAAAGTCTATTAAGAAAATAAGAACACCTGTATCTGAGTGGTAAGAAAATGACCACGTCCATTTTTGTGACAGCTAACATATATTGAGTGCTACTGTGTGCCAGGCATTGGGCTAAGTGCTTTACATGTATTACTTCATTGAATTCTCACATTAAATCTTGTGTTTTTCCAACTTTGCAAAATTTCTACAGTAAATATATTATTTCTGTACCCAGAAAAGTTTATTTGTAAACATTTATGTACATAATAGATCCTATTAAGGTGAAGGTCTTCAGGTTGGTGAAGATTCTAGGACCTACTTACTGTGAAACTTTGTTCAAAGGATTGAGGATGTTTTACTTGGAAATGGGGGCTTAGAGTGGGTGATGATGGCTATCTTCACATATTTGAAAGACAGTCAGTTGGAAAAGGAATTGGACACTGTCTTTATCGCTTCAAAAAGTGAACTAGAGTGAAAATCCTAGGAGAGTAATTTTGGGCTTAACATAGGATGCTCTTCCAAACAATTCTATCCAAAAAAGTAATTCATCTAATCAGTGAATATATATGGATTTGTGCATCTAGAAGTTTGGAAGAGTAGGAGTCCGAGGTCATTTTCAACTCTGAAATTCTGTCTTTATTTATATTTAATGCAGATTAATCAGAGAGAAGAGCCAAGGTCTACCTTTTCTGTTTTGTTTTGTTTTTCAAAGAGGATGCAATTCTGTGTCAGCCTTGGAAAAAACAATGTGGTGCCTGGGTGAGCAAAGAATAATTGTGAAACTTACAAGTTGCTTCGATGCAATTTTAACATTGTTATCAGGAAACAAAAGGGCATAAAAAGCACAGGGAAAAAGGCCTATTTATATAGCATTTAGAAAGATGACAGAACGCAAAGCTGATTTATATCTTATTCATTCCCTCCCTCAGGTTGGTGCACACACCCCCGCCCCTCCCCCACCCTCACCCCGCCGCCCTTGTCCTTCAGTTTTTCCCGCTTCCCTTATTATAATTTTTTTTACATTATTGGCATTCTCTTGCCATGAGACTCAACTCTATCCGTACGGGTGGCACCCATAAGCCAAGGCTCTGAACTTCTTTATTTTGTAAAGCAGAGACCTCTACCGGGGTTAAGTTTGTTGAGCAACAGATCTACCCAAGATTCTGTTTCACATTCAACCTTTTACTGTACAGATACCGTAGGATGCCACCCACTCCTGTGTCACAGGCTCTCACACAGTAGGAGTCCTTGAAGCCCTCAGTCCAAAGGTCTGGTGGCTGGGAAACCTGGCAAAGCCACGGCCCGCGCAGGGCACCTTCCCCCGCGAGGGCGAGGCGGGGCCGGGGATCCAGCCACCCAGTGCCTGCGCCCACCCGGCGCAGGGTCCCAGAACCCTCCCTCGAGGGGCTTCTCGACCTTTCCTCAGTTAGCCGGAGTAGGGGGGCTCCATCAGCTCAGTATTCCCCACCCACAGTTTGCTTCTCTATCAGCTTCTTCCCGGCTGTCGCTGCCCAGCCACCCTTAGCTTCAGCATCAGCCCCCTGCCCACTCCGACTCCCAAGGAAGCCACCACCCCGGCCGTGACCCCGAGGAGCCCCTCCCCCCGGAACTTCTACGGACCGTCTCCTGAACTCGGTCCCCAGAGGGTCTTCACCCCCTCCTGGGCATCGGGGCGGAGGGCAGGGGGAGTGCCCGGGAAGGGGAGTGCGTGAGGGACCGGGAAGGGCGCGGGGTCAGGTGGGAGGGGAGGAGAGGAGGCCAGACAGGGGCTCTCGGTTTCCCGGGGTCTGATTGGAGGTTGGCGCGATGAGTCGGAGCTGGGGGCGCGCCCATCTCCGCTGGCTCCTGACAGAGCCGCCGGCTCGGCCCCTCCCCGGAGCCGCTTTGTCCCGGGTGACGGCCGCTGAGGTTGCGGCGAGGAGCTGACGGGAGGCAGAGACCCGCGGACCCACGGAGCCGGAGCCGGAGCCCGGGAGGCGGGGCGCGCCGCGCACGGCCCCACGCCCAGGCCCGCGGGCACCGCGCCCGTCCCCGCGCGCTCTCGGCCCGGCCGCCAGGTGAGCAGCCGCGCCACGCCAGCAGTCGCCGGCTCCGCCGACCGGCCGACCGCCCAGCAGACGCCTCCGCCTCCACAGACGCATCGCGGACGACCAGCAGGTCGGTTATATAACGGCGCCGGCCCGCTCGCCCCGGCACCCTGTCCTGTCCTGTCCTGTCCTGCCGGGGCTGCGCGCGGCGCCCGGGCCGGGCCGGGGGACCGCGGCGGGGGGCGGCCGAGAGCCGGCGGGGTAAGGGGCTGGGCCGGGGGCGGTGGCCGTGGCGGCGGGTGGTCTCCAGATCCAGTTCTCAGTTCCCGCGGCGGCCGTGGGGGCCGAGGTCCCTTGACCCCCTCTAGAGGGCGCGGGTCTCAAGGAGCCCCTTCCCCAGTCCTAGTGGCCCACGGGTTCGTCTTTCTAGTAGCAGCAGCAGGTGCATAAGTGGAGGAGCGGGAATGACGCCTGTGGTCCCGGGACTGAGATTTGGAGAGGGGATTAGGGGAGGTGGTCCGAACGCAGAGAGCAAACGGGAAATCGGAGCCTCTTTTCCCAGTGCTTTAAGGAAAGTGCTGGGGAGGGGAAGGTGCTTTGAGACGCAGCGGGCTGGGAATTGTCCTGCCTGGGATTAGCGGGCTTGGGTCATCTAAAAATAACTTCAAGTTTGAAAAGTGAAATAGAAGGGAGCGCAGTGTGCCGAGTTCCTCCTGCCTGTGGGATGCTTCTCTCTAGAAGTCACTAGAGGGAACAGGCAAATCCCAGCTGCCTGATCCCTCGGCTGCCTCCTGGTTTCACTGGTTTCCAGGGTGTCTCCGTTTGACTTTAGTTAATGATTTATTCTCCCAGGCACTGCTGTCTTTGTCTTATCCCAAAATGAATTTTAGCAGAGTGCATGCTTTGAATCTTTCCTATTTAGTACATTAGGATAGAAGTGTTCAGTGGACATCTAATGCGTCTGCTGCCTACGCTTTTTTTTTTTTTGAAGTATCCTTTCAGTAAAAACAAAATTTTCTGAGCTCCCTTTAACATATATCCCACAACTGGAGATGAAAGATGCTAGAGCATTCCAGTCCACCCTTCTCTCTTTCCTAAGCCAGAATCCCACTTGTCATACGGAGGGGAGGCTTTAGGAAAAGTAGGACATTTTAAATAACGCAGCTCAACTTTCACACATATTACATCAACACAAAACACAGGCAAATGTATCACAGGCACAGGGCAACACCTGCTAACTGACCCCCTCCATTCCAGGAACACAATGAAGTAAAAAATAGAACTACCATATGACCCAGCAATCCCACTACTGGGCATATACCCTGAGAAAACCATAACTCAAAAAGAGTCATGTACCAAAATGTTCATTCCAGCTCTATTTACAATAGCCAGGATGTGGAAGCAACCTAAGTGTCCATCAACAGATGAATGGATAAAGAAGATGTGGCACATATATACAATGGAATATTACTCAGCCATATAAAGAAACAAAATTGAGTTATTTGTAGTGAGGTGGATGGACCTAGAGTCTGTCATACAGAGTGAAGTAAGTCAGAAGGAGAAAAACAAATACCGTATGCTAACACATATGTATGGAATCTAAGAAAAAAAAATGGTCATGAAGAACCTAGGGGTAAGATGGGAATAAAGACACAGACCTACTAGAGAATGGACTTGAGGTTACGGGGAGGGGGAAGGGTAAGCTGTGACAAAGTGAGAGAATGGCATGGACATATATACACTACCAAACACAAAATAGACAGCTAGTGGGAAACAGCCGCATAGCACAGGGAGATCAGCTCAGTGCTTTGTGACCACCTAGAGGGGTGGGATAGGGAGGGTGGGAGGGAGGGAGACACAAGAGGGAAGAGATATGGGAACATATGTATATGTATAACTGATTCACTTTGTTATAAAGCAGAAACTAACACACCATTGTAAAGCAATTATACTCCAATAAAGATGTTAAAAAAAAAAGAAAAGAAAAGCCTAAAAGCTAGAAAGGATCAAGAAGCAGATAAGCATCGACTGTGGAACAAGGCAGGGGAGTGAACATTTGGCTGCTTTTCAGTCTCCCATTGATTTTCTTTAGCCTTAGAGCTATTTTCTTAAGTACAATCAGTCACTGCCTTGAGTTAGTCTAAAATGTGAGTTGCTCTTTGCTTTCAAATCCACTGCAAATCGAATCAGCATTTACTGAGCACCTACTACTTGAGTCCAGTCCGTAGAATTTTATGAGGGAATGTGTCCTCAACTAAAGCTACAGGATTCCAGGAGCTTTCCAAATGCCTTGTTTGCAGCTCCTGCAGAACCCAACGAAATTAGGGAGGATGTGGCTCTCTCTCTCCAGTGATGAACAGTTAACAGGCATAAGTGGGAACTTGAGAGCTTTGTCATTTGCAAGTACGCATCACACTCTTTTAAAACCTACTTGCATAATCGTTTGCAGTTAGTCATGTATGTTATAGAAATTAGCTTTATTGAGATCAACTTTGTCGCTGAGGTCTTATTTTCCCATTCCTTTTATTTTCTGTACCATCCACTCAGTTTACTCAGCAGTTAATTTGTTAAGTACCTACTGTGTGCTAAGTAGTCCCTGTGTCAGAGGCTACAAGAATGAGGCTCATGTTGTTCAGAAATCAATCTAGCAGAAAAGGATCAGAAAATTAAGTCATAAAGATCAGCATGGTGAGTGTTTAGTGGAGATAGGAACAAGCTCAGTGGGAGCCCGGGGAAGGAAGGGTTCAGTGAATCTGGAAGAGCTTGCAGAGAAGTTCACGTTCAGACCGCATCTCTATAGAGAAGGAGCTAGGTGTTCCACGTTGAAGGAAAGGTCACGTTCAAAGAACTTGTAGGTGTTCTGCAGTGAGGAGGTGGCAGGAGAGTTTGGGAGGAGGTGTTTCAGTGAGCCTGGGCTATGAATATACCTTGCAGAGGAGGAGAAGCCATGCAGCCTGTATGGGAGAAATGATTTGATCTAATTCATCTTGCAAAAGTTACTTTGGAGGCGGTGAGTAGGTGGGCTTGCAAAGAGGAACGAGCTCAGATTTTAGACCACTAAAGCGGTCCAGACCAAAAAAAAAAAATAAGTAAAATTAATTGTGCCTGAACCAGGTAGAATTGGGAAAGAGAAGAGAGATCTACAGAAAACCATTTCAGAGAGAGAATCAGTGGCTCTAGGTCACCAAGTTGCTGGTAGTGTGGAAGGAGAAGCTTAAGATGTTTAGATGGATGGTCAGGCTTTGTACTGAGATAGGAAGTCACAGAGAATGATTAGGTTGAAGAAAGATGGGGACTTTTAACTGAAACTTTTCCTCTAAGATCAGGAACAAGACAAGGACGCCCACTCTTGCCCCTTTTCTTTAGTATAGTACTGGAAGTCCTAGCCGTAGCATTTAGGCAAGAAAAAAAAAGGCATTCAAGTCAGAAAGGAAGAAGTAAAACTATCTCTATTTGCAAATGATATGATATTATACATAGAAATCCCTAAAGACTCTACTAAAAGACCGTTAGAACCAGTAAACAAATTCAGTAAAATTGAAGGATATAAAATCAATTCACAAACATCAGTTGCATTTCTATACACTAAAATAGCAAACTATCAGAAAGAGAAATTAAGAAAGCAATCCCATTTGTAACTGCATCCTAAAGAATAAAATACCTAGGAATAAATTTAATCAAGGGGGTGAAAGACTTGTTCCCTGAAAACTATGACAATAATGAAAGAAACTGAAGAAGACACAAATACGTGTTGGTGAGAATGTGGAGAAAAGGGAACCCTCCCACACTGTTGGTGGGAATGTAAACTGGTGCAGCCACTATGGAAAATGGTATGGAGGTTCCTCAAAAAACTAAAAATAGAACTACCACATGATCCAGCAATCCCACTTTTGGGTATTCATCCAAAGAAAATGAAAATACTAACTTGAAAAGATATCTGCACCTCCATGTTCATTACAGCATTTTTTATACAAGCCACAATATGGAAACAGCTTAAATGGCCATTGGTGGATGAGTGGATAAGGAAAATCTGGTATATATGTATATACAATGGAATATTATTCAGCCATAAAAAGGAGACCCTGCCATTTGCAACAACATGGGTGGACCTTGATGACATTGTGCTAAGTGAATAAGTCAGAGAAAGAGAAGTACTGTGTGATCTCACTTATATGTAGAGTCTAAAAAAATCAAACTCATAAATACAGAGGATAGATTGTTGTTGCCAGAGGCAAGGGGTGGAGGATGGGCAAAATGGGTGAAGGTGGTCAAAAGGTACAAACTTCAGTTATAAGATACAGATGTTCTGGGGGTATAATGTACAGCATGGTGACTATAGTTAACAATACTGTATTGTATATTTGAAAGTTGCTAAGAGAGTAGATCTTAAAAGTTCTCATTATAAGGAAAAAAAATTGTAACTATGTAAGATGGTAGATGTCAACTAAACTTATTATGATGATCATTTCACAATATATACATACACCTAAAACTAATACAGTGTTGGGCTTCCCTGGTGACACAGTGGTTGAGAGTCCGCCTGCCGATGCAGGGGACACGGGTTCGTGCCCCAGTCTGGGAAGATCCCACATGCTGCAGAGCGGCTGGGCCTGTGAGCCATGGCTGCTGAGCCTGCGCGTCCGGAGCCTGTGCTCCACAACAGGAGAGGCCACAACAGTGAGAGGCCCGTGTATGGAAAAA
This sequence comes from Mesoplodon densirostris, assembly GCF_025265405.1. Classification (NCBI taxonomy): domain Eukaryota; kingdom Metazoa; phylum Chordata; class Mammalia; order Artiodactyla; family Ziphiidae; genus Mesoplodon; species Mesoplodon densirostris. Next base: position 29,462,410 of record NC_082670.1, read on the forward strand.
AAAAAAAGAAAAAAAAAAACAAACCTAATACAGTGTTTTATGTTAATTATATCTCAGTAAAACGGTGGGGGTGGGGAAGGAAGTATGGTTGATCCTTGAACAACACGGGTTTGAACTGTGATTAGAGATCACAATGTATGGAATCAAAAGACCTGGGGTTTGAGTCTTGATTCTCTCCAAACTGTTTCAGCTTCCTGCCCTTGGGTGAGTCATTTACCAATTCCTTTGTTTTCGAGGCAGAGATAGCAAGACTCAAATTTTCCTCTTGGAAGGGGGTATGTGTAGTGCCCTTAACCCCCGAGTTGTACAAGTGTCAACTATAAAATGAGAAAGAGTTGTTTTGAGAAAGGTGGGGAATTTTGACTTTGAACATCCAAATAAAAATACTCTGTAGGCACTTTTATTCTCAAAGGTAATTTCTTCATTCCTGGTGCTAACTTCCATTCATCTGACTCACCTTCATTCCTGAGACTGTCTAGTGCTGCCTTTGGAGAAGAAGGAAATGATTTGATAGCAGGAAGTTGTTGCTGCCTTCTTCTCCCAGATTGAAAGTATTAACTGTCAATTATCTGAACTAGTAGTAGTAATAATGGTAATAATTCAAACGATAACAAAAATATGTAACATTTATTCAGTGCTTACTTTATGCCAAGCATAAAGAAGGTGGAGCTCTACACAGATTATCATGTTTGATCCTCATGATAACCTTATGAGGCGGATACTATTATTCTCATATGATGGATAAGGAACCCAAGGCAAAGAGAGGGTACCTTATCTAGGTCACACAGTTAGTAAGAAGGGCACCCAGGGGGCTTCCCTGGTGGCGCAGTGGTTGAGAGTCCGCCTGCCGATGCAGGGGACACGGGTTCGTGCCCCCGTCCGGGAGGATCCCACATGCTGCGGAGCGGCTGGGCCCGTGAGCCATGGCTGCTGAGCCTGCGCGTCCGGAGCCTGTGCTCCGCAACGGGAGAGGCCACAACAGTGAGAGGCCCGCGTACCGCAAAAAAAAAAAAAAAAAAATAGAAGGGCACCCAGGGTTCAAGCTCAGGCAGTCTGGCCAGCACTCTGAATAGCCAGTGTGAATTAATAACCTTGAAATCATTCCTATTTAGCCTAGAATGTGTATTTTTACCCTGTGTTTGAATGTTTGTAGCTGATGCCATAAAAGTGGATGGGAGTGAGTGAGAAGTTCTGGCTCTCATCCCAGCCCTGCACTTCATTTGTTGGGTGACCTCTGCAAAGTCCCATCCCCTCTCAGGCTTTAGTTATATTAAATCTGCATATTCATGGGGGAAGAGGTTGACTAGATGGTCTCTAAAGAGTCTGGGCATTCTGAAGTCCTGCCATCCTGTCTCAAATTTTACTACTCGAGCCATAGATTTGGGTTAAAATCATGCCTGCCTGGTCCCTTTCAGAATAGGAATGGGACCTGTTCCTATTCTAAGAGGATGAACTCAAGTGGTGGCCTGTCCTTAACAGCTTGATGGTAACTGGTCCATAGTGCCAGAGCTGATGGGGGTGCCTAAGGTTGGGGGAGCCAAGTTCAGGCAGGGGACACCCAGATGAGCACCGCAGTGGAGGAATATCCGTAGTCACTGTCCAGTTTCTGTATTTTAGATGTGTCACTTAACTTCTATGAGACTTAGTTTCCTTATCTCTGAATAATGGGGGTGATGAATACATGTGTTGTAAGGTTGTTTGTTGTACGGATCAAAACAGATTACATAGAGCAGGCACTGCACACGAGTCTGCCCCATTGAAGATGCTCAGTGAGTTGTGGGGGGGGGTCCTCACCCCTCACCACCCAGGATAACAGACATGCAGAAAAGGGAGGTAGAGTATTTCCAAAGATAAACTGCTCCTACTTCATAGTTATGCTAAGGACCACCCTTTAGTGATCATCATTTCTCTCTCTCTCTCTCTTAGAAAGTAGTATATATTGGGAATATGAAAACACACAGCCCATTAAATACCTTTCAAAATATGCATCTCGGGCTTCCCTGGTGGCGCAGTGGTTGAGAGTCCGCCTGCCAATGCAGGGGACACGGGTTCGTGCCCCGGTCCGGGAAGATCCCACATGCCGTGGAGCGGCTGGGCCTGTGAGCCATGGCCGCTGAGCCTGCGCGTCCGGAGCCTGTGCTCCACAACGGGAAAGGCCACAATAGTGAGAGGCCTGCGTACCGCCAAAAAAAAAAAAAAAAAAAAAAATATGCATCTCAAGTATTCATTGATAAATTACCCTCTTAGATATGAAAAATTGTCAACATGCCACAACACAAAGTTTTACACTCTTCTTTTGTCAGATAAATAGCCCAAGAAGGCTTCCCTGGTGGCGCAGTGGCTGAGAGTCCGCCTGCCGATGCAGGGGACATGGGTTCGTGCCCCGGTTTGGGAAGATCCCACATGCCGCGGAGCAGCTGGGCCCGTGAGCCATGGTCGCTGGGCCTGCGCATCCGCAGCCTGTGCTCCACAACGGGAGAAGCCACACCAGTGAGAGGCCCATGTACCGCAAGAAAAAAAAAAAAAAAGGCCAAGATTGCTGTAAAGAAATAGTATTGCTTAGGGTTGGTGGTCCTGGATTCCCCGATTATGGCACCAAATGTAAAGGAGACCAAGTTACTTCCTAATCTGAGTGTGTCTGCACATGCTGTGCTTCTAACTTGAAGAACTTTCTGCCTTTGCCTATAAAATGTTCACTGTCCTGTATCTTTTCTTTTATATTACCAACTGCCAGGTGTCATGCTGTAGGTAAAATTAATTAATCGAGTTGAGGATTTTTTCAAAAGGTGGAAGCAGACTTAAACTCAGTTGAAGCTGTTTTGAAGTCCCTTAAAACATATGTGTGATTGTGAATGGTACTTTCTAGAAGTTAAAGACAAACTTCCAAAAATAGCTCAAACTTCCTGCAGTTCAGAATGCCTGCAGAAAATGTTTTCTATAGTCAGGATGGGAAGGGACTTATTTTCATATCTGTTTTCCCCATAACCACTCACTTTGAAACAGGGATGAAACATGGGGTTCCAGAGCTTTGGAATGTATGCATAAGAAGATGCTGGAATGGTAGCTGTTGGACAAAAGAACTGTGTAGTTTGAGAGCTATATCCTAGTCTTTATTACCGTTGCCTTAGTTCTTTGTGGGAATCACTGCTTTATTGTCTCATGCAATTGAGATATGCCTGCTACAAAGTATTATAAGTTCTGTAAGGGCTTGAGCCATGCCTTAATGTTCCTCTTACAGTGTTGGGAATAAAGTATAAAAAGTGTGGACTTGGTGTGAAACAACCTGGCTTCACAGCCTGGCTTCACAGCCTGGCTTCACAGCCTGGCTTCACAGCCTGGCACTGTCACTTCCCAGCTATGTAACCTTGAGCTTCCCATTGACCTAACAGTCACAGGAGCTGGCATTTGTTGAATGCTGCCCCTGTTCCAAACACGATGCTGAGCAGGCTGCATACGGTATCTCATTTAATCCTTACAACAACTCCCCCACATGGGTATTATCATCACTATTTACAGAGGAGCACGCCTCGAGGATGGGGGTCTGAGCCACTCAGAGCCCAGACTCTTGAGTTGCCATTTTCTTATGGGTACAATCAGGAAAATAATCCTTGACCTCCCCGCCTTACAGAGTCGTGAGGGTGAAATGCTATGGGTCTTTGAAGATGCGCTGAAACACGGAATGTGTTAAGGATGATTGTCATAGAAGGGACCTCCCAAGAGATCAGATACATTTGGGTCTGGTATAGCACCAGGTCTGTGAGGGGAAAGAAGTCCACAATTTATTAAATGCTTTTATAGAATGCATTTTTTCTTATTTTTTAATTATATTTATTTCTGAATTGAAGTATAGTTGATTTACAATGTGGTGTTAGTTTCAGGTGTACTAAAGTGATTCGGTTATACATATATATGTGTCTATCCATATATATTCTTTATCAGATTATTTTCCCACATAGATTATTACAAAATATTGAGTATAGTTCCCTGTGCTATGCAGTAGGTCCTTCTTGTGTATCTATTTTATATATAGGAGTGTGTATATGTTACTCCCAAACTTCTTATTTATCTCTCACCCCTTTCCCCTTTGGAAACCGTTAAGTTTGTTTTCGATGTCTGTAAGTGTATTTCTGTTTTGTACATAAGTTCATTTGTATCTTTTTTTTAGATTCCACATATAAGTGATATCATATGATATTTGTCTTAGAATGCATTAAGAAAACTGTATTTCCTTGCCCTGTTCTTTGGTAGTTTGTGTTATGATCCCTGTTTCTTTCAAGGGTAACTTGCTTGTTGTCAGTGCCAAGACTAAACCAGGCTGTTCCAGGAGGAAGCTGACCGGGCCATGGAACTGGGTCCTGCTGGTGAAGGGGGGTTAGAGAGCATGGTTTACAGAGAAGAGGTAGCTGCCAGAGGGTTATTTCAGTATAAACAAGGAAGTCAGAAAGTCAAAGACAAGGTCAAGGGAGGCATAGGCATGATGTGGAGGGCAGGAAATCATCACCAGGTTTTTTTTTTGTTTTTTGTTTTGTTTTGTTCTGTTTTATACAACTTTATTGGAGTATAATTGCTTCACAATGGTGTGTTAGTTTCTGCTTTATAACAAAGTGAATCAGTTATATATATACATATGTTCCCATATCCCTTCCCTCTTGCGTCTCCCTCCCTCCCACCCTCCCTATCCCACCCCTCCAGTCGGTCACAAAGCACTGAGCTGATCTCCCTGTGCTATGCGGCTGCTTCCCACTAGCTATCTACCTTACGTTTGGCAGTATATATATGTCCATGCCTCTCTCTCGCTTTGTCACAGCTTACCCTTCGCCCTCCCCATATCCTCAAGTCCATTTTCAAGTAGGTCTGTGTATTTATTCCTGTTTTACCCCTAGGTTCTTCGTGACATTTTTTTCTTAAATTCCATATATATGTGTTAGCATACGGTATTTGTTTTTCTCTTTCTGACTTACTTCACTCTGTATGACAGACTCTAGGTCTATCCACCTCATTACAAATAATTCAATTTCGTTTCTTTTTATGGCTGTGTAATATTCCATTGTATATATGTGCCACATCTTCTTTATCCATTCATCTGTTGATGGACACTTAGGTTGTTTCCATCTCTGGGCTATTGTAAATAGAGCTGGAATGAACATTTTGGTACATGACTCTTTTTGAATTATGGTTTTTTCAGGGTATATGCCCAGTAGTGGGATTGCTGGGTCATATGGTAGTTCTATTTGTAGTTTTTTAAGGAACCTCCATACTGTTCTCCATAGTGGCTGAACCAATTCACATTCCCACCAACAGTGCAAGAGTGTTCCCTTTTCTCCACACCCTCTCCAGCATTTATTGTTTCTAGACTTTTTGATGATGGCCATTCTGACTGGTGTGAGATGATATCTCATTTTAGTTTTGATTTGCATTTCTCTAATGATTAATGATGTTGAGCATTCTTTCATGTGTTTGTTGGCAGTCTGTATATCTTCTTTGGAGAAATGTCTATTTAGGTCTTCTGCCCATTTTTGGATTGGTTTGTTTGTTTTTTTGCTGTTGAGCTGCATGAGCTGCTTGTAAATTTTGGAGATTCATCCTTTGTCAGTTGCTTCATTTGCAAATATTTTCTCCCATTCTGAGGGTTGTCTTTTGGTCTTGCTTATGGTTTCCTTTGCTGTGCAAAAGCTTTGAAGTTTCATTAGGTCCCATTTGTTAATTTTTGTTTTTATTTCCGTTTCTCTAGGAGGTGGGTCAAAAAGGATCTTGCTGTGATTTAGGTCATAGAGTGTTTTGCCTATGTTTTCCTCTAAGAGTTTGATAGTGTCTGGCCTTACATTTAGGTCTTTAATCCATTTTGAGCTTATTTTTGTGTATGGTGTTAGGGAGTGATCTAATCTCATACTTTTACATGTACCTGTCCAGTTTTCCCAGCACCACTTATTGAAGAGGCTGTCCTTTCTCCACTGTACATTCCTGCCTCCTTTATCAAAGATAAGGTGACCATATGTGCGTGGGTTTATCTCTGGGCTTTCTATCCCATCACCAGGTTTTACATCAAGCGTGAGTGACAGGTGAGCCATGGCATCTGCTCAAGAAGGCTAGAGGTATTTCCTAGTGTCTGCTGCGGTCTGTCCACTCAGCAGGAAAACCAGGGACCCTCTGCCCTGATTTTAAAAAATATTTTCTTTTTCTTAGACGTATGTGCTTTCTATAAAATTTTTGGAAGACATAAAATAGTATAACAAGAGAAAATTAAAATCACACATATTACTATGAGCAAATGATAATTACTACACATATTTTGGTGTATTTCCTTTCAGTCTTTTTGATATGCATATTTTTGTGAAATCAGGATCATACTGAGCATAGAGTTTTGCATCCTGTGCATTTCATCAAACATTTTAAATAACTTTTCATGTCAACAGTCTTTATGAGCATCATTTTCAGTAGCCACACAGAATTCCCACGGATGATATTGCCAAATTCATTTACCTTCTCCCCTGTAACATTTAGATGGTTACCAATTATCCAGAATATTAAAAATAATACTTTGATGAACATCTTTGATTGTCATTTTCTCTATATTTTGGATCATTTGCTCAGGCTAGGTGGCTAGAAGTGGAATTATTGGCTCAAATAGATGGACCTTCTTAAGGCTTTCTCTATATTTTGACATTGCTTTTAATTGTCTTTCCAGGAGGTTGTACTAATTAACGGTCCCACAAGCAATGTATGAGAATTTAGTTCTCACCTCTGCCCGGTTTGTAAGCACTCTTTATGTAAGGGGTGGCTGGTATTCATGCTTTTCGAAGATGACCCCCACTGCTTACCCAGCACTTCAAGGAAGTTGGGCTTTCTTTGTGGCAGTTGAGGATGGGTGGGTCAGCGTCTGGTAGATCTCACATGCTTGAGTGTTTGTAGGAGAGCTGACTTGGGTGGATTAGCTTCTTTCCTGGTGGCTCTGTTATCAGAGACCTGGCATATGGATGTGTGTAACTCGAGCTAGTCAAGCTGACTTAAACTAAATAGAATGAAACAACCTCTGCTTAAGTGAGAAATAGTTCAGCGTGCCTTTCAAATCCTGAAAAATTAACAGCAAATATGCATGCTTATTTGCATTAGTTCTGTTGCTGCTTTCCTTGGTTTTGACTGGTTCCCCTTCCACTGATGGCAGAGCCTCTGGGGCAAGCTCCAGACAGGTATGTCTCTTTTTTCACCTTCCATGAAATGAGATATGAAGCAGAGTAAATCATTTTGAAGAAATAACTAGAATAATCAATTGGAATCTTCTTAAAAGTCACTTAAATAGTCATTATTCTAGGATTTTAATTTAATGACTAATCAAATTCCTCTTTCCCCAGAAAGCCTCTGCATTCATTCTTAGGCTAACATCAACTATGTTGATTATATTGACCAATTTATTGAGGTAAACAGCCAATGTGAATTATTTTCCCCCATAAAATTATCTGAAATACAGGCTCAATTAATATAATTTATTTTTATTTTGACTTCTGTAGCTAATTAAAGATAAAAGCCAAGTGATGAGGTCTGGCCAAGTGTTTTGTATAAACAAAGTACAATTTATACTTCTCTTTCGAGGTTTAATCCTTTGTACAGAAATAAATTATTTATTTGGTTACAGGTATCATCATATGAATTTTGAAATGGAGGATGGTAAATACAGATAAATTAATGGTAGTTCAAACAAAATTTTATTTGTTTAAAAGCAAAGTCTCAGCCTTGACAAGGCAAGTGAAAGCAAAGAACTAATTCATGAATATGTTAATTTTTTCCTGCTGTGGGCATTAATGATATTCATTTGATCTTTTCTGATATACAGACAACCATTTATAAAAAGGTTAAATTTTGGTCAGGGAGGATATTCAGCAACTGACATATCATAAATGTGTTTATTCGGTATCTTTTATTTTCTTATTTTTCTGTCTCTTGGTGATTTCTGTTCCACACACAGCTGTTGTTTAGTATTAAACTTCAGAATTTGACAAGGTGACATTTAGGTGAGGCTCTAAATTGAAATATTTGCTTGGTCAGATTTTCAACGCATACCTTCTGACCTTGTGTCCAAGTGCCACAGCTCACGCGGGGATTCTTTTTTTTGATTGAAGTATAGTTGATTTACAATGCTGTGTTAGTTTCAGGTGTACAGCAAAGTGATTCAGTTATATGTACACATATATATGTATTCTTTTTCAGATTCTTTTTCATTATAGGTTATTACAAGGTATTGAATATAGTTCCCTGTACTATGCAGTAGGTCCTTGTTGTTTATCTATTTTATATATAATAGTGTGTATCCGTGGATATTCTTGGCTTACAAGCTGGACCTTGGTTTGGTTCTGCCTCTTGTGATATCACGGATGGTGAGAGGGGATCTCCTTCTCGTTCTGGTTCCCAATCACACTGAGAGATCCGGTATCATTCTGGAAGGTCCGGAAGGATTTTGCAAGCCCCAAAGATGTGCAGACTGATTTGGAAAGGTTGTGCTGGGTGGAGGTGAGATAAATGTTAAACCCAAACAGCCCCTAGATCCAAATTACTTTGATTCCAGCCCACAACCACTTTTTGAGGCTTGCCATGAAGCTGGAAACTGAGGACATTAAGACATTTAGGATGGCTCTAGGTGGGCTCAGTTACGTGCTAGCAACGTCATTAACAGCTTACAAGGGGGAGAGGCCACAGTGGCCCTGTGGGAGAACCCAGCTGTATGGTTTTGCCTGAAAACTCATTTTTATTAACCTAAACAGCCCCCTGGAGGCCACAGGGACAAGCCCTGGAGGAAATGACCCTGTATTATTCATGAAATGGCCTTCACACTCTCCACCTGTGGGAATCTCCACGTGGAGTGGTTCCTCGTGAGTCTTCTAGTTTTATTCTTTAAAAATTGCTTTTAAAATCTCATATTTGACGATACTTATCACAAGGAATTTGTCTGGAGTGAGAAGGACTAAACATATACCATGTTTTCAGAACTTCTTCTCACCTTTAATTTAACCTCTTCCTCCCAGATCAACCATCACGAGGTCCTCACGACCATACCTGGCTATTGTCTTACAATTCAAGCCAACGTGCGATACCCTGTGAAAGTTATTTTATCCGAACGAAATCAGAAGTACCTTAGTGGAAATCCAGTCCTAGGGCTTTTTGTGGCAGTATAAATTTCGAGGGCATATCTTTATAGGAAAGAAAATACAAGAATGACAAAGGTTAGAGATGTTTACCTAACTGGTGTTTGGGGCTGTTTTCAGTGTATCTGGAGGCCTGACGTGGTGGATTTCCCAAGTGATCATGACAGCAGCCTTCCTGCTTTGCCCCCCATCCACCAGGAGCTCTCTTTGAATTACTCCATTTCCAGAGGACTGACTCTAGATTGTGGCAGAATCCTCGCTCTGACTCAGTTTGGGAACTTTCCCTTTAGAATCTGTCCCTAAATTCCTCTCAGACACCCTCATTTCATTGACCTGAAGGCTTTGAAAAACTAAAATAATACTTCTTCCTTCCAAAAGAATGGAAAACAGATAAAGATAGAGATATTCTTCCTCCTGCGAAAAAAGAGGAGCGATGTTCAGACAGGAGAACATAAACACTTAGCTAAAGGATAATATTTTTAATATGAATAAAAAAGAACCTAGTAGTTATTTGAGGTCATCCAGATAGATGTAAGAACATCTAGTAGAAATGGTTCATTATCTGGTTTGGTGAGAGATCATCTCTGAGATAATGGTTTTCTTTGCCAGATGATTTTTATTCAGTTTTAATTATTCCTTTTTTGATCAGGCCAGCCCTTTTAGTGATTTTCCAAACTATCAGTGAAATGATGTCTCTTGTTGCTTTTGGGCTTCTACTCTTGAGATATTTGTACGCAGGCTTTATGGTATCCTAGTCATTGCTGAAACAGACCATTCTTATACTCTTTTCTCATCCTAGGATTGACAGTGGTTTATTTTTAGGACAATATGCTAATAGCATGAAGAACTTCTTCTTCTTTCATTGTAGAGTTTCTGTCAGTCCTGTTGTCAATCATGTCAATGTAAAGGCTGCCAAATATATACATTTCTCTTCCTAATTGCAAATTGACTTTTTTATAGCTACTTATTAGAGAACCCCAGGAGACCAATAGTAATAATTAAGCCATGACTGCTAGAGACCAAATACTATTTCTTCAGCTTCCTTTTCAAATAAATAATGAACTGTCAGGTTGTTTGTAAATAAATCAAACGTCCCTGTAATAAATAACAAACTAAGAAGCAGTTGCATACACTTTACAGATATAGGATGCTCTAGAAATTCTAGACATAATAATCATCAGAATGAGGACATTTTTACTAATGAGAACCAATTTACAGCACACGGCAACTGTACAAAATTATAATTGGGCCATCTCCTATCTCTGCTCCTTGAAGTTCTAGTCCTTTTTCTGCCAGGGAGGAAGACCTTTTCCTCTACCTTTCTAGTTTCTTCTGGCAGGTCTAAGAATTAGGTGGACATGAGACAGACTAACAGGAGAAAATGAAACAAAAGTTTAATAACATGTGTACCTGTGAGAGACCCAGGAAAACTGAATAACTTGCCAAAATGGCCGAAACCCTCACCTTCAGCTAAAGACAAAAGAGGACGTTGCGGGTAATGGTTTGGGACCTCAACAGGGAGGACGGCCATTCACATGAAGATGGAAAAGCAAATGTTTGCTGGGTCATGCGGACTCAGTGGGACACAGAATGGACTCTGATCTTTAAGAGTTTCTGCCCCTACACTTAGCCTGTATTCTTTGCAGATATTTCTGGTGACAGTCTATTCCTGTAATAGGCCCTCTATCTAAATTCTTCAGGCAGTTAGGGAGAAGGTCAAAGTTTCTTCCTGAGTCTTTCGGGCCTTGATTGTTTCCAGCTGGAATAATCTCCATGCCAAAGAGTCACGGAGTGGCACGTTTTGTTGCCCTGCGCTTCAGGTTCTATCTTTTCCAGGTTTCCTCAATCCCTGAGCCCTCAGCAGAGCCATCAGTCTTTTTTTGTGTGTGTCTGTATTTACGGCACATACACAGTCTAACCTTTATAGCTCATTCACTCATGTATTCATTCATTCATGCGTTCACGTGTTCACCTCTACTATGTACCAGGTGTGGTTCTAGCTTCTGAGGTATAGAAACCAGTAGAACATAGTCCCTGTCTGCAGTGAAGCTTAGAGTCTAAGCTTTCAGCTTTCTTCTTGTTTACCTACCTCTCCTCTGGATGGTGAGTGCCCTGGGGGTGAAGACCATTTTGTGATCCCCTCCGTACTCATCACAAGGGCTTGCATATGGCGGGCACCCGGTCAGTGGTAAGATGAACTGATCACTGGATCCATTCTAAAGAATTCAGAAGCACAAGATTGACGGTTGAACACTTTCAAATGTTTTTTTAAAGGCTTTCTTCTCCTCCCCCAGTTGTTTAACTGTAAAAATAAGTAATTCCACAAGAATTGGGGCTGGCCAAAAAGTTTGTTCGGGTTTTTGTACGAGTAAAAAACCCGAATGAACTTTTTGACCAACCCAGTAAGTTTGATGCCTTTCACTTTGTCCAAGGGCCCCTTGTTCTCAGAATCTGCTCTAGTGCCACATCCGTATTACATATCAAAGCACAAGTGTGATTGGTAGCCTTGTCTGAACTCCCCCCGGGCAGTCATAGGAAAGGCTTCCACCTCTGACTCAAATTCTTTAGAAATGCTTCTGTTTTGGTATGCTAGTGCATCCTTCCCTCTTTTTGTGGAGCTTGGATGTCAAGTAACTGAGCAGGAATGACTGTGGCTGTTGATTGAGCACCTATGAAGCACCAGACATTGGGCCAAGCACCTTCCACATGTTATCACACAGTCTTCTCAACATCCCAGTGAGGTAGGTTCCATTTTTATCCCATTTTATCTAGGCAAGGTGACTGAGGCTCAGGGAAGTTGGGTAACTTGTCTAAGGTCTTACAGGCAAGAAGTGACAGAGCTGGGACTCACCAATGGTCTCTTTGCTTCTCTTGCCCACCACTGCTCATCAGGGTGGGATTCGTAGGGACATTCATGGGTGAGGGGCATAGGACTTCTGAATGGTAACATTTAATTTTTATGGGTTTTTTCCAGTGGTAATCTGAAATAGTATTAGCACATTCTGGATCATCCAGATGACCAGCTTATAATGAATAATACTGCCACGTGATTTGGGTGCCTGAATTTGTGCTTTTTATTTAAAATCCAGTTGGTGCCAATACTACTTCAGTTGCCGTGGGCTTATGGAAATGAACTGGTGGACTTACGACGTAACTTGCCTTCAGCGAAGGCCACGTGGCGGTCCAGTAATGTTTAATTTTGCTGTGAATGAAGAAATGGGGGAGGAGGGTCCTACTGCAAAGTGGGTAGTGGGTGCATTCTGAACTCTGAACACCTGCCTTACAGTTTTTGGTACCAGAATCATAATGAAGATGGAGGATTACATTTAGCAAAACATCATCCTCTGAATAGTAAGTCAGTGTTGTTAGTTTGAATTGGATTGGTTTTAAAATTTCATTTGTATTTTGTTAGAGCATTTAGTTGCAGTTTGATGGTTTTAGAGGAGTTGAAACTGTAAGACTCAGCTTTATGTCTGTACATATTTAAGTATCATTATAGAGAAAACCATTGAAGTCAAAATTGGGAGGGAAGTCAGGGTGATTTTTTTTCCTAAAAAAAATGGTCGTACATTTTTCAAATCTGAGCAAACTAAATGCCTCTGCACCGCATGATGAAAACTTTCCCCACAAAAATATGCTCTTCCACTCACTGGGGGTCTAGCCTGCCTGAGTCTTTCTTTTGTGATAAGGCATTGACATTTCCTTTCAACCTGAAAATAGAGTCTGGGAAGGTTAAGGGCTGACCTTGGGAGAAACTCTCCATTGCTGTGGTTCTCCTGGGACTGGCCCTGTCGATCAAGGTGCCTTTGGACTCTTTGTCATTCTTGGTCCTGACTCTGATGACTGACAGTTGTGTACGCACATCACCCATGGTTTGTAAGCATTTTCTCATCACCACCATAAAGATTTGTGAATCGGGCTAGGAAGTGGTACCAGCCCGACATAGGTAGAGAAGATAATGACAATGTAATGGGATTTAAAAGGCTTCTGGTTTGAAAGATATCTCAGTCTGTCCAAAATGACTACATCAGTTACTGTTTTGGGTGAAGAAAAGGAAAGCCCTGTTAAATGCAGACACTCAGAGAGAAGGTAATATATGCCAGTATATTTATCCTTAGTGCTTTAGTATTGTTTCTGACGAATTCCTAGTAAGATTTTGGAGCACTGGAAAAGAGGACAGTGAGTTTTGATGCAAAGAGAGGAGAGGATAATTTTTTAGCATGTGGGCATGCAGTGCAGCTTATGGACTAAGGTCTAGGAAGCCTGGAGATCAAGGCTGCATTTGAGCAGTGCCAACTTTGTGTAGCCTTGGGTAGCCTTTAAAAGAAGGAGTGTTTTTTCTGTGTACAAGTCACCATTCTCCTCTTATTTAAAATGTTAATAAAGTTTCCCTATTTTAATAAAATGTGTAGAAAAGTGTGTAACACATCGAAGTGCCCAATTAGTGTTTGTTATTTTTTTTGAATTTTATTTTATTTATTTTTTATACAGCAGGTTCTTATTAGTTATCTATTTTATACATACTAGTGTATATATGTCAATCCCAATCTAACACTATCATTATTGGCGTTCTCTGACATCCCTAATGGTGCAGAAAGAACAGTGCTGTGTGAAGATTGGAATCAGAGGAGCTGAGCTTGCGTCCTGGGTTGGCTGTCATTTCCCCATGAGAGACAAGACCTTCCCTGAGCCCCTTTGACCTCAGCTTCCTAGTTTAAATCATTAAGGGGTTGGACAGAATGGTCCCCAAGGTTCCTGCCAGCTCTTTCATCCTTTGTCTATTCTAGTCTTTGCTACAGATCCTGATAGCATCCATCATAGCATCCATAGCATCCCTAGAGCCTCATTAATGTGTTTCATTAATGAGAATGACCACTGGTTATTTTTATTATTTTGTAATGTTCATCTTTAAATGCAGAGCTGTTCTTAGGCAGGGTCTATGGACATTCTTTCTTTTGGCATCTCTAATGATAGAGGTATTCAGTAGCTTTGGGACATCACTAGGAAGAGCTTGAACCAAAAGCTCATCAAACATTTCCATATGTCTAGGGTTTTATGGTAGGAGCTGTGGCCATTCCTTTCTCCAAGGTTATTTTTAACTGTACTACTTTCTGCAAGGGTCCTTCCATCTTCAGGATAGCCAGACAGGTGGATCCTGAATCCCAGCCAAGTCTCCACCTGACTGTGGGGAGAAAAGGAGAGCACTGGTTTTGTAGGAATCATTAACTTTACCTTATTTTTATATTTTGTCATGGCTCTGGGTGCATTATCTGGCAAATCTCTTTTCAATAGATAATATTGTATTCATAAGCTCTTATTATTTACAAGGTGTCCTTTTAAGACTTTTACATGTAGCATACCATTTGATGGTCACGGTACCTTCATTCACAGTTGACAGATGGGAAAACGGAGGCACAAAGTGGTTAAATGACTTTTCCAAGGTCACACAACTGATAAAAGGCACAGCTGGGATTCGAAGCCAGGCAGTAATGCTCTAGTGGTTTTAACACTATTTGATACTAGCTTTTGTATGTATTACACACAAATGTTATGGACTCCATCGTATCATTTTTATGAGTTGAGCCTTAAAGCGCTCACCAATAATTTTATCCTAAAGAGGATCAACTAATGCTCAGAGTTTTTGCCCCTGCTTTCCCATTTTTGACTTTTATGTCTAGTAAATAGACTATTAAGAGCCCATAGAGTCCTCGTATCATTAAGTTCCAGGGTTGGGGAGGGGAAGGGGAGGATTCTATGAGCATGGGGATGCTTCTGGGCACTTCCTGCAGCCAACGCCTTCTTTTGCCTTCTTTTTTTTTTTTTTTTTTTCTTTTTGCGGTATGCGGGCCTCTCACTGTTGTGGCCTCTCCCGTTGGGGAGCACAGGCTCCGGACGCGCAGGCCCAGCGGCCATGGCTCACGGGCCCAGCCGCTCCGCGGCATATGGGATCCTCCCAGACCAGGGCACGAACCCGTATCCCCTGCATCGGCAGGCGGACTCTCAACCACTGCGCTACCAGGGAGGCCCCTTCTTTTGCCTTCTTGCTTTCTTGCCTTCAGTGGCACACAAAGGCCGGCAGTGACCACTTAATCAATAAATAATTGCTGAGTGCGTAATTTGGGCACAGTAAGGAGCATGAACCAGAGAACCTTCTACCCTCAGGAGTCATATAGTCTGTGGGGGCGGCACCATGCTTTGTGATCCACTGTTGTGTCCACCATGCCTGAGCACCTCACGTGTGACAAGCCCTCAAGAAGTATTATTGGAATTTGGGGATTGATTAGGTGACTGTTGATAGCATTCTGATTATGTTATTACTCATATTCATTGGGTTGTTTTCTATTTATCAAAACAATGTTTCATTAGCTTTATGGATCATTTGTTTTACTTTATGCATGCCAATGTACAAAAAATATTGTTTGGTTGGTTTTCTTCTCATTATTTTGCCCTGGTGAGATGGAGGGAATAATAGATCCAGTTTAAGTGGATCTTCATCTTGGTTCTGATTATGCTATTCTAACTATGAGACCTTGGGCAAGGTATTGAACCTCTCTGAGCCTCAGTTTTCTACTCTGCAAAATGGGAATTTGAATAACTGCCCTGTGATCTCATAAGGTTGTGTGGAGGGTCAAATGGCATAATAGCTTTGGTGACAATAGATGAAAAGCATTCTTCTTCTCAGCTTCACCCACCAGCGTTTTCCCATTATATACTCTCTGTTCACTTAACCCATCCTCATGTTGCTTCTTTTTCAAACTTTGAAATGGAGTTCATGAGAACATCTGTTAGACAAACACTGAAAAGAGAAAAGAGAAAGAAGACTCTTTTTGGTGACTCATGACATCCCCATTTGACTCTGAAAGCCATGACAGCAGACACTGTGGTTGTTCATTTTGCTTTGTTTTGTTCAGCACATGGTAGACCCTCTATCTTTCTTTGCTGAATGAATAAGCATAACTCCTGATGTCCAGTATTAGCTCATGGAATCAAGTAGCTATTCTGCTGTGCGCAGGAGCAGAAGCAACAGTCAGATGCTGGAAGGTCTAGCATTTCAACTACTCTCTTTTTATGTCATTACTGAAGCCAGCCAGAATGGAGGCAAGGAAGTGATTAAGGCAAAATAAATTTGAAGTTGCAATAACTAAAGTGTGTCTGAATTACAGTTGTTCTGCGTGTTTGAAGAAATGTCATCTGGTGGATGACACTAGGGAAGTGAGGGGAGGACCAGCTAATCAGCGACCTGCTCTCATCTCCTTTCAAAAAAAAAGCACTCACACCCCACCTGACCCCACCCCAGTGGACTCAACCATTCACTGCCTGCCTCAAGTTAAAAATAAGCCACTCATCTTTATTGTTAAGAGATTAATCAGCCTGGGCAGAACACGGCTTTTCAAGGACAGAAGCATGCTCAAATGAGTATTTTTGGAAACGAGCACAGAGACGCCCGTGTTCTGTCCACGCTTACCCTTGACTTCTGCCATACAAGCTGTGGGAGGTAACATGCAGTGGTTACAGGGTTTCTCCCCTACTTAATGAATAGAGTCCTGAGAAAGCATCCTCGGTCATGTGCAGAATGCCCTCTCCTCTGGCCTGGTTTCTGGGTGACCAGGTATGAACAGGTGGTTCCTGAGTCCCCTCTAAGATGTGTGCCAGGCGCTAGGGATGAAATGTGGACCCGAACCGCGTTCCCTCTGTGGTCAGATGGGACCACTCACTGTTGAAAGAGGGACTGAAGCAGAGGTAAATGAAATATTTAGAATGAACCTGCTTGGAACCTGCTTGGAAGTTAATGATGCTCAGTGTGAGGGGCCAGGGGCTAAGGTCAAGAGCAGCACTGTGTCCCCAGGCAGCTTTTGAGGTTACTCATCTCCGAATGAGACGGATACTTGGCAGGACTTTCTGAGGATTTTCTGAAAATTGCTGTAACATCAACCTCAATAAAGTAAAAGGTTTTCAGATATTTACCTGGACTAAGGGGAAACACTTCCAAAGCTTCTGGGAGATTCTTAGGTGGAAAAACCGTAATGTCATTTTAATCTAGTATTTGTCAGAAATGGAACAATGTTGCAGAACACCTCAACACAACCTTGGAAATCCCTAACAGTGCCTAAAAGGATTTCCTGATTTACAAAGAAATGTATTAAAATGATAAGACAGATATGGTCACCTAGAGAAATATAAGCCTTGCCTTTCTCCTAAGGATGAGGCTAGGCTTTGCATATCCCTTCTTAAAAGAAGACCTACACCTTCTGCTGTATGTGTTCTTTCCCAGCGACTCACTCCTTAATCCTGTTCAACTTCTCTTTGCTCCTTCTTTTTGTAACTGCTCTTTTGAAGGTCACAGAACCCCCAATCTGGAAACCAAAATGATTGCTTCATCTTCAGCTTCCCCAAACTTTTACGTGGCACGGATGCCAGCGACCACTCTTCCTTGCCTGAACCCCCCACCACCACTTGCCTCTGTGAGGAGGTTTTTCTCCTGATTCTTCTCCTTATCTCCCACCCCTTTCTCACTTTTCAAGCCTGCCATCGCTTACTGTATGAGTCAACTCAGTCAGCTCAGGTAACCAAGTACCAGAGCCAGTGGCTTAAACAACAAAAGTTTATTTCTCAAAGTGCTGGAGGCTGAGAAGTCCAAGGTCAAGGTGCCAGTTGATTCATCTCCTGGTGAGGACTCTCCTCTTACCTGTAGACAACTGTCTTCTTGCTGTGTTGTTGCATGACCTCTTTGTCCCTGTGTGGGGAGAGAGAGGGAGGGAGACAGACAGACAGAGATATTGAGATCTTTTCCTTTTCTCCTAAGACCAACAATCCTACAGGACTAGGGCCCACCCTTATAACCTCAGTTACCCTTAATTACTCCCTAAAGCAGTGGTTCCCAACCTTTTTGGTACCACAGACGGGTTTTGCGGAAGACAGTTTTTCCACGGATGGGGTTGGGGAGAAAGGTTCAGGCAGTAATGGGAGCGGCAGATGAATCTTTATTGGCTCGCCACCTCTCACCTCCTGCTGTGAGGCCCGATTCCTAACAGGCCGCAGACCGGTACTGGTCCGCGGCCCGGAGGTTGGGGACCCCTGCCCTAAAGGCTCCATGTCCAAGTACAAAGTAGGTCTTGAGGCTTCAATATATGAATTGGTGGAGGTGGTGGTGGTGGGGAGACCCAGTTCAGTCCATAGCACTCACTTCTTGCAGAACTCTGTTGGTGGCTACTTATGTGGTCTTCCAGCTGTATAACCCTCTCACTCTTAGCTGAGCTGCTTGGAAATTTTGTTAAAGTGCATATCTGTTGATCACACTCTGCTGCTTCAGCAGCATGCCTCATCCCTGGCTTTTCCTCCTCACTGGCAGCAGATTGACATCTTGGAAAGGTACATGACAATATGGCCTCTCCCCCACCCCACGTGTCACTCTCGGCTCCTGTAGTTTTCTAAACACTATTCCCCGAGCTCCCCTTCCTCCATGCCTTTGCTCAAGATTTTCCCTCAGCCTGGAATGCACCACCCTGCCCCCCACTGCCCCTCCTCTAAACGCAGGCTGCTTCCTCACCATCTATCCTCCAGTACTGCCTACTCTGGAATCCCTGCCTGACTCCTCGCTCCAGCTGGAGTCCTTTCTCCTCTGAGTCCCCAACACTGCCTGTTCACCTTTTCTGCCACCCACTTCCCTCTCCCTCCATCCGGGACCTGTGTGTCCCTGTGTCATCATAATCCTGGTGCCCCTCTCTGCCACCTGCTCAGAAGCGGGTCTTTCTGTCCAACTCAGAATCAGTCATCTAAGCGGCATCAGGGTAGTTTGCACAGAGCAGATTCTCAATACATAAATTTAAAGGAGAAATCTACAAACTTCTATGTAATGCTCAAAAATTAAAATATTATTTCTGTCTTATAAATTCATCCTCAATCTCTTCATGGTGAGTTATGTCAAGAGTGCCCTTAAAGGATGAAATTACAGAAGAAAATGGTCTAATCCTCATAGATTTTTTTTTTTTTTTGCGGTACGCGGGCCTCTCTCTGTTGTGGCCTCTCCCGTTGCGGAGCACAGGCTCCGGATGCACAGGCT
The DNA here is from genome assembly GCF_025265405.1 of Mesoplodon densirostris. Taxonomy (NCBI): domain Eukaryota; kingdom Metazoa; phylum Chordata; class Mammalia; order Artiodactyla; family Ziphiidae; genus Mesoplodon; species Mesoplodon densirostris. The sequence continues at coordinate 29,481,604 of NC_082670.1, forward strand.
CAGTGGCCATGGCTCACGGGCCCAGCCGCTCCGTGGCATGTGGGATCCTCCTGGACCGGGGCACGAACCTGTGTCCCCTGCATCGGCAGGCGGACTCTCAACCACTGAGCCACCAGGGAAGCCCCCTCATAGATCTTTTAAATAAATTATTCACACCTGAAATGATAACCAGCAGTGTTTCATTATCCACTATAAAAATATTTCAGTGATTGATCTGACAATGATCAAGTTAAAAAAAAATTCCAAGTTAGTTTTGGATAACAGCATGTGGTTTCCTCTGTAAAGGTACTTCTGAGGCCATAGATTGGCTGGGCTTCCACTGTGCCCCACTGCCGTCGCCGGGCTTTATATTCTGTTGTTATTAACGTTTGGCTCTTCGTGGGGATGTGGCAGAGTTCAGCCCATTAGAATCCTGAGGTTCGATTGATGATTTATAAATTACCGTTTATTATTAAAAAGAATAAAGAGAAGGACGAAAATAGCCCAGGCAGCCAAACAATTCAGTTCCCTAGACATTTATTGGGTACCTGTTCTGGGCTGGGTATTGAGATAGAGGTGTGTGGGGGGGGTGGGGGGGGGTATGTGTGATATAATCTTTGTTACTCTCACAGAAATAGAAACCAAACTTATGGTTACCAAAGGGGAAAGGAGGGGAGATGAATTAGGAGTTTGGGATTAACAGATACACACTACTTTATATAAAATAGATAAACAACAAGGACCTACTGTATAACACAAGGAACTATATTCAATATCTTATAATACCCTATAATAGAAAAGGATCTGAAAAAGAATATGTATATATAACTGAATCATGTCGCTCTATACCTGAAACTAACACAATGTTATAAATCAACTATGCTTCAATTAAAAAAAATCTAAACAAAATCCTTGCTATTGGGAAGCTATAGAGGAGGGTCATAATCGATCATCATGGACAAACAGTGTACCGTAAGACATTGTATAGAGCAAACGAAAAGAGAGGAAAGCATGAGTATGCTTCAAGAGTTTTCAAATTGGGCTTCCCTGGTGGAGCAGTGGTTGAGAGTCTGCCTGCCGATGCAGGGGACACGGGTTCGTGCCCCGGTCCTGGAAGATCCCACATGCCGCGGAGTGGCTGGGCCTGTGAGCCATGGCGGCTGAGCCTGAGAATCTGGAGCCTGCGCGTCCAGAGCCTGTGCTCCGCAACGGGAGACACCACAACAGAGAGAGGCCAAGTACAGCAAAAAAAAAAAAAAAAAGAGTTTGCAAATTAACAGAACACAAATATATATGTACATTCTAAAGATGATTTATAGAAACAGATAAGTGTTCATGCAAATAACGAATCAGACTGTCCTCAAACATGACTCCTAAGAATTCAGGGCTGTGGAGCCTGGGAAACTACATTATCATTTAAGCAAAAAAAATGACCATTCAGAAAATGGGAGACTTGAATGTTCAGCTGGGCTCTCTTAGGCAGCCCTAAGGCTAGTCCTATGGAGACTTTCCCTCTCTATGGGTTTCCACAAGTCACGCTGAGTAGCTCTATTCTGGGGGGTAAATCCTCCTATCTTATTACTTCAGAAGAAGCCCAGTGCTCCTGAACTCTCTTCTCAGATTGATTGGTTTATCTCATTTGGAACAACGCTCTGTATTCCTTCTTCTTTCAAGGAGACTTATGTGTCATGGAGTAGGCTAGGACCAAGGCTGATTTTTGATTTCCTCTTTCCTTCAGGAAGTTCTAGTGAGTCTCCGCTAGGTATTAGATAGTATGCTGGGCTCTAGAGGTACAGTGTGAACAAGATAGATACAGCCCAGCATTTGCAGAGTTAATTGGGAAGAAGGCAATTAAACAAGTACAGTATAGTAAGTTAAGGACTATGATGGAGAAATACAGCTTGATGGGGAATTTATCTTAGAGTTAAAAATTTTCAATAACCGATTTGTTGCCTGGCTGAGCACTAGAAAGTGATGTGGGGAAGGGTCGCAGAGAGGTATGACAAGGATTAAACTGACACAGGAGCTACAAAGGGACTATCGCTGGACTTGCTTGGTCTTGGTTGGGCACCTAAAATATAGCTAGCTGTATGTTACAGAACCCTGCTTTTAAAGGAAGTCCTGATATATCCATCTTTAGCATTTATATGTGTGCTTTTATGTAAGGGGGCAATCTGCCACCTTTTAAATCTAGGTTTCTGTTGAGTCGTTTGGAATTTGGAAGGTATTTTCTCAGAGAAACTTCATAAATTATGACCAGGTCCCCAGTCTAACCCAAAAGGTTATTATACGCATGATGTACTTGAGATAAAGTACTGGGTTTCTGCTTTGGGAGATCTTAGAAACTGTTTATGTTACTGTGGGAAAATGTTCAGTATTCCAAGTTGGAAACTAAGCAGGAAAGCTTTCCCTCTGTAGCCTTGATGGGGAGAACAAGATTTTCTTTTCCCTATCTGCCTCCTTCCTGAACAATGAAGAATTCCCCCAGGTCCAGGTCCCTGGGATGTGGGATGGGGGCTCCAGTGGAGGTAGGGGCTAGCAGGGGGTCAGAGGGGTGTGTGTAAGGTTGTTGATGTTTGATGAAGATTCACAGTACATTTTAAGTGCTTTACATGTATCGTTTCATTGAATCCTTACAACACACCCATGAGATGCTACCTTTGCTCTGAAATGCTGGTGTGGGCCAGGGCTCAGACCTTGGACCTCTTCTCTCACTAAGCCCCCCATCCAGTCCCATGATTTCAAGCATCACTTAAGATATAGCCCTCCTCCCTGAACTGTGGACTCAGCACCAACTGCTCATCGCTTAGATGAATAGTAGGAATCTTCAACTTGACCTGTCCTAAACTGCACTTTTTAAAAAAATTTATTTATTTTATTAGTTTTGGCTGCGTTGGGTCTTTGTTGCTGCGCACAGGTCTTCTCTAGTTGGGGTGAGGGGGGCCACTCCCCGTTGCGGTGCATGGGCTTCTCATTGCGGTGGCTTCTCTTGTTGCGGAGCACGGGCTCTAGCCGTGTGTGCTCAGTAGTTGTGGCGCATGGGCTGAGCTGCTCTGCGGCATGTGGGATCTTCCCGGATCAGGGCTCGAACCCATGTCCCCTGCATTGGCAGGTGGACTCCCAACCACTGCACCACCAGGGAAGCCCTAAACTGCACTTTTGATTTTCTCTCTTCAAACCTGCCCTTCCCGTAGCATTCTCCATCTTTGTCAATGGCAACTTCCCGCTTCTAGGTACTCAGACCAAAACCTCAGTGTTATCCTTGAATCCTCCCCTACTCCATATCCAGTCCTTCAGCAAGATGCTGCTAGTACATTAAAAATATCCAGAATCCTATTGCTTTTCACTATTCCACCTGCCACCCCTCTGGTCTCCATCACTATCACCTCCTGCCTGAATTGCTGCCAATAGTTTCCTAATTGGTCCCCTCCTTCTCTCCTTGCACTTTTGGTGTATTCCCCAAATAGCAGCCAGAGAAAAGTCAGTTTATGAAACTCCTCTATTCAAAATCCTCCAGCGGGGCTTCCCTGGTGGTGCAGTGGTTGAGAATCCGCCTGCTGATGCAGGGGATATGGGTTCGTGCCCCGGTCCGGGAAGATCCCACATGCCGCGGAGCGGCTGGGCCCGTGAGCCATGGCCGCTGAGCCTGCGCGTCCGGAGCCTGTGCTCCACAACGGGAGAGGCCACAACAGTGAGAGGCCCGCGTACCACACACACACACAAAAAATCCTCCAGCGGCTTACCGTCTCAGAGTAAAAAGTGGAGTCTTCTCCGTACCCTGTAAGGCACTCTACGTCCTGGCCACCTGCTTTCCCTCGGAGCTCATTTCTTCCCACCCTCCCTTCCCATCATACTTCAGCCGCTGTCAGGCTTTTTTTCCTGCCAGTCTCTTTACCTGGTAAGTCCTTCCCCCGGTAGCTACATGACTCACCCCCTCCTTTTTTTTGTTTTTTTTTTTCATCACAGACATATTTCTGACATTCCTATCTCAAATATACAGAATAACAAATGCCCTGTCCTGCAGTCCCACTACACAGATTTTAATAGACTGGCAGATACTCTGCAGGATGGCTGTGCCGACAGGGGCACAGGGATGACAACTCCAACAGGCAGGGCACAAAGACTGAGCCGTGTGTGTTGCACCAGACTTCACCCTCCTCACATCCAAGCCAAGGGCAGACCATGTCGATGTGGTCAATTAGACTTGCTTTCTTTGCCCCTCATATTATGTACTTCCCAGGTCCTTTTTTCATACCCATACACCTATTACAGTTTTTAATGTTTCATATTTGGTATTTGAAGTAATTTTACATTCTAAGTGAAAAAGCCATTGAGATTCTGTTTGGAAGAAGGAAAAAACTTTTAAGAAATGTAGAAAATAGAAAAGATGAAAAAGGAAGTGGACTGGTGGAGAGAAGGAAAGAAGAGAATTGTCTAGATTTATGTAACAAATATTTTTGAGCATCTGCTATGTGACACACACTGTCATCTGAAAGGTAGAACGAGGTAGCTATTTAAAGAGACAAATAGCAGCAGTCTCTCAAAAAGACAGGCTAACCTACAATACTGTTTTTCATCTTTCACACTGCCCCATTCCTGGTACTGAATCAAGGTTTAGGAATCCAGTTGTAAACACTGGTCTTTGACATCTTAATTAGAAGCTTCTATTTTGTTGGCTGTTTTTTCCAGTTAAACATATGGAGTGGTGCTGGGATTGGTTAGACAAGCAGGAAGGGGAAGGGGCCCTAGTTTTCTCCTCTGACTTAAAGAGCTTCCAGTGTCATGTTGGATGGACAATGGGCAGTCCTCTCACACTATTCCGGTTGTGCTTGTCAGGAGCCTGCCGCCTGCAGTAGTGAAGCTGCCATCTTGATTATCATGGTATCCGCCATGATGGTTCAGTTCATTAAAGTTACAAGCGTTTCCATCTGCTCTTTTGGTCAAGGAGAGGAATGATATACATACATCTTCCTCCCACTTCATTTCAAGCATGGTCTTTGGAGTAAGACAGTATCGAGACCAGGAAAGGTTGTCACCAATTCTTAAAAGGTCAGTTAGTGATTAAGCTCACTTGGCTGCTACTACTTGACTCCTCCACTGGCTTGGTTTCTCTCCTTCAGTCCTCTGGAGGTGTTCCCCAATTCTTTCTCCCTCAGCCCTCTGGAGGTGTTCCCCAAGTCTCTCTCCCTCAGCCCTCTGGAGGTGTTCCCCAAGTCTGTCTCCCTCAGCCCTCTGGAGGTGTTCCCCAAGTCTGTCTCCCTCAGCCCTCTGGAGGTGTTCCCCAATTCTTTCTCCCTCAGCCCTCTGGAGGTCTTCCCCAATTCTTTCTCCCTCAACCCTCTGGAGGTCTTCCCCAGAAATCTTCCTACCGACCAGGTTCTATCCTCGTGGGCCTGGCCCCTGATCAGTTGTTGGAAAACGGAGAGATGAGGTGAGTTGGCCCTTCCAAGCAACTGATCCCAATTGCAGCCAGCCAGGAAGGACTTTAATAAAGGTTTCAGCTTGTTTTTTTTGAAGCTAGAATCTGGGTCAGCTCTTTCTGGTAAACAACACATGGCACCAGAAGTGAGGAACTAATTATGGATCATCCGGAATTGTGGCTTTCTGACAGTGTGGAGCAAAACTGCTCAGCCTGGGTCAGCTTCTCAGTCAGGCGCCTTGGTTGAGCAGGCTGCGGGCAGGCAGCTCCATCGAGAGAGGAGGAGGTGTGCTCCAGTTTCCAAGGCACACGTCCAATCCTCATTTGCTCCTTTAGGGACCTAACAGATATTGTGATTGTAAGCTTGAAGGAAGGAGGGAAGGAGAGAGAGGGATGCAGGGAGAAAGGAAGGAAGGGAGGGAGAGAAAGAAAACATCTTCAACCAAAGCATATAAAAAGAAGGGAAGGATTTAAAAAGTGACTTGAAGCCATCAGGGCAGTGACTTACTTTCAGATCAAGAGTGAACTGGTGAATTGCACCAGCACTGAAAAGGGAGGGTGAGAACCCTCATCCTTCTGGATTTAACACAGCAGGAGACCAATGAAAGTCTGAGACTCAGGAAGTTACTCAGTTGAGAAAGTGGTCATGAAGGATGAACAGGGCTCTGCAACATCTATTAGGAGAGAAAGAGAGAGACAGAGAGATGGGAAGAGAGAGAGAGACAGAAAGAGAGAGAGATGGGAAGAGAGAGAGAGATGGGAAGAGAGAGAGAGAGGGAGAGAGAGACAGAGAGAGAGAGGGACAGAGAGACAGGAAGAGAGAGAGAGAGAGAGAGAGAGAGAGGGACAGAGAGACGGGAAGAGAGAGAGAGACAGACAGACAGAGAGACAGAGAGATGGAAAGAGAGAGAGAGAGAGAGGGACAGAGAGACGGGAAGAGAGAGAGAGAGAGAGACAGAGAGAGAGAGACAGAGAGATGGGAAGAGAGAGAGAGAGAGACGGGAAGAGAGAGAGAGAGACGGGGAGAGAGAGAGAGAGAGAGAGAGAGAGACAGAGGCAGGGAGAGAGAGAGAGAGAATGAGAATGAGGCAGAATAGCCGTGGCTCTGGGTAGAGGTAGTGATGTTACATTGTTTTCGTCTTGCCAGTGCCATGGACCAGGAGCTGTGCTGGGTGCAGGCTATTACAGGCAGAAACAAGGATGCTCACCATATGGGAGGAAATGTAAAAACATCAGTAAATGGGTTCGCTTTGCCAAATGTTGTCAGTAACAGCACATGTGTAGACCAGAAGCAGAAAGGAGACGCTAAGTGACCCTCCCTGGGTGGAGGGTGCTTTACTGGTGGTGGTGGTGGGGTCAGTGGGGGCAGGGGCCTTCCTGGGAAGGACCCCGGAGCCTCTGGTTAAGCACTTGATGGCATTTTTATCCAAGTTGGAAGATGGCACTCAAAGGAAAGAGAATAGCAAGTAAACTTAAGTCTCAAGCAGGGAACATGGGTTAGGAAGCCAAGTTCATGGGCTGAGAGACTAAAGGAAAGTTCTTAGTCTTGGTCCCGAAGTTATGTCAAACCCCGTGCCTACCACAAAATATGCCTTTCTTGGAATGTAAACAGTTATCTGAGAATAGACAAAGAGATAAAGGTGGGATGACCGTGAGATTAACAAGTGCCAGTCAGCATCAGCATCAGCAAATGCTAACATCTCCTGAGCTGCAGGACTCTGGACCAATTGGGGCCCATGATAATCTCATTTGAGCCTCTCCATCATCCTGACTTGTAGCTTTGGAAACTGAAGCTCTGTGAGTGAAACTAATTTGCCTAAAATCACCAAGGAAAATGGAAAATGGTGGTGGAAGGAGGATTCAGCCCTAGGCTCCAGGCCTCAGCTGCCAGCCCAGTCTTCCCCACCATGGTCACCCAGCACTGGGACTGGATTGCTGGCATTAGAATCTGGGTTTGTCTGTCTTTAGAGTTCCTTCAATCCATATAACAACCCTATGAAGTCAGTACCAGGATGGCTCCCGTGTTGTGTACACTGCCCACAGATGTTCAGTAGCATGTCCAAGGTCACACAGCTAGGAATTGCTGGTGCCAGACCCAACAGACCAACTCCAAAGTCTACACTTTGCTCGCTGCCTCTCTAGGTGTGAAAAGACTGATGACTCGAGGAAAGAGGGGACGAGATCCTATGTCACGTGAAAGAACTAAGATGGCCAATACTAATAATAGTTACATTTATTGAGCAGTGCCTGTGTGTCCCATTGTCCTAAATGCCCTATTGTGTTAGCTCTTGTATTGCCATGAAATATGAATTCTATTTCACAAGAGACACAGCAAAGTAAGTGTTGTGAGAGGTCAGACACAGGATGATTGGGGTTAGTGAGGGGTGATCTCTTCTTGTGCAGGTGGGGCTCAGAGTGGGGTGTGAAGGCGGTGGCCCCAGGTGTGGCTTTCAGGATGAGCCAGATGTCGATAGGAGGGGCTGGGGACCAACACAAAAGCTTAGAAGCGAGGAAAGCTTGAGTCAGTGGACCACACAGGACCACACAGCTGTCCATACGTTTGATATAGATAAAGCCCTCAGAACAAAGGAAACCCTTCATAATTGCTGTTGTTGTTGTTATTATTATTATTGTCCTTATTGACAGATGTGGAGGCTGATGCTGAGACTTAGGACTCTTTTCTCACACCGACAAGAGAGTGAGATACATCTGGACAGGAAGACTGTCATCTTCCTGTGGGTGTCCAGGTTCGCTGGGTGGAAGAACTCTTTTTATTGAACTTACTAGATCTGAGGGAGTTATGGAAGATTTTTAATGTGGAAGTAACCTGAACATTTAGCTGTATTTGAGAAAAAAAGTCGCATAGGCTATGCTGGGGACTGAGATAGGGATATTTATCTTTCTCTTCCTAGTTCCTTTATATTTGCATTAAAAAGACCTTACAGTGGAGCTGATCATTATCTGCTCATCTTATTACAGAGAGTGTCACCAGCCTTCTTGGCCTCCTAATGAGTTCTTTTTTTTTTTTTTTTTTTTTTAGTTTCTGCTTTATAACAAAGTGAATCAGTCATACATATACATCTGTTCCCACATCCCTTCCCTCATGCATCTCCCTCCCTCCCACCCTCCCCATCCCACCCCTCCAGGCGGTCACAAAGCACCAAGCTGATCTCCCTCTGAGCAGCCCTCCGCAACCCACCTGTCCTCTGGCAGCTTTCCAGTCTGGCTTTCCTTTCTTAATAGAATAGCTGAATAACCCAGACCCTTCTTGGCTGGATTCCCCTCAAAGGTGCAGCCTCTCGTACTCTCTGCCCCTTCGCCCCAGCCCCCTAAGTCCCCTCTGACAGCAGAAGGGGAAAGATGACATCTTACTTTGGCTACCATAGCAACCCTCACCTGCCTTGCTGCTCCCTTTAGAAGTGCCATCCTCTCCGGTGAAGTTATTTTGCATATAATTACTTGGCTTCTCTGGAGACTTGGGGCTTTCTTTTAAGCTTCTTCTTACAGCCATGATGAGAGGGTGGACTCCTGCCTACTTCCTGGGCTCAGAAATACCCCTTCCACAGTGGTGCAGGCATCGGTCCTGAAACAGAGTTGCTCATTCCCCTTTCCGTCTTTTTGTTCTTAAGAAAAAGAAAAAGGCAGTCAGAAATGGTGAATCTGTGACGTTATACATTTTTAGATTGAGTTCCACTGAAATTAACCTATCACATTTCTAGGCTACCACCCAGTTATGAAGACCGTGCTTGATTTCTTCACTTGGTCCCAGAGAGCCTCTGTCCATCCCTCTTCATTCTGTGCCCCAGGGGCTGACCCATATATTCCACATCCCAGCTCCCTTGCCCTCTGGGTCCCAGTTGGGTTTGGCCAATGCAAGGTGCCAGTAGATCAGAGAAAGAGAGCAAGGTGGGGATATTAACTCCCCTGGCACCCTCTCTGTGGTGACACTGAGGATGGGCTGTATCCTTCAACCTGAGTGGGGGCCTTTTCCACTCAGCCCTCGGTGTCCCGGTTCTGGAAACCTCTCCCCTCTTCTCAACTCTTCTGGTCTAGGGATGGCGCTAGCCCAGCCTTTTGCATTCTCTTTTGTGGTTTCCCTAGAGCCTGCCCACACCTTTGTCAACAGTTCCATTATTAAACTCTTTTCAAATTCTCCGACTTGAGCATGCCATCTGTTTCCTGCTGGGACCTTGACTAATACGATGACTGAAGCTCTTCTCTTTTGGGTGAGGGCTCCAATAGTTCTTGTTTGTTTTGTTGAATAAAGCTCTGGTTTATGGTAGGTTATTCTTTGTAGAAACAGATTTTCCGATCTTTAAGAGCAACCTTCTCACCTTCATACCCTTCATAAAAGGTGATGTTTCCTCTCTCTGACTCTCTACCCTTGCAGGAAGCCTGTTTGGAACCCATTTTCTGGATGTTGTCAGTTAGGGCTGTGGAAATGGACTACCAAGGCCCTACCTACCTGTCCCATCTGACCCTGCGTAGATGTGAGGGTCTTCCTTCCCTTTTTATTTTGTCAGTTGGAAGAATATACAAGATTTGCAAATCTTCCAGGGAGACCATGGGCATTAAAACCCTACAGGTGTAAAGATGTTATGATGGGTGAGTTTATAGTCCTGGATTCTGCTGTAGAATCCAGTACAAAAGGAGATGGTGGCAACAGCTTGGTTTTGGGGTTTTTTTTTTTAACTTCATAAAAATGTATAAGAAGCTGCTTCCTTGGGGAATTGAATTAATTGAATTATTGTTCTGTGGGAGCTTCCAGTGGAACAGTGGTCCCAGAAAGTGTCCTGAAGGGAGCCATGAGCGAGGAATGTGGATAATTTCTTTTGAAAAACCACAAGTTGAACACTGCGTCCTCTTGGTCCTTTCAAGACTGATCCCAAATGGTATCAAGAATAGCAGGAGGTTTGCACAGCTCGGCGGGTGTGAAAATTCTGTGGCTGAATTAAATAGGCTCCATTATATTTCAAAAAGAGCTCTAATGGGTTTCTCTGGAGCACAGCCTAAGAATATCATGTCTCTCCTTTGTATCCCAGGATGGCTGGGATAGTTTGATGTTGCTAATATTATACTTCAGTCTCCCTATAAGTTGGACAAAATGAGGAAAAGGCCTGGCTTATCCCGAAGAGGGTCTAGCTAGGCGACAAAAGGACCTCATCCATAAGGCCAGACCCAAACTGGAAGCTGATACGATTTAATTGTAAAATGATTATCATTATTCACATAAATTTTTTTCTAATCAGCTTATTTTGCCCCAGGTGTCATTGAAGAATCATTTAATTTTAGAGCTAAATGGGTTTTAAACACTGTAAAACTTATAAGTTGAGGTTTCTATTCTTTAAAAAAAAATTGCATTGGATTTATTTACCCTTATATTCAATTTAAAAATAGCTATAGGTATTTCTTTCTACTACTTATTAATGCAACATTGCATTCTTAGTTTTGATCATTAATATTCAAGCTGACATGGTCACCTTTAACTTCTTCCAAACTAACACATCTCCCCTAATCCATTTACTTGTTTTTCAATGAAAACTGAATTTAAAGTCAGAAGGAATTATTCCTTAATCACTTCCATTTATCCTATTTCCTTATTTATCCTCCTCAGCTGGCTATAACATGGAATCAAGGCACACTTTTTCCTATTTGTTGCCCTTGTTGCAAAAAGTTTTACATTCTTGTTCTTAATTTAAAAAGCAGATGAGTCGAATCTTTAATATTCTTTTGTCTAAGGAAAAATAAACTCAAACTTAAGTTGCTTTTGGAGTATGTTCTACTCAGTTTTCTTCCTTTGTAGATCATTATTTCCCATGTTTAAACATTCTTGCTTTCTAGTTTGAATAACCTGGAAGACAAAAAATATAGGCAGGTTTGTTATGAACAACAGATAAAAGTTACAACCCTGGAGAAAGCTTTTGTTAAAGGTTATATATAAGTTCCTCTTTCTTGAGCACCTTTAAGCCCAGAGATAAACAGATGTCTCTTTTCTTGTGTATTTTCTTCCAGTCATGGAAAGATAAAAATATCAAGGTGAGAAGGGACCTTAAAAATAAATGTCAGCCAGCCATCTCCCTGGTCCTTGGATTCCCTAGGTGACATCCCACAAGATCGATATCACCTGCTCTGTGGAGCTTATTCATTGGCTGTCACTGGGACAAGTTGCTTACTTAGACATGAGGCAAGACATTTCTGTTTTAACCCGCATTGTTAAGAGATCCATGGCTCCTTTTCTTAAACTGATTTCTTTTTCCCTGGTTGACTTCTGCTTTCTTAGTGCCACACACGAAAAATATTTCCTCTTTCAGAGTTTGAAGGCAACTGTGATTTCACTCAAGAATTCTTGCCTGTGCTTCCCTATGCTTTGTCTACCCATACCCCTGTTTCTTAGATGACATGACGTTTGACCCCTCAATAAGACAGGATAGTTTCCTTAGGAAAAAATTCCAGTTCTTCTGTCCTAGGTGGTACTCAGAATCAGCCGTGTTAGTTTCTGCATGTTCAGGGGACTCAAGATTATCATCACGCCACCCCTTCCAAGGTGCCATTTGCCTTTTTTCATAGATCACACATCACACTATTAATGGGGTGATTTTACTTGACAGTGAAGCTAGTATGAACATCTCCATGGATACTTACAATTTTATTTTTCCTGCCATGGCTCTCTGCTGCTCTCATGGACTTATTTGTGATCTCCCTCTCCTTCTATATCTAGTTTAAGATCGTCTAGATCGGAACTCCCGTGGGCAAAAGGCATGGCTCCCCATTCTTATGAGCTACACCCCATTCCTAGAAAGGTCATATTTTTTAGGATCCTGCAATTCAGAAATCTAAATCTCATGCATATTGTTAACACTGTGACAGTAATGGTACCCGACAGAATCAGATGTCTCTTTGAGCTCCCTTTCCCTGGATTTGTACCATATCAAAAAAAATGTTTGTTAGGAGTGAAAAGTGGGAGTTTTGGAAAGATTAATTCCTTGTGTAGAAACCCAGTAATGTCTAGATCATCTTATTTTATTGAGGGGGAGAGAATATATTCACTTACGCCACAAATATTTATTCAGTTGCTGCTTCTTTGATGCTGATCAGGCATCTTTAAGTGTCAAGTGGCTAGTCTTCGTGGTAGGAACCATACTGTCTTCATTTTAGGTCTTTTAATGTTTATTTAATAAGTTCTGTCGGGTTTTCTGAGGATCTTGGATGAAATCATTTTCACATTATAGCAAAGTAATGAAACAGTTGAGAAGCTTCCTCTCTCCAGGCTTCCTCTTCCATTAAAAGGAGTCCAATTCAATCATTTATATTCTCATTGCCACCTACTTTGTAATATTTAAATAAACAGTTATTTTTGCTCTTGGTGGTGTTGGGGCAGGGGCAATGATTTTTGGTTTTTTTATTTTTAATGACTCTCTTTTGCCTTATAAATAACTTTCCTTTCTATTGGCTCTCCAACCAGACCCATACCAAATATTCAGGGGCATCCCTACTTGTGTCTCATTTTAGAGACATAGGCTTAGATCATGGACATTCACTGAAGTCTGAAACTTGTTTACAGCCTTATTAGTGGTAGATGGCAACCACCTCTGTAGTGCCAGGTTCCTCTGATCTTGACAAGCCTGTCGGTAGTAATAAGTCGCTTTAATTCACGTATTATTTTGGAGCCTTCAAAAGACATTCACTTGCTTCCTTTTGCTTGATATTCGCAGTAGACAAGACTGCAGTCTTTCTCCATTTTGCTAACATGGAAACCACAGCTCAGAAAACATGCAACTTACAGAAGGACCAGAACCCAAGTAGGCCCCTGGGACTCTTTCCAATATTTCATATAGTTGTCTCTTCTCTGCATCTCAAGAAATGTTGAGGTTCTCCCAGGGGAGACTTTATATTTTAAAAGTGGATGGTGGTTTTTCTTTTCCAGATGAGTGTAACGATGGAAATATATACTTTCTAAATGTCAAACAACAGAAGAATAGTTAAATAAATTATGACAGATCTATACACTGGGATTCTATGTGGCTATTAAAATTAATGTTTCAAAGAATATGTAATGATACAGGGAACTGCTCTTGGCTGTATCAGTGTGGGATACTAAACAGCAAGCTCCCAATTCTGTTTCAGAATTATGCATGAAAAAAAAACCCCACTGGAACTAAATATACCAAAATATTAACGGAGTTTTCTGGATAGCAGGATTATGGTTTTCTTTTCTTTTTTTATACCTTTCTGATTTTTCCAGTTTTTTCTTCAGTGAACTCATATAATCAACAAAACATACATGTTATCTTAGTTATACTCCACAAATTTTTACTTTTAGCTAAAGGAATCCTTTGAGTGGTTCTTGTTATCTTTCATTTTAAAAATTACATCTGGGGGCTTCCCTGGTGGCGCAGTGGTTGAGAGTCTGCCTGCCAATGCAGGGGACACGGGTTCATGCCCCGGTCTGGGAAGATCCCACATGCCGCGGAGCGGCTAGGCCCGTGAGCCATGGCCGCTGAGCCTGAGCATCCGGAGCCTGTGCTCCGCAGCAGGAGAGGCCACAACAGTGAGAGGCCTGCGTACCGCAAAAAAAAAATAAATAAATAAAAATAAAAATTAAATCTGAAATGAGTGGGTTAATTTATATTATTAGTGTATACATTTGAAATAAATAACATATTTTTAGAGTATATATTTTAAGTCGATCATTGTAACTCACTTGCTGGTCTGTTTTTTCCTGACAGTGACCCCTTTTTACATAATTCATTAACTCAGTCAAATATTTTGAGGGCTTTCTAGATGTACCACACTGAAGATATCTTGGATGAAGGCAGCTCAGTCTCTGCTCTCAAGAAATACCATTCTGGTTGGAGATACAGTAGTCGCAGTGTAGAATGAACTGTGTGAGGGCTAGGCTGGTACTCAGGGACTGCAAAGAAAGGATGCTAAATTCATGGGTCCTGGGGGAGGTCGGGGAACCCTCCTGGAAGAGTTGCCTTTTGAGATGAAAGCAGCTGTTCTCTTTTGGATGACCAACCTCAGATTTAGAAATAATGACAACATAAGTAAATCTTCTTAAGCTATGTAGGCAGTTGTTGCTGGAATTCTTTTAATCTTCAGCATTTCCTTTCTGTCTGTTTATGTGGGTTTACTAGAGGTTAGTGGTTATACCAAAGCATAATAGTCTTGCTCTGAGATGATCCTAATGATGTGCTTTTATAGTGTTTCCGAGTACATATCCTTTTACGAGTGATTAACACTGATTTTGATCACTTTTTTTTTCATCCCTATTTCATTCCTCCGCCTCTTCCTACTTAGCAGAGGGAGGCAGATAGGGTTTTTTGTTCCTGTTTTACAAACATAAATGGAGTCATAGAATGATCAATAGATTTCTCCAAATTATGAGGTGAGTCAGCAGTGGAACCGGGAAGAGAAACCAGGGTTTCTTTGTTCAACGCTCTGACTTCTAAAGTATTTCTCCATGTAAGTAGAATAAGTTGTTTGCCAAAAATGCATTCACCTTTTAAATCTTTACTGAAAGTAATGAGCTTAAAATAAAGTCTTACAAAGGTAATCGTATTGTTACAGCTTAGAACAGAAGTTAAGGCTATTTGGGTAGATTAAAATGAGTCCTGAGTGAGGCTTAATATTTGGTCTATTTAATTAATTTGTTCAGCAATGGATTTTAATTCTCTTTGAAAAAAAGAATAATTGAAACAGTCTCAGACCCGTTTAAGAACATTATGGGATCCATTCTGATTAATTTTAAAAATGTTAACTAAGAAGGACAGGATTAAAAATGAAATCAAAATTGACAATATCTATATTTCATGATACTGGATGATTGTAACTTTATTATCAAAAGGTTTTCCTATAATCCATTGATGAAAATACACTGGACCCTGGAACAAGATGGGTTTGAACTGTGCAGGTCCACGTATACACAGAATTTTTTCACTGAGTACGTTCTAC
Organism: Mesoplodon densirostris; assembly: GCF_025265405.1. Lineage (NCBI taxonomy): Eukaryota > Metazoa > Chordata > Mammalia > Artiodactyla > Ziphiidae > Mesoplodon > Mesoplodon densirostris. The sequence goes on from NC_082670.1 coordinate 29,496,956, forward strand.
AGGATCGGAGGTTGGTTGAATCCGCAGATGTGGAACCCTATATAAGGAGGGCCGACTCTAAAGTTATACTTGAATTTTCAACTGTGTGGTCTCTTGGTGCCCCGACCCCCACGTTGTTCAAGGGTCACCTGTAAAAGTGTCTTAATGTTCTTTGTAATTATTTTTACTATTAAAATAATTAGTACTCTAATAATAATGTGATAGGCATTATGCATATTATGCTAAAATATCTGAAGCAACAGTGTAAATGAATATGAAGGGAAGTAAATACTTTTAAGTACTTCATTGACATTTTTTCTTCTAATTAAAAATAGTCATAGGGAATTCATCCAGTGGTTAGGACTCCACTTTCACTGCCAAGGGCCTGGGTTCAGTCCCTGGTCAGGAAACTAAGATCTCACAAGCTGTGGAAGTGTGGCCAAAAAATAATAATAAAAAAAATTAAAAAAAAATAAAAACTAAAAATGTGCATGTATTTTGAATTTATTATGGAAAAAAATAAAGCTTAAACCATGTACCATATTTTTATTTAAAATACGTATTTTATTGATTTAAATACAGAAAATGTTGCATTAATTGGAGTTTTGAGAACTTTAGAATACAGGAATGGTTCTATTATATTTTATATAGAATTACATTTTTATTTTCCATAATTGTAGTGATCTAATTTTTGAGTTATTATTTCAAATTCTTTAATTTTTGGCTCCTGTTCCCAACCAGGCCTAAGATTTTACATGTAATGCATCATTTATATTGCCATCAAGTTCTGTTTATCAGGATGCCATTTAGGCTTTGTTTCTAGGAAAAATGAAAAAAACAACCTCATCACAATACTGCATTCAGAGTTCAAGAGAGATATAGGTAGAAACCCATACTTGTGTGGGGATCTAGAATTTATGTCTTACCTAAACTTGACGAGGCCAGAGTGACACTTTGTGGTACTGCCTTTCTGTCTTTTACCCTGAGGTTCTGTATTGCTGGGATTAGGGGAAACAGAGGATGATCTAGCAGCCACATTGTAATTGCCAGGCAGTCTTATCTGGGTACCCGTGGGCAAGTTATTTCACCTTCTGGGACTTTAATCACTGATCTTTGAACAGAATAGTATGATAGACATGAAAATAGATACAAAGGAAAAATACAGACATTGACTGTTGTTGAAGTATGCAGGATAGCTGATGAAATCTATTGAATTATGCACCAGTATCAAAAATTGGAAAAAGTCTCCAACTGGCTGCAGTTGGGTAGAATTTTGAATGTAAGGGGTAATGAAATAATAGAATCATGGAACACAGGTAGATGAGATTAATACTGGAAAGCTTCACATTGGGGACTCTGAGGGTGGGGAATCTGTATACCTTGGATCAGCAAAGATAGTACTGATTTTTTAAGATCCAGAGTTCACAAATTAGAGTAATTACCCCAGGCAGAAGAGGGTGTGTGTGTGTCTGTGTGTGTCTGTGTGCGTCTGTGTGTGTCTTTGTGTGTCTGTGTGTGTGTCTGTGTGTCCTCATTTGGATAGATGATTAACTATTAGAGTTACCCTAATCAGGATTCAGGGGGTGATGAAATAGGTTATACTTCCTTAAATATAGACTTGCAGTAATTTTGATCTGCTTCATTTCCGTGGTATAGGAGAGCAGACTTTCGTGCCAAACTCTCTGAGTTTGAATCCTAGTCATGCCATTTTGTCATGGACCCTGTCAAAGTTACTTAATTGCTTTGTTCCTTAGTTTTTCCCCTCCGTAAAATGGGGATAATATTGGTACCAACCACATAGATGGAGATTTGATAGGTCAGTTAAGGCACGGAAATCATTTAGAATCATTCCTGGAATTCAAGAAGTGATAAGCATTAGCAGTAATGGTTGTGGTATTATATAATTCATGATGTAACTTATCAAAGCACTTTCCTATGTGCATTTTTGTCTGAATCCATTTGATTCTCTTAAGGAAGCAAGGCTCAGAGAACTTAGGTAACTTTCCAAGGTTCCCAATCTAGTAAACACTGAACAGCTAGGCTGGAGCCCCTGGCCTCCAACTCCAGTCCTGCTCAAGTGGGTTTTTTCTTTGCCCATAGCTGGGACTGGATTCTTGCCCAGAAGCAGAGCTGTGTGGGAAGTTGTAACTCAGAGATCAAGGGGAAGATGTGAACTTGCTGGGTCTTCCCCCTTCTAATAGCCCCTGCTTCTCTTCCTAACTACACTCCCCTCTCTGCCCCAGACACTCCAGAACTGCGACCTTCAAACCAAGCTTTAAGGAATCGAATCCTACTCTAACATGCATCCGTCTCTGTATCCTCAGGAATGAGGGGAGACTCTTATTTCATTGGGATGAGGAGCCTGGGGCAGCAGGGGCACATCCCAGAAGATGGAGGACTCTTCCTGCTCTGCTGCATAGACAGAGACTGGGCTGTGACTCAGTGTTTCACGGAGGAGGCCTTTCAAGCAATCACGGACTTCACGGACCTCCCGAACTCACTGTTTGCATGCAACGTCCACCAGTCGGTGTTTGAAGGGGATGAGAGCAAGGTAAGAAGCCTTTCTGCTCCTGAAACAGGGGGAGATGTGGCATTATCCCCCCAATATTTCCATTGCTTCTTTGTGGTTAATGTTTGGAAGTTTTTGAAAATGTTTACTTGGCACTCTTCTTGGCATGCATAGCAAGAGCAGAAAAGCCTGTTCTATTATCAGTTGACATTGGAGGTACACACAACAAGGTTGTATGGGAGACTGTGTTGAATCAGATCTTGATGTCTGCCACTCAGAGGTCTGTCTAACAATGGTGTTGGGAATAGTGATTGCAGGGGATACCCCTTGGGCTAGAAAGCAGATGTTGTTAAAAAAAAAAAAGTTTTATTTCCCCCTATTCTGCCCAAAACTTAATTTGCCTTTCCCTACGCAGCACAAGCTCTCTTTCCCCCTTACTCTTCCTGCAGTTTGATGGCTGTTCTAACAATAGTTTCTTAAATTGGGCCCCAAGTCCTGCAGCACTTATTAGAAAGGTAAATTGGTTGGCCATATGAGACTTGCTTTGCTCAAGTGGATAGAATTGTTTTGGGTGTGTTGTAAGAATTTGCGTGAAAATGCTTAACTCCTTGATTTGAAATAATTAGGGAATGAGGTTGTCTATGTACAAGCATTTTCCAGAATATGAAGCTTCCATTTTAAGAGTCAGCTTGATTTAGTGGAAGCATTCTTGGCCACCAGAGTAAATATTCCTTTTGGAGGTCTTGCGAAAGTTTACTTCGGATTTCTCTGACGTTTTAACAGCAGAGTCTAAATGGATCAAACCTTCCCTTATGGATTTCTAATTGTAAAATCCATTACTAGGCTACGTTGTAAAACATAGCCAACATTTTTTGGGGGAAAGAGCCTTTCTTTTTCTACATTAAAGTATGGCTCTGTGTGAGATTAAGAGAAGGATTTATGATCGCTGTTTCACAAACTTGGACTGTTTTTGCCAACTGCTGAAGTCCAAACTCTGTTGCCTGAGCACAATTACTGGAAGTCTTTGTTCTAAATTTTATTGGTTTTGTAAGCAATCTTGATAGCCCAGAGGATTAGGAATTATTTCAAGCCATATAAAGGTAGTTTTATAATAATATTATTTTGGAGTTGAACAGTTGAAATGATGGGCTAAAAGTAACTTGAAGTCCAAGGAATTATATGTGATTAGAACATCCAGAGTTATCATCAGCAGACTATTTGAAGTAAAAAAATGACACATAGCCTTTTTGAAAGAAACTGGGAATTTTGCTCTTGGATTATAACCAGGTTATAACACAGATTATAATTTATTCACAGCAAGTCATTTCCCCTGAAATCTACCTGATGTTAACTATGAAACAAAGTTCTGTGTTTTCTTGTTCTCTCATCTATTTAAATATCAACAATTGGAAGGATTTTCCTTAGAGTTTTTTTTTATGTTAACATCTTTATTGGAGTCTAATTGTTTTACAATTGTGTGTTAGTTTCTGCTTTATAACAAAGTGAGTCAGCTATACATATCCATATATCCCCATATCTCCTCCATCTTGCATCTCCCTCCCACCCTCCCTATCCCACCCCTCCAGGGGGTCACAAAGCACCAAGCTGATCTCCCTGTGCTATGCGGCAGCTTCCCACTAGCTATCTATTTTACATTAAGTAGTATATAAAAGTCCATGCCACTCTTTCACTTTGTCCCAGCTTACCCTTGTCCCCACCATGCCCTCAAGTCCGTTCTCTACGTCTGTGTCTTTAATCCTGTCCTGCCCTAGGTTCTTCAGTACCTTTTTTTTTTTAGAGTCCATATCTATGTGTTAGCATACAGTATTTGTTTTTCTCTTTCTGACTTACTTCACTCTGTATGACAGACTCTAGGTCCATCCACCTCATTACAAATAACTCAATTTTGTTTCTTTTTATGGCTGAGTAATATTCCATTGTATATATGTGCTACATCTTCTTTATCCATTCATCCTTTGATAGATGCTTAGGTTGCTTCCATGTCCTGGCTATTGTAAATAGAGCTGCAATGAATATTGTGGTACATGACTCTTTTTGAATTATGGTTTTCTCGGGCTATATGCCCAGTAGTGGGATTGTTGGGTCATATGGTAGTTCTATTTTTAGTTTTTTAAGGAACCTCCATACTGTTCTCCATAGTGGCTGGATCAGTTTACATTCCCACCAACAGTGCAAGAGGGTTCCCTTTTCTCCACACCCTCTCCAGCATTTGTTGTTTGCAGATTTTCTGATGATGCCCATTCTAACTGGTGTGAGGTAATACCTCATTGTAGTTTTGATTTGCATTTCTCTACTGATTAGTGATGTTGAGCATCCTTTCATGTGTTTGTTAGCTATCTGTAGTCTTTTTTGGAGAAATGTCTATTTAGGTCTTCTGCCCATTTTTGGATTGGGTTGTTTGTTTTTTTGATATTGAGCTGCATGAGCTGCTTGTAAATTTTGGAGATTAATCCTTTGTCAGTTGCTTCATTGGCAAATATTTTCTCCCATTCTGAGGGTTGTCTTTTCATCTTGTTTATGGTTTCCTTTGCAGTGCTAAAGCTTTGAAGTTTCATTAGGTCCCATTTGTTTATTTTTGTTTTTATTTCCATTTCTCTAGGAGGTGGGTCAAGAAGGATCTTGCTGTGATTTATGTCATAGAGTGTTCTGCCTATGTTTTCCTCTAAGGTTTTTATAGTGTCCGGCCTTACATTTAGGTCTTTAATCCATTTTGAGTTTATTTTTGTGTATGGTGTTAGGGAGTGTTCTAATTTCATTCTTTTACATGTAGCTGTCCACTTTTCCCAGCACCACTTATTGAAGAGACTGTCTTTTCTCCACTGTATATTCTTGCCTCCTTTATCAAAGATAAGGTGATCATACGTACATGGGTTTATCTCTGTGCTTTCTATCCTGTTCCATTGATCTATATTTCTGTTTTTGTGCCAGTTACATACTGTCTTGATTATTGTAGCTTTGTAGTATAGTCTGAAATCCGGGAGCCTGATTCCTCCAGCTCCATGTTTCTTTCTCAAGATTGCTTTGGCCATTTGGGGTCTTTTGTGTTTCCATACAAATTGTGAAATTTTTTGTTCTAGTTCTGTGAAAAATGCCGGTGGTAGTTTGATAGGGATTGCATTGAATCTGTACATTGCTTTGGGTAGTATAGTCATTTTCACAATGTTGATTCTTCCAATCCAAGAATATGGTATATCTCTCCATCTGTTTGTATCATCTTTAATTTCTTTCATCAGTGTCTTATAGTATTCTGCATGCAGGTCTTTTGTCTCCATAGGTAGGCTTATTCCTAGGCATTTTATTCTTTTTGTTGCAGTGGTAACTGGGAGTGTTTCCTTAATTTCTCTTTCAGATTTTTCATCATTAGTGTATAGGAATGCAAGAGATTTCTGTACATTAATTTTGTATCTGCTACTATACCAAATTCATTGATTAGCTCTAGTAGTTTTCTGGTAGCATCTTTATGAGTCTCTATGTATAGTAGCATGTCATCTGCAAACAGTGGCGGCTTTACTTCTTCTTTTCCAATTTGGATTCCTTTTATTTCTTTTTCTTCTCTGATTGCTGTGGCTAGAACTTCCAAAACTATGTTGAATAATAGTGGTGAGAGTGGAGAACTTTGTCTTGTTCCTGATCTTAGAGGAAATGGTTTCAGTTTTTCACCATTGAGAATGATGTTGACTGTGGGTTTGTCATATATGGCCTTTATTATGTTGAGGTAGGTTCTCTCTATGCCTACTTTTCTGGAGGGTTTTTATCATAAATGGGTGTTGAATTTTGTCGAACGCTTTTTCTGCATCTATTGAGATGATCATATGGTTTTTCTCCTTCAATTTGTTAATATGGTGTATCACATTGATTGACTTGCATATATTGAAAAATCCTTGCATTCCTGGGATAAACCCCACTTGATCATGGTGTACAATCCTTTTAATGTGCTGTTGGATTCTGTTTGCCAGTATTTTGTTGAGGATTTTTGCATCTATGTTCATCAGTGATACTGGCCTCTGCTTTTCTTTCTTTGTGACATCTTTGTCTGGTTTTGGTACCTGGGTGATGGTCGCCTCTTAGAATGATTTTGGGAGTGTTCCTCCCTCTGCTGTATTCTGTAAGAGTTTGGGAAGGATAGGTGTTAGCTCTTCTCTAAACGTTTGATAGAATTCTCCTGTGAAGCCATCTGGTTCTGGGTTTTTATTTGTTGGAAGATTTTTAATCACAGTTTTAATTTCAGTGCTTGTGATTGGTCTGTTTATATTTTCTGTTTCTTCCTGGTTCAGTCTTGGAAGGTTGTGCTTTTCGAACAATTTGTCCATTTCTTCCAGGTTGTCCATATTACTGGCATATAGTTTCTTGTAGTAATCTCTCATGATCCTTTGTATTTCTGCACTGTCAGTTGTTAGTTCTTTTTCATTTCTAATTCTGTTGATTTGAGTCTCTCCCTTTTTTTCTTGATGAGTCTGGCTAATGGTTTATCAATTTTGTTTATCTTCCCAGATAACCACGTTTTAGTTTTAGTGAACTTTGCTATCATTTCCTTCATTTCTTTTTCATTTATTTCTGATCTGATCTTTATGATTTCTTTCCTTCTGCTAACTTTGCCATTTTTTGTTGTTGTTCTTCTTCTTTCTCTGATTCCTTTAGGTGTAAGGTTAGGTTGTTTATTTGAGATGTTTCTTGTTTCCTGCGGTAGGATTGTATTGCTATAAACTTCCCTCTTAGAACAGCTTTTGCTGCATCCCATAGGTTTGGGTTGTCGTACTTTCATTGTCATTTGTTTCTGGGTATTTTCTGATATCCTCTTTGATTTCTTCAGTGATCTCTTGGTTATTAAGTAGTGTATTGTTTAGCCTCCATGTGTTTGTATTTTTTACTGATTTTTTCCTGTAATTGGTATCTAGTCTCATAGCGTTGTGGTTGGAAAAGATACTTGATATGATTTCAATTTTCTTAAATTTACCAAGGCTTGATTTGTGACCCAAGATATGATCTATCCTGGAGAATGTTCCATGAGCACTTGAGAAGAAAGTGTATTCTGTTGTTTTTGCATGGAATGTCCTCTAAATATCAATTAAGTCCATCTTGTTTAATGTATCATTTAAAGCTTGTGTTTCTTTACTTATTTTCATTTTGGATGATCTGTCCATTGGTGAAAGTGGGTTGTTAAAGTCCCCTACTATGATTGTGTTACTGTCAATTTCCTCTTTCTTGGCTGTTAGCATTTGCCTTATATATTGACGTACTCCTATGTTGGGTGCATAAATATTTACAATTGTTATATCTTCTTCTTGGATTGATGCCTTGATCATTATGTAGTGTCCTTCTTTGTCTCTTGTAATAGTCTGTATTTTAAAGTCTATTTTGTCTGATATGAGAATTGCTACTCCATGTTTCTTTTGATTTCCATTTGCATGGAATATCTTTTTCCATCCCCTCACTTTCAGTCTGTATGTGTCCCTAGGTCTGAAGTGGGTCTCTTGTAGACAGCGTATATACAGATCTTATTTTGTATCCATTCAGCCAGTCTGTGTCTCTTGGTTGGAGCAATTAATCCATTTACATGTAAGGTAATTATCGAAATGTATGTTCTTATTACCATTTTCTTAATTGTTTTGGGTTTGTTATTTTAGGTCTTTTCCTTCTCTTGTGTTTCCTGCCTAGAGTAGTTCCTTTAGCATTTGTTGTAAAGCTGGTTTGCTAGTGCTGAATTCTCTTAGCATTTGCTTGTCTGTAAAGGTTTTAATTTTTCCATGAATCTGAATGAGATCCTTGCTGGGTAGAGTAATCTTGGTTGTAAGCTCTTCCCTTTCATCACTTTAAATATGTCCTGTCACTCTCTTCTAGCTTACAGAGTTTCTGCTGAAAGATCAGCTGTTAACCATATGGGGATTCCCTTGTATGTTATTTGTTGTTTTTTTCCTTGCTGCTTTTATTATTTTTTCTTTGTAGTTAATATTTATAGTTTGATTAATATGTGTCTTGGCTTGTTTCTCCTTGGATTTATCCTGTATGGGACTCTCTGTGTTTCCTGGACTTGATTGACTATTTCCTTTCCCATATTAAGGAAGTTTTCAACTATAATCTCTTCAAATATTTTCTCAATACTTTTCTTTTTCTCTTCTTCTGGGACCCCTATAATTTGAATGTTGGTGCATTTAATGTTGCCCTAGAGGTCTCTGAGACTGTCCTCAATTCTTTTTATTCTTTTTTCTTTATTCTGCTCTGCAGTAGTTATTTCCACTATTTTATCTTCCAGGTCCCTTATCTGTTCTTCTGCCTCAGTTATTCTGCTATTGATTCCTTCTAGAGAATTTTTAATTTCATTTATTGTGTTGTTCATCATTGTTTGTTTGCTGTTTAGTTCTTCTAGGGCCTTGTTAAACATTTCTTTTATTTTCTCCATTTTATTTCCAAGATTTTGTATCATCCTTACTATCATTACTCTGAATTCTTTTTCAGGTAGACTGCCTATTTCCTCTTCATTTGTTAGGTCTGGTGAGTTTTTACCTTGCTCCTTCATCTGCTGTGTGTTTCTCTGTCTTCTCATTTTGCTTAACTTACTGTGTTTGTGCTCTCCTTTTCACAGGCTGCAGATTTGTAGTTCCCGTTGTTTTTGGTGTCTGCCCCCAGTGGCTAAGGTTGGTTCAGTGGGTTGTGTAGGCTTCCTGGTGGAGGGGACTGGTGCCTCTGTTTTGGTGGGTGAGGCTGGATCTTGTCTTTCTGGTGGGCGGGGCCACATCCGGTGTGTGTTATGGGGTGTCTGTGACCTTATTATGATTTTAGGCAGCCTCTCTACTAATGGGTGGGGTTGTGTTTCTGTCTTGCTAGTTGTTTGGCATAGGGTGTCCCGCAGTGTAGCTTGCTGGTCATTGAGTGGAGCTGGATCTTAGCATTGAGATGGAGATCTCTGGGAGAGCTTTTGCCATTTGATATTATGTGGAGCCAGGAGGTCTCTGGTGGACCAATGTCCTGAACTTGGCTCTCCCACCTCAGAGGCACAGGCCTGACACCCATCCAGAGCATCAAGACCCTTTCAGCCATATGGCTCAGAAGAAAAGGGAGAAAAAAAGAAAGAATAAAGAATAAAATAAAATAAAGTAAAATAAAATAAAAGTTATTAAAATAAAAAATGTTATTAAAAATAAAAAAATTAAAAAATAATAAAAAAAAGAAAGACAAGAGCAACCAAACCAAAAAACAAATCCACCAATTTTAACAAGTCCTAAAAACTATACTAAAAAATAAAAAACAAAAACGGATGGACAGAACTCTAGGAGAAATGTAAAAGCAAAGCTATAGAGACAAAATCACACAAAGAAGCATACACATACACACTCAGAAAAAGAGAAAAAGGAAAAAAATATATGTATATGTATAAAAAAAAGGAAGAGAGCAACTGAATCAATGAACAAATCTACCAATGATAATAAACTTTAAATACTAAACTAAGATAAACAGAAAACCAGAAAGAAATTAGATGCAGAAAGCAAAACCCAAGTCTACAGTTGCTCCGAAGTCCACCGCCTCAATTTGGGATGATTCGTTGTCTATTCAGGTATTCCACTGTTGTGGGGTACATCAAGTTGGTTGTGGAGATTTAATCCACTGCTCCTGAGGCTGCTGGGAGAGATTTCCCTTTCTCTTCTTTGTTTGCACAGCTCCCGGGGCTCATCTTTGGATTTGGCCCCGCCTCTGCGTGTAGGTCACCGGAGGGCATCTGTTCCTGCCCAGACAGGACGGGGTTAAAGGAGCAGCTGATTTGGGGGGCTCTGGCTAACTTAGACCATGGGGAGGAAGGGGTACGGATGCGGGGTGAGCCTGCGGCAGCAGAGGCCGACATGATGTTGCACCAGCCTGGGGTGCACCGTGCGTTCTCCTGGGGACGTTGTCCCTGGATCACGGGACCCTGGCAGTGGCGGGCTGCACAGGCTCCCAGGAGGGGAGTTGTGAACAGTGACCTGTGCTCATACACAGGCCTCTTGGTGGCGGCAGCAGCAGCCTTAGCGTCTCATGCCCGTCCCTGCTGTCTGCGCTGATAGCCGCGGCTCGTGCCCATCTCTGGAGCTCGTTTAGGTGGCACTCTGAATCCCCTCTCCTCCCGCACCTGGAAACAATGGTCTCTTGCCTCTTAGGCAGGTCCAGACTTTTTCCTGGACTCCCTCCGGGCTAGCTGTGGTGCGCTAGCCCCTTCAGGCTGTGTTCACGCAGCCAACCCCAGTCCTCTCCCTGGGATCCAACCGAAGCCCGAGCCTCAGCTCCCAGCCCCGCCCGTCCCGGCGGGTGAGCACACAAGCCTCTTGGGCTGGTGAGTGCTGGTCGGCACCGATCCTGTGTGTGGGAATCTCTCCGCTTTGCCCTCTGCACCCCTGTTGCTGTGCTCTCCTCTGTGCCTCCGAAGCTTCCCCCCTGCCACCTGCAGTCTCCGCCAGTGAAGGGGCTTCTAGTGTGTGGAAACCTTTCCTCCTTCACAGCTCCCTCCCACTGGTGCAGGTCCCATCCCTATTCTTTTGTCTCTGTTTATTCTTTTTTCTTTTGCCCTACCCAGGTACGTGGGGAGTTTCTTGCCTTTTGGGAGGTCTGAGGTCTTCTGCCAGCGTTCAGTGGGTGTTCTGTAGGAGTTGTTCCACATGGAGATGTATTTCTGATGTATTTGTGGGGAGGAAGGTGATCTCCACGTCTTACTCCTCCGCCATCTTGAAGGTCTCCCCCTTAGAGGTTTAATGGGTGTTTTGATTCTTTCCTGATTAAATCATTCTCAGTCGATTGAAACAAGGAGATTTAGGAAGGAGCTAATCTCAGTCAGGAAGGCTGCTCAAGAATGGTTTATCAGCTGAACCAGAATTGGTTACGTAGAAGGACAGGGGCCTGGGGGGAGTTCACGGGAATCTGCCCACATCTATTTTGCTATTCTGATCTGTGACTGAATAATGGATTACCAAATATTCTCATTTAATTTGTATACGAAGTTGGTAAATCTCAGCTTAACAAATAGTGTTGGGTTTTAAAGTGACCTTGATAAAATATTGAGATGAAATCAATAAGATGTATTTCAGTGGAACCAGTTTCAAATGATTTAGATTACATCTTTATAGCCAAGGATGTGAATTTTATAATTGGCCCATGCCTACCTAATGAAAGTTATTAAATGAGACAGAATGTCTTCTGGCTTGGTGTGATTTTATAGCCCCCATTCTGTGGACAGTCTCTGGGATATCAAATAATCTGATCCAGATTCAGTTTTGATTTAATTATATATACAGGGTTTAGGGTGATAAAGCAAGATGATCAGATACCAAAAGAATTGATAATAGAGGCACGATCACTGGGACTCTAGGAAAAAAAAGTGTTTGGGGAGGCTCATGCCTCCCATTTTTACTGCCACATATTTCTCTTTATATTCCAGACCTTTCTATTCCTCTCTTTACCTCCATTCCCACCACCCCACCCCACCCCCACTATCTTAATAAAGCTCACTTGCCTTGTACGTCATTCTCTCAGGATATCCTTCCCACAGTGTTCAAAGTTCATGAATCTGAGCCAGGAATTCTGATGATGTTTATCTTTCCCAACGGATGGACATTGGGGGCACTGTGCAAAGTTGGTGGCAGATATTTTTAGGTAGAGGGAAAAGAATCAAGAATGCTTTCCAGCACTTGTATTTGCCTGTGGGCAAGGCTGGCCATGGGGATTGTCTAAAGTATTTGGCTTTGGGAAGATGCCTTCAGCAGCCTGGAATTATCTGAGAGATAAGACATCAGAAATGATGCTTGGTTTTCATTTCAGAGGTCCAGGTTGTTAGGTGGTAAGATATGTAACTTTCTTGGGTGAAGTTTTCTTTTCTGGCAAACAGACTTTTGATTCATTGTTTCTTGATATTGATGGCCTAGAGTTTAGCTTGTTTGTTCAATTATTATAAAGCATACATTTTAACTTCCTTAGCTGAGTGGGAATTTATAAAGCTCTTGTTTTCTGACTATCATGATTAAGTCTTGCAGTAATCTCTTCTCAATTTTCCCATCTGTCTGAGACACTTTTCCTAAGCCCTTTTCCTTTTTGAAGTAACTTGGAAAGTACTGACTTGGACTGCTCTTAATATAGGTAACACCATAGGAGATGATCTTCTGGTTATGTCTGTTTCTGCTTATCAGTTTGATAAATATTCTGAGATGCTCATTTCTGCTATCCTATTTAAATTCTAAGTTCTGACACCTACAGAACAATTTTTTCAAACAGCTTCATGAGACCGTGATGTTCACTCCAATTTTTCGTTAGGCAGAATTCTGTGAGATTGTATTTTGATTTGACGCTTTTGCAAGGAGCGAGTATATACTTCAGTGTGGCTTGTTGTGGTCCAGATGGTTGGGATTTGTTTATATAACACAAAGGAGAACCAGAGCTGGAGAAAATTGGCATCTGAAACCAATAATGCAGATTGCTGTTTGCATGCTACAGCTTGCAGCATAAATATTTTTGTATGAAACACATTTAGAACCGGGAGCTTCACAGCAGGCAACACCTAAAAGTTATTAGGGGGTCAGTTAACCTTTGGCATTTTCCCCAGATTGCCTTTCTACATCCAGCTGGGCTGCAAAATTCATCTTAAGACAGGTGAGGCTGGAGGGGCACCCTGAGGGCTGCCCTGTGTCTGTGCTGAAGATAAGTAAGGCTTTGCTCGATGGGACACTGGCAGTCACTGGTAGCTAAAGGGGAACAGTGTATCAAACCACCGTGAAACCTTTAGCCAAATTCAGTTCAAAAAAGAGAAGCTTGAAAGGTGAGTTGTTATGGGCCTCCAAAAAAATTGTATTCATTTAGTTCAGTGGTAATAATAATAATATAACAGCAGTAGCAAACCTTACATAGCCTGTAGCAAGTTGCCTCATACTCTTCCGAATGCCTTCTAGACATTAAGCCCTTTAATCACCATGACAACCCTATGAGGGTGGTGTCTTTCTGCCTCTCTACCTCCCGGGCACGTGGAAGGGTTGTATTCCCTGGACCCTTCTGTCTAGTTCCGCCCAATGTATTGATGTAAGCAGAAGTGACCTGTGTCACTTCCAGGCCAAGCATTTAATTGCCAATATTTGACACTGAAGAATGTTCTTTTTACTCTGCTCGGGCAACTGGCAATGTGCCAGGTGTGCCGTTCAGACAGTTTGGCTCACGGACTGAGGGCAAGGATGACACAGAGCAGGGTCCTGGGTGACCTGTGATAAACATGCAATGTGACTACAGCAACAAGAAAAGCCTTTGCTGCTTTAAGGCCCTGGAATTTGGGAGTTTGTTGTTGGAATATAACTTAGTCCACCTAGGTTGATACAGTAAGTATGATTACACAGAGGAGTTGCCCATGGTTTCACAGCTGGAGTGGCAGAGCAGGGATTCAAACCTACGGAGTCTGTGCTCTTAAACATTATGCGAGGGCTTCCCTGGTGGCGCCGTGGTTGAGAGTCCGCCTGCCGATGCAGGGGACACGGGTTCATGCCCCAGTCTGGGAGGATCCCACATGCCGCGGAGCGGCTGGGCCCGTGAGCCATGGCCACTGAGCCTGCGCGTCTGGAGCCTGTGCTCCGCAACGGGAGAGGCTACAACAGTGAGAGGCCCGCGTACCGCAAAAAAAAACAAAAAACAAAAAAACATTATGTGATACTGCCTCTTGATATACAAAATATTTATTGAAAACAGGTATGATGCTTGGCTCTGGGGATGCAGTGGTGAACAAGACAGCATAAACGCATTGAATTTAAAGTCTACCAAAGAAAACAATTCAAATAAAACAAACATAATAAATCCAGTGATGCTAAAATCAAAAGGGCATTTAATGTATAGTTTCAGCTATACTCGATGCCTTATATACACACACGTACATATGCACAAAAGATTTTCTTGTTTTTGTTATGTTTTGTTTTGCTTTTTAAATAAGCGGGCATTTCTGCCAACCATTAATGGCTGTATTCTTCCAGAAAGGGCATAAGATCAGAGGCCTAGCGCTTTGGGTTTCTTAGGCTTTGTGCTTCTCATAAATAGATCATCTCAATGCCTTGTGAGTGGCTGGAGTGATTCTAGGTTCAAAGATGTATATCTTCGTTCAACATCACCACTAATATAATAAACCAGCTCCTTCTAGAGCTCAGCTGAGGACGCAGTGACCTAGTCTAACACTGGCAGCATTATGTAGTCACTCTCAAGGATTTTAGAAGGTTAATCTGGTTATTTGCAATTTTTACTTGATTCCCCACATAGGATTTGCCTTTACTCCAGTCTGTAGGGGGATGTGAATGTTCCCTTTGTACTTTACAACTGCAGGTCCACAATCTCTTATCTGCAGTACCGAAATCTGAAAAGCTCTGGAAACTTTCTTTATAACCCATTTTAAGACAAAACTTCACTTGACCCAATTCATTCAGAATCTAACCAGGACTGGTGAGAAGCTTCTTGTTGTGTGAATATTCATCCATCTCTTTGCAAAAATATTCCTGTCTTTAACCACCGGGGACTGCCCCAGACCTTGATGGAGCATTACACAGCATGAGGTATGCGTACCGTATTACATGCTAAATCCGCAAATTCTGAATTGCAATCATATCAGGCCCTAAGAACTTCAGACGGTGGGTTGTGGACCTGTAGAATATATAAAAATGCACTCACACCACATGTTCAAAAAGAAGGATGAATGCATCACTGAAATCTGGAATGCCATCAAGAAGAGTGATTAAATATATGTTTCCCATAATGAGATCTTGTGTTTATTAGAAATAAAGGACACATTGAACACAAGATGGGCCCATTCAGTTAGTTTAATAATAGTATTAACAATAGTATTAATTATGGCAGCAGCAAACCTTACATAGCATGTAGCAAGGTGCCACATACTCTTCGGAATGCTTTCTAGACATTAAGCCCTTTAATCGCCATGAAAACCCTTTGGTGTGGATACTGCCTGAGTGACCTTCCCGAGTCAAACTCTGACAGTCTCTGAGTCTCCTTCTTTGAGTGGCTACAGTTGAAAGCCTCTGACCTTGACCTGCGGTCACTGCTCATCCTGCCCTCATCCCTTCACCTGGTTCCTGACTAATGGTCTGGTCTGGGTCCAGAGGAAAGACTCCTAGCCCATCAGGGAGAGAGTTACTGTTCCATGCAAGTGGTTGTCTTAACTCAGAGGAGTTTCCGTTGTAAAACATTTATGTCACCCCCACATGTTTTGCCTCTCTATACCCTGAAATTCTGGAAGGCAGTCAAAATTTGTATTCTCCTTCATTGTATTTCCAGCACCTTGCTGGATCTCACAGATTGTAGGTAATCAATGTTGAATCGGACCTCCACTTCAGTGGTGACTACATGAAGATACAGAGGGAGGAATTTGCCAGGATCGGCTGATTAATTAGACAAACAGTCAAGAGCCGAGTGAGGCTTCTGGACATTTAAGTCTAGTTCATTACCCACCATACATCTCCATCTCTAAATTCTACCATGGAAAATGGGTTCTAGAAATAAAGGTGGCTGTCCATCAGCATAACATTCAAGTCCAAACATATTGAATATAAGACAGAGAGAACTCAGGTGATTCAACAGCAAGATTCAAATTAAACGTCAATGCATTGAGTCCATATCACTCTTGCAACTAAGTAACACTCATATGAATAAACCTGTTTTACATGTCAATTTATATTTACATGGTATTTTAAGTTTTTAGAGGTGACTGACCTATTTACTAAGCCAAGAGAGTAAAAATTAAGTGTCTTAAACACATTTGTTTCCATAATCACTCCTAGAGAAGAAAAGGGAGAGATAAGAAAAGAAAAAAGAAAAGGCAGCAAGGAAAGATGAAATCCAGTGCTTTAGAAGACCTTGGGAATCTTGTTATGGGGATAGTTTAAAGATGGTTGAAAAATTCATGCTGAGGTTACGTACCAAAGGACGAACAAGCAGGTTAAATTTTTATCTGTAGTTTGTGTCGCTGAATATAGGTTGCAAAAAATAAAAATGAAGTGAACTATTGTGACCTAAGGGTGGGGAAAGGACAACCAAGCATTAATTTTATTTATTTATTTATTTTTTAATTATTATTTTTTAACATCTTTATTGGAGTTTAATTGCTTTACAATGGTGTGTTAGTTTCTGCTTTATAACAAAGTGAATCAGTTATACATATACATATGTTCCCATATCTCCTCCCTCTTGCATCTCCCTCCCTCCCACCCTCCCTATCCCACCCCTCTAGGTGGTCATGAAGCACTGAGCTGATCTCCCTGTGCTATGCGGCTGCTTCCCATAGCTATCTATTTTACATTTGGTAGTGTATATATGTCCACAAGCATTAATTTTAAATATTAAAGCAGGAAAATGTTAAATTAGATACCACATATTCAAAGAATATACTAAAGAGTGTCACCGTTTCTCTTGTGCCATCCATTACAGGTGGAGGTGACATTTACAGCTTTCTTTGTTGTTTTCAAGAATGTTTAAATTGTAAAAAGACAGTGCCTATCATTGTACTCAGTAAGTTGGTCCTGTTTTCTCTTTTCTCTGGACAATGACTGGGAACCATAATTAGTCACCGCTAATCACTTGGAGACACCTGCCAGATGACAGCCCAGCGTGGGGCAGATTTGAAAGCTGCTGTAGGACATTCCCTGGAACCTTAACCTTTCTTGAAGTGACTAAAATATTCCAGAGGCATATTTAGTGGCTTGCTTCTCCACAGCACTGAGTAACCCCCTGGGGCTCAGGCACCTGACAAGCCACTCAAAATGCCCCACTTAACAACCTGGAAATAATTGAGGCAGTGGGAAGAATTAAGCCCGAAGCACAGAGAGCTTTCTGTGCCAAACTAGTGGGTGAGCGTGCATTCCTGTTGGAACCTGGGGAAAAACAGCTGCCATGTTCTGAGGAGTCTGGGATGCTATTAAAGAGGGACTTGGAGCTTTCTTCCCTTTTTGGAAAAATGAAGGTGCTTGGAACCCAGTTCATATGGTTTCCATCAGAGCTACTCGTAGCCTGTTCAGTGACTCTGTGACTTGTTAGAAGGGACTTCCACGGGCAGAAGTTGTCTTAGGGCACACTGCCTGAGACAAGGCAGGTGAATTTGTAAAAATGGCGCCCTTTCCTCTCAGCTGATGGGGTAGCTGAAGGCCTGAGCAGTTGTGGTTGGCTTGACAGGTGGAGGGCAGGCTGGATTTCACCCTCCATTCTCTTCCCGGACCAGGAACTCTTGAGAAATGCACAAAAGTCACACCCATCACAGCGTTCCAGGTCTATTATGATCATTGTCAATTATTTCCAATTTAAAAGGATTTATAAATTCAAGGATAATTATTGCATTCTCTTGCCTTAGAACATTACTTTTTTTAAGATGTGGTTTTGGAGATGGAGCCCAGGGGAAGGGCGGGGGAAGATTAAGACTTCTTATTATCTTTCCTTGCGCTCACCAGCTAAAGTTGGCCTGGGCTTCACCTGGCCTTTTTCAGCTTTTTTGACTCTGGTCCCAGTTTCGTGGTCACGAAATTCTTTGCCAACTTAGAGATAACCAGAGAAAGTCAGGGAGTTTGGACATGAACTTTAAAACTCTGCCAAGGTATCTTTCATTGCAGGCCTGACATTTAGCTCAATGGATGAGATCAGTGTGATATAGATGAGCCAATTGCCGATTCCATTAGTGTCACGTGACATTTACTCTGTGAGAGTGGGGTTATTAGTGTGCTGCTTATACATGTATTTCATTATTGTCTACTCAACCATACTCCCCTATATAGAATATATAGAAATATAACATGTGGTTTGTCTTTTTAAGTTTGATCAGTTTCTGGGAATATTTTGGTAATGTTCTATTTTACTGGGAATGTTCTATTTTACAGCATAACCGTCGTTTTAAACAAAAAAGCCAGCATCTCTATCAATGTTTTGAGGGGGAGACCCATTGATCAGATGACATAGTTAAGATTTTTCATCAAACGTATTGAAATATCACTTCTTATGCTTTGTTCAGAACCTACAGTTTCCCACCAGATTTGTAGCTATTATGAACTCCATACTATTTAGTATATTATTTATACATAGAGTACACCACCTTATGGATTGCCTAGTCCAACTGGATGATTGTAAGTATCTTGAGGGCAGCAGAGCAAGCTCCTCGTCCTTCTGTGTCCTGCACTGTCCAGCTCTGGACCTAACAGGGGCACTGACAGAGAAGCAGGAGAGCAGAGAGAGGGTTTGGGTTCAGATGCACTTGGGTCCAATTTCTGCCTCATCTACATCCTAATTACATGATCTTGACCAGCTTAACAGCTTTGAATCTCAGTTCCCTCTTTGATGAGATGAGTTCACCATACCTTCTTTATAGGTTTGTTGTGGGATTAAACGAGGTGACGTGGATCAAGGAGGTGGCATAAGACTAGATATTCTTGGTAAACGTTGGTCTCTTCCTCCTTCGTTCTTCTCCCCACCAGATAAACCTGTGACTGTCTCTGGTTCCAGGAAGGAAGAGCTTTTCTAAAACCATGTAAACCTAGGTGAAAGAAAGGCTTCATTTAGCCAACTCTTTGTAGAGTCCTAATGAAGTTGCCCTTTTATACCATAGCCTTCAGTTTCAGGAAAGTTAATCTCAGTTTTTGCCACATGAAAGCTGTTTCTGCATTTGTTGTAGGACACATGTGGTTCACTGTTCCCCATATAAAGTTCAGGTGATACGTTTCTTTTAGAAGATAGTGCCAAGAAAACTCTGTTGACCCTGGGGAATTGATATTTTTCTCATTAGGAGAATTATGTAACTTACATCTTCCCAGGGAGCTCAAAATAAAAATTAATACTCAGCCATAGCCACTCTTTTTATTCTTATTGTTCTTGATATTCTGTTTCTCTTGCATTAACCTAATTGTGTGTATGTGCAGTGCAAAAATTTCCTCTGAATTATCTGATCAAATGTTGTTCATATTTTTATTTGTTCATATTGTTTTATGAAAGAGTCATCTTTCAACATGTAAGGAGGTTGGCCAGGAGTTACTAAGGTGTATTTTGCAGATGTTTGAAATTCCACTGTGAATCAAAAAAAAACACCTAAATTAGTAAATTATATATTTTTAGAATAACACACACACATGCACAATTCTTTTGCTATAACTCGTTATTTGGAAGAATAGTTTTCAAACATCTTCAAGGGAAAAATGAAGCTTGGCCATCACAGTTAACAACAGCATCTTCCACAGCACGTGGGGTCTGCGTGTTTTTAGAAAAGCACCTGGTCACATAACTGATTCTTAAGTTTGATTCTTAAAGCTGATCCTTATGCTACTATTAATTTGTAAGAAAATGAACATGTATAAGCCATTTGAGAATATGTGTATTTAAGTTTGTTCTTATACTAAATCACTGCTTTTGAACCCTAAAGGCCTAGAGCCAAATTATTTCTTGGGAAGGTACTGCAGTTTCAAGGCCAGACACCTGAGATTTTTCTTCTTCCCTTCAAACAGACTGGTTG
The DNA here is from genome assembly GCF_025265405.1 of Mesoplodon densirostris. Classification (NCBI taxonomy): domain Eukaryota; kingdom Metazoa; phylum Chordata; class Mammalia; order Artiodactyla; family Ziphiidae; genus Mesoplodon; species Mesoplodon densirostris. Next base: position 29,516,932 of record NC_082670.1, read on the forward strand.
GTCTTGTGTTCTCTCCAGTGAAAAAACTTGGAACAGAAGTCCACTTGCAATGAATCACTGTGTCAGTGAAGTTCAAGACTCTGCAAGGAGCATAGAAGAGGAAGGAGTTTAGCTCTTCAAATAGCCTCTCCTGAAAATTTCAGAGAAAGGAGAGTCTTCATTGTCAGAAATTTGGTGCTGATAATGGGCTTTCATTACATCTGCTTCCTACAGATAGTCCTGCTCTACACGTGGGAGTCAGGAGGATGGGGACATGGTGATTTAGAAAGAGGAGGTGAAAGGGAGTCTACACTGGGTTTCCTCACCTGGCCTTTGCCCTGCTTCCTGTCGACAGCTGGACTCCTGGCTCCAGTGGGGTTATCTTTCCCCTAAACAAGCACCTCTGAGTTCACATGTCTGAGCAAGTAGGGTCCCTTTCAAAGGGCTCCTTTTTTTCTCGAGCTTGGGACTCTTGAGAATTCCAGAAATGCACGATGAAGGCATGGCTGCAACAAGGTCACCTTTTTGAAAAAGAAACACTCACTGCACATGTAAGACCTAAGTGTATTAAATAAGATGCAGAGCTGTTTTCATTATGCCTATTTATAATGCCCCCAGCCCTGACTCTCAAACCCGTCTCCTGCTTTGTTGAACAGAGGCTCGATGGCATGAGGATCATCCTGTCCCCACATATCTCCTACAGTGACCTAGAGTCTTTTGGAACTTGAAGGCTATTTTCTGATCAAGAATTCCCTTTTTAATGAACATACCCTCAGGAGATATGATATCCTTAAGATATATGCTAAGATATCCTAAGATACCTAATCGACATACCCAGGGCAGGGCAGTGACTCATGAATATGCTAGCTAGGGGAAAGAGTACCACGTTAAGCAATCCACTCAATCCATCCATTGATTATTTAACAAATATTGAAAATCTGTTGTGTCCCAAGTATTGGTCTTGGCCTTGGGAGTACAAAGATCGAATGAGATGCAAGACCTCTGGAAGCTTAATGTTGACTGGGATCTGATAATTAGAGTACAAGTTGGCTGAAGTAAGAGATTAAGGTAGATACAGTATATTATAGGAGCCAGAGAAAGGGCCACCTCAGAGGGGAAGAGAAGGCTCTGGAATCTCAGGGATGTATTTTTCTGTTTTGTTTTGAGCTCTGCCTTGCACCTAGACAAGCATCTCTAAATGGACTCATCCTTTGCCATAGAATGTGCTGGCTGTAGTGACTTGTAGACAGGATTCTTCAGACCTGCCTATTGTGTAATCAGCATTGTTGTCTTGTCTCACGAGGGCCTGTTTGGACAGGACCGCTGATGAGTGAGGGTAGCAGAGGGGAAGAACTGACTTTGACTTTGGCAGTAGCTTGCTCTTCGCCAAGTAAATCCAGCCATGGAGACAGGCATGGCTGGATGGCTGCATGGATGGAACATTCTGTGACCCACCTGTCCTCATTTTCTCCTTCAGAGTGTGAAATGTTTGCCTTCCTCCGAAGAGGAGCTGTGAGCTTGCTTATTTTAAAAACCGCAACCTGTGAGGAGAGAGGGTGTTCTTTGACAACGTTACATCATTGACGCCTCTAGGTGTTGAGTCATCATTATTTTTAGGCAGCTCCATGCTTTTTTTGGTTGTTCTAAGAATAGCCCTGGTGTCTGGACGCTACAGAAAGTCACTTCAATAAAGATCCTGTCACTGCTCCACAGTGGGAATGGACTGCTTTCTTAATTTCCAGATCCAGGGCACACGTCTTAGAATTTTACCTCCCAAACATTCTGCCCTTTTAGGTTTTCCATAGTCAATGTGATAACTTTGTGAGGAGCTCTCACTTGAATTTGTTCAAACCTGTGTCAAACATACTTATTGTTGTAAACAATAGCAGGAAAACAACAGAATGAAAAGGCTTCCTTCCTAAAGGCTCTTCCTCATCTTCACTCAATGCCCCACTTGGTTTGTGAATACCTTCATCAGTGACTTCACCCAATTTCTCAACATTTGAAGACCTATGTCTATGCCTTGTGTTTTATGAATTAAGTGACTTGAGATCCCTCACATGAGGACCTGAGCTAAGGGTGCTACTGTTGGCATTTCTGCGGGATCAACTAAAAGAGGCCAAAATAAATGTTACTGTAGCTTGTTAAACTAAATAAGCATATAAATTGTAAACCATATTGGAACTTGATGACAGGGCAATAAAGCAGTCCGAGCAAGCCCAGAAATGGAATTTTGTGGGTCAGTATAGAGACTGGTTTTCCCATTGCCTATTCAGAGCATATGCCCAGATATGATCAATTTATTTTATGTGGCACTTCAAAGCCTGTAAGAGCACTAATGGCTTGTGAGCCAAGCCAAATGCTGTTCTAACTGTAGCATCAAGGGAAGCAGCTGCTTGGAATAAAATGAGGCAGTCGTTTAATATTATAGTGTACCTTTGGTGTCTGGAGGGGACAGAAGGGCAGTCACATGACCTGGGTCTAAGTGTGGCTGAAAGGACCAGTGCATGTGATGGGCTGGCTGCTGGGTGCAAGCTGGGAAGGCGGACCTGCGTTTGGAGCTATAGGTGGTCTGACAGGGTTGGGTCTGCTTCTATTGTCTCAGAGCTCAAACCTCCTCCCCACCTGGGTCATCCTGTCTCTAATCAGGGAAATGGTATATAGCATCATCGTGATTTCAGTCCAGATCCCCAAATCCGCTGCTTATTCCTGTGTGACCATGGGCAGTTTATTTCATCTTTCCAAACAGCAGTGACTTCACCTACAAAATACCATCAAGTCATAGCATCTACCTCAAGGGTGGCTGTGAGGATATAAGTGGTGTAATCCAGGATGCCTTGATCACAGTAACTGTGCATGTTGGCTAGGAATAATAATTTCTGCTCACCAGTCTGATCTTCTGCATCTTGCATCATTAAAACCTCATAGGACTCTTTGGATTTCCTTGCCCGTGGTTGTTGCCTAACTCACCAAAGAGCAGTGTACTGGTCAGCCCCATTGTCTATTCTTGCCACCCTCAGAAGAACTTCTAAATCAAGATGGGAAGGGGGGACCAGCCTCTTGAAATCTGAACAAATAGTTTATTCACAAGAACCACTCCCATTTACCATTGCAACAAAAAGAATAAAATACCTAGGAATAAATCTACCTAAGGAGACAAAAGACCTGTATGCAGAGAACTATAAGACACTGATGAAAGAAATTAAAGACGATACAAACAGATGGAGAGAGATACCATGTTCTTGGATTGGAAGAATCAGCATTGTGAAAATGACTGTACTACCCAAAGCAATGTACAGATTCAATGCAATCCCTATCAAACTACCAATGGCATTTTTCACAGAACTAGAACAAAAAATTTCACAATTTGTATGGAAACACAAAAGACCCCAAATGGCCAAAGCAGTCTTGAGAAAGAAACATGGAGCTGGAGGAATCAGGCTCCCTGACTTCAGACTATCCTACAAAGCTACAGTAATTAAGACAATATGGTACTGGCACAAAAACAGAAATTTAGATCAATGGAACAAGATAGAAAACCCAGAGATAAACCCATGCACATATGGTCACCTTATCTTTGATAAAGGAGGCAAGAATATACAATGGAGAAAAGACAGTCTCTTCAATAAGTGGTGCTGGGAAAACTGGACAGCTACATGTAAAAGAGTGAAGTTAGAACACTCCCTAACACCATACACAAAAATAAACTCAAAATTGATTAAAGACCTAAATGTACGGCCAGACACTATAAAACTCTTAGAGGAAAACATAGGCAGAACACTCTATGACATAAATCACAGCAAGATCCTTTTTGACCCACCTCCTAGAGAAATGGAAATAAAAACAAAATAAACAAATGGGACCTAATGAAACTTAAAAGTTTTGCACAGCAAAGGAAACCATAAACAAGACGAAAAGACAACCTTCAGAATGGGAGAAAATATTTGCAAACGAAGCAACTAACCAAGGATTAATCTCCAAAATATACAAGCAGCTCATGCAGCTCAATATCAAAAAAATAAACAACCCAATCAAAAATTGGCAGAAGACCTAAATAGACATTTCTCCAAAGGAGGCATACAGATGGCCAAGAAGCACATGAAAAGCTGCTCAACATTACTAATTATCAGAGAAATGCAAATCAAAACTACAATGAGGTATTACCTCACACCAGTTAGAGTGGGCATCATCAGAAAATCTGCAAACAACAAATGCTGGAGAGGGTGTGGAGAAAAGGGAACCCTCTTGCACTGTTGGTGAGAATGTAAATTGATACAGCCACTATGGAGAACAGTATGGAGGTTCCTTAAAAAACTAAAAATAGAACTACCATATGACCCAGCAATCCCACTACTGTGCATATACCCTGAGAAAACCATAATCAAAGAAGAGTCATGTACCACAATGTTCATTGCAGCACTATTTATAATAGCCAGGACATGGAAGCAACCTAAGTGTCCATCAACAGATGAATGGATAAAGAAGATGTGGCACATAGTTACAATGGAATATTACTCAGCCATAGAAAGAAATGAAATGAGTTATTTGTAGTGAGGTGAATGGACCTAGAGTCTGTCATACAGAGTGAAGTAAGTCAGAAAGAGAAAAACTAATACCATATACTAACACATATATATGGAATTAAAAAAAATGGTTCTGAAGAACCTAGGGGCAGGACAGGAATAAAGACGGAGACATAGAGAATGGACTTGAGGATATGTATATCCCTCCCTCCCACCCCTCTATGTGGTCGTGTCTCCCACCCACTTTCCCTATCCCACCCCTCTAGGTGGTCGCAAAGCACAGAGCTGATCTCTCTGTGCTGTGCGGCTGCTTCCCACTAGCTATCTATTTTACATTTGGTAGTGTATATGTGTCCATGCCACTCTCTCACTTCGTCCCAGCTTACCCTTCCCCCTCCCTATGTCCTCAAGTCCATCAGAATGATAGTTAATGCCATTTACGGTAACCTTTTAAAATTTCCTTCGACACAAGTTATCATTCATGTAATACTAATTATTGCTTGTCACAGACAAAGTATGAGGATTTATATTCTGATCTATATAGAAATGTCATCATTAATAAATAATGCATTGCAACAACATACTTAATTGTCAGAGATTTTGTTGCCAGGAAGAGAAATAATATGGGGGGCGGAGAACCTCTCAAGACCTGATGTAGTTCAAGATTTCTCTACTTTGGCACTATTGATATTTTAGACTGATCATTCTTTGTTATGGGGGCTGCCCTGTACCTTATAGGATGTTTAGTAGCATCCTCGGACTCTACTCAGTAGATGCCAGTAGCACCCCCGCTAGTTGTGACAACCAAAAATGTCCCTAGACATTGCCAAATGTCCCCCAGAGGACACAATCACCTTGGTTGGTTGTTCCTAACCACAGATTAGAGGAACTGCCTCGGCATTTCTTTTTTTTTTTTTTTTTTGCGGTATGCAGGCCTATCACTGCTGTGGCCTCTCCCGTTGCGGAGCACAGGCTCCGGACGCGCAGGCTCAGCGGCCATGGCTTACAGGCCCAGCTGCTCCACGGCATGTGGGATCTTCCTGGATCGGGGCACGAACCCGTGTCCCCTGCATCGGCAGGCGGACTCTCAACCACTGCACCATCAGGGAAGCCCCTCGGCATTTCTTAATATCAATTCTAGAACCTCATCTTACTGGATAGGAATCTCTTGTATGAGTCCCTGGGAGCAGCGGTTAAAACACAAGTCGTAATCTACTTCCTTACATCTTATTCTGATTCATTTCTTTCCTTCCATTCAACGAGGAGACTGAAATTCTTCAAGTCTTCTCCTTATAAACCTCCTTTGGACAATTTCTGGCGTGATCACATGGAGGCTCCCATAAGGCAGCCCCCTGAGTAGTCCTTTCTCATTCCCCAAAAACTGTTTCGTAAGATTTGCCGTTTCTCCCTGGACCACAGGAGGCCTGTGCTTGCGATGGCTTCACGGACCCACCCCCTGTCCCAGCGGCCACGGTTACTGCCCCCACTCAGAATGCCAGACATCGTGGCGTTCAGACCAGTGAAGACTTCTGTCTGAGAACATTTGTTCACTGAGTTATCATTGGACCAAGGATACATGAGATTAGGCTCAACACTTTCATAATTTTAGTGTATACTTAGTATCCCAGGAAGAACAACTGTCTTTGTCAGGTGTGTAGTGTGAATGGGGCTTGGAGAAAGGTGACACTAGGATAGTGGCTAAAGCAGCGCATCAGTCAATTAGAGGAAATTCGAAAGTACTGAAGATAAATTAATGACCTTACGGGAATCACGTGAAAGTCTTGGGTCCGGTGTTCACAGGTAGCCTGTGTTATTAGTGCTGTTTTATAGTTATGCCTGGTGGTAGGTTGAAGTGGGCTGTTACTGGCTCAGCTGACTGTGAGCCCCATTTAATAATATGGCTTCAAATTGGCCGTGGGAGTATTTGCATCACGGACACAAGCAAGCTTTCTAAATCAGGTTTGTTTGTTTTCCTATAGTATTAGTTTCCTATTGCTGCTGTAACAAACTACAACTAACTGACTCTCTCTCCCTCTCCCCCTCCCTCTCTCCCTCATCCATCATCAAACCTCCTTCTCTGATTCTGACCCCCCTGCCTTCCTCTTATAAGTACTCTTGTGATTATACTGGACCCGCCTGGATAATCCAGGACACTCTCCCCATAGTTAGGCCCTTAATTTAATCACATCTGTAAAGTCCCTTTTGCCATGTACAGTAACATATCCACAGGTTTCAGGAATGAGGACATGAACATCTCTGGTTGCTGAGGGGTGGGGGTGGTCGGCGGGGGCGTGTGTGTGTGTGCATTATTCTGTCTACCACACCCTGAAAATCCCTTACCAACGACTATCAGAGAGTTTCTTTGGATTTGGGAGTTTTTCTATATTGTGTACTGGAGTTTCATAGGACTTGAGAGTAGAGACCAATCTGAGTATCATACATAGACTAACATTCCTCATCCACATTTTCCTCCCATCCCACAATTTCAGCACTGTAAAAAGGAACACTCAGATTTGATATTGTATTCCTGATTATTATTATAATTGTTAACCTAATTTTTGAGACACATAGAGTTAAAGAAGTTAGTTATTTACTCCAGTTCATCTAGCGAATGCTTATAATTTAGGACTTTTGTAATTGGTGAGCCAAGATGAGTTTTCCCCCCAAAAGTAAAATAACAAGTATACTTAGATTCAAGGATAATTTTGTCCAAAATGTCACACAAATCATTCCTGAGTTTTCACATTTATACTAAATGAACATTTTGACTAGGTGATAGAGCAGAATGACATATATATATCCCACTTCCTCTTGATTAAGTGGTAATATGACAAAATCAGATGAGCCCTCAACTAAATTGTTCATTATTACAAATAAGGATTTTTGTGTTGCTAATATCTCATTATATATCAGTTGCCTAATTATGGTGCTAGTTGAATCAATGAACACATTGGCCAGGTTTGCCAGTAATTGGTCATTTTCATGTTTCATGTACAGATATTGTTTCTAAAGAAATTCATGGCTTTTGAGGAAGCACACAAAATAAATAGCATCAGGTGATACAACTAACACACAAATTAGTTATTATGGTGAATTAGCTTCCATAAGCTGATACAAAGTCTAGTTGGAAAGCGGGGTATCAGGGTAACTGAGAGCATTTACTGTAAACCTTCTGTCTCAGTCACATCTTTGTCTCTGTGTTTGATCTTCTCTATATCTAATTTTGAATAAAATTGCCATAATTTTGATCTATAAATGTACAGGTGTATCTTAATACATAGTCAATAAATATCAGGGATTTTCTTTCCTATTTTAATTGGAAAGAAAATTTAAATGATTTATAAAATTATTACAAAATTATTATAAAATTATTTACAAAATTAAAATTATTTACAAAATTATTCCTACAAAATTATTCTGATACCATAAAAGTAGAAATTCCTTTTAATACTAATCACGCTTTTCATTGTCAGATTGAACGCCGGGCTGGGGGAACCAATGGAAACTCTAGGGTGTGGGCTTTTTTCCTTTCTAACACTAACTTTTGAAAATAGTGAAAATAAAAGGACCAGTTAATAAATAGTTTGTTGTTTTTACTTACATGAGGACTTCAGTATGTGTACTTCTTATGGATTTAGGGAACAGTTTTAATAATGTCACAAGAGTAACTTTGATCATCCCTAGAAACCAATATTTCTGAGTTGTCCTAACACCTGAGAGCACCACGAAGGCACATGAATCACTGCTGGCGTTCGTGGCTGAGTGCTAACCAGGAAGAGGAGTTCACTTTCTTAGACTGTTTTTCCCTGAGTTAATTTACTGAGGACAGTTATGTACTAAATAATACTTTTGGCATAAAGCTATCATTTTCCTCTAGAGATTTTCATTAGCATTAAAAGCAAACAGTTTTTTTAAAAATAAGGATCTTCCGTAATATCTAAAATTCAACCAGGAAAATAAAAACATTATATATATATATGCTTTATATATATATTTTATATACATAGATGTTTTAATTATATTTTATATATATTATATAAAATATATTTTAAGCACACATATATAAATAAATATATATTTTTAATTTATATATGTGTGTGCATATATATATATATATATATATATATATATATATATATATATGCACACACACACACACATACAAGCTGGGAAGACAATCAAAGAGAAGAAAATCGTTTAGCTGTTGCTTTGAACTTTCCAGCAGAAAATTCCTCCTGGAGTCCCTCCCACTTCCATATTCTGTTTCTGCCTTCATTCATTAATTATTTACACCAGCCATATTCTTCTGTGCCAGAGATCATTTTCCTGATGGATGGCCTCTGGGGCCCTCCACACACACATGCACACACACACACACACACACACACGAAGAAAAGAAAAAGGCTGTGTCAGTGAAGATGATCTTTTCTTTTTCCTTCCCCCTCCCTCAATTTTTAATAACCCTTAGACTCTACAGCTAATAGCCTCCCTTAATTCCGCTGTCTGTTGTTTCCTATTTCATATTCTTGGAACAAATGTGCTGGGAATTTGCTATTGCCTATCTCTTTGAAGACAGCAACCTTTTATTTCTCAGTCAGTAGAAATAAAAGTGAAACCACCCCTAGTAGGTGATGGGGGTTGCAAATAAATACTCCCCACGAGAAGGCAAATTTTAAACTAAATTAAGGGGACTGGGAAGATTGAATTAAACTAAAAATGTGAGTGCATTTTCACTCTTATAGTCCTCTTATCTCCTTCTTTCTTCTCCCCCCAAGCAATTTTATCCAAGTCTTTAATTGCCATCTACACCCTAATTCATCACTGCCAAAATGGTGACCCTGATCTAAATCACCTCTCTGAGCTAGGGATCTGCCCTCTCCTCTTGATGACTCAGGATGTGAAAACTCAGCGTATTCAAAACTCAACTCTTCCTCTTTCCTGCTAGCCAGGTTCCCTTCCACTGTTCCCTGTGTTCCTGAACCAAACCGTCCTGCACCCTGTTCTTCAAATCAGAAATTCTCCTCTCCTTCACCCTCACCATCATTAAGTAATCCTGATGCTCTTACCTCATAGGCATCTCTCCTATTTGATTATTTTCTTTCATCCCTGGTCCAGGCTTCAGGCACCTCTCATCTGGACCTATTGCAGGTGCTTCTGTCTCCCACTGGTTCCCTCTGGCTGCTCCTCAATCCATTTCACTTTATAGGTGGAATCCTTGTGCTTTTGGTTTCAAAGGTCAAATCTGGTATGTGTAAAGACTCCCCATTCCTTTGAGGGTAAAGAGATTATCCTTTCATTCCTAGTCTTCTTAACCAGGCCCTCAAGGCCCACCCATCTCAAAGCTTTTCCCTTACACTGTAGCCCCCTGGGCTCTTTGCTTCCAGACGTATTAACCGGGCTCTTCTTTCAATCTGTGAATATTGTCAGGTCCCCAGGGCCTTTACATGTGCTGTGGCCTCTGCTAGCATCTCTCATAGACACCCCCATCCTTACTCCCCCATGCCAGTCCCAGACCTCATGACTTCCTCTGTTATACACCTTCTTAGTATGTTGTTTCTTTTTTTCAGAGTGCTTATCTCACCATAAATGATATATTATTTCCGTGATTATTAACTAAAATCTAGGGTCCATGACAGCAGGAACCTGTCTGCCTTGCTTGCCATTCTCCAGCACTTAGCAAAGTGCCTGATCATACATCTGTTGAAGAAATGAATGTGTGATACCCTTTGTATAAAGTTTATATATATATGGTTACAGTCCCTCTAGAGTCCCTCTAGATCCCGCTATACTAATAGAGAGACATTTCACATGGAACTGATCTATTTCCTTCAGAAATTAAAACTTTGATTACTCTCAAGACATTTTCCTTTTCCAGTGGAATAACTAAGGAAACTCTTGAAGAGTTTGTTGTCATCTACAAAGAACTTTCCCTGAGTTATTTCATTTGACCCCAACAGCAAAGGTGTGAATTACACCATGTGGAGTGCTGCAGTGATTTGCCAATATGCACACAGATCTAGCATAATCAGAGCTTGAACCATGTCTTTTAGCTCCAAGTCCAAATGCCTCTGTGGTGCTAAGTTGCTTCTTAAGCGGCAAGTTCAGGATGTACCCCCATAGAAGTGTTTTTGCAATTCTATTCATTTGTAGTTTGCATATCGTGTTTCCCTATATTGAATGCGATGCTGTAGGTACAGTCCCATAATGGACCCTGGTTTCCATAATCTTAGATCATCATATTTTTTCCCTACTACTCACACTGTGGTTTGCTTTTTAAAACAATTATAAATCTAATTTATATTGTAGTATAAGATTTTGATTAATTGATTGCCTGATATCATCTCTGAGGCTGGGGTCATCTGCCTTTAGCATCGAAATATTTATGTTATTTCCATTTAAAGGTGACCCCTTGACCACATGGATTTATCTCCTCTTACTCTTGACAGTAAAGATATAATAGGGTAGGCTTTACATGATGGAAAAGAATGGAAAGAAAATATCACCTGTCAAGAGATTTCAACACATTTTGAGAAGAAAGCAGATGGAAGAATTGTACCTGATTTAGTAGAATGGAGAAAGCAGTCAGCTAAGGTGCCAGCAGCGGAGAGAAGCTATTAAAAACACAAGCCCACAGAACTTCTGAGTGTTCTGGGCTCTGGAACACCAGACACAGGAAAGGGAATGTGTGGGCTGCATGGCTGAAAAGGGGAGCAGAGTGAAGGTTTAACCATTCTCCCCTGTCCTGGGTCCTGAACATCCACAGCTTGGTGATTACTTTCTAGGCCAGAGACTGAAAATTCTCTAGAAATTCTAAGCCACTGCCCCAGAGAAAATTGCAGGCAGATCATTTATTTAATTATTCAGTCAATAATTACTGAGCTCCAACTATGTTCTAGTCATTGTTCAAGACACTGTGAACAAGACTGATAAACTATACCATCACTCACAAAGCTTATCTCCTAGTGGAAAGAGAGAGACAAGTAACACATAAATAAATAAATAACAACCAAGACAGCAAAATAAAACAGTAATAAAATCAATAAAAGGTAAAAAGAAAAATCTGATTTTCAAGTGGGAATAAATGCCACGAGGTGACATAGATCACCTTGCACCATTTTCATTTTGATGAGGGAGTAAAATCTTTCCTAGAACGATTTCCCCTTCCCTCCAGTGGACTTTGACTTTTGTCTCATTGGCCAGCACTCTTAGATTCAAAGGAGGCTGGGAAAGCATCTCTCAGAGAGGAATGGGATGACTGAGCCTGGCTTAGCCCTAGCAGGATTCATCTGCAGCTGAATTGGGACCTGAGTAAATTGGGGTTCTTTTGTCAAGGGAGAAAAAAGGAATGTCTTCTGTGGAATCAACTGATAATGTCTGCCACAAACTTGTGTCTGGATTGCCTGCAATTTTCAGTTGTCCTTTTGTTGGTTTCTCCTATTTCCCTTGAAAATCCAGAGCCTACTGTTGATCATATTATCAGTACAGATATATTGCTTTCAAGACCATGTGACTCTGGAAGCTGTGTTAAGGAAATAGAATGTTAGTAAGCATTCAGAATGCTCTTTGTTATATTCATCTGATGGGTATGTCATCATTTATTTATTCGATAGATATATTTATCTAGTCCTGATATGCGCCAAGCCCTTGGGAAACAACTTAATGAAAAATAATTGTTAATATTTATTGAGCTCTTATTATGTGCCTGGCACTATTTAAATTATTTTACATACGTGAACTCACAACTTTAATAACAATGCAATGCAGAAGGTACTTCTATCAATGCTCACTTACCAATAAGAAATTGAGGCATGGGTTCAGTAACTAGTCCAAGGTCAAGTATGGATGTGGACCTAGAGAATCTGGCTCTAATGCCCATGCACACAACCATTAAGCTGGCCTACTGAGAGGATAAGTAGCAATTCCATGGAATGCAAATGGACATAGCCATAGATGATAATGTGATTTTTAAAAAGGAATTAACTGTCTAATTTTTTGTGGTTATCCATTTAATTTCCCTCAGATTTTGGTTTACATGGTTCATTTAGTCAGTCTTTAAATAATGTTTAAATGATAATCAAGGCTTCTTATTTTTGGATTTCTAAATTCAAGTTATTCAGAGCAGTTCTAATTATTTCAAGCTCTCAGGAAGCCATCCTGGTGATAGAGTCCCCCCTTGTCCCCCTTCATCCCCCTCAGTAGGGTGATTTTTTTTCTTCTGTAATACTCCCTATGATCCTACATGGAAGGGGCATTGTTATCTCCATTCTATTTAGAGCAGTGAAGTAACTTTTGCAAGGTCACATAGCTGATAAATGGTATCAAAAAGTTTGCTGACTCAGACCCTATGCTGTGCTTGTCAGAAGTCTGCTGTAGTTCAAACCCTGTCCCTATCACCTATTAACTGAGTGACCTTGAGCAAGTTATCTAATATGTCTGTGCCTCAGGTTTGTCATTTATAAAATGAGAATAAGATTAACTAAGGATGAGGATTAAATGAGATAATTTGCATAAAGTACAGAGAACACGACATGTTACATAGTAGGTGCTCAATAAAAAATGCCCACTGGTATATCTGTTTTTCTTTTCCTTCCCAGTATGCTAATTGGGACGATTTGTTTTGAGAAGGGATTTTAGTTTTTCATTCTAGAGTCCTAAAGCTCTAGAGCCCCAAATACCTTTACATATTTGCATAGCCAGCTGCTCTTTTGATTCAAGACAGTCTATGAACCACAGAGGGTCAGCTGACTGCTGTTTACCCATACAGATTGATTAAAGTGGTTAGTACTAAAAATAGTGAAATAAGATGGCTTTTTAAAAACTGCTTGATGATGAAAAGATTACAGTTGCCAAAAAGCCCTGTTGTCTTTAGAAACCATTATTTTATAGGAATATTGCAGATGAAACTTAGAGAAGATCCTTTAAGAATAGTGAAATGCAACTATGAAATCATTTTAACTATGTTTAGAAACACTTTGAAGAATCTTATTCATTTAAAAATAACAGCAGAAACTAATACAACACTTTAAGTAACTCGACCCCAATTAAAAAAATAACTATAAAATAACAATAAAATTTCCTTGGGAAGGAATATGTCACACCTTTATTCTCTCTGAACCAACTTGGAGAGTTAACGGTATTGCTAGGTGAACTGCTGAGAAATGTTTAATATATAATCCTTATTAAAGAAGTAAATTTTATGTCGTAAGGATGGCTGTGTTTCTGAAGATCAAGAATTAAGGTTTTGAAAGTTACTTGTTTTTGTTTTTGTTTTTAAGGTAAGTAGGCCCTTAAAAATACAACTCAAGAAACTAATCACAGGTATTCATACTTGATGTTATTCAAATTGTAATCTAGTTTTCTTCAGCTTCTGATTGGAGAAGTATAAGCAAGAAGATATCAGCAGAGAGGGAAAAGTATATATGTATAATATTTTAAGCTGGTACCAGTCTAGATATATTTTCATTAGAACAGCAACTCTCAAAGTATAGTCTGAAAACCCTGGTGGTTGTCAAGATTCTTTCATGGTTATATATATATATCTGAAACACTTTGCTATACACCCGAATCACTGTAAATCAACTATATTTCGATAAAAAATAAAAAAATATGATAAGCAGAAAAAATAAAACCAAGACATTGAAATATTTATAAACTCTTTACTATGTGCTACTCCTATTATTATTCAGATATAACATCTTTTTGTTTTGTTTTGTTTTAATTTAATTGTATTATTATTTTTATACAGCAGGTTCTTATTAGTTATCTATTTTATACATATTCGTGTATACATGTCAATCCCAATCTCCCAATTCATCACACTACCACTTTCCCCCGCTTGGTGTCCATACGTTTGTTCTCTACATCTGTGTCTCTATTTCTGCTTTGCAAACAGGTTCATCTGTACCATTTTTCTAGATTCCACATATATGAGTTAATATATTTGTTTTTCTCTTTCTGACTTACATCACTCTGTATGACAACCTCTAGGTCCATCCACGTCTCTACAAATAACCCAATTTCATTCCTTTTTATGGCTGAGTAATATTCCATTGTAAATATGTGCCACATCTTCTTTATCCATTTGTCTGTTGATGAGCATTTAGGTTGCTTCCATGACCTGGCTATTGTAAATAGTGCTGCAATGAACACTGGGGTGCATGTGTCTTTTTGAATTATGGTTTTCTCTGGGCATATGCTCAGTAGTGGGATTGATGTGTCATATAGTAATTCTATTTTTAGTTTTTTAAGGAATCTTCATACTGTTCTCTATAGTGGCTGTATCAATTTACATTCCCACCAACAGTGCAAGAGGGTTACCTTTTCTCCACACCCTCTCCAGCATTTGTTGTTTGTATATTTTCTGATGATGCCCATTCTAAGCAGTGTGAGGTGATACCTCATTGTAGTTTTGATTTGCATTTCTCTAATAATTAGTGATGTTGAACAGCTTTTCATGTGCCTCTTGCCCATCTGTATGTCTTCTTTGGAGAAATGTCTGTTTAGGTCTTCTGCCCATTTTTCTATTGCGTTGTTTATTTTTTCAATATTGAGCTGCATGAGCTGTTTATATATTTTGGAGATTAATCCTTTGTCCGTTCATTCATTTGCAAATATTTTCTCCCATTCTGAAGGTTGTCTTTTCGTCTTGTTTATGTTTTCCTTTGCTGTGCAAAAGATTTTAAGTTTCATTAGGTGCCATTTGTTTATTTTTGTTTTTATTTCCATTACTGTAGGAGGTGGGTCAAAAAATACCTTGCTGTGATTTGTGTCATAGAGTGTTCTGCCTATGTATTCCTCTAAGAGTTTTATAGTTTTATAGTGTCTGGCCTTACATTTAGGTCTTTAATCCATTTTGAGTTTATTTTTGTGTATGGTGTTAGGGAGTGTTCTAATTTCATTCTTCTGCATGTAGCTGTCCAGTTTTCCCAGCATCACTTATTGAAGAGACTGTCTTTTCTCCTGTATATCCTTGCCTCCTTTGTCATAGATTAGTTGACCATAGGTGTGTGAGTTTATCTCTGGGCTTTCTATCCTGTTCCATTGATCTATATTTCTGTTTTTTGTTCCAGTAGCATATTGTCTTGATTACTGTAGCTTTGTACTATAGTCTGAAGATGGAGAGCCTGATTCCTCCAGCTCTGTTCTTTTCCCTCAAGATTGCTTTGGCTATTTGGGGTCTTTTGTGTCTCCATACAAATTTTAAGATTTTTCGTTCTAGTTCTGTAAAAAATACCATTGGTAATTTGGTAGGGATTGCATTGAATGTATAGACTGCTTTGGGTAGTATAGTCATTTTCACAGTATTGATTCTTCCAATCCAAGAACATGGTATATCTCTCCATCTGTCTGTGTCATCTTTGATTTCTTTCATCAGTGTCTTATAGTTTTCTGAGTACAGGTGTTTTACCTCCTTAGGTAGGTTTATTCCTAGGTATTTTATTCTTTTTGTTGCAGTGGTGAATGGGATTGTTTCCTTAATTTCTCTCTCTGATCTTTCGTTGTTAGTGTGTAAGAATGCAAGAGATTTCTGTGCATTAATTTTGTATCCTGCAACTTTACCAGATTCATTGATTAGCTATAGTAGTTTTCTGGTGGCATCTTTAGGATTCTCTATGTATAGTATCATGTCATCTGCAAACAGTGACAGTTTTACTTCTTTTCCAATTTGTATTCTGTTTATTTCTTTTTCTTCTTTGATTGCTGTGGCTAGGACTTCCAAAACTATGTTGAATAATAGTGGCGAGAGTGGACATCCTTGCCTTGTTCCTGATATTAGAGGAAATGCTTTCAGTTATTCACCATTGAGAATGATGTTTGCTGTGGGTTTGTCATTTATGATCTTTATTATGTTGAGGTAGATTCCCTCTATGCTCAGTTTCTGGAGAGTTTTTATCATAAATGGGTGTTGAACTTTGTCAAAAGCTTTTTCTGCATCTATTGAGGTGATTATGTGTTTTTTATTCTTCAGTTTTTTAATATAGTGTATCACATTGATTGATTTGCATATACTGAGGAATCCTTGCATCCCTGGGATAAATCCCATTTTATCATGGTGTATGATCCTTTTAATGTGTTGTTGGATTCTCTTTGCTAGTATTTTATTGAGAATTTTTGCGTCTATCTTCATCAGTGATATTGGTCTGTAATTTTCTTTTTTTGTATTATCTTTGTCTGATTTTGGTATCAGGGTGATGGTGGCCTCATAGAATGAGTTTGGGAGTGTTCCTTCCTCTGCAATTTTTTGGAAGAGTTTGAGAAGCTCTTCTCTAAATGTTTGATAGAATTTACCTGTGAAGCCCTCTGGTCCTGGACTTTTGTTTGTTGGAAGGTTTTTAATCACAGTTTCAATTTCATTACTTGTGATTGGTCTGTTCATATTTTCTATTTCTTCCTGGTTCAGTCTTGGAAGGTTATACCTTTCTAAGAATTTGTCCATTTCTTCCAGGTTGTCCATTTTATTGGCATAGAGTTCCTTGTAATAGTCTCTTAGGATGCTTTGTATTTCTGCAGTGTCTGTTGTCACTTCTCCTCTTTCATTTCTAATTTTATTGATTTGAGTCCTCTCCCTCTTTTTCTTGATGAGTCTGGCTAAAGTTTTATCAATTTTGTTTATCTTCTCAAAGAACCAGCCTTTAGTTTCATTGATCTTTGCTATTGTTTTCTTTGTTTCTATTTCATTTGTTTCTGCTCTGATCTTCATGATTTCTTTCCTTCTACTAACTTTGGGTTTTGTTTTCTCTTCTTTCTCTAGTTCCTTTAGGTGAAAGGTTAAATTGTTTAATTGAGATTTTTCTTGTTTCTTGGGGTAGGATTGTATTGTTATAAACTTCCCTATTAGAACTGCTTTTGCTGTACCCCATAGGTTTTGGATCATCATGTTTTCATTGTCATTTGTCTCTAGGTAATTTTTGATTTCCTCTTTGATTTCTTCAGTGATCTCTTGGTTATTTAGTAATGTATTGTTTAGCCTCCACGTGTTTGGTTTTTCACATTTTTTTCCCTGTAATTGATTGCTAATCTCATAGCACTGTGGTGGGAAAAGATGCTTGATACGATTTCAGTTTTCTTAAATTTACTGAGGCTTGTCTTGTGACCCAAAATGTGATCCATCCTGGAGAATGTCCCATGTGCATTTGAGAAGAAAGTGTAATCTGCTGGTTTTGGATCGAGTGTCCTATAAATATCAATTAAATCTATCTGACCTATTGTGTCATTTAAAGCTTGTGTTTCCTTATTAATTTTCTGTCTGGATGATCTGTCCATTGGTGTAAGTTAGGTGTTAAAGTCCCCCACTATTGTGTTACTGTCGATTTCCTTTTTTATAGCTGCTAGCAGTTGCCTTATGTATTGAGGTGCTCCTATGTTGGGTGCATATATACTTGTAATTGTTATATCTTCTTCTTGGATTGATCCCTTGATCTTTATGTAGTGTCCTTCCTTGTCTCTTGTAACATTCTTTATTTTTTTATTTTTTTTATTTTTATTTTTTGCGGTACACCGGCCTCTCACTGTTGTGGCCTCTCCCATTGCAGAGCACAGGCTCCGGACGCGCAGGCTCAGCGGCCATGGCTCACGGGCCCAGCCGCTCCGTGGCATGTGGGATCTTCCTGGACCGGGGCATGAACCCGTGTCCCCTGCATCGGCAGGTGGACTCTCACCCACTGAGCCACCAGGGAAGCCCCACTCTTTATTTTAACGTCTGTTTTATCTGATATGAGTATTGCTACCCCAGCTTTCTTCTGATTTCCATTTGCATGGAATATCTTTTTCCATCCCCTCACTTTCAGTCTGTATGTGTCCCTAGGTCTGAAATGGGTCTCTTGTAGACAGTATATATGTGAGTCTTGTTTTTGTATCCATTCAGTGAGCCTGTGTCTTTTGGTTGGAGCATTTAATCCATTCACATTTAAGGTAATTATTGATATGTATGTTCCTATTACCATTTTCTTAATTGTTTTGGGTTTGTTTTTGTAAGCCCTTTTCTTCTCTTGTGTTTCCTGCCTAGAGAAGTTCCTTTAGCATTTGTTGTATAGCTGGTTTGGTGGTGCTGAATTCTCTTAGCTTTTGCTTTTCTGTAAAGCTTTTGATTTCTCCATCAAATCTGAATGAGATCCTTGGTGGGTAGAGTAATCTTGGTTGTAAGTTCTTCCCTTTCATCACTTTAAATATATCGTGCCACTCTCTTCTGGCTTTTAGAGTTTCTGCTGAGAAATCAGCTGTTTATCTTATGGGAGTTCCTTTGTATGTTATTTGTCATTTTTCCCTTGTTGCTTTTTTTTTTTTTTTTTTTTTTTTGTGGTACGCGGGCCTCTCACTGTTGTGGCCTCTCCCGTCGTGGAGCACAGGCTCCAGATGCGCAGGCTCAGCAGCCATGGCTCACGGGCCCAGCCGCTCCACGGCATGTGGGATCTTCCCGGACCGGGGCACGAACCCGTGTCCCCTGCATCGGCAGGCAGACTCTCAACCACTGCGCCAGCAGGGAAGCCCTCCCTTGTTGCTTTTAATAATTTTTCTTTGTCCTTAATTTTTGTCAGTTTGATTACTATGTGTCTCGGCGTGTGCCTCCTTAGGTTTATCCTGCTTGGGACTCTGCACTTCCTGGACTCGGGTGGCTTTTTCCTTTCCCATGTTAGGGAAGTTTTTGACTGTAATATCTTCAAATATTTTCTCGGGTCCTTTCTCTCTCTCTTCTCCTTCTGTGACCTCTATCATGCCAATATTGGTGCATTTAATGTTGTCCCAGAGGTCTCTTAGGCTGTCTTCACTTCTTTTAATTCTTTTCACTTTATTCTGTTCCACTGCAGTGAATTCCACTATTCTGTGTTCCAGGTCACTTATCCGTTCTTCTGCCTAGGTTATTCTGCTTTTGATTCCTTCCAGTGTAGTTTTGAGTTCAGCTATTGCATTGTTCATCTCTGTTTGTTTGTTTTTTAATTCTTCTAGCTGTTTGTTCTTTAATTCTTCTAGGTCTTTGTTAAACATTTCTTGCATCTTCTCGATCTTTGCCTGCATTCTTTTTCTGAGGTCCTGGATCATTTTCACTGTCATTATTCTGAATTCTATTTCTGTAAGGTTGCCTATCTCCACTTCATTTAGTTGTTTTTCTGGGGTTTTATCTTGTTCCTTCATCTGGTACATAGTCCTCTGTCTTTTCATTTTGTCTATTTTTCTATGAATGTGTTTTTTGTTCCACAGGCTGAAGACTCTAGCTCTTCTTGCTTCTGCTGTCTGCCCTCAAATAATATCTTATTATATTATCTATAATATTCTCAGCAGTGCTGTGCAGGAGGTGCTATTGTTATCTCCATTCTGCCTTCATGCTTTGGAAGTAAAGTTCCTTGGCCCAAGTCACATAGCTAGTCAGTGGCAGTGAAAGGACTGACCACAGGTGTGCTAACCTCATTTCTTGCTCTCTGCCTGAACAACTCTGCTATGTTGCTCCTTGCTCTGGCCAGCTGAGTATGTAGAGGGTGTGGCACATATCACTCATCTAAAGAATTCAGTGTAGACAGGCCAACTCATCAGGAAGAAGACAACAAGGAGTTCTAGGTGTAGGTGGCAGGCAGAATCTAGTTTCAATGTCAGGTCAGAAAAAGGCACTAGACAGAGGTGGATTGATAAACTGAGTCCATGAGAAAGGCAGGAGGCTTCCTGACTTCTTTTATGCTCTTTGCTTGTGAGGCAGGACACCAGAGTAGTTAAGAAGGGAGGACTCGAGCTGGGCTGCTCAGAGTTGAGTCCTGGTTCTTCCCCTGGGGCTGCATAATCTTTGGCAAGTTGCTTAAGCTTCTTGTACCTTAGTTTGCTATATAGAGTGAATATGAAAATAATATTCCCACCTACCTCATAGGATTGTTTGAAATTAAATGAATTTATAAAATAAGTCCTTCAGACAGTCCCCAGTCCTTAGTACATTCTATATACATCTATGTAAGGGTGAGCAATTTTTTTTATTTGTGATTATCTGGGACTCATAAATGTTGATTAAGAACAACAGTGATGAATCCAGGTTCCAAAAGAATGAGAGGCAGAGCTGTTGGGGTGATGGTGCTGAGTGGTGAGCACGCAAGCTCTGGAACCAAACTTTTGCTACTTATTGGCTGTATAAGCCTGGATTATTAGTTAACCTTTTTGTGCTTTAGCTTCTTCCTCTGTAAAATGGAGAAGATAATAATGCTCAATGCTATCAATTATGGATAATAGTGGGCTAATGAACATTCGCTGCTTATATGAGGACTTGGACCATCATAAGTATTTGACTGAGGTCATACTGTAAAAGCAAACTATGCCTTCAGTGACTGGAGAACAGAAATTCTGTCTAGTTTCAAAAATCATTTGAAGAAGTGGCAAAAATCATAGCTCTTTGACAATAGGAGTTTGTCAAACAAAAGACAATAGGGTCTTTCAGCATAGTAAAAACAATGAGAAAGTAGGGCTCCCATAATTTGCACACAAATGGATAGAAAATGTATACAGAAGGCAAAACTCTGTGTGCAGATTCCTGAGATAAAGGGCCAGTCTTCTCTGTTAGCTGATGGTCCCAGTATGTCCCAGGAAGAGGACAGGGCTGGGCCCGAGTGTGGTGAGGAGGTCAGGCCTTCAGTTGGTAGGAAGGTCCCATTGTGTCTCTTTTCCTTTCTTCGTTGCTTTTTTTCTTCCTCCATCCCCCACCCTATTGAAAAGCATAAAACATAAAATCCATAGGACTGGTAGTCTGAAGACCTGGGTTTTGTGTCTTGATCTACCATCATCCAACAGTGGGACCCCAGAGAAGACACTCGATCTCTTGGGACCTCATTACCCTCCTTTGGAAACAAGAAGGCCAAATTAAATTATTTTAAAAGACCTTTCCTAGGCTGATCCTTGTAATTCAATTAAGCTACCCAGAAATCTAGGGACTTTCTGGAATGAAATTAGGAATCCAGATGGTCTAGCACAAATGTTAAGGGCCACCCCTTCAGCCAGGCACTAGATATCCCAAATGAAACATCTGGGGAGCCCCAGGAGCAAAGGTCCCCCTGACCCTCTGTCTTGGCAGCCATGGGAGGACCGCCTGAGGTGAGTGTGCGTGAGCAACGCACGCTTAACCAGAAGTTGTTTATCTGGACACCGTCGTCATTCCCTGTGAAAAATGCCCTGGAGAGCTTCGTGCATCCTCTTCGCCTCCTCGTCAGGGCCTCTGCAGTCGTACTGTGCTAGTGTTCCTGTTGTTCGTCATGTTTTAAAATTAGCTTCTTAATCCCTTTAATGTTTTCAGTGTCTCTGTCTTGAGGTATGCACCCAGCCGGCACTTAGTGTCAAGCAACCTTTTTACAGCATATAAGTAACAAAAATAGATGACTCCCATATCCCTGGCTTCTTCACTAAATGAAGTGCATTTACTCATTGCTCTTATTTTTGTTCTTGGTGAAATAAACCTGAATTTTTGGCAATAAGTTTGACTTTGCAATTCCGTGGTTCATTCTTTAGCTTCATTCACTGAGAAGGCAATAGCATTTTACGCCTTTGCCTGCGATATGTCCTCTCTTGTTAGTGACAGCATCCTTTTACCAGGAGGCTTTGACTCATTTTCTTTTCCTTTCATTCACTTTTCTTTCTTCTTGACTCCCTATACATGTCCTATCCTGAGTGCTCACCTCTTCTTTCTGAATAGTCTTCCTCGGAAATTGTATCCACTAACAACTTCATATCCCCTTTAAGCAGATGACTTCCAAATCTTATGTTTTGATATTTAGACAGCTTTTTCAGCTTTTTAAGTAAGACAGATACTTACTTCTATCATTCACGACATTTACTGAACACCTTGAATGGTATCCTGTGCTGTTGCTACAGATGTAAAGATGGATGACTTTCTCTACTTCCAGCATTCTCATGGAGTCTACCTGAAGTGACAGACACACAGTCTGATAAAACCGACCCAATATGACAAGTGCTAAGATAGAATATTAAAAAAAAATGCTTTTAGAACATAGAGAAGTGAGTTAACTAAACCTCTGAGGGCTATCAAAGAAAGGCTTCATGGACAAGAGGACATGGGAGATGGGTCTTGAAGTTTGAGTAGGAGTTTGTGAGTGGTGACCTCTCTAAACTTCCCTCTGTTGGTTTGCTCTGATGTTCTGCCATCACCTCAAACTTCACATGTCAAAAGTCAAATTCTCTGCCTTACTCCCTAAATTATGTCACACACTTGACTTTCCTATTTCATTATTCCCATAATCATCCAGGGAATATATTTTAGGGACTTCTGTCTCTTTTCTCTCTATTGCCCTACTGTCAGGTCAATCTGCCTGAGGTTATTTTCCCCATTGCATCTGTCTTTTAAATCATTGCCATATCAATTTTTTACGACCATCATTTTGATTTTGTCACTCACCTATTCAAAAATAATGGCAAACTGACGTTTGTTCAGGGCTTACTTTATGAAGTGTTTACTTTAAGTTATCTTATTCTCAAAACAATCTGGTGAAATAAATGCTATAATTTTCTGAATCTCTCTGAAATGTATAATCCAGTACTCAGTGAGCTCCTGGAAAGCAGAGATGACGTTCTTTTCATCTCAGCACCCTTAGTACCTCTTACACTGCTGGTTCATAAATGAGGTCCACTAAATATTGTATTATGTATCTGTTCCTCCCTTGTGTCTACACATCTTTATGTTACCAGTAAAAATTATTCGATAAAAAAAATATTCGATCAGAAGACATTGAAATTGGGGCATAAAAAAGACAGTTTCCCCCTTACTACAGGGCTGGTGCTGTGTCTCCATACACTGCTCAGCCATCAGAGAACGACCTCCTGATGCTGTGATGGCCACTGTTGCAGAATTCTTGAACTTCAAGCTCCCTAATGGATTTTTAACATTCAGTGCTATGTAGATGCAGAACCACTCCATGTAAACCGCTTTCCTTAATTATGCCACCAAAAACACCATGTACACAATAGTTTGTTTAAATCATTGTTAATACCAGGCTCAATTTAATTGCCTTGCATGGCTTTCAGTGATGCTCTATGTTATTACAGACCTAGAGAGTCTATTTAAACACTCTGGTCTCTCATGTTTCTTTAAAAATGGGGGGTAGGTGTCTGTGGCTTATAATCTGTACTCTTTATTTGCATATCTTGTCTTCTGAATTTACAAGAAAACTGGTTGTAGAAGCCATAATATAAAAAACATTTAAAAATATTAATGAAGGAAAATAATTTAAATCTGGATCTGTAAGAATTTGAAATGTTTCAACCTGGCAACATAGAGTAGCCAAATACTCTCCCTCTGGTCTGACATGGACTAATTAGCGTAAAAAGAGTCAAAGACTTTTTTGGGGTTGTTAATGTTCTCATGAAACCATAGAACATAGTCGATCTTGCCTTTTAAAAGGCAGTTTGCTGACATGAAGAATATGATGAGTCAAAAAACTGTTTAGAAATGTGCTTGACTTTGCAATAACTGTTTATGTTCTTTCTCAGCCAAAATGCTTTGAACACATTAGGCGCCCTTTCCAAGAGCCCCTGCTGCCATCTGCTGGTTTTTATGATTCAGCAGCAAACTGCTAAATGGAGAATTGATGACAGGGTTCAGTAATAACCTATAAGGGAAGAGAATTTGAAGAATATGTTTATTTTTATTCAATATATATGTATATTCATGTATATATGTATATTCATATTCAATATATATGTATAGGTATAACTGAATGCTATGCTGTACACCTGAAACTAACATGATATTGTAAATCAACTATACTTCAATAAAAAAGAAGCTATGCACAAAAAAAAAAAAACAGCGAAAAAAAGATGTTTTTTTCAGGTGTTATTTTCAGGTGTTATTTCAGATGTTATTTTCAATTACAAAAAATCATTTTGTAATTTCATCATGTTTTAAAGAATAGAAGTGAATACTAAAATGAGATTAGGTTACAACTACTTAGAAAAAATGCCTTTGTATAGAATCTTGTACATAAATATAAAATAAAATGGGGATTTACCCTGGGTCCCAGGAAAAGCCCTTATCTTCCCTGTGAAAAACAGACTTCCATCAGTGAAATCAGGTTGTATGAAGCTGGGATAGATGTGAAGTGAAGCAGACTCCAAAATCAGGCACTCTGTGTATGGGTGAGGGGGAGGTTAGACTGGTTACTGGTGGGGGAGGGAAGCAGGTGTTGGAAGCCTTCCAGAATCCCCTGGAAGGCTTGTTCAAATGAAGATTACTGGGGCCTCCTCCAGAGGTGTACTGGGAAATGCTTAAGAACTGGTTCATGAGAAAAAAGACCCTGCTTTGTAGCAGTTGCTGATTTCCATGGTGAATGCTCCCACCATGGCTGATTTCAAGCCACCAACATGGTATCACTAAACGCGGGGCAGGAAGGATGCCCTGTAGCATTTCTTATGTAGCATTTCCACTGCCCACCTACACTTGTTCACCTGCACCTACAAATAACCTCAAGAGCATAGATGACAGTAAAATGTAGTTATTTTATTAAGAAGCATTGAATTTCAAACGTATTATTTCCATTTTAAATATAATTTATTTACTTGAAAGTTTATGTAATTTAAGGTTTAGTCATGGTTGTGTTGAACAAACAGCTTATGAAATTCTTGGAAATTTAACAATCTATTCTCCAGTGTGGGTAGGAACTGGCTCCAGCACACAGCTGACCCCACCCCCAGAGTGGCTGTGAGGATTTCATTGGTATGGAGTGGGGTCTGAGAATTTGCATCTCTGACATCCCCAAGTGATGCTGATACAGCTATTCCATGGCCCACACTAAGAACCGCTGGGTTAGAATACAGCACTGCAAAGTGACTGGGTGCTTCGTTTAATCTAGATGAGTGAGGGAGGTTCTGTGAAAGGCTAAAATTGGAGCTGAACCCTGAACCGTTAGAAAACTCCAGACTTGGAAAAACTGGGATCAAGAGCACCAGGTAGGACTTGCCTTGGTAGGAGCAGGGTTACCTCCTCCAGTGTGGCAGCTGGAAAGGTCACGGTGGGATCCAGATGCAGGCGGTGATTACGGGAGTGTGAAGGTGAGGCTGTCCCCGCATGACTGAAGCTAGATTCTCCATGTGGAATGAGGCAGGTTCATCAGCCTGTGAGATGGGGAAGGGCACTGTATATTTGAGACACCTATTTGTGAAATAGTCATCTTGCAGTGGGAGAAAAATAAATATTCTAAGGAAACATATTGCGAATTGCTGGCGATGTTAGCTGGCTGTTTGATATTCTTTTGGTTATGGATGCAAAGTGAGAGCGGTTGGCATGGTTACGTCATTTCCTCTAGTAACACTGAGTTGCCAGGGTGCTGGTGCAGAGGAGTGGTTGGTTGGGAAGCCTAAGGCTGGTCAGATTAAAACGATGGAGAAAGATCTCTGCCATTATTGTGGGTATTGGCAAGGCACTGATGACAGGCGTGGGATATAGAATCCAGGGTTTGCAAGGAATTGAGGACGTGGGGTTGCTTTGATTCTGGATAGTGGAAAAGTCAGAGCCTTAGTGACTGGAGGGTTGAATGAAATGGAAGAATTGTTGGAAAGGCCAGAGAGAGGGATGCTTGAAGTGTTTGCTTTAAAAACTCAGGCTATTTTTTTTTTTCTGATCTAGCCATAATAATAGACTTGTGTCAGCTACAGTATTTAAGATATGTTGTTGATACTGTTAAATTGCATATTGTCATAACTTTCTTGAAGTCGAAACAAGGATAATAAAGATAATGATAATAAATTGTCTCGCAGATTATTAATGTCAAATGACATCCAAAAGAATGGGGTTTGGGGAGAGAGCACTGGCCTTAGCCTCAGACTAAGCTTAGCATCCAGACAGCTGGATATGAGTTTCAGATCATTCACTTAACAGCTGCATGACTTGGGGTATAGCAAAACCTCTCTGAACCTCAGTTTTCTCATCAGTGAAAAGGGCCTGATAGTTTCCTCCATGTAGTGTTGTAAGGGTTAATCATGTATGTAAATCACCGGGCCTGGTGCCTGGTTCTTAGGACATGGCAGCTTTATT
Source organism: Mesoplodon densirostris (assembly GCF_025265405.1). Classification (NCBI taxonomy): domain Eukaryota; kingdom Metazoa; phylum Chordata; class Mammalia; order Artiodactyla; family Ziphiidae; genus Mesoplodon; species Mesoplodon densirostris. The sequence goes on from NC_082670.1 coordinate 29,543,437, forward strand.
TTTATTCCTTCAATACAAATACTTAGGAAGGTGTTATAGCTTGTTTCTCTGAAATACGCCATCCCAAGTAAAATAGAATATGTTGGATTATGACAATGAGATATATATAAGGAATCAGAGAAAATGGATGCACCCGTAATTTACATCAGCTCCCATGATTGTCTGGGGAGCAAATGAGACTCCAGAAAAATGGCCAGAAAGATTAATGGCCACTGGATGGAAATACTTCCCTGAAGTACTTATAAATGAACAACTTCTTTCTCTCTGTCCAAATTGATATGTCCCTTCGATGGTTTTATAGAACTGAATTGTAATCTGAGTTCATTTTCATAATCTTTCTTCATCAATTTGTTTCTCTCTATTGCCTTTTTAATCAGGAGGCTTCGAAACAAATCACAGATCTTAAAGGAGAAATCTCATTTGAGGGCTCCTTGAGCGAAGATATGCAAATTAAACCAACACTGAGATATGGCTTTTATCTCTCAAGTGAGTGAAAAGAAAATGATGATACTCAACAGGGGGGAATGTACAGTGAATCCTTGCTTGAAGACTGTAAATTGGTACAATCTTTCTGAAAACCCATTTGATAATACATCGGGAGTCATAAAAGAAGCCCATGTTTTTTGACATAGCCTTTCCCCCCAGGCATGTATTCTAAAGAAATAGTAAAACAGTGTTGCACAAAGATTTAGGAATAAATATATTCATTATGGTGAAAATAAAAATAAATAAAGGTGAGATAAAGTAAAGTTCAGCAGTAGGAGAATGGTTTTAAAATGATGGCATGTCCATACAGTGGTAAATGCTATAAGATTGAATTTTTAAAATTACAAGATATAAAACTGAAGGTTTTGCCTGATGCCAGTTCTATAAATAATAAGCACAGAAAATTTTACGGAAATAAATCTATCACAACATTAACCGTTGTTATTTCAGTACAGTAGAAAGTCAGTTGATTTTCATTTTGTCCTTTTTCTTTTTAAAGCCTCTCTACATTTTCCAGGTACTTTACAATAACAATATATTATTTTATATGAAAAACAAAACATTAAAAGGTGTTGAACTTATTGAGAAAAGGGTGCAATGCTAGATCCTTCCACTTTTCCACACTTTCTGTGCTTTCAACAGTCAGATTTCTGCCATCCCTTCTCTACTGGAATTGTTCATTTAGAGGTTTTGGTGCCTGAAATTGTCAGCTCCACAGGCATCTTCTCAGCCCTGAGTTTACTTAATTTCTCAGCATAGCTTACACAATTGATTTACCCTTTATTCATTTTTTAATACTAGCTTTATTTAGATGTAATCTACACATAGTAAAATTCACCATTTAAAAATGCACAATCACTTCTTTGTTCTTGAAACACCCTTCTTAAATTGCTGTGTCTGGACACTACCCTGATTTATTCATTCATATTGGGGGTCATTGGGCGCCATCTATGTGCTAGGTGCTAGTTCCCCTAACTTTACTCTGTCATTCCTTTTTAGTCCCCTTTGCTAGGTCCTCTTCCTCTGCCCAGCTCTCAAAAATCAACATCCATAAAGCTCTGTTCTCTCTCTCAGCATTGTCCCCACTAGCCGGTCAGTTCACCTCAGCCCAGTGTATCTCCTGAATCTCTTCACCCACGTGTACCATTAATGCCCGAAAGCTCATGGGTCCACAGCTGAATTCATCTCTCTGTGTCCCTTGCCACACAGCTCCCTTCCTGCACCTGCTTCTGTATTTCTATCCTGATTAATGGTGTCCCGGTCCTGCAAGTCAATCATGATAGAAGACCTAGAGACACATTTGATTCTGACTATTTTCTTTTATGACCGCCTTGTCTATTTTAAGGATCTTGATTCTGTACCATTCAAGCCATTTCTGTAACCAGTGCCCTGGTTTCACCCTCATTGGCTCGGCACCTCTCAAGTGGACAGTGCAGTCGCCTTTGGGGATCCCGTCTCTATCTTCCACGCTGTCACCAGGATCACCTTCCTAATGATAGTCCTGGTTAAGTCCCTCTTGTGTTCCAAAACCTTTCTACAGGATAAAGCTCAAGCTGCTTGGCTCAGTAATCAAAGACATCCATGACCTGGCCCCGAATTACTCTTCCAGGCCTACATACTACTGTTGAGCCCTGTGACTCTCCTACAGTCCAGCCAGATTTGAGAATTCATGACCCCTGGACACACCCCCTTCACTGAACCCATCATGGTGCACTTACTTCCATCATTCCCTTTTTCCTCCATTTCTGCTAATTAATACATGGGCCACTTCCCAAGACCAGTTCCAATGATCCAGCTTCTAGGAAGTCCTCTGTCATTTCTTTAACCTTTCCCACATTTCCACTCCCATCGCCATTTGTCTGGAAACTTCGAGCACTTACCATGCTCTATAAGGCTGTTGCAATTTGCCCATTTATATTTATCTCCCACTTATACTAATAGCAGCCACTGGGCCTCCTTTATCTTTGTGTAATTCATGATTCTAGCATAGGACTCTATGCAAAATGGGCACTTAATAAATATATTTAGATTGAAAGGGAATTCAACAACCTGGTATTTTAATCTCTAATTTGGTTTCTAATACACAATGTTCAAGGCCTCCACCAATAGGCAGATTACCCCCACCTTCCTGCCAGCCTTTAATATCTCTGAATGTTTTTAAATCTAAGCAAGTACATAATTACTTAATTACTGAGGACTGAGTGGCCAGCCTCATGGTCTTATGATCAGAATCAAACTGATGGAGAAGAAAAACTCTAGGACTTGTCACCATGCTTTGCCTCAGTCCATTCCTGATTCCAATCTACCAGTGAATCTGGTAGCACTTCTGTCATTAAACAAAGCATCACTTTCACTCTGCCAGGGGTTGATCTGCCCAGTTCGGTGAGCAGATGTAGTTCAGAGCTGTGGGCTTTGCTCTGTAACCATAAAGAGACTTCATCTCCTAGGATCTTCATGTGGTAGCACCCTCAGCAGGTGGCAAAGAAAAAGAGAGGAGGCATTTGGTGCTCACCACTGGAGTCAACTCTGACCCAAAAGATCCATCAACCCATAGTAAATCTTATATTTTTAAGATCATATGCTTTAAAAAAAATTTTATAACCCCCAAGTTAAAAAAAACCCTCATATATTTGAAATTGCACTCATACTGTTGATGCATTCCAACAATTTCCTTCAATGATATCTTCCAATTTAGCTAATCCACAAGTCACAAGAGGACTTTCAACTGCCCTACAAAACTGGAGGGAATTTCCCATCTAAAAATCTTAGCAGGAAATCTATCTTTCAAGAGAACTGCTCACATTTCCTGGTTTAATTAGCCTAATTAATATATTTAAGTACTGACTAATTATTATCATGTTTTCAGGATGTAATCTATTCTTAAAAAGACACACACACTTCTGCTCTTCTTTTCATTCAGTTTGTCTCTGAGAATCTTTGATTCAATGCTCCCTCTCTCCTCTTGGGGAGAATTTTTTTTTAATATAATAAAGTTTTTGTTTCTCTTTTTTCTACTTCTCTATTCTGCCAGTATCAGTGAAAGTGCTTTTCTTTAGTAGAAGTTAAATCTTTAATGCCACTCAATTTATTCATTGCATCTCAGTAGAGCCACCATTTTGGTTAAAGAGAAAGAATCGTCTCTCTTATGAAAAAAAGGATTAAGAGTAAGCATAAGAACATAAAATTAAGAGAGAGCTTAATAACTTATTCTTGGCTTAGTTGGCAAAGTTAATTCTAAATTTGAAAAGAAATGTGCAGAATTAAGATTGTATAACTTTATCGATCCTTTGGATAACTGTGTAGGCTAAATTTAAATCAAGGGGATGAATTATATTATCAGCTAGGAATGGAGAAGGGTCGATAGTGGACTGGAAGAAGACTAGTTTCTTTCCCGTTCTATGAGCTCTTAAAATGTCATTGATAATATAAGAATAACCATGGGGACACTCAACAGAGAGCCTAAATGAGAGACTTTCTTGGCCAGCATGGAATACGTCCATTTCATTCATCCTTGCATTACAGTGTTCCTTTCTGTTTATTTTAATATACATGAAATCAAATAGACTCAACAAGGTATAGGCACTTGCTACTTTTTTTTTTGCCACAAAGCTGTATAAGATCCTGCTTCAGGTGGCAGGATAGTGAGAAACAACAAAAGTAACTCTTCCCAAGTCCAAAACTCAAGTATCTGGCACAACACAGGAGGACCAGGAAGTCATTAAAATAGACTTCTGAAGAGGGGAAGAAGCATCCCAAAGTCAGTGTGAAAAAGCATGGCTCCCCTAAGGGTCCCGTCTCCTACTGCTTGCACTTGTGGGTGCTGAAGTTCTGGTTTCCAGGTCCTTGGTGTTATTCTATATGCAGCAACCATAGAAGCGGCAGCTACAAGTCTGACAAGAAAAGATGAAAAGGCTGAAAATAATCAAGAACATGAATTATAGGAGAATAGTAATCTGTGGTCCCATAAGGTAAGGACAGCCACCAGTCTGCGTATTACAGTGGACACGATTATAAGTAGCAACCACGAATGAGCACCCCCCATGTATGAAAGTGACTTCCATATGTTATCCCTGACCTTCAAAAGAATAGGAAGTGATGACTATTTTATAGATAAGAACTCAAGAGATGTCATATGACTTCCTCAAAGGCATATAGAAAATAAGCAGAGAAGCCAAGTTCAATCTCATAGGGTTTAGAACTGGGGCTACACTAGGAAGTGGTGATAAACAAGTCATTCCTTGTTGACAGCATGTCCTGAGTTTAAAAGTTTGATTCCAAGCATCCTGCTTTTTATTTTCCTTTATGTACTCCCATAGTTCCACTCTAGCAACTTTTGAGTGACTCCATTAAACCCTTTAGGGTAGACCTCCAATCCATCCCTTTCACGACCCTACTACCCTCCTTACCAGCTTAAGTGTTATGGCCCACCATTATAACAGCGTCCTTCAGAATGCCCTTAGTCGTGTTGCTCTCTTTATTATATTCCCGTGCAAGAGGCTTCACCCTAGCTTAACACAGTTCATGAGTCCGCCCCTGAGCAGTTGCTGGAGAAAAGTACACAACTGGCTGACTGTTCTCACTTTACACACAATCCAGCAGACTACAACTGGACATTCAGTACGACTGGCATTTCTCCTGTAGGTGTTCCCTTTTCCACTCACTGAAAGGGTTTTTTTGCACTTTTTCATCTTTTTTCCAATGCCCATCTCAAATGATAATATTGCCTCACACATCATTGAGATTCCAGAAACAAGCAGAGTCTCCCCACCTCATCTTTCCACGGCCAAGTCTACCCACCTGATTTCCTGTTAGCCTGTGCTCTCTGCCTTCCCTCCTTTTGCAAAGGCTGAAGCATCTCTGATCCTAGCAATGACCCAACCCTCCACTGTGCCCAGGGTCCCAACCCTTCTTGCCTCCAAAACCTTTGGTACCTACAATGAGCCTTCTTTCCTAAAGGATGAATCTCTTTCTCTCTACTAGGTTATCCTTATCAGCATGTGAAGATATCTCCTGTCCTTCAAACAGAAAAGTCCCATCTCTGCCCTACCTCTTCTTCCAATGATTTCTCTTACCCACGTCACAGAAAACCTTTTTGGAATAGTTTTCTATAATCATTGTCTCCCCACCTCAGGTTGATTCCTCAGCATGCTCCCAGTTAGGCATCTCTCCCTGTCACTCCACTATATGAGACAGTTCTCATTAAAGTGATGGTGACCTTCATGTTGCCAAACCCAAGAGTCATCTTTTTCCATAGTGTTCTTGACCTCTCAAGGGCATAGGTCAAAGTTGACCATTCCTTCCTTCTTGAAACTCTTTTGACGCTCATGACACGGTAATCTCTATTTCTCTTTCCTTGTTGCCTACTTCTTTTCCACGTCCTGTTCTCCTCTTTTTCCTCTGCTAAACTTGATGAACCCCATAGGTACGTTATTGGCCACTTTCTATTTTCTATTTATACATTCTCCATAGGTGATCTCATCCAGCCCCATAGCTTTTAATGCCATCTCAATGCCAACAACTCCTTCAAACTCTACTTCTAGCCTTGATCATACCCCGAACTCCAGACTCAGAGATTTAATTGTCTACTGGACATTCCCATGGAAGTTGGAACTTCTCCTTTGCAGACTTAACATTGGCAAAGCAGAACTTTTGGTCACCCCACCAGAAAGCTTTGGGCTACCCCACCACATGTCAGTAAACACCGTCACCACCCACTCAGTTACTCAAGTCAAACATCTAGGAGGCATCCTTCTTCCTAGCACTCTCCTTAGCTTATAATCCCTATCAAGTCCTATAAGATCTATATCTGAAAAATACTAGATCAGACTTCTTCACTCTGTCTCTGCAACTATCAGTTTAGATCAAGCCGCCATTTTCTTTTGCCTACGGTGATCTCCCAGTGGATATTCCTGCCTCTACTGACGGGCTGTCTACAACCCACGCTCCTCACAGCAGCCGGAGAGATCGTTACAAAGCACAAATATGATGATCATGTCACTTCTTTATTTAAAGCCCTCCAATCACTTCCCATCATACTTAGAATACAATTCAAACTCCTGACCCTGATTATGCCCTGCCAACATTTCAAATCTTACCTTATACCCATTCACCTTTTCACGCATCAAGTTTCTGCCAAACTGTCTCTCTCTTTTTTTGTTTTGATCCTGAACCAGCTGTTCTTTCTTCCTGGGATGCTCTTCTTTTAAATTATTATAGGACTGGGTACCACTTTTCATTCAGATCTCAACTTCAATGTCTTATCCTTAGAGGTAGGACTTACTCTCACATCCCTCTTTTTTTCATTCTCTACTTGAAAATAATCTGACTTTAAAAATAGCTTATTTTGTTGATTTGCTGGTTGATTGGTTAGTTCATTTCTCTCTCTCCCAACAAGCTCCATGAGAGAAGAGCCTTGTCTGAGCTGTTTTCTGGCTCTATTCTCGATCCCTGTATCCCTTTTGTGGATGAATGAATGAATAGGCTAGTGAACCAGATGAGATTGTACTCACAAGTCTTGTTTCAGGGATAGCAAAGTACAGCAAAAAGAATGGTTTGGTACCAGAAACAACGAAACTAAGCCAGTGCCTTACATGTTAGTTTGAAGAGCTTGAAATGCATAAAATAACAAAACAATAAGCCATTCTGAATTACTGAGTAAGGTTGGGGAGGGGCTTGATATGATGAGAACCACCTTGAAATAGCTGCTGTGTTCTGGCAATTTAGATGTAATTTAAGTTGGTTTCCCTATCGTGGTGGGAGGGCGAAAGAGAAAAATGAAATGGCCCAAGCAGAAAAAAGCAACACTGACTCAAGTAGACCACAAATGAAATGATCAGTCCTTACATAATTGAGGATTTATGATAATTTCTAAAACCTTCACCTCTAACTTTGCTGTCTGTTGCACCTGGAGCATCCGCTGAGTGGATTGGGCAGATGCAGGTACCTGAGCTGGGCTTCTTAGCTAAACTGTGCCATTTCCCAGTATGTCAAGGAGGATGCTCCTGTCCTATAGGAGGAATGGGGACCCTTATGATGCTCTTCTGCCTCCTGTGCCCTTATTATCTCTCTAAGGGCAGACCTGCCATTGTTCCCAGGTTGATCGACTCATTGACATGTTCATTGAACCCTCAGCATGTGCCAGGCACTGTACCAGGCCTGGGCCTACTGCACTGCCTCCCTTCCTACCCGGTTGCTTCATCTCCTTCGGGTCCCCCCAACCAGTGCCACTTTTCAGACCACTTTGTCCCTGAGCAAGGGCTTCAGTGCATAACATCTTTCCAACATAACAATATGTCGAAGCAGAGACCATAACTCTAGCCATTGATTGGTTTATGGAGGTGGCAGTTCATGGCCCATATTGATCAATATTTTCTTGCAGCAACCTTTTCATTTAGCTGTGTGGAGCCCATTGACAGATCGATTGATGCCAACATTTCCTTCACGGCAGGCCCTGAGCTGGATGCACACATGCAGAGGGAAGAGGACTCTGCCTTTGCTTTCTGAAATTAACTCCAGTGAGGACCGCCATGATTCCTCGTGGCTTCTAACTGCAGATCTTTTGAGCACCTAAGCATGCTTTGACTCTTACACTAAAAAACAAGGGCAGACCCAGTAGATAATAGTAGATAAGCACAGGCTTTGGGGGCAGACTTGGCTTGAAAACCCAGCTCTGCCACTTCGTAATTGTCTAGCCTTACAAAATTCCTTAATATCTCTGACCCTGGGTCCTTTGCATGTCAAATGTCAAGAGCGTTAGAATGTAGGAAGAGTACACAGGATACGTGTTCAGTAAATAGTAGCTAAAATTAGAAGAAGGAATAACGGTTCTTTGATACTCTTATTTAAGTATTGAAAGGTCACTAAGAATTCTTTAAACAGACCTTATGAACAGAATTATAGCAAAGTCTACTCTGTGTTTCTTGTTGTTCATTGGGTTGGCTTGGGGGAGGGCGGCAGCAATGATGCCTCTAGTTTAGGCCTTCTGAGGTTTTCACTTATTCTATATAGAATCTTAGAATCCTACGGTGAAATTTTTGGGCATCTTCATGTGAGTGAGGACTTTACTGAATATCCTATTCAACCCCTATTGATGCTTTACTGAAAGGATATTTTGGCCACCTTGAGTAAATGCTGCAGATCCACTCCACTCCATTTTCTACCACCTTCCAGCCCCTCCATCCCCAGCCTTTGCAGAGAGCAACACAGATCCGTGACTTTCCTGACAACCCACCAGGCTACTCAAGATTTACTCAGGGACTTGGGTTCTTCATAAAACCTTGTCCAGTTTATTACTATTTTGAAATCTTTTAATCCTAATTCTATGATTAAGTGAAAATTGTAGGACTCTAGTATAATATGGGGTGAGCCATATCTTACACTCAGCCGATGACTTTTCCGGAAAACTTGAGTTTACATATGGCGGAGAGAGATGTCAGCCAGTAGATAATAGAACTATATCGTGTTTCATTATATGGGTCAGGGCCTTGGTCCTGGAGGTGGTCTATTACATTAAAGTCTATCTTACCTAAAGCACAGCTATAACAAGCAATGGAAGCCATATTCCTTTCAAATTGACTGGGAAGTTTAAAACTTGCCTTTAGTTGGCATGACCTGTGTTTCCTTGGACATCACATCTGATACCAGGGTGCAAGCTATTAGATTGTTCCTAAATGTTAAAATCTCTCGTAGAAATACACACCTCAGTTAGCCCAGTGGAAAGGTCCTGGAGGCAGCTTTGCCATAGGGGGTAGCCTTAGGCTCATCATTTGAAATCCCTCCCTTAGTCTCATCATTTGTTGAATGATCAATGGCGGGGACATAGCAGAGAATGAGAGCTGTGACAGATTCTAGGAGCTCCCGATCACCTGACACTTACCGTGGACAAGGTGTTTATGAACTTTTTGTTATTGTGGTAAAATATGCATAACATAAAATTTACCATTTCAACCATTTTAAAATGTATTAAGTACATTCATATTGTTCAACCATCACCACTCTCTATCTCCAGAAATTTTTCATCTTCCAAACTGAAAGTTAATATACCCAATGAAAGTAACTCCCCCTTCCCCCTTCCCCCCACCCCCCAGCCTCTAGCAATCTCTATTGTACTTTCGGTCTCTATGAATTTGACTCCTTTAGGTACCTCATATATATATGGAATCCTACAGTATTTGTCCCTTTCTGTCTTGCTTATTTCACTTTGCATAACATTCTCAAGGTCCATCCATGTTGTAGTGTATGTCAGAATTTCCTTCTTTTTTAAATTTTTTAAATATTTATTTATTTACTTATTTTGGCAGTACGCGGGCCTCTCACCGTTGTGGCCTCTCCCGTTGCGGAGCACAGGCTCCGGACGCGCAGGCTCAGCGGCCATGGCTCACGGGCCCAGCCGCTCCGCGGCACGTGGGATCTTCCCGGACCGGGGCACGAACCCGTGTCCCCTGCATCGGCAGGAGGACTCTCAACCACTGCGCCACCAGGGAAGCCCCAGAATTTCCTTCTTTTTAAGGCTGAATAACATTCCACTGTATGTATGTACCACATTTTGTTTATCGCTTCATCCATCCTTGATGGAAAATATTCTGTGTGTTCTTCCGAAGAACCATAGACTGTTCTCACTGCTTGATACTTGAAGTATGTGTCTTCAGAAGGTTGAGGTATTTTTTCAAGGTTACACGCTAAGAAATGGAGTTGCTGATGAGCAAACTTAGCCCTGTGAGTTCCCTCCTGCTGTCGGCTTCCTGCATGCACCAGCCACCTTTCAATTATTGTAAGGATGCCCAACATCTTGGTTATAAGAGAACTTTGAAACCCCAAATTGACAAATATCTTAAGATCATATCACCCTTGTTAACATTTCACATTTTCCAAATAATATTAATTACTGTGCTTTTGAATTGTTCAAAGATTTGCTCTATAAGTAGGATTTTTCACAAAACAAGAAAATCATAATTCCTACAGGCTGCTCTTATGAATCTGCTTCTTATCTGGAACCTCACCTCTGCTGGGCATTCAGGAAATATTTGGATACTGTAGTGACAGGCAAGAGATGCCCATTGTAAGAGCTGGTCTGTTCTATTGATATTTCTTGGGTGTGCCTTTTTGCCTGGTGGCCAGCAGGTGGCGACATACCATGTGCTGTTTCCTACTCGGGAAAAATCTCACCAAATCCTCTTCAGCTTTTTCAGCGTGTCCTCATCCACTTCAAATATGCCATTGAGAATGGGGTCTAGTATTGATATATTTCACATCAACTGGTAGCTCTAAACTTTGGTCAAAAAATATGAACTTGTACATGGAGAAAAAAAATTTAAAGAAGGTACGAGAGAGTAAAATGTTGGCATGGTTAATTAATAAACCTTTAAAAGGTGTAAGAACAAACTCAGTTTAAATTTCTTATTTCCTCCTATAACCCTTCTGTACCTACAAAATGTGATTTTTTTAAGTTATTGCATTCATATTTGCTCGTAGAATTGTATACAAAGGAGAGTTAATCTGTAGGACTCTGGGGTTGATTAGAACCTTGAGAAATCATTTTAGACTATTCCTTTTCTTTACACAGAATTTCTAATATTTATGCCCAATGCTCCTAAAAACTCCAAGACAACTTTTTCGTTCAAATGAATTGGCATATAAGGAATCTATTTGGTAGCATAATTAAAAAGACATCTGAGTGGCAAATGATCTTTGTTTGCATTTCACGGTTTGGTATATCCCGATGAAATTCATGGAACCTGGAATGTCTCCCAGAACCCAGGATTTTATGTGATGGTTGGCCCTTTCTTGTCCTCTTGACTTCCTGCATATAAGTAGGAGCAAACATGATACAGGCATTCTTAAGAGGATGGCATTTCTCTTGGTCACACTATCTCCAGTTGGAAAAAAAAAACAATAATAAGGCAAGTTAGAAATGTCATTTCCTTGCCAAGCCCCTAACCAATCTTTTTCATATTTCTTATTGTCTGGTTATTCAAAGTGGCTGAATCACTCAGACGGGTAGAGTACCAAGATAGAGGAACCAAGGAGCTGAGTTCCTTCTCTGCATGGGCTGGCAGCTCTGCTCTGTTGGGCTGGCAGGACCTGTATCCTAATCTTGGTTGCTGCCCTAGGAGACCTAGTAGTAGCATTCAGCATCAATCTGTCACCATTACTGGAAATAGGAAATCTTCAAATTATACCCACTTCCCTCCCAGTGGAATCTTCTATACATGAAGGACAGCACATCCAGCTCCTTCTCTTTTTTTTTAACAGTAGAGGGAGGCCAGCTAAACTGCTTAGCTAATTAGTCACCATCTTCCGGGCAGGACAATGAGAACCCGGGTTGCAGGCTGAGCCAGCTGGTCCCATCTGCAGCAGGTTGCCAGAAGAGCCTGCATGCATCACAGCTGTTCAGCCCCATATTGGATGGCTCTAAACGTGAGAACAGGTACCTGGGCAAAATAATAACGTAGAGCAGAGAGGTGAGAGCTGCCCGCAGGGAAGTAATAGGAACATTGCCAAACAACTTTGGAAAGCTACCTCTTCGTGGGAGCTGACAGAGGCCACGGAGGAAACAGAAAATATTCATGGTTCCAGAAGGACTCTGACCAGAAAATCCTCAGACGTTGCTCCCCTCCTGAGAGAATAATCATGGATTTTTGAAAATATCAATCTCAACATACTGATGACTTTCAAAAATCAGAGCTGCTTCTTTCCAGATGGGCAATTTCAGGGTTGGCTTGTATGAGTCCATTTCAACCTCCTATTTCTTATTCTGTTTATACTCTTTTGGGCAAGGTTTCGGTTTTTATGTAGTCCTCCATCAATCTTTTTCTCTTTTTTCCTCTCTCTTAGGAGGCATGCTTCTAAAGGTCTGCCCCTCTGTAAAATTTTGTAATCTCACCTTTATTTGTATCTAGTACTGGTAAGTTACCCATTCATCAAAAATTCTCAGGAATCAGCTAAAGAGGAGTCTGGGGAACCTTGGTATCTCTACAGGCCAGTGATTTTAAGCCTCGGCTGCATCCCACTCACCTGGCAGCTTATTAAAACACAGATTGCTGGGCCCCTCCCCCAGGGATTCTGCTTTAATAGGTTTGCCAAGGGGCCCGATCATTTGCCTAACAGGTTCCCAAGTGATGCTGATTCTGATGCTGCAGGTCCATGGACCACACTTTGAGAACCAGAGCTGTAGGTCAAGGTATGGGCTTCCAAACTTCGTTGAACATAAAATCACCTAAATAACTCGCAACAAATACAAGTTTCTTGATATTGTCACAAAATAGGATATTGACATATACAAAATAAAAACAAGAAATTATCAGTCTTGAAATGGATTCCCTTCCCCTAACCCCACATATATATATATATATATATATATATATATTTGTTTGTTTGTTTTTTTGCGGTACGCGGGCCTCTCACTGCTGTGGCCTCTCCCGTTGCGGAGCACAGGCTCCAGATGCGGAGGCTCAGCGGCCATGGCTCACGGGCCCAGCCGCTCCGTGGCATGTGGGATCTTCCCGGACCGGGGCCCGAACCCGTGTCCCCTGCATCGGCAGGCGGACTCTCAACCACTGAGCCACCAGGGAAGCCCTCTGGTTTTTTTTTGTTTGTTTGTTTTTCCACCTCTATTTTTTAAAATCCTCATCCTTCTAGCCCTCCCTCCATGAAGCAGTTGCCCACAGCCAAAGGAGCTCTTTCATGTTTCTGAACATTCAGAGTATTGTAGTTTCCCTGTCTTACTATTATTTGAATGTGAACTTTTTCAAGATGGGGGCTTTGCCTGAGTCTTCTTCAGATTCTTTTTGGGGACTTAGAGAAAACATTTTAAAATGTTTAAATCTTTACTTTCTTGCTTTCTCATGAGAAATTAAGATTTTATTTCCACTAAGATCTTTATATTTGGGTGGTTGCTGCCTGTATGGGAAAGAAGTAGTTTTTATTTTTTAATTAAAAATTTTTTTTATCTTTTTATTTCTTGGCCACGCCATGTGGGATCTTAATTCCCCGAACAGGGATAGAACCCGCGCCCCCTGCAGTGGAAGTGCGGTGTCTTAACCACTGGACCACCGGGGAAGTCCCACAGATATGTTCGTTTTTTTAATTTTTAATCGGAATATAGTTGCTTTACAATGTTGTGTTAGTTTCTATTGTACGATGAAGTGAATCAGCCAAATGTATACATATATCCCCTCCCTCTTGGACCTCCCTCCCCCCTTCCCCCGCATCTAGGTCGTCACATAGCACAGAGCTGAGCTCCCTGTGCTATACAGCAGGTCCCCACTAGCTATCTGTTTTACACATGGTAGTGTGTATATGTCATTCCTAATCTCCCAATTCATCCCACCCTCCCCTTCCCCCCACCCTCCGTGTCCACATGTCCATTCTCTATGTAGTTTTTAAAAATAGCAGTGTACACTTCTATTGACTCTTGACGGCATTAGCCTTGGACCTAGTTTTGTGTCAATTTCGTTATCCTGAGGGTGTTGAAAGGGAGCTCTGGCTGTGTTGCATTTCTGGGCGTGTCTATATCTCCTTCGGTGCCTCTCCCCGCACAGACCCCCAGGCCCGTCTATGGCTACCTTACCAGACAGCATCAGCTGTCGAGGTAAAGAGCTGCTGAGTGCCTTCTGACACTGGGATAAAATTGAGTTCTAGTTCCAGGCTCTAGGAGCTCAGACTTTGGGATTTTAGAGTCACTTTTGGAGGACTCTCTCACCTTTACTGGCAGTGAAGGTTTGGGGACACAGTTTAGGGGTATTCGTTGCTGAATCCCCCGGGCACCTAAGTGTATACCTAGTTTGCAACCACAATACTGTAATTGTTATTTTAGAGAAACCGTCAGCTAATTGTGTAGTTTTTTGAAATACAGAGTTATGGGAATGAAGCCTAAAGCATCAGGGATTAAAGTGCTGTTATTGACACTGAAAGTTCCCCAATCATTTGTAGCCAAACCATTCAGGGCCTTTATAAGTAGAAAATGTGGCTTTCAAAGTGCTCTCTGTCCACATTATGTTAAAGCAAACGGTTTACCTAAAGCTGGGAGCTGAAACCTGTTTCTCTCTGTGAATCATTCATTTATAAGAGTTAAAAGAAAGAGCTGACAGGAACATTTGCTTTAAATTGCCCTAAAACTCAAACGGCTGTCCTTGGTCTCCCATCAAAATCATGAATGCTGAGAAGGCTGAGTGGTAAGTCAGGACTGAACGAAAGGTATATTGCTTTGATAAATACATCTGAAACCTAAAAAAGAAATGAAAACAGACCAAGAAATATCTGCAGAATATAATGAGATTTGGAGGAATGGCTTTATTTGAGAAAATTAGATAGTATATCTATTTTTCACACTGAGTCTGCATGGAGACCCTTTCATCCAAATTCCCCAAGCCAGTTAGAAGATGGTAGCATGAATCTTTGCAAATGATGATTTATTGATATGCCATCTTTTATTGCAAAAAGGTGTGCATTCAGCTATTGTTTAATCTTTGCAATATACTCGTAAGAACATAATTCTTCAGAAGAAAGAATTGCTCAAAATCTGGGAAAGTGTTGGGCTTCCCTGGTGGCGCAGTGGTTGAAAATCCGCCTGCCGATGCAGGGGACACGGGTTCGTGCCCCGGTCTGGGAAGATTCCACATGCCGCAGAGCAGCTGGGCCCATGAGCCATGGCCGCTGAACCTGCTCATCCGGAGCCTGTGCTCCACAACAGGAGAGGCCACAACAGTGAGAGGCCCGCATACCGCAAAAAAAAAAAAAAAAAAAAAATTTGGGAAAGTGCTTTAATCTTGGTATGCAGAAAAGGAAGTAAGAACTGTGGTACAGTATTATATGGGTTATTAGCTTTTTTCGACAGATTTCCATGGGGAAGCTGATAGAGCAGTGTGGTGAGCAATCTGCTTAGTGTCATATAATTCAGATTTCTTGGACCCCGCCCCCCATTTATCTACCAGGTTAGGCTTTGTCTACTTTAGCAACATTTAACATCCAACACTGTGTGTGTGTGACATTTAGAAAGGAATTGGCAGATACAAAATCAGTATATTTGCTCATACCAAAGAACTACATGTCTAAAGTGTATTGAAGGTTCATTTATTTTGTGGGTTCTATTATATTTCTAGAATGATTTTTGGTTTAACCCATATTTAAGAATTGTGTATAAAGCTAGTAAGGTACTCTTGACCTGGCTGGAGGGTAAATGACTAAACTTTAGCAAAGAGTATCAACACTCACACTAAATTAATCAGTGTTTTTTTTTAAAGTGCGTATTTTCATTTTATGGTATTTAATTTGTAGATCTGTTCTGGTCTTAGATGAAAGCATAAGTGCAGGGAGTTTGTGCCTATTTCATTTTTGTGTTGTACTCATTTAAGTAGCTTATTGTTGAAAATACTAAGTCTTTGCTAGAGTTTAGTCACTGGTCACAGGGTAGATGGGGTGCTGACTGCTGAGGGCAAGTTCTTCTGAGTTTGAAATGCCTGGTGTTCTCCACAACTTTCTCTATTAGAAATGCTGCAAACTGCAATTTGTGCAGTGGGCTGTGGTTTTTACTAGCTATAGATATATCATCTGTTACATTGGACTCTGTTTCTTTTCTCATTAGTCTGGAAGATTTAGAGTAGTAGGGCTTGTCAACCTTGCAGACATAAAAAGTAATGCAGGTATGGGCATTGCCATCTCTGATACACCGTGATCATCCAGTTAACCCAGGATATGTCCATAGCATTATGTTAAGGTTCTCATCTTGATGAAGATACCACATTAAACATTCTCATAGCAGTAGTCATGGACTACTATGAATAAATCTTTGAAACTTCATTCATTCACCACAGTTTGGAAACACTGGTCTCTAAAGAACTGGGTTTAATATATGCATTGTTTTTTCATTTTACATTTATTGCAAATGTAATAAATATTTCCTGTAGATATTTTAGAAAACTGAGACAATTTAAAAGAAGAATATAAACATTATTTGTTATGCCATCATACAGAGAAAACCACATTTAATTATCTGTTCTTTCCCTATGCAAATACATACATATATATATTGTTGTATGCCCCATTAAAATGTTTTTTCCACTTAGCAAAACATTGAGGGCAGCTTTCCAAATTACTAAGAACTCTTCAACAATAACATTTTGATTGTCTTCAATTTGTCAATTCTGGGTGTCTGCCGAAATGTACTTAAAAAGTTACCTGTTCTTAATATTTAGATTCTTTCCAGTTTTCTGCCATCATAAACTATGCTGTGATAAACGTACTTATTCCTGAATTTTGGTGCACATAAATGAACCTATATACTCGTAGGATATTTTCCTAGTATTAGAACTTCTGTCTCAAAGAGGATGCAAAATTTAAAAGATTTTTGCATATGCTAATTTTCTGAATCAAACATGTTAAAATAGATAAAGATAACTCATAGCTGGATGAGGATGCACAGCTTAAGTAATCATCAAACCCTGCTTGTTCATTATTGGCTACTTTGGGATAGGGAGAGTCATTTATTTTGACTTAAAAGGAAAAGTTTTTAACATTACTGGACATTAGTTTATTTACATGTAAAGGGTCTATTATTATGTTAAATGAATTAATACATGCTTTTTTCTTTAAAATTTTTTTGAAATAATTATAGATCATTCCTACTTTGTCAAAACATTTTCTTCACCTAATTCTTGGGATTCTACCTCACTTATGGCCTCTTCTTGCTCCTTTGCTGATTCCTCTTTCTTTCCCCAAGCTCAAGTTGAAGTGCCCAGGACTCAGCCTTGGACCTATCTTGCCTCTCTCCCTGACCCCATGGTTTTAAACACCATCAATGCACTGATGGCTCCAGAATGCACGTATCTGGCCTGGATCTCTGCCCTGAACTCTCAACTCGAATCTTCATCCTCACCTGGACATCCCTACCTGACATGAAAGCCTCTCAAACTTTAGCTATCTAAAGCCAAACTCATGATTTATCGCCACCACCACCCCATCACCACCCTGGCGACTTATTTCTCTGAAGGCTTCCCCATCTCAGGAACTAGCAACTCTTCCTTCTAGTGGCTCACGCCATAAGTCTTGTCTTTATCCAGGATTCTTCCCTTTTTCTTGCACGGCACATCCAATCTCTCAATAAATTCATTTAGTGCTGCTTCCAAGTAAATAATTCCTATCACTCTCACCATCTCCACTGTCCTCCACCCTGGTCAGACCAAGCCACCATCACCTCTCACCTGGATGGATCACTGCAATTGCCCAGTAACTGGTCTTCCTTCTTTGTCCCGATCCCCACACAGCCATGAGAACCCTCCAATGGCTCCCAACTCACTAAGGATAAAAGCAAAAGCCTTACAGTAGCCTGCAAGGCCTCAGGTGACCTTTTGATCGAGAAAATTAAAAAAAAAAAAAGAAAAATGGAGGGCATGAATAAAAGTATAACAATATCTCAATCAGGGAAGAACTTCCATTTATCTATTCAGACCCTGAAGAATCGCTTAGACGTAACCCATGTCTATAATTAGAAATCTCCAACGTGAGTCCGAATGTCCTGACTTCTGGACCAGAATTTTATCCTCTGGATTCTGTTCCATAATTATACCACCCTGTGCTTTTATTCCTCTAGCGTGCCTGGCCACATTTTAAATAAATAAGTCACAGACATGGAACTGGCATAGGCGGTAATGAAAAGTAACTCAGGACTTACTCAGCACATTTGAATTTATGCAAATGCAAAATCATAGGAGCTCCACTGACATCCCTCTGTTAAGACCTGTTTATAAAGACCTTATTTCAGCATCTTTTTGTCTAGATTTACTGCTGCTGAAGAATAGAGTTCTTGAATTCTAGGGTGCTCAGCATCTGCCAAGGACTTAAATCTGATCGCTGTTCATGACATCCCAATATTGCTTCCTTACCAAGCAAGAGAAGCATTAGCTATTGTTAGAACAACATGTTCTTTTGAACAGACACTGCTGGGCATTGTCACAAAGCATGAGCCCTGGAAGATTGATGGGCAGTTCAGCTTTCAAACATCAGTCATCTTTCATGTCACTTGAGCCTTCAGACTTGAAGTCACAGGCCTAAGGACATACGTTTCCATAGCATCTGGACACATCCTATTGCCTGCTAAAGAAATGGAGCAACATTTCTTGGTATTGATGTCAAAGGTTCTCATTTACTCTAAAAGTTTGATGGGAGTGTCGACCCCACTGGAGGTGACAGGCAGGGTCGAGAGGAGGTACCATCGGTAGACACAGAAAGCAAGCAGATGGGAGAGAAAATGGAAGAGGCTCCAAGAGGCAGGAGGAGAAGTAGTAAGTGGTCTGGCATCCCGTGGAGAAGCCCGTAAGTGCCAGAGAAGGTGGGCAGTGGAAGTCAGAAGTCGGAGCTTAGGAAAATTAAAACTACAGGAGGGGAAGAGAAAAAACATCCTTTGCGTAATGAGCTGTGACACTTGTTTATTCCCCTGGTAGTAGGGGCCAGGGTTCAAGGATTTATGCTAAATAAGGAAATTGATTCCTTTGTGGGAAATTAGAGTGTTTAGAAAATAGTGTGTGCTGACACCATCATCCTTAAGAAAGGCCCCTCACCTCACCATTTCTTTGGGGGCAGGAGAGCTGTCAAAAAGTGGGACCAAGCTATCATTTTTATTGAACACATACCACATGCCACTGTCTGCACTGAGCACTTCATTTGCATTACCTCAGTGAATTCTTTCAGCGCCAGGAGTGGGGAATATTATCCCCAAATCACAGGAGTGAAAACTGAGGTTCAGGGAAGTTACCTTTCCTGTTGCTAGTTTGAGTCTTGACTTTATATTCATAAACGTCAACCCCCAAACCCCACACTCAAACAATATACTAAATTTTGACAACATGTGAACAGATTGGGAAGAACGTAAAGGTCATCTAGTTCTGTTTTCAGATTCTGGTCTCTGGATTATTTCAGGCTGACAAGGAAATTTTTGATGGTCTGTTGCAAAATTGGAAAAGAAAGGCCAATGTTATGAAATTTTAATAGAACCAAATTTGCTTAACTTAGAGAACCTTTTTATTCTGATGTTCTATCATTCTTTCCTTGTAGGTCCCTAAACATTGACCTGTCTTTAATGAAAAAATTTTAATAATAGTAGGGTTTTTGTTAATGTACTTAGAAACATAAAAACTGGGCAACCCTATGTTGCCACCTACTATGTTTGTTCAATTATATTGGTCTGAGAAATCCAAAGTTCATGGGACCGGTGATCCAGCTTTTCCCCCTACTCAGCAGTTCTCCATAACAGCCCTAAAAGATAGCCAAATAGGTTTTGTTTTTAAGATTTCCAATGATGGACTCCCTGGTGGTGCAGTGGTTAAGAATCCACCTGCCAATGCAGGGGACACGGGTTAGATCCCTGGTCCGGGAAGATCCCGCATGCCACGGAGCAACTAAGCCCGTGCGCCACAACTACTGAGCCTGTGCTCTAGAGCCCACGAGCCACAGCTACTGAGTCCACGTGCCACAACTACTGAAGCCCGTGCACCTAAAGCCCGTGCTCTGCAACAAGACGAGCCACTGCAATGAGAAGCCCGTGCACTGCCACGAAGAGTAGTCCCTGCTCACCACAACTAGAGAAAGCCTGCATGCAGCAATGAAGACCCAACGCAGCCAAAAAGTAAACTAAAAAATAAATTTATTTTAAAAAAATGATTCCTTTAAAAAAAAAAAAAGATTTCCAGTGATGGTCCACTACTTTTTTACGGAGTCCTTGCTCTGTTGGAAGAAAGTTTTTCCTTTTATTGAATTACAGTCTATCTTTATCTAATTAATGCAACAATAAAGAATAAGAATATTCCACTAGATCTGAAGGCCATGTGTGAGGGCAGACACCACATACAGTTCCATCCTTCCTCTGTCAGAAAATTATTCTGGGAACTTCCCTGGGGGTCCAGTGGTTAGGACACCGTGCTACCACTGCAGGAGGCGAGTGTTCCATCCCTGCTCAAGGAACTAAGATGCACACAGTGCAGCCAAAAAAAAAAAAAAAAATTATTCTGTTTGCTTGTCTTCCTCACCCTTTATTAAGTGTCAGCTTTGTGAGGGCAGAGACCTTTCCCCAGCATCTAGGACAGTGCCTGGCACAGAATAAGTGGCCAATGAATATTTGTAAAGTGAGTACTTTGTCAATACAGACATTCAATAAATATATG
Source organism: Mesoplodon densirostris (assembly GCF_025265405.1). Lineage (NCBI taxonomy): Eukaryota > Metazoa > Chordata > Mammalia > Artiodactyla > Ziphiidae > Mesoplodon > Mesoplodon densirostris. The sequence goes on from NC_082670.1 coordinate 29,564,073, forward strand.
CTCAGCTTAGAAAGGCCAATTCATCTTTTACTTGATATTACTTCAAATATTTGAATGTTTGAAGTCAGCTCTCATGTTCCCAATAAATCTTCTTCCTTTTCCCACATTAAGAATTATCAGTCCCTTGAGTTGCTTTCCCTGTGATAGGGTTTTCAGACTCTTGCTGGTGATCTATCTGTGCACCCACTCCAGAGCATAAATGAAGTTCCTAAAGCATTGCCCTAAAACTGAAGACAAGACACCATGGGACTTGGCTGAGGCTGGCTCCAGGGGGTCTGTTTCCTCTCTGAATCTCATAATGTGGCTTAAGTCTACATTTTTAAAGTCACATCGTATGGTTATCTATTAAGCTTGTAATTGATGGCACCCACTACATCTTGGGAAAGTGACTTTCTCTCTCCGTTTCCCTAAGTCTTTGTCGCATCTATTCTTGTTAGGCAAAATCTTCACCATTTGGTAAAAGGTAACATTTATGCCCTATACAATTCATCTTGAGTTTTGACCTACCATTTAGCCTATTGAGAGCTTTACATCTTGATTTTTCTTTCATTCATTCATGCAACCAATAATTACTAAGAATCTATTACATGTCAGGCCCCATCTTCAAAGCCTGACTCCTCTCTGCCTTTGTGTGGCCAGTGATCGCAATAAACACACTTTCTGATTTGTCATCACCCTGACCTGCCACAATCCTCTGAGCTGACGTCTTCTAATAATCCATACTCTTGTGATTGGTAGTTCAATCAGCTATAAATCCCCCAACTTCCACTGTCATATGGCCCTCCCTGGACCTTAGGATAGAATAAGAGATGGTTTTGTTAGCTTTTGCTCTGAAGATTTGATCTGTGGCCTTGGGAACAGAACAAATTGTCCACAAAAAGAGGAGGCAGATGACAACATACTCTACTTCCCATGTCAGCCTCCTAAGCAAAGAAGCTCGCCTTATACATACATGCTTAAAGCAGAGTCAGGGACAGAAAACAAACTTATGCTTCCCAAAGGGGGAGAGAGGGGAGGGATAAATTAGGAGTTCGGGATTGACATATACACATTACTATATATAAAATAGGTAGACAACGACCTACTGTATAGCACAGGGAACTCTGCTCAATATTTGTATTAACTTATATGGGAAAAGAATCTGAAAAAGAATATATCTATATTTATATATATATAAATATAAATATAATGGAATGTTAGCCATAAAAAAGGAATGAAATCATGCCATTTGCAGCAACATGGATGGACCTAGAGATTATCATACTAAATGCAGTAAGTCAGACAGAGAAAGGCAAATATCATGATAATCACTTTTATGTGGAATCTAAAAAATGATACAAATGAACTTATTTACGAAACAGAAACAGACTCACAGACTTAGAAAATAAACTAATGGTTATCAAAGGGGAAAGGTGGAGGGGAGGGAGGGATAAATTAGCAGGTTGGGATTCACATATACATGTTACCATATAAATAATAGATAATGAAGAAGGACCTACTGTATAGCACAGGGAACTCTACTGGGTACTCTGTAATAAGCTATATGGGAATAGAATCTGAAAAAGGATGGATATATGTACATGTATAACTGAATCAATTTGCTGTACACCTGAAGCTAACACAACATTGTAAATCAACTAGACTTCAATTTAAAAAATTGAAAAAAAAAAAAAGCAGAGTCAGGCACTGTCACCCTTCCCAGACACTCTGTGCTGAGGGCATCACTGGTCTTGCCTTAGGCCTAGCCCTGTCTTTCCTGCCTCTCGGCTGCAGTGAAGCTGCCGTACTTTTTGAGAACTTGTTCTGTGCCAGGCACGTTCAGGACCTCAATCCATCCTCACAACAGCTCCATGAAGTATAGGTACTGTTATTACCACCATTTCACAAATGAAGAAGCAGAGGCTTGGAGTAGCTGTGTCACTCGCCCAAAGACGATCGTGGGAGAGATGGAGCTGGATATACACCAGGCTGCTGGACTCCACAGAACATACCTTCCCGTCTGACACGGGAGCTGTGGGGTCAAGTCCTGGCTGGCCTTTGCCTCAACTTCCTTCACCCAGGGCTGCCCTGAAACACTCTTATCCCTCCCGCCATGCTTTTGGCTGCCAGGACATCCAAATGCTCTACTGGCTCCTTTACATACATTTCCCCACTCAACCTCCTACAAGGGAGCTCTTGTTATCACTGTTTTACGTATCAGGAAATGGAGAGGTTAAGTCATTTTCCCAAGATCAGTATGCCTTCACTCTCATGGCTCCAGGAACCGATTTTACTCTTTTCATCTTTCTATGCCTTAGTTCTCTATTACAAATAACTCCCAACACTCTGTTTATGGCATTCCCTGTTCTAGTAATCCTAATAGAAATGAAGTGAACGTGACTCAGCTGGACTTTTGTAAAGCAGTGGAAGTTTGTGGTATCATACTGGTGGGTTGGTTTGACTTTTTTTTTTTAATGATATTTTATTTATTTATTTTTGGCTGCGTTGGGTCTTCGTTGCTGTGTACGGGCTTTCTCTAGTTGCGGTGAGCGGGGGCTACTCTTCATTGCGGTGTGTGGGCTTCTCATTGTGGTGGCTTCTCTTGCGGAGCACAGGCTCTAGGTGTACAGGCTTCAGTAGTTGTGGCACATGGGCTCAGTAGTTGTGGCTCACAGGCTCTAGAGCGCAGGTTCGGTAGTTGTGGCACACGGGCTTAGCTGCTCCATGGCATGTGGGATCTTCCCGGACCAGGGCTCGAACCTGTGTCCCCTGCATTGGCAGGCAGATTCTTAACCACTGAGCCACCAGGGAAGCCATGTTTGACTTTTAATTATAGCAGGTCAGTAACTGATGGAAATGGATTATGAAAAAAAAATACAAAGAAGATAGGAAAGTTCCAAATGTCACATCCCACAGAGAGCCGACCTATAGTTGTGTTTTAGACAAAGCAAAGTAAAAAGACTTGGTTTTCTACTTGAGGAGGCTCAGCCCTAGGTTTTTACTTTATTTTATTTTATTGAAGTATAGTTGATTTACAATGTTGTGTTAACTTCTGCTGTACAGCAAAGTCATTCAGTTATACATATATATATTCTTTTTCAGATTCTTTTCCATTATGGCTTATCACAGTATATTGACTATAGTTCCCTGTGCTGTACAGTAGGACCTTGTTGTTTATCCATCCTATATGTAATAGTTTGCATCTGCTAATCCCAAACTCCCAATCCATCCCTCACCCACACCCACCCCCCTTGGCAACCACAGATCTGTTCCCTATGTCTGTGAGTCTGTTTCTGTTTCATAGATATGTTCATTTGCATCCTATTTTGGATTCCATATATGAGTGGTATCACATGGTATTTGTCTTTCTCTTTCTGACTTACTTCACTTAGTATGATCATTTCTAGATCCATCCATGTTGCCACAAATGGCATTATTTCATTCTTTTTATGGCTGAGTTATATTCTATTGTGTAGGTATACCACATCTTCATTATCCATTCATCTGTCAATGGACATTTAGGTTGTTTCCATGTCTTGGTTACTGTAAATAGTTCAGCCCTGGGTTTTGAACCTGTATCCTTAAAGGACCACGAGTGCAGTGGGAACGTTATCCTTATTCACTGTGTCTCATGCTCCATTTGTCAATGATTTACTGACTGTTGACAATTTTGAATAAATTTGTCAAGTGAGACTTAGAACAATTTCACAACGTTACAGAATCTGTGGCACAGAGTTTACCTTTACTCTCCACCCTGGGTTCACATCTGGATTTTTCCACTTCGAGGAGATCATTCTCTCAAAGGCACAAGAAGGCATGAGCCTTGGTCTCAGTGGAGACACTGGGTGGGGGACTCCTGAACAGGCTCAGGAAGACTGGAAAAACACCACCACTTTATTTTCCGTGTATTCACAAGCCACATAGAATCCCTAGCTCCGGAACAGCTTTATAGCAGGGCAACCAACACTGACTGTGCACCTGCAGAGTCCTGGGCTAGGTACTGAAATACAGAGATGAAGAGCGTGTGATCCAGCCCTGAAGGAGCTGATGGCAGACCAGCAGGGAGGCTGGTACCTAAGCAGATAATTTCAGCAGCATCAGTGTACCATGGGAGGCAAATGGGCCAGGTGCTGTGAGAGTGTCAAGGAGGGGCCCGAGGTTCTGGGGTTCCTTCCTGAAGGAGGTAATTCCTGAGTTAAGTCTGAAAGAATAAGTAGGAGGAGAAGGACAGTCTAGTGCAAGGGAACAGCATGAAGAAAACTGCAGAGGCCTGAAACATCCTGTTGAGCGCAGGTAGCTACAAAACTTCCCTATCATCTGAGTGCAGAGGAGGAGCCAGGTGAGAGGGAGGTGAAGCTGGGGCAGTTCAGAGAGAACATTGCTTGCCTTCCTCCCGTGGAATCCAGACTCTACCTTGTAGTCACAGGGAGCTTTTCAGACTCTTTTTTCTTTTAAATAATTAGGACAATATCTGCCTGACCGTCTTCTGGCTCTTCTTTTCCCCCCACTTCCTCCAAAGTTGATCAAAGAATTTCCTGCCTCTAGAAATCTGATTCATTTGCATGTCTTCATAGGCTTTGCAGTTCTACTTCCCTGTCCCAACTGAGCTCTGCCCTGTCCTGCCTGGATATTTTTTATAGTGACAGAAAAGATGCAAATCAGGAGGAGGGTGATGGTGCCTCTTTTATCAGATGCAGTTCCTTGGCATCTTGTAGGATGCTGCTTTTTCTCAGATTGACTGCCCAGTTCTCCTTTTGGGGATTTGGGCCTCTCTTTTGTATTTTCCTTGGGTTGGAATTGTCCTCCTGTGTTTGAATATACATTAAAAAGTTTCCAAGCCAAGTGGTAGAAAACACTAGAGGGATTTTGTTTATGATTTTTTAAAATGTTTTACCATGGAAAATTTCATACATGTACAAAGTAAACAGAATAGGTATGATGAACCTCTTGTAGCCTTCACCCAGCTTCAGCAGTCATCAGTATCCTGCCATCCTTAGTCCATCCATGACTCCGCCCCCTCTTCATGCTCTACGAGATGATTTTTTCAGTGCTCTACTTGCAAAGTAAAATTACATACATTGTGGTGTGTATTTATTGAAAAAATCCACTTACAAATGGATCCTCATAGTTCAAACCCATGTTGTTCAAGGGTCAACTGTAGTAGATTCTTTGTACTGTTTGAACACTGTGCTGGTCAGGGACTGGTCAGTTTCTGCCCCTGTAGTGAGGGATGGGTGAGCAAATTACCCTATAAACCCAAGTCCGCCATCTAGTGGCCATAGCAAGTAACTTCATGCTGGGCCTCAAGGAGAAAGGGGTTTTTTTTGGTCGTGCTGTTTTTTGTGACATTTTTCCAGGAGGCAATTGTAATGCAATATCTGCTTTCCATTTCCATTTCCACATACAGAGTATTCTGTTCATGTACAACTACAATTTATTTCGGTATAATATTCTAGACTACTTTCTATGTGGTCTCACTTTACTTAAAAAACCCAGGAATCTTATAAAAACACAGGGTGACTATAGCAGTATTTTAAACTAAATCATGCCCCAAAGCACTTTTATTAATAGAACCACTGTAGATAGGCAATGCGATTTTTCTAAACTCACCTGGAGTTTGTTTTGCTGGGTTGGCACTGTTTGCACACGTGCTGTTGCATTTGGTTGAGCTCAGTGGAGCACAAATTGAATTGTCTTTGTTCTTTTGGGAATTGTGTTCTTCTGCTGAAGGGAGAATATTTCTGTCCCACCACGGCTTCCTGAGTGTTCCAGGGCTTAGGAGACTGTGGTTTCCATTACTTACACTAGAGAGGAGCTGGAGAATGGGGATGCTATTTTGATTGGAATCTCTTGCTACTTGGGAGGTACTATTCTAGGTAGTGGTCTAGGTGTTTAACAAATATCATTTGGGGATTAACAGATGCACACTACTAAATATAAAACAGATAACCAACAAGGTCCTACTGTATAGCACAGGAAACTATACTCAATAGTTTGTAATAACATATAGTGGAAGAGAATCTGTAAAAGAATATATATATATAGGAATATATATTCTTATAAACAAAGAATATATACAAGAATATATATATATGTATAAGAATCTATGTATATTCCATATATATATTCCATATACATATATGCATATATATATAATTGGATCACTTTGCTGTACACCTGAAACTAACACAACATTGTAAATCAACTCTACTTCTAATAAAAAAAGGATAACATTTAATACACCCAGTCACCTTTTGAGAAAGGAGTGATTAGTATTCCCAGTTTACAGGCGTGTCAATCAGAGCATGGAGAAGTTAAATGAATTATCCAAGATGTGGATAGCTATTGGAAGGTGATCTGATGCCCAGCAGTCCCTGTCCTTAATCACCTCACTCCACTGCCTCTTACATGAGTGCATGCAAATTGGAAACCATGTGTTGGAAAATATAAGCCGATGCCTCTGGAGGACTGTTTACCTCTCTGGGTAGTTACTCCAGCCAAGTAGCCCTCGAAGAATGGCCTTGACAGATAAGATAAAAGGTGCCAAAAAGAGCTTGGATAGGACAGCAGTATGCTGTCACCTCTGATCCAAGGTGAGCAGGAAGGAACAGGGTGCCGTGACCTTGGTTGAGTTTAATCACTGGAATGTGGCCACAGCAAAGAAGGGAATTTCTGTATGGACTTCAGTGAGACTTTTTGTTTAATGGTCATAATAGCCAATATAGGAAACCCACTGCAAATAAAACTCTTTGCCTGTAAGGCAGAACTGGAATATCCCATAGGGTTACTACATAAAGCCTTGATATGCTGCAACCCAATTCGGCTTGTATTTTTATTCCCCACCTGTGTTCGTAGATGGGGAGACAAGTTCATTTCATATTCATTCTCACTGGATTCATGTGTAATAAACCTTACCCTCAGTTTATAGAATCTAATTCCAGGGACTGGAAAAAAAAAAAGCAGCAGAAAAGAGAACTGAACTAAAAGAGCAGTCCTAAGAGCTGGAAATGGATGCCCAGAGAGGCTAAGGGACTTGCTCAAGGTCATGCAGTCCATTAATGGCAGAGCTGGGGTGAGAATTCAGGTTTCCTGATTCTCTATTCAAGAGAACTGTATTATCTCGTATTATTTACCTTTCTGGATTGTTCTCTTTGCTGTTCATAGCACAGAAATCCCAACGGCAGAACACGTCATCTGTCTTTCAACATTTTCTGAAATCCATTCTGGAATGGGATGGAGCAGGACATAAGAAAATGCATTCATTCACACACACTTCATTGAATATTTCAATCTTTTAAATATTGCCATGTTTTTTTTTTTACTTATTTACTTTATTTATGGCTGTGTAGGGTCTTCGTTTCTGTGCGAGGGCTTTCTCTAGTTGTGGCAAGCGGGGGCCATTCCTCATCGCAGTGCGTGGGCCTCTCACTATCGCAGCCTCTCTTGTTGCAGAGCACAGGCTCCAGACGCGCAGGCTCAGTAGTTGTGGCTCAAGCGGCATGTCGGATCTTCCCAGACCAGTGCTCGAACCCATGTCCCCTGCATTGGCTGGCAGATTCTCAACCACTGTGCTACCAGGGAAGTCCCAAATATTGCCATGTTTTAATGTGAACTAGTTGAGATCATGACTCCAGGTCTCCCAGAGACAGGAAATCTGAGGGTAGATATCATTGTGAGTATATTTTTCTTATGTCACTTTTCCAGGCATGGAAGTACCTTTTACATGTTTAATTTATTTACTTTCTCTTATTATATATCATTGATCTGCTAATTAACTTGTGTTCCACTTAATAATAATGCTATTTTATTCTTATTTAAAGCAACTGATTTTTTTTTTTTTTTTTTTTTTTTTTTTTTTTTTTGCGTTATGCGGGCCTCTCACTGTTGTGGCCTCTCCCGTTGCGGAGCACAGGCTCCGGACGCGCAGGCTCAGCGGCCATGGCTCACTGGCCCAGCCGCTCCGTGGCATGTGGGATCTTCCCAGACCGGGGCACGAACCCGTGTCCCCTGCATCGGCAGGCGGACTCTCAACCACTGCGCCACCAGGGAAGCCCAAAAGCAACTGATATTTTAGTACCTGATAGTTTACAAAGCCTTTCTCCATGCATTATCTCTTTACATCTTCATAACAATCCTACTAAACACAAAGGACAGGAAGGGCTTCCCCGGTGGCGCAGTGGTTGAGAGTGCGCCTGCCGATGCAGGGGACGCGGGTTCGTGCCCGGGTCCGGGAAGATCCCACGTGCCACGGAGCGGCTGGGCCCGTGAGCCATGGCCGCTGAGCCTGCACGTCCGGAGCCTGTTCTCTGCAACGGGAGAGGCCACAACAGTGAGAGGCCCGCGTACCGCCAAAAAAAAAAAAAAAAAAAAATGGACAGGAAGACTCAATCTCCATTTTGCAAATTGAAAATCAAATTACAAAAGGATTATGTGTCACAGCTGATTAACAAGACTGGTTCACTTTACTCCTAGACCAGTGTTTAGGCTCAGCCTCTCCAGCTCTGGTTCTCTCCTGCAGTGAGTTTCAGAATCCTCTGGAAGGCTTGTTAAGCACCAGTGGCTGGGTTCCACCTTCAGAGATGGTGATTCAGTAAGTCTGGGGTGGGGTCCAAGAATCCTCATTGCTGACAGGTCCCCGGGCATGCTGATGCTGCTGGTCTGGGGACCACACGTTGAGAACCGCAGCTCCAGAGCTTTGTCAGAACATCTTTGAGCATTTGGCAGATAATCAGTCCCTCCTCTGCAACACTGACAGCCAAAAGGCTCCAAACACTAAACGTTTTTCCCTGAAGGTTGGTGCAGTCTCACTGGGCAGCAAAGCTCTACCTGAACTGAAGTGAGGCTATTTATAGTCTCTCTTTATCCCCTGGCGGGACAGTTCATACAGTTTGCTGCAGAAACATTAATATGTTGGATTACAGGGGGTGCCCCAGACCTTTCTCGGGGGTGTTCCACGGCAGACACATGGTAATTCCTTTTAGAATCTGAAATACCCTGAAATCCAAAACACATGTAGTGCCTAAGACTTCAGATAAGCGACTGTACATTTGTATTCACCTGACAAAATGGATTGTACTCTTTGCTTTTGATGTTGCAAAAATGCCATTTTTAGATAGCCCCAAAAGCCCTCACACTTGAACTCAATATGTACCCTTTGAGACATCTTTTTGGAAAGATGTTTCAAAAGCTTCTGTCCTTCAGCTGCAGAAAACTGCAGCCTGCTGATCTGTAAGAAAAAGGGTTGGGTAGTCCTTCCCCCAGTTACCTGGGCAAATCCCAAGGTCACGGTGATCTGAAATGGATATTTCCTAAAGCTTAATTACATTTAAATACGCCATCAATAAGAACATTCATGCTTTGGATCAGACTCCCTCTGAAGCTTTTATTTTCTGCCTGGGAATGAGATGCCGTTAAGGCTGCAGATTTGGGTGAGGAGGAAGAAGAAGAGAGCTCAGTCATTTTATTTAATAATGAGTCAGGCTGAGGTCATGAGACAATTATTCAAATCCCCGAAACCTCATTTCATTTAAATGAGAATGCTTCTTAGAGCTCTTATAAAATCATAAAAAGCATATTCATCAGGAAACGCTAACACGGATTGTAACTGGATTACATGAAATTGCCCGAACTAAAATGAGTTACAGAGCAAAAAATATTTTAAACCCTCACAATTCGTTTACCTGGAGCTTGGAATTTTGTGTTCTGTTCCCAGAATTGTTGAGGTTTGCTGCCACTGAACTGAGGTAGGTGTGGTCCCCTAGCTGTGCTTTCCAGAAGTGTCCCTCTCTCCTGGACGGTGCTGGACAGACTCAGAAGAGTTCATCATTTTCAGCGATTGATATTGTCAATCAGAAATCTTCCAGAGAGCACTGTGCTTGGAAGCAGTCAGCCTCTGCCTCCCAGGGGCAAAGAGGCTCTTTGCTGCCTATGTTTCTGGCCCAGCAGGGTTCAGGTCCCCATATGATAAGCAAACTTCCTCTGCCATCTTGGACACTTATTTCTCCCGGGGTTATAATTCTCATTCACCTGCCTTCTATTTTCTAGATCCATGTACACTCCTCTACTAGGGCCAGAACTAATTTGATTGATTAAACCTATCAAACTTATAAAGCTTATTTGTCCCCATTTGGCAACTGTACTCTAGGAGGTCTATTTTGTACGTTAGGCCACCTATTCAAACGATTTGATTCTATGAGCACTTTAGTTGCAGAACCTTCTAGATAGACCCAAAGTGTAATCTCTCCAATTTTCCAAAAAGAATAACTCTCCACTCTATCAACACTACAAAGCAATTAGTTGGCTGAATTTCTCCCAAAATATATATACCAGTTTTGTTCTTAAGAAACTTGTATTCTGGGTTCAGGAACAAGGTTTCAGATACCTGAGTTGAGCACTGTTTAGCAGGGCTGCTGCAGCCTTGATTTGTACACTCCAGAACCCCAGGGTATCCTGGACCATGTGAGTGACTGGTGCCCTGAGGCTTGTGCAGTGTACAACCTGCACAACCAAACGTGGCAGTTCTTTTTAGTGTTTCACACCTTACGAATAAAAATTCCAAGGAGACAGGACTCACTGGAGCATCATTGGGTCCATACGTCCCAAGATGTATGGGATTTACCTAAATCCCAGGTTTTGAATACTCCTGTAAAGCCTGCATTTCTGTCTGGACAGGATCACTAGCAGAAGACCAGATTTCAGGCTCCGGCGGTAGACCATGATAATCAGAACACCTGCCGTTGTTGTTTTGCACGGCTTAGGCCCTGGGCCAGATATTCATCAGCTTTGCTGCAGCTGTCAAAGCTGAGTGATGTTTGTTAAGTTGTCTTTCATCCCATTCCATTCCCTCTCTGTGTTTACTCACTCCAAAGAAGCCATTTATAAATGACCAGTCTTGACTGCTTATAAACAAGTCAGGAAACCCAGGGCATCTGGGGGGCACACCTCAGCCTCTCTGAACTGGCACTGTGGATATTAACAAATGAATGGCGGTCAGCTTAATTGCAAGAAATCAATCAGCATGTGTTTAGTTAGTGCCTACTGTGTGACGGATGCTGTGATTGATGCTGTGGGGATGCAGATAATCAGAGGGGCAGCTGACGTTTTCTGAGTTCTCATGCATTACCCGTGCGGGTGTCCTTTTAATCTTATAAGTTTATGAGGTCACTCTTTTTTTTTTTTTGCGGTACGTGGGCCTCTTACTGTTGTGGCCTCTCCCATTGCGGAGCACAGGCTCTGGACATGCAGGCTCAGGGGCCATGCCGCTAGGCTCAGGCCTAGCCGCTCCGCAGCATGTGGGATCTTCCCGGACTGGGGCACGAACCCATGTCCCCTGCATCGGCAGGCGGACTCTCAACCACTGAGCCACCAGGGAAGCCCTGTGAGGTCACTCTTAATATCTCTATTTTGTAGACGAGGAAAGTGAGGCATAGAGCAGATAGTGTAACCCAAGGTCATATAATTAATAAGTGGCCCCATGGGGGTTTGAACCCAAGGCTTTCTGACTCCAAATTTTGTGGTCTGAACCAGTATCCTCTACTGTTTTCCCCTCCCTGACCTCCCAGGCTGGTCAGGATATAGCCCCATCTTTATAACTCATACCATAACAGACTAATATGATTTTAGATAAAGTGACTGCAAATGCTTTATAACAAGCAGGAAGTAAGATCCTTATTTAGGCCAGCTACATAGTATTGATGGCGCAAATTGGGGATGACCTCAAGAGGCTCTCTGCCCCATTAGCTAACTTCTGCCAGAAGAAGACAGCTGGGCCCTGGGCTTTAATGGTCTTCTTCAGTCAGTTAACAATAAATAACTCTGTACACTGAGCCCCTCGTTCTTTGACTTGGGGCTACACTTCACAGCTGACTCACCCTGCTGGTTCCACTGGGAATTATGCTCCTCTGTTTGGTCATGTAAGAAAGCATTATGAGAGTTTTCCTACTGCCAGGATAGGGCACTGCTCACATCTGAATGTTTTCCAAGCTAAAGTCATTTCCACTAGGTTCTTTGGAAGAGATCTCCAGGGTCTTAATTAAGCCCTTGAACCAGTGCTTGGGGAGTAGCCAGTCTTGCATTTGAGCAGGCTGGTGACTTCGTCGGCACATTCCCCTGAGCATCCAGCGGAGAGAATGTGGTTCTACCTTCTTCTCATTTAGATGCCAGCCCTTGCCAGACACTTAGTCTGGGGCCTCCAGCCTATGAAACATGGCGCTATGACCTTGAAGAAAAAGCATTAGGGAAGATAGGCTGGAGGGTGTGGGCCCCCCCCCAACCCCCGCCTTGGTTATATTCTAAGTTCGGTCTTTGTTTCAAGTTAGAGTTCCAGAAAGCAATATTCTGGGACCATTTCTCCTCATGGAATTGCCTTTGCATTTCCCAAGTTGTTCTGAGACGCAGCCATATGAAAACCACGTCTTTGTTTCACAGTATTAATTGCCGTGGAAGACAGTATCCAGCTTGCCACCAAATGCCCTGCACAAATTTCCACACAAGCAGCTACTTTCGTAACTTAATGCCAAGGAGAAGAAACAAAGAAACAAAACTTTGCTTCTGTTGAAGATGTGGTCTGCTTCCTCCTTTCTGATAGGACCTTGTAACTATCATCTTTGCCTTTTAGCACAGAGGCACAGAGCCCATTCTCAGGGATGGCATCGATCCTCATGATCTGCTCCCTTCAACTTTTATGGTCTCAGTGCTCTAGTTTGATTTCATTATCAATACTCTACGTAGGTTTTAGAAAGAGGAGAGGAATAGATTTTTATAATTAAATATTTGCTGAGTGTCAGCTCTGCACGAAGCATTGTGTATTAGGGGGATGAGGGTGTGATCTTCAAGGGGGGTTGAATTTGACAAAGGATCACAGAGAATCATTATCTCATGAGCTCAAAAATAATGGCAGCCAACGCCAACTGCATCAAGTTCTTCTTTGGGGATGTAACCAGAAGGTTCCAGGGAGCAGGAAGGAAGAAGCATGAAATCACCTCTAAGTGGAATTGACACATATTCCGGGGAGCATGGTATTTGAGCTGGACACACTGAGAATGAAAAGGAATTTATAGATGAGAAGAAAGAAAGACATGGCAGACGGAACATGTAGGAGGTCCTAGAACAGAGGTTGGCAAACCGCAGCCCATCAGACAAATCTGCCCTACGACCTGTTTATGTAGGGTCCTGGTGCTAATTTACATTTTTAAGCGATTGAAAAAATAAAAAGAAGAAGTGTATTTTCATAACGTGAAAATTGTATGAAACTTAAATTTCCATTTCCATCAATGAAGTTTTAGCAGCACAGGCACACCCATTATTTTACATATTGTCTGCTGACTTTTGCACTAGTACGGCCGCAGGGGTGAGTGGTTTTGACAGTGACTGAATGGCCTGCAAAGCCTAAAATATTTACTCTGGTCTTTGATGGAAAAAGTTTGTGATCCCTGATGAAGGAGTGTAAATAGCGGGTGTTGTTTTCTTAGAATGGCAAATTGGCTAATGAAGTTGGTGCCTGGGGCAGAGACTATGCCAGAAAGGTAAACAGAGGCCAAGGTGAAGGTTTTGAAAGGTGTGTCTTCAGAACTTTAGTTCATAAGTCATGGGTCTCTATTGAAGGATTCCAAATTGGGGAAAGATACGAACCTGGGGAACGATATAATATCTGAGTTTGGGAAGAAACCCCTACAGGCCGAGAGCGGGCAGGATTGAAGGAGGTGGTCAAGTTTAAGTGATACGTGTGGGAAGAGTATTAGGGCCATTTGTATTTTCCAAATAACCACGTGGTGATATTCATGGAATCTCATGAGTTGAACTTTAAACTGTGCGTAACAGAAGTAGAATTATTTTTTCCTTGCTAGCAAAGGGGTTTTCTTTCATCTTTCTGTGACTGAGCCACTTGAAAAACATGCATTGCATTTCTATGGCTTCCAAATTGCACTCTTACAAATATGGTTTGGTAAGGAAAAGTGCTGGACTGTGTCAGGCAAACGGAGACATGATGAATTGATGCATTTAGGTTTAAAATAGGAAGAGTGACATTTTCTCACTGTTTTATTTAGTTTCATTGTCAAAATGTAGGCTTTCTTAAAAGCGTTAAACCTGTGGAATCTAGAAATCACTTAAAAGTATCTAATTCTAGATTCATAGGACTGAAGATGGTGGTGAGTGTTATAGTCTATCAGCCTCGTATTTTACCCATTCATTTGTACAAGTATCAAGCATCACTATATATATTTGTTTGTTTATTTATAGTAGGCTCTTTGGAATACTAAAAAATATTTTAAAAAAATTCTATTTAAGAGTTGAGTGATACCTACAAAATGTTAAAATAATTGTATAAGATAAAATATGATCAGGCACCATAGGAATTAAAAGGAGGGGGCAACTGGGGAGGGCTGAGATAGATTCCAGGACGATGTTTAGCATGAAAAGCCAGGGGAAAATGCTGTGGGAGAGGGCAGAGCAGATGAAAAATAAAAGGGGTTTTGATGTAACAGGCACTGGAGGAGCTTTGGCAGGTTTTAGGGTGGTCACATAGCCAGTAATTTAGTAAATGTGTTCTATGTACTAAGCACTTTGTTACACCATGGAGAAATCAGGATGCATAAGACATCACCCCTGCCTTCAAGGAGCTCACAGTCTCCTGGGGGGACAAACAATGAAATGACTACAACATATCTTGAGTTCTGTGATGCAGGCAGCGTCAATGGGCTGGGTTGGCGTGGTGGAAATAGAGTTTTAGGGATGTTGCTGTGACAGCATCTGTTGGCTGGAACATCAGGGGATAGACTTCACCTGAAGTATCCAAGACAGGTGTGGGGTTGGTTCTAAGGGGAGGAAAGAGAGGAGACAGGGGAAGAGGAGGGGTTGGGTTGGGGTGGGGTGGGGAGGGAGGGAAACAGACAGAGACTGACTCGTCTTCTATCTTCTCATACATCAAGTCTAGGTCAACAGCTTCTACCTTGAGACTCTGTTATGTTTGCTGCTGTTTTTAGGTACCCCTGTCTCCATTGTTTGTGTTTTACTAGAAATGTGAAGTACAGTATTACCATCTTTGATTAGTCATTAAGATAAGGAAAAATATGGGGACAAATGCAGTGATACATTTTCCCTTGCTTAAGGACTAGTTCTCACTGTATGAAAAACAAAATACCAACCTAACAAAATCAGGAGATTTTCAGGTGTTATGTCCCTTGACCCTATAGCTTCAGTTTAGTTACCTGCCAACAACCCAACTGCCTGTCACACGACAGAACTAAATTCGCAGTGATTTCTTAGGAACTCAAAGAAAGCAGTTTTCATGAAATAACACTGAATTGTCTGCTGACCTCCCTGCAGCTCACCACTAGGGTTGTGTCCGTGACTGATGACGTCCAGAGTGAACAATGGCCTAACAGTGGGAGACCTGGATGCTGACGCCAGCTCCTCGATTCTCCAGGCACGTGATGGGAGACAATGAGCCCTCTCTCTGGGACTCATTTTTTTAATGACCTCAGTGACTCTAACGTGTCTTCCAGATCTGAAATACCACTTTGTTTTTATTTTTCTTGTAAGCTCAGGACACTTATCTTGCAGTACCCTTGGGGCAAATGTTATTTTCCTTATTTTACAAATGGAACACCTAGACTTCCAATAGTTACAGGACCCAGTAGGATATTAAAGCTACAAGTAGCTCTTCCTCTGACAGCTGGTGGTTGGCCTGGCTTTTGAGGAGTTGTCTTCATGGTTGGCCAACGACCAAGGAAAGTCTTGGGTAGGCTTTGCTCCCAAACTGGAAGGGCTCCACCTGTAAGTGTGACCAGACCAAATCCTTTTCCTCATTTTCCAAATGCCAATATCCAAGAACAATTGACAAGGGCGCTTTCTGAATTGATCGTATCTCAAATGATTCCGAGCACTTTGCAACGTATAGAATGATGACGCCTAGAAAGCCTGCCTAGGAAAAGGAATCCTTTAGGATTTCTGACTTTACAGGACAATTGGCAGGAAAATAAGAAGAGTCTGATGTGGTCTTGGTTTATATCCACTTTAGTATGAGAGCTGCAGAGTGACATGCTTGTTTAACATTGGGCAATGTGCTTCATCTCCAGGCTTCAATGTCCTAGTCTGCAAATTGGTGAAATACTACCTCGCTCAGAATTGTTGTAATGTTGAAATTATATAATGAAATGTATTTGAATGTACAGCACAGAGCCTGGTACAAATGATGTGCTCAATAAATACTAGTTGCTGCTGTTGTGGTGATGACCCCTTGGTTCCATCCCATCTGTTTTGCATCTTCGGTCCCAGTTGACTGCTAAGAAATATGATTACTGTAATCATGCACTACTCTTCAGCACTATCTTTTGCATGAATAATAAGAAACACCCTTGGGCATGCTGTCTGGGAGAGAATTCTGCCTTTGGTTATATTCCATATAGTTCCTGTAAGTTAATTTTCAGCTAGAGTTGGAAGAGGTCTCTGTGGTTACCTAGTCCACCTGGTTCCGGGCCACGCATATGATGGTTCAGTACATTTGGTTTCTATTCAACACATGTTCATTGAACCTCTATGCTCTGTTCTCTATTTATGAAATTCAACCGATCAAAACTAGATCTCGATGATAGATGAAAATGTTACTTACACAGGGACATGCAGTCCTAAAATGCGGAGCTTTGCACGTGACAACTCTGTTGGGTGTTAGTTATCCACCACCCACTCTCCTTTTCCTCCTAAGAAAACCGCATTTTCTCAGGCATAGCCACTGTTCCCACAGTCAACCTAGGTGGCTAAGGAGAAGCTGACTCCATCTTGACCTCCATCCAAAGTCTGATGAGTTTAAGAGCAAGCCCATCCCGATTGGCAGTGATTGGTTCACTAACAGACATCCAGGGCTCAAGATATGTCAACAAAACAATCTACATGTTGTTTAAACCAATTTGAGTTGGGTTTTCTGTGGTTTGGAGTCAAAAGTATTCTGACCCATCCACTTAGTATGAATCAATTCTGTTTGGAGATATTAGAGTCTCTGACTTAGCTTTTTTATTGTTATTTTATTTATTTTTTTGGCTGTGCTGCGTGGCATGCAGGATCTTAGCTCCCCGACCAGGGATCGAACCCGTGCCCCCTGCAGTGAAAGCATGGAGTCCTAACCACTGGATTGCCAGGAAATTCCCTGACTTAGCTTTTTTATTCCTTTTGCAAGTTGCCCTCAATGCTGAGTGGTGATTTGCTGACCTGTAGAACTGGCCTAGAGATGGCATGGGATAGACTGACTAAAGCCCATTACAAAGTCACAGGCAAGGCCAAGAGACTGGTGCTTATATTTCAGAAGTGTCACATGATAGTTATTAACTGATATAACATACAATCTTATATAATTTAAGATAAGGAGTAGAAAAAAATTGTATAATTTGTTGATAGGGAATTCTTCTGCTCCTCCATACCTTTCTCCTTAATTACCCCTGAGGAGGTAGGATGACATACCTGATTGGTAGATCTGGGGGGAAAAATGGGAAATGCTTAGCTTAGCTCGTCTTTTCTTCTCTCTCTTGGGATTGGGCATGCCCAGAGGAAGCAGGAATTCTCTTCTATCCTCCGTGTTGTGAGCCTTACCTGGACACACACACTCATTGTGGAAAAGTCTGCCCTGGCACAGCTTTGCTTGTGATTGATGAGGAAGTCTGGCCAGCCCCATGTTACTCTTACTAAGTTACTTAGCTTACACTCAGCCAGCCTCGGTGATTAATAAGAGTGGTATTTTGGCCACCATCTTTACTTGCTTATTTTGTTCCCCAAATTGTTTAGAACCAAGGTTATTTTTTTTTGGACACGCAACAGAGTTGATTCTCATGATGAATAGAGACTGGTCAGAAATCACTGCCTAGGGTAAAAACACTGGAAGAATCATGCCTCATTAATTAAAATGGTAGAGCTGGATCCAGCTTGCTTATTTCCTTTTTCACCTTTAGTTAAAATGAGTTCTTAGCCATTTGAGAAGCTGATGCTTAAAGTTACAGACCCTCTCCCCAGAAAAAGGCACAAATACAATTTTTATACAATGTCGGGGTATGCATGTATCCCCCCCAAATCTACCCTGGGACCCTTGTGTGTCCATGCATCTCAGGTTAAGACTCCTGAGTTAAGTCCTCAGAAGATAGCTCACTGAGCAGTGGGTTTAAATTGAAAAAGAAAGAAGCCTGGGGAAAAAAAATGAGTGTGACACTGCAGGTGACTTGTAGTGGTACCTGGGAAAGCACATCCAATGTAGAGAGTGAACTATGTGTTGGAGCTGGATACTGACTGAGTGACAGAAACACCTAGAAGGTTTAAACAAAGAGACTTTAATGAAAAGTTTCCCCATTGAAGAGTATTAGGATAACTAACTGGGGGGTTGAGGTACTCAGAGGCTGGCAATGGTGGGGAGGTGTTGCCACCTTCAGGGTCATAGGAACAAGGAGAAGAAATATTATTACTAGGCCTAGCAAGAGCTCAAATAGTTTGCCAGGGGGAAGTGGTGTCACACAAGAATGCAAACATGGCCCCCAACTCTTTCTCTCGCTGACCCCTGATCTCCTGCTGGGGCCTCTCCCATTGGCCAACCTCAACTGGAAGCCAGGAGATAAGGGAGCTGGGGGGATGCATTCCATGGGGGCAGCTTCCTGGGCACAAAGCAAGGCCAAGAAGAGTAGAGAAGGAATACAGGAGGCAAAGAGAGAATAACCAAGGTAGAGCAACAGCCAAAACTAAAGAGACCGGCAAGGTTAGGAGTCTGAGTAATGCACATGGGTGCTGGGGAGGCACTGACCGGGCCTTGGTCACTGTATGTAGACTAGGATTGTGCTGAGGACCATGTCCAGGAGGAAGGTCATCTGAGTGTAGAAGAACAAACCCCCAAGAGGCCCTTTACAGAAAAAAATTTACCCACCTCTGCTCTAGACTGAAGATAAACAACTCAAATTATCAATCTGGATACTATATGCAGTTCAGAGCAGAGAATAGAGGAAAGTTTCCTGGAGCTAGTTGAGTCTGAAGAGAAATTGAGGAGAATACAAAAGCCAAGATACATTTATTTTTAATTATCATTTGCCTCATACGTTCATTTCAAAATGCTAGGATTAATTGACAGCTATGCAAGCAAACATTAGAAATTAGAACATACACAGAAAATAGTAGAAGAAAAACATTATCAGCCTACATGTAGTTTATTTTTATCATCTTATAATCTGAGATTATGTGTATTTCAAGAGTAAGAAAAATTAAATCAGCAAGAGAAATCCCCATACTTAGTTTAAAAGATATGTCAACTAGATCATCTGTTACTGTTGATAAGAGATTCATCAGTATGAAAAAAAAAATGAAAGAATGACTCTCTATCTTGACTGAAAATAATGGGTCAGAATAATGAAATGATTTAACCTGATCTTGAACTGACATTTCAAATTCATCATAACCCGCCAAGCCTTTGAAGTTCCACAGTGACAGCATTTTAACACTGGGGCTTTCAAGAGCTTTCTAAATAGGTCAGCATCTCATGTAATCTTCAGGCTGTCACTAGATATTTAGGATATTTGTTGGGAAGAGCAGGTGTTCTTTTGAACTTTCTCCTTTAAAAAAATAACCACAATAATTCCATCCAATGGTGTGCTTTGACAAGTCTAGAGTATCAATGCCTTGTGAAGAAAAATAACCAAATAAAATGCACACAGGATAGTATATCAGTAAGACTTTTCCATTCTTAAGCCATTCCTTAAACTGTATCAGTAATAATTTACATGTTGAGATGGTGACTTCTTTCCAGCTGAGCCTCCCTTGTGTTATAAACACAAGTCCCCTTGCATGTTGCATTTAAATTTGCAAGTAATTCTATAAAGGCTGGACAATCAGCCAGGATAGATATGTCCAAGGTAATTAAAAATAAAAGAGAAACTCTTGTAGGAGGTGAGGAGGTGGGCTACAAAGAAGGAATTGAATAGAAATGGGGGAGGTAGAGGCTGGCCAATTGTCTTTGGGATTTCCGCCTGGAGGGACCTGAAAGAAATGACCTCTTCCCAGCCTGTCAGGAAGAGATCTGGATACTTTAGGATCCTGGGTTTTAGGATTTTTGCCTGGGCAACCATTTGGAAAGGTTTTGACCTTCTCAGAGTTCAGAAGATGTGAAAGTGAGACTTATTTCAAGCAGAATGAAAGTCAAGGTAGCAGGAAAGGAAACCAGGCTTCTTGAGGCAGCAACCAAAGCAGCTGAGCAGGAACCACACTGTTGATTCTGTGGCCCTGGGAAATAGTCATTACAGTCGTAGGCTGTAGAGTCTAAGGACCCATGTCCAACTCCTAGCCTGATCATTCCAGCTGTATAATCTTGAGTAAATTCCCTAAGCTTTTCTGTACCTCATTTCCTCATCCTTAAACTGGGGACAATAAAGTACCCACCTAAGAGAGTTGTTCTGAAAGTTAAGTAAGAATGCAAGAAGAACACCTAACGTAATGCCTGACTCTGAGAAAGTCACCAATGGTGGGAGCTGGTATTATTTAAAACATGCCTATAATAACCTACACTCTCGAATTCCTTTAACTGTTGTCAACTGGTTATTTTCTCATCCAGCAACTGGCTAAGTGAGCTTTATCTGATGATTCATGATTACGGAAGGGAAAGGAAGAACAAAGAAATATATGGAGCTGAAAGTAGAGAATTTAAACCTGTAAAATATCTTAAGTTCTTAGAGAAGGAAGTAGAAGGGAGACCATTAGATGAAATTGACAGTTTCCTATTGAGGGTCCCAGTATTTTTTCATATGCCTTATAGTAAAAATGAAAGAAATGCCCAAGATTCTTATTCATATTGAGATAAACCATTAAGACTGGTCTGGTGGATTTGCTGGTAGGGCAGGCAACCTGTAAGCAAACATTTGCATGAGTCCATCTGGATGGGAGGAAGGTGCCTTCTGGGAAAAGATAGGAAGGGTGGCCTCCCTGCTATGGTGACTGTCACCAGCTCAGCACTGGCCACTCAACTACAGACACTGAAGAAGCTGTTTTTATGAAGAGTGTTCCACTAAACACACACACACACACACAGAGGCAGTGCTTAAGGAGAGGGATCTTCTCATTTTATTCAACATTCAACCAGTACTAACTGGGCATCTATTATGTGCTTAGCTGGGCATGTAGTAGCCCAGAACAAAACAAAAACTCCTGCCTTCAAGTAGATTATTTGCTAATGGAGGAAGTCAGTGTAGGGGAGGAAAAAAATATTCCTCTACTTTTCTGAGTTCTTGGCTGAGACCCCTGTAATAAAAGACAGATTAACAAGAGAAAATCACTTTTAAATTGAGAAAGACAAACAGAAGTTCCTTAACATGTATACCTCATGTATACAGGAGAAATGATAAACTCTCTGAGACCACCCAAGCCACCACCTTAAACAGCATCTTAGGCTAAAGACAGAGGTAGGACTGGGCTGACTGATTATGGAGGTTACCAGGAAAAGCACAGTAAAAAAGGCTGAGGTTGTGATGCAGATTTAAGTCAGTGCCTTCTCCATTGATTAGATTTTCTTGTCATTTAGAGTCATCCTGGTCCAGAGAGGGAGACACTTATAAATGGAGATTTCCTTTATTAATGTAAATTTCCTTTACAAAAGGATAACCTCTACTCTGTTTGCAGAGATTCTCCCATGTCTGCTATTTCTCAAAACACAGTCAGCTCAAAAGTAATCCTTACACCAGAGAGACATATTTTGGGGTGGTATATTCTGCTCATCAGACAAGAAATAAGATAATTAAAATATGTACTGTGTTAGACTGATAAATGGAAAAAAAAAAAGCAGGACGGAGTGATAGGAAGTGACAATTTGGGATAAGGGTTGCAATTTTAGGAAGGATGGCCAGGGAAAGCTTCACTGAGAAGGTGACACTTGAGCAAAACCTGAAGGAGATGAGGGAACAGTGCATGTGAGTACCTGGAGAAAGAGTGGTCCATGCAGAGGGAACAAGCTCGCATGTGCCTGCCAGGTTCAAAGAACAGAAAGAGGCTGGTGTGCCTGTAGCAGAGTAAGCAAGATGAAGAATGATATGAGATGAGGCCATTTCTTCCTAGAACCTAGGACCACCAAGGACTCCAGAGGACATCGGGCCTCCCTGGCCCCTGAAGATTAGTCGTTTGGGGGGCTGTTGGTGATAGCACCCCTGGCAGGAGCATCAGAACCCCAAGCTGTGTATCAGCCACAGGGGCTGCAGTGAGAAGGTCTCAAAGCACATATCAGACAGCAGGTGCCCTCCAGCTGAGCCCGAGGAAAAGAGAAAGCATGCAGCATGGTGCAGAGCCAAAGGGGCAGTTTGGGGAGACAACCCTTAAGGTCTCAAGCCAGATTGGGTGTGTTATGGAACCAAACTTGGGGTCTGCTTGCCTGCACCCTGTGCAGCAAAGCCAATCTACTGACGCCAGGTTGTGGTGAAGGAAAGTACAGTGTGTATTTGCAGGGCCCCAAGCAAGGAGAATGGGCAGCTTGTGCTCAAAAGACCTGAATTCTCTTCTCCAATGGCTTTCAGGGAAGAGTTTTTAAAGGCAACCTTTGGGGTGCAGGCTGCAGAGTATATGACTTTCTTCTGATTGGTTGGTGGTGAGCTAACAAGGTGATTTTCTAGAAATCTTAATCATCAACCTTCTGATTCCAACCAGTTTGGGGTGTATGTGCTTGTGCTCATCATGTAGTCGCCATTATCCATCTGGCTGGGTAGGAGTCGGGGGCGGGTCTTAGTTTCTGCAGAACAACTCAAAGATACGTGTCAGATTGTTATGTGTATCCCTTGAGGAGGAGGTAGGCCTCTGTTTTATCTCTGAACTATTGTCATTACTGTACTTTTCTTGCTTAACTGCTTTTCCTTTGTTTCTGCATTCTGTCACTTCCCTAATTAGGAACTACTTGTATCTGCTCTTTGGAACTCAGGGAAG
The DNA here is from genome assembly GCF_025265405.1 of Mesoplodon densirostris. Lineage (NCBI taxonomy): Eukaryota > Metazoa > Chordata > Mammalia > Artiodactyla > Ziphiidae > Mesoplodon > Mesoplodon densirostris. Next base: position 29,586,966 of record NC_082670.1, read on the forward strand.
GCCTAGGAGACTAAAGCCTTTTTCCTGCAAACAAGGAAACAGGGAAATGCAGGGGCTTTTGTACTCGGGAGGGCCCCACGGGGTCCTGCTCAGTTTCAGGTGAGGCCAAGCAGGCAGCTCAAGTCCCAGGTAAGCCATGGAAACAAGAGTTGGTGGCATTTCTGTTACTCGGTTACCTGGTTACTTACCTGTTACCGAAAGGCTAGTGAGTGTTGGAGAACCTGGAGTTATATCGGATTCTGCAATTCACTGCTAACCCTCCATATTCACTTAAAGATCAGTGCACATTTCCAGGCTTTTCCTCTTTCTTTACCTGTGCACTCTTGGAAGTGATGTTGAAGGGCCAGGCCAGTTGTGGGTTTGTATCTAACTGCACAATAAAATCCAAGAGGAAATTTACATTGTGGAAATGTGATCTGCTTTTTCAGGTCACACCCTTGTTCTCCTCTCCTCCTTTCTTTTTTTTTGTCTATGAATTTCAGCTTAGTTTCTTCTTTCCTGTTTATGTCTTTAGAATTTTCTTTTTACTTCTCACTGTTTTTTACTTACTATCTTAGTTTCTTATTGAGTATAATTTAGCTTTCTTTGGTTTTAAAGAAAAATGTGTTTCTAAACTGAAATTCATTTAATTGGAAAATTGTAAGGTTAGAAATGATGTGTTTCTCTTCAAAGTCCTAAAGTACCATACGTGATACTGCAGCCTGTGCTCAGCTAAGTTATATGATGCACACGTGGCAGAACCTTGAAATACACTTATGATACACACAGGAAAAGAAAACCAAATGAAACAGTACATTCAGACACTGGTAGTATTCTTCATCATAAAAGTAAATGATGAATTCTCCACTTCTGCTTAGGAAGAGGTGATGGTCTTCATAGTAATTTGAGTTTCCTACTAATTCCCATTTTATGCTACTGGATTTCTTTTTCTTAGAGAATCAATTATTATGTTCTTTCAAAAGGCATAATTATCATTGCACCCCATTGAATAGGAGGCCAACTCCTTAAAGTGTCTATTTTTAAAATTAGCTTAATAATTTCTGCATCACACAATACAAAAACCAGATATAATAAATGATTGTTCAAAATCTGCATCTCATCAGGGCCTCCTGCCCTGACGGAGGAACAATAGGCTAAAGCAGGCCCCACTGGTTTATCCATGGGTCTGCATGAGAGCAGGATGCTGTGGGTACATTTTGGCATAAAGAACTGTATTTTTTTCATTAACAATGAAAATGCGTACAAAGGAAAGAATTCCTGCAAAGTAACTCGTCTTCTCTCTGTGATCAGTAAGAAAATATCAACTGGGTCTATGTGTCTCATCATCATGCCTTTCCTTAGGTTATTTGGACTTTCCCTCTGGAATCCAAGTTACAGTTAGATAGGGAACAAATACAAAATGAAAATACAGAATTGTGACATAATCAAATTGCTAGTGTAGTGCAGGCTCTAATAAAGGAAACAGCCTCCTGCAGATGAGTTTGTGGTGATGTAAGGTTACCGCATCTTTAAGGATTTATGTGGTTCATCATCCCATTGATTAACATTTCTTTATGGTGAATGTTCAATTTACCTTATAAGGAAGGGGAGCTCCTACAGCCTTTATGATCTGCAGAAACTGTTAGTTGATACATTTTCTCTAAAATAAATCTGCGTTGCTGGGAGTCACTCCTTTTGAGCAGGAAAAAAAATTATTAATAACTTTTTCCCATTTAAGTATAAAACCTTTCATCACTTAGGTTCCTAAAATGGTGTGATGCATTCATGGCCTCTCTATTGTCATTACCCTAAGTTAGATTTATGGTAAACATCACTTCTCAATCATGGTGCTGTTTGATATCAGACCTCAGAATCTTTCTCAACACACCAGTCCATATGAATTCATCAGAGTCGGTTTGTGAGATCAAACATTTTTCAAATTCTAAGACTTGAATAAATATGTAAATTTCACATCCCTTTTTTAATTGATACTTTTCTCTGTCTCTTAAAACTTTATCTCTGCTGAAATCCCCAAACCATAATGATAGATGTTGGAAAAGTTCAGATAAAAATATGTAAGTTCTCACTATCTAATCCAGCTGAAGAAAAATGACCATGGGATTACCATAACCCCTCTTTGGGCACCAACAATATCACCAGTCTTTCTAATCTCTGAAATAAAACCTTTAGCAGCAGGGAGTCCATAATGACAAACAATCTCCTGACATCATGTCTGCCAAGAAAATTCAAACTAATCCAAATGTCAACAAATCTAGGTGTCAGTTCACCTCAGGGAAAATCAGCACCTTGTTCTTGAAGAAAGCATGCTATAAAAAGTCTTAATTTACCAAACTTAAAAAAAGATCCTCCTCTTTCTTTAGGCAGACATGTGATTTTGTTTAACTATAATCTAGACTTATGTTCAGGCTCCTTGGTAAATTCAAAAGCCCAAGGCAACATCAATGTAACTTCTAAATGGCTTGTCCAATCGTTATTTCAGATCATAACAATACTCAAACTCAAACAGTACTTAAACTAGTTTTTACTTAAAAAAAAAGTTTGATTCGATTTTTTTTACCTTTCTTCTGGACTTGTGACATAATAGAAACTCAAATGTGAATTTCAAGTCAGGGTAGCCTAGATGAAAGCTGGATAGCCCTCTATTTCTTAATTAAAAATCCAGCTTGTCAAATAGCTCCCTATTCTTTTATATTCCTACAGACTCTGCCCATGTCTGGCTATACACCCTTGGCTTCTTGCCCACAGAGATTTCAGCTTATTTCGCTTTGATTTCCAGTCTCATTACAAGCAGCTCTATTTTCTCTTGCCCTTCCCCCAGGATAGCTCTCTGTGTCATTTCTTATATGCTGGACCTGCTGTGCACCAAATAGATTTCCACTTTACCCTGTCAGGGCTGCAGTCCATATGGAAATTCTGGAAAATACCGGCATTGGTTTGGAGCAAGATCGAGCCTAAAACCACTTTGTGATTTAAGGAACATCCAGAGGCTTTGACATCAAACCCTACTGCTGTATATAGATCGATCATTTTTCTGAAAATCCAAGTCAAGTTTTACACATACATGGGGGCAGGGGCAAGGCCTGTTATTATGTCTTCACTCTTCAAACACCCTTGTACAAAATTAATGACAAATTTAAAACATACATCAGAACCATATATAAGAATGTGCTTCTCCCTCTATTATCAATGGGTAAGCCACTTTTCTGGATCCTTCCCCAGTGTAGCAAAGTGAGAGTTCTTTAGGTTGAACCAATACAGATTTTCATGCATCTGCCTATTTGGTACCAAACAGACAGTTGATTGATGATTTAAAAGCAAAATATTAACCAATCGGTTTTGTATCTTGGAAGCCCAGCCTCTGCTTTTGTTTATCCTCCATTTCTTAGACCAATGATGTCTTCCTCAAAGTAGTTCTTTGGGAAGATTTTTGTCCCCCTCTTTTGTTTATGTAAAGCTCTCTTTAAACCCACGTCTCCTAAGACCTTGATATGAAAAGCGTGGTTCATGGACCAGCAGCACTGCATCACCTGGAGGCTGGTTTGAAAATACAGAATCATAGACCCCACCCTAGAATCTGCATTTTTACCAAGATTCCACACCCCACCCCCAGGATTCTTATCACATTGAGGTTTGAGAAGCACTAGATGAGGACTGGCCAGCAATTTTCCAGAGCCTCTGGTGGGTGAAACAAAGAGATAGGATATATGTGGAGTGGAGGCCAAGAGATACAGCGGAAAGGGCTTGGGCTTTTGAGTCAGACATGCCCAGATTCAAATCTCGGCTCTTGTTCATTTGTACCCTCCTTTTTTAGATTCTGCATATAAGTGATATCATATGAGATTTGTCTTTTTGTGTCTGACTTAGTTCACTCAGTATGACAACCTCTAGGTCCATCCATGTTGGACCATCCCTGTTCCAAGTGGCACAGGGAACTCTACTCAATACTCTGTAATGACCTATATGGGAAAAGAATCTTAAAAAAAAAAAAAGAGTGGATATAGGTATACGTATAACTGATTCACTTTGCTGTACATCTGAATCTAACACAACACTATAAATCAATGAGACTCCAATAAAAAATTTTTTAAAAATCTTGGCTCTTGTTCCTGGGAGATCTGGGAACTCAGACAAATGATTTGTGATCTCTGAGCCTTGGCTCTAGCATCTGTATTTTGTAACTTCTATTATCAAACTATTTTTTGATAAGAATGAAATAAGATGCATTCACGCAAACAGGATACACTCACCCTCAGCTGATGCTGAATATATGTTGGTCTCATCTTCCATCCCCTGTCATGTGCCTTTTCCCCATTCTTGATAGTTTTATCTTTTGAGCATCTCCAATTATTCAGAGCAATGATTATGCACTTTTTATGTGTTGGGCCCAGCTTGAATATATCTCAATATATGTATCCAGAATATAAGATCATAAATAACCCAATTCATCAAATATGAATAGTTGGAAGATTGTAAGCAAATACACTGAAGAATTCTGACAGAATGAAATTATTGATTAAATCAGCACATGCTCCTACATTCTACCTTCCTGTGATTAGACTGACAAACATCTCTAGGCTCTGGGACAAATGTTGGTGAAGATGAAGTATGTCTTCACTATCTTCTCACTTCTCAGCCTATCATCTTCTTTGCATTTTAGTGCCCAATTAGTGTCTCTGTATCACATCAACCTTAACCATTCAGAAGCTGCCTGTACGGCTGATCCTCGCAGCCCTGTGCAATTTTTTCTCCAACAAAAGTTACTTGTCCTGGGTTCTGTTCTCTGTGCTGTTGAAGCTGGGTGTCCATTCTATTTTAGAGGAGTGGTTTCCAAAATGTGACCCCTGGACCAGCAGTAGCATCACTTGAGAACTTGTTAGAAATGCAAATTCTTGCGTCCTATCCTAGAACTAATGAATCAGAACCTCTGGGGGTGGAACCCAGAAATCTGTGTTTTTCCAGGTTCTCCATGTGATTCTAACGTGCTCAGTTTGGGGAACCAGCTGCATTAGAAAGAGCTATAGAATTCTAGAAGGGGAAGGAACTGTAGAACTGTAAACAGAGCAGGATTTCCCAGCTATAATGGTCCCCTAGTCAGCACCTAGCTGAGTGATTCTCCACTCTGGCTGCGTGTTGGAATCATCTAGCAGCTTTAAACAATACTAACTGCTTGGATTCACCCCGATGATTCTGATTTAATTGGCCTGGAGTGTAGCCGGGATGCTGGGATTCTGTTTAATCTCCTAGGTGATTCTCCTGTACAGCCTGGGCTGGGAACCATTGGTGGAGACCGCTGCTGACAGTGGGTTCAAATCACCTGGGGTTGGGGGGGTGTGTGTCTAACACACCTATTATACCTGGGCCCTACCCTAGAGCAATTGAAACCAAATGTCGTGGGGCCTGTACATTTGCTGGTTGTAAAACAGCCTCTTCCCTGATACACAGAGGAGGTTGAGAATCACTCATCAAGTTTAATGCATTGATTTATAGATGAGGAAATGTGAAAAACTCCTCCCCCAAATTCCATGCTCAGGGGTCAGTGTCTTCTAATGTGCCGCTGCTCTGGGTACTCCCATTCTAGCTGAGGGGCTCTCGGTTGAGGCTAGAGAGGAAGGCCAGTGATGGGACAATCCCAGGTCTTTTGATCTGCCCTTAGAGATCCTGGGGGCCTGGGGCTTCCCCCCATCTAATGGGGGGTGTCTTCCTTTCCTCCCCCATTAGCCTTGCTTCAAACAAGCTGCCACAGAGAGCCCTTCTGAAGTTTGCTCATGGCAGTGAGTAGGCTGCAACCCAAAACACACAGTATGATCATTATGGAAGCCTATTTTTCTTTGACTTGATAAATTCTGTTTTACCCCATAGGATTTACAAAAGTAGGGGAAGGGATTTCTGCAGCAGGGTCTAATATGGCTTTCAAATGCCACAACCATCATTCCTAGGACCACAAGAGTGCTTTTGCCTAGATAAATGTCATCCTAGTCCTAGGGCATCACCAGGATTACAACGTTATTGAATTTTCCGTCTGTCCCTCTGATTTGCATGTTGTAAAAATAAACTAAAGATTTTATCCAAAAATTAGTTCTGGGGTGACAGGATAGATTTTTCCAGTTCATATTAAGCTGATGCCTTCTCTGGTGAGGGAAAGGAAAGATAATATCTTGGCCGGGAGTCGGAAGTGACTCCAAGACCTCCCCTGAGTCTCTTCCTGCCCTCAACAAGGTGAAGACTAAACTACTTTAAACACTTGTCCTGTCCTAGCCTCTTCTTTAGGTTGCCTGTGTTTCCCGAGCGATCTGCAATTCCTGTTGCTAACACCTGCCTGAAGTTTGGTACCCTAGTTAAGAAGTCCTTGTGAACAATTAAAAACATCTTAGCCTCAACACGTACTTAGCTGTGTGACCTTGAACGTGTCAACCTCTCTGGGCTTCTGCAACCATATCTCTACACCAGGGAGAACATGAGCACTGCCATCATAGGGTTCCTGAGAGGATTAAATAGTTAATATGGGTTTTAAAGCATTCAGTGCCTGGCACGCAATAAGCAATATTCATGAGTGTTTTATGTTTTAGTCCCATTATATATTTACAATCACTAACAGAAATATCACTCACCAGTAAGTAACTCCTTAACTAAGGCCTAGTTTCTTCCATTCTGTAAATTGTATCTTGGTGACTCTTTTATGAACCATCTCCAAATTTCCACATGAATTTTAAAGGCATAACCAGAGAGAGTCTGATTAATGTGTCTTCTGCTGGGAAGCCTCAGATGTAGCCTTCTGAACTCTGTTTAGTTGCCAGCAGTTTGTCTTTAGCTAGGATGACCAATCATCTAGGTTTTCCCCAAGACAGAGGGGGTTTCAGAATGAGGGGCTTTCAGTGTTAATACTAAGACAGACCCAAGTGCACCAGGATGAGTTTTCACTCTCTTCAGGCTATGGCCAACTGGGCATGCATGGCCTGGCAGTATCGGCTGGGTGTGATAGCCCTCTCTGCTCATTCCTTACTGTGAGGTACCCAAATCTCTGGCAAAACCAGCCTGTATAGTGAGAAAAGATCAAGTTCATCACAGCAGAATTACAAGAAGAACTGAATGGGTAAAGAATGGCCTCGGAAAGTAGATCCTGAGGAGACTAGGATGTTCTATTTATCTAGCTGTTGAGCTTGGATAGGTCTATTAACCCCTCTGAGTTTCAGTTTTCTTATTTGGTAAAAGGGCTGTAATATAATGTGTGTCTTGCAGGGCAGTTGAAAAGACTGGTCTGCACAGTGTGTGGGGAAGTGGGGGATCTATTCCTGGGTAAGTGTTCACTGCAGGGGGGCAGGTGGTAGGTATTAAAACCAAGCCCTGGGTTAGAATCCCATTTCTCCCATTTGCTCTTTCGTTGACCCTTGGCAAGGTCCCTTCCCTCTCGGAGCCTCGCTTTTCTCATGAATGATGTTGGGAATCCCAGCATCTCCCTTGCAAAGCCTTGCCAGCCAGTGGAGGCCCAGACCTGCACAGGGGCTCACATCCACTGTGCGTCTTCCCTGACCATGTGGAGTACATCTGTATCCGAGAGGAGATTTCTGGGGGGGCTGGAAAAGAGGGTCCTAACATGGACGCACATCAGAATCATTTGAGGAAACAAACAAAAACACCACCATCCAGGCTTTGTACGCCAGCCTAGTGAAATCAAAATCTCGGGGGATGGGGGCGCGTAGCCCTGGGATCACTTTAAGTTTCTACTGGGCTAGAGGGAGGACCCAAAGAGCAGGAACAAGAGAGGACAGCTATTTCATGGGTCCCACAAGGAGATCAGAGAAGAAATATGAACCAAACCTGGCCTTTTCTATCTGTCAATTCAGTTTACTGAGCTGGGCAGGTATGTGAATAGGAGGATAATTCTGATCCTTCTTGCCATGCATCCCACTTCTTCACTTAGTCTCTGACTCACTGCGTCAGCTTCCCAGGATGCGTCGTGAAGTAGGGTCACCACCTGAGGCTTTCCTGGCCCTCAGGATAGCTCATTTCTGTGTCATTATGACAGATGTTCTAAAACTACTCTGCACCCTCCCCTTTCGAAGGAAGCTCTTTGGAGGTGGCAGGATGTGGTGATTGGGCCAGCTGAGTCAGTAAGGAAGTGCTCTACCAGCCCAAATGGAGCAGCACCCTGGCCTCTTGGTGACTCAGGCCAAGCCTGGAAATATGAGTGTTACTTCCTCACTTTGATTTTGGAGCAATTTAACAGAGGGCTTTCTTAGATTCCTTGGATCTGCCTCTGGAGATCACGCCAAACTTTACTGAGCTGTGAGTCTCTGCTCAGCATCTTTTTATTTCTCTGCCTCCTTGGCCCTCTTGAAAGTACCTGATTACTCTCTCAGGTTACCCAGTGAACAATGGAAATGGTAATATCAAGTGTTTCCCAAAGCTGAGTTAATGCCTGGCTGCTCTGTGACACTGAGCTTTGCATCATGTATTAACTAGTTGGGGAGCATCATTGGTTTTTTAAAGCATTTTAAGCTGAAGCATCTGAACTGAATGAGCTTGGATTTAGTCGTGACTTCCTAGAGGGAAAAGGGCCATGGACATTGTTACATCTTAACTTATAGAAGAGGAAGTCAAGGGCTGGTGTAGGGAAGCCATCAGCTTGGGTTTCAGGCTTGGTTGACTCGGGAGCCAGAGCCTCATTCCCAGAGTCCAGAATCCTGCAGCCTCTACTCCAAGGCTTGTGGAACTTACTGAGGATCAGTGAACCACTTGTTTCTGCATCTTCCTATGGGAGGAGAGACTCCCTAGCTTTCATCATATTCTCAAAGCAGTCTTTGTTCCAAAACATAAATAACCAGTGGTCTAGCCCTTTGCAATATAAGAAGTTTAAAATTTCATTCATAGCAGTTAGTAGACATATTTGTGGCATATTAAAGAGATAAGAATTACATTATAGGCCAATTCTACAAGTCATAAAACATCCCTTATTTTTATTTGGGGGCCAGGAGTGGGCTATCTCATCCCAAAGTACTAGAACACCTAAGAAAGCAAAGCACAGAATTCAATGAAAATGTTAAGAAGATTTTTAAAACCCGTTATTTCAGATTTTTTACTTTTTAAAAGGAGACCATTCATTTGTTCATAAGAGGAAACAAAACATATTTAAAGTTATTTAAAGACAAAAAGACACTGGGGTATAGCTTTATCATTTTCCCTTCCACCATGCTGCCTGTTTCTGGTGATAGAACTCTACTGATGCCAGTGTTACAAGACACACTCCGTGTGAGGGTGCTTGTGATGAGATCTTTAGAGCAACTGCAGCTTTTGCCTGGTCACTCTAGTAGCATAATGGCACCACTCAGCCAAGTGGTTGGCCAGATTTGTGGGTCAGGGGTGCCACAGTGTGTGGTCCTGGAGCAGCAGCAGTGGCGTCTCCTGGGAGTTTATTAGAAATGTGGAATTTCAGGTCTACTCCAGAGCTCCTGAATCAGAATCTCAGGTGAATCTTGGCACAATGAAACCTGAGAAGCACATCTGTATATATGGTGGAAGACCCGAGTTAAAAAATAGGGACCAATCATTAAGAAGCCTACAGGGGCTTCCCTGGTGGCACAGTGGTTGAAAGTCCACCTGCCGATGCAGGGGACGGGGGTTCGTGGCCCGGTCCGGGAAGATTCCACATGCCACGGAGTGGCTAGGTCCGTGAGCCATGGCCACTGAGCCTGCGCATCCAGAGCCTGTGCCCCGCAACGGAGGAGGCCACAACAGTAAGAAGCCCGCATACCGCAAAAAACAAAAAACAAAACAAAACAAAAAAAACAGAAGTCTACAAATAACAACTGCCAGAAAGAGTGTGGAGAAGAGGGAACCCTCCTACACTGTTGGTGGGAATGGAAATTGGTGAAGCCACTATGGAGAACAGTATGGAGGTTCCTCAAAAAATGAAAAATAGAGTTTCCACGTGATTCAGCCATCCCACTCCTGGGCATATATCTGGACAGAGCTATAATTCGAAAAGATACATGTACCCCTATATTCATAGCAGCACTAGTCACAATAGCCAAGACATGGAAGCAACCTAAAAGTCCATCGACAGATGAATGGATAAAGAAGATGTGGTACATATATACAATGGAATACTACTTGGCCAAAAAATAAAAAAAAGAAATAATGCCGTTTGCAGCAACATGATGGACCTAGAGATATCTTACTAAGTGATGTAAGTGAGACAGAGAAAGACAAATACCATATGATATCACTTATATGTGGAATCTAAAATAGGCCATAAGTGAACTTATCCACAAGACAGAAATAGATTCACAAACATAGAGAATAGACCTGTGGTTGCCAAGGGGGAGGGCATGGGGGAGGGATGGATTGTGAGTTGGGGATTAGAGATTCAAACTATTATATACAGGATGGATAAACAACAAGGTCTTACTGTATAGCACAGGGAACTATATTCAATATCTTGTGATAAACCATAATGGAAAAGAATATGAAAAAGAACACACACACACACACATATATATATATATATATATATATATATATATATATATATATATATATATATATATAATGTCTGAATCACTTTGCTGTACAGCAGAAACTAACATAACATTGCAAATCAACTATACTTCAATAAAATAAATTAGAAAAAAATAGCAGGGCTGCTCCCATGGTGGTCTAATGGCCAGTCACTGTCCTCAGGCTTGTTTGATGACCAATGTCAATGTAGGCTGTAGGTTATGGTAAAGTATAAGTTAGTAGATACCAAGTTTTCTTTCTTTTACATTGTGTACCTATCAAATCATATATGTGGACACACAGGTGGCAGTTATTATTGTGGAAAAAGAATTTCTGTTTCTTTTTCCTTTTTCCATTTTCACTTTATTCCTCTGGAGCAGTCTTACTTCCTATAAAGTTGTATATTCTCATGTGTACATTTTAAGATTTTTCTCTTTCTGTCAATATTTCTTTTCAGTCTGCACACATATGGATGTATGGAGGGGATTTTCTATTTTTAATATTTTAATAACTAACATCACATAGGGCTGATACACAGCATTCAAGACCAGAGCCATTGAATTTTATATTAAGAAATAAATTTATTACAATTTGTCTTCATTTCAGGCTGATATCTAAGTAAGGTCTTTTGCCTTTATTATGAGGGTGTCTGGGAAGACAACTCTGGTTATGCATTGCAAAAATTTTGAAGTTCAAGCATAAGCGTTAAACAACAAAAGGATACTCTTTTATTTATTTAATTGTGGAAGAAGTTTTTGTATTTTCATTTACAAAGGTAATTAAGTCTTTATGCCATAGTAACATGTTGTATTCCTGTCACTATGAACAATTGCTAGGAAATTCATAGGGTTAGCCAATGTTCATTCAAAACACTTTAGGAATTATTTACAAAGCTAACATTCTACCTGCAACATATATTTAATCTTTCCCCTGAGAAATCTCTGTGGGTTTCCTAGAATATTAGAAAGCTCATAATAAATATTTTGTTCAGTAATTGAAATGTGCTTTATTACTGTTAAAATAATAAGCAATGTATTAGGAGAGTCTAAAACATTTAAACATCGAGTAAACTGTTGGAAAAGATCAGTGACTATCTACATGGACCTTACTTTGCCATCACCTGGGGAGCTTTAAAAAAGACTGATTCCAGGATCCCACCCCCAGAGCTTCTGGATTAATTGTGCTAGCGTATGGCCTGTGCATCAGCATTTTTTAACTTATTATTTTGAAATAATTATAGGCTCACAGGAAGTTGCAAAGGTAATGTAGAGAGGTCCCTTGCACCTTTCACCCAGATTTCCCCAGTGGCAACATCTCACATAACAGTGGTCCAACATCAATGCCGAGAAATTGACATTGGAGTCATAACGTTAACAGAAGACCAGGAGCCTTATTTAGATTTCACCAGTTTGAAGATCAGGATTTTTAAAAGCTTCCCAGGTGATTCTCCTAAATAGCTAGTGCTGCACACCTCTGCCCTGAGTGCCTTTTAAGATCAATTCCAACCATAAGTCTGTGATTCACACACACACACATAATATACGTATTTGCATGTGTGTAAGTGTAGACCACACTCACCATACATATTCTAAATATTTAAAACTTTTAATAACAAATTGCAGGGTAAAAGGGACTGACATTTAGAAGCAAACTTAACTGCAGGAAAACTGCACTTCACAATCGTACAAAATATATCCTGGTTTAGATCCTATGTCAAACAGAAGATGTCTACCATACCTGAGAAAGTAAACTAGGGTTTATGACTCTCAGAATTAAAGTCCACATGAGGAATGAGAAGAAAATCCCATGGGTTTGGAAAATGTTATTTATAGACACAATTTAAGTTTTAAAGTCTGGTAACATGGTAAGAGACTTCTGATGTACATAATTATGTATAAAAATTCCCATTTATCATGTTGTCAATGCATGGAAAAAACTGTTATTCTCTGTAAATAAATGAGCATTTCTTCCTCTGCCGCCTGGGAACTTAAATACTGTCCTGGGCAAGTTTCCATCCTTTTTCTCTTTAACAAGAGTTGAAATAGGTCTTCATCAGTTAAGCAGTGGGAGGAATGAATAAACCTCACATCACACCCTAGTGTCTTCTCTCAGGTATGAACTGTAAGGTTAAATAGGGACGTTTATAACCATAACAAGCTCTAAGCCAAACCTGGGTCAGAGGATAAAACTCACGCTCATGTTATACAAAAAGGAGGTTTCCCTTTATTTGGGATGCAACTTCATCAGGGTAAGGAAGAACCTTGCCATGGGGTCTGGGATATATTTGCTGAGGCTTGTCTGTGCATGACCGGTCAGATTCTACCTGCTCCCACCTCCAGCTGCACTGTCTGTATTTTCTGGTGTCTTGGGGTTTTTCAGAATGTCCCCCTCCGAGAAGCAGAATATGGCCAAATGTTCCAGATGTGGAATGGCTGACTCTTGTCTTCAGAAGCCTCCCTAGACGAACTTTCTGCATGTCTTCCTCTTTCAGGGCCCCTCTCTCCCCCTGATCCCTCTGTGTCCCCAGGTTACCCTAACGACTTCCTGTTCCTGGCCCTGAGCCTGGCTGTCCTAGAGGAATTTTACTTGGATGAGTTCCATGAAGTTAGAGCACCATGAATATTTGAGTCAGAGTTCTGAGAATATTCTCTCTACCTAATATTTCGGGAGAGAGGTTTAGTTTGGAGTGGCATTTACAGGAGCTCGGGGAAGCCTGCAGAAGACCTTGGAAAAACCGTGATGAAGCCTTGTATGCTTCAGCCAAGGGGAGAGCCTGATGGGGGCTTTAGATCTGGATTCTGTAACTCTCCTGCCCTGGGCCCAGGTCCCCGAGCTCAGTCCTGGGAGGAAAAGCAGGATGGGACGGATGGAGGGAAAGGGGCCACTGTCAAAGCTTTTGATACACATAATCCTTCCCTCCTCTTTATTCTATCTATTGATCCATCAGTTTTTACTTAAAGCTGTGAACTTGTAGCAACCAGGTGAATTGTTTGGAACATACTGATTATCGTAGGTCAGCTGAATCAAGACATCAGGATTTTAGATGTGCACCACTTCAAGCCCTTCCTATGAGCAGAGAGAGTGATTGGCCAGTTACTGTGGTTTCAGAGATCCCAGTAGGGGCGTACTCCAGAATTCCCTTCCCCCACTGTGGAATGCCTTAATGGTACACCCTAATGTTCACCTTGACATCCATGGCTTATGCTTGGAGGGACCCTGTCATCTGAGATGGGTTGCACTATTTTAAAGCTAAGAACCATGAATTCACAGTGTAACAGGAAGCATCTGACCCTTTCTAGAAGGCAGCATTAGATGGGGGTGGGGGGTGGGGAGGAGATAAAGAACAAAAAACACTCCAAGTACACTGAGTTCCTGAGGACACAGGAAGGGGAGTCTGGAGGGCTGGTTGCCACAGAAACGTGTCACCTGTCTCAACTTCCTGGCTTCCCACCTGCCCCGCTCTAATTATCAAAATAAACAAAACCAATCTGCACCATCAGTTCCCCGGACCATCTAAGACTGCATGCAGATGCGTTTTGTGTTGTTCATCCATCATCGCCAAGGTAGTTATTACCTGGGTCCCGCTGAATCACTGATTTTCCTGCCCCTGAGCTGGCCTATTTCACCAGCTTGGCAGTGTGTGCTGTTTACTTACAGGAGCTATTAAATTTCTCACCTGTGTGTCTTGTGAGAGCTGCAGCTAGGAGATAAAGCCTCTTGGCGTGTGGAGCATTGGTACACGAGAGATTTTCAGGAGCATGGCTTCCTTCAAATCCCTGCTCAGGAATCTCAGATTAGAATCAAAATCAAAGGCCACCCTAGCCTCCCTGATGGGTTTCAGCCCTCTGCCATAACAAGACATGCTCCAGTCTTGAGACGTTTTGACTAGAAAGCTAGATCATTAGCAGATTCTACACGCAGAATTAAAGCTCAGATATCATCAAGAGAATGCCTGAAAGGGAAAGCTTTGACTGAGAATTGTCATGTTCCAGAAGGATTCTAGCACTGGAAACAGCTGATGATAGCTAGCAAGGGTGTGCCAACAAGAACTTTGGGGCCAAACATAGCTGGGTTAAAATCCTGACCCCACTGACCAGCTAGGTGACTTTGGGAAAGTTCTTGAACATCTGTATCTGATCCAGTAATTTCACCACTAAGAACCGATGGTACAGATACAATGATACTAGGTAAGATGTTTGTATGTTAACTCATTGAAGCCCCATGACAACTCTAAGAGACAATACTGTTGCTGTCCACAGGGCACCAAGGCACAGGGAGGACAACCTGCCCAAGGGTGAGTTAGCACTCTCATGAGAGGCAGCCTGGCCCGTGGTTACGTGGATGGACTCCAGGGCCAAACTTCTTAGGTTTGACTCCCAGCTCTGCTGTTAACCAGCTACGCAAAGGGCCAGAATATTGCCTGCTACATGAAAACTCCTGTGTAGTATTTTACCCCGAGGGAAGCGAAATCTTTCCTGTTGTCATTGACACCTACAGTGTCTGCTGATTTCAGTAATTTCTAATTCCAGAAACGAGAGCTGTTCAACTGAATTCCTAAAGCAGTAGTGACTCTGGTATATCCTTTTTCGGTGGTTTTGTTCAGCCTTTAGCTAGCCTCAGCAAGTGAAGAATTAGATGAGTTTTACCATTCCTATTCTTGGAAGATAGACCCAAATGCCCAGAAATAATGTTATTTATACCAAATGGCTGTCCTCAAACACTGTATCTCTGGGATCACTTGTTCTCCTCCTACTCTGGAGCTGTTGGGTTTGTGTGCCCCAGACCCAGGAGGACCTGCCCTTATCATGAAACAAACTCCTGCATCTCAACTACTCTCCAAACACCTCTGTCCAGCCTGCTTACTTGCTCACAAACCAAGAAAAATCTTTTAACATCAATCATTGCTCTAGAAGTGGGGACACACATTATAGTCAGTATTCCTTAGTGTTGTTCAATAGCAGGTTTTTCTCCAGTTGCTAACTTTATCCTGCTTTCATCATTCACTCAACAAATATTTATTGAGGAGCTGCTATGTGCCTGCCACACACTATTGTGATGCTGGGGATACAGCAGTGAATGTGACCATTGGTGTTCCTGCCCTCACAGATCTTGCATTCTAATGGAGAAACCAATAAAAAAGTAAAAAAATAAGTATATGATGTAGTCGGTGGTAATAAGGGCTATTGAGAAAAATAAAGCAGGGGCATGTATTAGGGAATGGGAGGTACTATTTTAGATAAGATGGTAAGGAAAGGCCACCCTGACATTTGAAGAGAGGCCTGAGTAAAGTGGGAGGAAGTCGTGTGAGGTTCTAGGAGAAGAGCATCCCAAGCAAAGGCCCTGGGGCAGTATTATGTTTGGTGGGTTAAAGTGACAACAAGAACAGCTTAAGGGTTCAAACGCAATAAAGATGGAGGAGAGCAAAAAAAAAAAAAAAAAAAAAAAAAAGATGAAGGAGAGCAATGGAAAACCAGGTCACGTGGAGCCAGGACCAGATGCGATAGGTTCTTATAACCTATGATGAAGATTTTGGATCTCATTCTCAAGTGTGATAGAGCGTCATTGAGAGTTGAGAGCAGGGAATGGCAGGAACTAATTGGCTTTCCAAAAGGTGGATCATTCTGGCTTCTGGGTGGGAATAGATCGTCTCAGGACCAGCGGGGAAGCCAGGAGAAGAGTCAGGAGGCTCTGGACTTCAACCAGATGAGAGAAGATAGCGGTTAGAATCAGGGTGATACAAGCGGAAGAGGCAAGAAGGGACAGACTTGAGAGAGACTCCAAAGGCTCAGTTAGCAGGACCTGCACGTGGGTTGGATGTGAATGAGAGAGAAGGAGGGGGGTCGAGGAGGACTCACTCCAGAGTGAACAGTGCTGTCCTCTGAGATGGACATTTGTTTATTTACTTGTGTTATCTGTGAATATCATTCTTGCCTACTAGATTTAAAATTCCTTGGGACCAGGAATCCTTATTCTGTCTTTCTCTCCTCTTGGGAGTGACTCTCCTAGTACTTTGCACATAGTACATGCACAATAAAAGCTATGAAATGGGTAACTGTAATGCCTAAGATGTTTACTGTTGAGTCCATGGCCCTCATTTTTACTGTTTGTTCTGGATTTGCTGTATTGTTTGGGGGAAAGAGCTCACTTTCTAACTGAATTTTCCTATTGTGAAGTAGGATTCATCATATTTGCCTTTGTCATGCAAATGCAGTGTCAATATACCTAATAGTGGGTAAACAGTATGGGATAGAGAGTCCTCAGGTCTCTGTAGTAAGGGAGAAAAAACAGTGAAAATAATTTGGGGAGAATGTCTTACTGAGGTATCATTTCATATTTGCATTTCAGACTTGGAGGGTTGATTGTCACCACACCCCACTATGTTACTGGCAAACAGTGTTAATTAATTAAGTGTTCTTTCCTGGAATATCTGGCAAAAGCCTCAGAATGTTTCTTAATGCAGCCCTTCAAGTTGCCGTTTCTGCCTGATCTAATCCAGTCTGCTCATCTAACAGTTGAGGAAATTAAAGCCCAGCAATAGTAAATGACTTGTCTTAGTCCACCCTCGCAGGTGGGGACAAAACCAGAGCCTGAACCTGAACTCTGATTCCCAGTCCAATGAGCTTTCCAGCAGATAGTGAGAGAATGATAGGAGGGTTTATGTGGGGAAGGTCAAGTAGGACAGGAGGAAGCTTATGGGCGTGTGCAGGGCAGGGTGTGGGGCTCCAAAGTGGACGGGGAGGCAGGGAAGCCCCTCAAAACAGGCTTGGAGTAGAAGGGGGTCCCAGAGCCCATTGTCCTGACAGAGGAAAAGCTTGCTGTCATCCAGGGTTCTTGTTTCAACATCTGTCTACTTAAAGACAAAGGACGGATCCATTAGCCTCTTTTATCCAATCAAATCATGGAGGATGTGATCTGGCATACTAATCCTGGCATTGAACATGGATTTTCTCTTGCTCCTTTTATTAAATATTTGCAGAATTAAAAAGCACTCTCTCATTGCCTGCTGAATCTGGGTTCAGTCACCTTAGATCGACCACAAAATGGCTGTTTAATTTCCTCAACACATAAAGTGACACACATTATTTCAGTTGTGTTTCTAGATGTGCTGTCACTGGAAATCTAGCCATTATGATTGAAAGTGATGGATGCTTTGATTTAAATCACAATGTAGTATTCTGCTCAGGTCTTCCTTGTAGCCAAGCTGTCTTCTCCAGATTTGGAACAATAAAGTGTCTTGCTTATTTATTCTCACACAGGCTTATTAACATGCCAAGAAAGAAATAGGCCTGTTGTTCTTTGGAAACGTTTCTATTAAACAGATATTTCTTAATGAGACAACCCAAATTTTGGACGTGAGAATGATCTTTAAGCTGAACCTTCCACTGACTGAAACCTGACTGGTTTTCATTTTGGGGGGCCAGAATTTTTAATAGACTATTAAGCCTTTTTATGCAGTTGATAATTCTAATGTTAATGATTGTCTTAATTTGAGATTTTAGTGAATTTGTATATTTTTGACAATACGGAAAATATTATTAAAATTTAGATAGCCAGAAAAACCCATCTCCTTATAAAATACACAGAAGTTACTTAGCCCTTACATTTTTGTTGAGATTGTTAATAGTGTGCTTTTAAGCATAAGTTTAGATACTTTACATTTGAACTTAAGGTGTAAATCAGATTCATTTCTTGGGGTTACAGTCTGGAGAACAGTGATTAAATCTGAAGAATTTTCGTACAGCTAATAACAATGTCATTTTGCTCACATTGTGACCCAAAGTGAAAGGTGTGGTATTGGGAGGAGGGAGATGAAGATTCTAGATTTGATTCTATCACTAACTTGATGCATGACCTGATGTACAGTATATGCATCCACCCAGGAAGGGAACTCAATTTCCCCATCTGTAAAATGCAGGCATAGGACTGATTCATTTCAAAGGTTCTTCAGAGAATTATCATTCTGTGAATTATAGTGTTGTGTTATCCAAATTTTTCTTTGTACAACAGATTAGATTTTTTCTATTATTAAATTATTATTCTATTAAGTATTATTTTATCATATTATCATTCTATTCTATTATTAAAGTGACATGTTTACATTGCAGATGATTTGGAAAATACAACAAACGAAAAAAGGAAAACAAAAATTATTGGCGGTCCCTCCAATCCAGAGTTAGGCGCTGCTAATATTTCGGTGCATTTCTTTTCAGGCTTTTTACATGTATGCATGTTACATGTAATAATGAGATCAGACTACATTTTTTTTACTAATGTCTTTCCCATGGCATTAATTCCTTTGAGAACATACTTTTAATAGTTACATAATATCTCATCCTATAGATTTATCATAATTCATTTAACTAGTCCCTAATGGTTGGACATATGTTTTTCACTATTATAACTCTTGCACATAAATATTTATCCATACCTCTGATGATTTCTTTGAAGAGATTTCTAGATATATTACCAGTAAAAATTATGCATATTTATTAATATCTTTAACAAATTTTGGCGTTAGGACCATGTTGCCCTTATAAAGCGACTTGGCAATTATTTCTTCCTTCTCTATTTTCTGAAAGATTTTGTTTAAAATTGGTGCTTATTTTATTAATCTTACTCATCTTTTTGACATTGGCATTTAACCCTTTATATTTCCCTCTCTTCACTGCTCTATCTATATCCCACAAATGTTGATATATTGTTTCATTATTATTTGGCTTAAATATTTTTAAAATTTTCCTTTGCGTTACTGTTTGACCAAAGGATTATTCAGATTATTCGGAAGAGTGTTGTTTTATTTCTAAATAGTTGGGAGTTTCTAGGTGTCTTATTTTTATTGATCTCTAATTTAATTTCATTGCAGTCAAAGAACATTCTTTATCAGTGGTTATCAAAATTTTTGATCTCACCACCTTTACACTGTTAGCTTATTGAAGACCCAAAGAGCTTGTGTTTATGTGGGTTACATCCACTTATATTTACCATATTAGAAATTAAAACTGAGAAGTTTCTTTTAATTTCTTAAATCATTTAAAAATAATATTTTAAACATTTTATTTTATTGAAGTATAATTGATTTACATTGTTGTATTAATTTCTGCTGTACGGCAAGGTGATTCAGTTATAAATATATATACATTCTTAAAAATAGTATTTTAATGTAAACAACATTTTTTAATGAAAAACAACTGTATTTTCCAAAGCAAACAAAAGTAGTGAACAGACCAAGATTGGTTTATACTTTTGCAAACCTATTTAATGTCTGAAAACAACTGGATTTTCACACTTGCTTCCTCATTCAATCTGTTGTGATATCAGAAATCATTCAGCCTATGGAAAATTCCACTGTACACTCATGAGAGAATGGGAATGAAAAAGGCAAATAAAGTCCCAATATTTGGAAAATAACTTTGACTTTATGGACCTCCTAAAAGGGTCTCAGGGACCCCATGGGCCTGGAGGTTTTGAGAACCTCTGATCTACATGAATTTGATCCTTTTGAATTTACTGAGATTTGTTTTACAGTCTAGTACATGGTCTTGTCATGGTGAATGTTCTATGTTCATCTGAAAAGAATGTATTCTGCAGCTGCTGGGTACAGTGTTCTATAAATGTCAGTTAGGTCAAACTGGTTTGTATAGTTGTTCCAATGTTCTTTATTGTTACTGATTTTTTTATTTTCCTTATCAGTTTCTGAGTGGGAGATGTTAAAAGTATCCAGCTGTGATTGTAGATCTGCATTTTTCTCTTTTGTTCTGTCAAATTCTGCTTCATGCATTTTGAATTTTGGTATTAAATGCATTCACATCTAAGACTGTTGTATTGATTTTAAAATTATATATGTATAATCTTATCTCTGGTAATTCTCTATGTCTTAAAGCCTACTCTGTGTGATATTAATATAGATGCACCGAGTTTCTTATGCTTACTCTTTGCATGGTTTATATTTTTCTAATCTTTTACTTTTAAGAAGTCTGCCTCTTCGGATTTAAAATGTGATATATAAAAAAGAGAAAGAGTATTGCTTTCTTGCTTTTTATCTAGTCTGATAATTTCTGCTTTTAATTAAAGAGTTTACAATCCATTTACATTTGAAGTAATTATCAATATGGTTGGGTTTAAGGCTACCATCTTGGCATTTGTTTTCTATTTGTTCCATCTGGATTATGTTCCTCAGTTACTCTTTTTCTGCTCTCTCTTGGGTAAATCCATTATTTTCTTAGTATTCCATTTGATTCCCTTCTGTGGACTTTTTAGCTAGTCCTCTTTGTGTTATTTTTAATGGTTGCTTTAGCCTAAAGACTACAATATGCATCTTTAACATATGACAGTCTACCTTCAACCAATACTCTATTACTTCACAAAGTAAGAACATCTCGACAATCTGATTCCTTTCTCATCTACCCTATCTTTGTGCTCTTATTGTCACCTACTTAACTTCTACCTATGCTGTAAACCCTACAATCCATTATTGTTATTTTACTTTAAATAATTAATACTCTTTCAAATAATTTTTGAATAAATATAATAAGAATGTCTTGTATATTTACCTATGAATTTATCCTTTCTGGTGTTCTTGGTTCATTTCTGCCATTCTGAGTTTCCACTGGGGGTTATTTCCCTTCAGTAGAAAGAATGTTTTTTAGCATTTCTAGTGTTTCAGATATGCAGTAAATGGATTCTCATGTACTTTTTCTGTTGAATATGGTTTTTATTTTGTCTTCGTGTTGTTTAACAACCTTACTGAGGCATAAATTATGTACCATAAAGTTTATCCATTTTCAGCATACAATTCAATGATTATTAGTAAACCAACAGAGTTGTACAACCATCCCCACAATCAAGTTTAACATATTTCCATCCTCCAGAAAAGTCCTTCATGTCCATTTGCAGGCAACCCTCTTTTTCACCTACACCTGCAGGCAAACGTCAATCTACTTCTTTGGATGTTTCATATAAATGGAATCATACATTATATGATCTTTTGCTTCTTTTCATTTAGCGTAATGCTCATGAGGTTTATCCATTTTACAATATGTCAGTAGTTCATTCCTTTTTATTGATGAATAGTGTTTTAATGTATGAATATACATTTCAATTATCCACTCACCAGTTAATGGACATTTGTATTGTTTTCAGTTGGGGACTATTATAATAAAGCTACTATGAACATTTTTATACAAGTCTTTGTGTCAACATAGGTCTTCATTTTTCCTGGGTAGATACCAAGTAGTGGAATTTCTGGGTCGTATTTTAATTGTATGTTTAACCTCCTAAGAAACTATCAAATTGTTTTCCAAAGGGCCTGCACTATTTTACTTTCTCACGAGCAACTGATAAGGATTTGCCTTCATATTTGAAAGCCATTTTTGCTGGATATAGAAATCTAGGTTGACAATTTATTGTTTTTCCTTCTTCACTTTAAATATGTTGTTCCATTGTATCATGCACTACTGTTTCACAGAAGAGTCTTAATTCCTATTGTTGTAATATGTCTTTTTCCTCTTCCTGCTTTCAATACCTTCTCTTTAATTTTGAGTTTTAGGAGTTTACCTATGATATGTCTAGCTCTGGTCATCTTGGGGTTTAATGAACTTGTTGAATTTATGTATTGATATTTTAATCAATTTGGAGAAAAATTTAGCCATTATCTATTTACATGTTTATTCTGCATCATCCTCTCTTCTACTCTTGGGACTCCAATTATGCATCTGTTAAAATATATTATCCCACAGATCTCTTTTTCTTTATTTTAGTTTTGGTCTGGATAAAGCAGTGCCTTTACAAACTGGCTCTTTGTCTGGGGCTCTTCGGAATTCTAATGCATTATTCCAGCTCACATAAAAGCATAAAAGTTTGTTAGGAATTCATCTGGTTCCTCTTTACACCTGTCCCTAGTGAATTCTTCTTTCTCTCACTATTACACAAAAGAGGAAAGCAGACATGTATCTCTTGTCTCATGAGAAGAGCTTATCGCTGTATGGAATTTAGTTCCCTTAGGATTCTTTTTCATCAGCTCTCTTAGGGGGTTTTAAAAATCTGTGATTGTGTAGTTCATGTGGCTTATCCTTTTTGAGAGAGTAGCACGATGGTTTCCTGCAACTTTTACATTTAACTGGAATTGGAAATTTCTGTGTGCTCCATTTATTTCTTTAAAGGTGCCTTCATTCCAGAAAGATTGTTTCAAGTTATGCGTTCACCAACAGAGGCTCTTGCCTTGAGCCTAGAGACAGTCCTCCATAGCCAGCTTCTTACTTTCTCTACTCCTGACTCTCCAGCTCTATGAAAACACTCAAACGAACATATCTCCATCAAAGAAAGAGTTTGATTTCTCAACGCTTTGGAAATTTCCAAAGGTATGGCCTTGCCCAACAGACACACACAACCCAAACCCCAATCTAGGTGGTATGAATGCGTATAACCAGCCTGCCATGTTATACCAGAAACTGCCATTTTGTGCATTTCCACCTGGCTTCTTTTTTTTTTGTGTGGTACGCAGGCCTCTCACTGTTGTGGCCTCTCCCGTTGCAGAGCACAGGCTCCAGACAGGCAGGCTCGGCCGCCATGGCTCACGGGCCCAGCCACTCCATGGCACGTGGGATCTTCCCAGACCGGGGCACGAACCCATGTCCCCTGCATCGGCAGGCGGACCCTCAACCACTGCACCACCAGGGAAGCCCTCCACCTGGCTTCTTACCTCTCTATATACCTTCCTCCATCCTAGATTTCTGATTTACCAAAACCCCTCCTTGAAAAGGGAGAGGAAATAAAAGAAGATAGGGGTTATGAAGGAAGATTTACTTTTTTAGATGTCTTCCTTCTCAGGCTGGCCTTAGAAATGTTAGGAATACAGAGCAAGTCATTTGGTGTCCTTACCTGCCGTTTTTAGGCAGATGGAATCTTCTTCAAGTACAGCACATTAGTAGTCTGCAGCTTGACAAGATCCATTGACATAATCATAATGTACTTCTAATTATTTCTAATTTATGTTTCTCTTTTTATTTAAACATGTTTCTTTTTTAAAATTTATTTATTTATTCATTTTAGTTTTGGCTGTGTTGGGTCTTCGTGGCTGCTCACGGGCTTCTCATTGTGGTGAGCGGGGGCTACTCTTTATTGCAGTGCTTGGGCTTCTCATTGCGGTGTCTCCTCTTGTTGTGGAGCACAGGCTCTAGGGTAAGCGGGCTTCAGTAGCTGTGGCACGTGGGCTCAGTAGTTGTGGTTCACAGGCTGTAGAGCGCAGGCTTAGTAGTTGTGGCAAACGGGCTTAGTTGCTCTGTGGCATGTGGGATTTTCCTGGACCAGGGCTTGAACCCGTGTCCCCTGCATTGGCAGGTGGATTCTTAACCACTGCACCACCAGGGAAGCCCTCTAATTTATATTTCTTACATATAATCCTGATGATTTATTTATTTATTTGAAATCTCACCAATCATAACCAGCATGTATTACTAATTCAGCTATTTTTAAAAATTATGAATTTTACCAGAAAATCTTTTCTGATCTTATTCATTTGATCTTTTTTGCTGTTCAGCTCTTTTCTCAAGCTCCATTTACTCCCTGGTCTCTGTCTTGACACAGACTAACCATGATATGTCAAATAACAATATGATTACCTGCTCATTTGCTAATTTAAGACATTCAAATTCAGTTTAAAATGAAAGATTTTCCACATTTAAGGATTAAATCCTCTTACTTCTGGTCCTGTCCCCATTTGGTTTTTGATTCTGTATAAAATTGGATTTTGCATTCACAGCATACGTACTTCAACACAGACATGTACACTCATGCTGTATTAATTAAGGTAATGCTGCCTTCTGTACCTGATATGCCCTAAAATCTCAGGGGCTTACCGGAAGAGAGGTTTGTTTCCCACTCGTGTAAAACCCCATTGGCAGTGTGATGGGGAAGAGGAGGAAGAAAATAAGAGTGTGGTTCATGCAGTCATTCAGAGACCTAGGCTGATAAAGACTCTGTCATCGTCAATACTTAGCTCCAAAGATCAGGTTGAAGAAAAGAAATGAGGGCTGCTGGAGGTTCTTATGGGCCAGGGAACGTGGCATTTGTTCTGTCCCCACTCCAATGGACAGAACTCAGACTGGGTACTGTAGCCCTGATTGGGGAACCACTTTCCAGAAACAGCTCTGCACCATGGACGGAGCACAAGCTTCAGTAAACTTTCAGCCATCTCTCCTTATACACATTAGTATATCTGAGGCTGCATGGCTACGCTTCTTATTAATTCTTCAGTATACATCTCTAAGACTCTCAAAGCTTGAGGAATAGGGCAGTGGGGTAGGAGAATTCATGCTAAGCACCAAAAACTAAAGCAGATGGAACTGCTACTGGAATAGAAGGCTCAGAAATAGCCCATTCATGAAAAGAAGCGAGGATGACCTCAGCTTGTCTTGTCTTTTACTCATGCATTCTTCCAGTCACTGATCAGACATTATCTTGATTACTTGATTTATGCCTGGCAACATGCTAAGTGCTGAGGACACAATAAAACATTTATCCCTACAGTGGGATAAGAGCTATAAAGGATTCATGTGCATTATGTATGTGGAAGTAATATGCATTATTTTAGTGGAGGAGACTTGCCTTCTCAGGCAAGCCACATACTTTAGCTTTTTAACACCATTCCTTGCTGGAGGAGTAGGTTCAAGTTGACCTAAGCCAATCAGCACATTCCTTACCCCAACCGCAGCGTGTTCAGAAGTGAACAGGTGACCTAAATGGTCTAGTTGTAGAATGAAATACAAGCTGTGATTGCTACTGGCAGCCACTTTGGAAATCAGCTTTAGAATGACACTGAGCTTCAGAAGACAGAGTCAGAGAAACAAGGCCCTTTGACAACCTCGGGGTTGAGCCTTGGGGTCAACCAGCCCTGAACCTTAGTCAAGCTGTGCACTAGTCAAGCCAATGGAAGGGATCAAAGATGACTGAGCTTATCATATAAGTTATTGGATGGAGGGTGGTGTCACAGTTGAAACAGGGAGCACAGGAAGAGTATCAGGCTTAGTGGGAAGATTAGAAGTTCAGGTCCAAATATGCTACATTTGCTTTTTTAGACGGTTTTATGGTGTATTTTTCTTCATAATTCTTTAATTTCAAATAAAGAGTAAGATTCATCAAATACTTTCATGTATTTACACCTCAACTAAAGTCTAGGCCTTTTTAAAAGAGAGTAGATATAGTTGCATGGAAAGACCACTACTCATAGATTTGGTTCCATGCTATGGTCTTAGCATGAGAGGGAGAGTGGGGCTAGGCTGAAAGGGAATCTGTTTCTAGAGTTTTGATTAGTCAGAACCATAACAGTTTTGCAATAATATCCATTCTTAATCAATACCAATAAAGACTAGTATCTATTACTGTAAGTTGTAATCTCAGTTTTTACCCTTACCCTTTTCTGCTAATGTAAAGATTAATGTTACTAGCTGACTATTGAAATGAACAAATGTGGATGTGTTTCTCACTGTTGTGGGTGTATAAATCTGATCACAATTTACTCTTGTCACCTGCATCATGAAGTTATTTCAGGTAAAGTTACCACTGTCTACATAGGCTTGGAATTTTAGAATCTCCTTCCCTCCCTGCCTCCTCTTCTCCTTTTTCTCGTACCTCCAACCTCGATGCCTCCTCACTTGACTCTCCAGCCCCAGACCATTACCTTGACAGCCAATTAGTTGTTAAATCTTGAACATTTTATCTCCATGGTGTTCCTCATATCCATTTCTTTCCTTATATTACTATTACATCTCCAAGATCCAGCCCCTCATCACCTTCTGGCTAAAGTTTGGAAACAAAAATTTCCAATCCCTCTTCACTCTGATTCAACCTAGATCTTTTCATAAACTTTTGATAGATCCCATATCTTTCTGAAAGAAATATACTCACTCTTCACCCTGGCACTCAAATTCCTCACCTTTGTTGCTACAAACGTCTCTTCCCATCTTACAACTCACCATGGCCCTGCTCGGACTTGCCATTCAAACTAAATGAGTCATTTGCTGGTCTTTAAACAAACCCCAACCTTGCTCACAAGACCTTGATCTATATTAGTTCTACTCAGTGTCCACATCATATGCCCTCCTCTTTCATTGAAGGCTTTCTTGATTTTGCTGGTAGATGGGATCTTTCATCTTTTTAAGAGACCCACCCTTGTCACTGGCACCATCTTCTTACAGATAAGACTTTGAAACCTTAACTGTGCAACACCTCCATTGCTTTTCCTGACCCCCCCCCCAACTAACTCTCCCACCACCTACCCCGCTTCTAGTCACCGAGTTCTTTCATATATTTCTACAATGTCTCATTGATGAATTTGGTCCCTCATTGCCACTGGCTTAGATAATCCAGTCAAATACAGCCAAGTATCTACTCTCTTAAATTTCCTTTGAGATGTCAATTTTCTTCCCTTCTGCCTTTGTTACATTCCAATCCAGTCTTCACATCAGCACTAGACTCCTTGCAAAAGTGCAGATGTGTTCATGTTCTCACTTCTAGAACGTTGAAGTGAGATGTTCACACTTTGGAGATAAGCCCTTCAAGATTCAACCTGGCTCTACCACTTTCTAGCTATTTGACCTTGGGCAAATGACTTCCTCATTTCAAAATGGGGCCTATTGTGAAGTTTAAATAACACAATGCTTGTGAATTTTTGCAGAGTGACTTCACAAGTTTTGCCCTAAGTCAATGATAGTGTGATGGGATGATAAATTCCAAGTTTCAACTGAGACAGTGATAACATAGTAAATACGACATTTCGAACAGACCAGTAGGTCTGTTCTGCATATAGGTGTCAGAGCAATATGCAGATTTTCAAAGCAGGTGGCCCAAAACTAGTTAGATTGCTCTGAAACCTGAAGGAGGGAGAAGCAGGTGGAAATGGAAAGATGATTCTGTGAGCAGGTTTTCTTTGCAGAAATCCATCCTGGGACTCCTGCTGTTACCTCAGGTGGGAGGGTTAGATGGTGGCAACTCCATCACCTCAAGTCTAACTGGGGGCAGGAGGCATTTCCATGGGATAGTTTGGAGACCTGAATCTGTGGT
Source organism: Mesoplodon densirostris (assembly GCF_025265405.1). NCBI lineage: Eukaryota > Metazoa > Chordata > Mammalia > Artiodactyla > Ziphiidae > Mesoplodon > Mesoplodon densirostris. Next base: position 29,614,515 of record NC_082670.1, read on the forward strand.
CCCTGATGAATGACTCCCACTTTAGTGTCCCGTTACTCTAGGGTTGTGTGTGTGGACTTTTTTGGTTGTTAGTGACAGAAACAATATCTGAATTAGCTTGGGGAAAAAAGGGAGGCCTTGGTTGGGATAATACTAGAATATGTAACATCACCAAGGGAAGAGTTGACTGAGGAGACCCATGGAAGGACAAGGTGCCCCCAGGCCTCAGGAGCAACCGGAAACGAGGACTCCAATGCTTCTAGGACTTCCTTCCTCCACTTTTTATTTCAGTTTCTGTCTGAAGGTGGCTTTATGGTGAAAAAAAACATGGCCAGCCACAGTCCCAGGCATCTGGCACCACAGGGGACTGGCACTCCTGACCCACTTTGGGTCTGGGAAATCCTCGCGGGAACTCTGACTGGCTTGGACTGGTCAGGGCCTCCTTCAGATGAACCCAGGGCGGGGAGGAAGAACAGTTCCCAGAGAGACAGGGGTGCTAAGCAAACACCCTATTAATTTTCATCCCTGTAACTTTTCAAGTGTGTCGGCTTCTTATACATAGCACGGCCCAGTGTAATCCCCACCGCAAGCCAATTCAGATGGGGAGGATGGAAGGGGGATAGGTCTTGCTAAAGGTGGATCGAGGCTGGGATGAAACCCTGAGAACTGGGGAAGAGGGTAAGGCAAAAAAGAAGTGAGGGCTTCCCTGGTGGCGCAGTGGTTGAGAGTCCGCCTGCCGATGCAGGGGACACGGGTTTGTGCCCCGGTCTGGGAAGATCCCACATGCCGTGGAGCGGCTGGGCCCGTGAGCCATGGCCGCTGGGCCTGCGCGTCCAGAGCCTGTGCTTTGCAACGGGAGAGGCCACAGTGGTGAGAGGCCCGCGTACAGCAAAAAAAAAAAAAAAAAAAAAAAAAAGGGAGACAGCTTCTTCAGAGTGCTATACTCGGGGATGAGCTATAGGATATTCGTGGGGCCTCTGGAGGTGCCCACCAGGCAGTGGAGGAATGAGGACGGTCCCCGAGTGTGACCGAGGGCATTACAGTTGCCACGTAGCTGGGACTTGTGCAGGATGGGGAGCTGGCCTTTTGTGTCCCTCCTTCTCCCCTGTCAGTGTCCCTCTCACTTCTTATGGACCCTCCGGCTCCCACTGCACCATTCCCATCGCCCTGTGACCCAAGGCCCCTTCATTTGCCTCACTCTCCCTTGCCAGGTTCACGTTCCTTTAAAGGGACCCCCAGCAGCCCCTCTTCTCAGCTGGCTCCCACAGCTAAAGGATGCCACTCATTCCATTATCCAGTCACCCACACATTTCCCTGAGCTGTCACTGTGTGGCAGCCCCCATTGTAGGCACTGGGGGAAAACACAGTGAGCAAGGTAGAGGGGCCCTGCCCTCATGGAGCTTGCATTCCAATGGAGAGATCAACAGAAACGACACAAATAAATATGTGATATCAGTTAGTGGTAAGTGCTTTGAAGAAAAATAAAACAAGGCAGGGAGGTAGTGAGAAGGGTCCTACTTAGATAGGCTAATCAGGGTGGGCTTCTCTGAGGTGGGGGCCTTTGAGCTGAGGCCTGAATGCTGTGGAGGAGTGAGCCCTGCTGAGATGGGGGAAATGGACTTCCAGGCGAGGGAAGCCAGGGGGCTAGAGGTGAGAATGTGTTTGGCTTGTGATGACCAGACCTAAGTGAGGTATCAGAGAAGAAGAAATGCAAATAGCTCTTGACCAGATGAACAAATGCCCCACCAGGCTCATAATAAGAAGAATGCAAACCAAAACCCAAACTGTGGTTATTTAGACTTTTTGCTTGCTCAGGTCAGAAACAGTATCTGAATTAGTTGGAGGAAAGCCAGGGAGGTATTGACTGGGACAATGCTATACTAGTTTACATATAGAAAGGTCCTTAGATGTCCCCATAGTAGGAGAAATGCACCGAGATAACCACATCTCACTCACCAGATAGGCAAACGTCCAAGGCATTCTACAACACATGCTGTGGGGAAACCCCCTTTCTCATAAATTGCTGGTGGGGAAGCAAAATGGTCCAACCCCAATGGAGGAGAATTTGTCTAAATCTAGCAATATTAGCCATACATTTGCCTTTTAACCCAGCAATTTCACTTCTAGAATTTGTCCCAAAGTTACAGTAGAAAAATGTGAGTAGATATAAGCCAAGCCTATCCATTGCTGCACTATTTAATAGCAAAAGACTAGAAACAACCCAGATACTCATCAGTAGGGGCTTAGTTGCACCAACGTGGTAAATCCACATAGTGCACATCGTGGAATACCACACAGCTGTAAAAAGGAATGAGAATACTTTTACATATGACTATGTAATGATCTCTAGGATCATGTTTTCTAGTAATAAAAGCAAGACAGAGAAAAATGTGCAAAGTATGCTATCATTTGTCAAAGAAAGGGAGCGAAAATAATACACATATATATTTATATTTTTTTAAATGAGAGAACAGATAAACAATAAAGATGAAATAACAGTAACCTGTATGGGAGGGAGGGAGGGAATTTGCTGGAGGAGACAGGGAGAGAAGCTAGATTTCTTTATAGATTTGTAGTTTGAGTTTTGAACCATGTAATATGCTTTATACTTATAAAACAAAATTAAATTTACTGAGAAAGCAATCCTTAGGAATCAAATTTGAAGGAAACAAATGAACCTAACTTGATTTCCAGTTGGTGGAGGAGAGGAACTATTCCAAATGGCTAAAGCACAGGAATCTCTACCATCCTTATGGGATATACCCTTAGGACAAAAAGAACTGGGGGATAAAATCTTAAATTGTTCCTACTGAATATTGTGATTCTGAAGCTGCTGTGTATTGTAGTATTAAATAAGGCAAATGAGTAATTATGTTACTGGTAAGAACCAAGATATTTGGTGTGGAAGAAGGAGGATACAGATGTATGACTGAAAAATTCTGGATTTGATTTGGAATTATCAGTCTGAACTCATGATGCATGTTATCTTTAAAACACATTTATTCAACTATACTTCAATTACAAAATAAAGTAAAAAAATAAAAATGTAAAAGTAAGGCCTTATTATTTAAAAAAAGTTTAAAAAATACATTTATATATTTTCTAGTTCAGTCCACTAAAAAGTCTTGTAAACAATAGCTGTGCAAAGTTTACAAGTGCAAAGAACACCTCTAAGTCTATAGATTATTATCTTGAAATATGTTGAAATACTAAATGAAACTGAGATAGAAATGACTGATTCCTTATCTGGGGCAGGAAATGGACAGGATGAGTCTGGAACATTTTGTCCTGCCAGAAGGTGAGGCAGCCCTCAAAGACTACTGAGATTGTGTCAAAAGGACACAGGAGCCAACCTGATGAGATTCTCACCAGCAATTTAAGCATCAATAAGATAAAATGACAGTGATGAATTGGGAGATCGGGATCGATATATATACACTAATATGTATAAAATGGATAACTAATAAGAACCTGCTGTATAAAAATATAAACAAAATTCTAAAATTCCAAAAAAAAAAAGATAAAACAACAGTGGATTTAAACCCATCAAATATGTTTAGTCCGCGAGTTCATAAAGATGCTTAATAAAGTAAAAAACCTCAGTGATCTTCTTTGAAGGATAATGTGAAGCAAGTCATTAAAAAAAAAGAAAAGCGGGCTTCCCTGGTGGCGCAGTGGTTGAGAGTCCGCCTGCTGATGCAGGGGACACGGGTTCGTGCCCCAGTCCGGGAGGATCCCACATGCCGCACAGCAGCTGGGCCCGTGAGCCATGGCCACTGAGCCTGCGCATCCAGAGCCTGTGCTCCGCAACGAGAGAGACCACAACAGTGAGAGGCCCACGTACTGCAAAAAAAAAAAGCTAATTAATAAAGGAAAAGAATCAAGTGTGTATTTTGCCTGTCTTACAAAAATGTAGCTCAGGGTAACTCCATAGTAGATGAGAGGTAGTTCCTTGTAATGGAAGTACTCTATGAATAAATAAAGAGGGAATACCATCATTTTGCAATTTATAAAGAAAGAGTAAATCTACGCATTGAGCATGAAGGGCTGCTAATACCACAAAAAGAGATGGCCAGGCATTACATACCCCCGATGGAAGTATATAACACCATTCATGAAGGAGTCTTGCCAAACCCAAAATCTATCAAGCCTCTGGATCTAATGAACAGGACCTACAGGTAAGAGAGAAACCAATTAAATGACACTATGTGGAATTCATCAAGAAAATCCAGACTGAGGAGAATTCTAAAGGACAAATAACATGGTTTTATCATCACCAACAACAAACTGCAAGGAAGAAAAAAGAAGACATGGAGGAGGACTCTATAGACTAAAAGAGACATGAGAGACATAGTAGTTTAGATCCCAGTGTAAGTAAACAAAATGTTAAATAAAGGAAGGATGGAAGGATGGGACCAGGGAGGGGATGGAGAGGGGGCGGGGAGGGAAGAGAACATTGGTAGCACGGCTGGAGGAATGTGAACACTGGCAGGACATTTGATGATACTGAGGAACTATTCTTGCTTTTGAGTGTGTGTGATGATAGGTATTATGATTTCAAAAGACAAGCTGTTGTCTTTTCAAGATAGACACCGAAATATTTACGGATGAAATGATATGATGTCAGACATCGGCTTCAAAATAACCGGGAGTGAGTGTGAGTGGTTGGGGACATGGAACACTGGTGCTCAGACTTGAACTTGCATCAGAATCACTTGTTGGGGGGGCTTGTTAAAATACAAATACTGGTCCTACCTACCCAGTCTTGGGTGTGGCCCAAGAATTTGCCTTTCCGGTGGTGTTGATACTGTTGGTCTGGGGACCACACTCTGAGACCCACTGGCAGAGAGGAAGGAAGGTTGATCCCAAGCTATTGTTGTACTTGGGTGGTGGGTACATGAAAGCTCATTACAGTATTCTTTTGACTTCTGAATATGTCTGAGATTTTCAACAGTAAACATTAAAAAAATAAAAATGATCCAGAAGGACACATAGAGGGAGGAAAGCCTTTGATGACCCATAGTTGTAATGGAAACATCTATACTCATTAGCAAACCGGACTTGGCTGCTGCCTCTGGGATTGGAAGGTCCCCATCTCTTCCTGCCCACTGAGGGTTAGTGCCTCAGCTCAGCTGTCAATCCTCTTGGAGAACTACCTGGCCTGAGGGGTAGGGAAGTGGTCTTTGTCTCAGGATCTGCATCGTGCTGCATCCATTTCCTTAATGTGGTCAATCATTGGAAGAACCATGGTTTGAATGAATCCTAAGATTTTTCTGGCTACTTCACCTGGAAAGGGTGCTTCTGAGCAGAGCTGTGCCAGGGTTCAGCTGTCAGTGGTGGGGGTGATTACTGAACTCAGATGCCCATGTGTCCTGCAAGGACCTTTCTCAAACTCCAGATCAGGAGGCATCTCTGTGGGTTTGAGTCCTTCTACTTGCCTTTTTAGATTCATTTATTTATTTATCCATTCACACTTCAGATATTCCTTAGAATACCTCCTAAGTGACAGGTACTTTTCTAGCCCCTGAGAATACAGCAGGGAACAGAATAGGCAAAAACCTCTGTTTCGTGGAGATTACATTCTAGTTGGGGATACAACAAAGAACAAGTCAAGAAATAAGTGAACAGTTTCAGATAGTGCTATGAATAAAATTGGAGAGAAGATGCCGGATAGTGATTGAGTCCATGTGTGTGTGCATGTGCACACATGGGTACACGCATTTTATTTAGGTGATCAGGGAAGACTTCTCCAAGGATACGACATGTGAGCTGAGAGCTGGATGGTAAGAAGGAGTCGGCCATGTGGAAATCTGGATATTTTTTGACAAAGGCAGTAGCAAGTGGGAAGGCCCTGAGATGAGAAGGAGCTTGGCACTTTTTTTTTTTTTTTGGAATCCCAAGAAGACCAGTGAATCTGGGATGTGGAGAGGAAAGGGAGAAATGGTGAGCTCAGGTGGGAGGGAGAACAGACAAGAGCTAGGGTTCATAGGACCTTATAAGCATATCCCGGGTGCTTATATACAGACCCCAGGTACCTCCCAGGCTGCCAGTCATCCCCCAGCTATCAAAAGTACATTCTATCTAGAGAAATAGGGCACAATTTTAACAGGGAGGGCCCCTAGGGACTCTAATCTATAGGAAAGTGTTTTGTATAAGCAACTGAATAGTATAATAGAGCCAGTTTGTTGAACCAACATATTAAAAATCCAATAATTTTATTTCAAAATCACTACATGCTCTCGATGCCTATAATTTTACCCTAAGTACACTATTTACTCAATTTAAGATTTGCCCCTATAGTATTACCCATCGTACAGATTCCTCTATGCCAGGTAGTACTATAAGTTATCAGTCATTTCATGCTAATAGAAATGAATTCAAAGCTGTGTCCTTGAAAAGATATTTTTAAAAAGGAAAGCATAAAATTAGTGGACTCAAGAGTATGAGAAGGGATCTCCAGGGAAGAAACAAATCAACAAGGAGAAACTGAAGATGCACCAGGAAAAAACTACCTATTTTACAGTTTGGAGTGAGGCTCTACTTCCTGGATAGACTAATGTCCTCCTGCCAAGATGTGTCAGAGCAAAGCTCTTTCTCTTGAAATAACTCATGTATACCCTCTAATAGCTATTTCCTAAACAGAAAGTGTGCAGTAATTCACAGAGTGCTTTAAGTGAACAGAGCAATGGTTAACCTTAAACTCTGTGAACCATAGGATCTGTCATTAATACAGGGTAGCCTTTTCACAAGGATGAGACCGTTCTATCCCCGAGGCGGCTCACATGGCTGGGGTGAGCAGGTCAGTCACTCCCAACTTTGCATTCGGGGACTTTATATTGGTTGCTTAAAGTCAGCCATGATGAAGATATTTACACCAAAGGCATCATCAAATGCTACACATCAGGCTTTTCTTTTCAGAGCTGATTATTAAATATTTACCAGCACACTGCTGCTGTGACCCTTAAAAAAATAAATTTGGGGATATACCATGGCATATGAAAAAATAGCCTTGTTTTGGTTTTGCCTCTTGAACCGACATTAGTGATATTTAAATTTGTATTCATCTTCTTGTATACTTTACATTTCAGCTATATTTATATATAGATAGACCCATTCACTTTCCCAAAAACCTTTGCTGGGCATTCCATGGTTGACCAGATAGACACAAAGGGCCCCTCGAGGCTTTGTGTCACCTGGCTCTTTCTGCCTTGTTTATCCCTGGTTCTGGACAAATTTAACCTTAAATGTGCCTCACCGCCCCCCAAAAAACCCTATTCTTTCTTTGCTCTGGATATTTCTAGTCTGCGGCCCCTGCCTTGGGGGCTCTCTTCACCCACTTCTCTGTCTGACAAAGTCTTACCCATGTTTCAAGGTCAGAGCAGAAGTCATGTCCTGCTCCTTGAGGCTCATCTGCCCCAGCTCCCTTCAGCATCCATTGCTCTTTCTCCAGTGCTCCCACCAAGGGCCATCTGTTCCTCCTTTGCCACCATCACCATTGCCTTGTTTTATAGGTGTTTGTCTCCATGTCTTATCTCCCCCCTGGATTTTAAGCTCCTTGAGGATAGTGAATTTTACTTATTCATCATTTTATCCTTTAGAGCAGCTGGTATAGAGCTTTGTACATAGCAGTAGGTGTTAGTTGAATTATCTGCAGACATGATTTCATATTCCCCACAGTGCCCTGGACAGCACAGTAAGTGCTGTACACACACACACACACACACAGTTTCATCAGTCTAAATATTTCTATTTGTGGACTGATTTCATTTAACCTGGAAATGCCTTGTTGAAGGGGAACATTAGACTCACATGTAGCCCCAAATGAGGATCAACCACAAAACTTCTACCTTCAGTCAAAAATGTCACCTTTCTCATCTGCACTCAAAATTGGACCACCTTGTCTAATCATGGGTTAGAAAGGTGCCAATCTGTTACAAATCATGACCTCTGATAGCCACTGAAGATGCACCTGCATTCCTACTGGGCATAGATCCTGCCAGAATGTAAGTTCTACTGGTATTTTTGTAACCAATGATAAAATGAAAACGATTCAGATTTTTTTCCTTTGCTCACTTCTACTGTAAAAGAAGGCTGCCCCTGTTTGGTTTGTTCATTCATTAAACAATTATTGCCTTCTCATGCCAGACACTCGGCTAAAGTCTCAAGATATAAAGATGAATTATCCACAGCCCTGCCCTTCTGGGGTTCACATTTAGGAAAAGAGACTGAAAAAGCCATCAGACATGTTCAAAGTCTCAGGCGAAATCAAGCCCCAAGGCTCTGATAATGACCCACATCAGTGCGTTTGCCCGCTAGATTCTGCCATCTGTCCCCGCATGAGATGTTTGCTGTAACTCCTTTCCACTGCCTGCTTTTGGTTTGAATGACCTTGGAGACAGCCTGAAATCCGGAGCTTTTAGAGTTCCTGGTCTGCACATATGTGCTTCAAACAGAAATTCACAAACCTCTAATTATCTCCTCTTAGCCGGCTGCCTACATGACTGACGACCAGCTCTTGAGTCACTCCAAGAATGGATTTCTATGTAGCCCGTGCCCGCCCGGGATGCATTAGGATGCCCAGAACATGTGTGGCCGCTCTGAGCGGCACAGGGCAGTTAACAGAAGCCAGGCAATTTGCAAAATGCCTCAACTTCCTGCTCATTTCTGAGGCAGAAAAGGGTCACACCTTAACCTCAGGAGGCTCATCAGCAGAATAATTCCTACCCCCACCCCAAAGAGAGCCTCTGGTATCAGCTTCTCCCCCCTCCCCACCCTGGCTTTTTGCAAACATAAGCACACGGCTGAAACAACAGCTATGACTCAGTTCCTAGCGAACGCTGCCTGAATTGATTTAGTCTGAGTTCAGATTTAGCACATAATCATGTTCAATTTGCTCCACTGCACTGCCTAGAGATAAAAGGCTGGGGGGAAAAAATAGCTCCAGCTTGTGTCAGTCTTTGCGGTGATGTCATTGCCATCAGAGAGCCAGCCGCTCTTACTCTGCCCTGCTGCCTGAGCCGCGGCGGGCTGTGTGCGTGCAGCGGAGCGGGCTCAGGTGCCCAGCTCGGCCATCCCCGGGGCAGGGCAGCGCCCGGCCGGCCCGGAAACATCCACCTGGAAGGCTCTTGCCAGCCCGCACGACTCAGAGGCTGCCTAGCTCTTTATTGTCAATTCCGGAGGGGGAATGCCAGCCCCTAGCATGGACTGTGATGTTTCCACTCTGGTTGCCTGCGTGGTGGATGTGGAGGTCTTTACCAATCAGGAGGTTAAGGTATGCACCTGCAATCTTCTGTTTCATTGTTGCTGTTGCTGAAGCTGCTTGGAGCCTTGTTAGCTTAAGGGAACAAGACTTTGGTTCATAGTTTTCAGCTCACGATCTGCGCTAGAAATGCATGTGGTGAGTGCCTGACTCTATTAATTAGAATAAGTTAGACGAGGGACGGGCACATTCATTTTCAATGCGGTAAGGTTTGAAAAACCACTGTCTGTTTGTTCTTGTCTTTTCTATTAGGGGATCCCCAGTCATCCTTTTCACAGTAGACATGTTTTCATAGTCTCTGTGTCAATAAGAATTTGCCAGTCCTTAATGCTGAGAGGGGTTTTAGATCAATGATTAAATGAAGAAAGCACATATGATAAACATCGTACCCAGGACACCCTGATCGTGGGACATTAACCCCTTGATGGGACGTCACTTACATAGACCGTGATGTGGTCTGCAAATTGAACAAAAGCTATTCTACAGATGGCAGTTTCAATCCCCAGCTCTCTGGAAGTCAGAGTTGGAGAACAGCTGTCTAAATTTCCTTTGTCAGGCAAAAGAAGCAAGTCATTTCCCCTGAACAGTTGTCCATAAAGAAAGTTCAGGCATAAATAAATTTTGCGTAGTATTCTAGGGCGCTGGTCCTCACTGACTGCAGCAATTGTTTGGTTGTCATGGGTAATTGTCTCCTGATGACATACATTCTCTTTGCTTTTCCCCTTTGGTTTTATGTTCTGAAAAAGATGCCATGCTTGTGAAATGGGCATTTTGATTTCTTCTCTCATATTGAAAATAAGAACTAGCAGAAGCTTCTTATTTAAACAGTTCACACACACGACAGAAAGGATAGTTGCTCCTTGTGTGATGGGAGGAAGGAAAGGGGAATTGCACTGCGTAATCATTTGTCACCGTCCCCTTAGTCTTTACTTAAAGGAAGACCCAGAATTCTTTATTTTGGGGTGTGAGGATGACACCCTGGGGCTTCCCAGGTGGGAATTTATGTGTCCACTAGCATAACACACGGCTCTGTCATTCAAGATTGCAGTTTTGAACACCCTTTTGAAATGAATTCAAGAATCTGTTTTGTTGTTTCTGCATATTTTAAATGTGTGGCCTGCGTTTACCAAGTCTTAGGCCAGTGCTGTGAAGTGTCGAACACCTGTCATGCTGAGGTTCCGAAAATTAGAAGGTAATGGTTTGGTGCTGCTTGTGGTCGTGTCCACGAATGGAAACATGCGTGTAGCGACTCACAGCCCCGCTGGCCGTACACGCTGTGTACACTGCAGAAGGGAGCAGCCCTCAAAGCCCCTCCAGTTCAAAACCAATTTAAATTCCGATGTGGGTAACTGAGTAGAGAGCCATCTCCCAGCACCTGCTGGAACAGAATGATTCGTACATAAAGTAACACTTTACGATTCCCTTCTCTTCTGAACCGTTCCCTTTTAATTACGTGCTGGGCCTGTGAACATCATAAAATAAATAATCTAGACTTTTTTGGTCCAAGAAATGATGGTGAGAAAATATTGATTAGGGATCTGCAGTCTGCCAGGCATTGTGCTCTTACAGGAAAGAGTTTAAAATATGCTTAGATGACGTATGTATTTGTCATATAGACATACAAAGAACCACTTACCCAATATTTCTCTTCTTTTAATCATTGCTCTTTTTTTACTTATTTTTTATTGAAGTATAGTTGATTTACAATGTTTCAGGTGTACGTCAAAGTGATTCAGTTATATGTGTATATATATTCTTTTTTCAGATTCTTTTTCATTATAGTTTATTACAAGATACTGTATATAATTCACTGTGCTATACAGTAGTTCCTTGCTATTTATATTTTATATATAGGAGTGCATATCTGTTCATCCCAAATCCCTAACTTATCCCTCCCTCCCCCTTTCCCCTTTGGTAACCAAAAGTTTGTTTTCTATGTCTGTGAATCTATTTCTGCTTTGTAAATAAGTTCATTTGGATCATTTTTTAAGATTCTACATATATGTGATATCATATGGTATTTGTCTTTCTCTGTCTGACTTACCTCACTTAGTATGGTAATCTTTAGGCCCATCCATGTTGTTGCAAACATGCCCAACATTTCTTAAAGACAGACTATTTTGTGGAATTCAGGGGACACAAAATTCTTACAGCTGGTTGTACTTGAGTGGTTGGGATGGTGTCATGGAGCAGGTGGTACTTGAACTTGAAGATGGGTAGATTTTGATACAGGAAGAGGGAGGGCACGGGGACAGGAAGGCATTCCATCTTGCAGTCAGGTGAGTCAGTGCATTTGACTGCAGTAGGATCTCTGTGAGAGACTGGAGTGGGGGACAGAGGGGAGTCAGGGCCAGATTATAAAGCCTCTCACCCTGTTCATCAGAAATGTATGGGGTTTTCTGGGAAGACTCCCACCAGAAAGATGCATTACATGTCCTTCCTGCTAAATAGCTTCGAATTACAGTTGATTTGTTTCTTTGAAACATGTTACTTAATCATTCTGTGCCTTAGTTTTCTCATCTGTAACATGGGGATAATAGTAGTTCCTACCTTGTTGGCTTGGTAGGAGGATTAAAGAAAATTATACATGTAAAAAAATTAATACAGTGCCTGACATATTTCGTGTTCAATAAATGTTAGCTGTCACCATTATCGTCATGGTCATCTTTTTAGACGTTCTCTAAAGGTGGTAGGTTACTTTCCCCAGTTTACTGGAATGTCCTATCTCCAGCTGACTTTACAATGACGGTCCAGGACATAGAAAGTGTTTCCATTCCCATCCCCCCCACTCCCCAACACACACAGAGCCCAGCAACTTAGAAAACACTGCCCTTCCGTTCAGACATTTAACCATTTAACATAAATCAGTGACATTATTAACAAGCAAAATTAAGGCAGGCCGAAGAGGCCTGTTGAGAAAACCTATATGTTCCTCGTTCAAAAGTGAGCATGGCTTAGTGTCATGAAGGGACGTTCAGATGTCAGATTCTGGCACCAAAGTTTCTCCAAAGGTAAACATCATTAATTACCTATTTCAGATCCATAGTGGAGCCAGGAGTTCCTTTCTTCCAAGTCCAATATTTCCTGTCAGAGAAAAGGAAGGCACCGGTTGGGGGTCTGTTTCACATGCCTGCATCCAGCTTGCTTGATCTCAGGCTCTTTTTTGCTTTTTACAGACTCTCCCTTTCTACCTGGAGCCCCACTGGGAAGCAACCACACCAGGGTTATGCAACCAGCAGACTTTCTTAGCAGATACAGTGGTTAATTTGAAGGGGATGGAGAAAATGCAAATCTAGTGACTTATAGCAATTTAGAAAACCTTATCCTCCATGGGGGATCTCAGCTGGTTGCCTTGGGGGCCCTTCAAATTCGAAGCCCTTAATAGAAGGAAAATGACATGGTGAACTGTAGAGTTTGTGTACGTGCGCACGTGTGCGTGTGTGTATGTGAACAGGGGCAGAGTTGATTTTCTCCAGTGTTCTTCTCCTGTTCTGAAAATAGTCTCCCCCACCCCTCAACAAGAGCCAGATGCTTGAGGAAATGAAAGGGATCCAAAGATGGGTAATAAAATTTTATTTTACTTTAGTCCAGTTGTTCTTAAACCTGATAACACATTGGTATCCCCTGGAGAGCTTTTAAAATATTGACGATGCTCAGGCCGCATGTCCAGAACTTCTAACTTGGCTGGTCTGAGTGCAGCTGGGCAAGATGATTATATAAAGTCAGCGTCTTATCTCTTCTAGACACAGGTAGGTACAGGTGAAGTCAGTCCAGAATTATCTAGAATACCCTCTTTTGAAACACTTTGATCCATTCCCCTGAATGAAGCCTTGATGGATGCAGTTTCAGAAGCAATGTCTCTAAGCTATCAGAAATGTCGAGGCTCACCCAACACTCTTGGCCCAGTTCACCACCCCTGCCATCCCTCCACCTAGTTCTGAGCTGGTGGTAAACACCCTCGTCCACTGCTGGCTGCAGCCTATAGCAGAATGTCGCCCCTTCTCCCGAGCACATCTGAGCCTGGGGCTGCCGCTTCTCTGCAGTGGGAGCTCCCCACACAGAAAAAGGGTGGATGCCTCCTCTCTGGGCTGGAGAGCTCCAGATTCACATCCCAAGGATCCAGTCCTGTCTCCATGGTCATCCAGACAGGAGACAGGAAGCTCATAAAGCTTCTTTCTACTCCTCAGGACAGGCAGGAAACATGGCAAGTCTTATAAGAAGATCAGAAATGTCAAAGACCCTGGGAGCTGGAGATTTAGATGCAAACTATTACATTCATATATATGTATAACTGAGTCACTTTGCTGTACAGCAGAGATTGACACAACACTGTAAATAAGCTATACTTCATTAAAAAAACAAAAATAAGAACATTTGTGTGGTGCTTTTAACTCCTAACCAGATGATGCTCTAAGCACTGGGAGAGAGAGAAGACAGACATCCCTGCCCTCACGGAGTGCATGTTTTAACACAGGAGGCGGACAATGAACTAGTAAACAAATAAACGTATACTGTAATTTCAGGCAGCGATAAGGGTTTTGAAGAAAGATGAAACAGAGGGAGGGGGTGAATTGCTGGAGGAGAGGTTGCATTGGGGGCCCTTTAGGCTCCTGTTTCCTAAATGTTGCCAAGACTGCCAGATCAATAGTCCCTGAAAGAGGAGGAAATCAGGCAAATGGCGTTCCTCTGTATTTGTCTCTCTCCAGAAATTCCGTTGGCCACTTTGGAATGGATGGCCAGTAGAAGCATTTCTGGCGAGGTGACAGTTTTTGAAACGTCACTGTTCCAGTGTCATTCAGGGATCTGAAGTGAGTGAAAGGACCGCATATGGATCTGAGGGAAAAGCGTTCCAGTAGAGGGAACAGTAGAGGCAAAGAGAGGCCATCTTATCTGATGTGTTCTTTCTCCACCCCACCATTTAACCCAGTGGTCCCCAACCTTTTTGGCACCAGGGGCAGGTTTCATGGAAGACAGTTTTTCCACAGATGGGGGCTGGGGGATGGTTTCAGATGATTCAAGCGCATTACATTTATTGTGCACTTTATTTCTATTATTATTACATTGTCATATATAATGAAATAATTATCCAGCTCACCATAATGCAGAATCAGTGGGAGCCCTGAGCTTGTTTTCACGTGCCACTCACTGATAGGGTTTTGATATGAGTCTGCAAGCAATTGATTTATTGTGGTCTCTGTGCAGTCAAACCTCTCTGCTAATGATAATCTGTATTTGCAGCCACTCCCCAGCACTGGCATCATGGCCTCAGCTCCACATCAGATCATCAGGCATTAGATTCTCATAAGGAGTGCGCAACCTAGATCCCTCACATGCGCATTTCACAGTAGGGTTTGTGCCCCTATGAGACTCTAATGCCACTGCTGATCTGAGAGGAGGTGGAGCTCAGGCGGTAACACGAGAGATGGGGAGGGGCTGTAAATACAGATGAGGCTTCGCTTGCTCACCCACCGCTCACCCCTTGCTGTACAGCCTGGTTCCTAACAAGCCACGGACCGGTACTGGTCCATGGCCTGGGGGTTGGGGACCCCTGATTTAACCTATTTCCATCATTCGTTCATTCAGAGACCTACTGAGGCTGTCAAGATCTTATGCCATAATTTTTATTTTTTTAACGCTGCTCCTTTTTAGAAATTGTGCTTAATCTAATTCCCTCATGTTATGTTTTAAGCCTGGTGGTTCTCTTGGAGGAAAGGGAAATATAAGCAGAAATTTGTTCTCAGCATGATAATTTTTCATACACTTGAAATCTTAGGATCACTGTAGGACTTTTCTTTCCCTTCTAAAAGTCTAGGGCCTTTTCAAGGTGACTCATAAGTCCTACTTTCTCTCCTCTGCTTTTGAGAATTTCCCAGTATCCTCCTAATCCATGCAATCTTGGGCAAGTCTCTTAACCTTTCTGGACGCGTGGTGATTATGCTGAGAAAAATGCCAATGCTTTGTGTATTTTGTTTTCCTTTTTCACACAAAAGTGTGATGTGACTGACTCATAGTCTGTGTCATGCTGTTGCGTGAGTTCTGAAAAAAAAAAAAACCTAGGACATCTTGGCCATTTAGTACAAAGAAATCTCTTTGGCATTTGAACCACTGGAAATTTCACGACTTGTTTTGTTCGGCTGGATTCGAAGGAGGAGAAGGATGGAGGAGAGTTGGTGTGACACGCTTTGCCTTCTGCTTTGGGGAGAGACAGATGACACAAATGAAGATGTGGGTATTGGGTATCGGGATTGATTTGGAAGAGAAACTTGTGGGTATTTGTTAGGAGAGCTTGTCAAGCTTCATGCCTATTTCTTATGCTTTTTGCAAATGCAGTGCTGGGCAGAGGATCTGGCTGCAATCGTGACTTTTTGGTTCTGTAGAACTTGAAAGGTCTTTCAGAATCTTCAGAAACCCTTGTGTTCACTCAGTAACTTACAAGAATTTGAGTTGTGTATGATTTAATTCTCAAACACTGAAACCCTCTGGAACTATTCGCGGCAACTTTTAGGAACCAAAATGTTAAGTTAACAGAAACTCTTATTCTCTGTTCAATGACTGGAATTTTAAATAATATTTGTTACATGTCTCCAGACCACTTTTAGTTTCTGAAAACCAAAAGGGAGTGTGTGGGGAGGGTGGGGGAGGGGGAGTGTGTGGGGAAGATGGGGGAGGGGAATGGGGTGGCCTGCCCATACCAGATTCTAATCCTCCAGCACAACAAAAGCGTGTTCTTCCTCTGCTAATGAAATGGACTAGAATTGAGGCCATTTTGGAAACAAATGAATTAATACAAAACTGAATGTTAGACATTAACCCTAAAAAATACTTTAAGAAACTTAACATTCTTAAAGTGCACTGTTGAATATTATCTTGCCTCTGAAGAAAGTAGCAAACACCTTTCACAGATTGGGAAGAAGGGATTTTATGCAAGTGACAGATGCTCCCTGAGAAGGTTAACAGGCAGATTTCTCAGCCACCTGTCACATTAGGGAAAGACAAGGTACAGTATTCAACTAATGACATTGTAAAGCAGGAAAGCCCACTGAAAAGTTGCTTCTCTGTTTAGTGTCTTTTAACTGTTGGAAAGTAATTCAAACATTGAAAGTTGCTACCTCTTACCTGAATGTCAGATTTATTCAAAACAGTAACAACAAAACAGTATCTTCGTTAACATCGTTCTCCTAAAGAAACCGATTTTAATGTAAAACTCAGAGAGTACCATTTGCATCCTTAGTGATTCTGAGTACAACTATCAGTAATTTATAATAGCCTGTTTTAGTACTTTCTGATGAAGCTTAAAATTGACAAATAGAAAAGAAAATCATACCTGAAACATTTATTATCACTGGGTATATTTAGGTTGTAAGCTTAAATGGCATCACAGCTTTGTGGTGAAGAACCCGGCTTTCCAGGGAGGTCATCAACCTTCCAGCCCATTCCTGGCCTAGAATTTCTTAAAGTAAGGCGACAGTATCTTTACATAAGGGGAATGTATCTCTTCCAAGCTCTAAATCTAAGCTGATTCCAAAAGATTAGTCAAAAGAACATTGAGAGATTATTTAATGAGGTCTTCAAGCAGGTAAAAAGGAGTTGTGAACTCTTCACTCTATCTACAATGGATCATTTATCTTAAAACTGTTTGAGAATAAAATATCCACCAACTTAGACCTTCCGTAGAAAATACTCACTGGATGTGCCTTTGTATTCCTCTTTGGGATAAAGGTATCCAGGGGGAAAAATATACACAGTGACACACACACACATGTGAAAATGTATTGTATGTATATACTATATATAAATATATTTTTTCTTCCATAACCCTGGAAGGTTTCTTTCTGTTCTGCTCCGGCCCTATCTAACCAGCTATTGGAAACTGTGGGCTCTTAACCATGTCAAGAGATGAAGAGCCCAGAGAAGGCTCCTGGCAAAAAGTTGAAGAGAGGTCTAAACAATTGCTAAACAGTTTCTCCAGGTTGGGGTGGAGGTGGCAGGGGGACACGAAGAAATTCATGGTCTTTTCTTTTTATTGTTATATGCCAAGGAAATGTTTACATCCTTACAGTCCAGTAGCACAATTACTCTCCAGAATTTAATATACCGGTTCTGAACTATGAAATTTTTTTAAAAGGTTTTCAAAATGATCTTGACCCTTCAGCTTCCAGAAAGATAACTTTAACAAATGTATCCTTCTTTGTTATACTGGACTTCACACCAGCTTTCATTCCCCGCCCACCTTCACCCAAATAACATCTTCACTAATATTCTACTTGTCCCAACAATCAGATTGTTTGCTACTTAGTTGTAAGATTTATTTCCTGCATCTCTGATGGGTCTAAAGGAATATGCAAGCAGTGTTTATGCTGTGCCCCAAAGATTTGATTGGGGGGGCGCATTTACTAAGTTGAGCATTAAACCATCTCACATGATGGCAAATGTAACCCCCCAGAGATAGTCATTTTCATGGATCAATATTTTATGTTATCAAGATGGACAATTTTAAAAATTGTAACAACCCTTCTTCTTCACTAAATACTTCTGAGTACATGACACACACCAGGGTACTCCTTGTCATCCCCATAATAGCCCGGGGCGTCTATTTTTCTGCCCTGTTTTAAACAGGTTCCTGATCAGAGACATTACATTTTTGCACAAGATCACACAGCTATTAATTGGCAGAACTGGGACTCCAACTGTGGTCTGCTTCACTCTTCCCCCTACCGAAATATCCCTAAGGATTAACAAGCCATTAATCGATTATTGGGGGGGAAAGAAAAGATATATATCTCAAAGGATAAGACATTGAACTCATATGTAGTATTTCCTCTAGTGTTCAAAACACTGTTTTTGTCTTATATTACTTCTCAGATTAGGGAGTACTACTTTTACATAAATCAGTAGTGGAGATCATTTTACTTTTCTCAGTAAATCTAACATGATGGCAGTTCTAGGCATAGCATCTGTTTTGGATTTCATCTGAAAATTTGTTTCAACACCTAATAATGCCATCTAGTTGGGGAGAAAAAAAAGTGCTGGAAAACCCAGGAGCTCACCAAGAGGCGGATAATAACTGGTATGGCAGTTCCGCCACCTCTTTCTGCATGTTGGAGAACATTTTCCAGGACTGGGTGAAGGGTGATCTCTGAAGAATTGTAGAACAGCAGTGTTGAAAGTTTTAATTGCAATAATAATATTTTACTTTTGGACAGGGCTTTCCAAATTATACAAAACTCAGCTTTCTCTCTGGAGATCTCCAACGTTGAACAAGACCACACAGTTCCTCAGGGGAAGCTTGGACTGGGATTTGTTCACAACACTGCACAAGATGTCTTGGTTTATTACTATAGCCTGTATCAATAGTACCTCTGAGAGAATTGATTTCATCTTCTGTGACTTCACTGTACCTTTAGGTATTGACTAAGAAAACCTCTCAGGCCACCTTTCCTGGAACAGGATATGTAAGCAATGAGCAAACTTAATAATAGCAACAGTGTATTGAGCACTTACTATTTGTCAGGCACTGGACAAAGTGCTTTTATTCATTCATTCATTCATCAAATATATATTGAGTGCCTTCCATACTCAAGGCCTCACACTAGGTTCCAGAGATACAGAGGGTAACAGTCCTGTTGGACGCAAAACTCTGTGCTCTGTCATTATGCAGTGGTGGCCTTTATTCCACTCAGTTCCAGGTTTCCCAAAAAAGGCAATGCCGTTTCGACCTCCAAAGAGGCCTCCTTTGCTGACTTAGGGCACGTGAG
Source organism: Mesoplodon densirostris (assembly GCF_025265405.1). Classification (NCBI taxonomy): domain Eukaryota; kingdom Metazoa; phylum Chordata; class Mammalia; order Artiodactyla; family Ziphiidae; genus Mesoplodon; species Mesoplodon densirostris. The sequence continues at coordinate 29,633,508 of NC_082670.1, forward strand.
AAGGAAGCAAGTCCAGCCTCCAAGTCAGACATCCTGGTTAGAATTCTCTATTTGGCCACTTGGCCACTTACTGTGTGACCTTGAGCAAGGAGCCTTCCCTCTCTGTGCCTCAGTTTCCTCAATTACAAAAGGAAGAAAATAATAGTGCTTACCTGATCGCTTGGCAGGCAGAACACACACCGGTCATGTTAACCTTTATCATCATCCATCATCATCATCATTATCATCAGTATTAGTAAACTTCTCATATAGAGTTTTGAGTTTTCTTCTCAAGGCACTTCACCTATAATAGGGGCACTGCCCCTATTTTATCAGACACTTGCCTGTGGTTTTCAACTCATCTTTGCACAGAGGAAGCAGTGCCCTACCTCAGCGACACTCTGAGGTCACAGAACCAGAGAGGGAAGCAACTGGTTCAGCAGGTGAGTGAGGAACCACAGACCCAGACAGTTGGTCTTGACGTCCAGACCCAAGGCCAGTTTTTTTTTTTTTTTTTTTTTTTTTTTGCGGTACGTGGGCCTCTCACTGTTGTGGCCTCTCCCACTGCAGAGCACAGGCTCCAGACGCGTAGGCTCAGTGGCCATGGCTCACGGGCCCAGCCGCTCCGCGGCATGTGGGATCTTCCCAGACCGGGGCACGAACCCGTGTCCCCTGCATCGGCAGGCAGACTCCCAACCACTGCGCCACCAGGGAAGCCCCCAAGGCCAGTTTTAATAAGCATTCAGAGAACAGGTTATATGGCAGAATACAGGGGCTTTAAGGCACGATGCCCATTAAGGAAAAGAGAAGTTGAACTCAGAACCCATTTCCTCAAGACATATTTAAACACCTCTCTCTGAGCAGGAATTTTAAATGGAGTTGTTGACTAGTTTCACCACAGTTATGCTAAACCATAATTGCAATACTTTCAATATTGATCTTCACTTCCCATATCTACTTTAAAACTGGGGTGATAGGTGGAAATTAGATTAATTATCCAGGCTAAGCTCAGTTTCTCTTTTGCTTAGTAGGCCTTTTGCCCTAGAAACTCTGTTTTCTGCCATGCACACCTACCTATGACTGCTTATTAACTCGTATCATAACTAGCAAATCATTCTGTGATACTTAAAACAAAACAAAATAAAAACTAAGCTAAAGCCCTACTATTCATTGCCTGGATGAATAAGCAGTAGACCTGAATTATTAATGAGAGGGATAGTAGATGATCTATTTTATATTCTTTCTCTGTAGAGAATTGTTCCATACATCATAGTGCTCAGCAAAATAATATTCTATATTTAAATAACACTTAGCATATGATTAGCCACAATTGATGTTTATGAAGGTCTCAGAAGACTTGAACCCTCTTTCAGTGAGTGCGTCCTCATGCCACCCCTCTGTTATAGGTGGGAAGTATTATTTTCTCAATGAGAAATTCAGGTTAGAAGTGTTCTCCAAACCCAATCAGTAGAGAGATTCAAGTTTGCTCCTTGTTACTTCACATTCTTTTTTAAAAATTTATTTTATTGCAGTGTAGCTGATTTATAATGTTGTGTTAATTTCTGCTGTACAGGAAAGTGATTCAGTTATACATATATATACATTCTTTTTCATATTCTTTTCCATTATGGCTTATCACAGGACACTGAATATAGTTGCTATACAGTAGGACCTTGTTATCCATTCTATATTTAATATATATAATAGTTTGTATCTACTAATCCCAAACTCCCAATCGTAACCTCCTCCAAACCCCCTCCTCCTTGGCAAACAAAGGTCTATTCTGTATGTCTATGAGTCTGTTTCTGTTTCGTAGATATGTTCATTCATGTCCTATTTTAGATTCCACATATAGTTACTTCACATTCTTATTCCATAATTCTTGGAGGCGAAACCAAGAAACAACTTGGTACAACTTGGGACAATAGTATAGTGTCTTGTTCTTTGGAGGCAGAAAGACCTGAATTCATGCTATGTCTTATTTATGGCTTTCCTCATATGTTAAAAAAAGATACAGATTTACGTTAAGGGCTATTGAGATGTCAATGATCCATAAAGCATTGCTGATTCCTGCATTTAGCATGAGTGGGGCATCTCATCCATTCATTCTGCATTTAACAAACATGGCAGAGCACTTGGTAGGTCGTAGGCGCTGCTTCAGTACTTGGGATGGAAGCATGCCTCCTGCCCTCGAGGAGCTCATAGCTGATGGAGGAGTGAAGGTGATAAATAGATACATAGAGTTTAGAAAAGGCCATGGTTTGAATAAGCCCAGTACACTGTGGAAACCTCTGGGAGGGAGGTCTGGAATGAAGAGGAAAGGTTTCCCCAAGGAAGTAACTCTTGAGTTACTGCTTTAAAGGTTAAGTGGGTGTTCGACAGGTGAACGAAAGATGGAAATCAGAGACGGGCTCCCTGGGAAAGAGAGGAACCTGCACCACAGCAGAAATGCCAGGAGAGTGGTGACTCCTAGGAAGTAGAGCCCTGGGTGGGTGCTGGATTGTACGGAGGCTGGGCCCACTTTGTGAAGGAATTTGGATGTTATGCTCAAGTCCAATCAGATGGGCCATGGGAAACATCTTAAACAGGGGAGTGACTGTCCACCTGGTGTGACACAGGGTCCTCTCTGGTGGTAGTAGGACTGTGGCTGCACCAAGGCTGATGCTGCAAAGAGGCTGGCATGGGGGGAAGAGCTGCCACCAGGCAGAATGGGAATCTGCAGAGTCCGAGCATCCGTGAATTACGCTCATACTCTTTTGTTATTCCCTGTCTTGCATTTTTAAAGAGGAAGGAGGTCAAAACAAGAAAGCAACTGCTTGAGGAAGTCATTAGGTTGCCATTCAACGAGTTTGAAGGGGAAGGGCATATACGTTAGTGCTACACCCAGGATATTCAGGGATGCATTCAATCCAGCAGGCGTATACTGATTGTTTTCTAGGGCCAGGAGTCAAAAGTCCAGGAATCCAAACCCTGGTCCCTGCCCTGGGGAATCACTTGGTCTGTGGGCAAGGGAGGCTGACTTAGAATAACAGGCAAATGTCTTTTATCCAATAAGTCTACCCTATATTGCTTCTTCAAATTTCTAATAACTGGGAAATAGAAATTCAGTGATGTTGAATGCTAGACCTAGAATATTCTGGGTTCCTCCTGAGAGCAAATACACATACAGGGGGAAAAAAGAAACAAACCTGCAATATTTTGCTAAAATATGTTCCTAGCGGCTAAGATTCCCCCAGTGTAGCATACACAAATGAAACAGCAAGAAAAGTTTAGGAATTCCCTGGCGGTCCGGTGGTCAGGACTCAGCGCTTTCACTGCCGAGGGCCCGGGTTCCATCCCTGGTTAGGGAACTAAGGTCTCACAAGCCTCGTGGCCCAGCCAAAAAAAAAAAAAAAAAAGAGAGAGAGAGAGGGAAAGAAAAGTTTGATGCCATCTCTTGTTAGTTAACTGTTGCCATCATGCCAGTGGTCTTGTCCCAGTACTGTAGTCTATATATAATAGATGCTGAATAAAAGTTAGATGAAGGGATGCATTACTGGGGTCTGCGTTTTTTGCCAGCCTTGTTTTAGGCGACAGGATGGAGGAAGGAAGAGGAACGGGGAGCCTTCTCTGCCTGTCAGGACAGACTCCAAAAGCTGCACCTATCCCTTCCTCTCAGATTCAGCCAGACCAAACCTGGGTGCACGGATACATCTGGATACAAGAGAGGCTGAGGATAGCACCTTGTTCCTGGTGGCCCCGTGCCCAGGTAAAATCAGGATTCTATTATAAAAAGAAGGGGAGAAAGGTGGCTATGGAGGGACCCACAATGTCTAGTGCTAGTGACACATGGACCCTTTAAAGAAATGCCTTGAGAACTCAAGTTGCAGAATTCACCTATGTTAAATGACAACGCAGAAGGAGTTCATGAATCCTCAAAATACACAGTCTAGAGGAAGTTTGTCGAATTTCATGAGACAGGTAATCTTTGATCTGGGGTTTGAAAGACATGGCAGGTACTAGTAGACTCTCTCTCTCCAACCTGGCTACTCCCTTCCAGGTCAGCTGGTGAGATTAGAGCCCCAGAAGGCTGCCTCTCCCATCCCGTCTCCATGACTTGGCACTTGCCATTCTTCCATGCTGACTGAGCATCCCACACACTTCCCTGCTATAGGTACGGCTGCTGTCCTCTTGGGTAGTTCTGTCTGTTTAAAGATAGGTCTGTATTGACAGATGGCAAGGCCATCTCTAATCAGATCCAGAGTATCATTCAGATCCTTTGCAGTCAGGGGCTAGGGCTGGTATTATGCTGAATAGGCTAGCAAGTTTCTACCCTGCTAGGTACTAAGACGTCTTCAGCCTTCCTCTGCCCTTCATAGATGCAACAGAGCCCATGATGCAGCCATGGCTTCGGGGAGACTGAAGGAGGGCTGAACCAAGAGTCAGAAGCCCAAGGTGCAGGTCTTCAGGCCACTCAAGAAATTTAACTTCTCTCATAGACCATTGGAATGAAAAATGCCTAGATGAGCAGTGGGCGCCATGCAGAGGGAATGGGTTTTGGATTCAAACCAGTCTGGGCTGGAGCCCTAACCCTGACAGTTACTGGTTTTGCAGCTGTAGGAAATTTTCTTTATCTCTGAGTCATGGTTTTCTGATCTGTAAAGTGGGTATAAAAATGCTGCTCTACAGAGTAGAGTAAGAATGTAAAGAATGAAGGCACTCAATAAGCGGCTATTATTTTTCTTGTCTCTTTCATCTCCAAACATTGATGATGAAAATACCTTAAATTCAACCGAGTCCAATAGTGAGATTTAGCTCTGTTAAAAGCACAGTGGTTCTGCAATATTGAAGATAACGTTATTAGCTCCATGCACAGAATTATATGTCATTTTTCTGAAATCCACATAATTTTCTGAGTAACATTCCTGCATAGGGCATCATCCATTGTAGTAAAAAAATAAAATTAAAATCCATCAAGTCTTTCAAGGCTGCAAAAAATATATATAATAACTCGGGTCAAATTCTCCCATGTCACTAATATTAATGATATCGATTGCTTCCTTTGGTTCAACACTGTCGCAAAAATCAAAAAAATGTTCAGAACAGCTATTTATTTGCCAGTACTGAGGAGAGAGAAGCAGGCAGAGATCATGTGTTAGGTCAACTAAGAGATTTCTTTGGAGGAACCGTGAATCAGTCTTTATTCTTTTTTACAAATATTGGAAAACAAAGTGTGTTGGACCAGGACAGTATGTGCCCCCATTCAATCCTCCTTCTCATTTGTGTTATAGAATAGAAGCCCTGAGCACAAAAATTTTATAATGACTTCCTGATGACGTTCCGGCTCCAGATTCTTTCTTGTGCATGAATGAGAAATAAACTCAAAAAGTACTTTAAGCTCTTGAATTCTGAATGAGCACAATATAATCAACCCTGAATGCCTCAACTTTCCCTTGAACCTTCTGCTTGATCCACCTACACAGTTATTCCAGGCAATTATCATCATTACCGGGGCTTGGAATCTGGAACAATCTTTACTCATCAGCCCCTTTTATTGACTTTCTACATAAGCAGAAGCAAATCTTTTCAAGTCTTTCTATTCAATCCAAGTTCAAGGCTATTTCAAGTACCTAATCTGAATGGAGCACCGTGTAATCTCCAAAGAGTAGAAAACTCAAAGTCCTACAGTCTAGCAGGACTGACTAGTATAAGTGCCAGGAGAAAGGTGCAAATTTAGTAGCATGGGGCTTCCAGGAAGAATGATTCCCTTTACACTGGGCACCTCAGGACTAGCTTCATCTAAAAGTAACTTTTTTAGATCAGAAGTTGCAAAATGACCACCTGTGAGCCAGATCCACAGATGGATTTTATTTGGCCTGTACAACATTGTTTTGTTAAATTGAATTCTTTGCTGGCCTTTAAAATTTGGGGAGGTTTTATATTTAAAATCTATACCCCTGCTTCTCTTAAAAGATTGATAGAGCTGGCATCACTGAGTCACCCTTCCCACCAGCTACAAGTGGCTCAAGAGGTTGCCCTTTTCAACAGAACAAGCATTCTTCAATCCCCACCACTCTCTATTGCCCTATACTTGCCTACTCCACGTCTAGGCGGGGAGTAGTGGAGGACAATGCTGTAAAGTGAGGAGTGAGAATAGTCCTGCTGTGGATGCCCTTGAGCACCAACCAAAGCATTGCAATTAATTCCATGAACCATAGGGATCATCAGAGTGTTAAGAGCCATCAATTAGGAAGATCACAGTGCCTCAGGCATCCAGCCTAGAGAGGAGAAAGGAGAAAACAAGGGAAGGGAGAGGACAGGGAAATCAGTAAGGAGGTTGTTATCATTCTTTAAAACCCATGCCTCCATTTTTTATCCCTCTTTCTTAATCCTACATGGAAATTCTGTAGACTGAACTAGAAAGAATGCTGGACTGTAAGTCAGAAAACTGGGCTCCAGTTACAGGTCTGTCCTTGCTAGCTAGCACAGTGCATGGGCAAGATTTGGGCTTTCTTGTCCTCCCTTTGCTCGTGATGAAGGGAGCCATGAGGGTAACATTGACCTCCCAGGATTATGGTGGGGATTAAGCAACACAGCATTTTGGACCATCTTCATGGACTCTATTACCACCCCCTCCTGACTTCATTTCTGCAAACTTCTCCATATCAGCAGGTTTACCCCCATCTCTTTCCTATTGATCAGCTTTGACTTTATTCCAATTATTTCCCAGCTTGGATTCCTCCTGAGCTGCTTCTTATTTTTGCCTTCTTAGTTGAGGCTTAAAGTCAGGGTTTCAGGGTGGAAAGGACTCGGGGGACAACCAAGGGCCCCCTACTTGCTGTAGCCGTCTCCCCTCCAGTATCCCAGCCTCTCCTTGAACCCCTCCAGGAACGGAGCCCTTACTCCTTACTGTGACTGTTTTCATGATTATTCTTTTATTTTTACTGAAACCCTGTAATTTCAACCCATTTGTCCTAGTAGTCCTGTGCTCTGTGAGCAAACGGAGCAAGTCTGCTGTTTCTTTGCCAGAAAAATGCTCTTGTTCTTTGAAGACAGTTATCAGCTCACGCTCCCCACTGCTGGATATTCCTCTTCAGATTAAATTTGCAGTTTCTCCGGCTTATCCTTTTTTTTTTTTTTTTGAGGTACGCAGGCCTCTCACTGTTGTGGCCTCTCCCGTTGCGGAGCACAGGCTCCGGACGCGCAGGCTCAGCGGCCATGGCTCACGGGCCCAGCCGCTCCGCGGCATGTGGGATCTTCCCGGACAGGGGCACGAACCCGTGTCCCCTGCATCGGCAGGCAGACTCTCAACCACCGCGCCAGCAGGGAAGCCCCGGCTTATCCTTTATATGACATGGTCGCAAGTCCCCACTCCCATCCTGAAGTTCTGCCCAACTTACACCGTCTTTCCATCACCAGCTGCTCTTCACTTTCCTCCCCTCCTTATCCAGCCATTCTGCACTTAGACCCTTGGTCTCATCCCACCCTGGACTATGCCAAGAAAGCACCCTTAGCCCACCCCCGCCCCCCACATTTGCCTTACCTCTCCCTTCATTCAAACTTCTCACATTCCGCACTTTAACTTGGGCCATTTGTCTGAGATAATAGTTCATCATCTCCAGAGTCATTAATGGAGCCGTATTTGGCATACTCATAATGTTGAACATTATTGAATGTTTACCCCTGTACTTAAGCGTGCGTCCCATATCATCTCATTGAATCTTCACACTCCCACATAAGTCAGTACTGTTATCACCGTCCCTCTTTCACAGTTGCAGAGAGGGAGGCTTTGCAGATGAAGGAACCGCTCAAGTGGCAGTGCTGGGATCAAACCCAGGCTGCCTGGCTCGGAGCCTGTGCTTCTCATCACTGCCCTGGGCCTCCTCTCAGCATCTTTGTCTGAGGGCTATTCCTGAGTATCCTTTCATTTGTTTATTTGTTGCATAATTACTTTAGGGCTTTCACAAGATTTAATAGAAAGTGTAATCACTGTAATCATTACTGTCATGCATGAAGGCTTCTTTCCTTCCTCCTTCTTGTTTCAATAAAAGCCTCTAAAGCCATAGCCTGGCCACCACCATCTTCAGGAAGATTTCTAAGAGGAAGTTACGGGATGGTCCAAAGGCAGGTGGATATATTCAAACCCTAAGCATTGCAATGCATTTCCCCACCTCTCCTCATTCCCCTTTTGTGCTCTGTTTTTGTCCATAGCACTTATTTTATAATGTATGATATAATTCACTTATTTATTTTTGTTTAGTACCTGTCTCCTCTCACTAGAATGTAAGCTCCATGAGGGCAAAAATATTGTATTTTGTTTACTGCTGCATCCGCAGCTTGGCACAGGATAATAGCACAATAAATATATGCTGAAGGAACGATACAGCAAGAAAGCATTCCACCTCCTTTTGAACATGGACCTTTGACCTTCGAGGTTTGTTGTTCTCGACAATCACCTTGACCCCCTTGCCTCCATCACCCTTATCCTCACACACACTCTCTAGCTAATGTCCACTCAGCCTTGAAGCCTCAGCTCACCTGGGCTTGGATTTCTACCAGAACCTTAGCTGTTCCCTGAGGCCCACATGCCCCTCCTCTGTGCTTCCTTGTCACCCTGTGTTTGTCTGTCACTGTCCTTCCTGCTTTGTATTCCTGTAGCCTACACTTGCAGACAGACATCTCCTAAGCTCTTTGAAGGCAGGGGTCTTCTTTTTCATGTTTGTCTCCCAGCACCCAGCCCAGTGCCTGGCATACAGTTGTTGCTCAATAAATAGTTAATTCGTGAATTAAAAATACTATTTTTCATAATGGAGCTTTGGAGCCACAAGGAGAGGCACAAACTAGCTTTGAGTGTGGTTAAGAACCAGAACTTGCCACTGGGGGATAGAAGTTCTTTATTCAATTCGTATTTACTGAGTGTCCGTTATATTCCAGGTCCTGGTCTAGAGAGGAGACGTCAGGGAACAAAACAGTCAGAAATGCCCACCATGGAACATTCTAGTGGGAGGCGAGAGAAGATAAGGAATATGATAAGTAAATGAGTTGCAGAGTATGTTAGGAGTGATATGTGCTAGAGAGGAAAAGAAACAGCAGGCCAGGACAAGGGGGATTATGAGTGGGGGAAGGAGGTGGAATCTTCAATAGGGCGGCCAGGAAAATGTCAATGTTCAATAGTCTTCTTACTGAAAAGAAGACCACAGAAGCCTTCCAGAAACACTTAACTGCATTCCTGCAATGAGCAAGGCACTGTGTGGAAGCCTGAGAATTCCAAAATGGAGCTCAGACCCTGGTGAGAAGACCATCCTATCAATCAGAGTGTGATAAACGTGAGCATCCAGAAATAAAATGGGATGCCAGCAGGCTCTGTGAATAAACCAAACTGGCTTTCAGAATGCTGTGTAAATATCACCCTGGCCATCATCATCCTCATCTCTCCTTAACTCTCCCCTGCCCTTTTCTACACTGCTTCACAGCCTTTAAAATTGCTTATGGTGCTAGGACGGTAACTCTGAAACATGTCCATTCATTCAGAAGAGTTATAAAGTGTAGTTCTCTGGGGTGATAGGATGCTTGAGGGTGTCGGGGATAACCGTTGGTCTAGAAGCATCGGTGTGGCTGCTATGCTAACGGTAACACACACTGCCGCTGTTGAGCTGGCATTCTTGGAAGAGAGAGGCCCCGAGCGGGCCAGGGAGAAGGTGATTTCTGTTGAACCGTCTGTTGACACCTCTCATCGTTTGGCTGTTTGCACATGGAAACAAGCAAATCTTGGAGCCACACAGCCCCCTCAGACATCACACTGCTATTGACACACTTCTCACCACATTCCCTTCCATCTCCACGGCATGTGGGATCCTCCTGGACCGGGGCACGAACCCGCGTCCCTTGCATCAGCAGGCGGACTCTCAACCACTGCGCCACCAGGGAAGCCCTCAAATACACAACTTTTAATGTCTCTGAGCTTCCTGAGTTTAAAGAGGCAAGATTTGAAGTAGGAATAGATTGCTTAAACAAGGCACAAAAAGCACTAACAGTAATGAAAAGATGGATACATTGAACTTTACTAAAAATTAAGAACTCGTATTCATCAAAAGACACCACTCAGAGAATAAAAAGGCAAGACACAGATTGGGAGAAGATATTCGCCATACATACATCTGACAAAGGGCCCAATTCCAACATATATCAAGAAATCCTAAACACCAGTAAGAGAAAGACAAACAAACCCAATTAAAAATATGCAAAATAGGGCTTCCCTGATGGCGCAGTGGTTAAGAATCTGCCTGCCAACGCAGGGGACATGGGTTTAAGCCCTGGTCTGGGAAGATCCCACATGTCGCGGAGCAACTAAGCCCGTGTGCACCACAACTACTGAGCCTGCTCTCTAGAGCCCAGGAGCCACGACTGCTGAGCCCACATGCCACAACTACTGAAGCCCGTGCACCTAGAGCCTGTGCTCCACAACAAGAGAAGCCACCGCAATGAGAGTCCCATGCACTGCAACAAAGAGTAGCCCCCGCTTGCTGCAACTAGAGAAAGCCCACATGCAGCAGTGAAGACCCAACACAGCCGAAAATTAAATAAATAAATAAATAAAAGTAAAAATCTGCAAAATATTTGAATAGACATTACAAAAAAGAAGATACCCAAAACCATGATTCATTAGGGAAGTGCAAATTAAAACCACGAGATACCATTAAACAGCCAACAGGGTGGCTAAAAGCAAAATCACAGTCAATGCCAAGGTTTGGCAAGAATGTGGATCACCTGGGACTCTCATACGTTGCTGATGGGAAGACAGATTATTACAGTGCTCTGGGAAACTTCAGTGTCTTCTAGAACTAAGTATATGTCTGCCTGATGATCTAGTAATTCTAAAGAGAAATGAGTGCCTATGTTCACCAGGAAATGCACACAAGAATGTTTCTATCAGCCTTATTCATAAAGGTCCCAAAGGGGAAAATACCCAAATGTCCATCCAGGAGAATGACCGAATAAGTTTAGATATAGTCACACAATGGAATGCTACAAAACAACATAACAGAGTAAGTCACTATATGCAACATGGATGATTATCACAATTATAATACAGAGTAAAAAGACAGATTTTAAAGCACATATTTATAATTGTGAGATTCACCCATGTTGCGTATAGTAACTTACTTTTTTTTATTGTTATGTAGCAATGGAACGCTACACAGCATATTATTACCTATGGATGAATTTCACAATTGTAGAGTAAAAGAAGGCAGATCTTTAAAGTACACATTTATTATGACATTTGCATAAACTTTAGGAAGAGGCAAAACTAATCTATAGTGATAGATGTTAGAGTAGTAGTTATCCCCAGGGAGTCGGGAAGGTTGTTATTGTCAGGAAAGATGCAGAATGGAGCCTTCTAAGCTGTTGGAAACATTTTATATCTGGAGCTGGATGGTAGTTATATTGATGGTGATTAAGTTGTAAAAATTCACTGAACTGGACACGTAAGGTTGTGCATTTTATATATGTATATTACACCTCAATAAAATAAATTAAGAAGGGGCAAGGTTGAGAATGGAAAGTTGATGATTCAACCCACCAGGAAGTGCTCCAAGATCTCATTGTCCACTGGGAGAGGAGATAGCACCATAACGAATTAGAAATTATTCTATCAGGTATAGACTCAAGAAACCTGATCCTCAAATTTTAACTCTTTACTAATTAGCCATGTAATCCTCAAAAGTAACCTCTTTAGGCCTCAATTTCCCAATCTGTAAAATGGCTGACTTACGAGGGTATCTTGTGCCCTCCCAAGTTACAAGATCCCAGTGACTGCCTTCTCACCCAAGGCCAGTATGAAGATATATGTCTTGTGTTGGTTCTGCTCTGCTGAATGACACTGAGGACCACAGGTCCTCCAGCTGAAGAGGCAGACAGATTGTGTAGTGACCAGCCTTGCAGGGAACCCAGCAAGTAGGTTGCTCCAGTTCCGGTATCACTATCATAAGATCATGAATTTTCTCTCCGGCCCTCACTGAATCATCTCCAGTCATGGCAGTAAAAATCTCCTTCCGGGCTTCCCTGGTGGCACAGTGGTTGAGAGTCCACCTGCCGATGCAGGGGACACAGGTTTGTGCCCCGGTCCGGGAAGATCCCACATGCCACGGAGCGGCTGGGCCCGTGAGCCATGGCCTCTGAGCCTGCGCGTCCGGAGTCTGTGCTCCGCAACGGGAGAGGCCACAACAGTGAGAGGCCCACGTACCACAAAAAAAAAAAAAAAAAAAATCTCCTTCCAACAGTGCAGAGCAGTGGTCACTGAGACACTTTGGCAGTCAACCTCCCCTGAGTTTGAACCCAGCTCTAACACTTACTGTCTCTGTGACCTTAGACAGGTCACATAAGCCCCCAAGACTCAATTTTCTCATCTGTAAAACAGGGTAGTCGCTACCAGTTCAGAGTTGTTGTTGTCATTATAAGGATTCAATGTGATAAAGTATGTCAAAACTCCTACAATGCCTCTCTCATAGCCAGTGTTCAGTAAAGTGCAGCCACTGTTCTCAGTGTAGCCAGTGCTCTCCGGGCCCACAATCAATGCCTGAGTTTCAGTTGACACCACATTTCATTATAAACTAGCTTCTTAATTTCATAAAGTAGTGAAACATAAAAGAACCTTAGAAATGATCTTGTACACCAAGGATTGGCTAAGGTCCTTTAGGGTAGCAAACAATAGATGCTGAAAAGATAGCTTAAGCAAAAGGGCAACTGATTGAAAGGATGCTGGAGCATCTTATGCAATCACAGGAAAAGCTGAACAACAAGACTGCAGGATGGCAGGGATCGGGACCACCCTGTGGACGGCAGGGTCTGCAGAGCCTCTTCTGGACCCCATCCACCGTTAGTGTTCCTCAGCTCTGACGTCGCCCAATGCCAGGACCCAACACATCATACACTGTCTGATATAGCATTCATACTTCACTGGGCCAGAACAGGACTCTAGGCTTTTGCCCACACCCCCCCCACCCAAACCTGCCCCTCTCACAATCTTCCCATTTCAGGAAATTGTACTAGCAGCCATCCAGTCACTTTGGCCACAAGCATAGCAGTCTTCCTTGACTCTTTCCTTTCCCATACTCTCCATCTCAGCAAATCCTAGTGGTTGTACTTCCAACTCCACTTCCTACCCCCACTGCTATAACCTTAGTCCCATCACCTTCCTCTGGACAATGGAGTCATTTCCTAACAGGTCTCTTGCTTCCACACTTGCTCTCCTGTAATCCAGTCTCTACGCCCATCTCTAGATCCCTCAGCCTGAGTGGTCTTTCCAAATCACAAACTGGGTCATGTGACTCTATGCACAGTCCCTTCCAGTGGCTCCCTGTTGCACTTGGAATAAACTCTAAATGCATTACCAGTGGCTGCAGGGCCCTGCATGATGTGATCTGTTTGCTACACTTATCTCTACTTGCTCACCCCCTTACTCATGCTTCAGGTCACACTGGCCTCCTTTCTGTTTCTGCCAAGAATGATCTTCCCTAGATTTTCTATGTAATTGACTCCTTTTTATCACCTCCCCAGAGAGGCTTTTCTCACCACCCAACATGCAGTAGCTGCTTCTTTACTCTGTCACTCCTTGTCACTGCACCATTGTTATATTTTTGCCATTGCATAGGATCTGATATTTCCTTATTTGTCTGTTTGTTTTCTGTGCCTCCCAATAGAATCTAAGCTCTAAGACAATAATATCTTTGTAAGTCTTGCTCAACAAAGACTAAGACAGTGCCCTTAGTAGGCACTCAGTAGATACTTGTTGAATGAATGAATGAGTGAATGAATGAATGAATGCATTAAATGGGTTGTGAAGTGTCAAATGCTAGAGAGAATCTAATTGTCCCAGCTTGGGGGATACAGTGTTTATTGCTGGACCACTCATGTCTGGCCAAGTTCCCAGATCACAGGTATGGCCACCTGGAAGCCCATCCCTGTGTATCCTTGCAGTCCTACAGCCATTCTAACAGGGCTTAGGCCTCATTTTACAGATGCAGACAGTGAGGCCCATAGTGAATAAGAGACTTTCTCAGTTATCGAATCCTGTCATTTTCTATGTTAGCAGAATGTGCTTAATCTGTTCTAGCTGAGACATCTCTATATCTCTGTCTTTTAAAACCAGTGGTGTTAACTACATGTTGATAAATATTTTCCTTCATCTACACCTACTCTGTTTTAACACCAGTGTTGGAATTCTCGTTTCCTCCTACAAGAAAGAAACATGGCCCAGATTTTCTTTGTGGGACTAGATGTTTCAGCTTTCCCATGCCAGGTTTTTTGTTTTGTTTTTTCTTTAATTGGCACTTCTAATTTCTTTTTAATGACAATAGTCTTGCTGTCCGTTTAGTTGCTAAAATCTTAGTTTACATAGCTATCTATTTTGTCTTGTCTTGTTTTAATTAAGGCCTAGCAATAGCTGAGATTCTGAAAATAGGATCCCATTTTAGTTTCTTCTTCTAGCTAAATGAAATCTTTAGAATGTGGTCATTTAATAGTGAAATATGTGCCTAATCAGTGACAAGAATCCAAATGTTTTCCAGCTAGTTAGGATTCATCTACAACTTTCAGTCTAACATTCCTATTCACTAATTATTCTATTTGAGCTCCATCCAAAGAAATAAGTGCCATAACATATGCTTTCAAAGAGTAAAATTAAAAGGCATTAATAAATTTGATATAGCATCTATAGAGCATATCAAGCAAAGTATTAAGTAAGATTAATTCTGCTTTATTTCTTAGTCTTTTTTCACAGAACTTATCTGTGATTTCTTTAATAGGGTGATAAAGAACTAGAGAGAGATAGGAAATCTAGATATGGTTATAGTTATTATATATTTAAAATTTTTATGTATTCATTTCTATGATAATAAAACTTTAATATAGCCACTCCAGTTTTCTTGTTGTTTTTTTGTTTTTTGGATTAGTGTTTATATGTTATATCTATTTCCATTCTTTGACTTTAAGCCTATATATGACTTTGTATGTAAAGTGGACTTCTTGTCAATGGCATGTACTTGGGTGTTGCTTTTTTAATCAATCTAGTAATCTTTGTCTTTTAATTTATTTGTTTAGATCATTTACATTTAATGCAATTATAGGTATGGTTGGATTAAAGTCTACTATATTTCTAATTATTTTCTGTTTGTTCCTTCTCTTTTTATTCCCATTTTCCTCTTTTCCTGCCTGCTTTTGAATTAGTTTAGCATTTTTAATTATTTCACTTTATCTCAACTATTGGCTGCTTTTAATACCTCTTTTTAAAATTTTTACTGGTTGCCCTAGAGCTTATACTATATGTACAATATAAATTTTTAATTAGTTTATCTTCCCGTATATGATAAAAATTTCATTAGATTCTTGATCATTAGTATGATCACTTTATACCCAATTCAATATCGAAGCTGTCAGTTCCCATTTACATTTTTCTTAATTATATCTATAATAATAAAACTAACAATTATTGAGCATTTACTGTGTACCAGACACTACTGTGAGCACTTTTGTATTTATGACTTATTTGATCCTCATAATTACCCAATGTGGATAGGTCCTCTTTATCACCATTTTACAGATGTGAAAAATGAGGCAGAGAGAAGACAAATAACTGGCCCCAGATTACAAGGCAGTAAGTGGCAATACTACTTTTATTTTAGGAGAAAAGAGTAACATAGTATTTAATCCATAAGAGGGGGGAGGGAAAGGAAGGCTTCTTAGTTGCTCAAGTTTTCATGCAAGAAAGGAGGAAAAGCTGTATTCTCAGGACAGAATGGCAGTGATGTGCCACACTGGCACAGTCCTGTAGAGAGACTGTTATTGCAGTCTCTCTCTTATTGCAGCCCCCCATTAGGGCTGTGAGCTGCTGCTAATTTGAACTATACTGCTTTTGTAATTTGTGTCTAATTTGAACATTTGTGGGTTTTTTTAGTTTTAGAAGAGCTTTAAGAATAAGGTGTTTATACTCCGTTCTACATTCATGAATATTTAAATAACATTAAAATAAAAATGATTGAAATCAATATTAGAGAGCCTTGAGAATTCTTCCTTGTATACACGTCTATGGACCCTTTGGTTCAAAGATGCACTGGCCTCATGAATGTGAGAGCATTGTATGTGCTCTATGCCTCTGTCAGCAGGAAATCCTAGCACTTCTTAGCATCTGTCCTCTACATGATTTTGGTTTTGGTTGATTCTTCCTGTCTGGACTGTTCAGTAAGAATTCAGACTTTGGGTTGGTTAGTGCGCCTAGGTTCTATGGGAGGTAAAGGAGAGGGGCTGGTTCTCTACCCCCCTTCACCATTCCAAGGCGAGGGAGGTGTACTCTGATTATTCCCTTTCTGAGAGTAGCCTCATTCTTCTTCATTCTCTCTCAAGTGACAGGAGGCTGCATCTTCTCATCTCCAAGGCCTGGCAGAGCCCGTGCTGAGCCAATCAGTGTCTGCAGAAACTTTGCACTGAAATCCTTTTTTGCAAAATTGGATGCCCCACTGGGGTGCCTGCTGCAGTAAGAGGGTGCCAGCTCTGCAGGGTCATGCAAGTTCAGAATCAGGCCCTTAAAACATAATAAAGGGACAGTACAAGTAGTATCCAGGCTTTATCACAAAGTTCTCTTGAAGAGTCAAAAATGAGAAAGGGAAAAAAAAAAAACTTAGGAGAGTTTTCACTGTAGGGAAAGAAGATGAAGAAGAAATTTACAATATTTTTTGGTGAATACATCAGAGTATAAAGGAAATAGACAGGATTTGACCTCTTCAGGTCCTGGCTTTGCATCTTCTCTGTGGCTGGTTACCTATGTGGCCACTCCAATAAAAGCAGAAACTGGTAGTGGGGAAGATTTACAGGAGATGCATTTTTTTAACTTATTGCATAAGAAGATGGTTCAGTGTTGGAATGAATCTTGTCATAGGTGGTTGGTAATTTTTCTTATGCCATAATATTATAATTTATATAATTAGATATATAATAATTATATACTATTATATATAAATTATATCTTATTTTATACTACAATATGTATCATATAATTTATATAACATTATAATTTATATAATTACAATTATAATAAAATATGAATTTCAATTAGATACAAAGAATTATGTATTGAGTAAATGCAATCTTAAGGAAGGAAAAAGAAACATAAGCATCTATTTGTTTATTAGATATCTTCAAAGTCAGATGGGATCCACTAAGGATTAATTAAATCCTCTACCTAGTGTAATTATTTTTCGGTGAGAAGGGAATGTGTGATCCCAAAATGTGCTATCAGAGAAAGCAACAAGAGGTGTCCCCAGGTTACATTTTGTTGGTGAAGTCTTTGTTACATTCCAACAAATGGCCCTCCAATTTTTTTGACTCAGAAAGTTGGTATTGGCAATATACCAAGAGTGGCTCAATCTGTTTGGACCACATATGTATTAAGCAAACTCATAGGAGATGGATGTGTAAATCAGAAGGCCATTTCACTAACATGCAGTAAGAAATAGAACCACCAAAGCAACTGGTATCCCGATACTCTGACAGCCCTCCTTGCTGGGAGGTCAATATGGCAGGCTAAAGATAATCCCAAGATTCCCCGGTGATCATACACCACAGCAATGGCTCTCTGTTTAATGGCTTAGCATTATACCTACTGTATCAGTTTGCTAGGGCTGCCATAACAAGATACCATAAACTGGGTGGCTTATAAAACAGAAATGTATTGGCTCACAGTTCTAGAGGCTAGAAGTCTGAGATCAAGGTGTTGGCAGGGTTGCTTTCTTTCCAGGCCTCTGAGAATCTGTCCCATACCTCTCGTCTAGCATCTAGTGGTTTGCTGGCAATCTCTGGCATTCCTGTGCTTGAAGAAACAGCATCTGAATCTCTGCCCTCATCTTCAAATGGTGTGAAGTGTGTCTGTGTGTGTCTGTCTTCAAATTTCCCCTTTTTTATAAGGACACCAGTCATACTGAATTAGGGTCTACCCTAAGGACCTCATTTTGACTTGATTACCTCTTTAAAAATCCTATCTTCCAAATAAGGTCACACCCTGAGGTACTGGGGAGTAGGACTCCAACATATATTTTGGGAGGAGACAGAATTCAACCCATAGCTGCTGTGTATCCACTTCTGTATTTGAGATGAACCTGCAGGAGACCCAGCTCTAACCAGTGCTGAGAGGGCTAGCAAAACCTTGCCTCTCACTAACATACAGTTCCTGTAGCATATGGTGTCCAACCTCATTTTGAAAGCAGCAGCTTCAGATATGTTCAAGGTTATGCTTAGGGCTCCAGCTTGGGGGCAGTTTTCAGTTACCTGCTTAATTGCTTGGCTAATAGTGACTTTCCACAATTTCACCCTCGAAAGCTCTCCTCATTTTTAACTTTTGAGCAGGTTTTTGCTATTATCCTTGCATAATTTATTTAAACAGTCCTATTCTAGTAAATGTCTATTTATGATTCTATTCAGTGTCTCACTATTATAAGCCATATTTCAATAATAATGGCCAACATTTATGGGGTATTTACTCTGTTCCAGGTACTGTTCTTAAGTATTCTACAAGTATTAACTCCTTTGTAGTCCTCATGACAAGATAAGACGCCAGTTCAATCTCATACTCATTTTTGACAGAGGAAGAAACAGATCCAGAGAGGCTCAGTGAGATAGAATCATGATTTGCACCCAAGTTGTTTAGCTTGAGCACTTAGTAATATCTCCCTGCTTCTTAGCTGTGCCATCTTGGCAAGTCCTTCACTTACGCCAGTATGTAAAAGTGGAAATAAATAACAGGACCTACCTTGTGAGATTGTTCTCATCTTAGAACGCTACCATATAGTAAGTGCTCAATAAGTGTTAGCAAAACAATTTTTTTTTTTTTTTTTTGCTGTACACGGGCCTCTCACTGCTGTGGCCTCTCCCGTTGCAGAGCACAGGCTCCGGACACACAGGCTCCGCGGCCATGGCTCGCGGGCCCAGCCGCTCCACGGCATGTGGGATCTTCCGGGATAGGGGCACGAACCCGTGTCCCCTGCATCAGCAGGCGGACTCTCAACCACTGCGCCACCAGGGAAGCCCAGCAAAACAATTTTTAAAAACTGACAATACCAAGTGTTGACAAGGATGTGGAGGAAGCAGAACTCTCATACAGTGCTGGTGGGAATGTAAAATGGTACAACCATTGTGCAAAATAACTTGGGATTTCTTACAAAATCACATGTACCATGTGACCCAGCAATTCCACTTCTAGGTATTTACTCAAGAGAAATGAAAACATATATCCGAAAAAGAAAAAGTGTTAGCAAAAACAACCCCCTCCTCTTCTGATACCTCACCCCACCCCAAATGGAGAAACTGGAATACAACCGAGGCAGATCTTTCTTAACCCTTGTGCAAGAGGTTGCCTTATCGTCAATGACTATTGCTGTTGATAAAAGTTTGCCCCATTTCTTTTCCTTATCCTACTTCCTTCCTTCCTTCCCTCCTGTTCCATTGGAAGAAGTATTTCTTCTTTGACCTAAGCTAACACTTAAGACAGGATCCTATCCCCTGCTGCCTTCCTGGATCCATCACCATCCTCTTACCTCTGAATCTTCAAACCCTCCCTCACTCCTGACTTCTTCCTCTCAACCTGCAAACAGGTTTTTCCTGTCCTGACAATGGATGCAGTCTTGATGCCAGTCTCACCACAGCAGCTTCCCATTCCTTTTTTTTTCTCTGCATTATTAAGGGTCTTTACAAAGTAGATTGTTTTCCTCTGCTATCTCTCCTCTCTTCAATTCACTGCAGTCCCACCTTTATCCTTTCACTATGGAAACTGCCTTTGCTTCCTGACAACTCCAATGGACACTTCTCAGCCTTGACCTTGACCCCTTCCTCAGCCTTTCACACAGGCAACCCCTCTCCACTCCTTGAAATGCATTTCTTCATGGGCTCCTGTCAGGCTCCTGTTCTCTGGTTTTCTTCTTTCCTCCAGCTCCTCTTCATCTTCATTCTAATCTTCTCTCCTTTCCTTCTTCCCTTCAATGTCAGTCTTCCCAGGTTCTGCCTTGAGCCATCAGCTCATCTCTGTCTTCCTCATCCCAATTCTGACTCCAGGTGTTACATGGATCCTGATAACTTCTGTATCTGTTTCTCAGGCCCAGCTCTCCAAGAGGAACTGTCTATTGCACATCTCCACGAGGATATTCCAAAAGCATCAAAGACAAAACATGTCCCAAGTGGAGGGCTTCATATCATTATTCCTGCAAATCAGCTGCTCCCCCTGATTTACTGAGAACCTGGGAGCCTCCCAACTCCTCTGTCCTCCTGTGCCTCTATTCCAAGCAATATGGGTTTGGCTGAGACTCTCTCCTCCTTAACATCCTTTGAAGCCTTCTTTTCTTCTCTATGCTCTGCCTGCTGCTAACTTGGTCCAGGCCCACACCTTTATCTCTGCATCACTACAGCCACCCCTGAATGTGCTCTTCCTCTTGTCTTTTCCTCTCACCTTCCAGTTCAGCCTCCATGTTGCAGATAAATTAATATTTCCCTTAAAAAAATAACTTTAGAACCTAAAAGTGATACATGCTCATACCTTTTTTTGTTAAATCTTGGAAATTGCCTTGGAGACACAGTGAAGAAAGTAAAAGTTTTTCATTATCTTAAAACTCAGATAAAACCATTTTAAACATATAGATGCATTTCCTTGCAGTCTAAAAAAAAATGCATGTACAGTTTTTTTTTTTCTAATCATCATTGGGATCGTGCTCCCTGTATCACTTTATTGCTTGATTTCTTCACACAATGCACAATATGTTACCCCATATCATTAAAAATTATTTTTTTTTCCTTATTAATGATTTTATTCTTTTGTTCTTCAACCAGGTTATATTTGAGGTTCATGCATTTAGTCTCTATTAATCTAGTATACTGCCCTCCACTATTTTTCCCCATGACATAAAAATTATTTTAAAATATTATTTTGATGACCAACTTGTACATTACAAACTAAAACAAATGAACCATAATTTAACTATTCCTCTATGGTGGAGCATTTGGATTGTGTCCTTTTTTTAAAAAAAAAAGTTTTTAAATTAAGACTAAGTAAACTGCTTTGGGTTTTAATCTGTAACTCTTATTTCTCATTATTTCCTTTGGATCAATTGCTAGAAGTGCAATTATTGGGTTAAAGAATATGAATATTCTTGAAGTTTTTGACGTAGTTTACCCAATTGCTTCCCAGAAAAGAGGTAACAAATGATTCCTTCTGTAATGCTGCAGACTGCATGCCTCACTCCCACTTGCCAGAATTGAATGTTCGCATTTAAGTAGTATATTTTCTGATTCAGTAATTGAAAAATGAAAACTTGGTATTTTCCAGATGACGTTGAACATGTTTTCATATGTTTATTAGCTATAGCTAGTTGTTATTCTGTGAAGTGCCTCTTCATGTTTTCAGTTTTTATATTAAGGTTTTAGTTATTCGATTATCATCATTAATATCATTCTTTGTATGAGTGAGCAGTCATTCTCAAATTCACGCCCTGTGTAAAAATCCTTTGTTGTTCCCTCTAACTCTCAGGGTGAAGTTGAAATCCCCAAGCTTGGCACACAATGCCCCTATTATCCTAACCTTGACTGTCTGCCCTTCTGCACCAAGATGCGCACAGATACACCATAGGCTATTCTGAACTATTTCCAGTTCTCAAAATAATGTGTTTGTTCTTTATGCCTCATGTCCGTGCAACATACTCTTTTTTCTGTCCCAATCACTAGTCTCTACCTGCCCCCTGTTTTGCCGAGTGAACTACCACTCATCCTCAAACTCACTCAGGAGTTCTTTCTCTTGGGTGGGAACCGCTCTTGACCACTTGGTCTGAATTATGTGTCTCTCTTCTGTGCTCTTATAGCATCTGGGAAGGCCTTTTTCTTAGCCCTCACCACACTGCATTACCTTTCCTATTCTCAAAGAGAACAAGTCTTTTGTTTCTGCTTCTCTAGGACCTAACAATATCTAGAAGATTGTAGATACACAAGAAAGATGGAAGAAATAGAGGGGAGAATGAATGAAGCTATTATTCTCCATCTTAAAAAGGGCTATATTTGCCATGGGAAGTTTATCTCATTTTAAATTTCTTTTTTTTTTTAAATTTTTATTTTATATTGGAGTATAGTTGATTAACAATGTATGTTCGTTTCAGGTATACAGATTCCATTACATGTATACGTGTATCTTTTCTTTTTCAAATTCTTTTCCCATTTAGGTTATTACAGAGTATTGAGCAGAGTTCCTTGTGCTATACAGTAGGTCCTTGTTGTTTATCTATTTTAAATATAGCAGTAGGTGCATGTCAATCCCAAACTCAACTTGAATTTCTTATTTGAATAATATAATAATATATTCTGGCCCTTCATTTGTTCAAGCAGATAGAGTTCTAGTATTTTGCTAATTTATTAAAGTTCCTATATATAGTATGTATGGTTACCACACATCTAGTGTCTATACTTTCTCATGAAGTTGTATGAAAAGAATTATTTGACACAGATTTGATTATCTCCAAAATTCATTTGCTATTAAACACAAAGAATTAGAAATTATAACT
The DNA here is from genome assembly GCF_025265405.1 of Mesoplodon densirostris. Lineage (NCBI taxonomy): Eukaryota > Metazoa > Chordata > Mammalia > Artiodactyla > Ziphiidae > Mesoplodon > Mesoplodon densirostris. The sequence goes on from NC_082670.1 coordinate 29,656,046, forward strand.
TCATGAGGTCAGTTATCATAGCATTTGATGTCACAGCTCAGTTCTAAGGAGAACATAGTGAGATGCTAAAAACATAGAGAATGGCAGGAGGATGGATGGATGGATGGATGGATAGATGGATGAATGGACGGATGGAAAATAGATCTAATATTTTACGTGTTGAGTAGAAAACATGTTCATTTATAAAGATACAGTATCTATTTCCTTAGTCCATTCAGGCTGATATAACAAAATAACATAAAATGCGTGGCTTATAAATGACAAATATTTATTTCTTACAGTTTTAGAGGCTGGAAAGTCCAAAATGGTGGTGTTGGCAGATTGGGTATCTGGAGAGAGCCTCCTTCTTCATAGACTAGAGAGCTCTGTCTCCTTTATGAGGACACTAATCTCATTCACAAGGGCTCCACCCTCATGACCTAATCACCTCCCAAAGCCTCCATCTCCTAATACCATCACATTGGGCATTAGGTTTAAACATATGAATTTGGGAGTTGCCGAGGCAGGGGTGGGTGGGGGGAGGCACAAATATTCAGACCACAGCTTTCTGTTATCTATGAATCCTTTTGTATCATTTCAGACTATTTGAGGTTCAATTAATTATATGCTAAAATAAAAAATAATAACTAAAGGTCTAAAAGGGAAACTGACAAAATTTTGCTGTGCAATTAGGACAAAACCAAAAAAAAAAAAAAAAAAAACAGTCTTTCCCAAGAAACTGTCAAAAAGATAGCATAATGAGAACATTCCTAAATCAATTAATTATATTGGGAAGCCAAAATTCACTTTTTAAATGCATTTGTCTTGGAGAAAATTGAAATAATAATTGCATGCCTATAATTTACTTGATCAGTTTGCTTAATGATTTGGAGACCGACCAATCTTTCAAGTATAGAGTCGGCCAAGTTTGTCAATGTCTATAGCCTCACTTCTTCATAGCTTTCAAGCACTACCCTTTTATCTTCTTCTCCCAACAGAACAGGAAAGAACTGAGGTCGGCATTATACCAGTTACCTGACAGACTAATCACAATTTAGTGTAATAAGGTTGCTGACGGGGGCAGTTCCAGGAGGTATCTCCATTTTAAGCCTTTTAATTCCAATTTTGGAGTGTAAGAAATTTTAGGCATCAGTAAGCATCGGAAATATCTGAGCTATTTGTGTTGAATACTTTTCTGCTCATTCATGCCTCTGAGCTTTTGGAAGTACTGGCCTGTCTGCCTAAAACAACCCTTCATCACTTGAAATTCACTCCCTATTCACTAGTGATTCCTAGTGGATAAAACAAGTGTATATGCCACCCTATAAGACGGCTTCCTTCTTAGGCATGCATAGAGCACAGCAAAGCCCAGGGACAGGAGTGTCCTTGGAAGACATTGAGGACAGGAGTTCTAGCAAAGTAAGGCTGCAGAATCTCAGAACATTTGTGGTTGTGGAATGGAATGTTTCATTCTAAGTAGAGGTGACCTTGCCTATGGGGGAAACAGAATTTAAGGTGCATATTTGTGTGAATTTTTTCTAGTGATCAAGAAAAAGACACAAGCTATTATTTAGTTTCCCTCCTGAAGCACCCACAACTCTGAGCTTTTAAATCAAAGCTCTGTGGTACCTGGAGGGGAAGATCCCTGAAGCTAGTGGCACCAGGTTCCACTGGCTCTGTCCTTCCATCCTTGGCCCTGTGTCACTCCATACCTCACATCAGTTTGTAACTCAGCATGATGAAGACACATTCATTTCTTCTCCTCATTTTCTCTCACCCCCTTCCCTTCCTCCCACCCTTCTTACTTTCCTTTAAAAAGCAAAAATTATAACAGTGAAAAACTGGTTAATTATATTCAGTGTCTTTGAGTTCAGCTGGATTCAGCACTCTTCATTCTATTGTTGAGTTTCTAAGATACAAATAAAAGCCGCCTTAGAGACACACTGATTAAACTCTTCACCTTATTACATCATCAAAGCCCCATTTTGTTCTCTTCTCCCCTTTTCTGGACCCCAGCAAGATGCATTTCATACCCCTGAACCTTTGACTCCTCCAACTCATGAAATTTCATCTTGTCCATTGAGTACAGGGTGTCATTGGGCCACAGTTACTGGACATTGCTTTGTGGGCCAGCCCTGGTCATGCTGAAACTTTTGTTTTTGGGGCGGAGATTATGAGGAAGTAGTAGAATATGCTTTTACTATCCTCTATGAGTTTTAATCAGGATTCCAAATTCCACCCAGAAATTTCATCATTCCCTCAAAGTAATTTTACTTAAATCCTATTGTCATGATCTTGCTACCATACTTCCTCATACTTATGTGGACTGGATGAGATATTCTTTCTTTCAGGTTTCCATCTTCATGTTTTAAGTCCTATCTCTTTGACTAGTGCCTATTAACAGCACCATATTAATACTGCTCTAATGATTTATGTCTTTCTATGCTTTTCTTGGATTTGCAAGATAGACATTATTTTCCTTAAAAAAATATTTTAGGCACAACGATTTACTGATATTTAAAATTGTTCTGGAACCATCAGCCATAGAAAATGTAAGGGTGACATGACTATTATGAGATGGGGAGAAAGAGTTCAAATATAGTTCAAATGTTGCGTTTGTCACTGAATGGAACAATCAACCAAGAATAGACAAAGTGGCCTTCTGGAAGCTTCGTCCAAATTAGGCTTTCAGTATTTTTCTCTTTCTCATCATTTACCATCTCAGCACTGACTTATCATGTTTCCTGCGCAAGATGTCATGATGGTTAATTCTGTTTACAATGTTGGAATTTCTTTCCTAATTTGCATTACTTCACAATTTTTTATGTTGTTCCTGCATATCCCAAGAGTACTGAATGAATAAAATCTTGTATTAGGGTACAGGCTAAGGCACTGTAGAAAGGGAACTAAAGATACATGCCTTACATAAGATGGAAGGGTATTTTTTTAGCCTTTTAGCTAAACAGCTAAAAGGCTAATTTTTTAGCATAACAGCTTGGAGGTAGCTGATCGTCCATGGTGGGTCAGTAGCTTTGCTCCACAGGGTCATGCAGGGATCCTGGCAACAAGCCCTGCTATATCCCATACTTGGATCCTCCTTGAAGTCCAAGGTGGCTGTTAGCTCCAGTTTTCTCCATTTTCCAGGCTAGCAGAGGGAAAAATGTTAAGCAGAGGACAAGGAGGTTTCTTTCTTTCTCCTTCTAAAAATGAGACTGAGACCTTGTATGCATCACTTCCTCTTGCATTCTGTTGGCCTAAACGTAGTCTCATGACCATATTTAGCTGCAAAGGAGGCTGGGATATGTAGTCTCTAGATGAGTAACCACATTCCCAGATCCTCAGCATTAGACTCCAGATCTTCCAGTGTTAGAATCCTCCAATCAACCTCTAATTATCTAAGGTTACAGAGGCATAGAAGGTGGGTGAACACAATTACACACACACGGAACAAGGGGTTCAGTAGGGTCCAGGTTGTGTGTGTGTGTGTATGTATGTGCAGGTGAAGGTAAAGAAATTAAGACCTGGTCTCCATTAGAGAACAGATAAATATTTGAGAAAGGAAGGCAAATGCATATTGATCAACAAATACACACTATAAGACAGTGTATACCAAATACTGTGTGGTATAGAATCTGATTCTAATAGAAGCAGATAACTGAAAAATTAATAAGGGTTGGAAGAATATATGTTGTTTTTATGGAGGCTGGGTGTCTCAAGATGCATCTTAAAGGGTAGGTATTTAATACTTTCGCAGATCCCCTAATTCATAAAGATTGCAACAGCATACTGTTTTTCCCAAATAAACTGCAGTAAAGAATCTTTCTGTCAGCTCTTCCAAGTCCGAGTTCCAAGAATACAGTAAACCAGGAGTGGCCAACACTGAAATGATGTAGGTTGTGGATACCATGTGACCACCATCTCCCTACCTGGATGACTCATTCAGCCTCATCCGTGCACCAGCCTTGCATCACTCATGACTCAAGGCTCCTCCCTCAGCAAAATTTCAGTTGCTCCATGTCCTAGAGCCTCAGGTCATTCAGCAATAGTCAAAACTCAAATGTCAGCTTCTCCTTTACCAAGTGTCTGATGCAGCCTTACCTATGGACTCTGGTCTATTGAATGTTATTAAAATTAGTTCTTTTCCTTCCCTTTACCAATTTTGAAGTCCCTGTTTGCAAATTACTCCCTTCTAGACAGTTGTGACATTCTCTGTCCCTTCTGGGCTGGGAGGAACAACTGGAGTGTCCTCACTGGGCTGGATTGTTCACCACTATGGCCCTTGTTCTCCTCTCCCCCTAGTCCTTGGCATCTTGGTAGTGATGCCCACATTGCCAGGACTCAATAGCCTTACCCTGGCCTAATGCCCACTTTTGGGTTCTTAAGCCTTTCAACTAAATATTCTGACATTTGTTATAAATAAATAACACACATTTCTTTCACACTTGACAGTTTATAAAGTGGCAACTCTGGTTAATCCAACCCTCCTTCTTCCTACCCATAAGCTTTGATCAAACACCTGTTTTAACTCTCACTAGAGAATTCCAACTTGGAGTCAAAAATCCTCTGGGGTGTGGGGGTAACTTTTGCATGAGGCTACTTATAATCAAAAGGCTTATAGGGCTTCCCTGGTGGCGCAGTGGTTGAGAGTCCGCCTGCCGATGCAGGGGACATGGGTTCGTGCCCCGGTCTGGGAAGATCCCACATGCCGCGGAGCGGCTGGGCCCGTGAGCCATGGCCGCTGAGCCTACGCGTCTGGAGCCTGTGCTCTGCAACGGTAGAGGCCACAACAGTGAGAGGCCCGCGTACCGCAAAAAAAAAAAAAAAAAAAAAGGCTTATAATCAGCTCCTTCCAAATGCAGCTGTGGTTACTTCAGATTCCAGACCTTTCCTGCATAGACCTCAGCTAAACTCTCCTCACTCCCACCCCCATCCCCTCCCCCATCCCCACACTAATATCTTAATGGTAGTCTCCTGGATTCTCCTTTTTGTTTCCAATTATTTGGCAGAAACTCAGGAGGAGATTAAGAGGTGCTCCCTTCTTTTTGGTATTTAGAGTTCTTAACCCTTCACCACCATGTTTGCAGTGAGAAGGGACAAATTCACAGCTCCTGTTCATATTAATTCTATCCCTTTATCCTTTAAAGTTACATATAGTTCAAGCTATTCCTCAATCATTTAAAAAAAAAGTATACTCTGAAGGAGTTTGATATTATAACTAAGTTTACCAGAACTTTAAATTTAATTATTAAATTCAAAGGTTATTATTTGATTATTAAATAATTAATAATTAAATATTGTTATTTAATTAAATAATTTTAAAAATACATACAAGTCTCATTTCCCCTTTTTTCTAAATCACCTGGCACCTGCAATGTGACCAGCCATCCCCTGGATTCAGTGTCTAGGTCTCTAGAAAGGTTTGTAGAGAGTGAAAGAAACCAGGCACACAGTAGGTTTGGGGTCCGTACTTATCATTATGTTACTTATGCAATTAAGAAGGTCTGCTTTTTTCCTATTCACTAGAAATTCCGTGATGGTTTTGTAATAGTCATAATTATATTGAATTACAATAGTAAAGAATTCTTTTAAAACATCATAATCAACTGGAAAAAGGATTAAAATCTCTCAGGAACCAAAGTGTTCAGCCTATAGCCCAAGTGTCATGTTGATGGCAACCCACCATCGAGGTAGGGAAATACTGAGGACAAAGACACAAAGTGGTCTTAATTAAGACCACACATGCATCTCCATATGGGAGTCAGAAAACCAGAGTTCATGACCCTGCCTCTGACTTCCTGTGGTTAAGTCACATTTCCTGTGAGCTGCAGCTGGTATTAGTCAGTACACACTTATATATCTGTACCTCTTTTTTTTTTTAATTGAAGTATAGTTGATTTACAGTGTTGTGTTAGTTTCAGGTGTACAGCAAAGTGATTCAGTTATACATGTACATATATCCATTCTTTTTCAGATTCTTTTCCCATATAGGTTATTGGTTTTTTCCCATATTGAGTAGAGTTCCCTGTGCTATACAGTAGGCCCTTGTTGTTCACCTATTTTATATATAGTGGTGTGTATCTGTTAAGCCCAGATTCCTAATTCGTCCCTCCCCTGCTTTCCCCTTTGGTAACCATAAATTTGTTTTCTATGTCTGTGAGTCTCTTTCTGTTTTATAATTAAGTTCATTTGTATCACTTTTTTAGATTCCACATATAAGTGGTATCATATGATATTTGTCTTTCTCTGTCTGACTTAGCTCACTTGGTATGATAATCTCTAGGTTCAGCCATGTTGCTGCAAATGGCATTATTTCATTCTTTTGTATGGCTGAGTAATATTCCACTATTTATCCATTCATCTCTCGATGGACATTTAGGTCACTTCCATGTCTTGGCTACTATAAAGAGTGCTGCTATGAACATGGAGGTGCATGTATGCTTTCAAATTAGAGTTTTTGTCTTTTCTGGGTGTATGCCCAGGAGTGGAATTGCAGGATCATATGGTAACTCTATTTTTAGTTTTTAAAGAAACCTCCATACTGTTCTCCTTAGTGGCTACACCAATTTATATTCCCACCAACAGTGTAAGAGAGTTCCCTTTTCTCCACACCCTCTCCCTGTATCTCTTGTTTAAATTATTTAAATACTTTTACATCAGTTGGTGGGCGGCCTTTGCCCAAGCCCACTGCAAGGCCTCCTTGACTACTTTCCTGGAACTCCCTGGATTTCCCTGTGATCCAGTCACTAAAAGCTTATTTCCGGCCCTCCTGTGTGAGCAGTGCCTATACAGAAAAGTTTCTGAGTATTTTGAGCATCACCCCTGCTCCAGGCTTAATATTTCTTGTCTTTGATATGAAGATTTAGATTAAACAACCCGTAAGCTTCCGTCTAAAATCCTGATGTTTTATTTTACATGATTAATATTGAGAGGAAAAGATATGCTTCACTTGGAGCCAGAACTCTGCCTTTGCCTCTGAAATTGGCTTTTGGGAAAGGGTGTGATGCTCTATTTGCACTGAAGGCTATGAAGAACCTCAAAGCAGTTTGCAGCCAAATGGAACTGTAGGCTTTGACCCATCAATAGCTCCCAGTGTAAGATTACTTATGGTGCCATCAATGCATCTGAATATAGATGGCTCCTCCTGGGCTCTAGCTCAGTGGCCCACAAAGCAGACGTTGATTTCGTGGTGTAATTTAGAAAGTGAACACAAACATTTTCAATAGATGAAGACAGAGAACTTCTCTGCAGAGGAACCTAAGGATTAAGACTGAGTCATTTTCTCTTAATACATCATGTGATCTGAGTTATCCGTAACCACAAGAATAGAGCAGAAAACTAAGTTTCATGTTGGCTATTTGAGTGGTTTCTTTTTGATAAGCATTTTCAAATCATTAGGGAAATGTGATTATTTTTCCAAAATACATGCATCTTGAAATTTTCTCCTTTATGCAATTAAAAATTTTTGATTGGGCAGCTCAGGATTCTGCCAGACCCTGGAAAAATGGAAGTAAACAAGACTGAAATGGCCCCTGGCCTCAGGGTGCTTCCAGTATATTTGTAACTCAGTGAAAGGAAGATGTTATTAAAGATGATAATGGGAGGCAGATTAGTATAGTGGTTAATATTGCAGGCTCAGGGGAAAGACTGCTGCTTATTAACTCTGTAACCTTGGTCAGGTTAGTTACTTAACCTCTCTAAGCCTTAGTCTCCTCATCTGTAAAGTGGGGGCAAGAATATTTACCTTACAAGTCTGTTAATCAAAGAAAAAAATACAATGCCTTATAATGTCTTTGGAATAATGCCTGACATAGAGTACTAATACATGATATCTCTGTTATTTTTTATTGAAGTATAGTTGATTTACAATGATTTACAATGATTCACGTTTACAGCAAAGTGATTCTGTTATACATATGTATCTATTCTTTTTCAGATTCTTTTCCATTATAGGTTATTACAAGATATTGAATGTGGTTCCCTGTCTATACAGTAGGTCCTAGTTGTTTATCTATTTTATACAGAGTAGCGCATATCTATTAATTCCAAATTCCCAATTTATCCCTCCTCCCCTTTCCCCTTTGGTAACCATAAGTTTGTTCTCTATCCCATGAGTCTATTTCTGTTTTGTAAATAAGTTCATTTGTATCATTTTTTTTAGATTCTACCTATAAGTGATATATGATATTTATCTTTCTCTGCCTGTCTTAACTTCACTTAGTATGATAATCTCTAGGTCCATCCATGTTGCTGCAAATGGTATTATTTCATTCTTTTTTCTGGTTGTTAATAAAGTAGAAGCACTGATAAGAATAAACAGGAAAATAATAAACCAAGAGAAAAAAAAAAAAAACGATTTACCTTAGTTCTCTCCCTCAAGCTCCTTTTCGAACACGTGCCAGTTGAAACTGAAAGCTGTTACATCACACCCGGGCCTTGCCTCTGTCTGATTAAGTAACTGAGATCTCCCTTTTCACTTGTTCTAGGATCATGACATTTTTCTGAACCACCAGCATCTTCTTATCCTTTGAATACATTTTCTGAGGAATAGATCAAAACTGATAGCTGCTCAAGCATCACTTGGGAAGCTTGTTTATGAAAACACACACTCCCGGACAGCAATTCCAGGAATCTTTGTTCGTGGCAAACAAACCAAGGGATTCTTATGCATAAACCAACTATGGATACACGCCTTGCAAACCTCTGCCTATTAAGTAATGGCAGATGCTGTAAGCTGGACGTGCATCCAGGGCTGGTATTAGCCAGCACACACCCGTTAAAATATCAAGCTAATTCCCTACTGCCATTCCTAACTAGCTTCTGCCCGGAGTCCTTGAGTGCCCTTCAGCTCCTCCGCACCCCCTCCCAGCCCAAGCCCCAGCTGTCTGACCTTCCCCCAGGAGCCTTCCAACCCACCAGCAACTCAAGAGCCTAGCACAGCATGGGCCTCTGCTCTAGGGAGCTAGCTGATGTCTGCTCTAGAACGGGACTGATTAATGAATGGTTTGAACATTGCCCTCGAAAATGACCGATTGTAGGGAAAAGATGGCAGCTCTATTTCTGGATGAAACACACACATACACTCATACACACATATACCCACCACACATATGTACACTCATGTGCCCACATACCTCCCAGAGGCATTTATCACTTGCTCACCACTTTACTAAGAGTCCTTCAGTGTAATAAATACCCAGCTTCTTTACTGAAGGTGTGAAAGAACAGGGTGACAAAGGCTGCCAACCCACTGGTTATGATGAATTAACTTTTCTGGCTATTATTTCATAAGGCGCTACAGCCTCTTGGCAGTAGAAGTAATTCTCCAAGGCTCCATTGGAACCAACAGAATTAGAATCCCTGTTAAAATACAGCTCTGGAGGGAGAGGAAACCCCTTTGTTCTCTACTTTATAACATGTTTAGTAGGTGCCTGGGGATGCCTGCTCGTTTTTGTAGTCTTCTACCCTGGAGTAATCAGTCATCTTCACTATGTTCATCTGTCTCTGTCCTCATAGACAAGGGTCCTTTTAATAATTAAGGGCTGCAAACCAGTGAATATAACGAAAAGGAAGCAGACTCACAGATATAGAGAACAAATTAGTAGTTACCAGTGGGGAGGGGGAGGAGGGAAAGGGCAATGTAAGGGTAGGGGATTAGAAGATGCAAACTATTATGTATAAAGTAAGCTACAAGGCTATATCGTAACAGCACAGGGAATATAGCCAGTATTTTATAATAACTATAAATGGAGTCTAACCTTTAAAAATTGTGAATCACTATATTGTACACATGTAACTTATATTGTACATCAACTATACTTCAATTAAAAAAATTTTTTTTTTTTTGGCAGTATGTGGGCCTCTCACTGTTGTGGCCTCTCCCATTGTGGAGCACAGGCTCCATACGTGCAGGCTCAGCAGCCATGGCTCATGGGCCCAGCTGCTCTGTGGCATGTGGGATCTTCCCTGACCAGGGCACGAACCCATGTCCCCTGCATCAGCAGGCAGACTCTCAACCACTGCGCCACCAGGGAAGCCCACAATTAAAAAATTTTTAAAAAACAATTGAGGGTTGATATCTTATACAGGTTCCATGTTCTGGTATGGCAGTTCTTTGCTTGAAGAGATTAAAAGTATTTCTAATATTTTCTGTTCCCTTTAAAAAAAAATTATTTTCAGGGGATGGTACTTAAGGGACTATATGCCTTTAAATGCTCTATTGAACAGCCTTAGTTCTGGCTTACCCAATTTAGAATAATTAATCACCTCACCTATACTGCCAAGTCCTGCTTATTACAGCACTGCCCAGAGTGGTCCAGCCAAGAGTTTCATCTTCCCTGGAATTGTCCTTGAGCTTTCAAAGTTCTGTGTGGGGTAAAGAGCATTTCACTGGAAAACCTAAAGCATGGGCTCTGCTTCTAGTTCTACCACTGACCAGCTTTGTGACCTTGACTAAGATTTAATCACTCGGTGCCGGAATTTCTTCATCAGTGAGGATGATGAAAGCAACCATGAGTATCTACTGAGTTCTTATCATGTGCCAGGCACTATGCTCACCACTTTACATGAACTATTTCACTCAACAGTCTTTTTTTTTAGCAGTTACTATTCATCAGATGCAGTTTATACACTATCTCACTGAATTCTCACAACAGCTCTGTGAAGAAGCTATTCTTATGATTCGCATTTTGCAGAAGAGAAGACAGAGTTACAAAGGCCATGTTCCTTGAGCAAGGCTCTCCTACAGTAAGTGGCAGAGCACAAATTTGAACCCAGTCCAGTCTGATGACCAAGCCAATGTTTATAACCACATATATACCATACTGCCCCGATCTGGCTGGTCTTAGAGGACACGTAGGGTTTAGATAAGAGGAGATGGGTGTGAATATTAGTTTGACCAAAGATCTGGGGGCGGGCTTCCCTGGTGGTGCAGTGGTTGAGAGAACTCCTGCCGATCCAGGGGACACGGTTTCGTGCCCCGGTGCGGGAAGATCCCACATGCCGCGGAGTGGCTGGGCCCGTGAGCCATGGCCGCTGAGCCTGCACGTCTGGAGCCTGTGCTCCGCAATGGGAGAGACCACAACAGTGAGAGGCCCGCGTAACGCAAAAAAAATAATAATAATCTAGGGGCAGGAAGATCTGGAGCAGTGGTCCTCTACCAGGGGCAATTCCCCCCTCCCCAGGGGACAGTCAGCAATGTCTGGAGACATGTTTTATTGTCATGATTAGGGAAGGCTACTTGCATTTAGTAGAAGAGGCCAGCGGTGGCACTGAACATCCTACAATGCACAGGACAGCCCGACACAACAAAGAATTATCTGGATGCAAATGTCCATAGGTTGGGAAACTGCTAGCTCTAAAGCAGGACTGTTCTGCTTTGTCATCTCCAAAGAAGACAACTGGGCACGCTGTGGGTGTTGCCTGGTTGCTAAAGTACCCACATTTTTCCATTAGGTCATGTAGAATTCAAACTACCAGGACGTGGCATACAGTGAGAATCAACGGATCTTGCCAGCAGGCAAGACTCTGGCTTTTATTAATCAAGGGTAATGCAAGATGGGTTGAATGGAAAAGTCTTCCAACCATGTGAGTCCTAAGGTGCTAAGAAAATTTAGCACCTATGCAAAGGGAAAACAAACAAAAAATCCCTGGCTGTATGTTAGAATAATCTAGGAACCTTTTCAAAATACCAGTACTCAGGTCTCAACCCAAGAAATTCTGATTAATATGGTCTGGCGTGGCCTAGATGGTCCCATGCACAGCCTGGGTTTGAGTCACTGGCTATATTGTTATCAAGGTGGGCAGTTGATGAGTAGAACTTGGATAAAACAGCAACTATAGAGATGAATTGATCATTAAAAAATAAGCATCCAGTACAAGGGAACTTTAGAATACTCAGCATTCCAGAGATGCATAACCTGAATCAAATCAGGAGGACACAACAGACAAACCCATATAGACTGACATGCTATAAAACATCAGGCATGTACACTTCAAAAATGTCAATGTCAAAAACTGAGGCTTGTTCTAGACTAAAGGAGACTAAAGAGAAATGATAACTGAGTCCAAAACATGATGTGAGGTTTTCTTTTGCTATGGAGGACACTAATAGAACAATGGGTGAAAACTGAAAATGGTTTGTAGACCAGAGTATTGTATCAATGTTAATTTCCTGAGTTTGATAACCATATGGTGGTTATGTAAAAGAATGACCTTGTTTTCAGTAATATACCTAAAACTTTTAACAGTAAATGAAATGATTCAGAAAAGAATGTGTGTCTGTGTGTGTGTGCACGTGTGCATGTGTGCATGTGTGTGTGTGTGTGTGTGTAGGATGGGAGGGATAAGAATAAAGCAAATGTGAAAAAATGTTAACATCTGGGGAATCTGGATGAAGGCTTTATGGGTATTCTTTGCACTATTCTATTCTTGCAGCTGTTTTGTAAATCTAGAAATTATGCCAAAATACAAAGTTAAAATACTCCAAAAGGTGTTGGAAGGATTCCTGTCTCTGAAATCTTTTGCGATTAAGATACATGCCTGTATTTCATGATGTCTTAGGTGACATCTTTTGTGCAAAGAAGAGGGAATAAGTGGAAATGGACATGAGGTGGTCTGAAAGTTGTGAGGTGATTTTTTTACAACCAGGGAAATTCCCCTGTGACTTCTAAGCTAGGAGATCCCCCTAAGTGGGTCTCCTGATAACGCCATCTTCTCAGAGAGCCTCTTTCTTGGAACATCTAATGTTGAGTCAACTTCATCGAAGTCAGTGCTGTGGTGACCTAGCCACCCAAGTGCTGCACTGCTTTTAGCACTTTGTCTTAGAGAATGCAATCTTCCTCTTTTTAAACCCCTCTTCATGAGGTGGGGTGGGGAGATGGGAGGGGGGCTGCTCAGGAAGAAAGAAATAGATTAAATAGTCAATTAAGTATAATCCTCCACGGCACTTCCCTCCCTCACACCCATCACACCCCGCCCGTCTTAGTTCCTTTGGGCTGCTGAAACAAAAATATCACAGGCTGAGTGACTTAAAAAACATTTATTTCTCACAGTTTGGAGGCTGGGAAGTCCAAGGTCAAGACACAAACAGATTTAGTGTCTGGTGAGAGCTTCCAGGTTCATAGATAGCCATCTTTTTGCTGTGTCCTCACACGGTAAAAGGGGCGGGAGAGCTCGCTGGGGTCTCCTTTATAAGGGCAGTAATTTCATTCAAGAGCGGTCTACTCTCATGATCTAAGCACCTTCCAACAAAGGCCCCACCTCCTAACACCATCACACTGGCGAATAGGATTTCAACCTGTCAGTTTTGGAGGGACACATCCAGTCCATCACACTGCCCTGCCTATGCCTTCCTCTGGCATAAATTAAAAGTTAGGTGGAGAAGAAGGAGGGGGGGGGCTGTTCTTTCTTTATAGACAATAAAATATGAAATACAATTAAAAGCTACTTTCTAGAAAGAAAGAGAAAAAAAGTGAAGTGGGTGAGCATTTCTGGGCACAAGGTCATTGTCTATTTTGGAGAAAGTGATTTTTTTAAACTGTTCTTTGTGATCCCTAGGTAGGTGACCACACATCTCAATTTGCCCAGTCCTTTTAGCATAATTATCAGCACTTCCTATCCTACTGAACAATGTCCCAGTTTAGATATTAAATTCTATAGTCATCTACTTGTAGAAAAAATCATTTCCCCTCCTATGCAAGAATAATTTACACTGAGAGTGGTATTTGACTAGGATCACTGGACTTCATCATAGAAAATGTCACCAGATCTGGGTAAATTACCATGTGGAAATCTGAGCCCATATGAGACAGAACAGAGATGGACATGCAAATAGAAAATACTTTCTACAAAGGAAACAGTAAAAGACCTGAGAACAGAAAAGTCAGCTGAACCAGAGTTTTGCTGACCTTTCTTTTTTCTCCAACCACCATTCTAAATTTCTTTTTTTATTTTTTGATAGAACAAAGCTGTGTTACCTCCTTGCCCCTCCCCCAGGCAGAGCCTTTCAATCTCAGCACATTTCATTTATGTTCCGTTTTCACAAAAGGGCCTGATAGTACTGATGGTATCAGCTGAAGAACTTCATGAAACTCACATCTGGTCTCAGGGAAAGTCAGCCCAGGTACCTGTGGGAGGCTGCCATTCGCCACATCTTTAGCTTTCGACCCACTTCTGTTCCTGTCCAGCTCACACAATGACGTTCCCACTGGCTGCTCTAGTCAATTCATCTGGGAAGCAAAGGCTCCATCAAGGTGAAATAAATTGTAGCTGATGCACGTGCAAAGGGATGATTTAATGCAGAGAGTCCAGAGAGTTTTCAGTGCAATTTCAGCTCCCATGCTTCATCTTTGAAAAAGTGTGACTGCTGTTTAAATTATTTATGAGTGTGTGGGATGGCTTCTTTCAAACACAAACGGGCTTTCATGTTTCAAGTGTTCCCCAAAGCAGCATTTGGTAGAAAGACTGTGTATAGCTCATGAGATCTAAGAGAGGAACAGTTTGATTGTGACTTGAGTTTAACTCCATTCTACCTTTGGCTGAAGTCGAAGGACAGGTCTCATGGATGCCTCTCTTGATGGAGGAACATTTAAATTCTGGGTCCACAGAGCCCATAGCTGTGGCCACCCCTCATATGCTCGTGGACACAGTGGCCACTCCAGCTGGCTTATCTCTCCTCAAAGATTGTATTGTGGCAAAATATGTCCTACAATGGACACTGCTGGACATCCATAACTGAGGGCAGATATTACCAGCTCTGGTCTGACCTTTTAGGAAATATTTTATGGTATATTAAGATATCCAGTAGAATTCTACACATCAAACCTTGACCCCATATTTTTTTCACTTGAAAACTTTTTATCTGGGAAGAGAAAGCAGCTCATAGAAATGGTGATGAACTCATAGTGAATGTTCCCCCACTGTTGTTACATTTGTGGAACATCTTTTATATTTTAGGAAACTCTAATCTGATTTTACCATTTTATATGTGTCACTTGCATGGATAGAGCATGAGAAAGGAACCAGGCTATCAGAGCAAATGGGGGGAACATCCTGTGTCTCCATAGCTGTGTAGCAAAGTGAAGGTCTTCGTCCTGAGGTCATTCCATAAGGCTGTGTCATCCCTGGTCTCTGACAACCAGATAACTTTTCTTAAGAATTACAAAGTAGGTGATGCTTACACTAAGCTAAAACACTCATGACTTTTAGTGACCAGCTGTTAAAAAAACAACAGCGATTCTCTGTGCCATCTGATGGCTTAGAGGAGGTCTGTGTTTGGGGGAAGATGGCGGAGCCAAGTCCAGTTTTGGCAAACTCACCAACTGTTTTTCATTGTGATTACATTCTCATTGTGAGCTCCAGAGGGGCAGAGAAGGTCTAGACTTCATGGACCATAGACTCAAAGATACAAGCAACAATGTCCTTTATTTTTGGTAGCCAAAATGATATCTACTGTAAAACCTTAGCGTGCTGATTGTCAAAATATAATCTGGGAATTCCCGACGGTCCAGTCATTAGGACACTGTGCTTTCACTGTTGAGGGTCCGGGTTCGATCCCTGGTCAGGGAACCAAGATCCCACAAGCTGTGCATTGTGGCCTTTAACAAAAAAGCCATCTGAGGAAGGTAGAGATTAAAAATAATAATAATAATCATCTTAGCCATTTCTGGCTTTTCTTGTAGTCAACTGCAAGGTTTTCTCAGTCAATTTAGATCACATGTAAACTGGTGTTGAATTAAAAAGCCTACACATTGTCAGAGTGTTGAAACATGGTTGTTGGGAGCGAGGGTGGCCTCGCTTAAATTTAGCCAAGTGACTGCTGTACCCTCAGGCTGCTGACCCCCAGTCATCTGCATCCATCTGTCCTGGAATGAAGTACCCAGATTTCCATCTGCTGCCCTGGTAACGTCTATGAGGTTACCCTCTATTCTTCTTGTCCCAGCCACAGAGTGGGGCCTTGGGTCTCCTGCCCTCCCTGCCTATATCTGCACTCTTCTTGGAGAAACCCAGAAAGTATTGGAAGCTCTTCCACGACTCTAGAGGAATGGGAAATCCACTGGGGCTGTCTTGGGCCCTCTCTGCCTGGACAGCCACTCTATTGCTTCTGTACAAAATAGGGTGAGTGGGGGGATTCTAGGGCCTTGCTGCTCTCCTAGACACCCCTCCCCCCAGGAAATGAGGGCCAGATGCTGTCTATTCCAGATCTCTAAACACACTTGGGGATCCCAGAATTCTACCCACCTGTTGGAGCTTTGGACCCAGATTAGAGTAGGATATCGGACCCCTACTTGGAGACCCACACCAGCCTGTAGCTCATGGTTCTCCTCTCCAAAGGAGAGGAGAATTTTTATCTCCTTTGACAGAAACAACTGACTCTGCAAATATTCTTCTAAATATTTCACATTAGCATCTGGACCTTAGCTTTTGAACTCAAAAGCTGACAATCTGACCTCTTTGGTTTCTGCTTCCACAGCTGAGGGAGTAGACGGCCCACATCTGGCTTCCTGAGTAGAGTAACGAGATTCAAAGGAAGAAGCCATCAGTTAATCCATCCCTCAGTAAATACAACTAACGTTCCAAACAGCTTTGTTTGTGTAATCAAAGGTCTGCAGGTAGACCAGCTTCTTGTCTGAACTAAACTCTGTGTTAATCTTGGAATCACGAACAGGAAGGCAGCTACAATGCTGCTGGGAAATAAGTGACAAAATCATCACGGCCCACATTCTGCTTGCTGCAGGATCCACAGGAAGCCTCCATGCTGTGTCCCATTCAGCCAAAACTGTCGTCATCATCTTTATCATCATTTTATGCATCCAGCCTTTCACAGAGCTGACGACAGGCCAACTTTGCCCAAAGAACCAAATGCAGTGGTTAGGCTTGGTCACAAAAGAAACACACAACTCATGATTTTTTTCTTTTGCCACTTTCTTTCTGCTCTCTAAAGAGGAGATGATCATGATTAGCACAATAGCCACAGTACC
The DNA here is from genome assembly GCF_025265405.1 of Mesoplodon densirostris. NCBI lineage: Eukaryota > Metazoa > Chordata > Mammalia > Artiodactyla > Ziphiidae > Mesoplodon > Mesoplodon densirostris. The sequence goes on from NC_082670.1 coordinate 29,673,001, forward strand.
ATTTAGAACTAATGCTCATGTCCTTGATGGACCCAGCCATTCAGCTGTCTGTGTTGATTAATGTCATCTCTGCACTGTATAAGGAGAAAACACCTTAATTTTTACAAGACATTTATGATCCCATTTACATCTGTTGATATATATAATCTGTGCATACATACATATACACACGCACACATACACACACATCCAGTTGGTTCTGTTTCTCTGAAGAATTCTGACAAATATAGTAACAAATTACCCCAAAACTTATCTCATCATGTGTCAGAGTCAGGAATTCAGGCAAGGCTTAGCTGAGTCCTCCACTTCAGGGACTCTCTCGGGGCTGCAGTCACAGTGTTGGCTGGGGCTAGTCTCCTCTGAAGGTTTGACCGGGGAAGGAAGCTCTTCTAAGCCCACTTAGTTGTTGTTGCCAGGACCCAGTTCTTCACAAGCTATTGGACTGAGAGCCTCAGTCCTCTCTGGAGGCTGGAGGGCACCCTCAGCTCCTTGCTATGTGGGGCTCTCCAGAGAGCAGCTCCTAACATGGTAGCTTGCTTCATCAGAGCAAGCCAGTGAAGAGAGCCAGAGAGAGAGACAGAGAGAGAATATGACGGAAAACACAGCTTTTCATAAAGTAATCTCAGAAGTGATGTCCCGTCACTTTTGCCATTTCTATTCCTAAAGCAAATGCCTGCATCCAGCCTGGACTCGGGGGAGGGGATCACACAGGGCATGAACACCAGGATGTGAGGATCATGGGAGCCACCATAGAAGGCAGCCCTCCAGACATAGCTGGTCAATACACATCACAGATGAGACAAAGCTCAGTTTGAGTCCAGAGCCCGCCCTTGGAGAGCCAGGGGGAATTCCTCAGCAGGAATGGGCAACCCGAGGATCGCTTGGTGACCAGAGCAAAAGGAATCCTCCAGATCATGGTGAGGCCCATTGCCCCTCAGCAAAGTCCCAGCCAGCATCCTCACAGCTCTCAGAGTCGGTGTCCCTGTCCTCCGAAACACCCTGGTAAACACGGCAGAAACCTGCCCTGTCAACCTTAACTCTATCTTGTATTTTCTGGAAACACGTTCCTTCTTGATATAGAGGGATGTAATCAGTGTATTTGGATTCATCCGCTTGGCACAAAATGTAACCACATTCCTTCAAATTCAAGACTCTGGACCTTTGTGCTTCCTACCATGAGAATAGCTTACTTTCTTCTTGGAGTCCCCCTCCTCCTCCAGTGCATCCAAGACTCAATTGTCCATGGGATCCATTCTAGTGAGTCTCACCTCAAGGGAAGGGAAGGGTGGAAAAGGCGGCTGGCGCTGGAATTCTATTCCTGGCAGCACTATTGTTGAAAGTAAGAGGGCATTGTTTTGCATGGAGAGAACACATGTTACACTCGCTGGCGGGCAGTGGCCCTTCCGGAGGCAGGAGGGAATGAGGCTGGTGTTTGCTCACTGTAATCGGGCGCCACCACACACCTGGGAGCACAGCGAGACAGCTTTCCCAGCTTCCTGTATCTCTCTCTTGGACCCCACGCTCACACACAGCCATTTCCCCCGGGGTGTGCCCAGAGCCCCTGTGAGCCTGAGCCATTCCCAGTGCTGAGATACCCTCACGGACACCAGCCTTGCCCCCGTTAACCAGTCAGAATGCCTTCATTCCAGCAGTGTTATAGAATGAAATGACCAAGGAGAAAATGTCTAACACAGCATCTGACATTGCATTGGAACTACATTATGAATTCCTTGGCATTGAAGAAGGAATGAATAAAACAAAAAAAAGATACCTTTTTAAAAAGTTGATGGTTCGTGTTATTTCGTTTAAGGGAGTGATGGAGATAGTCCTTGGTTTATCTGCTTTAGTCAATGCCTCGTGGACTATTGGATTGAATCACCAGAAAGTACCAATATTCGATGGTTTTTAACCTCCAAAAACACAATTCCATGTGCTTCAACCTAATATAACCTCAACAAGAAGTCCCAGGTGCATTTTTGGCTCAAAATAGCAGACTGAGAAAACGTTTAAGTCCTCTGTCTGCCGAAATGTATCTGAAATGGCAGGAGAGAAATATAATGAGAAGCAGCAGTCCGTGGCACTGGAAATAGTGGAAAGTGTCAGGAGCAGATCAGAAACCCTTCTGGGAGACAGCAGGCAGATGGGATCTTATGGGCAGGAAAGGTGGGTGCAGGGTTGGCTGTGTGGTCTTGGACCCCCAGGGAGCACCCAGGTCTCTGAGTATCATACTAGCTGACCAGGTGAAACAGTGCGGGCTCCACAGGGCAGCCACCTGGGTTGGGATGGGCCCCTCCTTACACGCTCAGCCTCAGCATTTGCTCCCAGGCGAAACCTGTGAGAAAATAATCCTTCAGTAAAGTGTAGAATCAGCCGTATGTGGCTTCTTGAGGGTCATTGGGACTGCAGGGAAAAGCAGAGCTGAGCCTGAGGGAACTTGAGTGAGGTCACCCCAGTGGCCCATCCTAGGGTCCTGCACTCACTTGACTCCTCCTAGCTTCTGTGTCCTGAAGCCGGTTAAGACATCCCACCCAGGAGCCCTCAGAGTCCTCTGGGTCCTCCCAGCATGCCTGAGACATGCTTTCCCAGTCGCTGGGGTCATGGCAGCTGAAGGAGCTCAGCAGAGTCCCCCTGTAAGAATAGCCTTCAGCCAAGGGGAACGGGGGTCACCTCGCCAGGGCCACGCCCCTTCACTAGGGATGGCTCTCATGCAATGACTGCTCCAAAAGATGCAAAGTCCTGAACTGGGGACACCTCTGAAGGGCCACCTCTCCCCCATTGCTGCTGTGGGATCTGCTGAAGCCTTTTTTGTGACTATCAGCCTAGTATGATGGCAAAATATACACATATTTGACAATGCAATGGCTCAGAATGTTTACCATTTGCCATCTTTGTGGAGGAAGGGGGTCTACTCAAAGATGTTTTCCCATATAACAGAAAATAGTACTCCAAGAAAGAGGGAGATCCATAAACAGCAGAAATAGCCCAAGATTGAAATGAGAAGAAATTCTATTATGACCATTGTACAACAGGCCTAAAACTTAGTCAATTGAAAGTGGGCCAGCAATTCAGAGGGTTCTATGATGAATGACTTAAAGAAGACATTTTATATGATAACACAACTTATATAATTAGGAACCTGGAAGTACAATTTTGTGGTGTTGCTAATGAAATAAAGGCTTCTCTCTTTTCAATAAAAATAGAAAGGCATTTATAAATTCTAGGAAGGAAAAAACTGAGACAGACATGATTCTATAATGAAACAAGCAAAAAAATCTGTGCCATTGATGAAGTGAAAGAAATAGTGCTTTCTAAAACAACAAATCCAAACCCACACCAGTCAAGAAATTGAACAGTAAGGAGAATTAAGAGTGTCATGAATAGTTCTAGTCAATTTATTTTATGCCTATTGTACATACTGGTTGCAGTTACTTCCCTATGCTGCTATATTTTTCCCCACCCAGGCTTGCTTTTGTTACTTTTACATGATATTTTACAAATTTGCTGTTTTCTCATTTTTTTCCCTTAAGTAGGCTTGGGTTCTTTTTTAAATTAAACACTAGAGGTTTAAAATTTTTGTTTAGATATCAGCATTATCTTCTGATTTTCATAAGACAGATCACTTAGATTTTATACCTGGAAACATGAACTTACTTTTCTTAAGACTTTTTCTTTAAAACTTTAGAAGACTCCTTTAGGAGATTAATAATTCTTGTTTTGGAGAAAACCTTTTTCTGAAAGTCAACCATTTTTAAGTTTTCTTTAAATCTTTTATTCTGATAGATTTAAGTAAAATTGATAAATATAATGCTTTTATTTAATAAAAAAGTTAACAGTGACTATCTTTGATGCAGGGGGTCATTTTGTCCCTTAAATTTGTGTATCTTTTTCCAACTGGTCTACCATGACCATGGTATTTTCTAAAGAGAATAACAGTAATCCTTTCCAGTTACAACACGGATCAGAGATAGAACTTGGCAAACAGTTGTGAATTAGAGGCCTCTTATCAACATCACTTGCTCATAACCTTTAACAAGTCACTTAACTTCTTTTGGCCTTGGTTTATATTTGAGGCTTTCTAAAAAATAATTTTCATTGCAGACCTGTTTTTCTTAGGGAATATCTCATTTCCAACACTACACCTCTAAATATCTTTGGGTTATTCAAAGCTGGCATCATTCACAAGGTCAAAATATATCAGAGGAGATTCTTGATTCTAAATGTTGCTGTAATTCCCTTGTTCATGGGACCCTCCAACACAGTGCCCCATCTACCCGATGGGTCTCCTCTTTGTAGAGAGAAAAGAACCCTGTGAAAACAAAGAACAAGATAATAACCAGAGCAAACACAATGTGGTGATTATAAGAACAAAACCATCAATAGGAGTAATTGCTAAGTGTAATTCTATAAATGTATTCATTAATGCAAAGAATCGAAAAACACTAATACCCGAGGGCAGCGCTGATAACTCCCAGTAGTGCAATTACATACATCAGTTTATGCACTAAGTCAGGAAGCTCTTAAATCTCAAATGGTCCAACCCATATCTTCTAACCTGGTACTTATCAAACTTAAAAGGGATACTGATCATCTGGGGATCTGGTTGAAATGCAGATTATGAATCAGTAGGTCACCTGACAATCAGCCCCCAAGGCTGCTGCTGCTCTTGGCCTGTGGTCCACGTGTTAGACTATCACAATGACATACAGCGCTTAGAATAGTGTCTGCACTTAGGGAGTCCTACTAAGTGATAGTGATTATTATTACTGTTGGGAAGTTTGAGAATTCCAACTCTTCCTGTGTTCAAGTGCAGTAGTATTAAGAGTTGTGCAGCCACCACGTTCTTTGATGAATACAATACAGTCATCCCTCGGTATCCATGGGGATTTGGTTCCATGACCCCCATGGATATCAAATTCCATGGATGCTCAAGTCCTTTGTGTAAAATGGCATAGTGTTTGCATATAACCTGCACACATCTCCCTGCATACTTTAAATCATCTCTAGATTACTTATAATATCTAATACAATGTAAATGCTATGTAACTAGTTGTAAATATGATGTAAATGCCTATATAAATAGTTACCAGAGCACAGCAAATTCAAGTTTTGCTTTTGGGAACTTTCTGGAATTTGGTTTTTTTTTACGATTATTTCTAATCTGTAGTTGGTTGAATCTGTACATGCAGAACTATGGATACTGAGGGCCAACTGTATGAACTAGAATCCTTTTATAAACTCATTTATGGATTTTAGTAACCCTTAAAAATTTATTCTGGAACTCTCTCTGAGATTACAAATAAGTAGCCCGTAGTGAAAAGAAAGTCTATGGAATATGCATGAGTTATTGCTAAAAACTGCAGAGGACGCTTACACATTTGGACAGGATCCGTCCATCAGAAGGACTGTCATTTCCTTCTAGTGGGCTGAGGACCACAGTTTTGGAATCAGTGATTCGGGGGACCATCCAGTTGGTGACCAAATATCCAGGGTGCCCAAGACAGTCCTCAGGTCACAGCATAACCTGTAACACTGCCCCCTTCAAATTGTACCAGCTTCAGAAACACGTGGTATAGCGATCCTAATTATAGTGGACAATGATGACACGTTACTGGCTTCATCCAGCTTGCCTATTTCTCCCCAAACTTTCTACCACATGGAGAGAAGGGAATTCTCAGTCGAATCACCCTTCTTGGCTAGCAACAGCTTTGGCCGTAAATCAGGCTTATGTTCAACAATCCTGCACTTCTGTATGTAGCACATATACACAAATGTGTCTGTTGTGGAAGAGACATGGTAGTTTCATCATTTATCACTATGATACAATTTACAGACGCTTCTAGTCTGAACTGCCCATGTGAAGCTCTCATCTTTTTGATGGGAGGAGCTTCTTCTCAGGTTCCATTTTACCTAGGATTACACAGTAATTCTTCACACTGCTGCTGGCCTGTGAGATACACAGGAGCAAAACTGACTGAAGACAAAAGATGGGTCCATCTCCTTGGGTGAAATGCGAGAAAGGGATGAAGCCATATCAACCCAGCTTCTCTCTGCCGTAGGTGGGGCAGCCTGGAGGTTAAGCCTGTGGCTCCAGGTACCAGGATGAAATCTGCATTCTGTCACTGACCGACCAGCTGGCCACATTAGGCAAATTGTTGAATATCTTTCAGCCCATTTCTTCATCTGTCTCCTAAGTTTATTGTGAGATTGAAATGTGTTATCCTACGGAAGGGGCGTAGGGAGGGCTTGGCCCACCAAAAGAATTCAGACTTTACCCATCCTTAGCCATACCTGCAGTACCTATCTGCTGTCTCCTAAATGTCCAAGGGAAGATTTAGCCACTGTGCAAAACTGCCATTCAAAACTAAGCTCAGTGTTAGCTGCAGTGTTGACTGCCATGTTTTAGTTCCAAAAGGCTTTCTTTTAGGTGTCTTGTGTCCCAAATTTGTGACAGGTTGAAACAATCATTTTAGTTTGAAATCTCAAGGAATCTGAACATGAGAGATTTCGTTTTATATAAGGTTTTTATTATAACATGTATCCTTCTTACGTCTTTACCTAAGGCGCAGAGAGAATAGAACCCAAATAAGATAGAAAAGGTGTAACTGAGAGGAGGAAAAGGAAGAGAGAGGAAGACGATTGGGAACATAACAAACTGTGTTTTCTTTCTAGATTTAAAGATTGAGTCATTAGAATTTGCTCGTATCTGCATCTCAAAAGAATGCAAATGCCATCTCAATTTCAGGGAAAGAATTAGTTAAGGATACCACGCTGGCTTTGAAAAGTTTGCTTTGATCGTATGCCAAATGGCAAAATGACTGGATTTAATTTGAAATTGCCTGTCTTCAGAAGGATGTGATATGGAACATGTTTAGGATTTAGCCCTGTCATTTAAGATTAAACACACTAAAAATGTCCTCATCAATTATTGACAGCCGAATATTAAAACAGAGGCTTCATTTCAATCTTGAGAGGAGAGAACACTGCTTGTTTCTAGAAATACATTTCCTCCCTCTTTCGGGTACAACACTCCATGATGTTCTCAAGGGGGGTCATTTCCTAAATTGGTGTGGGAGCTGGTGAGCAGTTTGCCCTGTCTGCCTCAGTAGGCCCACGACCTGTAGTTTAGGGTTCAAATGAAATGTATTCAGTGGAGCAGACTGCTAGGAAAATGTCATAAGAAACATGTAAGAGCTGACCCTTAAAATACTGAAATCTCAAAGCTTATTTGTTGGGCTTCCCTGGTGGCGCAGTGGTTGAGAGTCCGCCTGCCGATGCAGGGGACACGGGTTCGTGCCAAGAAAAAAAAAAAAGCTTATTTGTTTTACGTTTTCTACGACTAATTAATAACAGTTGTGAATGGGCAGCAAGGCCACGCCCATGGAAATGTGGCTTAGGACTATTACATTTGTCCTCAGTCCCCCGAAGTCCCTTTTCTTAGAGGTGGCCTCAGATTAATAGGAATCTATAAATCCTTTGATAATGTTGTCCTTGTCTGGAACAAAAAGCTTTGTCTAAAGTCTCCCGCCACCTCATTTCCACACATCAAAATTCTATCCATCTTTCATTTACCATTTTTTACCTGAAGTGTTACTTGACCTCTTCCCTTTCTCCGTGCACACACACACTCTTTGATGATCGATCCATTATTCTGAAAAGAGATTCAGAGTGTCTTAAATAACCAAAGGAAGTGGAGATTAAACCTAGATGGAGGAAGGGTATGTCAGGGGAAGGGGTCAAAAAAGGTTTCAGGGGCTTCCCTGGTGGTGCAATGGTTGAGAGTCTGCCTGCCGATGCAGGGGACATGGGTTCGTGCCCCTGTCCGGGAAGATCCCACATGCCGCGGGGCGGCTGGGCCTGTGAGCCATGGCCGCTGAGCCTGTGCGTCCGGAGCCTGTGCTCCGCAACGGGAGAGGCCACACTGAGAGGCCCGCGTACCGCCAAAAAAAAAAAAAAGAAAAGAAAGGTTTCAGGAAAGAAATGTGTAGAATTTGATTTAGGCTTCCCTGTTACATTATAACGTGGAGGATCTTGATCCATGTGTTCGGTACATATTTGCTGATTTTATTGAATGTCACTTTGAAGAGAAGAAAAAATTCACCAAAAGGTAGCAGGGGAAGGTGAGGAGGACAGTTCTATCCACGTTGTTTTATTCATTTCATTACCAAATGAGCCCATCCCATAGAGCAGCTATCATGCATGGTACACAGTTGGCACTCAATAATGAATCCATGAGCAAAGGACACAGGACAAAAACGTGAGCTGTTCCTACCCTTGAAGTTCTTACAGTCTAGTTAATAAGGGAGCAGTTACCCTCACTAACTAGATACCTCTGTTAAGGGAGCACCGTGGGAGGCTGTGTAAACCTCAGTAGGATTCAGGAAGGATTTCTCAGATGAGACCCAAGCTGGGACTTGAGAGACAATTAGAAGTTATCTGATGGGGATGGAATATACAACGTGATAACTGTAGTCATCATCACTGTACTGTGTATTTGAAAGTTGCTAAGAGAATAGATTTTAAAAGTTCTCTTCGCAAGAAAAAAATGTGTAACTATGTGAGGTAATGGATGATAACTAAACATATTGTGGCGATCACTTCCAATATATATGTTTATCAAATCATTATGTTGTATACCTTAAACGTATGCAATATGTCAATTATATCTCAATAAAACTGGAAAAAGTAAAGGGAAAGAAAAGAAGTTATCTGAAGGAAAAGGGTGTCACAGGCAGAAGAGAGAACACGTGAGAGGCGGCTTGGAGATACAGAATAGGCTGCCTTTCGGAACCTGTAAGTGGAAATTTGCTGGAGTACGGATTAGGCAAAGGGTAGAATGTGAGATTTGTGGGTGAGTGGTGGCCCTTATATAACGGGCCTTTCATGCTAAGCCACGCCATGTTCTTAGAAGCTATGTGAAGCCACCGAAGGATTTTATGGAAGAACTATATCATCAGAATTTTCTTTTTCAGAAAGACCTGTCTTGCAGTAGACTTTCAAGGATGATTCGAGGGTGGCCACACTGAAGCTAGGGGGACCTAGTGCGGCCATCGGGAGAGCTGTGGGGAGCCAGGGAGTTGGTGAGGATGAAGAGTAGATGTTGGAAGATTGAGAGAACACAGGCTGACTGCTGGGATGTAGGGTGACATTCCAGGATGTCATTCAGCTTCCTGGCTTGAGTAACTGAGTAGATGGGGTCCATTTGTTGAGAAAGAAGAGAAACAGATTTATAGGTTTTCCCCCACAAAGAATGTGGCTTTAGAGGCATGAAGCTTAAGGCGCCTATTGAATATCCCAAAGGAAATGTCCAGGCAACAGTGGAATATGGGGACTAGAGTTCTGGAGATGGGTTTGTCTAAAAGATAGTTGAGGTGCATTCGGACAGGTGAAAGGAGACAGGTGGGAAAGGCTTAACAAACCTCCTATTCGTCTGAGCTTCAGATATTTCCAGTAGGGGCTGTTGTCTTTGCGATTTACTCACTGTCTCTCTGAGCCTCAGCCCCTGCTGATGGTGCAGGATTTCCAAATGCAAAGATTGAAGGCAATTACCCAGTTGATTTCCTCCTTAGAATTATTTAATTTACCACATTGTTGTTTTAAAGGAAACTTTTAAAGCTTAGCAGCCAAGAAAGAAATCTTGATGGTTAATTGGGGTTTTATATTTTAAGTAGATAACATCAATAAAATCACCTTAGTATAATTAGACTTAATTTTATATGAGATATCATTCTGAGCATTCCTATAATTTCTCTTAATATTTTAAGGATTAGATACAGGTACAAGTATAGATATAAATATAGATGGATGTAGGCATAGATATATTTATATACTTGGATTTAGATATAGGGAGATTTGTACAGCTAGAGCCAGCGGACCAAATACAAACATATAAACAAAACATTGTTTATCTTCAAATGTGGGAATCATAATAATAACAGCTCGAATAAACTTATTGTGCTCGGCGATTTAAATATATTAATTTACTTAATGCTTAGAACAGCCCTGTGAGGTAGATTCTGTTATTATTCCATTTTGCAGATAAGAAAACTGAGGTGTTGGGTAAAGTAAATTGCTTAAGGTTGCACAAATCCTGGGTCTGGGATTTGAACTAGGCAGTGTGGGTCTAGAGTCTGTGCTAGTAACATGGCTTTATATTGCCTCTCTTTATCAATCTCTAATGGGTAAATCAATATTTAAATACATTTAGAATGCAGTTCCTGTCCTCTTACATGATTGGGTAAGCTGTAAAGGGAGCCGTGCAGTTCATCAAAGACGCATGCGTAATTAGAGCCTGTGTCTAATCAGGGCTGATGTTAGCCACAGGCATTCTTGCAGATTAACCATCAGAGAAGAGGAGTTGCTGGCCCAGAGAAGGATGTAGCAGTCATTAGCACTCAGCAAATGCCTTGAACCCAGGCAGCCATTGATACTGTAAACTGAAATGTAGCAGCTATAAAAGGACTGTCGGATGCTCCCTTTATATTTATAACCATGCAGAGACGTCCAACTTTATGGCACGTAACAGACAACTGTGCTCATAACCACTTTCTCAGAGGTCTAGTTTTCCTGGCCCATCCCCCTTACAGGTAGGGGTGCTCCTCCACGCTACTCCCTAGGTGTTCAGAGACCCCTTGGGAGGCTTACAAGTGTCCTGGGGCAGGAAGGAAGCATGTAGGCATCCACAGATGATATCTTGCTTGGCATAGCCAGGCTCCACAGTCCCCTGGTCTCACTGGTGGGGGCAGTGAGACCCACCAGAACCAGTCCTGCATCAGGTGCTGGGAGGGTCTTCCTCACCCAAAGCGTGGGCAGTTGCTGTACAAGGGTTGTAGGCCCACAGACAGTGCCACCTGTAAGCTCCTCTCTTGGTCCCCCCATCTGGCACTTACCACCCCTTACTGAGCAGCTGCAGGACAGGGTCCAAGCAACCCCCTTACTTGTTCCTCCTCCTCAGGCCTCCATCTTGGGTATTTACAAAATGGGTTCATGTGTGGCAGGGACTCAGTCATCTATAATATGAGACCTGGGCTGAAACTTTGCAGATTTTATTTTCTTGGTTCTCATCCTGGTGATTCAAACATTTAGGGAAATGAACGTCATCAGCTGAGAGTTACATAAGCCTTGTACTTGTTTTAGCTATTCTGAAAACCCAGACTGCTGACTACTTGGTGATGGCCCAGGTGACTCATGATTCTCTTGGTCATACTTCCTGGGAAGTGAATGAAGTTGCAGCTTAAGGGCCCCTCATTTGTGTGGGTCTCTACCAAGGCCCTGGTAGGGCCCTGCGACTTGTTCCCATGGTCATATATAGTCTGTAAATTTTGCAAAAGTTATTCTTTATGAATTTTTTGGTTCTCATTCAAAAAAAAATTCCAACTTCGTGCCTAATTTTGTATTATTTTGCTTCAGGAGGGCTTCCCAAGTTGTAAAAGCTTCAGGCTCCACAATACTTAGATTCACCCCTATTCCAAGGTCATTCCAGTTCCTAGCCCTTGTACAGTTTCTTAGTTTTGGAGGAGTTTGGGAAGTTTTGTTTTTCCAGTTCTAAATGCATAGATGGCAGCTTAGTGGAAGTCGAGAACCAGAGATTTCCTTAACTAAAGAGAAGTAAAAATGGATGCTCGCATGGCAATGTTATCCAGCCTCTGTGAACTTTAGGGTCACTGACCACGGAAAGCATTCTGCCGAGAAAGGCGTGTGATGAATTCATGAGGTTTTAGGACAAAGCAGCTCCTTTTGGAGTTTGGATCTGTGTTTTAGATCTTTGTCTCTCACAAGGACTCCACTGAGAAGGGATAAAGTCTTTTGTGCCTTTACCAGTGAATTATCTTTATTTTGAGCCGTTATGCGACATGAGGTCTGTCCTCTTCTTTTATCAGCAAGGAAGAGTTGAGAGCCTCCTTTCACAATGATTTTTTTTTTATTTAAGTAATATCAGGACCACAAAGGGAACAAAGCATGATTTAACACAAGTCTGCCTGGCCTAAGAAATCCTGACAGGTTAAAATCCAGATGAAAAAAAATCCCTACATGCAGGGCTGGTTATGCCTGTCACGTAAGAAGCCTGCATTATGGAAGATTTACAATAACAGTCCTTTTGACAGGAGGCCCTCCTGAGCAGCCTATAAAATCCAGTATGATCCTTAAACATGGGATTTGCACAGGGCTCATCCACTGAGAAGTGATAAACCTAAATGAATTGTTTCATTCATCGGCAGTTTCTGGGAGGTGTTATCTGACAGATGAGAGCCTTGTGATTTTGAGGGGAGCTAAATGTCTTATTAAGATAATTTATACCCAAAGGGATCATAAGTGAGAAAATTGAAAAATATATGAAGGCGTAAAGCATCGTTTGGAATGCAGTAAAGGCACCTTTGGATTTCTCTGGCAGCCACGTTTTCCAGGACAGGACTCTTCTTCTGGATGCACAAGGAAAGCTGGTTTTTCTCATTTTGGTTTTTCAGACTTCTCACTTGTTTGCATGTCATCCATGGTATATTGGTAGTATAAACAACTTGACCTTACTAGTTCTGGTTTTGCTAACTAGTTAGTCGGGTGACTTTGCGGAGGTCATTCACTTCTTTGGCTTTCATGTGTTACTCAAGGATAATAGTAATTCCAACTCTCCTTCAAAGGGCTTTAGTGAAGATTTAATGAGATAATATGTTAGACAATATTTTTTATCTGCAACCTGTCTGGTTTAGAATTAAACTGAAGGTAATATTTCAACGTTCTAATAGTCTATAATATACCTTGGGGCTTTTGTATCAACCAATCAAGTAGAATCCATTGAGTACTTCCTAAGTCCTGAGGATGCTGTTAAAGGCTATTGACTTAAAAAGTAATTGTTGCTTCCATTTTGATTGGAAACTATAATGAATCACCTGCTACTTGGTATGTGTTCTGTAGCCACTGAGGCCAGCATTCTCCACATCACCGGAGCTTCTTTTTTTTTTTCTATTATTTTCTTTCTCAAATGCAAGTTTTTTTGTTTTTGTTTTTTATATCTTTATTGGAGTATAATTGCTTTACAATGGTGTGTTAGTTTCTGCTTTATAACAAAGTGAATCAGTTATACATCTACATATGTTCCCATATCTCTTCCCTCTTGCGTCTCCCTCCCTCCCACCCTCCCTATCCCACCCCTCTAGGTCGTCACAAACCACCGAGCTGATCTCCCTGTGCTATGAGGCTGCTTCCCACTAGCTATCTATTTTACATTTGGTAGTGTATATATGTCCATGCCACTCTCTCACTTTGTCCCAGCTTACCCTTCCCCCTCCCCATATCCTCAAGTCCATTCTCTAGTAGGTCTGTGTCTTTATTCCTGTCTTACCCCTAGGTTCTTCATGACTTTTTTTTTTCCTTAAATTCCATATATATGTGTTAGCATATGGTATTTGTCTTTCTCTTTCTGACTTACTTCACTCTGTATGACAGACTCTAGATCCATCCACCTCATTACAAATAGCTCAATTTCATTTCTTCTTATGGCTGAATAATATTCCATTGTATATATGTGCCACATCTTCTTTATCCATTCATCCGATGATGAACACTTAGGTGGTTTCCATCTCCGGGCTATTGTAAATAGAGCTTCAATGAACATTTTAGTACATGATGACCCTGGGCAGATCCTTCTTCCTGGTTTTAAGACCAGGCTCATCTTTACCCTATTGGCCCTGAGAATTACATAACTGATGAGGATTATCATATCATGTCAGCTTTGAGAAAAATTAGAGGCAAAATGTTGGCCCACCCATGGCAAATGGTCAAGACTCTATGAGAAGGTTTTCACCTTTTCTGAAGAGTCCTCCTTCTTGGAGGTTTTTATTTTATTTTGTTCTTATATGTCTTTATAAGGCATGTTAGAATCTTTTTTTAAATGTGGGGCACAAATAATAAATAAAGGACTAATTATAACAGAGATAAAGTAAGAAGGTTTAAGGAAAACTGCAGTGAACTTCTCCAGGGAAAGCAATAAATGCTTCCATCGGTAGCAATTCGTCTATACCTGCCTCCACACTGTCCAGACTACTCAAGAAAAGCAAATACATTTAAAGGTAGAAAATGTTAAATTCCAAAGTGTTCCTATTTGAAACCATAGAATTATTTGATTTCAAATGTGGCCTGAGTTAGGCCTGGATCTGCATTCTCTGGTAAGCAGCCACTTTCACAATTTTCAGGCATACTACCTGAAATGTCTTTATGTGTACCTTGTAATCCTTGCTATATAAAGGGTGAAGCTGATAAAAATTGATGAGGGTAAAAATATCAAATTCTGTTTTGGACCCCAAGCCCCCCAGACCTGCATGGTCTTACCACCTACCTCACTCTCCTTTTCTGGTTATCTTGTCTACCCTGCTAAGGGTGTCAGTTTCTCAGGATACCCTCCATTGACACAGCATCCTCCCCTGTGTTTACATCCTCATCCAGCCCCACTCTTCACCCCTGGTCCTTCTTCTCCTACCAACATCCTCTCCTAGCCTCTCTCACTTTCTTCTCTAGAGCCCCCTGTTAATTTTTCTAAGAGTACAATTTGTGTTCTAAAATAATTCCTCCACATCCTCCCCATACCAATCCTAGATTACTCTTGATGACATTTATCCCCTGGGCATCACTCAAGTGGAGGCAGACCATTCCTTGACCTCCATCATGCTGTACCCTTAAGATTCTCACTAGACCCCTTGTCTTCACCCCATGCCAACTAAATCCTTACTTTTTCTGAAGTCCTATCATGCAGCAGTTCTCAAAGAGTAGTCTACAGACTCCCGGAAGTTCCCATGAGGTCAAAACTATTTCCATAATAATACTAAGACATTATTTGCTTTTTCAACCATGTTGACATTTACACCCATGGTGCAAAAGCAATAGTAGTTAAAACTCCTGGCACTTTGGTATGAATCAGTGCAGTGGAACCTAGCTGTACTTACTAGTATTTGTATTCTTCACAGCCACACACTCACAGTTAAAAAAAAAAAGTGCAATAAAGAAAAATACCTATTTAACTTCAGAATGTCCTTGATGAAGCAGTTAAAGTTATTAGCTTTATTAACTCTTTATTCTTGAGCACATGCCTTTTTAATCATCTGAATAACAATATGAGAAGTACACATAAAGCAATTCTGTGGCATACCAAAATACAATGTGTGACTTGAGGAAATGTTCTAAGATGTTCTAAGCTGCACTAGATACTTATTTTTCTCCTGGAACACAGAAAGAACAACTAACAGACAAACCATAGTTATGCAGACATAGATATTTGGCGGACATTATATCAAAAATGAATGAATGAGTGTGTCACTTGAAGGAAAATAACTGACAGTGTCTGTTGCCAATGATAAAGAACATACTTTCAAGCAAAAATTAGAATTTTGGAAAACTTGTATCCACCAACAAGGATATGACAGCTTTCCAATATGGAAAGACTTTTTGACAAGATAGGTGGTAATATTAATGAATGTGATTTTTGATATTGTGTAATGAAATGTGTCAACATTTGGAAAAGCTGTATAACTCAAGGAACCAATATTTTCCAAATGACCAATGTACACTATGACAGAATCCTGCATGAGTAAAAAATTCACTAAAGGTGCAAAGTAGATAAACAGGTTTTAATATAATCAAATAAAAATGTCATTTGATTATGGCTTCAGATTCAACATTGCAGTAGACTTTTAGAAACTGCCACTAGTTGAGTTTTGATGAAGTATCAAGGAAGAATATTCACAATTATTTGAAAGGCTATTGCAATACTCTTCCCTTTTCCAACCACACATTTGGGTGAGGCCAGCTTTTCTTCAAACCCTTCAGACAAAACAGCATAATGTAACAGAAGCAGATATGAGATTCCAGGTCTCTTCTATGAAGTCAGAAATGAAAGAGATTTGCAAAAATCTAAAACCAGGCCAGTCTTCTCATTAAATGTTTTCTTTTTGGGGAAAACAATTATTTTTCATAAAAAGATTATTTTGTCATATGATGGATTTATGATTGTTACTAGGAGATGAATTTATAAATAAATATTTTTCAATTTCTCAGTTTTAATTTCTAGTACAATAAACATGAATAGATAAAATTCACATTAACAAAGTTCTTTAGCATGGACTTAGAGATTCTCATACTAAGCAAAGTAAGTCAGGCAGAGAAATACAAATATATGATATCACTTATATGTGGAATCTAAAATATGACACAAATGAACTTATCTCCAAAACAGAAACAGACTCACAGACTTAGAGAACAGACTTGTAGTTACCAAGGGGAGGGTGGGGGGAGGGGAGGGATGGATTGGGAAGTTGGGGTTAGCAGATGCAAACTCTTATATCTAGAATGGATAAACAACAAGGTCCTACTGTATAGCACAAGGAGCTATATTCAATATCCTGTGATAAACCATAACAGAAAAGAATATGAAAAAGAATGTATATATATTTATAACTGAATCATTTTGCTACACAGCAGAAGTTAACACAACATTGTAAATCAAGTATATGTCAATAAAATAAATTTTAAAAAAAAGTTCTTTAGGATCTTCCATCATTTTTGTGGGTAGCAAGGTCCAGAGACCAGAGTTTGAGATCACTGTTGTACAGCTTTATCCAAACCAGTGGCTAAAAAGAGATTAACTATTGAGGAAATTAAATTATTGTGTTTGTGGGGTACCAGACTGGAGGAAACTGTCAACCAAATGTCAGGAAAATACTGTGTGCCTGGTGGGAGCCTGGGCATCAAAACCATAGAAAATTTGCTGTAAAGGCAGGTGGAAGACCCCTGGGGCTGGCTCTGATCAAGTCACTGCTTTGCCTAAGGGTACACCCAGCACGTTCACTGCGCTGGATCTGCCTCTCACCAGTTTGCTCTGGTATCCCTCTGCCTCAGCAAACGAAATGTTTGTCATGTCACTAGTGGAAAAAAAATAGAGATAGCCAGCAAATTCCCAGTGCTTGGCCAGCTGTCACCTCCACCATTACAAGTTCTCAAAAGACCTGTGCAGAGAGGACAAGCCAAGTAAAAATTAGTTTATTATTATTATTATAAGATGGGTCCCAGATGGGCCAGTGAAAACCCTGGTCTCTGAGCCCTGGGCTGAACCCCCGCTCTGGTGGAAGACCTCTTTTTGCTTTTGGTCTAAGCCCAAAACAAGTGATATCAAAGAGGCTTCTGTCACTGGCCACCTCCAGCTTGCTGCCTGTATTAGCTGCCTGGGACCCTCTTTTGAAGAGTACAGTAGCGGAGAAAATAATTGCAGTCATCACTGACATCTGACATTCATATAACCCCTGCCCTAAGCCTAAAGCCTGGCCTCCTGGATTCCTTTCTCCTAATCCAGGCTCTTGAGGCCAAACAGCTGAGATGGGAAGCATAAAGAGACATAAAAAAAAAGCAAGGAATTAGACTTCAAGGAAAAGAACACCTCCTCCCCCAAGGCTATGCTGAGGTCCTGGGGAGGGGGCAGGAAGGAAACTCCTGCACTAGAAATGGAAAAACCTAGAGCCACAAAGAAACCCACGGATTTTGTCCTAAAAGATATGATATTCCACATAGAAATAAGATCTTTTAATTTCTTAATTCCTCCCATTCCTGAAAATTCTCAGATTAATCAAACCACCAGCTTTGATTTTACCAGCCGAGACTATTCCCATTGTGAGGAACCAGAAAGCATTTTATTCACCAGGATTCTTGTTCAGGAAAACACAGTAGTGTTGGGAAAGAATTCCTAAGAAATTCTTAGGAAGCCCCAGGCTGAAGCCCCAGGCCTGGGAGTTGGCTGATCCCAAGGTTTGAGAGTTGAGAATGAAAACTACCCAAGGAACAAACAAGGAAAGACCCCTGTTTTGTTCTTGCTAGGGAAAGAGGAATAAGAACAGAGACTGAAAAGGAGAAAGAACCCCTCAAATCTCTCCATAAATGTCATGAAACTGAAACAAAAATCTGTTTTGAAAAGGGTTATTATGGGATTATTATGAAATCGTGTGTCTGAATCTTTTGAAAATTATAAAAGTTCTATAGAATGTAAAGAATCTTTCACTCAATTAAAAAAATGTGGAAAAAAATAAAGAAAAAAAAAAGAGGTTCCCTATTAATGACATTCAAATTCTTTAAAAAAAATTGCCATGGCCACCAAGGTTTCAATAAACATCCTTATATGTAAACAAAAATAAAAACAAAACAAACAAAAAACATACAGAAAAAAAAGACAACAAGTGTGTGTAGACATGAGTCAAAAATGGGAAAAACTAGGGTGGGCCACGCACTGGGGAATCTCAGAAATGGGCAGCAGCCTTTGGAAGGATCACAAGCCTTGGACCTGAGGGTCTGAGACAAGTTCACTTGGTTGTCCAAGAGGCAGGAAGACCTTCCCGGACATCTGAGTTCCTCTTCCCATGCAGCCTCAGAGGGCAGTGATTCTCTAACCTGACATCACCGTGTTGATTCTATTAGATGTGGTCACACAGGAGCCGTGGGGAAGCTTATTGCTCTCCATCTCTTGCTCTTATCAATGCAACGATCTCTCCCTCTCAGTCTAGCAGGGTAATTATGAATGTAATCGAAAACATCTCTGTATTCTGGTCCTGGCTCTGCCAATAACTGCCCATGTGGCTGTGGGCAGGTCCTCATCTCTTCAGACCTCAGAGCCCTGATTTGTAAAATGATGGAGGTGAGGAGGGAAAGGCTGAGTTAATTATCCCTTATGTCTCTTACAAATCCAAATGCAGTGAATCTTGCAGTATTAATCTTTCATGCATCTTCATTCCCACTTGAACTCACTCTTATGACAAAATACCTTTTATTGCAGAAATAAAAGAATCAGTGTTTTTTTTGTTTTATTTTTTTAATAGATGTTATTTCCTTAGTGGCAATTTCTCCTTTAAGAACACAGAGTAACTTAACATGCACTGGTTTTGTTACTCATAATAGGATCTTTTTTTACTTTTTAAGCTAAGAGGAACTAGATAGGTGGTGTTAATATAATATGTATTTTTTTTAATTCTCTAGTTTTCCTTTATGTCTTTCCCCATTCTTGCAATTGTTCTCTTATTTGTGCCTGTGTCTGCCTCTCACCTTAGATTCTTAGATCATTGAGTGATCAGAACAAACCGATCCTCATCTCTGTAGCCTTCTAAAACCTAAAGACCATCCTTTGTACAAAGTGAGCATTGAATAGATATTTCTTCAGTTGAATTGAAATTTGTATCAAATCAAAATTTTTAAATTATTGCTTTGTATTGTGATAGGCTTGGTTGTGCTGCAGAAATAAAATAATCCACAAATCTCAGTGGTTTAATGCAATAGAGAGTTCTTTTCCTTTGCCAAGGCAAAGTCAGCTATAGGATGGGGTGGGAGTTGGGAAAAAGATGTTTCTGTTCCACAGAGTCACTCAGAGACCCAGGCTGAGGAGAATCCTACTTCTGACTATGCTACCATCTGGAGCACATGGCATCTTCAGGGAAAAAGACTGAAAATTTTCTCGAGGGCTTTTTTCCTGCTTTCTGTACCCATTTCATTGACCAGAACTAATCACATGGCACTGCCCGACTAGAAGGATTTTGGGTCGTGTGGGCTCCCGTATATGTAGGCAAGAACAGTGCCCCCAAGCTTGATAATCACTAGCAATGTCCACCACATGCTTTACTTAATAGCTATAATATTTTTTTTTTTTTTTTTTTTTTTTTTTGCGGTATGCGGGCCTCTCACTGTTGTGGCCTCCCCCGTTGCGGAGCACAGACTCCGGACGCGCAGGCTCCGGACGCGCAGGCTCAGCGGCCATGGCTCACGGGCCCAGCCGCTCCGCGGCATATGGGATCCTCCCAGACCGGGGCACGAACCCGCATCCCCTGCATCGGCAGGAGGACTCTCAACCACTTGCGCCACCAGGGAGGCCCAATAGCTATAATATTTTGGAGATAATGGACTCCTTTGAGAATCTTATGACCATTACGATCCCTCTCCCAGAAACAAACACATATATGTTGAAACACTCAACACTTTGCATAATTGTCAGGTTTTTCATGCATTTCTAACCCCATTCAGTGGTCCCCCTACACATCCCTAGACACAGGTTATGAGTCCTTTGACAGAATCCACAGGCATGTTTAGTAACTGGTAACAGACCAACAGGTGAAAAAAATACATTACAGTGTTCTGTTTTAATTTTATGTTAGGAAGAGCCTATTTATTTACCTAGTTATTTGTTTTTGTCAGATCTGGCATAGTACAAGATATATGGCCAATGGACTTTCCTCTGTGTTTGTTTTTATCAGGAAAAATTTGAGGGTCTGTTCCGGACTTATGATGACTGTGTGACGTTCCAGCTATTTAAGAGTTTCAGACGTGTCCGAATAAACTTCAGCAATCCCAAATCTGCAGCCCGAGCCAGGATAGAGCTTCATGAAACCCAGTTCAGAGGGAAAAAATTAAAACTCTACTTTGCACAGGTAAGATCATTCTTTACTAAAGTTAGTCCTTTTGCCCTGCATTATTTTTTTTTTACCTTTTCAAAATGTAAATGGAGCCCTTTCTACTTTCACATTGGCTTGTAGTCTATAATTCGTTCACTGAGAAACAAACATATCATGATTCCCAGGCAGGGACAGCATAGTGGTTTAGAAAGCAGGTTCTGAGGGCCAACAGTCTTGGTTCTAATCTAGGCAGGTTACATAACCTCACTAGGTCTCAGTTTCCCTATCTGTAAAATGGGGATGATAACATACTCCCTACACTGTCATTATGAGGATTAAATGAATTACTGTGTGTTAAAGTACTTAGCATTCAGTAAATGCACAGTGAATGCCAGCTAGTACTTGTAATAAGAATGCTCTGATCACAACTTAGCTAGCAGGGTTATAATTAAATTATATGACAGTTTTAATGGACTGTATACCTTTTCAGTGATTCATATCCATGAGAAAAAGTTACAAACATATGGAAATCAATTTTGTGTTTTATTTTATCCAAAAATAAATTTTGCCTATTATAAAAAGGCACGGGTAATTCTTGGCAATATTTGTGAAGTCCACAGCAGTAGAAAATCAATGTCCATAATGTTTCATTAGTGTCTTCATTTCATTATTAGTTACCTCAATCCATCTGTTATTGGTCTGTAAGGATCATTTCCACCTTTGGACTCTGAGGAGATGACACAATGAAATGAACATAGACTTTACTTCTTTTAAAGCAGAATAGTATTCCATTGTATGTATATATCATAGTTTCTTTATCCATTCGTCTGTCCATGAACATTTAGGTTGTTTCCACGTCTTGACGATTTCAAATAGTGCTACAATGAATACAGGAGTGCTAATGTTCAATGTCCTGATTTCAGTTCTTTTGGATAAATACCCAGGAGTAGAATTGCTAGATCATATGGTAGTTCTATTTTAATTTTTTTTGAGGAATCTCCCCATATTGTTTTCCAAGGCAGCTGCTCGATTTGCATTCCCACCAACAGTGTGCAAGCATTCCAATTTCTCCACATTCACACAAACGCTTGTTGTCTTTTGTTCTTTTGATCATAGCCATTCTGACAGGTGTGAGGTGATATCTCATTATGGTTTTGATTTGCAGTTCCCTGATGATTAGTGATGTTGATCCTTTTTTCTTTTACCTATTGGCCATTTGTATGTCTTCTTTATAGACATGTCTGTTCAAGTCCTTAGCCCACTTTTTTAATCAGGTTATTAGGTTTGGTTGAGCCAAAAGGTAGAAACAACCCAAATGTTCAGAAATGGGTGAACAGATATACACATTGTAGTCTATCCATTCCGTAGAATATTATCCAACCATAAAAGGGAATGAAGTACTAATACATGCTACATCATGGATGCATCTTGAAAACATGCTAAGTGAAAGAAGCTAGGTGCAAAATATCACGTGTTCTATGAGTTGATTATAACAAATGTCCAGGATAGGCAAATCCATAGAAACAGAAAGCAAATGGATGGTTGCCACAGTCTGACCAGAGGCAGAAATGGTAGTAACTGTTTAATGGGTACAGGGTTTCCTCTGGGGTAATAAAAATACTTTGAATCTCGATAGTAGTGGTGATTGCACAATATTGGACATATACTAAATGCCACTGAAATTGTTCCGTTTAAAATGGTTTAATCTCAAATTATGTGACTATCACCTCAATTAAAAGAGAGAGAGAGAGAGAGGAAGGGAGAAAGATAGGAAGGCAGGAAGGAGGGAAGGAAGGAAGAAGAAAGGATGGGGAGGGGAGGGGGAGGAGAGGGGCACGGAAGGGAGAGAAAGAAAGGAAGGAGAGGAGGGGTCCTAGGACCAACACCATCATCATCACCTGGGAACTTGTCAGCAATGCAGATTCTCAGGCCCTGCTCCCGATCTCAGAAACTCCAGGAGCGGGGCTCAGCAGTCTGACTCAGTAAGCTTCCCAGGTCATTCTTAGGCAGCTAAATGTTGAGATCCACTTATTTGCAGATCAAATAAGCTAACTGAGCACATGGTGAGTGGTCAGTAGTCACTATTATTATAGCCTGGCTCATTGGTTCACTTGTCACAGGCTGAAAGCCAGGCTCTGCATCTTAGTGGAACAACATGGCACATCCGAGGCCACAGTGAATCATGTGTCTTCATTTCTACTGTGTTTGAAAGGTCCAGACTCCAGAGACAGACGGAGACAAACTGCATTTGGCTCCACCACAACCTGCCAAACAGTTTCTCATCTCACCCCCTGCCTCTCCTCCTGTCGGCTGGCAGCCCATCAGTGATGCCACACCAGTCCTTAACTATGACCTCCTCTATGCCGTGGCCAAACTAGGACCAGGTAAGCTCTGTGGGCCTTCCTGAAAATAAATATTTGTCAGCAACTTAGAAAAGCCAAACAAGGTAACAATCCTGAAATCCTGGGTTCCCGGTAACATCTGCATTTCTAATGGGTTTATCGCTGTATGTGACCAATGAGAGGAATGATGAATGAAAATGCAGCGTCAGACTTTGTACCTGTTCAAAAACAATTCAGAAACTGGCACGAAAATGTCAGTCTGTGCAACTTCTGGATTGCAATGAAGATATTTTCAGTTTGCCCAACAGGCAAAATGAACTCCACCAGCTGGCACGACAAGGCTTCTATGCTGTGCAGCCTTGTTTTCCTGCTGCCACGGGTGTGCCCAGGAATCTTCTGCTACAAGACAAGCCACCTGCCAAAGTGAACCCTCTAAGTCCCCAAGAAACCAGTCACAACAGCCTCTAACTTTAGAAAAATCTATGGTCATTTTGTTCCAATGTTGGTTCCTGTAGCTTGGATACTCTCATTTTCACTGCAGTGTAGTATTCCACTGGGCAATTCCACCACCATTCTGTATTCATCCACTCTCCCATTGACAGACATTTAGATGGTTTCCAGTTTCTTGCCATTAAGATCAGAGCTGCAGTTAACATTCTTGTACATATCTCTGACACACGTATCCAAAAGCTTATGTTTTATACCTAGACATGATACTGTCCTCGATTTCAGCAGATGGTGCCACCTTGTACACCAAAGTAGTTTTCCTATATTATAGCACAAGAGGAAGTGGTGGAGGGTGGGTGGTCTGAAACCAGGTGGCAGCTGAGGTTTTAGGCACCAAAGATCCAAAGGTAAATAATGGCCATTGTGTCTTCTTTCTCTTCCAGTGGTTCTCCCGCTGTGAGAGGGGGCTGACCGCACCCCGAGAGATTCTAATTTAATTGACTTGGGTCAACTCAGGCACTGGTATTTTTAAAAATCTCCCCAGGTCATTCTGATGTGCAGATGAGTTCAAGAACCATTGGTAGCCAAATGCTGGGGCTGTTAAATTTATAATAAGTTCATATCAGTATTTCTTAGTGTGGTCAGGAAAATATTTGGCATCAGAATCTCCCACCCCAGAAATCTGCAGTTTTAATGAGCATACATGTTGATTCTTGCATACACTGAAATTTAAGAATCCTGGGTATGAGGGTGACCCGCTATCCTGGTTCACACAGACTCAGGGGTCCTGGGAACTTGTGATGCTAAAACCGAGAAATTCCCAGGCAATTCAGGGAAAGCTGATCATCCTACTGGGTCTTCAGATTGGGATGAGTCTGATTTGATTAATAATTACTCCCTGCAAGAGAATTACTGGCTGTCCCATGTGTAGCATTAAAGTCAGATTACAGCACTTTCAAGGGGAGGCTCTTTGGGGGTTTCTTTGTAATCACCAACCAGTCACTCAGCTTCCCGGAGCCTTTAAAATAGCCATTGTTTTCAACTACTGAGAAGCAGTAGGTGTCTAACTACTAAGATGGGCTGAGGAAAAAAGCAATATAATAATAAAGGAGATGTTTATGGAATGTGATTTCCTTGAAAGCCTAGTCCACATACAGGAATCCTGGACATATGCACTCCCATGTGCATCGTATGTGCAAATGTTGTAGAGTGTATAAGATAAATCAAGTCTGCTCAAGTCAAGGCTATGACCCATTTCTCCTAGCAATTCAGGACACTTCAGAAGCAGGACCAATGAAAGCTGCCATCCTTGGAGCTGCTCATTTGACTCCCAAGCAGATATTGACAAGATATTAACAAGAACACAGTTGAACATCTGGTACAGCTGGTTTGAATGTCAGCAAACAGAGCTCTACACAGAATCACTAAGGTCTTGGCTAGAGGGCCCAGGAGTCACTGGCCAACTTGCATTTTACAGGAGGGGAAACTGAGGCCCAGAGAGGGGGACAGAATGACTTGCCAGTGACAGGGCCAGGGCCCTGAGGCAGTACTCTTCCTGCTTCACTCTTTATAAAGGAAGTCCAGGCTAAATCAGACTTTCGGATCCCAGGTGGCCTCTGGTCTACTCACTGTAATCCAGTAAATTAAAATCATTTTTTATCCAGAGCCTAAAAGAAAATTCATTTATAGTCAATGTTCTCAAAGCTTGATGCAAAGGCAAGATAAGGACAAGTCTCAGACACCTGCACTGGCTCACTGAACTGAGTCCCAGGTCTGGAGGGCACTGCCAGGCACCAGTGTGACCTGGGACTGACAGAGGCAGGAGTAGAGGCAATGGGAACCAGGTCTCAGAAGGGGAGCTCACAGAACCTGGTTCGGAGGAGTGAGAAAGTAGGAAGGAAATGGTCTTAAGGAAGCAGAAAAAAGGGGGTTCTTTTTAGAGTTGTGAATAATTTATCGACAGTGTTAAAAATTCATGCCTTTTGCCTTAATTGTGCCGCTAACCTATGAGCCTCACCTTCCCTTACCAAGTAAATCTACCAGTTTTTTGTTTTTGTTTTTGTTTTTGTTTTGCGATACGCAGGCCTCTCACCGCTGTGGCCTCTCCCGTTGTGGAGCACAGGCGCCGGACGCGCAGGCTCAGCGGCCATGACTCACGGGCCCAGCCGCTCCGCGGCATGTGGGATCTTCCCAGACCGGGGCATGAACCCGTGTCCCCTGCATCGGCAGGTGGACTCCCGACCACTGCGCCACCAGGGAAGCCCCAATCTACCAGTTTTGAAGTGCCCTGTGGTGCAGTCAATGCAGAAGTAGGCATTATTAATATTCCCATTTTCCAGATCTGACCACCGAGCTGTAGAGAGGTGAACACACTTGCTTGGGGTGACACAGCTATTTGGGGGCATAGACAAATGTCAACCCTGGCTCTTCTGACCATCCCTGGGCCAGATCCAGTGGTCTCTATTAAGGATCCTAGCTGCCTGGGTGGAGTTCAGGCCACCTCTGCTCTGACAGCGCAGAACATTTATCTCAACCCTCCCTTGACAGTCACCTCTAACGCCATCATAACTTCCAGAAAGTCTAATCCAGGGTCTCATAAGTGTGCAGATGAAGATCTGTGCGCTATGTGGGCAACAGCGAATGTGGAGACACTCCTGCTCTTTATAGATGACTGATAGCAGTGTCCCATAGAACAGCTGCAGTTTGGGTGTCTTCTCTCCATTTATCTTTCTCTCCATTCCTTGCCAGCAGTTTGAGGCTGTTTCTTTTTATTTAGTTATCCACGTGTCCTGTTCCAGTGTCCTTGAAGCTTCTACACCCCGCACCAATGAATGATTTATACCCAACAATTGAGTCGAAAATATCACAGAGGTTCTAGTAGAGGCCTGGGCCTCTGGCAGCTGTTTCAGCTGCACGGATGAGAGGGCAGGGCCACAGCCTGCATCCCCCCACCCACACCTCTGACCCCTCCCCAACCAGGTGCCAAGGCAAGGAATTACTCCTTCAGTCTCCTCCTGGAACTTTCCACAAATGCTCACTTCCCCTTGTGGTAACTTTCTATTGTTCATCTTTCTGTCTTCTCTGCTGTTTGAGGGGAGAATGCAGGTTTCATTCATTTTGGTATTCCCAGGGCCTGATAGCAGTTTGCACGTAGTAGATGCTCAATAAATATCGAATGAATGAATGAGCCCCCCTAGAGATAATTCTTCATTGGAAAATTGCTGCTGTTTTATGGCTTTAGCAAGACTGAGTCAGGGAGCACTGAATTAATGTTTTCTCCACCAAGAGGACTTCTAGCATTTCCATTTGAAAAAATTACAATAAGAATTTAGTAAAATTTTTTTTTTTTTTGCTGTACGCGGGGCTCTCACTGTTGTGGCCTCTCCTGCTGCAGAACACAGGCTCCGGACGCGCAGGCCCAGCGGCCATGGCTCACGGGCCCAGCCGCTCCACGGCATGTGGGATCTTCCCGGACCGGGGCACGAAGCCGTGTCCCCTGCATCGGCAGGTGGACTCTCAACCACTGCGCCACCAGGGAAGCCCTAAAATTCATTTTTTATTCCCTAGGCAGTATCATTTCAGTAACAAATTATAAGTCATTCCATGTTAAGTATGACTACCTCAGCTCCAGGAGTAGAGAAATAAATTAGAATGAGAGCAAAGCAACTCAAATGATCAAAGGAATAGTGTTCTTCTTCCTTCGGAGGAGTGACTATTAGTGCTCACCTGGTTGAACTGAGTGACTGAGAAGTGATGCAGAAATTTAAGGATGCTGAAGAAAAGTAACTCTAACGAAAGAGCATCTCTGAGCAGGGATCCGGGCTGAGATGGTCCTCGGGCCCGGGATCACGTTGGCAAACCAGCTGACTTTTGGGAGCTTTGGCACATCTAGCTGCCCATGGAAGGCAATCATGTGCTCTATTTAGACCCTTTCATGGGGGATAAATGGGAGAGTGAGGACCCAGACCTTAGCTCAGACAGGAAGGGGCAAAACAGCACCTCGTTCTTTAAGCAAGGAACACTGGTGACCCTCTTCCAGAGAGGGGCAACTTGTGCTCCCCGGAACTTCTGAAGAAGCTCTTGAAACAAGCATGGAGGGAACAGTGCAATTACAAAGGGACCATGATCAAACCCAAGCTTGCGGGTTTCCTTTGAGATCCTTTGAAATCCTTAATGGGATGTTACGACATGAGACCAGGGCCACCCAACACTGGAGAAGCATCTCTCTGTACTATTTATTATAGTGAGAACAAATTCATAGTCTGGAAAATATATGAGAGGCACAATTTCAAACATTTTTAACCACTGTCTCCATGACTATATGTTCTGTTTTTCATCCAGAAAGTAAGTAAAATAGGTAAATAAGGGGAAAGCTGTAAATAGAAACAATGGTTAAAACTTACATATGGGGCTTACTGTGTGTCAGGCATTGTTCTAAACACCTTACTATATAGATTATCTCATTTAATGTTCACTGTGACTCTACGAGAAGGTGGTGTTATTCTCCTCATTTATACAGCTGGGGAATGTGAGGCACAGAGTGGTTAAGTAATTTGCCCAAGGCTACACAGCTGGTAACTTAAAATACGTCCCTCTGCCCCTGGTGAGAAACAGAAAGGATTAATGAAGTCAGCACCCTTACCTTGAAGAGTGCAAAGTTTGCAAAACCAGGGAGATCTCTTGAAGAGTAAAATTAATTTCTCCAAAAGAAATTCCAGACTGTTGCAAAAGCACATTTTAAAAATACAAAAGAACTTATACATTTGTTCCTCCAAATTTCATTTCTCTGTTTATTGACACCTCCTAAAATGTATCCACAGCATCGGTTCTTTAAGGCAAGTTTGATGCTTTCCTCTAATGTCAAGCAGGACATGTGGATCAGAATTCACCATCCTCTGCTCTTTTTAAAGGACAGGTCTATATAAAACAGAAGCTTTCTATGCAAATCAAAACTACAATGAGGTATCACCTCACACCGGTCAGAATGGCCATCATCAAAAAGTCTACAGATAATAAATGCTGAAGAGGGTGTGGAGAAAAAGGAACCCTCCTACACTGTTGGTAGGAATGTAAATTGGTGTAGCCACTATGGAGAACAGTATGGAGGTTCCCTCAAAAACTAAAAACAGAGTTACCATGTGATGCAGCAATCCCACTCCTGGGCATATATCTGGAAAAGACAAAAACTAATTCAAAAAGATAAATGCACCCCAGTGTTCATAGCAGCACTATTTACAACAGCCAAGACATGGACACAACCTAAGTGTCCATCGACAGATGAATGGATAAAGAAGATGAGGTATAGATATGAAATGGAATATTACTCAGCCATAAAAAAGAATGAAATAATGCCATTTGCAGCAGCATGGATGGACCTAGAGATTATCATGCTAAGTGTAGTAAGTCAGACAGAGAAAGACAAATATCATATGATGTCACTTATATGCGGGATCTAAAAAAAATGATGCAAATGAACTTATTTATAGGAGAGAAACAGACTCACAGACACAGAAAACAAACTTATGGTTAGCAAAAGGGCAAGGTGGGGGGAGGGTTAAATTAGGAGTTTGGGGTTAACAGGTACACACTACTATATATAAAATAAACAACAAGGACCTACTTATACACAGGGAACTATATTCAATATCTTGTAATAAACTATAATGGGAAAGAACCTGAAAAACATTATATATATATAATGCTAGAAACTAACACAACTTTGTAAATAAACTATACTTCAGTTAAAAAAACAAAAACAAAAAAAAACAGAAGCTTTCTACATTTTTATTAATTCCCCTAGTGAATTTACAGACACCCATCATTTAACAATGACCTGGACAAAATAAGATGAGCTTTGTCCTGGTGGAGAATGAATCGGATATTTTCTTTTGTTTATTTTATAATGCCTATTATTCCTGACTCCAGAAAGAGTATAATCCTATGTTCTTTTTGGATGTAAAACAAAATAGGAAACACAAAACCCAGCCCAGCAAAACAGCTTATCTGTACTCATTAGCAAAATGGCAAAATAGAGATGTCCGTGGCACTAGATGGGTGGTCAGTCAGAGGTGGGATGTGAAATGTCAGCTTATTCTGCTCTCTAGGATGGCTCTGGAAGGTCAAGTTCATTGTCACTGGAAATGCCTGCAAGGAGAAATATGGAAAGTCACTGTCTGGTCCTTTTTTTCCTCCTGCTATTTTTAGCTCTTGTTAGAGAGATCAATTTTAGTTAACTGCAGAGGAGGGCTTAAAATGGTGCTCGAGATTCAAGTTGCGTACATCAGCTATATTTAGATTTTTTTCCAAATTATTCTCCATCAAAACATGTCATAGTAAAGGAATTTTGCTGGTTTGCTTCTCAGTATACATCGTTTCTCCCCAAACGGAAAATAGATTTCATTAATACGTGTCACTTATAAGGAGGAAACATTTTCTATTCCAGTCTCATTGATTCCAAGGTAGGGAAAATTCCATTTTTTAAATATAGATGAACACCTATATTTGGGGTACCTGTAGCATGACCGCTATCTAAGCCCCAGTTCTTGTTCGACAACTGCTATACTCTGATCACAGACACAAAAAGCAAATAAAACAGCCAGTCCCAGGGTTCCATGTAGCACAGTCTCTGCACGTCACCCCCGACCCGAGGGACACAGATTTGTGAGCCCAGGA
Source organism: Mesoplodon densirostris (assembly GCF_025265405.1). NCBI lineage: Eukaryota > Metazoa > Chordata > Mammalia > Artiodactyla > Ziphiidae > Mesoplodon > Mesoplodon densirostris. The sequence goes on from NC_082670.1 coordinate 29,702,861, forward strand.
CACAAGCTCCTTATTTTACACCTACTTTCAAAGAATTTTCCCGGGGTGGGGGTGATGTTAAAGGGGCTTTTCTTCTTAGCATATATTCCACAATTATCCTCAATCACTATTGAGTAGCAAGATGAACTATTTCCTCTTCTTATTTCACAGGTAAAATATGCACGTTGTAGGAAAACGGAAAAGACACAGGACCAAAACGTGGGCGTGTGGGCGTGTGTGCGCATGCGCCCTGTGCATACCCATAGTCCCATAGCCAGGTCGCTACTTTTGGGAAAGGAGGAACAGGGTGATCATTCCCAGACTGGAGAACCTCCTGATTCTATGGCCAAATACAAAGAGAGAGTGCGTCCACATGCTCTTCCCTTCCTCACGTCTGCATTTTCCTGTCATCCCGGCAACACAAGCCCCACCTCACAGGCTCCGGGGACCCTGTCTCCCTGGTTTCTCTTTATCTTTTCACCTTCTCCCTCTCTGGTTCCCTTGGTCCTTTACCTCCACCTAGGGTTTCACTCCTTTGTCTCAACCACTAATGCAGGGGCCTCAATCCTTTGTCCTCATGAAGTCTCTTCAGGTCCTAAATGACTCAGGAGGGAATGAAGATAAATGGCCACCTAATCCAGTCTTAGAGGAAACGCCCCAGAAGATAAGCATACTTTTTTTTTTTTTTTTTTAATGAAGGATAGTTGATTTACAATATTATGTTAGTTTCAGGAGTACAGCATAATGATTCAATGTTTTTATAGATTATACTCCATTAAAAGTTATTACAAAATAATGGCTATAACTCCCTGTGCTCTTCAACATATGCTTGTTACTTATCTATTTTATACATGGTAGTTTGTATCTCTTAATCCTCTGACCCCTCTTGCCCCTCTGCCTTCCCTCTCCTCACTGAAAACCACTAGTTTGTTCTCTGTATCTGAGTTGGTTTCTGTTTTGCTATATGAATTTATTTTATCTTTTAGATTCCACATATAAGTGATATCAAATAGTATTTGTCTTTCTCTGCCTGACTTATTTCACTAAGCATAATATTCCCTAGGTCCATCCACACTGCTGCAAGTGGCAGAATCATTCTTTTTTATGGCGGAGTAATATTCCATTGTGCTTGTGTGTGTGTGTGTGTGTGTGTGGTGTGTGTGTGTGTGACATCTTCTTTATCCATTCATCTGTTGATGGGCACTTGGGTTGCTTCCATATCTTGGCTACTGTAAATAACACTGCTATGAACATTGGGGTGCATGTATCTTTTCAAATTAGTGGTCTTATTTTTTCCAGATAAATACCCAAGAGTGGAATTGCTGGAGCATATGGTAGTCCTATTTTTAATTTTTTGAGGAACCACTCACTATAGTGTTTTCCATAGTGGCTGCACCAATTTACATTCCCACCAATAGTCTACAAAGGTTCCCTTTTCTCCACATCCTCACCAATATTTGTTATTTGTAAGACTTTTTGATGATAGCCATTCTGACAGGTGTGAGGCAAACTTTCTTTTATTGAAATAGGGCACCTCTTAAAACAAAACTATGGAAGTATTCTGCCTCTCCCCACCTCCCTCTTCCTCTCCCTCCCCTTATCCCTCCTCCTTCTTACCAAAGACTACTTCTGTTTTCCTACTTTGATGAGGATCGGGACTGAGGATAGGGGTGGATGAGGAAGAAGACCCCCGATCACTCACATGGATAATCTTTTCCTAACATGCACATATTCCAGACCTACTGAGGCAGGGAGGTCCATGTGTAGCCCTGATGTCTTTTCTGTGCCCTCCCAACCTCACTCCTGAACACCACAGGCAATATGGCGGTCATGCTTTCATACTCGGTGGACCTCCACTGGAGTCCTGTCTCCACCACTTGTTTGTGGTGACCTGGAGCAAGTTACTTCCCCCTCTGCACCTCTTTTTATTTAATGATGATTATTTGACAACTTGCAAGCTCATTATGAAGATACAATGAGTAATATACATAAAGCACTTAGCCCAGTGCCTGGCACATAAGAACTATCAAATCCATAGTGGGTTCTATGATCATTCTGCTCTGAGCAGTATTGTTTAGCAAGGCATCCTCAGAGAGATTTCTTGTTTCCTCTGCCAGTACATGAATTACAGAGTCTACCAGGCAGTAAGAACAAGGTGTGTGTCCTTTGAGGTGTTGGTTATTATTTACATGGGCGTGTTCTCGGAACTGCCGGTGAAATATTTGGGTTGGTCTAGACTTTGCTTTATACCTTCTGCCACCCAAGCTTAGAGGGCGTTTTTTGACAGAAACAGCTGCAGTGCAAAGGAAAGGGACAGAGTTGCTCTTCAGTGACTCATCCTGCCCTCACGTCTACCTACTGCATTTTTCTCCGAGGTTTCCCAAAATTAAATATGAGCTTGTGGAATCACTACGGAATCAGAGAGAAAAAATTTGCAGAAGACTTCCCTCTCTGCAAATACTTCTTCCTCCCTGGATTTAAAATAAAAAATCCTAAATCCCTCTTTCTACTTCTGCTTAGAAAATCCGTTCTTTCTCCACTCTCAGACTGATCTGATGAATAGGTGGCTAACAAATAGCTGTGATTTTATTTATTTATCTACTTATTTATTTATTTATATATTTGGCCACACTGCATGGTCGCGGGATCTCAGTTCCCCGACCCAGGAATGAACCCAGACCACGGCAGTGAAAGCGCCAAATCCTCACCACTAGACCACCAGGAAACTCCCAGCTGTGATTTTTAAAGTTTCAGTAAGTCCCTCTGCCCTGGGTCATCTCCTCTTTTATTTTGTAGCTGTCAATCAAGCTCCAACTTGAAAAGAGGTATTTCTCTTGCTTTAGGATGATGATTAAAACTCAGGGTGTGAGTTTGAATCCAGCTTCCACCTTTTATCAGCAACTTTCTTTGAGCAACTTTCTTAACCTCTCTGTGTCTCAGCATCCTCAACCGTAAAATCGGATTGTTGCAAACATCAAATGAGATAATAGAAAATGCTTAGTGTGTGTTACCTACTTATTGTCACCTGATTTTCAAACCATACCTTAGTCTCCTGCTGAAATGTAAGTGCCCATGTTAAGCTCTTAACTCAGTGTTTCTCAACCTGACATTTTGGAACTGACAATGCAGTACATTTAGCATCTTTGGGCCTCACCTACTAAATGCCAGTATCCACACCCTACCCAGTCCCTATGACAACCAAAAAAAAAAAAAATCCACATCACATTTCCAGACACCATTGGGAATGTAGCACCTCTGATTGAGAAGCACACTAATTACACTATGGTGGTATTTATCAGGTGTTTCTCAAATATGGCAAAGAGTCATCAGAGACACAGAGGCCAGGAGTGCCTAGTAAGGTGTCAGGTACCAGTGTGGGAGCAGAAACAAGAGGGGCGAGAGGGGGGACAGTACAGAGCCACGCTCCCCGCCCACTTCCCAGACACAGACACACATTTTCTTTCCTTCCCTTTGGAAAAATAGGGGAAGACAAGATTGCCAGTAAATAACTTAAAAATATCGTTAAATGACATATCTGTGGGAGGGAGGGGTGCAGCTTTGAGCAACTTTATGGTGTTTTTCACTATAACTCAGTCCTTCGACTGAGGAACGCGTCGGGCCTCAAACCAAACCAGCATCTGCCCTGCCAGGATTGAGAGACGGTTAAAAGACAGGAAGCTCAAATACTGGCTGGTGCCTGGGGTGGAGGAAAGGTGGTACAAGTCACCCCTCACCCCTTCCTGGCTCCCCAATTCTCCCCTATCTAAGAGCCAGACCAGGACCAGGTGCCTCTGTCTACACAGTTGACCAGAGAATGGTAAATCCAGGGCTTGTGGGCCCTCCCCTCCATGACAAATGCTACCAAGTCCTAACCCTAACACTTGAAAAAAAAAGGCAATCCAAATGTGAACCCTTCCAAACACATTTCAAATCATTCTGAACCCTTCCCTCAGGCTCTGCGTTCAATCTCCCAACAGGCAGCATGTTCAGTAAAAATAACCCACATGGAAATTCCGTTTTACTTATTCCGTAACTCAGGACTGATGCCCGCTACTTCCTCTTGAAAAAAAAAAAAATCACATTTACAATTAAAAACATTGGGGGTAGGGGTTTGCAGTGTCCACTCAACATGACCAAGCCTGAAATGATTTTACTACTGGCATTTTCAGTTTTCTTCTTAATCAAATGTAAAGGGCTGTTAATCCAAACTGAAGTGTAGCACTCAGCACAAAACACAGCATGGCCCTGCGTTCAAGGGTCGAGTTAGAGAGGCTCTTGGTACTTGCCTCGATAAGCCATCATCCATTCTTAAAATTCAGTGTAGATTAATAACTGACACCTGCTTTTTTCCTGTTTGGTTCAGAACTTGCTGAGGGTTAGATAAGAAGTAAGGTAGATAAGATTAATAATGCCAGCTTTGTTTCAGATGAAAGGCTAACGCTGAGAAGGTGGCCAAGATGAGTGACAGCCAGGGCTCCCTAATAGCCAAATCCAGGGAACTCCCTGGCTGTCCAGTGGTTAGGACTCTGCGCTTTCATTGCTATGGGCCCAGGTTCAATCCCTGGTCAGGGAGCTAAGATCCCACAAGCCTCACGGTGTATACAAAAAACAAAACAAAACCAAAAAAACTAGCCAAAGGAATCCTATTTAAAAAAAAAAATAGTGAAACCCAGAGCCATGCGGTTTTACCCAGCCTGTCCCAGAGACGGAAACAGTCAGACTGCCCCACAGTGCAGGGCTTTTTCTGCTGGGCTTAGCACGTGGCCGAGAGCACGGCAGAGCACAAGCCCTTTGCAGGCAGGGCTGGATCAAGAGAGAGGTGGCACAGGGTGAGCTGGCATTGCCAGTTCCTTTCCCCAAAGGTACCCGTTAGATGTCACTCCTCTTCCACTGGTGAGGAATAAAAGAGGCGCCAGAGAGAGGGGTCCCAGTGATGGGCTAATGGAACTCCCTCCCCTTGAAGGAATCACTGGAACTGGTGAAGTATCCATTCTAACATAGCACATGAGCAGGGAAGAAAAGAGGAAAAATCACCAGAGACAATGAATTTCAACTCAATTGTAGGGGGTTAGCTTGCTTTTGAACAAAGAACTTACATGACCTGTGCCCCACTTATCAATTGCTACATAACAAACTACACCAAAATGTAGGGCTTGAGCAAAAACAATCATTTATTTTGCCCACAAATTTGCTCTTGGAGCAGGGCCCAGGGGGGTCGTTCATCTCTGCTTCGTGCAGCGTTGCTGGGGCCACTCACCTGGGGATGGGCGAATCAGCTTTCAAGATGGTTCACTCACTTGGCTGGCAAGTTGGCATGGCTGTTGGCTGGCAGCCCAGATAGGCTGTGGTTTCTCTCCGTGGGAGCCTCTTTGTGTCCTGCTTGGGCTTCCTTATAATATGGAGGCGGGGTTCCAAGCATGAGCACCCTGGCAGAGCCAGGTGGTAGTGCCTGGCATTTTTGTGACCTAACTCAGAAGTCGCACTGGTTGCTTCTGCCGTACTGTATTAGTCAAGGCATCCTAGAGGCCTGCCCAGATTTTAGGGGAAGGAGCAAAGAGGGAGCAGTCCTCAGCGCAGGAGTGGCAAGGTTCTAGAAGAGTAATGTCGGGCAGGAAATATTATGACCATCTTTGCAAAGCACAGTCGATCTACTACAACACGTAACTTTCCTGTTGAGAATTCACCTTGAATATGAGAGGTAGTAAAGGTAAAGCAACAAGAAATCATGGAGGACCTATTTCCAGAGTCCAAAGTTACCATAAGAGATGCAAATTATCTCAGTCCATAATTTATAGTCCCTTTATTTTTTATAATTGACTAAGTGTTGTCTTCTAAAAAGGTTCATTGTCAAGGAGATCTTACGTAGAATAATGTGCAATGGGCCAAAACCAAAAGGGGCAAGATGCAGAAGGAATAAATGCCCAACTTTAGCTACAGACTGTTCACAAAAACATGAGTTGCCATGAGAGAATATTCAAAGTTAAAACCAGGCCTTTCAGCAGACTTTCAACAGACTCTCTTGTAGAATCTGAAGGCAGTAGAATCGTGAGAGGCAGGGCTGGAGAGGGATTATGAGCGCATTCTTTGAGGTCAGGTGGACCTGACTTTGAATCGTGGCTCTGCCATTCACAACCTGTGTGATCTCAATGTCCTCCTGTATCATCGAGACATTATGAAACCCACATTACAGAGCTGTCGCCGTAATTTGAATATCCAATTTATGTGAAGTACTTAGAGCTGTGTCTGGCATTTACTAAGGGCTCAGTAAATAGCTGCTGTTGTGTTTCAGATAGATGGCAAGTGTCTGTGACACCTCCTATGTCCTGGCACTGAGAGTTCACAGAAAATAGGACAAACACGTGCCCTTCAATGGTTTGTAGCTTAGTGGGAAAGCTAAAACGTACACACGTCTTTTGAACTGTGCCCAAGCCCATGACAGTTCCAAAGGCCTGGATGAGAATTTAACGTGTGACCACGTGCCAGAGGAGTTTACACTTTCTTGGCTGGGCATTTGTTTCATGGAAGGAGGTAGAAAACCCTAACCAATGCCTCTTCTGAGGGCTTCTGGTCCTGGCCTCTTTTCTGAGGCCTGGGGAGAGGACAGTTTGAATACGAACTCGAAGAGTTGTGAGTGTGAAGGGTGAGCCTTGGCTTGGCCTTGAAAAGACACACTGGTCTGCTTGGCCGTCCCTCCTTGTTGCCTCCTGAGCCCAGTGGGTCCCCAGGGGGTGACGGCACTGACGTCAGCCTTCATGGTAGAGGAATTAGCTGAAGCCCAAAGGGAAAGTGAGGCCAGAAACAGAAAAGTTCAATCAAGCAAGACCAAAGCTATGTCTTTTGATTCTGTGGGCTCTCAGCAGCTGTTGGGCTTTGCCGGATTTTTTTTTTTTTTTTTTTCGGTACGCGGACCTCTCACTGCTGTGGCCTCTCCCGTTGCAGAGCACAGGCTCCGGATGCGCAGGCCCAGCGGCCATGGCTCATGGGCCCAGCCGCTCCGCGGCATGTGGGATCCTCCCGGACTGGGGCACGAACCCACGTTCCCTGCATCGGCAGGCGGACTCCCAACTATTGCACCACCAGGGAAGCCCTGCCGGATTTTCATAGTAAGAAAGTTTCCAAAATCAGAACAGTGGCATGTCAGCATTAATGGGGTCACAGCAGTAAAACAGCTCTACTACCAAGTACTCTGACTTTGTTAACTCAGTGTGAAAGTTGCCCTGCACAGGGTGGCCCGCATCCCAAGCGTGCCCCCAGCACACCTAGTCCAAGAGGAAAGCGTCTCCTTTCAAATAGATAAACCCACTGCAACTAGAGGTGTCTTTAAGAGAATGTTCTTTATCCAAGCCAGGGCAGAGAAAGGGTTTCATCAAACAGCTAGCTTCATTATGCATATTTTACTACTGTTTTTTTTTTTAAAGCTAGCTTCTTTCCAACAGATGAAGAAAGGGCAACATCTGGTCAGTCCCCTGGCTGGCGTCCCTGCTGTCACCACCGCACCCCCAGGTCCCTTGGTCTCCATCTTCCATGGCAGATTCTCTTCTGTCATCCCCCCATCAGAAGATGAGAGGCTGTTGCTCGCCTCATGCCTGCATCACACCCAACAGGGCAACGGAGGGGACCACGGCAGCCACTAGTGTCTCTGCAAAAGGCACTGCTTCTCCAAACGGGAGGACGTCGAAGGAATCCTGTGCAGAAAAACAAGAACTACCCCATCTGATTACTCAGAAATTATTTCTTTCTCTGTTTCTTGTCTGAAGGTGTCTCTCATTCAGACTTGCAAAGCGTTCTGGGAGGAAAGAGAAAATTCTAGAAACCCTGGGTACGATGAACTCCATCATTGTCCACAGGATTTGCTGTTCTCCCAGAAACAAAGATGAGAAGGCCAAAGACGAAGAGTGCTGGTGGCCGGGAGGGGCTGCAGAGCTGATCTGGGATGTCTTGCTTCTTCTCCCATATGCATCTTCAGCATCCCTCCCTCTGCTACCCTCTCCCCGCACTATTATCATTTTCCAATGAAAAATTATGATGTGGACTGGAGGAAGGGAGGGGGCAAGTTATTTGCACACCAGCATCCTCACAGGACCACTGCCCCCGGCCTGTCACACCAAACCATGTAACAGTGTCCACCCAGACACTGAAACACGGAGAAGCACCTAGGGGTGCTGGGTACCAAACTAGAGGCCACTACATCTGAAGTTGCAGACTTGCATCCTCGTGCTGGTAAACTCTCTTTGCAGCAAGCACCCCCAGGAAGCTGTCAGGTGTTTGAAAACCGCTGCTCAAAGAAGCCACCAAGGTCTGCCCACCTGTTGCCCAGAGCCTCTCATGGAACTCTCAGGTGCAGCCAGCTGCACACAGCTTCCTCTCCTTAGCAACGTCTGCAGTGGTTCTTCGCCCTTGGGCTTTTGATAAAAATGACAAATTGCTTTAAGGAGAACGGAACAAACACAATTCAGTGAGCTGTGGGTGGTGTCAATGTGTACATCCCAACTACAAGGGCATGTAGGATAATAAGTTCAGTGTTGATTACAGGGAAGTTAGGTTCGGACAGACTATCCATCCCAGCTAGCCGGCAGGGAAGCAAAGCCTAGCATGAGTTCTGCTCTGTGTCCCCTGTTTTTGTCACTCTCCTCTCCTGAATCCACACCGGCCCCGTCAGCTCTCTGTATCAAAAAAGTCAACCTTATTCACATAACTCTCTCTACCTACAATTTCACTCAATCTCGACTCTAAGTTATAGAGTCTTTATGGCCGTTATTTCTGTGGCTCTAGCTAGTTCTCGCCCTCTTTGTTGCTGCCAAGATCCAGGGAAGTGCTGGAGGTGTAATGCTCCATTTTTGTGAAATATCTGGTGCCCTCATCCAGGATGTTGGTTCGGGGCGGGGTGGAGGTCCAATAAAGACTTCTCTGACTCTTAACAGAGAGAGAACTCTCTTAGCAAGATACGGCTGTATCCGTTTGCTAGGGCTACCATAACAGAGGACCACAAACTGAGTGGCTTACACAACAGCAGTGTATTGCTTCACTTTCTGGAGGTTAGAAGTCCGAGATCAAGATGTTGGATCAATACAGGGCCATGCTCCTTCTGAAGGTGCTGGGGGAGGATCTGACCCAGGCTTCCCTTGTAGCTTCTGGTCGTTCCTTGGATTGTGGCAACGTAAGTTCAGTCTTCACATGCAGTTCTCCCTGGATGAGTGCCCATGTCCTAGTTTCCCCCTTTTTATAAGGAAACCAGTCACTTTGAAATAGGGCCCACCCTGATGGCCTCATTTTAACTTAGTCATCTGTGAAGAGCCTATTTCCAGATAAGGTCATGGTCATAGGTACTGGGGGTTAGGACTTCACCATCTTTGGTGGGGACAGGGACGGGGGTGGGGAACACAATTCAACCCATAGCAACAAATGACTCTGTACATTTACATCCTCCTCAGCATCACTTAGAAAAGATTAGATGCTTATTGCATTGTCAGTGCTTCTCAGCCCCTAATGTCAGCACTAAATTTAAAACCGTGCCTTGCAAGCGTTTGCTGTTTTCACCACGGACACTTACCAAGGTGCACACAGGAGCACATAAATGCTACCCCAGCTCTGGCGCTGACAGTCCTGGCCCTGGCCCTCCAGAAGGTCACTGTCCACTGCAGACTGAGGATGACAGGCAAGATGCCAGGACTGAGTGGTGTCTGGCTTTGATCCTGGAGGGAGGGCAAGACTTCGGGGACTAGGTGAGACTATAGCAAATAAAAGTAGCTGGTTTGGTGAGTATACCAATGTGGCTGTCACGATTGGTGAGAGACTGTGCAGAGTCTTTTGTCCTAGTCTAAGAAATGAGGACTTGATCTAGTGAGACCTGGAGAGCCACTGACCAGGAGGGTGTCTGGGAGACATTGCTTTTAGGTGTTTCCCATTCATGAAGGATGGGAAAGGAAAGATAGGATGTCGGAAGAAGATTAAGCATGTCAGCAGTTAACCTGAGAAGTTACAAGCATGCAGATTGAGAATGCTCTTTGCACCCTCCCACCTCCTGGACGCCTTCTACTTGTCTTTTAGACCCAGGTCAGCTGTCGCCTCCATTGGGAAGCCTTTCAGAGTTACTTGCTCCTTACAATTTGGTACCACTGTCCTTGACACATATTGCCACCCCAGCGCTTACCATAGTATTTTGTGGTACTTTCTGTTTCCATGTGCCATCACTGGGCTGTGCTCTTGGGGAAGACACACATATTTCTGAATGTGCCTTGTATCCTTTATGATTAGCAATGGGCCAGAGCATGGGAGATGCTCAGTAGATACACCCGGAAGTGAAACAGAGACAGACGGGAAGCCTGCTGGCTAATAGTGAATTGACTACAAGAAGAGCCAGTCAAGAATAGACTACTAGGGCTTCCCTGGTGGCGCAGTGGTTGAGTCTGCCTGCCAATGCAGGGGACGCGGGTTTGTGCCCTGGTCCGGGAAGATCCCACATGCTGCAGAGTGGCTGGGCCCATGAGCCATGGCCGCTGAGCCTGCGCGTCCAGAGCCTGTGCTCCGCAACGGGAGAGGCCACAGCAGTGAGAGTCCCGCGTACCACAAAAAAGAAAAAAAAAAGAAAAAAAAAAAGAATAGACTACTAGACTCTTGGAACTGGAGGGAACTTGACCGTCATCAAATCCTGTTACCATGTAACCACTGCAAATCCCAGACGAGCGGCGATTCGACCTTATTCCATCCTGGGGCAGCTCTTGCCATAAGAAATGTACAGCAAGAGGAGAACTTGGAGAACTTCTCCAAAAGATGAAGGAGTGAGGTGATGGGCTCAGGATTACTCAGCCGTTAACAGCAATGCTGGGAATTGGAAAAGAAACTGGTAACTTACTGACAGGCCCACTGAGTCATCACCCCCATCCTTTGGACTGTAGTTATTACCATTTTGAAGTTTACAACTGCGGATGCTGAGGCTAAAAGAGGTGAAGGGGCCTGTTCAGGGCTGTACAGGTGACAGGCAGTAGAGCTGAGATACAGAGACGGATCAATCTCATTTCACTTTCCAACACCACCCCTGGAGAAGACTCAGCATCTCCTGAGACACGTAAAATGCGCCCTCACTTCCTAAACAAACTGCACCAAATCATTTGTGTAGAAATCCCTCCCGCTTTCTTACCCCCATTTCTTTTGCTTTTCAGGAGAGAAGTATGAGCTCCACGCAGGGACTGAGTCCACCCCAAGTGTCGTCGTGCACGTGTGTGACAGTGACATCGAGGAAGAAGAGGATCCAAAGACGTCCCCAAAGCCAAAAATCATCCAGACCCGGCGTCCCGGCCCGCCGCCCTCCGTGTCCAACTGAGCTCACTGCTCCACCTCGAAGAGAATACCCGTCTCCTCTTTATCATGCTTTTTGCCCCCCTGTTGTTTGTTTGTCAAAAAAAAATAATTGCCTTTAAATCCCTGGGTGTTTGGTTGTTTGAGATTCCTTCCTTGTAATCAAGCCTCTCGGACAAAAGGGCTAGGAAAAGGTGATATGTTTCCTGATCATATCATACCCATCAAGTATAATACATTATTTAGAAGATTGTAGAAAAAAAAGTAGTATTTTCTTATTAAACAATCAGCACAGCCTAACCTTCATGCTCTCATGTTGACCCAAGCCGGAGACATCAGTGACAAATAGCACCTGTGTTGCTTGTGAGCCGTTCCAGTCCCAGTCCTGACGTGTGTGCGTTGTTTTTTCCTGGCCACTTAAGTAGGACCATAAGTAAACTTGACTTTGACTGCATGAGATATCCCTATCTGGTCTCCTCAGTCCTCTGCATCCCGACATTCCCAGGACATGCATGATCACCAGCATTTATTTTCATGATTTGACGATATACTATAAGTCACAGATTGTCAGCATCCAGTCATGTCCTATCTAGATTAGCAAAATTATCAGCATCCTCCAGCTTAACAAGTCTGGGTGTAGTCACTCTTTCGAGTCAAAGACTTCATAGATCTGTTAAAATTCCTGGAGGAAAAACTGAGCTTGGCCCCAAAGACATCCCTCAGTAGATTTTGAACACGATTCCATTGTAGAAGTTTCCCTGCCTCACTGGGGAGGCTTGTCCAGGATGATAGAGACCGATTTCAGACAAATCTATTTATCACAAAAGTTTCATGGTGTCTGAATGATTGTTTTTTTCTCTTTGTATATTTGTACAAATGTTTCAGCTGTGCTTTTAAAAATCTGGATGTTTTTTATTTAGGGATTGTTCAGCCATTAGCTGCTTTAAAACATATGTGCATTGCTTATGAATGCATTCATATGCTAATACAGGTAATCTGATAATATTACACTCTATTATGGATAATGCTGAATTTTGAAAGGGCACAAAACGTCTCATGCCAATATATAAATGATTAGCCAACACCTTTGCTATCAAGACCAGTTGTTTTTAAATAAAGCGAAGAAGCAAGTGTCGGTTGCAGGCAATTGGAATGCAGCTAAATCAATGTAGCAGCCACTGAGCATATTCAAAGGGAAAGACTGAGAGATCAATGTATGCAATTCCTACTCGTGCAACGCCATATTGCTCAGAAACGTATTTGGTTTTGTTACCTGTGATTTTTCTATTTCTCTAGCCCAAAGTGCATTATAGAAGATACACCTCTAGAACCATTACCTTCTGCTCTATGTGCCAGGCCTCGTCTACTCCTGTACATTCATGAATTACTTTAGATGCAAATGCCAATTACGATGGAGTGGGGAAATACTTTCATTACCCAAGCCTCAGAAAAACACACAAGAACAATAACACAACCACCTGATGGAAGGATTGTTGTGGTTTTTGATTAAGGTGTAAGTTTCATCAGAAACTTAAAACATTAGACTGATTACTCAGAAACAAAAGTCCGTTCTACTGTGAATATAGCAATATAGTACTGGATACAGTACAGGTGAAACTAAGGACAGACAGCGTTGCTTGTAAAATCCTGAGTTTCCATAGAAAAATGCAGGCTCCTTTGAAAAATAAAATCTGAGGAGTATATAACAAGCAAATGCTCTGACTTTCCTTGGCTGTGAAGGTTTTTGGTTTTTCATGGACAAATGAAAAGATTAGATTTAATAGTGGAGAATTCTGCCCTCTAGTGGAAGAGGTTGAGAACTACAGTCCATTTTGTGCTGATTCTCTTCTTAAGCGTCAGAATTTTTAGAAGGCAGGCTCCAGAGAAATCTGGGTGAGAGAAACTATTTGGAAATGACTTTTCAATGTTTTAAAACAGATCCATCAGACATTTCCAACAAAATTTAGTAAAAGTTGAAATGACCATTGTATGTCATCAAAAAAAACCCTCAGTGGAATATATGACCCAAGTGGTTAGTCTTGGTGACATTTATTGCAAAGTGTCAATGTTAATCTGTCTCAGATCAAGTAGTTCTCTCCTGAGGTTGGGTTTGGGGAGGTGGGGAGAAACACGTGTCCCAGGAGAGGGAGAAGAAACGGGGGACTCCTTGAAGGGTTTCGGTGGCCCCTCCGAGCACCATGAAAGTCACAGTTGCCTCAGCATCTCCGTGAGCCACAGGATGCAAACCTCTTCAGCACTATTTTAAGTTTGAAAAGTTTAAATATGGAGGAGGAGGGGGAGATTGCCACCAACTGAATCATTTGTGCACGTGTATAGCTCAAAGAGCTTAGATTTCAAATATACCTGGTGAATGACTCTGTCCACGTAGTGTAATTTCTGTGTTTTCTGCCTGAGTTGGATATTTCTGAGTGATGATTGTGGAGGAGGGCGATTCCGCCTATAGTCTTTCTAAGATGTTACCAAGAGATGAAATTAACTCATCTGAGCTCTTCCTGAAATGGGGTGGGGGGGAGCTCGTTCGCAGCATCTCATGAAGCAAGAGGAATTCACGGCTTGGAGGGGTGGGAGGGGCTCTGATAAGGGGTCTGGGGGAGCCCCCTGTTTATTGTCACACTTCAGCCAGCTTGGTCCTAAAAGCCATTCCAAGTGTACACAGACACTTTTAATATAACCCCCACTTTATTCTTTTTTTCTTTTCTTTTCTTTCTTTTTTTTTTTTTTGCGGTAGGCGGGCCTCTCACTGTTGTGGCCTCTCCCGTTGCAGAGCACAGGCTCCAGACGCGCAGGCTCAGCGGCCATGGCTCACGGGCCCAGCCGCTCCGCAGCACGTGGGATCTTCCCGGACCGGGGCACGAACCCGCGTCCCCTGCATCGGCAGGCGGACTCCCAACCACTGCGCCGCCAGGGAAGCCCCCCACTTTATTCTTTAGTTTAAAACACTGTAATAGACCTGAAGTAGGCAAAATTTTACTACATGGAACACAGAAAGCACTATCATAAAAGATGGGTACATTGTCCTTCATTAAAATTAAGAGTATCTGTTCATCAAATTACACCATTAGGAGAGTGAAAAGGAAAGCCTCAGAGTGGGAGAAGATAAATATCTTAATTACATAGAGTTGTTAAATAACTCACATCCAAAATGTAAAAAGAACTTCTGCAAATTAATAGGAAAAAGACAGACAATTCATTTTGTAAGAACGGTCAAAATACTTAAGCAGGTACTTCAAATATACAGGCAATTAACACTTACACATGCACACTTGAAATATCCCTATGGCCCATAAATGTTAAAATGTGTTCAACATCAATTCTCATCAGAGAAAGGCAAATCAAAGCCTCAAATAAGCACACTATACACAATTCAAAATGGCCAAAATTAAGTATGGGGAAATACAAAGTGTTAATGGTATCGGTCAAGGCAGAGTATAAACTGGTACTACCACGTTGGAATACTGTTTGGTAATATCTACCAAGGCTAAATGTAGACTGATCTGGGAGGGATTCCACTCCAGGACAGACACCCAGCAGATGTGAGTTCTCACATCCACCAAAGTACTTGTACAATAGTGTTCCCAGTAGCAGGGCTTATAATAGCCATTAACTGGGTACAACCCAAATGACCTTCAATTGTTGAGTGGATAAATAAACTGTGGTATATTACAAAGTGATTTAAAAACACAAATTACAGACATATACCACAACATGGTTGGGTCTCAAAATCATACTTTTGAGCAAAAAATTACATGAAAGTGTCCATGATGTAAGACTCCATTTATGATGTTAAGAAACAGAACTGACTTATATGGATAGAAATTATAATAGTGTCTACCTTTTGGAGGATATCGGCTGAGAAGGGGCACACAGGAGTCTTCTGGGGGCTATAAACATTCTACATCTCTATCTAGACCTCTGTGCACATGTGCATATGCAAAATTCACTCAAAATGCATGCAGTATATATGTAAATTACACCTCAGCTGAAACAAAACCACCATGAAAATGGGAAGGAACCATTAGTTGTAAAAAAGGATTGGAATGTTCTCACCCTAACAGCACATCTCATGGATCTTAGGTTGGTGAGATACTTCCATATGCACAAAGCCTTCCTTTACAATCTATAAATAAGTATTTTATAAACTAGAAAGCATAGGACTTAAGCCCTGGGTGAGGCACTGTTCATTCAGGTGGCAAATATGTACCAAGGACCTACTATGTGCCTGACCCTGGGTTCCAGTGGTGGAAAAGGTGGATATTGTCCCTGCCGGTTCAGGGGGTAGAGTCTAGTGTGGAAAAGAGACAATAAACAAAGAAGTAAGCAAACCAATAATTAGAAATTCTGGTAGGTGGGCACAGTGAGGAAAAGCCAGAACACAGTAGTAGTGTTAGCGGAAGTCGGTGTGCCCGACGCACAGGGAGGCCAAACAAACTGAGCGCTGGAGTTAGGAGCGGGGAAAAGTTTCTTGCGGGGCCCTGCAAGGAGACGGGTGGCTCGTGCCCTAAAAAGCCCGAGCTCCTCAAAGGATTTCGGCAAAGCAGTTTTAAAAGCCAGGTGAGGGCTTCCCTGGTGGCGCAGTGGTTGAGAGTCCGCCTGCCAATTCAGGGAACATGGGTTCGTGCCCCGGTCCGGGAAGATCCCACGTGCCGCGGAGCGGCTGGGCCCGTGAGCCACGGCCGCTGAGCCTGCGCGTCTGCAGCTTGTGCTCCCCAACGGGAGAGGCCACAACAGTGAGAGGCCTGCTTACCGCAAAACAAAAAAATAAAAAAGCCAGGTGAGGGAGGGGGTGTCCCAGGGTATGTGATCAGCTCGTGCACAGTTCCCTGATTGGCTGATGGTGAGGTCACAGTGTGGTGTCACAGGGGTCAACATTATCAGTCCTTAGGCTCCAGGAGGGCTCGGGGCTGTGTGCTCACGTCATCAAGCAGTTAACATCTTCCATGTGGTGGGGCTTTTTACATCTGTAGAACAACTCAGGAAATGTGCATCAGTACTGTTATCTAGGTACTTCAGAGTGGAGCTAAAGCACAGGATACGGGGGAAGGCCTGTCCCGGGAAGGCCCCACAGGGTCCTGCTCGGTTACATGAGGGCAGAGAATAAAAGTAGAGGCTCAGGGTCAGGGAAGGCCGCTCTGCAAAGGAAACATTGACGCTGAACAGAGAAGAAACTAGCCATCAATCGAGGCGCTGGAAGAGTCCAGGCAGCAGGGGGAAGGCGGGGGACGTGGAGATGCCTCTTCACTTTGGAGGGAACTGGAGAGTGTCATCAGTGTGGCAGAGGTACAGGAGATGAGGGCAAGTGTGGTCCCAGATGAGTCTGGGAAAGGGGGCAGGGCTTAGGCTCCATAGAGCTTGGGAGGCCCACCTAGGGGGCTTGGAATTCATTTTAAGCACAATGAGAAGGGTTTTCAGCAGAGGAAATGTATGACCCACTTCATCTTCTGACGGATGCCGCTTTAATAGACACATCCTAACACAAAGCCACAGGCCTACGTGTCCAGATACTCCAGTGTGAGGGACCTGAGCCTCTACTGCCCACTTCATCCTTGAAAAAGATAGCTTTGAAGAGCTGTATTCATCACTGTAGTCTTATCTACCGAACTCAGCACCAATGTCAGTACGCAGTGTCTTTTCATGGTTCTAGAAAAGTTTCTTTTTGTTCTTATTCCTTCACAAGTCGTTGACAAGGCCCTGGTGCAGGAAAGGGGAGACAAAGCAGGTGATGAAGAATAAGTCGGTGATGCAGGGAAACCTTCCTTTATCGGCTGGTACAGAGTGTCCCTGCCAGAAGCCACCATGCAGAGTGTCACGGAACACTTGACACGCTCGCCCCTTAAATCTGCAATCTGAGAAACCGAAAATCTCAAGCAGAAAGTTTTCTGTCAAACTCATTCATCTGCTCCTTTCCAAGAGGGTCTGGGGAAGCGTTACTGGAGTTGATTCAGGAGCTTTTTATGCCTTTTTATGCCAAATGAAACTGTATCCAAGGTTAATTGTGTGTGTGTGTGTGTGTGTGTGTGTGTGTGAACCCAAGTGCGTTTGGTATAAGTTGGAAATAGGAAGCCCAGAATAAGCTGAAATGATTGAAATACTTTGCACAAAAAAGTATCCCTCCTTGACTCTCTTGCCTTATTTTCCATTCTCACCCAATAATTGGGTTTGAAAACTTTAGGGCTGGGCAGAATTGTGGGGCATCTTTGACTAGCTGTAATCATTAGTGAAATTATTGTTCCCCAAACGGACTTTGGATTTGCCTATGGGGTCATGTTATCCTTAAAGCAAGATTTATAGCTGTTTCTCTAATGTGGCCAACCTCAGTCCCTGATAGCCTGTTTCCCAAGCCCCAACCCCTTTTTGGGTGGAAACACTGCTGTCCCCAGATGCCGTGGTGTTGGTGGCCCTCCACTGAGTGGCCAGGCACTGCACTCAGCTGGAAAGATTCCTCCGCCCAAGGTCACGCCCGCACCCCAGGGACAGCCTGCATGCAGTGACTAGCTATGTGGCAGCGGGAAAACCTCATCCTGCAGCTCTGAAAGGCCACCGCAGTTCCAGAGCTCCCTGTGGGGTCAGCTAAGGCCTCTGCATCTCAGTTCAACTCCTTTACTTTGCCTGATTGTATTGCCTTCACTCCCCCATCGTGTGGACCTTAAAGGCTCCCTGGTAAACTTCCTCTAGGCTCATCTCCCCCTGAGTCTGTGTCCCAGAGAAATGAACCCTCACACATCCTGGACCGCCTGTTCTCCATCCTTGGAGTTCTGGGAACTGTACAAGTCTTCTCCATATGTCCCGCTACCTTTGCATTCCTGGTGTGGATCAGTTATACCAGGGGTTAGTAGCTTCTCTAAAAGCAGCCCAGCGAAGCTCCATTCCGTGCTTTCTCTGTGCCGTCCGGCTGAGTTCAGGGTTGGGGGAGTAGACGTGCTGGAAACTCAGCCCAAACTCCCACGGTGGAGAAAGGAGAGCTTCTCCCCATCACCCCTGCGGGGGCAGAAGGACAATGAACATCTGTTTTTGTCTGTTGTGTCGACTTAAAAAAAATGCACAACATGAGAGCTGCAAATTAAGTTTTATATGGAGCAAAATGAGGAGTGCATCTCGGGAGACAGCATTTCCGATAGCTCTGAGAAACTGCTCCAAAGATGGGGCCGGGGGGGCGGAGGTCAATATATATGTGATCTTGGTGAAGGGGGAGTACATACAATCAAGCACATATTTTTGCAGAGGTTCTCACAAGGGTTTCTGCTAGTCACGAGGAGCAGACAGCACCATGAAGGAATTTAGTGCGTTTCTAGATATGAGGAGATGCAAGAACTGGGCTCATAAAATCGGCTCCTGGGGCTTCCCTGGTGGCGCAGTGGTTGAGAGTCTGCCTGCTGATGCAGGGGACACGGGTTCGTGCCCCGGTCCGGGAGGATCCCACATGCCGCGGAGCAGCTAGGCCTGTAAGCCATGGCCGCTGAGCCTACGTGTCCCGCAACGGGAGAGGCCACAACAGTGAGAGGCCCATATACAACAACAACAACAAAAAATCAGCTCCTGAAAGCATCTAACTAGCTAGCTGAAGACCTGTTCTGCCAGTTTTTCTCAGAGCACCGAGTGCCTCATTCCTGATTTCCACCCTGAATTCCTTTCAGGGGGTGTTGAAGGTCAGCAGCTGCAGCGGCACCTGATTTAATCCTTGTAGAGTAGATGGCAAGTGCCAGTTTGTAGTTGACAGTTGTCAGGGGTCCTTATGAAAAACACAGACGGGCCTGTGGTAAAGAGGGCAGGACCCACCCTAATTCTGGCCTGTGTGCCACCCTTGTATTTGAGAAAGGGATAGAGATCGTGTCTATGACTTTAGACAAGTTACTTGAGTTGTTGAAACTCAGTTTTCTCTCCTGTAAAATGGGTATAAAAACCCACTTTGTCATGAGGACTTAATAAGATAATACTAATAACAGTAGCAATTATTACTAGTGACTGAATTCACAAATTTTGGTACCAAGTGACCCGGGTTTAAACAAGCCCTACCCCCTGCTCTGCTGCTTAGCACACTTGTACTCTTTGAACAGTTTCTTAACCTAAGTCCTGGCTTGCACATCTGCCAAGAGGACAGGACCTTAGCCCCCATCTCCTGGAGTTAGGAGGGACTCAAAGAGAAAGTAACTCAAGAGCTGGGCACATAGGACGTCCACAGCCAGTGCTTTCTATGCATCGGGCCCCACGGGGAGCACTTGACTGACATTTATACTCTCATTTCATCTTCATGGCGGAGCTTTCATTCCTCTCCTTTCTCATAAATAATAGGCGTCTTGTGTTGAGTGCTCACTGTATGGCAGCTGGTCTCCTAAGTTCTTGACATTTTCATTGAATTCTCTCAATGATCCTATGAGGAAGGTACTGATGTCCCCATTTTACATGTGAGGCAACCAAAGCCCAGAAGTGTTACATCCATGATATGCAAAGGGTGTTCCACACGCTGCCCACATCAGCATCAGCATCCTTCCAGGAGCTGGGCAGAGATGCAGAGTCTCAGTCCCTCCCCTGAACAACTGAGTCAGATCTGCCTTTCAACAAGATCCTCATGCCCAGGATTCCTATGCCATTTACAGTGTAAAAAACACTCGAGGTCAAGGGCCAAATCATAGCCTTAGCAGAGCTGTAACTGCAGAGCAGATACTTTTAACTGCCTCTAGGGATCTAGTGCCCACCAGAGAACATGCTCACAGGACATAATTCCCCTTCCCCCAGTAATGATCAGTTAGACCAAGTGCCTTCTCTGTTCCCACCCACAGTTCATCCTTTCCGTTCTGTTGCCTTTGCTGTTCTGATTGAAATCCCAGCTCTGGCTGCCAGGCTTCCCTCAAATCAAGCTCTGCCAGTGGCCATTCCAAGGATCTCCAGTAAAAGTGCTCCTGCATAAGCTACAGTGTGATTTCCAGAAAGACACTCGCCCCAGGAACACAGCACAGTTCTGAGAACCAGCCAAGCCCGTACTCCTGGGAATAAGGTCTCAGGCAGGCCTGCCGGAGTACACTGGGCTAAGCACACAAATAAGGACATCTCCACTTGGGGCAGAAGCAAACCACCAGGAAAACCACTGCCTTCATTGGTTTTTTTGGGTTTTTTTAAATATTTATTTATTTATTTGGTTGTGCCGGGTCTTAGTTGTGGCAGGCAGGCTCCTTAGTTGCAGCATGTGGGCTCCTTCATTGCGGCATGCAAACTCTTAGTTGCGGCATGTGTGTGGGATCTAGTTTCCTGACCAGGGATGGAACCCGGGCCCCCTGCATTGGGAGTGCACAGTCTTATCCACTGCACCACCAGGGAAGTCCCCCACTGCCTTCATTCTTATTCTGAGACATCATGCTAGAAATGTGGGAAGCCATGTTAGGATACTGTTCCTGTGCCGATGAGCCTGGCTGTAGGGTGTTGGTTTGCAACCTTCAAGTTCCCAGGACGAAATCTGAAATTGGTCCCTGTACACAGAGGACAAGAAGAGACAGAGGAAAGAAGCAGAGCATCCCGAGTGGCAGGTGGCAGGTTTAATAAGCCAGAGAGCTCATGTAGGAGGCTAGTTCCTGGGCAGCTGCAAGATGATTTATCTCCACATCCACCTGCCAGAATGATAAAAGTCTATGTAGAGGCCTTACCTCTACAGTCCAGACGGTCTCAACACTTTGCTCTCTCAAGGCTGCATCCTTGAAAATGGCTCCCACTGTGGGAAACGTGGGCAGAACGTACATTCCATCCAAGGACGGGGAGGGGGTAAGGCGCCTCCGATTGCCTGGGTCCCTGTCCCGCCCTCTCCATGACCTTTTCCAACACAGGAAAACATAATGCTTCCAAAACCCAGAACCTAATTGAACCCTTGATGACTGTCCTTTGGGTGGTGGCAGCAGAAACCCACTTCCAGAAGGTTCAGAAGGCTTGAAACAAAGGGCAGATGATGCACTACAAATAATAACCAATTCTTCCCTTTACCCTCAACAGATGGATCTTATTTAAATACGCTTCACCCCATTTCAATGACTTGTTGCCATAACTCAGCAGACGGGTGGTCCCTATTATTAGGATTAACTAAATCTCACATTCACTTTACAAAATTGAAGAGGAGAACCTTCCAATGAGGATAACACACAAATAAATGTTAATCTTACCACTGTTTAGAAGTTAGAAGAGTGTCTTGGCTTCAACATACAATTGTGCTGGTTCAAGCATGGGACCTGGCCACCCCCAGCTCACCCCACCTGGAGGACAATCCACCTGTCAGAGCCAACAACTACATCACCTACACTGCCAGTGTATGAGAAAGCATAGATGTTGGACATTTTCTGAAATTAGAACTTGATGCTGAACTTTCTTGGTGATGAATAATCTCCTTTGCTTCTGGATAAAGCATTTCTACTTCTGGGCAAACCAAACCCTCTCCCATCCTGGTTTCTCCCATGCTAGGAAGGCCGAGCTTTCTTTTCAAGATCATCCTGAACCCCTACACACTTTTGGGCAAATCTCGTGTATCTATATTTTATATAGGTCTTAAATCTGGCTTTGTCAAACTATGTTACAAGAGCCTGGCAAGTTATTCGAACTTTCTGAACTTTAGCTTCCTTATCTGTAAGTTGGGAGTAAGGTTGTGTTTATGTAAAGTGTTAACACGTATCATGCCTGGTATACCATTTGCACCCACATTGTGTCTTCCCTACTTAGGTTTTTTTTTTTTTTTTTTTGCGGTATGCGGGCCTCTCACTGTTGTGGCCTCTCCCGTTGCGGAGCACAGGCTCCAGACGCTCAGGCTCATTGGCCATGGCTCACGGGCCCAGCCGCTCTGCAGCATGTGGGATCTTTCCGGACCGGGGCACGAACCCATGTCCCCTGCATCAGCAGGCGGACTCTCAACCACTGTGCCACCAGGGAAGCCCCTTAGGTTGTTTTTGAACCCATTTCCTCCTCTGGTTAGTGGCATCTGGACTTCCTGTGGGGAGCCACACCCCTCCTACTCTAAGTCCTGGCAGTTCAGTTGACATCATATAGCACCAGGTTTCAGTACATTCCCAGGTCTGGCCAGTACTCCAGCCATAATGAATAGTTCTGGAATGGTCACATGATCCAAGCTAGGTAAATCAGAACCAATACCAAGATTTTTGCTGGTACTGATGCAAAGGTGAATATTTTCTACTTAGGTTACTAAACTGGGCAATGTAAACTTGAAGGGCCAAAATCTACCACGTGGATCGTCTTTCCCTGAGAATGAAGACAATCCAAAGGAAAGGAGAGCCGAAAGACTGCAAGAAAAGTGTGGAGGGGGATTGGGAAGAGATTTTAATGTCATTATTTGAGCAGCTGGATCGAACTATACCTGATGCTAAAATCCTCCACCCTTTTCAGATACAAACAACTTCCCTTTTATTTAATCCAGTATAAGCAACATTTCTTCACTTTCAACTGACCAGCTAAATACCAAAGAAAATGTAATAGGTATAAATGTAAAGTCCTATATTTAATTGTGTAAAAAAATACACAAGTATAGGGAGAAAAAGATCAACACTAAGAAGGAAAATATAATAAACATTTGAGGGCCTTAGTTGAGCAGGGACTCAATATGTGTCAATGTGGGAGGAGGGGCAAAATCTTCTATTTATGAGTCTTTTTGTTTAAAATGGTAGATGGAACACGTATGTTTACTGCCCAACTGATCCTCTGACATTTCTTGGAAATTACAGCAAAAGTTACCAAAAGAAAATATACATAATAGCTCTGAAACTCAATTAAAGGGTATCATCAGTTGTCCAGAAAATGATTCACTTGTGGAATGCAGAAAGTGGATCCACAAAGAAACCAGACCTGATGAAGCCACAATAGAAAACCGACAGGTGAAGGCGACCGTGGAGGTGGGAACCATTTTTTCCAGTTGAGCCTAAGAGAAATCCAGAGTTCAGAGCCAGCAAATAGAGAGGAGTGGGTGGGGAGAGGAAGGAGGGCATTGGGAGCAGCTGAGGCCAGTGGAGCCTCTCTGCACCACCAGCCCTGGCCACAGCTGCAGATTGGCCTCAAGGCCAAGTCCCCAAGACTTGTTTCCTGACCAAGTGAAAGAGATTCCTGGTGGGTCCATCAGAGGCTCAAAACCACGTTTGACCTCCAGTGACCTCATAGATGAGGAGAAACGTGTCTAGTTTTGACACAGGATATTTTTCTGTAGCTTCCCTAACAAAGGAAGCATGAAAAGTACATTGTACAAGACCTCACAGGTCTGAAAATGGCATTATTATACCTTCACACTTGATGATAGTTTGGTTTGTTGGAATTTCTTCTGAATGGTGAAGACATCACTGCATTGCTTTTCTAGCTTCTAGAAGCCTCATGTCATTCTAATTTCTGAATCTTTTATGTAACTTGTATTTCCTCCCTGGATGCTTTTAGGACTGCTTTGTCCCAACTGTTCAGAAAGTTCAGGTACTGGATTCCTCATAGGTCCTTTCAATATAGAAACTCATATTCTTCAATTATGGACATTTTTCTTGAACTAATTACTTGAAACTTCCCTCCTCTGTATCTTTTATGCACTCTCTTTTGGAAGAGCCATTACTTGGATCTTATATCATCTGAAATTATCCTCTAATTTTTTTCTTTTCTCTCTACAATCTTCTGTCTCTTTGCCTTTTTAATTCTATTTTCTAGGGAATTTCTTCAACTTTCTCTTTAACCTTCTATTTAATTTTTTCTTTCTGTTAACATGTATTCTATTTATTTT
This sequence comes from Mesoplodon densirostris, assembly GCF_025265405.1. NCBI lineage: Eukaryota > Metazoa > Chordata > Mammalia > Artiodactyla > Ziphiidae > Mesoplodon > Mesoplodon densirostris. Next base: position 29,726,886 of record NC_082670.1, read on the forward strand.
TCACTCTCAGAATTTTTCTTTCTTATTGCCTCCTGTTCTTGTTTTATGAATACATTATCTTCTCACTCCAGAGATACTTTTTTTTTTGCTTATTTTTACTATTTCCTGCACATTCTCTTTTCTTCCTATTTCCTTTTTTCCTGTTTATTTATCTATTTATTTATTTATTTGGATAATTCTCTCTCTCTCTCTCTCTCTCTGTCTCTGTCTCTCTCTCTCTCTATCTTACACTTGAGCAGAAGTTCTCTACAGAGAAATATTTTGCTCACAGAGGACACTTTTGTTGTCACAGCTGGGGACTTGTGCTACTAATAGCCGATAGGTAGAGACCAGGGATGCTGCTGAGGATTTTACAATGCACAGTAAGCCCCCACAAGAAGAAATTATCTGGCCCCAAATATCAAGAGTGCTGGGGTTGAGAAACTCTGTGTTAGAAGTTCTCTCCAAGGTCTTGTGATCCTTGGTGTTTTGCTCATATTTTGGGTGAAACAATGAACATGTGATTGGATTCCTTGTGTGGTTATAAGTGGATCTCATTAACTATGAACTTCACTGCAGGTTAATCTGGATGTCAGTTTCACTGTAGGGCTTTGAACTCTCTGTATCCCTCCCTTCTTTTTATAGACAATATAACTTTTTTTAAATTTTTACTTTACATGGGACTATAGTTGGTTTACAATGTTGTGTTAGTTTCAGGTGTATAGCAAAGTGATTCAGTTATACATATACATGTATCTATCCTTTTTCAAATTCTTTTCCCTTTTAGGTTATTACAGAATATTGAGCAGAATTCCCTGTGCTATACAGTAGGTCCTTGTCGGTTACCTATTTTAAATGCAGTAGTGTGTATATGTGTATTGCCCCTTTTTTGGGGTTTAGGAATAATTTAATTACACAATTATGGAGTTCGATACAACACTTAATAGCTATTTTTCCTATTAGACTTTTTTTTTTTTTTTTTTTTTTTTGCGGTACACGGGTCTCTCACCGCTGTGGCCTCTCCCGCTGCGGAGCACAGGCTCCGGACGCACAGGCCCAGCGTCCATGGCTCACAGGCACAGCCGCTCCGCGGCATGCAGGATCCTCCTGGACCGGGGCACGAACCTGTGTCCCCTGCACTGGCAGGTGGACTGTCAACCACTGCGCTACCAGGGAAGCCCTAGACTTTATTTTTAAGAACAGTTTAGATTTACAGAAAAGTTGTGAAATGAGTACAGATGGTTTCTATAAACACTGTTCTCAGCTTCCCCTACCACGAAACATTTACATTAGTTAAGGTGCATTTGTTGCAATTAATGAACCCATACTAATGCATTATCATTAACTAAAATTCACAACGAAGAGCCGATCTCCTGCCTAGAGGGTTGAAGTCTGGCTGCCTGCATTCTAGGAGCCCACAGAAAAGGCAGCCATTCAGTCTGCAAGCTGCCTTCGTGCAGAGGCTCACTCCCACCTCCACGTGCCCCAGTGGTACCCGGTACCCCTGATGCCCGAGGTTTTCTAGTTCCGACTCTCCAGGGAGGAGGCCTAGATGATCAAAAGTTAAATGAATAGCCCAAAGTGCTGAGCTTCGAGCTCAGGCAGTCTGTGTCTAGAGACGACAGGACACTGCACCCCACCCCTGTTGGGGTAGTAGTAGTAATGATGGCACAGTGGCGGCAGCTAGGGCTAACTCATACCTCACCGCTGGGCCTGAGGGTTGATAAAGTGCTGGCACACATGCTATATTATTTGACCTCATTTAATGCCCACGGGACACTACTGATGCCACAGGTGAAATACCCAACACCGAACAGACGGCAGGGACAATAACACAAAGTGTGAACTTCTCCAGGGAGGCAGGACTCCTTCTGCATTACTATTCATTCCTGTCCTAGGACTTTCTCAGCCCCACTCTGGGTCTGTCACCAGCTCAGTGATTTCCTGCAAAGTGCACAGTCTTGGTTTGTGTCTAACGTTGTTTCTGGTCCCAGAAGGGTAGGCAGACCTTTCCAGGGGTGATGCGCTCAGGTAGTGACAGTTCCGATCTTTGGTCTCTTGTCGTTCTTTCTTTCTGGAATTGGACAGTGGAAGTTGGCCCTGAGTCCCTGGATTCATAGATCCCTGAGGAGAGAGAAGCATGAGCAAGACAGGTTCAGTCTCCTACACTCAGACAGGTCCGTAGCTGATCTACGCAAGGCCCCACAGGGAACTAACCAATTCATAAATACTGGAAAATACTGGGGAAAATCATAACAAAATAAGTGGGATCCAAACATGCAAATGCGTAAAACATGGGTGGAGTTATTTGGGGATTAAGGAGTGACTGGGCAAAGCCCAGGCTGCTGGCCAGCTTCCGACTCAGCAGGTCTGGCTGTAATTTGATGCCACCTCGTGGTGGTTATCTTTTTCAGCTTAAATACCGCTGGGGACAACTCTGGGTCCTGTGGCTGCCTGGGATTCCCAGGAAAGGCAGCAAAGATTTGAAGAATTTCCTTATAGATGTTGGCACATTCTGGGAAGATCAGTCAGGAGGGTCTTAAAAAGATAGGGACCCGTCTGCCCCTTGCCTGCTTCCAGAGCCATTTTTTTGTGGGCCTCTCACTGTTGTGGCCTCTCCCATTGCAGAGCACAGGCTCCGGATGCGCAGGCTCAGCGGCCATGGCTCACAGGCCCAGCCGCTCCGCGTTATGTGGGATCTTCCCGGACCAGGGCACGAACCCGTGTCCCCTGCATCGGCAGGTGGACTCTCAACCACTGCACCACCAGGGAAGCCCCCTCCTTGCACCTTTGAAGAAAAATACTGGAGCGTGCTCCTATTTGTGTATGGGAGCGTGGCAGAAGGTGAGAGGCAATCACAAAACACTCATTTCTTATTCTCTCAGGTGCCTTGTAATGGAGTTTTATGCAAATAAGTTTTAAAGTGCTTCCAAATCTTACCTGAACTACTTCTACCAGTTCTTACGCAGTCCTGCCATCAAGAAAGCTCCACCTTCTAGCAGGTATCCGTTCTGTTTTACTCAGGACTAGATTCTCTTACTAATCTTCAAGGAAGCAAAGTGGGCTCTTTCAATGGTTCTTTTGTGTATATTATAGTTCTGTGGTTACATAACTGCTCCCCGAGCTCTCCACATCCCTCAATAAGCACGTGGCAAATGTTTTAAGAGTAAGGAAGGTGTCTTACCCTCCTTAGCTTGACCCACAGCACTCTGATCCTGTGCTGAGCATCTATTAGGTGCTCAATAAATCTTAGATGAATGAAATGGATGAATAAACCTGATGATTCGATATCCTAATGATATACACAAATCATATAATAAAACTGAAAAGGACTTTATACAAGACAATGTGAAAACTGTCCACCTTTAATGAAAAAAATAAATACCTGGCTACTTGGCTTATTCTCACAGACTCCTCGATTGTGATCTTAATCAGATGGGAAAAAAAAGACTCCATCATTCATTCACTCAACAAACATTTTTTGAGAACCTACTATGCTCCAGGCACTGTAATAGGCCTTGGAAAAATGAGACATCTTGGTGAAAAATACAATCCAAGTTCCTTCCCTAACTGAGCTTACTTTTTATAGGTATTTAGGGGTTGGAAAATGTTACAGACTGAACTGTGTCCCCCCACTCAAAATCCATATGTTGAAGCCCTAGCACCCAATGTGGTTGTACTTAGCAGCAGGGGCTTTACAGAGATGATTAGTATATGATAAGTTCAAGAGAATGGGGCCCTAATCTGACAGGACCAGTGTCCTTATAAGAAGAGGAAGAGGGACTTCCCTGGTGGCGCAGTGGATAAGACTCCGCACTCCTAATGCAGGGAGCCTGAGGTTCAATCCCCGGTCAGGGAACTAGATCCCACATGCATGACCACAACTAAGGAGCCGGCGAGCAGCAACTAGGGAGCCCACCTTCCGCAACTAAGACCTGGCACAACCAAATAAATAAATAAATATTTTTTTAAAAAAAGAAGAAGAGGAAGACACACCAGAGGTCTCTGTCTCTCCCCACACACAGGGGAAAAGCCATGTGAGGACACGGCAAGAAGGTGGCCATTTATAAGGCAGAAGGAGAAGCCCCACCAGAACTGAACACTGTTGGTACCTTGACCTTGGACTTCCAGCCTCCATAACTATGACAAAATAAATTTCTGTTGTTTAAGCCACCCAGTTTATGGAGATTCATTATGGCAGCCCAGGGTGACTAATGCACAAAGCATCAGTGGTTACTGTGAAAGATAGGAGAGGAGAAAGGAAAGAAAGAAAATTGCTCACAGGACAGGAATACTGAGAGATTTTGATCATCAATTCGAATTCTTATTATTTATCTAACAAGTTAAGATCACTCCTATTCTTTTAGGGATTCCAGTAAAGGAATATCTACTTCTCTTGAGACTCCTCTTGATGATTACCTGGCTTTCTCAGCCCTGTCGAAAGCCTTTCGCCGCAAGGTTCTGTTCATTGTTTATCTACCTCCTGAGACTCAGAGCCTCCTCCCATATGGCAAGTCTCAGCCTAGTCCATATGCCAGCTGCTGTTGCTCAGAGTCTGGCCTAAATATAGCTGCATCCCTCTCAGGGTCTTCTCATTTCTCCTGTGAACAAAATGCTTTGATTCCCAGTTCTGGTTTTAATTGGACACCTGGGTAATTTATTTCCATAGATGAGCAATCTCTCTGCAGTCTTTTTGAATCACCAAGACAGTCTGCCTTCCCTTGCGTCTTGGAATTAGGTACACATATACCCTAGTCAGCTGCTACATGGGCCTGGTCCCTGTTCACATGGCTAAACTTGGGGTGTTTGCATTTATTATCTATTGCCGTTTAATAAATTACCACAGAGTTAGTTGTTGAAGCAACACAGATATATTATCTTCATTTCTGTGGACCAGGGATCCAAGCTTAGCTGGCTCTTCTACTTCAGGGCCTCTCACATGGTTGCATCAGCTTGTCTCATCTGAAAGCTTGACTGGGGAAGGATAAACGTTCAGGCTCACTCGGGTTCCTGTCAGAATGCTGTTCCTTAATGCCTGCTGGACTGAGGGCCTCTGTGCCCTGATGGTGGTTGACCAGAGGTCACCCTTGGTTCCTTGCCAAATGGGCCTCTCCAACATGTGCATTTACTTCAGCCAACCATGAAAGCCAAGTGGGCAAATAGAGTCTGCTCGCAAGACAGAGATGACAATCTCTTGGAACCTAATCATTGGAATGACATCCCATCATCTTTGCCATTGTTCTATTGGTCAGGAACAAGTCACCAGGTCCAGACTACTCAAGGGTGGTGTAAGCTGATTACAAGAGGATGTGGCTATGTGGAGGTGGCCTTCTTAGAAGTTACCTACCGCAGTGCTGGTGAGCAGAAAAGGAGCCACTCTGAGCCAATGGTCATCTCTATGTTTCTTCCACACCCCTGGAAGAACTACTTACTTTCTTATTTCTTAAGGAAAGGAAATCTAGGAAGGTGATACTGATTTGATTGTGATCTACTTTATAGAAGCCATGTCAATTCTGTCTATGAAATATCTCCATATTCCTTATACCTATTACCCTCAGCCACTTGAACGACTGACAGTTACCACCTGTTAAATGCATCCAAGATGGAACTTACATTATGTCTGCCAAACACCACTCTTCCTGTCTCGGGAAATGGACCATCCCATCCCAAGTTCTCAAGCCAGAAACTAAGAAGTGACCCCTGACTCCTTCCCCTCTTTACTCTGCCTTCACTGAATAAAATATTAGTAAGTAGTTCAATAAGTTATGGTAAGTTATGTAGAAGGGGACCTATATGTCTATAAGGGTAGTTATTTGGAGATGATGAAGGTAGGGCAACAAAAAAATTCCCATGTGATTTGGGTAAATTAATTTACCTCCCTAAGATCTGGTTTTCTTTACTAAAAGAAATGAGTATAAACAGATTAATGATAGGATGTGGACATTTCCACGTGGAGGACAGAAAGCTTGAAAAGGATGGGTCTAAGCAGAAAGTGGGCGTGATTCTGACAAATGAAAAGCATGCTTATGGAGGTTCATGAGAGGCTGGGGGGATGGAAGAAAAGGGAAAATCCTTAAGGAAGACAGTGGCTCCAAAATCGTGTTTAGGCCATGGTGCAGTCTCACCTGGGGCCCATTCCATCTGCCTCTGCTTCTTGTACTGTTTGTCCACCGCAGTCACCTTCTCAGGGACACTTGGTCTCCACAAGCTATTTTTCTTGGAGTCCCTTCCAGGTCTCCCAGGGTGATGAAGGATTTTAATGCCCTGGGGCCACTACTATAGAATTCTAGTTGCAAGGTGGGTTAGTGGAACCAAAATGACAAATGTTTTTCTGCACCACAGAGACCTAATCAGTTAGCTCAAACATGGAACTCCTGAGCTAGCCTTGAAATGAGCTGCTAAGAGACTCTCATCCATCTTCTGTTTGAAGCCTTCCAGGTCTCCATCCCCTGTGATATATTGTCAGTTTCCACTAAAAGCCTGGAGTCCCATAGCACTTACTCTCTGAAGGACCTTGGCTGTTCTGGAGAAACCTATTAAATGAACAAGTCAGCAGAGCTTCAATAAACAATCAGATTAACAGCCCAGTGAGAGAGTGAAAATCCCACAAGTAATAGATTTAAAACCCCACTAAGTCCCAAGTTGTGGGTCAGCAGAAGAATTTGCCTCCAAATGTTTTTTGGGCAAAGAGCCATTACACTACCTGGTGGTCTCTGTGTGGGTTCCTTTTACATTTAGTCCTATTTGAGAGTATCAAAAAAGGCATTTTCTGGATGACAGGACTTTGTGTTTTATAATGCTCTGTGAGCCAAACCCAAAACCTTCCACATTTTAAAAATTAATGTAGCAAAAAGAAAAATATATGTACTTGGGGTTGGAGCTACTAGTCAGATTTGAAGGATGTTTAACTCCAGTGGATGCCTTAAGTATAGAGGTCTCCTGGCAAGGGCTTCTCCCTTTCTTTGGAGGAGAAGCCAAGCTATTCCAAGACCTTCAAGTCTTCAGCCAGCTCAGCTAGCGTGAAGGAGAGGCAAATAGTCACACAAACACGAAACCCTGAATGCAAGAAGAAAGATTCCTTCCACCTCAATGAAAAGTCAGTTGGTGAACAGCCACCAGGAAGGTCACGTAGATGACTCCTGTATGTGAATTAGAAATCTGGAATTGCCGGGAAGCCATCCATAGAGGTGCGGAAAGCTAAGAGCACAACTCCTTTGTCTGTGGACAGCCTCCAGGAAGATAGAACCAAGAGTCAGAACATGGAATGCTGTGGCTGAGTGTTGCTAAGGAAACTCACCTACCTCAAGAAGGATTTCCCTGGCTGGGAGCTACTTGGAAAGGTCGGCCAAGCCTTGGCGGGGTAAGAACTCACCCTGGAGAAAGGGGCCAGACACTGCCAAGGAAGAACGTGGGGATCCATTGACTCCCTTGGTAAGAAAGACAGTCGTACCCCGATGCTGGTGAAGCCACTCATTTGAAGAGTGCAGTCAACTCTTGAATTCAGACACCAGTGCTGGGCTCTGGGATTTGGCCAGTACAGTTGCATCTCCCTCCTGCTGCATATGACGTGGTCACTGCATCATGTGGCAGGTGCTATTGCTTGTTCTTCCGCAAACTGTTACACGGTAGTTTTTCCTCGCTGGCAGAGGTTTATAAAGGCCAACAATGCCAGAAGCTTCTTTTCCAGAATCCTTGAAGCCAGAATTTATTTCACAGGACTTAGGGGGAGTGTAGAGTGGGTTTTCAGAGGAAGGTTTCTTCTCCCTGTGAAAGAAGAAATGCCCCTTTCATTTCCTGTATTAGTTTCCAATGGCTGCGATAACAAATGACCACAAACTTGGGGGCTTAAAACAAGAGAAATTTATTCTCTCATAACTTTGGGGGCTAGAAGTTCAAACTCACATCACTGGGTCAAAAGCAAGGTGTTGACATAGCCACCTCCCTCCAGAGTTGCTAGGGGACCATCTGTTTCTTGCCTCTTTCAGCTTTGGAGGCTGTTGGCATTCCTTGGTTTGTGGCCACATTACTCCAATTTCTGCCTCTGTGTTCACTTTCCTTATTCTCCCTTGGAAATTTTCAAAACTTACAAATTCAAAAAAAAATTCAACAACCTAATCCCAATTCCAAGCATTTTTTTTCCTTTCACATGTTCCCCCACCCGGTTTTTAAACACAGTAGCGGTACCTGATAGTATATCATTGGCTCTAATTCCTTCCCAAAACACTAGACAGGATGGAAGTTAACTGTTAAAAATTCATAAATTATTTATGTCTAGAAATCCTGTTTCAGCAGCTTCTCAATAACCAAGATAAGTAAACCCTTTCATTCATGAGTCAGTGTGACTTAACTATTTATTCCAGAAAATTATTTCCCAGGAAAATGAGACTCTTTAATAATAATTGGAAAATTAAGGAAATTCCTGCAAATACATCTGTCCAGTTTGCTGAAATGGAGAAGCAGTTCCCCTATCGAGACCACAGAGGGCGCACCTGGGCAACCCCCTCACTGATCGCACAGCAGTTCGCTTTCTAAATTCACTTCAAGACGCATGCTTGTTGCACCTAGCAACCCAAAATATAAGATGTCATACATTTTGTCCAGTTCACCATCAGTCCTCTGCCTTGAAAGACCTGCCTTAAACCCCTTGGTACCCGCCCCCCCAGAAACAAAATCCTGCAAATGACCTCTGGGGGCCTCTCCTCTGGGACATAAGACTCTGCCAAATTGGAGTTCCCCTTCGCTGCAGTGGGTCCAATAAACTTGGCTTTGCTGGTGAGTAGATTTTTCCAGTGGTCGTTTGGGGAGTTGATGGCAAACCTCTACCAGTTTGCAAGTTAAATTTGTTTCCTTAAATAGTATTACGTTCCAAATTCTGGTCTGGACCATGAGGGGACAACTGTAGGTGAGGGTTTGTGACTGGCTTCTCTTAATGACATTTTCCCTTTCGGTTTCCCTTGAGGCCACTCTGGGGGTTCCCACTCCCACTATGCAGAAAGCAGTTATTCGGAAGGTAGAGAATTGGGAGCCTTGTGTATTTTGTACTCCCGGTGCCTGGCATAGTGTTTATTTTCCATTTGTCTCCCCAAATGCATCTAAAGCCCCAATTCTGAGAATAACTCTTGAGAATGTAGCAGCCCTACATTCTAAAGCAGGGTACTAGGCACATTACTTACAGAGTTACAAAATAGCAAAACTAGGCTTGTAACCTCTACACTGGCACCCACCCCCAGCCTACAAAAGAGAAGACTGCATGTCTGAGAGTAGGCTTGGGGAGCCCCGCTGGGTAGAGGGTTGCTGACCTTGTAATGACAGCTATTACATTTTCTGCCCTGTTCCACCTGATTTTTTTTTTTTTTCGGTATGCGGGCCTCTCACTGTTGTGGCCTCTCCCGTTGAGCAGCACAGGCTCCGGACGCGCAGGCTCAGCGGCCATGGCTCACGGGCCCAGCTGCTCCACGGCATGTGGGATCTTCCCGGACCGGGGCATGAACCCATGTCCCCTGCACCGGCAGGCAGACTCTCAACCACTGTGCCACCAGGGAAACCCTCCACCTGATTTTTAAAATCTGTTTATATTGGGACCCACAATTGAAAATACTTTTTACATTGAGTCTCAGTACACGAATACGTGTGTGTGTGTGTGTGTGTATAAACTGAAAATTTTCATAAACTAATGGCTACCCTTGTTACATGTAGTGTACTCTGATACTCTGATATTTCTATTCCAATTCATTGTATTCTTTTTTTTTTTTTTTGGCTGCCTGGCATGCGGGATCTTAGTTCCCTGACCAGGGATCTAACCCGTGCCCCCTGCAGTGGAAGTGCAGAGTCTTAACCACTGGACCACCAGGGAAGTCCCCTTCATTATTTTTAAAATGTAGTTACCAACCCCTAAATGAATTTGACAACCAATGGACCACAAACCCCAGGTTAGGAAACGCTCACAGAGATACACCTTTAGAAATCAGAGAATCTAATGAAACAGCAGCCAGCTTCTTAGTCCAGGCTAGGTGATGGGGATCTCAGCTTTAACTCCGAAAATTCAGTCCAGAGGAGTCATGGGGGCAAAGTGAGTCAGGCTGAATTGATTTCAGGGCTCGCTAATGAGTCACAATCCACAGAATGAAAAGCAATAACAAACCCAGCTTCATTCCTAGACTTCATCGGGGTTGCCGATTGCCAGATAGGGTTGGGAGAAATAAGAGCCAGTAAACCTCTCCCTGACATGGCCACTTAATCCTTGTGACACAGTTTTGTACAATGTTCCCCTCTTTCCTTTCTCCCATAGATGGTGATTCTAGAATCCAGGGTGTACAAATAAAAAGAAAATGTGTTCCAATGCTCCTGGTAATTGGAGGAGAAATGGTTCTCTGGATTCCCAGTTGAGGACAGTAATAGTGAATGTTCTACTGGAAAGAAAGAGTCTTTTTTTTTTTAATTGAAGTATAGTTGATTTACAACGTTGTGTTCGTTTCTGGTGTACAGAAAAGTGATTCAGTTATATAACTTATATATATATATATATATATATAACACATATATACACATATATGTATATATATTTTTCAGATTCTTTTACCTTATAGGTTATTACAAGATATTGAATATAGTTCCCTGTGCTAACTAGTAGGTCCTTGCTGTTTATTTTATATATAGTAGTGTGTATCTGTTAATCCCAAACTCCTAATTTATCCCTCCCCCCTTACCCTTTGGTAACCATAAATTTGCTTTCTATGTCTGTGGGTCTATTTCTGTTTTGTAAATAAATTATTTGTAGCATTTTTTACTCCCCATATAAGTGATATCATATTTGTCTTTGTCTGACTTACTTCACTTAGTATGATAATCTCTAGGTTCATCCATGTTGCTGCAAATGGCATTATTTCATTCTTTTCTATGACTGAGTACTATTCCATTATATCTATGTACCACAACTTCTTTATCCATTGAAAGGGTCTCTGCTTGGGGAGAAGTGTGTCCATCCCACAGCATGGCTGGATACTGTGTGACAGGCTTTGCCTGGGATAGGCCTGTGTGTCGACGCAAACACTTTTTACCATTATCTTCCAGAGAAGAAAGACCTTTCCCCTTATTTCCCATATTTCCTGAGAAACCACAATGTAGGAAGTTTTTTCACAATTTGAAAAGTCCTAACCATGAGAGAGGAGCGATATTGTAAATATGTCCTTCACCTTCCACTGAGACAAACAGCAATATATGTAAAATCAGGAAAAGTAATTTTCATAATTCCAGCTGTATACAAAGCTCTTTTCCTATCTCTTCAGAAACAAAGACCCCACTGGCCCATTTCCTAACCTGTTCTAACTTCTCCCATTCAAATAGAATGTCACATTTAGAGTCAGACATTCACAGGGGTTGTTGAATCTCATTATTTATTTATTTATTTATTTATTTATTATTATTTTTTGTGTGTGGTACGTGGGCCTCTCACTGTCGTGGCCTCTCCCGCCGCAGAGCACAGGCTGCGGACGCACAGGCTCAGCGGCCATGGCTCACGGGCCCAGCCGCTCTGCGGCATGTGGGATCCTCGCGGACCGGGGCACGAACCCGTGTCCCCCGCATCGGCAGGCGGACCCTCAACCACTGCAACACCAGGGAAGCCTGAATCTCATTTTTAAAAAGTCAAATAGATTCTGAGTCCATGATGAATGACGTAAGCCAGAAAGTAGGGACAGGATAAGAGAAATGTTCCTACGTATAGCAAAAATGACTTTGCCCAAGCAAGAACATTTAGTTCTGAAATCAAGTTAATGATGAAGTTACCCAGACATCATGGGCTGAAAAGAGAAAAAAAAAAAAAAAAAAAAAAAAACCCTGAAGGCACATGTGCACACAGTTGGTTCAGAAACCACCTTGTGGTCCAAACCTTCCAGGCAAAGCCACTGGACCACCCCTCCCCGCTTCCCCACTGACCCTTTGTCACACACTTCAGGGTTGTTTCCTTTATTCCCTCAAGGCCACCAACCACATTTCCCTTAGCTTGGGGACTGCTGAGTGCTGGGGACAGGAGAGGACCCAGTGTGACTTTGCCTGGATGAATACCTCCAAGAGTGGTTCTGTGCCTCCCCCAGCAGTGCTGATAGTGTCTGGGAAGGGGAGTGATGAATGCAAAGGTAGAACGGCCCAAAAAAGGGACATAGAACCTCACAAAGGCCCTCAGACAGCTGCCTGAAAAAAACTACTCAGTAGTCGCTTCAAGAACCCCAACAGAGTGAAACTCTCCTGGGGCAGGGAAATCTTTTTTTTTTTTTTTTTTTTTGGCAGTACACGGGCCTCTCACTGTTGTGGCCTCTCCCGTTGCGGAGCACAGGCTCCGGACGCACAGGCTCAGCGGCCATGGCTCACGGGCCCAGCCGCTCCGCGGCATGTGGGATCTTCCCGGACTGGGGCACGAACCCGTGTCCCCTGCGTCGGCAGGCAGACTCTCAATCACTGCGCCACCAGGGAAGCCCAGGAAATCATTTTTGAAAACATAACTAATAGGTTCCTTTATTACTTAATCTTAGGACAGCACTAGGAGAAAAATATCATGGAACGTTTCTCATCATACGGATAAAGAAACTAATCAGAGAAGTGGAGATTTACTTAATGTTCCTCATCTAGTAAGTGGCAGAACCAAGACTCAAGCCAGTTCTAACACCAAGGTTAATGTTCTTTCCTTGGGCTTGTCAGGGGCAGAGGGGCAGGTAGAGCCTTGGAGAAGAGCAATGACATAAAGTGTGTAACAAAGCACTGGGTGATAGGCCTGCCTTCGAGTCCTAGTTACAATCTCAGCATTCCATCCAGGGCTGAGATGCTGATATGAGAGAAAATATTTCACTTCTGGGAGAGGGGAAATTATATTAACCCTCTGTTGCATTTTATGAAACAACATTTACCTATAAAACTTCATTTGGAATGAAGTCATGTATTCAACAATTTGGGGATGAAGTGATTTAATCCTAAAGGCCTGTCATGTTTATTCTGAGAAAGAATGTGCCATCTATTTGGGTTCTCTCTCTCAGGTCATTTGACTTAATTTTAAAGAGATGCCTTAAAACAGAGAAACATTCAGATGTACAACCTGTATCATTTCTGAAGTTTTTCTAATGAAGAATGTTCTGAGTTCTGAGTCCAGTGAGCTCCTGGATACCCTGTTTTGTGCAGTTGGCCTGGCAGCCTCTCTTGGGTAGGGAACTTGTGTGTGGTTTACACAATGTCCCCCTTTGGAGCTGGGAAGATTTTAATCTACTGTTTCTTCTTTACTCACTTTAGAAACATTGAGCTGAGCGCTGTGTGGTGCCTGGGTGTTGGGGACACACTGGTCTCTGCTCTCAAGCAATCAGACAAGTGGAGGAGGACCAAGCTATAAACAGGGCCTGACAATGTAAGGCAGTGGGTGGTTCAGAGCACATGTGCTGGAAAGCGACGGACCCTGGGTGGATCCCAGCTTCAGGGCTCCTATGACTTTGGGCAGGGTCTTAACTGGGCTGAGTTCATTTTCTCGTTTATAGAAGCAAGTAATAATAAGACCTACCACACAGTTTCCTTGTGAGGAAGAAACAAGCAAGTACGTGTGAAAAGCTAGGCATCACCTAGCACATAGTAATATCTCAATAAATATCAGCCTTGACAGGGGAGAATCAGGAAAGGCTTCCCAGTTCCCTGATGGTCTAATGTTAGGATCCCGGGCTTTCACTGTCATGGCCCGGGTTCAATCCGTGGTCCGGTTATTGGGGAATTGAGATCCTGCAAGCCATGCAGCATGGCAAAAAAAAAGGAAAGGCTTCCCAGAAAATGCGACACCAGAGCAAGGAGAGGCAGAATAATTAGCAGAGCTTCTCAACTGGGGGCACATTTAGCAATGTCTGGAGACATCGTTGGTTGTCACAACTGGGGCAGTGGCGGGGTGGGGGGAGCAGTGAATGCTACTGGCCTCCAGTGGGTAGAGGCCAGGGATGCTGCTAACCTACAATGCACAGGATGGCCCCCAGCAAAGAACTGTCCAGCCCAAATGTCAATTGTGCTGGGGTTGAGAAACCCTGATTTAGAGCATGGATTCTATAGCCAAAATGCCTGGGTTTTGTAGGGGAGGGAAGTCTTGTTTCTCTTCTCTCTTAGTTTTAATAACAGGAGGCTGCCAATTAAGCTGACAAAAGGTCAACAGGAGGAAAAGGGTGATTCATATTGCACACAGGGGTCTAGAAAAGAAGTAGCTGCTGCGTTAAATGGTTACAGTTAAAGGCTTATATGTACACCTAACTTAGCAGAGGAAAGGGAGGGGGAGAAAGGCTTCTAGGGAAAGAACAAATAGGCATCTTTAGGAAGACAACTGGGTTTCTAGAAAAATAGGAGATAAAGTTTGTGATAATGTTTGTCTGCACAGGTATCAGTGGTCTTTTGTCTTCTTCAGGACCACAGATCTACCCCAAAGAGGGATCTATGGTAGGTTTACTTTTGGGAGTAGAAGTTGCCCCTTAGAGGGGATTCATGGCAGCCCTAATTTCTCAGAAGTCTCTGCTTTTGGTCAGATAAGGGAAGCTCTGAGAAGACTTGTTTCTGCATCTATTGAATTTCAAATATCTTCAGCTTAAAGTAATCTTTATCCCAACTCTGAGGTTCCAGGTGGGACATGACACTTTAAATTCTGGCTCTGTCACTTACTAGCTGTGTGACTTAGGGCAAGTTACTGAACCTTTCTGTGCTTCACTTAACTCATTTGTAAATGGAGAAATTGAGAAAAATTATTGTTTTTTTTTAATTAATTAATTAATTGATTGATTTTTTGGCTGTGCTGGGTCTTCATTGCTGAGTGCTGGCTTTCTCTAGTTGAGGTGAGCAGGGGCTACTCTTCGTTGTGGTGCGCGGGCTTCTCATTGCAGTGGCTTCTCTTATTGCGGAGCACGGGCTCTAGGTACACAGTAGTTGCGGCACGTGGGCTCAGTAGTTGTGGCTCGCGGGCTCTAGAGTGCAGGCTCAGTAGTTGTGGAGCATGGGCTTAGTTGCTCCACAGCATGTTGGACCTTCCTGGACCAGGGATTGAACCCGTGTCCCCTGCATTGGCAGGCAGATTCTTAACCACTGCGCCACCAGGGAAGTCCACTTATTGAGTTATGGGTAAATATCTGGAACATACTAAGTATGACATTTATACTTACATAAATTCCAATGTCCAAATCCTAACGGATATTTTCCCCAAAATCAGGAGTAACGACCTCTTTCTATACCTTATATAGCTTCCAGACAGATCACCCTCAGTCCCGTGGAGTTCTAGTGAGTCTTTCCTTTGGCCTCTATATCTTTAGCCAAGTCTCAGCCTGGTTTACTTGGCTCTGTTAGTCGAGCATGATTTAAAACTCACATATAAGATGTGAAATATACAAACATGGAGTATCCTGGGATGCCGCTGGAGAAAGGGCAAAGGGGGCAGGAAGGATGCAGAGCTGGGGGACAATTACTAGCATCTCTTTTGCAACTTCTGCTTTTATTATTTTATGTTTACTCTCCATTTTCCCTTTCTGTTCAGGACTCATATGCCCAACATCTCTAAAACATTCCTCTGCGATTTTTCTTAAGAACTATCATGATAAGGCTTTATAGCTTCTTACTGTTCAAGGGCATTTTAGAATAATAGTCTGTGCTTGGATAGTTGAAGGATAGAAGAGCAGTCAGATTCTTGGATTTCTTTATGATTTCTCTCTTAGCAGAGCA
This sequence comes from Mesoplodon densirostris, assembly GCF_025265405.1. Classification (NCBI taxonomy): domain Eukaryota; kingdom Metazoa; phylum Chordata; class Mammalia; order Artiodactyla; family Ziphiidae; genus Mesoplodon; species Mesoplodon densirostris. The sequence goes on from NC_082670.1 coordinate 29,742,576, forward strand.
AAAGGCCAGCTGGACCAATGGTGTATTTATACAAGCACCTGCACGTGAGCCATTCATAAAAGAAAAGGATTAGAATCACCAGCATCTATGGCAAGCGAGTTCAGAATGGAGCATATTTGAAACAGGATGATTCTTTTTTTCTCTGAATATTTCTCCTCCACTTTTTTCTTCCATATTCCTTGTGACTATCAAAGTCTGTCCTTCAGGCTGTATGCTTTCAGAGATTTCATCTGAGTCTTCTAAAAACTTTCTGAACCTAGGTAAGAATCCAGTGATGGCCGTGAAATTTGAATTCACTCAGGGGCACTGTCACCCCTCTTCCTCAAAGATGGTTTTCAGCCTCCTTCCGGATCATTTCACTGTATCATTTCTTTTCTTTTTTTTTTTTTTTTTTTCTTTTGCGGTACCCAGACCTCTCACTGTCATGGCCTCTCCCGTTGCAGAGCACAGGCTCCAGACGCACAGGCTCAGCGGCCATGGCTCATGGGCCCAGCTGCTCCGCGGCATGTGGGATCTTCCCGGACTGGTGCATGAACCCATGTCCTCTGCATCGGCAGGTGGACTCTCAACCACTGCGCCACCAGGGAAGCCCTGTATCATTTCTTGTTTGTTTCAGTCCTTAGACCAGAGAAACATTTTTCAAAGCATCAACACCACCTGAAAGGTCAACCAAATCCAGAAATTGTATTTAGGGTACTCAAAATAGGATGAGGAGAAGAGACCAGCTCCACAGTACATTTGAAATGCAGCACATCAAGTTGCTTGTTTACTTTCCTTAGACAGCCAATCCAAGACGGGCCATCAAGGTCATTAGCAAAAATACTTGCTCTCTCGCCTATAGCATCTTCCAAAAATTTGACATCGATGAACCCAGTTCCTTATAAAAAAGGCTCTCACAGGGACTAGGTTGCCTTTTCTATCTACTATTCTTATGAAACAAGTTGTGGAATTGGAATTGGTTATTGGGGCAGATTTATAGACTTCTGTGATTCACCTTCAATCAGAGCTGATTTTACAAAATAGAGTTTAAAATGTCTCATCATAAAACAGCTTCCTGTGCAAATATGTTCCATGATTCTAAAAATGGGACTGCTCTGGCAGGATCAGAAGAACAAGGATATATGTTTCCAGGGCAAAATTCAACCTGAGAGAATAATTCCTTGTTTTCTTTTATAAATAAACACTCAGGGGCTCTTAGTAAGTAGTCCTGGGCTCATTTGTTTTTTGTTTCTGCTGCTGCTTTTTCTTTTTCCTGCCTTCTCTTTCTCCTTCTCCCCTTCTTTACAAAGACCTTAAAAAGACTGACATTTCTCTTGCTTCCTTGTTTCCTATTTGAGATTCTGTCCCCAAGAGGTTATTGGGTTTTCTTAAGGTTACTAGTGTTAGGTTTCAGTAAAACCACGTGGTTAATATCAAAATTTGAATTTTCTGTGACCCGTTAAAATAAAAGAACATGGATAATTATGTTTAAAAAAAGGGAGGGGGCTTCCCTGGTGGCGCAGTGGTTGAGAGTCCGCCTGCCGATGCAGGGGACACGGGTTCGTGCCCCGGTCAGTGAGAGGCTTGCATACCACAAAAAAAAAAAAAAAAAAAAAAGGAGGTTAGGAATAATTTTATTAGTGGCCCAAATCCCTAGAACAGAGGTCGCAATCAAATCCAGCATGCAGTCTGTTTTTCTACAGTCTTAGAATATCTTTACATTTTGAAAACATTGCAAAAAACCCCCCAAAAAAACCAAACAGCGAAAAAATGCAACAGACATCTTACATGGCTTGCAAAGCTTTACTATTTGCTCTTTGGTTTTTTACAGAAAATGCTTGCTGAGCCCTGCTCCACTGCGTCCTTTTTCTCCTGGCCTGATAGATCACTAATCTAGTCATCTTCAGATTGTTCAGCTGAGCTTACATTTTCTATTTGGTCTATCTTTTTCATCTAAAAACACTTGTAACATTATTCCTTGGATTTATTTTTTGTGGTGACTCATTTTCTGATGTCAGTCATGCATTCATATTTACTGAGTTACTAAAACATTCCAGCCACTGAGATACTACTTGGGGTAAACTAATCTGTGATTACCAATAAAGCCCCAAGTCCAGTGGCTTAAAGATATATTTCAAACAAATATTAGACTCATTTAAGCTTCCTTTTAAAAATCGCTCTGATAGTAAATATGCATCTTTGTTATTTCATAACTTAAAAGTCTTCTATGGTTTCTCTTTCCCTACAGGACAGAGTGCAAACTACTTAGCCTGGCTGGCTTTAGGGCTTCCCACAATTGTCTTACTTTTTTTTTTCCCCGGTACGCGGGCCTCTCACTGTTGTGGCCCCTCCCGTTGTGGAGCACAGGCTCTGGATGCGCAGGCTCAGTGGCCATGGCTTACGGGCCCAGCCGCTCCGCGGCATGTGGGATCTTCCCGGACCGGGGCACGAACCCGTGTCGCATAGCATCGGCAGGCGGACTCTCTACCAAAGCCCCCACCACTGTCTTTCTAATCTCCCCTCCCACTAGTTCCCCACAGGGACCCTACACAGGATCAGCTGGGCTATTCATAAGTTGTTCTTTGCTCTATTCATTCTGTTGAACACGCTAATCTCGTATCTTAGAAAAACACTCCAGATATTTCCACTAAAAATAAAATGAGTTGATAGAACAGCTGTTATGAATACATGGTGGCTAAAAGTGGCAAACTATTCTTAAACAAGTCTTGTTTAACATGATTTCATCCTCAAATATTAAAGGACAGTGAATTCAGAGCATTGAATGAGACTAATGTGCCCGGCCTGGTGCTGTGGCTGAAGCACAGTCCTTGTTCTCAGAAGACATCAAAGTTTAGAACCCAAACTTACCTCTGGATCTCTCAACACTCCTTTCCTCCTCATTCACTCATCCATTCATTCAGTAAACTTTTATTGCAGTGATCAGGCACACACAAGTCATCAGGCCCCGTCTCAGCCACTTGGAACATTAACCAACAATTACAGGTGCAATGGCTGAGGAACGCAGGGCCCTCTGGGGTACGTGGGGGCACATAACCAGGCAGGGCTGAGAAAGGGTGGGTGTCCTGGAGGAAGGTACTTATGACTTTGGTCTTTAAAAATTTAGGGGAGGTAGCCAGGCAAAGAGTAGACAGAGAAGTGTCCAGATTAGATTTCTCACCTCAGCTGTTTCATCTATAGCTGTGAATATTCTTGCTTTTTGGAAGTACTATGCTTGTCCAAGAATGGAGAGGAAATGTTGTAGAAGGGGTTGGTTCTTTTTTTCTTGATTTTCCTTTTACTAGATTGCATGGCTTGACAACAGAAAATGTATCTTGATCTTTGGTATATTTAATCTTTTGCCATAAGTGATAAGTCCAAGTTAAATATGTACCAGTGGGACTATGAGATTCCTACATTCATCCCTGTGGTGTTGCTAAGTTGAGAACTGATCATTTCAAGAAAGAAAGAAAAAAAATTATCTATAAATAGACGGAAAGGAAATGCCAAAGTAGTGACTTAAAAAGGCAAGCCAGTGAACTACTTTGCAAATTATCTTTGTGCAAAAAATTAATTATCCTTGTGCTATTAGGATCTTAGGATCTATTGGAGACAGTATAGAATTAGGAGTGTATACTTTAGAGCCAAACTTCTTAGGGTCAACTCTCAGCTGTGACAACACCTAGCTGTGTGAACTAGGTAAATTGTTTAATCTCTCTGGGCCAGGGTCCTCATATATAAAATGAGGAATAATAATAGTACCCACCTCACTGGGCCATTGTGAGAACTAAAGAAATAAATAGAGGGAAACGGCTTAAATAAGTGTTTGAGGGCTTCCCTGGTGGCGCAGTGGTTGAGAGTACGCCTGCCGATGCAGGGGACATGGGTTTGTGCCCCGGTCCGGGAAGATCCCACATGCCGCTGAGCAGCTGGGCCCGTGAGCCATGGCCGCTGAGCCTGCGCATCCGGAGCCTGTGTTCCGCAAGGGGAGAGTCCACAACAGTGAGAGGCCTGCATACCGCCAAAAAAAAAATAAAAAATAAATAAGTGTTTGATACTGACTTTCTATCATGACTAAATCAATGAACAGGTTTCTGCAGCAGGATTTTATCAAATTCCACGGCAAATTGCGTTTCCAGATCCTAAAATATTCCCCATGTGGAGGAATAGAGATGGAATGCAGTGAGTGGAGCACAATCAGGTCACTCTGGGGGGTTATCCAGGGCCCCTTGGTGAGTTTATGCTGCAGTTGTACTTTTTTTTTAGACCATGCGTGCTCACAGCTGTCCAAGATATAGTAGGGGAGATATAGTAGCAGTCCACTTTCCCCACGTCATGTTCAATTCAAATACCCACAGTCATCCTTGCCAGTCTCTTGATTCGCTTCTGCCAGATGATACCCATGGGGTTTCCTATACTTTATTGAGCCAGCGAGTGCACTGGCTAACTCAGCCCTTTTTATGGGTGAGCATTACTTACCTCCTGACTTCATCCCTATCTTTCTCCGGGGACAGATCCCTTCCCATTCTAACTCTGATGCAATGAACATCAGATAATAAGTCTAACGTATGGCCCCTCGAATTCCTCAGTTAAATTACAAACAGATGGATAGAAGATGTGAGACTCCTGACATAAAGTTGGTCCTGCTTATTTTTTCTGCCCATTCTTATATCGAGGAAGATAATTCATTATCTGAGTATAAACGGTGCTCCCAATATAGTCACGCAGCCATGATCTAGAAGGCCAGAGGGCTCATGTAACATCATTTATGAAAAAAATAGGAATTTCTCTGGCCAGCTGTGGGATGCGAAACACATCCCTGGCTATTCTACCCAATAATGCTAAGATCCCACAGAGGAAATTAAATGTCATGAGACGCCCTTAATCAGGAGAGTTGGCAAAATTGTTCTTCAAAGAGTACAGGGCAACATAAAGAGCATCGCAGGAGAGTCACGTCACAGAGAGAAAAGGGCCCACAAAAGGCGTGGTGCCATGTGGAGGGGAGCTTATCCCCTCTACGCTTCTTGAGTCGTGCGGCCAGACTAATAATAAAATTGACATAAGACAAATTAACAGGAGTAAAAGATACTAATTTTAATTCATGCACACAAGGGTGACCAGTCTATTTACTCGGCTTTCCAAAGAAAATGCCCATCCTACTGACCCATTCCTCTAAGGGCCTTTCCCTCCTACAAACTGTGCTCCTCTGAGAGAGTCAGACTTAGTCACACATATGTGTAAGCCAATGGCTATCAGAGGTGGGTCGGCATCACGCCTGCAAGAAAAGCCTTAACACAAAGAGATGACTTTCCAATTATAAAATTGTAGCCATTGGGGAATGGGGCAGGGAAAACCCTCCCATGGTTTTCCCTACTCTTCCACACCAAGGCATGAAGCCATAAAAGCAATTGCTACCTGCTTTGTCTATTCATAAACTGTAATACTGACAAAAGAACCCAGGGCACACTCATGTTGAAATGTTTTTATGTACATTTTAAATATAAATACCTAGAGTGTCTTTTTGGTCTGGAAGGAGGACAATATGTTTAGGTCCTCCCACACTGAGTACATTTGCAGAATTACAATTCCCATGATAAGCCAATGCTTTTCAAAATAAATGGTGAGGTTAAACCAAGTACTACTTAGAGGCTTCTGAGGGTTGTATTCTCCACGAAGAGTCGAGAATGTGGTTTTGACTAAATGTTTTCACCGCATACACCACCAACACAGGTGCAGTTTTGTATTTGGCTTCTTCTGAGAACTTTTTGTTTCAAGATAGACCTCAAACCAGATACCAGAAGACAACTGTCCCTCCTGCCTGCATTAGCACATCCTAAACTGATTTGATTATTCAACAAATGACATTCAGTTCTAGCCTAGAAAATAATCCTTTCTTTGCTGTATGGTTTCCAGACTTCGCTTCATAAAGTGAAAGAACGTGAAAAGCAGCAGAGCAGAGGCCCCAAGGAGTCCCTAGACTTGCAAGTTCAAGTTCTTATATGCTGCAGACTGAGCTGATCAGTTCACTGCTACACGCAGAAATGTGACCACTAAAAGTCAATCTCCAGGGGCTTCCCTGGTGGCGCAGTGGTTGAGAGTCCGCCTGCCAATGCAGGGGACACGGGTTCGTGCCCCGGTCTGGGAAAATCCCACATGCCGCGGAGTGGCTGGGCCCGTGAGCCATGGCCATTGGGCCTGTGCGTCCGGAGCCTGTGCTCCGCAACGGGAGAGGCCACAACAGTGAGAGGCCCATATACCGCAAAAAAAAAAAAAAAAAAAAAAAAGTCAATCTCCACTAGGCCTAATTCATGAACTTTGTGGGGGAAGATCACAAAGCAGGGCTTATTTTTTGTTGCTGTTGTTTATTGAGGTATAATTTACATATAATAAAATTCAATATTTTCAGGTATATAGTTCTCTGGATTTTGACAAACTTAGACAGTCATGTAACCACCATCACAGTCAAGAGTCCCTCACATCAGAAAGTTCCCTTGTGGCCCTTTGTAGCCAATCCCCTCCCTTCATGACCGGCCCTTGGAAAACACCAATCTAATTTCTGTCCCTATTGTTTTGCCTTCTCTAGAAGGTCATATAAATGGAATCATACAGTACATAGCCATTTGTATCTGGATTCTTTCATTTAGCAAAATGCTTTTGAGACTCATCCAGGTTGTTGCATGTATCAGTACTTCACTCCTTCTTACTGATGAATAGTCTTTCATTTATGGATATACCAGAATTTTGTGTATCTATGCACTGTTGAGGACCTTTGGGTTGTTTCTAGCTTTTAATAATGAATAAAGCTAATAAATTTTGCTTATAACTTTTTGAGTGGATATCTTCATTTCTCTTGGAGTGGGATTCCTTGGTTATATAAGTGCACATTTAACTTTATATGAAACTTTTCCAGAATGGCTGTACCATTCCCACCAGCAATGTATCATAGTTGCAGTTGCTCTGCATCAGCAATAGATGTTGTCAGTTTCCTTGATTTGAGCCATTTTAATCATAATTCATGGACTTTGGATCTAGGATGAGCCATAAAATTAAACATCCTGCTAGCTACATATACTGGGTTGAATAGCGTTCAACCCTCCAAATTCACATTCTCCTGGAACCTCAGAATATGACCTTATTTGCAAATAGGATCTTTGCAGCTGTAACTAGTTAAATTTAGACGAAGTCCTACTAGATTAAAGAGGGCCTTATTCCAATGGCTGGTGTCCTCATACAAGGCCATGTGGAGACACAGAGACACACAGAGGAGAACACCATGTGACAATGGGGGCAGTGATTGGAGCTGCAACAGGCCCAGGAACGCCAGAACGACCAGAAGCTGGAAGAGACAAGGCAGGATTCTTCCTTAGAGCCTCTGGAGGGAGGGTGGCCCTGCCGACATCTTGATTTCAGACTTCAAGCCTCCAAAGCTGTAAGAGAATAAATTTCTGTTGACCTCAGCCACCCAGTTTGTGGTGCTTTGTCCCAGTAGCCCTAGGAAAATACTATACTATGAATACAATTTGCAAAATCCAGTAATGCAAAGAAGTTTACACAGTTCTATTTGACTGACATAAAGCTTTCTGAGAATAAAACATACTAATGGTTTGTGTGAAAATATAGTTCTAATTAGTACAAATATATCATTAGCAGCCTAAATTACTAATAGGCATAAAATTACTTGGACTAAATCTTTGAATAATCTGTAATTTAACTTTTCACTCATTGAGTTGAACTTCTGCTAATGAGTCCAAATTAGTGGAGACCTACTATTTATCAAGAATTAAGGTCAGTCCTGGGGGGAGGGGAAGGGATAAATTAGGAATTTGGGATTAACAGATACACATTATTATGTATAAAATAGGTAAACAACAAGGACCTACTGTATAGCACAAGGAACTACATTCAATATCTTGTAATGACCTATAATAGACAAGAATCTGAAAAGGTATATTTATATATACATATATATATATGACTGAATCACTTTGCTGTACACCTGAAACATTGTTAATCAACTATACGTCAATCAAAAAAAAAAAAAAAAAAGAATTAAGATCTGTCCAGAACGAGAATCCTGATGGTTCTTAATCTATGGATGTTCAATACGTGAGACCCCATTTTGCAGAATGTTCTATAAAGGATTAAGAGATAGACTTTGTTTATTTTAGTTGTTGTGGTGGAATATACTACAACCTTAAAGATTTTTAAAACTGTGAAATAATTTGCTCATTTTCCCTACCACATGGTATAGACTAGTTTTGAAAACAAAACATCTGTGGCAGAGCCAGTCTTGGCTATTTCATTAAAAAAAAAAAGATCTTATTCCAGTTTTACCACAAACCTCTTCCAGCTCCTGAGGAAGAAAATAATTCAGCTCTCCAACCCCTATTAGACAGGCAGAGGGACCCCCATCTCCAGCCCAAAACCCATGAAAGAAGTTGATTCTTCTGTTACACCATTATTCAGAAAAATATTACTAGCTCAATGATTACATATATTAATTAAATAATATAAAACAAAGGAATAGCTACAGTCAACAGGTTGTGGCTTAGGCGACCGTAACTGGCTAAGTAGTGATTGCATTTGGACAGAAATCAAGGTAACAGGGAGGACAGAAGGGCTGGTACAGATGTGGAGGCAGGAATTCCATGTTTTTACAATCATTCCTGTAGCTGTACTATGTAAGCCAGATTGTTTTTACCATTAGAGACATAAGTTATATAACAAGCCTGCCAGCTGACACTAGATGTCATTATATGGGGATCTGGGCAGTGTCTCTGGCACTCGCTGGCCCCCTCATGCATCGTTTTCCGTGCTGTGCACTGTGGTTAACAGCTGCACCATGCCTGTTTCACAGGGGTGGGTCGTGAATACAATCGTGTCTTCCATAAAAAGTTTGCAGAGCCAGGCAGTGTCATCTGAACAGAGTCCAACAATGCTCAGCGATCCATGTAAGAGACAGGCCTGTTTTCACTACTCTGCTCTCTAATCAGCATATGCTGTTCTCTGACTGTTTGGGGAGAACATAGGGGGGCCTATTCTAGGGGGACAAAGACATAATCCTGGCCACCCCATTCCAAGTTGAGGCAATATCAAAGGACAGGGCTCTGGGGACTTGGAACAACCTGTACAACTTCATTGTCACTGGGTCTGGGTAAACACAGACACCAGCTTCCCTCTTAACCCCCATCCCACACGTGGAAAACCATAAACTCAAGTCACTACAAATAAAAGGCCATGGAAGAGTGCCCAGACACCCCTGGGGATGGTATGATGCATTTGGAAGGAAGCCATTGGGGTAGGGACTGTCCCTCTGTGAGAAGTTGAGAGAAAGAGAAAAAACAAGGACCAAAATGTTTGCCTCATTTAATTAAATATCAGCAGGACTGTCTATTCATTTTACAGTCCCGATATACCAGACAGGGAATGTGAGCCCTGGAGGGGACCCAGACCTACTGGCTTTGCTCTCCATTTTAACGGATTAAGTTGTTGAAGCTTAAGTTGTGACAGCCAAGCAGATACTATTGCCCATTGCATGGTGGTCAGAATTAGGCCTGGGAATTCTGTAGATGGACAAATTCAGAGGAACTCAAAGTCACTGCTACAATTTATGATAAATATAGTTGGGATCAAACTGGTAAACTGTTCACATGCCTGCACTCCCTCTGACCTAAAAATACCACTGATTACAAAAAAACCTGAAAAATTAATCCACTATGGTAAGGGAGCAGAAGAAACAAGGCCAAAGAAGACTTCCTGAAAGAGGCATCAGACCCGAAGTTCATAGCTTTATTGCATATTTGGAAACAAAGCTAGGAGCAGAGTCTGGCCCTGGATGCACCCATGCTGTTCAGTCTCTCACCCTGTGTAAATTAACCCGATTCAGAACCCGGCTTGGTGTAATATGTGCATTCTTAGGTGCCACACTATTGCAGATCCCTTAAAGACCTGCCATTGCCAAAACCTGGACAATAAACATCGGGGCTGCAGAGCTCACTAAATTAAATCCTTTAAAATTAGATTTTGAATCGTCCTATCGACATCCTGGGGTGCTCAGGTGTTCCTCGGAGTAAAGTCCAGGGTATGGTGCCACCCATTTGTGGTAAGAAAACAAACAAACAAAAAAATGGGATAGCGCACTATGATCTCTCTGCATCACTGACTACAGGCACAACTGCCCGTCTAGAAAAGGCACAGCGCATAAAGGTTTCGTGACCCGGCAGAGAAGACCTTAGCGAGCGCCCGACGCCTTCGCCTCCCCGCCCTCGAGCCTCCCGGCCGGGTCCACGCCTCCCGGTGCTCCCCGGGCTCCCGCCCCATCCATCCTCCGAACCCGCCAGCGCCCGCCCCGCTCCCGCTGATTGACAGGCGGGGCAGCGATACCGGGAGCCCGGCTTTTGCTCCGCAACCCCAGCAGGAACCATCCTACTGTAGCCAATGGGAGCCAAGAGGCGGGGCCTGCGGTGGGCCTGCGGTGCTGGTCAGGTGCTTTGCGCTGAGGTGGCTTAAAGGTGAGGGACTGCAGGTTCCGGGGGCGGGGCGCGCCCCTTGCTGCCGCCGCCTCCCCGCTTTTGCCCCCGGTCTGCGGGAGGGAGCCTCCTCCAGGCCCTCCCTGCCATTGCCCCAAGCAGATGCGGACTGAGCGGATCGCCGCGAGGGTAAGAGTCCGGGAGTGTGGGAGGCTGGCCTGCCTGGGACCCACCCGCCTCCTGCGGGCTTCCAAAACTACCCTCCCACCTGTTTCCACTGCACACATACCCAGAGCCCACGTTAGGGCATCTGCCAGCCTTGGTGGGCGGGAGGTTTGCGAATTGGGAACGTACCCTACCCCGAGATCCTTCCAGGAGCTAGGATGGAATCCCGGTGAAGAAGATGGGGCGAGGCATCACCCTCCTCTTGATGTATATTCGCTCTACACACACCTACTACTCCTTCAGTGTCCTTCCTCTCGTTTCTTGGCGCCCCGTCCCTCCAGATTTCCAAGGCTGTCTGTGGGGTAAGGGTTGGAGGGGAGGAGGAACTGGAAAGCAGCTCAGTGAAATCTGGACCCAGAACTAGGGATTCCACTGCGCAGTGCAGCATTTTGTGCGTGGAGAAGAAATCAGATCTCCTTCCATCCCTACCCCCACTTCCCAGTTTGTTGCTTTATGTCATCGATGTGATGATGTTGGTTCCTCTTACCAAACATTCCTAAGCTTGAGGCAACACTTAGCCTTTGTTTATTTTCATTTGTCCCAGGAAAGCAGTTCTTTCCTGCTTACCACAGTTGCTGAATTAATTTATTAAAATAGAGGAAAATCAGATGTTTCATGTAGTTGATTCTTTCTTAGCCTTAAATTGTATTTGGTTCATAGTATCCTTCCTTGTGTTAGGAAGGTGAAGGAGACAAAGAGGAAGGGATCACCACTCTTAGCCAGAAATGTTAATAAGTATATTTGCAGTTCCTTACGGGAACTGATTATTCACATTCCTTCCAGGTTTGGAAAGTTTATTGCTGTTTGAGAAATAGTTTTTAAATTTAATTTTTGAACCATTGTCTGGAGACCAATACCTAAAACAATTTCAGTTTAAGCAACAATTTCAGTTCTAGGTATGTTGAAATCAATTAAAAAACAAAACAGAATTCTTGCCCCTGATAGCAAAGCAAGCACGCCAAGCAGTTTTTATTTACCTGCACTTACAGCAAGGCAAGACAGGGGCTAATTTTGAGGTTTAAATATGTCTTCAGCATATTCAAATTAGGAAGATGTCAAAAGGTGAATTCGATTGCTTTTTTAAATATCAATTTATTTATTTACCTATCTATTTATTTATTTATTTTGGGGGCCGCATTGAATCTTTGTTGCTGTGCGTGGGCTTTCTGTAGTTGCGGCGAGCGGGGGCTACTCTGTTGCTGTGCACAGGCTTCTCATTGCAGTGGCTTCTCTTGTTGCGGAGCACGGGCTGTAGGCGTGCGGGCTTCAGTAGTTGTGGCTCACGGGCTCTAGAGGCTCAGTAGTTGTGGCGCACGGGCTTAGCTGCTCTGTGTGGCATGTGGGATCTTCCCAGACCAGGGATCGAACCCATGTCCCCTGCATTGGCAGGCGGATTCTTAACCACTGCGCCACCAGGGAGTTTCCTCAAGAGATTTCTTGACACAAAATACGGTTAGATCCAGGTTTCTGTGGGCTTATAAATACCTTCATGAAAGAATGGACAGCAGAGGGAGAGAACAAAAGATCCTTACTGGATCTGCAAACCCAATGAGAACTGACAAAATTTACATATGTATTGTTTTTTCATATTATCTCTTATTAGCTTTCTTGAATAGAATAAAAGCTTTTTAGAAATATAGGCAGATTACCAACGACAATAATAACAACCTTGATCCCAAGAGATTATTTAATCCTGGGAAGTGCCTTTTCTACACACATCACTGATAAGGTTAAATGTTGATGAATTTTAAAATTAGGAAGGTCAACATCAAATTTTAGAATTATGTTTCAGTTTATACTTCGTTCAGAATCTAATTGTTTTGTTTAAAGAAGGCTATGCTTTGATTATTAATACATGAATGCAAATTACATTTCACAAATATATTTGAATGTCACAAATTTTGTCACTTCAGGATACCAAGTTAGTCTATTTTCTCCTCTCTCTCATGACATCTCTCACATTCTTACCATTATGGATCAGACATAAGGCCTTGCCTTTGAAAAACAGAGGTGTACACATGTACTTTTAAAAAGTATTATTTTTGAGTTTGCTAGTGCAAATTTGCTTGTTGCTAGGTTCCTACAGCCCATCTAACCATAATGATAAATATGTCCACGGGTATTTGACTATATAAATGTTTCTGCCCAGGAGTCAGAAGTCTGAGTCAACCTGAAAATGTTTCTGAAAAGTTGTATGTAAATTATATCATCTTTTAAAATGATATTTGAGGAGCTTATTTAAGTAATTTCTTTGAATGTTTCAATAAATTCTTGGAAACTAAAACAGTTTCTAAAATGCAAATATAATTTTTAGCTTTATTTATACAGGGAGCCCCAGGTCTCTTGTTTAAGATGAAGCTCTGCAGCATAATCCTTCCAGGCTGTGATTTATGATGTAACTGGGATTACTAAGCACCATCCCTCTCCATTTTGGGTGAAGTATACAAAACAAAATTATTGCCATTAACTTCTATATGTTTCTTAAACAGATTATCTTACACTGAACTGATCAAGTACTTTGAAAATGACTTCAAAACTTCTCTGGGTGTCCTTCATACTTGCTGCATTGACACTTTCAATTACGTTTTCTCTCCAACCAGACCAGCCAAAGGTTCTACTAGTTTCATTTGATGGATTCCGTTGGGATTACTTATACAGAGTTCCAACACCCCATTTTCATCATGTTAAAGATTATGGTGTCCACGTGAAGCAAGTTACTAATATTTTTATTACAAAGACCTACCCTAACCATTATAGTTTGGTAACTGGCCTCTTTGCCGAGAATCATGGCATTGTGGCAAATGACATGTTTGATCCTGTTCTGAACAAATCTTTCTCCTCGGATAATATGAACATTTATGATTCTGAGTTTTGGGAAGGAGCAACGCCAATATGGATCACAAATCAGAGGGCAGGACATACGAGTGGTGCAGCCATGTGGCCTGGAACAGATGTCAAAATACATAAAAGCTTTCCTACTTACTATATGCCTTACAATGAGTCTGTTTCATTCGAAGAGAGAGTTGCCAAAATTATTGAATGGTTTACATCGAAAGAGCCCATCAATCTTGGTCTTCTCTATTGGGAAGAACCTGATGATATGGGCCACCATTTGGGACCAGACAGCCCACTCATGGGGCCTGTCATTTCAGATATTGACCAGAGGTTAGGGTATCTCATACGAATGCTGAAAAAGGCAAAGTTGTGGAACATTCTCAACCTAATTATCACAAGTGATCACGGAATGGCGCAGTGTTCTGAGGAAAGGATCATAGAGCTTGACCAGTATCTGGATAAAGACCACTATACCCTGATTGACCAGTCGCCGGTGGCAGCCATCTTGCCCAAAGAAGGTAAGTCTGAACTGACTGCTGGTCTGGGGCCTGGTCTGCGTGTGCCCAGTGCGATTGAGTGGGGGATTTTTGTTTCTGTGTCTTTCAAGTGTGCTTGCCTTTGTCATGGTAATATTCTGGGATTTAATCCTTAGTCTCTGAAAAGACAAACTCTCTTTTCTCAGAGTCTGATTTTTCACTTTTTCCTAGAATACTAAAACTGATACTTTATGTATTTATGGTAGTCGCATTTAACCATTTTGGAGTCATTGGATATGGTGAAAGCTACAGCCTCCATTCTCAGAAATTGAGATGGGAAGATAGATACAAAATGTGCCTGCAGTTAACAGTGATTTTATGGAAGCCCTAAGGCCTTCAATGGATCCTTAGTTAGGACCTGCTTATAGGGAAGCAGTGGGGTATAGGAAGGAGAGAGTTTTGGTCGTCCTGAGATTTAGTTTTCTTATCTGTAAACAGGGGAAGTAGTAACAGTACCTCAAATTTTTACAAACCTCTCCTGGAAGCCTCATACCAACTCTGTCTCTCATTATTTCTGGGTTTTTTTGTTTGTTTGTTTTTGTTTTTTGTTTTTTTTTGATACGCGGGCCTCTCACTGTTGTGGCCTCTCCCGGACCAGGGCATGAACCCGCGTCCCCTGCATCGGCAGGCGGACTCTCAACCACTGCGCCACCAGGGAAGCCCTATTTCTGTTTTAAAGATAGGTGAACAAGCTCAAAAGGTTTAACATCCCCAGGTCAAAAAGTAAGTGCAGAGCAAGACTCAGACTTGCACTCCTGATGTTTGTTTTATCACCTCCTGGGGTTAGTCTAGGTATCAAATGAGAAAACAGATCTTGAAAAGCTGAAGAGCTCACAAATGAGAGTTAGATCCCTAGTAGGGGAATTAAGAGGATCATAGGAAACAGTGAATGTTAAAACAGGCACGTGCAGCTGCACACAAACATTTCTACCAATTCAATACAAAATAGCAACCTTTTGTGGTTAAGAAAATTGCATTAACCCTTCTGTTCCCCTGATCAAGTTGGTATGGTGTTCCCTTGTTGGCAGGGAGGAAGCCCCAGCAAATGGATTTGAAAAACAAGAAAAGGATTAAAGATATTGCCCAGGTTTACTGTGTTTGAAGTTACAGGGAGTACTTCTGCAATGCCTCCAGGGTTTCAAAGAACGTTTGACCACCCCTCACCCTCCATTTACCGAATTTTCTTGTCTTGAGATTCTCTATTTCTGTACTCAGAACTACCAGAACTTAGCTCTTTGGTTTTGTTTGGATGTTGCAGTGCCCTTGACATTTTACTTTGTGCCACCACTTAGTACCTGTGTGTGTGTGTGTGTGTGTGTGTGTGTGTGTGTGTATGTATTTAGGGATTAGAGATTTCTGGTTCTATAAAATGTCTTCTCTTAAGGTGAATTTACTTTAAGAGAAGATTATTTCTCAGCTTCCCCGACAAGATTATTTCCTCAAAGGACATGGGAGTTCTAAAGTGTCTGGTGAGGCTTCATTACCTTGAACTTGCTGGCTGTCTATGTCAGTAGGATGTCTGCGTTGATTGACCTCTGTTGCCATGGTTGTTTCTTTGGCTGTAGCAGTGAGTGTCTTGTTCTGACTGCCTCTCCTCATCCTTCTCTTTTAGGCAGATTTGATGAAGTCTATGAAGCACTAGCTCATGCTCATCCTAATCTGACTGTTTACAAAAAAGAAGAGATTCCAGAAAGATGGCATTACAAATACAACAGTCGAATTCAGCCAATTCTCGCAGTGGCTGACGAAGGGTGGTATATTTTACAGAATAAGTCAGATGACTTTCAGTGTGAGTATGTTATAGTATTTCTCCCCATTCTGCATTGTTGTCTGCTAAAGTGGAGGCTAAGTGGGAGTTGTTTCTGCCGTATTCAACAGTCTGTTTATCGATCGAATAACTAGCTAGTGTCACACATTAATAGCTAAATAAAGATCCACTAAAGAGCCCAATAAAGATTTATTGGGGCTTTAAAATGAGGTAACCTCCTAAAAGTGGAACATTTACTTCTCTTGAAGCCTTCAGACCAAAGATAAGCACAGTGCTTATTATAAGTACTGCTTATTATAACCGTTATGTTCTGGAGGAAAACCTAACTGAATTTTATAAATTGAATCATTTTCTGCATCTGTTTTATACTCTGATTTCAAAAGAGTTTAATCTCTATTTTTCTTTTCAGTTGCTAGCTTTCTAGTTTCTTTTGCGCTTCTGGCTCTACCAAATATAGGCCAGCTTTGCTTTACACCTTAGAAACATTTCTAAAAAAGAAGCGCATATTGGCATGGATAAAAATATATCAAGATATATTTTCCTAATGAATACCTAGTGGTATAATTTTGGAGATATCTCCATTGAATAAATTTAGAATATAATGTAAATCCTATTTAAAATTAAAGCATGCAAAATAAAGAGCTTCCTGCTATCCTTTTTTTTTTTAATTTATTTTTGGCCACACCATGCAGCTTGTGGGATCTTAGCTCCCCACCCAGGGATCGAACCCACGCCCCCTGCACTGGAAGCGCAGAGTCTTAACCACTGGACCACCAGGGAGGTCCCCCTGCTATCCTTAAGTGTAGTTTTCCCTTCTCATATAGCTTTTAACAAGTTAGTCAAATGGAAAAGTCATCCACAGGATTTCACTCGTTTTTATTTTGCCTGTTATTTGCATATTTGCTCTCAATCTCCCCGCCCTTACCCTGCTCTGCTTTGTATCAGCAGTGACAGATCCCTACAGACTAAATTTCCCAGGCTCCTTTGAGAACTGGTTTCTGGTTCAGTTTGGTCAATAGAGGACCTTTGCAGAGTGTGGAAGGCTGGAGTTTGGGAGAAAGCCAGGGTATTTTTCCCCCACTCTCTCTGCTCCAGGCTGTGTCTCTAACAGTGACTTCATGTCCTCTGTGATCCCAGCTCTGGACGACTTCCTGCTCTGTGGCCTCAGTGCCTACTGGGTAGTCCTGGCTTTGGGGTTCTGGGGACACTACCTCTTCCTTCTCTCCCTCCAGCCCTGGGGGCCATGGGAGGTTCCCACTGTTCTACTCACTGGGTAACCTTGCCATCCCATGTTTGCTTCTGAGCTTCAGCACCTTTGTAACTAGCCCCCCATCTGAAATTCTCTCTCTTGGATGGGTTCCACTTTCCCAGCTGATGGAGATATTAACACGCACTACCAATCAATTCACTGGGAGTTGTTTCCATTCTGTTACTTGAATGTTGAAGCAAGCACATGGTGTCAGCATTATCTAGAAATGTTCTTTTAGGCACTGGTCCTTGATACATATAAGAGATGAACAAAGTGTCCCTTTAGCTAGAATTGGGTTCCCATCATGTTTATTGATAAAGAGAAAAGCAGTTGCCTGGCCATGGCATTTGTAGAGCATATGTAAGGCATATTGGCAGATGCATACAGGTACATGGGTTCTGGTCCTGAAAACAGGTTTTACATATAGATAATAATCTGTAAAACAATATTTAATCAGGCCAGATGAGCTGTTTTAAGAAGGCTTTTAAAAGTAATTTCCTTGGCCAGGAGAATAGTTGCCACCTTTATATGTTCAGGTTTTCATGTATTGTGCAGGTAGCTGTTATGTTAGAGGGGTTGCTCCAAAAAGAAC
This sequence comes from Mesoplodon densirostris, assembly GCF_025265405.1. NCBI lineage: Eukaryota > Metazoa > Chordata > Mammalia > Artiodactyla > Ziphiidae > Mesoplodon > Mesoplodon densirostris. The sequence goes on from NC_082670.1 coordinate 29,760,226, forward strand.
TGCTATCTCTGAGGAGCTTGAATTGCAATTTACAATTAACATAAATGTAAGTGGCTCTCTTGAAATTTTGGTTTGGTGAACTACACATACTAGATGAGTCACACCTATTTTGAGTAGAAAACCTTAATAGTGCTCCTATTTCTGTTACATGATGTTCAACCATAATTATTTATTCAACAAATAATTAAGTACTGGCTACTACAATCCTTCTCAGCCTGAGTTCTATAAGAGAATTCAGCCCTAATGTCCAAAAGCAGTGGTTCTCAAAGTGTGTTCCCTGGACCAGCAGCATCCAAATCACGTGGGAACTTCTTAGAAATGCGGATTCTTGGGCCCAACCCAGATCTACAGAACTAGAAACTGTGAGGGTAGAGCCCAGCAATCTGTGTTTTTACCTGCACCCATCCCCCTACCCCGGGGTCTCAAGTTTAAGATTCAAGTTTGAGAACCTCCGCCCTTAGGCATGCAATATTAAATACTGTCTACTGGATCAAGCATTTATTGTAGGGGCTACAACTATGAAACAAAGTCCCTCTTCATGGGAAAAGTTTTCTAAGTCATAATGAGTTCACTTCAAATCTGATTTTCTAGTAAGAAGTGTGATATGATTTATCTTTGCCTTCACGATTAGAGTCTAGATCCAACTTTTCATAGACATGAGCACAGCAGTCATCCAATCAATTACAAATTATATAATGGCACATTTCCCAAGGTTACTATCGATTAATTAACTAGAATAGCACAGTCCCGTCAGGTGATTCCTAGTGATTCATAAATCCAGCGTTATTTTCACTTGAATAATAAACTCAAAAGAATCATGACACTAAGAATGACTTTTTTAGATGGGTTTTGCTGGGCAGGTTGGGAATTACTTTGAGGAGTGACTCTCAGAGGAATGAATTTAGGATTTTCTTTTTTGCAATGCTGTGCTCTCATTGCATATTTCCCAGTAGCAAACACAAGCAGTAGAGGCTAATTTGCTAGTCCTTCTCACCACCTTTATTTTATTTTATTTTATTTTATTTTATTTTATTTTATTTTTTACATCTTTATTGGAGTATAATTGCCTTACAATGGTGTGTTAGTTTCTGCTTTATAACAAAGTGAATCAGTTATACATATACATCTGTTCCCATATCCCTCCCCTCTTGCATCTCCCTCCCTCCCACCCTCCCTATCCCACCCCTCTAGGTGGTCACAAAGCACCGAGCTGATCTCCCTGTGCTATGCGGCTGCTTCCCACTAGCTATCTATTTTACGTTTGGTAGTGTATATATGTCCATCAGTTTTCTTTGGTTGCCGTCTCATCAGCAGCAGCACCCTGATATTATGCTAGATGCACATGCCTTTAAAAGGCAGCTTTGGGCAGAAATAGAGACACAGATGTAGAGAACAAATGTATGGACACCAAGGGGGGAAAAGGGGTGGGTGGGGGTGGGGGTGGGATGAATTGGGAGATTGGGATTGACATATATACACTAATATGTATAAAATCGATACCTAATAAGAACCTGCTGTATAAAAAATAAAATAAAATGCAAAAAAATAATAAAAATAAAAGGCAGCTTTTATTATGCAGGAGTTTTCATCCTTCAATTTTGTATCACCTTCTGACTTGATAAGTCACGAGACTCCTAAAGTTTTTACTTCTTTGTAGCCACACGAAAGCACACAATGCTAAGTTGGATCCTGATCTGAACCACCAAAGTCAAGATTTTACCCACAAGTCCTGACTTTTTTGATAGCAGATTGTAACTGTAACTAGAAGTTTGATTTTTGTGGTGTCTTTTGTTTTCCTTTATTATTTTTCTCCTTTTATTGGTAATTATGAATTTATTGGCTTCATGACTAAGAGCACCTTTATCACTTTATCTTTAGAACAAGCTGGAACATAGTAGGTACCTCACAAATATGTGTTGAATATTAGTTTACCTGCCACGAAAAGAATATCACTTTCCTGTTCCCCTGACTTGCCTCAGCTTTGCTCTTTCCCCTTCTTCCTGTACTGCTGAAGGTAGTGTTGCCTGGAGAGGAAGGTTTGTGATCACTTGACTTTTTGTTTCCTGAAGTGAATTGTGGTGTTGACAACAGCAGAGATTATTTGTAAAAGATACTTTTATTTAAAAGTCAAATTAGATAAAATGTGCATTTAAGTTCACAATTTGATGATACAATTATTTCCATTTTAATACCATCTGGCTGGCTAACTTGTTCGTGCATTCTCTCTTCACAGTAGGCAACCACGGTTATGACAATGCATTAGCAGAAATGCATCCCATGTTTTTAGCCCACGGTCCTGCCTTCCGAAAGAATTTCACAAAAGAGGCCATGAACTCAACAGATCTGTACCCCCTGCTCTGCCACCTCCTCAGTATCACTGCAGTGCCACACAACGGGTCACTCAGGAACGTCCAGGATCTGCTCCGTTCACCAACTCCAAGTGCAAGTCCTTATACACAGAGCCCGCCTCTCCTCCATGGTACTGTCAAACCAAGAGAAAATGAACAAGAGGAGCCATATGCTTACTCCATAGGGGTCTCTCTCGGTAGCATTATAGTTATTGTGTTTTTTATCATTTTCATTAAACATTTAATTCGCAGTCAAATACCTGCCTTACCAGATTTTCAGGCTGAAATATCTCAACCATTATTACAAGCCTGATGCTCCTTTGATGTGGAGATTGCATAGTTATGTCAGTGTTTAAAGGTTTCAAATTCTAGGAAACCAGCTTCAGACATTTGCACAGACCATTAAGCAGTTACGTACATATGCAGAGGCAGTCATACACACACACACACACACACACACTCATGCACATGGACCAAAATACACATACCTGCAAAGGATGAAAGATGGGGAGGTATGTTTCCATTGTCCTCTCTGGCTTCTGGTAGGTAAGATCCTGCTTTATTTGGACTTGGCACATACAATGTATATATTTAACAACTTTGCACTATGTGAAGTACCTTACATATTGCACTTTAAATTACTCTCCTAATGGGTACATTTATGTGAAATGCACTTTATTGACAATTACGTCTGATAACTCTGTTGAAAAAGACAACTTTGCACCCATGTCCCAGAATACCTGTTGGAATCCTTGTTCAAACAGAATGAAATTTTGAATAATTCCTGAATACTGTAGAAATCTATCTATCTTCTTAAATTGGGAGAACATGAAGAAAGTGAAAACTGTTGAAAATGAAATGTGATGACCTTTGAACATTCAATTTTGGAGAGCTGCATTCCCAACAGCAGGGTGCATCTGTGGGCACTCCTTGTCATATTTCTTTGCAATGGGCATGGGTTTTCATTTTATTTTTCCCCCAAAAAAGAGATCCAAATACTGACGGATTCATTCCAGGTATGTTGTTTCCATCGTGAAATTCATTATTGCTGTTTCCTGATTAGTCATTTTACTCTGATTTTAATAGTAAGACACCATGAGACCTCTACTCTGTAGGCTTGAAAAAAATAATAATAAGACACCATGAATATACATTTCTTTCCTCTCGAGTCTAGCACTGGTCTGACTAGAAGGCATCAGGCACCATCTCAGCAATATTTTCTCTTGCTCTGTAATTATTTGCTTCCTTGAAAACTAAATCACTATTAATCGCATTAAAAAATCAGATTAGATAAAACAATGTTTTCTTTCCAGTAATCTGTAGTGACAGAGCACAAGCGTCTTTTAGATTTCAGCACGTGAAGGTCCAGAATGGCAAGAGAGCACAAACTACATTAGGGAAAATGTAGGCCACACAATCCTTGAAAAGAAATGTGTGGAGCTTGGGGGAAAAAGAATTAGAAACTTGGGGAAAAAAATTAGGCAGGACCATTGTTGTTTACAGTGTACGCAGGACATTGCTAAAGGGTGCCTGGTGGCAAAAAATAGTGAAACTCCTAGAGGTAACAGGTAATTGAAACAAGAGGAGCTGAGATTATAGCCTTGTTTCCTGAAATATCTGAATATCCACTCACCAAATGCTCAGTGGAATCAAAGATGAATCCAGGTTCACAAATAGACTTTACCTCCTGGGTAGGTTTTTTCACCTGCCTGTTCATCTCAGCTTCCCATTCCCACCATGGAAAGATGTGCCTTAGATCTCTTAAGTAGGCTGGTTAGGGAGAGGGTAGTGTTACCTATGGTTTCTTAGAGGAAAGAGAAAGCCCTGGAAAGAATAGCTTTCCTTGAAGAAAATAGAAACCAGTTTATAGACACGTGGCCCATAGAAAATACTGTGATTTTGTGTATATTTGTGCACCAACTCGCTAGAAGTAGGTAAAGTGGTCAATGTATTCCAGAAAGGATAAACCAGATGTAAAGGACAAAAGTAGCATAGTGAAAAATACAATTGAAGTGCTTCCTAAAATCAGGTGAATGAATTATTTTTAAATGATACCAGTAAACAGTGTTAGCACTTAATTCTCATGTCATTAATACAACCTCTAAATGGGATAGGATGGAATCGCTGGAAATGTACTATAGATTAAAAAGCTGAGAAGTGAGATGGTAGATAGCAAACTCCTCAAGAGGTCTGAACTCTGGATTAGACATTTTACAACAGTGACCACTCGTGTTGGCTTGCTTTGTAGCTATGAACTTATCTGCGTTATTGAGATGTCAATCTAATGACTGAAAGATGAAATTGGTCTATTTAAAAGCATTATTATTCAAGTGCTATCTGTGTATTTAAACTAATTGTTGCATTAAATTCATTTTAGAGGGTGCTATTACCTTAGTAGTAACAAGAGAGTAGATTCTGTAACACTGATGAAATCATTAAAATTCTGATATGAAGAGTTGATTATTGAATGGTTTCCTTTATCTACAGATACGTATTTTCCTGTAAAATATCAGCAGGAGAGTTTACCTGAAGGAAAATAAAATTTTAAACTTTGCTGGGGAAATATCTAGTCACTCATCATTTTTCGATAGTTTCGTTGTTGTTTTGGTTTTATCTGCATGTCTCTGTGGTCAAACTTTGTATGCAGTCAACACAAATTAGCACATAGAAATAACATGTAGACCAGCTAATCTTCCTAACTGTAAGTAAGAACTTTTAAAAGGTCCAAGGAATGGAATCCCCCCCCCCACAACACTGACATGTTTGCTCTACATCCTCTATCGGCTATTTTGAAGTTCATTAGTTGATACGATTTTTCTTGTTCAGCATGTATTTTGCAATTTCTTCTCCCTTTGCCACCTGCCATTTAAGTTGAAAATTGCCTTTCAAAATGCTTTCTGTCCTCTTAAGTAAAATTAGGATCGATTCTATTATTAATTTCAGTTTCTTACAAGAACCTATTTCTAGAAAATCTATAGTTTTCTTTTTTTGATGCTATTTTTATCAGGTTTGATATCAATGTTATATTCCCCTCAAAAACTCATGCATTTTTTTCTACAACACTAGTTTTATGAAGCAACTATAACAGGGATAATCAAACACAACCAAGGGGCACTAAAAAAGATCATTGTTTTGGGGGCCTGAAACTTTTTTGTAGAATAGTTTATAAATTTCTCAATCTTTAATTAAGAAATTGGTTTTAATTTTCTTTCTCTATTGGAATCAATTTTATTCAGTAAATCTGGCATCCAAACTTCAGGAAGCACAGGGCCTGGGAAATGGTTCTGGATCCAAGGATCTTAGCCCAGGAGTTAAACCATGAGTAGACAAAAGTAATTTGTTAGTATAAAGTTTTACCACTTTTGAAATGCTACAGAACTCTCTTCCAAAGTAAAGTGCCTTTTTTTTTGTTTTCCCACAGTTCCTAGAAGTATTCAGTGAATGTCAAAATAGGAAATTAATCACTGCTCTATTAGAGGAAACTTTGTTGAATCTATATTAGAAAAGACATTAAATACTCTGGCTATGTACAAAAAAAGTTTAAATACTGTAATCCCGCCCTCACCCTGAGTGTTCTGTGATCACCTTTTTTCAAACTTCTTCCTGTCCACTGTAAGTCAATAAATTATAGTTCTAGAAACTCTGCAAAATTTATCTTGGCTTTCTTTCCAGTGATGTCCTTATGTTGGATTGCATATTTATACACTGCTTTAAAAATTTGGTTAAATGTTACCAACTTAATCCTGGTTTTAAAAAAATTGTAATGAATGCCTAGGTGGATTTTGCAGTATTACTAAGTCATGTCAACATCTATCACAGTATGTATATTGTGCGAGAAGGTGACAAATTAAAAAATCATCAATGACATCACATTGTATATTGAATAATTATGGTTAAAATGTTTTGGTAGATTTTATTCACATAAAATTTTTAAAATCATAACAAAGTCACAACTATGAATTCAAACAATATGGTCAAAATATATTTAACTTAAGGCACTACACACAAATTTCTTTAAAGCACACTCATGTCATTTATTTACATAGTATTTTAGGAATTTACAATAAATACACATTTCCCATCTCATCTTTGTCCTTCATTTGTAGCTTTATATACTCACAATGAAGTAAAAACCTCCAAATAAAAGGTATTAAATGCAATTATCCTTAAAGCTTACCAGATACGGGCAAGAGAAGGAAATACCCAAGAACAAGGCAAAGGTTTTTTTAATCCTTTAATGTTCCAAGTATCTTTCAATTCATATACCAAGCTTAATGGAACAATAACACAAAACCAGTGGTACAGAGGACTGAAGTAATTTTTATTCTATTGCTGTTTACCAGAAGAACTTGCACATTAATAATAGCAGCAGAACTGTCCCTACATTTACATAAGTAAATGTACTTATTCTGAATTCACTCACTGAATTAACAAACTTACTAAAAAGTTTTCCTATTACCTTTGAGTATTGTCATAAACAGTTAAATCCTTCCTGGAGCCAAATACTTTCTACCACCCAGAAAACACAGAAGCATATTAGTCAATTATTTAACAAAATACACACCAAGTGAAAAAGGCTGGCTTTACTGAAATATTTTCTCAGTGTACTAGAGGAGTCATTGGCTTTAAGTGATCATTTTTAAAGATACAACTGAATTAACATAAGTTCAATATAATAATATATAAACATCTCTTTGATTAAATACTCTTCTTGTCCCATCAACATATACATAAAACATTTACAATTTTTTTTTTTTTTTGCGGTACGCGGGCCTCTCACTGTTGTGGCCTCTCCCGTTGCGGAGCACAGGCTCCAGACGCGCAGGCTCAAGTGGCCATGGCTCACGGGCCCAGCCGCTCCGCGGCATGTGGGATCTTCCTGGACCGGGGCACGAACCCATGTCCCCTGCATCGGCAGGCGGACTCTCAACCACTGCGCCACCAGGGAAGCCCAAACATTTACAATTTTAATTCAAGTTAGTATTTTGAGAATGAAATAAAGAACAAGACAAATAGGTCTTTTGTTCAAACGGCTGAGACACTGATGGGGCATCCCTTCCTATTCCATCCTCCGTAAAATCCACTCACAGGATGGATGCTATGGACCGATTTCTGAAACTCATAACTGCCAATCAAGCCAGTACAACCACTAAAGCTCACACCACTGCAAAGACCAAGCTCTCCTCAATTAGTATTTTAGACATTTCAAAAAAATGCTCACTGCTTTAAATGTGACTGTTCTCCTGTCTTTTTTTTTTTAATGGAAATGGAAGTAGAAAGAAATTATTCTATTATTTTGTTCAGATCAACTATTAACCTTTAGGATAACTTTTATGTGAGGCAAAAACATCAGAAATAAAATCTGTCAAAAAGCAAAATGAGTCCTGGTGGTTTTATTTGTTTATTATGCTGTTCTTAATACAGCCACCTACGACTGCATGCATGGACTATTCATGCAGGGTGTAGAAATGCTTCTCAAGAACCCCAAGTACAATAGGCACCAAATGCCAGGATCAGGAGATCAGCAATGACCACAGGATGAATTATATGTTTGATGACTGGCACCACTGTTCTTGACCACCACAGATAATCAACATTTAAGTGGGCTGCATATTTACTGCAGGTTATCTTTGTATCTGTAAAACAGTTCCCTAGTTTATTTTATATTGTCAAAACTTTAAAGATCGCACTAGTAATATTAAGTGCTTGCCTCAGCTGTTGATGAATGGTTCTTGAACCCAATTTTTCCTCTAACAGATGGAATCTCGTCTGCCACAATTCAGTTTCTTCCTACTAATTATGATTGTTAGAATGTACCACTTAGCAAAGCTAGGATAACAGTTATTCACAACAAATCCTTCACTCTGAACAAGTATGTTTTAAAAAATATGAGCAGAGTGATTATTTCTATGAACCAAATATGGGAGAAAAACGCAGAGGCAGCATTCAGGCTACTGAAGGTTAACAGAGTCCTGAGAGTTTCTTCAGCCACTTAACATATGATTCATGTAAAAGATCAAAAGATACTAAATTCCATTTTAAATTTAGCTACCCTATAGCCTAAAAAGTAAGGCATAAAATTCCCAAAGGTAAATAGAAAAATCTCTTTTCCTCATTCTGACCCAATCAAAACCAGATTTGTAGTCAGGTCATACATTTCTCGGCAGCGCCTGGAGACCTCTGGTTACAAAAAACAACATGAGAAAGTTAAAAATGGTAACAAAAATTAACGAATTTTTAAAAATTATGATTTTACCCTGTGAGTTAGAAGAAAGTACACGAAAGTGAAGTGCAATTATAACCTTTCCTGAGAGCTGGGTTCTATGGGGATATGGGAGGCTGCTCCCAGGCCATTCACCTCCCACCACCTGCTATAAGTCACACAAAGTCTGTACACACATACATGCAACACACTGGCACATACATACACACAATTAAATAACTTACACAAAGGCATTGACTACAAAGTGAGAAAAGCACTTTTCCCTATTTTCTTAATTTCTTCTTAGCAATACTCTTCAAAAGATTTAACTTTTGAGGCTTCAATAGCTTAAGGGTCTTAACAAAGACACACTGGTGAAGAAGACTTAGGCTTTGTATCACAGGGTCTTTGCTTGTTTTCTATAATAGTTTTTCTTAAAATAATTTCTTCATAATGCTAGATCTTTTCTGCCTGCTTGATCCATTTTAACTAACCATCACAGAGAATTTCCTACCTCAAGGGTTTACTTGGGATACAAACTCTATTAAAGGCACATATAAAAATATAAGAAAGTTTTCCTTCCTGATACACAAAATCCACACATTTTATAAAGATTTCTGTTGTATAATTTACAAATGTAAAAATTTATTCAAAAAGCATACCCACTAAATTTTTGCATATTTTCATCTAAAGATGTGTCTAATCTTCATTGCAAAAAAAAAAAAAAGGCAAAGGCAGTATTTTTCTTAAAAAAAAAACCTTTCTAGTTAGGGAAACAGTTGGTGTTAACTAATGATTTACTAGCAATTTTTTCTATGGTCAGAGTTTTTTATATTAGCTAATGCTGCAAAACAAAACACAAGGAAAAACAAAATAATTGTAGCATGCTTGGCCTAAGATCTTTGTCTTTCAAAGTATACTTTTTCATAGTTGTAACACCATTCCTTGGGTGTGTCCTAATTACAGCCACTTTGTATAAACCCCAGCACATGTCACCCAATTAAAGGATCATCATCATCATCTTGTAGCTGAAGTCGGGAAAATGGCCGGGGTCCAGAGAGTCTATTCTGCATGATTATGATGAGGCAGGTCAGAGTGGTTAAGACCAAGAGCGCACCGATAACAATCCCTATGGCTTCTGGGAGATTAATGCACCACTGGTCCACTAACAAACACTTAGTATGACCAAAGGTTCCATTATTGGGATGTGGCTTTAATCCCAGGATGTGGCACATCATTGGATAAATATCCACAATGTTAATGGTGCTGTGCTGGTAGCCTTTGTGAAATGCAGGACCGTGGGCAGCTAGAAACGGATTCATACTAGGCAAAGAATTATCATAACCATGGTCACCTACTGGAAAAGAACAAGATAATGTTAGTAAATAGAGCAGCTTTTCTACTACAAAATAACTTGCTTCTAGTGTAAATACACTGGATTCTTGCCAGTGTAATTCCCATTAAAATTCTGCTTAGTTGGGCCAAACAGGTGCCAGAAGTAAAATTTTCTGTTTTCTTCAAGTCAGCCATGTCATCTATTTCACACACACACGACCCCCACCTTTTCTCGATCGGTCATGACCTCAGGCTTTAAAACTCTCTCTCAGCCTGATGTGCTTCTCTCTCAGTCCCAGCCCCACGTATTTCACCTGCCAGTGTCCAGCACTGTTTGCACAAGCCCACTGCAAACAGCACCAGTGGTAAAAAGAGTGGTCGGCCTGAGGGTCCTGAGTAACTGGGGAAAGCAGAAGTGAGTAAAACCAGTGAGTGGCAAGGAAGTGAGCCTGCAGCCTGACCTATGTCAGCTGCTCCTGGACAAGGCACAGGATGTGGAATACACCACTGGTCTACTGACAGCTAATGGACACCTCAACATCTGGAGGGCCAGGGGATTCTTGCCTTGAATGTGAAGTCTAACCTGGTGACTCCAACTTGTAACTCTAGTCAAAGTCTAACTCAAAGAAAAACCTGACGGCCCCTAATATCATTCCAATACCAGATTCTCAAGTTTTCACTTTATTTTTTTAAATATTGCCTTTTAATGCAGACCAGTTACATTTAATAAGCTCCTACTTCCATACGAAGGGCAGGTGACTAAGTGATGAGTGTATCAGTGTTACATATTCTTTAATCGTATGTTTGAAATATTTCATAATAAAAACAACCCACGTGACCAATAAAAAGCATAATATAACATCATATATAGGTATTCTGATTTCAGTAATATAAATGAATATGATTATAATGTGAATAATATAAACCATACGATTTAATAATAAAAATATGCATTTGTATGTAACAGAGAAAAAGATTAGAAGGAGGAAAACACCCACAATTAACAACTGACTGTACTTCTGTATTGAAGGATTATGGATAGTTTTTGTTCTCCTTTCTGAACTTTTCTGTATTTTCCAAGTTTTCAATAATTAGTATACAATGTAAGTATCAATAATACATAAACTCTAATGGCCCTCAGTCTTATCCTTGCCTGATGCGTCTGAACTGCTATAGATCAGGGATCTGCAGACGACAGCACCTGGCCAAATTTAGCCCTCCGCCTGTTTCTGTAAAGGAAGCTTCATTGGAACACCCCATGACAGTTTGTTTATGTATTGCCTGTGGCTGCTTTCCCACTATAAAGGTAGGATTGAGTAGTTGAGACAGACCAGCTGTCCCACAAAGCCTAAAATATTTACTATTTGGCTTTTTACAGAAAACTTTTCTGACCCCTGCTATGGTTTACAAAATCAGATTTTTGAAAAATGTACTTGAATTGAATTTACCGTATGGGTAAAAAGCTGTAATTCTCCCCTATACATTTCTTCAGTTTGAGGAGAGATTTTGATCCATCTGTTTTGTTTACTTGGTCGATTTTTGTTTGCATACTTTCTGGTTCTTGCCCAGTGTTCTAACTAGCTGTAGCACTCAGGTAAACAATTTCATCACTGGGGAAAGACTTAAGGTTACTTGGACAAATTTTTTTTTTTAACACAAAAAAAGAATTTGAACTAGCTAATCTCTCCCCTTTTACTTTGTTTCTTGACTTCTCTCTCTTTTATTTTCTTTGTTTCTTTACTACTCTCTTATTTTTTACAAATCAAGAGAACCAGCCTTGAAAGTTACTGACAGTAACTGAAGTTTTTGTAAAAAAGTAAAACTACTCCTTCACCCTTAAGATCACCCAACCTTCTAATCTAAGGATGAAACTGTGGTTTCTAAAAATTGCTCTCAGATGAAAACCTGAGAATCACCTAGTTGAAAATCAAACTAATTATATACTGTGTGAACATCTCTAAATCAAAGTATCCTGTTAATGGAACAATGTCACAACATGTGATTTATCCCTAGGATACAAAAGAAAAATTCTAAATAAATACTTACATTTTGGTGATGATTTATTTAGCACAATTGTCCAGCCTTCATCAGCAACCAAAATAATAGGTTGAATTCGATCGTTATGTTGGTAATGAAACCTGGCAGGAATGTCTTCTTTGAGATAAACATTCATGTGAGGGTCACAGATTTTCAGTTTGTTATAAACCTTTGTTCTGTCTGGAAGAAAAGGAAACAGCAAAGGGAAAAAGTCATGCTGACTGATAAGGAAAAAATATTTCTAACTAGAATAACTGGAAATAAGTCCTGAACAATGTTATCTATTAAAGCCCTTTAGTCATTAAAAAAAACGGAGCAATAATAATGATGTAACAGTGTTGGGGACACACATACACACACACACACCCCTTTCCAAGCATTCACATATCTCTCTTTTCATTTTGTGATTATCCCTGGTGGACTTTTATACAAAGAGGACAAATTTCACATTTAGCTTCCTAAGTAAATATAAACTAATTACATATTACTGCTAATTACTAATTCTAAGATCAGTAGATGAAGGGTATATCTCACACAAAAGTCCAAGATGTTTTTTAAGGATAAAAATTTCCTTTTTCCATTAGTGTAAATAAGTAAGAAATATATCAACAAGGACCTACTGTATAGTACAGGGAACTATATTCAATATCTTATAATAACCTATAATGGAAAAGAATCTGAAAAAGAATATATATATATATATGTAAAACTGCATTTCCTTGCTGTACACCAGAAACCTTATAAATCAACTATACTTCAATAAAAAAATAAAAATTTAAAAAAAGAAATATATCAAAAAGCAAGGAGGGACTTCCCTGGTGGCGCAGTGGTTGGGAATCTGCCTGCCAATGCAGGGGACACGGGTTTGGAGCCCTGGTCTGGGAAGATCTCACGTGCCGCAGGGCAACTAAGCCTGTGCGCCACAACTACTGAGCCTGCGCTCTAGAGCCCGCGAGCCACTACTACTGAGCCTGCATGCCACAACTACTGAGCCCATGTGCCAAGAGCCCATGCTCCACAACAAGAGAAGCCACCACAATGAGAAGCCTGCACGCTGCAACGAAGAGTAGCCCCCACTCGCCGCAACTAGAGAAAGCCTGCGCGCAACAACGAAGACCCAATGCAGCCAAAAATAAATTAATTAATTAAGAAAAAAAAGCGAAGAAATAATCCCTTTGAACCTAAACCTTAAGCTAATTGCCTAAAAACTTATACATCAGGGGAAAAACATAATCCCACTCTGAGTGAGTATAGGAGTGTATGGCTGTGAACTACAAAAAGTCTGAGCTTCATTCTTTTACAAAACCCTTCCTCCTCAATCAACTGCCCCATTCAAATATTCCTTGGCTAAAAGTTTACTTACTTATTTTGGGAAGTATTGCAGCAACTGGGGTCAAGTCTATAAGAGTGTAGTCTGAGGGGTCGATGCAGAGATCCAAGTTTATCAGCTTGTCCTTAGAACACTGGGTCATCCCATGATCACTTGTAATGATCACATTAAGGTCTTCCCAGAGTCCTAACACCTTGAGTTTGTGAACTAGCTCACCGATATGGTCATCTATTTCTTTCAACACTCGGCGCATGTTTTCTTTATCTTCAGGGCCATATTTGTGGCCACTTGCGTCTGGCTCTTCCCAATAGAGTGCTGCAAAGGTGACAGGTGGGTTCGAATTGCTCAGCCACGTGGAGACATTACTGAGTCTCTCCTCAAATGACACTGAGGGGCTGTAATTCATGAAATAGGAAGGTGTGGTATTGTGAATGGGCACGTCGGTACCAGGCCACATAGCAGCAGCACTTGATCTGTTTTCCTGAAGCTGATTGGTCACCCAAATAGGGACTGCCTCATTCCACCAAAAAGGATCCTTGTCATTAATGTCAGAAAAATGTTTCTTTGTGATGACATCATACATGGAATTAGCCACAATGCCATGGCTTTCTTCATACAGGCCTGTCACAATGCTGTAGTGGTTTGGAAATGTTTTTGTGATAAAGACATTTTTAACCTGCTCTACCAAGACACCTTCTTTGATAAAATTCTGGAGATGAGGAAATTCATAGTTGTGTAGATAGTCAGCTCTGAAGCCATCAAAGGATACCAGTAGTAACTTGGGTGGCAAAGTACAGGAAGAGTTCACTCTACAACCAGTTATAAGTCCAGAAAACAAAAATATCAGCAATAACTTCATAGTGAACATGCTGAAGGAGGGCAGTCAGGGTTCCTAAAATATAAAAACACAATTCATAAGCAGTAATGCTATTTGAGTTGGATTAGGTTTCAAAAGTTTAGTCATCAGGAGAAGAAAACCAACATTTATAAACTTTTTATACACCAGCTTTACCTACATCAACTTGAAAATTAAATAACGTCACTTACTGAAAGATAACCGAATAAAGTGGGAAAAAATAAAAATTGCCTTTACTTGTCCAGTTATATGTCCTGCCCCAGTTTTCATGCTCTGAAGGGGATATGGGCCATTCTTGTGCTCCATACAAACGGGTTGCCTTGTTTGTTTGCAGCAGCAAAAGTTATTCTAAAGGTTTAATAAGAACAAACGAAGAAACAAAAACAATCCTTTTGCACAAAACAGAAATAACGCCAAGCTTTCAGAGGCTCCAGAGAGGGCGATTATTTTCCTAGTTTAATGACTGGTACCCTATAGTTCCTTTTAATCCACAGAAATAGGGGGTGGAAACTCTACCACACTGGCTCATCATCAGTTCCTGTTGAAAAATACTGGCATGAAAAAGGGGAGTAAGTAATAAATATTACTTGAGAAAAAGGTCCCACCTCAATCTGAACCTGCCCAATATTCACAGGAGGCTGACAAACAGACAAAGCCTACAGGAACTTGGATGCCACGGTAATTTCTGAAGAAATGCAACAGCTGTTGAAATGCATTTCATCACCAATTCCCTTTTAAACTTCCTTTTTACTGTCAAAGACATACAGTTGGCCCTCCATATCCACGGGTTTTACATCCATGGATTCAACCAACCGTGGATGGAAAATCCAGAGGGCTGACCGTATTCATGTACTATGCCATTTTATATAAGAGACTTTAGCATCTGCAGATTTTGGTATCTGCTGGGGCTCCTGGAACCAATCTCCCTACAGATAATGAGGGACCACTGTAACTCTCCTGCCTAACACCCTAGGCTCAGAGCGCTCCCTGATTTTTTGGTTCTTTTTTAACAATCTACTGATTACAAAAAAACAGATTTCCCCAAACAAATCTCACTGCCTTCAGGCTCTATCTTCTTTGGTTCCTAAGAAAATAGGATATGTAATTTAGGTAGAGTGAGTCTCTACTGCTGCCATACTCCTTTTTTTTAATTATTTTTTAATTTTTTTGCCACGCCAAGAGGCCTGTGGGATCTTAGTTCCCTGACCTGGGATTGAACCTGTGCCCTCTGCATTGGAAGTGCAGAGTCTTAACCACTGGACCGCCAGGTAAGTCCCCTGCCACACTTCTTCAAGTCCCCAGTGCCTCCTGTCCAGAGCCCTTCCATCTCTTAACTGACCTTCCTACCTCGATCACCTTCCCCTTATTCACCCAACATCCGCTCCCAACTTAACCTTCCCAGGAATAGCCCTGTCCATGATACTTCCTTAATAAAATCAGTATTCAAAGTCCCCCAGCCTATACAGAAACACCTCTGCCTGGCATTCAAGTCCCTCCATTACCTAGGCACAACTCATGTGCAAATTACATGAAACAGTTACAGAAATCATGGTCAACCTTAATTCCCTTTTACCACACACTGCTGTCATAGTCTGTCTAAGATGTATTACAGAGACAATAATCGTTTATCTAGGTGACCTATAGGTGACCTATAACAGCTCTTCAGTAATAATTTGTGTTTCCAAACCTCTTAAAGTTGCTTTCTACACATGAGTTCTTTGCCCAAATACTCTCTTAGGTCAATAAAAAAAAATCATTCAATAAATAATATAACTAAAGTCTATAACACCAAAATTTATGTATGTGCCATTTTTCAGAGGACAAGGGCTTTATACTTTTCAAACATAAAATACTCAAAATAGGGGCATAAATAATCCAAACAACGAATCTGGCTGTCATCTTGGAAGAACAAAGACGAGCTTGAGTGAACTCTGTTCCACAACACCACAATTTCTTATAATGCTGTGCTTGAGACCCATACATCATAAAGTATTGTTTTTAAAACTAAGCCCTTTGAGGAATCATGTCACAGTATGTCAAAACTTTTCCAACGGAGTTCCTCTAAGAGCAGAGGGGTGCCGAGACAACTGTATATCCACATGCAAAAGAATTAATTTGGACCCCTCAGCTCATACCATGTACAAAAATAAACTCAAAATGACCAAGATTAAGAGCTAAAACTATGAAACCCTTAGCAGAAAATATAGGAATAAGTCTTCATGACCTTGAGTTAGGCAAAGCCTTCTCAGATACAGCATCAAAAGCACAAGTGATGAAAATCATAAATAAATAAATTGGACTTCACCAAAATTGAAAGCTTTTACATTTCAAAGGATATAACGGAGAGAAAAGAAAACCCACAGAATGGGAGACAATATTTGCAAATCATATATCTGATAAAGGATTTATATCTAGAATATATAAAGAAGTGTAACAACTCAATACTAAAAGTTAAATAATCCAATTAAAAAATGAGCAAAGGATCTGAAAAGATAATTCTCCAGCTATAGAGATAGCAAATAAGCACATGAAAATATGTTCAACATCATTAGTCATCAGGGAAATGCAAATCAAAACCACAATGAGATACCCCTTCACACCCACTAGGATGGATATAATAAAAAAGATAATAACAAGTGTTGGCAAGGATGTAGAGAAACTAGAACTTTTATACACTGCTGTTGAGAATGAAAATGGTGCAGGCACTTGGAAAACATTCTGGTAGTTCTTCAAAAGTTTAAACAGAGCTACCGTACGACCCAGAAAATCTACTAGTAGGCATATGCCTCAGAGAAATTAAAACACAAGTCAACAATAAAACTTGTACACAAATGATCACAGCGGCATTATCTCTAAGGGCCATGAAGTGGAAACATCTCAAATGTCCGTAAGTGATAAATGGATAAGATGTGGTATATCCACACAATGGAATATTATTTGGCAATAAAAAGGAATGAAGTGCAAATATATGTTATAACTTGGATAAACCTCTGAAACATTGTGCTAAGTAAAAAAAGGCAGTCACAAAAGATCACTTATTGTATGATTCTATTTAGATGAAATGCCTAGATAGGCAAATCTATAGAGATGGAAAGTATATTAGATTTGTCTGGAGCAAGGGGTTGAGGAGAAATGAGGAGTAAATGCTAATGGGTATGAGGTTTCTTTTTGGGGTGATGAAAATGTTCTCAAATTGACAATTGCACAATTGCACAATTGGTAAAACTGTACACTTTAAATGAGTAAACTAGACAGTATGTGAATTTTACCTTAATAAAACCATTATATTAAAAAAAAGAGTAGAGAGAAATGAAATTGTAATCTTAAAAGCATCTGGATTGTCCTGCCACAAAACAGGAAACATCTGATGTTTCATCTTACCTCAAAAATTATGTGAAATGTGTACTCTATACCACAGACCTGAGTTTTTTAACATGAATGTGTTTTACCCCATTTCCCAAGTGCAAAACAATAAAACAAAAACCTGTGTCTGCCCCTCTCTCACACAAAATACATACAAATCAAAATCTTTCTTCCCCAAATCTTGAGTGAATAGGAGGGTCAAGGCACATGTGCTGTTTACCCTGGGGTTCACTAACCCCTTAGCACACTGCTGGATTCTTGTCCCCAGACTTAGAAGCACAGACAAAGTGGAAAGATTAGAGGCTCTGAAATCAGAAGGATCCCAGAACTTGAGCTCACATTTAGTAGACGGGCGACTGTGGGCAGAACTACCAGCTTCAGTTTCTGTGTTTGTAAAATGCGGATACATAAAGTGTCAAACAATAGGCTCTCAAATTTAGTCTCTTTTTTATCCACAGTTACAAAGCTGTTATGTTAGGGAAAAAGTCTGTACTGTGACAGGCGGAATGATACTATTGTGAAACTATAAAGTAGACAGAAATAATTTAGGCTAACCTCTTCTTTTTACACAGGATGAAGATGAAGTCCCTGGATTGGCCAAACTCAGGAAGCAATTCGTAGCCTTACTGTCTGTACTCTTACTAATTTCAGGTCCTTAACAAGTTTATAAGTCTAGTAACAGCGAGTTTACAAGTCTAGTTTTAATCTCCAGACTATGAATGGAACTTTTCCTGCTTTCATTAATGGTGCCTGTATCTATGTCTACTGCATTCTGTTTCATCCCAACAGGAGTGTTAAGCTATAAACAAAACACCAGTGAGAAGTTCTCAAGTATTTCCAAGGAATAAAAAAATCACTAACTGCTACATTACAAAGCACTGGGAGAAATTCTGTAATTTTTCAAACCAAAAAGATATCAAAGGGAAGGAAAAAAAGCAGAGTCACCGGAACTACACCCAGATAATCCCAACAGAAGTTGTGTGTAGTTTTCTTCAATTCAGGGGCCAAAACACACTCTACCTCATCTGGGATGACTTTCTTACTTGGATGAAATGTATCTCGGGCAATTCTCACTGGCATTCTTAGCTGAAATTGGGGGAGTGTGACAGTTAAAAGATATGGTGAAAGCTATTTGCCACCATTAGCATGCCATCTGCTCTGTAATACAAAAGCCTTATTCTAAACACTTCACAAATACTATTTATAATGAAACTCTTATACAGTTTTAAAATAAATAAAAATAAAATAGCATTGTCTATGCACATAGATAACATTGGTGGTTTTCCCTAGATTATTATTATTAATTTTCTTGATATTCTAAAGAAAAACTAAAACTACTCTCTGAAAGACTCTATTTCTTAACAACTCTAGGATTCTAAAGTATTCTTCAATTGTCCAGCACATACAAACTTTTCCAGCATCTTCAAAACAGCTACACTTAATCTTACTTTCTACATATATTATTTCTTTCTACAAAATAACTCCTTGTGTACTTCTTCTGTGTTCATCAAATTTCTCCCAAATTATATTTTGTAGCTGATTTAAAAGCAAGGAGGAGATATTTATATTTTATATATTTTAGTTATAAAATATCTCCTCCCTGCTTTTAAATTCGTTTAATTTCCTTAAAATAGCTTGGAACAACCTCTGGAAAAAAAGGAAGAAAGAAAAGAAAACCGGAATATTAAAAGGAGCAGTTGACTTTCTATAGTACTGGCAAGGTTTCCGGCTTGGGTCCACCAGATGGCCTGGTGGTTAAAGAAGAAACCCTAGTGGAGTCAAGGCTGGTATAAACCTGAATCTGCTCGTGGTCACTAGCTGTGCTTCACGTCTCTAAGCAGGACTTTCCCCATCTGTATAATGGGACGACGCTGTGATCTCACAGGGTTGCAGTGCCCAGAAAAGGAAGCGTTATTTGTAAAATGCTTAACACAGTGTCCGGCCGATAAAAAGCAATTCAGTGTTACCTTTCTTGTTAGGTTTTCTAGGAAATTCGTTTTTAAATTTGGTGTGTCACTCCCATCAACTCTAACCGAATACTCAGGCGGAGGCAGGTCGATCGATACCTTGTATAATCAAACGCCCGCCCCCTCGGCCTCCACCTCTGTCCCGCCACCGCCCCCCGCCTCCACCCCACACCCCACCGTCCACCCAGGCCGCGCCTACCTGCTCAGTTTCCTATCCTCTTCCCACCCCGCCCTCCGCCGCCCCCAGCCAGGTACCTCCCGGCCGCTCCGGGGTCCCTAGCGGCTGTCCGCTAGGGGGATGTGTGTGTGTGTGTGTGTATCAAGGGTAGGGGATCTCACCACCTCTATTTTCAAAGCCCCTAGTGGACGGGGGAGGGGGTGGCATTTCCCTCCGGAACGCCGGGCGCGCTAGGCTGACACTCACCCGCTACCGCCGCTTCCCTGCAGCACGCGGAACCCGGCGCGCGCGGAACCCGGCGCTCCTGGGTCTTGGGAGCGACGGAGACCTGAAGTCGCAGGAGCCAGACCAAGCTCTTCCTGAGGCGCCTGCGCACTAGCGGGCGCCCCCTCTCTTAACAGCCCCTTCCTCCCTGAGATTCGCGCTACCCGAGGCGCTCCGAGGGTGCTCGGCTGCCCCGCGCGCGACTGCGGAACAGTTTTACAGCTCTCGGGGACTCAGCGGGCAACGGAGTGTGAGACATGTCCTCCGATTGGACACCTCAGCCGCGGTCGATGTAACTCCCTTTCCGATTGGTTGGATTCAGGTACAACCTGGAGACAGAGGCCTTGTGGGGGTCGAATTGGATCTAGTAGGAGAGGTTAGTTCCACTCTCCTGCCACGCCCCATTTTCTAGCGTCCCAGGGCTGGGTGCCCTTCAGGGGACCTGAAACACAGCGAGTCCCTGAAAGGGCACCTGGCTATTGCCAGCCTCAGGCTTACTGCCATTCTCCGTTCGCCCCTAGTTAACATGCACCTGGCGGTAAGGTGTCTGCAGGAAAAACGACTTTGGCAGCCCCAGGGCCCAGCACGAGTCTAGAGCAGCTTTAGCCAGTTCCGATTAGTTGGGAAAAATACAGTGTGGCTCTACCAAAGCAGTATGTGTCCGTGTTGCTGGAGAAGTGATCACCGTATTACACGCGAATTGAGTACTAGGCAGTTTATGAGTAAGGTTGCAAGAAATACAGAAACACGGTCCTTGCAGTAGGGAACTAGGAATGGCTACCAGCTGAGAAATGGGCGTTTCTTTTTAACACATATGTGTGGGTCTGGACCTTTAGTGTATAGCCATTACCAAGACCCCAGAGTCTGGAAGCAGCTGCAGAGACAATTTGGGGCTGGATATTTTCTGTTGCTTATTAGTTTGTACCTTCAGAAGTTAATTCCAGTTTCAAAGCTCAAGGCTGGCCTGTACACTGGTGAATTGGGGCATCTTAGATCCGTCCGTGGGCTGCCAGAGCTGAAAGGAGTGGCCGAGGCCACGTTGTCCAGTCCCTACGATCTGCCAGACCTGAGTTTGAATCCTCACTCAGCAGCTGAGCAATCTTGGGCCAGTATCTCCACCTGTTTGAGCCTCCATGTCCTCATCTGCAAAACAGGCCCTCTTAACAGTACTAGCCTCTTCGGGTGATTATAAAAAAAAAATGAGGTAAAACAGTAAAGTACTCAGCACACGTGCTGTCAGTGATTGTTATTGCTATGACCAGGAAAATGTTCCTCAGCGTGAACAATGGTCAGGGGAAAGCTGAGCTCTGGGGGAAATTACTTGACATACAACTGAGTTAAATTTAAACGTCCTGGCGTTTGGGGCGTAAGATTATGCATGTCCTGTTTGTTCATTCACTGGGTGCATGACTGCATAAAGAGTAGACAGAAACTGGCTGCCGTATACGTCAGGTGGTGATGGAGACAGCTGCTGTATGGGCATCAGGAGAGAAGGGCTCCCTTCATTCACTGTCCCTGCCCCTGCGCATGTGACTGGCTCAGATCAGGGAGTCCTGTGCAGCCTGGTCTCCTCTGTAAGATAACGTGGTCAAGAACAGAGGGACAGAATGATTCATAAGGATCTCTTTGTCCCAAGCATCTGTTATCCTACAAATATTTACTACCACAAATGAAAAGCTATTTCAGATGCTTGAAAAATAAGGATATTTCTCATCTCACAAAACAGGAAGTCCAGAGGTAGGGCAGGCTTCAGAACTGGTTGAATTAGCAGCTCAACAATGTCACCGTGTCCTGAGTTCTTTCTAACTCCTCACGGAGCTATTAACAGAATTGGCTTCTGGTTCCTCTAGTGGTAAAGGTAACAACAGCAGGTATCATGATTCATTTTTCACTTCCTCTGGGCAATGGACATGACTTCTCGGTTTTTTTATTTTTTGTGTTTGGCTCCAGCAACTATCTCCTTCAATCACTCTACAATTGTGTCATAGGCCCAAACCTAAGCCAGCATATGAAATTCAGCAGACCAATTCAGTCTGCACTTCGAGCTGAGTTCTCTTTCCCAAACTGCACTTCTTCTGTCAATGGAAGTGAGGTGTAGTGGGTGCTGGGAAGGCCACCAGAGAGTCCACTATAGGGTCATTGGAGGCATTTATTGATAATAAAAGAAAACATAACAGTATCAAATTCTCCATTTCCAATGTGATTTTCTTGATATATTGCTTTATATAGATAGACAAAATAATAACATTCATTTACAATTTTCTTTCAGCTCAGCTTTTGAAAAAGGAATTTCATATAAATCTTAGAAATAGGGATGAAATTTAAACCCATTTTTGTGTTGGAGATTGAAATGAACTAGGAGCTATAGTCTAAATCCATCATGTACAAATGAATGTGGTGCCCCAGAGAGAACCGACTTGGCTAAATTCACACAAACTAATTACAACTAGATTCTTTGCCTCCATGGCCAATGTCAAGTTTGGAAGCAGCATGTTAGAGGGAGTATCTTTTTCCCCCCATTAAGTAGACTCAAGACTTAGCATTTATTCATTAGTGTAAAATATTTAAAATGTTTTATCCTGTTTTCAAAAGCAACGACATAGCTCTTCATGCAGTTATTTTTCTTTTAAACTCCTTATTGGGATGCATCACTCATTGCTGGCAGGAATGGGTCAGAAGCTAGAAATTACAGGAAAAAAGTTTCACAAGAAAAGTCACACCCTGCCCCAAGAAAAACAGTTCCTGTACACTGCTCAGTCTGGTTTAACAACAAAACTGAAACTAGTGAATCAAATTTCAAATCACAAGGAATGTATTTTAAGTTTCACTTTTTAATATATATTAGATGTTAATGTAAAGAAAATATAATAGAGGTTTTCTCTTAAATATGATGGGGAAAGGACCTTAGGAATCATAGTACTTTAATAATTTTGAAAGTTTAACACAAACTCTGCACCCACCCCATTGTCAGCAAGATTGCATTTGAATAATCTCAATCAAATAAGACTATAAACTATTTTAAATGCCTATGTTAAAAGTGATCCTGTATTATCCATCATGAACTACTTAGTGTTAGACATTCTTCCCTCTACAGGAATTTTTTCAAGTATTTAATAAAGTTGTGCAAGAAATAGGAGAAATTCTTTTGAGCCCCTCCTATGTGGAAGGCAGTGTGCTAAATTTTAGGAAAGATGCAAAAATAAGTAAGAGTCAATCCCTGTCCTCAAGGTACCTCTAATCCAGAAAGGCACATGGAGAAGATATTACTTGGTTACTTGGCCTTCCCAGAATCCATTTCCCCTTCTGGGGGTTCCTCCAGAAAACCATCCCACCTTCACTCCTAGTCGTGAGAGTCTTATGGGGCTCTTCTCCGGCATGGACTTCTTTAGGGCAAATTTTGACCTAAATTGAGGGGTTCCCTGGGGCATGGGACTTCTAGTGCCGAAACCAGAAAAGTCCCAGGCAAACTGCGATGAGCTGGTTACACTTACTCTGACCCAAGCCTGGCCTATCAGAGCGAATTCTGCTTCCTTGACCAGAGGAATTAGTTCCGTGGTGGGTGGTGGGGACACGCCCCAGGCCAGACTAAAAAGATTCAATCCTGAAACGTTTGTTGAAACCATTGAGAGTCAGTCTTTCAGCAGGAGCAGCTAAATAAGTAGAATACAGGCATCCCTCGTTTTACTGCTCTTCACAGATACTGCGTTTTTTAACACGTTGAAGGTCTGTGGCAACCCTGCATCGAGCAACTCTTATCAGCACCATTTTCCCAACAGCATTTGCTCACTTCGTGTCTCTGTGTCACATTTCGGTAACTCTTACAGTATTTCAAACTTTTAAATCATGATTATACTGGTTATGGTGATCTGTGATCAGTGACCTTTGATGCTACTCTTGTCATCGTTTGGGGGCACAAACTGCTGCCCTGTCCGACAGCACATTCAATCAACAAAAGCTGTGTGTGTTCTGACCGCTCTACCACCCAGCTGTTCCCCCATCTCTCTTCCTCTCCTCGCGCCTCCATATTCCCTGAGACACAACAATATTGAAATTAGGCTGATTGATAACCCCACAGTGGCCTCTGAGTGTTCAAATGAAAGGAGGATTGCCATGTCCCTCACTTTAAATCAGAAGCTAGAAATGATTAGTCTCAGTGAGGAAGGCACGCTGAAAACCAAGGTGGGCTGAAAGGTAGGCCTCTCGTGCCAAACCGCCAAGGTGTGAAAGCAAAGGGAAAGTTCTTAAAGGAAATTAAAAGTGCTGCTCCAGTGAACACATGAACGATAAGAAAGTGAAGTAGCCTTAACGCTGATACGAAAAAAGTGTTAGCGGTCTGGATAGAAGATTAAACCAGCCACAGCATTCCCTTAAACCAAAGCCTGATCCAGAGCAAGGCCCTAACTCTGTTCAATTCTATGAAAGCTAAGAGAGATAAGGAAGCTGCAGAAGAAATGTTTGAAGCTAGCAGGGCTGGTTCATGAGGTTTAAAGAAAGAATCTTTTTCCATAACATAAAAGTGCAAGGTGAAGCAGCAAGTAGTGATGTAGAAGCTGCCGCAAGTTATCCAGAAGATCCAGCTAAGGTAATTAACGAAGGCGGTTACACTAAACAACAGATTTTCAATGTAAATGCAACAGCCTTCTATTGAAAGAAGATGCCATCTAGGACTTTCATAGCTAGAAAGAAGTCAATTCCTGACTTCAAAACTTCAAAGGACAGGCTGACTTTCTTGCTAGGGGCTAATGCCGCTGGTGACTTTAAGTTGAAGCCAGAGCTCATTTACCATTCCAGAAATACTAGGGCCCTTCAGAATTATGCAAAATCTACTCTGCCTGTGCTCTATAAATTGAACAGCAAAACCTGGATGATAGCACATCTGTTAAAAATATGGTTTACTGAATATCTTAAGCCTACTGTTGAGAGCAACTGCTCAGGAAAAAATATTTCTTTCAAAATATTCCTACTTATTGATAATGAAGTGAATGAAGGGGGCCCTTCTCTCCTGATGCCCATACAGCAGCTGTCTCCATCACCACCTGACGTATACGGCAGCCAGTTCTGTCTACTCTTTAAGCAGTCTTGCACCCAGTGAATAAACAAACAGGACATGCATAATCTTGTGCCCCAAATGCCAGGACGTTTAAATTTAACTTAGTTGTATGTCATGTAATTTTCCCCAGAGCTCAGCTTTCCCCTGACCATTGTTCACGTTGAGGAACATTTTTCTGGTCATAGCAATAACAATCACTGACACTTAGCACGTGTGCTGAGTACTTTACTTGTTTTATCTCTCTTTTTTTTTTTGCGGTATGTGTGCCTCTCACTGTTGTGGACTCTCCCATTGCAGAGCACAGGCTCCGGATGCACAGGCTCAGCGGCCATGGCTCACGGGCCCAGCCACTCCGCGGCATGTGGGATCTTCCCGGACTGGGGCACGAACCCGCGTCCCCTGCATCGGCAGGCGGACTCTCAACCACTGCGCCACCAGGGAAGCCCTATTTTCTCATGATTCTAAGTTCCGTGAGAAACTTTGAGTTAAGTCGAAGTTTCTTGGACTTCTAGCCTTCAGAAGGTGTCAGCAGGGTTGGTTTCTTCCGAGGGCCTCTCTCTTTGACTCGTAGATGGCCATCTTCTCTCTCTGTGTCTTCACATGGTCTTCCCCTGTGCATGTCTGCATCCTAATCTCCTCTTCTTGTAAGGACACCAGTCGTATTTGGATTTGGCTCACCCTTAGGACCTCATTTGACCTTAATCACCTCTTTAAAGGCCCTGTCTGAAGTGCTGGGGGTCAGGACTTCAACCTCTGAGTTTGCAAGGGACACGATTCATAACCTACACAAAGAGGTGGCGGGTCCACCTGCCAGAGGAATTTACCTGATTGCAAGTGTGCCCCACCTGCTGGTCAGTGTCCCATACTTGCTGGCCAGGGTCATGTGGCTGCTTGCTGACATCACCCACCCGCCTGTGACAGAACCCGCCCCCGTGCCAAGGTGACCAACCTTTGCCCTAAAGAAAACCCCGGCTTCCTGACACAACAGCCTGACCCCTGACCTCACCTCTTTGCAAGGATACCCCCAGTTTGCTTCTTACCTCCTCCTGCAGTACCTCAGCCACCTTCTCTTCTTCCCTGGACTCTGCTACGCCCCCTCCTGGGCTGCTTGCTTCCCTTCCTAACCCTTGCTGTCTAGTCCTCACTCAGCAGCCAGCTGGAGCTTTTGTTAGAAAATCTCTTCCTATGGTTCAGACCCCACCCGTGGGCTCCCATCACATCCAGAGCTCATCCAGCCTCCTACATCTGCTGCTCTGTATCACCTGAGTATTTCTTGGACCTCGGTTCCGTCCAACTCACTGCCTCATGCACAGCATTCCTGACACACTGGCCTCTCTTCTCCCCAAAGACCCAAATCTCATTCCCACCCTGAAACTTTTGCCCCATTCCCACTGCCCGTATCACCCTCCACATGAGCTTTACACGCCTCTCTCCCCATACTCATTAAATCTCTGCTTATACAGAAATTCACTTGGTTAATAGAGCTTATACAGTTGTTCATAATTTCAGATGTTTTGAAGACTGCAGTGTTGTAAAAACTTAAAATTACAGAGATAAAATTTATACTAATTAATGGTCTTTTCAAGAAGAATGACATTTAAGGCGCCCTAGGAAGATGGTTATTTATCTCCTTTCTCAAAGTCCTACACAAAGGGAGATTGTATACAATTTTTCAGGAGCCCCTTCTTTTCTTTAATGATCCTAATTATGTGTTCCACCAAAACTAGTTATGTGACTGCAGGCAAATTAGTTAATCTCTCCAAGTCCTTTGTAAGTGGAAACATTTCTGTTTGCCATCCTCAAGGAGCTGTGTGATATACACATGGGGCAAACTCAAATGAGAGGATACTTTGAGTGGGTATTGAGCAAGTTAAAGAAGAGATAAAAATTTTAACTCATCTGGATATTTCATGCTATATTTGAATGTGTGCCCATCCATAAGGGAGAGATGGAGACTATTATCACTGGCCCTTTGTATGGCATTCTCTGCTGGAGTTTGTCCTGACCTTGTTTTTCTTTTCTCTGATTTTTACTTTTAGTTTATATTATGCCACCTTAAGTCCTTTCTGGAATAAGCTGAAGTTACATATAAATGCATTGTTAAAACAGCACTCATCCTTTGTATACTGGAATCATGCTTTTAAAAAATTAATTTAAAAATTCAACTATACTTTGAGCTCTGTGACATATTAGCCCTTTCTTTTCAACCTATGATTTGAAGATGGCTGGAGTCATTTTGCAAATAAGGAAGCAGAAAACATTAAAATAACCTAGGATGTGAGTTTATCCTTCTGTTATCTCATTTTTCACACCCACTCACACACATTTTTTTTTTCTTTTTGATTTCTCAATGTATCTAGAACGCATCTGGAATGAACCTAAAAATATTTCTTCCCTGAGCATGGTATGTAATGTATGAAATGATTATTTCCAAGGTGTTTAAGTTTATGAATGACTACAGAAAGTGAAAGCCAAAAAGGACCTCAGAGATTATTGAATTCAAGTCTGCGTTTTACATGTAAGAAGCTTTAATTACCTACTTAGTTCTGAATAGCAAATTTGAAACACTCATGTCTTCCCTCAGGGCATTATAAAGCTGTCAGATTATATCGTAGGACTTTGAACAGCCTTCTGAGGCATGTTTGTACCTGCTTCTTGGGTACTTTAGGCACTTCCTAAGCACTGAAGCAGTCTTGTAACCCGACTATCTTCCATCTGGGCAGATTCGTGTGTCTGGATCTGTTCACTGAACAGATTGGCAGGGGGTGCACATCGACCCTGGGTCAGTTTTTTGAGCACAGAGAATTTTCTCCTCTACAAGATGCATTTCAAGCCCCCAAAGCCTCCACGGGACATTCTTTGTTTTATGGTGGATTAGGTGAGAAGGGTAGGATGTCTCAATCCAACTCTTTTCATTCAATGCATTATTGAGGACCTACTGTGTGCATAATTCTGTGTTAACTCAGGTAAGTATAGTCAAGAGTTTGCTTCTTCCAGGACCTTGTAGTCTAGTTACCCATCAATCCAGCTAGGAGACTGTCACCAAGCAAATACCTGGATGGTGGTCAGGTGCACCATCTTGGTTAAACATGTCAATAAGCCATTTCCTGGTCTTAATAATGTGGCGCAGTGGCTTGGGTGAGAAGGAAACTTAAGTGGCTTCTCCTGTTTCAGTAATGGAGGCAAACATAGACTCATCAAATGTGAAAGTTGGAAAGGACCTTAGAAGGTATGTGAGTCCATCCTATTTGCTGTCCAGGTAGGGAGGCTGAGGCCCAGGGGGGCAGGTTCGAGATCACAACCCATTACTGTTAGACCCGGAACCTCCAGCTGGGTTCCCACTGCAAGTCCTGAGCCCTCTTGCCCTCTCTCCATGTCCTCAGGACTAACTGTGCCTTTAAGCAATAGCTCAGTGCCCTGGGGCAATTGTATTGACACAGCTAATGTTGTGGTCCAGAGGGCAGAGATGTAGGGGATTCTCACCAACATTCAGGCATCCTGAGAAAGCATATGGCAGATCTCCTTGTTTGATTTACGATCTGGGTTGTATTCTTCATCTTAAAAGGTAGAGTTTAGGATGGAAGCACTATGAAGTTGCTCCCGAGCTGATAGCTCACACCGGTCTTAGCACACCATGCCCCACTTGTCCCACAGTACTGTGCGTGGACCACAGGATTCAGTTGGACAGAGAAGAAAAATACCACCAGCGACATCAGTGGTCAGCTGGCCCCACCTCTGTGCTGGTGCCAACGGCTGCAGGGTGTGTGCACAGAAATAGCTGAGAGTGGCCAGTGACCTAAGCTCCATCCCCAGCTTTAGAACAAGTGTTCTGGACAGTTCTTCCCTGCCACCCCTGCCTGTGATGTCAATTAATGTAGCCAAGGTACCTGGAAGCATGTATCTTTGCTACCCATCATTTTCCTGCTTTTGTGACCTGCCATATCTTAGGATATACCTCATTAACTGGACCCATTCACGATGGGGGTGGGGGGTTGCTAAAGAGATGAGCCAGGTTGTGGATGCCAGGAGGAAGTTCATTCTGGCACACAGAGCCCTGTGTTGGGGCCACCGCAGGCTCTCAGGCTCTGCTCTTGGGCTGGGATTCAAGGGCGGGGGACATTTGAGGGCAAGGACAGCCCACCAAATTAAGAGGATCTGGCTTGCTGAGCATGTTACCAGTACAGCGATGTATCATGGACCTACTGATCGGGTCTAGGGTACACCATCAGGGTTGGGCCCTGGTTAGACCCAGACAAAAAGCAGAGTTGATGCTGAGGTTTAGAGGGCTGGGAGAGAGCTCTTTAAAAACCTCCTTCTTGGGCTTCCCTGGTGGCGCAGTGGTTGAGAGTCCGCCTGCCGATGCAGGGGACACAGGTTTGTGCCCCGGTCATGGAGGATCCCACATGCCATGGAGCGGCTGGGCCCGTGAGCCATGGCCGCTGGGCCTGCGCATCCAGAGCCTGTGCTCCGCAATGGGAGAGGCCACAACAGTGAGAGGCCCGCGTACCGCAAAAAAAAAAAAAAACCAAAACCCTCCTTCTTAAGCCAGCTTTGGTTCTAGAGAATGAAAAAGGAGGTGTTCCAGGGCTGGTCTGTGGTAAAAGAAGAGACGAGAGGAAGATGAGGCAGGCCACGAGGTGATCCCAGACATACGGCGCCAGAATAAACTCTCTGCACACCTGTGCCCTCTGCACTGTTTCTATGGCCCCCGCTCTTGCTCAGACCTGCATTGCTACTCCCCTACCTTGACTTGTCCTCCTTACGAGCTATCCCAGCCCAGGCCTCATGCTTCGGGAACATGAAACTGGAAAGAACTAGAACAGGAGGCATATAGCGATCACCATAGCAAGCGTTTTGACAGTTGTTTTGCTGGACAGTGTGTACCAATGACCTTGTGGTTGCCTCCGGAGACAGAGTGAGTCTTCGAGTATGTCTCTTGAGGCAGGAGGTAGATGAACACAGGGAGATGATTAAGAAGGCTTTTCACTTTTTATTTTGTATTCTTTGATAGCCTTTGAATTTCTTACATTGTGCCTGCTTTCATGTATTTCTTATATAATTTAAAATTAAAATATATAAAATGACTTGTAAAACAGAATAAGATGGAGTTCATGAACAGCATCAGTCTGCTTGGGCCCCGATAAATCGCTGCCACTGTGGTCTTAATGGTGTGGAACTGGCACACGAGGAGGGGCAGGGCAGGGCAGGGCAGAGGGTGGGTACAAATTTGTAGCCGGTGCCAAGGCAGACGGCATCACGGGCCAGCCTCTGGCACCACCATGGGGCAGGCAGCACGAGAGCAGAGTTGGGGAGCTCTTAACTCAGGGCACCCCCAGAACCTTTCCATGCCTCAGTTTCCTCATCTTTAAAATGGGAGTAAGGGCGATGACATTAGTCCCAGCCAACTCACAGGATTTGGCTTTTGTTTTTTTCTTTGGTTTTGTTCTTTCCTGGTGACTTGATGTTCCCATGCATTGTGGGTGTGACATAGTAATTGGATATTGAAGCAAGGTGAAGGGTCAAAGGCAGACAAAATGACTGGAGCCAAGGTGGGACGAGTTAATGACCTGATACATGTTGTAATGACCTACTTCTGCTTGGCATCTCCGGAGAGCTAAAAACAGGACCTAAACACCATCGTTTCCAAGAAAAGAAAGCTAGTGGCATTTTGTCAGAGTGGCAGAAGAGAGGGCTCAGCCCTGTTTTTGATGGTCTTATGAATTTTAAATGACCACAGGAAAGC
This sequence comes from Mesoplodon densirostris, assembly GCF_025265405.1. Lineage (NCBI taxonomy): Eukaryota > Metazoa > Chordata > Mammalia > Artiodactyla > Ziphiidae > Mesoplodon > Mesoplodon densirostris. The sequence continues at coordinate 29,790,899 of NC_082670.1, forward strand.
AGTGGAGACTTTTCTTGAGATATAAGTCTCTCTCTCTATCCTTTAAGAAAGCTCCATTAAAAAAATACTATCAAAATGATCACTATTCTGCCAGTCATGCTAATGAGGAAATGTACACTTAAAAATTTTCCCTTCCCTCTCCTCATGAGGGAATCCCAGAGAATGCCAATTCCAAGGCCAAATTATCCATACATGCATCCATAATTAAATGCATGGGCAAGAGCATACATCTGCAGTTTTTTTAATTGAAATATAGTTGATTTACAGTGTTGTGTTAGTTCCAGGTGTACAGCATGTGATTTATATATATATTTTTTTTTCAGATTCTTTTCCCTTATAGGTTATTACAAGATATTGAATATAGTTCCCTGTGCTGTACATTAGGTCCTGTTGTTTATCTATTTTATATATAGGAGTGTGTATCTGTTAATCCCCAGCTCCTAATTTGTCCCTCCCCTCCCCTTTCCCCTTTGGTAACCTTAAGTTTGTTTTCTATGTCTGTGAGTCTGTTTCTGTTTTGTAAATAAGTTCATTTGTATCAATTTTTTAGATTGCACATATAAATGATATCATATAATTGTCTTTGCCTGACTTACTTCACTTAGTATGATAATCTCTAGGTCCATCTGTGTTGCTGCAGATGACACTATTTCATTTTTTATGACTGAGTAATATTCCATTGTGTATATATTCCACATCTTTTTTATCCATTCACCTGTTGACATACACTTAAGTTGTTTCTGGGTCTTGGCTGCTGTAAATATATCTGCAGTTTTTAAACTGATTTTACCATAGAACTAACTCCATGGTTTTCCTGAGTTTTAGATGTTTACGGTCTTTGTATAAATAAATAAATAATTAATTAATTAAATACACACATATGTACACACATAAAGTAAGGTGTTCTAGAAATGTAGAAAAAAAAGAGGACAATTCTTCCAATATCCCACCGCCCAAAGATAACTGCTTGTGACAGTTTTTTTTGTGTGTGTTTTTGAAAAGTATGTTTTCTTTTGCATACATTTAAATTTTTTTCCTGCATTGTTACATCAGAAAGACCAATAGCAAGATGATAGCTGTACAGTTTTTACCCTTTCAGTGCATAGTGATAATGGAGCAAAGCCTCTGTTCTGCTTTCCAGAAAGTCCTGCTTCTGAGGGAGGTTGCCTCATTCACTCTCTCTCTTTTTTTTTTTTGGCCACGCGGCATGTGGGATCTTAGTTCCCTGACCAGGGATCGAACCCGCATCCCCTGCATTGGAAGCACGGAGTCTTAACCACTGGACCACCAGGGAAGTCCTATTCACTCTCTCTTATTCACAATGGGGGGCTGCCCTGCAGTTGAAGGGATTATTCCATGTTGTCCGAGAGGGAGAGCTTGGAGAACTAGGTCTGGTCGTTTTTCTGACCCTCCTACTTGCTACACGTCAGACATCCTGAAGGCCAAGAAGAGTTTTGACATTTGGACAAAACCCTAACTCTCCTGGAGGAGTTTAGTCCAGTGGAGTTTAGTACGTTCTTCCTGGAGTTTAGTGTTCTGATTTGATTCTTACTGGCCTGACTTTTTAGCCATTTTCTGTCCCTTTCTCTAATAAGAGAAACTCTGAAACCTGTAAATTCCGGGAACTTTCTAACCGTCTGTGGAACACCTGCTGTGCGCCCTCCCCACTCCTACCCCCAGGCGGCCAGTGCCAGTTTCCCACACCTGATCCCCAGGCTCTGGAAGCTTCTCAGGGCCAGCTCTGCACTGGCTCCAGGCCCTGCTCAGCAAACAAAGGACAATTAGCACGTTGTTCTCAATTGAGTTCACAGTGCAAAGCCTGCTGGGCCAGGCGGATGCTCTCTCCGCCGCCCTCCTCCTCAGGTACTTTTACTTTCTAATTGACTGGCGCTGACTCCTGTCTGGGGACCAAAGGAGAACAGAGGGTGGGAAGCAAGGTGAACCCTCGGTGCAGAAGCCCCTTCCACTCCCTCAGCCAGGCTGGGAGCAGCTTTCATGTCCACAATCCTGGCAACAGCCATGGTTCCTCCCAACCTCCCATAGATAGAATAACTGTAATCAATGCTAATATAATTATATTTTTTTCTTTTTTACCATAATGACTCCTCCCACGCAATTTTTGAAATAGCAAATATAAATTTTTTCCTAAGTATATATTTTGGCGTCTGCCCTAAACACGTGCTGAGCCCACCTTTAAGGTAATCCAGCTATGCTGATCAGATATACACACATCAGAATTTGGGACACTGGTAGCGTTCTCCTAGATGTCAGTTTCCATAGGATTAAACTAATTTCTGCCAATGAGATCTTATTAATTCTGGGAATCTAAAGCTGAAGTTTGTCCTGTTTTAATGAGAACTCATCAACCTATATCACACTTTGATATGTATCTCTAAGAGTTGGAAGAAAAAGATGCCCACAAAACTTAAAAACCTTTACCCAAAACAGCATTTTTTAAGTAAAATTTTATCTTCTTTGCAGTCCCCTTGAAAACTTTTTAACTTTGAAAATGTAAGGTCTAGTTATGTGATGCATATTAAACTCACCAGGAGGGCATTTAAAAAGTACAGGGGAGGGAACTCCCTGGCGGTCCAGTGGTTACGACTCCAAACTTCCACTGCAGGGGGCGCAGATTTGATCCCTGGCCAGGGAACTAAGATCCTGCAAGCTGCATGACGTGGCCAGAAAATAAATAAACAAATAAAAATCAAAAGTACAGATGCCCAGGCCTCTCTCCTACCCGCCCTCCCGTGTAGATTCAGCTGTCCCAGGGGGGCCAGCATCACCCTGGCTTTAAAAGCTCCCCAGGTGATTCTAGTAGTTAGCCAGCTTTGGGGATCAGTGTTCCACTCAGTAAGAAGCGGCGCCTACACCCCATTGGATGGTCCAGCAATGAATGACATTGCTGATATCCACCTGAAATCAATTAACAAAGAAGGTTACCATTTCAAATTAACCCAGCAGAAAGACTATGGATTAAAGGCACAAAAAGTACTAAAGAGTTAGATTTATACATAGAATTGCAGACATTTCTAAGTTAACTATGTCAACATATGTTAAATTTTAACCACCAAGACATTTCATTAGGGTATTTGTGAATCATGTATGGTCTGGAATGATGAACAGGTCTCAGATTTTCTCTCTCCTGTTCTCCCAGCCACTCTGGTTGCCACTGGCAGCTTCAGTCCATGTTGGTCTGTGTTCTTCAGGAGGCTTAGATCCTCTAAGTAAATGAAGGTCCCACGTCGACCAGTATTTCTAGACCTTTGCCATGGTGCTCTCCATGTGTCCGAGTGCACACCTGAGTTTTTTCTCTCTGCACAGGTGGTGAGCTGCACAGTGCTGTCAGGGCCTCTCCAAATGGATGTTAGAGGCATCAGCCCTGAGCTGGGGTCAGGGGTACAGATATAAGCAGAAGTGTCTCCTCACTGTTGTGGGTTGTTTTCTTTTCAGCGTTTTATTATGAGAATTTTCAAGCATTCAGAAAACTTAAAAAACACCCGTATGCCCACCATCTAGATTCCGCAGGATAGTTGTCCCTTCAACAATGTGGCTTTGAACTACGTGGGTCCACTTATATACAGGCTTTTTTCAAGAAATAGTACTACAGGGCTTCCCTGGTGGCGCAGGGGTTGAGAATCTGCCTGCCAATGCAGGGGACACAGGTTCGAGCCCTGGTCTGGGAAGATCCCACATGCCGCGGAGCAACTGGGCCCGTGAGGCACAACTACTGAGCCTGCGCGTCTGGAGCCTGTGCTCCGCAACAAGAGAGGCCGCGACAGTGAGAGGCCCACGCGCCGCAATGAAGAATGGCCCCCGCTTGCCACAACTAGAGAAAGCCCTCACACAGAAACGAAGACCCAACACAGCTATAAATAAATAAATAAATAAATAAATAAATTTATTTAAAAAAAAAAAAAGAAATAGTACTACAGTACTACACAATCTGCAGTTGATGGAACGTGTGAATATGGAACCATGGATACATTTATAAAGGAAGTTATAAGCGGATTTTTGACTGCACGGAAGGTTGGCACCCCTAACCCTGACATTGTTCAAGAATCAGCTGTAAACATATTCTGTACTTGCTTTACCCACGTATCTAGCCAGCTGTTCATCCATCAATTCATCTTATTGTTTGATGCATTTCAATGTCATTTGTCATGGTTATCAGTACACTTCACTTAGAAACATTTCAGCAGCAGCATATCAATAATGGTAGTACAGAATTTTTTTAGAGTTATTCTTTTTAAATAAAATTTACAAAGACTAAAATGTACAAATCTAAAGCATACTGTTCTGAGTTTTGACAAATACATACACCTGTGTAATTCAAAGTCCTGTCAAAACACACGACGTTTCATTCCCCTGGGCAAGTACCTTTATAACCCTTCCTGTCTACCCCCTTCCCCAGGTAACCACTGTTTGACTTTTTAAAAAGTTATAGATTTGTTTTACCCTCTGTAACATCATATAAAAGGAATAAAATCATATAATAAGTACTCTTTTGTGTCTGGTTGTTTCACTAACATGATGCATTTGAAATTTACCCATGTTGTGTGTATCAGTACTTCATAGTTTTTTATTAGGAATCATTGGCCCAACATTGACCAAGAAAGCCTCAAGACAGGCCTGGCAGCAGGTTGGAGCCAGGCAAGGCCACAGCAGTCCTCTCTCATGGATCACTCAGTGACAGAAGTCAGTGGCCATGTCATTAGGACACTCATGCAGCTCCATGGAGAGCAGCGTGTGGGAAGGAACTGAGGCCCCCTGCCAACAGCCAGACGAGTGAGCCATCTTGGAAGCAAGTTCTGCAGCCCCAGGCAAGCCTTCCGATGACTGCAGCTCTACCTTACATAATTGCAGCTTCATGGGAGAACTGAAGCCAGTATTCCATGGTGTTGAAATAGTAGCCAGTATTCCATGGTGTTGAAATAGTAGCCAGCATTGCACAGTACAGATATACCACAATTTATTTATCATTTATTTATTTATTTATTTATTTACCAGTTAATGGACACAGGAGTGTCCATTTTCAGTTTTTGGCTGTTGTGAATAAAGCTGTTTTGAACATTCTTGTACAGGTCTTTTTGTGGATGTGTGTTTTCATTTCTCTTTGGTAAATATCTAAGAGAGGAACTACTAGATATAGGGTAAGTATATGATAATTTTGTAAAAAAAAAAAAGAAAGGACAGCCAGATCTTTGCTTAAAGTGGGTACACTTTAAATCCCCACTTTATGAGAATCCAGGCATTCAGACGTCCGTACTAACAACTGATGTCGCCGTAGTGGTGGTTGTGTAGTGGTATCTCATTGTCTTTGCATTTGCTTTCTAACCTTTAATTTTCTAGTACATGTGAGTTAACACCTGCCATGTGCAAAACATTATGCAAGGGCCTTGCTGCTCAAAGCGTGGCCCATGAACCTGTAGTATTAATATTCTCTGGGAAATGCAGAGTCTCAGGCCCCACCCTAGGCCTACTGAATCAGAATCAGTATTTCAACAAGATCCCCATAGAGTTATTATGCACGTTCAAGCTTAAGAAGCATAGCATTAGGGGATGTAAACATAAATAAGGTACGGTTATTGTCCTCAAGAAGTGGTGCAGGATAAAAAAGGTGTTGGGGAGGGAAAAAAGGCGAGGCTATTTTAATAGGTAGAATATGATGCTTGTACCATCCGACATGAAAACAAAGTCTGGAGAGATGGGAGAGGGCTTCATGGGAAGGCATCACCTATCTGGGTCATGAGCAATAGATAGGAAAGAGGTAGGAAGACACGTAACCTTAGCTGCATTGTAGGTTACTTACCCTGGTAAAAAGCAGGAGTTAGACTGAGAGGTGGTAGTAGGAGAGACAGAAAGCAACCTTTGGACTAGAGTGACAGTCCAAATAAGAGAGAAAGATGGAAAATACAGTGACCTCATGTTCCCCAATCCTGTACTCTGTACACATAAAAGATTGTGTAGATAGGTAGATAGATAGATAGATAATGTTCATTCATTCAAGGAGACTCCTTAGCTTTTAGTTTGAGACTTCAGGTTGTAGAACTAATAAGACAGACACTATGTGCCATAATTATTAGTACTGAAGAAAATCACACAGGTTTTCTTCAGTGACAGTAAAGAAACTGCAAACATCAAGACCCAGGACACCAAAAGTGCTGCAAAATATTGGTATGGAAATTGGGTACAAATGTAATTTTATATGTATATAGACAAATGTGTATACACATACACAAAATGAAACCTTTCGAATTTTGGTGTGGACAATCCAGAATTTAGACAGTTATCACTACTTTTTTTCTATTCAATTTGGACATTATCAGTGTTAGGAGCTAAGACTTGGGGTAAAATGTTATGAATACTTAGTTACTTAGATACTAAAATGAACCAGAGCAGATGTAAAACACATTCAAAGGGAGTTTGTAGATTGACTCTAGGAAAATTTCTCTGAAATCGTTTCCTCGGGTATAAGATAGAAAAACGAATTGCCCTATAGGGTTGTTGTGAAGATCAAATGGTCCTCATGAGCTCCTTTCTTCTTTTTTTTTAAATTTAATACATGTTAAATGAACTGTAAGGAATTTTTTTAAGGGAGGGAATTGAGCTCTAATAGGACATATATAGATAAAATATTTTAAACATATGTTTTGAATTTGAGGCACCTTATCCTCAAACCAAAATAATTGGGAAATGGGAAAAAAAGTCCTTAGACCAGGGAATCTGTAAACTTGCAATAGTTACCTAACTTTTTAGACTGGAAGAAGGAAACAGCTCATGAGGTGGTGACAGGTCTGCCCTGAGAGCGGGTAACAGTGCTCCCTAGTGGACTAGGAATGAAAGAAAACACTCAGTTTTCCAAATCCTGAGCGTTTCTCAGCTTGATCTTTCTTGCATATTGTGTTTGCCTTTGGTAAAAGCATGTTCATTTTTATTGCATAATCTATCATTCTGGTTCATTTATAGACATCTGATATTTTCCCTTACTCTACAGAGATACTTTACAGAGCATACATTTTAAACTTTTAATGATCACAGCAATCTTGAGCTATGGACGAAGTTCAGTAGCAGCTGTTAGGGGACCTGGGCCCTAATCTTAGTGTTATAAACATGCACCAGAAAAGCAGCCTGAGCCATGGCTTTCATATCTATAAAACGGATTTGGTAATACTTGCCTTACTGCGTTCTTGGACAAATCATGCAAAATACTGTCTTAAATGTCTTTTAAGTTTGCAATTACTACAAAATGCAAAATATAATTATGATTTAGAGGAGGTATCAGGGTTATGGAAAGAAAATAACTCCAAAAATACATAATAATAAATATAATTCAGAGTAGAACTAAGTTCTGTTAACATACTAACATGTCATGATGTTACTTATACATATTTTTTTCCCCTCCAGAATCTCTTCATTCTGAGCTCTGAACTGAAACCAATGCAGCTTAGCTGTGGGAGAAGGATGGGGAACTAACACTGAACACGCCTGTCTAATCTATCAGGCTCTGAGGCTTCACACGTATCTTTTTATTTAAACTTTCCAACAACACTTTGAGGAAGGTGTTAGTTACATTTTTACAAATAAGGAAACCAAGCCTCAGAAAAGGTAAGTGGCAGAGTCTACATTTGCACCCAGGTCTGTTTGGCACCAAAGTTTCCCTTACCCATGTTGCATGTTGCTAAAACATTTCCCCTTCATCTTCATAATTTTTATAAACAAGAAACACTTCAATTAACCTCAAGTTGTTTTTTTTCACCCCAAAATTCCATAATTTCCCATCTCTGCTCCTCAGGTCTGCCCACTGTGCACCCAAATGTAAACTAAAACCAAAAGAGAATTTAAACATGTGTAGATAGGGATATTTAAAGGAAAATCATAGGCAGTCTTGAAATCCCTTGCAAAGCATTCAGTGAGCCCTGCCCTGATGTGAGTATCACCCAATGTTACTGTAGAGTCACCATGTCACAGCCTGGGAAGCGCACAGAGGCAAGAAGAATGAGAGTTTCCCATGTTATTGTCCCGTTAGTTGGGCCAACCCCTTACTTAAACAAAATCCCATGCCTTTTAAAAAGTCTTTTGGCTAGACAGTAAAGAAAAATATCTTTGAATCTTCTACACTGACATATTACATCAGCTAATATTTGAGTTGACTGTCTGAAAAATACTGGTCTTATATAAATATGCTTAAATTCCACGTATATACACTGTATAATGTCAATTTTTTTAAAGCAGAATACAAAGATAACTATGATTCCAATTGAAAATATAAACATACAGGTAGAAAAGGAGTAAGAGAAAATTAACATAAGTACCTTTGGGTAGTAGAATTACAGATGATTCTTATCTTTTTTTATAATAAGCATGAATGACATTTATAATGGAAAGAAGTCTCCTTAATGTAAAGAACACAGACATCTTGGATGCCACAGCAAGAACCTAAGAAGCTGAAAATGACAGCTGTGGACTTATTTCTCAGTAAGTGTGTTTCTTGTGGAGTAACTTAAGGGCAGTGTCCTTGGGCAATACTGTTTAGAAAATGTAAAACCAAGGTATGAAAGGACAGCTTACTCGGGCATTTGTACCCAAGCCAGTGGAATTATTCCTCAAGTTTCATTTTCAAAGTCCACAGCACTTTCTCCATCTTTTCTGGATGGCTCAGAGCAACAATTTACATTATATTTGTTATACAGTCTGCTCTGTATCTGTTATACAGATACAGAATCCAAGGATGCAGAGGGCGACTATACTCCATTTTACATAAGGGACTTGAGTATCCGTGGAGTTTGGTAACCCCAGGGGGTCCTGGAACCAATCCCCTCAGATACCGAGGGATGACTATCTAGAGAATTACACAATATACAGAGTGATGACTCAGAACATTACTGAGATAGATTGCCTTTAGTTTTATAATACAGAATCAAACTTCCCGGATGTCTTTGGAGAAAAAAAAATCCCCAAACGGTAAAACTTTAAAACCCCTCAAACCACAAAGTAAAATCTCCAAAGATGGAGAAATGTACTGGAAGAAGGTGGAGTGAGAGAGCTCAGTGGAGTCAAGTTGTCTATGGCAGAAAGAAGACACATTCCCTTTAGGCAGAATGATGGAGATAAAAAAAAAAAATAGCCCAGTGATACTCCATTAAGTTACTAAGTAAACTTGATATTTCCTCAAGTTCCTTCAACACTGATGCAGCACGCCTTTATCCTTGTCTGCAAAAGCCCAGCTAAAGTGTTGCCCATCTCTCCTTTCCTCTCTTCTCAATGGACTATCTGGGCATTTCGATCTTTGGACATCTGCAAATTCATCTGCTTCAAGTTGCTTTTTTTCTGTACTAAAGGTTCTAGAGAAGTGACAGAAGGTTCTAGAGAAGTGATAGACAGCTACTAAGGGGTCAGACTTTCGTCATGTTGGAGACAGCAGAGGGAGGAAGTGGAGTGAGAAAACTAGACCCAGTCTGAATAAAGATGAAGGGCAAGGGGACAGCTGGGAGACATCCCTGAGGGTGGGGCCCTGTGGTTGAGTGTGTAGTCCCAGCCTGGGTAAGTCGACAAAGCCAGGAGCAGGGAGAGGATGAAGCAAGGGTTTCCCTGCCTGAGGACTTAAGGGTATATAGTTCATCCAATTTTAAAAATGATGTCATGTTCAATTTTTTTAATCAAATTTATTTAAATAACCTTGTTGTCCCTTCCATTTATGTTAAATTGTTTGAGTGAAGAGCATCCCATCTGTCTCATCCTCCCAATGTTTAATATTACCCTTTTCCTATTTTCTGTATTCATTTCCTCTAAGTAATAAAACATCATAACTGACTGCTACTCAGGCTTCTAGGACCTTTAGGACTTTTCCCAGATTGTATAAAGTAGACAGCACCGAGGTGGACCAACTATTGTAATGACGAGTCAAGATACGAATGACTGTTCACAATTTGAAAAGTAAGAAAGTGCAGTAAAATTTTAAGAGATACCTATGGTGGGTATAATGGCAGAGTCAGAATTGTGAGGAATGAAATTCAAAACGTTGGAACAACTAGATGAAGGTTATGAAAATAAAGCTATGCAGTGACCAGCTGGGAATGGTGTTTGAGGGAGCTCCAAGGAGGAGAGAGAGTGCCAGGAGAGGTAAATGGGAGCGGGGCACATTCACAGTGACTGAAATAAACCAGCAGAACCATCTGAAGTTCTCAGGTGCCTTCCACACAGTCCCCTCCCTGTGCTCATATTGAAATCTGGTTGCCACGTTGTGATGTGACAGTAGACCCAGTTGCTCCAGTAAGCAACACCAGCTACTGGAAATGGTTTTCTCCGAGCACCTGCCTCTGTCTTGAAGCCAGCTGGAGTGTAGATGATTGTGGAATTGAATGACTTTCTGTGTTATGTGTCTGCCCATCCTTGATATCATCCTATGAGCATAAAACTCAGATTTCTGATCTTGACATTCAACGCTCTCCACAGTCCAGCCCAGTACTGCCATCTTCTCTATTTTTTCTGGAATCCACATACTCCATCCAATCTGGTTTATCTCCATCATTGTGAATTCTCGATTCTGCATCATATTTCATACCTTAATCCCCCTTCTCCACTTCATTGTCCCTGGGTCTCTTCTACCACCTAAGGTACTCACTTTCCCTGTTCCTCAGTCCCAACTGAGATGACCTCACCCTCTTCTGAAATCCTACAGCTCTTAAGATCAGTCCCACTTATTTTGTCACTGAACATAGTACTTCATGTTGTTAATTAACTTTTCTTGCTGGAATATTATATCTTACATTCAGTCATATTTTAAACTCTTAAATTCATGGACCATATCTTAACAGCCCTTCCATAACCTCAGATTAGGTATAAGACCCTTAGGTATAAGGCCCTTTTATAATCTCAGATTTTATATCTTTAGATGAATCCAGAATGTTTGCTTATTCCTCAAAAAAGATAACAGAAGAATTCATATTGTTATCTAAGGAATAAAGCTTAGAATAGTACCAATAATAATGCCAATTAAGAGCCAGCCAGGCACTGCAATAAGCTTCTAACCTACATTATTTAAGTAAATCCTTCAATAACACATACTATTATTCTCACTTTATATATGAGACAACTGTGAATAAGTAGAGAAGACAGGAAGTGAGAAATAGATCTTCTCTGAAGAGTGGAAAATGAGTTTTCACCACTAGCCACTCATTCCTTTGGGTTAGACTTTGCATTGAAATTATTACTGAGAGAGTAAGTAATTAGCTTGTTGACGGTATGTGGCTCCTGAGAGGAAAAGCAGAGATGAGGGGAGGGGTGAGGTGGAGAGAAGAGGGCAGAAGAGCAAACTGAGTTCCTGGCATTGGAGATAAACCTGCCTTTCTTAAAATAACTCACCAGTCTTTCCCCCTCTGTAATGGTTTTCTTGCTCTTCTGAGGCCACCATTTCATTTGTGTTGATTTTCCTGAAGCTTGTTTGGCTAATTTCTGTATCTCAGGCTAGAGGGTCATTTTTCTTTTTTGTTTTTGGGATGTGCACATGCGTGGCTTGTAGAATCTTAATCCCCCAACCAGGGCTCGAACCCACACCCCCTGCAGTAGAAGCATGGAGTCTTAACCACTGGACCTCCAGGGAAGTCCCTAGAGGGTCATGTTTTAAGTCACTGGTTTGCTAGGTATATCAGGGCCCAGTCACTCATTCCAGGACCTGTTATAAGCTCTGGCCTCACTATCTCTTCCTGTCCTAGAGGTCTATGGTTTGATGAATTTCAAATTGGCTGGAATGAACTGATATTAAACTCAAGTGAGTACTTCTAGTGAAAATCAAAGGCAAAGATTGTTAGACTAGATAAAAATATAACTATCTAATGCTTATATATGAGAACACACAAAAATGAAAGTAAAAACTTGGGAAAATATATACATAAACACTAACCAAAAGAAAATTGATAGCAGAAGAAGGCAAAAAATAATGCTAGAGATAAAGAGTGACATTTTCTACTGAAAAAACAGTCCATCTACCAAGATTATATAACAGTTCTGAATCTGTGTGCATCCAATAATATAGCCTCAAAAATATATAAAGCAAGGGCTTCCCTGGTGGCGCAGTGGTTAAGAATCCACCTGCCAATGCAGGGGACACAGGTTCGAGCCCTGGCCCGGGCAGATCCCACATGCTGCAGAGCAACTAAGCCCGTGCGCCACAACTACTGAAGCCCACGTGCCGTGCTCTGCAATAAGAGAAGCCACTGCAATGAGAAGCCCGCACACCATAACCAAGACCCAATGCAGCCAAAAATTAAAAAAAAATAAAATAAATTTATTAAAAATATATATATTTAAAGCAAAAAATGAGATAACTGAAGTAAGAATTAGACAAATCCATGATCATAGGGAAGATTTTAACTTTCCTTTTTCAATACCTAATAGAGGAAGCAGATGAAAGTCAATAGGAAAATGAAATAATTGAGTAACAAAAATAAACAGACACTAATTTATTATCATCTACAGAATACTATACTTAACAATGGAGGAACACGTGTTATTTTCAAATGCACATGGAATATTTCCAATGGCCATATGCTTGGCCATAAAGCAAATCTCAAAACAAATTTCAGTAGATTAAAATCATAACAACTGTATTGTCTGACCACAGTGAAATTAAGCTAAAAATCAACAAAAAATATAACTAGAAAATCTTCAACTGTTCTAAAACTGATCAATACGTTTATAAATAACTCATGGATAAAGGAAAAAAATCTAAACAGAAATGGGAAGTATTTTGAACTGGATGATAAGGAAAATAAATCATATCAAAACTTGTGAGATGCAGGTAAAGCTGTACTAGAGGAAAATTAATAATCTTAAATCCATATATTAGAAAACAAGAAAAGTTGAACACCAGTGATTTAAGTGTCCATCACAATTATCTTGGGATAAAAAGCAAACAGCAACAAACAAGTAAAAACAAAAAGAGTAGAAAGGAAATAATAAGGATAAGAGTAGAAATTAATGAAATTGCAAAGAAATGCACACTAGAGACTATTAATAAAGTCAAATATTCTCAAAAGAAAAAGAAAGAAAATTTAAAAATCCCTAATAAGACTGATCAAGATAAGAAAAAAAGGCACAAATCACTGATATTGGGTTTTAAAAATACCCCTATTTTTAATAGGGGTATTGCCTCAGATCCTACAAACATCACATAAAAGTAATATGAGGATATTACCTTAACTGATTCCGTATGTAGAATTTGCTACCATGAAGAGACCATGCTTATTATCTCAAGCAAATATTCAAGTCAATGTGGCAGTTATGTTTTGGGGGGTAAATATAAAAATTGGCCTTTATGTTGCTAAACTGAATTTTTTTTTTTTTTTAGTTTAGTTAGAGTGACTCAGTTCTACAATGTTTGAAAAACCCTGTGTAAACTGACCAAACTGAGTCTTTGTACATGCAAAACAGAAGACTAGACATTGGCCCCACAGTTATCCAAGACAATGGGCAGGGCTGCTGTAGTCCCAGTTGGATCCTTTCTGTGGGATAGCTAATTTGTAAATTTCCTCAGTTGTACATGCAGGTAAGAACATGTTTTATGTATATTTATAGCCTGTATCTAGTAGAATGAGTAGCATTTCACCCAGTGGAGGCAACATATGTGCAAAAGCATAGGGGCAGGAAATGGCATAGTATATTCGGGGAAGAGCAATGTTTCTGCTGCAGAGTAGGATATTTGAAGGAGTGCTGAGGGAGAAGCTGGCTGGACAGACAGGCTTGGTTTCATTTGTGAAAGGTCTTGGAACACACATCTTCCTGTACCTGCTTTATCAAAAAATTCCAAACATGGGTGTGATATAGGCAAACTTGTATTTCAGAAAGCACACAAGTTCATTCTTAGAACTTCTCAATCAAGTGAATATATGTCTTGTTTCCTTTCTTAGGTTATATGTAACAGCCATATGGAGCTCTCAAAATACTTTCAATTGATTAACTGGTTGATAGACTCTTTCTTTTATCAATAAACAAACAAACTTGTTTTATACAAAGTGCTGTGGAAGACCCAAGTATTAGTTTTCTTCCTGCAGGGGTTTACAATATAGTAATGAAATAACACTTATGCACATAACACAGGAAGAAAATGGACCGGGAGTAAAAGGACTTGAATTCTAGATACATCTCCTTCATTTTAGTTGTTTATAAAAACAAATATTTAATAAGCACCTATTATGTGTCAGATATCTGTTAAACTTTAGGTATGCACTGATGAGCAAAATAGTCATGGGATTTGAGTGTCCAATGGAGGATAAAGACATCAAACAATCACAAAAATTTATTCAACAAATTATTTGTTATTCAACAAATAATGTATTGAGAATCTAATATGTGTTAGATATTAGATATATTATATATATCTAATATATATATTAGATTCTATATATAGAATCTAATACTGTTCTAGGTACCTGAAACAATAATGCAAAGGCAGACAGATCTGTGCCCATACAGGATTTACATTCTAGTGGGAGAAGACAGAAAACAAACTCTAGATGTACAATAAATAAGTAATGTATATATCTTATTAGAAGGTGATATGTATTATGGAAAAAGAAATAGAAAGTCAGGTAAGGGTTTTTAGTAATGAGGAGGGGCTACAGATAGGAGTTGGGATGGGTTGTCATTTTACACAGGACAGTTAGAGTGGTCTCATTGAGAAGGGATGCATAAGCAAAAACTTAGAATTTTGGAGAGTTGACTATGCAGATAGCCAAGGGAAATGTATTCCCGGCAGAGGGAACAGCCAATGTAAAGATCCTAATATGGGAGCATTTTGGAGGGTTCCAGGCACAGCAACGAGGCCATATCCTCTGAAGCAGGGTAAGCAAGGGGGAGAAAAAGCAGATGTAGGAGAGTTTGTGTAGATATTATAGGACCTTGAGGGTCACTGTAAGGACTTTGGCCTTTCCTGAAAGAAATGGAGAACCATTATAGGAGTCTGAATAGGGAGAGAGATGATCTGATTTATGCTTTAATGGGATGACCGGTTCCATGTTACAACCTGTAATCATGATAGGTGTGTCCTGAAATGGGATAACAGGGGGACCAAATTTATAAAATACCTGTGTATTGGGCCCTAAGCTTAGCTAACCCCCTCAGACTCACTGGGTCATCTTGGTGCAGATCTGGTAGCATGCGGTATATATAAGCTCACGTTGTAGAATACTGTTCCTTGGAAGTGATGCAGAATGACACATAATCTTGTTGCAGAATGGCACGTAATCTAGAAGTGTTCTAGCAGTGAAGGCACATATTCTCAAAAGGAGCAATATCACCCCCAAAGGGGTGAAAATTGGTTCTTAAGGGACAAAAGCTTACTCTTTTTTTGTTGTATAAAGCACAGGTGTACATACAGTATGTAACAGATATGTAATATATTGGCAGTATTTTAATTTCATGGGAAAGATACCTAAAAAGGATCCTTTAGGGATGGGGTGGGAGTGGAAGTTTGTATGATCATAAAAAAGGTTGGAAAACACCGACTTAAGAAGGGAGTGAGTGGCAGGAAGATCACTGAGCTGGAGGTTAGGAAATCACAGCCAAAATCAGCTCCATCATTAACTCTCTTTGTGAACTTGGACCACTTGCTTCCCCTTTCTAGGTTCCAGCCTGCCTTCAAATGTAAAATCAGGTAGACTGTATGACCTTTTAGCTTTTCTCCAGTGCTAAAATTATGAGAAGGACTTGAGCTGGCTCTCCACTGAGTTATAAACACCGGATTATGGGAACTATGGTAATCTATCAGGTATTTGGACCCATCAAACCTCACCTTTCAATAAAAGAAAGGGATAGCATCAATAGACTTTAAAGTCTGTCTCTGGTCTCTTTCCCTTTATCTATTCTTTAAGCTATCCCAAAAGCTTGAATTCTAGAAATACTGCTTTACTTCGCTCCAGAAGATTCCTGGATGCAACATTGGAGGCAAGGGTACCATGATACCATGAAGTTTTGTCAATAAGATGCTCATCAGGGCTTCCCTGGTGGCGCAGTGGTTGAGAGTCCGCCTGCCGATGCAGGGGACACGGGTTCATGCCGCGGTCCAGAAAGATCCCACATGCCACGGAGCAGCTGGGTCCGTGAGCCATGGCCGCTGAGCCTGCACATCCAGAGCCTGTGCTCCGCAACGGGAGAGGCCACAACAGTGAGAGGCCCGTGTACCGCAAATAATAATAATAATAATAATAAGATGCTTTGGAACCTGTCAACCAGAGTTGCACTGCTTCTCAATTTTCACATGATTTCTAGACACTAAAGTCCCTTTACAATACATCTGGGTTGTCACTTCAAAGAGAACGATGTACATGATAGGTGAAGGGATGCAGGAATTAGCAGGATAGAGTACCAGGTTAAAAAACAAAGAGCCCGTGTATTCGTGGCATCTGTAGACGACATCAACTAGACAACTTTGTGCATACAGCTCTTTGCTTTAGAAGTCCTTTGAGGACAGAGAATGTATCTGCTAACTCAAATGTTTAGTGCTCAACTCAGTATCCTGTACATAAGAGGATCTTTGTGATGGTGTCTTGACTGTGATGATCACACAGGTTGAAGAGAAAAAAATAAAACTCAAAGCCATAAATCTTTGAGTCCCTTAGTTTGGGTGATTTGTACTGATGTGACCATAGACAAGAGCATTTATCTTCTTTTCCTTCTGTTATTTAATTTATTTAATCACCTAGTGGTGTTTCCAGATAAGCAACATAGACGGCATTCATTACGTAACTGGAGCATGTGTAGCACATTTATCATAGGGTATCAATACTCAAACAACTGTTTTGTGTAATGAATTCAGCTATTCATAGATGAGTTACTATTGTGAAGAATTCTGCTCCACTGAACTGCAGGGACTTCATGACTGTTGTCAATATTTGGAGGCAATTGGAAGAGGGAACACTATTTAGTGACAAATGGCTAAATATTCAGAATTTCAATGTATACTGGGAAGATAATTCAAGTCAACCTCTAGTTGATCTGAAGAATTTTGGAGTTACTGGCAATGAAGAAAACTATAGAGTCTGCTTGAAAATATCCTTAGGAGTGAAGGAATTAACTGAGTGTGTAAGCTTTATCTCATGTCCAATGGACTTGTGGTTTGCTGATTAAAGTCTCCGGTAAATAATTGTTAGAGACCTGTCATTGATAGCTGTTGCTAGTTGCTGTGTTTAAAAGCCCGTTGATTCTTCTGCAAGGTGATACAGCATCCTCTGTCCCTTTCCTTATTTCAGACTTACTCAGGTCTGCCTGCAAAAGGATCCACCAAATCAATAAACATGAATGATGAAGACTGCAGCACCATCTATGACAGAATCCCAAAAGAGAGGGCATATGAGGATTCGGACCAGCCAGCAGAAAACGGAGGTCCCCTTTACAATGGTGTCCATGAATACTTGAAGGCAGAAGACAATTTATGTGCCACTGAGTTGGAAACCCATGGGTATGACTCTGTGGCCATTTATGCTGTTGTTGGTCAGAAGGGCACCTCAGCCTCTTTTCAGCGAGAAACAGGAGAATACCTCCTGCCCAAAAAAGTATATCCTGAGGCTCAGCATCCTCAACCTGGGGAGCCCCAGGAGAATGGAAATGAGATGGAAGCAGATCTGCCTTCTCCTTCCAGCTTCACCATCCAGCATAGCAGAGCCTTCTCCGCCAGCCAGAACTCCCCTACCAGCTATTCTGATGATGATGTTTCAGAAGAAAACGAATCAGCTTCCACTAACCCTGAGGTTAACCTCTTTGTGAAGGTAAGGGCTGCCTCTGACACACACACCTGCACACACAGATGGTGTTTTATTTTGCTCTGAGTGACCAGGGAAAGATGCATGGTGTCATGGTCCTTGGGGGTCAATATATATTAAAGAGTAGGGCTGATGGAATGAGTTGTTCCATAGTTCACCCAGGACCGCTCAAAATTACAAGAATTGGTAAGTGCATTTAAAGTGTGTGTCTAATCATTGACTTCTCTATACCACAGGCAAAGCATTTTTTAAGAGTTCACTTATGAAGGAGCAGAAATTGTTGCTCATATTCTTTCCTTTGTGACAGACGTTAAGTGCATTTTCCTGTCTGGTTAAATTTCCTTCATCATCATGATTTTGAAAAACGAAACATGCTTGTTGAAGTCAAATCGATGGTCCTTCTTAACGTTTCTAAGGTCACAGATAGTACTTCGTATATATGGTCAATAAATGTTACCTCTGTCACCGAGCTTGCCCTTTTAGCACCAATATAGCTAAAATATCTGATTAGATAAAATGATTTCTCTAGTAGTAAGACACTTAGTGTCAGTGTTAATGTTTAACCCTTAGGATATTTAAACAAAGAACTTTGGTGATCTTTGTATTAGACTGATATTCTAATAAAGATGATGGTTATGAATATTGTCAAAACATAAAAATCATTTCAGGGCTAAACAAATCATCTTTATAGATCAAGATGGTGTTTTCCCCAACATTCCCCACCCAAATTCATATTTACACAAATTTTTATGTGAAGGCAACAAAAATGATTACTCTATGAACCTATACAAACCCCAGTCCACACTCATTTCTCCCCTTTCTGGTTTCCAATTAACTCCTTTAATGAAATGCACTTTATTTTCTAATTTAATACATAATTCTTTTCTATTTTTCTCTAGCTGTTTGGTGTATAAATCGTCTCCTTTATGCTACCACAAGGTCCTTTTCAAAAGCACCAAGAGCGTTTGGTTCACATTTAGGTACCTGGCAAAACTTGCCTGGGATTTTGTTGAGCATTTGGGAGAAAGAAGGGTGTGTAGACAGAGCCCTTGCTCTCAAGAAATAACAATGCAGTACAGGAGACAGACTTGCACGTTGTGAATTTTGGTGAAATGGAGGAGTGAGAGAGCGTTGTGCTGTGGGTATTCTGGGAACGCCCAAGGGTGAACGAAGGAGTAAGGGAAGGCTCCACAGAGGAGGTGACGTTCAAACAGGTGCATTCAAGCAGCATTCCAGCCATTATATTCACATGGCCATTGTGTTCATTTCAAAAAAAAAAACCCCACCTTTTTAAAAGTGGGAACTAGGTGTATTTTCCTCAAGACAGAGGCATCCCTGCAACTTCCTGCAAGAGACAAGATGAATCAATCATCATCGTCATGATCATCATCATCATTATGGGCACATCAAACCATTATTTGCATGTTTGGCAAAGTGTCGATTTCATCAGAAATTAGGCTGCCACTGTTGAACCATACAGAAGTAGGAGGAAATAGAAGTGTTGGCATTTCTAGCTGGTACCAGCTAGGAAAAACTACTTGATGGTACCATGTGGTTCCTAAGTTATTTAAGATCTGTAGTTCCCTAAAGTAAATATTGGATCTAATTAGCTCTTTACATTTTAGTATAATTATAGTATAATTTTGTTAACTAAGGGGTCGTAGAATGTACCATCAACCTCAGCTCCTCTGTGTGAGCTCCTTTTTAGAGATTCTCAGCATCACTCAGTGAGAAGAGGGGCAGTCATAATCCTGGCTTCTCCACCCCCAGCCCACCTCCACTGTGGTCCTTTACTCAATGAGGAGGGAAATGCATAATATAAAAACAGGTGATACAGGGCTGCAGGGCTTGTGTGGGAGTGGAGGGCGTGCGTGTGACCAGCCCAGGCTCCTCCCTCCTCCCAGCTCTGCAGAGGGGCTGCTGGAACCCCCGCATTGGACGGGGATCACCATCTTCCTAGCGGGCTTGTTGTTGGTGTTCTGGGGTTGTTCTCCTCCTGGGCTGCTTTGGTGTAGACCACTTGGGCTGCAGCTACACCTGTATTCATTTGTGTATGTTTCCACCTGTCTGGACAAGTCAGAGAAAATGTCATGCAGGTTAATAACTGTGTTCAACCAACTTTTTATTGAGGCTGGGCCATTTCAGGGTGTTGACCTGTTACTTACTTAGTTAAAGTATGTCATTTATTTATTCATTCAACAGAGAGTTATTGCGTCAGGTTCTGGGTGTACAACAATGAAGAAAACAAAGGCCTGGCTCCCCAGCACTTTGCATCATGGTGGGAGAAACAACAGACGGACAAATAGAGAAGTAAATGTAAAATATGCCGAGTGGTGATAGTGCCATAAAGAAACTTAAAACAAAACAACGGGTGTGTTAATTTCCTACTGCTGCCCTAACAAATTACTACAAACATAGTGGCTCCAAACCACACACATTTATTCTCCTACCTTCTGGAGATCAATTGGAAATGAGTCTTAAGGGGCTAAAACAAGGAGTCAGCAGAGCTGAGCTCCTTCCGGAGGCTCGAGGCGAGAATTCGTTCCCTCCCCTCTTCTAGAGATGGTCCTCATTCTTGGCTCATGGCCCATGTCACACGTCCCTTTCTCCCTGGCTTCCAGCTTCACCTTTTATTTTTTTGGCCACACCGTGCAGCATGCAGGCTCTTAGTTCCCCACAGAGATCGAATTCGTGCCCCCTGCAGTGGAAGTGCAGAGTCTTAACCACTGGGCCTCCAGGGAAGCCCCCAGCTTCGCCTTGCCTTCCAATCTGACTCCTTCTGCATCCCTCTTATAAGGAAACTTGTGAATAGTTTGGGCCCGCAAGATAATCCAGGTTAATCTCCTCATTTCCAGATCCTTAATTTAATCACTTCTACAAAGTCCCTTTTGCTTCAGAGTTTCTGGGAAGTAGAGCATGGGCCTATTTGGGAGCCATTGTTCAGCTTCCCACAGTGGGACGAGAATGATGCTGAGTAGGGGTGGGAGGAGTAGGGGTAGCCGGGGCGTGGGGGGCGGGGATGGTGGCGAGGGAGATAAGAGAGGTGAAGGTGGGCACAGGTCACGCCTAGGCCTGATGAGCCATTGACAGAGCTCCCACTTTTTTTTTTTTTTCGGTACACAGGCCTCTCACTGTTGTGGCCTCTCCCGTTGCGCAGCACAGGCTCCAGACGCGCAGGCTCAGCGGCCATGGCTCACGGGCCCAGCCGCTCCTCAGCATGTGGGATCTTCCCGGACCGGGGCACGAACCCGCGTTCCCTGCATCGGCAGGCGGACTCTCAACCACTGCACCACCAGGGAAGCCCAGAGCTTCCACTTGTACTCTGAGTGATAAGGGGAGTCATCAGAGGGTTTTGGAAGGAAAATTCTGGCTGCCTTTTTGATGATAGACTACAGCAGAGAAAGGGCAGAGGCAGGGAGGACAGGTTGGAGGCCCTTGAAAACTAGGCAGGGGAGGATGGTGGATTGGTCGATGGTGACAGCAGTGGAGCTGGTGCCAAGTAGATGGGGTTGTTGGGAAGAGAGAGCCCAGAGGTTTTGCTGGTGGGTCTGATGTGTAGGATCAGGAAGGGAAGGAGCTAAGTTTGACTCTAAGGGTTTAGACAAGAGCTATTGAGTGAATGGAGATGTTATTCTCACTTCACCTGTGGACCTCTTCTCCAGGAGCATATGATCCAGAAAATGTGTTCACAGTCATTCATATATCCATCCCTTCGTTCCTTCCTTCCTTCTTTCCAACATTTACAAGATACTTACTACGTGCCAGGTACTGGATGTAAGAGATGAACGCAGCACAACCCAAGTGCAACTGTCCTGTGGGCAAAGACAGAGAAACACAATTCTTGAAAATAATAAGAGGAAAGAAATAACTGCTTCTTGGTCATTGGCTGAGATCCAGTGAAGGAAAAGTCTCTAGTGAGAGCTGCAATTCATGTCGTAAGGCAACCAAGAGGAGATGTCAGTTCAGAATTTGCTGATAGGATTATAAGAATTTCTTGCTGCTTTCTGCTAAAATTGAAGGACCTGTAGACAGTTTCCTAATTGTGTGTGTGTGTGTGTATGGAAGAGAAACAAAGAGAGGGACGAGAGGGACAGAGACTGAGGGAGGAAAGGAGATAGAGATATAGATGGAGATAAGAGAGATAAGAGATAGAGAGGGAGATGGAGAGGGAGAGGGAGAGAGAAAAAATATTCTGGTATTTAACACAAAGGAAAAAAGGTATTCTGACGATGACAGTTGCAAAGAAAAATGGTACAAATGAACACCATTTGTCCTGCACATAATTGATGTCATTGATTATGGAAGGCAGTATATATATGTATGCTGTAGAGCATGTTTTCAAGTCAGGTTGCATGGTTTGAATCCTGGCTTAGCAAATTAATTTCTCTTAAATTGTTTACCACTTTTCTCATGGGTAAAATGGATGTCATAATGATATGTTCCTCATAGGGTGGTTTTGAAGATTGAATAACAGGATCCATGTAAATTGCTTATTATAGTATCTGACGTATAGTAAATGCTCAATATTTAGGAGGCTAAATTATTATTGTTTATTGTGATAAATTTGAACCATCCATAAAATAATTTTTATTTTAGGCACCATGCCTTATAGTTAGTAGACATTATAAATGTTCTGTTATCTGATATTAATGTGATGGTGTAATATTGTGGAAAGAGCACTGGTCAGGAAATTCTAACACGACTTTGTCAATGATTCACTATGAAACATTCTTGGACCTAAGTTTCCTCATCTCTGAAATGCAGTCCATTCCAGCTCTTACAGTCTTTGACCAGGGTGTGTGGCTCCAGCTCTGTATCAGTGTCACATGTCTGGCACCATCTATTATCCACTTGAGCAGACCACTTGATAGTAATTAGGGTCTCTAGATTAGGGTGTGGTAGGGAGGGCCAGCAGGAAATCAACATGCCTTTCCACCCTCAGCTCACGTGAAGCCTGTCCCTTGGAAAGCATCCTCAGGGTCTATCTCTGATTAGGCACTCACAGAGTCCCCATGTAGAGTTGCACAGGTTGTGCAGTGAGCAAAGTTAGGGGGCCCCATCCACAGAAAATATAAATGGCGTCCTTCTAGAGTCAGGCAACATATGAGCCCTGATAAATGTTTCTTAGACTCATAGCCTGGAGTATTTTTGTCTAAAAGAGTGACTCCCTATAATTTGGTTCAGCATAATGGAAAGAGTCACAGAATTGTTAGTAGAAATTGTTATTATTGCTGTAGCACAGGAGCCTGATGCTGTTCCAGGGGTCACGGTATCCAAATAGAGTATTCAACCTAATCCATGGGCTGTTAGAATACTGTAATTAGGATAAAAAATATTTAGCAATATTTCTATTTAACCTAGTCCTCTTAAATGTTATTTTATATATTTCATCACATGTACAGTGTATTCTTGCAGTAATACATTAATATAATTTGTAAATGAATAAATATATATATATTGTGGGTAAATGTTTAAGTTCTGTATTGAGAGGGATGCTCAGTTCTTACACTCTTATTGACTCATAGGCTTTCCTTCCTTTTCTGCCACCACCTGGGGTCTGAGACTCTTTTCTCAGCCAAGAACAAGTGAGAATAGGTTCCCTCACCTCCTGGGTCCTTCCTGGGAGTTTTCATAAGCAACACGCTGAGTCCATTTGCTTTGGAGGCAAACAAAAATTCACCATCTCAGTCAAGGAACTAAGAAATCGCATTGAGGAAATGAGGGACATGCAGCTAGATTTGCATGTTGAGATCTGATTCAGGTGAGGAGAAGTGGGGATGTGCCAGGCGGTGGTCTCAGCAAAGGCACAGCAAATATGCACGTATATGTGAGGAGATATATTTGGCTGGAATGGAGGGAAGGTCCACACTGGTACAGAGCAGAGGCTGAGGTTGAAGAACCAGGAGTACAGTCTTTTTTTTTTTTTAATCATATCTTTTATTCTCCTATTATCTTTGGGTTTTTGCTGTTGGTTTGTTTATTGAAGTAGGTTGATTTACAATGTTGTGTTAGTTTCAGGTATACAGCAAAGTGATTCCGTTATACATACATATATAATTTTTTTCATATCCTTTTCCCTTATGGGTTATTACAAAATATTGGGTATAGTCTTTCATGGCAAACTGAGCAGCTTGGATTTTATCATGAAGGCAACCGAGTGTAACAGGATGTTTTGGAAGAGAATATCATTAGCGAAGTAATGTTTAGGGTGATGGATAAGCAAATTAAAAAGCATTTCCACCTGTTGGTGTAGAACAGGACAAAACAGACATCTACCAACTTTCATTTATAAGATTAGTTCAAGCATTTGAATGTAAATACATTGTGTAAAATGACTATCTCCTTTTTCAGTTATTTATTCATTCAGCTGTCTGTCTGAATATGTCCAAGTATTTAGATCCTTGATTTCATACAAATTTCTGGAAAAAGTTACCAAATGTGATGCTGATTTATATACTATCTATATGGGTATCTAGGTACTTTATATTTGGTTGGGGGAGAGGGATAATGTGGATTTGGCACAAAGTTGTTTTTGTTTGTTTTTTTTTTGTGGTACGTGGGCCTCGCACTGTTGTGGCCTCTCCCGTTGTGGAGCACAGGCTCCGTACGTGCAGGCTCAGTGGCCATGGCTTACGGGCCCAGCTGCTCTGAGGCATGTGGAATCCTCCTGGACTGAGGCACGAACCCGCGCCCCCTGCATCGGCAGGCAGACTCTCAACCACTGCGCCACCAGGGAAGCCCTGGCACAAAGTTTTGATTGATGCTGTTTTAGTACAGTTCCCAATAAAAAAATGTGTTTGTGAGGTCTGTCTTAGCCTGGCTGGACTACTCAAAAGTTTTACATTTAGATGCCTGGAGATAGCTGGAGCCCTGCAAGGGGCTTCCTGTTCACAACCCCTAGGAACAGCCTGCTCTCATGTCAGTAATAAGCACACATCAAATATGTCCTTGGAAACATTTGTGAGAAGGTGGAAGTCTGAGCCTGTTGCATGTGCCCAACTATGCTTTCGTGGAACCCTTGAAACATAGGAATATGGAACAAGGGGCAGGTTTGAACAAAGATTTCTACTTCTTGTCATAATGTCCTCTTAATTAGGGTACTGGGAACAATCAAGTCCAAATTTTATTCAAAATCACTTTCTAGGTGCCCGTGTGAACTACTCTGCTCTGTGAATCTATGCCATCAATCGAAGAGAGAACAGAATCCTAGTGCTATAACAAGAATATTGAAAACCAGATGAGTCAAGTAACTTGCCCAAGGCTGATGGTAAATTGCTAGCAAAGCCAGGGCTTTGACCAGCCCGCCACTTCCAGGGGACTTTCCTTCCTATTGGCATTCCTAGCCTGGGTGCTGGGTGCTCATGAATGTGCTACAGGAGGTTCAGGAACATTCTAAAACTCCATGCAAATTTTTTGTGGAAGATGCTTCCAGGAGGGTCCATGAACTCTTGCTGTTGTCTATCTCTGTGATGCATTCTGCTTCCCTACCTGGGTCCTCATGCTTTGTGTCTCCATGTGGGAGGGGGAGAATGACTGAGCAGCCCAACTAACTTCTGTCCTTTCTGTGGTGTCAGCCGCTTGCTCTAAGCCTTTTAGCAACTTGAGAAACCATGGGAAGGAACACTGACAAAAGAGTAATAAAGATGCATTACCTGAATCATCATGGGGGGATTATGTCCACTCTGAAAAGGAAGGTGATGTGATATTCTGAAATAAATACCACCAAATTAGAATCCACCTATTTTCCAAGGGAAATTTTGGACATTTTTTCCCCAGAGGGACTGCAAACTTAATGTCAACTCAACCACACCTCATCCCACCACCTTGGTGGGCAGTGTCACCAATTGTACAAGCTAAAACGTTTTAGTAACTTAGATTTCTGCTTCTTTACTGCCCAACATTCCAGTCAATTTCACCTCCTAAAGTGTTCTCATCTCTCCATCTTGGCCACCATTGGCCAAGGTCATCTTGACCACAGTTATTCAACTTGTCGCTCTGCCTCTAGAATTATCTTCCTCCTAAGAAGCCCCACATAGTCACCAGAATGGCATCTGAACACACCATTCTCTGTTTCAAGCTATACAGTGGCTCCCCACTGCCCCCAGGAAAAAGGCTGGCATGAGAGAATGTACAGAAAGGTTTTCATGCCTCATCAGGCTTTTAGCCAAGACCTCATCGCCTGCTATTCTTCACTCACCCTTTGCCTTGAAAAATGTTGACTTGTATTTCCCTGCATACTTCATGCCATTTCATGACACTGGGTCTTTGCTCAAGCTGTTCTCTTTCAGTGCTCTCCCTTCCTGGGATAGCCTACCATCCTTTCAGAGCCAGCTGAGAAGTCACCTTTTCCAGAAGCTTTTCTTGGCCCCTCCAGGCAGGGCTGGGTTGGGTCTTACCTCAATGTACCAATCTGCTAGGGCTGCCATAACAAAGTACCACAGACTGGGTGGTACAAAGTACACAGAAATTTATTTTCTCTCAATTTGGAGGTTAGAAGTCTCCAGAATTCTCCAGGAGGCTAGAAGGCTAGAATCAAGGTGTGGCATGGTTGGTTTCTTCAGAGGCCTCTCTCCTTGGCTTGTAGATGCTGTCTTCCTCCTGTGTCTGCCCGTGGTCCTTCCTCTGTGTGGGTCTGTGTCCTAATTTCCTCTTCTTATAAGGACACAAGTCATATTGGATTAGGGGGTCCACTCTAATGATACCATTAGGATCACCCTAATGATCTCATTTTACCTTCATTACCTCATTAAAGACCCTGTCTCCAAATACAGTCACATTCTGAGGCACTAGGGATTAGGATTCAACATATGAATTTTGGGGAGACATAACTCAGCCCATAACACTTAATGTTATAATTCTCTCACTGAAGGAGCATCTGTCTTTTATCCATTTTCATATACACTGTCCATAGCTACTTAAATGATGATTGAATTAGGAAGGAAGGAGGGGATCAGTTACTCCTAGGGAGCCTCAGGGCAATGGGGGGAGGAGGAAGCCTTGTCCCAGTGGCCTGCAGCTATAATGAGAACGGTGCTCCAAGCCCCTGTGTTAGTCTCATAGAGCTGCTGTAACAAATTACCATAAACTTGGTGGCTTAAAACAAAAGGAACTTATTCTCTCATGGTTCTAGAGGTCAGAACTCTGAAGTCAAGGTATAGGCAGAGTCACACTCCCTCTGACAGCTTTAAGGGAGAATCCTTCCTGCCTTTTCCAGTTTCTCGTGGCTCCTGGCATTCCTTGGCTTATGGCTGCATCACTCCCATCTCTGCTTCCATCATCACATGGCCTTTTCTCCTGCATCTCTGTATCTGTTTTCTCTTCTCTTCTTTTATAAAGACTTGTTAATGGATTTAGGACCCATCCTAATCCAGCATGATCTTATCTCAAGATTCTTCATTTAATTACTCTACAAAGACACTTTTTCCAAATAAGGTCACATTTACAAGTCTGTTTGGGCATAGCTTCGGGGAGGGAGGAACACTTCAACCCACTACATACAGTCCCTGAAGGTAGGACTGAGTTGAGTTGAAGCATGGGAACTCTGGACATGGACAGCTACTCCTGGGATCCACATATCCCACCCAATGCAAGGGGTTCTATGAGAATTCAGTGGACTGTTTGCACCTTCATCTCATTAGCTCTGCAGCATTCATGAGACTGCCTGGCACGTGCCTAGCATCACCCTGAAGTTGGGCAGGAAGCCAGCCACTGAGTGCTTAGTGTCATTTGCTGGGCTTAGAAGGGACATTTGAGTCCAAGGACTTGAGGATTCCCACAGCGGTTGGTGTGAAACAGTGTAAGGAATGGCCTTCAGAAATAGTGTTGCCATAGCTAATTCAACATGTCCTGGTTCCTGGGTCTAGCTTTGTGGTTCTGCATCTATATAATTGACCAAACACTGTTCTGACAATAGACATGAAAGCCAGATCAAACACAGTGACCAAGAAAATGTGAGTAGTGTCAACACTGGGAGAAAGAATGTCAACTGACTGGGATGGGGCTGACAATCAGAATATTTGGGGAGAGGGACAGTGACATGGATGATGGATCCTTTTCTGGACTCCCATTGTTTAAAGGGTAACTCACCAGACTGTCAGCTCCTTGACAGAATGGATGATGTCTTTCTTATTTCCACAATGCATTGTCCTGTGGGGTGCTGGGCTTGTTGTAAGGGGCTCCATAAATGTTGGACAAACTGAACTGACCCTTCATGTAGGCTTCACCCAGTGCTCTCTAGCCACATCTTACTCACCTGTGTTTGTACTTCCACCATTAGTGTGGAGGCTGGCCCATAACCATAAATATTTTTCAAATTGACTTAAACTGAACGTGTTATGGGAAAAGTAGTTAAGTTCATTTTTGAAGGGAAAGCTTATTAGTGTATTCTGGGAAATGTGATCAGCATTTTCAAGCAAAGGCCCTATGTCCCTGCATCCATTGATGGGGGATGGTGTATGGGGGAATGGTGAGTCATGGTAAGAAGCCAGCTGATATGGGGGAGAAAAGAGAAGGAGAAATTCATATTACCTGAAAGTTTTCTTTGAACTATGTGCTGTAAATCACCTGCTTAATCGAAATTATCTCTGTAATAGGACTTAGGATCAAGGTCTGCATCTGGATTCTGACACTGGGTAACCACGCAATGTTGGGGAAGTCGTTTGCACTCTCTGGGCCTTAGATTTCTCAACTGTAAAATAAACAGTTGGAATAAGTTGAGCCCAAGAGCCCCCACTGGTTCTAACATGCAGAGCGTGGACGCTTCATTCTCCCCTACAGTAAAATAGTCTCCCTCCCACGCCCCCACCACACACACAGCTTAAATTTATATTATCATCAGGTTCTATGAACTATATACTGAACATACTCTTAGACAGCCCCGTGACTTGTTAAATGGGGGAAAAGGGAGATAGTGAGTAACAAAGAAAAAGATGTTCTCACACAGAAACAGGATTTTGACTCAACTCATATTGAATAGTAACAGGTTTTGGAGCCCAGTTGACTCTTCTCCCCTTTTGAATAGGTTTACCATTTGCATGGTTCAAAATTTGAAAGGTACAAAAGATAGTCTCTCCCCCACCGTACTCCTTCAGACATCACATTTCCATTTTCTGAGGCGATTTATTCTAAACTTTCATGTATGTGCTTCCTGAGACATTTTACACATATCCTGGCAAATATATGTATGTTTGTATATTCGAAATTATCTTTTTTCCCTTTTATTTAATACAGATGGTATTATACTATATATCCTATTATGTACCTTCCTTTTTTTTTTTTTTTTTTTTTTTTGCGGTACGTGGGCCTCTCATTGTTGT
Organism: Mesoplodon densirostris; assembly: GCF_025265405.1. Lineage (NCBI taxonomy): Eukaryota > Metazoa > Chordata > Mammalia > Artiodactyla > Ziphiidae > Mesoplodon > Mesoplodon densirostris. The sequence continues at coordinate 29,819,970 of NC_082670.1, forward strand.
GGCCTCTCCCCTTGCGGAACACAGGCTCCGGACACGCAGGCTCAGCAGCCATGGCTCACGGGCCCAGCCGCTCCGTGGCATGTGGGATATTCCTGGACCGGGGCACGAACCCGTGTCCCCTGCATCAGCAGACAGACTCTCAACCACTGCGCTACCAGGGAAGCCCAGCATAATGCTTTTGAATTCATCCATGTCAGTACATATATCAGCAGGTGGTTCCTTTTTATTACTGAGTAGTATTCCACTGTGTGAATATACCACAATTCGTTCATTCATTCAGAAGTTGATGAACATGGGTTCTTTCCCAGTTTTTGGCTATTATTAATAAAATGGCTATAAACATTCACATATAAGCTTTTGTGTTGATTGTGTTTTCATTTCTCTTGGTCAAATACCTAAGGGTGGAATTATTGGGTCATATGGTCAGTGAATGCTTAACCTCATTAAAAAAATCTTTCAAATTATTTTCAAAGTGGCTGTAAGAATTTATAAGAGATTTCTTGTTGCTCCTTTTCCAGTACTTGGTATTTTCAATCTTTTAAGTTTTAGGTATACTGATAAATATATAATGATCTTTCATGGCAGCTTTAATATACATTTTTTCTTATGACTAATAATGCTAAGCAACTTTTCATGTACTTACTAGCCATCATTAGATCTTCTTTGATGAAGTATCTGTTCAAATATTTTGCTTATTATTGTTATTTTAGCATTATCATATTATTGAATTTTAAGAGTTCCTTATATGGTCAAGGTACAATTTCTTTATCAGGTAAGTATTTTGGAAATAGTTTACAAAGTTACTTGACTTTTCATTTTCATAAGTGTCTTTTGAAGACTAAAGATTTTGATTTTGATAAAGTCCATTTATCAATTTTTTTTCTTCTATGGTTTGTGCTTTTTGTGTTCTAAGAAATATTTGTCTAGTTCATGGTCACAAAGATGTTCTCCTATATTTTCTTCCAGAAGTTTCTCAGCTTTAGGTTTTATATTTAGTTCTATGATCCATTTTGAGCTAATTTTCCATAGGGTGCAAATATGGCTTGCATCTATCTATCTATCTATCTATCTATCTATCTATCTATCTATCTATATCTAACTTTATCACAATCTCTCTCTCTTTCTGCAGCTCCATCCCTTCTGGTATTTAGATCTGTGAATTCTAGCTGCCTTGACCTTCTGAGACGCCAAACTCTGTTGTCTCCTCAACTCAGAAAGACCACCAGCCTCTATTTGGGTTCTATGCTATCTGTCTCCAATGTCTGAAAACCATCACTTTGTGAAGTTTGTCTGCTTTACTCATTGTTTAAAGAAATCTTCCAATTGTTAAGTGTAAATCTGGTTCCTTTTAATCCATGCTGGCCAGAAATGGAGGTTGTCAAAATTGACTTTAAGATCCTCATTTCACTTGGGTTGCTTCTCCTTTCTTTCCAAATATTGGCCCCTTAAAGTCAAGTTTGAATGGGAGTTTGGAATATAGCCATGAAGTTCAACTAGACTAAAGTCTAATGATTATGACATTAAAGTGATATAGTAGGAGTCAGCTATCGCAAGTATTTTGGCCTTCAGGCAAAGACTGCTTGCTGACCTTCCATCTTTCCATTTTCTTTTAAGACTATGTTGTCTTTTGCAAAGTGTTTATTTTGTACCTTAAGTTCTGAGTAATGACAAGACAGGAAAAAAATGTTCCAGCTAATCATTCACCAACATAAGTCATAAGACAATTCCATCTTCTCATCTTTTAACCTCTTACCATTCAAGCCTCTGATGATTCCCTGAGTTCCTTAGATGACCCTTGAAAAAGAGGTTGTCACTACTATCAAAAGGGAATCCTATATTAAAGAAAATTTTTTTTTAATTTATTTTTGGCTGCATTGGGTCTTCGTTGCTGTGCGCGGGCTTTCTCTAGTTGCAGTGAGCAGGGGCTACACTTTGCTGTGGTGCACAGGCTTCTCGCTGTGGTGGCTTCTCTTGTTGCGGAGCATGGGCTCTAGGCCTGCGGGCTTCAGTAGTTGCAGCATGCAGGCTCAGTAGTTGCAGCACATGGGACCTAGAGTGCGCAGGCTTCAATAGTTGTTCTGCACGGGCTCAGTAGTTGTGGCTCACGGGCCCTAGAGAGCAGGCTCAGTAGTTGTGGTGCATGGACTTAGTTGCTCCGCAGCATGTGGGATCTTCCCAGACCAGGGATTGAACCCATGTCCCCTGCACTGGCAGGCGGATTCTTCACCACCGTGCCACAAAGGAAGTCCCAGGAATCCTGTTTCTAAGCTACCTTCCAATACGCAGGCCCAGAGTGTCCAGAATGGATTAGTGTATAAACTGTATTGTGTACGTGGGAAAATGCACTGACTGGCAGCTCTGCTCCCGAGTGACACTCCCTTAAAAATATGAGATGACTCTCCCTGTGAGTGGAGCATGAAGTTTAGCCCTAAAACCAAATATTTTGTGTAATCTTGTGAGGTCAAAGATTAAGAACCTGGGTTTTAAGCCATGCCCCATTTTTATGCTTTATAAGCAGAACCTTCCTTCCATGAGCCTGTGGATTTGCAAAAGTGCTAGCCTCTGATTATTGCCTGGACTTGGCGCACAGCATTAACATGGCAACAGCTGAAATAAACAAGAGAATGCATTGTTTAGGAAACCACTAAGGTTCTGAGGTTTCAACAATAACAATTGCAGGGTAAATATGTAAGGTGGTAATGAATAACTGACCTGAGTGCCTTTTGTTAACTGGAGTACAACTGCATATTTTCTTCCCCCTACAGAAGTATTTTTGTCCTGTTCTCCTACGGTGCCAAGAAAGGAAAGAATTTGGTGGATAGTCTTTTTATATTTACAATAGCAACCCTCTATAAACTGGCTTGGTTCTTCTACAACCGTGCTATTCAAAACACTAGCCATTAGCCCTGTGTGGCTATTTAAATTTAAACTAATTTAAGTGAAAAAATCTTAAAAATGCTTTTCCTTAGTCAGGCTATCCGTATGTGGCTACTGGCTACTATATTGGAAAATACAGCTAAGGAACATTTCTAGCATCATAGAATGTTCTATAGGACAGTGCTACTGTAGAGTGGCCTGGGTTCAGCTGTGGCATGAAGACCAATCATTTATGTGGTCACAGGCCCTTCCTTGGGTCTATTCCCTTGTCTAAAAATAAGAGGCAGGTTGATTGCGTTTAGTGAGACAGAAGAGTGGTCATGCCCACAAAATAAAGAAATCACCAGTGAAATTTATTCTCATCGATAAATAGTATCTGTGCTACAAGTTCATATGAATCAGTTGGTTTAAAATGGCAACTGTTTAGGAAAAGCTCTACAACTCATTAACCAGCGCGTGTGAATCTCAGTAAATCTGTCAATAACCGTTGGCCATGCCCAAACCCACTGAAGGTGTCTCTGCGGCAATGTTACCCATCAAAGCTGCAGTAACATGGAGGACTGAAGATTCTGCCTCACCAGCCACTTGAGCCAAACATAGCATTAAGCCTGGAACCCAGGTACAGAGATCAAGGTCCTTCTCCTCAATCAAAACAACTTGCCACAGTAAAGCAGGGAGTGTTATCTGGGGTGGGGGTAGGCGGCTGCTTACTGAGAAGATATGAGGGTGAAGGCTGAGCAATTCTCTTGTAAGTGTGATGAGTTCTTATTCCATAATAAACATTGTATTGCTGCAAGAATGAGCTCAGGTCTATTGCCTGTTCCTTCCTGTGTATCCCTTTAATCCATCTCCAATAAACAGGTTGATGAGTCTTTATGGAGCCTGCACTGCACTTGGGGTGCAGATGCTGTGAGAGGTAGAAAAGCAGTCTAAGATGGGGGCCTTTTCTGTGAGGCTCTGACCTGCTGGCTAGAAGGAAGGATTAACACACACCATGAAGCATTTAGAAATTAATATGAGGGTTGAGAGAGAATCAGTTGCCAGAATACATGATGTATGGTATCAAATAAGCACTGAAGGTGTTCAGAGATGGAAGAGTGCTGGACTTATCAGGGAGGGCTTCATGGAAGGGGCAGACCTTAAACTTTGAAGGAAATGTAGGCACACAGGTTGCAGACAGAATGAAGGACAAGATGCCAGGCCTCAGCAATCACATCATCCTTCGCAATCCTATGTCACTGGGAGGCAGTTTAGCATAGTGGCTTACAGCAGAAAGCCTTGGAGCTAGACTGTGTGATTCACATCCTGATCCTGTCTCTTATTAGCTATGTAGACTTAGGCAATTTATTTAACCTTTCACTGGATTATTATGAGGGTGAAATAAGTTCATATATGTAAAAGTCTTAGGTACAAAATAAGCATCATATAACTATTAGTGGCCCCCTCCCCCTCCAATCTCTTTTTCTCAGGCCTTATTTGTTTTTACCTGTATTTCCATTGAATATCTCTTCTTTTAATAGAAGCCTCAGTAATTCATATTGACTTGATATTTCCCTGACTTTATTCAGTTTGGTTTTCCTGATTTCTAATTTTTGCAATAAGTAAATATACCTTATTTAGGTCAAACCAACCCACAGAATTGTCCTGGTGAATGCCTCAGTTTTTTTTTAATTCATTTTTTTGAAGTATAGTTGAATTACAATGTGTTAATTATTGCTGTACAGCAAAGTGACTCAGTTATACATATATATACATTCTTTTTCATATTCTTTTCCATTATGGTTTATCACAGGATATTGAATAGAGTTCCCTGTGCTATACAACAGAACCTTGTTGTTTATTCTGTATATACTGGTTTGCATCTGCTAATCCCAAACTCCAAGTCCTACCCTCTCCCACTTCCCTCCCCCTTGGCAACCACCAGTCTATTCTCTATGTCCCTGACTTTCTCTCTGTTTCATAGCTAGGTTCATTTGTGTCATATTTTAGGTTCCACATATAAATTATATCATATGGTATTTGTCTTTGTCTTTCAGACTCACTTCACTTTGTATGATAATCTCTAGTTTCTTCCATGTCGCTGCAAATGGCATTATTTCATTCTTTTTTATGGCTGAGTAGTATTCCATTGTATTGTATATATGTACCACATCTTCTTTATCCATTCATTCGTTGATGGACATTTAAGTTGTTTCCATGTCTTGGCTATTGTGAATAGTGCTGCTATGGACATAAGAGTGCGTGTATCTTTTTGAGTTATAGTTTTGTCTGGATATATGCCCAGGAGTGGGATTGCTGGATCATGTGGTAATTCTATTTTTCTGAGGAACCTCCAAACTGTTTTCCACAGTGACTGCACCAACTTATATTCCCACCAACAGTGTAGGAGGGTTCCTTTTTCTCCACACCCTCTCCAGCATTTGTTATTTGTAGACTTTTTAATGATGGCCATTCTGACCTGCATGAGGTGGTACCTCATTGTTGTTTTGATTTGCATTTCTCTAATAATTAGCAGTGTTGAGCATCTTTTCATGTGCCTACTGGCCATCTCAGTTTTGGGGTTTTTTTAATCAAAATATTCTTTTCATCAGAGCCCTGGGTAGAATTGAGTTAATCACCAAATTTGAGGCTGGGTCTTAATGTGTTTCCCAGGGTTATACCTAAATTATACAAGAGGGATTATTTGGTTTAGGAAGACATCTGTGCTGCATCAGTGTTCTTTCCAAACTCTTTGATGGCAAAGACTGGGCCTTTTCATCCTTGGATGCCCAGCCAGCATCTTGAATAGCACTTGCCATCTCCTAGTTGGTCCATGATGCCTGAATTAAATGGACTTCTTTTTGCAAAATGAGCTAGTGATGCTTAACTCCCCCTGGCTCCTATAGGATAGCATAATTCAATTCCATTCAATTCAATACATTTAATGAGCGTCCCCTCTGTGCCTGGCTTAGTGTCAGATGCTGGGATCCAGTGGTGAGCAAGTCAGGCACAGTCTCCCCTGTCATGGGATTAATGAGACCAGTCTATTATCTCTTTGCTTCTCCTAAGGGAAAGATATACAGAGGAACCTTGTAAAGCATTGCACTGCCCTTACAATCTCAGGGCACAACACCTTTAGCCAAAAAAAAAAAAAAAAAAAAAAAAAAGCAACCATTGAACTCAATCTGGATTATGATTGGCCAGAAGAGTTCCCATTCCCAGATGTGGCTGAGCTGTGCCCTGTAATGATGCTGAAGAGCATGTTGACCAGGATGTGACAATGAGGTGACTCTGGTTTGCCCAAGGTCTCAGTGGTTTCACAGCTTGAGATAAGGGAAGAATAGAATTTCTAAGCCTCACCTTCTAATTGGGATCCTGTTCACTTCTTATTGTGACCTCATCATAGCATTTATGAGATTTCCTATGAATTTAAACCCTCTGTATGTGTTAAATACCTCGTATAGTAGAATTATACAGTAAGTTTCACCATTTTTTAAATGAGAATAACAATATCTTCCTAGTAAGGTGATTGTGAAGATTCCAACTAGACATGGAAAACATTCTACACATGCATAGAGCAGGCACTCAGTAATAGACAGCTATCATTTTTAATATATTAAAGGTGTTGTTAGATTATTATAGGAGACACAAAGGTAAACAAGACACAGTCCCTTTCTTCAGGGACCTTCAGCTCAGTAGGAAAGATTTCATATTTACAAGTAACTATTACTAAGTCAAAAAGTGAAATTTTTCAAAAGAGAAGTGCTAACAATGTTCTTTTGAAATTTAGAAGAGAAAGGCATTATTATTGGCTAAGAAGATCAGTGATAACTTCACAGAAAATGAAGCATTTATTTGAAAGATTTGGTCCAATGGAAATAGTGAAAGGGACATTCTGTAAATAGGGACTGCATGTACACAGACATTGTATCAGTCAGCTTGGTCTGTGTAACAAAACACCACGAACTAGGAGGCTTAACACAGACACTTATGTCCTCACAGTTCTGGAGGCTATAAATCTAAGGTCAAGGTACAGGCACGGTAGGTCTGATGATAACCCTCTTCTTGGCTTGCAGATGGCGGTCTTCTCACTGTGTCCTCATAGGAAGGAGAGAAGGCTCTCTGGTGTCTCTTCTTATAAGGACACTAATCCTATCAGATGAGGGCCCCGCCCTTCTGATCTCATTTAACCTTAATTACTTCCTTAGAGGCCCCAACTCTAAATACAGCCACATTGGAACTTAAGGGTTTCAACATATGAATTTGGGGAGGACACAGAAATTAAGTCCATCACAGGCTTGGAGGTGGAAAATACCTTTATAAGGAACATTTGATGATATAGTTTGATTGGAGCATAAGAGGGGCTGAAAGTGGAGGTATGGGAGAAGCAAAATTAAACCTTGGGGCTGTCCTGGATTACAGAAGGCCTGGAAGGAGAGCTAAGACTTTTAGAGGGTACTTTGTCTGCATCAGGGAGTATCTAGGGTTTTAAACTAGGAAGTTGCAAGTTCAGAACTGTGCTTTGGGAAGATGATTTCGGCAGCTATGGGTTTTAAAGCCAGTCTCGCTCTTGTTTTCTTGGAGCAGAGAAGGAGGTGGAAACACTGGCAGATTCAGTACCTAGCTCAGAATCTCCCAACCAGACCTTCCAAGTTGCTTTTCTGAATGCCAGTCAGTGCGTTGTTTGACTGGTAAGGAAAGAACATGCAGTTTGGGACATTGACTCTGGGGTGCCCTTGTGAAAAATCAATATGGGAGGCATCTTCTCTGGACCTACCCTCCACCAAGACTTTCTAAGCATCAATCCCAAAGCAAAGCAGTCCTTTTTATCTCAGCAAAAGATTTTGAATGGGAACTATTGCCCCATTGACCAAAATAACTTTGGACGGTTTCTTGCTGACTACTGGGTACACAGCAGAGCTACCTGATCTTGCATTTCATGAAGGAGGCAACCAGTTCTCAGAGGTTATAAATCCTCAAAAGTCATTAGAGAGCTCTTCAGGCCAAGATTACAGAATGCAATGCCTCTCCCCTGGGTAAAGTTCTCATCAGCCCCTCCTGATGCAGTAGCTCCCAGCAGTCACTGCAGATGACTAAAAACAGCCCCAGTATAAAACCCCAGCTCCCAGGACTGCTGGGGAAGTGACGTGCTGTGATAAAGCATTGCCTCAGGTCTCCTAACACATCGTCAGATGGGGTATTCCCTGAAGTCACTAATGCCCAGCCTCAACAATTAGAGTGGGTCTTCTGGGTGAGATTGAAGGCTACTTTCTAATTACCATGGATAGGCCTTGGTGATTATCTAGTGGAACTGCTCAGTTATACCTGAGAACAGTGAGGTCTGCCTTCCTCAGCGCCCTAACAGTCTTCCATCCACATTCTTTCCTTCCTTCCTTCTTTCAGCAAATATTGATTGAATGAGGCTCAGTTCCTTTATTCAGTGTCTCTGCTCGAATATAACCATCTCACCATCCACAACAGAGCTCTACCAATCTTTTTCCTTATTCCCTGTTTGCTTTATGCCCCTGCCATTGCACTTTGTTATTGTCGGTCTGCCCTACTAGAATGTTGATTGGCTCCTGGGACAGGGACTTTGCCTGTTTGGGGTCTGGCTCTTGAATGGCTGTGCTGAGTATAGGGTGTGTCAGGCGTGGCCCTGCCCTCTATTTTTCCTGTAACTTGTATTAGTTGGGTGCTGTCCTTCTGGGTTTGGCCTCTACTTCTTGTTACTTCTCTCATGTTATCTGTCTCTCTTTTTTTATTCTATGTTTTGTCAACTGAAATAAAATGCACAACCTGAAAGTTGAGAATTATGTTTTATTCCATGGACTTAAGCTGGGAAGACAGCCTCTCAGATGGCTCTGGGGGACTGCTCCGAAGAGGTAGGGGAGGAACCAGGATGTATAGGAGTTTTTGCAACAAAGCCCAGGTAGTCAGAACCTCAAAAGATTGCTGTTAATTAAAAAAACAAAAACAAAACAAAACCCCCCCAGACATCTCAAGTTAATGATTTTAGCGTTTTTCTCTATATGGGAAGATGCAAGAGTCTGGGCTCATTGAAATGATTCCTTTGATGTGCACCTTAACTATCTAGGGCCAGTATCCTGCTTTCCTCCATCCTGAATCTCCTCAGGGCTGCAGTGGCTGATGGCTTGATGGCTACAACATCCTTCATTTACTGATATGGCAGGCAGCATTTGAAAGATTTTCTTTGTTTTCCAACTCTTCTATTACATTTTTCATTTTCGATTGTGACATTCTTAATTCCTCATAACTCTGGTTTTATTCTCTACTTGTTCCTTTTTCAAAGCTTCCCATGCTACCCTACAAGGGAAGAGAGACAGAGGAGGCCACCACTGGGTGAGCAGGAAGGAAGTGGATTTCCAAATGCCAAGAAAAGGAAGGATTGGGGGCGCTGCCACACCCACACTGGAAGCATCTTTCCCCAGCTCCTCAGATGGCTTCCTGTGGAGAAGAACCTTCCATTTACAGCCTGGAGTTAAACTCCACCTCCAGCTGGGACAGCTGTTCTAAGATAGACTTTTAATGAGTCACTCCACCTAAGCACCACATCATACCTCCCACCTGCCGTGGATTTGGCCAAGTTCAAGCCCACAGCTTCTCAGGGGTCCTGGCAGAGAACATGGCCCCCACCTCCTCTGCAGCCCCCTTGGGATTTATTCTGAGCTATAGTTTTCTCTTTCCTCTATCATCAGTCAATGTGTTGCCTTCTCTCCTCCAGAAGTTTGTCTAAATCCCTTATCCATTGGTGATCCTGTCTCACTTCCTTTATTCTTGTGAGATTATTCCTTTTCATAGGTCTATACTGTTATTTCAGCAGGATCTCAGGAGGGTCTGTGGACAGAAACCTGGCAATATTTCATGTTCAAGCGTTCTAAATATAGTTTGGAACTATTGAATTTACAAGTGTTTAAATAGGGCTCTTTATTGCAGAACTTCTCAGCCCTTTCATTTGCAAATACTTACTGCAAAGCTCTAAGAAAGGGTGTAGATGGAGTATTTCCCAATTATTTGACTGTAAGATTTTCTTTTTTTCAGGGAAATCTCACCATGCTTCCTGAAATACACTGTGGAAAACACTGGATTAATTTACTGGCATTATACTAGCTCTGGGACTGAAATACATGAGACATTAACAATGTTTGCTGAATGCTTGTGCAAAAAGAGGTTGAGGGGATGGGTCCTAAGTACCACCCTCACTCCACCCAAGTTACAGATTTACTTCCTGGCCATGATCCCTAACTTCAGAGACTGAGTATAGTGGAAAGAACACCCAGGCTGAATTCAGACTAACGTAACTACTGGGTGCCTTCAGGCAGATTAACTTCTCTGAGTCCCGATTTCCATATCTGGGAATAATATCTACTCTTCCTACTTTGTGAGGCAGTTGTGAGTATCAAAACATAAATTATATGAGCCAGTATTTATAAAATATAAAACAGTAAACAAATACAAGGAATTACAGTTCTTGTGGTGAAATTTAATCACTATGTCACGGGAGTTAGAATGTGAAAAGGAACATTTGAACATTCTCTAAACATAGCCTAGGGCTGGTGACCTTCTCATCCTACATCTAGAGTCACGGCTCACAGGGAGAAGCACTTAGGAAAAGAGGAGAGAAACCCTACTCATTCCTAGGTCTGTACCCAGAGCTAAATCAGGACTTCATCCTCACTTCGCTAGTGAAGACTTTGAGGTAAAGAAACAGACTCCGGGATCTTCAGATCTAGAGAAGATCTCAGATGTCATTTGATCCAACTTGCTTGTTTTAGATGCATAGAAACTGTGACCCAGAGAGTATAAAGAGTTTGCCTCCAATCATACTGAAATAATGGCAGTGAGTGCTAGCAAGCAGGTGTCCAAGTTCAACATAACTTAACCTGGCAAACATTTACCCAGCCTCTGGTACCGGCTTGCCGCTGCCCCAAGGGCTGGAGGACACACAAGTGGGAGCAAGGTTTCCACCCTGAAGGAGCTCACAAGTGCTCAGAGGAGAGAGTAACAGCAAACACTAGAGCAGAAGTGGGCTGTTCAGTTAAGTGTTCTAGGAGTTCGGAGAAAGGGTCATTGTTGATAGCTGAGACAGACAGAAAATTTTTTGTAGTTGGTATTTTCCATTTTCAGAAATTCTTCCCCTTACCTCAAAGATTCCTTAATAAGGAGACTATATATCACATACATACACACATACGTATATACACTTTTATTTTATATACATATATAAATATATACACACTTTTAAATTTCACATACATATGTGACATATATGATTTGGAGAGACTATTATTCTTCCTGTTTCTCCTTCTTGGTTATCTTTAGAATAGTGTGAGATGTATACAGATGCAAGCTGAAGAATCTGTTGTAAATGTCAAGGGAAATTTCTTGACCTTAAAAAATTCCAAGAGAAATGGGGACCTGCTGGTGGAGTCCATTCTGCCTAAAATATATTTTTTTCCACCTGAGGCAAAGTGCCTCAGAGTCCATGTTCCTTTTGTGTCAAAGAAGTAGAAGAGAAAACATCCCTTTCCCTGGCAACAATGTTTATTTAGTATTGAAATACTATCCCTGTGTTTGGAAAGCCCATGCATCTATTAGTGTTTTAATTTCTAAATAGAGCAGCAAGTTGGTTTGGCATCTGTTAGTAACTCTGCCCTAAGATGGGGATGATTCTATCTCAGCAATTAGTGGGCACTCTCTCCCATTAGGAGATGTGATGAAGTGATGTGGTTGAACATCTCAGGATGCCAAGTTTATTCTGTTTGGACAAATGGCATATTGTCTTGGTTTCCATTTCTTAAAAAATCTTTTTAGAAAAACTTCTCTTTTTAGTTTATGTTGGAAAATTCAGTTTAACCAAAGAACCAGAACCAGAGCAGGACATTCAACAGTGTGAAGGGTGGGTGTACCACCCTGCAGTATTCTGCCCACAAAGCAAGGACAGTTGAGAAGATTCGTTTTGGTGGCTCTGCATAGGGGTGTGGTACAGGGACCCACAGGGACCCAGAGAAACACAGAAGCAGATTAATGGGCAACTAAATAAATAGCCTGCTGAGATCCATGTGGCTCAAAAATGGTTTACTGTTGACGATACGTGTGGGCAGTAGTCACAGTGTGATCTCCTAAGACTGGTGATTATGTCTGAAGGTATATCCCATGGAACACACATCCTTGACATACTCCACCCAAAAATGGATCCTCTGGCTAAAAAAATTTGAGAAACAAGACCTACTACTTCCTCCTCTTGCAAATCCACAGTGCACATTAGCCTATAAAGGAGCAGAAAAATTAGTTAAGAAAACTTGAATCTTGTTTAATCCAGCATTTCCCAATATTTTGGAAACAGTAACTATAACATCCCATATAGTGGAATCAATGCATCTTAATCTTTCTGACTGAAGCTATTTATACAGCACATCAAAAACTAATTAGTGGGCTTCGCTGGTGGCGCAATGGTTGGGAATCCGCCTCCCAATGCAGGGGACATGGGTTCAAGCCCTGGTCCGGGAAGATCCCACATGCCGAGGAGCAGCTAAACCCATGCACCACAACTACTGAGCCTGCGCTCTAGAGCCCACAAGCCACAACTACTGAGCCCACGTGCCACAACTACTGAAGCCTGTGCACCTAGAGCCCATGCTCCGCAACAAGAGAAGCCACCGCAATGAGAAGCCAGCCCACCGCAACGAAGAGTAGCTCCCGCTCGCTGCAACGAGAGAAAGCCCACGCACAGCAACAAAGACCCAACACGACCAAAAATAAATAAATAAATTTATATATATATTTTAAAAAAAGGATCCACCTGCCAATGCAGGGGACACGGGTTCGAGCCCTGGTCTGGGAAGATCCCACATGCCGCAGAGCAACTAAGCCGGTGTGCCACAACTACTGAGCCTGAGCTCTAGAGCCCATGAGCCACAACTACTGAGCCCACATGCCACAACTACTGAAGCCCAGGTGCTTAGATCCTGTGCTCTGCAACAAAGAGAAGCCACCGCAATGAGAAGCCCACGCATCACAACGGAGAGTAGCCCCTGCTCGCCACAGCTAGAGAAAGCCTGCACGCAGCAACGAGGACCCAACGTAGCCAAAAATAAATAAATTTATATTTAAAAAAATCTAATTAGTGACAAAGAAAAGAAAATTTAGTTTACATGAAATCTATTTGAGATGATGTAGCCAACTCAGTGTTTTGTCACTTGATGAAATTAGTCCTGCCTATTCCTACAGCCAGCTTGATGGCTCTTGCCTGGATCTGAAGGCTCTATTGAAAGTGGGTCTCATACCTGGATCTGTTGGTTTCCAAAGCCCATGTTTTTAATTATATGTTATTCTACTTGATATGTGGGTGAATATAAACCCCTTCTCTCTGAAGACCATGTAATAGTTGAGCACTTTCATTTCTCCAACATTATCCAACTTCCTTGCTAGAAATGAAAAAAAAAAAGAGAGGAGGAGAGGGAGGAATGAAGGAAGGAAGAAGGAAGGGAGGGAAGAAAGACGGAAGGAAGGAAGGAAGAAAGGAAGGAAGGAAGGAAGGAAGGAAGGAAGGAAGGAAGGAAGGGGGAGGGAGGGAGGGAGGGAGGAATGGAAGATTAAGTTCTTGTAGAAGCATGGGTAGGACTTTGCCACAGGAATACTTCTGAGCACTTGTAACATTTGTTTCTTTATTACACTTTCTAACAACTGTCACAACTCCCTGGGAGATTTTATGCTTGGACATAGGTTAAAAACATCAGTATTTACAGGATGAAAAACATCTGTCGTCCTAGGAAGGGGAGAGGATGGCAAAGATGATTGTGAATGAAATGGTCTAGGGTGACTCTTGAAAGACTGTCCCATGGAGCAGCTCCCAAGCCGTTCTTCTCAGCCTTCATTTGCAAAGCAAAGTAGTAGTAATGTAATCAGCCTCTTATCTTTATCAAATCTACCTACCCTAGGACTTGCCGGGGTTATTAATACAGGAGACATTTAGGAAAGTGCCTTTGAACAACAGCCTCCTTTGTTTTCCTCCCTTGCCTCTGACCACTCTGGTTTTCAAATTTTCAAATTTGAATTCTCAAGTTAAGTTTTGTATGACTTTTAGCATCATTTGCAACCAAGAAGTGTCCATTGTCCTTGCTGTTGCCATCGTCTGGACCACGAATTCTGACGGCTAAGCCACCATGGCATGACCGACTGAGATGATGTTTCAGGCTCTCTGCCCTTTCTTCTCCCTGGAGACAAGTGGCCCCTGACCAAGCTGTCAACTTCTCATTGGCTAACTCTCCTGAACTGTCCCCTCTGCCAGCCTGAACTCCTCTCCCACGCAAGGAGGGAGTCCAAGACCCTGACCGGGGCTTGGGCTCCAGGACCTGGACTGGAACCACAGAGCTGAGGAAGAACGTGGGGCAGGGGTCCCTGCTGGGTGGTGCAATGCAGGCAGAAAAAGTGAGATTTGCAATAAGGAGGCTGGGAGGAGAGGGATGTAAGCTGGACAGAAGGCCAGGGAGCAGATAGAAAGAGCATTTGAAATGGGGAGGATGGAGAAGAGGCTGAGGTTGAAAATATTCCCACACCAAGGGTTAGGTTAAGAACGAGGACAGATCCTGGATTCGTGAGGCCAGAAGGCTTGTCTAATCAGGGAACCGTCCTCCACAAACGGATCCAAATTTACAAATATAAAACTAGACACAGAAGTGAATATTTATTTATAATGAGAAAAGAAATCAAACAAATGAGAAACTTAAAAAAAAGCTGTCAAATACCACAGATATCAAAAAATTCAGAAAAGTAACCATGTTTTATTAAGTCCCTAACACACACCTACGATACTTTTTTCCCTGGGTTTTTTTTGACTGCACACATTTTGATTGCTTCCTTGTTGGACAAGGACTTTGTAAATATACTTTTTTATGGGAGAAATGAAAGAAAATCTAATTCCTCCACTAGAACAATCGATCAATATATAATTTTTAGTATTGATGGTTGGGATGCAAAGATGCAAATAGTTATAGAACTACTACAGGTTTACATGCTATAAATACATAAAGTCTATTTTGGCTACTTCCCCTTAAAAATGTATAGTGAATTTATTATTGTATATGCTGCATTATTGAGTATATTCCTGATGGGAGAGAACCTCTGTTTGATCAGGCATTGGTGAGAACAAAGTCCTCTGCTTGCAACTTTATGCATCTGATGAATGGGGGAGCTTACCAGAGACTACCTTATGACTCTGTGTATTTCAAACCTTGATTCTCCTCTATCACCCGCGTACCTCTGATGCCTGGTGCCTTAGCACAAATTTATATCGCAATATGACCTCTGACCTTGCACCTTTGTGTCATGACCTGGGTAAGTCAGCACACTGGACTGCAAGAGTCTTACTAGAAGCTAGTCCTTCATGAAGAGAGCTAACAATAATGTTACCAGAAATGACTTAGGACCACACAATTATCTCCCACTAAACCCAAACTAAATATATCCCCCAAATGAAGTGAAGTCCCCAAAATGACCATGGCCACTTCAGTATCACCTGATACTAGACAATGTAACAGAGGTGAAGCTGTAATGGAAAAACACTGGTCTCACCCAATTGCAGCTCAAATATCTTATGTTTGCAAATTTTAAAAAAACAAGATCACGTGAACACTATGGTAGGTCCTTTCTGAGACTTGGAAGAGATGAATGCAAGGGGTGGGGGGAGTCTGTCAAGGATTTTGAGTTTTATTAGTGTCACAATAAAAACTGCTTGGGTTAGGTCACAGGTTGCTAAGCATCTTCCTATACCGACCCAGTATATAGACCCAGATTGTCTCTGTCCTGATCTTTCAACAGTCACACACACGAAGACTGGGCCATCGTGGACTCCACACTTGCTCTAGGCACGCTGTACAGACAGGTGCCTCCCGCCCGAATCCATGCTGCCTGTTAGGAATAAATGCCTCCTGTGTGAGAGATCTCACTGCCAGATGCTTCCATTTAAGAAAATCACTGTTATTAAAAGAAGGACATTAAAACTACTTTAAATGGATTCTGCTTCAAAGGGCTTTGCCTGGGGAATACATCAACTAAACGTAAAAAACAGTTTTCCGGTGAGCAGTGGGGTCTCTGGTGACCACACTGATGACCATACGGGCTTATGTAAAATGTCTAATCCCAGGACAGGCAGTCAGTCCCAGGTGGTCAGACTTTTTAAAGAGGCTTTTGACTTTCCACCCTCTTGGCACTGTTAGACAAGGGTCACAGGTTGTTTTGGGG
Organism: Mesoplodon densirostris; assembly: GCF_025265405.1. Lineage (NCBI taxonomy): Eukaryota > Metazoa > Chordata > Mammalia > Artiodactyla > Ziphiidae > Mesoplodon > Mesoplodon densirostris. The sequence goes on from NC_082670.1 coordinate 29,836,086, forward strand.
ACACTGTATTAATCCTTCATCATGTTTCTTTTGTTTCCATTAAGGTAGAATGCATGAGCCTGTCTTGCTGATAACTTTACTTTGACTAGGAAGGTCTTTAAGTGAGGCAGACCAGATGGCAGCAGACACTGTCAGAGGAGAAAGGAGCCTTGGAGATAATCTTCATGGCACAGTGGAGGGAACCAAAGTCCCACAGGCAAAATTACAAGTCAGAGTTAAGGAAACTGGCACACTTATTGGGAAGTGAGGCAAGAGTCCTCTCTGGAAATCAAGTCCACTTTGTTTACCTTCTATGCAAACTGACATTCACTCAGAGTCTTTGTAGAGAAGATAATTCAGGAAACTAAGGGGGTAATTCAGGCATCGTTCTTCTCAGCCCTATCCCCCCAGCCCTGCTCCCACCTACCTATCCCAAAGTGTCTGCACCTGTCTGTACACAGTTAAGGTGACTGTGAAATTTGTATTTGAAGGTAATAATGAAATAATAATAATGAAATAATAATGAAATATTTATATTCATCACACAATTATTCAGGGCTTCCAATGTCTAGGGCGTGGTAGAAATGTTATGGATACTATTTAATAGGAAAGAAGAAGATGTGGAAGATCGTGGGATCTTGATACATACCAACTGGTAATACAGTATGATTTCAATTTTACAGCATGTAAAAAAATAAAAAATCTTGTGCAGAACACAGAGAGAGAGAATTGTTAACAGGGGTTATATTTGCATAGTTAGCCCTTGTCATTTTTTTCTTCTTTGTATCTCTCTATAATTTTTAGATTATTCACAATTTATAGATTACTTACTACATTTTAAAAATTAGATATAGTTTTTAAAAAATAGAATAAAATAACCTTGAATTTGAATAATAATGAAATTCATTTTATCTGGCTTAGTGCTTCTGATTTTGGTTATCTTGTTTGATATGCAAGGAACCATGGACCCAATGGCATTAAGTAAATTTACACATAAGATCCCCAAATTTACACATAACACTATCTTGTTGCCCAGAAGGCCAATGGTTTCTTGGTACCCAGCATCATGGAGAATGGAGCCCCTGAGACCCCGCCTCTGTGAGTGCTTTATGAGGTCACACTCTCTCTGAGTCAGTCTAGGGTGAGTCATGCTTCCCATATCTGTGAGCGGAAGGAAGAGAAGGAAGTAAGAAAAATAATAATAACTTTGTTGTTATTGTATTAAATAAGGTAAATTTCAGTGTGTCCGGCCAGGTGGTAAAATTATAGAAGCCTGGGCTTCCCTGGTGGCACAGTGGTTGAGAGTCCGCCTGCCAATGCAGGGGACATGGGTTCGTGCCCCGGTCCAGGAAGATCCCACATGCCGTGGAGCGGCTGGGCCCATGAGCCATGGCCGCGGAGCCTGTGCGTCCGGAGCCTGTGCTCCACAACGGGAGAGGCCACAACAGTGAGAGGCCCGCGTACAGCAAAAAAAAAAAAAAAAAATTATAGAAGCCAATCTTTCTGAAAGTGTAAAATCAACTGTGTTGAGTCATGATTTTTTTTAATTAAAAAAAGATTGGTGTCAAATTTGTTTATTTTCTGAACACTTGGAACTGCCTATTAAAAAGAGGCAGCTAATTACTCTGGCAAACTTTGTGGAAACTTGACACAGAGTCTTGGGAGTGGCATTAAAAATGTAAGAGGGCGTTTTACTCTCAGAGGAGAGCAGGGTGGAGAAGGGGCAGCTGCCTCCTCACTGCTCCAGGTCAGCAAACTCAGAATTATTTATTTATGGAAAGTGTGCTAGGTGCCAGCGGGGTTCTGGGGAAGCTGAGTGCCCAAGAATGAAGTCTTCAAACACAGCAAATGAATTCCCACAGCCTTGATGATTTAGGAGAGAGTTTTGCATTTGATTTTCATTGTTCGATGATTTTTCCAGATCCATTTCGAATTCAAGCTGAGAATTTCTCACTTTCTTTGGCTTCAACAGGATAAAACTTAGATTGTAGCTTTTATTCATGGTGTTGTAACCCTAGGAATTACTGGAGCTGAATTTTTACACCTTCAGTACCTCTATGGTCCCCCAAAGACAAACCCTGTGAAATCTATGACTGTTTAATGAGAGAATCCAGTTCCCCAAAACATCCTCGTTCAGGTCACCCGAAGGAATCTAGATTCCCAGTTCTCCAGGTGGGCGGCAAGTCTCCATTTACATTTTACCTGTGCCCTGAAAGTTCATAACAGTAACGAAAGCAAAAGGATTCAGAATCACTGCGTGAAATTTCCAAATTTATGTATATTTCTAGAGCGGTATGTAAAGAACCTAGCCCAGTACCTGGCTTACGGAAGGTGCTCAGTAAATGTTAGCTATCAGCATCATCAGCATCAGCATCATCATCAATGGTCTCATCATCACCATCCCATCCAGTAGCAGCAACGAACTCTGTTGGTGCTAATGAGGCAAAATCATTAGGTGTGATTTATGAGCAGGCTGGGTAAAGTCACAAGGTAGAAAATCCCGGTGAATTATACACTTTTAAATATATCCCTGCTTGTCAGTCATCAACAGTGCTCCTTGGAAACAAAAACTATAAAGCAAGGGAGAATGTGCACCCAAAGTGTGTGTTCAAGGTTCCCGCCTGATGGATATTGTGTTTTACCCATTGAAATGGGCAAGTGGTGGAGCAGAGAAGGTCTGGGTCTGAGGTCTGGATTCTAGCTTTCTGTCTACTTCTAATGAATAGCAGAGTGACCTTGGCCAAGCACCGCACTTCTCTGGGCTTCTGCATCCTCACCGGGGAAACAGAAACTTAGTCTCCATACTCTCGTTCCCCTTGGGCGTGGACAGTCTCTGTGTTTCCTTTACTTCACTCTTCCTTCCCTTTCCCAATTGAGAAAACAAGGGGGAGGTGAAAACAAGTCGGAAAACAGCGCCCTCTAGGGATTTTCAGAGGCATGTCTCTATTGAGGACGTAAGAGTATGAAAAACGTCTGGGTGAACACCTGGGGGCGCCGTACTTCCTAGGGCCTACATTACCTGCCTGCTTCTTAAGCGGTCCTTGCATCCTTTTTTCTATCTTGATGGCAATTGAAATTGAATTTGTTTTGAAAAATTTAAAAACTCCAGAAAAAACAAAAACCCTGGTGAAAAATTGAAGATACAGAAACTCAAGTCAAGCAGAAAATTATTGAAAAAAAATTATTAAGTCCAACTTAGAGAAAGCAACTATTATTTATTTCAATGATAATTAACATTTGAAGAAGAAATACAGTCTTTTTGGTGCTTCCATTAAGAGAGTAAAGAAAATGTTCAGAATATTTAAGCAAGGTAAACTTTAGTATTTTGTTAATTCAATATTTAATTTTTTAAAAATAAGAGTTTTGGAGGAAGTCCATTTTAGTTTCTATTTCTTGAGTTTATTATTCTTCTTGACATGAGGCAAAAAGAAAGAAAACATTATTCTTTCCTAGACACAGAATGTCACAAATCACCTGAACTAACCCTCTCATTGTATAAATTAGTTGGAAACTCAATGCTTTTGTTTCTGGTCTAGAGCTCTTGGTACTTTATGGAAGAGTACATATAATAATAGCAATGATTGTATTCAATACAAATAATAATGGACATTAACTTACTCTGTGCCAGGCACTCTGCCATGTTTTACATGGAGCCCCTTACTTAACCCTCAAAACAGCTCAATGAATTTGCTACTATTGTCATTACCATTTTACAGCTGGAGAAATGGAGACACAGAGAAGTCAAGTAAGTACTCCCAATTTCACAACTTAGCAATACCTGTGGGATTTTTATATTCAACCACAAACCTAACTCATATTCAAATTAATTGATACATACTTAATTGATACATACATACATACCTCTAGGTTCTTTTTTGACCTCTTTTTTTGGGGTCGGGCTTTGAAACAAAAAAATTTTTAGGTTTTGAAAGCTCTTTCTAACCATTGTGAGGATAAAATGAGAGTTGGGATGGGGACTAAGACAGGTGATAAATGGACTCCAGAACCAGTCAGTTAGCGACCAGTTATTTGGAGTGAGGTATAGCCTGAGTTTAATCATGACCTTTCCTAAATAGAGTCTATTGAGCAAGAATATAAAAAGGGAAAAACTTAATTTGTAAACCTTTATTGAGCTCTAAGCACATGTATTTATATTTTCTTCTGTTCTTCGGTAAAAACACACTGACTAAACACATGGTTTTGTGTTGATCTAATGTCATTTTTATATGCATATTTCCTCATGTTTCACTTTAAATAATTGCATGATATTATTCCATCATCTTGACGTATCATGATTTGCTTAGTCATTTCCATGTTGTTGAGGCTTTGGATTGTTCCCAGTTATAAAGAGCACGGCTATCCCATTTCCAGACCATTTTTAATTTGGGAGATATTTTTCTGATGTATATTCCCAAGAGTTTAATTACTATATCAAAGTGTACAATATATTATATCCTTTGTTATATATTTCTAGATTGCTTTCCAGAAAGACTACAGAATAAATTATGAGGCCAATAGCACTGAATTTTTAACACTTCGTTTTTCTGATTTATCCACCAAGAATGGTAGTTATTTTAACATTTTTTTGGCCACAGCACCATCACGACCACTGCCCCCAACGTCACAACCCCTACCGTCATCATCACCTTCATCAACACAAGCAAAAACAGAACCATTAATATCATCAGCTACCATCACCATCAATACCACAACCAGCATCCTTATCCACCACCACCATCACCATCACCTTATCAACGACCACCATGGCACCAATGTCACGATCATCACAATCACCTTCATCAGTAAAACCACCACCACCATCACCATCATTCATTACCATCACCATCATCAAATCCACCAACACCAGCACCACCAGCACCATCACCATGATCTGCTACCATCACCACCACCTTTAACATCACTAGTCCTCATCCACCACCACCACCATCACCTTCACCACCAACACCAGCACCATCACCATGATCAGCTATCATCAACATCATCAACACCACCACCACCAAAACCAGCACTACCAACCATTACTTTCACCAAGAGCATCAACACCAAGATTGTCATCAACACCACCATTACTATCATCTTCACTACCAACACCATCAACACCTTCCCCAGCACCAGCAGCGATACCACCATCACTATATTCCATCACTGCTGTTACTATTCATGGAAATATTCAATATGTGCCAAATACTGTAGTCATTGACGTTAATGACTTTGTCCCCACAGTAACCCTTGTAAGTATATAATAGCCTCCTGTTACTGATTAGAAAACTGATGTTGAGAGTTTAGGACCCTTGATCAAAGACACAGCTGCAAAGTGTCAAGGCCAGGATCCTTGTCTATATCCGACTACTCCACAGCCCATTCTCTGAACAGCCAATGCCTCTGCTTCCTTTAATCGATGTACCGTACCGTGGTGTTGCAAAGTTCTTTTGTTTGCATTTCTTTAGTTTCTATGGAGACTGAACATTTTTCCATGTGGTGATTTATTGTCTGCATTTCCTCGGTGTAAACTCTCCATTTATTTCCTGTGACCTCATTTTGAATGAAAGCTGAATATTGATCTTAAATAATTAGATCAATTCTCCATTTTCTATGGTAAAGCTTTTCTTTTAACATTTATAACATAATTTTCTCACTTATATTTAATCTTTTAAGCCCTTTTGCTTTTTTATATTCTAACTATTTTACGTTTAATTATGTATTAGGAATCAAAAGTATTCCTTTCTTAATTGGAAAGAATATGCTTATTTTCTTCTAGCTTTCTTTATATGTTCTTCATTTTACTTTGACCAAAATGTATTATAGTATACTATATGAGGTGTGAATCTAATATATTCTCCTTACTGTGACTTGATTGCCTCATGTATTAAATAATAATTATTTCTTGCATTTGTATATTCTTTTATTCATGTATTAATAAGTTCTTATAATAATTTTATTTACTATTGAAATATCTATTCTACACAATAATTTTTCTTGCTTTTAACCCAATATCATATAGTTTTGGTAATTGTCACTTGTTTTAAAACCTAAACACTAAATCCTTTATCAATCCTTTTGGAAAAAACAATTTTGATATTTTTCCTGCTTGTTCTTCTGGAGGAATCTTAAAACCAGTGTTTCAAATTTTATAAAATCTAAAACATAAAATCAAAAAATACTGTGAAGACTTAAATTGTTATCATATGAATAGAATTTTGTTATCTTAAGGATACTTGGCTTTCCATCCATGAATAAGCTTTCATTTCTCATTTATTCATAGTATTCTTTTTCTCTTATAAGATTTTTTTCCTTTCAAAATAATTTTATCATTTGGAGCTAAATTATTATCTGAGCATTTAATAGTATTTTATCACCACAGTACATAGATTTTATAGCATTATTAAGTTATTCATCACCTAAGTATCCAGAAACAACTAATTTTAGTGAATTTATCTGTTCCCAACTCATCAACTTTTGCTGTAACTGCAAAATCTAGGAAGATAAATGGTTCAGATGCTGTAACAATTTTCTGTGTTTCTTGAAAAACAACACTCAAATTAGTGAAAACAATGACATCTTCTTTAAAGCCAAAATAGTTCAGAAAGGCAAGGTGCCCAGATGAGCCATTCTGGGAGAGAGAGGGCAGTGGGGGTGGGGGGTGGGGATGGGGAGAGATTCCTGGCACATGGATACTCACTAATGTAAATAGCTGAGCCCACTAAGGCTGAGTTTTTACAACACTGTGATGTGAAGTGGGATATTGATGCCACTAAACTTCCCTTTCTCCCAGTTCCCTCATTTTCCATCATCTGGGGCTCCTATGTTCTGACTTTGGCAGAGAGTAACAGTCAAGACTGGGGTGTAAGCTGGAAAAATGGTTCCAGAGAAGGGCTTCTGAGAAGTCAACCCACTCCACCCTTGTCTGCCCCCTTTCTCCCAAAGATGGAGCCCTGCCCCTGGGTCCTAATGAGATCCTGGGGGTATGGGGTCCCACCCGGGTGGACAATACTTCTCTGACAGTCAAGGCCTTTAAGTTTGGAGACTAGATTTGCAGTCACAGCAAAAATAGATGAGTCCAACTTTCGTTCATTTATTCAACAAATATTATTGAGTCTCGCAAGCCACTAACTATGGACCTGGGCTTCGATTTTTTTTTTCATCGATAAAAGTGAAAGGGGGGAAATGAAGGCATTGGACCGGGTGAGCTCCTGAGTCCCCTTCACTTTAGAGTTAGTATGTCTGGTGTCACAGAATGGCTGCCCAAGGGGCTGGCCAGTGTGTTCTGCCAAATAAAAAGCTAGTCTTGGTAAGTGGGCCCTCTGAGTGCAGTAAGTCCCGGGCTCAGGCTGAGGCCCAGGTGTTAGCCTCTAATCCTGAGGTTCATTGTCACTGGCTTAATCTCAATACAATTTCAGTATCTTCTACCGACTCAGCAGTCTGCCTTTTGGTGAATCCCTGTCTGTAACCCAATACCAATCCTTGCTGTGATTCTACAGTTATATGCTCCCCTGTGCTTTCAGCCACCCAGCAATGACCACATCCCTAGTACACACCCAAGATGGGCAAGCACCGTTCAGCAAACCGGGGGAGCCCTCTGACAATTCTGCAGATGGTCCATCCACTTACTTATTTAGTCCTTGTGCTTTCATTAATTTCTTAGTGAGCACAACCCATGTGCCCACACCCTCAGGCCTTTCTGCCCAATATCACAACTGAAGTAATTTGTTCTTTCAAACTGGCCAAGGCATGTCATTCAGTTGATAAACTGTGATCAAAAGCTTGTGCTTTTGGGCTTCCCTGGTGGCGCAGTGGTTGAGAGTCTGCCTGCCGATGCAGAGGACACGGGTTCGTGCCCCGGTCTGGGAGGATCCCACATGCCGCGGAGCAGCTGGGCCTGTGAGCCATGGCCGCTGAGCCTGGCGCGTACAGAGCCTGTGCTCCACAACGGGAGAGGCCACAACAGTGAGAGGCCCGCGTACCGCAAAAAAAAAAAAAAAAAAAAAAAAAAAAAAGCTTGTGCTTTTGAATTTTGAACCAAACCGAGGTTTGGGTATTCATTTGCAAAAGAGCTTCTTAGCACTGTTCTGAGTAAAGGGTGGGAGGAATAATTAATAGTCAGTCGCCAACCAGAATCACAGGGATGTTCTTCTTATGGGAGGGAGGGTCCCTTGAATACTCATAAGGGAAGCAAAGGAGATAAAATACAGTACATGCAAAAATATTAAGATCTTCCTAATATAGGCAAATATTGAAACATTATGTTGTACACCTGAAATTAAGATGACATAATGTTGTGTCAATTATATCTCAATAATTTTTTAGATGTTAACACCTGAGGTTAAATAAGAATTGTTAAACTAAGAATGGAAAAAAAATTTTGGGGGGTATTTTTTCCCAAGCTTCTTTTTCTGCAGGAATCTTAAAATCAGTTTTTCAGCTTTTATAGAATATACTATGGAGACTTTATGTTATTTTTTTAATTTTGGAGTAAGATGGTAGACAGAATTTGGAGGGCAGTGATTTCCAAGAAGAAACTTCCCATATTCTTTTCAAACAAAGCTATCATAACTCTTATACTACAAAACACACAAGGTTTATAAACCTTGAACCCTTGGGAATCCTCTAATAAAATACTTGCTATTCTGCAATGCCACCGAATTCAGTCACCATCCGTTCATTTATTCAACAAGTGCTTCCTGAGCATGATTCTAGCACTGTGGGTGCTCTATGGGGAAATAAAAAGAACTGTAAGACATTATTCTAAGCTTAAAAACACTGCAGTCTCGTTGGGGAGACAAGATTTACAGAGCGAAAGGGAAACTAATAATAGAACACAGTTTAGTATTAAACAATAAGGGTAAAAATAAATAAATCGCCAAATGCTAAATAAATGCCAAATGAAACAATACAAGTGACTCTGAGTTTCAAAAGGCAAAAATCACTGCAGGCTGACGGGATAGGAGACCCTTTCTGGAGAGGTGAGACTTGAGCATTTGAACACAAGGAGGACATAGACCGGGCTGTTTGAGTGGAGAGAGCTTATTAAGAGCCAAGTCTTGGGCTTCCCTGGTGGCGCAGTGGTTGAGAGTCCGCCTGCCGATGCAGGGGACGCAGGTTCATGCCCCGGTCCGGGAAGATCCCACATGCCACGGAGCGGCTGGGCCCGTGTGCCATGGCCGCTGGGCCTGCGCGTCCGGAGCCTGTGCTCCGCAACGGGAGAGGCCACAACAGTGAGAGGCCTGCGTACCGGAAAAAAAAAAAAAAAAAAAAGCCAAGTGTGGTTGTGATGCAGCCACCGGGTCGGCTGGTGCCCCCATCAGACAAGTGGCCCTTAGAATGACTTGACTAATTGTGCAAACTGACCAGTTACATCAGCCCAAAGGCCCCAAGTGAGAGCCTGGGGTAGATGCAGAGAGTGCACAGGCTTGATGTAAGTCAGTGCTAGTTTTTCAAACACAATTCTGAGAGATTCAATGTCCAGAAGCAAACAGACCCAGAGAACTGTAGAGATGGAGGCATTGTGAGGGGAGTTGAGGCTGGGTTATATCATTTAAAAGGAATTGAAGCACTGGGCAATTGCCAGGTCGTCATTAAGCAGCATGTTTGTTTAAATAACATATCCTAAACCAAATGACTGTACTTGTCACTTAGCCAAAGTGCCTTTTACTTGAAGGAAAATATTTTCTGTTCCATTAGATTTTTTTGTTTTTTCTTCTTCTAATATCAATCAATAAGTTGAAAATTCCTACTGTCTTCTGAGGAAAAGATCCCAGCACAATACAAAATAGGGAAAAGGAAGTGACTGGTAGTAGCCAAGAGATCTGAGTTCCTGACCTGGTTTTGCCATTGATACCCTTTGAAATTTGAGATCTGTCACTTAAACTTTCTCGATTTGCTTTAGCCCCACAAGATGATGACAACATGGACTGCCTTAATTACCTTACAGGGTTATTTGGGTTGGAAGTAAGGTAAAAATTTTTAATGTTTTGAGCACCTCCTTTTAACCAAGTACTTTCACATTCTTTATGTCGTTTAATGCTGAAGACAAGAGTCCATATTAAATATGATTAGCCCTACTCACAGATAAGGAGACTACGAATGGGAGAGGTTAAATGATTTGTGAAAGGCCACACAGCTATTGCAACCCCAGTTGTCCAAACCTTAGGAGTCACTCTTCCCTTTATTGTCCAAAGGACACAGTTTGAGCCAGCGCACTGCATGCCTGCTCTCTCCTCCATCAGCTGGGTGCTCCTTTTGCTCCGAGAAGGTCTGAGACAGAACGTTGAAAGAGTGTAGTCCTTGAGGTGGGAGTGTCAAGTTCACACTGAACTACCTGATGAAGCTACAGCAGAAAAAAGGGGTGGGTTCCTGGGATGTGACATGGAGGGCCCCCAGCATGGGCTGCGATGTGTTCACCGGCTCAGCCTGAAGCAACTGTGTTAGAATTATCCCCTGGCTCAGGGCTACCTGGAGGGGACATCTTGCCTTCCTTCTGTGGACCTAAAAAGACTCTCTTAAAAGCAGTTGGCTCAACTTTGGCTGCACTACATCAGCTGGGGAGCTTTAAAAAGAATCCCAGTGCCCAGACCACACCCCAGACCAAGGACATTAGAGTCTCTGGTGATGGAAGACGGGAATAAATATTTTGAAAGGCCCCGAATGCAGCCAATTTTCGGAACCACTGACCTAGAGAACAAAGGAAGGCTCTCCCAAAGGGCAAATCTGAGCTTCCAGTATTTTACGATCCAGACCCTCCAGAAACAGGAGAAGCTCTCTGGCACCATCTCCATTAGTAGCTTTGTTTGTTTGTTTCTGATATATTAGCAAGTGGAGAGTAGCAGTCCCAGGGCTCTACCCTTAGTCTTCTTACTCTAAGATGCCATTGTTGCCCTTAAAAACTAAGAGCCTTGGCTTCCCTGGTGGCGCAGTGGTTGAGAGTCCGCCTGCCGATGCAGGGGACACGGGTTTGTGCCCCGGTGCGGGAAGATCCCACATGCCGCGGAGCAGCTGGGCCCGTGAGCCATGGCCGCTGAGCCTGCGCGTCCGGAGCCTGTGCTCCGCAACGGGAGAGGCCACAACAGTGAGAAGCCCGCGTACTGCAAAAAAAAAAAAACAAAAAAAACCTAAGAGCCTCTTGTGTTAACATAGCAGTTGATGGCCATCCACTGGGGTTATTGTCAAAGCTGGCTCTTCAGATGCCATTTAAGGATCAAATGTTGATTGTTTTTAAATTTTATTCCTATTAAATAGATAATTGGTGGTGATCAGCCATTCTGGCTATCGTGATGGAAGTCAGGGCAGGGAGGACCATGCCGGAAAGATGCTCCCCAGATATAGATAAATCTACAGATAAATGCATCTATGGATAGAAATTTAGTGTTACAAAGTGATGCTAGTTTCCCACCCTTTGGCATTTCTTCTCTCTTCTCTATACAGGGTCTTTGTGGGACTCTCAAGGTCAAGACTTAAAGCTTCCTGGGCTGATGTTATCAGGAAACAGGGTGGGTCTTCCTGTGTGTGCAGAATAAAGGTAGACTCTGTGGAGGGGCAGGGAAAGTGTCGGGCTGCCACACTCTCCTCTCCCTTCCCCTCTCCTGCCCTCTCCTCCCCTCTCCTCCCCTCCCCTCCCATCCCCTCTCCTCCCCTCCCCTCCCATGCCCTCTCCTCCCCTCCTCTCCCCTCCCCTCCTCTCCCCTCCCCTCCCCTCCCATCCCCTCTCCTCCTTTCCCCTCCCCTCTCCTCCCCTCCCCTCCCCTCCCCTCCTATCCCCTCCTATCCCCTCCTCCCTCCCCTCCCCTCCCCTCCTCTCCCCTCCCCTCCCCTCCCATGCCCTCTCCTCCCCTCCCCTCCCCTCCTCTCCCCTCCCCTCCCATGCCCTCTCCTCCCCTCCCCTCCCCTCCTCTCCCCCTCTACTGCAGGGCTATGGAGCTTCAGTGGGCAAGAGAATCACAAGGGGAGGTGGGGGGAGCTTATAAAATGCAGATTTCTAGACCCCACCCTCTGATTCAGTGTTTGTGGGAGGGGCTCAGTGGAGCCCATTTTTAAGATGCTCCCTGAGTGATTCAGGAACGGACTGTCCTAGGAAACTCTGCTGGCCCCACGCCCTTCTTGAAAGGCTGGCTTTTGTGCTATTTATGGCCATCAACCTGCATTGTCCTTTGTAAATGCAGATGTGACGGGAATGAACCCTTGGCTAATTTCCTCTGTGCTGCCTGCAGATGTAGGAACAAGGGCAGTGAGAGGGTCTCCAGAGGAAAGTAGGATCTTCCGAGTGTGAGGATGTCTGTGGGGGACGAGGGTCCTGAATCCAGGGTAAGTCCATAGAAGAGGGAATTGGCTTCCCAAAGACAAACGTGATTGACTTTGTAGCAGTGGGGGACCCACATCGCCCGAGCGAGCTCTGACAGTCTCCTGACATGCCTGAAAAAAAAATTTCTAGCAACATACAAAGCAAAAATTGTAAAAAGTGAAAATAAAAAAATTCTCCCTCCCTCATCCCACTGTTCTGAACTAATCACTAGAGTTTTGTGTATAGCCTTCCAAACAATATGTGTAATTGTGTAGAATGACATATATTTTACAAAAACAAAATAAACAAAATAAATGCATGCACTTTTCCACAATTTGTTATCTTTTTTAATTTAACAATACATCCTGGATATCTTTCTATGTCACACAATCTATGTCTTTCCTGTGATAGCCTTCATTATGTGGATGCACGAAAATGTACCCAGTCTCCTTCTGGTGGACTTTAGTTCACTTCGAATTTTTCCTTATTTCAAACAATGATGCAGTGAACATCTTTGAATCTACACTCTTTGCTCATGTAAGAATTTCCTATCAGAGGACCTGTTGGGTCTTCATATGACCCAAATTTGTCTTCAAATTTGATGGATAACAGGCCCTCCAAAAAGATGTACCAATTTACACTACCTAACCATATTGCATATTTACCCACAATTTTTATCATGAATCTTTAAAAAATTTTACGAACTAAATAAGTGAGAAAACTTGTTCATTGGTGCAATTTCAGTTTCTTAGCTAAGTGGTATGCCTTTTCATTAACATGACTAATATTAATTAGTCCCCGACTTCCTGTTTTTGTGAACTAACTGTTCATATCTTTTACCCAGAGTCAAGGCTCACCTTTGTGTTTTCACACATCATGTTTTCTTATTTTCACTATGGCATCTGTTGGCAAAGAGTGAATAGTCTAGTGTTGGAAAGAGTAAATGCCATGGAGAGGGGGAGGGGCAAGGGAGCCATTTCCCAATTAATCAAGATATCAGAACCATCAACTCAGTATTAAAAAGCGCTGCTTATATTATTTAGTGTGTAAGACCTTTAAGAACTGGAGTAACATCTTATATTCTGCAAAGAACAGTGATGGAAGAAAATAGGACCTTAATAAGGACTTGTGGAACAAATGAGTAGATGTGGACAGATAGAACCAAATATATACCATGTGTTGGGCATGAGGGGAAACAAAGATAAGAAACATCACCCTGCTTTCTCAAAGCTTGAAAATTTTGGGGGGCTGTCGATGTGTAAAGTGATGAGTACAATACAAAAGGTGGTTAAAGTAAAGGGATGAGTAGATGCCTCCTGTACTCAAAGATCTTAGCTCTAGAGGGCAACAGATACATAAACAAATAATTTCAATGTAGTGGAACAAGAAGAGAGATTTGTGTAATGGGTTATGGAAGCATGAGTTTAAGGATGAGAGTTTGCTGGGTGAGGAAATGTGCAAAAGTATCTCAAGGAAAGGGAGCAAAGACAGAGAGATAGGAAACAGCAGGGTGTGTATATAGGAAATCAACCGTCATAGGCTTCCCAGAATCTTTACGGCCTGAAGCCAGATGAGTCCAGTTGGGCAGGAAGGTCACAACCTGTCACATCATGGTCCACACTGAGCCACTGAAGAGTTTTGAGCAAGGGCTGGTGTGACCCAATGTGCTTTTTAAAAAAATTGTTATTTATATTGGAGTATATTTGATTTACAGTGTTATGTTAGTTTCAGGTGTATAGCAAGGTGGTTTAGTTATACATATATCTATTCTTTTTCAGTTTCTTTTCTCATAGGTTATTACAGAGTAATGAGTAGAGTTCTCTATGCTTTACAGTAAGTCCTTGTTGATTATCTATTGTATATGTAGTTATAAGAGGTTAATGCCAACCTCCTAATTTAACCCTCCCCCACCTTTCCCCTTTGGTAACCTTAAGTTTGTTTTCTGAGTCAGTTTCTATTCTGTAAATAAGTGCATTTGTATCATTTTTTTAGATTCCACATATAAGTGACATCATATGATATTTGTCTTTGCCTGACTTACTTCACTTAGTATGATAATCTCTAGGTCCATCCACGTTGCTGCAAATGGTGTCATTTCATTCTTTTTATGGTTGAGTAGTATTCCATTGTATCTGTGTACCACATCTTCTTCATCCATTCCTCTGTCGATGGATATTTAGGTTTGTAGATAGCTTACCCTGGCCACAGGGTGGAGGATGGAATTAAGGGCAAGGCGAGTGGCTGAGGTGGAGGGCAGTTAGGAATGTTCTATGACCATTTAGGCAGGAAGCAATGCAGCCGCGGCAATGCAAATGGAAAGTGGAGAGATTTGAGAGTAGGGACTTGGTGACTAATTGTATTTGGGATGACGGAAGAATCAAACAAAAATATGGGCTTGGTTTCTGGTTTGGGTGACTGGATAGATGATGATGTCACCGGCAGGGAAAGAAAATACAGGATAAGGAGAGGATTATTTGTGTGATATTTTGGAAATGTTGACTTTGAGGAAACTGGGATACCCATGGGATTTACACAGCACAGTTATATATTAGCATGAGGCTCTCAGGGACGAGATAAAGGCTAACAGCTAAGATCTGGGAATGAATGAAGGAACTCCAGATGGCCTTGAGTTTCACAGCATAAGCCTCATTCATAACTCCCTCATAACCAGGCATCACTCTCAGAAGTTCATTGTCCCCTGATGGCCCATCACACTGTAGATCTGAAATGAATTTGGGCCTAGATCCTTGAAGCTTTTTGATCTCTAACACGAGCAGAGGAAGCCCAGCAGTGCATTCTTTGCTGTTGAATGAGTATGAGCTGCTCATAGATCCTTGTTCAAGTTTCCTTCCCCAGAGCTCAATTCCACATCCCAACAATAGTTTGCTTGTGGTGAAAGGAAAATTGGGGTTCTCTTCTTTTGTGAGAAGATGCACTCCCCTGAATAACAAGATTGGGATTGGGTGGCCCTCACCTGTCACTATCTCAGCATGAATTAGTTTCTTGTTTACTATTCGCTAGTTTGAATGACCAAGAGCCTGGCTTCAGGGGAGACTCTGTGTAGGATAAAGACATCAGAGTACATCAGAGAGTTCCAGAGGCCAGTGCTGGCTTTGCTGCTCTCCAGCACAGGGAATTTGGATGAGTTATTTTACCTCTCTGAATCTGAGTTTTCTGATCTCGTTAAAATGGGGATAATAAGAAAAATACCTGTTCTCCTACTTTTCATGACTGCTGGTATGATAAAATGGGAAATATTTTTGGAGGACCCATGCAAACATTCTTATTGTCTGAAGATGCCCGGCAGAGAGCCTGCACTGACCAGACCTCCGTCAGCAGTCATCAGAGGAACTCCAAGAACTACACTCATTCGTTTGCTCCTTTATCAACCCATTTACTCAACAAATGCCAGTCGAGTACCTCCTCTGTGTGAGGCTCTGTGCCAGTGAAAGAGAGAATGAATGCCACGAAAAGACATGGAGGAGACTTAAATGCATAATGCTCAGTGAAAGAAGCCCATCTGCAAAGGCTACATATTGCACGATTCCAACTATATGACATTCTGGAAAATGCAAAATGATGGAGACAGTGAAAACATCAGTGGTTCCCAGAGGCTAGGGGGAGAGAGGGATGAATCGGTGGAGTACGGAGGATGTTTAGGGCAGTGAGACGACTCTGTAAGATACTGCAATGGTGGATGCATGTCATCATACACTGGTCAAAACCAATGGAATATATAACCCCAGGAGTGCACCCTAATGTCAGTGTGGGCTTTGGGTGATAACGACGGTCAGCGAAGCGTCCCTGATTGTAACAAATGCACCGATCTGGTGCAGGAGGCTGATCGTGGGGAAGCTGTGCAAGAGTGGGGACAGGGGGTTCATGGAAACTCTGTACTTACTGCTCAATTTTTTAGTAAATGTAGAGACAGACAGAGAGAGAGAGAATGGATGCTGTATGCCTTTTAGGCCCCTACAGCTTACTAGAGGAGAGAGGAACATAAACAGATCTTTAGACATCGATAAACAGGAGTAAGTCCTGCATGCATACAGTGCAAGCAAGCGCCTTCCTTTTTTGTTGTTCTGATATTTTGTCTTCATTTGTGACCGGTGCATGCAGAGGGTCAGTACTATTTATCATTCAGAGAGGACCCCCTTCAGCCTTATTTACTGCAGAGCGAGCAGCTTCAAAGAGACAGGGGTGAGGGGTGCTGAGTGGAGAACATCCACTAGGCTGGGTGCACAGCAGCCCTACAGCCAGAGGGAAGGAACAGAAGAGTTGGCCTTGACTGATGAACTCAGCCAGACCACTTTGGCGTGGCTGTTTTGCATCCCTCTGCCCTTTAATTTGATGACTTCCTGTGGGGAGCCGGGTGTGGAGAGGAAGGCAGAGCTTAGGTCAGCGTTTGTCCCTTTGGGCCTTAAACATTGGGAGGCTCCATTAAGGGCATTAAGTCTGGTGTCTAGTGATGCAGTTACTCTGTGCTATGTGGACGGAAGATCAGTGACTGAGTCCATATTCAGCTCTATTCATTTGGGGGCTTAACTTTATGACTGAGGAAAAGTGACAATGGTTGGGTTTACAAGATTCCAAAAGAGCAAGGTAAAAAAGAATTAGTTCCACTGTAATTGAATGAGTTTCAATCCATTTTTTAAACATAAATTCACTTAGATAAAATATCAGCCTTTGGAAGTGGGTTTACCATCCCACCCACCCCCCTCCCCCGTCGATGTCCTAGCCTGGTCTAGATGCAGCCAATGAACCAAACCAAGTGAGAGAGATCTTGAGGTGAAAAACAGATATTGCAAAGGAGTCTTAGACTAATGTCTACCTTTTGTATGGGGGTGCATTGCAAACTTTTCCAAAGTGTATTTAACTGAGGAAATGACGCATCATTACAGAGCAATACAGAAAGTGTATTGGCTGCAAACTCAATATACATTCAGTGGAGCTGTCATTATTTCTTCAGGCTGGAAATTTTTCATTGAATGAAAACCTCCAGGCAGATTTTCTCCAACAATTCCAATAATGTATTGAAATTACAAAGGTGGTATAATGTAACGAAATAAGAAAAGGTGAAAATGTGACCCCACAAAGTCACATAGGGATATCATGGAAGATTTCAAGCTAGACTTTCAGTTCTTCAATGTAAAATGCTTTGTTCTATCTACCTCAGGGGCCCTCACTCATGCTGTTCCTTTCTCTCTTCCCTTCAGTCTTCAAGTGACTGGCCCCTTTTTATCATTCAGATCTGGGCTTCAATGTCACCTCCCCTGAGAGGTCTTCCTCAGGAACACCCTACAAAGGAGGTTCCTTCATTCCTCACTGTGACTCTTTAGCATTGTAACCCAGATTCGCAGATAATATTGAGCAATTTTATAACTATACATCTATTTATTTGTTTACATGTTTGTTCTATCTCCTACAATGAATTGCAAGACCCACCAGGCAAGGGCCATGCACAATGGTTTTTTTTCCCCAAGGTACATCCAGTGTTTCCAAGCGTATTTGGTATATAATAGGTACTCAGTAGATAAAGGAATGTGAAAGTAACACTGGCCATGGAAGTCTCAGTGGAAGAGGACTCATTCATGAGGCAGCTGGTATAGTTTCAAGTGCTATCTGGTTACAAAAATGTAGGTAATGAGCATCTTTTCTCAATACTATCAGATCTATTTTGATTCTGTGTTCCTAAAAACACATTGTATCTACTCAACTAGAAGGGCTGAGGAATGGGAGCACCCCCCCCTACCACACACACACACACACACACACACACACACACACACACACACACACTTGTTTCAGGCACTGTGAGTTCCTTGGGACAGTGGCTGGATCTTATTCATAAATTTATCCCTAGCATTGAGCATAGTGCCTGGCACAGAACAGCTGACCATGTTTGCTGAATTTAACCAAAGTGAGGTATTTGAAGTGCTTTCTGCCTTCTCCCTGGAAGAAGAAAACTGAAGCAATTCAAGGTAATATTCTCTGATTTTTCTGTCCAAGCTTTGTGGGAGTAGGGTTAATCTTCCTGGCAGCTTGTAAAAGATTGCACAGTTGGTGAAAATATATGACAAAAATAGAATCAAATCTTCCTCCCTGAATATAGATTAAAGAGAACCACTTATTACTGTGCTGAAGAAATAAATTTCTTCTGTATCTGCCTGGCTATGACCAGGTAATAATGCACAGAAATGTAATGTTCTATTTCTCTGGGTTCCTAAAGTAGAGAGAGAGAGAGATACAAGGAAATATATGGAAAGGAAGAAAGACTCAAATACAGATATGTTCCTAGAATTCTAAGAGAGGAACAGACTTATACTGCTGCTCCCACTTTTAGGATAGATTATTTAAAAAATAATAATAACAATTCAATTAG
This sequence comes from Mesoplodon densirostris, assembly GCF_025265405.1. Classification (NCBI taxonomy): domain Eukaryota; kingdom Metazoa; phylum Chordata; class Mammalia; order Artiodactyla; family Ziphiidae; genus Mesoplodon; species Mesoplodon densirostris. The sequence continues at coordinate 29,854,739 of NC_082670.1, forward strand.
ATCAATTCTGCCCATTTCCAAGAAGGAACTTGTAATTTTCTAAATAATATACTATGCCTGTCAGGAAATAATTCCTTATGTAACTTAAAGAGCTGATACGATGGCAGGCAGACAGTCAGATAAAGATAAAGGATGAAGGCCATCAAGCATGGTCAGGGTATGGGGTTTCCCTGGTAGCGCAGTGGTTGAGAGTCCGCCTGCCGATGCAGGGGACACGGGTTCGTGCCCCGGTCTGGGAGGATCCCACATGCCGCGGAGCGGCTGGGCCCGTGAGCCATGGCTGTTGAGCCTGCGCATCCGGAGCCTGTGCTCCGCAACAGGAGAGGCCACAACAGTGAGAGGCCCGCATACCGCAAAAACAAAACAAAAAACAAAAAGCATGATCAGGGTAATTACAGGGTACAAATTCCACTCTTCACCTGGGAGCATTGCTTTTTGAATGTTCCAGTAGCTGATCTTCAGCTTTCACTTCCAAACCGGGTGTTTAATTCCTTTCTCTCTCTCTGTCTCTCTCTTTCTCTCACTTTTCTACGAATTTAAATATAATAATAAAATAATATTAAATAGTGCTTATTTATTGAGGTCATTAAAAGTAGACACTAGGGAGTCAAACAGACCCGATTCAAACCCCAGCTCTAGAGCTCTGTGGTTAGCTATGCTTACTGAGTAATTTGTGTGTGTCAGTTTCCTCATCTGCGAAATAGAGTATTGATAGTAGCTACCTTGTGTGTAGGGTTGAAGTGAGGGATTAAGTGAGAAGCTGCCTGTGAAATGCAATGCTGCCTTATATACATTTTGGGGAAAAGAGCTCTTTTGTCTTTTTGTTTACGGGTCAGTCAGTATGTTGGCTGCTTTATGTATATTCATAAATAGAATTATTTAAACTTTACAAAAACTTGAGGCAAGGTACAGTTATCCCCATTTTACAGATAAAGAAACTGAGACTTAGAGGGGTTGGATGACCAGGTTACAGGGCTAGAAAACAGCAGGAGCCAAGTCTTCAATTTGGAGCTTCAGGATCTAAGCCTGGTGTTCTTTTCACTGTATTGTAAGACATTCAAAAAAAATCAATTCCTGGAGACATTGTTTTATGAATTTGTTATTTTATTCTGTAGCTATCTATGATCACCTTCAATCTACACATAGGACCTTTCTCTGTAACTTTGTCAATTTCTGAACATATTTTTATTTTCATCTTATATCTTAGCTTATGAGCCTGAGAAGACTACATAGTGTTTTTATGAGGACTAGACCTTTAAAAATAATACTTTTTATTCATCTCAGGATGTGGCCTCTTTTTTAAAGTGCATCATTCTGTTGCTGAGATCTTATTTCTGTCATATGGACCATCTCTTGCCCATGACCCTCTTTAGTCTATGCAGGTTCTAACTGCTATGGATATAAATCTCTAGTTGCAAACATCAGAAAACCCAACTGAAGATGGTCTGAGCCAAAAAGAGATTTTACTGACCATCAGGACAGGAAATTCTAGGCACAAAGAGGTCCAGTCCCTCACAGAACATGGTTGTCCTCTCTCCAACTCTTGGCCCTTGTTTTCTCTCTGTTGGCTTTACTCTCAGTGAGACTCCATCTTAGCTGTGACAAGATAGTGCAAGCAGCTCCAGGATCATATCCTAGTTTCTCCGTAAGTCCAGCAGAAGGAAAAATTGTCTCAAAAAATTATCTCTTTTCTGACAAAATTCCCAGAATTGGATCTCATTGGATCCAAGTTGATCATGTGCCCATTCTGAACCAATCACTGTGCTCAGAGGGATTCAGAGGCTCCCACTGGCCAACACGAGTCACCTACCCTCCCCTGAAACTCCACTTGAAGCTAACAGGCTGTGAATGGAGGAGGTGTAGAATCTTAAGGAAAATTAGGGGCCCCTTTAACAAAAAGAATGGATTCTAGTTGTCAATCATTATAACAACACCTAACTTTTCCTTTCAGAACTGTAATCTGTTTGGTAATGGACATTTGTCCACTTCTCTCAAAACATTCTATATTCTGCTCCCACTTGTATAGATGCTGACTTTCCATCCCCAATGTCCCTCACCTTGCTTCTTCTCCAACCCTCACTCTCTTTAACAGCACACCCTTTTTTGAGTTATTAAAGGCTGTCTCTGGTCAATTGGCAAAATGAACCTGTTGGCCAAAATAAAATCAGATGTGTGGGTAAGAGTAATATGGGTTAACAGTTGTTTTGGAATTTTGTTACATGTATTTACCTTGGACCAAGGTTTTTAAAGTGCATTTGTGTAATAGTTGTGTTTTTATGTGATCTTGCTGTGACTGAGGTATGAGCTTTGCCATTAAGTGAGGACAATCACCAGAGTAGTAAACCCTGTCAAAAATGCATGGTGATGCATTAGAACATGACCTGAGATCACTTTTCTCTTGCCTTTTGTCTCCTGGGGTTTTCCTTTCTCTAGGGGCTGGGTATTTTTTATTTTTTATTTTTTAAAATTTTATTTATTTATTTATTTATTTATTTATTGCGGTACGTGGGCCTCTCACTGTTGTGGCCTCTCCCGTTGCGGAGCACAGGCTCTGGATGCGCAGGCTCAGCGGCCATGGCTCACGGGCCCAGCCCCTCCGCGGCATGTGGGATCTTCCCGGACCGGGGCACGAACCCGTGTCCCCTGCATCGGCAGGTGGACTCTCAACCACTGCGCCACCAGGGAAGCCCATTTTTTATTTTTGATGTGCTACTTCTTGGTCCCGATTTCTTTTTTCAGCTTATCTCTGGGTGTCTCTTAGGGTTCCAGAGTCCCCAAATCCTGTCACTCCTTATCTAAGACCAGCCATTCACTGATCCTACCAATTCAATAAGCAATTTCTAAATCTCTATCAGTATCTCAACCTCGTCCAGCCACATCCTACTTCACATACACAGTAAATCTTGGTGGTTATGAAAATAGGCTTTAATGATGGAGAGACTTGGGTCAGAATACCAGCTGTGTTATTTATACTTATCTATGTGACCTTGGGCAAGTTACTTAACCTCTTTAAGTCTTAGCTTCCTCATTTGCAAAATGAGACTAATGGCACCTGCCTTGGGTTATTATGAAGATGAAGCAAGCTAATAAGAGATTCAGAGTTCCCACACATGGTGGCCTCTTAGTAAATATTAACTATTATTTTTGTTACAGAATGCTTTCCTATGTTTCAGTTCAAAGCTAGAATACTTATAAAGACTTCACACTGTAATGTCCATTTCACTCATATCAGCCTTTGAGAGACATGAGTACAGAAGTCCAAGAGGAAGAAGAGGCTGTGAATAAAATAGGTGCCAGTTATCTATTTATTAACTGATTCCATCAACCATTATTTAATGAGCATGTACACTGTACTGGGAATATTATCAGTTTGTTTGCAAGTTTATAGCCAGGGGCCATTACATTCTGTGGGTTGTGCCAAAGAGACATAAAACTAGATTCCTCTCCTCAAGGAGCTTTCACTCTTGTGAGAAAGACATGACTCAATCCATGAAGGAATTCCATGAAGAAATAATGCAGGAGCTAAATCTGCTAATTGTCAGGAAGTGATATGCACACTGCATATTCTCAGAGGGTTCTAGAAAGAGCATGGCATCCCCAAAACTCTAGTGGAGTAATGAGTGAATCAGTGGGATGAGTGACATTTGTTGACAAGGACTCTTGGCTTCAGTCCAGGCTACTCCTGGCCTCTCCCTTTGCTGAGCACAAGTAGGCAGATTGCTGCGAGGACAAAGATCACCGGCGATGTTGAGGACGTCCAAGAGCACATTAGTTTATGAAGGAATAGAATTAGCAACCCACCCCATGCTCCTCAGGGCCCGACCTGTGACCTCGTGCAGGTGGAAGCACTCATCTCTCTGTGTCTACCCTCACTTGATCCTCCTACAGAGACACAATATGACTGCTGCTTCTGCAGCTGTCATCAAAATCTGCCAGTCTCCTCAGCTTGAACCTGAAACCCTTGAGCTTCTCCAAGAGATCCTCTGCAGAGAATGTAAGGGTTGAACAACCTGATTCCTATATAAATAGCTCCCTTGGGCAGAATGAGCGGATTCAACTAAATGCCATTAGGTACATAAAAGTTAGAGCCTATAACTAAATGATATACTCTGGTACTGTGTAAGGGGAACATTTTTGGAAAATTTCCTTATAAGGATCATCATTGTTTCATGATAATATATTCTTTTTCTCTTGTAAATATAGCTAGAAGTTTATTAACTTTATTGATGCTTTACAAGAACCAGTTTCTGCTTTCATTGATTTTCTCCATTGTTTTATCTTTCTTTCAATTTCATTAATTTCTGTGCTTATATTTATTATTTTCCTCCTTCTTCTTGCTTTGTGTTTAGCTGGCTATTCTTTTTCTAATTTTTTTAAGGTGGAAGCTCAGATTATTGATTTGAGACCTTTATTCTTTTCTAAAAAGAACACTTTACGTATAAACTTCTTCCTAGGTGCTGCATTAGCTGCATCTCACAAATTTCGGTATGTTCTATGTTCATTTGTATTTAGTTCAAAATATTTTCTAATTATCGTTGAGACCTCTTTGTTAGCAAGTGAATTTCTTAAACTGTATTGCTTAATTGCCAAACATTTAGGGGTTTTCCATATATCTTTATTATTGGTCTAATTGATTCTGTTATGGTCAGAGAATATATGTTATATGATTTCATTCTTTTAAAATAATAAGGTTTATTGTGTAACCCAGAATATGGTCTATTTTGGTCTATTTTGGTGAATGTTCCGTGTGTCTATTTTGGTGAATGTTCTGTGTGTACTTGCAAATAGTGTGTATTCTGTTGTTTGGGTGGGATATTGTATAAATGTTTATTAGATCAAATTGTTTGATAGTATTACTTATGTCTTCTATACTCTTGCTGATTTGTCTTCTTGTGCTATTAATTTCTAACAAAGGAGTGCTGTAGTCTCCAAATGTAATTGCATATTTGTCTTTTTCTTCTTTCAGTTCTATCACTTTTGCTTCATGTATGTTGTAGCTCTGTTATTAGGTACATACACATTTAGGGTTGTTATAGCTTCTTGATGAGTTGACTCTTTTATCATTATGTAATACCCGTCTCTTTATTCATGATGATTTCCTTTTTCTGGAGTCTATTTTGTTTGGTGTTAATATGGTGACTAGCTTTCTTTTGATTAGCATTTGCATGGCATTTTTCCCCATCTTTTTACTTTATCTATATCATTATGTTTGAAGTGAGATTCTGTAATGTGCCATTTTATTATTAGTTTTCTGTTTGCTCTCTTTTTCCCCCTTTTAGATTATTTGAATATTTCTTGTCATTACATTTTAATTTACATATTGGGTTTTTTAAACTATATCTCTTTGTGTAACTTTTATAGCTGTTGTTTAGGAGTGGTTACCATATACATACCTAACTTTTCTCAGTCTGCTTAGAGTTCATAGGTCACCACTTCAAGTAAAGTATAGAAACATTACAGCTATATAAATTCCTTTGCCTTCACCCTTTAATTCATATCATTAAATCTGAATATATTGAAAATCCAATCACATATGTTATAATTTCTTATTTCAACGATCATACAAAAATATGGGTGTTGCACAGATGTACACGTCATCCTTTCATTGGGGCAATTCTAATCTTTGCCGTATTGTTCTAATTTTAGTATATGTGCTGCTAAAGTGAGCATTGAATATGTTTTTTGAAGTGCTTTCCTAATAAGGATTTATCCAAAACTTGCAACAAGTTTGTGAAACTATGATTATTAGAAGTACAGTCTATATGATCAGGGAAGTGTTTTTCTCTGAAGAAAGCTAGAATTGCTTAACGAATTATGCTTTGACATGAAAGGGTACAAAATGAGGTCTTTTTAATCATGAACTAAAATAGAATGTGGAATTAAAAACTAGAAATATGCACAGAAATATTTTATAACCAAAGAAGAAATTTTTTTTTTTTTTGCAAAATGAAAGTTTATAAGATCAAAACTATCAGTTATCTGCAGAGATGTCCAAACGGGAGGTATTATCTAGAAATTAAAAGGGAACTGTTCTTTTTTTCAGTAAGTGGTAGATCTTTGGAGAAGATGAAATAAAAGCTAACTCTGCTAGGTTTGGGATTAGGGAAAGTAGAGGTCATACCACACATTGTTTAGCTCATAGCCAAGAAAATAATCACATGTGTAAAGCATCTTTCATTCAAAAAAAAAAAACCCTCAAAGGCACTTTAGCATATAATTTTATTTACCTCTTTCACATTGCTATTGTGAATATTGTCCACTGTCCCGAGCAGGAAAGTGATGAGTCTGTGTGGCATGCAGGGAACGTAGCAGTCTCCCTCTGTAACCTTGTCCTTCCCAGAGTATGCGGTCATTGGCTTGGAATGTACAGCTATGAAGGTGACTGCTTCTCTAAAGGCTTTGGTGATGTAAGCCCGAAACCAAGGAGGAGGCGAGCAATTAAGCCTCACCTTGATGAAGCTATAGTGTACCATGAGGGCTGCACGTTAGGCTTGGTGACTGTTTTCTTCAGTGAATAGGAGACATTTGCACTTGGAGTTTATGGGGAAACAGCCTGCCATAAAGGGCGGTCAGGATACCTTGCCATTTTCTCTGCCTATCAGATGCCTGACTATTCAGGAAGGTTCAGCTGTAGTGCCTTCTGCTCTATGAGGTCTTTCTTTCTGGCCACTCCAACTGTGATGAATAATCTCTCTACATGCTGACTTACGTAGCCCCTCCATCTGCCATGTGTGGCAGCCTTAGTCTTCTTCTCATGGGACAATTCTCCTGAAATAGATTTTAATCTACATTAAGACCAGGGCAGTGCCTTTGTTTCCCCAAAGTGCCTTACCCAGTGTGCCTGAAGTTTGAGAGAGGCAGTTAGTAGAGTGGTTAAAAGCATGGGCTTAGGGCTTCCCTGATGGCGCAGTGGTTGAGAGTCTGCCTGCTGATGCAGGGGACACGGGTTCGTGCCCCGGTCCGGGAAGATCCCACATGTGGCGGAGCGGCTGGGCCCGTGAGCCATGGCCGCTGAGCCTGCGCGTCTGGAGCCTGTGCTCTGCAACGGGAGAGGCCACAACAGTGAGAGGCCCGTGTACTGCAAAAAAAAAAAAAAAAAAAAAAAAAAAGCATGGGCTTAGTCTGTCTGAGTTCAAATCCTGATTCCACCATTTCCTAGCTGAATGACTAGGGGCAAGTTACTTAAATAACTCTATGCCTCACTTTCCCCACTTGTAAAATTGGGATACTAACACTATCTGTAAAGATTAAATAAGTTAAGACATGTAGAGTGCTTAGCATTTTTTTGCCTGGTACCTAATAAGTACTGTTACTTATTTTTATTAAGTGATTAATTATTTTTCTTAGAAAGCTGTGGAACAAATATATATTTGTAAGGCAAGAAAGACCACAGACAAGAGGAGCTAAAGAGAAGGCAAAGAACACAAATTGAAGTTGACCAGATTCCAGATGCAAAAGACTTAGCACCTGTTTTTAAAAGAAATGGAGGGTGGGAATGTAAATTGGTACAGCCACTTTGGAAAACTATCTGGCAATGTTTTTTTTTTCTTTGTGATACGCGGGCCTCTCACTGTTGTGACCCCTCCCGTTGCGGAGCACAAGCTCCGGACGCGCAGGCCCAGCGGCCATGGCTCACGGGCCTAGCTGCTCCGTGGCATGTGGGATCTTCCCGGACTGGGGCACGAACCCGTGTCCCCTGCATCGGCAGGCGGACTCTCAACCACTGAGCCACCAGGGAAGCCCCATGGCAATGTTTATTCAAGAACATTCTAATACTCTAGAACCAAGCAATTCCATTCCTGAGTATATAGCCAACAGAGAAGTGTCCACGTATCGTGAAAGGATTTTTATAGAATATTCATAGCAGCCCCATGGTAGTCATTAACTGGAAACTATGCAAATGTCCATCAACAAAAGAATGGATAAATAAATTACGGCAATAAAAATGGGTGGTTTGCAACTACACACAGCAGAATGGATGAATCTCACCAACGTACTGGTGAGCAAAGGAAGCCAGACACGGAGGAGTATATACTACGTTTATTATAAGATTCCAGGCAAAACTACCCTGTGCTGTTACAAGTCTCACCCCAGGTGGGTGAGAGCCATGGAGAGGGAGGACAGCTAGAGAGATCAGAATGAGCTTCTGGGCAGCTAGCTAACATTTTACATCGTCATCTGGTGCTGGTTTCATGGATGGGTTCAGCTTGTGAAAACTTATCTAACTGTCCACTTACAATATATGCATTTTTCCCCATGCGTGTATTATCCTTTACTAAACAAACAAACAAACAAACAAAAAACAAACCAAAAAAAAGAGGGAGAGAGAAAATAAGTAAAATAAGAATAGAAAAGAAAGAAAAAAGAAGGGAATGCAAAAGACAAAATGAAAGAAAGAGGAAGAAAACCAGCCCAGAAGGTTAAAGGACAGGATCTTGGATCTGGCTGCACCTGACTGGGCTAGCACACCTCTCTCTCTACCTTACACATCATCCCCTGCCCATCCCTGCCTCCCCCTGCCCCCAACCCTACTCTATTGATCCAGCACGAGGATGGTGAATGCATGGTTTTCAGGGTCCTTCCGTTCTCTTCCGCGCTACCCGCAGCCCCTCCCCACTCTGAGCATCCCTAAGGCAAGAAGGGGCTTTCCTCGTGGGTATCGCTGCTAGGAGAGTAACTTGGAGGAGCTGATGCTTCGTTAATGAACGTAAAGCTTAAAGCCATCTTCCCTTTCTCTCTCTTCTCTTCTCTTCTCTCATCCTCTCCACCACCCCACCCCCTACTCCCATCCCCTTTTACCTTTCCCAGGGCATCCTCCTACCCGGGTGGCGGTGCCGCCCGGCCGGTCTGCGCGCGCCCCGCAGGGCCTGGGGTGCGGGCGGGGGCCACGCTCGCGGGGAGCCCCTCCCGCCCGCCCGGGCTGACCCCGCCCCGCGGCGCCGGCTATTTTGGGCGCGGGCGGCGACCGCGGGATCGCTGCCGGGCGCGGATCCGGTGACACCTCTCAGCGCGCGGCACTTGTTGCTCTCAGGACCTGCCGGCCATCCCTGAGTCCACCTTTCTCCCTCGCCGCCCCCTGTCCCCTCCTGGCTTCTCTCCTTTCCGTGCGATCGCCCGGGACACCGATCTCTCAGGCACCGCTGTCACCGGCTGGAGAAATAGATTAAAGGAAATAAACTCTCTCCGCAGGGGGCCCAGCCGGGCAGCAGCAGCGGCAGGGGCTGGAGCGCTGGCCCGGGCGCCGCAGAGGTGGCGCCTCCCCGGCCCGGGACGCTGGCCCCGGGCGCCGACGGCATGACGGACGCGGCGACAGCTAACGGGGACGACAGGGACCCCGAGATCGAACTCTTCGTGAAGGTAGGTCGGCGTCCCGCCGCCGCAGCACCTGCCGCGCCTCCAGCCAGGCTCGCGGCTCACGTGCCCGGGCGCCGAGCGCTCTGGGACGCGGACCTTCCCCAGGGAGCACAGCCCAGCCCTGACGGTCCCTTGGGTGGCCTTTCTGTTGCTTCGGGGCTCCCGGGAGGGATGGAGTCAGGTGCAGTCTGGCAGGTGGCTTGTCTTCTCGGAGAGTCTGCCAGGCAGTTTGTCAAACCCGCCGCAGGACCAGCCGTCACCCTACCCCGGCGCGAATTTGGCCTGTCCTGAAGGGCATCTCCAGGTGCAGGGAGATGGCAGGAACCTGGCTGGACCCCTGAAGCTTTCTTCTAAAATTGGGGGGTGAGGGGAAGGAAGAGGGAGAAAAGAAAGCATTACTAGTAATATGACCTTTGGCAAAGCAAAAATAACATTTCTTAAAATCCCCCTTTTCTCTTTTACTCAGAGCTATTAAAAGAACAGCAAAAGGAAACAAAGACGTTTTCTTGCTCTGTGACCCGCAAAGCAGAAACCAAACACTCCACTCGCCCACATTATTGTAATTGTCATAATTATGCTTCTGCGGGGTTGTAGCAGAAAAGGCTAAGGGTAACCTGGGGCGGACTGGGAGGAAGGGGCATAGGGGAAAAAATTAAATTAAGTTGCCTTGCTCCCTGGGCAGAAACGGGCTAACATCCAAACCTGCTGCACTTCCTTTGCAACCTGGAGGGGGGAAGGATGGAGGCCGAGGCAGCGTCTCCCGGTCCTCGAGCGTAATAAGAAAGAAACATTTGATAGGTCTTCGTGCAGCAGAAGCCGGGAAACCTGAGGCGCAGGGAAGTTGCCTCCGGGGCGGTGCAGAGTCGCCAGAACTTGGGGGAGGGGGCGTCGGCTGGCTGCCTGAGCGCTGAGACCTTTCACAAAAGGGAAAAAACCCTCAGAATGCAGTTTCCCTAGGCATATACATGTAACTGAGAAGGGAAGAGAACTTGGTGCCTGTCAGGGGCCTCCTGGCTGAATTTAAAAGGCATATATATTCCCCAAGGATGGGGCATATACACGTCTTTTAAATTTGTTTTGGCCAAAGGATCTTTATCTAATACAAACTAATTAAACAAATAGAGTTTCACAGAAAGTATAAGATCTATATGACCTTTTGGTTTTTGGTACCTTTTGACACCTAAAAAATAATAAACCAGTTGTGGAATTTACACTTGGAAATTGCTCAGTCTCAGTTGGCCCAGCCTACCACGAAGCTTTGTTGGATTTTTTCATTTTGGAGAGTTATTTTTCAAAATAATCCATAGATATTACATTTGTTTTTTAGTGAGACTTACTTTCCTCAACCTGTTTCTCTCCCCCAAAATGAGGCTTCTGTCTCCCTCATTTGGTTTCTGGGACCCCTCTGGGAGGATTTCCAGGCTCTCTGGCAGACCAGGTAATGAAAGAGCTCATGTCCTCCCAGGCTGGGCAGTGTTGGACCCAGGGCCCGGCAGGTCTGCCCTGACCCCCAGCGTCCAAGGCTGCGGTCTAGGGAGTGAATACGGAGAGCTTTTACAGAGCAAGGAGTCTTGCTGTTCTTCTTGAGGAAAGCTATTCTAGGACTTTCTCAGATTCCTTGGGAGCAGGTAGTTTCACGGTGTCAAGTTCCTGAAAGATATTTGAAACACAAATTGACTCTTTTAGAGCCAAAGGAGCCCTTTGCCCCCTCCTAGGTGAGAAGACCATTCTACCTGCGCCTTCTGAATTTCATGTTGGCAGCTTGGAGGGTTTCTCCATTTGCATAGAAAGCTCACTTCGCTGCCCCCAGTGCCTGCAAGAATTCTAAAGCACCTGTGTTGTCATTTGCTTTTTTTTCCCTAAAGGAAAGGAACCCATGAGAGCCAGGCAGACCTTCTTGGTCAGCGCAGAAACCAGATTGATGAGGGAACAAAAAAATCAGATAGGAAAGCTCTTTTGATTCCCCCACCCCCCTTTTGAGCTTCTGGTTAGTAGTTATCATTTACAGGGACAAGTAAAGGCTGAAAAAAATTGTGAAAATAAAGACACTGCCCAGGCTTTGAACGGTTTTGTGTTAGAGAAGCAATGTCCTGATTTGTAGAATCAGGTATTTCCATAGTTTGCCGTGTCTCTTAGCTGTATGATTCCCATCAGAAGAAAGTCCTTCTCGTTGATGGGGTCAGGTATCTGAGGTAATTTCTGCAGGCCCAGCGGGTTGGTTTCTAGGAAGCCTCCCAGGCAGGCTTGCCTCACCCAGTAAGACTTGTGATGTCATCTTCAACCCTTCCATGAAGGGACCCTTGCCCCCAAACCTGGCCTGTCTCCTGGGTGTGTCATTCACAACCTCCATAATCCAGAGTTTCAAGGACATACGATTCTGTGCCACATCAATTGATAATCATCTGTTACTACTGCTGCTGCTAATAATAATACTAAATGGTAGCGTTTTAGGACTTAGGGAGCGCATTCAAATACCTTATCTCATCAGATCCCCAGCTTCCTTGTTCGGGAGCCTTGGTTCACTCAGGAAAAGTGATGTAAACAAATAAATGTGGCTCCCAGGGACCTCTTGAGACGCGATGCTGTCAGAGCACTTGGCAAGTGGCTGTTTGCTCTCCCTGTAACAACCTCAGGAACTGAGGATGATGATTTGTCCCGTTTTATGGTTGAATAACTCAGGTGCTCAGGGAGCGTATGAGAAATGCCCAGAAGTAGATGGCAGTAAATAGCATTCAGACCCAGTCCTCAGCTAGCAGTTGAGACTCTACATTTCTTACTCTTTTCCAAACACCCATATGTCAGGTCTTGCACCTTCTTTCGCCAAGTCAGGCTTTCAAGTGTTTCCAAGATGATCCTTCCTGGCAACTTATTAGTCCATTCTAACGTGGGCATAAAACGCTGTCAAAGCTCCTGCCCAGCCCTGCTCTGTACTCCAAGTCTCTCCCGTCCAGGGAACATTCTAACGGGGATGTTTAAGAGATCACAGAGGTTTGAGGAGGTCAGCTCTGATTCTCATTTCCCAACTGATGTGGATCGAGAAGAGGAGCCAGAGACCTGGATTCAGATCTTGTCTCTGCCTCTCGTTTGTCGAGTCACTCTGAGCAAGTTCAGAGTGTATGAACAAGTGTATGAGTCTCAATACACCTCTCTTAAAACAAGAGGGTGGTTACAAATAAGGTGCCCGTATCTTGAATTGTCCAAACCAAGACACTTCTGAGAGAGAAAGGAGGTGCTACCAATGGTTAGGCTGGGACAACAGGTGTCACCGATGTTGTGCAGGACGTGTGGCCACCCTGGTTATGAAAATACCTCCCCCACAGACGGGCTGTGAGGATGCCACAGGAACAAATAGAGGAAAGCATTTTGTAAATTGGAAATTGCCATGAACACATTGACTTCGATAAGGATATGAGTTCCGTGGCAGATAGAACCTTTCTTGATCTGCAGGTCCCTGATTTGCCTTAGAGAACAATGGCCTGGCTGATTCCTCACTCGCAGGGCTATTTTGAGAATAAATGAGCTCATACACAGCTGGGACTTTGATCACAAAGGGAGGACAACAGGTTAGAGTTGATAGTGGCAGTGAGTGTGGTTTATTGAAAGAAAAAAGAGCTCGGAAATAAAAGCAAAACAGAAAGTGATTTGGGAAGACAAACGCAGGATGTGCTGCATAGTTAGATCTCCATCTGTATCGACTCCCTCACCCCCAGTCCCACCCCTAGACCCCGGAGGTAGAAAGCCACCCAAGTGAAGTGATGATGGTGCACCAGTTGGCAACAAGTGTCTCTTGGGGCCAAGGCTGTGAGTTTCAACAGAAACCAGTGGTTCTCAACTTTGGCTACATATTCAAATCATTTGGGGGAGATTTTAAAACTCCTGATGCCAGGCTGCTCCCCAGGTCAATTACAGAAGAGTTCCTGTGGGTGGGACCCAGAAGTGGTATTTTTACCACACCCCCAGGTGACTTCGGCGTGCAGCTCTGGTGGAGAGCCACTGAGTCCTCATCAGAGGCGGGTCCCGAGGCAGTCAGCTTTGCCACAGCTGAACTAGGCAGCCTTGCTAGTGCAGATGAATGTCTAGAACTTCTAACAGCCTCTGGGCATCGTGATCATCCCGATCAGGAGCATTGTTGATAGAGAGCTTGCAGCCAACCGGTGTTCCGGGAACAGATGCTGACGGACTATAAAGCCCTATCTGCAGGACTCCAGAACAATCCGTGCATGGGGTCGGTCTAGTAAATAATCATCAGTTCAGCCTGGGGGAAACAGAACGGAGTCCTGCCGTTTGTCTGATGGAAATGACTAGTCTTTTCATTTACTGAGTGATCCGAACGTCTCTGACAGTGGTGCGGGGCACAAGTCAAGACGTGGTGACCCGTGGTGTGGTCATCTGACTTCCAGAACAGACAGGATCAAATCTTTTTGTGTTGCCTCTCAGACCCCAGCTGCCCACTGGCTGCCTGGTCACCTGCCCAAGCATGGGTTTATCAGGTTTTGAAGTTCCTTTGATCACATTATGCCACTGTGTTTCTTTCCCACTACCTCCTGGTTTTGATCTTTGGTCAATAATCCAATACACCAATTCATCTGCCCTGCTGTGTCAGCGAGTGCCTCCTTACCTGGTAACACATTCATGGCAGTGCTAATGTCAAAGGGTGACGCATATACGTCCCTGGCAGGTGGTGGGAGTGAGGACCGAGGGTCTCAAGATGCTAAAGCCCACAGCCAGTGGTGTCAGGTCCTGCCTCCCTGCCGCCTTGCGCTCTTTCTCTGGGTGTTTGGTGGCTCTGTCCACCCAGGGCAAAGAGCCCATCAATTTAGACGGTCAGGTCAAAAGCTTTCCATTCTTGGTTCCTTTTGAGATTCCAGATGCTGGGCCCGTGTGAGTGGTGACAGGAGGTGTAGTAGAAAAGTGCAGTTTTGGGTATCAGACTGAGGGTCATCTGCTGTGTGAGCTAGGACAGGCTGCTTGACCTCTCTGGGCCACAGTTTTCTTACCAGTGCAGTACTGATAATGGCAATACCTATTTCCTGGGGTGGGTGTGAGCACTGAGTGAGCTGTGCAGAATCTGGGGTCTAAGTAAAGCCTCCTCTGCAGGCCCAGTATAGCCCCAAAAGTGAGAAGCCAAGCCTTTGCCTGTCCCTTCCTTGATGTGTCCCAGAAGTCAGACATTCAGTCCTATGTTCTGCTGCCTTGTTGCTGGAGCCGGGACAAAGGCCGCTGGGAGCCCGAGCACAGGGCAGCTGTCTCTGGATCTGATCGCCTCCCACAGGGCTGCTGCTTCAGAAGCTGGAATCCCCCACAGGCCACTGTTTGAAGTAATGTAACCACAGGGACAGTGTAGATCTCTGACCAATGGGTGGATTCTTCCAACTCAAGGGATGTTGATTCCTCCTGTAGTTGCTCCCACATAGCTCGAGGGGCTGGACCAGGATGCATCAAACCACTGGGGGTGCCCCTCCCCTTTCAGCTCCATGGGGATGATACTTCCGGGGTTTTATCCCCTTCTTGTCACTGGATTCCAGGTGGGGCCTCCCAGGCTCATCCGTAGGTGCTACAACTTTGACCCTTCAATAAGGAGAAGGCTCTGGAGTCCAGGTCCTTTAGTTCCAAGAGGACCCCTGGAATCCCTATGCAGATTTTCTCACTTGCTTGCAAACTTCAAGCTCTGCCTAGCCATGGTTACTCTCCTAGAAAACACACACACACATTTACATGTATTATCTATCTGGACTATAGGAAAAACATAATAGACTCTCAATCTCTGGTACCTTTAAAAACTGTTACCCGGGAGACATTCTCAGTTGTCTTTTTCATCGAAGCTGGAAGATCAGAAATAGTGAAGATGCGAAGTGTTTAAAGCATGGGCTTCCTGAAGGTGTGTCTCCACCCCGGGGCATCTTAGATCTGACGCTGCTTGTGAGGGGTGAGCTCCAACTACCAAGGAAGTGTCTCTGCCAGCTCCCTGAGTGAGAATGTACTTTGCACACTCATATATTTATTCAAGGAGTATCTTAGTTCTGAGATGTGAAGGGCTTTAAGGATAAATAAGATAGATAATCTGCTGTCAGAACTAAAATGAATTCTTTCTGGTAAAGAGAAATGGAGTTTTTAACCTCTAAAACAAAGTCCCCTCTAGCTCTGTTAGCACGGGAAGTTTCTTTGAGTTATGTTTATTGCAGCACTCATGGTGAACAATGGCTAGGCCACTGGCGCACAACCTTTGGGGCATGAAAAAGTCACTGCAAAGCTTTTTCATATGGACTTGCCCAGCCCTGTCCCCAGAGATTCACATTCAGGAGGTGAGGGTGAGTTCCAGGTATCTACCCCTGGGTGATCCTGGGATTCATCAAACATTGAGAACCACTGGCCTAGATCATGGGTAAATAGGGTTGAACCTACCCAGTGGAGGATCCAAAGGGCAAGAGAAAGTCGACTCCCCACTGGAAGCGTGCATTTCTTGGGATGAAGGAGGCTGAGGCAAATATGCTTATTAGCATGAATCACCCCAGATTGACCCTAAATAAACCAGAAAAGGGAGGAAAGGAATGCTTTTGACCTTTCTTTTACACTTGCTTTTCTTCCTTTGTAATTTTTTTATGATATAGGAATGACAAGTAATTTAAAAAGCTGGGCATGAAGGAAATAGTAGTCAGATAAGAAATGTAGGGCGTTAAGAGATTAAAAACAATCCATCAATCAGTTAACCAATTAACAAACATGTTTATGGAGCCACCTACTCTTGTGCCAGGCTCAGTGAAAGCTGAAATCAGGGAGGGGAGATCAAAGAAGATGGGGTCTCAGCAGCCCATGAACTTGCAGCTGAGGAGTAAAAATGCCAACATCATGCCCTGTGAGTGGTAGGAAGTGAAATGAGGGGAGCCGATGAAGGGACCCATGTGGCTCAGATGAGGTCTCCAGGTCTAGTCTGCGGGGAGGTGGGGCCTGATTTGTGCTCTGAAGAGTGATGAGAGTCACTAGGAGTGGGCAACCATGTCAGGTCCAGAAACAGTATGGAGACGAGGATGTGTGGGGCCCAGTGGGTCTACAAGGTTGGCTGAAGGGAGTGGTATATGGAGGGCCACAGCTGGAAATAAGATAGAAACACAGCAGTGGGAAGGGGTTTTGAATGGCAGGTAAGTGGGTTTTGCCCCCTGGTAAGTAATAAGGAGTTACCAGAGGGTTCTACCCAGGGTGGGAGCTTGATCTGGTCCCTACTTCGTTAGAATGGTTCCTATGCTATTTTGCACGATGTGGTGGGAAGATTAATGAATGACAAGTAAGAAAACCTGGATTCCAGGTCTGGCTCTGCTACATATTGGTGGTGGGGCTTTCTTTAAGGCCAAGCTTCCTCTTCTGTAAGATGGGCTCCACAATCATAAAATCATAGAATTTCTGATTGGGAAAAGCCTCTTAGAAGTCATCTGGTCTGACCCCCTCTTGTCAGATAAATTGACAGTCTAACATTTCTGGTTACCTGCTCTATGGGTTTGAGGAAGAGAAGCGAGATGACATGTGAGCTGCTGCTGTTTTTGTCTTTGCTTTTATGACTGTGTTCACGGGGATTATGAAGAAGGAGAGCCTTGCAGCAGAGGCTGGGGAGGAGGCTCCTCCAGTGTTTGCTGCGGGGAGGCCACTGTGAGCCCAAGCTGGGGCTGAAAGGAGGGGCCTGCTGGGGAGGAGTGATGTGGGTACAGAACGAGCACAGGCCTTGGAAGAAGCCTCTGCAAACACAGGAGGGAGGCCCAAGTCTAGATTCATGGTCACTTCACCTCTGGAGAGACTGGTTTCCAGGTCTGGAATGGTGATGCTATTGATGGGCTTGACCACTATCGTCCAAGCTGTTGTAAACGGATTGAGTCTAGATGAATGAATTGAGCTTCAGCTTTATGCTTCCTTTTTAACCTGGAAACCCTACGGATCTAGGATAGAAATAGAGCCGCGAGGAAGGGAGTTGTTGGTCATGAGACTAATCTTCTGGTTTTAGAACTGTTCTGTTTGAAGTGATGGCAGACCAGTTGAGGGCAGATGGCCATTGGAGTGCTGGAAAACCAGAGCTAACAATGAGATAAAGGTCAGGCTAGGGGTGTGGATTTGAACTCGTGTTTCCTTCCTACCACCGTTGAAAGCATGGGTTCGGACGAGGGAGCTTGGAGAAGGGGTAAAGAGGTAAGGACTGTGCTTTAGGAAATGTCCATTTCCTAAATGAGGAATGAGGCCCAGGAGGATTTAGCAAAGGTGATGAAGAAGCAGAGCGGTAGGAAACAAACATGATGTCACAGACAGAGGAAACCATCGTATGGACGATGGCTTGTAGAGGCAAGAAGTGTCAGGAAGCGTCTAGAAGAACTAAGCATTCTACTGTTCTTTGGCAAAGTGTGTGAAGGGATGTGGGGAAGGCAGACAGATATATAAGTTTGGGTCGGATCGTGAGGCAAACTGAGCAATTTGGGCTTTTATTTAAAATGCAGAAGATCCCATGTGTTACCTCCTGCTTGTGGGGCAATTATATTTTAAAAGCGAGGAAGGTACTTAATAATCTGAACGTGGTGTGCCTGGCCCCTTTGTATCTAAGGAGAGGTATTCTGAAGTGGAGTTCATCACACTGTGTCTTGGGTGACCCCCAGGCTGTGGTGTGTAGAAGTTTGGTGCTGGTTACCCTATACCCTATACCAACCTCTACGGAGCTCAGGGTGATGTTTTCCACTTCAGTTTATCATTATTCTAGGGTAAGCGGGGAAGACTCAAGTATCAGACTGGAGATAACACAAAAGGTGAAGGAGGGGAGGGTGTGTAGTGAATGGACGCCAACTGCGAACCCATTACCTAGAACGCAGAGGAAGTGAAAACCACGTCCCAGTTACTGTTGCTTATGAACTCAGTTTAGGAGGTTGGCATGACAGCAGATAAAGACTTCTTGACTCAGCCCAAGGCTCTTCTCCCCTCACTGCCCACCTGTGTTTGACAGGGAGCAGAGACCCAGGAAACACAGCAGGTAGGTGGTTGCAGGGAGGGGCAATCTCACCTGCCTTTTATTCATTTTCACATTTGGCTTCTGTGGCGTTTTGTAGTTATATCATAAAATCTAGCATCCACTCTGTCTTTGTTTTTTTGCCTTGGAAACCAAAGGAGCCATATGTCTGTGGTCCTTTATCACAAATGCCTCAGATTTTTCCTGTGGAGATAAAGGGTTGTGAGCAGGGCTGGACCACAGGGCTTTCGGGAGAGAAGGATGCCACGTGGGGAAGGTTACATGACCTCTTCTCCTTGGAGTACTTTAGGAGCACGTCAGAGGTGTTATCTGTCTGGTGGGATTATTATAAGGGTGAAATAAAATCAGAAACATGAACTCCTTTCATAAACTAGAGTTTTCATTGTTTAAGTGTAGGGCATTGTATTGGTCAGTATGCACCCATCACCTTGTTCCCACAATAGCTCAGTGGAGGGTTTGGTGAACGATCTTCCTTCTTCTGGCTCCTTCTGCCCTGTGGTCCTGCCCCTCCCTAAGGCTGCCAACTCCTCTGCTGGACTCTGCATTCGACCAGCACAGGGGGAAGGATGGAGCCTCATGGGGAAGAGGTGGAGGACCACATGGAAAGTGTGCACATGGTCCCTGCCTGGAAGCAGCCAAGTCACTTCCAAGCCTCTTTCCATAGTCCAGAACTCAAGTGTCATTGAGCTGTGTTTTCAGGAAAAGCGGAAGCGGGTTTGACAAACAACAAACCAATCTCTACCGTAGAAACGATTTATTTCCTTGTTTCCTACCGCTGTGTCATCTCATCCCTCCCTAGGACGGCATCCTGCCGACAGCCTCTCTCTTCTTCTGTCTGCCATGTTTGATACCATGAGCTTAGTCTTCCTGGAATACTCTCCTTGTCATAGCCGCTCCTCTACCTGCTAGATCAAGTTCCCCTGCTTCTACCTGACATTGAGGACACTCTAACCAGGCCTGCATTCCCTTTCCCAGCCTGATTTCCTATACGCCCTTAAAACGGTTCCTTATGTGTCCGTACAGTTTCGGAAGCATTTTTGAGCCTCATCTGATTTTATCCTCACACAGTCCCTTGGAGGAAGGAAGAGGTTTAATCCTCAGGACAGACAAGATGACTTTCTGGGGCCTGTTCTCTGGTTTCTTCTGCACAAGCTGAGGGAGAAACCTGGAGATCCTGACCCCAGACCTGAGTGATCTCAACCAGCACAGGGTGTCCCAGCCTCGCATGATCACACGATCTACCTGGGACGCTTTACAAATGCCGGCACACACTTATGAGTCAGAGTCTTGTGGGGAGGAGGTCCCAGGCATCTGTAATTAACTAGTGCCCCAGGGATTCTGATGCACAGTCCATTATGGGAACACTGCCCATGACTTAACAAGGGCCCATGTGGATACCCTGAACCCAGAGAAGTGAGTCTAACAGTGGGAATGTGAAGGACCGTGACATGCACTGGAGAGAAATCTGAGGGGCAGCGGGTCTTCCAGCTGCTCCCAGGTCACCTCAATGTACATTATATTCCAATCCTCTTAAATATTGACCCTTGACTTTAGAACCTGCTCCATGGCCTTTGGAGTTAAAAAACAGTCATGGGGCCTCCCTGGTGGCGCAAGTGGTTGAGAGTCCGCCTGCCGATGCAGGGGATACGGGTTCGTGCCCCGGTCTGGGAGGATCCCATGTGCCGCGGAGCGGCTGGGCCCGTGAGCCATGGCCGCTGGGCCTGCGCGTCCGGAGCCTGTGCTCCGCAACGGGGGAGGCCACAACAGTGAGAGGCCCGCATACCGCAAAAAAAAAAAACAAAAAAAAAACAAAAAAAAAAACAGTCATGGGCTTGTGTTTTCTGCACAGCTGTTCACCCCTATCCCCGGAATATAATGTGCTTGAAGTGGAAAAAGTCGGGAATCGATGGGTGGGGGTGATGTCAGGGGAAATAAGGTGAGATAAACAGAGGGCAGCTGACTTGACTTATGAAGTAGAAAAATCAACCCTCATTCCTCAGTCCTCTTTGGTCCCATGAGTGTCTCTGCACTTTCAGAAATCAGAGAATACGTTTGGAAACTGAATAATAATAACCATGGCTCTGTGCTGTTCTGAATGCCTTGCTTATTTAGCTCCTTGAATTCTATGGGTGGGTCCTATTATTACTCCCAAGTTACAGATGAGGAAAGTGAAGCTCAGAGAGACCAAGTCTACTGTCCAAGGCCACAGAGCTAGGACACGGTAGAGCTAGGCTTTGGCCCCCATCCCCAGGCAATGGGATCTGTGCTCTCTGCTTTCTCATTGCACCCAGACCCTCCCAGCTGCGTGAAGAGAAAGTTGTCGTGCTGAGTCAAGAGACATTTTTTTTAATGGCCAGCTAGAGGGGGGTGCCCAAGGCTTCGCCTTTCCTTAGTTCTCCATAGGTGACAACAAATAGTCCAAGGCCAAGTCAGATCGCTACACTTAGGCAGACCAGGCGATGACCAGACATGGAAGGTAGAGCCACCTAGAGACCCACCTGTTCTCAAGTCTTCTTCCTATTTCTCTACCACTGTCAATCAATTCCCACACTTTGATGTCAATCAGTTCCCACCCTTTGCTCAACCTCTTTGCTTTAAGGCCTGTCCCCCAGAGGTCCTTTTTAAAACGTGAGTGTTACCCAGGATGGGCTATACCTGGACCCTGCAGCCCCTGCTGCCACGTTCGTTGGCTGGGATTGCTTTATCAGGTCAGGATGCAGGAGGAAGAGGATCCGAAGGAGGGGCAGAGAGAGACGAGGAGAACAGCTTGTGTACTGAGCTTGCTATCTTTCAGGCCAGGAGTAGAGGTCATGTTTGCTGTGCGATCTGGGGGTAGCTACCCAGAGCAGACCCCATCCCCTTGCCAAGAGATGGCCATTGGCCAAGGTGCCTCAGGATTCTAGGGTAAGCTTTGAAACTCATCTTTGCAAGGATGGAACCCTTGGCTTGAAGGAAACCTGTGTGTATTCCAGTTACTCTGCCCCTACTCCATCACTAAGAACTAGACTCATTTAAAGAGGTACGGTAGAGTCCTACAATAAAAATAATTACAAACAATTTGCCAGGGCCCGCTAAAGGTGAAAAATAATACATCAAAATAAATTTAAGTGTTACTTCTGGAATTCAGTGGATTCCATTGAGTCCTCACGGGATTCCAGCAGCTTCTGAGGAGCCTGATGGTGCTTTTGTTAAGAGGACGTTGAGGCCCAGAGAGGGTAGGCTATTATATTGCCACACAGCAGACTGAAGTCAGCAGGGAGAATAGAGCTATCGGCTGTGGTTCACTCTATGGGGGCCCAGCCTCACAGATGCTAGGCCCTTTCTGAATCATTCTGAGACACATGACATAGTCAAAGGTAGCAAAGCGGTGGGAGGCTTTTATAATAAATTCAATTTTTTGAGCATCTCCTATGCCCTAGACG
Source organism: Mesoplodon densirostris (assembly GCF_025265405.1). Lineage (NCBI taxonomy): Eukaryota > Metazoa > Chordata > Mammalia > Artiodactyla > Ziphiidae > Mesoplodon > Mesoplodon densirostris. The sequence goes on from NC_082670.1 coordinate 29,876,507, forward strand.
TCGTGCTCGCCACTCCATTTCATTCAGTACCCCTGAGGCAGACATGCCATGGGGTGGGTACCTTGTGACTGATTTACAGATGGGAAATCTAGGGCTTGGAAAAGTTAGAGCTTAACTTGGGGTCCCATGGAAAGTAGTAGAGTTAGGATTCAAACCTAGGTCTGACTGACTACAAAACCACATCTTGTAACATATGTTAGTGATGAAAAATAACAAAATTAAAGTCAAACATGCTTGCAATGCACTCTTCCACGTGGCAGCTGTTGCCTGAGGTCGACCAGGTGTCCAGCCCCTGGTCTGGAAGGGAATAAGGTACACAAGGCAGACACAGTCGGGCCCAGGCAGAATTTGCAGTCTGAGGTGGAGGGGTGGGCAGGGCAGCCACTGGATATGCAGGAGGATTGGGACCCAAGGGCACATACAAGGCTGTGGGAGCTGGAAGCAAGGGGACCCGGTATTAGGAAGGCACTGAGCTGAGCTTTGTGGCATGGGCAGATAAGGGTTTGGGGTTCAGTTCAGGGGCAGGGAGTGAGGGGATACTCCCGGCTAAGCTGGGGCAAAGAAGGGGGATGAGGCCATCCACCTCTCCCTGCAACAGACCTGATGCCAGGGCAGGACCTGGAGGAGCAGGTGGTGAAGGGCCTCCTGTTCTCCACCCCATCAGGACCCCGGGCGCTGCTCTTGACCAGGAGAGCAAGGGCACCCCTGGAGGAAGCCCAAGTCCTATCCCTCTGGCCCCGCTCCCAGTTTAGGTCATCGTAAAGGGCAATTGGAGCCTATCTCGGCCTGATGCTCTTCAGAAAACATTTTTTGACTTATGTGCCAAGAACTACATTATCAAGGGTGTTTCATTCCAGAGTGGAGATAAAGGGTCCTTGGAGGGAAGGTCTGGTGGGTTAACACTTGGGGTGAAGGCGTACCTCCCGATGTGTGATCAGACATCAGCCAAGGAGGGCAAAGGAGCGGTTATCAGATGCCCCTCAATGACGAAGGACTTGTGATGTGGGGGGAGGATGGTCTACAAGGATCTGGGAAAAGAGGCCAGGGATGGAAGACAGCTGTCACTCGGGCCATGGTTGTGCCCCCTGGGCTCGTGCTGATTTCCTTTTGTTGGGTTCAAACAAGGAGGACAGTATCCAACTGACATGGTTACTTTGAAGTCACAGATCAGATGGAGCCTTTCCTCATGGCTGGCTGTTTCCTACAAGGGAACATGTGCACCATCATTTTATTATTGCTTTATACACACACACACACATGCATACATATATGATCATATTTATATTATACATCATATATAATACACATATAAACTTTTTATGTGTACACTCTTCTCCCAAGGTTTGAGGTCTAAGACTAAAATGCCTATATTCATATGGTGTTTGGTATATACCATATGCTCAACTAATGATATTGCTATATACATCCATATGTATCTTTGCATTTATTCCTGATTTAATGAATATTTACTGGGGAACATAGCAATACAATGGAATTCAGGAAAGTTGCTGTTTGCTATTGCTTCCTGCCACTCTAGGATTTTGGACTGGTTGTTTGAGTTTCTTCATCTCTAAAATAAGAGGGTTGGATGAAATGATATCTGAGGTCCCTTTCAGCTCACAAGTTGATTCTTGGATGGGTTCGACTGTGTACTGAGCATTGTGGGAGGCCTGGTGGGAGAGTCCAAAAGGACCCTCTCAAGCAGTTTACCATCTACTTGGTGAGGAGTCTTCGTGCTCCCACAACCTAGACTGAGGTCAGCAAACTTTTTCTATAAAGGGTCACATAGTAAATATTTTCGACCTTGAAGTCCACACAGTCTCTGTCACAGCTACCAAACTCTGTTGCTGTAGCAAGAAAGCAGCCATAGACAATACATAGATGATGGGCATGCTTGTGTTCTAATAAAATTTTATTTACAAAAACAGGTGTTGGGCTGACCCCTGACCAAGGGGCCCAGCTGACACGGAAATGAACTGACCGTGGTGTGTTACCCAGAGCAAAGGTCTTAGCCTTTGCTGTCATGTGCTGAGGTTGGAGGGGCTGCCTTCTGTGGAGGTGCCTGTACTCACCTGTCACTGTCCTTGCCACTAAGCACTGAGGTCTGGCCACCCCAGAGTGGAGCTGTAAGATGAAGCATTCTGAATTTCTTAGAGAGTGTTCCTGGGTGAATCCAAATTAGTAATATTCCTATTCTGCATGGGATGAAATATTCACGGAAACTGAGGCTCTAGACTTTGTTACCAGACCCAGGAAAAGGTTTCTGTGGCTGTGGACTCAGGTCCTTGTGTGGGAGAGCAGTGTGTGAACAGAACTCATTCCTGCCTCCTGCCAGCATGATTTTTCTCTCATGCCCTGCACTTGGGGTGTTGTTCTGTCAAATGATCCCCTTGACGTTTTCTGCTCGGCCTGCCTTCCACGAAGCCCAGTGCTGCTGACACATGCTGCTTCTCTGGGCAGTGCCCTGACACCTGTGTGCTGGGACACAGCCACCTGGTGATGGAGAGTCGCCTCGGGGTCTGTCCAAGAACATCACTGGGTAAAAATACAATAATGACTGCATTTCTCAACCAGTTTTGCACCCACATAAGATAGGTAAGCGATTCAAACAGGCAAGCCAATCTGTGAGGCCTCATACATCTGCTGCAAGAGGTAGATTTTCTGAGAAAGGAGAATGTTGTCTTATAAGGCAAACATTCCTAACAGTAAGCACTTGGAGTGGTTTATGTCCTTGACTCCCCTGGGCCCTTGACCAAGACACTTGGCCTCTCTGGGGAATTCTTCAACTATGAAATGGATGGAACTACATTCCTGGGTCTGTTAGATCCTGGCCTCAATTCAAATTATATAAATTCATGGAATCCACTTATGGTCTCTGGCTACTGTTGACTTATTTTGATTAACTTTTGCATTGGCCAGTTTCATTATGTGTGTTTGTGTGTGTGTGTCTGTGTATGTCTCTGTGTGTATCTGTATGTGTCTGAATGTGTGTCTGCATGTGTCTGTGTGTGTGTGTCTGTGCATCTGTGTGTGTCTGTCTGTGTATGCCTTTTTTTCCTCAAATTCAAGGTCTTTTCTTTTCAGCAGTCTCAGATACAATGATCTGGCAGGAAATTGGTTCTTTTGAATGCCAACAAAGTAATAATAAAGGGTACTTTTGCTCACTATTCATATGTTTATATTTTGGGAGAGTATTTTCAACTGATTTCAATAGTGACACGTATAGGGGACATTTGTCCAACTTTGTTGTGACCCAGCACCATTTGAACATTCTTCTTTTAGGCCCTGCTTCTTCAAGGCAGAAGCCAGAAATTGACTTTCTAGCCCATTTCCTTTTCTGCTTAAATGAGCTAGAGTGAATCCTGTGGTTTGCTACCTTATCAGTATTTCCTTAGAAAAAATTGTACAACAGAATCTTCTTTTAAGTCTTACTGATCCTACGATATTAATTATACCTAGTTTGAGTGCTTAGACTGTCCTATTAGGATATTTAACACCAAATATTTCTTTTATAACTTCAGTAAATTCTTTGGGGTGATTTTATTGGAGACTGACAGAAACGTAGATCCAGGATCCCATGTAGTTCTTGCTATGAATGTGGAGCGTCTGACTCACTGGGGGAAAGACTGCGGTCCAGCAAATCACACTGTGAGTTTTTTCTCCTCCCTCCTCACCCCCTTTAGTACCACCAAAGTAAAGCCTTTTCACTGGGTGGGAACAGGTTACAATAATTCCCGAGAGCCTCCTTACCCCTCAGATATTATACCTGGCTTAAGTTACAACAAAATTGGGCTGTAAGACATTTGAAGACATTGACCTTTACTTCCACACCGCCTGCAAGTCTTTGCACAGAACTAAACATTTGACAGATAATGAGTTTTTCAGAGATTGACTGGTTGACTGTGCAATAAAATCTTGCCTACCCTGATGACCAGATCTATAAAATGATAAATATGCTGATGGTTCTTTTTGTCCAAAATGTGTTTTGTTCGCTTACTTTAAAATAGGCATTTGAACGTAGTGGTTTGCAAGGGCAATGCAAAAATTAGAATTTTGGTATTTTCTTTTTATAAACAATTAAATGTCTTCTGCTTGTGTGGCCTATAAAATCTCTCCCAACTCTGAAGATCCGGAAACCAGGTCATGCCCAGTGAGCTTCAGAACTGGCTAGAGTTCCCTGGTTTTCTAATTGCTGGTGTCTGTTTCCTACAAGAACCACTGGACCAGGGCTGCTCTCTGGTTTGGCTGTGATAAGTGGGGAGCCTCCCCTCTAAGAGCTCAACATGCTTTGCAGGTCTCTCTCCCAGGAGCCCGCTAGCTAGCTGGCTAGTGGTGTGCATGTGTGTGTGTGTGTTTGCACGTGTGCACAGATGAACGTATAGGCCACACATTCTCAACGGGGGCAGTATCTCCCCAAGGGGGATAAAATTGGTTCTTGAGGGGTGAACCATCTTACTTTGCTTTTATATAAGGCACAAATACACACACAGCACACAAACAGATAGACAGTATATCTGTGGTATTAAATTTTCATGGGGAGTTAATGAGGGAAGAAATGTCTAAAAAGTCTCCTTAGAAGAGGTGATAATGAAAAAAAGAGTTGAGAGTTGAGAAACACTGATATAGAGCAGATGGACTGACACATAAATACACATGGATGTGGGCATCCATATGTATACCATGCATACATGTGTGCCTATCAGGGATAACACATACTATAACAGATTCACCTAGAAATTTGAATTGGTGGCAGGGGCAGGACTGAATTCTGTGTTCTTTCTGACACTTTCTTCAACTAAGGATTTGCATTCACTTTCATGATTTTTCATGAACTGCCATTCTCCTTTTAAATTGCAAACACTTCAGTTAACACGGCATACAGTCTCCAAACGCAGATAATCCATATTCCTGTCATTCTCTGGAAAGGCTGCCTGTTAAAAATGAGCTGGGTCAACAATTCATTTCACCAGTCACCTGCCAAGCACCTCCTCAGTGGGTGGAGTTGCAGTGTCTCCCATGGGATGTGAAAAGATGGAGGACAAGGGCCCTGGGTCAGGGACCCAAGGCAGGGTGAGGGTGAGGGATGGAACGTACAGGTGTGAGCACCCCAGATGCTGCTGAAGGATGGCTGATGATTTGAATAGCCCGAGATAGGGGAAGGGGCTTACCTCACATCCTCTGGAGCTCTGGATGCAATTTTCTCTTCCATCACTACCCTTTATCCACCTTATTCTGAGGCCTCTTGTTAAGTATTTTTTGCTATGATCATACCTTTTTGGAAATAGGTGGTATATGCAAAATCCATAAAAGTCAAAATTTTAAAGATCTTATTAAAAACAGTTTCAATTAATACTCGTATTTGACCAGGCTGTCAAGTGTCCATGCTGAATTCCTCACACTCTATCTCATTAAGCTCCTTTGCCATTATCCTGACCCTCTGTTCATACTCATCCCCGCCTGTTACCTTGATGCTGTATTCCCAACCCTCCTTAGAAAGCACCTGGGAGGCCTCAACAAATGCCAGTGCCTGGCCCCACTCTGGACCAGTTAAATCAGAATCTCTGTGGCTGGGGCTCAAGCTTCAGCATTTCTTACAAGCTCTCCGGAGGGTTCCAAATGCAACCAGAGTTGGGCATCCCTGGTTTATTCCCTTAACTCCTCAAATGACTGCACATCGGAACCTTTTCAGGGAGCTTCTGAAAAATACAAGCCCCTGTGCTCCACCCAGGAACTCCGGTATGGGAACAAATCTGTATTTACTGTTGCCTTAATGCCAGACTTTCTCATGACAGCCTCGGCCCCCGATGCACCCTGTTCTTTGCTTAAAATGCTCTTCTCCTTCATCTCTCCCCTTTACCTTCTTAGAAACCGGCTCAGGATTGTGTTGCTTTAAAGAAACCCCCTTCTGATTCACACAGACTCTCCTGCATCCCTCTGGCTCCTGCACCCTCTTTCTTGGTTCATAGAATATGGATTTGCGGTACTAGCTTTACGTATGATTAAAATAGGTGTGATTTCAGGGACACAAAGAAAAACTCCTGCATTTTCCCAAATGGTGCCACCTCCCCCTGGAGACTTCAAAGGCTATCGTACTTTAGTGTGAGTGAAGCATCCGAAGTCAGATGTGGCGTACGGGTGGGGGAGGTGCATCACGACACAGGACCCTGAAGCCGGGGGGAAGGGAGGCGCCCAGGATGGTGGAAGGGAACATGCCTGCCTTTGGCTGGTGAGCCACCGCTCTGTGTCAAGACAGGGCAGGAGATGAAGGGCACGGTCCCTGCCCACAGTGAGCTCGCTGCCTGTGAGGTGTGCAGCAGATGGTCCACAATTTCAGGACCTCCTTCACAGGGCTGTTGGGAGGATTACGTGAGTTCAAGTATGCCAAGTGCTTCGGACAGTGCCTGGCCCTTAGTAAGTGCTCAGTAGAGCTGGACTGTCCTTAGTCTTTGGCTTTGTCCATGACCCTGTGCTGCTCTCCTGTCTACAAAGCTCCATGGCATTTCTTATTGAAAGCTTTCTGGTCTTTACTCCTTCAATAGACACTTATCTCGGCATTTCATCTTATGTCAACAAAGTTTCACTGAGCGCTTTCAGCATCCCAGGGGGGGGTCACCACGCTGGGCTTAGCAATGACAAAATGAATCAGGGTGTCTGTTCTTGATCAGACTGGAGGGGGAGACCACTTCCACACCTGCCTGACGCTGGGAGATGGAAGGAGCCAGAGCCAGGTGGAAGGCCGATGGAGACGGTTGTAGAGTTCAGAGCAGGGAGCTGCCACTTCAGGCTGAGGGGCTGGAGGAAGGCTGCATGGATGCCTGCATTAGAGGAGAAGCCTTGGGAAGAGTAGGGCTGGTGATACGAACAGGCCACGCTCTACCTCTTTGCACCTAGAACTGTGCTCAGGCATCACCTGCACTGTAGGTCCTCTTAGAAGTCCCACTTTATGGATGGGGACACTGAGGCTTAGAGAGGGGGCTGCCAGCACTCGGTATCTCAGAGCCATATTCCTATATATATTCCTATATATATGCAGAGAGCAGTGGCGTGTGGAGAAGACTTGATTCCAGGCAGAGAGCAGTGGGGAGTAGAGAAGACATTCCACGCAGTGGCAGCAGCTGAAATATGACAGAGCATGAGAGTGTAGGGCACAGGGTGGGTGTGGGAGCCTCCAGTGAGAAACCCATTTGGTTATGCCCAGGGGATGAGTAAGAGCTACACTTAGACAGCTTGGTTGTCTAGATAATAGTTGCTCTAACGTTTAGCATCAGTTACAGCGCTGGGGCAAGGTCTGGGTTGCCCCATGCCATGTCTGCCATTAATCCATTTGTGCTGGATGCTGGGGAATCAGGGGGGTCCTGAATGGGGTGTGGGGGGGTGGGGAGGTGCTGCACAACAGTGGCTGACCAACCAGTGCAGATACTTCAGTTCTTGAACAACTGGCCTGAATATCTGCTCTGTTTGTGACCAAGTCATGATGGTTCCTGAATATAAGGAAGAGGAGTTTGGAATTATTATTTTTGTTAATTATTTTTGTTATGATCATAGCTTGTTTTGATTTTGAGTGCCCTCAAAACTTTTGGGGGGAGTTGGTGGAATATATAAAATCAATAACATGAAATTAAAGACTAATTTTTAAAAATTTCCTGAACAATTTACAGCTACTATCTCTACTTAGCTTTGAGTTACTGAGACCTCAGAGCTATTGACCCTGACTCTCCCCTGTGGGTGAGAGCAGTGGCTGTTTCCAGGTTCCATTAGAAGCCCGCCCTTTAAGGGGCCAGAGATTGCCCGCCCCTCCTCTTCAGAAGAATGATTGCTGCCACTCTTTTTTATTTTAATTTTACAAAATCTATTTCCACAGTGATTACTTTATGTTATCCTTACAACATTCTTCTGAACTGAGCAAAATTCATATAATTATACCCATTTTGCAGATGTGGAAACTAAGACACCCCCACACACACACAGCTGAGAATAAGAGACTAACCCAACTTTATAGGGCAGGTCAGCAAACCAGAGCCAGGTGGCCACTGGGCAGCCTCATGGAGACCTGGGCATGACTGGGGTGGCAAGGGCCTGGTGAGGTTCCAGAGTGCTGAAGTCTTCCCAGTGGTCACACCAGGCACAGTCCTTGAAAAAGGGACCGATGTGTCTGGGGAAGCTTCCTCTCCTTTCCTTCATCCCTATACCCAACAATTCTGTAGATGGATAAAAGTAAAACCCTGTGCTCCTTCCATCCAAGCCTGTCTCTACAAGTGATTTCCAGAAGCAATGGTGTATTCGTTTTCTATTGCCGGGTAACAAGTTACCACAAACGTAGTGATTTAAACCAATACATTTCTTTCTTTTTGAATTTTATTTTATTTTTTTATACAGCAGATTCTTATTAGTTACCTATTTTATACATATTATGTATATATGTCAATCCCAATCTCCCAATTCATCCCACCCTCCTCCCCTGCTTTTCCCCCTTGGCATCCATACGTTTGTTCTCTACATCTGTGTCTCTATTTCTGCCATGCAGACTGGTTCATCTGTACCATTTTTCTAGATTCCATGTATATGCGATATTTGTTTTTCTCTTTCTGACTTACTTCACTCTGTATGACAGTCTCTAGGTCCATCCACGTCTCTACAGATTACTATCCTTTTTATGGCTGAATAATATTCCATTGAATATATGTACCACATCTTCTTTAAACCAATGCATTTCTTATATCAGAGTTCCTGTGGACCAGGAGTCTGACTGCTTTGCTGGGTCCTCTTCTCTGCATCTCACGTGGAGCTCAGAGTCCTTCCCAAGCCTTTATGGGGGTTGACAGAAATAGGACTGAAACCCCCAACCCCTTGAGGCTCCTCAGATTTCCCTACCACATGGCCTCCATGTGGGCGGTTCACATCACAGCAGCCTGCTTCTCCAAGGCCAGCAGGAAAGCCTCTCTTTCATGAGCTTTCTCCTGATTAAGTGAGGTCTGCTTAGGAGTCTCTTTTGATTAACTTATGTTTGACTAATTTGGAGCCTTGATTACACCTGCAAAATCCCTTCACCTTTAGTGTATTCTGTTGGCTAGAAACACGTCCTAGATCCCATCCACACTCAAGGGAGGGGATTATACAAGAGCATAGATGCCAGGAGGCAGGGGTCATGGGGCTGTCACCTTAGGGTCTGTCACAAGTAGGTTGAGCTTACTTTCCTCTACAAATAATAATATAGCCCAGCACTTCATATACACCATCTTCTCATATCGTCACAGCTGCATGAGGAAGGAATTGATATGGGCCCATTTCATAGGAAAGGAAACTGAGGTTTAGAGATCCAGTCCCTTTCCCAAAGTCATACAGCTCTAAGGGGCAGAACCTGTCATGAATTTAGGTGTGTCATACATCAAGCCAACCACCCAAAAACTTATGGGCCTCTTAAGGGAGTTGACAGTCTCACATACTCAGAGGACACTATTGCATTGGAAACTCGGGTTTTACTTTGACCTTGCTAGATGCTCACCAACTTTATTTATATTTCTTCCCAAGCTTAGATGAGCTCACATCTAAGACCTTGGAGTTGGCATGAATCTGTTTTCTGAGAGAGGAAGGAAACCTTTACTATGTGACAGGATTTTTTTTTTTTTGCATATATTCTCTTATAAACATTCTGCAGTGTAAATGTTGTTATCCAAATTTTCTCTACCAGGAAACCCCTCCACAGGCTCAGGGAGGTTCTGTGACCTTCCACGTACAGTTGTTGGGAGTGAGATGTTAAACCCACCATCTGTCTATCACAGTTCATTCCATCAGACACTTATGGGCCAGCTCAAATGGAAACAAAAGTCAAGATGGAGGTTTCTTTTTGTCTGCTTTAGACAGTTATATTTTTAGCCAACTCTGTAACTCACTGACCCATTTGCTGGAATGGAAACTGGTAACTTAAGCATGAATGGAAACCACTTTAAAAAATAATGGTCCAACACTGGTCAACACTGGTCTCTATCACTGCCACCTGCAATGGCAGAAAAGGTGAGGTTTTTACAGGAGTGCAAAGAATCTACCTGGTCTTGCTTATCTTCATCATCCCTTTTGTTTGTAAAACAGACTGCAGCCTATAAAGAATACTTGCATAATTATATCATGAAATTGTCCTAACAGCTCTGTTTCCATGTCCCTAATTTCCAGATGGGGGAAGGTTTCAGGGAGAGGCTCTGTGTCTTGGCCAAGGTCACACAGTGCGTACGAGGAAGAGCTGGGTCTCCTGCCTAGGCATTTGCTGCCAATTTCCCCATCCACTCCCCTCTCGTGAGCACAGATGGATATATGGGGGGAGATGTCATTGAAGAAAGCTTACGGATGTGAAATAAATCCCATCCTGGACCCACAGAAACACCCAAGAGTTGACCCCAGAATTCAGCCATCATCCGATTGGTGAAAATCCTCAAAACACTAGACCAGGTCTGGTACTTTGCTACTGGTTCCCATCCTGGAGGCCAGTGTGACTTGCCCTGGGGGATCCTTGGGGGATTTGGGTACCTTTAATGGGATGCCTAGCTTGCTCAAGCTATTTTTTTGTGTATTTTAATATCCCTCATTTACAAAACAGAGCCAAAGCTGAGAATCCTTGTAGAGAGAAAGATGGGCCTTTCTCATTTTCCCATTCAGGTTATACTATGTACCTGATTTACATGTTTATTGACTTTGTGAATGTGATGTTGTGAAGGCAGCACCCGAGATACTGGTCCAGCAGTGATGTTAGGCACAGAAAAGTGGTGACTCTAGAAAACTACTTCCATTGATCTACATCTTAATTGGGGTATTTTCCGTAATACTTTTTTCCAAAATTTCAAAGTAGCCCTGACTATTGTCAGCCAAAATTATTCCTTCTTTACAGAGGTAGTATTGGGAATTAGGATATTTACAGAACAATACAGCTTTAGCAGGATGATGGGGGCTACGTGTAAGAGAACCTGGAAGGGGGTCTCTGAGGTCTTATGATGACAGTCAGGAGTGGGGACACAGTTCATGTAAAATGCCACCTGGAAAACATCCGTGGGGGCAGGGAGAGTATTCAGAGTTAAAGCCAATCATAATTATATACCCTCTTCCTCCCGACATTTTGACGGAATGAAACAAATTCAAATGGATGTCAAGTGCAGCCTAGGAAGGCAGACCAAGTCCCCCATGCACATCAGCACCTCCAGACTGCAAAGCAGTTCTCCCCAGGTGGGTAGGAGGTTCATACTGCTACCTCTGAACTCACAGCCAGGGCCCTATGGACTGAGACTGGCCTTTAAGGTTTCTCCCCAAGTCATCGCAGGTCAGACAGCCTCCAACCAGAGCTGCTGTGGTAAAATCGCCCTGCAGAGCCTTGGGAGGGAGGCTTCCCAGAGCCGTGGGGCAAGACTGCGGCCCCAGTGGGTTTGAAAAGCAGGACATCAAGCTAAAGAGTTTTACTCTTGACACGAGATCTAGCTGAATTTGCTTTGCTAGATTTGGGACTTGCTTGGGACCCATCATCCTTTCTTCTTTTGTATTTCTCCCTTTTTGGAATGGGAATGTCTATCCTATGCCTGTCCCACGATTGTGTTTTGAAAGCACATAACTTGTTTGGTTTCACAGATTCACAGCTGAAGAGAAATTTTGCCTTAGGATGAATCACACCTGGAGTCTCGCCCATATCTGATTTAGATAATATTTAGATGAGACTTTGGACTTTAGACTTCAGAGTTGATGCTGCAAAGAGTTAAGACTTTTGGAGCCATTGGAGTGGAATGAATATATTTCGCATGTGAGAAGGACATGTATTTCGGGGGGCTAGGAGTGGAATACTGTGAACTGAATTGTGCCCCCCCTCAATTCATATGTTGAAGCCCTAACCCCACAACATGACTGTATTTGGAGATAGGGCTGTTAGGAGGTAATTATGGTGAATGAGGTCATAAGGGTGGGTCCCAGGTCCCATAGGACTAGTGGCCTTACAAAATGAGAAAGAGAGAGGTCTCTCCACTGTGTAAGGACACAGTCAGAAGACGGCCATCTACAAGCCAGTAAAAGAGCCCTCACCAGGAACCATATGAGCTGGCATCTTAATCTTGGGCTTCTCAACCTCCAGAACTATGAGAAACAAGTTTCTATTGTTTAAGCCACTCAGTCTATGGTCTTTTGTATAGCAGCCCAAGAAGAATAAGAAACCCCTTTAAAACCTTAGTGTTGTGATTATCAAAAAACAAAAAAAAATGCATTCTGTAAGTCCCTCTCTGACCAACTTTTACCATCAGCTAAAATCAATAAACAATAAACACTGCAGAGAATATAGAGATGTATACATCATGTTCCTTTCTCCAATGGAGACTGCAGTTCAGCAGAAGAGGTAAATGTGGATACGGACACCCACAGGTATCTAACTTCAAAGGGCAGCAGAAGATCGTGCTAAATGTTGAATTGAGAAGGATATGTGTGGCAGGGGCATTATCAGGACAGGTTTTGTAGAGTGAGAAGCGAGGTTAGTAAATGTCTTTAGGAAGCAAACTTTTTGCAGAGCTTCCCACATACCAGCTAGGTTAATGAGGTCAAATGTTTGGGTGAAGTCCACAGTACCACTCATGTTGCTATTCTCAGCATCTTCCACTGGCTGCCAGTGGAAGAGTATCAGGTCTCCAGTTTCATGGCATCACTGGAGCTACACTGACTTTCAAGTAAGACACAACTGCCACTGATATGTATGAGTAGTTCATGGAAAATGACTCATGTTAATGCTGTTCTGAAATTGTGCACAAACAATATGGCTCCAGGTCGTCTGTCCCTGCACAAGCCTCCTAATGTTGGGCAAGGTCACAGTTACTGTCCCTTTGTAATCTAAGCAGTCAAGTGATGCCATCCATGCTTGAGCTACTGGCCACAATACCTGTGGATTGTAGAGGAGGCTGCATCCTTATGAGGTTCTCTACCCAATGAATGAGCAGAGGGGAAATCTCAGCTCTAAAAATCAGAAAGGACCTCACAGCTTCAAGTATTTTTCAAGTATTTCCTGGTGGCAAGGAATTCTTTTTTGGATTCCACTTTTTTAGAGTTCACTAAATCATAGATGGAACCTCATATATAAAAAAGATAAAAGGAGGGGAGCTCTGACTCCCCTTCCCCCCAACCCCAAGGGGCCCTGAGGCACCTCCACAGAACACTGGAACTCCAGAGACGACATGGTCCAAAACCTTCAATTCATGCCTACCCTTTCCACTTGCAGATACCACTGCCCTCTAAGGCAACAAAGTCCTTTCATCAAAATTGATGCTGAGCAGGATTTGTACTTGCCTGAGGTCACACAGCTACTCATGGGCCAAGATGAGACTGGAAGCTGGGTTTCCTGACTCCCAGCCGGTGCTCTTCATCCTTTGGGTGGCTTTGTCCAATGGTACCAAAGACTGAATGTTCTGTCTGCCCTTGAGGCAGTCGTGGGGTCAAGGATGGTGATTATTAACCTTATTGCCCTTGTATTAGGACAGTGCTTGACCCAGAGCTGCTCAGTGAGCGTTTGCAGATGGAAAGGATTTCCTGCATCCTGGTCTTCTCACCCTTGAAAACAAAGTATCATGGGAAACTCAATGAATTCATCATGAGTGGTTTTGAGCGATGGCTGTAAACAAAGGCACTCAGCTCCTCATGATTTTTTTCCTTAAAAGTCCACAAGAACCCCATTTTGTGAGTAACCAGCCCTCCTAGCAAAGGCCTCTGCCTGCAGTGAGTCCCAGGGGAAGGCATCTTGGTGACAGTCAAATTGTGATTGTCTACATGTGATGTCACAGTTTATGGAGCACAGGCACTACATTATCTAATGTGTCCTTCAAAACAAAACTGTTGGGGGCTTCCCTGGTGGTGCAGTGGTTGAGAGTCCACCTGCCGATGCAGGGGACGTGGGTCCGTGCCCCGGTCTGGGAAGATCCCACATGCCGCGGAGAGGCTGGGCCCATGAGCCATGGCCGCTGAGCCTGCGCATCCGGAGCCTGTGCTCTGCAACGGGAGAGGCCACAACAGTGAGAGGCCCGTGTACCGCAAAAAAAAAAAAAAAAAAAAAAAAAAAAAAACTGTTGGTGGGGGCACTTAGTCCAAATGTCATCATCCCCATTTTATTGATAGAGGCCTTCTGATTTCTGCCAGTGTCCTTTCCGCTCGAGCACAGTGGGTCTAAGGATGGCCCGGGCCACGTGAAAAGTGCTGGCATCATCTAGATGAAAACAGTAGAATCACAGACCAGGAGGCCTAGAAAGTACTGCAGACTTAATTCTGCTCAACCCTTTCATCTCAAACACAAGGAACCTATGCATTGATGATTCCTCTGATGTTTTGTTTTTTGATGCCAAGTACCTTTTTAAATTTGGAGAGAGTGGTGGAATTCAGTTTCTGTGCTGGTTTTCCCTTTCGTTTTCTGCCTCACTACATGCTTTTCCACACTCTCTTAGAATCTCTTCTCGAAGGACCAAGGTCTGTTCATCTCTGTGAGTCATTCTTTCAAAAAGCAGTTTTTTGAGGGCCTGCTATGTGCCTGGCACTGTTCTAGGTGCCAGAGTACAGCAGTGAGCAAAGTAGACAGGGTCCTGGCCTTCATGAGGCTTATATTCTAGTGGATGAGACAGGACATAAAGAAATAAAAAATTATGTTCCATTTATAGTTATTGTAAAATATTTGCTATATTGCCCCTGTTGTACAAAATATCCTTGTAGCTTATTTTATACCTAATAGTTTGTACCTCTTAATCCCCCACCCTCATATTTCCCTCTCCCCTCTTCCTCCTGTAAATAGAGTACAACCTTTAAAATTGTGCATCACTATATTGTACACCTGTAATTTACATGATGTTATATACATCAGCTGTACTTCAATAAAAAATTTTTTTAAATATATATATAAGGTGCTATGAAGGGAATAAGTAGGGGCTAATTTAGAAGGGGGAGGAAGGTACAGAGCTATCTGGGAAAGACTATATTTTAGCCCTGAACTCAGGGCTTAGCCCTTATCAGGGGCTGAGGAAATGTTTGGTGAATGAATGCATGTATGCATAAATTAAAATGAATGAGTGAGTGAATGAATGGTTATTTGTATTCTCTTTCAAATCAGACGTGCCCTCAACCCACCTTGACCTACTTGTTGCCTTTTGGTCCCAGCTGGTCCATACCTAACTCTTCCATGTGGCTCTTCACCCTCTCTCCGCCCCGTAATCCCATAATTCCCTGTGGAGAGCTGAGTAGGGGAGCAGTGTGACCCCAGCTGGGCTCTGGGGGATGCCACTGTCACCTGCCCAGCAGGCTGTGATGAAAGCAACAGGACCACGTGCTGTGCAAGAACGTTTCCTGTCTTGACTTCATGCACCAGCCCAACCCCTGCTCAGGAGGGTAGGAGGGACATTACTCTTTCAGTGACACTTTGGTGGCTCGGTGCATGACTGCACACACCCCTTCCCGAAGGTCTGGCTTTTTACAGCTTCCCAGTAAGAATGCCCGTAAAGCCTTACCCAGTGATTCTCTTTGATCCTCCCTTTCTGTGCTGCTGCAGGAACTTTCCATCAGGTGCGGTCAGGCTGTGAGAGAGACCCTGGGTAGAGGTCTGAGGATTTAGCAGATTTATTGAGAATTATGGGCTGTCACCAAATATATGCCATAAGGATGCTCAGCTCCTCTCTTTTATTGCTTTTCCATGCTCCTCCCTGTCCTAGGACGTGCAGGCTTTTCCCTGGACAGCCCATAAAATTAGGCAACCAGCCTCAGTTATTCACCTTATCCTCGAATTATTTCTCATCTTTTACCAAGGCTATTCCGTTTCTGGATATATCATTATTCTTTTCAGTTCTTCCCAACTCCAATGGCTTGTCATTTAGACTGAGATAAATGAGAGAGAAAAATGCCAGTCAGCACTGAAAGCTAATCATTACCTTCTTAAATGTCTCTTATTAAAACCACTCATCTACGCAGCCAGGCAATCTGAGACAAACAGAGTGGATCCAAGTCTGAATCTCCACGTGCGCAGTCTCTTGTGAGCTTATATGGATATAATGTCATAGACTCATCCACCAAAAGAACCGGAAAAGCCTTAGAGATGAACTAGTTCAACTCATAAGGAAGCTGAATTCCAGGCGGGGGCAGGAGGGACTTCTCCCAAGCCACCCAAATGGATAGGGTGGGGCTGGCACAAGAACAAGAGCCCCTACTGGGTTTGTGATCTGGTGTTTGTTCATTGTTCCAAACTGCTTGTTGTGCAGCCACCTCATCTCCCATCTGAACTTTCCCCCAAAGCCAGGATCCCTCATGTTGGCTTTGCCATTCCCCAGGTTCCTAGAGCAAAGTCTCAGGGTCACCCTTGACTGCCCTCTCTGTTCCATCAGACAGCAGGTCTTCCTTCAGAGTCGTCCTCTTGGCTGACGCCATCAAAACTGAACAGCCATAGCGAGGTGCAGCCCCGCAGAGTCCATGGTCAGAGGAGCCCTCATTGTACCCCATCCGAGTATCACCCGCATACAGAAGATGGATGTTATACACTTTGTGGCCTCTGACAATCAAAAACATTGACTCAGATTTGCCCACTGCTTCAAATTCTCCCTGGTTGTAAACATAAGCCTTTAAGGAACAGGTGTTGAGAAGCTGCATTATTTAACTTGTTGAATTAAATGTTTCGCTTGATGTGGCTCCCTATGGCATTTTTTTCTACCCCAGAGTGTTTCGAAATTTCAGAAATTATATAGGACAAGAAGGTTCTACTTGTCTAATAAGTAAAAGCTTATAGTAGGAAATTGCAAGAAAATAGAAAATGAAAATAAGGACACTAAGAACCTACGATCAAAGTGAGCATAGCTATTGAGAGTGTGTTTCAAATATGATTTTGAGCTTCATGGAAGGCAAGGGGGGAAAGAAAGCAAAATCAGTTATAGAATTCTCTTTTTGAGAGTGGAAGAAGCCATCTAAATAAAATTCCCTACCACTGCATTACCTCGAAAAATAGTTTAATTTTTTTCTATTTATAAAAGTAATTCATGCTCTTTGAAGAAAATTGGGAACAGATAAATATATAGACCATCTCTCACAATCTACCACCCAAAGATAATTTCTAATAGCATTTTCGTTTCTTTCTTTCCATCTTTTTTTTTTTAATATTGGGATCGTATAGCTTATACATTTAGCAGGATGCTTTATTCACAGCATTATATCACTTGCATTTCCCCTGAACATTAAGTGTCTTTTTATATGTGGCACTGGGTCTTAAGGTCATTTCTCAAATGGTGTTTTATGTGTTGTGTGTGGGGAAACACTGAAGAGTTTAATAATGTCATCAACTTTTTAAAAACAATAAATGCAGTAGAAAGCTTTGTATGATGATTTCTTCTAGTGACCGCTGGCAAAGGCTGAGGCCATGACATTAAAATGTAATTTAGTGAGAGTGATTTTCACAGGTGCTAATCTTGGTATAAGTGTTTAACTATTGGCAGGGCAAGGTGATTCCAGACGAGGCAGAAGGCGGGAGGGGTAGACGGATTGCTTGTAGCCCTGGGCGCACCTTCCCTAAATGTCCCTTTCCAGAGGGGCTCTTGATTCAAAGCTGCTTCAAGGTTTTGAGTCCCTGGGGAATCTATTCAGGGAGTTGGGTCTTTAAGATACTAAATAATACTTCAGTGAACTGGGAAAGAATGCAACCTGCTTAGAGGGTATCTCTTCCACTCAAGGGGTCATTTTGGACTGGGAAAGGGGGAAGATATGGCCCCTCAAAATATTGTCTATATTTCCCATGTTGTACAGTAAGTACATCCTTGTAGCCTATCTTATACCCAGTAGTTTGTACCTCCCACTGCCCCACCCCTACATTGCCCCTCCCCCTTTCCCTCTCCACACTGGTAACCATTAGTTTGTCTTGTATATCTTTGAGTCTGCTTCTTTTTTGTTATGTTCACTAGTTTGTTGTATTTTTTAGATTCCACATATAAGGGATGTCATACAGTATTTGTCTTTCTCTGTCTGACCTATTTCACTTAGCATAATGCCCTCCAAGTCCATCCATGTTTTTGCAAATGGCAAAATTTCATTCTTTTTTATATCTGAGTAGTATTCCATTGTATATATATACCACATCTTCTTTAGCCATTCATCTTTTGATGGACACTTAGGTTGCTTCCATATCTTGGTGATTGTAAGTAATGCTGCTATGAACATTGAGGTGCATATATCTTTTCGAATTAGTGTTTTTATTTTTTCCCAGGAATGGGGTTGCTGGATCACATGGTAATTCTATTTTTAGTTTTTTTTTTTTTTTCTTTTTTTTTGCGGTACGCGGGCCTCTCACTGTTGCGGCCTCTCCTGTTGCGGAGCACAGGCTCCGGACGCGCAGGCCCAGCGGCCACGGCACACGGGCCCAGCCACTCTGCAGCATGTGGGATCTTCCCAGACCAGGGCACAAACCCATGTCCCCTGCATCGGCAGGCGGACTCTCAACCACTGCGCCACCAGGGAAGCCCAAATTTTAGTTTTTTGAGGAAACTCCATACTGTTTTCCACAATGGCTGCACCAATTTGCATTCCCACCAACAGTGTACAAGGCTTCCCTTTTCTCCACATCCTCACCAACATGTGTTATTTGTGTTTCCTATGACTCTTAAGTTGATCACCAGTCCGTACATATAATACTTTACATTTGTCCCGGGTCCTAGTAGCACCGTGAGGTATAAAGGGAATATTCTTATCCTAACTCTACGAATAAGGAAACCAAGGCTCAAAGGAGGTAAATGACTCATACAAGGTCATATTCCAATGAAGGATGGAACCAGAGCTAGACTTTGGGTTGTCTGAGTCCAGGGTTCGTCCCAGTCTGCTGTGCGTTTTCCTCAGACCTTGGCTGGTGACTTTTTCGGAAGGCTGAATTGTTTTCTCTCTCTGGCACCAGCACAGAGGTTCTCAAAGTGTGAATCTTATACCAGGAAGCGTACCCTGGGCATTTGTTAGAAATGCAAATTCTTGGGCTCCACCCCAAACCTATTGTGTTTTAACAAGCCTTCCAGATAACTCTGAGGTATGCTAAAGTTTGAGGACCACTGTTCTAAAAGTTTTCAATAAATACTGTTGAATAAATACTTTCTAGAATTCCTTTCATTAACATGTTTAAGTAATAGTCTTTCATTAACATGTTTAAAATATTTAAGAAATCCCATTTATATTTTTATTTGAAAACTTCCAATGACCCCTTATTAACCAATCCCCAGTGGGAGAGAGGAGTATTTTATCATACAGTAAAGACAAGGCCCAGCCCTGTTTCTCTGTGTGAAAGGTACAGAGAGAAAAGAAGGCATCACAGACACAGACGATATGGATGGGCGAATCAGACCAGCTAGAAGAACGTAATGTAAATAACGTTTATTGAGCTCTTAGTTTGTACCACAAACTATCCCTAAATGCTTACATGAACTATCTCATTGAATCCTCACCACAACTTTATGAGGTGTGTACCACATTGCATTCCCACTTTACAGATGAACAAACCAAGGCCAGGAAACTTGCCCAAGATTACAAAATTAGTAAGTGGCAAAGCCCAGTAAGATTCCAAAGCTCAGGAGCTTACATACTGTTGTATTTTGCCTTCTCATGTTCTGCATCTTCCAGAGAACATCAGTGCTGTAGCAAGTCATAGGGAAAGATGCTGAGTGGAGACTTACTGGGTATCTCTTGTCCCTAGAACAGTACACAATACATTGTTGATGCCTAATATGTGTCTAGTGAATGAATGAAATGAACTGTTCACAAAATAATTCTATTAAGAGTGGGCATAAAAAGCTTTCCAGGGATGGTCGGATCGGGGTTGGTATTTGAAAATGGAAACGTAGGGAAAATGCAATCCAGAAGAGAGAAAGGGTACAGATAACAGTACAACTATAGCAAATCAAGTTCCAACAGAGGTGGTGGGCAAGCGGTTTGCCTGGAGGAGTGAGGAGGTAAGGGAAGGGGTCCTGAAAGGGGACTATTGCTAAAACTGGGAAGAGAGAGCGGGACCCCCTGAGAGGCAGCCTACAGAGCTGGACTTTATCCTGTTATCAGTGAAAGGTCATTGGAGGGTTCTGAATATGGGCTCCAAAGGGCCAAGGAAACAACTTAGAACATTCTAGTATATATGTCTGTTATTTTTAATTTTACAGATGACAGGAAAGTCAGCTGGACTACAGATCTGGGAGAGTTTGCTGGGATGACAGCAAAAAGATAATCTCTCCAAAAGAGTCACATAGTCATTTTGATTCATTATAGTTTGCATGGAGTGATAACAATTACAATATGCCTGTCTGTAAAGCTTGCAGTGGCATTTGATAAAAATGAGGTTTTTCTGAAGTCTGAAGGGCTGTCATAGAAAAGAGGGATGCAAAATCCAAAAGGCCACAGGGTCAAAAATGAAGAATGGAGACGTTGCTATAATCTCTGTTATTCAAGGGTAGAATAAAAGCAATTACCCAATCTATTTATTTCAAATAAATATTTATTACAAATGTGTATTATCAGTCATCACATAGCTTAAACACAGCTTCCTTGCAAAGCAGAAAGCTCTGAAAGGAAGTAACTTCCTCTTTTGATATGTGGGCAGATCTGTTTGAACTACACTGCCCATTCAGTCAAAAGTCAAGCGAATACGGCAATACAATATGCACCTCACATACACATGGCGCACTCAAAAAATCCACCTCTCAAGAGAATCAATAATACCCATCTGTTATTGCTGTTTTCCTGACTAGCTGTCTTTTATCTCTTCTAGTTATTTTAGGAAAACTCATAGGTCTGAGCCACTACAATGTCCATCGCCCACTTAAAGTCTGGAATGATTTTTTTTTAATCTTTTACTTTTTTATTTTTATTTTATATTGGAGTATAGTTGATTAACAATGTGTTAGTTTCAGGTGTTTAGCAAAGTGATTCACTTATACATATACATGTATCTATTCTTTTTCAAGTTCTTTTTCCATTTAGCTTACTAGAATAATGAGCAGAGTTCCCTATGCTATACAGTAGGTCCTTGTTGTTTATCTATTTTAAATATAGCAGTGCGTACGTGTCAATCCCAAACTCCCAATCTTAATACTGAGAATCACTAGATTTGATCCTATGAAGGATAAAATTGCAGGATGATGGGCCAAAAGTGCTAAGAAAGGATTATTTGAAATTTCTAAGCTGCTTTGAAGTGAATGAACTCTGTCTACACATAGGCTTTGTATGAATGAGTTTCTTAAATTGAGCATCTATGTTTAAATGTCCCTTTAAATCCTATTTTGAAAGTAGAAATGTGCCTATATAGTGTTAGCAACTCATTCCAGTTTGCCAGGGACTTTCCCAGTTTTAAACCCTGAAGGCTCTGAAATCCCCTGTGTCTCAGGCAAGCTGGGATGGCTGGACATCCTACACATTTAACAAGCAAGCAGACAAAAAAATAAATCCGTAGGAGATGGTGAAAATGAAAGGACACTTTCCTAATCTCCCACCCAGAAGTAAACACTGCTCCCCTGGATACGTAGGACACATTGGTGGGACTGTATTTACCATTTATTCCATTCTGCCTTGTATATAACTTTATTATTATTACTATTATATTCATCTTTTTATAGGTAGCTGGAAGCTGGAACCACTTCCAGTGATCAGAGCCCTTCCCATTTGCATGGTCTCATTTGACCTTTGTTGTCACTCTGAAAGATGGACAGGGCAGGTGTCAGAGATCCAGGTATGAAAGCAGCTCCCGGTTTTAGGGGAGCATCTCGGCCACACCTAGGATCTCTGATTCCTGGTCCAGTGATTTCACCACCACTGATCATTTGTATTCCCTTTGGGACATTCTGGCCCTGATCCTTCACCTCCATAATGTAGAGAAATAGGTCATTTATAACTTACAACATGTATTAATCCAAAGGCTTTTAAACACCTTTCAATTTTACTGATTACCTTCCAGGTGAGCGTGGTGAATGGTACTAACCCCCATTTCACAGTAAGAGAAACAAAGGCTCCAACTGCCCTGGCTTAGGTTATCCAGGACTTACAGCTTGGAGACTGACAGTTAAAATACTGTCTTGGGGCTTCCCTGGTGGCGCAGTGGTTGAGAGTCCGCCTCCCGATGCAGGGGACACGGGTTCGTGCCCTGGTCTGGGAAGATCCCACATGCCGCGGAGCGGCTGGGCCCACGAGCCATGGCCGCTGAGCCTGCGTGTCCGGAGCCTGTGCTCTGCAACGGGAGAGGCCACAACAGTGAGAGGCCCGCGTACCGCAAAAAAAAAAAAAAAAAAAAAAAAAAAAAAAAAATACTGTCTTGTTCTTTGTGATTTGGCATAATTAGACACTTAGCACCTTTAAAGATATTTTAAAGATCAACAGCATAACTATTTATATTTTTAAAAGAAATGTCTAGATTGATGGAGACCCACAAAAAGCAAAAGCTTACCTGCCCCAGTGAGAATCTGAGACCATCACTGAACAAGTTGATGGTGCACCGGGGCTGCCATGGATACGTATGCTGGCTTCTCCCTGTTGACCTCACACAATGTGCATTTTAACTTTGACACAGATGCTTTGGTTTCAGTTGCACATTGAATAACAGGAACCACATCTTAGTAGCTGGTTACTCCCTAGCACCTAAGTTACTTTTTCTGTTTTGTTAAAACTATTTCTTTCATCTTCTTTTGTGTTCTCCTGTATCTGCTACACAGCAGTCCAGAGCGCTTGAATTTGCTAATGTCTCAAATGCACAAACCCACTCTCTGCATGTGTTTCACCAAACCTGCGTCCACGGGATCACTCTCAAGTTCTAAGTCAGAGCCCTTTGGAGGCACAAGTGCAAGTACCCAAGGGTACACCAAAGGGGGTTCCCCTTTATTTTTCCTTTCTCTTTTGTCCCTTACCTTTTATTTTATTCTATTGGTTTAAATTACAAATACACAATCAGTGTGGCAAATCAGACCCTAAAGAGATAGATGGATCCAGAATCCTGAAATTCAAAAAGCCCTGACACCTGAAAGTTCTTTTGTAAATTTGTAGCTAATTCATTTGAAGGCAAAACTGACCTAAATTTTTGGAGGCTATTTGTTGCCTCTATGTGTCCCACTTTGTGCTGCAGAAATGTGAATGGACTTGATTACAGGGTGGTGCCCAGAGCCTGCTGAGGATGGGATGAGGTTACATGCATCTTGTTACCTTTCTACATACCAAAATATTTAAAATTTTGAAACATATCCGGCTCAAGGGTTTCAGATATTTCCTTATCTGAAACCACATAAACCACATAAAGAAAATATGAAGACTTTCCCTTCCCCACCCCTCAAATGCCTCCTACTGGAGAAAAGCTGATGTTATTGGTGTTAAGTACTGCCCTCCACTCCCCTCCATCTATTGTCTCTCTCTCTCTCTCTCTCTCTCACACACACACACACACATACACACACACACACACACACACCACATACATACACACACGTTTTTAACTTAAAAATGAAGCCCTGTGTGTGTGTTCACATGTAACACAGCATTTTGTTTTTAAATAAAAAGGGATCATACTACTCACATCACTTTGTGACTTGTGTTTTTCCCCCCACCATGATATCCCAGGATAAGACTTAAGACTCCAACTCATTCCTTTTACTAGCCATATGCTATTGCATTAAACACGGCTGGATCATTCTGTAATCAACCATTCTGCTATCAACGGACATGTTGTTAACAGTATTTTGTTTTTGGGGATCGAATATTCGTGATTATAAAAGGACAAGTTATCGACAGAGGTTAATTTGTTTTATAAACATTGGCACGTTGGTTAGCCAAGAAACCTTTTCTCTCCATTGTATAAGTAGAAACCCTGAGGCAGAGAATGTTTCTCTGGTTTTGTTTTATTTTTTATTTTATTTTATTTTTTTAAGAGTATGTTGCAACGTACTGGCTTTCTTATTTTTCTGCCCCTCTCTGTGTAAGCTTTCTATGCCCCAGGGGTTGCAGGCAGGCAGGAAGCCTGCACTGCACAAGCAATGGGCACTGATGTGACACCTTCAGAAAGCCCAGGTCACAAACCACGACTTGTCAGGTTTCCATAACTTAACCTCTCAGGAGAGGGTCCAACATCCGACTGGTCCCCACAGGCAAAGAGGCAGGGGGCTTCACAGGGATCAGGCCTGCGTGGGATGGATAGGCTCAGTGACTCTGAGCTCTGCTGGCTCATGATGGACAAGCCACATCATGGAATTTCAATAAATAATTTAGCCCTGGCTCCAGTTTCAGCTGCAGTGTTCGCTTTCAGTGCCAGGCTGCCATTGCTATTTGCATTCAGGCTCCCCTGCTCTGCGCAAGGTATGGAAATTTGGCTGAGATTCACTCACATTTCTAGAACCCAGTAGGGCCAGATTCCTAGGTACAAGAGTAGAGATTTTTTTGTTTTCCCCCTAAACAGGAGTGATGTCAAATCCAGATGTGCAAAAATGTACCTTTTAAGATCAAACAGAAAAGCTGGACATCACTGACCTAGTGCACAGATCGTGAACGTCTTTGCATTGTTGCTCTATGAGGCCTTTGTCATCCAAAGGTTCTGAAGACCAGGCTTCCCCAACGCTAACAGGCATAAATCACCTAGAGATCTTGTTGAAAATGCAGACTCGTGTTCAGTTGGTCTGGGGTAGGGCCTGAGAATCTACATACCTACCCAGCTCCTAGAGGAGGCTGTTGCTGCTGGTCCGTGGACCTAACTTTGAGTAGCACGGCTGTAGACAGCCTAGAATTCCCTCCTTTGAAGACAGTTGTTCCCTTCAGGGCCATTGCTGGGAATTCTGTGGGAGAGACCGGACATTCTTACTGGGACTCGGTGGAGGGCTGGGTGCATGTTCATTCCCCTACTGTTGAGCTGTTGGGCACCATAGTCTAGCTGTAATTGCTGATGAAGGACCAGATATGGGGTCGTAGCGTTATTCTTGTGCCCCTGCCTTGCAGGGCACTTGCATGTACATCATCTCATTTGAACTTCACAGAGAACTTGAAGCAGGCGGGCAGCTGTTTTCTTCCCCAGTGACAGATGAGGGAGAGAGCTCTGAGGCCAGTTCAAGCCATCTTTTATGCCCCTTTGGGAGAAACAATTGAGAGAAGAAATGCCATGCTCAAAGCTAGTTCCAGAACTGCAAATATGACAGAGCAAAAGTCCTATACTCTACTCACGTTCTATTGTTCCTAAGGTCTCTTCAGCCCTACCGTATGTCTCCAAGACTGTGGTCTTTGCATGTAAGCTCTACGTTGAACAACTAGAGTGTTATATCTGGCCCCAAGACTGTGGTCTTTGCATGTAAGCTCTACGTTGAACAACTAGAGTGTTATATCTGGCCCTTAACTATATCACGGGACTGAAAAGAGAAAAATAAAACAGGGTCTGTTTTATGACTTAGCAGAAAGAAATTCCATTCAAGAAAGATGTGATAAGAGCCAAATGGGAGAACACAGAGGAAAATGCTGCTGCTGCTTCTTTAGCTTTGCCCTGTTTCTTCTCCCTCTTCACATGTACATGTGGGAGTGTCTGCAGAATTCCATCTAACGTTAGCATGATCAATAAAGCACGTGATCACCAAATGACACTGACATTCTTGCCCACTGATCCTAGCTGAGACCTCAGAATTTTCTTCATCATGCTTCCAGCAGCCTCTTCCAATAGTTGGGAGATGAAGCAAAGTTGAAAAGTCTTTGTCGTTTCTGAGCTTCCATCAAAAGATCATTGGGAGGGGTTGATCCTAAACATTAGGTAAAAGATCTAGAAGACTATTTGCTATTAATCCCTGCAGGCCATTGCTTAGCATCTTCTAGACTAAACATAGCCCAACAATAGCAGGCTTCCTTCCTTAGATAGGTTTTGCGAGTAAAGGGAAGCTGTTGTGACTTTGGTTTGTCCTGGCTTATAAGGGTGGATTCTGTTTGATGGGGGTTGGGGTGTGGAGGACATGGCATTAGTACAATTGTTAACACACAGGTGCAACAATTCTTCTCAGTACCTTCATACTAAATGGAAATACAAATGATATGCTTTGATGACTATCTACAGTGACATACACTTCCATGGGTGATCTCTGTTAGAGGTGGAAACGTGTCTTCACATCTTCTACCAAATGGCTGATCTGAGGGATTCTCTCTGTGAATCCCAGTATTAGGGTACAGAAGCCAAAACAAGGGGTTTTGTGGTACTTGTGAACTTGAGGTACCCAGAAGCAGCACACCAAATTCTGAGATGTACAGAAAAGATCCAGTAGAGGAGAAGAAAACTGCAAAAAAGGAAAGAAAAGGAATGGAATATAAAAGAAAGGAAAGAAGAGAAAACTTCTATACCTCACTTACTCTGGAGTTATTTGGGGCAGTTTTCTATCTTTATGATGGCCACTTTCAGTGTTTTCTCCTAGGCATGGAGTGGGGAATTTGCATTATAGTTCTTCACAAGCAAGGGTTATTTCTAACTTCTTGGTGCCCAATTAATAATGCTGAACAAGTGAGCATGGAGAGAAGCAGAGAATTCAGAGCTAGACACTGTCCAGTCATCCTTTCATCTTATAGGCGAGGATGCACAAGCCCACACTGAGGCAGTGACTTTCTCAAAGGTATATTTACCTTGCAGAACATGTGGGACCAGCCCGAAAATTCTTCTGACTCCCACTGGCCAGGCAGAAAGCAGAGTGGGCAATCTGTCTCTTGTAACTGTAGAACTTGTGAAACATAAATAAATATGGTAGGTCTTGGAATGATTCCCTTTTTGGAGAGAAACGCAGACTCCATCTCAGGTTGTGGCTTCCTGGGTGATGACCTGGACTATTGTGTGTGTGGCATAATTACTAGGGTCGGTTTTTTTTTTTTTTTTTAATGGGAGTACAATAAATAGAACATTTCCTGCCTTAGACTGTCATTTGGGAAAGCTTTTCATTTTCCCTTTGGGCCTAGGGAATTACAAAAGACAGACTTCTTTTCAATTATAGCTTGGCTTGAGCTTGAATATATAACTCAGCCAGGAGCGAGCTCAGACTGAAGTTTTTAAAGGCAGAGGAAATGAAAGGAGGTCTCCTTGATGCAAAACCTGGCTCAGTTTCTGCGTCTGTAGCTGGGATGCTGTTTGTAAAAAGCCCCCCTCTGAAGCAGGAAATAGAATCATCCAGAATGACACTTTACAGTAAGCTCTGCAGGAGCTTGAAAGAAATGAGTAGGGTGGGCTCATGGGACAGAAGGCACTTGGTTAGTAGAATATTTCTGTCTTGCATGGTGGCAGAGAAGACCCTCCAGGCTCATGACCTTTAGTGACCTGGGGGTGTGAGAAGGAGGAAGGAGAGGTGGTCCAGAAAGCAGAGTGACGATGACGACAGCTGATGTATTGAGTGCTTGCTCTCTTGCAGCCCCTGCCCTCGCGTTTTACTTGTGTTATCTACTTAACCTCCCCCATCACCTCTGGGGAGGAAGGACTCTGGAGAGGAGGGATTTAGCTACCCAGCTGTTCTCCTATCTGCCCCCTGGGGGATCAGGAACTTCAGTGTGAGACTGGCTTCTGGTCTTTACCCTGAGGGAATCCTCCACATTAAAGCAGAATAAACCTTGATGAGAATCTGTGGCCTACAGTAATCAGAACTTCTCTTTTCATGTCTTCAACATTTTGCTCTTAAGAGAATCAAAGGGCAGGTAAGCGAGGACTGGCAGGAACGTCGTAAGATGACGTTTGAAAGGATTCAGTTCTCATGGCTTTGGTGGTTAAGGCTGAATTACTTACATTAATGACTTCGACTGAGATTTCAACCATCTCCATTCTACTGCAAACTCTACCCCCACTGATTGTCGGTGTCTTGGACAGTCATCTAAAGTCTTTGGACCTCCAGCTGGCTGGGTCTGAAACATAAGAGGGCTGGATGAAGCTTGAGGGATCAGGGTGGGTGTGGGGAGCCTTCCCAGAGGGATGCTTCTTTAATTGCTGTTGAAGGTGATGTACTGAGGATACGATGGAGAGATGTTAGAGGCAAGCTGTGAGAAGGCAGAGCCTTGAAGGAGCCTCTGAAGGTGGTCACAGAGGCTTCTTGCTTTATGTCTTCATTTGCCCTCCAACCTACAGTGCTGGGCGCTACCCCGCAGGTCCATTGTAGTTGATTTACAATGTTGTGTTAATTTCACATGTATACCACCAGAATTCTTAAATGCAAATAAACGATTCAGTGATATTCACCTTCTCCCAGTCACACTTTAGAAATATTTCAGAGTATCTTTCAACATCATCTCTTCTAATTCATCCACTTTGTAAATAACAAAACTAAGGCCCAAGGAGGGGGAAATTACTTGCCCAAGATCACACAGTTCTTTGTGCCAAAACTAGGTCTAGAACACAGGACTCTGGATCCTCTGCTTTTCATTATGCGCTCTTTTGCTTAAAGGGCTACCTAAGGCATTCAGTTCACCCAACCATCCTGCTTCTCCAAAAATTCTGACTAAGGCCTTATTGCACAGCCTATAGGAAAACAAACTATCCCAAATTCACAGTGCTCATATTAAAGGCAACACTTAATATGCCTATAGTTTCCCACTTCCAAATTAATTAGAAAGGAATGTGTTATTTTTAAGTCTTACGCTTCCAACCAGCCCTGAAGTGATTTTAAATAGAGAATTCTGAATGGAAATGAAAGCAGCTTTGCAATAAGAAGTGCTACCCTTTGGCCTGGGCACCCATTATAGACGCTTGTCCTTGTACGTTGCAGAGGTAAGAACTGATTGGATCTCACATAAGATGTGATAAGGGGCTTCCCTGGTGGCGCAGTGGTTGAGAGTCCACCTGCCGATGCAGGGGACACAGGTTCATGCCCGGGTCCGGGAAGATCCCACATGCCACAGAGTGGCTGGGCCTGTGAGCCATGGCCACTGAGCCTGCGTGTCTGGAGCCTGTGCTGCGTAATAGGAGAGGCCACAGCAGTGAGAGGCCCGCGTACCGCAAAAAAAAAAGAAAAAAAAAAAAAAAAGATGTGATAGGTGAGAGCCCATGTGTCTTGTTTCAAGACTCCAGGAAGCTCCTGCAGTCCTTCTTCCTCCTTTCCCGGTTCCTCACTCCCCTGCCAGAGGCCTGAAAACCTACCACTGGAGCTTTATCCCCTCTGCTTACATCTGGTCCACGATCAACGTTGAGATGTTGTCCAGAATTCACACTTCAGTGGGAATACTTTCAGAGTTGACTTTGAGAAAGGAAAGCGGGAAAGATGCCATGTCGGCCAAGGGTGGCTGGCGGGGTTAGAGATTAGTGAGGGTAGGAATAGCAGACCCAGGGTACAGGTGGTTCCCAGAAGATAGGCTTTTGACTGCTTTGTGGCTTGGCATGTGGTTGGGCTGGCATCCTCAAGCTGGAGGAAGAAAGGGACCTGGAGAATTCCTGTGTGGGCTTTCCTGATACAGCACGAAGAACAGGAGCACCTGCTCATGGTTCCCAACACACCTCACATCATGTAATCAAGCCTCCAGACCCATTCTTACTTGGTCGCTTTTGCTCTGATGTCCTTCCCCACCACTTTGCTTGAACAAATCCTCTTACCCTTCAAGTCTCCTATCAAGGAAAACTGTGAGAAGGTAGAGCCTTGAAGGAGCCTCTGCTGCCCCAAAACCTTCCCTGAGGTCTCAGGGGGTCTCCTTCCTGCTCCCACCCCACCCAGGCTCTTATCACTCCACTTATGACCAGGTCTCATTCAGCACCACCCTCCTGGGCTCTGCACCGAGGAGGCTGTTAGTGAAGATGTTTGTCCCCCTCACTGCGAGGACCCACCTTGCCCACATGGCTGGGTGATTACACATCATTGAGGGTGGAGCTAAAGCCTCCTAAGTGCCCCCCACAGCCAGGAAAGCCGAACATAGGACTTGATGGAATCCTGCGTTGCAGAAGCAGTGAAGTTTCCT
The DNA here is from genome assembly GCF_025265405.1 of Mesoplodon densirostris. Lineage (NCBI taxonomy): Eukaryota > Metazoa > Chordata > Mammalia > Artiodactyla > Ziphiidae > Mesoplodon > Mesoplodon densirostris. The sequence continues at coordinate 29,906,390 of NC_082670.1, forward strand.
GCCACCGTTGGCTAGAGGATAGTAGAGGATAGTGCCTGGAGAGAGGAAAGTGGTTGAGCACATCTGACCATGTGAGAAGTTTGCCCTAGCGGGTAGGATTTCTGGACCTGGTCACAGTGCTGTCACCTTCAAGGATGACCCACCTGCAGAGCTCTGTGTGGATGGGCAACTAGGAAGTCATCAGTTTGTGAGTAAAGCTCCTGACATGGTGGTTGTGTTGACTTGAGATTCTACCAATGTTCTCATCCAAAGTGTGTCCTGAATGACTCAAAATGGTGCACTTCGTCCAGGGCAAGGACTGATGGTGGGGAGGAACAGCAGTAGAAGTGGGGTCAGGGGGAGAAGGGGGCTGTGATCCAAAGGAGTTTCCAGGTTAGATAGGGAAATGGGGAACAGAGTGGAGGGCACCTCACGTGTCTCCTGAGACTCTGGCCTCCCTGTGTCTGGAGTGGGCTCTGGGAGCTCTGTTGTCACTTTTCTTTTTTATCATGCTCCTTAGGGGATTCTATTGTCCATCCCCAATTTTGAGCACCACTGGGTCAGAGATGGCCAGGCGTTGTTGAACATTAGAATCACTTTGAGAGTTAAAAAAAAAAAACTCACTTGAGTCCTACCCCAGATTAAATAAATCAGAATATCTGACCATGGGACCCGGACATGGCATTATTAAATGAATATTAGAATAGACTTTTCAAGCTCTATAAGCCCTACTGCACTGACATATTATAAAGTACTAATTTTGCAAAGAATGTTCCATAGGGTCCTGGATTTACATCACCCTATTTAGTAAATCTCATGATTCAGATTTGATTTTAGTGCCACAAGGCATTTAATCTCTCATATTTGAGAGGTTTGGATAGATGAGAGCTTAGTGAACCCAACTGAGAGGCCCAGTGACAGATTTTGTGATTTCTCTAAAGTCTTTTCAGACCAGTTTGTGATATTAAGATGCTCGAGTAAAAAACACAGACAAGGGCTTCCCTGGTGGCGCAGTGGTTGAGAGTCTGCCTGCCGATGCAGGGGACACGGGTTTGTGCCCCGGTCTGGGAAGATCCCACATGCCGCGGAGCGGCTGGGCCCGTGAGCCATGGCCTCTGAGCCTGCGTGTCCAGAGGCTGTTCTCCGCAACGGGAGAGGCCACAACAGTGAGAGGCCCGCGTACAGCAAAAAAAAAAAAAAAAAAAAAAAAAAAAAAACAACGCAGACAACCAGAGCAGAGGGCAGGATGAAGAACAATTGCAGAATCTCCATTATCATAGGATCCCAAACACCATTCTCTTTGTCAGAGAATCAGTATCAAGATACCCTCATTTGGTATGAAGATTATAGGAATTGCAGGCTCATTCCATGAATGTAGGGGGAATGGATTCATGATCAAAAGCTGGAACTAATTTCTGTAGCATCTTGAATAATAAAAAGTATGTCAAGGGAGGAAAGCAAAACTTTTGACAGTGGCTTAATTAAGTAGAAGGCATGTTTCCTCCATTAGGGACTGGTATTCTCCAGGAGAGGCTTAAGTAAGAAGATGTCTTCTTCAAATTAAACCCATGTGGGAAGGAGTTCTGTTTATATGAGGCTGTAGATTAGTGTCGTTCTTTGGTTTCCTGTGCTTTGGTGCATTTCTGAGGTGGAAGAATTCCAGCTTTCAGTTCTCCTGATCCGAGCACAGAGAGCCATTATCAGGCCTAAAGAATAGCATGACGGTCCCATAAATATTTGTGGCAAAGGTTCCTGGATATTCAGAGGACACAAAGGCTTCCACTAGGCTTCAATATAAAACTGCCAGGAATCTGTCACAGACCTGATCCCTTAGTTTTACCCATCCATCTTCCTTGAATTCCAGACCTTTGAGTCTGGTTCCTGAACTACTTGAAAATCTTGTTTGGTTGCAGAACATTTCTCTGCATAGAAACTCAATGGCCTTGTGGAGAGCAGATGTGCATGTGCCCATCATTGTAACAACAGCTCACCAAATATGAATCACTTTCCCTTTTCCCCTTCATGGTCAATGGGATTCTGCCCTAGCTTAGGATCACCCATCTCCGGCCAATGGACAGTGGCCATAGTTCTTCCTGTGTTTACTTTCTCCATTGAATGTATTGCTCCACACACAAAACCCTGAACATGGAGGTATTGCTCAATTTTTGTGCCATCAAAGTGAATCAGTTATACATTTATGGGATATTATATGTATATGTATAACTGATTCACTTTGTTATAAAGCAGAAACTAACACACCATTTAAAGCAATTATACTTCAGTAAAGATGTTAAAAAAAAAAAAGAGAGAGAGAGAGATCTACTGACTCTTTACTAAGGCATAACATTTCACAATCAGGGATGTTTAATTAGCTCTTCCTAAATGTTTGTCTTCTGTGCTCATGATGACAATAGCTCTAAATTTATAAAGCAAAAACTATGTGTTTTGTACATATTATCATCTAGTTGTGCAACAACCCTGCAAGGTAGATGTTTCTTGCCCCCAATTTGTAGATAAGGAACCTGAGTCTAAGTGTGTATGTGAGTTATATGCTGGATAATAAACCACTCCAAACTTAGTGGCTTTAAGCAATAACAACATTTATTTTGCTCGTGAACCTGCAGTTTGGCCAGGGCTTAGTGGGGATGACTCATTTTACTTCACTAGGTATCATTTGGGACAGCTCAAAGGCTGGGGGCTAGAATCATCTGAAATCTCACTCATTCATGTGTGGTGGTTGAGGGCACCTGTCAACTGAGAACTTAGCTGGGGATCAGCCAGAACACTACACAGTGCCTCTTCATGGGCTCTGGGCTTCCTCACAACATGGTGGCTGGGTTCCAAGGGTAAGCATCCCAAATGAGAGAAAAGGCCAGGCAGAATCTGCATCACCTTTAATGATCTGGTCTCAGATCTCACACTGTGACATTCTTCTATTCATCTATGCTGCCACAAAGGTCCACCCAATTTCAAGAAAGAAAATATAGGCTTTTCCAGTGGAGAGTATATGGGACTGAAAATAGTACTGTAGCCACTTTGGGAAAATAAAATCTGCCACATCCAGCTGGTTGATATCAGGGCTGGAGTTTGAACCCAGTTCTGCATGGCTCTACACCAGGCCCTTTACACTGTACTACTGAACTCTGTGAAGTCAAGGACACAAGCCTGCCTCTAGTGCAATGGAATTTAGTTTTTAAATGTTACATGTGGGGCCAGTGCAGCAAAAGAGTCAAACTTAAGGGCAGAGGATTTGGACCTTGGGACCGTCTAAGCCTTGGTGCAGGTTTTTGGTATGAATGAGAGCCATTCTGCCTTGCTAAGCATGCTGGAGTCATTTGGAAGACATATCAGGGCAATCAAATTTACATTTCTTGAGCCCTTACTGGGTTCCTAGGGTTTCATAAAATAAAGAACCAAAATAAAACAAGTCACCAAGTCACATCCATGCTAATGGAAGGCTTACCAACTAGATGGTTGGAAGGACAGATCATTTGGTATCAAAAAAAATAATACGGAGTAGTGTCTGACTTACTAATAGAAAACCTCACGTATCTAGTAACTGCAAAACTATCTAATAGAAATGAAGCAAATTCTAGAACAATACATAACACTAGAGTGAAAACACTAGGAAAGGAGAAGGAACTAACAAGGAAGACTTAAAGCAAGCAAGCCCTGCAGCATTTCAACATTTTTCTTTTTCTTTGTTCCCTTTCTTTCCTTTTCCTTTTTTTTAAGCTCCGGGTAAATAGCATGTTTATAGGTTTAAAAGCCAGAGTTCTTGCTGTCTTGGGGAGGATAATCCTGTTCTTAGGAGTAGGTGAGTTCTCAGAAGGGCACGAAGTATGGCGGGGGAAGGGCAATTAGCTGAGAGGGCAAAGGTCAGGAAGAGGAGGATGTCAGTACATGGACAGGAGAGTCACATGCAGGACCGGCTGCAACCGGTGGGGCGCACTGCAAAATGAAAACGAGGGATCCTTTGTTCAAAAATGATTAAGAATTTCGAGACAGCAACAACAGAGCCTTAAGCCAAGTGTGAGGCCCTTCTGTGCTCAGGGTCTCGTGCATCCGCACAGATGGCACGTGTGTGAAGCCAGTCTGGGACACAGGAGAGGCACCAGGTGACAAGGCAGGCAGCAGAGGGAGAGATAATCAGAAGTTCTAGCTACCAGAGTCAAGTAAGGGTAAGTCAGTGAAGAAGGAAGGAAGGAAGGAAGGAGGGAAGGAAGGGAAATTGCTTAGTCCCAGAAAGTGACTGAAAGAGAATCGCTTTAGAAGAGGGTATTAAGGTAGAAGCAAGACTGGCAAGAATTTTAAGAGAGACACAGTAACCTATTAAATTGTTTGGACATGAAAGAATAGGGAGGAGAACATGTAGGAGTGGAAGGAAGGGGCATGGTGCTAGGGTGTGGTGTTGGGCTGGAGAGGGCTGTTCTTTCTCGGAGGGTCTGTGAACAAACAGGAGGGTGAGTACCGACTCAGTGCAGAAAGCCATAAAGCTCAGCATAGGTTGAAGGTCACTCCCAAGAGGCCTCAAGCACAGTACTATTACGCAGCACGTTGAGTTGTAGGCAGCCTTGGCCCAAAAGCCACTATCGGACCAGGCTGGTAACTCAGGGTCCAAGGTACCACTGGACCCTGCTCTCTTAGACACTTGAGCTGAGTAGCCTGCTGGGCATGGAGCCTACGAGGTCCTTTGGGAGGGGATATTTACATAACTATGTTCAGTTGTTTATAAAACCATCTGGCAAGCTGAGGTGTTGATGACGCATACTAAATTGATGGGTTACCTGTCTCAGGTAATATTTTTAAATTCATCTGGTGTGATGTTTAATTTTTATGTGTCAACCTGGCTAGGCTGTGGTGCCCAGATATTTGGTCAAATACTATGCTGACTGTTTCTAGGCAGGTGTTTATTTGGCTGAGATTCACATTTAAATTAGTAGCCTTTGAGGAAAGCAAAGTGACCTTCTGTTCTGTGTGTGAGCCTCATCCAGTCAGTTGAAGGCCTTAATAGAGAAACAACTGACAACGTCGGAGGAAGAGGGAATTCTGCCAGCAGGTTGCCTTTGGACTTCAACTGCGACTCTTCCCTGAGTCTCCAACTTGATGATATAGCCCACGAGATTTTAGATTCACCAGTCCTCCACAATTGGGTGGAGACAATTCTCTCTCTCTCTCTCTCTCTCTCTATATATATATATATATATACATATATATATATATATATCTTTCTTTCTCTCTCTTTCTCTCTATCTATCTCTATCTCTATCTATCTCTGTCTCTATCCACACACAAATCCTATTGGTTCTATTTCTCTGGAGAACCCTGATGAATACACCTGAAATTCCTCATATGACATTATATAGGCAGCCTTCTGCATAGAGCTGATTCAGCCTTTATAATCAGCTTCAGATAAAATGCTAAGAATCTCTGAAGCCTCAAATGTATACTTATTACCTGACTGCTTATTGAATGAAAAATAAGAAAATAAGGCCTGAGTGACCCCAGTGAGTTAAGCCGTATGTGACTACTGAGAAAAAGAATGTTGTTTCTTCAAGGGTAGAACTCGCCATCTTCAAGCAGACCACAACCGGCCCCAAATCCCATCTCTTTTCATGGGAGGCTGACCAACCAAATTATTGGAACAGCAGATAATTTGGTATTAAAAAACAGTCATAGTAAGGAATATTATCTGACTTACATGAATAAGAGAAAGTGGGCAAATCCAAATATTGCTACTATGAGGAAAAATTTTCTCTTCCACGTGATATGAATCAGTTTAGTGCTATAAAGATGAGTCACGGGCCTCCCTGGTGGCGCAGTGGTTAAGAGTCCGCCTGCCGATGCAGGGGATACGGGTTCGTGCCCCGGTCTGGGAGGATCCCATATGCCGCGGAGCGGCTGGGCCCGTGAGCCATGGCCGCTGGGCCTGCGCATCCGGAGCCTGTGCTCCGCAACGGGAGAGGCCACAACAGTGAGAGGCCCACATACCGCAAAAAGAAAAAAAAAAAAAAAAAAAAAAGATGAGTCACTTTATATCCAAAGAAAGTCCTTTTCCTGTGGTCTCTGTCACTTCAACACTCTTTCTGTAAGAGAAAAATCAGCCTGGCATAGAGAAAAGCTAGGAATTAGGAATCAAGAATTGTATCCCTGGGAGTTCCCTGGTGGCCTAGTGGTTAGGATTCCGGGCTTTCACTGCCATGGCCCAGGTTCAATCCCTGGTCGGGGAACTGAGATCCTATAAGCCACGGCACAGCATTAAAAACAAAAATTATACCCCAGATTCTGCCATGGGACCAGGCTGTGCCACCATGGGCAAAACGTCTAAACTTTCTGGGCCTGTTTCCTTCCCAGTAAAAAGAAAGAGCTGGACCATATCATCCTTGAGGTCAGTTCTAGTCCAACTGTTGTAGAATTTTTATCTGTAACTTGAAAAAAATTTTTAATCACTTGAGCCTTCAGGGATAGTTTTCACAGACTAAAGTAACAAAAAGTTGAAATGTGACATAAATGGTGACTTAATTAACTTTCTGGAGAAAATTCAGGTTTCTTTCTTCTAGTACCTCATTTAGGACTTAACCGTGTGAGATTTTTAAAGGAATCAGACAAATAGCCTAAAAATCTTCCATTTTGAAATATCTGACATCTAAGCATCTGTCATAGTATGGGTCCAATCAGGAGAGAGAAACCACACAGTGATTTTAGCAGAAGTTTAACATAAAGCAATAGTTAACTAGGATAAAAGAGTAACCATTACATATAAGGCCACTACATGGTACCCTAGAGTTGAAGGAGAATAGCCAAGGGATGACAAACTTAGAAGGGTTTCAACTCTCACAGGCGAAGTGTGGTCAGCCCAGCAGAAAGCGTAGACGTTCACCGGACTGGCAAGGCCAGAGCTGGTTTGGAGTCGCTGGGCAAGCAATAGCCACCCTCCAGCGCTCAGGACGGGAGCAGACGGTCAGCAATGGGGGCATAGGTGTGCACTGGGGTCCAGGTGCCGGCGGGAACGGGGGGCTTCAGGCCACACGGGGCTTGCAGAGTAAGTGGCAGATCTGTGTGGACACCCTGGCCACAGGCAGACTTACTCAGGCTACATGGAGGCGTTGCCTCCTGTGTCCAGAGGGCTAGCAGCAGGCTGAGGCTACAGGGAACCGGAGAGGTCACAGTCTGGGCTGGGGCGGGGCCAGGCTCACTGCTGACCCCCAGCCCATGCCAGAGGCAGCAGAAGAGCCCCTTCTTCCTGCAGGGTCCCTCCAGTCCTCTCTTCTGGGAAATCCTACCTTCGCGCTCACTTTAGAAATGCCGAGAGGAATTGCCACTGTTTCTCACCCAGCATTTATCAAAGGGTGCCTTCAGAGCTGGGAAACAATAAATTGATAAGGGACCCGACACCTGTCAAGCTTCAGTGTCATCTCTCCCCATTCTGCTATTCCTTTTTGGATCCTTTCTGAATAATGCTTCCCTCTTCTGGACCTTGGTGCCCTCAAATGACTTGGGGGCAATTATCAACTTCACTCTATTGTCTGGAGAGGAAGCTCTATGTACCTGGTCTGTTCATGGGGTATCTTATCCCAACAGATCTCCAATGTTGTTCATGGACTCCTGGGTCCATGAGATCCTTTGGGGGGTTGCTGAGAGGTCACAACTATTTTCAAAGTCATCATTTTTCCCTGGGGTTGCTATTTTGTGGGTAAAATTTGCTGGCATTTTAGGGCAAATAGAGGCAGTGGTATAACGGAGGAGTCATGCATGGACAGAAAAAAAAAAAAACCAGTCTCGTTTGTGAATGATCTTGACGAAGCAGTAAAAATGATCTAATGTAATTAAATCTCAACTCACAAGTACATGTCTTTTAAACATTCTGGCAGATGAAATGGGAAATGCACATCCAGCTCTTTGGCCTCATTACCAAGCACAATAGTTGTCTCAGGAGAAGCACTTGCACCATTGAGCTGTGACCAGAAGTTTCTCTCGCAGAACAGTTTTTACCTGAAAGACAACCAGCAGAAAAACTATGGTTTTTACTACTTGGTATTTATTTGCCAGACATTTCCTGGGAAGTCAAGGAAATGAGCTTGTCATTTCAAGACTAACAGCTGACAGTATTCATTGTCAATGATAAAAGACAAGCTTTCAAGAGAAAATGAGAATATTGGAAAACAGGTATTTGCCACCAGGATCTTGACAGCCTCCTTTTGCTTAAACTTTTCTGATGAGCTTGGTGGTGATATTACAGAAGGAGATATTTTGCTACTGTATAAAGAGAAGTATCACCATTTGGAAGATCTGTTTAACTCTGTGAAATGCTATTTTCCAAAAGATGAATTTGTGAAGTGACAAAATCATTCATGGGTACAAGACCCATTCAAAGTGTGAGATAGATGAATGGGTTTTAGTAGAACAGAAGAATTTCATTGATAGGGCTTCAAATTCCACCTGTCAACTAACCTTTAAGAAACTACCACTTGTTGAGTTTAAGTGTGGTATAAAAGAAAAATACCCACAATTATCTGAATAGGCTATTAAATTACTCCTCCCTTTTCCAACTACATATCTGGGTAAGGCCAGATTTTCTTCATATACTTCAACCAAGTAGCAAAAGACTGAATGCAGAAGCCAACTTCTGTTAAGTCATACTTTAAAGATTTTGTAAAAATATAACGATTCCACTCTTCTTACTAAATTTCTTTTTTTAAATATATGGTTTCTTTAATTAAAACATTATTTATGTTAACATGTAATGTGTTTATTATTAGTATTATATTTTAATGAATGAGTAAACAAATATTTGAAATATTTTTTAGCTTTAATTATAATACAGTAAATATCGATATCTATAACCCACATGAACAAAAGCTCTTTGGGATTCTCACCAATCATGAAAGGCATAAAAGGATTCTGAGACCAAAGAGTTTGAGAACTGCTGTCTTAAACTGCTTAATTTCATTAGGCACTTGAATTCACAACACTGAGGGAAGTTATAAGTGCAAAGACTGAGACTCAGGGTCACATGGTGAATTACAGGCAGAGGTGGGTCTAGAACCGTGATCTCCTGCTATAATGTCTTCTACAACCCAAGCTTTTTTCTCAGAATGCTCTTCAGAGGGCCAATATCAAAATTTTGGGATACTCAAGCCACAAAAGTGGAGCAATATCACCCTCCCCTCAACATGTATCCATTCTAACAGGCACTGAATATCAACTCAGTTTCAGGTACCTGTGCTTGTTGCTGCTGAAGGTAACATGAATAAAACATAGTCGTGTTTTGGGGGTAGCCAAACTCACCATATGGGGGAGAGACTATGTGGAAGGCAATATTTCAGAACGTATAATATGACTTAGCTGGCATACAACGTATAAAGTATAATCATACAACCTATATAATTACATCATGCTATCACTATTATGTAATATTATACAGTGTATAATATTTTATGTTTTATTACAACTTAAATAATATAGTATATAATACCGTATAGTATAACAAGGTATAGTATAATATATACGCTTAATAGTAAATAAATTTACTATGCCTAGGGAACAGACAGTACCTTGGAGTCATAGCTGGCTGGCGGTTGTGTGCACACGAGGCCCATGGCAAAGCAGAAACGTGAACTTGGGAAGTTTGCCAGTAGCTGTACACCATTCTCCTTTGACCCCACTGTTTGCTTTCATTTCCCAGTGCTGCCAAAATAAATGACCATAAACTGGGTGGCTTATAACAACAAAAATGTATTCTCACAGTGCTGGAGGCTGGAAGTTGGAAATCAAGTTATCATGAGGGCCATGCTCTCTCTGAAATCTCTAGAGAAGACCCTTTCTTTGTCTCCTCTAGCCTCTGGGGTCTGCCAGCCATCCTTAGTGTTCCCTGGTCTGCAGACAGATCACTCCAATCTCTCTTCCTATGACCTTCTCCTTTATATCTGTGTCCAAATTTCCTTCTTCTTATAAGGACACCAGTTGTGTTTAGGGCCCACCCAAATCCAGCGTGACCTCATGTTTACTTGCTTTCATCTGTGAAGATTCTGTTTCCAGATAAGGTCACGCACACAGGTTCTGTGTGGACATGAATTTGGGGGGAACATTATTCAACCCAGTACACCATGTTTTTGCCTGTCCCCAGCCCACATTGCTCAGAGCCTCTTTGGACCACAGCCCATCTGGATTTTCCCTCATACTTTTCAGGACCTGGGGTCCCATTGAGCCCCACCAAGTTCTTGGTTAATGTTTTAAGTGGTTGCCACAAGCTCACCGCATTTAACCCATGAGTTTAGCAAATGGTTTCCATGGGCAACTGGTGAGTTGTGAAGGAAGAAAAGAGGAGACTAAACAACTCAGTGGTTAAAAAAAAAGAAACCCTAATAACCCAATTGAAAAATGGCTAAGGACTTGAATAGATGTTTCTCCAAAGAAGACATACAAATGGCCCACAGGGATATGAAAAAATTCTCAATGTCACTAATCATGAGAGAAATGCAAGTCAAAACCATGATGAGATCTCACCTCCCCCCGTCAAGGTAGCCATTCTGGAAAAAACAAATGACAACAAGTCTTGGTGAGGATGTGGAGAAATTAGAACCCTTGCACACTGTTGGTGAAAATACAAAGTGGTGCATCCACTATGGAAAACAGTATGGAGGGTCCTCAAAAAATAAAAAATAGAACTACCATATGATCCAGCAATCCAACTTCTGGGTAGTTAGCTAAAATAATTGAAATTGGAATCTGGAAGAGATCTTAGCACCCCTGTGTTCATTGTAGCACCATTTAAATAGCCAAGATATGAAAAGAGCCTGAATGTCCATTGACAGATGAATGGATAAAGAAACTGTGGTACACACACACAGTGGAATATTATGCAGCCTTAAAAAAAGAAGGAAATTCTAAAATATGCAACAACATGGGTAAATCTCGAGGACATTATGGTGAATGAATTAAGTCAATCACAGAAAGGCAAATACTGCATGATTCCAGTTATATGAAGTAACTAACATAGCCAAAGTCATAGAATCAAAGAGTGGAAAGGTGGTTGCCAGGGGCAAGGGGAGGGGGGAGGGGGGAGTTACTAATAACGGGAATACAGTTTCATTTGAGCAAAGTGAGTAAACTCTAGAGAGCTGCTTACAGCGCTGGACCTATGGCCAACAATACTGCATTGTGCACCGAAATATTTTTTAAGAGGGTAGATCTCATGTTAAATGTTCCTAGCACAAGAAAAGGGAAGGAGAGGGAAGGGAATGGGGAGCTTCAGGAGAGATGCAAAGAAGTAAGGGTAAATCGTAAAATCCTCGCATATTATTTCTCTTGGTCTTGCAGCAATTTTTGTCTACTAGGTCTAGAATCATAATATAAGACAATAGTGGAAATGTGGGGAGCTGTGACAACCACCAGCCTGTACACCCCCGCAGAGCTGTGGCACATGGACTGAAGGCTGGGATGCATCACGCACATCCAGCACCCGCGCCTCCTGCTCTGTGACCTTGGGTGAACATGCCATCTGGGCTGGGCCCTCAGGGTGGAGTCTGTACATGGCAGTTAAGAGCTCAGGATCTGGAGCCAGGTGGCCTGGGTTCATTCCAGGGATCCTCAGACCAGTGATTTCCCCTCTCTGTAATTTCCCCTCAGCTTCCACATCTGTAAAATGGTGACACTATCTCACTACACAGGTTTCGCATGAGGAATAAATGCGTTAATAATATACGTAAAGCACTTCGAACAGTGCCTGGCTATATAGACATTCGTTGACATTATTAACATTATTATATGAATTTTTGGTCCAGCTAATAAGAATTCCAATAATTCAGTAGTATCTCCTTCAATCCCCTTATGACCACCTCCACCCCCGGAGGTAAAACAGATGAGAGTGTGTGGACCGTGGCTTTTTATTTTATTTTTTTTACAACTTTATTGGAGTATAATTGCTTTACAATGGTGTGTTAGTTTCTGCTTTATAACAAAGTGAATCAGTTATACATATACATATGTTCCCATATCTCTTCCCTCTTTCATCTCCCTCCCTCCCACCCTCCCTATCCCACCCCTCCAGGCCGTCACAAAGCACCGAGCTGATCTCCCTGTGCTATGTGGCTGGCTTTTGTTTTTTGTTTCTGTTTTTTAATTCTCCACTTGTCTCTTACACCATAACCGGCCCTGGGGAAAAGTTCCTTTGTCAGGATGTCTTAAAGGACCAGGAAGCTGTCAGATGAGTGCTTCTTGGGAAAGAAAGTCTTAGGGAACTGATGTCATCAACTCAAGTTTTGCAATGAGCTATTATTAAATTCATAGTCACCTGTCTGAGTGTGGCTTTATCAGTAACTTTAGCCCTGTGGGCAGGGGTGGCGCCTGCTCTGTTGCCCTCCACCTTTCTGATTTTCTATAACCTAGCCGTGGTGTCTGAAACACTCAGGGTGGGTCTGTCTCCAGCACTAAGGAAAGTGAGAACTGAATCAGGATGGGGCTCTGGGTGGAGTTAAGAGAGAGGTAAAATAACTGTAATTTCATAGCAATTACCTACAAGCAATACCGTCGAAGGCGCCAGTTTTCCATTATAAACCTGAGCCTCTGCTGGGAGCGATGGGCCAGGTAGAAATAAGGACACAAACCTGCCTTCCCACCCGAACCCCACAGCAAACAAACCTCGAGGGGAAAAATAATGTGCTGAGCTTGGAGGGTAGATTTTTCTCCTTCTCTTTCAGAAAAAGAAAATCTTCGTAAGCCCCCATTCCAGGATGTTGGTTGGATTGCTGGCAGCTTTGCAAGCAAGGCTGGGGGGCCTTCCCTCTTTGAACCCTCCCTGTTAGTGGAGCCTGGTCCTGATGCCACCATGGTTTCCAGGGGAGCCAACAGCAAACTAGAATGAATGGGTGATTTCTCCCTCCAAGTACCATTTTGGGGCCAATAAACCACTCACTGGAAAAAAAATTACACAGAGATCAGTTTTCCAAACTTTTTGTTCGTATGTTTCTGAAAGTGTATTCTTTATCAAATTCACATCTCTGCAGCCTACTCAGAGGTAAAGATAGACCTGCCTTTCAGACAAAAAAAAAAAAAAATCTGCTGTTTTGAGGAGGGTACTGAGAAGGGGGAAATGTGGAGAGCAGAAGTGTACAGGTCTTCAATAATGCTATCTGTCATGGTTTCCTATGTGTTCCCATCTCATCCCCCAGCCCAGCCCACAGGAGGCCATAAGCTCCTGAGTAAATGCAGTTTTGAATCCCTTGTGTAATTTCTTCCAGTGCCTTGCACATGGTCAATATGTATTCGTTGAGCAAAAGGATAATTTAACAAATGAATGGTTTATTGACACTAGGTCAAGCAGTAGTCAGAACTAAGTGGGACATTGATTAAAGTCTTGAGCCTGCTGACAAGATAGAAAGAGATAGGGTCAAAATCTGAGGGTCTATACTCATGATGTCTTCAGGGAGTAAGGACCAAAGGGTAGAAGATAAACTACAGAGGAACATACTTTGGCGAGGTATAACCAAAGAAAAGCATTTCTTTGGTTAGAACTGGTTAGAAATAGAACTGTCCTCAGAATGGACTGATTTGAGAGATATATATTGCCGGTGAGTGGAGATATTCAAGCATAGACAGGATGATTACCCAGGAGTACAGAGGTTGGTCCGACATCATTTGTGTTAGACTATGTGATGCTGAAGATCTCTTTTTTGTGTTAGACTATGTGATGCTGAAGATCTCTTTTTTTTTTTTTTTTTTTTTTTTGCGGTACGTGGGCATCTCACTGTTGTGGCCTCTCCTGTTGCGGAGCACAGGCTCCGGATACGCAGGCTCAGTGGCCATGGCTCATGGGCCCAGCCGCTCTGCGGCATGTGGGATCTTCCCGGACCGAGGCATGAACCCGCGTCCCCTGCATCGGCAGGCAGACTCTCAACCACTGCGCCACCAGGGAAGCCCTGAAGGTCTCTTTTTTACCCTGAGATGCAAAAGGGTTCGATGGTTTCAGAAAGTTATGACTCTCCCTAATCACCATGCTGGAAACTCACATTCAGTTCTGCACGTGTTTCTCGAGCCCTTACCCTGTGCCAGGTGTCACCTTGCATAAACATTAGGAAGACAAGGATAAATCTTAGAGGGCAACTTTAAAGTAAGGCTGGGGCATGGACTTTCGGTTCTGCTCAGACTGGTGTCTGGCTGTTATAATCCTACATTTCTTCTTGCTAATGTGCACAAGCTAACTCAGGACTCTGGCGCTCTTCTTTCTAGGCTGGAATCGATGGGGAAAGCATCGGCAACTGTCCCTTCTCTCAGCGCCTCTTTATGATCCTCTGGCTGAAAGGAGTTGTGTTCAATGTCACCACTGTGGATCTGAAAAGGTAAAGGATGCTGCATTCATGAGCAATATGTTTCTCTGCAGGGAGAGAGAATCTCCCATGGTGGGGGGGGGGCGAAAACCTCGAGGCTCCCAGCAGCCTCCTGCTCACACCTTGTTGGCCAGAGCCCTAGTCACAAGGGAGGCTGCAAAAGCAAGCAACACCCTTGGAACAGAGCAAGTCCTGATTAGCAAGGAAGAAGGAGGGAATGGACAATGGGTATCTCGACTGAGAGTGTCTAGCACAGAGGTGGACGCAGCATCTAAAAATCTGGGAGTGAGCCATTCTGGTCCTACTAGTGCCCCCAACCTAGGGGACCCCAGCCAGACTTCAGAGGGAGAGGTTGAGTTTCCAAGGAGCTGGGATCCAGACCATTTCTCCCACTATGTTCCCATCTTTAGAACTCCTTAGTGTGAGAACTCTGGATTAGAGACTGGGATGGAGAGTTACTAGTGTTCTGCTTTTAAAGTGCATTTTTAATGGCTGTTAAAAATACGGGCATTGTTCACCATCACAAGCCACACTGTTTCCATCTTTCTTCTCTTTCCTCTCCTCCGCCTGTCCTTTAAATGTGGACTGGCTCAGGCTTACTCCCTGGGTCTTTATCACCTGCCACAGCTTTCCCCCAGTGAGCTTAGCATACTCTCCCTGTCACCTTTATGTCAATTATTCCATACCCAGAGCCCTGCTCTCGTCTAGATATTTCCACTTGCATTTTCTGTTATCGCTTTAAAATCTGTGTGTCAAAAATTGTACCTTCATTTTCCCTTTGAATTGGGGTCCCCTCCTGAATTCCTTTGTTCTTCCATTTTTCTAGGCACTGAAACGTTTCCAGCTGCCTTCTCTTGCCACCCCCATTGCCCATCAGTTGCCAAGCCCAGGGCATTCTCTCACCATGCTGTCTCTTACTTCCAGGCTCTCTTGTCCATTCCCAAAGCCCACACATGGTGTGGGTCCCACCACTGGCAGCTGGACTGTTTCTCTGTTCTTCAAACTGGTCTTCATCCTTCTGGTTTCTCTCTGTCTCTCTCTGATCCATCCTTTATATTATCATAAGGATATTCTTCCTAAAATAATCCTATAATCATGTGGCTCTCCCTACTCAGAAAACCTCCTGACAGTTCCCATTGCCCGCAGCATAAATGCATCTGCAGCCCTCCTTTGTCTTTGCCAACATTGTCTCCCAGGACCTACCTGCCTCTGGCAGGCTGGACCACCTTCTGCTGTCCTTGTCCCTCTGGCCTCCAGCCGTTGCCTGTGATGCTTCCTCTGTCTCACAGAGGCTCTCTGTTTTTCCTGAATGGAGAGATGGTGCCTAGCCCCCAGAAGCAAACCCCTCCCCTGGGAAACTTCTCCCTCCCCCCCACCACCACTCTCAGGCAAATCTATCCCTCAGCCTCCCTCCAGACTCACCCAGCATCTATGGTCCATTTTGCATCTCACCAGTTTACGATATCTACAATCCCGATGCTTTACAACTAGTGCATGCTTCCCCATAAAAAATCACATAAAGTGTAACCCTGTGAAGGAGATCTTATTTCTTCATTCTATATGAGGAAACGAAGACAGACACATTTAAATGACTTGTCCAAGGTGCCCACCTGGAATTGGAGGGGCTGCCACTAAAACCCCAATCTTCTTGGTTCAAATGCCGCATTCTTCAGGACACATCAGTTATGAAGTTTATTTGGTCATTCGCATCAGACCTTCAACTCCTCAAGGGCAAGTCGAGATCATGTTTTAAGTTTCTTTGTATCTGCCCTAGAAGCCAATTCATTCATTCGGGGCCCTGACTAATTTCTGTCAAATGAATGAAAACACACACGAAATGCAGATATTGTCTGTGACAACTACAGAGGGCAGACTTTTTTTCCTACAGTTGGAAAGATTGGCTTCCTTCAGTGGAGAACAGGAGGTCTTTAGAGTATCATCTGTGAAAGTAGACTTGTATTTGGCTGGGGATCAGCATGGGAGAGGGAACCATCCCAGCATTCCTTAGATCCTTACAAGGCTCTTTCCCAGCTGTTATCACATCCGATCCTGCCAACACCCTTTGAAGTGGGCCAGACAAGTATCACGACTCCAGTTTTATAGATAAGGAGAATTTCTTACTGAAAAAAAAATTTATATATATATATATATATATATATATATATATATATATGTATATGAATTAAGGAATTTTTAAAATGTATGATACAGTGAAGTTTAGCAATTCCTAATAAAACTAATTTCTTATCCTGGCACCACCATGTATTGGTGGAGTGACCTGGAATCTTCTCTTTTCTGAGCCCATTGCCTTACCTGTACAATGGGGATAAAAGTTATGCCTGGTTTCTAGAGTTATTGTGAGGATCTGATGGGGCAGGCCATGGACCACTTGCATTGTGTTGTACTGGCTTCTAGCAAGAACACCGCACATGTCGGCTCCTTTTAGCATCGTCCTGCCCTCACGGAGCTGGCAATCCACGTAGGGAAGGAGAACTGATATACATTAAATAATCTGTAAATTAGACTTGGCAATATGTAATTAAGTTCTAATTACATAATTTCATAACTGCTGAAGAGGGTCAACAAAGAGAGGGGGCCACCCCTGACCAGCGTCCGTTGGCAACGTCAGCTGAGTGACAGCGGTCAGGGCAGTACTTCCCAAGGATGCCAGACTCCAGAGCCCATTGTTCTCTTGAGTCCTAGGAAAAAAAAAAAAAAAAATCATCCTTAATCATTTCTGGATCTTTAAGCCCCAGAGAAGTCATTGCTGAAAAATAAAATCAGTATAGATTTTCCCTCGCTGCTGAGAGCCCAAGCATTGCTGCCTTGGGTGAGCTTTCAAAAACAGGAGGAGAAGGTAAAGAATGTCTGAAGGGAAGAACACTGACAAAGTAAACACAGGGACTAAGGAAATGAGATTTTAGAAATGCTTTCAGTGTCAATTGTCTGAGGAGCTCCAAGGGCCACAGAAGGCAGCTGGAGAGTCTGTGTGTTGTGCAAGGATGTGGGAGGGGCCCCTTAATTGAAATTCTTCTCTTCCCCTCCCAAGCTGATCACGCCAGGAATGTGTTTCATTACAGACTCCTCTTCCCCGTTGTTTACTCCTTTTCGGGTCCTCCATCTAATGTTTTCCATGCTCGCCTCCCACAGGGAGTGTGGCATTCTCAGAGAGAGCACTTGGGGTGACTGAAGGTCCAGCCCTGCCCGGGGAAGCTTCCATCATTATTTCTCCTCTTCCTCCCTCTGTCTTCTGTGCAGCCTTCTCCCTGCCCACTTCCCTCCATCCGTCCGCCAGCCCGTCTTCCCCTCGCTTTGCTCCATCTCTGCACCTCCATTCTGACCGGCTGTGGGGAGCCCAGAAGCTCAGCCTTGGACGTGAATAGGGACCCACGTCAAACACAAGGTCACTTCCTTCCCATTGCTCAAACCTTAAAGAACAGGGAAGCTCGTTCTTAGTGTAAAAGCCTGACTGAATTCATGAATATTTAAAGTTTGGGATTCTGCCTCGTGCATTTTTGTAAATGCTAATGGGTGAAGGACCTTTGGAAAGCAAAGCCCGACTTCCTCCCTGGGTATCAGAAGCTTGGTTGTAGCTTAGATAGTCACCTGTGATCACACTGCTTTTTCGAAGTCCATCCCGACTTGCTCCTCTCTCACTGAACTCCACCGGTTGGCTATCCTGTGTCACACCACATCCTTCCAGAATCTCTCCAACCTCCTCTGCCCTACGCCTCACACTGGGTCTGTTTTTGCCCACGGGCGTCTAATGGACAGTGCACCCTGGGCTTCCCTGTCCGTGAAGCACCCTGGTGTAAGCCACCCCTGCACCTTGCTCTCTCCACAGAAAGCCAGCCGACCTGCACAACCTCGCCCCTGGCACCCATCCACCCTTCCTGACCTTCAACGGGGACGTGAAGACGGACGTCAATAAGATCGAGGAATTCCTAGAGGAGACTTTGACCCCTGAAAAGTAATGAGCTGCTTGTTTCTGGAGCTAATGAGAGGGAGGGGGGTCCTTGTGCTTTTCTAGATCCTGGGGGAGATTTCCATCTCATCAATCCAGAGCCCAGGACCCTCTTTGCACAGAGAGTCCCGCATGGCCCTCCCCACCCCCAAAGGGATGCCAGTCTCAAACCTGCTCCACGAAGTCCAACCCCAAGAGTTGATGCCCCTTAACGCCAGGTCCCTGGGCCTGAGTGAAGGCCAAGGCTCCCTCATTGCAAAGCAAGAGCTGAAAGGCCGACGAAGTGAAAAGTCAGCCAGGAGAGAGGTAATCCCATGACTTAAAACCACACCAAGGTATGAATAAGAGTCATAAATCTGACCCTGTCAGGTCGGAGCCCATAAGTAAACATGAAAAACACTGACTGAAAGCAGTTCCTCTTCTGAAAACAAGCTCAGGGAGAGGAGAGACCAGAGGGCTGTGGGTTCTTGTCTGGTAGATAAGCTGCTCCTGATGGGAAAGAGGAGTGAAGAGAATAGAGGTGAATTCTAAAAGCTTCTGGAAGCTAGACTAGTTCATTGGACTCTACTGAAATCAGGGATTCAAACAATCACCTTTTTAAAAAAAACTGGAACAATAATATTACATATAGAGTAAGGTGTGCACGGACTTTATCCTGTAGGATAGTCACTGAAAAGCTTTAAGCAAAAGTGTTGGAGAATCTGTTTTCAGGCTTACTTTGGGGTATGGGGGAAGATGGGGCGGGCAGAGGAGGAAAAGCTCCTAGAAATCAACTAGGAGGGAGCCAATTGGTGACATTCCGGGTAAGACAGACTGGAGGGCTGGGCTAAGGCAGTGACACTGAAATGGGGGGAGAGGGGTAGGAAGGATTTTAGGACATACTTAGTAGGTAAAATAAGTGGGATTGACTATAAAAATGACCATCTTGCATTTATTTTAAAGTTTTATTTTTTATTTTTTAATCAAATTGTATACTTTATTTTTTATTTATTTATTTTTTACAACTTTATTGGAGTATAATTGCTTTACAATGGTGTGTTAGTTTCTGCTTTATAACAAGGTGAATCAGTTATACATATACATCTGTTCCCATATCCCTTCCTAAAGTTTTATTTTTTAATTGATATTTATATAGCCCTCACTTAGTGGGCCCTTAAAGGTAGGTGCTATCGTTATCCTAATTTGATAGCTGCGGAAACTGAGGATTGGAGAGGTTAAGTAACTTGCCCAAGGTCACACATCTAGCAAATCACTGTTAAATCAGAACTCCCAGTCGTGATCTAATTAAGCCTCAACCTTTTATACATTCTTCCTAAAAATGTATTCCTAGTCATCCACATTAGGACAGTTTACCTCCATACTGAGTGTGGAAAATTGCCTCAAGTCCAATAGACTTTAAAATAAATGCATTGATTAAATCAGCTGGGCAGCCCCTCCCATAACACCAGGCCAGCCACTTACTGAAAAGACCCCCAAGGGGCTCAGGCTCCTTCTTCCTCCCTTGGGACTCAACCTTATTGCGGGCTCTGGTTTGGAATCCAACAGCTGAAAATGAATGCTGTTTTCAATAACTAAATAGGGTTTGGACTTTGCCTGGGAGATCCAGAGGGGAAAGTGAACGATGAACATTTTCTCTTCTAGAAGTAATACCTGCACGCAGGAGTCCTTGCTTCCATCAAGGCCAGTAGGGAATGGGAAACTGAAACAATGCGGAGGCTGGATAGCCAGCCTGGTGGGTGGAGGCGTGCAGGGTTGGGCTGGGCTGGGCCTGGAGGCCTGGGGTCCACTCCTGGATCTGCCAGTGATGCAGTGTGACCCCTCGAACCAGTCCCTTTCTTGCTCTCGGCTTCCATTCCCTCCCCTGTGAAAGGATGACCCTTCACGCCCATCTTAACCAGGCTCCCTCAATCCCCGTCCAGCGGTGCCTTTGGGGGGCTGTTTCTCTAACTCAGGGCTCTCTAATCTACATCCCCAACAGGACCAAGGGGGCCCATGAGACCCCCCACCCCGAGAATTGTATACCCATGTGTTCAGGTAGATTCTTCCAGAGGAGGGCCATGATCAGATTCATCACCATATCATCAGATTCTGGAAAATTTCCATGATCCGATTCAGGCTAAGCTGTGCGGGACATAGACGCTGCCTCTTCACTTCTCTCTCCACCTGTCCTGAGCTCTGCTTCATCTGGTCCAGGTCCCTCTGGACTGCAATGTGTGTAGGAGGTTTTACTAAGTCCATTCCTGATGTGTCAGTGACCCTACGGTCCGCCACGCCACGGTAGCAGAACCTCAACACTCTTAAAATGCACAACTCCAGAAGGGCACCAAGGTGGGACCCTAGTAATGAGACCATCAACCATTTCAGAGCCCCCAGGAGTGTCCTTTAGATGCCTTTGTATGGATCAGACTGGGGCAGGTGCCATAATTACCTCCCAGGAAATGTCAGCAAACCTGTGCTTCAGCCCTGAAAAGGGAGACCAGCTGTTCTGCCCACAGCAAAGCCACCCACCTCGGCTGGCTTCCCACCAACTCTAGCTGGGAGGTCGGTCAGGTGGCCCATGTCCAGAGGCCCCAGGAGGAGGGCAGCCTGGCCTTCTGGTTCTCTAGGGGGCAGCAAAACCCCCGTTTCTGTTCCACAAACGCTGGTCGGCATGTGTTTCTCATCACACTGCTGTTTGTAAAAGCTGCCAGAGAGCCAAGAAATTGTGGGAGCCTTTTTCCCCTTAGCTTTATTTTTTAAAGGAAAAAACCCACATACAAACACTCCAGCAATCTTTTTAAAAGATCACATTTGGTTCCACAAAGCATTTGGTGTCAAAGTGAGGAATCTAGGAAGTCTCAAGAAGTTTCCAAATGAGACGAACTTCCATCCTTCTCCTTAGACTGACCCAGTTAATGCTCCACAGGGAAGCGTCGGGATTATTGTTGACATGCTGCCTTTACCTTTCATCCTCATCCTCGTGGAATGGCCCGAGTTAATGGGATCCAGAAGTGAGAGTCAGGAGACCAAAGTCCGGCCACCTTTCTACACAGCGCTTGTTGTATGAACTTGGCCAAGCCTCGTGCCCTCTCAGACCCTCCCCATTCCATCATCTCTGAAACTACATAGTCTCTAAGATGCCTTTCAGCAGAAGTTCTATGATTCCACGAATTTTTCAAAGTGCTTTCCCAGAGCTGGTTGCGGTTTGAAATAAACAGTGGTAAAAATTCAGGGGAGTGAACGGATAAAGTCTAGTTACATGTCTTGTCATTTAGTCAGTCAACTATCACGTGAGTATTAACAGTGCTCAGAGCCATACCAGAATTGGAAGACACTTTGAATTCATTATTTTAAGAAATGTTTATGGATATTTCATGATAGTAAAAATCACGAAGTTTCTTCTGATCCTCTGGGAGGTGGAGAAGCAGCCTCAGTACCAAGGACAGGATGGCATAGTGGCTGAAAGTACAGTAAGTCCCCTACATATGGATGAGTTCTGTTCTGAGAGCGTGTTCCTAAGTCCAATTTGTTCATAAGTCCAACAAAGTTAGCCTAGGTACCCAGCTAATACAATCGGCTATATAGTACTGTTCTGTAATAGGTTTATAACACTTTTCACACAAATAATACATAAAAAACAAACACAAAAAATAAAGAAAACATTTTTAATCTTACAGTACAGTACCTTGGAAAGTACAGTGGTACAGTACAACAGCTGGTGCTTCTTAACGGTACCAGCTACATCACTGCTGCTTTTACGCCTGCTTCCGGACATCTGGGGCTTGCAATAAAGATACTGTACTACTGTACTCTATACAATACTATACAGTAAAGTACACAAAAGCACAACGACTTGTAGAGGATGCATACACATGACAGTGTATGCCAGACATGTGAACTAACTTACATGATTGGACATGCGAACGCACGTTTGCATCTTTGAAAGTTTGCAGCTTGAAGGTTCGTATGTAGGGAACTTACTGTATGGGCTTTGGAGTCAGAATACCTTGGGTTCTAACCTGAACCACCAGGTTGTGCTACACCGAAGTAACAAATTGACCACAAAATCTCAGTAGCTTAACAGAATACAGGTTTATTTCTCACTCATGCAGAGTCTGAGTGGGTAGTGTGACCCTCTTCCATTCTGTAGCCTTTGAAATACATTTCTTCCAAGACTCCTTCAGCAGGGAAAGAGGGAGGAGAAGGGTGATGCAAAATATTTTTAAAGCCCAGGGTTATGAGTGGTTACATCACTTCTCCTCCCATACTATTGGTCAGAATCCAGTCACGTGACCCCAACCTATCTGAGAGGGAGGGGCAGGGAAATGCAGAGAGGCACATGGGTATTTAATGAGCATGTGTGGTCTCTGCTGCAGATAAATTACTCATTCCCTCTTTGATCTTTAATTCTTACATCTATAAACTGATGACGTCAAGTTGATCTGAACGACTATTATTGAAGATGATACTGCTTAACCTAGCACCTGACGTAGAGTCAGAGCTCATTATATGGCAGCTTGAAGAGCTAGAGAGGTCAGTGCCTCTTTTGTGACCGTCTCCCAGGTGTAATCATAAAAACAACTGGTGAGCTTAGGTCTTAAATCCACAGATCCCAGTGGTTGTCTTTTTATGAATAAGCCAGACCCCAACCACCTCCAAGGATCATTTGTTTAAGTAGCAGGGACAAGACAAGGCAAGCTCACAGTTCAGGAGCAGAAAAGTCAGAAGCATTAATCTGCTTCTTCAGTGAGGGTTTGGTGAGGTGAGGAAGCAGGAATAACAGAGAAGGGAGAGAGGGGACATCCTTCCACTTTTCAGCTTATTTGAAAATGGAGGGTCAACACTCAGGCTGCCAGAAGAGCCCCTGGAATCAGCAGAGGTCACCCCATGAGGACAAGATGACTGTTTCTCTTTTTCTCCAGTGTATACCCAATGCCAGGGACAGGGCTTGGCCCCTGGTAGGTGCTTACTGCATGTTGGTTTAGTTCCATGGAGTCCTTCTGTTCAGGGGCATGGTGGCCTATGGTTAGTCAGTGAGACATCTTTTGGGACTCTAAGCCAATCAGAGCATTTCCATCTGCAATCATATCTTATTTTTTTTTTTGCTACTATTTACCAAAAAAAATTGTTTTGATGAGTGGCCAACTGTTTTACTTCCCAGAATGAAGCTTAAGTGCATATCTAAAATGAATGCATTTGAAATAAGATATCTTAAAAACAGAGTGGGGAGAAATTTTCATTATTGAGAGCAGGGGCTGGCCAACTTTCCTGGAAAGAGCCAGGGAGCATTTTTGACTTTGTGGCCATAGAGTCTTAGTAGAGTAAAAGCAGCCATAGACAATATGTAAGTAAATGGATGTGGCTGTGTTCTATTTGTGAATGCTGAAACTTGAATTTCATATTATTTTCACATGTCACAAAATAATATACTTCTTTTGATTTTTTTTCAATTATTTAAAAGTATACAAAGTATTCTTAGCTCATGGGAGGTACATAAACAAATGTTGAGCTGGATGTGGCCCATAGGCCATCATTTATTCACCCTTGAGTTAGAGAAATTGCCCATCTCTTTGACTGTCACCAGATGACATCACAATCTTATTTCAAAGATGTTTCTATAAATGAAGTACTATTTGTTAGCCTTTTAGAGAAACAAAATGTACCTTGGAACCCACTTATTTTCATATTTAAAATGCAGTGTAAATATGGAGCTAAAATAAAAGCACTTAACATCCTGCACAGTAGCTGCCCCAAATCTAGTTACCAAACTCCGTAAGATTAATATTTGAAGACACACTTCCCACAAGGACAGTCTTCAAGTGGGACATTATGCTATAAAGTCACATCTCAATGAGTCATAGTGCTTAGAAAACAGGACGGCACTCGCATGGTCTCCCTGAGCACATGGCCCTTTTTTCGCCTGTCTTGGATTTGCTACCACCCAATCATGTTTGGCCCACACTGGCCATGAAGAAATGGTCAGATTAGTGGAAGTCTGATCAAATGATGGCATAAATTAAACAAACCCCAATAAACCCAAAGGAAAAATGCATTATCTAGGCCCTTCTCTCTTTACATGATTACCTTATCAAGCAAAAACAAGGAGCACTTGGTATATATTAAAATAATTTAAGACATTCCATTTTAAGAGCATGCCTAATTCTATGTGAGAAAGCCAAAATAGGGATGGATGATCCTAAATTCCCTTGTCTTGGAAGATTAACCTAGCATCCTGCAGGAACAATTGCTTTGTACCCCAAGTCAGAGCAGATGAATGGATGATTCCCAGGGTATTCAGGAAAATATGTGTGCAGAACCTGTGCAGAGCTCCCCCTCCCGGTGGTTGAGGGGAGTTCCTCCATGGTGCTCAGCCCAGCTCCAGAGGGTGTTTGGGAGCTTGGAGGGTAAACAGCAGAGTCGGTGAGAGGCCACAAGACATGGAACTTAAGATCTGGGCTTCCAGAGTGAAACTGCCTGGGTTGGGCTCCTGGGTCTGCCACCTAGCCACGTGAACTTAGATGAATTGCTTAGCTTCTCTGTGTCTCGTTTGTCTTCTGTGGGAAATGAGGCTAATGACAATACCAATGAAATTGTGAGGAGTAAATGATGAAACTGCGAAGGGGTTAGAACAGTGTCTGGCACGTAGTGGACACAGTACAAGTTAGCTTTTGCTGATATTGGAGAAGGGTCACTGCTTCAGTGCCCAAAAACTGGGTTCTCAGGGTCCCTCCACTATTTATTTCCCATGAGCCCTCAAATAGCCATTTAACCTCTCTGGTCTCCAGTTGCTTCTCCATAAAATGAGGACGATAATGCCTCTGTATCTGACTCTTGGCAGAGGACTGGACCCAGTGACTTTCCGTGGACTCGTCCAATGGCAGTATCTGAAATTTAACAGCCACCTAATATGGCCCAAGAGTGGGCGGTCCTAGCTAATGGTCAGTGGAGAAGCCAAAAAATGAAAGAACACAAATACTTGTTACAGGCATTTTGGTTCAAGTTATTTAAAACATTAAACCAAAAAAAAAAAAAAGCAACGATTTTGCATTTTAAACATATAAAGTAGCCAAATAGTTCGCAGTTCACACTATTCACCCAGAGATCACAAAGGTCCACATACTTGGTGATAATGATGACCAAGCAATTGTCCCCCATCTCCTTCCACCCTTGCCTGGCCATCCATGTAAAATGTTTGTGAAATAATATTTTTTGAAAATTAGAATGGCTTGTTTTGATGGTGCCAGTGGGGTCAAAGCAAGTTTGCCTCATTTGGCCTCAAGGCCAGTAGGAAAGAGCCCTAACCCCAGTTTGCCACTTATACTCTTCTGGCTTCAAAATGGAAGAATGCGTGAGGGAGAGGCGCTGGGTCATTGTAAATATATCTCCACGCCTGGAAATAAAACAGTTGTAAATGCTTGTCCCACTGACGTAGCCTGGTAGTTTCTGCATCTTATTCCTGCACACAAATAAGAAGAATATTTCAGAAGGGGACCATGGGTAGCATTCCTTTCAAGAGATGATTTCGAGGCCTCAGTGCCAAGGTGCCTAGCACCTCCTTGCCCCCAGAATTAGCTCCATGAAGCTAGGATTATAATCGCAGGCCTGGCAGTGGATAGTTATTTTAACATGGGTTGGGAAAAGTCTGGGACCCCACCTGATGCAGAGGAGAACTCATTGAGAATTTTGACTAAGGCCTGGGCATTGCTGCATTATTGTTGGTGGTCCCAGGAAGAGAACACACCCTGGACCCTCTGAGTGGTGCTGTGCTTCTCTGCCCACAGACTGCGTTCCTGGGCAGTTCTCCACACCTCACTGGACTCTAGTTTCCTCTATCATTGAACCAGAGATGCAAGTGCCCACCCTCCCTAGAGGATGGGATGGAAAAACCCCAAAAGATTTGTAGATCCTGCTAGAAACAATAGTGTTTCCTGCTAGAAACTCATCGTGAGGTGATGGGAAGGGGCTCTCCCTTAAAGGACCTCCGAGTTCTCACTGACCCTAGAACACTGGTCTTGCATTCCAGGTACCCCAAACTGGCTGCGAAGCACCGGGAATCCAACACAGCGGGCATCGACATCTTCTCCAAGTTCTCCGCCTACATCAAAAACACAAAGCAGCAGAACAACGCTGGTAAGTGGTTCCCTTCTACCCAGAGCCCCTGGTGGCACTGTCCCCTGCCCAGGGCATCTTCAGACACTCAGACCAGAGAAGCACCTGGAATCAGTGCTTTTATTCACTCACCCTGAGGCCCCCTTGATGCAGGAGAGTGGGTGGTAGATCTTGCTTTCTGGCCAGTGCAGGAGAAACGGCCAGTGAGCCTTACTGTGGAATTGGAGGAGAGATGCAGTTTGTGTTCTGAGCCTGCCTTAGTCCACATCATGATACACTGCACACAGGGTCCTGCCTCGGCCATACTACTGTCTGTTTGTCCCCAGTTCATGACCCTGCTGCGCTCACAGGAAGTCCTGTTTGGAACGACACATTGCAGCTTCCTTCTGGTCCCTGAAAGACTTCTCAGGGGGTTGACCAGAGCCCATGGTGGGACAGGGCAGTCACCATGGTGGTAAATGCTCAAGGCAGAGCCCGGCCCTCTGCATTCCCCCCAACGGCAAGCGCAGAAGGTGCTGGGAAGCCTCTTCTCCAAGCCCGGCTCATCCTCCACCCGGCCCTTTATTTCTAGCATTGGCCATAGAACTCGGACCTGGTTCTCTTGTGGTGCCTTCTCAGAGGGGTTTGAGCTCCTCATTTAAGTGGATAGCACTTTTAGTCCCTCACTTGAGTTGGTCCTTTAAGCATGAGCTGAAGCAATTTGAATAGAACTGTCACAATGAGCATGTGTAACTTTAGAACCGTGTTAGTTCCTGTGAGGAGAAGGAAGAAGGAAGAGGAAGTTTGCTTGCCCTCCGAATAGGAGGATGGAGCCCA
Organism: Mesoplodon densirostris; assembly: GCF_025265405.1. Taxonomy (NCBI): domain Eukaryota; kingdom Metazoa; phylum Chordata; class Mammalia; order Artiodactyla; family Ziphiidae; genus Mesoplodon; species Mesoplodon densirostris. The sequence continues at coordinate 29,933,561 of NC_082670.1, forward strand.
GTGCAGAGCAAGGGCAGCACGAAAACTTCATGAATGAGTGAGTGAATGAATGGTGATTGGCTGAACAGCCAATCTTGAGTCTTCATGAATGAACCAGGAACTGAATGTATATCAGATGAACACACAATGGATCCTGAAACAAGGTGGTCCATTTGTTTGGACCCCCTTGGAGGAAACTGCTGCAGGACCTCAGAAGAGAAAGGCATCCCTTTGGACCAAAGTGACCAGGCAAGGCAGCCAGGATGAACTTTTGGCAGGAACAGTGGTGTGGTGGGAAGTAAATGATTCAGGAACAGCTGCTGTGGACCTGGATCCTATTATTTGGAAATAGAGTCTTTGCAGATGTAATTAGGTAACGGTCTCGAGATGAGGTGATACTGATTTCGTGTGGTCCCTAAATCCAATGACTGGTGTCCTTAGAAGAAGAAAAGAGGACACACAGAGATGGGGGTGGGGGCACGTGAAGACAGAGCAGGGATTACAGTGCTGCAGCCACAAGCCAAGGACTGCTTGGGGCCACCAGAAGCTGAAAGAGGCAAGGAAGCATTCCCCCAGAGCCTTGGGAGGGTACATAGCCCTGTGACACCTTGACTTGGATTTCTGGTCTCCAGAACTGGGAGAGGAGAGATTTCTGTTGTTTTAAGCCACCCAGTTTGTGGTCCTTCGTGGTGGCAGCCCTAGGTGGCTATGCAGCCCTCACAGCCATCGAACGGGTGAAAGGCAACCCCTGCCCTTGCCCTGCTGCAGACACAGAAGCAATGGGATGACAGTGGCTTGTCCTCGCCCCCAGGGGCTAAGCTGGCTCTCAACTCCAGTTTTCAGATTCCACATCCAGCGTCCTTTCAGCCGCAAATATCTTCCTTCATAGTCGTTGAAGCGCCAGCAGACAGATTGTCTTAGCCGAGTCTTCCAGACTTCTCAGGTTCTGAGTGGTATTTACATATGAGCCATATTTACAGTTCTCCTGCCCCAAAGCCAAAGCAACCACTGAACATCATGTATCAATCTCATAAACTGAGCACTCTCCAATTTTCATTGTTTCCGCTTCTTCTGTTTCACCCTGTTTTTCTCTGTGATGGGTCTTGCGCTTGTGACTCCTTCTCCCCTAAAACTCATTTGCACATTTCAAGACGCCAGTGTTTCTCTTGTCCCCAGTTGCCTGTCCCCCAGATCACAGTCCTCTGTGCTGTTCTCTCCTGCCTTTTAACAAGACACCAAGTTCTTCCTTCAGTGTGACTATAGCTTCCCCTGCCGCCCCCTTCACTTTTCTTCCCCAAGCCCACACCCTTAGTCCTGGTCAGCTGGTCAGCTGGCTCCGCAAGTTCTTAGTCTCAGCCAGCCAGCACCCGGAGCTCCGGTGGGCCCGTCCTTGAGCAGAGAGCAGCATCCCTCTCGCGCTGGGCTTCGAGAGCTGGCACCATGGCCCCACCCCACCCAGCCGCTGGCCTGTGAGACCATCCACACCCTGTCTCTGCTTTGTCCGAGCTCTGTACTCACAGGTCTCTGCAAGGGCATCAACCTCAGCCCCCAGGCTTCCCCTGACAGCCTTCTGCATCTTCAGCTCTGCGTTTGTTTTTCCAACGTCCTTTTTTCAGACTGTCCCTTTTGTGTTTTCAATTTTTTTTTTTATCTTGAGCAGAGCCCTCTCTCCACCTAATACCCCAGCACCCTCCACCCAGCCCCCCAACACACTGACTGTCTTCTTGGACCTTTTCTGCCCTTTCAACAACAAAGCGTGAAAACACCCCACACTGTGACCTGGTTCTACATGATGGATCAGTTCTCCACTCCCGTGGTGGATACAGAAACCACCATTCAACATTTCCCTGTTGTTCACAAATCCTCAAAAAAGACCCCAGCTACTGGAACTCAAGACCCCATCCTGGAGGAGCCATCCACAGCTAGCCCCCAAGGGAGTTGTCCGTTAGTTAGGACGTTCAGTCATTCATTTATTCATTCAACAAATACAGATTACACGAAGTGGATCCAAGTCTGAGCTAATGTATAAAGGGTGGTTCTTGTGTGCCAGGCACCGGGCTGTGTTCTGGACTTGCCAAGACAAATGAGACAACATCATTGTCCTCTATAAACTAACCATCCACAGGGGCCTGTGAAACATACAAACATGCAGTTACTGACCTGGGTTTGAGTCCCAGATCTGCCACTTACAGCTGTACCACTTTGCCTGAGAGGCTTCTCTCTGAGCCTCCGTTTCTGCATCTGTAAAACATACTTCATAATGCTTTCAATTTCATCAATCTGACAAATAAGGCCATTAATAGCATAGCCAAGGTCTGTCATGCAGTCATTTATTTATAAGTTAATGCATGTAAATCCTTTAGCACACTGCCTGACACATCATAAATGCTTTTCAAATGTTAACTTTGATTATTACTAGAGCAAACATGAGACAAACACGAATACTGGCATCAGAAACTGCTGCTGCAGCTCTTACTTTTTGACCCCTAATCAGCACTTCCAAACCTCCCACTCATTTATTCTCTTTTCTACTTGTTTAATTTTGTTTCCCATTTTCTTGGTGCATTTTCCTCCTCTCCAAAGTATACAGTTGCTCCCTTGGTCCATGGATGCAGAATCTGCAGATTCAGAGGGCTGACTGTCCTGTGCCACTTTATAAAATGGACTTGAGTATCTGTGGATTTTTGATACCTGAGGGCATTCGTGAGTGAGAAGAGCTCTAGGGATGACACCCAAGGATCACCCACAGCTGTGGGGTCAGAAGGGTCTGAGGAAGCGGAGCCAGGGAGGAAGATTAAGAAGCAGTAGCAAGTGCGGAAGGGGGCGGGGGGTCAGGGGATCGTGAAGATGAGGAAGAAAAACTTTATGGAAAAGACTGATCTATGATATAAGACACTGCCCAGGTCATGGGACGCTTTGCCTTTTTTTTTTTTTTTTTTTTGAGGGTGCGGGGTACGCAGGCCTCTCACTGCTGTGGCCTCTCCCGTTGCGGAGCACAGGCTCTGGACGCACAGGCTCAGCGGCCATGGCTCACGGGCCCAGCTGCTCCGCGGCATGTGGGATCTTCCCGGACCAGGGCACGAACCCGCGTCCCCTGCATCAGCAGGCGGACTCTCAACCACTGCGCCACCAGGGAAGCCCGGCTTTGCCTTCTGTGTTCAGCTTTCTGGACCTGTCCTCAGGCATCCTTCTCCGACTGCTTCTCTCATCTGCATCAGCCCATAACTCAGACCCTACTCAACGGGACAGCCAGGCTGACCCACGAGCACAGGCCCTTCTCCCTTGGAACTCGGAGGTGCAGCGAGAGACCAAGAAACCACATGGCCCGAGGAAGGGCGTCTTGGAGACGGGAGAGAGCAGCCCTGCATTTAGATTTGGCTGCAGGAATCCCTGCCCTGGGCCCCGCACATTTGTGTTTCAATCTTGCAAGGAAAGGTTTTGTCATTTGTTGAGTCTCGAAGGTTTATAGAATTCTGAAGCAGAAGGATGGTAGGGAGGGCGCAAGCATCATCCATCCCACCTTTGGCATGTCCGGTGACAAGCTTGGAGTTAGCCGTGCTCAGCTCTGCCCTGCATCCTGCCTCTGCCTGGCAGAGGCCACTTTCAGCCATGCTGGTGGCCCCATCTCTAATGTCCTCCCTCTCTCTCTGTGAGTACCCATCCTGGCACTTCTCCGTTCACCTTCCTCAGAGATGCCACCATGGCACACAGACCCCAGGCAACCCAAGGCCGGGCAGCAGCCCCCAGACTCAGCAGTTCCGGCTCCCCTCGCTTCCCAGCCCCACAACTTGCTAAGCGCTCTGCCCGCTGGGATGTCAGTTTGGTGTATCCCTTCCCTCGAGGGGTTTCTTTGACACGCTACTTTACCTTGTCACTCCCACTCTTCTTTGTCGTCTTGTAAGAGGACCTGGGCTTTTCTCTCTGAATATCCATCTTGTATTTTGCATTTTTTACCCTCAAGCTGCTGTTTGAACAGACTCTTAAAAACCTCTGCCAAACCCCTCGGCTTTCAAGAAACTCATTTTAGCTATTTATTCTAATCTGGGCATAAATGACTATATTTTACTTTCTTTTCCCCCACCTCTCTTTTTCCTTCTGCTTCAATCCTATCCATTCTACTGGTTTATTTCACTTTTTGTACATACTGCAGGGTCCAGGCAGTTAACAAATGGATCTCATGTGTGTTTTTAGTTCTCTATTTTTTTTTTGTGTGGTATGCGGGCCTCTCACTGTTGTGGCCTCTCCCGTTGCGAAGCACAAGCTCCGGACGCACAGGCTCAGTGGCCATGGCTCACGGGCCCAGCTGCTCCGTGGCATGTGGGATCTTCCCAGACCGGGGCACGAACCCATGTCCCCTGCATCGGCAGGCAGACTCTCAACCACTGTGCCACCAGGGAAGCCCCTAGTTCTCTATTCTTATTCGCTATTTTAAAAGTTCTTTTTTAATTCCTCCAGCCCTATCACGTGTCCCTAGATATAGTTAATATCCCTGCCACGTGACCATCTCATTTTTGGCTTGTGTCTCATTCTCATGTACTTTCCCCCATTTTCCATCACCGTTCCTTTATCCTTTGCACAAGCCCATGTCCACGGGGCTCTCTTCCCCTGCTAAGAGGTCTAAAAAGTCCCAAACCCCTCTGTTTGTATCTAATCCATAGATCATATGCAGCCTCGTGGCTTTTCCTTCCTACATTTACATATTCCTTTTTCACACATCTGATACAGGCTGCCTGTACCACCTATTTCTGTGCTAAGTGGTGTTTTTCCCAATTCGGATGATTTTGGTCTTTCAACGCTCCCTCGAAATTCCCTCATCTCATCCCCCCTCAAGTCTGGCTTTCTCTCTTATTTCCGCCTCTGTATGCGACCGTCTTGGGGGCTTTCTTTCTAATTTTAAAATGTATACTCCACTTGTCCCAGAATGGCTTTATAGCCACCCACAGGGACACGTAAAGCTCTGCAAAGCAACATATCCTAGAGGGAGGTGAGAAAGAAAAACAAGGCAGGTCATAAAATGAGCTCAGGGCGAGCAAGACAGGAAAGGCAGCTCCCAGAGCCCCTGTGCTGAATGCAGACGGCAGACCACGAGACCCTGGCCAAGATGAAAGCAAACCAGCCTCCCAGGAGAATGACGAGTATTCCTGAACTGGGGCTTGAGTCGTAGTCATAGAGGAGCTGTTATTGTCATCTTTGTCCATTTCCTCCTGTGACTCCCCTTCCTGTTCTCTTGGAGCCCAGGCCCGCTGACTTCATGCCAGTATGACTTCTCCGTCTTCACCCCGCCCTGTGGCTGCACCCCTCCCCATCTGTCTTCTCTTCAGTCCTCACTACACCTGACATCCATGTTCTTCTTTTTCCTGCCTAGGCCTGTTTCTCTCTCTGTCTTTTTTAATCTCCTTCATAGACAGAGTCTTTTTTTTTTAAGTTTCTTTTTAAGTTTTTTTTTTTTGATGTGGACGAATTTTAAAGTGTTTATTGAATTTGTTACAATATTCCTTCTGTTTTCTGTTTTGGTTTTTTGGCCATGAGGCATGTGGATCTTAGCTCTCCGAACAGGGATCAAACCCTCACCCCCTGCACTGGATGGTGAAGTCTTAACCATTGGACCACCAGGGAAGTTCCCCATAGACAGATTCTTAAATCCACACTCTGTATCTCCATTTATTCAGTTTCCATGCAACCCAATCAGGGATGGCCTAGACCAACCTTCATAAGTGTCATCAGTGGTGCACGTGGGGCTAAATCCAACAGGCATTTAATTAATTAATTAGCTAATTAATTAGTTTATTTATTAATTTATTTTTAGTATAGTTGATTTACAATATTGTGTTAGTGTCTGGTGTACAGCAAAGTGATTCATATATATATATATATGTATATATATATATACCTATTCTTTTTCAGATTCTTTTCCATTGTAGGTTATTACAAGATGTTGAATATAGTTCCCTGTAGGTCCTGGTTATCTATTTTATATATAGTAGTGTGTACTTGTTAATCCTGAACTCCCAATTTAGCCCTCCCCCTCCCCCCCCCTTTTTTTTGCAGTACGCGAGCCTCTCACTGTTGTGGCCTCTCCCGTTGCGGAGCACAGGCTCTGGATGCGCAGGCTCAGCGGCCATGGCTCACGGGCCCTGCCGCTCCGCGGCATGTGGAATCTTCCCAGACCGGGGCACGAACCCGTGTCCCCTGCATCAGCAGGCGGACTCCCAACCACTGCCCCACCAGGGAAGCCCCCCTCCCTTTTTTTTAATTGACACATAACCTTGTATTAGTTTCAAGTAGACAACATAATCATTCAATATTTGTATTCATTGCAAAATGGTCACCACAATAAGTCTAGTTAACATCCATCACTACACACAGTTACAAAATTTTTTTCTTGTGATGAGAACTTTTAAGATCTACTCTTCTAGCAACTTTCAAATATGCAATACGGTATATTATTAACTATAGTCGCCATGTTGTACATTACATTCCCAGGGCTTATTTATTTTATAACTGGAAGTTTATAGCTTTTGACCCCCTTCACCCATTTTGCTTGCTCCCCAACCCCTGCCTTAGGCAACCACCAATCTGTTCTCTGTTATCTATGAGCTCTGTTTTTTGTTTGTTTTGTTTTTAGATTCCACATATAAGTGAGATCATACAGTATTTGTCTTTCTCTGACTCATTTCACTTAACATAATGCCCTCTAGGTCCATCCATGTTGTTGCACATGACAGGATTTCCTCCTTTTATGGCTGAATAATATTCCAGCGTGTGTGTGTGTGTGTGTGTGTGTGTGTATGTGTGTGTGTGTATACACATATATATCACATTTTCTTTATCCATTCATCCACTGATGGACACCTAGGTTGTGTCCATGTCTTGGCTATTGTAAATCACGCTGCAGTATACGTGGGAGTGCAGATATCTTTTTAAGTTAGTGTTTTTGTTTCTTTGGATAAATACCCAGAAGTGGAATTTTTAGTGTTTTTGTTTCTTTGGATAAATACCCAGAAGTGGAATTGCTGGATCATGCCTGTCTCTTTTTATTATGACTGATGGCCCCCTGTGCTGTGTTTGCAAAGATATCCCCCTTTCTAGCTATGGAAGACACTGGGATATCCTAACATACTCCTGCTAAAATATTTGCCCTAGTAAGATACTTCTAACTTCCTAAATAAAGTCCTAAAGCCCCTTCCTTGGACACCCATGATGTGCTGGCCCCAGTGCTATGTATTTAGTGTCCCGTGCTTGCACTGAATTGTCTCTCTAGCTGTTGACCTTTATTAGTTGTAAGTGCAGTGGCCATATTTTCCAAACTGAAAAATCGCATGTCTAACAAATTGCCTTCATTGAAAATAATCAAATTATAAGAAATCAGTACTGTCCCAGAAAATCCAGGACATATGTCTCCAAATGAAAAGCACCTGGCTTTTTGGTCCCCAGTCCAAATCCACACCTGGCTGCCACTGTGGGGGGGAAGGCAAGTGCATCGCATTTCCTGCCACCTCCTGGCCCCACATCCTTGACCAGACAAATGAGTGTCCATTAGCCATGAGCTTCTCTGAGCAGTCTTGGTTCTGTTTCCAAATAAGGATCAAGGTTTCCTCCCTTCCTGAGGCTTGTGTCAGCAGCTTCACTTCCTGGGACCTGGAAGCAGGTAGCAGGCGCCCTGGGTTTATTCTGAGAAAATTGATAGTCACAGCCACGTATCCTGAAGAAGACCCTCAGGGTATCTAGAAACCTCGGTGAGCTCATCTCATCATTGGACTGGTCATTCTCTCCAGATGGACATGTGACTGAAGGCCTACATCATGGTTATCAACACAATATCAATTACTCTCATCCTGCCTCTCTCGCCCCCAGCATCTCCAGGAGCCCTCAGGAAAGGCAGCTTGAGCAAACCAGCCACAGCTGAATTCCTTACTCCTTCCTTGTCTCCATCCTCCATTCAGGCCCGAATCTTCAAATCACTCCTGTCTTCTCTTCTAAGAGGTGCCCCCCGAAGTGGGCCATGCTCCGGGCGGATGCTAGTAGAAAAAGAATCTGCCTGTAGCACTGGCAATCTTTCTTTCCCTGCCATGTTCTCCAAGGCTCATGTCTGCATGAGCTCACCCCTGACCGCAGCCTGCCTGGCTCCATCAGACCAACACACAGATTCCTCCTGCGTCCAGCTCTGCACATGCTTGCCCCTGCGTCAAAGTGCCTCTTCCCTAGCACAGCCCCTCACTCCCTTTTAATAAGATCTGTAAGACCCCTTAAGTACATATATTAAACAAGACAATCCCCATTGGATGTATAGAAAATTGAGGATCACAAGACTTCAGCTCAATATTAAGAAGTTTACAATTAAATCTGCAGAATGGGCCACTAACTAAAGAAGAGAGGGTCCCGTCAATGGAAGGATACAAAAAGAGACTGGACCTTCAGAGGTTGGACCTTTGCCTAACCTAAGTGGTCGACTATTATAAGACACTTATTTTAAGTACCACTAAGAAACAAAAAGTGCCTTCAAGTAAACAAAAATGCTTTCACTTAAACTCTAAGATTTTCATGGTAAGATGCAGTCTGATTTCGAAGACGTCAAATGTGAAAAAATGTGCATCTTAGTCTCAATGAAATATGGAAGGCAACTCCCATAGCCCTTTTTAAGTCTAACATTCCGTTACTTCCTAGAGGCTAAGCATGAAATGTCAAACCCTCCCTTCTGCTTGACCTTCAGCTACCCTGTTGGAAGGAAAGCGAATTGAGGTCAATACTGCTTCCAGATCCCTCTGGGATGGCTGTCCTAACCCCATATCCCTTTGTCTCTCCTGCCTGGAAACAAGTAGTGCTTATCTCTTAGCTCAGGGTTTGGCAAACTTTTAGACTTTTCAGGCTCTGCAGGATGTCGCCACTGCTCAACTCTGCTGCTGGAAGAATAAAGTGGCCACGGACAATATGTAAACCAATGGGTGTGGCTGTGCTCCGATACAACTTCATTTATGGCACTGAAATTTGAATTTCACAACATTTTCAGGGATCACAAAGTATTATTTTCTTTTGACTTTTTTTCAACCATCCAAAAATGTAAAAACCATTCGTAGCTTCAGGGCAGTGCAAAAATAGGCAGTAGGCTGGATTTGGCCCTTGGACTATATAATTTGCTGAGCTCTGCCTTAGGCAGTCCAGGGCTACAATAGCAGATTCTCTTAATTTCTATGCCTCTCATCCTCCTCATCTCTAGTATAGAGACTATAATAGTGTCCTTTTTTGCATTGTCATGTTAATTAAACGAATGAATACATTAAAGCACTTCAGCCAGTAGGCACCAATAGGTGATGGCTATTACTGCTTCTGCTATTCATTTCATGCATCCTGCCCCAGATTCCATGGTACCCACCCTTTGGACTGGGCAGTCCAGCTTTCCCGGTAATGTAGAAGTATGTGCTGCCCTCTTCTGGCAGGTGGAGGAATCAGCGTGAGGGACAGCTCATCATGTTTTAGTGTAAGGAAACCTATGGACTTTTAAGCATCTTCTGCGTTCAGGGACTCGGTTATCCTGAGCTTTTGTTGGGAGTTCCAGAAGAGGCCAGGTCTCCTTCGGGGGCTCGAAGCCATCTTGCTTTCTCTGTCCCCCTGCACCCAGGGTGAGGCATGTGTCCCAGGCCTGATGGATCCTCCAGAGGTCGCTGGCTGCCTGGTGATAAGCTGTCCTCCATCAACTACTTCTTTCTCCCTTGCCTCTCCCCACTCCATCACCTCCAGTCTTTGCTTTTATGACCTTCCTTGACCTAAACTAGGACAGTATTTGAAAGGAGTCGGAGCGGCCTGGGAGGGCCGTTAGCCCAGAACTCACGAGCCCTTTACTATCAAAGCCCCCCGTGCTTTTTCCTGCGGCCTCGTGAAAGCCAGCTTCTGTGGGGGTGCAGTGGTGGAGCGTTTCCCCAGATTCCCCAGGATGTGGCAAGCCGCGTTCAGACGCCAGTGTGTGCATTTATTATTCCAAGCCAACCGTTTCCATCCCAGGAACTTCCTTCCTTCACCTCTTCCTCGCTCCTGCCCTCAGCCCCAGGTCACGGTGGGCCCAGGCTGGAGGCCAGACCTGCCCAAGGGGATGGGCACGACCCTCCCTTATTCAGCCTGATGCTCAGAGATGGAAGCTAAGGCAAGATGTCAAAAGGAGAAGGAACATGCGTTGTAATCGCGCTGCTCAGAGACAGAGGTCCTGAGGTGGCGTGGGCTTCCAGATCTAGTCTATAAGAAACCCCAACGTTTTCTTCTGGAGGAAGATAGCTGTGTCCAACTCGGGACAATGGGTTCCCTGGAAGGAGGCCCGAGCCCAGGCTGTTATCACGAGGGCATCTCCGGGGTGGTCCCTGGACTACCACAGAGCGGAGGGTAACGAGGGGGCTGTCCTCCCACTTCCTCACAAAGCAGCCATTTCTGTCTCATTTCAAAAACGCCTCTAGTCATAAAGGAGCCCTTCAGGCTGCCTTCCTTGGCCACCCTTGCGTGCCCAGGGCCAACTTGGGGTATTTTGTTTGTTTGTTTGTTGGGTTACCGTTTTGCTTTGATTAACGGTCTTACGAGGAAAAATAACCTAGGCTCGGGGGGACCCACCTCCGAGGTGTGGAGCGCCCTGCAGAGATGCTCGGCTGTCTTCACACCCACGGAGGGTCCTTGAGGCTAAGAGCCGGAAGGAGGGGAAGGGTCGAACAATTCCTTTTGGCACCTACCAGCGGTTGCCCAGAGCATCCCTCCAGAGGGTCTTTGATTTGGCTTACGATCAAGGCCGTTGCTGGCCATGTCGAATTTCACAGATGTTGCTCCTGAAATGAAGTCTTCAGGAAGGCGGTTGGTGGCACTGGGCTGTTGAAGGCGGCGGGCCTGGGGAGGGAGGAGGGGGGAAGGGGGATGGCAAGCAGGGTCCTGTGTGGGTGGGCGCATTCATTAGTGGAGAGAGCCGCCGTTAGCTGTGTGGGCTCCCGGCAGCAGAGCTGAGACCACCAACACCATTCCATGTGCTGGAATTTCCCGCCGTCTGACCAGAACGAGCTCGCCTCGCCTGGCCTGGCCTCGGATCAAGGCCTGGGGAATAAGGAACATTAAATGACTAATTCGAACACGAGTTCAGTGCTCTTGCACCTCGGGCTACCGTTACTTTGTCCTGTGCAACAGATACAGACTCTTATACAGTCTGTACGTGGGAACTCAATCTCTACCTTTCTCTCTCTCTCCCCCTCCATGCAGACATACACACACACAAACAGCTAGTGTGTGTTCTGATGTTTCTATGTGCCAGCTGAGGCCATTACATAGCTCTTTAAATAAACAGGGTCATCGATCAATTAATCTGAGAAAAAAAAAAAGTGCTTGCGTGTAAAGTTGTGTTAGTGCCAGGACATGATGGAGTAGCTTTGCCGTTAAGCCCCATGGTGTTCAGACCACAGAAGCGTGGGATGCGTGTGGGTGCAGGTGTCTACATGTCGTTGTGCGCGTACCGGTCTGGAGGGCTGTAGTTGGTTTATACGGTGACTGCACTCATAGTCCCTCATCTGTGATTAGAACGTAGCTTTGAGGGAAAAGTCCCCCTCTTCTCTGTTGACTCTCGGTGGAGAATGGCTCTGGGGAAATGAGCACGTAGAATGGGTTCCCCATTTGTGGTGGAGCTGGGGCTGAAAATGACAAGATGTGAAATCCAGGTAGTGGGTTGAACCTTCTAACCAAAATTTCAGATTCACCCCAATTATGAATCCTCCTTGTCAAATCTGTCGCGATCTTATCCAGGCAGGATGGGCAACATTCTCTCCATTTCACACGAGGAAAGCTGAAGCGTGGATAAACTGTTCAGAAGACATGATGGAGCCAGAGATGGACACAGGGCAAACCAGGCATTTCTCAGCTTTTAAACTCTTTTGCTAACAAACTAGTAATACTAAAACATAAGAATTGAAACCAGGGGTTAAATCCAGTCTGGTATTTATCAGCAACTTAGAGAGGATTATTTATTTATTCACTTATTTAAAATATTTTATTTTCTTCCTTCTTTTTTTATTATTTATTTTCTTTATCTTTTTGGCTGCGTCGGGTCTTAGTTGCGGCACGCAGGATCTTTGTTGAGGCATGAGGGATCTTTCGTTGTGGCGTGCAGGCTTGTCTCTAGTTGTAGTACGCAAGCTCCAGAGCGTCTGGGCTCTGTAGTTGTGTTGTGTGGGTTCCAGAGAGCGTGGGCTCTGTAGTTTTGCAGCATGCGGGCTCTCTCGTTGAGGCGCCCAAGCTCAGTAGTTGTGGCATGCGAGCTTAGTTGCCCTGCGGCATGTGGGATCTTAGTTCCCTACCAGGGATGGAACCCGCTTCCCCTGCATTGGAAGGCAGATTCTTTACCACTGGCTGGACCACCAGGAAAGTCCTGAGGATAATTTATTGAAAAACAAAGTTGCTACACAGAATATTGACTTTAAAACCTCTAGCTTTCTTTAAAACCCTGCTCTAGAACTGTCTTTCTGGAAGGCATCCCAACCCACCTCCGGCCTATTGGTGAGTTCAGCCTGAGAAGCCTCATGAACTAAAGAGACACATAAGTTCAGGACTTAAGGCTCAAGTGGCACTTCACTCTGCCTTGTGATCCAGACCATTATCCAACTTGAACGTACATTTGAATCCCCGAGGGGTCTTGTGACAATGCAGATATTGATGGGTCTAGGGTGGGGCCTGAGGGCCCCCAGGTGGTCCTGATGCTGCTGGTCCAGGACAGAGCTTTGGGAAGTAGGGTCTCATTCATCATCCTCATCCCCAGAGCGCAGCTCATCATCTAGCCCAGAACAGGTGCTCAATAAACATTTGCTAAATGAATGAACGAACCATATCCCAAACACCTCGAGATGCCCCAACCCTCTCTGCTCATTTACTGAGAGAGGATGGAAGGGCTGACCCTGCTTCACCCATGTCAGGAGCATTTCCTCCAGGATGCTTCCCGTTCCAGCCTGTCCTGCACTCACCTTTAAGCCTGTCCCACTGTACAGCCCCTTCCATTCTCTTGGTTACCCCTGACACTTCCCAAGTCTCCTTTTAAATTTTATGATACTCTATAGCTAGAACTGCCTCCCAGCTGGGAACATGTCATGCTTATATAACCTCTGTTATATTAAATCCAGTATCATGGTAGGAAAAAAAAAAGAAAAACCTCATTTAAAACCAATCAGTAGGGCTTCCCTGGTGGCGCAGTGGTTGAGAATCCACCTGCCGATGCAGGGGACACGGGTTCGTGCCCCAGTCCGGGAGGATCCCACATGCCGTGGAGCGGCTGGGCCCGTGAGCCATGGCCGCTGAGCCTGTGCGTCCAGAGCCTGTGCTCCACAATGGGAGAGGCCACAACAGTGAGAGGCCCGCGTACCACATTAAAAAAAAAAAAAAAATCAATAAAAGTGTAAAAATCTGAACAGTTCCCCCCATGAAGACTGTCAGTGTGGGTGGTGGTGTTGGCTTAAATGGTATTTTTCTTGTCACCCTCATTTTTATAACTACATTCAAGGAACGTTATATTCGGTGTTAAAGGTGAAACATCACCAAGAGCGGGGAAAGTAAGCACCCAAGACTAAATTCTAGTGTTCTTCCAGCCAGAAGCCAGGGGTCAAATTATTTTTCTAGGAACTCCTAGTTGAAGAAGCATTTAATGATCTGGATCATAGTAAGAAATGCGTTTCTCTGTGCGCATGTCCAGAACGCCTTCCATTCCTGAATATTCCAGGGAAGAGGGTCCCACCCAATGATTTCTCAGCACCCCCCTGCCCCCCCGCCCAGCTCTAACTCTGATGGTCACATGCCTGCTGGCGTTTGCACTGACAGTTACCCATGTTTTGTTTCCATGGTGGAGACCTCAAAGCAAGCTTCCTCAACGCTCTGCCCAGGTCTGGCCCTGGCCTCCATACTGCTTGCATCACTTGGCAGGGGGCTGCAGATTGGTGATGGCCTTTGCATCTCATTTGACTCTGATGACCCTGCAAGAGGGCATGCCAGGCCAAACAAATGGAATCCCTGCATCCATCCCCCAGAAACCAAGGGCTCTCAGCACACAAAGAAAGGAGCCATCCTAGGTCCTCTAAGGACAGGAAGCCTGTTGCATGAACATAGGGAAACATGGAGTTACATTTTAGGGCCTCTCATCTTTCCTCAAACCCCACTGAATAGCTCAGTCTTTCAACAAATACGTAGTCAGTACCAGACACTGCCCAAGGTGCTAGAATTATAATGTAATAATGAAATATTGGCAATATCTATGGGTACTGGCAAAGGTTGTGTTTGGCTGCATATGATACAAACCTGATCACAGAACCTAAAGCACATATTTATTTCATTTTACTTAGCAAACCTGTGTAGCATTTTATCAGTACTACGTTCCATGCCCTGCTCTAAGCACTCTTTATAAATGTTTACTTCTTTTTTAAAATTTATTATTATTATTTTTTATACAGCAGGTTCTTATTAGTCATCAATTTTCTACACATCAGTGTATACATGTCAATCCCAATCACCCAATTCAGCACACCACCATCCCCAGGCCCCCGCCGTTTTCCCCCCTTGGTGTCTATACTTTTGTTCTCTACATCTGTGTCTCAACTTCTGCCCTGCAAACCGGTTCATCTGTACCATTTTTCTAGGTTCCACATACATGCATTAATATACGATATTTGTTTTTCTCTTTCTAACTTACTTCACTCTGTATGACAGTCTCTAGATCCATCCACATCTCAACAAATGACTCAGTTTCATTCCTTTTTATGGCTGAGTAATATTCCATTGTATATATGTACCACATCTTCTTTATCCATTCATCTGTTGATGGGCATTTAGGTTGCTTCCATGACCTGGCTATTGTAAATAGTGCTGCAGTGAACATTGGGGTGCATGTGTCTTTTTGAATTATGGTTTTCTCTGGGTATATGCCCAATAGTGGGATTGCTGGATCATATGGTAATTCTATTTTTAGTTTTTCATAGAACCGCCATACTTTTCTCCATAGTGGCTGTATCAGTTTACATTCCCACCAATAGTGCAAGAGGGTTCCCTTTTCTCCACACCCTCTCCAGCATTTGTTGTTTGTAGATTTTCTGATGATGCCCATTCTAACTGTTTTGAGGTGATACCTCATTGTAGTTTTGATTTGCATTTCTCTAATAATTAGTGATGTTGAGCAGCTTTTCATGTGCTTCTTGGCCATCTGTATGTCCTTTGGAGAAATATCTATTTAGGTCTTCTGCCCATTTTTTGATAGGGTTGTTTGTTTCTTTAATATTGAGCTGCATGAGCTGCTTATATATTTTGGAGATTAATCCTTTGTCTGTTGATTCATTTGCAAATATTTTCTCCCATTCTGAGGGCTGTCGTTTTGTCTTGTTTATGGTTTCCTTTGCTGTGCAAAAGCTTTGAAATTAGGTCCCATTTGTTTATTTTTGTTTTTATTTCCAGTACTCTAGGAGGTGGATCAAAAAAGATCTTGCTGTGATTTATGTCAAAGAGTGTTCTTCCTATGTTTTCCTCTAAGAGTTTTATAATGTCCGGTCCTACATTTAGGTCTCGAATCCATTTTGAGTTTATTTTTGTGTATGGTGTTAGGGAGTGTTCTAATATCATTCTTTTACATGTAGCTGTCCAGTTTTCCCAGCACCACTTACTGAAGAGACTGTCTTTTCTCCATTTTATATCTTTGCCTCCTTTGTCATAGATTAGTTGACCATAGGTGCGTGGGTTTATCTCTGGGCTTTCTATCTTGTTCCATTGATCTATGTTTCTATTTTTGTGCCAGTACCATATTGTCTTGATTACTGTAGCTTTGTAGTATAGTCTGAAGTCAGGGAGTCTGATTCCTCCAGCTCCGTTTTTTTCCCTCAAGACTGCTTTGGCTATTCGGGGTCTTTTGTGTCTCCATACAAATTTTAAGATTATTTGTTCTAGTTCCGTAAAAAATGCCATTGGTAATTTGACAGGGATTGCATTGAATGTGTAGATTGCTTTGGGTAGTATAGTCATTTTCACAATATTGATTCTTCCAATCCAAGAACATGGTATATCTCTCCATCTGTTGGTATCATCTTTAATTTCTTTAGTGTCTTATAGTTTTCTGCCTACAGGTCTTTTGTCTCCCTAGGTAGGTTTATTCCTAGGTATTTTATTCTTTATCTTTATAAACGTTTACTTCTTAATAGGAGTTTGCTTTTCTCACATCACAAGAAGTCCAGAGAAGAGAGAATTCCATGCAGTTGTAGTTCTTCAAGAAGTCATGGATCCAGCTCCTTAGAGCACCTGATTCTCCATCTTGAGTGTGTGACTCCCATTCTCATGTCACAAGATAGTTGCTCCACTTCCAGACATTACATCTGAGTTCAGGCACTGCCAGCTATATCTTGTCTTTTCTTTCCCAGAAGCGTATCCATCAATTTCCACTTAACATTTCATTGGCAAGAACTTGATCATTTGGCCTCCTCTAGTCTGGGAGTCTGGGAAAATAAGTATTTGTGACCCAGCATGTTGCTACTCTGAAAAAATCTGGGTTCTCTTGGTAACAAAGAAGGTAAGAGTGAATTCTTGCATATAATTCACTTTCAATTTAGTATGATTTTTTTAAAAAACTGCAGTGAAAGTATCTCAGCTAGCCATGCCAAAAAAAGGCATACTATTTCAAATTCTCCCTTGGGGTTGACCAATTCTGAATCTTACCCCACCTAGAGTTTAGGCAACAGAAATATAAAATTTCACACTTAATCTGCAGTACTCTTACTTCAAACTTTAGAAGATACAAGACTCACGTAGCAAAAGCTGTTTAGTAAAAGCTATAATACACAGTGGAGAGTTCCCCCCCCCCAGACTGTAATCCATGGGGGAGCAAGAGCGGGCACCCAGAGATCTGCTCTGAGCAAGGGAGGGGGCGGGTGTAATTGTGGCCTATCTGGGAAATTCTGCAAAAGTGTCGGTCACCCTCAACCCCCGCTCATCTTAGCCTCTAAGTTTGCCTCATTGCATGACTGTTAGGACAAAGGCCCACTCTGGTGGGACTGTGGTCACGGCAGCAGAGTCAGAGTGAAAGGACCAGCTGAACACACGAAAAAAAGACTCTGCCTAATTCATCCGAGGTGACTTCCTCGAGGCAGACGACCAGTCAAGCACAATATTTATCAAGCAGTCCTTTTCCTCGCAACTCTAAGAATTTATTAGCTGTTTTGTAGCTTTGATCCTTATACACCAGCATCATCACACACTACACATAACGACCAGGTGCTGTCCTAAGCCCTCTGCAGGCATTATTCACAGCCCTCCTATAAGGTGTGCTGTGCTATGATGTCTATTTTGCACATGAGGAAACTGAGACACCAGAGGTTAAGTTAGTATGTGGCAGAGCTGGGATCTCAACCCAAGCAGCTGGTCCCATGGTCTGTGCACTTGATCTAGGCACAGTCTACATTTAATACAGTTCATTACTGAAAATGCATGTGGTACGGAGTTTTTGAACAAGAGTAGGTAGGTCATTTCGGAAACTGGGATCAAATCAACTCATAGAACAACAAATACTGATTGAACAACTACCACATATGTTTCGCTATATGTACCCAACCCTCCCAGTTTCACCTCTAGAGTCCTAACTCAGCAATCCGTGGGGAACTAGGAGTCCCAAACCTGGCCCATAGAGGGCGCTCCATAGATACCCGTTTAACAAATGAAAGAACGGGCCAACTGGAAAGGAATTTATAATCACAAAACGACTAGAACCAGTAATCATTTAAATACAGAGCTGTGACAGCAGGGTGGCCGTTTTTAAAGCTGTTAATAGCTCTTACATAAAAGATGTGGCCATTTGAGGATGAAGCAAGGCAGAATGTGGTTAAATCATTTCAGCCTGTTTGGAAGGGTTGAGAGTTGAGAATGAAAGTCTCTAGGTCTAAACGCTGGAACAGATGACTGAGGAAGTCAGAATCTCCCTTGACCAGCTCCTTCCAAATGTTTGAACATCAGCACTCCAGCTAATCTATGGCCTGATACTTAAAAATAACCTGTTGGAAAATCACTGTAAAAAAACTCCCAGTTTTCAGCCTGATTCAGTCCGCTGCATAAACTACAACCAGCATTAATAGCTTTAGTCAGCATTTATGTCGCTCTTCCTATTAGCACAATGGGTTTTACAACCATTTATGAGTTTCTGGAAAGCCTAATAGAAAACACACATACGTGTTTGCTGCGGAAGCTGCAGAAGAGGTTTTTTTTTTTTTTTTTTGAATCTCATTCAGCCAGTAGGGGGCGCCACCTCCCCGTCACAAAAGTCGGGGCCAGGCTCCCTAATGGGGACCACATTCCCTCCTGGCGGCTCCAGCTAGTTTTTACCCTCCCTGGTGAGTTTCTGCATTTTCCTCTTCAGCTGGCTGCATTCAGTGTCTCTCTGTCTCTTTCTCCTCCTGTTCATAAATAAACATTTGGGGCGTTTACATGGTACAGACTGTGTCCACAAAAGGAAACCTACATGTGAAGAGCTAAGTGATAATCTTTCTCTTCAAATTTACTGTGGCTTTTAGGAGATTTAGCAAATTATCTGAATCTGGAATTGTCTATGTGATCCATACCTCCCCTCATACTTTAAAATCATAGCTTATGAAAGGCATGTTGGATTGTCCTAAATTCTTTACCACGCTGGTGTTTTAAACACAGCCAGATAATTGCCAAAGACTCATCTTTCTTAAAGAAAAATCTTTGTTCTCGTTGTTTGTTGTTTTGGGGAATAATACTTCTGAACAAAGGGCAAATATGAAGTTGATTTGTGGAGCTGTATAAGTAAGATGATTATTCACAATGATGCCCTACAGGGCTTGAGGAGGAAGCTATGCAGAGGATCTGTCTCTTCCTCAAGGAAAATCCTTTGGAATTCTTTGGAAATCTGTCAGAGAGTGCCCCATTCACTCGATGATTCTCTCCACGAAAGGGGGATAAGGAGGCATCCAACGATGTACTAGATCCCAATCCACCATTGTTGCCAGAGTTGAATCCTGCCTTGGGAGTAGAGAATTATCTACTGGCCTCTTATTGGAAGAACCACAAGAATTTGCCATTTAACATCCTTCTCATTCAAGGCCAAAATCCCTTCTAGAATGGAGGGAATAATACTCATGGCAGCATGAGCTGCAGACTCTTCTCAAGGCCAGGTGACGCCACACAAGGGAACCCTAGGGGGTCTGCTGAAATTGTCATTGCTTTTTGCTTTCTCATAAACCACTGTTTTTCTGCCTTTCCTGTTTTCACCAGTGCCTAGAAATGGGGACCCGGGAACTGCTTCCCACATATGAGCCCGTCACAGACAGAGTCCATTTGACAGCATCCTCCATTCCTGGTCTGATGCCAAAGTGGACGTGAATTCTCCAAACCATCAAACCAAGAATATTTGACACACCCAAATAGCCCAGAGAGAAAAACGCTCAACCCAAAGAGATGATTCCAGGAGACTTGGGGTCCCGAGTGTGTCGGGGAATGCAGGAGTGGGCTTCACCCTCTGAGCTCCCTCGATTCTCCTTGGACCTGCGAAGTTCTGGGGTGATGGGATAAGCCTCACTTCAGACAGCCAGCTTCTGCCTTGAGTTTATCTCTTGCTCTCATCTTTTACCCACTCTGTCCTTGCTCCATCCTCAAACTTACATTCTACAGCCATAATAATGATAATAATTAGTATAATAACAATGATGTTTCATTAAGTCCCACCGGACTCTGTAGGGCCAGTGGCAGGATTCAAACCCAGGTCTCCTGAACACCGGAGCTCTGGACCACCTTGCCTGGTATCATGGCTGTTATCACAGGCCCTCTCTGGCAGCCTGGTCCAGGGCTGTGTGACACCCCCGACCCAGGCTCTCTCCGTCCCTTCCCTGATGATACCAGTGATATGCCAACATAGCCAGAGGACCCAGGCACAGCAGAGAAGGGCCCACCAAACCAGAAGGAAAGCCATTCCCATCTCCTACAACCCTGCTACCATTTCTGCCTCACTGGGGTCTAAGGACCCGGCAGAGACACTGCTTTAAGAGTGAAGGGACCGTGGGGATCAGCCACCCCTTACCTGCTTTGTGTTCTAGAAGGGTCACTGTGAATCAGAGTGGGTGTGGCCCCCAGTTTCTACCTGCTTTATAAGTTTCCCTCTATGTGGTCATTCATACTCATGTAACCCACATATAACTGGGCCACCTTCCTCTCTTTAAGGACTCTTGCAACAGAGAAAAGCTACATGACTCTAATTCCAAAACCTGGAAGAGGAATTCAGATCTTTACAGAGGATGTTTAGTGAGAGGAAATTACACTGCCCGTCACAAAGCTGAAAGTCCTAGATATGCCCTTAGAACATCTTTTTCTCTCCTCAAAACTGTATTCTTTATGACAGCATCTACGTTTCTGCTCACCTGGCCCACCGCTTCTCTTCCCCCGCCTCTCATAACTCTCCTGGGCCTTTCTGCCGCCCCCGCCCCGCTCCTGTCTCCTGGATCTTTGGCCCTGGGCATCTCACGGAAGAACAATTTGACCTCTCTTGGTTTCTAAAGAAAGCCTTCTTTCTCCAAAAGGTGAGGAAGAAGTGATAGTAAATTCTGACTCTTTGATTTTTTTTTTGTTTTTCCCATCACATTTTCATTCATGCTTAAAGCTATCGAATATCAACAAGGTGAGGCCATCTTTGTATTTTCCCTCCAAGGATATGTGATGGCCAGAAACATCTCTGTTGTGGTCTCCCTCAGACCACAGCAGCATTTATTTTTTTTGCCTCCTTTATATTGACACGGTCTCAAATGAGGAGATGAAAATAAAAACTTTATTCAGTCAGCCAGGTATTTCTCAATATGTAGATATTTCTTCCTTCATAGGCAAAACCCAAATGGATTTCTTTCTTCACCCAGATGTTTTGCTATCACCTGAGGCAAGGGGACAGCCCTGGCCCCGAGTACACGCAGAGTTGCTATTTGTGACTGAGGAGTGATGGAAAGGGCCCTGGTAAGCTCTCTCTTCAGAGATTATTCCTTCTAGAGCCCATCATGCTTACTGAGAGCACCACGGATTATAGCTAAAATAAACCCATTAATAGCAGAGTACAAATATGTTATCAAATAGCTGGAAGCTAGGACGTGAGGAATGGTATCCTGACAGCCACACTCTTGTCAGAGGAAAGGGGTACGTGAGAAAGGTCTGCAGTATGGAAGGAAGATGGCAGGCTGGGTGGACCCCCAAGGAACAGTGGGCCAGTCCTCAGCATCCAGACATGGCCTTGCAGAGTAGAAGAAGTTTAAGTTTTAGAATCCAGCAGCCCTGGTTTTAACTCCTCGTTTGGCTTTTAACTCGTAGGATAGGATTACTATCTTGAAAATATTTTCCTGAGTACCTAACTCTAATCTGTCCTACGCCTCCATCAACTCAATGAGAGATGAGGGTTTCTATAGAAGGAATTCTAAGAAAGAGCAAAGACTTTAATATTTAGCCTCTGATATTCAAAATAGCATTTTCAACAAGACAGTAGCCTTGCAAGCCAAGCTATTGTCTTAAAATGTCCTAGATGCCTTTTTCTCTCAATTTTAGCACATCAGGAACCAGGCCTGGAGGACTCAGATCACAGGGAGGATAGCTGCTCTGTGGTTGAAGGAATCTTTGACATAGGAAACTGAAACAGGGGTTTTGGGGATGAAGGAGGAGAGAGAGGCAGGGAGAAAGGGAACTAGAGACGTGTCTGGGGAGCCCCATGGGATGCTTTGCTCAGGTATTCTTCCCAATCAAAGTTTTGGACAAAGGCAAGCAGCATCCCACCTCTGACCACCACCCAAGGGTCAACATCCCCACGGTTACTCTGGAAGGATGTGGAGGGTCAGCATCGCTGAGAAGAGACAGAACCCCTGTGGTAGCCTCCCCAAGCCACCCACCCGACAGACCTCAGGATTCCCGTCTCCCCAGTGCCAGGAGGTCCCAGGGTCCTCCTCACCTACCCACTCCCCATTTATTCAGGAGGAAGCGCAGGGGAGAGCAGGTTCTCTGAGTAACTGAGCATTTTTATGAAAGAGACTGAGAATTCCCTAGAGGGACTATGTAGATTATTACATCAACTAGATTCTAATCCAGAATGGACTAAATTAAAGTTGTTGTTTTCCCATGACCCACGCGTTGGGAGCTTGTCAGGAAGAGCAAAGCGGTTAAAAACAAAACAAGGGGGGGCTTCCCTGGTGGCGCAGTGGTTGAGAGTCCACCTGCCGATGCGGGGGACACGGGTTCGTGCCCTGGTCCGGGAAGATCCCACATGCCGCGGAGCGGCTGGGCCCGTGAGCCATGGCCGCTGAGCCTGCGCATCCGCAGCCTGTGCCCTGCAACGGGAGAGGCCACAACAGTGAGAGGCCCGCGTACCGCAAAAAAAAAAAAACAAAAAAATACAAAAAACAAGGTACGTTTTTCATGGTACGCCCCAGGAGTCGTTTGAACAGCCTGCTGGCACAGGCCTGTGTGCCTTGGATGGGACTAAGACTCAATGTCTTTATCTGTTCAATGGGGATGAATAATAACTCTCATCTCAATGGCTTCGTTGTGTATTTAAATGATCAGTGGCGTAAACACCCCTGGTCCACTTCAGAACATCAGTAAGTGTATTTCGTGCTGGTGCCGAGGAACAGGATTCAAGCAGGGAGAGGAACACAGCAGGGGACAGGGTGCCCGCTCTGGGGTAGGCTCCCTTCCCCACCATCTCCTTCTCCACGGGAGAGGTGAACAGACCCCCATCCAGGCCACGGACCCTGATCAGAGGTGGACCCCTGGTTCTTATCTGTCTGCAAGTTCACGTGCCAGAGAAAAATAACATACGAGAAACTGAGAACATAGCAACCTGGGCCCCCAGGGCTGCTCCTGTCCTTTCAAAGGCCACCTGTGACATCGCTCAGCTCCAAGTGAATTTTGAGCCCCCAGGGGTCTGCATGGCTCTTTGCTGCTTGATATCCCCGCTGCACAAAGCATGTCAGCAAACCAGGGCTGAGCCCTGCTTGCAAGAGCTTGTTGGAGGCTGGGTCTTGGCTCCCTGGTCCCCATTCAGCCTCCATGCCCGGGTAAGAGTATATTATTTTCTTAGCTCAAATTGCCGTTTCCAAGTCATTATTTCTCTACGAAGAGAAAACAATATTGGGTCTTATGTAATATCAACCTCAGTGAATCTGGAAGTGATCATGGAATGGGTGGATTTTTTTTTTCCCTCCTTAAAAAAGAGAAAAATAAATTTGAGATTGTTTGCATATGGCTGAGAATATTTATGAACTATTCCCCTTGTTTCCTCATCACATATTTTACCCAGTGTGTTTGTGTGTGGTACGGAATAAATCTTTACGGGAAGGGTGGGGTGGAGAGGGGAAGAAAGCAGTTCAAGGACTGGGGATCCATCAAGTGCCTGGGACGTTAGTGGTCCCGGGTCTCGGGGTCCCCTGGCCTCAGGCTTGCTTGCTGCTCTCTGAGGTTTCCCCCACCCCACCCCCCACCCAACGCCGTCCTGCTACTCAGAGGAAGTCTTTAGGAGGGAGGGTTTCAAATGCCAACACAGAAGGAATTAACATCTTCTTGTCGTTCTGGTTTCTTTCACATCCCCTTCACTCTCAGCAGAGCAGAAAGTTTAACAGCAACGGTTTCATGACCTGGGTACCATTAGCCAAAAGAGATCATTAAATTCTATGGATGCCAGATTGAGCCGGGGGGTCAGAAGAATGAATGAGTTGGCAGGTAGGGGGGAAAGAAGCAGCAGAGAATGTATTGGTGCTGGTCTTTGTCATTCAACAACACAGCAGTGTGTTAGCACACAGGCACGTCTATCTCCCTCTGGCCCTGCCTCTCAACACAGCTTGTCACCGAGAAGGATCCCGAGGGAGGGTAAGGGACAGGGCTGTGGCTGGACATTCAGTCAGTAAGAGAAGCCAAGCTGCAGGCCATTGAATTTCCTCCTCTAGGGACTGGGCTTCAGAATCGGAGCTTAGAATCTCTCGTGCTCTGCCGTAACTTGGATTTTTTGAGGAATATACTGACCAAGAGTGTGGGGTGAGGGACAGAGAGCAGGATGACTGCCACGTTTGGTAACACAATGGCAGTAAGTGTCATTAACTGATGTCCTAATAGGAGCCAGGCACTGCGTGACGCGCTTTCCCTGCATTGGCTGAGTTAATCCTCCCAGTGGCCTTATGAGAGTTAGGGATTTTTTTTTTTTTTTTTTGGTACGCGGGCCTCTCACTGCTGTGGCCTCTCCCGTTGCTGAGCACAGGCTCCAGATGCGCAGGCTCAGCGGCCATGGCTCACGGGCCCAGCCGCTCCGTGGCATGTGGGATCTTCACAGACCAGGGCACGAACCCGTGTCCCCTGCATCGGCAGGCGGACTCTCAACCACTGTGCCACCAGGGAAGCCCGAGAGTTAGGGATGTTTAATCCTGCAGTTGAAATGAGAAAAGCGATGCTCAGAGAGATTGAGGAACGAGCCCACGGTCACACTTCATAAGTGCCAGGATCAGGGTCATTTCCAGGATTTGTGGAATCGGAAGCCAATACAATAAAAAGGGAATTTGAAAAGTCAAGTTCAAGGCCTTGGAGTCTGAGCCTCAGCAGCATCATGGTACATTCACCCTGGGAGGGGTCAAAAGTTAAACACGGAGTCAGCTCTGTCACGTGGGCCCTCCCCCGCTGCCTCGTCTCCTCTTGTCTCTACCGTGATTATCGCCAGCTCCGGCCTTCACATTCCTGATCAAAAATGCACAAACACGAGTGATGCCACTGACACTCGGAAGATGTCCTCAGAACATCCTGACTTGGCATATTACATGGCATGTCGTAGTTGTGACCTAAGGCAACGACCCTGCTGATTGCCAAACTTTACCCTTCCACCTTAAGAGACGGCTGGAGCGATAGTTGAAATTTCTCCAGAGCTATCCTCCCCAAGAGCTTCAGTTGCTGTTCTAGGCCTCTCTTACCAAATTTCACGTTTCCAAGACTGGGCACTCGGGCAGGGACCTGCTCAGGTGTCTGGGGGGCACTTGGAGTTAGAACCTGCAATGTCTCGTATCCCATCAATGTCTCTTTCCCTCGGATGATATCAGCTCATCAAATTTCAGCAGGCATTCTATCTGAGTTTTCCTTTCTCCATTAGAATCAAGATTTTGTCATCATCTCCATCACTGAAAGGGTAGCGGGATTTGTGGAAGCAAACGGACCCGATATCAATCACAGCTGCTTCAGTGGGGCTGAGCTGGGGTGCTAAGAAGTATTGTTGGCGCCCTCTGCTGGTGCTCTTGAATAGGCTTGCAGTCCCATCCCAGTCTAGACAATTACTAAGGGGAATACAAGCATTTTTCCCAGCCCCGCTCACTCTATTCTCCCAAACTGGAAACACAAAGCAGATGATGAAGTCCAAGTTCAAATGCCAGGGAGAAGGAAGTGTTGAGAAACCACATCCAACCTCCAGCCTGTTTTCACATGTTCCAGTAAGCGTTCAGTTGATGTATCGTGGGCTGGTGTCGTTTCATTGTCTCAGACAAAGTCTTTCTATGAAAAGACAAACACGGGTTATGTGAGGAGGCGGAGCTAACAGAAGGCACATTTGGGGAAAATCTGAGCAAGAGCACAGTCCTCTGGGCTCTTCCTCCAGAGGCAGCTCCCTCCTTTACCTGCTGAAATTAACATCCAGACTGATTCCCATCATCTCGGTGTCAATCTCTAAACCAGAGTCTGGAAAAAACAGTCATTGGGGGGTGGGCTGATGACAGGTGCATTGGCCAATGACCTGGCCAGCCATCTCCTCCAGCGGTCAGGTGGACAGTTTCTAGATTAGGGTTCTCTGACTGGAATGGTCGGTGAGATTTCGGGTGGGATGACTCTGAGTGATAGTGATTTTCTATAGCTGCTCTTTTGAGTATTTTGTTCTGTTCTTATACGTACATGAATTCTTTGATAGATAATCACTGGGGCAAGACTGGAAAAATCTTCTGCCACCTTGTCTTCCCTTGGATTTTCACTCTTTGAGCTGTATCCATGACAGGTTTCCACGAAGGCAGGTTGCACGTTTCTGGTGGAGCCTGCTGCCCGGTGCGTTGGGCGTTCCATTTTGGACCACTCTGATTTTTAGAACAACCCCTCTAGATTAAAGTCAGGGATGCCTCCTTGATACCCACTGGTTCCCTGGGGGCAGCCCCAGACACGGGTGCTCACTGTCCTATGTCACGTCTTCCTGGAAGCCTTCACACCTCTCCTTCTGAGGTTGGGTTAGCCATAGCTAAGGCTGCCCTCAAATCTAGTGACTATCTCTTTCCTAGGACCTCTATGCAGTTGTTATTTACTTATTTAATAGTTCTTTCTTTCTACAAAATTAGTATGCGGGTTAATTGCAGAATATCGGCAAAATTTAGATGAGCAAAAGAAGAAAATGAAAACTGACAATTATTATTGCATCTGTTGGAGAGGAGTACTGTACAAGCTTTGATAGATATCCTGATGGTTGTACTTCTGTATTTATATGATCTTTTCCAAAAAAAAAGGATTAGCAAATGTTTATTGTTTGGTTAAGGTTTGCTTTTTCAGGCTGTTTAATACTCTTCTATGGCAGCGTGTACCTGGCTGTCAGGTACTCTGTAGTGTGGGGGAAGACGCTATGATGAGGGGGACAGGATTCTGGATAAGCTCCTTTGCTCTGAAGACCCCGTGGCTGTATCCAGCAGCAGGAAGGTTGACTAAAGACACTTCTTTTGCTGTTCCATGACAGCCCTTGAGCGAGGCCTGACCAAGGCACTGAAGAAACTGGATGACTACCTGAACACCCCTCTGCCGGAGGAGATCGACTCCAACACTCGCGGGGACGAAGACAAGGGCTCCCGGCGCAAGTTCCTGGATGGCGACGAGCTGACCCTGGCCGACTGCAACCTGCTGCCCAAGCTCCATGTGGTCAAGGTAAAAACGCTCTATCTATCCGCAGGTGCTCCCCAGATCCAGCTCCGTCAAAGGGCCCGGGTCACCTGTGGAGGTGAGGTGAGGACAGTGCCGCCTGCTGATGGAGAGTCAGAGCTCGGAAGTCACGCGAACCGGGACCCCAAGTCAGCCTCCGCTGCGTGCTGGCTGTATAGCCTCTCTGAGCTCCAGGTTACACCTGTCGCATAGGCATATATTATTTAGGGCTGTTGGGAGACTAAGTGTGGCCTGAAAGTGCCTGCCATATTGTAAGGGCTCAATAGATAATAGTTGCTATTATGGTCCTGTTATATATAGTTATATATAGTCCTGTCACTCCACAGTCCTCTTCCTTACCTCTTCCTCATGGGTTTTCACGGGCCACACCTCCACCCCGACATCTCTATTAAGCGTGGCCTCATATGCATGTTTTTCTTTGTGGGCAGATGCACCTTCTGATTCCCTGTAGCCACTCTCTGGGGCAGGCAGGCATCTTCCTCATCTACCAGTTGAAGAACTGGAGGCTGCAAGACGTGACAGCATTTTCTTGCTACTGCTGCACTTACTGATCACGGTTAACCTGCAGGGTAATCCCTTCCTATCCAGCCTTAGGACCTGAGAATTGGCAAGAAAGGGGAGATTCTGAGGTCACCCTAATCTCCCACCCCAAAGCGGACCCCTTCCTGTGTGTCTGTGACAGGCTTCTGCGCAGCTGTGACTGCACGTTTCTGATGACCAAGAGCCCTCTGCCTACCGAACCAGAACTACCATTTTGGACGGTTCCAGTTATTAAACCATCCTTCTTTATATGGAGCCCAGACATGCCTCCCTGCTCCCCTTGGTTCTCTGGAGCAGCACGAAACAAGGCTGCTTTCTTCATCTCATTTGAAGACAGCAGTTGTGTCTCCCACATTTCTCTACACTAATACTTCTTCTCACATCCTTTTTTTCATTTTTATTTTTTTAACCATTTTATTTGTTTGTTTTAACATCATCTTTCTTGGAGTCTAGTTGATTTACAATGTTGTGTTAGTTTCAGGTGTTCAGCAAAGTGATTCAGTTATATATAGATTCTTTTTTGGATTCTTTTCCTTTATAGGTTATGACGAGATATTGAGTATAGTTCCCTGTGCTATACTGTTGTGGTCTATCTATGTTATATATAGTAGTGTGTACATGTTGATCCCAAACTCCTAATTTATCTCCACCCCTCGCCCCTCAACTATCCCCATTGGTAACCATAAGTTTGTTTTCTATCCCATCCTTTTCTGACGCTCACCAGACCAGAGAAAATTACAGTGTGATCGTAGAGCTAGACTGCTCTCTACTTTTACATGTGTTAATATCTTATTGTCTCAGACAAAAAGCTCTGTGAGGACAGGTCTTCTCCAAGCACGATGGTAGGTACATGGTGGCCCTTTAATAAATACTCATTGATGGACCATTTGATCACCTAGCGTGTGATCCCCAGTTTCTTTCCACCTGTCACTAAGGAGAACCAGATTCAATCATTTATCAGCTGGATATCTGCCTACTGGTTTTCAGCTGATGTCCTGAGCTGGAAATCAGAGCCCTCCAATCAGAGCACATGCCAGCTTGAGTTGAAATGTTAGCTGTGCACCCACCGGTGCTCCTGTGGGACACGTCAGGGCTGGAGGCTGGGAGAGCATCCTGCTTGCTGGGGCTGATGGGCAGAGCAAATTCAGTCTATTAGTAGGAAGACACTTTGGGTTTGGGCCAAGCCAGTGGTCACTGGTAGGTCCAGCCAAGCTATGCCTTTGAAGTTATTAATTACTGCACACCCACCCCACCTCCAAAACATCTTTTATTCTCATTTCCTGAGGAACAAGTGGCACCATTAGGGGTGATCTGATTCTATCAGTCACACTGTCAGAGTGAGGTAATGGAAAGAAACCTGTTCTAGAAGTCCAGAGACCCAAGGTCTGGTCCCGTGGGGGCCACCAACTGGCAGCAGGAGTTGGGCCAGGCCTTTTACTCTTCTGGGGAATCCTTTCTCTCATGCCCAAAAGAAGAGATGTGGATTACATTCCTTCTCGCCTCTCCCCCTCACTTCCGTCCCTCCTCCTCTCACTCACACGTGGGTTGACCACCCACTCAAGAAGCATGTGTCTGATCAGGTGAACAAATGGATCTTCCAGGCCCCGTGCTTCATCCTCTAGTTTCTCCAGTTCCTTCCAGCCCTGGATGACTAAGTTACACTCCTGTCCTGGGATGAAGTGCAGTGTGTCATTTACTTGGAGGAGCTGGGGATCAGAGGGAGGATGGCCTGCGAGGGGCCAAAGGCTGGGCCTCACCTCCCGTCTTCTTGGATTTCTGCTGATCCAGCTTATCAGATCCCAGAGCCCTGGCAAACCTCTGAAGTGTGGAAAGCGTGAAGGGGAAGCCAAGTCAGACCTCCATTTTGGCTTCAGATGCTGAGACTTAATCCGGGCTGGGGGAGCTAACTGTTTTCATATGAAAGCAAATTCAGAACATGAGCATGGACGTTCCTGCGGACGTCAGAGCTTCTGCCGTGCGCATCCTCTCCCTCTCTGTTTCATTGGCTCTCCTTCAGTGTGTCTGCATCCTTGGGGGCTGAGTTGCTCTGGCCCCGCTGCTCACGGACAGCCTGGTTTGAACTTTCGTTGCCTGGCTTCCTTCTATTCTCATCTCCCCACACAAGTCAACGTGTGAGGAAAGAACCAGCTCTGGCCAAGGTCATGGTGTGTGGATCTGGGCAGGGAGGGACACACGGGACTCCTGTGGCTGCCCCTGGGACCCTTAGCCCCTGGACCCTCATGTGGCACAGGGACCTGTTTAGCTGCTGAAGCAAACAGGAAGGGAGCTATATATATAAATACAAATATATATTCATAAGTTGCATTTCTGCCGTTTTCAAGCTCATATTATATATATCCTTTAAAAACTTGAAAATGCATTCCAGCATGTAGAGACTTGAGGCTGCCCCATGGATCAGTTTATAATTTTGAAAAATATTTTTTGATCGATGCCTTGACCTTATTGTGGGACTTTTTCTGTTTTTTTTTCCATTTTTTAAATTGAAGTATAGTTCATGTACAATATAAGTTACAGGTGTACAACATAGTGATTCATGATTTTTAAAGGTTATACTCCACTTATAGTTAACTATAAAATACTGGCTATATTCCCCGTATTGTACATCTTTGTAGCTTATTTTATACATAGTAGTTTGTGCCTCTTGATCTCCTACCCCTTATTTTGCTCCTTCCCTCTGGTAACCACTAGTCTGTTCTCTGTATCTATGAATCGGTTTCTGATTCACTAGTTTGTTTTCTTTTTTAGATTCCACATATAAATGATAACATGCATTATTTGTCTCTCTCTGTGTGACTTCTTCCATTTAGCATAATGCCCTCCAAGGCCATCCATGTTGCTGCAAATAGAATTATTTCATTCTTTTTTAAAGCTGAGTAGTATTCCATTGTATATAGACCACATCTTCTTTTTTTTTTTTTTTTTTTCCCAATACGTGGGCCTCTCACTGCTGTGACCTCTCCTGTTGCAGAGCACAGGCTCCGGACACGCAAGCTCAGCAGCCATGGCTCACGGGCCCAGCCGCTCCACGGCATGTGGGATCTTCCCAGACCGCGGCGCGAACCCGTGTCCCCTGCGTCGGCAGGTGGACTCTCAACCACTGCACCACCAGGGAAGCCCGACCCCATCTTCTTTATCCATTCATCTGTTGATGGGCACTTGGGTTGCTTCCATATCTTGGCTATTGTAAATAGTGCTGCTATGAACACTGGGGTGCATGTATCTTTTTGAAATACAGTTCTCGTTATTTTAGGGTATAAACAGGAGTGGAATTACTGGATCATATGGTAGTTCTATTTCTAGTTTTTTTGCGAAAACTTCATACTGTTTTCCACAGGGGCTGCATCACTTTACATTGTGTGGGCCTTTTTCGTTCACTCTGGCAATTTCCAGCTGCTTCCCTTGGTGGAACCTCCACCCCTGCATGGATTTTCTCGTTACCCAAGACAGCCTTTTCTAAAGGTTCGCGAGCAAACCCAAGGAGCCGCCATCTTGCAGTGAGCAGAGGGCTCTGTCGAAGGACCCTGATTCCATCACCTGTGTTATCAGCCACACCTACGCTAGACACACAGTGCCAGGTGGCTTCTGTAGTGACCACCCCAAACCAGTTATTTTAACCGAGATAATTTCATATGAAGAAGTACTAAGTACTGAGAACTAGGAAGCCAAAATGTTCCTTGAGGTCCCTCCTTCAGGGCAGCAGGGCAGAGGGAAGAGGGTGGAATGATCCAAACTTGAACTATACAATAGCCAACACATGGAAGCAACCTAAATGTCCATTGACAGATGAATGGATAAGAAGATGTAATATATATATATATATATATATATATATGCATGTATACATATATGTACATCTCTATATGCAGTGGAATAGTACTCAGCCATAAAAAAGAATGAAACAATGCCATTTGCAGCAATATGGATGGATCTAGAGATGATCATACTAAGTGAAGCAAGTCAGAAAGAGAAAGACAAATACCATATGATATCCCTTATATGTGGAATCTAAAATATGACCCAAATGAACTTATCTACGAAACAGAGTCACAGACAGAGAGAACTGACGTGTGGTTGCCAAGGGCAGGGGTGGGGGAGGGACGGACTGGGAGTTTGGGATGAGCAAATGCAAACTACATTTGCATTTGTACATAGACTGCATAAGCAACAAGGTCCTACTGTACAGCACAGGGAACTCTATTCAATATCCTGGGATAAACCATAATGGAAAAGAATATGAAAAAGAATGTGTAATATATATGTATAACTGAGTCACTTTGCTGTAATATATATGTATAACTGAGTCACAGCAGAAATCAACACAACATTGTAAATCAACTACACTTAAACAAAATAAATTAAAAAAAAAAAAACAAAAAACCTTGAACTCCATGAGGGATCCCACAGAGCTACACCTTGGACCTCCGGGGTGGGGTGCCGCTTAGCTGGGGCTGAGGGCTGAGTTCAGAGAGGCCCGTGGGGCTGGGATGCAAGCTCAGTGGGGGGCTCACTGCTGTGTGCCGGCCTCTCTGAGCTGGTGTGAGGACACGGGTCCTGTGAGCGTTTGCAGAATGGCAAACTGGATTCAGCTGCTGCTACTGGAGAAAAGGAGACTCTCATAGGAACAGGAAACCCACAGGAAGGGGCCAGTCCCTGCTCCCTCCTCCAGTCTCGAAGCCTCTGTCTAGCACCCCCTGTTAGAGCCTCAGGGGAGTTGCCGGCAAAGCAGAGGTAAGGTTTGCAGTCCCAGTCCCAGCATCACCAAGAAGCCGGTACAGCTACACTGGTAGGTCTGGAGATAAAGCAACAGTAGCTGAATCATTGGCACAGGAGAGATTCTGAGTGGAGCTCTTCCTTTATCATTTACATAAGGCTGAGTGGCAAAGTGGAAAGAATTGGATTAGACAGCAGAGACTGTAATAAATATTAGTGATTAATAGAAAATTATAGATAACAGATCCTGGTTGAATTATTTTCCTGTGTAACATTGTATCAACCACTAAATCTCTTGTGACTCCAGTTTGCTCATGGCAAAGGATCTGCAAGCTTTAAAGTGAAGTGATCATATACGTTTGACACTAGAGGCACTCTGTCTGATGTTCAGATAACAAGATGGTAAAGATTAAATACAACTTTTTATTGAATCCCTCCCTGCTTGTTTAACCTCTCTCTGCCTTACTTTTCTCATCTGTAAAATGGGAATATAACACACTCTTCCTTGCAGAGTTATTTAGAGATTTCAGTAGCTCGCCAAGTGCTTAAGGCAGTGCCCGGTGCAGAGCGCAGAGGGAATAGATGTTTGCTATTGTTGTTCCTCTTATCAGCAGCATTATTGAGGTTGTCAAGCGGGACAGAAATGAAGAAGCTGCGGTTCCTGTCCTCATACTGCTCACGAGCTAGGGAAGAGAGGGAGGTTATGAACTGACTGTGATTCGGAGTAGAATAGAGCTTAGGGCCATAATGGAAGTTCAAAACACAGGTAGGAGGTCGGAGCGGGGAAATGCATCCTCCCTGGAACGTGGTCGTGTCTATGCGACTGAGCTGTTCATACAATAGGTCATCGGTGTCCCTCACTCAGAACTGCTTTCTGGGGACTCCTGCACAGCACTGGCGCCCAGATGAAGATGAAAGCCCGGAGTGGCTGGTCTGGGGGGTCCCCTGAGTGGGAGGATCCCTGGGCCAGGGATCTGGTGACCTGTTTAAAAAGAAAGCAAGGAAAGGAGTCAGAAGTCAGTGCTGCAGGAGAGGCTACTCTTTGCTCTCTCCTCCCCAGTTCCCGAGGGGGTAGAGGCAAGACTAGCCAATGTGCAGGTCCCAGTGCCCAGCGAAACTAAAAGCGTGCCTGTTAAAAAAGTCTTCAGTTTCCAGATGTTGACAGCAGAGTGTTAAACCAAGAGCAGGGCCCTTCTGAGTGTGAGACCCCCTGCGACTCACGGGTCTCACGTCTTTGAAGCCCCCCCCCGCCCCCGGCTAGAGAGACCTTATTAAAGAGACCACGCAGCCCCTACCTAGGGAGGAATGCATGCAATGGGCAAAAGGTGGGTCTCAGTGAATTCTGACAACAGGTAATCTTTCTTGAGCACTTAGTATGAGCCAGCCCCCCCCACACCCCCAATCATTTTATGTGTATTAACTGATTTATTACTCCAAGGTAGCTCGTCTTATTACCTCCATTTTAGAGGAAAAGAATTTGGGGCTCAGAGAAGTTAAGTAACTAGTCCAAGGTCACACAGCTGTCAAGTAGTGGGGTCAGGATTGCAGATCCAGTCAGCTGGGATCCAGAGCCCACGCTTTAACCACGATGCTACTGTGTCTCTCAACACAAACACCACTTCCCCAGAAGGCCCAAGTCCACAGCCCCGAGTGTGGTAAACTAAGGAGAGAACGGAAATCACTGTCTGTTCACTCCCACATACCCTGAACCTACAGATACATTCCTATACCTAACTTGCGTTTTATGCTTTGTATTCTCTTCTGTAAATAAGGATGCTTAGTAAAACAAAGTGGATAGGGAAAAAAGAAAAAAAAAGGTTGTCTATAATTCTGTCAAGCAGACATAACCACGGGTAATAGATTGGTGTATATACTTCTAGTCATCCTACATATTTCTCCAAATGCCTCATACTACACTTGAAACTTCACGGCCTCTCTTGAAGCGTTTTCCAAGTCACTGGGATTTCCTCTGCAGCATCATTTTTCATGGCTCTCCAGATATGTATGATAACGTATTTATCCATTCACGTGTTGTTGGACATTTGTGTTGGATACCATTTTTTGCTATTCCAAATAGTCCTACGGCCCTATGTGTGTAGCTAAATCTTCTTGTACACCCATGGAATTTCCTAAGGAAAAAAATCCCTGGAAGCAGAATTACTAAGTCAAAGGGCAAATTATATTTGCTTGAGAAAATACAATAAAATAAAAATAAATAAAATATAAAATAAAATAAACAAAATTGCATTAAAAAGGCAGCACTGCCACCTTGCATGACAAGCATCTTGCTGCCGGCCCCTTAGGATGCATGGAGGGTCTTCCCGCTGTGCACACACTCGGTCACACCACTAACACCTTCCCAGTGGTTTGTTTCATGCTTTAACACCATCTCCATCCTGCCATCTCTGTTGTAGACTGTGGCCAAGAAATACCGCAACTACGATTTCCCGGCTGAGATGACGGGCTTGTGGCGGTACCTTAAGAATGCCTACGCCCGGGACGAGTTCACCAACACCTGCGCGGCCGACAGTGAGATTGAGTTGGCCTATGCGGATGTGGCCAAGCGCCTCAGCCGATCCTGAACTTGGCCGTCTTGCCCCATCACTGCTGCAGAAAGACTCACCATCTCCCCAAGGACTCCAGCTTCACGGACTCCTTTTCCACGTCACCTCCAGAAACTTCTCTTTTTATCAGGCCACATCTTGCTGGC
The DNA here is from genome assembly GCF_025265405.1 of Mesoplodon densirostris. Classification (NCBI taxonomy): domain Eukaryota; kingdom Metazoa; phylum Chordata; class Mammalia; order Artiodactyla; family Ziphiidae; genus Mesoplodon; species Mesoplodon densirostris. The sequence goes on from NC_082670.1 coordinate 29,968,452, forward strand.
ATCATTGGAACCCCAGCCTGCTGTCTTTGATGAAGGTCGGCACCATCCCCATCTGATCAGGCAGGAATCTGCAAGCAGAAGTGAGAGAAACGGTCAAGCTCTCAGCCTTTCAGGCCTGGGCTGGGTTCAGTGTATTTGGGGTCCGTGCAGGAGAACGAACCCGTCTGTGGGATTGTCACTGGCCCCTTTTGCCAATATCAAAATATCGCCTAGGCTGCGTTAGACACGTGCAACACCCGGTCCTCATCCACTCACCTCTTTGTCAGTAACTCCAAGGCCAAGGCCAAACGCCATCTTAGTTCTCATTAGAAAGAGATGCAGTGCTTTGTTAGGGGGAGACAGAGAGTGAATGGAAAGAATGGAGCAGGTGTGGATTTGGGCATCCGGCAGACACACCTCCAGTCACTCAGCACTTTCTGGCACTCCTGTCACTTCGGGCACTGAAGGCCAGATTGGAAAACTATTTCAGACACAATCTCAGTTCGCTGCAGTGCCAGGCACAGTCTGATGCTATCAAGTACCTGGCTTGATGCTGATCTCCATTTTTATCTGTCCAGGCCTTGCCAGGAAGGGAAATTGGCATGTAATTCCAAGCTGGGGTGACTGGGAAGGGGAGGGGAGGGGAACAGTGTTAATGCCAAAAGGCCCAAGGGGTCTACCAGCCATGGGGTTTGCTTGCTTACGGGAGTGGTTTCATTGGAGATTACATGCCTGGGTTTGACTGTGTTTATCCACGAGTGAATTTCGGTCTCTGAGAAAGCAGATGGGAGTCGGGGGTGGAGGGATGGGTGAAGATCAGAAAAGTCCTTTAGGAGGCTCAATGTTTCCCGGGAATCTTTTAGATTGGTCTTCTCTCTTATGATCTAACTAAGTCTTGAACTGGTGATGTCATGTAACTACACACCTTATAACAAAAATCCAAGAATTGGCCAAAAATGACTGTCCAGTCTCTTCAAATTGTTCCTGGATGTGAGTCTGCTAAGCCGGGTGCTCTCTGAATCAACTGTAGCCTCCGATGGGTGAGAATACATTTAGGAGGTGGCTTGATCACGGAGCCTTAGGAATAAAGTTCATGGGCCTTTCTGATTGGGAAACCATGTGGTTTAAACTCGAACAGAAAGTACATACACATCTGGGTAAATTTTCCTACCATCTGACTCAACTGCCAGATGAAAAAGAAGAAATTTTTTAGCTAATATTTCGCTCTGTAGTCATTCTCCTTGAATTTCACCTCCTTAAAATCTCACCCTGCTTGAGCACGGGGACCTGTGCAGAGGAACCAAAGAAAAATGAGCTAGTCATCAGCTCCCTCTTCCCGTGAACACCCTGGGTGAAAGTCCACCCTCCACCGACCCTCACCTCCAACAATCCTTCCTTCTGTGCTGCCTGTTGGTGGAGAGAGAGGCTCCCAAGTGCCCGAAAGCCCCAGGACTTGGCTCACTGCTCAGTGAGGGCAGGACGGCACAGGGCCTTCCTGTAGAAACATCACCAGATTCTAACCCAAGCAATGCCCGGACCTACCTGCCTCCAGGGATCTCTGGAGATAAAAGGGGCCCCCTGATCAGAGCCAAGGAGAAGCAGCAGGAGGGTCTCCTTTAGCCCAGGGAGGAAGACGACGTTTCTCAGCAAGACATCCTATAAGCCTGAGACCTTTCAAAAAGCAGAAGGAATTGATGCATTTTCACCTCTAAGGGAATCTTTCCACAGACTCCCTGGTAATTTTGTCCCTGGAGATGTTTGAAAAGAACTGGTAAGGAAACAGTCCTTTTGACTGTAGGGAAAAACCCCAAACTGGCCTCCTGGGAGGTGAAAGCTTGAATGATCCCAAAGGCCTTTTAAGTAGTGTGAAATCCTGTTGTCCCAGAAATCCTTCCCTCAACGTCACAGCACAGGCTTGATGATCTAAGAGGCAATTTACTTTCCTGAGACCCAGGGAGGCGCTCTTCTTAAAGCACATCTGAGAAGCATAGCCAGCCGGCGACAGAGAAAACAGGAGGAGCTCAAGTGGAGTAGCTCCCCCAGGGGAGTTTTTGCACACCAAGACTCTGCTTTGATATTCAGAATTCAGCAACTGGTGAGTCTTTAAACACAGCCTTTAAAAACAAACAAGCCAAACCAAATCAGCATTGTTGGTTCTAGATGTTCTTTCTGTGGTTGACTTAGTTTTACATAAATAACAATATTAAGGCACAGGGGTGAGGTTGGGACAGTTATATGATCCATCGTAACCACTTAGAAGAGGGAGAGGAGTTACAGATGGACGGCACTTCCTGGTACTCAATCCAGGACTATCTTTTTATTGCAACAGGAGATTATCATGTGATGCAACTGACTATTGATTTAAAGCTTTAATGTCTATGACCAGATTTATCAGAATATTTTTAAAGCATAATAATACTGCCTTATGATTATTTTTTTCCAAAGAGATTTTTCTCCAGATCTTTCAGCCTCCCCGGGTTTTGGCCATGACCTTGTCATGTACACAGCTTATCATCTCCCAGCAACAGTGTGGAGAGGTCCTTAGGTGTCCCCAGAACCAACTCAGGGAGTATTGATGGTCTGCACTTTGACCCTGAACTCCATCCAGAGTGTTAAGATGGGAGGTGACCTTTGTCACTGTTCTGGAATGCATATTGATGCCTCAGAAAGCATTTCAGTGACGCTGAAAGGGGATTTATTTGGGTTAAGATCCTGTTTTACTCTGGATTTAATTCTCTCCTTCGACTTTCACATCACTGTGGCTTTTTTGGTGGAGTAGCATAGTGGGGGAGAAATAAGAATCATACTCAGAATGACTGTGTTGAATTTACCCATCTTCTCAGTCCTGCCTGCCTCTCAGGTGGCCCCAAGAGGGTATGGGATAAGATTTTAATAACTATAAAAGATGAGCTGGGTCAGTAAAATCTGGATTGGTCCAGAGCAGAGTTCCTTCTATTGCACGCCCTCATCACCTGACAATTCAGAATCACAGGCATGAGTATGGCTGTCTTGTTTTGAACAAGGATACAACTACCTGGCACCAAGCTCATGAGTTGAAAAGTGACACCCACACTCCACTGGGTTATTGGACCACAGGATCTCAAACCAGTTTCAGCTTCCTAGGAAATGGCACTATCTTCAGCGTTCACTTCTTGTGCTGGTGGGGCCATTGAGGAGTTTGATCTTTTCATTAGAAAGGGGCCATGGCAAGAGTGAGGTTTCCTGGGCTGAATTTTCTAGTACTGAATGAAATAAGTGAAGCTCACAACACCTGTGCCCAGTGGCCACTCTGCAGAAAGACAAGACCAAGCATCTTAGAATTGTTGCAAAATGCATCACACCCAGAAGGGACCCTGAGGATCTAAGAGTCTTAGAAATCAGCAAGGTCTGGACAAATAGAATGAAAACGGAGGCAGAGTCAGGAAAGTGCAGGTCTACCGAGCAAGTTTTCCATCCGGAGGGAACAGGGAGAGTCTGTCTGAAATTAAGTTGGTCTAGGGACAGCCGACATCCAGTAGGTACGTCTGTGGCTCCAATTTCCACTGACCCAGGAGCCAGTTCAACAGCAGAGGGAATCAAGATGCTGGTGTCTTCTTCCTTGGAAAGATGAAGCATTAACTCATGGTTAAAACTAAGCTCGATGATTCACACGGGATCACTTTCTTGTTTTTTATGTAACATTAAAAAGAACCTAAAGCATTAGAGAAAGGAGTGTGCCTGTGAAGCATCCTGGTTCTGATGTTAGGACAGAAGTGATCACATCATTGGCTTTGGGGCCCTTCTAGCACACAAGGCCCATTATCTTCTATCCGCTGCTCTTGGCATTTAATCCAAATGACACGTGCCCTCCTATGAATGCATCTTCCTCTCCCTTTGTCAATATTCTCCTCCCAGTTTAGTTTCAGGATACTTTCATTTCATAATTAGATATGATCCAAAGTGTGCATAATCTTACTTAATGTTACTCAAAGAAATGGATCCAATGCTACCCTCTGCAACCAAAAATAAAATTAAAAATTGCCTCATTGTAGGGTTTGGGCTAATCTGTGTTTCTATAAAAGCAATCTGTTTTCTGGCAAAATACAATTTAAAGGATACAGTTGTCTAAGGTATTTATGTATAATTAGAGATTTTGCAATATTGACTATGCATATATTTAAAATATAAAATATCCAGCTGATGTTTGAATTTGTCTATCTTTCCTGACCACCTGCCTATCCCATTTTATAAGCTGGAGAGCTAACTAATTTAGCAAAAGAAGCCTAGCTTTTATAAAAGATCAAACATATCATTTTATAAAGACACTCCCAATGATGGTAACTTGATTTTCTCAAGACCTTTAACTGTGGTGATAAAATAATAGGTCTTGCTTTCAAGCCTTAATAATATAAAATGCCTTTTAATGAAGATATTACTGAGTGTCTTCCTCATGAATCTGAACCAGTTATAAATTTGTTTTCCAGTCTTGATTGATATTAACTGATTCAAATAAAGTTGGTTTATTTTCAAATAATACAAAGGCGATCATCAGACTTCTTACTGGAGGTGGGGATTTCCTATGCTGTTTGAAATGTGTACAAAATACCTCTTTTTTCCCAAACGTTATTTTATTTTCCCATTATGAAAGAAAATATGTTCATTCTTCTTAAAAATCAAAAGCGAATAAAAATTACACAGCAATAAAAAAGAATGAAATAGGGAATTCCCTGGTGGTACAGTGGTTAGGATTTGGCGCTTTCACTGCCGAGGCCCTGGGTTCAGTCCCTGGTTGGAGAACTAAGATCCCGCAAGCCCCACGGTGCAGCCAAAAAAAAAGTAATAAAAGGAATGAAATAATGCCATTTGCAGCAACATGGATGGACCGAAAGATTATCATACTGAGTGAAGTAAGCTAGACAAAGACAAATATTATACGATATCGCTTCTATGTGGAATCTGAAAAATAAAAGATACAAATGAACTTATTTACAAAACAGAAATAGACCCAGAGACATAGAAAACAAATTTATGATTACCAAAGGGGTAGGGGGGGAGGGATAAATTAGGAGGATGGGATTAACAGATACACACTACTGTTTATAAAATAGATAACCAACAAGGACTTACTCTATAGCACAGAGAACTATACTCAGTATTTTGTAATAACCTATAAGGGAAAAGAATCCGGAAAAGAATGAATATACATTATATATATATATATATATATATATATATATATATATATATAAACTGAAGCACTGTGCTGTACACCTGAAACTAACACGACATTGTAAATCAACTATACTTCAATTTAAAAAAGAAAAGAAAAAAAACAGGAGGAAGAAGAACAGAAAGAAAAGCAAAAAGCTTGTGACTCAGCCATCCAAAAACAGATTTTTATTTTAGCAAGGCTAAAAATCTATCATGGTACATGGCCCAGGTGAAAAAAATATACTGATGTTCCTTCATGGGTCTTATTTCAATTTCCTATGTGTATTGTACCTGGGGGTGGGCCAGCAGTGACAGTGTAGGTGCGATTTAAGGAACACCTTAAAAGACTGGTCTATCTGCACCCAAAGCTCTCTCTTGGCCCGCGGTGGCCTCGCCCTATCAGTTTTCCTGGCCTGAAATTCCCGCCCTTAGCATCATGTCACTGAGTCTGGATTAAGGTCCCCAGAATCCTCAGTAAGAATTTACCTGTAGGGGCTTCCCTGGTGGCTCAGTGGTTAAGAATCCGCCTGCCAATGCAGGGGACATGGGTTCAAGCCCTGGTCTGGGAAGATCCCACATGCCACGGAGCAACTAAGCCCGTGTGCCACAACTACTGAGCCTGCACTCTAGAGCCCACTAGCCACACCTACTGAAGCCTGCGTGCCTAGAGCCTGTGCTCCGCAACAAGAGAAACCACCGCAATGAGAAGCCCTTGCACCACAGTGAAGAGTAGCCCCTGCTTGCCGCAACTAGAGAAAGCCCACGCACAGCAACGAAGACCCAACGCAGCCAAAAAATAAATTAATTAATTAATTTATTAAAATAAAATTAAAAAAAAAGAATTTACCTGTAGTCAATGTAGCACCTGAGGAGGACCTCTGTGAGCAGTCACACTGCTGAAAGGTGAAAAGGTCCTGGCAGTCCTCTGTGCTCCCCATGCTCTGTCAGAACAGCTTCTCATCCCTTGGAAGAGATCAGACCCTTGACTCAGGGAATAAGTCCTGGTGGGAGAGGCAGCCGGCAGCTCAGAGCAGATACTGTTGGTGGTCATCTCTCCATCCCGACCACCCCTATCTTCCTCTGGTGATCTCTGATGGGGTCGGAGTCCACTTCCCCATTCCTCCCTTCTCCCCACCTGCCCACTCTCTCCCCACCCTCCTGTGACTCAGGTGAGAATGGTTCCAGCCCCAGGTTCAGGGGTGAATCATGAATGGTCTGAGCCTGTCCTCCTGGCTGTGGTTGGTTTCAGAGTGGACTCTTGACCAAGTTTCACCCAGTGTTCTGAGGGGAGGTTTGTTCAGGAACCGCTGAGAAAGATTTCCTTGTTTTTCAGAAAGTGACTCCCTAAGTCACTGCCTCTGGTGCTCCCTTGGAATGTGGATGTGAGGTCTGGAAGTGCTGCCACCCTCTGGAGACCATGAGGGGCAAGCCTCAGGCAAAGGCACTAATACACTGCAAAATGCAACAAGAGTGGAGAGAGCCTGGGTCCTTGATGGGACCCTGAGCCGCTGAAATGTCAAATCTTGAGACTGGTTCTACCTCTGCACTTCCTGTCCTGTAATACATCCTAGACTGTTTGAGGATGTTTATTGCTTATTTGTTTATTATTATGAGTGGCCAAAACATCCTAAGTGGTATATTAGCCAGGTTTGTTGTTGCTGTTAATAGCCAGTTAGATCATCAGTTTGTTCACCCAGGAGGTGTTCTGTGTTTCTATTGTTTGCATGCAGAGGGTCTGTTCTACAGGCTGACCAAGGTCTGGGAACATGGGTCTTCATCTCTCTGCATCTTGTTTCCTTCCCTATGCTATGACAAAACCAAGGGGCATGCAAGTGGCAATCACTGTGCTTGACATTGAGGAGAACTGTGCCTTGTTCCAGAGAAGCTTCCAAAAGGTGGACTTGGAGATGGGAGCATCTCATATACTCAAAGGTGTTGTGAGCCGTGTCGTTTTTACTCTTATGTCTAGTAGCTTAAGATCGCCAGAGTCCCCAGTAAGTTTTGCCTTGTGGGGAAAGGCATGGCGTATCAGACTAGAGAGGTAGGAGGCTGAGGATTAAAAACAAGGAGATCAGGATATTAATCGTAGGTCCATCACTTAGTTACTATGTGACTTGGAATAAAGTCCCTTTCTGAGTCTCAGTTTCCCCCAGGGGTTATTAAGGCCTCTTGCCTATGAGATGATGAAATTCCTGATGAAGAGTATTTATGAATAATAAAGGGTTATTTCAAGTGGAATGACATTTTGGCCAATTGGAATCTTCAATCTGTTGGAAGGTCTCACTGTAGTCTTTAATGGAAAGAGATGATCACCAGAAAACACATGGATACTAGGAATGTGTGTGTGTGTGTGTGTTGGGGGGTGTCTTTTAAAGTAAATTTCAGGCTATTTTGGAGTTAGTTCACATCCACATCAGCCTCCTATCTTTCTCATCTACACTGAATGAAATCTACATCTAGATGCAATGAGAATGACTGTGGGCCCTGCAATTAGGTTCACTGAGCTACAGTTATTTATGCAGAAAGTAAAGCAGACTCAAGTTTTGGAAGGGTTTTCAATATAAAGAAAGGATATTTTTTTAAAATTTGAGTTTAACCCGTCTTTAACTAGAATATCTCAATGTCCCAAACCTTCAAACCAGTGAATTTGTATAGGACTTGGAGTCTAGACCACATAAGAAGCATAATACAAATGTCATAATAGAGACCAGCATAGAATCAAGTCCTGATCCACCTGTGGTTATATGCCATTTTTCAGCTACTTGGAATTGTTCCCTGTGTGTCAATCACTCCTCATAGCCCCTTCCCCAATGAAAAACTAAGCTCCTTTAAGGACTGGAACGTAGGTTATCCAATTTTTGTGCCATGCCTCACCTGTCCAACACTCAGCAAATATCAGATGCTCAAAAATATTTATCAGTGGTTGATTGGAGAGTCGTGAGACAGTATTCAAGACTTCTGGTTCACCTTGGATCTTACCCCTCTCTTCCCTGGAGTCTCTGATCCCCACTGTATCGTAATTCTGAAAGTAGAATGATAACAGAGTCCAGGACAGAAATGCATGTCTGTGTTTGTTAAGTATGCTTTCATTATACATGTGAAGAATGGATCCTTCTAATACAGTCTGTACAGTGCTTATCTGTCTGAAAAGATGAAAAGCCGTCTAATGCACATTGAATCGCATGGTTGTGATTAGGTAATGATCTAGCCAGTTTCCCAAGTTGGCCACAGAATTCTGCTCGATTTGGTGTACTTAGAAATGGATTCGAAGTTTTGAAATGAGAGTGACTAAGGATGCTATAGTCCTGCAATTATCTGGCTCAATATGAGTTAAACGAATGCATCTTTTTTTTCTGAATATATGTTCATTAGAGAAAACTTAGAAAATACAACCTAGCAAAAAAGAAGAAACTAAAACAATACTTGTAACCCCTCCACCAGGAGGTAACCACATTTAATTTACACATAATTATCTTTCTAGGCATTTTCTAGTGAGATTGAAATATAAATATAAACAATTTTTTTAACAAAAGAGCTATTATTGACAACTGAAATCAAAGTACTTTCTTGTCTCTATGGTAAACAATTATGAGCAAAACATATATTCTTGTTTCTGCACCAAACTATACCAGGACTAGGCACAAATAACCTGCTATTTGCTCCAGAAAATACTTGTTTACTTATCAAGATCAACAGTTTGCTCAACAATGTTTGTTTCAAGACAGTACCTTACTGTGTCCATCAGTCCAAAGCTGTTATGTCATAAATCGTTCAATCCCCACCAGTTCCCCACCTGGTAAGACCCACCTTATAATCAATAACTGAGCTCTGGCGTAAAGCCCTGTAAATATCCTCCTCCTGCAGCTTCCCCTTTCTGCTCTACTGCTAAGACTCTGTATTCTTCTTTATTGAAATAAATCTAATAAACTTAGCTTTTCTTAATCAAGATTTTCTAGTGTGTTTTTTGTTTTGTTTTGTTTTAGTTTAGTTTGGTTTGGGGTTTTTTTGGGGGGGGAGTGTAATTGTCAGCTAACACTCTTTATACTGTTTTTCTAATGTTTTTTTTCTTGCTTATATATCAAGAACATCTTTCCAAGCCCCTTTTCATCTATGACATCATTCTTATGTATCATAATCCATTTAACCAATTCCCTATTACTTGGTCCTTAGGGTATTACTAATTTATTACTCTTATAATCAATGCTATAATGAAGTTCCAGTTGGCGAGATTCTCTGTTACCTCTATTTTTTCCTTGGAATAGATTTCTGGAGGTGGAATTGCCAAATCAAAAGGCATGCAGATTTTAAGGCTCCTGAAATATACTATTGCTAACTTTGCCTCCAGATTGTTCCAACTTATTCCCTCACCAGAAGAATATGAGTGCTTATATTTTCACATCATTGCCAGTATTGGGTTGTATTATTTTTCAATTCTTCTCAATTTGAGAAGTGAAATATATCTGACTGCTATCTATTTGTCTACTTGTTGAAGATCTCTCTCAAGTGCACAATTCCATTTTCTTTACTGACTTTAGGTTTTCTCTCTCTTGGAGAGCACAAGAAACTGTGCTCATTTCTTCCTTTGTAATTCAGTTGCTACATATACCCATGAGGCTGCCATATCATGGAATGAGTTGAGTATAAACTGTTTCTTGAGGAAGTTGCTGATACCCTTGTGACTTCTTGGTATAGTTTTAAAGTAGAAGGGGAAAAAATGTAGAATTCCTCCTTTAAACAAAAGAAAATTAAAAAATAAAAAACACATCCTTACTTGAGGCCACATAAGATTAAGCCAAGTGTATGTACACCCTGCCAGTATCATCTTCAGGGTATTGGGAACATAATATGGGAAGGTGTATTTGTGTGTTGGTGGTGGGGAAAGACAGGGGGTCCTCGCTGGCTTAAGCCTTGGAAACATTAGTATTGGGCTTGTGAAGTGTTATTTTCTCTAGAAATTTCCACAAGAAATTCTCACCATCCATTGAGCTTTTGACCTTCAGAATAAGGTTGGGCTCACCCTTAGGGAAGACGAGTGTGGATAAAGTAAAGAGAAGGGAAAATGGCAAGTTGGCAGGTCCCCCACTGGGATTTGTAAAAGTGTGGTAGGAAAGTGACGAGAGAGAACCTGAAATCCAGGTCTGTATTTCTAGGGTAATGGTGTCCAAAGTACTGTGACATCTAAAATAAAACCCAAGAGACAGACAGATCTTCGACCTTAAATCCTAGATTAATTAATGGGGAAAAGACACTTGACATTCACCCGGAACCAAAGGACTTTTGGAAAACGGTGGTCTTCAGCCTTTCCTTTCACACCCACCACATTCTAGGAGAAAGATGAGGAATGGGAACAAGCATGAGACTCTAACTGAACCACTATATAAATAAAGACCATAACAGGGCCAAGTTCAACATCTAAAAGAGACTTGGAGCCCAAAAGCTATGATGTGGTTATTTAATTCTAGAAAAGGGAACTACGTGAGGGTGCTGTGAGGGGTAGTGAAAGGAGCAGTTAAAATGTAAATTGCCCACTAGACACTATTTTAAAATGCTTTTTTGGAGTACCTTACAAGGAACTCCAAAGTCAATAATAAAAGACCCTGGTCAGTGCATCAAGGCAGAAAGCGTACTAGAAAATCAGTGAGACCAATTGACCCAGAGCTGCCCTGGGAGATGAAACGGAGAGACAGAAGAGAGGCAGTTCTTTTTCTTTTTAACTCTGTAAAAGTGAAGAAAGACAACATCGACATCCTCACTTCCTCTTCTGAAAGACATTGTTATAAACAGAGACTCAAACACAAATAGGACTAATGGACCTAGGGCAACAGAAGCCAACAAGAGGCATCTTGCAGGGGTGGGGAGGAGCCACTAGATACAATTCATGCTTAAAAGATGAGAATAAGCTCCCCAAGAGGGACTCTGAATGCACCGTATAAGCAAAAAAAAAAAAAAAAAAAAAAAAAAGCCCCAGTTGCACCCAGAGAATATTGAATTCTGAACTATTATTAGTAGCTGCTTCTCTGAGATACAGGCCCAAGGCTACTGTGGCCAAAAAGACCAGCCAAATGCTAGGCTTCCTCTGGAACAGCCTTGGCCATGACACACAAAGCCTTGCCTACCCTGGTGCAAAACCAGGGTGTGGTCCCTCCTGTCTACACTTCCAATGGCCACATCCCAAGGAATATTAATGATGGTAACAGCCACCATCTTGAAAAATGCTTACCCTTGGGTCCTTATGTGCTAAATAGTTATTGCAATTTCTTACAGCATTCCTGTAATGTGTTCTTTTTTTTTTTTTTTTTTTTTTGACGGATGGGGAATCTGAGGCCCACAGCAGTTAAGTTGCTTGTGTTCACAAGCCAGTAGGAGCTAGGATTTCAACCCAAAAGACTGGTATCAAGTCTTAGAGGTGAGGAAGACATACCAGAACAAAAAATAGTCATCTCTGATCTGAAAGGCAGGGATGTGACATGTTCATATCCCAAGCAAAGAAAATTGGTGTGGGTTGAACACCAGGTAGAAGTGTCAACCAAGTAACACATAGTATGGGAAACCCTGAAGTAGCTAAAATTTAAAAATATATTGTTTAACAACATATCTTGGAAACTGTTCTGTATAAGTACATAAAAATCTTCCTCAGTTGTTTGTTTTACAGCTGCAGTTTTCATTGTATGGATATACTTTTATTTGTTGATTTATTTGTAAATATTTTTAATTGAAAAAAATGCACACAGTAAAAGGCATGTATTTCAAAAGTCATTACAATGAAAAATAGGTGACTTTCCTACCCTACATACTCTCACCCCCTTCCCAGAGGCCACCACCATTAGCAATTTTTTGTATTTGTTTCCAGAAATTTTCCATGTGTGTAGACACACAAACACACGCACACACACACACACACACACATAACATTGCACGTCAAGTTTTTTTTTAATAGAAATACAGGATACATGGGAGTATGTGCATGCATCAAATTTATTTTATCAAAAATGGGGGCACAATTTTTTTTTTTTTTTTTTTCAGTACATGGGCCTCTCACTGTTGTGGCCTCTCCCGTTGTGGAGCACAGGCTCCGGACGCCCAGGCTCAGCGGCCATGGCTCACGGGCCCAGCCGCTCCGCGGCATGTGGGATCGTCCCGGACCGGGGCACAAACCTGTGTCCCCTGCATCGGCTGGCAGACCCTCAACCGTTGCACCACCAGAGAAGCCCCTTGTGTTGTTTTTTAGATTCCACAAAGCTAACTAATAAATGTTTCTTGATTGATCAATTGGTAAATGTGTTCCTCTCAGCGATGACACTCTATGCCTGAGCCAGGAGCCCAGCACTCAGCTCACATCATTTCTCTGAGGCTTTCCTCTCCCATGTGCTCTAGCTCCACATCGGCTCGTGAATTCCTGGAATGCTGAAAGAGACCTTAGAGTTTTCCTAAGGTTTATGACAGCAGTAGCAGCTATTGACTGAAATAAAGGATTTGAGGAACAAATATATTTGGAAAACACTGAGTGAAAGAAAATCTGAATAAGTCCTTCACTGTAGAACTTCCCTAAAGTGAACTTCTCATATTATATTAGCCCATGATATGCTAGGCTGTGTTGGGAATCTCTGAGAAAGGAATATAGTGCCATTTCTCACTGCACCCTCAGAGTGGAACCCTTTTCTCTCAAAGCTTCCCCTTGGACTTGGTTCTGTGGAAATCACCATGGGACACTGACCCACGACAGGCCCCTCATTCTGCAGGTGGGAATTCACATCCTTGGATCACAGCGCCAACCCAGCAGTGAGGCTGCCTGCCTCCGGCTCAGTCTCTCCATCTCACTCTGGGGCTCCATCTTGATCTTCTCCACCACTTCTGGCCACACCACTAATTTAGCGCTTTGCATGGTTGGTCGTGTATGCACTTCTGTCTAGAACGAAATTACAACTTTCCTAAAGGGAGGGGCCATTTCAACACTCTCCTCATCTCCTCCTGAGTGCAGAGAGTCAGGCATGGGGCCAATATACTCTGACCGAAGAAAGAATGGCGAAGAAATGAGTGAGAGAGGTAAAAGTTTATCACAGTGTTTTGAAAAGGGATCTTATATATCTCTTTGGGGACTGGAATAGATGCACCATCATTATTCTATGTTCCACTAAACAGGAAAATGCTTTCCATGACCTCACCATACTTCCCCATCATCAACTGTAAGGAGTGCCCTAATTCCAGGACTGTTAAAAACAAATCTGTATCTTAAAAAGTTGATGAAATACAGCAAAGACGTTTACTCAAAGCAAAACTCAGTTCTACAGATAACCTCGTTCCACTGGAAACTCATTTCGAAATTTCCCAAAGCCTCCGAGTAGGAGAGGAGTGGGCAGGGAGTGGGAAGAAAGAAAGGTCGGTAGTCACAGGGCTAAAGAAGGACAGTGAAGGGAATTCTGCCAAAGGCCAAAGTTGTAAGTGCCTTGAGGTTTTCAAGGGTGGTGGCCATTGCCGTTGGGCGGACTCCAGCTGAAACTGAAGAGGCAGGGCACACAAATGGCATCAATTAATCTGAGATCGGTAATGACATGTTTGTTTTGGATGGAAGGGATGCCATTGTGGCTTCAGTGCAGTGGTTGGGTTGTTGTGGACAGAGGGTGGGGAAATGTGTGTCCTGGGTACAGTTGTGCCATGGCCCTTGGAAGCTAGCCAAGAGGGTTCGTGGGTGTTTTTTTGGTAGTTGGGAGTCTCTGGGTTAAAAACATTTTCTCGAAGAACCTCAAACAAAAGCAGCAATTGCTCATTCTGAACCTGAGAACCAGAGGCTAAGACTGACATGCCAATGGCCACGGGGTAATGCTCTAGAGTTGATCTGAACATCTTCACTTTTTTTTTTTTTTTAAACGGAAGGCTTTTTTCTCTGATTGTGTAAACACTGGGACCAGAAGTCATTTCCCCATTGCCAGAACACTGTCCAAATTCACGAGTTCGACATTTCAAACCAGACCCATGCCCTCAGCGGTCAGGTTGGTTTTCCTTTGGCCAAACACAACCTTCTGCACTTGGACGGGGCAGCCTGGGGTGGGAGGGCACTTACAGGGCTTCTTAAAAAGGACTTCAAAATCTTCTGGGAGAGAAAAGAACTCTTTCCAGAGGGATATTTGTGATTAAGTGCAAATGAATCTGAAACACATGGATCAAATTTCCCTGAAATTACACACAGTTTTAAAAATTAAGGGGGGAAAGGGAATGGGTTTTCTGGTAACCCCAAAACATCTGAAGAAGAAACACACACACTCGGGCACACAAAAATAAACCAAACGATGGTGTCTGAGGGCTCCTATAAATGCAGGCTCCAACTGAACTTGTCCTTGAGTTAGGCTAAGGCCTCCCCTTGGAGCAGCTAACATCAGCGAACAGGAGAATCTGGGGCTGGGAGCCCATCTGCCACTGAAATGCCCTGCAATTTTGAAGCAGGAGTCAGGCCAGCCGGGGAAAAAAGCCCATTTTCTGTCCGTTAAGCCTCTCCATTAGTTACCTTTACCTTTATGAATGTTGTTAAGATTTGGGCTTTAACATACATAACTTTAAATCAGTACTATCCTTCATGGTTCCATGATTTGTTGGCTCCATATGTAACCCCTTGGCCCATTAAATTGGCTCCAACTCAAATCCTATGGTTCCTGTACTTTCAGCTCTCTTTTTGCTGGGAAGGGGCATGGCGCGGAGGAGTGGGCAGGCAAGAGAAATGAGAAGAAGCTAGAGAAAGAAGAAAAAACGGAATTCCTTCTACTGAAATTTCTCAATGTGGAACTCATTGTCTGTACTGGCTTTGAGGCAGAAAAAAAAAAAAAAAAAACCTAAGAGTTTAAATATTTGTTGAAGTCTGGATTTCTCCCTGCACCCGTCCCCACCAACCCCCACCCCCACCCCGCCCTGCCCATTCCCTCTTGTAAAATTAAAGCTGAAGCTAGCAGTTCACATCTCGCTCTTGAAATGTCACCAGCAACACTGCTATTATTCTGATTTTCTGGGCAACGCCCATCGGTTCCCGGCTGCAGCTCAATTAAGCTAACTCTGCTTCTCTCGGATCTGGCCTGACAGCTGCATTGAATTTGGGTTCATGGGGTGATTTATCGGGCCTGCTGATGTGCAGCCACGTGATTTTGGAGTGCAAAAAACCCTGGAATGCACCAAAAAGCAATATATGCATTATTATTATTAATAATAATAAAGATAAATGTCAGCCCCAAGTGACTCTGGTGACCCTTGTCACTCCATTTAACATTTTAACGGTGGCATGTGGCCCCTGCGTGGCACTCGGTTCTGTCTGGTGCCTTCAAGGAGGCTAAGAAAAGGTTATTTGTCAAATGCTGGGTCAGAGTTGGAGGGGGAGGGTGGGTATTTTTAAAGCTCTAGGTCAGCCCAGCCCAGCTGCATTCCTGTCCCTGTCATTGAAGGAGCTGAACTTTGTCACATTATTAAGCTGTCAGCAACACCAGGGCGTTGTTTAGATTTCTGGTGGGAACTCCTCACACATGCTCCAGGGCTCCATGGGGATTTTATCAACACTATTGTAAAACATGCACAAATGAGCTGTGCTGGAATTGCCCTGGGAAGACCCGGCTGCCAGGCCTCATCAGGCGGCAATACCAGAGCCGGGCTCTTGTGCTACCCACGGCACCCTCCCCAGAGCCCTCTGCAAACACCCATGCGTGACGGGTCCCTCCTTTCTGCTGGGTCCCTTCTCCCTGAGTGCTGATGGTCGAGAGCCCTGCTGTGGCCTCCGCCAGACCGGATGCGGAGAAGCTCTGAGTTCAGGTTCACGTGGAGCTGAGGTGGCCAATGGGGCTGTGGTCCAAGTCCAAGTTCAGCCCCACCCCCCGCTTATCTCTCTTTCCCCCCACAGGTCAGTTCCTCCCTCACCCCTGAGAGCCGAACGTTCCCTCATTGTTCATCTTCCAGTCTGGGAGCCGGGAAACCTCCGGATACACATTAGGGAGGTTGAATGGTCAAGAATTATGGGGTGCACTCTCTCTGTAAGGAAGGGCTGTATTCACAGGGGGCTGGAATCCAGAGTTGGGCTTCAAATTTTAGCTCTCAGCAACAAGACTCCAGGGAAGGGGCTCAGGGCTGGGGGTTTCCAGCAGCCCTCAAATCACACCACGGCGCGCAGCCCACACTTCACGTCCCTATGGAGCTGCCTCCAAATAGGGCAGAAAGGGGCAGGGAGGGGAGCAAGGGCAGAAAGGGGCGGTATGATACTAACACACCATTGTAAAGCGATTATACTCCAATAAAGATGTTAAAAAAGAATAAGCAGTAATGAGAACACCTGCAAGGACACTCCAGAATCCCTGAGGTCTTTATAAAGCTGGGAAAGCATTGTTCCCACCACAGCCAACCCCACTACTGGAAGAGAAGAGGGGAGGACAGCCCGGGACTCTTGGGATCCGTTTAAATAGCAGGCTAGACTTGAGCAGGGTGAAAAAACCCTGTCCCCTGTTGGCTCTGTGACCTCAGACCACGACCGTCTGTACAGTAGATATAGAAGCAGCATGTGCCTTGTGGGCTGTTATGAGGACCAGACCAGATAAAGGAAATATCAATGTTGATTATACTCTGAACGTAATAGCTCTGCCACACTGATATTTTAGAGAAAGCAGATCCGGGCCCCGGTGCCCCTTGGTGTGTCTGGCTTATTCTGCTCTGACTTGTGGCTGTGTTGCTAACTGGCTCTGTGAACTTGGGAAATGACCCTCTGACCAGCAAGGAAGGTGCCCTCATGACTCAGTCCTCCTGTATCTTCTGTGATTCTTTTTCAACTTGAGTGATCAGAAACAGCACGAAGGAGTCAGAGCCACTGTTCAGAACCCCGGGTCCACGTGGGACCGAAACCACGTAGGCAGTGACACTCGCACAATTGAGCACCCCATGCCTAAGTGACAACACATGGCCACTTCACCGCCCCTTTCCAGGGCACACAACACGGGGGTGGTCCCCGCAGGGAAGTGGAAAAGATCGTGTACCTGCTCAGAGGATTCTTTTCCACATAAGAAGAGCCCCAGATCTTTCTCCAGACTTCCCACTGCTGACAACTTTGTCCATCACCTGGCAAAGAACTCCTCGGGGATGGGACACTTCTCCTAACCAGGTCCCTTGTGACCACTGTGGGGCTCCTGCTAACAACCTCATTAGATTGGGTTTGTCCAGGCCTTCTGACGGATGCTCTGGGCACATCAGGTAGAAGCCACAGGCCTCTCCTAAGACATGGAAGGCATTACAATTTCCCCTCCTTTCGAGTTTGTGGAGGTGGATATTGTTAATGACAAGCAAAGATGCTACCACGTTTATTGACAAGCAAGGCAAATCATCACTCGTGGGCACGAGACACCGAGATACTGGGACAGGTCACTGATGCATCGTGCTTCAGACTTAGGGTCTAGATGGAGGGACACAGAGCTACGTCCAGGTCTGCCATCATGTGACCTTCAGCAAGCCACTTCCGCTCACCAGACCACCTCCTCAATTCAGAACAGAAAGTATGAGGATGCACTTGTCCTCCTTAAAAGGCTCTGGGGACTAGGAATAATAAGCGGAAGTGGGCTTTTAACAACACCCGTCTCCAAGAGGATTTCATAAAGCAATACACCTAAAGTTCTTGATACAGAGGGAGGCATGCAGTAAGAGCTCAATAATTATTGGCTATTGTTATCATTGTCAATCTGTCTCCTTTCTAGATGTAGTTAGTGCTGGATGCTGAGCTGGATGCCATGAAAATATTATTTCACTTAATCCTCACAACTTGACGGGGACTGTATTATTTTGCACATTTTACAGGTGAGGAAACTGAGGCTCAAGAAGATAGTTTTTTTCTCAGGTCCTCTAGATGGGGCAGAGATTCATACCCATGCCCTCTAACTCCAAAGCTGGTGCTCTTTCATTTCTAACTAAATGAAATAATGTGCACAGACATACAATATTGTTGATAACTCTTACCAGTATTATTTCATCAAAGACCCTGGCTTCCTGGTATAATGTCTCTCAGTTAGGATTCCATTCATTTGGCCACATGCAACAGGACACTCAGTTATCAGTGGCCCAGGTGATAAACGCATTATATTATCTTACACAAACACAAGGATGGAGGAAGGTGGTGCTAGGTTCAACAGCTCTGTGAAGTCAGAACACCAAGGAGCTCAGTTGGCATTTCTCTGATTCTCTGGTCTTCCACCTCATTTCTGCAAGATGGCTGCCAAAGGGCCAAACATCACATCTTCACACCACAGCATCCCAACAAGGAAGGAGGGGAGGGGTCAGAAGAGCTTTTTCTCGTGCAACTTCCTTTTTTGTTATTATGAGAAAAATCTTTTCCAGAGGCTCCCAACAGAGTTCTAGTTATGTCTTATTAGCTGAATTGAGTCGGTGGCAAGGGGAAGAGAGTGGCTATAATTGAACTAGAACAATCAAATCCATATCCTGGGACTTCAGGAAGAAAATTGGAGTTCTGATTAGCAAGGGGAAGGGGGAAAAGTCAGCAGTATTGGGTGGTCAGCGATTCCTTTACATAGTATTCAAGCCCCGACTCCCTTCCCTGCCTCATAGCCCACTCCCCTTCTCATCCCCACCTTTCATTGCTCTCCCATTGGACCCTGCTCTGGCCAGCCAGTCTCCTCATTACTTGACCCATATGCCATGCTGAGGCCCACTTGCACATTTCTTCTCTTGGAGTTCCCTCTGTTTACAATATCTTTCTCCTATACCTTTGTCAATGAAAATTATATTCTACAATAAAGGACAGTCATAATTCATATTCATCCCCAATAAATGCAGTCCACACCAGTGTTGCTTTCTTATATACTTGGGAACACTTAGAATTTGAAAGAAAGGGTGTCTAGCATGGTGGTTAAAAACATGGACTTTACACAGCTACCCTGAAGGTATTTGATTCCTGCCTATAGTATCTACTAGCTGTGTGACCTTGGGCGAGTCATGTGGTCTCTCTGGGCCTCAGTTTCCTCATCTGCCAAATGAGATTAATAATGGCTTCTACCACACAGGATTGTTGTAAGGCCTAAAAGAATTAATGTAAATGACTTTAGAGCAGTGTCTGACACATGGTGAATGCCATTTGTATACGCTCATTTTACTATTAAACTATCCCTTTCATTACTTAAATCCTAGATTACAAGACTGAAGGAGAATATCCAGATCCGTCAATTCACATGGTAGTTATGTGAATTGAGGTCTAGAGTGTTTAAAACTGATATTTTCAAGGTCACAGGAGCAATTACATACTGCTGGCAGGTCCTTGAAATACAGACATTTTGGTGCCAAGGGTACTCTTTCAGAAACTTTGTAAAATGTTTCTGAACCTCTGGATCTGGGTTTCTCGAAGCCTGGGACTTCACCGCCATCAGAATCCTCATCAGAATCCTCTGGGTGCTTATTAAAAGTTATGATTCCTCGACCCCATTTCAGATTCTCTGAATAAGAGTCTCTATGAGTGAGGCTCACATCTGCTATTTGAACAAACTGTCCAGATGTTTTTTGAACCAAAGATTGGTACCTGCTGCCAGAGGGGTTGGCATTTCCTCCAGGAAGACTCACATGGACAAGACCTAGGATAGGGAGAAGGATATCGCTAAGGACCCAGGCAGACCTCCATGGAGATGGGAAATTACACTCAGCCAGGAAGGCACAAAGTAAGGATCTCTTGGGTCTATTTAATCACTGTCAGTCAGAGCCCTGTGGGATTTTAGAGACTGAGAAATTTGTCCAATGCTGTGAATTTTCTCAAAGGAATCATGTTGGGGAAGGAGACAAGATGGGAAGGGACAACTCTCCTGAGACCTGGTTTATGACCCAGCTCTCAATCTTGGGCATTTTTTTCCAGGGCTAATTCCATGGAAAATGTCACTGGAGAAGTCTGACACTTGGAGGACAAATGGGCTAAAAGACCCTTGTATTTGTTTTCTTTGGTACATAACAGATTACCACAAACTTCGCAGCTTAAGAAAACACACATTTATTATCTCAGGGCTCCTGTGGGTCAGGAGTCTGGGCACAGCTCCGCTGGCTCTTCTGCTTCAGAATCTCTCACAAGGCTGCAAGTGAGATGTCATCTGGGGCTGAGGTTTAACCTGAAGGTTTGACTGGGAAGAATCTGCTTCCAAGCTTACGTGGTTGTTGGCAGCATCTAGCTCTTTACAAGTTGTTGGATTAGGACCTTGGTTCCTTGTCAGCTATTAGTGTAAGACTTCTGAGAGTTTCTGATCATATGGGCAATGTCATCAAAGCCCACAAAGTTGTCTGCTACCAAGAAGGAAGTGACAACCTTTGTAACCTAATTATAGAAGTATAACCTGATCATATAACTTAATTAACATTGCTGTATTCTATTGGCTAGAAGCAGTTTACTCAAGGGAAGGGGAATATACAAAGCTCTGAATAGCAGTACATGGGGATCACTGGGAACCTCCATATTGAAAATTTTCTCTCTCAACCTAAGTGGGCGAAACCATTGGAGAAAAGTGTGGATAATGCAAATACATGATGTGGGCAGGATTCTATTAATCCATATATACCACCTCTCAAATTACTTTACTACGTTAGCTAATCTCATATTTATTCATGAAATATTATTGATGAGGGTATAGAAGTAAGTATTTCCAGGCAAACTAGATGTACGAAACAGGGGACTTCCGCCAAGAGGATTTTAATCCAGAAGGAGAGATAAATTATTATAATAGTTGCTTTTAAATTCTCCCTGCCAAATCCTCACTCTAAAGCCACTTCTGGGAGTAAGAGCACAGAATCTCCTAAAGGTTCCTATTAAATGCAAATATATTATCCCTGGACAGAGAACAGAAGTGATGCATTATATTTCAGCAAGATTTGGCTAACAGTCACAGAACAGGTGTAAGCAGAGACACCAACTCAGATGTGGTGACAGACTGATGGGGACAATGTGGTCCAGGCCTTGGGGGGGCTATAGAAGGGCCTCTTTCTGACTGGGGAAGGGGCTGTGACAGCAAGTGCTGGAATGGAATAGGCAAGCACACTACCAAAGGGACATTCTTCACCAACAGTTCCGTCCGGGGCGGACTCAACTTTCAGCCAACAAAAAGTTAGCCAAGAAAGGTGCTTGGTAAAGTATAAAATCCTTTAACCAATACCCTCCACTTCCAAGCATTATTAATGCAAAAGGAAGTATAAAAGGAGGGTCATTCATTATTTTCATGTACCCAGCAAGCTTTTATTGAATGCTCTCTCTGTGCAAAGTATGGGGGCCCTGTCTCTGCTCCTGTGCAACTTTTTGTGGGACCACAAGCAAGGTAACTCCACGCTTCCTTGTAATACTCAGGGAGAGTTATTCTATAGCTCCCATGGGAATCTGCAAAATATGGCCCCAGTCCTCCTTTCACGGAGCTCTCCTGGAGAGAACAATGAGAGAAGCCAGCCTGACATTTCTAAAGTGGGAGCCTCAAGTGAAAACCTCTTCTTGGAAAGACAGCAGGAAGAGAGGAGCCCGGAGGTTTGGAAACGGCATTTGATAACAATAGCAAGGGGACTGCTTTTCTGAGGGATTTAAACGTGTGCACTGAACTCTAATTGGTGTGGGAGAAACTGGGATGTAGAGATGAATGAACCATCTATTGGAAGAAGGCCTGATGCATGCCTCCCAGTACCAGGCCAGGGACAGTGTGCCAGGCTCACTCCGGGCCAGGGAGGTGGGAGGGACAGATCTCTAGCTGAGGTTCCTCAGCAGAGTCAACTGCTTTGTGATCTCCAAAAATCACGTTGGTAGAAGAGAGGAGAGAATGTTTGCCCTGTGCTACCCGATTCTTGTTCTAAGCAGCTGAAGTTCTTTATTAACACGACAAGATCTCTAGCCCACATCCAACCATGTTTTAACCTTGCCTATATTGGTCCTTCAAGTTCATGACAGCTCATGGAAACCCCTTATGCAAATGAAGAGTGTCCAAACCAATGGCTCTGACCTAGACTAGCCTTATGAGCACCAGGCCATTGTCTTGGTGTTCAAGGGCTCTTGACATTCAGCTCATTCTGTGCAGTAGGCATGGCGGCGATCCTCAAAGTTGGACATTCAGAAGCTCTGGCATCTAGAATGGACATCTAACCCCAAGGGCTCTAGAGGAAAGAATTGGAAATTTCAACAGAGATTTGAAAACTTGAGACTCTAGTCACAATGCAAAACTCGGGGCCAAATGAGGTAAGAAGGTGTTTCTCTATTAGCACCAGAATAACTTGTCTCTCTCAAATCTTACCTTCTTCCATAGATGCTGAGTGACAAAAATTCGTGGCAGCTGGGGAGGAGAGACACAATCTAAATAGGTGGAGGGTCTCTTCCTGAGACTATGCTCATGGTCTTCCTTTGTATTTTAGTTTCCGGATTTTAATATTTGTGATCTTTATACTATCAGAGAACAAAGACATACGTAACAGATGTCAATTTACTATGATGAGTTTATGTAATATTATGATTTGTTTTCTTTCACATATCTAATATTTACCCCTTTCTTCCCCCCAATCATTTTTCTTCTGACGCATGAGGACACTACATTAAGAATCACCAGGGTGGCATATATCCAGACAAAACTATAATTCAGAAAGATACATGCACCCCTATGTTCATAGCAGCACTATTCACAATAGCCAAGACATGGAAACAAACTAAATGTCCATCAACAGATGAATGGGTAAGGAAGATGTGGCATACACACACACACACACACACACACATATATGTAATAGAATACTACTCAGTCATAAAAAGAATGAAATAATGCCATTTTCAGCAACATGGATGGATCTAGAGATTATCATACCAAGTGAAGTAAGTCAGAAAGAGAAAGACAAATACGATATGATATCACTTATATGTGGAACCTAAAATATGACACAAATGAACCTATCTATGAAACAGAAACAGAGCCACAGACATAGAGAACAGACTTGTGGTTGCCAAGGGGGAGGGGGATTAGGGGAGGGAAGGATTGGGAGTTTGGGGTTAGCAGATGCAAACTGTTATATATAGGATGGATAAGCAACAAGGTCCTACTGTATAGTATAGGGAATATCCTGGGATAAACCATAATGGAAAAGAATATGAAAAAGAATGTATATATATGTATAACTGAATCACTTTGCTGTACAGCAGAAATTAACACAACACTGTAAATCAACTATACTTCAATAAAATAAATTAAAAAAAAAAAGAATCGCCAGGGTGGGTGATTGATACATGAGTACTGGGAGGGAGAAGGGTGGGCTAGGATGTAGAGGGGCTACTCACTCACTTCAAATCCTTCCTGCCCCCTTGAAACTATACTTATGAGCAGGAGCAAATCTATCAGATTGGCAGAAAAGTTATTGAAAAATGAGGAATCTCTGAATTTTAGAATAAAGGAGCCACTTAGAGATCCTCTGCTACAATCCGTTCTCAGAAGCCAAGAAATGATAGGGAATGTACCCAGATCACAACAAAGAGCAAAACTAGGATACAATGCCAGGTGTGTCTGGTTCCCAAGCTTAGATTCTTTCTCCATACTGAGCCACCCCTGAGATGCTCAGACACTGATACCACAGCGGGATTCAAGCATCAGACCCATTTCTCCTCAGGCCATTTGCAAAGGCCACTTTCTACTTGAGAACATAAATCTCTGTCCTGTCCTACAGTGGGTAGCATGTCCTAATTCCTGTTGTGTCTCTTCCCTGGTTCCCGCCGCCACTTACATCCAGCCATTCCCTGGGCTCCAGTGGACAAGAAGAGGCTTGTCCAGTTGAGTTGAACCCCATGGTGGCCAAGTCCCCACCTGCCTCCTTTTTGTAAATTTCCCTATGCTAATCTTATAACAACTTACACACACGTATGCACAGAAACGAGCAATAGTTAACAAGAAGAATCTCAGTCGAGGGAAACGTGAATGTTTAAAAAGCAAAGAATATATTTTAGCTCATAGAGCAGGGCTGATCTGGAAATAATCTGGTTTCGATATGCCTCTCGTGTAACCCTTCGAAAATATAAGACCCTTGCAGAACTCTCTATCTCTAATTTCTTTTGTTGCAATTTTCCAATAAAATCTGGCCCTGGCCCAAGTTCTCAGAGGACTAATAAGGATAAGAATGTCCCTGATTTTCCTTCAAAATGAGAAATCATTTCAACGTGAGGAGTTCGGCCGCAACTGGCACAATCCCCCTGGGTCTCTGGATTTCAGGAAAAGGGACCCAGGCCTCTTTCTCTGGCCATCCCAACAGCCTTCCCGACTTATAATTATTCAGTCAGCAGCCCAGAATTGTGGCCTACTTAGTTTTCTCTAAAAGCACTTAAGGACAGTTTAATGAAAGGAAAGAGCAGCAAAGAAAGGGGGAAAATGCTTTTTTTAGGAACAGAACAAAATATCATGTTTTCTTCTCTTTCTCTCTTTTTTCCCTTTTTGCAATATTTCTCCTCAGAGAAAATTATAGTCTTGAAAGCCAGCAATGTGCTCTGTATGTTTTGCTTATTACAGTGGTTAAAACAAGCACCACGGATGATGGAGTATCATTATAACATTCTTGATACCCCTGATATATTTGCGCAAACATAGTTGTGGGTGATACATGCACAGCGATGAGCCTGTGTTGTCTGGAGAAGTCTCTCCCCATCTTTGTTTATTCGCACAGCCTCCTGCCTTTCTCTGAAATCCGTCCTTTGTATCCCTTTGTACAGCTTCTGTCTCTTCGAGCTCCCCTTTTCCTGAACTTACCTTCTTTCCCACCTCCCTGGAGCAGCATCACAATGTCTGGGTGCCAAACAATTTGCAAAGGAAATGGTTCAAGTTAGAAATGGAGTAAGATGGAGGCTGTAACCACAATGTAGGATTTCGGGTCGTTACCACTTCATTTCCTTTGGTTTGCATCTGTGCCTTTCTCGATTTTCTGTTCCTGTTTACACAGGATCCCAGCAAGAGGCCCCTATTTCCTAGCCGGTGGAGCGGGAGGGCGTCTAAGAGCCAAAAAATAGAAAAATAAAAGCATAATACCATTCAAAGGCAATATTGAAGAGCACTGAGTCAAATGCTTTTGGGACAATGAAGAATAATACCCTCCCCCATTCCACTCCTTGTTCTAAAAATGTTTACAATGTGCAAAAAAGGAAAACATGAACGTTTAATAAGGCCAGACAGGTCAAGGGCCATAGGAGTTCAGGAAATAAGGGCCCTCTGAGGCTGGAAGATTCTAGGAAGGCTCCATGGAAGAGCTGGCCCTGAAGAATGGATGGGGCCCAGGAAGAGTAGAGAGAAGTTAGGAGAACTTTCCAAACAGAAGAAGCCGTAAACTTTAAAAGCATGTCACTCACGGTTGTCCTGTGGGTTAATTCAACACTGGAAGGCTGGTGGGACATTCCATAAGAACACTTTCTAAATAAGCATTACTTATATTCTAGATGGACTAATTTGCCCACTTCGCTGGCTTCTGGTGCTAATAATGCAAATCTTTTGAGTTCGAGCCTTCTTCTTAAAATCTAGTATCTACTTAGTTATTGGATTCTATCTGTCTGTGGACACAAACACTTTGGGATTCTGACAAAAGTTATGGACTGTTTCCCTAGAAGAAGTCACATGAACACAAAATGATGCTTGTAATTTCAAGGGCTTCCAGAAGCCTCTTTATGAAACCCAGGTGAAAATGCCTGAACTAAACCATCCCCGAGACAGAGATATTGACTTTGATTTATCACGGTAGCCTGATGCAGAACACACTAGTTGGTCACTGAAGGTTGAATGAATAGGAATGAATTCTGTGTTCCCCCACACTTTTTGGTCCCTGGGACTTCCATCCATCTGCCCTCCTGGGGCCACAGACTCAAGTTCCCTGCTGATCCAGGTGCCAGTGTGGAAGACTCTCACAGAACCTGCCCATTGTGATTCCAGCTCCTATCCTGGTATCCAAGAACCTGTCCTTTTCTTGAATCCACCTTCTTATTGTTCTGGGCCCATCTTGCATCTTATCTCCTGAGGGTTTGGCTCTCTCTGCCATCTAAGGTAATAATTAAAGGGATCCGTGTCAACATGATAAAGGAAGAGAAATAGACAAGCCTCTCCTTTCTCTTGTTTCTGTCCCGGGAGAACCCCTTGCATCTTCATGGCTGCCTTCTGGAACCGGACCTCAATCTTACTTTCTAGCCCTGAAGTGCCTCCAGTGAGAGGAACTGAAACCTAGTGGAATGGGATGTATCTCCTGGGAAGGTCAGAGAAGAAGATGCTTTGTGGCAGGAAGAAGCTGGTCACACTCTCTCTAGTCATACTCCATGTTAAGAAAGATGATCCAAAATTTGGAAATAACACAAAAGATGACTGAGTTCCCTTCTGGAGTCATACTAGAGCACTGCCTCACAAGCCTTGATTTTGTCCTGGGGATATAGCTTTTTTAACTTCTTATTTAATACCGATTAAGAGCCCGGACTTTGTAAAGTTAATTGTTAATTTATAGAATATTAATAGATGACACATAATTTTTATCTGGCAGAGATGTAAGCAAAGTCTGTCTAATAAAAAACATAATTTCAAGGGATAGAGTTGTATGGTCCTGTAGGACATTACCTAATTTTGTATTTAAAGTTTCTATCTTACTTCATTAATCTGTCTTGCATTGACTATATATACTGCAGTCTCTTTCATTCTCTTGTAAAGTAGTTTTAGCATCCTGTAGTTTTCTTTTTTTTTTTGCGGTATGCGGGCCTCTCACCGTTGTGGCCTCTCCCGCTGTGGCCTCTCCCGCCATGGAGCACGGGCTCCGGACGCGCAGGCCCAGAGGCCACGGATCACGGGCCCAGCCGCTCCGCGGCATGTGGGATCTTCCCGGACCAGGGCACGAACCCGTGTCCCCTGCATCGGCAGGTGGACTCCCAACCACTGCGCCACCGGGGAAGCCCCCTGCAGTTTTCTTGATTAAAGAGTTCAATGAATCTATGAACTCACTCTAAAGTTGTATGGGAATTACGAGGTTTTTTTTGTTTTTTTTTGAAAACTCTCAGCTATGTCTCAGCTGTGGGCAGAGGCCAATGTCAGAGGTATTTTAAGACCCAGAGTGCTGTAGGTCAGCACTTCTCAGACTCTAGTGGACACACGAATTACCTGGGGACCCTTTAAAATGCAGATTCTGATTTGGTGGTTCTGGAGTGGGGCACTTCTCACAAGCCTCCCAGGGATGCCCGCTATGCTGGTCCATGGAGAACACTTCACTGAGGCTGTAGAACGTACATAGTCTTCACCAAAGACTGGATGGATCTGTAAATCCGTGTCTCCACCTCCACCCACCACCCCCTGCCCTTCGAAAGGCACAGCAGAACCAACCGAAGAGACAGCCCTGACTACCAAAGACCTGGGCTTGGTGGAGGGTTTCTGGAAACTTTCAGGGGAGGTTCAAGTGTGTGTAGAAGGGAGTGGGTAGGAGGGTGGGGCAACCAAAAGGAAATGAAGTGATTCATGCTCAAGTGCGATTGCATGAGCATTAAATACAACCAGAGGGAAACCCAATCTCCCTATTGCAAAGGGCGATATCCAACTTGGAGCGCTGCTCTCCAAGCAATACAGCTCCCTCCCTCTCCTGACGGACCCACCCAGACTCTTCCCCAAGGAGCCCTCAGGGCTGTCAAGTGCACAGGCAGTGCTCAGACTTCATGTTTTCCATGGCAGTTGAGCTCTTTTCACCTCCTTTGGGAAGAGGAGAGGTGGGCCCCTTTGGTTTTCAGTGGGCACATTTCAGTACATTGGTGTCCTGTCTCCGCTCTGCTACATACTCTCTTACATCATGGTGCACTCATATTTTTAATCCTGCACAGTTCTTGGAAACACATAGATCTCAGAGACTCCAAGAAACACACAATTGGTTTAGTTCACTCCTACCCCTGGGCCTCTACAAAATCGAAGAGGTATCTGTTCCCAGAGAGAATGGAAAGCTTCGATTCTGGAGCTCAAAGATCTGCTCGTGGACTGCACTGCACTGTGATGAGGGGAGAGAGAGAGAGAGAGAGAGAGAGAGAGAGCGAGAGAGAGAGAGAGAGAGAGCGAGAGAGAGAGAGCGAGAGAGAGAGAGAGAGAGAGAGAGAGAGAGGAAGAAAAGGGGAGAGAGGAAGGAAGGGAGGGAGGGAGGGCATTGTTCATAAAGCTAGATTTATTCTGTGAAAGAGATGTCCTTTATTCTGAGAGTATCTTCTCTCTGTCTTTTTTGGAGGCCATGTTAGGTATCTTCATTGAGATGATATTGGTAGTAAGATGACAGATTTTGTGTTGCTTTGCTTTTGCTTTTGTTTTTTATGTCCTTGTTCAGTAAACTAAAAAAGTTGGCAATCCCGTGTTAGTCCTCCAATTTGGGGGGAAACTGTTCTACTCTGGAAAGCCACACATCCAAGAATCACTTACCCTGGGCTCTCAGGCTATAGCTGGGATACCCCTGAGTAACTGAGTCCCTTCTTGCATCTTTCTGGAAAAACAGCCTTTGATTCCCGGGGCTGGCCAGTGTGGGAGCAGGTAACTTTCTTCCTGACATGGGAAGCCCCTCTGTTCCTCCCTTCACCAGTCTGCTTAGAGGGAAGAAACACTTGGCAAAACAGATAACGGAGCATCTTCTACACTGATTTAACATAAAGTTTGGAGACTGGGAATGAGTTAGAGTTTGAATACCTGGGAGTGAGTCTTGGTTCTTCCACTTAAAAACTGTGTGAACTTTTGCAAGTGGTGTAATATTTTTGAAGCTGAAAAAACTTTCAGTTGCCAAGAGAATAAAATCAGTAACATATATGAAGAGCTCTGTAAAACATAACATAAAAGAGCTGTGAAAATATAATCTATTGTTACAAGACCTCTCCCTCCCTCCTACCAAATTTCCACACACAAATGAAACATTGTTGGGTTTATAGCTAAGATTTCTGGCTCCCTTGTGCCCACTTTTGGTGTGGGGACAATTAAATGATCTCAGAGACAAGCAGTCTAATTTTCAGTTATTTATTAGATTTTAATATCTGGAGTTTGTCAGGGCATCAAGAGCTATCTGGGTAATTCAAATGTGCATCCAAGGTCAATAACCACTGTTTACAGAAACTGGGTAGAGAAAAGATATCTAACCTAAGTAGCTAAGTTGCAGCTTATCAAATGTTCTGACATAATAATCTCATTTCAGTCTTAAAAAATTGAGTTTTACTGTTCCCAGTCACACATGAAAAACAGAGGATCTAGAGATTAAATTACTGCCCAAATTCACACCATCAAAGCAGCAAGGACAGGATGCTAATATATTTTGGGGTGATTCAGAAGCCCTGCCCTTTACCCATCACTACCTCATGCTATCAGAGAGCCAACAGTGAATCTTAATTCACTCACCATAGGGGAATTTTTTTGACAGGGTACCAACTTGGATAAATGGTCCCAACTTGACCATTTATCAAAAGTGTAACTTTGGACCCATCTCTTTTGATAGATCCTGTACCATTCATAGAAGAAATATAAAATCTTCTCAAATAATTTCCAGAAAAGTGATTACAAAAATACAAAACCAAAATCAAAATACTTTGCAATTGTAAAAATTATAATTATTAACTTTCTCTAATGAACTAACTTACCATTAGCCAAGACTTGCTGTTTTTGCCATAACTGAAATGTAATTGAAATGTCATTCATTTTCTTAGTAGGGCTGGTAAATGGAACTGCTCATGTCTGAAGGGTTAAATAAAATATTTTTATACTATTTACACTGAGCACTAGCTAACTCCTTGGGCTAATATTAGACATTATCCCATCAGTGCACATTAGATGTAACATAGGCATCTGTTACTGATGCTAAACATCTAATTGGGGGAGTGGAAATATAATATAATAAAGAGAATGTATATATGAGGAAAACTGAACTCCAAAATGCTTTAAATTACAACATGATGCCTCCCACTTTATTTAATCAAGTCCTTTCTTATAACTCAGTTAAAATGAGAGGGAAGAGAGAAAGGGAAAGTAATACTAAAATTTATTCCTAATTTTAACTCTGAAGTATACAAATCATAGTGATTTGGTGAAATAGTTTGAAGTTTCTCCCAAAAAAAAAGAAAAAGAAAAAGAAGAGTTCTGTGTTTTTCCTGTAAGCCCTCTCTTCAAGAAGATAATTACAGAAACTATACCTTAATCATTCTACTATTCTGACCCAAGAAAATTTAGATGTTGTTAACACAGATGCTGCAGAAATAGACATGGACAAAGAGTGGTGGGTCTGGGTGATAAGGGTCAGTGCCAGAAGGTTCCTGGGGTCCTCAAAACCTCAAAAAATAGACAAAAACAAATTCGACTCACCAAGTATTTCAGTTACATCTGGTGAGGTGACCCAGGTTAGCCGGGAGAACCACAAGTCTGCTTCTACATGTTAGAGTATGTTTGACTTAAAAATGGCAGGAGGAAGCAGAAAATAGTCTGTGTCCCTAAAAAGTGCTTGATCTTGTCCATCTCATAAGACATCTCTCTTCCTTCCTCCTGTCCTGAAGTCACCAAAAGACGGCAGACACCAGTAAAGACTCCCGCACATAGCAGCAGTGGAAGGTACACTCCCTCCTTGAGGGCTTCCCTGCCCTCAGTAAAGGAACTCAAGGGAGATCTGCTAAAACAGAGGTCAGCAAACTATTCCTGTTTTTTTTTTTTTAAATAAAGGTATATTGGAACACAGTCATGCAATTTGTTTATGTATTGTCTAGAGCTGCTTTTATACTGGGAAGGCAGAGTTGATTAGTTGCCACTGAGATCACATGGCCCACAAAGGGTAAAATATTTACTACCTTTACAGAAAAAGTGAGCCTACTCTTGTACCAAAAGGGGCACCAGCTACAGAGCACCAAGATTGGTATTTTATCAACTCCCACACTCTGGTTTGCAATCTTTCTGTAACCCTAGCACACCTTAGGGAAAAAACATATAGCCATTGGTAATACCATCTACCTCCTCTAAGGAGGAAGGATTTTGCATGAAGCTAGTGCAATTTAAGTTTCGTGTCACTCACTTGCAGAAGCTCTTGGGAAGGACCCTAGGGATGTGTTCATATGGTTAGATGTTTTTATAACATTTGAAAACATAAGAGATAGAGACTATTGTGTCTTTCCATTCCAGCTTCCCTTCCGCTAATCTTCTCCATGTCTTGGGTAGTGCTGGAAGGAAAGTGGGAATTTTGTGGATCCAATTAAATAGAAGTTGAGAAGGGGAGTTGGGGGTACATCTAATTGGGTTTCATGAGACATGGATAGAGAGAGACAGAGAGATGGTGTCTCATAGGCACTTCTCTTTAGGTTAAGTTTCTGCCAGTCCTCCCAAGATATGAATAACTCTCAGGACTCTTCTGAGCGCCCACTGCGCCAAACCATTGTCATTGTGACATAAAAGTACAGGCTTAGCTGTCCTAGCACAGCGGATACGTCCTGTGACGTCCATCGTTGAAAGTGTGTGGTTGCAGGGGAGAAAATTTGTGAAATGTGTGAAGCCAGAAGCTAGTCTATGGGAAATTCTACCTAGGCTCACAGTACATAACGGAAAAAAACATGATAGATTTTTCCCCCAAGATCTGCAAACAGTCTAAAACTGTCAGATGGCATTGTTAATTACAAGTTGTGATGCTAAAAAACACTTTTCTATCAATAATAAAAATTTTTTTCAATCAACCACACTGAAAAAGGTCAAAATATCTATTTCTCTTATAATAACGTATAATGGAAAATAATCTGAAAAATATATATATATTTCTTTTGCTGTACACTTGAAACTAACACAACATTGTAAATTAACTATACTTCAAAGCTTCAAAAGAAAGAAAGAAAGAAAGAGAAAGAAAGAAAGAGAATATCTCTTTCTGTAGAAAATGATATAATATTGCAATTATATAAAGAAATGTTCAAAGAGGATGCAGCCCACACATATAGGAAAACTAGTATTATAGAGTGCATCAAATAATTAATTAATTAAAACATCATGCTATTTTCTGGATTTTGTGATGTTTGTGGTCACCTTTTTAAAATTAGTAATGTCTTGTGATGTTATCTTCATTCTAAAAAAATTGTATATACTTTTTCATAAATAGGGGCCCCCAGATCAAGTCAGCTTTAGGCCCACAAAACCTGGCCTATGCATGTACATACTTACTCACACTTGTGTGTTATTAAAACACAGATTTTCTTTCTTTCCTTCTTTTTTTAAATGCTGGTCGTTATAACCCACTACATTGATGCAGTGATCTAGTAATGCATTAGGATTCCCAGTAGAAAAAAGCTTCCTTAAAAATCTATACAAACAAATTATCATTTTAAGTGAATCTATTATAAGTGGATGTCTCATGTCTTATCCCAAGTTACCTTGCTGCAATGGTCTGGATGGGATAAAAAGACATAAATTGCAGAGCTTGGTTGACCTGGATCTGAATCCTGACTTCACCTTTTTTGCCCTCTGAACTTCCCTGAGACTTAGTTTCTTTATCTGTCAAACAGGGAAATTGGTGCCGACTTCATAAGGTCCTCGTGAAGGGGAAATGAAGGAACCAGTATTAAAAGCGTAGCTCAAAACCTGGTGGACGGCAGGCCCTCCACCCTGGAGGTTCCTTCCCTTCGCCATCAGCATCTCTCTGGGAGCCCCCAGCGGCTCCCGCACAGAAAACACAGCTGGCAAAGAGACACTCCGAGGAAAGCCTCTGTAATTAATGTCATATTCACTCAATTTCAGGTCTAGACAATATTTTTCTAAAACAATTGCTTCCAAGGGCCAGTAATAAAAACAGAACAATGTCAGTCATCAGAACTCAGAAAGGGGAGGATAAATACTGCCTGACGGGTCCATTCTAACTTTGATCCGAAATTCTGCATTCCTCTGGGAGACTTATAGTAAATGATTTCCACACTTCTCCATGGCTGTTGGTCCTTGCTGTGCATGGCCCTGTGTCTCAGGAACAAAAGACAAGAATGCAGAGAGAAGACGGCTTTAAGACTCTCCTTTAAGGGATCCAGAAGCCTCAGCGACTGGGGTAGCAGATGTTAATTGCCCTCTGGAGATCACTGTCCTAGATACAGTGTGAGATGGGTCCTCTGAAAGCTATGGACAGCCCCAAATCTCTGACCTAGAGTATTTCCCCAACCAGCATGCCAGGGGTCTGAAATCCTGTCTGCTACTTAGGACAGCTACCTGTTGTCCTGGAAAAGCAGAGGAGGAGATGAAAGGGAACTGGAATTTTCCCTGGTATTGGGCCTGTTGAAGGGGGTCTCTGTTCTTCCTCAACCCACCTCTACGCTCACCCTATCCTCATTCTTCCTAACTAGTTAGGAGCAGGGAATACGGAAAGCGCTGGCCACAGTCGCCAAAGTATCTCGACTCTGAGAGGGTGCCAGTTTGATGGAATTCTTCGCAAATGGCATCTCCTAGAAATGGACAAAGTTGTTGTTCAGGTGCTGGCAATTTAGATCTTCCATCCAGAGAAGTTTCTTCACATCTCCCTTCATGGGGAGAGAGAACAAGAGACTAGAAACAGAGAGAAATGGAGAGGCTGACAAGAGGAAAAAGAGAGAAAGAGGAGGCCCAGAGGGAGACACAGAGAGAGGAAACTGGAGGCAGAGGCTGAGTGGCCTTTGTTACAGTCCTTGGGAATAAACCCAAGGCTCTTCAGTAAATAGAATTCAGCAAAGAAGCCAACAGACGTTCCCACGAACGCAGGGCACAGACCACCCAGCACTCAGACTCCTTCGCCAGATCCTGGAGTGTTGTCACCAGAAGGTGTATCTCGGTCTGCAGAGGTCCTGGGAGTCATTCGTGTTTGCCCACCCCCTGACCTTTAATTCCCATATTTGAATGAGGACAAGCCTTTGTGATCCGAAGCGAAAATCTACATCCTTCTCTCTCCCTCACCCCACCCGGATTCAGTAGCTCCTCCCAGCAAGAAGGAACAGTTCAGCTCAAAATGGCACGTGGCCTCCTTGGGCATGCTCACCCACCGGGCACCCAGCAACCCTCCATCCTTTAAAAATAGGTCTTCCTCCTGCAATTTCTCCAAACAAATCAAAAATCCCCTTCTCCGGTTAAGGTATTCTCCACCAAGTCAAAGGGGAGCCTGATTTAATTAAATCTTACGTATGAGTGACTGATGATCTTCCTCAGTGCTTCCAGGAGCATCTGCACTATAAAAAAGCAAGTTATGACAAAAAGAAACAAAGAAACAGGAAGATGAATCTCTCCTTGGTAGGGCTCCAGGGAGGGGGGCAAAGAGAAGGGATACATTTCGGGAAGGGTGGAGACTTCATGGAAGGCCCAGCTGGTCTGCTAGTGCCCCTAAGTCACACCACAAGGGCAAGTGTTTGCTCTATCTAGGTAGAAAGTTGCTTCAGCATCCGGGAAGTCACAGCTCTCCTCGGATCAGAAACCTGATACACCTTGGCTCTCACAGGAGAGCCAAGGGGGTGTAAGACAGCGGTTCTCCAATGGCGAGCCCTGCAGCAGCAGCATGGGCATCGCCTGGGATCTCATTAGAAATGCAGAATCAGAAACTCAGGGGGTGGGACCCAGGAATCTCTGTTTCTACAAGCCCTCCAGGGAAGGCTGATGTACTTCAAGGCTGAGAACCATCTATAGCGCATGATGAACGGGGAGCCTTCGTCTTCCTCCAGCTACTTTCAAACCTTGAGTAACTCAGTTAACTTCTGTGAACTTCAGTTTCCCCAAATATCCAATAGTAGGATGGGATTTAATCAGTGTCCTAGGGAAAACCTGGTTTCCTCAAATGCTGCATGAAAAAAAAAAAGAATAGCCAGATCATTCTGGGAAACCGCTCCTTAGACATCCGTAATACATATTAGCCTATTAAAGACTTCAAAAAAGCCAACCATGAATAAAGAAGCCTGTTTAACTGTGTTTAACTCCGTGTTTGGGAAACATGTTTGAGTATAGATCTTCTTTCTTAGTCACATCCATTAACATTGGGAACAGGAGGGTTTAGGTGATCACCAGGGTCTTTTCCAAATATAGTACCTTGTAGGTCTACATCGTACTGCTCCAAGGAGGTTGACTCTCTCTGTTCTGGCTCACGTCTGCTGCAGCACATGTAAAGTCAGCTCTAATAAGCAAATGCTCAGCTTATACAGGACCCAGGCCATCTACAGGAGTTTATCTACCTTATGATTTATGTGCATTCAGTAAATTTGTTAGTGCAGTGTACAATCTTACCCATCTCTGCCACCTAGAGAAAAATATAGAGAGGGGCATTATACAGCTTTGAGGGCAAGAGGTGAGGCAGGTGGGGAACAGCAGGAGAGGTGAGGAAGACATCCTAGGAGGAGGGGAGGTGTGGTGGACGGTGAATTGCTACAGAGAATAGAGGGCCCTTGGGAGGGATGAAGCTGACTGTCCTCAGCCATCTGCAAGACTGCCAGTAGCACTTCACAGTTTCTCATTTCTTAACCCTCTGCCCGTCTCAGAGGGCAGAGAAGATGAGTCACATGCATGAAACACCCTGATCTCTGAAAGCAAGGGGTGCCAAGAGTAATAATCATTACTAACTAATAATCGTTAGAATGTTCTGCAATTTACAGAACATTTCTGTGTAGATTCTTCCTTAATCTTGGCAATAACAAAGCTGTGAAGTAGGAATTACCTTTTATTCCCATTTTGCAGATAAGAAAACTGAGGATCAGTTGGGATTGTTTTTTCCTGGACAAAGTTCAGGAAGGGTGGAGACTTCATGGAAGGCTCTGTAACTAGGAGTAAGTGGATTCACTTCAAGGGCTCTTCCACCATTCCAGGTGACAGCGGTCTCCAAGGGCACGTGATCTATCCTTCTAAAGCCACTTCCATTCAGAAGTTCTCTCTGGTTTGTGCAATGTTGAATTCACTTCACATTAGCCCAATGCAGCCCTGACAATCCCCTCCCTAATAGTGTAATGGCTCAGAACATGATTCTAGAACTGATAGCTCAGGATCAAGCCCCAGGTCCTCACACTAGTTGTATGACTTGGGGTTTTGTGGGACTAACTGTGTAAAGTTTTTAGCACAGTGCCTGGCATAGTAAGTGCTCTCTGAATGTTGGCTGCTCATCCATCATTGTGAGAAGACAAATCTTAGCTGAGTTCAAGCACCAGGAAAGGGAGTAGTAAGCACTAGAGGAATGAAAAATCATGGACTACCCCAGGGCCAAGGAGACCAGTCATGCAAAGAACAATAGACTCAGGACTGAAGGCTTTGGTTGGAATCTTTACTTTGCCATTTAATTCCAAGTGGACTTGAGCAAATAACAGAACTGTTCAGTTTTCTCTTCTGCTTGTTGGCAGTTGTCATGCCTTACTTTCTACGTGAGGCTGTTAGAAGGTTAGACAGACCAAGCATGACCCTTCTAGCAGACACTCTTGGTTGCCTACCTAAGAGCCACTTACCCCAAATTCTTGATAACTGAACCCTGACTTTGTTCAGGTTCTGCTCTTCTCCATAGTCATTTCCTTTAGGGGATGTGCTCTGGCTGGTCTAAGCTCATAAAGGCAGCTCCATTCCTCTTACCAGTGACTGGTGGAAGTCAGGCATGTAACTCACTTCTGACCACTGGGATGTGAAGCCAGGTCCTCTTTGAACTTGGGGAAAAGATTTTCCGGATTTTAAAAAGATGCATAAGAAGAAATGGTATCTCCTTCCCCTGGACATGGTGAATCTAAATGTGATACTGGTCCTACTGCAGCAGGTGTCTTGCTACCATAGGGTGACATGCATGAGCATGATGCTAACCCTGGGAAGATGGCAGAAGAGAGGGATGGAAAGCACCCAGGTCTCGGACAGTGTTGCTGAGCCACTTACTTAACCAATCCTAAGATGTCCTATCTCTGAAATTCTTTGTTTAAGGGCAGTAGAGTCAGGGTGTTGTGCTGTTTACATCTGAGAGTGCTGTAGTGTCCCCCAGGTGATAGGTCACTGTAAAGTACTATTTTATGAATCTGTGGAACTATTTTTTGCAGTGAATCCTCCAAACTCTCTGCATAAGTGAGAGAATAACAACAAATTACCCAGCAAAACCCCAGCGGGTCATAGCACTCAGGTGACAAGGCGTAGATCAGTGATGCAGAATAGAATCTTGATACAAAACCAGCCTAACTGAGCTTCAGAGTTTATTTCCCTGTAATGATGTTCAGAGCTATGCTCCCCCATATTTTTATGTTCAACAAAAGAGTGCCCTAAAGAAATAATATATGATAAGGGAACACATTCTGCCACTTTACGAAATCCATATGCCCTCTCCCTTGCCATCCAGATTTCCAAAGCTGACATTTACTGCGCATCAGAACATAGGCAAACCAACTGCATGAAATCATCTGGAAGTCACAAGTCCATTGCTTCAGCTTTTTAAAAAGTGAAATAGAGAGATGCTGGCTGTGGCAAGTGTTCCATTTTCTAAATAGAATGCTTGATTTGGCCAGGCCAGATATGACCTAATGACAGAGATTCAATTGCATCTGAAAGGAACATAAATTAGGATATAAGTAGTAAAATTGCATGTTCTTACTAAACTGAACCTATGACAGGATTTTTTTTTCTTCTAATAGCTGTTCACTCTTACTATTTTCCCTGAGTTGACAGCAAATGGTCAATATCTTCAAACTTATTTAAGATCCTGTGGGATTATGTTTGTTTTAAATTTTGTATTGGGAAGGCAGGAAACTGTTCCTGGTAAAGAATCGGGAAAATGTCACAAGGATAATGTCTTGGTCGGAGTTGTGACTTTCAGTAATGACAAAGCCTGCATTCACTCCTGGCACATAGTAAGTGCTCAACAGATATATTTGAAAGAACTAAATCACAGTATCCTGTTTATTCTAAGCAGAAGACCCTGAGTGTCCTCTCAAGGTGGCAGTTTAATGTTCTGTGAACAGGTCTGAGATGTAAATTGTAAGGAAGTACTAGGATAAATGTCTTTATTGGAAAATCTATGATTTTTCAAAAATATATGACAGTGATAATTGATGTACATGATGAGCCACAGGGATTCACAACCTCTAAGTACCTTAAAAGGAAGCATTATTGTGAAGAGCATGGAATTCGGAGTCCACAGAACTGGGATTCTGTCCCTGGCTTCTCCACGTAGTAGTTGCATGACCACTGGCAAGAACTTCAACATCTGCACCCATAGCTTCTTTTTTTCCCCCAAACAAACAACTTTTTATTGAAGTGCAGTTGATTTACAATGTTGTATTAGTTTCAGGTATATAGCAAAGTAAATATATATATATATATTCTTTTGCAGATTCTTTTCCATTATAGGTTACTATAAGATATTGACTATAATTTCCTGTGCTATACAGTAGGACCTTGTTGTTTATCTATTTTATGTATAGTAGTGTACATCTGTTAATCCCAAACTCCTAATTTATCCCTCCCCCCATTTCCCCTTTGGTAACCATAAATTTGTTTTCTATGTCTGTGAGTCTGTTTCTATTTTGTAAATAAGTTCATTTGTATCATTTTTTGAGATTCCACATGTAAGTGATATCATATAATATTTGCTTTTTCTCTGTCTGACTTACTTCACTTGGTATGATAATCTCTAGGTCCATCCATGTGGCTGCAAATGGCATTATTTCATTCTTTTTTATGGCTGAGTAATATTCCATTATATATATATATGTATATATATATAATATATATATATATATATTCCATTATATATATCTATATATCACATCTTCTTTATCCATTTATCTGTCAATGGACATTTAGATTGCTTCCATGTCTTGGCTATAGTAAATAGTGCTGCTATGAACATTGGGGTGGATGTATTCTTTTCAAATTAGAGTTTTCATCTCTTCCAAATATATGCCCAGGAGTGGGATTGCAGGACCATATGGTAACTCTATTTTAGTTTTTTAAGAAACCTCTATACTGTTCTCCATAGAGACCACACCATAGCTTCTTCTTCTTCTTTTTTTTTTTTTTTTTTTGCGGTACGCAGGCCTCTCACTGTTGTGGCCTCTCCCGTTGCGGAGCACAGGCTCCGGACGCGCAGGCTCAGTGGCCATGGCTCACGGGCCCAGCCGCTCTGCAGCATGTGGGATCTTCCCGGACCGGGACACGCACCCGCGTCCCCTGCATCGGCAGGCGGACTCTCAACCACTGCGCCACCAGGGAAGCCCACCATAGCTTCTTTATTAGCCAAATGGATGGTGACAATAGTGCCTACCTTATAATGTGGTTTTGAGGATTAACTGAGATAATGCATGAAAAGCACTCTCCAAGGTGTCTGGCATATTAGTCTTTGTCAGAATCACCCAAAATATGACAAATGAATGAATGAA
Organism: Mesoplodon densirostris; assembly: GCF_025265405.1. NCBI lineage: Eukaryota > Metazoa > Chordata > Mammalia > Artiodactyla > Ziphiidae > Mesoplodon > Mesoplodon densirostris. The sequence goes on from NC_082670.1 coordinate 30,007,912, forward strand.
GGAAGGAAGGAAAAAATGAGCTATGTGGTGATCGCTTTCAAATCCAATCTATGATACTAAAGCCTAGTTCTGTTTGACCAATCATGGATGACACATAACAGGAACTCAACTAACCAGACTCTGACTAACCAGAGTATGCTTCTATTACTGTGCTTACTTTATTGTGTCACCATTATTTGTTCGGAAGTTTCTCTATAGCTATATTCATCTTCTTATCTCCAACACCCCAGCGTTTGGCATATAGTAAGCACTTAATAAACATTTATCAAATAAGTGAGTGAGTGAATAAAAAAATTTCCCTGGGGTCAGAACGGTTTTCTGTAAAATATTAAGTGACTGACAGGGGACCCATTGGTAGCTGCTAAGACAAGTCAAGATGAAGCCACTACAGAAAGCCTTCGCTGAAGGCAAAAAACTACACGCTCCCACTGCTGGCCCTGCTGCCAGATGAAAACCACATCACGTGGCAATTTACATTGTGCTCTCCTAACATGGACAGATTCAAGACAGCCTGGCTTTTCCATCTTACGAACCATTCTGCCCCAACACACTGGCTACTGTTCTTTCTATTGAATTGCAACTTCTTTTTTTCCTGGGTATCGATAAACAGCTGCAGAGTCAAATTAGTACTGTTTACTGTCAAATTAAGATGGAAACCGATCCTTTCTGTTCTTTGTTTACAGTGCCTGTACGGCTTGTCCCAAACCTCCAGAGTAACTAAATGCAAACGGATGGCTTCTGACGGTGGATGCTGTCCCAGATCAAACAGAAGGCAGATTTTGTTTGTCTTCTAAAATAAACTATCTTTTCAGGTTCATGGGCTCAGAATAACAGCTATCATATTTCTCCAGCTGGTTTTTATTCCTTTACTAATTTTACAGCTTGGTCTTTTAGAAGGAGAGTTCTGTCTTTGTTCCATTCCTATGGGGCTAGTTCTGTGTCAGGGGAACAGAATATTCATAGAAGTTCAGGAAGCTGAGAGAGAGACAGACAGACAGACAGACAGAGAAGAGTGTGTCTGTGATTTGGATGCATGGATAATACTGTTCTGAAAACTCATCATGAAATAAAAGTGTTTATTGTCAAAACCTAAATACTGTGGCAATCTCTAAATAATAGAATTTTTAAAATCCTGGTCTTATTACTTAACTTTTATTTTCCTTCCAGAGTCTTTGCCGTTTGTATATTCGATTAGCAGACCTGTATGTTCCTCTAAGTTCTTTTCTTAAAATGTTGAACTAAATGGGTAGCATGCCACTTAGAAACCATCTGCAGCTTGACATCACTTTGACTGATTCCACCACTTTGGGGGACAAGTTTTCAAACCAGCCAATGCACTGTCTGGCGGTGCCCTCTTCTCTGTTGTTCATCAGCCTGTTATGAAGAAGAATCTTGCAAGTTGTCTCGCTGAAATCCAGACATGCTACTTCTGCTGCCTTTTCTGGGTGAGACAGGCAACACTCACAACAAACGGGATGATACTGTGCTCACATGAAGAGTTCTCATGAAACCCAAGCTGCCTCCTGACAATGACAGCTTCTTTATTTCATGCTTGCAAACCACAAACCAAATTCCCAATTGTCTGATCTAGAATCTCACCCAAGAACCCCACCATGTTGATTGTTCTGCAATTAGTAGAATCTATCCTCTTACCCTTTACGAAAATGGGACCAATAATTTGCTAAATTCATTTACCATTCATTTCACAAAGAGTCATTTTACGTATGCTATATAATTTAATCTACATGACAATTTTATAGGAAAAGTACCATATTCCCACTTGATAAATAAAGCATCACACAGGAGGTTAAATTCTAGAACAAGAGTTGACCTTCTTGTTTGCCATCCTAGTTCAGATGCTCCTGCCACCAGGCCCTGCCTTCTGTTCCCTGGAATTTGAAGCCTCAGACCTGGCTTTCAAGCCATCTCTAACGTGACCTCACTCTTTCACTTCAAATTTCCACTCTTCTAACACTTGAAGCTCCAATCAAACTGGGTTACTCCCTGAACCTAAACATGTCTGTACAATCCTTCTTCCATGTTCATGCCATTCCCCAGTCCTCGTCACATAGCCAGGTTCCAGTTAAAATATCTCACATGGACACATACAGACAATCACTCAGAGCTGTTGCAGTGACTGCTCAGTCATTTGACAGTGAATAGAAGAGCACCTTGCTGGGAGGACCGTGGGCATTGCAGACATTAAAGCCAGTGAGCTGAAGACTCCAGCTGAAGAAAATACTTAGAGGACCCCCAGGGGCTGGGGCAGATCATCCAGGAAAACCAGGCTGAGCAGACATGGGGCTTGCATTGGATTCGTTCTCTCACTGGTGTTACACCTGGGGACACGGATCTTTCCACCATCTTTAGTGCATCAGATACAGTAGAAAATATCAAATTCATATAGTCTTTGGCAGAAAGACAGTCTTCCCCTGCCAGAATCAAGTGGGAAGACTGCAGCTGGAACACTTACTATTAATACAGCATCACAAGTAGTCAACTACCTGAAGGCAGAAGTTGCAAGGTGAGATCAGGTGAGGACAAGTGGATCAAGGCTATAGTACACATTCCTTGAAGATCATGGGGACCAGTCAAGGTGAGACTGAAGCCTCCTGGAGCACCAGGCTAATGAATGGGTACTCTTTGTATGCTTCTGGGTGGGTGATGGCGAGCCCTTGAAGGTTTTTGAGCAAGGGAGTGACGTGCTGAACACAACGTTTAGGAAGGTTAATCTGGTCATTCTATGGAAAAGGGAAATTGTACACGCCATATGCTCTGACTTCTTCACAGTTGGAAATCCTGAATATTCTCTGAATCTTCTCACTTCTTATTCACCTACACTCATCACAAATTATAAGGAAGCCTGGGATGCAGTTCCAATGTCGTTTTTTCTTGTTTTCTTAATTTTTTTTATGAACAATATATCTACACTAGTTCTAGTTATGAAAAACAATGGTTATGGTCGAGTCACACAAGTTCCTAAAATGGAAGAAACCTCAAGTTAGGGACCTGAATCTGGTGTAGTACAAACTTCATCGTTGTCATCTTAATCACCATCATCACCATCATCACCATCATCATCATCATCACCATCATCACCATCATCATCATCACTATCATCCTCCTTATCATCATCCATTATCATCACCATCATCATCATTCATCATCATCACCACCATCACCATCATCATCATCACCACCATCATCATCATCATCATCATTATCACAATCATCATCCATCATCACCATCATCATCATCACTATCACAATCATCATCCATCATTACCATCACTATCATCATCACCATCATCACCACCACCACCATCATCATCATCCATCATCATCATCATTATCATCATCCATCATCATCACCATCATCACCACCACCACCATCATCATCATCCATCATCATCATCATTATCATCATCCATCATCATCACCATCATCACCATCAACATCATCATCACCATCATCATCATCATAATCATCATCCATCATCACCATCACCATCATCATCATCATAATCACCATCATCACCATCATCATCATTATTATCGCCACTAACTAACTACTGAGCATTCACTCTCCCCACTAGGTACTTGTTATGGACTCATTTATTCCTTATCATACTATAAGCTAGAGGAAAGTGGCTGACCTTTACACTTGATCATCACAACATTTTGATTCCAGGTTCTCTTTGGTGTGTGTCTAGTCCAGGACCAGAACAGAATTTTCAACCTACATCCTGGGAACCAGTTCAGGGCTCAAGCTGGTTATAATCTGGAATTTTTGTTTGCTTCACTCTTTGGTCCCAATCAATATTCAGATCTGGATTGCTTTCTTTCATTCTTCAAATATTTTGTGAGCATCTGCTATGTGCCCAGGACTTTGGTGAACAAGACAGATGTGTTTCCTGCAAGCATGGGTGAGTTTTGCTTGGAATGCTTGAAGGTAGAAGTTTCAACCCCCGCTATGATAACAAAGAAACCTGGGTATAAGACTTGGCTCCGATGCTAATTATTCTGGGACCTTGGCCAAGCATCTAAATCTCCCTAAGCCTCAGTTTCCCTGTGGTTAGAAAGACAGAATTCACCTGGAGACTCGCAGCTCTTCATCAGAGTCTGGTTTTCAGAGTTTACAAACTGAAGTTATGCTGCAATCAGATGCCTTTCTGTCTCCCCATCTCGGCCTTTCTACTCTCCAGGGCTGAACAGTTTAGCTATCAGTGGAGTGAACATGCCACATTGCAAGCTCTTCCCCACTGAGGTTAATTGGAGTCATTCTTGTCTTGGCCTCCCCACATCCCATGGGGGCCTGAGAGGTCCAGCCTGGCTATTTGCTCAGTGTCACTCTGAATCTAAACCTGTTCCTTTTTAACTTGATATTGTGTCTCTGTTTACTTTACCTAATAAGCAAATCATTTCCTTCATAAAAAGCTCATTTTGCAGATGAGGTGGGATTCAGAAAAGGGCGATGCCGGTCATTTTTCCTGACCTCTTCCATTAGCTGAAGTACTTGCTGAGAGGTGATGTCATTCCCTGAAACAGAGGCTAGACGTACAGGGATAAACAAAGTTGCTCTTCTCCTCCCATTAGAAGAGACCATTCCAATGGAGTTATGCTGGGTTCTTCAGAAAAGGGAACCCAGGAACTCAATACCAGGCTCATTATATAGACCCCACAAAGCCTCTTTCAACGTAGGACTCTTGACCTAGAGCATGTTATTAAACTGGAAACAGGATTAAGTAAGGCAGCTGCAAATCACAAAGCACTTGAGCTGTCATTTACTTTCACCCTTCTCTCCTTCCAAATGAGCATGCAATTTCCTTTGTGCAATAGCATTTGGCATATGCCAACCCAAAGCCATTTTGATTTTTCCTATTCTGTGGTTTCAGCCATGCATCAGAGGCCTATATTTTTCCTTTTTGCCCACATAAAAAAAAAATTCATAGTAGAACAAGAAGTTGATGGGAAGACTGGAACTCTTTCACTAAGAGGCAAGAGGAAAAGTATGAAGTATTCAAAGAAGATATTTAACACCTTGGGCCAGCCATTATGTTCTCTGAGCCTCAGTTTCCTCCTTCAGAAAATGGGGATGAAAGCTGCTTCCAGAAAGCTGGAGACACTTCAAGGAGATACTGTATATAAAACACATACTCATTCATTCAACAATTAGTAAGTGCCTACTCTGTTCTACACCGGGATGACTTTTAACTCCCTCAAAAACATGAGAATGCAGACCTAACTACCTATCCTATTAAAATAGATTCAAGAATTTGTTTCGGAAAATCACTGGATTTTCATAGCCTTTTTCTCTTTATCTTTTTCCCTTCCCTCCCATCCCAAACTTCAGTGTGAAGAAAAACCTCCTCCTTCAATGGCCCCAACTCAACTCCCTTCTCCATAAATCATTCCTTGAATCCAGTAAATCAGACTCAGAAAAGGTGTCTTGGAGAAAAGACACATATGAGAAAAAAGATGGGTGACTTTTGACTGATTCGGTTCCCAGTAAAAACTCGAAGGGTATGTTCATTCAATTCCACAAACATCTAGTAAGTGCCTATTAGACATGCCATGTGGTAGCTCGGAAAGAGCTGAGTTCTAGTTGGCATTCCATCACTAATTGATTCCCGACACTGGCCAATTCCAATTCCATTGCCTCTCTGGATCTCCTTCTCTATAAGGGCGGCTGGAGTAGATGGTCATTAATGACCCTTCCAACACTAACGTTTATGGTGCTGGTGAGTGCAGGGAAAGGAACTGAAAAGTAGCTCCTGCAAAAATGGAACAGCTTTGCCATTTCTGTTCTTTATTTGACCACAATCATTTGAATTATTTAGAACATATTTCCATGTTGAGGTCTAATTACAGAATTTTCTAATTTTTTTTTTTTTTTTTACTGCTGTTGTTGCTGTTTGAATCAAACTTGTTTTGCTCTTTGCCTCGGGTGGAGACTTTTAATGCTGAGTGTGTTTTTATGAGTGTCTTTAAAAGCGAGATTTAGATTCAGCCCCTCTGCCTCGCTATGGAGGTCCCTGAAAGTTACAGGGGAAGAAAAAATATCTAGTCACTTCGAATCTAGGTCAAACCAAATTTTAATATCCAAAGAATTTAATCAGAAAGCTGGAGTCTACATTACTGTTTTAAGATACCAGATTTGGCAAGTGTTCTATTTTGTTATGAAGGACCCTACCCATCTCAAGGCTAATGCAGTACATATTAGCATTCAGGACCTCAGCAAGTCTCACTTTGTTTTGAATTTAACTCTGTATATCCCAGCATTTGTTAGATAAAGGCCTCTCTGCTTCAGATGTAGTCTCTTAGGTCATATCATATTTATTTCTCTAGTTTTGAGTATTTCAAGAGTTAGTTATCAATTGATTCAACACATTCCAAAAGTAAATGTGATAATATCTCATTAACTCAGACCTCACTAATTTAGAATTTGTGCACCTTGGGGGCACATAGGCAAACCTAAGCCAAATAGTAGTGTAAATGACATTTAAGAAAATTTTAACGTTCTTAAGAAGACATAGTTTTAAGTACATTAAAAAAAAAGCTCTTGCATTTAAAAAACAGAAAAGGGTGCTACATACAAATGATCCTAAGTTATTTTCCAAAGCTGACACAGTAGCCCCTCTTTGCACAATATATTTCTGGCCATTATCTGTGACACAGTTTATAGCAGAAATCATTTTTTATACATTCTGCAATTCTAGCTTTTCCCTTTCTGGCTGTACTGGTGCCGCAACTTAGTAAAAATTAATAATATCACTGCTACAGAATATACCATGTTGGAAAATGTGACGTGTTTGATCACAGTGTGAAATTTGCTTTCTATGACTCACCCCAGGGTAATGATGAAAGCGTTTGTGGTGGGAAGAATATTTGAGTTGAGTTTGGGTAAACGCAGAAGGAACGCATGTTGTCAAAGAATTGACCTAGTCATCTCATTATGAACAAAGTAAGGCCCAGAGAAGAAAACCGACGCAGCTCCCTCCTCAGTTTAGCAGGAAGTGGAGCAATATGTAGAAAGTATGGCTCTTGACTATGGGTTCAGGCTTTTTCACTACCCAGTCTTTATGTGATGAAAGGGGGAAACCTCACCAGCACCATCTTGCTCTGTCATAAAGGCTCTTACGCTGACCCGGTGCCTTCACGCCAAGCAGCCACAGAATCCCTTGTTGAAGTTACACTGAGAGCCTGCCTACAGAATTGTTCAATTTCCCCCGAAAACCATGTACTTAGCCTCTAGATTTGTTTTTGTTCCAAGGCATCTGACTCAGTGGCAGCCCCATAGAGACACAGTGTTTAGGTAGGGGTGGGGAGGGTAGAGGAGATCTATCTATCTATCTATCTATATTTATATATAGATAGATATATAAAAATATATCCTGCCACATTATTGAGCCTGACCCTTCCACCCATTTCCACCCCCTGCTTACTGGTAAACCAAGGGTAAGTGTGTATTTTAAGGAGAATGTACTGAGTGATCACCAAAGCAACCTGAACTTAAGTTGAGCTGAGAACCACAGGCCACAGTAACCTGATTCTTGGAATGTTTACCCCTGATCTTGGCAGCCGTTTTCTTTCTGGTTTGCGATTTTCAATAAGATCCCAAACAACCAAAGAGGGGAGGAAAAAGAAAAAAGAACAAGCAAAGGGAGAAAAATCCCTAACCTTCCCAAACCAGCCATTTATCACAGTCGTTCACACAACGACCTCAGGGGAGGTCACCACTACTTAGGAACTGGCGACGGGGCTGTGATGAGCACTGAAAAGGGCATTTTTGGCCTAACAGACCAATTAGCCAATGATCATATCCACTTCCTTGCTCCTTCCTGAATTTCTTAAACATGTGTTTCTTGGAATCCACCTCTATTGCCACATAGACCCAAGTGACAAATCATCAACCCCCAAGAGCCACTGCTCTGCAGCAAACCAGCAGCAAATGCTGCAACTTGCCAGAGGGCAGGAGGGAACGATAAGCCAGACTACCAAATTTGGTTTAAAAAAAACCCCAAACCTGTTTGTATTGGCTGAGTAGTATATTCCAAAGCACAGTGGTGGCACTTACTCCTTTGCAAAATGTTCTGAGGTCCTATTACACTTAAGAGGAAGCTTGGTGAGAGAGAAGGTGTCATCCGGGGCAGGCTGGCTGGCTCCCAGAGAAGCAGTAGCCTGATGAAGCAAGCTCCAGCCATCCACACACTGGTCCTCAGCCCGGTGGGTGCAGCAGTTAGATTGAGCCCACACGTACCCAGATATGAAAGATGAGTTTCTTACAGGCAGGTGTTTGATAATCAAACACCTAGGAGGCTGATGTATAAACCAGAAGCTAGTCTGGACCTGACATGCTCTCTCCCTTCTCATCCCTGTCTGGAATGGTCCTCTGGTGATGAGATGCCAAAGTCTTCTACTTACAAATTTAGATATGTGATGTTGGGAAGACTTTTCCACAGATTGGCTTCTGGCTCCACACTTTTATACTTGGCTTCTCCTCCAGTCTTATCCTACCAGTGCCAGGCACCTTAGGACACAGTCAAAATGAGATGATTTTGACCCTGCGCCTTTAGGCCATGATGGGAGCAAGTCCACCCAGCGGGTAGTAGGATTTTCCCTGACGTTCCTACACGAGGAGGGTTTGCAATAACATAATCATACATGGGTATGATGACAAACTATACTAATATACACCCAAGAAAACTGAACTTATGTATCCCCAAAGTAATTGCCCTTTACCCAGATCCCCCAAGTGCCCACGGCCACTCCAATGTCACCTGATAGGAAGGGAGGTATTGGAGGGAAGGTTGGGAGAAAAGACAGAAACCTTGACTACCTTAAAATAGCTTACTTCTGCCAATTTTATAAAGACGTACGAGCACTAGGGCGTCTTGCATGCAAGCGGGGGAGGGAGGTCCTAAAACTTAAGCCTCATCAGCTTCATAGTAAATCCAGCCCTTAAATCTGGACATGCCAGACCTGTTGATAAAGCTCAGTGCAATCCCCTCCTCCCAGAAGGCTGGCTCATCTGATGTCTGGGCTGAGGAACTGATCTTCTAGGTCTGTAGCTAGCGGATGGAGGCGGGGGGCGTCCTGGATAATCCTTAAAATGAATCCATATGTTGCTGGATTTGTCGGATGAGTGGGGAGGAGGGTGAGGAACCAAGACCAGCAAACATCTATATTCAGGGGTTGATTAGCATCGTGGGGGAAGGAGACCAGAGAGCAGCCTGTCGTGGAGTGTGGGAAGCAGGGGATGGGGGAGGGGGAGGAGGATGGCACAGAGACACACACATACACACACACCCACCAGGCCCAAATGTGCAGAGCCAGTGGCTGCCACACGAAGCTGGAGGGGAGGGTTGCTAAGGACTTGGTAAACCATGGGCACTCCGATCATCACCTGGTCAAGCCCCAGGTGACTGGGTGTGTGACAAAGAGTAGGGTAGCAGCCCTTTCCCATCTAAACAGAACACTCACGGCTCTGGCACCTTTAGGAGCCGCCACTCTCCAAGGAGATGACCTGAACGTGGAGGGTGGTGCTCCGGAGGTGGAGAGGCAGCTCAGGAGGCCGGGCACAGAGGGCACATCATTGGGAGGGCCTTGATGGGGAGAGGAGGGAGGTGGAGGACACCACGTGCTGACCACCACTGGCACATGTGACACATCTTCCCAGGACCCCCAAAGTGACTGAGTGGGGCTGTGCAGAGCGCGGAGACCCTTGTGATCACCTTGTGATCAGATCGCGTTGTTGTCATTGAGACCTGGGGAGACGGGAGTTCCATTTCACGGACATTAGCATCTTAGCCTGCTTTTTAGAAGGAACCCATCTAGGCAATATTATTGCTCTGATTTTGAAGGTTGAGGAAGGATAGGGCCACCTCAGGCCCATCCGTTAGGGGTGAGAGGGTCAGATGAGAATGAGGTTCTACTTATGTATTTATTCGTTCATCCATTTAATACTTGTTGAGCTTCTACTATATGCAGGCACTGTTTGGGGGTAAAATAGAGAGTTCCAGCTGATAGACTGCCAAGGGAACTGGCCATCTCTGAGTTAAGGCATCTCTCCATCTCATGGGAGCTGGTGTACAAACCAAGTGGGAGGGCACACCACCCAAAGGTCAAGGTTGTGGACTCTGGAGCCAAATGACCTGGGTTTAAACTCATAGCCAACCTTTACCAGCTGTGAGAACTCAAGCAAGGTACCTCGTCTCTCCCAGCCTCTACTGTTGTGGTCTTTACCTGTGAAATGGGAATAATAATATTTGCTTCCAGGGTAATTTTGAGGATTAAAATGTAGAATCCACAGAAGTGTTTAGCATCGTGTCTGGTGCACAGGAAAGGCAAGGGGAGTGTGAGCTCTTCACAGTATTTTTGTATGAGGATGATTCTCTCCTTGTCCCCGTTTGGGAGTGGTTCAGCAGAGCAGAGCTGTGAGCCAGACGGGCACACATAGGATACAGGAAAGAAAGCACAGGCTTCCACGGGCAGCAGAAGACAGCACTGGGGCCACAGTTTCCCCAGAGCATGCTGACAGCAGCTGCGGGGGCCTGGGAACTTGCTCCACCTCCTCAGAGAAGGAAACTGGCAAATGCCTTGAGGGGGATGACAGCTGCACACACGAGCACTCAGACGACATCTTCTGGAGACTAGAAGGAAAACTAGAGGAGGGAGCTTTTGAGAGACTGAAGGACGGCTGAGGTTCCCATAGTGACAGATGGCGAAGTGAACTCTGCTGATCGCGTTTCTCCCTCCAGGCTGCAGGCTGAGACACTGCGGGCGACAGAAGAAGTGTCCTCCCCTTAGTAGGCCTGGGAAGGGAGGAGGCATTGGCTGGGGATGAATTCACCGGAAGGGTGAATAGGAGTTTTCTAGGTAAGACACCAGTGAAAGGAGACATCAAAGTCTAGGAAAAGGAAGGAAGCAAATGAGAATGAAGTTGGAAAGTGAAATCGGAGGCAGATTGCGAAAACCCTTCTATGCCAAACCTACCCAGTCTCGCAGTTTGGGAGGCACACGGGAGATTTATAAGCCAGAAGTAAAAAAGCAGATAGGACAATTGGGCATGCATTTATTAAAGGTTCCCTGTGGCAGTGTGGAGGGTAGATGATGGAGGCGCTGGCCGGGGAGGATTGGGTGTGGGCAGTCATCCGACAAGGTCAAAGTTGCCAGTATTCCTGTACTGAGGGCTGCCCAGTTGGCCCGTGAAGATGCACTTCTTCTCTCTCTGCAGCTTTTCTAATCTCCTTTCTTTCTCCACGTGCTAATAGCTCCTGATGGTATCCCCCTGCAGGGAGCATCTTGCCCCTCTGATTCTTCACCTTGAGGGTACATAAGAGACCAGATCAGTGTCTCGACTTTGCAGAAGTCTAGAAGAATAAAGGAGCATTCAAACGAAATAAGATGAAAGAGCAACTTATTTTGAGGCTACCTTTCTAATATCTTAAATATCAGGGCGAGCTAGATGGGGGCCCCTAGGGCTCAAGTTGTGTTTATGGGCTGACCTGAGACACGAAGAGCTGATTTGAAAACGTTAAGAAATGCCCCTCCAGGCCAGGTTGATCCCCTTGACCGGAATGATTTACTAGAATGGAAACCAGAAGAAACGTTGACCTCGGCTCTTTGCCTCCTTTTTCGGCGTGTAACCACATGAACCTGAGAAGGGGGTAGGGGACGAGAAATGCCTTTTGTTGGAAGCATAGTCCCTGGACTCCCCTCCCCCAACCCCTCCTCGGCCGTCTTGGTCCTCAGCCCTCCTGTCCCCTTGCTTCCCCAGACACACCTTGCTCCTTCTTGCTTCCCCATCATGGCTTCCACACTCGGCGACATGGGAAATGCCTTCATCCTCCTCATCCCTTCCAGCCCTCTGTGTCCAGAGCACTCTCCTCACCTTCCACTGGCCTCCCCGAATCAAGCCAGTCATCACCCAAAATGAAAAGAGCAGTAAGGACAGTCACCCATGCGGAGCCCCACCAGCCAGACACTGGGAGCACCGGACTCAGCCGTGCACTCACTCATTCTATAAAAAGTAAGGAGTGCCTATGACAGGCCAGGGGACCAGCCAGGAGCAGGGATTCGGCAATGCACGGGACAGGCTGGGGCCCTGTCCTCGCTGGGCTCTGCAGTGCTTCATAGCCTCCCAGGGACCCTGGGAATAAATAGGCTGTCCTGTTCTTTACAGATGGGATAATGTAAGCTCAGCCAGCCAGAGCATCTTCTCCAAGACTGTACAACTGGTAATCGGGGGATAAAGCTTTAGACACTGGTCAGTGGGATGCATGGCCCTCCAGCTTTGGACACACGGGTCACCTCCTACAGCGTCTGTAGTGGCACCGTGTCTGACCTCCAGTGCCTACGATGTTTTCTCATTGTTTGGTGTGTGTTGGATGCAGCTCCTTAACTGAGATCATTTAAGGTAGGGGCCCGATCATTTGTGTCATTTTCCCCTATAGCACCTGGTGCCAGGCTGAGCCGTAAATACTTGGAGAGTGAGGCCAGGCAGGCCTTATCTGGCTCTCCAGCTCCTGTCTCAGGTTTTACCCATAATTTCAGCAGCAGAGGGAGGGCCAGTGGGACTCCTGGGTACTGAGACATATCAGGCTTCTCTCCATGTCCCACCATCTTCAAATCCTCCTACGGACCTTCTCTTGCAGTAGGAGGACTTGCTAATCCACTTGGTATCCAAAATCTTCTAAATGTGACATTTAATCATGTCATGTATTCCAAAGATACTGTGTGTTCTTTTTTTCATTTCTCGTGTAAATAATGAATAACAAATAAATCACACAACACTGGTCCCATGCCAGGCATTGTTCTAAAACATGGTGCTTGATATTTCGGGGGCTCTCGCCTTCTGAGATGGCCCACACTCTGTCTGTGGAGTGTGTTTCTCTCTAAATAAATCCACTATTACCTATCAAAAATAAATAAAGTAAAATAAAACAGCATGCTTTGTTGGACAGAATCAGCATCACCTGGGAACCTGTTAGAAATGCAAACTAAAGGGACACTCTGGGGTGAGGGTAGGGATCCAGCAATCTGTGTTTTAACAAGATTCCAAGTGTACTGAAGCTGAGAACCACTGTCCTAAGGGCTTTTCGTATATAAACTAATTCCCTGAATTCCCATTCCAACCCTCTGAGGTAGGTTCTATTGTTAGCTGGGGGAACAAAGGTACAGAGAGGTTAGGTAACTTGCTCAAAGTCACACAGCCAGGGAGGGTGGAGTTTCCAATCCCTCAGTGGGGGAGAGGGCTTGACCTCAGGGAATTTGCAGAGTTCATGGTGACATCTGTCTCACCCCTGGAAAACATATCTGGAGACAAGAGGCTGGTGGGCACTAGACAGGGCCACCATAGGACTTTGGAGGCCTAGGGATGTGCCAGTTTTCCTGGGGTTCATGTGGACCTGTGAACGGTCACTGGCCCCAAGACCTTGAAGAACAATTTGACTGAATGTGTCTGAAAATGGTGCTGTAGAAAAAACAAAGTGCTTAAAAATCATCCTCTGCCATTTGTAGTTATTACAAAATATTGGCTTTATTTCCTGTGTTGTACCATATATCCTTGTAGCTTATTTTTTAATTGAAATATAGTTGATTTACCATATTTTGTTAGTTTCAGGTGTACAGAAAAATAGTTCAGTTATATACAAAGAACTAAAAAAGAATATATATATTTTTTCAGATTCTTTTCCATTATACGTTATTACAAGATATTGAATATAACTCCTTAATTATATTTCTTTGTAACCCATCCAACATTTGGAACATTAATACCACCTATCAATCATGTTTTCTTCTTATCATGTTATGTGATGTATCAATTCATTCTAATGTGCAGGCCTGGCTATATCGAAGGGCTCGTCATGACCTTAGGGAGGTGGAGGATGTCAAGTTGAACACATTTGGCAGGAAGCTGTGATTCCACTGACATATCCAACCAACACTCCAAGTAGGTGAGTTTATGGGCGTGTGATGGGAAGGGGTATTGGGAAGACATTTAGTTATCCCCAGATATCCCTTTCTCACTCATGATACTGAGATGTCACCCTTGAAGAATTTTGGATTTCTCCAATCCCCTGTGACAGTGCAAGGGTTTCTGGCTACGACTGGAAGGGGCAGGTATCCAGCTGAGAGTACAGTCTCTGGGGACTAGACCACTGGGGAGGGACCAAGGAATGAATGTAGAAAAAAGAGAGAGAGAAACAGGGAAGCATTGAAGGGGAGGCACCAAGGACTATTCCACCAGCCCCCCAGGTTTCTTCTTCCTTATGACCAGGTAGAAACAGCATCCTCCCGAAGGATGCCAGATGGACAGCATATAAGAGTGCACAGGTAAGTGCACAGGTAAGTGCACTATGTGCTACGTAAGCACTGTGCTGATACTTCACAGGCACTAGCTAATTTAATCCTCACAACAACCCCGTGAGAGTGTCACTATTATTATTTCCATTTTACAGATGGAGAAACTGAGGCACAGAGAGGCTAAGTGTTACACCCAAGTTACACAGCTGTGTGACAGAGTCAGGAGCACAGACAGCTTGACTCCAGTGCCATGCTCTGTGTCATCACACCAGAAATATGGCCCTTACGCCATAACACACACACACACACACACACATGCCCTTGGAGGATTGTCAGGGAACTCCTGCTTACACACACACACACACACACACACACACACGCCCTTGGAGGATTGTCAGGGAACTCCTGCTTTCAAGAACTGCTAGTTGCCATGTTCTGCCTTTTAGAGCCAATGAGACAATAAGAACTTGTTGGTCGTGTGTTAAGAACGCTTACTTGATACTAACATAGTAGATTTATTCTCTGTCACTCCAGAGCACAGAACTAAAACTGAAAGGGGGGAGGTACAGGAGGCAGACAGTGGCTCAACAGAGGCTGTGTCATAAGACAAAAGGGCTGTGGTAAGTAACAAGCTCCCCGTCAGTGGAAGTGTTACAGCTTGGGCAGTCACAGGCCAGGGAAGGTCTATACCCCAGGGACAAGGTTGGAAGAGACCAGAATCAAAGCCCCCCACTCCTCGCCCCCAATCCCTGGCAGTCAGTCTCAACACACTTCTCCAGATCTGCCATCTCCAAGCAGTGTGCTCACCCAGCAGGAGATGTCTGATGAATATTTAATATCATCTTCATAGACTTTCTGGGAGGAATTTAATAAAAACAGCAAGCATTCATTCTTTTCGTCTCCTAAGGGTAAGCCCATTCTGACCTGCCCAGTCACCCTTTCTGTTCTCTATCTGCTTCCGGAGAGCCCTATGGGGATTCAGACTTATTTAAAAAAAAAAAAAAAGCCCATGTATAATAGGGTCTATGTCTTTGCCTCCGCAGAGGAAATGCTCTGTGTTACTGTAAATAATAATTTGCAGGTCAGTGAGGGTTGTTAAATGTCCCTGATGCTTTTTCTCACTTCCCTCCAGACTTTTGTAATTACTACTGCTCTGAACCCAGCTGGCAGAGATGCATATTTCTCTGTCCAAGAAATGACAGCAGTGTGGTACCCTCTTCTCACTGTGGCAAAAGCCTGTATGACTGTGGATCGTGCCTGTCCTGAACCATTCACATCTCTGCATGAAAACAGCCACATGGGAACTGAGCATGTTGTTGCCCCAAAGACCCAAGGCATGGCAGCTGGGTTCTAAAGTTGGCTGTGCCACTATGTGCGTGACTTCAGACCAGGCACCGAAACTCCTGGGCTTCTGTTTCTTGACCTGCAAAGCTGAGAACACAATAGTTACACTGACCAATAAGTATCATTGCTATGAGAATTCATGCTTTTATCCAATATTTCTTCCTAAGTCTTTATGGATCATCGCTAAGGGCCAGGGGGCCAGGCACATTGTAGTCCCTGGGGAGGGGAGGATGCAGTCATAAACAAAATAGGCAAAAGTCTCTCTGCCCCTGAAGCTCCACTGGGGGAAGCAGAGAAATAAGGGAACAAGCCAAACCTACAGAATTTCTAGTGGTGCTAAATGCTTTGGCGAAAAGTAAAGCAGAAAAGGGAGGTGGGAAGTGCTGTGCAGTAATTGGGGAGGACATCTCTAAGAGGCTGCAATTGGAACTTGGACCCAAAGGAGGTAAGGGGGTGGGTCCAGGGAATATTTGGGAGAAGAGCATTCCAGGTGGTGGGAATGGCAGGGGCAAAGGCCCTGGAGCAAGTGTGAATCTGCAGTTCAAAGATGCTGAGGCCAGAGTGGCTGGAGCAGAGGGCGTGAGAGGAGCGGTCACTCTGAGGTCCCAGGGAAGCAGGACCAGACAGGGTAGGGCCTTGTAAGGCCTTTGACTTGGACTCTGATCGAGACAGGAGTCGCTGGATGGTTTGGAGCAAAGGAGTGACATAGTCTGACTTGAGTTTGAAAAGAATCTCTCCAGCTGCTGTGTTTAGAAAACAGAATCCAGTGAAAGAATATTTGCCGAGGGTTTTTGAAAAGCACAACAGAGAGATGAAGCACAGGGAAACCTTCAGTTTTCCAGACCCCTCAGGGATTTGTAGTTCCGGAGACCTAGTGTGGATTAGATACGACCACCCAATCATTGCACTTTCCCTGTTGAGAAGGGAAGTCATTTTCCCTCCCCTTCAATCTTGCTGGTCCTGCAACGACTTACCAAATAAAATACAGTGGGATTGACGCTGGGTATTTTTTTAAAGGACTGGCAACGCAGGAGCAGGACCCAGGGCTCCACCACTCGGGCCAGAGCTCCATCATCAGGCTCTCTGAGCACAGTTCTCCACTGTGATCTGTAAGTCCCCAGTGAGTCCAGGGAGCCACTGAAACACCTTCCTATAAGGGATGGTGAAGCCTGGGGGAAATGCTTTGTTTGGTCCCACTACTTACCAGCCTTATGATATCGCACAAGTCGCTTAGGCTGCCCGAGACTAATTTATTCAGGGTAATAAGTTCCACTATCCAAGATCACTATGAAAAATCGATAAGAGAATACATGAGTCCCCAGCTCGGTATCAGGCACTCATTCAATTACCATCGCTCCTCAAGATGTAGGAAAAAAACTTACGGTTACGAAGAGGGAAGAAGGGGGAGGGGTAAATTGGGAGATTGGGATTGCCATGTATACACTACTGTATGTAAAATAGATAACTCATAAGGATCGACTGTAGAGCACAGGGAACTCTACTCAATACTCTGTAATGACCTGCATGGGAAAAGAATCTTTAAAAAGTGGATATGTGGATATGTATAACTGATTCACTTTGCCGTGCACCTGAAAATAACACAACGTTGTAAATCAACTAGACTCCATTAAAAATTAATTTTAAAAAATTACCATCATTCTTTTGTTGTGCCCTGTATCAGGCTTAACCCTAACATGGAGTGTGAGGCTCCCTATAGGGCTGGATTTAAACCTTTCTTTCTCCTTGTGACTTTACCTACTTGATTGGAATATTCCACCTCTAGACCCTCCCCTCTGGAAAGTGATCGCAAAGGCAGGAGGCTGTCCAGGGAAGGTGTCTGCTAACATGTGTATACATGGTGGAAGGGGTTATAGAGAGAGCCCGGCCAGAACAGAATCCAAGTTTGCTGAGTCCTGTTTATAGGACTCTCTGCTGGGCAAGGGCTTCCCTAGGGATGTGGAAGAAGCCTGGTTTGCCAGAGAGTGAAAGTTTGAAGAGGGGATACCCCTTGGAGCCAGCAATAAGATGTAAATGCTTCCCATCCCACACCTCCCCCGTCAGTTCCCAAGGACTGTGAGGCCCCCATACTTGTTTTGGAGAGAATTTTAGTCCGTGCTCAGAGGAAAGAAAGAGAGAGAGAGAGAGAGAGAGAGTCAGTAAATCAATAACAGATTTTCCTTCCCATCAGTTGGTTTCAAGGTTTGAGCCAATGTCAACCGATCTAGAATTTCGAAGTTGTAAATAAAAAATTGAATGGTAAGATTTTTATCTGAACCACCTCATGAAAGGCACTATTCAGAGTACTGGTTTATCACACTCCTCACGTAGTCTGAGCTAAAGTATGGGTGCAGAAGTGCACACCAGTCCGGGAAATGCAATGGGAAAGTTTTCACTTCTGCCCGGCTTGGGCTATGGTGCTAAGATGTGGCACTCTTACTGGGTCTTCTTGTTTCTCCTCCAAATTATTTCCCTCCGTTGATTTCTTGCCCCTTGATCTAATCAACATACCCCCCACTGTACCAGGTACTGTGGAAAGTAACAACAACAATAATAGCAAGGGCAGTTACTATTTTCTGAGCACCTACTATGTGCCAGGTACTGAGCTTGCCACTTTTCATATCTTATTTCTGATTCTTCTGAAAAATGGATAAAGTGGTCATCATTACCTGTTTTATACACTGACAAACTGAAACTTTCAGAAGTTAAGTAAGTTGCTTAAGGTTGCCCAACTAGTGAGAATAATAAAATCATATGATCATTTCCTTGCTCCCAAGGAGTTTTAAGAAAACCACCTCTCATCAATCACCCAGGATTGGGACTTCCCTGGTGGCACAGTGGTTAAGAATCTGCCTGCCAATGCAGGGGACACGAGTTCAATCCCTAGTCCAGGAAGATCCCACATGCTGTGGAGTAACTAAGCCTGCGAGCCACAACTACTGAACCCGTGTGCCACAACTACTGAAGCCGCAAGCCTAGAGCCGGTGCTCCACAACAAGAGAAGCCACCGCAATGAGAAGCCTGCGCACCACAATGAAGAGTAGCCCCCGCTCGCCACAACTAGAGAAAGCCAGTGGGCAACAATGAAGACCCAACACAGCCAAAAATAAATTAATTAATTAATTTTTAAAAAATCACCCAGGATTCTCTTACTTCTGGCCATTCACTAACATTCCTTTGGCCAATAAATGTGCCTAAACCACTTACTATGTGTATCTGCAAATACAACATTGGCAACAGAGAAAAAAATACATAAAATGATTATTTTTTTCAACTTTGTGGAATATAATGGAAGGTCAGAGAAACAGGACAGCATGGGCCAGAGAACCCAGGGAGAATTTTACAGAGAGAGTAAGACTTAGGTTGTGTATTGAAAAGTGAAAAAAAAAAATATTCAAGGGCATTCCTAGTCAGGGGAACGGGATAGGCAAAGGTACTGAGGCACGAATAAGCATGACAGGACGAAGCATAGTGGATGGATGTCTGAAGTGGAAGAATGAAACTATTCCCACCCCCTACAGGGACTGGGCAAGGGGAGGGCATTTTTCTAGGAATTGAACTAGACGATTGCAAATGGTAATGCCAATGCTTCACATTTCTCAGAAGGTTTTAGAGTACTTTTAAAAGTCAAAGAAGAGTGGAAAAAATCAACCAACCAACCAACCAACACTTCTCTGTGTTAATACTTGAATCACTAATTCTACTATGAGAGAAGCAGTCCACCAAACGTGGGGTGATTAAGAAGGTGTTTCTGCCCTTCTTCATCGGTTGAAATCAGAATTTCTCTGAAAATTCATCTTCACCCTCAGAAGATGTGCATGTGTGTGCCTCTTCCAATAATATGTACTTTAGAAACCTGGAAAAATAAGAAAGTGTAACTGCTCCTTATCTTGAACCTGGAAAGCTCTGTGGGGACCAGATCGATTGTGCCCATACCCCACCCCCGCGATAGATACATCTGAAGGTCTCGGGATGTCAAAGATCACCATGGAATGTTTTACTGTCCTAGTCTCCCCTCAGGAACCACCAAAGATGGCAGATTATTCCAGACTGAAGAACTCCAATTTAGGGGAAATCTCCTGGAGGGTAAGGGCTGGATTCTTTGGTGAGAGAAACTCCTACCAGGTGGAGTGGCACTTTCTCAAACCTAGGAATTTACATGGTGAAAGTGGAAAAGAAGGAGGTGCTCTTGCAAAGAGGAAGAGAGGCCCAAGGACAGAGATGGGGAGGGTCAGGGGGTGGCAAGATTCAGAACTGGGAACGCTTTCAAGGGGACCATCCTACAATGTTTTAACTTCCTGGATGCCCTTGCACTAGGGAAGATTAATATTTAGGTACATTGTTGTCTCTTGTGGCAGAGCCTGTTATCCACCCTCCTTGTGTCCCCATCATTTCTGGGTGGTCACTGCTCTATCAGAGGTCTCATTTCCCAGCCCCTCTTGCATTCAAGTAGGGCCACGTGGGGTCTTCCAGGGCCCACTAACTGCCCTGGGCATGGAAAATTTTATTCCTTCAAATATTCCCTTGCTTCCTCATACAGAATTTATTCCTAATAATATTTCAAGTGTCAGGATAATAATAGCATGCTAAAATTAATAATTTGCAGTTTAGAATGTTTGTCCATACCTATGGTCTCATTTGATACCAACAAGAACCCTATGATGTGGCTATGGTACCCATCTTATCCCCATTTTAGAGATGAGGAAACTGAGATTCATGTCTTAATAGAATCTGGTAAGTGGTGGAGCCATAGTGGAGGTACCACACAGCTGAACAGATGCTCTCTAAGTGAAAGTTGGTGGATCCATCCCTATTAAATTGCTTTGCTTTGTTCCTTGCCACTGCTACTCTCATGCTACCCAGCTTTATGATCTTCAGGTGATTCCCACGGATCCAACTCTCCTATTTTTGCACTCAAACAAGCAAAAGGCCAAGGAGTCATCCCTGGTGCCCATGGTTTAACTTCGAATCTCAAATCAAAATGACGATGACAAATGTAGAGAACAGGTCCAGTGGAAGTCAAAATGTCATGGCCTTCGGCAAAATCTCTGCACACAGGAGTCTGCCCAGGTTAGTTGTCCAGCTCTAGAAAACAGAGCCGCGAAACACTGTCTCTTAGCAATTTTTCAGGAATATTCGGTGTCTCCAGCACGACATCACATTCATTCATTCAGTCAGTAAATATGTTTAGAGCAGGGTTTCCCAACCTCTTTCTCATTATGACTCCCCTTAAGGAGACTTTTTAGAAAATTTTCGCCCAATCTCCTCATGAAACTTTAATGCCACCGATATACTGTATACCTCTTTATGTACTGTGGCCCATTGAAGGGCCATAAACCATTTCTAAGACATTTTCATTGCCCTCCCCCAAGAATCACTTTCACCCCTTGGGGGCATTATCACCTCTGTGGAGAATGCATGGTTTAGAGGACGTACCATGTGTGAAGGATATGAAAGTAGAAAACAGACCTGATCCTTGCCTTCAAAAGCTTCCAGTCCAACACGAAGAAGGCTATGTCTCGCATTATCAACAATCCTAGTAAAGAAGAGAAACCAGTGATCCTGGGTTGATTTTAGAGATTTCTCTCTAATCCACCAAAGGTGATTTTAAGACCTTTCTCAATCCAAGACTTTAGTAGCATTAGATAGGGTTTCAGTTCTGGGCCATCATCCGTGGGGCTCTACATACAAAAAAAAAATTGGCAAAGACCTGTGTTCTGTGTGGAAATATGGCTGGGAGGCACTCACCACACATTTATGGCATGGAGAATAATTTTTGCTAAAAAAAAATTGTTTAGAGTGAAACACAAGACAGAATGGAACAAATTCCTCCAAAAATTATTTTAAAAAATGTTTTTTTGTTCAATCACTTCTATTGAAAAACCATTCAGCAGGATTTAAATACTCAAGATAATGTTTCACTTTCTCTAACAAGGGAAAGAATTTGAAGCTGAAAACCCAACAGCTCCTTCATTACTTGAATGGAAATCCCCTTGAATTCCATCATCCACTCAATCACAGGCTTGTAGGTTGAGTCACAAAAAGGTAACCAGTGGTCAGGAAGAAAGGGACTGAATGTGAAAGTCGTTTCCATTTCGCTTTAGCACCTTTGAACATGTTATTGTAATGCTTCTGGTGGAAGTGGGGAGGAAAATCTCATGGGTCATGCTCCTTCATTCAGCAAATATTTATTAAGTGCTGCTATGTGACAGGCCCCATGTCAGGTGTTTTTTAAAAAAAAGAAGTCTATTAGGGAAAGAAGTACTTCTCTGACATCTGTAGCATGCCTGGCCTTGTCCTTGATGTGCTAGGGATTCAACTTGCATTATTAGAACATTTTTCCACAGGGAGCAGGAGACCTGAGTGGTAGATCCACCTCTGGGTCTAGCTGTGTGGACCTCTCTCAGTTGCCTAACATCTCTGGGACTTGATTTCTCCATTCATAATAATTAGGGAGGTTACGCTAGTGGTTCTCAACTATGGCTTTCACCTGGGGAGCGTCAAAGATATACCTATGCTTGAATCCTATTGGGACCAATGGTCTCAGAATCTCTGGAGGTGGGACTTGGGAGCAGGTATTTTTTAAAAGCTCCCCCCACTGATTCTTCCAGCTCGATCTTCTTTGCTAAAGACTAAAGACAAACTGCTAGAGGGGAGTCACCTTAAAACAAGATGGCAGCTCTGGGTGCCTGACCATGGGCAATTCTCAACACAAAGAAGAGAGCAAGGCTTGCCTCCCCCGCTTCCACTTCCTGTTTTAGCATGTTTATGCTTTCCTTCCTCCTTTCCCCCATTACCATCTGTTTCCTGACTCCATTTCTCTCCTGACCCACTTGCTATGGCCTACTGCCCGCTGTACTTTCCTTCTGCTTTTGGTAAAGCCTACAGTCGCATTCATTTGAAGCTAAAAAGAGTTCCTGCTCTCAGGAAGGATGACCCGTAACAGGAAGATGAAAGGCCCTCTGACCCTGAGAATGCAATTACAGTCCTCAAGCAAATGGGACAGTCGAGAGCAAGGCTAAAATCAAACCCTGTGGAATAGTACATTCCTTGGTTATGCGGAAGAGTTGTATGCCTTCCACCTCCAGTGGAAAATTAGACACAGTTTCTCCAGGATTTAACCCAAAAAGCTAAGACATTTGGAGTGGATTGGGAAGTCTTCTGGTCAAACATTTCTGCCCCATGCTCAGGTTCCCAAGCCCATCAGGGAGACTTTTTACTTGATGTGTTTCAAGTTGTCGATGTCCCCCTTTAAAAAATGGAAGTTCCATTAAATTAAAACATGTTTTTAAAGATGTCTATAAACTGAAAACCCCAGGGCCTCTGTAAAGTGCCGTTGTTTTGTCTGCTTGAAGACACAGATGCTGAGCTGTCTAACTTACAACCGCAATGACTTAAACACAGAAGGTATTCAACTAAGATACTAAGGTATTCATTCTTCTTATGAAAAAAGTAAAATTTACACTGTTAAAGTCAACCTGGGCCCTTTTTGCTCAAGGCCTCTCTTTTGGCCCCCAGACCAAAACCCCTTGCATGGATGAGAAGAGCTCCCAATTCAACTTTTATCACTTAGCAGAGGGTTTGGTACCAGAATGAATGAATGAACGAACAACTATCTCAGTGGAAGCTTTTGTGATTTTTCTCTCCTATAAGTCATTGTCCCTTGCTTATTCCCCAAACGATACTGTTTGCATCACAGGGAGATCTGGACTACTTTAAGATATAAAGCAACAATGCCTATATGCCGACCACACCATCTGTACTGTGACCAAAGGTCACCCTCACGGCTCTTTCCACGTACCCCATGAAGTCATTGCCCACAGTGGTGGTGTGGTACCTAGGACACTCAGAAGGAACTTTCAACCCTGGGTGTTCCATCTGGCCCCATGAAATCGCCCTGGAGTTTCAGTTGAAGGGTTAGTTATTCATTCATATCACATTTAATAATCTATTTGTAAATTTGCATTTTGAAATACTTGTATAGTCACAGGAAGTTGCAAAAATGGACAAAGAGGTCCCAGGTACCCTTCACCAAATTTCTCCAATTCACCAAACTAATATGCAATGTGGCAGAGTCACTTTTATCAGGTCTTTTCATGTGAGGGAATGGAAAATAGAGTGACTGACCTTCCTGGTTTGCCCAGAGTGGAGGGGGTTCCCAGAACATGGGATTTTTTAGATTTTAAACCAGGACAGTCCTAAGCAAACAGGCACAAGTTAGTCACCCTAAAAATATCCATACAAAAGCAAGCAATATTTGGGGGGATCTATCCCCACTGCTCTTTTTGTGCCTTTTCTAGAACTGGTTTCCATCACCCCCTCTGTGCTCTGTGGCTATTCCATTTCTGCTGTTTGCAGGCTCTCGCCTCCCGCTAACTGGATCTGTCTCTCCTCCCAGACCTCTGTTTTGGAATGATCCCCTCATATTGTCCTGAGTTCCCCATTAGCTCTCAAGATTTCTACTTTCTCAACTCACATTGCTGGTCTCAACAAGATATTGGGAGAAAAGCGTTTCATTCCAGTGCAGTGAAAAGAGCCCTGGACTCAGAATCAGGAGGTAAGGGTTCTCATCCCTCTCCTGCTATTGGCTGAGTGACTTTGCGTAAATGATCTTCCAACTCTGGACTCCTGACTCTGAAAATAAGGGAACGGGTCAAAAACAGGCTTTTTCACCTACTGACACTGTTGACATCTGGGGCTACTTCTTCTTTGTTGTTGAGGTGTGTCCTGTGCATTATAGGATGGTTAGAAACATCCTTGGCCTCTGCTCTCTAGATGCCAGGAGCAGCCCTAAGCTGTGACAGCCAAACATGTTTTCAGACACACCAAACATCCTCTGGGGGCTAAAATCACCCCTGGTGGAGGATTGGTCTGAAATATTTTTCAAGACACTTTCAGTTCTGGAAACGCTTGCTATCATTAATCTGCAGTAAATTATAAGTGATTAATAGTTTCCCCTCCACCTCTCTAGAATATTTGCATTTTCAAAGCATAACTCGTTTGGAAAAAAGTCTAGAAGCAGCTTCACTGAAACATGAAAATCAGCTCTCTCTAGGCTGTGTTCATAGAGGTTTAATGTTTTTTCTTTTCCTCTTCGTTTCCTTCTCCCCGTACGCCTGCTCCTCCTCTTCGTTTTTTCTTCCGTTTAATAACTACATGATCATGTATTACCTGAGTTATTTTTTATGCATTTTTTTGACAAAGTAATTTTTTTGTTTTTACTGAGGTATAATTGACATAAAACATTATATTAGTTTCAGGTATACAACATAATGATTCAATATTTGTATATGCTGTAAAATGATCCTCACAATATGGCTCGTTAACATCCATCACCATACATAGTAACGAAAAATTTTCTCTGGCGAGAAGAGATTTTAAGATCTACTCTCTAAGCAACTTTCAAATACGCAATACAATATTATTAACTATCGTCACCATCTCAGCTTCTTCATCTTTAAAGCAAGAATGCTAATACCTGAGTTATTTTTTTTAATTGGATGTTTTCAGATCCAAATGAAGTCAGTAGGTTTTCAAGCCAGCACTATGAGTGAAACAGGAAGGATTACAGGAAAAACAGGGACTCACTAAGTCACGTCGTTCTGAGCTCTTAGACCTTTTCATATAGTTGTACTTACTTTTAAATTTGTATGATGTAATTTTCCACATCAGATTATGCTGGCAAACAAACAAGAGGTTTCAAAATACTCTTCACACCAAAGGCATCCCTCCAGCTCAGGGTACCTCAGCTGGAATGAACAAAACCTCATCAACTCTCCCCTCCTAGAAGCACAGTGCACCCCGAACCCTTCGCCTCTGACACTGGGCCTGTCTGGCTGAGGGAGGGTCCTAGAAAACAGACTTCGTGGAAAAATCTAAAACACCTCCAAAGCTCATGGATTATCCATTTCATACAAATGTGCTAAATATTTGATTTAATCATATGAACTTATTGATAACTGACTGTTTCTGACCTACAAAAGCTGCAATTTTATATGGGTTTCCCCTAATAATATTCAGGAACTGTCAAATACATGAAGAATCCCACCCATCAGCACTGGTCCTCCAGCCAAGTGCCTTGACATCAGAAGTAGGTAGGAAGGGAGAGGGGGGGGTGGAGGAAAACCTTCAGGGAGAAGAGACACGAAGCCAGACCTCTTATGAGTGATGGGGGACCCCTGGGGATGATGGTGACCCCCACAGCTGACCTGATCCACGATGTCACCAAGAAGGACCAGTTGAGAATTGGGGCTCTGCCCTGTGCAGTGTGTAAGCTCCCTGAGGGCAGAAACCATCTGCTATTATATGCATCTGTTTGTCTCACTCTGTGCCTCTCACAGAGCGTTACACACAGCAAGGACCCAGTAATCACTGCTGTATGGTTATGTGCATAGGAATATCTAAATCACATTGTGCTATGAAATGCTTCATCCTGGCCTTCATTCATTTACGGGTTCCTTCATCCACTGTATTTGAAAAGAAAAATGCTAGATAATGTGGTCCGTTCAAAAATCTTGCCCCAGCTCTCAAGATATTTGTAGCCTATGCAAATTAGGCCTAAAGAAGTGGTTTCAACGCTAGAATCCAAGTTCAGTGTGGTTCCGTGTATATGGCTTTATCACTGAAACAAGTGAACCAGGGGAACTCCCTTGAAGTTACATTCATGACCCCAGTCTCTCTGACAAAAGACAGTACTCAGTTAAAGCAAAGGAAAAAGTCTACTTGGAAGAAAAAAAAATTTATTTCATTACTGGCTAAATCTTCACATGCTCAGCAACTCATTTTTGGATTCTCAAAACCCATGAGTTTGCATCCATTGTCAAAAATACACATGAGTAGGAAATTCTCCAAAAATATTCAAATATGCAAAAGTCAGATCGAAGAAATGATGAGGGAGCTCATTCTAAATCTTTTGGATTATTTTGGGGGTGCCTTTTCCTTTGTATGGCATTTATGGTTTATGAACAGAATTGACTAGGATCAGGCCTTCCTAGTGGTAGAAAGCCAATTAGATTTACTCCAAGTGATTAGAGCTACTAAGCTCTGACTTGAGGTCAATAGAATAAACAAATCATTACTCAGGGAATGGATGTTCTTCCATCTTTTAATAAGAATTTCAACAAAATCTGACAAACTCATATGTTTGGATCATTTTCCTGTTTTTCCCTGACATTTGCATAACTAACAGCTTCTTCCAACATGGCTTTGGCTGGTGTTAAGTAACTGCCAGAATTTGGACAGGACCATTCATAGGAGGCCCTGTCCCGTATCGGCAGCATGCAGCTGATCCCTGGAACCCACTGACTCTCTTGGTTACCATAATGAAAAGACTGCCAACTTCAGCTTAGTTCCATTATTTCTTCCCAAGAGCACCTGGCCAACCATATCTTGTTTTTCTAACCTCTTATTTAGGCATTCAGGATCTCCGGTGGAAAAGAAAACTACCGGAGGAGAGAAGAAATTTCAGCGCAGGGCAAAGGCCAACAGGAGTTGGCCGACCTGTGTTCACAGCCCACCTTTCTGTCTCCTATGGTACCCAAAGCCAGTCATGCTCCTATGTATCTCATCTACAAATCACAGAGGTGAAATTAGATAAGCCTGAAATCCTTCAAGTTCTAATTCTCTGTTATTCTATGGCCTCAGGAAAAAACTATGCCTCTTTTCTGCTCTCCCACCTTCCCTTTCTCCCCTTCCTCAATCAATCTCTCTCTCCCTCTCCCTCCCTCCCTCCTTCCTTCCTCCCTTCTTCCTGCCTTCCCTCTCTCCCTCTCTCTCTCTCTCTCTCTCTTTTTTTCCATAGGGCTTGCTGAAGGCTGGCAAATGCTTCCCAGCAGCCAAATAGAAGTCATTACCAGAAGCACCGCAGCTAAACAGAGGGAAATGTTTAGGTAAGCATTATAATGGGCATGGAAATAAAGAGACCACAATTCAAAGCATAAGTCATCATAGATGAGAATGCACATGTCTGGGGCTAGGTTTATGAGAAATGAACGGGATGAGGCTCGGCTGGCGAATCCCTGGGCTTGTGTTTTCTTAATGCCAGGAGTGATTTATTTTCTGGTAAACAGTTTTGCTCAAGTAGGGCATCCAGTTACTACAAACCTTGTTTGGTATAAAAACTAACTGCATAGAAAAATATTGCCTTAGCAAGGTTTAACTGGTTGTTAATCCAAACATGTGGCAGAGACTGAATTCCAGGGCTCAAAATATCCTCCCGATTCTCAGCAGCATCAGAACGTCCAGAGGAGATCATAATCATCACTCTTAATGAGGCGTGACTCAGAGGTAGCGTATGGAAAGAGGACATTTCCAGAAAAACCATGGTATGGAAACCAAGCCCGCCGGGGGAGGTAAGCTGTCCCTTAGGTAGAAGTTCTACTCAGCTCTTTTGAAGTACGAGGCTGGGCTGCCTCGGGAAGATGAAAAAAAAAAAGTTTTTAAAATCCTTTCCACACAAATCTCTTCACATACAGCTCTGTTCCCTGGGATGTTTCATCACCTTAAGAAATATATTTAAAACAGACACAAGGAAAAGTATCCTTTTATAAGGAAAGCAAAGCTCTGGGCTTTTATTTTTTTAACAAAAAAATTGAATTGCCTCCTTCAAATTCTCTGCGTTTGCCTCTCAGCATCCATGAGACCTAACTGTCATATTTTAAATATTTTGTTTTTATGTTTAAACAAAAGCTTGAAAGAACTAAAGAAAGAAAAATGAAGGAGAGAGAGAGAAATCTAGTCATCAAGAACATTTAGCTTCTATGTCAAAAAATGTTTTAGGAAGAGAAAGAGAGGAGATAAGTTTAATGTTCAGATCTTCCAGCTCCCACATCTCTTTTCCGCGGGGGTTCCTGCTGCGCTAATAGCTTTCAGTTGCCTCTCCGAGGTGTCCGGTGACCGTGTATTCTGAGCACTGCAAATACACCCTCAGCCTGCATGTCCTGGAGGGTTTGTTTAAAATACTTTTCCTATTTCAAGGTGGCAGTTGGCAGTCAGAACGATCCTAAATGCCCCTGGAGCCGTTGGAGTCTACAGGATCGTGAAGTGTCAGCTTACCCAGCACACAGACCAGCAGCTTCGCCACGAGGCAGCGGGCTTCTGGCTCCACGCACTGGGTTCCCTGCCACGTGCAATACACTCAGTGCAGCAGAGTCAGGGCGCCCCAGGGGGACTTGGCCCACGGAAACGGTCAGCTCAGCCATCCCAGGCAGATATCTAAACCAATCCACCGCGTTGATTCACGCAGATCACATTCATTTAAGAATTCCAGAGATGGGGATTTCATAATCTTCCTTGGTTGTTCGTTCCAATGTCTCACAACCCTTCAACCAGGACCTGCTCCTTCATCTCCAACCTAATCTCCCCTGATGCAATTCCAGCTCCTCCAGTTTTTTGCTTTTTTTTCTGTCTTCACTAGAAATGAAAAACAGCTGGACACCATCTTCCGCATAAAAACCCTGCATAAGCTGGGAGACCATTATTAAATCAACCAGGTCCTTGTCTTCTCTAGGTTACACAATGGATGCCAACGCCTTCAGAGTTCCCTTATCGTGCTGATTCCTCTCATTATTTTCCTGACTGTCTGTGTCACTCAAATCTAGAAATTTTATGAGGATTTGACTCATACTAACTAAATGTGTGCATGTGTACATGCATGTATAGGAGGGAGGTTAAGCTCACAGTTCCAACAAGTTAATTTTGTAAACTCTTTTACTGTGAAAAACAGCAAAAAGAATTTATATAACATACATGCATGGTTTAAAAAACAAATTACAGTGAGAACTCACATACCCAGCACAAGTTCTTTTTTCTATTAACAGTGACCTTGTGTTTGATTTGCTTTATTTGAGAGGAGATGGAGAGTCATTTCGCCATTGTTTGTAGTTTAAATTACATTTACATTTAAATCACACTATGTTTTAAACCAATGATGCTGTTTAAACCCCTTGGCACATGTTTGTTATAGCCTCTTTCCAATCTGACAATATTTAGCTAAGGCATCAGAAATTTTATAAGGTGGCCCATTCTAAAAAAAGCTGAACCCAAATCAAAAAAATCTTTAAATGGGGAATGTTTTCACTGAGCCAAGTTTACTAACAGTCTAGTTCTGTATTATTGAAATATTCATGTCTGAGCTAAAATACAATGTTTTCATCAGGAAATGTCAGGAAACAGGCCATTTAATCATGTTTCTAGCAGATGATATTTGATGGTATTGTTTCCATCATCCAAACAAACTGCCAAGTATCAGATGTGCCCAGCATTCAAGTGAGTCAGAGATTCAAGCCCCTGTAGATGTAGCATCATGACTTTTCTACTTGCTATTGGTCAAAAAGATGCTGCTTCATGAAAACATTTGAGATGAAGCAAAGTGAACAAACCACTATCATTTTGTATATTTTAGGGGAAAATACACAGATCTGATCTGTGTTAATTAGATCTTCCTTTATGGTCATCCTGAATCTCTGCTTGAGTCAGAAGCCCAAAGGCTTCCTGGACATTAAACCACAACTCTCAGTTCAGCCGACGTGAAGGATGGTGCACGTGCTGTTCTCCAGAGGCAGCTGTGATTCCCTCTCTCACCCATAGGTGGCCCATCCTTTCTTTTTTCTTTTTTTTCTTTCTTTAAATTGAAGTCTAGTTTTGATTTAAAATGTTGTGTTAATTACTGCTGCACAGCAAAGTGATTCAGTTATACATACACATACATTCTTTTTTATATTCTTTTCCATTATGGTTTATCAGAGGATATTGAATATAGTTCCCTGTGCTATACAGTAGGACCTTGTTGTTTATTCATCCTATATATAATAGTTTGCATCTGCTAACCCCAAACTCCCAATCCATCCTTCCCCCAACTCCCTCCCTCTTGGTAACCACCAGTCTATTCTCTATATCCGTGATTCTGTTTCTGTTTCATAGATAGGTTCATTTGTGTCATACTTTAGATTCCACATATAAATGATATCATATAGTATTTGTCTTTTTCTGTCTGACTTACTTAACTTAGTATGATAATCTCTAGGTCCATCCATGTAGCTGCAAAAGGCATTATTTCATTCTTTCTTATGGTTGAGTAGTATTCCATTGCATATATGTACCACATCTTTATCCATTCATCTGTCGATGGACATTTTGGTTGTTTCCATGTCTTCACTATTGTGAAGAGTGCTGCTCTGAACATAGGGCTGCATGTATCTTTTTGAATTATAGTTTTGTCCACATGGAAAAGGGAACCCTCCTACACTGTTGGTGGGAAAGTAAGTTAGTGCAGCCACTGTGGAAAACAGTATGGAGGTTCCTCAGAAAACTAAAAATAGGATTACCATATGATCCAGCAATTCCACTCCTGGACATATATCCGTCTCTTAATCTCAGAAGAAGCCTCAGCTTTCCATCTTGGCTCTGCTTTTCCCAGAGTTCTCCATTGCTAACTTTTCCTGTCCTAGAAAAGGATCAGAAGTCAAAGATCTGTTCTCACCACCTTCATATCGATTTTTCCTCAAGCAGCCTAAGGCATTTCTTGCTTTTTGTTATTTTTGTTGTTGTTGGGTTTGGTTTTTTTATTTACCTCTCCTGCCAGCTGCTTCGCTACCATGGCTGGGACTCTATCTCACTTGTTTTATGTTTACAGTTTTTCCTTTCATGACTAGATCAAGGTTTGTGACTTGGCAACACACTTATTTTCATTTCTTTCAAGAATCCAGATCTTTTTTGAACACAGACCACAGTTGGCTTCATCACATCGTCCCAAAAAGCTATGCAGAGGCTGGCTTCCTACATCCAGTCCCTTTATCCAATACCAACCCTTTCCCTTGGCTTCAGGTAAAATATTTTTAAACCATTGCCACGCTTCCTGAGAATTTATAAAGACTGTTCGCTTCCATTTTTTTCCCTAGCTAATACCCATGTTTTATTCTGATTCCCTTTGCTGAAATTGAGAAACATGCAGGATATTTGATTTCTCTTTGGTAGCAGCTTCACTGTGGACACTTCTTGCAAGGATTTTTCTCCACCTGTCAGAACCAAGGCGAGACTATTTCCCATCCTTATGGCTGCTCCAGGTTCCAGAACAAGGCTAGACCCACCTGACAGGCTCTGTGCCAGATCCAAGGTCAGGATGAGCCTGGCTACCTGTCTTGAAAGAAAGAAACTTCACCATTAGGACCACCCACCTGATACCATCCTGCAGCTTTGGACTGGCCTTTTAAGAGGGAAAGGGGGAAAAAGAGAAAAAATAACATAGCAAAATTGATCTCAGCACTACCCGTGGAGTCATTAATGTGGTTTTTTGCAAACTGCTCATAAAATTCATGGCAGCAGCTAATTGCTACCATGTTCTTCCTCATATACTCTCATATTAAATTTGAAAGAAAGAAATAAAAGCCCTTTCAAAGCCATATTAATCCATGCACGGCAGTGGAATGCGTGATCTAAAGCGAGCCTCTTGCATCGCCACAGCTATGTGGGCTGGTTGGCAAACGTGGATTTCATGTCACTCACAATACAATGAACAATGCCTTTGCCAGCCGCTGGCTCTGCCTGGGCCCAGCTCCCCTGAACCACAACAGCCCAAGCCAGCAAGGAGTGCCGTGTGAGCTCCCACACGTGAGCAGCGGCACATGTGCCTGAGTGTGCATATCGGTCTCGATGGAATTCAAGCTAAACTTGGCGTGTATCTTTCTGCCTCCGCCCCCCACGCACATTTGCTTGAAAGTCCTCAGCAGAAGAGTGGTGGCCCGTGGCCAAGATCTGGTTGCCCCTTCACCCTCAGGAAGTTTCACTGCATTTGCCCTGCAATGTGCTAAGAAGACCAGCCTTGCCTCAAGCACCTCTTCCAAGAATTTAAAGAACTAAAAACTCGACAAGCCTCTCATACTTTCTTGAAATTCTCACTCGTAGAAGGCTCCTGTTGGAATGAATTATTCCAAGCTCTCCTGGGAACCGGGCTGCCCCTCGGCCTGTCTACACAGGTGTGGTGCTATCAGTTTTGATGGGTCATGGCATCCCTTCTGATTGGGTGTGGCATCTATCCAATTGGTCCTGGCGTCCCTTCTTATTGTTGAATCAGTGCTGCACTGATTAGTACATATTGTAAGTGTATTAAATGCAATAAATTTAGCCAAGAAACCAATATGTTCAAACAATATATCAGAATAGCTAGGTGACAACTAACCAAAGATATGGCTGAGTCTTCAATGAGCAGTTCATCTGACAATTTCCTGTTGCTGTATGAAAATATGACCCTCTCCCAGGTATATCAGAGATGTCATTGTAGAATTGCTGCAGATGAATTTCTTGTCCCAATCCTGCCTGAACAGGAAAGCTTAAAGAGGACTAATGTGGGTCTCCATGGTCAAGAAAGACAGAGCCCATAGTATCTTATGGATGATTCTTTTTTTTTTTTTTTTTTTTTTTTTTTTTTTTTTTTTCTTTTTGCTGTATGCGGGCCTCTCACTGTTGTGGCCTCTCCCGTTGCGGAGCACAGGCTCCGGATGCACAGGCCCAGCGGCCATGGCTCACGGGCCCAGCCGCTCCGCGGCACATGGGATCCTCCCAGACCGGGGCACGAACCCGCATCCCCTGCATCGGCAGGCGGACTCTTAACCACTGCGCCACCAGGGAGGCCCTGGATGATTCTTTTATCCCTCCCTCCTGTCCCAGCCTCATGACCTGCAAGACTTGATCTCTTTTCATTACCATCCCAGACCCATTCTGGCCCCAATTCAGCCCTAACCAAGCCACGCAGCAATTCAGAAGCTCCATCCCAACCAATGGGCATGTTTGGTACTAGTTTAGAATTAGTCTTGGGAGCTGATGGGAACGAAGTGAGCATTCTGTGTCCACCAAACCTCTAGCCTTAGCCTCATCCTCACAGTCATTGTCCGCCCCCCATCCCATTATTTCCATGGGGACAGGTGCCCTGCTCTGAAGCACAGCCCACTGATGTGAGTCTCCACCCTAACATAATA
Source organism: Mesoplodon densirostris (assembly GCF_025265405.1). Lineage (NCBI taxonomy): Eukaryota > Metazoa > Chordata > Mammalia > Artiodactyla > Ziphiidae > Mesoplodon > Mesoplodon densirostris. The sequence goes on from NC_082670.1 coordinate 30,041,528, forward strand.
TTTGTGACTGCCTCTCACCTCTATACGTAGCTCAAAGCCTCCTACTCCTCTCTAGGTGGCTTCCCCAACACTCTCATCATCTCTCTGCCATTTCCAAGAGGAAGAGTTCTGAAATCACAAAGTCTTAGGACAGTTGGATCTCTGCTCTGGGCAGTGCGCTTTGGACAGGAGGAGATGATGTGGGCATGAAATTGGCCAATATTCTCTTTCTCTTGGGTTCATCATTTTGGGTGCACCCTCACTAAAAGAGAGGTGAGAGTAGAAACCAGTGGGAAGAGGGCAAAGGGCCATGACTTTAGGTCTTGGATTATAGGAGAAAAATGTCTTTATGGTTCATATATGACCCATCCCAGTACCTTGGGCATGACACCAGATGAGGACATGGGGTCAAAGTCTGGGTTAGAAATAAAGTACGTTTCCTCTGTCCCTCTCCCTCAGGAGTCTGTGGCAATGGTAAGCAGCTGATCAAGTACTAGAGGTTCATTATCTTAGATTCATTTCAATGAACACATGGTTCTAGCCAGGCAGCTTTCCCTGGGTTCACCATACTCTTCCCCATTGCCTGGGGTCCTGATTCTCACAAACAGAAGTTCCTGGATGCACAAGGCACCTTACCCTCCAGACAAAACATTTCACCCCTGCTTAAACACTCTTGCTGCTAAGCCCCAGTCACCACATTGGCATCCTGAGATGTATTCATCAACACACATACAGCCCAAGTTCAGGCACTGATTCTGTGACACATACTCAGCCATCCTCCTTCAGGACCTTGAGTCGGTTTCATACATTCTGACAGCTCCCCTCAACTGTTGCCCTATCTCGGACGTTTCAGATCACCCTGCAGCTATAATAACAGAAGTACTCAGTGCATGTCCAAAAGTGGAGCTGCTGTCTCTGAACACCGCTATGTATCTGTGTTGTGTCAGAGGAAAGTAGCAAAACATGAGAAAATTACTAAGCAAGTTACATTTTCATTGGACGGGGGTTCAAGCAACAGTGTTCATGAAAGTCTGTTGAGAGAATTGATATCTTCCCTGAAGGTTTTAGCTTGTGTGCTATTCAAAAAGAAGGATTCTCATAAATAATATAACTCAAGTGACCCCAGGTCTACAAGCTTTGGGTATTAGCTTCTGTCTAATAGTCAGATAAAATAATTCAAGTCTTTACCTTCCATAACTATGGGGAATCCAGTGCCTCTCCAGTATTTCTCAGGATTTTGACAAGGTATTTACAGTCTTTTGGAGCTTGCCTCTACCTGCCAGCCCTAAACCCTTGTTCCTGGTTTACCCCCAGTCATCCCTGATTTCAGCCCATGCTCCTCTCACCCATAACACTGCCCCCAAAGGCAGATCAGCCTCCTTTTATTCCCCAAGGCAAACCCAACAATCTTGTGTGGAACAGACTTTGAAGGATTACAACAGAGGACAGGAAACAACTTAAAATTGGATATCTGATATGAATGTTAATAAAATTGGTTGTCTTAGCCCTTCATGAGGGTTTGGATGTCCACTATCCAAGATGGTGACTCCAGATCCGTCACAAATCAGGGGTCCTTTCTCATCACCTTTCTTCCCCAAGCCTCTGACTGCTATTACCTCCATTCCCCCAGTGGTGAGCCCTTAGGCTAACCCAAAGGACACCGAAATTTTCACAAAAATCATGCAAAAACATTTTAGGCCTCTCTTTGATTCAAAGACATCCATATAAATAGAACAGGATGTAAAATCAAAGGCTCATTAAAGTGTCTTCTTAAAAAAAGAGCAGCTCCCCACTTAGTAGAAGGTCTGCCTTCCTTCTAGGAGGTGGCAAGACTATAACTTTGAAAGGCAGCACCTTTCTTTCTTTGGTTCCACCATGATAAGTTAATCCAAGGATTTATTCCAATCATGGTGGAGGGATTTTAGGGTGCTTAAGGTTTTCTTAAGCATTTCCAGGTGGAGTTTAAAGGTATGCTTGTATGTGGAAGGGAGAGAGGAGACCTTACCTGCAAACCAAGATAGCCTTTGATTTGATGCATAAACGAAGAGAAGTTCGGATGATCCCATGGACTATGTTCTCCCAGGCATCCCCACGTCTTAACGAGGTGGGTCTACAACCTAGTGGGATGGATCTTAAAACTAGAATTCCAAAGAAGAGGACATTTTTGGGAAAAGGAGGCAGAGTAATACAAGTCAAGGAGATAGACAGTTATGTTAAAATTCACAGATCTGTTATGGAAAGGTTTCTGGAAAACAAGTGAGTGAGGGGACCAGGACAGGAGGGAGGATGTGTTGTGGTCAGAGAAGACTGTGTTCTACTGGAGGGCATGGACGGTGCCACCCAGATGCAGATAATGGGAGGTGCCAAGAGAAAATGTTGGGAAGATCTTAAAAAGGAGTGGGGAAGCCGTTATCGCTGTGATGGAAAATCATCTTTTGATCTCAAGTGAAAGGAAAGAGGGAAATGCCTCAAGTAGATCTAATAGTTAAGTTGGGGGTTTTATTTAATGTTAGCCCCTGGTACTGATTCCTATATCCCTTTTAAATAGTAGGGGACCTGATGTAACTTTAAAGAAAATTAGAAGTTGGCCTAGCTTGAAGTCATTTTTAAGAAATTTAGAATCCATTTAAAGCCAAAGAATCACAGAGGAGAGAGTATAAAGTCTGTTGCAAATGTGCGCATTCTGACTAAGACTAATATAGATCTCAAGAAATCCCCTCTCTTAACTCAACACAACACAGCCTTCTTGTGGTTTCGGCTCCTTCCCCAAATGATATTAGAACCACCCACGTCAGAGGGTGGAAGCAAGAGGTGCAAGAAGCAGGATATTAGCAGAAGGCATGGGATCAGCTTGGAGATATTTGGGCATCCTTGTGAGCATTTGGTGGCTTGTTAAGCTCCAGGAATTGGCTGTGCTTTAGCCTCCTGCCTTTCTGTACTGAGAGACAGATCACCTGGCTTGCTTTCCTTATCGATTAAGTAGGGTAATCCTCTTGGTGTCTCAGATCCTTTGTGTCACTCTCTTACTCAAATGAAGGATCTGTATGGTTTAGAATTCATCTGCAAATAGGAAAAGAACCCAAGTAGCAAGCCAATTCCTTGAGCAGCTCTGACACCTCACACAGGATGCTCACGTGGAAAGTCCCAAGTATCCTTTTATTCAATAGAAGTCAAGTGATGTCTCCACCTGATTAAAAAAAAATAGGTAATGCAATTGAAATAAATCAGTATTCTTACACAACTCAGAATTGTATTTTAGAAGTAGAGACAAAAAATAAATGGTAAATCAAACATGAATATCATGTAAAGGTACATACAGAAGAAGAGTATCAAGGAGGTCATAGTCCTGACAGAGTGACCTGCTGTTCTGGTTTGCGTAGGACTGAAGGGATTCCCAGGACATGGAGTGATCAGTGCTAAAACTGGAAGAGTTCTAAATAAACCAGAACGGTTGGTCACCCTGGTCCACGATGAGTGAGGTTAGTGACAATGCAAGAGTCAAAAGAGATTTTTTTGTGTGGCCAGCACAGACTAACTACACAGTCAGAGAGAAGCCTAGGAGCTGATTTCCATGCTGTATATTTGAAGGATGATATACTGAAAGTAGAGCGCTCAGACTCCTGCTTTGCTTTTGTTCTGTCTGGAAAGATGAATGATCTTCAGGCCAAGAAGAATAAAAACAAAACTGGTTAAGGGTCTACCAAAGCTCAAGATGGATGTAGAGTTAATAAGAATTGACCCAGCTGTTTGAAATGAAATCAAGAGTGCTAACCCAGGAACTTTGAACCTGAAAGAAACAGCAATAGAAACTACCAAATCCTGTGGACACTATTTAGAGTTCTCAAACTTGAGTGTGCTTGATGTCCTCCTGGAAAGCTTGTTAAAGATGCAGCTTCCAGGGCTCCACCTTCAGATAATCTTATTTGATGGGTCTCAAAGTTGGGGGTCTGCAGTCTCAATAAACACACCAAATCATTCCCCTAAAGGTGGACCTTTAATGTCCACTCTTTGAGAAACACTCTTTTAAAGAACACTGGTGAGCAACCAATTGGTGAGCAAACAGTTGGTCAACACCAACAACTGGTGGACAAACAAACAAAAAGAAAAGATTAGAGATTAAAAAAAAAAGAAAAATACATATATGGATGTCTATATGTGCGTGTAGGCACACATACATGTTTAAATTTCAAATAAGAAATTTCTAAGATGGATTTCACAAATCCATCTTAATGAGCAGCTTAATGAACCACTTGCAGGTCCTGTCAGATGCAGGCGATGCCTCTCTGGAGGACAAAACAGCTGGTACTGGCAGAGGCCACACTTGGTCCTCTGATGTCCAGACTCTCTAGAGACCTTTGGGCTGAGCACTCTTCAGAACCATCTGTTTGGAGTCAATGTCTCCACCCAAAGGAATGAACTTCAAGGTAAGAACTGAAGACACCCTGGACAACCAAAGCTTAATATATTATCACTTGGGTGTATTTTTGTCATCAGCAGGCCAGACAGTTGCAGGTATGCAAATCAGAGTTCTGGAAACCACACCACTGAAAATGCCTGGACTGGAACCTCATTTCCACCCAGACAGTTTATATTCTAATAATGGCATTTCCTTCCTATCTGGTTGCTAATTCTCTGAGATGCAAACAAAAAAGAAATGAGAAAAAAAGAAATGATTTGCCGATTAGCTCTATGGAAAAATTCCTCCAATTAAGTGAAATAAGTCAGACAGAGGAAGACAGATACTGTATGACATCACTTATATGCAGAACCTAGAAAATACAACAAGCTAGTGAATATAACAAAAAAGAAACAGACTCACAGATATAGAGAACAAATTAGTGTTTACCAGTGGGGAGAGGGAAGGGGGGAGGGGCAAGATGGGGTGGGGGATTAAGAGATACAAACTATCATATAAAATAAGCTACAAAGATATATTGTCCAACACAGGGAATGTAGCCAATATTTTACAATAACTATAAATGGAGTATAATCTTTAAAAATTGTGAATCACTATACTATACATTTGTAACATATAATATTGTACATCAACTATACTTCAATTTAAAAAAAAGAAAATTCCTCCCAAATTAAAATTTGTATCTCTTTTTGACTTTGGTTTCTGAAATAATCGCTAATATGTGCGTCATGCTTTATTTCTTAAATAAGTCCTTTATGCATGTTATTATGTCTTTATCCTCCACCAGCCCCATGAGTAGGTAGGACAGAGAGTTTAATGACACCTGGGTCCTCTAGGCTGAGAAGCGGCAGAGCACAAATAATCAGAGCTGAGACTCAACTCAGTCTCCTGATTGCAAATCTGAAACCACAGCCCTCTGAACTGGACAATCATCCCCTTAAATCCTTCGGGGAAAAGGGGAGCAGTGCAGATTACTTAACGAGCTAATTCCTCCATTGAAGAAATGGCTCAGACAGTTGTGGCTGTTCTCCTGATCACCGTTATATTTGTGTTTGCTTTTTCTTAAAATTAACTTCATTATGTTCCTGAGTGGCGGATGCCAATGCGTATCTGCAGGGAATTACAATTCTGGGCTGGAAGGAAGCTCCCTCTTGGATGCCTTGCAAGACCCATCAAAGAACCTGATGGAAATTGAGCCTGTCATTAATGAGACAGGGCAATTTGGCACAGAGAAAACAATTTTCTAAAATGACTGTGTCAGCAACCTCATTGGACTCCCCACTGAAACAGAGCAGGGACCTGTTCCCAGAGGGCAGGGGCCATGTGGTTACACATTTATATGCTCCCTGGTACCAAGCACAGTGCCACAGGCAGAGTGGGTGCCCAGGAATGTCTCTGAGGTGAACAATTCACGATGGGTACATGATTTGTGAGCTAGAAAGAGGTGCAGAGAACAGAGCCAAAGAATAATAAATTAAGGTCTGAGGGTTTTCTTCCCAGCTCCAGCCTTGTAAGAGCATTTTACTCTTCTTTCTCACGGGTAAAGTGCTTTAGTGAAGAATAGGACAAGCTAAGCATTTATTTTTCAATAATCTATACAAAATCTGCCAGAGGTGGGTAAGCAAGCAAAGCAATTAAACCACTTTAACAACAGAGGGGAAGCAGTCCAAATTCAAAACCAAGAAACCTAGCTAGGAGAAAAAAGCAGTTTAGGTCACTTCCCTTTGTAAATCGATCCCACTGGCTAACACAAGGTTGACTATGCTTAAGGGTTAAATGCATTACCAGCTGGCAAACAACCTTCTGGAGAGAGAAAGAGGAAGCAAGAGAGGCCAATGCTTCAGAAGTAACTTATTTAATAAAAATCATCTCCCCCTCGCATTTCTGACACCACCGGGCAGTCACACCATCCTGCCTTGGGTCACCAGACTTGGCTCTGTGAAGTCAGAGGAAATTATAGAAATCCATCATGGCTGAGTTTTCTGAGCTGGTTATTAGTCGCTGCTTTTTATCTTCCAAACGGTCCCTAAATTTAATTGCTTCATTGTAATGGATTAACCTCTGAGGTCCACAGTAGTACTCATATTGTGTTCAAAAGGAAAGTTGCAGTTTCTGAGCTCGGTGGAGGAAGTTTCATGAGACCAAAACGTCCCTGCTCAGTTCTGGGTAACTCTGACAGTCACTTGTCTGCAGAGGTCACACAGAAGTCCAGGCAAGGAGTAACCCCAAGAAGACTCTTATTTGACCTAAAGGAACCAAGGTATGCCCTCCAAGCTGATTTCAAGATGAAAGAGGAGTGGACAGTGACCATGGGGTTGTCACTCTGCAAATAGATATTAAAAACACTTGGGCTTCCCTGGTGGTGCAGTGGTTAAGAATCTGCCTGTCAATGCAGGGGACACGGCTTCGAGCCCTGGTCTGGGAAGATCCCACATGCCGAGGAACAACTAAGCCCGTGTGCCACAACTACTGAGCCTGAGCTCTAGAGCCCATGAGCTACAACTACTGAGCCCGCATGCCACAACTACTGAAGGTCACGTGCCTAAAGCCTGTGCTCCGCAACAAGAGAAGCCACCGCAACGAGAAGCCCACGCACCGCAACAAAAAGTGGCCCCTGCTCACCACAACTAGAGAAAAGCCCTCACACAGCAATGAAGACCTGATGCAGCCAAAAATAAATAAATTAATTAAATTTAAAAAAACATTGGTTTTCGGGGAGGATTAGACACAGGTCTTACTCTCCTGCTTCATTTATGCCTCTACCACTTCTAGACCTTTCCCATCATCAAGCAAACAGGCTCTACTATCTCCCATCTATAAAAAGGTGCCTCTCTTGGCCCCAGAATCTTTGCTATTCTTTATAAACAAAATTCTTACAAGTATAATTTACACTCCCCTCCCACTCAAACGTCTCTTACCAGTGACCAACAGCCCTCATTGAGTCAGGTTCCATAGACACTTTTTTTGGTTCATCTTCCTCACCTTGGCAGTGGCATTTGATACAGGGGACTGGTCCCTACATCTTGAAACATTGCTCCCTCCTAGATCCCATGAAACACACCCTCCCCTGGTTTTCCTCCTACCTCTCTGGCTGTTCATTCCCATGTCCCTTCCCTGGTTCTACTCCTCCTACTTACCTCTCAATGTCAGGTTTTTTCCCTGGGCCCTCTTCTCATTTCTCTCTATCCTTCTTTCCTAGATTTTCTCATCTGTCCCTATGGCTCTAAATGCCATCTAGACACTGATGACTCTACAATGTACATCTCTAGCATCTGACTTCTTTTCTGAACTTCAGACCAGCATATTCATAGTTTATCCAGCCCAAATTTAAATTCTTGAGGATTCACCATCTCAGGAAATGAATCCTACCCCTCTTTACCTCTAATCCACTGGCCTGTCCCGTTGCATCTGACTCCAAATTATATCTCATTGGGTTCTGACCCAGGGATTAGAGCAAAGGAGAAGTCTTCTTAGAGTATCTGGAAATCATGTTCAATTTTCATATATGTGTTAGAATTGGAACGGCAAAATCAAGAGGGGTCGGGCGTGGAGCAGATATATCTGGTTTGAGTTCAGGGCCTGTGAGCACAAAGTCTGGGAGACAAGCTTAGCTTGGAGAAAACAGCATACTGCAGTGGTCACTTTTGCAGTGTCCATAGCCAACCCTCCCTCCTTCTTTCATTCAACCCATTTCTTCCACAAATATTCACACAATACCTTCTGTGTGTGTCAGACACAGTCCTGGCAACTGGGGTCATAAGATGGAGAACCAAGGGAACACAACCCCTGCCCAGATGGAGCTACAGCTAAGTGAAGGAAATAGATATTAACAAACACAGACAAATGCTGTATTTCTTTGATTCTAGAACATTATCAGTTGTAAGAAACACTACTTCACCAAGGGTATACATAAGCTGTAAGACGCAGTCCAGTTTAGAAGCCTTAAAATATTGGGGAGGAGATATGGCACATAATTGTATAATTGTGAGACATGTTATGAAGAAAAAGTACAAAGCACTATGGGGGATGATCACAGGGTGTAGGTGAGACTAATTTAGACTGTGGGAGTCATAGAATCCTTCTTGAAGGAGTAATATTCAAGTTGAGATATCCTTCCTGGAAATTCCCTTTGGCTTCCATGTTACTTTGAGGAGTCACTGGAGCCTTAGGTGGTAGATAGTTTTGACATGGGAACACCTCCATTGTATTTAAAACAAATCTCTTTTTAAATAATGTAAGGACATTTTAACACATTCTCTTCTCATATGTTTGAAGAGAAGAGCATCATTTGATGATAAAGCAAGAGTAAGTTCTGTGTCCCAAGCCCAGTCTTGCCACTAATCTCCATCATGCCAGGCAGTTCACTTCATAGGGATGGTCTGAGCAACAAGGATGAGAAAGAACAAAAAACTACAAAATATAAATGCCCACATACACAATCAATAATAATATAACAACAACAAAGACAACAGGCCATGTAGGACCAACCAACCACATCTTCCTAGTGTTGGTGGTTGATGACCCCTCAAACCTATTTCTCACTCATATAATGATCAGCAAAACCCCAAGTGTGACTCTGCCTAAGACTTTTTCTCAGTTCCCTTCAAACCCACATGGACTTTGAGGTAAATCTAATCCACATGTTTCTGATTCATTTACACTTAACTCATCAAAATGTTGTTTTCTAACAGCTATTTGATGGCCAAGAAGTCATTCTTAAAGCTCTTTTCTTAGAAATAGGATGTTGCGGTTTGCCAAGAGAAAAAAAGGCTGAGACCCCAAAGGTTTAAATTCGACTTGAAACTAAGAAATGGTGAAGTTTGGGCCAAATCTGGTCCAATGCTTTCTCATTATTCTTAAGAACCTTTCTGCCCCAGTTGGTTTTTCAACTCTCAGTTCGGTGTGAAAATGCTTGGACTAGGCAGGGTTGCTGGTCCAGGATGACCTTTGAGATGAATTTGAACTAAAATATAGGATGTGTTCAAAAAGGATGTTTTTCTGTTGGCTCATTTTCCCTCCCTTGAAATTCCCTTTACCTCCATAATTTACAGGAAGCCTCTTGTCAGATAAATGGCAGCTCCTTGACTCACCCTGGGGTGCTCCCCCTAGGGTCGGGCTACTCATGGTACTTGGAACCACTGCTTCTTTCTTCGTTTCCCCTTCTCAATGAAAGCTCTGTGTCAAAGCTTTCAAGAAAACAAAAGTCCTGGAGCATGAAGAATTTCATGGCCCTGCAAAGAAACAGAAGATACGTTAGATCAAATTTATGCTGATAAACTCACCAACTCCCTTTAACTTGACTTTAATTGCAATGACCCTTGTAAGGAGGACTAAAAATAAACACTCATTCATGGTTTTGCTCTGGAATCCCATAAAATCTACACGAATACACTACTTCTGGTTTACTGTAGCATCTCAAGACACCCTGCCCAGATGGATTCGATTCCTGCCATTTGGAATTAAGACAAACCTTTAGCAGTCCTCACAAGCATAGAAACTCTGATCTTCCTCCATGTTTGTTTCTCTTTGGGCAGCTTCCAGACATGGGCCATTGGACACATGATACACTAGTAAGATGAGTTTATGAATTCTCTCTGGTGAAGGAGCAAACTGTGTAGTCTGGCAGCAGTAACTAGGACACAATAAATGTCCAAAAAAATATGTGCTGAATTAATCTCTATCAACAAAACTCAGTGGGTCTATAGACCTAGTGGAATAGAGAAGAGGAAGCATATTTGTACTTTGCAAAGCAAAAGAAGAAATTGACCATGTAGGGAGGGAATGAAATGAGGAGAAATGCAGAGAGAAGGTACCTAGTTAAGTCATTCTGCAACCCCAGCCATTGGTTTTTCTCCCGATATCATATATGTATATAAAATGTGTACGCACACACACACACACACACACACACACACACAAATGGAATACTACTCAACCATAAAAAAGAAAATCCTGAGATTTATGACAACATGGATGGACCTTGAGGGCATTATGCTAAGTAAAATAAATCAGACAGAGAAAGACAAATAGTGTGTGATCTTATTTATATGTGGAATCTAAGAAACAAAAAAACAAACCCCACCAAACTCATAGAAAAAGGGATCAGATACATGGTTATCAGAGGTGGGAGGTAGCAGGCGGAAGAACTGGATGAAGGTGGTCAAACGGTACAAACTAGCAGTTACAAGGTAAATAAGTCCTGGGGATGTAATGTACAACATGATGACTATAATTAACACTGCCGTACAGTATATTGGAAAGTTACTAAGAGAGTAGATCCTAAAAGTTCTCATCACAAGGAAAAAACTTTTCTTCTTTTTTATGTGTGTTTGTATCTTTATGAGGTGACAGATGTTAACTTGTGGTGGTAATCATTTTGCAATATATGTAAGTCAAGACATTATGCTGCACACTGTAAACTCATACAGTGTCATAAGTTAATTATATCTCAATAAAACTGAAAGATAGATAAATAAATAAGTAAATAAATGCCAGCAGTTACAAAATTTTAAACACATATATTTTCTTTTATTGAAGTAGAGTTGATTTACAATGTTGTGTTAGTTTCAGGTGTATAGCACAGTGATTCTGTTATATATATATATATATATATATATATATATATATATATATATTGAGGATAGTTCCCTGTGCTATACAGTAGGTCCTTGCTGGTTATCTATTTTATACATAGCAGTATGTATATAAACATATGTATATTTTATATGAGGTAAAAGTTTTTGTCTTTTACTGATATCAATAAATACAGATGGGGCAAATTAAACAAAGCTAAAGTTAGTGATAAAAGTGTGGGAGAAATATCAGTTCTTGAAATGGGACAAAACTTGAATCAAAGTCTATCAATAAACTCTCATGAATTTTTTTTTTTTTTTTTTTTTGCGGTATGCGGGCCTCTCACTGTTGTGGCCTCCCCCGTTGCGGAGCACAGGCTCCGGACGCGCAGGCTCAGCGGCCATGGCTCACGGGCCCAGCCGCTCCGTGGCATATGGGATCCTCCCAGACCGGGGCACGAACCCGTATCCCCTGCATCGGCAGGCGGACTCTCAACCACTTGCGCCACCAGGGAGGCCCTCTCATGAATTTTTATAAGTTTGTGAATTCTTTATGGAATGTGACTAATATAATCTCTGTCAAAAATATATGTATATATACATACATGCATATACAAAAAGTATATACATATATAACACATACATACATGCACACACACACACACAAACCATCCCCAGTGAAGAAATACAGTGATTTATGCTATATATCTGTTTATATAACAAGTTTTACTTAGGCTAATGATGTTTAAGGAGGAACAAGTAATTGGAGATTTAATTAATTAGAGACATGCACTCATGTCTACTGATAGTTTGAATCATATATTTTGGATAGTTTAAACCAAACTATACATTTATTTCTCAAAAGATACACTTAAAATGGCATTAAGACAAAAAAATCATACTCAAGCTGAGAAATTCATAATAGAACTATAAACAGACTTCTGAATAATGAATGTGCAATCTGATTATAAATTTAGTGTATGGCCCAGAGTCTCTGTTCACCTGTCCTATTCCTTAGGAATTAGTTGCTCACAGAACATAGCTCAGAGCTAAGCACCTTAACAGGTAATTGAAAAAAGGCCTGACTCTTGACCAAGTTAAGTTAAACCAAGTTAAGCCTTTATCTGTAGTTCTTTCATGTACACACACACACACACACACACACACACCAGAGACACTCACATCTGTAGTTAGATTAATGCCTCATTTATCTGACATTATTGTTAGTACATTTCCCAAATAAATAAAGCTCACCCACTGAAAGTTATATATTTTAATTGGAATCACAAAACTTTCTAAAAGAAAATACACACTACTCAAACTTCTTAAACATAAAATTCTCAATATAGTATAAACTGTAAACAATGAGTCATGATGGTTCTAATTATGAACATCAGTCATTTTACTGGGCCCTCAGACTCTGTTGAGGATTTTTTAGCCATCCTCAGGCTATTTATTATTTTTTAACTGCATTCTGAACAGCTGAGGCAGTGAGATGTCTCCCCCTCCTTCAGTGCCGTGCATTTGATGGCAAATTTTGCCTTCAGAATAAAACCTGAGGGTTGGTCTCTGAAGACAATAGGTGTTCTGCTTGGGAAGGATACAGGTGAGGTTGAGTCTGAGATAGTATTAAAATAAATAGTTTGGTAACTCTAGCCATCACTCCCATTCGATTCTTAGGGAAACAAAAAAATCAGCTCCACCCAGGAGTAAAACACAGTGAAGGTTAATATCCCCAAACGGAAGTCCTCTTTATTTTGCTCCTTTTGGGTTGCCCAGCCTGCCCATGCAGGGTACCTCATATGGAAACATGTGCCCTGCCCACGTAAGCAGAGTAGGGAGGCTGTCCTCCTATTTATGGGAGGGGACCGTTAGGCAAACAGTCCTGTACAAAAGCAGGGGAACCCTAAAACCAAGGATCATCCAATGAGGAAGGAAAGCTGATTCCATAAAAGGGAAGGATCAGGTGAATAAAGAGATCAACTGTTATTCAGAGAACAGAAGTGACATTAAAATATATATATATATATATATAATTAGTATTTGCAGAGAGTTTTAAGAAGATAATGCATTCAGAAATGGAGAGCAGGGTACTACAAAAAAGAAGCATTCAAAGAACAAGAAGGAGTTCCTGGAAATTAAAACATAATACTTTTCAAAATATAACAGTCACACCAATAACAGAACCAAGGTAGTTGTCTGGAATCTAAAACTGGGCAAGCATTCCATAATATAGAGCAATACAACAAAGAGATGGAAAATGTGATAGGAAAATTAAGAGACCATGGAAGAAAAATCTACTAAATCCAGTCTATGTCCAATAAGAGTTTTAGAAGTAGAGAACAGAGACAAGGGAGAGGAGAAAACAATCAAAGACAGGAGGGAAGGATAAACGTTCCCTGAGCTGAGGAATGATAAGAATCTCCAGATTGGAAGGGGCCCATAAAATCTCAGAAGAATGCCTAAAAAGATCCCACCTAAAGGTACAAGAGATTTCAGGATTTTGAAAAATAAAGAGAAAGGCTTAAAAGCTTCTGAGAGCAAAAGCAGTTTTTATAAGGGAATTTAAATCAGAGTGACATCAGACTATGGTTACAGTAGATGCTAGAAATCAATAAAGCAGTGCAAACACAGTTTGGAGACAAGAAGGGACCCAGAAAATGCACCTGTGTATCATAAAGTAATCTGGGGGCTGACACTGCTAGTTTCTTGCCTTCTTTACCATTTTCTTAGGAAGGGGGATATCAATGTACCCAGCTAAAATTATTCACATCACCAGACTCCCGTGATGCTAAGAGTGAGCATACGACCCAGTTCCGGCCAATGAGTGCAAGCAGAAGCTGATAACTGGAACTTCCTGGATAGTGTTTTCAAAGGAACAGAGTCAATAGCCTGATTTTTTTTTTTTTTTTTTTTTTTTTTTTTTTTTTTTTTTTGTCTATTTGTCCCTTTGCTCTTCCCCCTGCCTGCTTCTCAGAATGTGGACTTGATGCTTGGAGGTTCACAACCATCTTGTGACCAAAAGGGCCACAGTTTACACAATAAAGATGCTAATAGAGAAGGGTGGAAAAAGCCTGGATCCTTCAGGAAAAATAAAATCATAAAAGTATTAAAAGAAATGTGGGGAAATTTTTAAAAATCGTTTTGGAGGAGAAAGGACCATTCTAAGTGTGACACAAGATGCAGAAGCTGTAAAAAGAAAGATTAATAGATTTGATAAATTAAAACTTTAAAATTAAAGTATGGGAAAAAGAACCTCATAAAAAGTCAAATAATTAAAGACAAACTGTGAAAAAAACATAGCTGCAACTCTTATCATAAAAAGACAATGTCTTCAATATATAATGAAATCCATACAAATTGGTACAGAAAAAAAGACGACTCAGAGAAAAATAGGCGAAACATAAGAACAGTTCACAGGCAAAAGAATACTATCACCCTTGTATGAAAAGATGTTCAACTCATAAAAAGATTAATGTAAACTAAAACTATGGTGAAATACCATGTAGATATAGACATACAGATATATAGATATAGTCTTGTTCAAGCTTGTATATTCATAAAATATTCTGGACAGATAAGTAGGAAAATTGTTCCTGGAAAGAGGGAGTGGATGACTAAGAGATAATGATGGTAGAACATTTACTTTTCACCATATACCTCCTTTTATAAATTAAACGTTGGATTTTGAGGTAATTGTAGGTTCACAGGCAGCTTTAAGAAATAATACACGGGCTTCCCTGGTGGCGCGGTGGTTGAGAGTCTGCCTGCCGATGCAGGGGACACGGGTTCTTACCCCAGTCCAGGAAGATCCCACATGCCACAGAGTGGCTGGGCCTGTGAGCCATGGCCGCTGAGCCTGAGCGTCCGGAGCCTGTGCTCCACAACGGCAGAGGCCACAGCAGTGAGAGGCCCGTGTACCGCAATAATAATAATAATAATAATAATAATACAGAGGATCCTTGTATCCTTTACCTAGGGTCCCCCAGTGGTAACAATTTGCAAATCTCTAGTACATTATCACAACTGGGATATCGATGGCGATACTGTCAAGACACAAAATATTTTCATCACCACGGGATCCCTCTTGTTGTCCCTTTACAGCCACATCAACTTCCCTCTCACCCACAATCCCTCCTTAGCCCCTAGCAGCCACTAGTGGACATTTCAAGAATGTTACACAAATGGAATCATATATTATGTAACCTCTTCGAATTGGCTTTTTTCACTGGCATAATTCTCTGGAGATTCATCCAGGTTGCTGCATGTATCAATAGTTTGCTGTTTTTATGGCTGAATAAGTTTCATGGTACAGCTTTCACTCACTGAAGGATATAGGGTTGGCTTCCAGTTTGGGGCTATTTTGAATAAAGCTGCCATAAATTTTCATGTACAGGTTTTTGTGTGAACATCAGTGTTTTTTTGCACTCTGGACTAAATGCCCAAAAGGGTAACTGATGGGTGGTATACTAGTTGCAGTTTTTCTAAAGAAATTGCCAAATTTGTGGCTGCACCATTTTACATTCCTACCAGCCATGGAAGAATGATCTAGTTTCTCCACATCCTCTCCATCATTTGGTGTTGGTATTTTTAATTTTAATTTAACTGATATATGTTTAGTAATATCACATTGTGGTTGTAACTTGCATTTTCCTAATGGCTAATGATTGTTGAACAACTTTTCAGGTTCTTATTTGCCATTTGTATATCCTCATTGGTAAAATGTCTCTTCCTGTCTTTTGCACATGTTTTAATTGGATTTTATTTTATTTTTAACTGTTGCGTTTTGAGAGTTCTTTATATATTTCAGATACTAGGCTTTTGCCAGATATGTACTTTATAAGTATTTTCTCCTTGTCTGTACCTTCTCTTTTTATTCTCTTAACATGGTCTTTTGCTGAGCAAAAGTTTTGAATTTTAATGACATCCAATGTATCATTTTTCCTTTTGTAAATCATACTTTTGGTATCAAATCTAAGACTCTTCTCCTAGCCCCAAATCCTGAAGATTTACTTCTATGTTTTTTTCTAAAAGTTTTATAATTTTATGCTATATACTTAAGCCCATTATTCATTTGAGATATTTTTGTGTAAGATGTGAGGTTTAAGTCAGGTTTCTTTTTTTTGAAGGGGCCATGGATGGCCAATTGTTCCAGTAGCATTTGTTTAAAAAGATACCCTTCCTCCTTCGAATTGCTTTTGCACCTTTGTCAAAAATCAGTTGGGCATATTTGTGCCCATTTCCCTAATGGCTTTCATTGATGTACATGTCTGTCACTCCACCAGTACTACACAGTCTGGATTACTATAGCCATAGGATAAGTCTTTAAATCAAGTAGACTGATCCCTCCCTGTTTATTTTTCAAAATTGTTTTAGCTATTCTAGTTCCCTTGCCTTTCTATATAAATTTTACACTTGATCTGAGCCAAAAGGCCAAGAAGTGATTCCATATGAATTTTAGAATAATCTTCTCTATATCTACAAAAAGCCTTCCTAGGATTTTGATAGGGATTGAATTAAACCTGTACCTCAATCAATTTGAGAAGAATCAACATGTTTACTATGTTGTCTTCTTACACATGAACATGATATTTTTCTCCATTTATTTAGATAATCTTTGATTTCTTTCATTAGCATTTTGTAGTTTTCAGCATACAATTTCTGAACACGTTTTGTTAGGTTTACATCTAAGTGTTTCATTTAGTTTGAGTGATTTAAATGGTATTGTATTTTTCATTTTGTTGTCCATGTATTCCTTGTTAGTGTATAGGAATACAATTGATGTTTGTATGTTTATCTTGTATCCCACAGGCTTGCTGAAATCATTTATTAGTTCTAGGAGATTTGGGTGTTTTTGTAGATTCCTTAGGGTTTTCTACATGGACAATCATGTCGTCTCCAAATAAGAACAGTTTTATTACTTCCCTTCCAATCTGCATGCCTTTAGTTTCATTTTCTTGCCTTATTTCACTGGCTAGCACTTCCAGAACCATGTTAAATAAGAGTGGTAAGAATGGACATTCTTGTCTTGTCTTTTTGTCACTCTTGGGGGGAAAGCGTTCAGTCTTTCACCATTAAATATAATGTCAACTGTAGATGAGGTCTTTATTAAGTTGAGGAAGTTCCCTCTATTCCTATTTTTCTGAGAGTTTTTATCATGCATGAGTGTTCAATTTTGTCAAATGCTCTTTCTGGATCAATTGATATGATCATGTGATTTTCTTCTTTAACCTGTTAATGTGATGAATTACATCGATTACATTCTGAGTATTGAAGCAGCTTTGTATCCCTGGGAGGTACAAATGACAAGGATTATTAATGCAAATAGGTTGTGGTATCTTTGAGCCTCACCTAAATTGTTCTTCCTCTGAGCTCCACCACACTTTCTCTCCTGCTGAAGAGGTTATCAAGGCTGGCTGCAGTGGACACCGATCCAGGCAAAGAACACCAGGCCATGGTGCCAGCAAGTATCACAGGGAAGCAAGCATGCCAAAGAAGAGAGTGCTGTGGATGCACCAGGCTGCGGGGAGGAGGAGTAAGGAGGTATGCCCACCATGACAAGTTTGCTGCCTGCAGAGCCCAATGGGATACCAGCCTTCAGCTGGCCAACAATTCCTACTTGAGAACAATATGGCTGATTAATTCTGACTAATTTTGCCCATAAACATGCGAAGCATGAAGGGAGTATGCATCCAGCTATCAATGGAATGCAGTACTTGGGCAGAGACACTCACATCAGCTTACTTTGCCTTGCTACATTCTAAGAACATATTCTGCATTTTTATTTGTGTGGAACAAATTGTCCTCAACAAATCCCAGACTTTGTCACATTAACCTAGTGCTCAGTCATAAAAATACCCATAGACCTTGAACACTACTCATAGGCTACAGTAATGCATCTGTGAAAGATGAAATTTAGAAACTATTCCTTTTAGCCCAACGTCTGTATAACAGTTAAGCTGCCTGGAGAAAATAGGCAAGATTTTGTGTGTGGAGGATCTCTCTCTGCACCTAAGACCCCAAGGGAAGCCAGAAAATAAAGTCAAATCTCCATTTAGAAGCAGAGGCCATCTGTAAATCTACTTCTTTCACAAGAGTCATCTAGAGAGCAATTTATATATGTCTAGTGAAAGTGAGAAAACATTGTCCAGCATTTTAGATGGAAAGGGCTCCATTTTTTGTCTAGTTTTTCTTCCTTAGATCAGTATTTCTCAAACATGTTTCATTATATCTCCCTCTAAAGCATCTTTTAGGAGATTTCTTTCCTAATTGTCTCCCTGCTTCCATGAAATTTGGATACCACAGATATATTGTTTAGTTTGATGGGTAAGGTTGAGTTTTGGGGGGACAAAGTTATTGTAATATCTAATTCTCTCCCAATCAATTTTCCCCCCTGGGGAGCAATACTGCCTTGTTAAGAATGCATATCTTAGATAAATGAGTATTTAAATTCTTCACAAAAGCAGAAGAAAGGAATATTCTAAAACCACTTTTAAGGTTGCTCCCATATCCTGTCCTCAGAATTGCAATGACAATTATTCTCCTTTATCTGGATTCAAGTATACATACTTTAGTCCAGAATCAAGTAAAAAGAGATTTATTATAATCAAAGAAATGTCAGGGAAGTCAGTTTTGGGAAGTCAGTTTCAGAAAGTCCTAAAAGACTGGGAAAGTCACGATCAGGCAGCTACCTTCTCCTTAATCTAATAAGTTCTAGGTGAAGGCTCTCACCTGCTTTTGCCCAGTGCTGTGTGTCTCCTGAAAAATCCAAATGCCTAAATCCTTTGTCCACACAAACTTCCAATGTTCCTTCACTGTTATGTTAAGGATGAGGGGTAATAGAGGGTGAGTTATATGGCACCATTTATTGCAATATTTGATGGCTGGACTCAGATGAGATGTTTAAGTGGACAAGCTCTACTTACGACATTATATAAAACCTGGCGTTATGTCTTGGACTCAGAGTCCAACAGATTTTTGGTACATGAACCATGACATATTTATCAAGGGTGGTAACTGCAATGTGGTAATGAAGTTGGGTATCTGATTCACCCACATCAAAGATTTCTTTCATTCATTTCTATTGGATTTGAGCAGCCATAACAATGATGTCAGGTAGCAGGAAATCTAAAGCTGTGTGGTGGCAGCTCAGCATGCCAGGGTACCAAGGTTTGCCAGGAAAGACAGTTGCTGGGTTTGAGGGCACCTCTAACAATCTCTCCACAAACTGGTTTAATGAGGAGTCTCAACTTATTGGGAGATAAACCTGAAACAGTCTGCTTTATGGAGTATCTGTTACCAACCAGGCTCTGTGGACTTGCCCTTCCCCCTGGACTCCGTACTGCTAACCATAGCTGAGATGGCAGCATACGTGTCCCATCACCTTCAATTATCAAAGCAGTCTCAGAGCAGACTCTCTGTGAGAGTCAGTGCTGTGAATGTAAAATCTCCAATTCCATATTCAAGGGGAACATTTCTCTTTCCACCTTCCGGACCTCAGGGTATGCTACACTGGGAGCTCAACTGGCTTAGCCAGGGGAGGGAAAGTGAGACATGGTCTGCTCTCACACACCTCCTCCTTCCCCTTCTCCACTCTCATTTTGGGGCGGAGAGCAGAGGGTTAGAAGGTATATATACCTTCTTACGTGACTGCTCACAGTGAGCTTTCAGACTTTTCCCAACTTCATCTTGGTTAGTCCTACCTGCAGACTTGGCTCATTATCTATGAACTCAGAAAGGTCAGGTGGTGGTTCCAACAGCCTTGCTGATAAGGGACTCAATTTAGAGATGCTCTTCTAGGCATAGGTGGTCTCTTGAGAGATGAAGCCACCTCTTTCACTTGTCCTCCAGCCAATGGATTCACCTACTTGCTCTGATATTCCAAAACTATCAATACTTTGGTCTCTGGAAAGACTATGGCCCCAACTCCCAGTTACCCTTCCCAACCCCAAATGTGGGGTCCATGACACATATAGGATCTATTTCCCATACTCTCAGGAACTATAGAGAGGCAGTCCTTGTCTCTGCCCCCAGGGTTCTTTCTGCCTTTCTGGTCTCCCTGGTATGGCTTCTCAAGTCTGGTGACTTGATGTCACAACCAGGGAATTAAACGTCTAACTTCTTCTACTTGCTGGACTTACTTACCTTCAATGGATTACATGAAAATTTATGAGGGATTCTCTTGAGGTCTCCATCTTTTGGCTTCAGAAAGTAAAACTTCCTTGCGAAGGGAAAGGGAGGATGGTTTGAGAGGCTCATGGCACTCCCTCAAGTAGGAAGTCTCATTCCACCCTCCGTTACCCTCTGATATCTACTGGGAAGAGGGATGGAGAGTAGCAGAAGCCATGCCTCTTGGCAAGCCCGATGGGAGTGTCTGATCCATTAATGATGTGAAAACAGGATCTCACTCCCCCGCTACATGGCTTCTTTCCAAGTCTCTTGGTTCTTTTTCTTCCACAAAGATAGCTTGCAAATATGGCTTTGGGTTGCTATGCTAACAGTTCCAACCACCAGTCCACCTGATCTCAACTCTATTGCTCAATTCCAACTACCTCAATCTCTGGGTCTCAGTGAAAATTTTCAAGAGAGGGAATCTGATTGGCTCCGTCCTGAACAGACGTTCACTACAGTTTCAACCTAATGTGAACAAAAGAGCAGGTCCCCACGTGAAAACACATCTTCATAGTCCAACTCATTCACCAGGGTCTAGGTTAGAATTACGGTATCATCACATCAACCAAGTTGAGGCATTATGGAGAGCAAGAGGTAGAGTTACCAATAATTCTCCAGGGACTATAGCATACATTGGGAATGTCCTGAACAAACTAATATATATATATTCATCCAACCCAGAGGAATTGCCAAAGAAGGAAGAGTGGGTAGACAGGTGTACCAGGTACATTTATGATGTAGTGAACCACAGATTAGTCAACAAGCTCCCTGAGGGAAGGAAGTGTGTCTTGTACACCTTTATATGTTGGAGTCTTTCACAGTGTCTGTCAGATAGGAGACACCTAATGCATATCTGTTGCATAAATGAAAATATAACAAGCTCCAATATCTCAGTGAAAAAAATGTAGTTAATTTTAACATGGAATCTTTTTTCCTGTAAAAGGGAAAAGGTTCATATTATTCTGAGAGATAATTTTATAGTCTTGCTGATCAAGTTGCCCACACAATGCAATGAGAATTTTGAAGCTTGGGAAAGTACCCTGTTTAGAATTTAGCCTAAAACATAACCTGCACCAAAGCAGCATCTTTTATTTCTAATGAGACTCTTTCATTTACAGCATTTATCATTCTCAACTTTCTATGGAATTTCAGCCCTTATCTACAGGGTTATATTGGCAATCCTATGTCAGGAATTTAGGCAGAAATGTGGTCTCCCTCCCTTGTGGTTGGACACCCTCTGCTGCAGGATAATAAAACAGAGCAGAAAAAATGGAATATGGCCAGGGTTGGTGGATGAAGGGATACAGAAGAGAGAAGTAAGAGAGTAAAAGTCAAGAAGATACCCAAAGACAGGAGTAAGTCCACAGCCAGGAAAGAATTGAGAACAAGCTCTGAACAGCATCTCTGATGGGACTTCTCAGGGACTTCCAGCTCCTCTCCCATGTAGGCTTTCTTCAGGTATCTGCAGCCCTTTCCATACACCCATCTAAAGCCATCTCCAAGAACAACATCTTTGGAGCCAGCAGAGGCACCCACATGTGGCTGGGCAAACCACCCTGCCCCTCCTCCACCCAAGAATCAGAGTGGCACTCTCCTTATAGCTGTTAATATGGCCTTGGTCTTCTAGCTCTGTTCGAGAAGGCATCTCTGACTCCATAACAAAAATAATAACTACCAACTCTGTGAAAGGAAACTTTCTTTATTTTGGAGCATGAGACCATTATCTTATTATATATTATTTTGTTTTAACTGGGTTTATATTTAATGACTTTCTACAAAAATTAGAAGTGATTTGTGTAACAAGAGAAAGAGAAGAGATAAAAGGGAAGAACAAATACATCACTTCCTCCCCCAACTCTCCTTTCATGTTTTGAAGCTATATTTTTACATTTATTTAAATTGTCATAGATAATTTTGTGGTTGATTCTTGTACTTATGAATGTTCAAGTTGCTTTATCTTTTTTCCTCTTAAGACTATATAATTTTAATTAAAATATGGGCTGAGTAATGTGGATTTCTCTGGGAGGAAAACCCCCCTCC
The DNA here is from genome assembly GCF_025265405.1 of Mesoplodon densirostris. Lineage (NCBI taxonomy): Eukaryota > Metazoa > Chordata > Mammalia > Artiodactyla > Ziphiidae > Mesoplodon > Mesoplodon densirostris. The sequence goes on from NC_082670.1 coordinate 30,063,707, forward strand.
ACCCCGTGATCTTGTTCTGTGGGAGAAGCTCTAATGCCAAGCATTTCCCCTCTCTGGGTGGCTGAATCACAGACATAAAGCCTCAGAGTATTTAACTTGGCTTTTGAGAGTCTCCTTGCAAACTTGAACTTAATGAGGACAGGAAAATTATTACAGAGGTGTTCTTGATGGCATCCAGAATGAAGGCACATTTGCCATTGGCCAGTGACAACAAGGTTTACCCCACTCTGTGTCACTGCCAACCTCAGGCTCCCGGAATTTCCCTGAGGCCTAGTTGCCTCAAAAACCCAATAAACAGTCCAGATTGTTTATTGGAGAGAGGCTCTGCCTCTCTCCCACTACTCATCATTGCCCTGGGTGGCATGACCACCCTCGCTTTTAGGTTGGGAAAATGGCAAACTCAGGACCATGTGTATGGGACACACTGAATTATCACCTGTGAGAAGAAAACAGAGAAAGAGCGAGAGAGAGCCTCAAGAAATCAGTTAATCTGGGAAGCAGAACATGAATGCGTTCATAGCGTAAGGAAAATAGAAGGGTTACAGGTTTTGGTGGGTTTTTAAGATTTCAAAATGTTTTGTGATGGTTTACACCCACACGATACCATGTTTTAGACCACAGGTTGGCAAACGCTGGCCTGTGGGCCAGATCTGGCCAGCCATCTGTTTTTATAAATAAAGTTTTATTGGAACACAGTCACACCCACTTGTTTACACAGTGTCTATGGCTGCTCTTATGCTCCAAGGCTGAGTTGAGTAGTTGTGACGGAGACCATGTGCGCCACAAAGCCTAAGATATTTACTATCTGGCCCTTTGCAGAAAAAGTTTGCCAACTCTCGTTTTAGACCAACATGAAGGCACAGTCTCATCTTCCTAATTTAACAGGAGGACATTTATACATCAATGCAAAAGTAGAACCTAGGACCCTCCCTTGTAGGTTATGATCACGTCATTGTTCTTCTGCACCCACGGGCATGTCCTAGAGTGGAGGTAAAGAGCAGCATCCGCCTCCATGTTCACCAGGTGTGTAACTTTGGGCCAGCCCCTTAACCTCCCAAGTCCCAGTTTTCTCATCCATGTATGACAGAGGAGATGGCAGATGGGATGGCGATTGCACCTTGCTCATAAGGTTGTAATGAGATTGCGTGAATGAACACACCCTTTGTATTAATGTCAAGAGTCAAGGACAGTGCCTGGCCATAGTGCAGCCTCCATGCACATTGGTTGTTGAGTGGTCCTTTTTCATTGCTGAGCCATTTCTCAACACCCACCATCCACGAGACATGCATTTCTCAGAAAAGTAGTAACAGGAGAGCACGAAAAAGAGGTAGTCACCCATTGGCAATTTAGCAAGATCTAAGTTCCTACCTCTTATTTATTTTTTCTAAAAATCATTCGTAACAATCCATGAACTGGATGTTCTAGGATACGGCCTGCAGAATAGCTCCTATAAAATCCAAACTAACAGTGAACAAGAATGATAATACTTATTTGCACTGGAATCTGCTCAATTCAGTATCTCCCTGGATGCAGCTACTACAACTCACTCTCATGCCCCAGTGAGCTCATTGTTCCTTAAATAGACTCACCCCTGGGCTCAGCACCCAACTCTCTTCAAAGAGCTCAATAAATCAGTGGCTCTCCACGTGTATCACTCGTGTGCCACAAAGTCAGATGCACAGGGTCTGGGCTGACCTCAGCTTAAAAACAGGAAAGCTAATCAAGTCATTGCTCCATGGGAATCCAAGGAACACGGGAGTAATTTACCCCAAACACCCAGTGCTACATTGTCCCTCAACAGAACAGCTGAATCAATTAGCCTAATTAAAAGAGGTGGAAAATTACTCATGGCAAATAAGTTGCCATGAAAGGCAAGTCTTAATTTGGCCTAAGGGAAAGCAAAGAACTCACGCCTATGTCTTGCCAGAGTCTATGAATGGGGAATAATTGGCAATTTATGTGTGTGTGTGTTTAAGGCCATGGTACAAATATGTTTTCGTTGACAAGCAGCTGAGGCTTCCCCTGGTATAAAGAGAGGGTTCTAATTAAGGGATAGTATAATTGTGTGTGTTGGCTGAAACTCCACGTGAGTACTGTGGGTGTACACTTGGGGGCCTGAGACAAACCCCACTGTGGGGATCCAGGGCTGGAGCCAAAATTGACCCCTGGGAGCAAGACCTCACATCAGCCGAGTCAGCCTCTGCTTCCTTCTCAGGGGACATTTGCCAGCTCAGCAGACTTTGCAGGGAGGATCTGAGGACTCTACCGCAAGCATCCTAGAAAGACAAGCTATGAAGTTAAAAAGTAAAATTAAAAAGGGTGCCTTCATCCCATGGAATCCCATTAAGAATAGTGCTGGAGAAGTACATCTCTGAGTGTAGGAAGGTAATCGAAATTAATTGATAAGAAAAAAACAGCTACACGATGGTCTATGTTAGCATGGGCGCAGCCACCTTGTTCTTCCATCCACAACCCAGCATCCAACCTCTGGGACTGTCCCAGTCCTCTGCCTGCCCCCAGCCCAGCCCCATCTGCAGGGAGCACTCCGAGACCCCTGCGTGGCTGAGAGAGCTGTAGGTCCTTGGGATCCTCAGAAAGGGACGTCTACAAACCCAGCATAGCTCTCTCTTGCCCATGTTGGCCCCCCTCGGGCAATGTAACTTTGATATGCTTTTTTTTTTTTTGAAAAAAGGAGAAAGAAGAAGAAGGAAAAATGTCTCCTTTCAATGTCTTTCTCAAAGGTCTCTTCCCCAACAGGGATGAGGACTTGAATGAAAGAAGGCTATGGGGAAGAAGAATACCCTTGCTATACTTGGGTAACTGAAAAATTAAAATATTGAAATAATCACAGGATGCGAACATCTCCCAACACCCTCTTTCTAGGTTCAGGGAAGGACCCAGAGCAGTGTGGTTCTGAGCCAAGGGCAGGACATGGGATTCTCAGTCACCTTGGCTTCCTCCTCCCTCAACGCCCCATCCCCACCCTGTTTTCCTGGTCCCTCCCATACAGTGCGGCTCTTAAGCCCCTACTGTTTGCCAACTTTTCCTTGTGAACCCAGCTCATCTCCACTGTGGGTTTCTGGACCCTGGACTGTGTCTTACACTCTCCTTTCATCTAGCTGGGGACGATAAATGATTAGCTAATGACCCAGAATGGGGGATAGTCGACAGACCTAAAGGATCCTTGAGAAGAGGGGGCTTGAGGTGATGGAGGGACCCAACAAACACAATCTTTTAATTGACCCAAGACTAAGGCTGCATGCCCTGCGGATACGAAGAAAATCAGTCCCAGTCCCTCTGTGCTGTGACAGGGCTCAGTTTTTGAGATATTAAGCTTAAGAGGCAGTAGAGCTTGGGGTTAAGAGCATCAGCTCTGAAACAAGCCAGAGGGAGGGAGGAAGAAAGATGGAAAGGTGGAAGGAGGGAAGGAAGGAATCAGGGAGAAAGTGCTAATACCAGTTCCATACGAGCCATGTGCCAAGCCATGTGCCGTGCCCTTTACAGACATTATCTCACTGAAGCCTCCCCTCAAACCTGTGGAATTTACCATCCGAAGAAGAAGGGAATTTTAAAGAGAGCCCTCTTGCTAAAGCTCAGAAGCCATATCATTAAACGTCTTATTTGATCTGTAACCCTCAGCTCATCTGGGACCCTCACTCCCATCCCCGAGCATATTCCATCCTCAAACCCCATCTCACACCTAAGATGAGGCTCAGAGATGGGTGGGAGGGAGGGAAGTGTCTTCCTTCTAAGTTAGTCGATCATTTTTAAAAGCTAACATTTGGAGGATTTTCTTTTTTGTGTGTGTGTGGTACGCGGGCCTCTCACTGTTGTGGCCTCTCCCGTTGCGGAGCACAGGCTCTGGACGCGCAGGCTCAGCGGCCATGGCTCAGGGGCCCAGCCGCTCCACGGCATGTGGGATCTTCCCAGACCAGGGCACGAACCCGTGTCCCCTGCATCCGCAGGCGGACTCCCAACCACTGCGCCACCAGGGAAGCCCTGAAAGATTTTCTTTGAGTGTCATAAACTGTAGTGTGAATGCCAAAATCTCTACCATGGCTACCAAAGCGCCAAGTCAACTTACCATATTACCCACCATTATCCCCATTATACAGATGAGGGTCCAGAGAGATTCAATAACTGGCCCACATTTCCAGAGCTAGACTGTAGTGGAGCCAGGGCTCCAAAGCCACGCGTGTTTGTTTGTTGGAGTGCGTGGCTTTCCACTCCACCACACTGCCTTGCATCCCCGCACCCCAGAAGCCCCACCACCATCCATCTCCCCACCCCCGGCCTGGGCCGGGATGCAGATCTTCTTTCGTGTCCAGAATCATGAACCAGCCTGAATCAGTCCCTTAGCAGCCTTAACTGTGAATGTCCCAGTAGCTTATTGTGTGGAATTGTCTGGGGAAAAAATTGTTCTTGTGAAATGGAAAAAAAAAAATGAAGTCAGATAAGATGCTACAAGAAAAAACTTTCTTTTCTGACAGGTGCCATTTTTCTCAAACTCACATGGATTTAAAGTGGATCAGATACTGCTTCTTTTAGTATAACACAAGGATCAGGTAAATGGATCCATGGTACCAGTTTCTATTTTCCACTTGCTTTGAAATTGTTTACATAATGTGGACATGGTCAGGTGTTCGTGCGGGGGAGAAACTCTGGAATTTGGGACAGCGAGAAGATCTCTCTAGGAGAGTCTGCCAAGGCCTGAACGGGACTTTGAGGACATCCTCGGGCTGTAGTTTTCATGAGGGCTTGTTGAACTCAGATTCTTGCTAAAGCCCTGTTTCTTTTCCTTGCTCTTTATTGATGAAGTTTTCCTTTGAAACCTAAATGCACGAAACAACAGATCCTTCTGACCAATCTCAAGAGGAGGGCCATAATGAACCAGAACTGACTCTCTTTTCAACTTTTTAGAAATGGGGGAGAGGTGGCAAGAATTTTTATCTTACTTTGTCAAGGGACAACAAGCTTCCATGGTTAGTCATTTTCCCATTTGATGAGCACGCAAGAGACTGAACAGAGCAGGTAGATATCTCCTTGTTCTAGCCCTGAGGTTACTCATGGACAAAATGATTCTAGTGTTTTCTCTGCCCCTTCAAATCTGACAACCATTGATTGTCCCTCATTTCTCAGTGTCTGTCAAGATTTTTTTTTTTGAAACATGTATCCTAATTTGAAAGCGAATAAGTTTTTTGGAAAGAAATAATATTTGCCACCATTTAAAAAGGTCTGTTGTGTCCCAGACTAAGACACAAGTAGCTAGAGGTTTGGATGGAGATGGGGGAAAATGGGCTGGCTGGAGGCCGCTCTCCAGACTCAGAGCATCTTGGGTCCACTGTGGCCTGATTGTGACACAAGCTTGTGGGTTTTGGCCTCCTGGATCCAGAGACACATCTGCCAAAGAGTCAGGAAGAAGACAAAATTCTCATCCATCCTGGTGATCAGCAAGATAGAGATAGACAAAAACAAAAATAATCAAAAACAAGTAAGACACACAAAAAATAGTTTTAGGCCAGAAAACTGCCCTATTCCTTAGTAAAGACATCAAGGATGCCACACCCATGTCTACACCTTCCCCGCACTGCAGAGTAAGTCAAGCCCCCCAATAGTATGTCCATGCCCCATCCCCAATAACATCCCTGGGTAGCAGACAGCCTCAGCAGCCTCTCCATAAGGCTCCAGGACATGGATTCTCACTCCGGAAACCCAGTGGGGGCCCCAAGAAGTAAGGGCTTTTTCCAAGTAACATTCTGAGGTCCTTTTTAAACCTCTGTATCTCTGCTAAATCTGCAAGGCTCCATGGAGTTGGGTTGGAGCCAAGGTGGGATTAAGTGGGATTGTAGAGGTTTTCCGAATAAACAGTTTCCTAGTATTAGCAACTTTGCACCTACAGCGAAGGCTCAACTTTTCCCCCTCCCTTTCTTAGCCAAGAAGTGTATATAATAATTCTGTTGTGTGAGATACATTGTGTGTGTGTGGATGTGTGTGCATGTGTGTGTGGTGGGCCACATATGTGTATGCACCTCTATACACAAGAACTGCAAGACCATATCCATACCTTCCCTGCACTGCAGAATTGGCCAAGCCCCAAAGAAAACATGCATTTTGGATGCCTGCATAAGTGTTTTCAGTGTGTATGCATGTGTGCATATTTCTGTGTATGCGTATGTGTGTGTAAACACATATAAATATATATTCTTTCTCTCCTTATTGATTCTCTTCCAAAGATTTCATCAAATCTGATAACCATTCTTTTCCATTCCTATCCAAACCAGGTTTTCTGTTATGTCTGCTTCAAACATCACAAAACAAAGGTTAATTTTTTTTAACAGCCTCAGTCATAGGACCTAGAACTGCTCTTTCCCCTTCCTTGCTGGCCTTGACCTCGCTGGGATATCTCCCAGCAGAATTCCCCAGAAACACGCCATCAACCGGGTTGCATGGCCAGGCATCTCAAGTCCTCCTTCTGGGTTGTGTTATAAATTTTGGCTGAGACATTGACACATGTCAACATGTTACTTTTAGTGACATGTTTGTCTTTTCTTTGTTAGCTTTGGTTCAAGGCCGTGAATCCATTTGGAGAATCGACTTTTCCAAGAGCCTAAGTAAAAGTCTTCTAATCTGCTTCATGGATTTTGGGGTTTCTCAATGCCTGCCCCCTCCTTCCATTGCTCTCCCTCCCCTCTTATTTTTCTTAGAAATCCAAGTGAAAAGGATATTTGGTGATCAAAGGGAATTCAACTGGCAGGGCATGAATGAAACAAACCAATGAGCTCCTGGTGACCTCTGTCTTTGGTTGGATCTTGATGAGATCCATCCCTGGTACCCACGTTTGCTGCCTCTGGGGAGACCGCAGCCATCTCTCCGCTTTTTCATCTGAGCTCTGTGATTCGTTTTATCTTTTCAATGGCAACAGCGATCTGTGCTGAGGTTTTAACCCTGCTTTGTCAAATCTCTTCTCTCCTTGGTCATTATTCAAAAGATCTTTGATCTATTTGAAGTCAGACTCCAGGGTACCTGCTGCATTCCTTCCAGGAGTTTTGAGAGCTCCAAAGCCATCTCCCTTTGCCCAGATGGGCTGCTTCTCTGCTCATTTCCTTTTGCCCTCGAGACAGTAATTTCCCTTGGTGGTGCTTTCATTAGCTGTCGTGGAAAAAGATGAGCCACAGCAGCTCGGCTCAAACGTGGCTTGGGAAAAGTGGCCTAAAAGTGAAGATGTGTTATGCATTCCTTGGGGCCAGCTGAAGGTGGCCAGCAGGAAGCCAGTTTATAGCAAAAGAAACACAGTTTTGTTGTCTCTTTCTTTAAAAAATTCTTCTTGGGCTTTGAACAAATAATATTAATATAAAGCTTGAACACACATCTTAATCATCAACCTTAAATCTAAATCAGTTTTGGCTGCCCCAGAAGTCCATTTACAAAAGGTAAAGATTTACCCCCATTAGGATGGCCTAAAGAATTAGTCACACTCTAAAAAAAAAATCTATAGCAGGAGCCAGCATGTGAGAATGAAGGGGGCAATTAAACCAGAAGTCAGACAACTGGATTCTAACCCCAGAACGGCTTCTGTGTGGCCATGGGCAACCTATTTAATTACCCTGGGGTTCAGTTTCCTCATCTGTAAAAGGGGAGGAGGTGGGCTGAAACCTCTAAATTTCTATGTTCTGAGCAAGCAAGCAATATCATAACAATCAAGTATTCTCCTAAGGCAACTACTTTGAAGGGAAAATATATTTATTTGGATATACAAGTTCTGGTGTTTGTTTTTTAAAAAAAGATTTTCATTGCTTTATAATCACACCTCGTATATTCCAGCTCCTGTTAGAAGCCTTTTATGACTCTGTCATTCATAAATTTGTCCAAACTCTTTTTTAATCCATTTACATTTCCTGTCTGTACCGCCTCTCAGGGTAATGAGTTCCATAACTTTATTATGTGCTAGGAGAGTATTATTTCCTTGTTTGCCCTAACTTACCTCAAGCTTCCAAACTGCCTGCTTGCCCTGGTATTTCAGAATTGGGTGAACAAGTTCATCCATAGTCTTTGCTTTATAAATTGGAGTTAAAATCATTTTAGGCTGCTTCATAAACAGCAGCCCACCCCACGCCTTTCCCCTAATCGTAATAGTTACTTGTGCAATAAATGTGGAAGCTGATGCTGTTAAGAAAGTCCTGGCTTCAAATGACTGAGAATCAGGAGAACCTGAAGGTATAAAGCTTGGGCTCTAGAGTCAGACAAACCCAGGCTCCGATTCCAGCTCTGCTATTTTCTTGTGGTCTCTCTGAGCCCCATTTCCTCATCTGGAAAAGAGAAAACAGTCCTTACGTCAGAAGTTGTTATAAGAGTTGACTGATGTAAATTTTGGAATGTGCCCAACACAAGCCAGGGACGTTGTAAATATCTCCCTGGATCTAGTGGTTGGTTCGGTGATAGTTAATAGATGCCATGACACTAGATAGAGTTTAATGGGCAAGGTGTTCTAGAATCATGGCTCATATCGTGAGCATGGGTCTAAATAAGTGGTTGACAAAGAATAATCTAAGCTTCAATGCATGAAAAAAGCACGCATGGGGAGTGACGTTCCATACATGACCAAGTGGGTAGGATTTGAGGGGAGATCTTCGGCAACAGATAGGTAGGAAATGTGATCTCAGCTTGAACTAAAATGGTATCAGATCATGGACAATAAATATTTACAAGGTAGTAGAGGATGTTTTAAACCAAAGAAGGCAGAGGAAGCCAATATACTCTTTCCAAAGCAATGGCCTGAGTGTCTCAGAGAATAGAAATTCAACATCTAGATCTTACTAACAAGTTGTGTGACCTTGAGTAACTCAAATCTGTCTCTAAGTCTAGGTTTCCTTGTACATAGAATGGAATCAGTCTAGTTCACTGACTTACAATTCCTGTTCCTTAGAACCTGTATTAAGGAAGAGAGGAAAGAGAGAGGGATGAGGATAGGATAAAGTCCTTGTTCCTAATTCAATCCAAGTAGCTATCTTTCTAAGGTCCTAAATGGGTTCATAAAGGAAAATTACATAGAACCAAAATCACTCTTTAAAAAACCCTTAAATCACCCCAATGTATACTGTGATAAGTTCAAAAGAACCAAAACCAAGTGAAGAAAAGCAAAGTCACCTCTCCTGTCTCACCCTGACTCTGGGGTATGCCATCATTGAGCCAAGGGCCAGGCTGACTTCTCTCTCTCTCTTTCTGTCTCTCTGTCTCTGTCTCTCTCTCTCTCTCTCTCTCACACACACACACATAAACATACATACGGTTCCATAAATGCATGAACTAAAGCTATTACAATGAACTTCCCTTTAAGATTTAAAATTTGGTTTGTAAAAAGTCTTCCTAAGCTGGAAAGAAACAACTGATACCACTTGATTAGATGCTGGGGTGCCTTCCACTCTAACAGAATGAGATTCCATCCAGAAGAATGTAAGCCCTGGCTCCAGGATTCTTATTAGAGAGATTTGGAGAGACTCCTTAAGAGGAAATTGGGACAATTTATTTGCACACCTAATCAGACAACCAACCGGTGAAGGAAGTGTATGGAAAATAAGCCAAAATACATAAGCATTTCTGTATGAATGTGGAAGCCTAAGAAAAACAAAAAGAAACACTTGGCATCCAGTAGATCCATAACCCAACGGGCGTCCCCACAAGAAACTGGTTACAAGAAAGGAATGCAGAAGACTCCATAGTTATTCTCTGAAGACAAGATCCCAATGTGTATTCAGCATCAAAATGACCAATAAAATTTCAGGCACATCATCAGCATGACTGCTTTTTAAAAAATACATAGATGCTTTATCCAACTCCTGAATAAAAACATGGCACAACCCAACTAAGGTAATTTGCATCGTTCTCATTCTTATACCTCAGAAAGATGTAATGAGCCGGGCAAGGCAACTCAGAAAACAGAGAGAGAAAACAGGACAAGAGAAGCAAGAGGAAGAGAGGGAGGGAGGGAGAAATGAAGGACAGACTGAAGTATTTCAAAGAGGGGTACTGAAATAATTAGAGTCATAGAAGATTCTTCAACAGAGAACACTTGGAAGGGATGTTACCAATATCCACAAACTATCAACAGAATTACAAAGGAGAAAACAAGGTGGCCAAGGTCTTCAACCCCATTCATAAGTCCTTAGAGAAAAGAGTGTGGGGACTCACCAAAAGCGTACTCTATCCAATAAAGCAACATATATTTAAAGGATATCTCACAGGTATAGTGTTCACATTTATCCACAGGAAATGCTTGGAACTGGTTATTCCACCAGGAGAATTCAACAGATGTTATAAATAATTCAAGAAAAGTTAGGAAAAAAATGTAGATAAATTTGAGAATTTGATTTAAGGAGAATGCAGCTCTTCATATATCTTTGGCCAAAGAACAGTCCATTTCTTATAGGGAACGTTGTCATCTTCAACCTGGAGCATGATTCTGGAGAATACTACTCAAAAGTCTTCATATTTCCCCATTAGTTTGCTAATGTCCAGAGGCAAGGACCAGCTCTTACTCTCTTTTATGTCCTTTGAAAGCTCCTGTCCAGCACAGTACCTCATACATATTCAGCAGTCATTTATATTTGCTGAAAGAAAGTTAATTGCATTGATTCATTGAAAGAGCTGGTAAGTATGGTCTCTCTACAAGCTTTCTTTTTTTGGGGGGACCACACTGCGTGGCTTGCAGGAACTTTGTTCCCTTACCAGGGATGGAACCCATGCCCCCTGCAGTGGAAGCGTGGAGTCCTAACTACTGGGCAGTCAGGAAATTCCCTATACAAGCTTTCTTGGTACTTCCAATGTTCCCTTTGGATCCATAAGATCAGTCCCTAATAATCATTACATTTCTTGTCATCTGGAAAACATTCTTTCTGTGTTTTTTAACTTCTTTAAAAGATCCAACCTATTTGGTTCCCCAAGCGTTCCATCTAATAAGCCTTTTATAAAAGTATGTGATTTGAATAACAACAGAATAAATGTAGCCTTGGCCTATTGTGATACTAAGAAACAGCCAGTGCCAATCAATTTCAAAACAAATCCCAGAGTTAGTGCATCCAAACACAATGGCAGTCAACCAGCAATTTTCTCCAGAGCCTGACCATTGGTGCTGAGTCTGCTAAGGAAAAGCAGTATTTGTGAGCTCTCAGGATTTGTCATCATGTTCTTTGAGGAACTACCAACCCAGATGTGAGAGATGGAAAGTCTAAGCCCAGTTCTATCATGAAGGCACCTGTGGCCTCAGGTGAATGATTTAGCCTCCCTGGGCCTCATTTTCCTCATCTGTAAAGTGTAGAGGTTACTGACTCAGGTCATAACACCCAAGTTCCAGAACTGGAGCTTCTTAAATCTATTGATTAAGAAAACTAGACTTTTTTCTGTTTCCAGAAAGTGAGGTTTTGATTTCTATATTTGGGAATATAGATTCTCTAACTTACGCTAATTTCATTACAGCTCCATGAGATATTTGGAAGCCCAGAAAAGGTTGTGTGGGGGGATGGGGGGGAAGGCGGGGAGGATTGCATAAGGCAAGAGTTTAATACTACCCTCCCCTTCAACTCCCCTGATTTGAGAAGAAAACCAATCTTCTCTGTGATGTGACCACACTTCATATATTTCCATGTTCATATTTATCAATGAAACAGCCCTTAAAGAAGAAATACTCCTTCTCAGAATCTTCTTAAGATCTATCCTCTACTGCACTACTGAATGAAAAACTCCTGGAGAATAGACACTTTAGGGCACAGTCCTGAAATTATTCAAGAAGTGGAAAAGCAGAGTCCTATGTGAAAAGAATGGGGCTAAGAGAGCTGTAAAAAGAAGTTGGCCATGGAGAAAAAATAGAAGTCTTGCTGGAGAAGTCAGAGAGGTGAGGCTTATTCTAGATAGCCACAAACCCACAAGAAGACAGAAGCCTGCCTCAGAAGATGTTACAGTCCTTCCAGAATTCCAGTTCTTTACCAGCAAATAGAATGGACATCAATGAATGACGTGCCATGCAGCACTATAGCAATGGGCCAAGACAAAAAAGATGAGGACAAGAAAGGGCATGTTCTCCAAAGGCTCACGGACCAGCATGGCTAGTGATTGGCTCCTAAAAAATGCTATGAGAGTGTTTGTAAATAAATAACATAGAAATAAAAACCCTTGTAGTCCAAAACACACATGAAATAAGAGCCTGCCACAGACATCTTGGAAGGCTTTCAGCATTGCTATCTACAAGACTTTTCCATTCATATAAGCAATAGGCCTGAGCTGTGACTGTGTCCTAACAAGAATGGATGATGAAAGGTCTTGTGCCCTTGCAGCCAATTTCATAGGACCTGGAGACATGCTTTGCCCTGTGGCGAAAGAGGATATAACAAAATAGAATATGAGGACTCTACCTACAAGAACATCACAATCCAATGGGTGAAGTAAATTATGCACGTGCCCAAAGTTAAACACCTACCCAAGAGATGGCATCAGACAACGTAAGAAATAGCAAAAGACTAGTACAGACGGTATGTGTGATAAGTAAGAAGAATGTGGATGTAAGCAGGTCGGGGACGTTTTCATGGAGAAGGGCTTTGAATTGTGGGCATGAGAGGCATAGTGGAGATGAAAGGAGAGAATTCCTAAAAGCTAGAAGAGTGAATATAGATAGGCACCAGTTCGAGCAGACTAGCACCATTTGGTGGCAGTAAGATATGACCTTACAGTGACTGGGTAGATCAGTTGGCCAGACTAAGCAACTCAGACTTTATCCTGTGAGTTGTAGGGAACCTTTGATGATAAACAATGTAAGCTAGGCTCTTGGTCATCCAAAATTCCCTAAGTGAGCCTAAAATATTGATCATTGTTCCTTGCTCCATTGAGTCCTTGCTCCTCGTAACCATAGAAACACTCTTCGGAGCTGCCCACATCACATGTGGTTTTAACAGATTTTCTTCCTAAATTACAGGCATCTTTGAAAATGTGAGGAGGATCCTAGAATTGGAAGAAGTCTAAGAAGTTGCCAAATCTATTTCTTATCAATGCAGAAAATTTTTCTACAAGACCCTCAAGAGCAACGTATTCCCCGGGCTGGTAGAATACACTGAAAGTAGGAGACACTCAGGAAAGGCTGGCGGCGAGTAAGCAAATGAATTCAACCACTTCTTAACCTTGGTCATTCGGATCTCACTTGCAGGATTGAGCAGCACTGATTTCTTAGAAAGTTCTTTCTTCCTTTGAGTGGAATTCTGTCCTCCTATTTCTACCACCCATTGGCTCTAGTTCTGTCATCCAAAGAAACAAAAGAAATTGACTCATTTTTCCATGTCCCTGCTCTTTTACTATTTGGAGACATTTGTTGGGTCTTAGCCTTTTCCTCTCCAACTAAACACCTCCAGTTCCTTCCTAGAGCTCAAAGGAACCAACCTGCTATTGTGAATAATCCTGAGTTCCCTTTTCTCCTTCTTAATTCACTGAGAAAGATGGGTTGCAGAAGGGATTGGGTTATAGATTCTAGGGGGAGGTGTCACCCAGAGGCTAGATCAATGAGTCCCTGAACTTTTACATACGTGCCATGCTTCCCTGGGTTGTGTGTTCCGACCCTGCTACAGCTGAGGCCACTTGGCCATTTTCCAGTGAGCCTGATCCTTTCTCCCTGCAAGCTCCCAAACTCCCATGCTGTAGGAGGATCTATGTGACCTGTCATCCTCCCGCTGCTTCCATTTCCATCAAGTGGCGTTTTCCCAGGAAGGAGCTTTCTCAGCGCCCCGCTGGCAGTCTTTACACTAGCCTGTCTACTCTAAATCGCAGCCATTACCATTTAAGCCCACTTCCTCCAACTTGGTCCCCAGCGCCTCAAGCGAGCAAAAGCAGCTGGTTCCTCATCTTCCACACCATAATCCTTCAAATCCTTGAAAGCCATCATTAAATCGCAATTCCACCAATGTCCCCACACCCCTAAGCTTCAGGGAAGGCTCGGCTACAAACCAACCTTCCACCTTCTAAGCAGAGGATCGTAGTCAACATTTCTAAAAAGCGAAACAGAAAGCACTCGAGCTCATCATACTTAATAAGCATAAATATGGTTTCTGGAATTTTGGGTTTTTGTATACAGTAATATTTTTTAGTTATGTACAAATATGTCCTATAAGTACATAAATATTCTTCAGGCACTGAAATATTAAATGTCTTTGTGTTGTGGGTTTTGGGCAAAAGAGTTTGATAAACACAGTCTTCTGCCAGCCCAAAGCTGTGGCTGTCCCTAGTTAAGGGCTGTGTAATAAAAAGAGGGATTCTGAAGGTAGACACCACGTCCGTCTTATTCACCTAGGCATCCTCACTCAGTATCTCCATGAAGTAGGTGTCTAATAAATATTTGCTAAATGAATGAGAAACACTCACTGGCTCGGTGACCTCTGAGACTCAGTCCCCTCATTTATAAAATGAATTTTCAGCACTTCTTGGTAAACTTTGAGTCCCCTCCCTCAAACCCTACCCTAAGAATCCATGACTATCTCTGGGTCCTAGAGAATGCTTTTGCCATGGCAAAATTTGGTTCCAGTAACATCTTTCTTCCTCCAAATTCACACTGTACAAATAACCACCACTGGGTAGGAAGTGTAAGGATAAGCTGGTGCTGAAAAAAGGCTAAGAAAAAAAAAATAAAGTAAATCCTGCCCAGTGTATGTCAGGCTGTGGTTTGTGCTAGATTAATGAAAGCCCCACATGGCATAATTGTGTTTACAGTGAGCTTATAGGAGTTTTCCCTCAAGGTAGGGAAAGGGGATCGGGTTAAACAAATTATTTAGCTTTTCCTGACCTGAACTGGCAACAGTGATGGAGAGCAGTAGTTGAGGAATGGCCTTCCCAATTCCAGCCCAAATTATGCTCACCTTGAGTGCTTTTACAACCAGAGGCTGGTCTTCCATCAGGGAGGTAGAAAGCAATTCCTAGGCACTACCCTAGAAGGTCTAAAGCCCCAACTTGTTTCCTGTGGGCGAACTGTACCTTGTCCAGTTGTGTAGAAGACTCTCAGCTACAAGGCAGCAAGTAACTGGTATTACAGGAATGAAAGGTCCTGCTTTGGGGATGGAAAAAGTGAAGCAAATAAGCAAATTTGATTGCCCAGAACTAGAATCCTGTTATCTTTATTACCATGACTCAGCTCTTCTTCTTGAAACAGAAACACCTCATGGAGTTACACGCAGCCCACATCCACAGGAGGCTGACACCCTGAAGTTCTGGTAAGAAGAAAACACAAATCTTATCTGCTGAGTCTACACAACACCAAAAATCTAATTTGAATGAACACTTTACTCAATGTATTCGATGAAGGACCTATAGCTCCGGCATAGTTGACTTTGGTCTAAAAGCAAATTAATTTTAACTACAGCTTAGGGTATATGGATATAATGTTGCTTAGTTTTTGTGTGTGTGTGTGTGTGTGTGTGTGTGTGTGTGTTTTCAGTCAATCCATAGCCACTGCCAGTTTCTCTTTAGTCTCTGAAGATATTTTTAGGTATGAGACTGTACTAACAGGATGTATGTAATTTATTGGCAGAACTTTCCTGTCAACCCGTCAGTCATTTCTGATTCCAAATTACACGGGCCCAACCCAGGTCTGGGATGCATTCACATTAAATGATTGCGGATCGTTTATTTCAGAAATGATAGGTTGGAGAAAATGTGCTTTGCACATGAGAAATGAAATCCCACAGCACATCAGGTTTCCTGTTTCCTTGAGATCCTCCTTTTTTCCATTTAGTCTCTATTTTCACTTTTCCTCCCTCTCACTGAAAGGTCTTGAGAGGATCCAAATACAGATCAGGAAAGGCCTAACTACCCACTCCCTGGCCCGGGGTTGCATAAGACCACGCACGCTCCCGGAGGGGAAGAAGGAAGGAATCCCAGTCACGACTGACACTTGGTACGGCCCTTGGGAGTTCAGCAAGTCAGGAGAGGCGGTGTGATGACCCACCTTTGCAGGCTCAGCTGGATTAGGTGACTTGGCCAAGGTCACACAGAAAGGATGAGGATGCAGGAACATGAATGCGTGCTTTCTCGACTGTGTGCTCTTCTCTCCCCACTGTTTGTGAGCTCCCTTGTAGTTCCTTTTACCCAGCACCACATCTGTACCAATAAGCCAAATCTCGTGTCAGTGTGGGTTCAGTCAGAGAAGCACAGCCTCTGTGGATGTCATGGAGGACGGGATACCTTCTGTGAGTATGTCTTACTGTCATGGAACTGGCTTACCAAGCTTCTCTAAATCCTTTGCCTGCTGTCAGTGTGGGCAACCAGGAAGGGAGGAAGAAGGTGAAGTGGGAAACGTCAAATCCAACAGGAACGGTGTGCAGCCCTTACCACCTCCAGTCTTTTTTTTTTTAATTGAATGAAAGATTCTTTAAATTCCATAGTGCTTTACAATTTTCAAAAGTTTCACATGCATGATTTCATATAATCCTATAACAACCCTTTTCTCCCCCTATGCCTATATTATCCACCCCCCACAGTGCTAACAGCTAGTTTGTTCTCTCTGTGAGTCTGCTTCTTTTTTTGTTTTATTCACTAATTTGTTGTATTTTTTAGATGTCACCTTCCAAGTCCATCCATGTTGCTGCAAATGGCAAAATTTCATTCTTTTTTATGTCTGAGTAGTATTCCGTTGTGTATATATATATATATATATATATATATATATATATATATATATATATATATATATACCACATCTTTTTTACCCATTCATCTGTTGATGGACACTTAGGTTGCTTCCATATCTTGACAATTGTAAATAATGCTGCATTGGGGTGCACGTCTCTTTTCGAATTAGTGTTTTTGTTTTTTTCAGATGTATACTCAGGAGTGGACTTACTGGGTCATATGGTACTTCTTTTTTAGTTTTTTGAGAAACTCCCATACTCTTTTCCACCACAGCTTCACCAATTTACATTCTCACCAACAGTGAGCAGAGGTTCTCTTTTCTCCACGTCCTGGCCAGCATTTATCATTTGTGTTCTTTTGATGACAACCATTCTGACCAATCACCACCTCCGGTCTTGATGGTGTGAGGCCTTTCCCTGGGGAGATGCACTCAGGCCTGGCCCGGGAGTTGAAGAAGCTGGATGAGGAGTTCTGGAGGCCTGGAAGCCACCCTGAGCCAGCGAGGCCTGCCAGCATAACAGCCCCAAGAGTGCCTGCTCATACTTCTGTAAACAAAGCTGGCCCATAAACAATTACACGGTTTGGACTTTGTGATTGTTCTTAGGTAATTTTTATTATTATTGAGATTTTATTTATTTAAGCTTTTACTAGAGGTATAAGTCACATATTATGAATCTTAGGTGATTGATACTAATAAATGTACACATCCATGCATCCATTTAACAGGAACCCCTATCAAGGTACACTCCATGACTCCAGAAAGTTCCCTCCCAGTCAACACCCCTCCCCTGCTACCACCAGAAATAGCCACTGCTCTGATTCCCTTGGCAGTAGATTCACTTTGCCTACATTAGAACTTTATATAAATGGAATCATACAGTACTTACCCTTTGGTGTCATGGATTCTTTATGTAACATAACATTTGTTAGAGTATCCATGTTGTTACGTGTATCAGTAGATCATTGCGAAGTAGTATTCCATTACATGAATGTATATGAATTGACCCACTCACCCGCTAATGGACATTTGGGTTGCTTTTACTCTGAGGCTATTATCACACAATTACTATGAACATTTTTGCACAAGGCATTTGGTGGGAGGGCATGTGATTTCACTTGGATAAATACTTATGGGTGGAATTACTGAGTCATAGGTAGAGGAATATTTAATTTCATTAGAAACTGCCAAACTATTTTTTTTAAATGAGACGTTATGGGTTGAACTGTGTCCCTTCACAATTCATCTGTTGAAATCTTAACCCCTGCTACCTCAGAATGTGACTGTGTTTGGAGACAGAGTCTTTAAAGAGGTAATTCAGTTAAAATGAGGGCATTAGAATGGGCTCTAATCCAATACGATGGATGCCCTCGTAAGAGGATATTAGGATACAGATACACCCAGAAGGAAGACCTGAGAAGACACAAGGGGACAATGACCGTCTATCCACCAAGGAGAGGGGCCTCAGAAGAAACCAATCCTGCCCACACCTTGATCTTAAACTTCTAGCCTCCAGAATTGTGAGAAAATAAACATCTGCTGTTTAAGCTAATCAAACGAAGTTGTGGTACTTTGGTATAGCAGCCCTAGGAGCCTAGCCTAGATGCTTGGCTACCATTTCCAACTCATCCCCTGCCACTGTCACCTTCAACTGTCCCACTTCAGCCACCCTGGACATTTTGCCATTTCCTCCACACGCCATACCCACTCCCGACTCTGGGACTTGGCGGTTGATATACTCTGCCTGGAATCTACTTCCCCCGCATTGCTGCCTTCCTTCTTTCATCCTCAGCTCAAATGTCACCTCCTCAGAGAGGCCGTCTCTGACCATCCTACCAAAACAGTCCCCATCACGCCCCCATCCCTCTCCATCACCAGCTAACTTTTTTTATTTCATAAGAGCTTTGACTTTCTAACGTATTACATCTGTCTTGTCTTAACTCCCAAGGTAGACTGTAAGCCCTACAAAGCAGACACAGAATTGTTCAACACTGTACATTGGAACCCACAGAACCCACAGAAGAAGCACACAGAAGGTACTTATTAATTATTAAGGTAATTAGTAATTATTTATTACCTGAATAGTTTTTTAAAAAAGAGAGAACAAGTTCTACGCACTGCCTGGCACAGAACCGTTGCTAAACAAATAATGCTATTATAATTCTAAAGATATGTAATCATTGAAGCCATAAGAAAATATCATCACGTGGTTACAGTTCTCAATTTAAGACACACAAAAATGGACTTTAAAAAACAAATATAAATTATAAGCATGTTAAAAGCATCCCCATATTCAGGCATTAATTAGTTTTCTTGCATTAAGCATAGTTTTCTTTTCCATTCTTTATTTAAATTTTTTAACTCTTTTTTAAATTGTAATCTATACCCTGAAATTTTTCTGCAAAACAAAAACTCCATGGTTGAAAGTCTTGCAATGAAATAATTTAAAATAACACTTAGAGTTTTGTATTTCCCATGTCTTCAGGGTCTGATAGCTTCTGTATGCCTGTTCCCAGGATGTTTGGCTGTGCTGCAATTCCTACCCCTAGATTTCATGAGTATTCCTTTGTAGCTAAAATAATCACCTTATCTTACTGAACTAGAATGATTCTCTTATTTAATAGAACTTCTTCATTGGATGTCTGTATCTTGCAATCAATCATAAAAAACTAAAAAGAACAAGTCTTCTGTCTTGTAATCTTTTTTCACTTAACTGCATAATGTGAAAATCTTTTCATGTCAACAGGTATACACATGAATGACTTAAAATGGCTACGTACTATTCCATTGAGTGGCTAAAATATGAAATCTTACCAGTCTTCTATAATTTGACTTTTAAGTTTCAAGGCTTTGCTTTTCTCCTTACAACTTTTTCTTGCATTTTTTTCACATCTTAAATAGCAGTTTATTTCCATAAACTGAATAGCCAAGTAATTCTTAGCTTATTTTAATCAAGTAAATGCAGAGAGCACGTATACCCTCCCACTGAAAAGATCCAAGAAGTGGGTAACACTGAGCATTACTAAATGTAGCAAAACCACTACCCAACTTTAAAATACATAAAATGATCTTATCTAGAACATGTTCTAAAAGAGCTGGATACAAATTTTCCCCTTAAAAAACAGTAAGTGATATTCCCAGTAAAAACATCTTAGGAAAATTAAACTTTAATACTTGCTCATTAAATAGTATAAACTTTAAAATCTTTGTTTTTTTAATTTTTATTTCATATTGAAGTATAATTGATTAACAAAGTTGTGTTAGTTTCAGGTGTACAGCAGCCTGATTGAAATCGTAAACTGGCTTTTGATTAAAAGACAGAACTTGTATATTTTCTTGTGAAACTTGAAAAGGTAAAAGACTTAAAATGAAAGGATTCAAAATAGTGGGGCATTTTATAGGTTCATGGTGTCTATAATATATCTGAACAGTGAATGGGCTTCAGAATGGGATGTAAAAGAGTTGATGTCACACAGCCTCTGTCCCGACCAGTGCAAGGACAGAGCTGGATGGTGCTGGTCCATTCTGCTGGCTTTGGCAGAAAACAGCACTTCTAAGAGTCAGATCTGAAATCTCGGATGCTAGTTATGCCCAATGAGGATAACTGGATCTCTCTTTCTCAAATCATAGGCTTGAGAAATTCCTTACTAAAGTGTTCCCTAAAATTAATTTTATTTTAAACTTCATTTTATAGCTGGTGCTCATGCAGCTCTGACTACTGAACCCAGGTAGGTGTGCTTTGCAGAAGGGGGGGCTGGTGGAGGTGCAGGGGAGCCCACGTTTCTCTCTTAGCTTGTTTTAGCCCAACTGTTACTCAACCTCTGGACGGAATGGATTCTAAAGGCTCAGAGTGCTCCGTTAGCCACTCTAATTATTCCAGAAAAATTGAATTTCCAGGAGTTTAAGTTATTTGAGGAGAGAGAATGACAGGCAAAGGCCTGTGGTCTACAAGACAGAACCAAGAGGTTTCTGGGGTGTCAGCACAAATCACTGCATTGCTCTGAGCCTGATGAGAGGGTTGGGCTAGATGTTCTCTTGTATCTCCTTAAATTCTGAGATTTTTGTGACCCAGTTGTCTCTGGGAGAATTCAAACTTCTTTCCTAAAAGACTTAATCACTTCTTAAGTTAATTTGGAAATTCTCACTTTAGCTGGACACAATATTTTGAAAAAAAAAGTCATTCCCTTATGACTTCTGTTAACTTCTGTAGAGCAAGCAGTTAATTCTACTTATACGTGGGCTTGGGAGCTCATAAAGAGCCCATTCTCACCTGGGGGCTCTGTGAATTATCACAGCCTCGCCGTCATTTTAAATAATTCAATGGAGTTTAATAGCAAGTGTTTAATTCAACACACTGACTGGAATTCACCAGTCCAAGGCACCCTAGACTGAAGATATTGTGGGAGATAACAGAAATTAATGAGTTTCTTTCTTACTTCATTCAGATGACCAGCTGAAGTGATCTCCCTTGCCTGAGTTAGAGAACTCCCTAGCTCTCCTCTCTTCTGCTTCCTGTTCACCTTGGGCACCCATGTGCATTTGTGAAGTGTGCATATAGGTGTATGGAAAAGCTCAGCTGATTGGAAACCCTGCGGGACTTTGGACAAGGGAGTGAAGATCAGACCACAGAGAGTTAACCTAAAGCGCACTACTAACTTATAGCCCACTATTTCCATAGCAAAGGAGCAATTTTAAGGCAGAAAAAATAATATGGAGCCTCTGCTATATCACTTGTATTATAAAAATTGGGGGAGAGGAATCTTCAAAGATGGGAGAGACCTGAGTGACTGAAGCAGTCATGTTCACATTGTATGGAAGGGATGCATATTAGAAGACAAATCCCAGAGCCGACTGCAAGGCGGATCCCTGGAATCTTCCCTAGATACCTGCTCAACCGTGGGGCCCCCAGGGACCAGCTGGTTGGGCAGTGAAGGGGGTATAAAGTGATAATAGTTTGAGTTTGCAATTTACTTTTCTTGACTTGTTTCAACCTGATTTCACAGACGTAACAATGCTCATTTCACACTACAATAAAGTATTGACTAGGAACTAGGGAAAGGGGCAGAGAGATCTAATTCAGGGCTGAAGTGCCATAGCAAGACTGGTCCCAAACTTGAACTTTTAGAGGACATCCCCTGAGGAATTGTAAGAAATGGACATGAGGGGGAAAAAAACCTCCTCTAATGCTTTGTCTATGTCTTAAGACTTATGAAAAAAGATATTGAAAGCTGTGGCATCAGAACTCAGTCCATGCAACTGAACTTGGGAAAATGTCATCCTAGGAGAACCTGCTCTGTTTCTTAAACCTCCATTTGTCATGTGGCCCTAGAGAATAATCATTTGTCATCCAGGTAGAAGTTCATTCCTACAGTCTCCTGCTGCAATCCAGTTTTGTGAAGAATGTAGCTTCTATGCGAAGCTTAATTGCCTCCATCAGTGTTTTTGTGAAAAAAATACAAAAGAATATAAACCGGGGATACTGCCCACTAATATCTCATAACCTACATTTTGTTTTACTAGTAGGATTTTTTTAGCACTTAATTATATAGTGTTTAATTTATATTATTTATACACATTTCAATAAATTTTCAATATGGATAATACCCTGTACGCTTCCTTTTTCTTAGCGGTAGATATCCTTTACATACTTACTTTACGTTTTTACATATATAATTACATATCAATACTTTAGAACTTTAGGCACTGAGCTTGCAACTTTATAATGCAATAAAATGACTCAGAATAGAAAATGAAAAAGAGAGGTTCTAAAAAAATTTAATTAGAGAGGGGATATTGTTTTGTTAAATGCCTGCAATGTAAGCGTAAAAACATTTGAAAACTAAGTTAAGCTTGAAGCTCCCTTGCAGCCTTGGCAAAAAGGGAAACATATATCCTAATGAGACAAAGCCTTTCCCCTGTGCTAAAATATACTTAGAATATTACACAGAGTCCTCTATTTGAGACCTTTAAAATATAATGGATGTCCTCACCTTGAGTTTTATAGAAGACACAAAAATTGTCTTCAGGGCTTCCCTGGTGGCGCAGTGGTTGAGAGTCCGCCTGCCGATGCAGGGGAAATGGGTTCGTGCCCCGGTCCAGGAGGATCCCACATGCCACGGAGTGGCTGGGCCCGTGAGCCATGGCCGCTGAGCCTGCGCGTCCAGAGCCTGTGCTCCACAACGGGAGAGGCCACAACAGTGAGAGGCCCGTGTACCGCAAAAAAAAAAAAAAAAAAAAGAAAAAAGAAAAAAAAATTGTCTTCAATATGGCCATAAAATAAAATCTGAGGGTACATTATCCATCAAGATGGACAGGAAACTTGAACATGGGGGCAAAACCCAGCTCTTTTCATGGCAGTTGCCAGGATGATAACAATAACACTATCGGTGAAGGTAAGATTTCCCCAGGGAAAAATGAAAGTCCCACGAGCAGACCATAAATAAGTATAGGAAGAAGCTCTCCACCCTGACACAGAGGATCTTATATTTGAAAGGATAAGTACGAAAATCCAGATATAACCTAATCCTCATAATTTGTGTTCAAGAGTCGCTCAATTCTCTATGTTTTTAAGGTCTTGTGAGAAACATTAAAATTCTAATTCTTTTAAAATGAATTGGAGCCAAAGCTGTGTTTTGTTAAACCAACACACCATATTATTTTGGTCAATTTCATCTACTAGTGAAAAAGCAAAGCAGTCAAACCACTGATTTCGAATGGTGCAGATACCTCCAAAAAGGAAAGCAATCAGAAAAAAAAAAAAAAAAAGCCTTCCATCTCTTTCCTTCATCGTACCAGAGCACCAGTTACTAAGAATCTCAGATGAGTAGAGAAATAACTATTAAAAAATTGAATTCTTGTCTACACAATGCCAAAACATCTAGTAAGTCTGGTTAAAAAAAAAAAAAGTCAACCCAGATGTTTGGCGCTATATAGACAAAACATCCAGATGACTGGCTGAACTTGCAAATAAACTGCTGAAACGGGCCAGATGTTCTGGCTTCTTTGGGCTTCGGAGCCTAGGGGGTCCTTGGGGACATCAGGAGAAAGCAGATGTTCCCTCTGGACCTTCACCACCTGCATGCCTTCCTTGGAAACTGAAGTGGGTGTGCAACAGCGGGGTTTCAATTAAAAACGTCAATGACTGCCTTAGAAAAATCAAGGGAAAAGTACAAAAAGGCTGTAATGTGATATTTATCTGAAATCCGTGTTTTGGGAAGTCACTGAGTCACATCTATCTTGAGGCACTGTGGTTGCATATCTAAATATGCTTCCCCTTGAGACTTTCTCTTTCAACCCAAGTTCTGGGCTACCCTTACCCAACCCAGGGGGCAGTGGTTTTTTTACAGGCAACCGTTAAAGCTGACATCTACAGCTCTCTGTTTCCCCACATCAAGTTTGCCCCTTCCTTGCTCCCTTCTTCATGGTTCCTGTTATATCTTTTCTTTCCTACAGAGGTGTGCTAAGTAGGAAAGGGAGAATCCGAATCAAACCAGGGATTCTTCTGGTACAGCCCAGCCATGGGCAGCCCTGGCAGAAAGGGAACAGAGGGACTGGGATGCTGAGGGCTGCTGCGCTCCACAAGGAAGAGACCCACGTGGCTGCCAGCCAGCCAGCAGAGGCCCCAGCAGCACTCAGGCGGGTATTAACTGACAGGGTGAGACAGATCCACAAAACCCAGAGTCCCCTCCAGCAGACTTGTCTAAAATGGTGCCTCGCAGGAAACTGAGGGCAGCAGGAAAGGAAGAGTCTCATCAACCACCATGTGATTACTGAGCTCCCGACTGTATTTAGAAAACAGCTTCGGCTTCCATCAGAAAGTTCAGATATGCCTTCAATCCATGATCTAATTTTTGTTTTCAGAAAGTGGTCTGTTTTGTTTCTTTTAAAAAAACATCATTAAAAAGATTTCCTTTGAGTCAGTCTCTTCTGTAGTCACCTTCCTCGGGAGACTTTCTGCTTCTCTGTGAACGAAAAGCTGTGATTGCTTTCTTGTCCCCCTCCAGAAACACTTATTCAGACGTTATTCAGACAATTTCCCGACTGCCACTGCAGAAGGAGTTTCTGCGTCTCTCATCAGGATACAATTAACAGAACAAATGAAGTGATGTGGGAAGGAAAATAGAAAAAGGAATCATTCCCACTGTCCTACATGAAGTCGTCCCTGCACTCTGCTGGGCTGAAGGAAATCAGAACAGCAGATGTGAGAGTTGAAACAACATCAGCTACACACCCAGCCCAAGACCCATAGGACACATCCCGATTTCACTCATGTCAAAAGATGGCACAGACAGAGGGGAAAATTTAAACACAAAAATAAAGTGTTATTTTCCTCTCTTTGGATTAACAAAAAACTCCTTCTCCCATATCTAACCACCCCCTCCCCTCGCCCCCTCCTCTCTCAGGGGTTGGCTTTATTTAAAAAACTATATTTCTGCCCAGGCATTCAAAAATGCTGAGTGCCTCAAGCAAAGTAGTAGAATAAGCATGTTTCTTACTGCTTCTTGGCAACTCTGCGGCCCAAGACCTGCTTCCAATTAGGGATCATGTGGCTTCAGTTTAGTATTATCATGAAAATGAAATTACCACTTTAGAAAAGTCAAGTTATTTTGGAAGTGAAAACTGCAGGTCAGAGCCCACCAAAATTCCAAAAAATTTGCTCAAGAAACATCTTACTGAAGGGTCAAACTGGTCTGGCTGATAAACATCCTAGGGTTTTGTGATATGTGCCTCTCCTCCGGCAGCTCCACTGCCCCCAACCCGGCCCTAGGTCAAGTTCATTGTCCTTGGGAAATAGTTATCCCTCTGATGGCAGATCCAAGTTTGCTCTGCTTGCAAAGCAATAGCATCGGCTTCTCTGATCCTCTGATGTACTTGAACCAGCAGACCTCATGCACTCACCTGGCTGGGACATAGTCTACCTTAGCTGGCTCTTTCTCTCCTGAGGTTTCTATTCCCTGCCCAGCCCCACCGCCCCCCCGACCCCCAACAAGATTGTAAATTCCTGAGAGCAAGGGCCATGTCTTTACTTTTTGGTAGCTTCATAAATTCTTAGAACAGGAAGGGACCAGATCCAATTGCTTCATTTTAAAGATAAGGCCTATTAACTAGTTCTGGCACACAGGCTCTGAGGACTGAGGCCTCTGTCCGCAGCCAGGTCAGCCCCGAGCCCACAGGATGTCTGACAACAAGGATGCCCTTCAAAAGTGTTGCAGACCAGACCCGAGAGACCTTGCCTGTGAGCACAGTGGTTAAGACCCTTGAGAGTCAACCCAGCCAAAATAATAAATAAGTAAATAACTTAATTAATTAGTTTTTTAAAGTTTATTTAAGTTTACCCTTGAGATTCAGAAAGACTGGGTTCAAATCCTGGGTCCATCACCAACTAGTTCTGTGACTTAAGACAAATTGCTTTACCTATTCTAGGCTTCATTTATTCATGTGTAAAGCTGGGAAAATAGGGTTTGCTGGGGATTAAAGAAGGTAATGTATGTATTTAGTCCCTGTGCCTATCATTAGGAAGCACTAAATAAATGGATATAGTTTTATTGTCATTACTATTTGGCATGTTTGATGTAACCCAAACAGAGGGGTTTCTTTTATAGAAAGCTCCAGCGTTTGTCATATGAAAACATGGGTTTATTTGGAGGAAATGGTCTGTATCGACTTTTTGGAACCATCTCTGTTATTATGAAATTCCAGGAACTGGAATAAAATAACAAGGGGGTGGGAGAGAGGGTGAGTGGATGGCTCACAAAGCAACTGGAACCAACCAGCCCGGGGGTCACGAACTGAATGAGCACCCACTGTGTGTCAGGCGCTGTGTCTGGTGCTGCAGGAAATCCAGGCCATGTTAGACGTGGCTCGGTCTTCAAATGCTCACAGTCTACTTAGAGACATAGAATTCACGGGAAGAAAACTAAAATTCCAGCTGTGGGTAGTCGTCTCAAGGGGTCTGTTGATCACAAAAACTACAGAAGTACAGAAGAAACAGGATGCCTTCCAGGTGGCGTGGGCAGGGAAAATGTCACAGAGAAGGTGAAACTTAAAGGAGGTTTTGAAATTTTGCCATTTGCAGCAACATGGATGGACTTGGAAGGTATTACGCTAAGTGAAACAAGTCAGACAGACTTGATGACATTGCTTATATGTGGAATCTAAAAAATACAACAAACTAGTGAATATAACAAAAAAGAAGCCGACTCACAGATACAGAGAACAAACTTGTGGTTACCAGTGGGAGAGTGAAGCGGGGTGGGGGGGAGGGGCAACATAGGGGTGGGGAATGGGAGGCACAAACTACTGGGTGTAAGAGAGGCTCAAGGATGTATTGTACAACACGGGGAATACAGCCAATATTTTGTAGTGACTGTAAATAGAAAGTAACCTTTAAAACTTGTATAAAAATTAAAAATAAGATAAAGTAGGTTTTGAAGCACTGGGAAGACTCAGCTAGGTGGAGATGAGGAAGCAGCACTCCTTACGCTAAAGCAAGAGTCTCTGTGAAGTCCCAGATGTAGGGATTTCACGATGTGTTTAGAGGCAGTGAAACCAGCCTGACTAAAGGTAAAGGTACACCTACAGGCTTAGGGAACAGAAGATTAGAAGAGTTGCTTGAACATGCACTGTGAAGAGCTTTGAATGCTTTGCTTATCACAGGGCCTTAGCATGACTGTGCTGAGTATGAGTCATTAGTCATTAGCATTGTGCAGTGTACAACCTAAACAACTGTCCTTAGCAGCTTGGCTAAATCTTTGGACTTCATCTTGCAGGTGGTCATGAGGCACTGAAGATTTTCGAGTAAGATATCAGGGTCTGATTTTTATATATGTTGCTGAGGACATTGCACTCAACTTGGAAGAGTTTTAGAAGTGGGTATCACCAATTCCATGGAATAACTGACCACCAATTACCAATTGGGGTGTGGAGAAGGAGGGAAGTCATGGTGCTTTAAAGCCCTGGCCCTTTACGATTCAGTCTCTGCACCTTTGGAGTTTAAGGAATCTTGGTCCAAGTTAACAATTTTTCAAAGCTGACTGGGGAGAAAAATCTCAGAATAGAACATATTCCAGCTGTCCAATCTTTATTGTGGGCTGTTCTAAAATTCTCCTTCTCTAAAAGCAGAATGTCTGAAAGAGTTTAGAGGAGGAGGGGTAGGCTGTGGGGCTGAGGCAAGGGAGAAGCAGCCATGGTACCAACTAAACCTCCTTAGAGGCAGGAAATGAAGGAACAGGTGGATGCGGGGACTCAGTCACGATTCTTCCATTTTCCCTTTCACTGTCTTTGAGAACAATCGTTCTGTGACTTAACGTCAAAAATAGAGACAAATCCAGGATTGTGCCAAGAAAAACTCCGCTGGATATAGCACAATACTGAGTCTACCGTGAGGTGGAGGGCAAGGAGGGAGACCATTACAAAAGGAAACAGCCGTGTGTGGTCCTCTTCACACACATTGGCAATTGATGGGTGAGTTTCTGTATCACGGGCTACTTCAAATGCCATCCAGCTCGAGTCTTTAACCCACTGCACCGGGCAGACAACCCCACGGCAACCGGAGGCTCCCAGGCACCCCCAGCCCTGGGTTCTCCATGTCATAGCTCCTACTGGCCACCAGGGAAGACTGAAACTCAGAGGAGAGCAGAAATTTTCTGCAAGGCAGGAAAGGTGTGGAGCAGATGCTGGGGATGGGGGTGCCAAAGGGATGGAAACAGATGCCTGGGAGTTTCTGCCATCAACACCTACTTGTAGATTCAAGTTTGAACCGTCATTTGCAGATGCCTGTGTAAAATAATCCTTCTCCCATGACCTCAGTGGAACATGACTTGGCTGGCGGGGACAAAGCCTCCTGAGGAGAAAAGCAGCTTGCCCAGATCTTCACAGAAAGCTGAAAAGATCCCAAGATGGGCCCCACTGCTTTAAGGCAGGAGGACTGGAGGGAGGTCAGGGACCCCAGAGCTACACCAAAGGAGCCTTTCCAAACCCTGTGGTTGACCACAGGAGAGAGAAAACGTGGACGGAGAACATAGGGGTGGAGGATGGCTCTCCCACACACTCTCCCAGGCCCCTAGGGAGCATCAGGGACCATGTCCCCATCTCCTCCTTCATCTACCACACTCGGACACACCCAGAAGAGTCATCTGTTTCCTCAGGAGAGAGCAGCACAGGCAAAGCCCGGCTGACTCCACAGAATTCCATCCCAGAGCTGCCCCCAGCCCAGGGCAGACCCCTAACGGATGTGCCTGGAGGGACCCCGGGAAGCCCAGGCATGAAACCAGAAGGGAAAAGAAAATGACTCCAGATTGCTGACAGGCAGCCCCGCGTCCGTGGACTGCAGAGGTGGGGGTAATGTACAAACACAAACCGAGCAGCTACCAGAGTGGGGTTCTGGGTGGCTGGCATTCCACCAGCACGGCCACCGGGATGGCAGCAGGGATCAGCAGCATTTAGCCTTTTTTTCTGTCATTTCTTGCAAATGCTCCTCGGACCATCTCGAGATCAGGGTCTCGCGTAGGATTCCAGAGCACCGCTGGGGCACTCGGTGGGCTGAAAATTCGGGAGGAGAGGATACCACGAGGCCCCTTGCCTGTGGTCAACACCACTCATTGTGATGAATGGGACATCCCCTCATTTCTCTCTCCTGCTTCTTTCTCTCTGCTGCCTTTTTCTTACACACAGAAGATGTGTGTGTGTGCATACATATATACATATAGAATATTATACATAGATAAAATATAACATAGTATAATACAATACAATAGATCCTTGTGTGTCAGCATAGAAGTCAAGATCCTTGAGACTGACGTTCGGGCAACGGCCGGTTTCATCAGCCCAGCACTTTGAAAATCAGCTCAGAGCAGGGTCACTTCGAGATCTCTGTGCTACCAGTTTTCAGGAGGAACCAGGTGTATTTCCCTTAAGTGTTCCAAAGGTGCTCTGTGAGTGGATTATTTTACTCAGCTCACAAAACCAGAAGCTTCCATTGGCTTCCATGACTGCCACATCAACAAGCTTCCAAGGTTGGGCAAACAGTTGGTAGCATCTAGCAGAGGCGGGCTCACGCTTGAAGATGGGGAAGAGTCTCCTCGAAGGGCCACAAGCTTCTGCCTCCTTTCCTGACCTTCTCCTCACCTCACCTCTCCTGCAATAGTGTTTTAAGAATGAGCTGTTCCTCCCCACCATCCCAGCTCCATCCATGTCTCTAGATGGATGGCCGTAGGACCACACCTCACTCTGCTGGGTTGCTGATGCCTCATCCTCCTGGTCTTTTATATCCCTGGAGATGTAGAGATAAAATTCTGAAAAAAAGTGCTCCAGGGGGCTTCCCTGGTGGCGCAGTGGTTGAGAATCTGCCTGCCAATGCAGGGGACAGGGGTTCGAGCCCTGGTCTGGGAGGATCCCACATGCCGCGGAGCAACTAGCCCCGTGAGCCACAAATACTGAGCCTGCGCGTCTGGAGCCTGTGCTCCGCAATGAGAGGCCGCGATAGTGAGAGGCCCGTGCACCGCGATGAGGAGTGGCCCCCACTTGCCGCAACTAGAGAAAGCCCTCGCGCAGAAACGAAGAGCCAACACAGCCATAAATAAATGAATGAATAAATAAATAAATAAATAAATAAATTAAAAAAAAAAAAAAAAAGTGCTCCAGTATCTCTGGGCATTCAAAATATCCACAGAGACCATGAAATCTGAATTTGTGCATAACCCAAGCTGTCACCACCGCCTGGAATCACCCCCTTGTCCTCCTGTACCTACTTCATCTCCAGCTACAGATGCCTGCGTCAAATTCCTTCAAGAGGTCCCGAGCTCATTCACGTGTCAGTAAATGTTTATTGAACGTGCACTACGTGCCAGCACTGCCTGTTCTAGGCCCTGGGAATAAGGCGGTAGGCAACACTGCCAAAGTCCCTGCCCTCTTGGCTCTTACAGTTAAATAGTGGAAAAAGAAAATAACTACTTCCTAACATGGCAGGGGGTGATAGGGGCTACACATAAAAATAGACTTGGTTAAGGGGATTGAGAGTGAACTAAAGGAATTGGGTAGCACAGCAGATGGCAAGGGGCTTGTCAGAGGAGCCCCTCTGAAGGGGAGACACTTGGCAGGGATTGAAGTGCAATCAGAGAGCCTGCACGAGGACATTGTTCACCTATTTAAAAATCCTGAATTCCCTATGGCAACGAAAGGTGGTAATAAAAATTAAAGTTCCTGCGTTATTGCAGCACCTAATCACTTATCACAGGCTTTACACTCACCACTTCATTAGCTTCTCGCTACTCTCTGAGGTGTTATTTGCACTTTAAAGATGCTGATATGGAGTCTCAGAGAGGGGAAGGGACTTTCCCAAGTCCATTCAGAGAAAACCCAGTGGCAGGGTGGGATTAGAATCCGGTTCTCCTAATTCCCAGCCAAATGCTTCCTAGGAGAATAGATAATGTTGGACGACCTCACTATCAGGCATATTTTTGCTTAAGACTTCAATCAGAGATACATGCCCCAGATATATAACTCTGTCTGTGTGCAGCCCCAATTCCCTTCCAGCTGGACCTAAAATATAACTCTATGGCTACAAATAGGCAAATAACTCACTGACGCACCATAGGTATCCCACTCTTAGATAAATAAGAGCTAAATATATTCAATCAGAAAGGAGGTAAAGAGCAGAGAGTGCCCACTATGTCTACTATATTTGCTATAACTACTACATACATGTTTGTGGACTTGCTTACCTCTGCATGTTAATAAATGGATGCCCCTGGACTTTTGACACTTGGGTCCCAGCTTTCCCCACAGACAATGGACTATATAAGGTGGAAAGTTGCCAGTCCTGTGTGACTTTGGATAAATCTTTTCCCCTCTCTGACCTCAGTTTCCTCTTTTGTAAAATGAACACTTTGAATTAATCTCTAAGTTTCTGTCACTTCCTGACATCTTACAATTCTATACAAACTCGTAATTTTTAGTAATAAATACAGATATGGTCCTAAGTAAGCCCTTGCATGCTGTGCCACATCATACCTGGCTAGAGACTTTCAACAATATCTTATCACCTTCTTGATTCATTTTTCCAGCAAAGAGACTCTTCCAAACCTAAAAAATTCCTGAGCTTTGCTGAGACGAGGTGCAGAGAATGTTCATTTGTTTTTCTAAATCAGTGTCAATTGCTGACTAAAAAACTGAGGCAGGGTTAAGCCTTTGGGGATGAGTATGAGGACAAAAGGGAACAACAGGAAACGGGAAGAAAACAAGCAAAGGAGAAGAAAGAGTAAGAGAAGGTGAAGAAAGGAAGGAAAAGTAGTGGTGGGTTGTGGGTGATGGAGGGGTGTGGGCAGGGACAGGAAATGTCCTGGAAAGTATTTCCAGAGCTTTGTGATCTGTTTCTTGTATAAGGCATACGGGCTTCATTAATAAGAGTGTGTGTGTGTGTGTGTGTGTGTGTGTGTGTGTCCTGAAACATGTATTAATCATGCTGGTGACGAGCAGATGAAATCAATGATTCCTGAAACTTCCTCTGAAATCAACTCAAGAGACCACGTACGTGATGTTTCCTCAAACTGGCACCAACGTAGTCATCCTTCATGGGCTGGTGTCCAGGACCCTTTTCTCTTAGGCTTACCCCTCACTCCAGGATCCACCCCCAAACTCTCCCTCCTTCTCCAACCCCATCACTGATTTCTCCTTCTCTCCTGGAAGGGGAAGACTTGTGTCATCTCCCTAGCCAGCTTCAGCCAAGGAAAGTTTTTATTTCTCAACTTTCACACATTTTCTATATGATTTGAGCCTTTTACTCCACTTTTTTCATTCTGGTTCTTTTTTTCATTGAGGTCTTTCCATTCATTTTACCTTCACCTATGTCTATAGCATCTTATATTTTATGGAAATAATCCTCAAACTGGGTGTGTGTACCCCTACGAGGTCCAAAGGCTTTCTTTCAGGCAAGAAAAATGTAAGAGGGGGCTTCCCTGGTGGCGCAGTTGTTGAGAATCTGCCTGCTGATGCAGGGGACACGGGTTCAAGCCCTGGTCTGGGAAGATC
This sequence comes from Mesoplodon densirostris, assembly GCF_025265405.1. Lineage (NCBI taxonomy): Eukaryota > Metazoa > Chordata > Mammalia > Artiodactyla > Ziphiidae > Mesoplodon > Mesoplodon densirostris. The sequence goes on from NC_082670.1 coordinate 30,096,381, forward strand.
CCACATGCCACGGAGCAATTAAGCTCGTGCATCACAACTACTGAGCCTGCGTGCCGCAACTACTGAAGCCTGCGCACCTAGAGTCCGTGCTCCACAACGAGAGAAGCCACTGCAGTGAGAAGCCCGCACACTGCAACGAAGAGTAGCCCCCTCTCGCTGCAACTAGAGAAAGCCCATGCGCCACAACGAAGACCCAACACAGCCAAAAATAAATAAATAAAATAAATAATTTTTTTTAAAAAAGAATAATGGAAGAGAATACTTTTCCAGACCCTAAGCTTCCATAAATTCTCTTAGATCAGCACCACCAGTCTGTGGCATCTGCTTTCACTTCCCCTTTCAAGGTCACCATTTTCTTACTTGACAAAATATGGTATATTTCTTGCCCATCCAAGTCTTGCTTTGGGGTATGACTTTGGTGAGTAAAAATCTCTGGGACACCAAACAAGGAGCAATTTGATAATGCATTGTTCCGAAAGGAACTCCTTGGCAGCAAAGCAATGAGGACTTTAGTAAGAATTATTAAAAGGGCAGAACCTTTTTTCTTCCAGGAAACCAATTAATGGCAGGACTCTGTGACTTTAACTGTGGGACTATCTACCTATCTACAAATTAGAAATAAATAATTGCCATAGGAACATATCAACAAGTATATGTGAATTAAAATTTTAAGTTAGATTTTTTTTCCTGACAAAAGACAAGGCTGATCCGACTGATTTATTTGAACATGCGAACCACCTTTGCCAAGGGGGTTTTATGTGAGTGGAAATGTTCTCAAACTGAATGAGTTTCTAAGGTTATGACAAAATATATGTAAAGCACATATGCAATATGCCAGAAATTATAACATTTGCAACTATTAAACTTACTAAAAAATTTTAGACGGTGTGATAGATTGTATTTTTATTTCCAATTGTTTGCTGCCCCATTCTTATAAAAGGAATATACTTGGGTCAGGCTCTGCCCTATGACCTGCTTTGACCCATGGAATGTGAGCAGAAATGATGTATGCCATAGCTGCACAGCAGCTTTAAATGTCACCACATGGTTCTGCCAGAGCTCTTTTTTTTCCCTCTGCCACAAGCATGTCATGTTCCAAACAGCAGGTGCTGCTTTAGCCTGGATCCTGGAAGGAGAAGACATATGGAACAGATGCATAAACAGCCTGCAGCCAACATATCAGGTAAGCCAGAAATAAGACCTTGTTACAATAAGCCAATAAGATTTGTGTGCATTTGTTATAGCATCATAACCTAATAAAAGCTGACTAAATAGAGCTACAATATGACCCAGCAATCCCACTCTTGGGCATATAACCAGAGAAAAACATAATTCTAAAAGATACATGCACCCCTATGTTCGTCGCAGCACTACTTACAATAGCCAAGACATGGAAGCAACTTAAATGTCCATCGACATGAATGAATAAAGAAGATGTGGTACATATATACAATGGAATATTACTCAGCCATAAGAAAGAATGAAATAACATCATTTACAGGAACATGGATGGACCTAGAGATTATCATACTATGTGAAGTAAGTCAGACAGAGAAAGACAAATATCATATAATATCACTTATATGTGGAATCTAAAAAATTATACAAAAGAACTTATTTACAAAACAGAAACAGACTCACAGCCTTAGAGAACAGACTTGTGGTTACCAAAGGGGAAAGATGGGGGGGGGATAAATTAGGAGGATGGGATTAACATATGCACACTACCATATATAAAATATATATATAAAATTGTATATATATAAAAAATAGATAATCAACAAGGACCTACTGTATAGCACAGAGAAGTCTACTCAGTATTCTGTGATAACCTATATCAGAAAAGAGTCTGAAAAAGAATAGATATATGTATATGTATAACTGAATCACTCTGCTGTACACTTGAAACTAACACATTGTGAATCAACTATACTTCAATTATAAAATAAAAATTTAAAAACATAAAATAAAAAAGGAAGCTGACTAATTATAGATAACTCAAAAACATCTGACGGGAAGGGCAAATAACTTTTCAAAATTTATTTATGGAGTATGAGAGTGAAAAGGTTGCCAACCTCCATTTTAGATCAATGCTCTTTTCCCATTAAGTAAACCACTTTTACACATTTTGTGCAGCTGTGGCATACATCACTTCTGCTCCAGGTTTATGTTAGACGTGAGCACTGGAAATAAAGAAATGAAGAACACATATTCCCCAATCTTCAAGAAATTAGAGTCTAATACAGCAGAGATATACAAGTAAGGTACCACTGCCTGATGAGCATGACCACAGATATGGGTCCAGAGAACAGAAATATCACTTCTAAGATAGAAGACACTGCAGTCAGATACAAATGCATATATAATTTCCTAGAAATGTAAAAGGAGGTGGTATGTTTTTCAGAAGTAGAAACATCTGGCATTGCTGGAGTCCACTTTTCAGAAGCAGTAGAGGGAGCTACAGTCTGTGGCAGACAGACCCTAGATCCCCACCTCCTATTGTTCACACTCTTGTATAATCCTCTCCCTTTGGAAATGGAAAGGTCCTATGACTTACTTCTAACTAATAAAATATGGCAAAAGTGACGGTATTGATTCTAGTCCATTACATAAGACTCCTGGAAAACTCGCCCTGGAGTTTTTCCTTCCCTTGTCAGCTGTGAGAAAGCAAATGCTCTTTAAGTAAGTGGAAGCTCACATGTCAAGAGACTGTAGGAGGTTCTTAATAGCCAAAGGAGACTTCACTCCTGCCACCATAAGGAAATAAATTCTGCTAACAATCAGAGTGAATTTAGAAGTGAATTCTTCCCCATTTGAGCCTCTGATGAGGCCACAGCTATAGCTGATAGCTTGACTGCAACTTGGTTGAGGCTCTGAAGCAGAGAACTGAACTAAGTCAGGCCCAGGCTCCCATATAATAAATATGAGTTGTTTCAAGTTGCTAAGTTCAGGGTAACTTGTTACACATCAGTAGAAAGTTAAAACACAGTAGAAGTGTGGGGAGGCACTCTTCAAGGAGTCTAGATTTTATTACATGGTTAATGAGGAGCCAAGATGATGGCTCAAGGGAGGGAAATGATACAAAAGTAAGTTTTAGGATTGTCACTCTGACAACAGCGATGGAGAAGGACTTTAAGGGGCAAGGTTAGAAGCCTCTCATCTTCCACAAAGCCAGACATACAAATGAGTATGTGACCACAGACCAAGAAATATCAAGAAACATGTATTTATTGAGCATCTACAGGATGCTGTGTCAGTGAAGAGAACTGTAGGAAGAGTCACAGAGCATGGTTCCCACACTTCAAGATTCTTATGTCAAGCAAGGGAACAAGATAGATGTGCAAACAAGGATTTGTTTGCTTTGTTTCATTTTGTCTTCTTAACTGATATTAATCAGTAAGTAGATAGTACTCGAGAGGAGGGATGGATCAAAGTCTCTTCCCACAGGAGTGGTGAAGGAGTGATTCTGTGAGGAGTGATTCTGAGGTCCATCTTGAAGGCTGAGTAGGATCTGGATGAGCCAGGTAGTGTTTCATGGCCAGCAGACAATTTCCCGGTGAGAGAAAATACAAGTTGGTTTGGCGAGAAAGCCAGAAACTGGGACTTTTGGAAAGGACTTTAGAGGGAAAGACTGAAGTGAGAGATTAGTCTTTCCTCTTCTTATTTGTTTACAGTACTGACTATAGTTTGGAATTTGTTGAAGGGCCACCCAAGAAGGCTTCATGGAGGAGGTGAGACGTGAACTGGTTCTGAAGGATGGCAGGGCTTAGATGAGCACCTAGAAGTAGAGAGAACCTTCCAGTGAGGAGCAGGGTGTGGCAGTGTAGTGGGGATTCAAGGAACATAAAGAAGACCCATCTGTTTGAGAGAAGAGAAGGAGAATAGAAAGAAATACAGGGAAAGAAGGTTGAGAAAGTTGGTTGGTGTCACATTTTTACCTCAAAAGCTTTAAGATCAATCAATACCCTTTTGAGCTTATACATTCTTAGCCCTTCCACGGTCATGTTACTCCCTATTCATCATCTTTTAAAACTATTAATAGTTTTCTATTATCTCTGGGATAAAGTCAATACTCCCTCCCATGACCTACAAGGCACTGCCCGCTCTGGCCTCTGCCTACCTCTCTGGCCTCAACTCCTACCCCGAAGGCCCCTAGCACCTGGCCTCATTTCCTCAAAACACCGAGCTTCTTCTGTCCTCGGGTCCTTTACACAGCAGGGTCAGCAGCCAGGAGGAGGAGGAAGCCATGTCCTAGGCAGTATTTCCCTGGACTCTCCTCACCTCAGTTTGGAGTCCTTCTTTGTCCTAAGTGCTCATGGCACCAGCTTGCTTCACAGCTCTTATCATGCATATCATTACAACCCTGGTTAAGGAGTGGTTGAGTGTCTGTGGGTCTAGCTAGACTCTAGGAATCTAGTCTGTGTTGTCTACCACCATATTCCCAGGCTGTGTTGTGTCTGGCACAGAGCTGGCACACAATAAATATTGACCCAGTGAGTGGGTGGATCCATGGGTCCACCCGTGGCTGGAGTGTAACCCAACATAGATGACAGGAACCAAAGCTTGAAAGTGATGCTCCTACCACTCATGTTCACCCGCCTGGGACAGAAGCACCACTGGACACAAGCACAGACCATTAACTGGCAGTGAGTGAAATACTTCTACAGCCATCCCTCAGAACACGGAAATAAGGAAGGAAAAAGAAATAAGGTCTGGCTTGGCATCACTGCATGCCATATCTCCATGGCTGCATAATGCTTCTATTGGCAAGTGTTCACCACAAACTTACGGATTGTTTTTTTTTAAATCACCCCTCAATAGATAAGAAACCAAGAGATTATGATACACCTGGGGTCACATGGCAAATTGACAGTGGAACTACAGGTTCAAGCTCAAAACCACGAGATAGTCAACATATTCAATGAACAGGCATTGTTCAAATGTGAGCTCTTTGGTTTCATCTGGTGATTTCATTCCAATTGTATGTAGACTGAGAGAAACCCCAGTCTGGCAGAGGACTTAATATTCAGAATGTAAGAGGATTTAGGACTTTCTGGGGTTGATGCCAAACTCTGTGCTGAGGACAGACAGTGAGTTAAGAGGAAATGAATGCCTGAGAAGGGTGACCTTTTTGAGAGAGGTTAAGGGGGATAGGAGAGAGTTGATAGGACTCAGGCTGGGATGCTGAGGGCCCCAGGAGGCACCTGTGCAGGGCGTGGGTCCATGTTTGGTGGTTTTAGAAACTCAGAAGGGTGGTTTAAACATGGGGCCACTAGTCTGGGTCTGCACCCTGGATCTTCCTGTCTTAGTGACCTCAGAAAAGTGACTTAATCTATCTAGTTAACTAGTACCTATCTTATGGGCTTGTTACAAAAATTAAATGGGAAAATTCTTATCAAGCCAGGGTAGCAAAGTTGAGCCACGCTGAGCCTCCTGGCTGTTTTTGTAAATAAAGTTTTATTGGAATATAATGACACTCATTTGTTTACACATTGTTTGTGGCTGTTTTCACACTGCAGTGGCAGAGTTAAGTAATCACAGCAGAGAACATATGGCCTGCAAAACTGGAAATATTTGCTGTATGGTCCTTTATAGGAAGAGTTGCTGATCCTCAATATGAAGCATCTATTACATGTTTAGTGTAATAATTTAGTACTAACTATGTACACATTTAAATATCTATTACACAGTCTGGCACAAAGTAAGTGCTTAATAATTATTAGCTTTTATTATGTAACCCCCTCCTGTCAGATGAAGGCCCAGAGAGAGGGTAAGTGGTTTTCCCAGGGCTGCTGAGCTAGCTTGTATTAAAGAAACAGGGTTCAAGAAAGAGAATTAGGTGCCAAACAGGGCAATCAGGAAACTTGCCCCCAGAGGAATGTGTACCCAGGACACAGGAAGTTCAATTCAAGGAATCTGTAGGTCAAATCCAGTGTTTTATGAGTTGAGCTGGCTATAGAACCAAAATTGATTAATCGAGAATGAAAAGCTAAGGAGAGTAAGTTTCCTCATGTGTTTTTCCTTATTAAAAAAATCCAGGAAGACCGGTCTGGAGAGAAAAGCTATTGTAAAGGATGCCTTTGACTCCTGAGTGATGGTTGTGACAATTTACCGAAAAGTGATGAGAACCTGCTAGCAAATCTTCATCTTAACTAAGGTTGGGGGCTGGCTGGTCATGGCAGTCCCTGATTTCCCTTTCAGGAAAGTAGACAGAAAAACTTTCCATTTAATTGTGTGTTGTAACCCAGCAAATACAATCCAGAAGGTAAATAATGAAAATAGGCACTTTCAGGTCAATGATGTCTTTGTACAATCAAATAAAAATTTGGGTGCGTCTGAGGAGAGGTAGTTATTGTATATCAGAAGCCTTTGAGCAAGCACGCAGTTTTAACATGAGGCAGCAAAACGGGAGGCAAAAATAAGCTTGTTACTAGGGTTTATATTGCTTTTTTTGTGTGTGTGCTTACTCATTAACACACAGATGGCAAATACTGGTCTTCTAAGTATTGATCGTATGTGCTTCCATTCCTCTATCCATGGCAGACATTACTAATTGATCTTGGCACATTTTCCCACTGATTTCAGACTGCTTCAGAATTTACTTCAATGCCATGCTCTATGAATCTACCAGGTGGCATGCAAGATGAAATAAAATCACCATCCCCAGATGCATGGCACATGCTGGGGGCTTATTAAATTTTTCTTGAATGATGAATGAATTAATTAATGGATGAATAGGTAGGTGATTCAATAATGGATCTTTCTAAATGCTGCAAACTGCTGTTTGTTCATATCATTGATCACAAGAGAAACCAGTAAGGGGTTGGAGCAGATTGTGGGTTTTTACTGGAGAAAAACAACTCCGGCGCATTCTTGGAGTCTTGAACTGATGGTGACAACTACATTTCTAAAGAATTGAACCTGGGAGGAAATGGCTCTGGAACCAACGTGTTGCAATTATCCAGAAGTATGGCTCACTACAGTGAAGCCTCATTCATTTGTTCATTCAATAAATCTTAATTTCCTTAGTCAGGACCCCAGCAGAATACAGATAATGGTAGAAACAGATAAACTCAAAAGGAGTCATCTTCTGAGTTTAATGAAGAGACTATTACAAGGGATAGTACAGGATCCTGGGAGTAGAAGGAGGGAGGTTTTACCATCCCTGTGGTTGACAGGGGCTTGTGGCTGCAGCCCAGAGACTCAGCCAGCTCGATGCTGATATCCCCTGTGCTTTCACTGGTTTCCAAAAGGAAGCTGGAGGGCCAGGGAGCCTGTGTCAACCAGGGTTCTCCAGAGAAACAGAATCAATAGGATATATACAGACATGTATGAGATTGATGATAGGCATTGGCTCATGTGGTTATGGAGGCTGAGAAGTTCCACAATCTGCTGTCTGCCAGCTATAGAACAAGGAAATTCAGTGGTATAAGAGAACTGGGGGCCACGGTGTAAATCCTTCAGTCCAAAGGCCCAAGAACCAGGATCTCTGATATCTGAAGGCAGGAAGAGGTGGACATACCAGCTCAACAAGAGAGAAAGAGAATTCACTCTTCCTTGGCCTTTTTGTTACAGTTGGGCCCCCAGTGAATTGGATTATGCCCACCCACGTTACTCGGTCAATCAAATCAAATGCTAATCTCTTCTAGAAACACAGTCTGAAACACCCCAGAGAAACAATACTTTACCAGCTATCTGGGGATCCCTTGACCCAGTCAAGTTGGAGCATAAACTTAACCATCACAGAGCCCATGGACATGGTTCATAGGCGTCAGTCCCGGGGCACAGAATGAGGTGAGAAAAGGTACAGAGTGCATCTGGAGGGGCAAACAGAGACACCCAGCTCGAAACCAGGCAGCAGTGTTGGTGAGACCTTGTTTTGAACATTGAGGACTCAATAGAGAACAAGGCAGACAAGGTCCTGGCTGAAGCTGACAGTATAATGGTGGGAAGAGAAGTACTGAACTAATGAATAGGTGAAAATAACATGATTTCACATATTTTAGAAAACCCAAAGCTGGTGGTATTTTACCAATATTGCTTTGGCTACTTTTTCCTAAATTAAAAGATGAATTATCACCAGCAGATAAGGCAAATGCCAACAGAGACCATTCTGCCTGATTGGCTATCCATTCTTAAAAAAGAAATGAGGCACGATTTTCCTTTTTTGTCTTTTAATCACATGCTCGCTTCTCAAAGTCATTCACTCTTCGATAGTTTGAGAAAACAGATTTTTGGTTTTGGAATGGGTGCCTTGTTTAATCATGGTTTCTGCAGTCTTGGTAAATCAGGGAGAAAGATATGTCCAGTGGGCAACACAAGAATGTTTTATTTGCGTAAGAAAAAGAAAACAGAGATTTTTTTCCCAAGTTGCAGGAATCAAGTCTTGACCATACTTTGGTGTTTCTCATTCATTCATCTCTTTATTTCCAATCTGTTCTGGATTCTATCCAAAGAGAACTATGACATTTCTCTTCACCGATACTATTTTAGAGCTTAATACCCTACAGGATCTTTCTTAAATATTGTCAAAGGAGACAGGATTTGGCCAAGGGTTTTGATGGTTTTCTTGGGGACATCTGAGGGAGGGCTTGGCAAGTGGGAAAGGGGAGAGTTTCTTTTTTTATTCGAATGTGTTGTTTTGTTTTGTTTTGTTTTTAACCAAGATACCAAGTCCCGATCCCCAAATCAACAAGCCATGCCCAAAGTTACAACAGTAGAGAAGGGCTGGCTGAACTTTCAAAAAACTTGCAAACAAATTCACAGTCTGATGGGTTCACAGTCTTCCACAATCACAAATCCTACAGTGGATTCCAGAACAATGAAAAAAGAGAGAGAGAGACATAAAGACCCCCAAACCAGCTGAGCCAGTATTTAAAGCCTTTTTAATTGAACGGAACTATTTTTTATGGTATCCAGGATATGTTTCTGGCTTTTCAAGCTGTCACATGATCTCTTGTCCAGATGTGCGGGTGTATCTCTGGGACGGGACCGGCCACAAGCTGCAGTGCTTCCCTTCGGCTTGTAGCTCATTCCTGTAACTCAGCCTAGTCCTCTCGGCTCCAGAAGCCCCGCATTAATCTGTGGTAGAACAACAGTCACACAGGAGGGGATAAAGTTAAACAAAACACTCGCATGAATCTGGAAAAGCAGAGAGGCAGTGGGTGGGGCTGGAGGGGAAGGAGCGCCAACTCAGAAGAGGTTTATTTGTCAGCTCCACACAACGCTGAAAGTGAAACCTCCAAGTGTGTGGTGGTCTGAAAACTTCCCTTTTTTTCACCTACTGGGAATAGCTTTTACCCGAGGACAAGCCTTCCTGGAGCCTTCCCCAGGAAATTAGCAAATGCCTCTGTTTGGAAAGTCAGGTGGCAGGAACCCACAGCAAGGCCAGCAGTGCCTCAAGAACCGCAGAGAACAGGGCTTCTCCTTCAAAGAAATTTCTGGAAGCCCAGGCCTTCACCGCAGAGCAGGCGGGAATGGGCAGCCAGGGGGCAGCCGCCTGCCTGGAGCGTCTTTGCCGGTGACCTCTGTGGGGACTAACCCGTCAGGCAGCTTGGAGAGCTTCTGGCAATCAGTTGAATTGGTTAAGCCTTGGTTTCTTCGCGTATGAAGTGGGGTTATTAATAGAACCTGTCTTGAAGGGTATTTTCAGGATTTGATGGAATCGCTGTGAAAGCACTTAGCACAGCGCCTGTCACAGATGAAGGTTTTGATTCATTCTTTTTTTTTTTTTTTTTTTTTGCTGTACGCGGGCCTCTCACTGCTGCGGCCTCTCCCGTCGCGGAGCACAGGCTCCGGACACACAGGCTCCGCGGCCATGGCTCGCGGGCCCAGCCGCTCCGCGGCATGTGGGATCCTCCGGGACCGGGGCACGAACCCGTGTCCCCTGCATCGGCAGGCGGACTCTCAACCACTGCACCACCAGGGAAGCCCTGATTCATTCTTGAGTTCAAAAATATTGGCATGCCATCTGTGCTAGAGGCTTGGGGACATCTGTGAACAAAACAAAGATCCTGGCCCCGAGGAGCTTACTTTTGGAGGGAAAGAGGGTAAACATCATAAGTAAGCAAACAAATGTGTGTGCAAAGGTGGTAACACGTGCTACAGCAAAGGGAAAAGAAAGCCCGGTAAAGGGGATTGGGTGATAAGGGCAGGCCCTATGAAGAAAACGATTTTAAAATTCACTCAAGGGACTTCCCTGGTGGTGCAGTGGTTAAGAATCCACCTGCCAATGCAGGGCACAGGGGTTCAATCCCTGGTCCGGGAAGATCCCACATGCCATGGAGCAACTAAGCCCGTGAGCCACAACTACTGAGCCCACGTGCTGCAACTACTGAAGCCCACTTGCCTAGAGCCTGTGCTCTGCAACAAGAGAAGCCACCGCAATGAGAAGCCCGCGCACCGCAAGGAAGAGCAGCCCCCTCTTGACGCAACTAGAGAAAGCCCGCGTGCAGCAACGAAGACCCAACGCAGCCAAAAATAAATAAATAAATAAATGGTCCTTTTTAAAATAAATAAATAAAATTCGTTCAATAAAAGAAATGTGATTTACAATCTTATCTTAATTCATAAAGGACGTCTATCAGCCCCTTAATTCACAAGGGACATCTATCAATGCCACTGGATTCCTAGCCCTAACAGTTGAGAACAAGGGACTTCCTCCAAATGAATGTGAGCAACTGGAGAGTGTGCAGGTTTCTCAGAGACACCACCCCCCCTGCATTTAAGATCCGGCTCCCCAGCCTGCTGGGCCTGTTACCCCGGACCCAGCCTGGGATTACCCCAGGAGTTGGAGCCATAAGATGTGTCTGGGCCAGTTTGCCTGTGGGTTTTCTCCCCCGTGTAAGGCAAGTAGAGCCCAAGGTCCCAAGGTCCCCTTTATGATTCTCCACTAAAGGGGCATGAAAGGTAAGAGCCTGATATTTATTAAGGGGATCTTTATAGTCTTTTCTGCCTTAACTCACACTCTTACAGTGCCACAGCACAGATGCCAGAAGGGAATTCTCTGCCGGGCCTTCCCCCAGCCTATTCCATTTTCAGGACACTTTTCCCTCTTCCTTGGAGTGTCAATCCTTCCAAAGCCTCTGTGCTCTACTTGGTTTGACTTCAGCTCCAGTGGTGAGAGGGAAGATTTATTTCCACAACTTTCTGTGCAGAGTGTTTCACAGAAGATGTATTGTTCCGAGTGAGATTTTCACCGGGGCAGTGGAAGAGGTGAGAAATCTGCCCCCAGAAATACTGTCACATTTCTTCAAAATCATTGACTCTGAAAAAGAAAGAAAAACCTATAATCATTTCAGTTAGGTAGTATGCAGATATCTGTATTGTATGTTTAAAAATATGTGGGAGTCTGACATAACCCACATATACACACGTTAAATCATATCATCTCGGGGTCAGAAGGGTACGACAAGCAGAAGCCCTTCTCTCGCCGTAATGCGTTCTGAATTATGCCTGCATGAGGTATAACATGGGTTACAGCCAAGGAGAAACATCTACCCCTCTGCAATCTAGCCAGTCTGCTGAAATTCTGCAGATGGCACCCAACAAAGGTAGGATCTTAATTCACAGGCTGAATTATGATAATTAATTTCAAAACACTTTCATTTAAGGTGAGTTTAAAGGCAAAGAAGTTAATACAATTACTCTTAATGAGTTTTCACAGTGGTTTTCACCTCTGGGTACACATTAGAATCACCGGGACCTTGGTATTTTTAATCCATACCTGTAGAGAATCTGTTGACAGCAAATTCCAGTGTTCAGTATGCTAGGTTCATTTTTGCAACAGAAAGAAATATTCTGCTTATAATAATGAAAACTTGCAGCAAGAAGGCTCATATATAATTTCCCTCCAACAATGTTTAAAATATAAATCACTTCCCTCTCCACCCCATAGTCATAACCTGATTATTTTTTCATTGGCCTTTGCAAAAGGCCTTTTCACTCTTCTTATTTCAGTCATGGGGAATAGTTGAAAGAAATCATGGTTTAGGAACCCAGAAGGATGGTCTTCCCCTCCTTTGACATCAGCTAGCTGTATGATTTTAGGTGAGGCCTTTGTGGCCTCAGCTTGCTCCTCAATAAAATGGGCAGATTGTACTAGGCAATCTTGAAAATCCCTTCATTTAGAAAGAAAGCATGGAAATTATGGAAGGAGTCAGAGAGATGGGAGTTTGAATCCAGCTCGGTCCCTTCCTAGATCTTGGACTCGTCTCTGTTTCAGAACAGCCATTGGTAAACACGCACTGGGAAAATGAATTGAGATGGCATGCATGAAGCCTCTTTGCAAAAGACACAATTAAATATTCCTTTCCATTCCATTTGGTTCTCTTCCTCCCCTCAGGCTCCTTCCTGAGTTGACAGAAGACTCAAGTAAAATACAAGAAGTGGTTAAGAAACCCACCCAAATGATGAAGGAATTTCTACTTTGGCACATTTTTTTTTTTGTCCAGTAAATTACTCTTTTCTCTCCAGGTAGCCCAAAGGAGACAGGGAGTTGCTCATGCTGTCAGCAGGCCTTCAACATTCAACATGCTTCCTAGAGTTGATGACCCCCTTGGGGACCCTGATGGTGGTGGGCATTGGGGGCTACGGGAGAGATGTTTTGGAGGCAAGCCCTGGATGGAAACCTCCAAATCACATTCCGCAGTCACCCACTGGTTATTCCAGCGTTAGGTGAGCCCGATTGGTCTCAGCTACTGCCTTTCATTGCATCAGGGTCAGGCCCTCTGAGTAGCATCTTTGGGTAGATCTGATGCTTCCATCTTTTCATGGGAGGGAAGAGACCATTCAAAAAGGGCAGAAAGGAAAGCAGATGTTTTCTTGACATCTCTGAAAGCGGCATTCCTTCCAATAGCCCGGGTATCCCGGGAACTTGCCCAGCCCTCTATGCAAAGGGCTTTCTACCCTAAAAGGAACGATCCTTCCGATGAGTCAAGCATGGCAAAGCCAATGGTAGATAAAGCAAGCATAATTCCTTGCCATCTTGAGCCATCGTAACTATAGAATATAAGCTTGGTGTGTCGATGGTGCTTTGAGCCTGGCAGTTGGAAAAACATCTACATCGGACTCGTTCCCTGAATGAATATGATCGGGGGTGTTGGGGTGGATGGGAGAAGAGAAAAATGAACCGGAGCTGTGTGAATTTCATCGGTTTCCGTTCACAGGGCTTTGAGTTAACTTCTTTCAGTTTCCATTCATGCAGGTTTCCCTCCTTTGGAGAGCAACTTTGACTTTCAGGTTGAAAGAAGCTAAACGGAGCTGAAACCACATTATTTGACGTACTTTCAGGTTGAGTCGAGGAGAAGAAAGAGGTGGAAAGGTTGCCCCAGACGCCTTCCAATTTCTCCTACAAAAATCTGCTACCAGTTCACCTCCACAGTTCTGTGATTCCTGGTCAGCTGTCCTCTCAGCTAGATTCGAGTTGAATTGGGAACCCCAACTCCCATTTATTTAGCTTCTCCTGGAGGTCCACTCCCCGAGCCCAAGCCCACCCCAGAGGGAGGAGAGCTGGCCTGTGAGGGAGGGGCAAGACCTGCCCTGAAAGACCCACCTGCCCCCAAATGCCACTCTGTTGACCTTTCTGAAATCCCCCTTGGGGCCTGGGATGGTAATCAGCAGAGAATTGGGGTTGGAACCTCACCTCCACAATTTACTATCTGTATGACCTTGGTGGGGTAGGGGAGGGGAGGTTGTTAATGGCCAAACTCTTTTTTTTTAATTTTTTTTACTTATTACTTATTTATTTATTTATTTATTTATTTGGGGCTGTGTTGGGTCTTCGTTTCTGTGCGAGGGCTTTCTCTAGTTGTGGCAAGCGGGAGCCACTCTTCATCATGGTGCGCGGGCCTCTCACCATCACGGCCTCTCTTGCTGCGGAGCGCAGGCTCCAGACGCACAGGCTCAGTAGTTGTGGCTCACGGGCCTAGTTGCTCCGTGGCATGTGGGATCTTCCCAGACCAGGGCTCGAACCCGTGTCCCCTGCATTAGCAGGCAGATTCTCAACCACTGCACCACCAGGGAAGCCCAATCACCAAACTCTTGATGCAAATGTTGATGATTTCTTTAAATTCCTAACATTTGTCTGACTACCTCAAAATCACATCGTTGCTCCAAGTTTGGTTCAGTTATTCAACATGTTTAGTGAGGACTCCTTCGTCTATCTCTAGTCCAGTACCCTTAAAATGCTAAGTGCTTTGGGGAGAAGTCAGGAATGGAGTAGTTAAGAAACATTTAGGAGAATGGGAAACTCTTAGACAACAGAGAGGAAGGAAGATGGGCAGAGTACTCTGAGCGCGGGGAACCCAGGAGGAAGCAGGTTTATGAAGTGGGGCTAGAGGGCGCTGAAGCCAACTCCACTTATTCCACAATTTGGCCCCAGAGAGGAGTTCCACTCATACAAATGCACTCAGTTCCTCCGAAAACCAAGCAGCCCCTCAGTGGAGATTGTGACTGCAGGAGACCCTCTCGTGGGTCTGACTGAGGCCATCATTCTTTCCAAATTACATCCTGTCCCCTCTGAGAGTCCCACTGAGGAAATGGGTCACAGGGCAGCCAACACCCCTGACCCACGTTCCATGGCATTTCCAAATAGAAAGAAGGAGGGAAGGAGGGAGACAGAGAGAGAAAAAGAGAGAGATTATCCTCCACGTAGGGGAAATCACTGCTCCCAAGGTTGCTTTGATTTCTAGAAATTAATAATGTGCATCCTGACAAAATTCCTGCTGCATGTGGAGCCACTGTAGACAGGGATCACTTACTGGAATGAGAAAGCAAGATCGGGTACAGAATAAGAGAAGGAACTCCAATGAACACAGACAGGTCCCAGTCAGTGAGAATGGGGTTTGCTCAATGTTTCCAGTAACCAGAAGGTCTACATTACATGGTTACATGGTTAGAATCTCCTCAAGGAGATTCTATCGGGGATGGTTTTCTCTCTAGAAGAAAAGCAGCTCAAATGTTCATAGGTCTGACCTGGGCTTAGTACTGAGTCAAGCTCATCTTTGACGATGTACGTTACAGGAACTGACTCCACAAGCCACCCAGGATACTCAGCTCCTAATGGGTACGTCTGAGACCCTTGCAAAGTCAACCCAAGGGCCAACGACTGAAGCATACACACCCACTTTGGGAAGTGGGGAGCCTCCACCCTGTGCAATGGCCTGTTGGACAGTGACTCAGAGAGGCAATGGTTTGGGGGTATGGAGGTACTTTTAATGAAAATCCTTGAGGCATGAATCCAAAACTCTTAGCTTGAACCCAAAGACTCCCTGTTACCAAAGCAAAGCTTGCAGAACAGCATTTCCCCAGAGTCCACAAACTCCCTGTGGCAATGATCACTGACTGTCCCCCAATACCTATTCTGTCTTTCTTCTGCAGTCCTTAGATGCGTGATTTTTTTTGTGGGGCACCTGGCTGCCAGATTAAAGACTGCATTTCCCAGCCTTCCTTGCAGTTGTGTGATTGGGTACCTCAGTCCTGGCCAATGAAGTTAAAGTGGTGTGTGCAACTTGCTGGGAATGGTTTTAAAAGCAAAGTCACACCCTTTGTCCCCACCTCTCTCCCCAGCCTTTTTCTGTCCCACTGGCTGGAATGTGGCTATTGTGGTTAGAGCCCCAGCAGCAAACTGGGACCATGACATATTCTAGAGAAGCCACGCATCACGGAGTATTCAGATTAAAGATGCCTGAATCCCTGTTGCCACAGAGTCCAGGGGTGCTCTGGACTGCCTGCCTCTAAACTTATTGAATGTAAGGTGTAAAGAAACTTCTACCCGGTTTACACTGTTGCTCACATCTAAACATCATGCCTGATGCATTCCCTTAACATGCTGCGTGTTTTCTCACTTCATTTCCTCTTCCAGTTATTCCAAAATTTCCCCTTCTAATAATTTCAATTATTCAGTTAACAAAGTTAAAATAATCAGAGCTAGCCTTTGTAGAGTGTTTATTATATGCCAGCCACTGTTCTAAGTGCTTTATAGGAATTAATTTATTTGTCACCACAACCTGTGAAGCAGGTCCTGTTTTTTTTTTTTTTCTGTTCAAGGATATTTATCATGAGAATGTTTGCAATGGCAAAAAAATAGGAAATAAACTATACCGACGGGGGACTGATTGAATTAGTGTGTGTGTGTGTGTGTGTGTGTGAAAGGGTTATGCAACTCTCTCTATACTGATATGGGACAATCTCCCAGGTGTGTAGCTAGTGAAAAAGGCAAGCTATCAAAGTGTGCTTTGACCAATCAGGAAACTGAGGCATAACTTGATGTTACATTTCTTACAGATGGTTTGATATTTGAATCCAAATTATCTAACTTCAACTCTGAAAAGTAAGAGAAAGGGATGGATTGGCCCGGGTCTTCAGCTGCCAGCTGAGGTTCACAGTGGTGGGGGGAATCTATCCACTGAGCAGAAAGTTGGATCAGATGATTTCCAAGTTGCATTCTGGTTCTAAAAGTTCCATAATTGCATGACTAGGAGACATTGTATGATCCTTAGGCCACCAGTGAAGATTCACTGATGTGTATCACACCTCTCTTCCTGAGAGAAAGAGAGTGAACTGGAACCTTTTTTTTTTTCGGTACGCGGGCCTCTCACTGTTGTGGCCTCTCCCGTCGTGGAGCACAGGCTCCGGACGTGCAGGCTCAGCGGCCATGGCTCAGGGGCCCAGCTGCTCCACGGCACGTGGGATCCTCCCGGACCGGGGCACAAACCCACGTCCCCTGCATCGGCAGGCAGACTCTCAACCACTGTGCCACCAGGGAAGCCCAAACTGGAACCTTTTAGATATATTTTCAATGTCTTTGTTACAGGATGATTCTAGATTCATCAGAAACTCAGTCAGAACTTGCATTTTCCCAAGTTTCTGATGAATCAAGCCTCATCTCCATCCAATCATGTTTCATTCAGTCAAGAACAAACCAACAAAATCCTTTCCACGTTCAAGTCTCTATGCTACCTGATCAGAGAGATATAAAATAAAATAAAATAACAAGAATATGACACTGTCCATGCCTCCAAACCCTGTGAACTCTTAGGATAAAAGAATCATGTAAAAGAGTCTTAGGCTTGAATTCAGAAGAACTTGGCTTATGTCCTGGACCTTAAGAAAGTCACTTTTCCTCTTTGAGTATCAATTTCCTCATATTTGAGTTGGGATTGATAAGACTTGGATGAAAGAGTTGGCGTGAAGATTAAGTAGCATGATTATAACACGCTGTACATCAAAAAGCACTAAAACCATGTATAATTCTTAACTGCCCTTTATAATCTTCATAAACCTCTTTGACACACATTTTCTATATCATTTATTCCTTATCACAATCCAGCAGGATGTGTCACGTGAATAGTGTCACCCCATCTTACAGAGGGGAGACCCAGGAACATGAATTAACTTGGCCAAGTTCACAGTCATTCCGTAAAAGAGTCAGCCCTTAGAGCAGACACCTTCAAGCTGAAATCCTGACTGTGCCGTCTCCAGATGGTGAAGCCGCAGACAGGACACTTAGCAATTTTAACATGAGCTCTGGAGCCAGGCTCCCTAGGTGTGAATCCCAGATCTGCCACTGCATCCTGTGCAACTCTAGAAAAGTGGCTTAACCTCTCTGTGCCTTGGCTCCCTCATCTGTAAAATGGAGACGGAATAAGGTTAGAAGCATGATGAATGTTTAAAGATTCTCTACAATATTTTGTTCACGTACTGAAAGTTTCACTTTCAAATCTCTCCACTGTCTTTCTAAAGGACAGTCCTGTGCTTGGCTTGAAGGAGCTTTCAAGTCTGCTCTTCCTTCAGTTCATGAGGGTCTGGTGTCCACACCTGTTGCAATGGCCCAAAACCTCAAAGGAAAAGGACATCATAAGAGGTACATTGATTCCTCAGCTGGGGGCCAGAACCCCAGGCTGCAAGCTCACCCCGTGCAGAGAATTTACACCTCTGAACAGGGAAGAGTAGACTCTGCTGAGCAACAGAGGAAAAGCAGGAAGGAGGGATCAAATCCTAACTGTCCAGGCTTGACTCTCACCATGTAAACACTCCCTGGCTGCACACGGACACCCACAGCCGCACTGGCGTATACATTTACACTGGGACCAAGCAGATGAATTGGCTCAATTCACTAAGACTCTTGTTTAATTTGGAGGCTTGAACGTCCAACTGCCAAGTGAAATGCCTGTCTTAGAAAGCGCCTGTGTATTTTAAAGGAACATTGCATGCATTTTAACCAGAGATTTCCGCTGTGTGTTTATTTCCAATAGTAGAAGTGCCAAAGGGTGGTAAGTTTGTTGCCTCTCGTCTGTGGTTTTTGGGACAAGATGACTGGCCCGCCTGAGGACATTGAATGATGGGCTACAAGGAGTGAACTGGAAATCAGTGGGGTTCCTCTGTGCCCCATTGTTCAGCAACCAGGGAGAGGAAGGGGCTAGTGTTAGTCTGAAGTCTAAGGTGCTTGCTGATGCTATATTTTATCCAAGCCGTCAATGTAATGTTTGAATATTGCTTTGCAGTTAGAATTTTTTCACATGCATTCTGTATGTCACTGGGCATTAGAAAGACTACTGGTCTGGTTACATCCTGGGGCATCTCAGGTTATGCACATAGCCTGATGCTAGCAAGAGCCGTCACCCTACTTAAACTGATGCCACGTCCTCGGTATGTGGTCTTAGATCACTTAACCTCTCTCTGTGTCTCTTTCCTCATGTCCCTACATGTGAGGTCGTGAGGATTAAATGAGTTAATGCATGTAAAGCATTTAGCATCCAAACCATAGTGAACGCTCAATAGGTATTTGTGACAATGATGCTGAGGATGATCATGATGATAAGGGTGGAGGTGATGATGGTGATGACAGCAAGGATGCTTCTCTCTCCTCCTTTTTGGTAAAATAACAGTATTAATAGATTCCAGTCACTTGAGGTCTATTGTGAGCCAGGAAACCACCCTGATGGGCACTTTATATACATTGTGTCTAATCTGTAACAACCCCTATGTTCTAGCTGGGAAAATGGAGGATCAGGCTGGTTAAGTAACTGGCCTAAAGTCACAGCCCTAATAAAAGGCAGAGGGTTTGGATCTGTGGATACTTCCCTACCACAGTGCACACCTTTTTGCTGCATCTCCTGGACAGTTTAGTCCTCTTAAATGCTTTCCAGAAAAGGAGGTGTGTAATATAAATAAATGAACATACAAACAGATCTTTTGAAAGCTGAGTTCTTGCCAGTTTCCCCTTCCTCTCTACATTTTGTTTTACTTCTGTCTTGACTTTTCTACCTCCTACAAGCTTCTGTTCCCAAGTTTCCTGTTCACAACACCCCTCGTTAGAAAGTGTTTTGTGTAACAAGAGTTTTTCCCGAGGCCCCAAGTTATGGCAATGCCAGTTTGGAAATCCTGGGTTAAGTAGACAATGTATTGATTGGAAATGACAAAGTTGCCTGACTCATTTCAGTGGGCCTGTGGGGACTGAGCACCCGGCATGTACCGGCAACAGTCCTATGTGTAGGAACAAAGCCCCTGCTTCCACCAACCTGCATTCTGGAGGATGATACCTACAGCTCCTATACACACAAAAAAAAATCACTAAAGCTGTATTCTTTGCAGGGAAAGCCATGCATTTCAAAGCATTCATGTCTTCAGCCCATTCTGGAGTCAAGAATTTCAGAATCCAACCCCAGCTGGGAGAGACAAGGAGTTGGGGACACTGAGATTTAAGTCTTGGTGCTACTTTCTTCATCTGTGACCTCAAGCAAGGATTAGCCCCTCTGATCTTCAGGTTAGTCCTTTGCAAGGGAGGTGACACCCAATCCCTCGGTAACAATGCTGTGCTTTTGCCCCATATATTTAACCATCACATTTTACATCAGCATTTCCTTTCGTTGTGCCAAGCCCGGCCCTCCAGGTCACGGGAGACATCAGCTCCCTGGATCTCTGTGGAGCGCAATGAACTAGTAGCCACCACTGCACGCTGACCATTCAGGGGCTCCACCCCCTTGTGCGGATCGGGACCGAGGATTCCGAGTCGGGAGCACAGGCAGCAGCAGATGTGCCGGCTGAGCTGAGAATGAGGGGTGGCCAAGGCCTTGAGAGGAGACTGGTCCATCCTAGACAAGACAGCATGTGCCCCCCAGACCCTCTTGCCAGCCCACAGTTGCTGCCTAGCTTGTTGATGGAAATAAATTAAGTGAAAGCCATTTAAGCGAAGTGGTGTTTGTGTGTGGTTTCTCTTAGTCAATATCCTGTACCTAGGTCCTTGTTTTGACGTTTGGGTGTAGTTCCTCAGAAAGAAACCTTGACCCTCCAAAACCACTGAAGTTCTGCCTGTGGTCAGGCTGCTTCCTCACTCAGTCCTGCACCCAGATGCAGCAGATTAACCTAGTCTTTGAAATTAACCTAACCGACACAGAAGGGCCCTGAATTCAAGTCCCACCTTTTCACTCACGAGCTGTGTGACTTTGGGAAAGTTACTTGACTTGTCTGTGCCTTGGTTTCCAAATCTCTAAAATAGGGATAATACTATTGGGGGTTGTTTTAAAGATCCAATTAAATAATGGATGTAAAGAACTTAGGACAGCAAGCACTTAGAAACTGGTAAAAGACCAAAAAAATGCATAATAGCTGATTCTTACCAGGTAGAGTCGGGAGGAAGAAGGGAGGGGGCTTAGGAGAAATAGCTGTGCCCAGCATACCTTAAGCATAGGCCCTGGGCAAAAACGCATGGTAATCTAACCTTGTTTCTGAAAAAGAATGGATATGTATATCCATTGCCCAGTGGGCGGCAACACTTTCTTCCTAGTGGAGAAGCAGGCAGGCCCGGACCTCAGAGCCCCACAAAACAGTGGCATCTAGCTTATCTTTTTATTTTTTTATTTTATTTATTTATATTTTTTTTGCGGTATGCGGGCCTCTCACTGTTGTGGCGTCTCCCATTGCGGAGCACAGGCTCCGGACACGCAGGTTCAGCGGCCATGGCTCACAGGCCCAGCCACTCCGCGGCATGTGGTATCTTCCCATACCGGGGCACGAACCCGCGTCCCCTGCATCGGCAGGCGGACTCTCAACCACTGCGCCACCAGGGAAGCCCTAGCCTATCTTTTTAAAAGCCTGAGGGATTTCATGTCCCAGAGCAGGCCAGAGGGACACAGAAGTAGTTTTGTATATATATATATGTATATCTGATTCACTTTGCTGTACACCTGAAACTAACACAGCATTGTACATCAACTAGACTCCAATAAAAATTTCAAAAAAAAATCTAACCTTGCTTCAAGTACCCACCAAGAGCTTGACATCTTCCAGACATCTTGGGATAGATATACATTTCCTGATTTTACAGATAGATGGACAACCATGGCTCAGACACACTAAGAGGCTGCCGTCACACAGGTGGCTAGTGAGTGCCTTGAGGAAGGGGACCACTTGGGGTTATTCATCACTGTATCCACCATCCCATTACCCGGCACCTTGTTGCTCTGCCTGCCTCGCCTGGCAGCAGGTCCCTCCCAGATGATCCGTGTCTTACAGGCAAGAGATGAGATGATGCCCGAGACTTGGTCATGGCAACTGAGGAAGAGGGAAGTTATTAAAAACCCTACTTACCAGACAACTTCTGTGTCCCTCTGGCCTGCTCTGGAATGTAAAACCCCTCAGGCTTTTAAACTGACAGACCAGATGCCAGTTTGTGAGGCTCTGAGGTCTGGGCCTGCCTGCTTCCCCACTAGGAAGAAAGCATTGCCACCCGCTGTGCAATTGTCCACACAGCTTCCACCTTGGGCATATGGGCCCCCTCCATCACCCACCAGCAGGAAGAATGCTCCTGTCTCCTACCTCTGACTCACCTCCCACAGTCACTTCACCTCCCATCTGGTAACATTCATTTGTGCACGTGGGATTTCCTCCTTCCCCCTTCAATCTCAGGGATTAAGACAGCTGGCCCCAGACCGACACCCCTTCTTGGCCAAAGCTGGTTCCACCCCTGAGCATTGCTCTCCTCCCCACCACATGCCTCCCCTTTCCTCACCTCTCTGGCCAAGCCCCACCCTGGAGCACTTCCTGAGGGTGGGGCCTATGTTGGAAGTTGCCTAGCCCAAGCCAAGGCCACATGGTTCCAGGGCAACTGGGACAACAGCACATTGGATGACAATAGAAGGCAATGAGGGAAGATGCACAAACGGGACGGAGCATCCGCAGAAAGGACAGGTGGTCTGGAGAAAGTGTCATGGTGGAGGGGCAGATAGACAGGTAGGATATGGACAGGCCCGACTGGGTGTGGAGGCAATGCCTTACTGAGAACCCTGGTGCACTGTGGGTGAGGAGATAAACTGGGGTAGCCACCATGGAAAACAGTGTGGAGGTTCCTCACAAAATTAAAAATAGAGCTACCATATCATCTAGCAATTTCACTTCTGGCTATTTATCTGAGGAAAATGAAAATGAAAACTCAAAAAGATATTTGCACCCCCATGTTCATTGCAGCTTTATTTGCAATAGCCAAGACATAGAAGCAACCTAAGTGTTCATCAACGGATGAATTAAAAAATGTGAGATATATATATATATATATATATATATATATGAATATTACTCCACCATAAAAAATAAGGAAATATTGCCACTTGTGACAACATGGATGGAACTTAAGGGCATTATGCTAAGTGAAATAACAGACAGAGAAAGACAAATTCCATATATTCTCACTTACATGTGGAATCTGAAAAAACAAAACAAAAACCAACCCCAAGCTCCTAGATACAGAGGACAGATAGATGGGTGGTTGCCTGAGGTAGCGGGTGGGGTGAGCAAAGTGGGTGAAGGGGACCAAAAGGTACAAATGGCCAGTTGTAAAATAAATGTCCTGGGGGTGTAATGTACAGCATGTGACTATAGTAAATAATACTGTAGTGCATATCTGAAAGTTACCAAGAGAGCAGATCTAAAAGTTCTCATGACAAGAAAAAAAAAATTGTAACTATGTATAGTGCTAGATGTTAACTAGACTAATTGTGGAGATCACTTTGCAATATATACAAATATCGAATCATTATGTTATATACCTGAAACTAATATAATAGTATATGTTAATTACCTCTCAAGTTTTTAAAAAAGGAGATGGCCTGCTGAGAAATCCTGAACCAACTGTTACATCTGGAAAGGGACCCGAGGGATATTGCACCAGCCTGATAATGTTGAGACAGAGACCCCAAAGGTGTGACAGCTCCCCAGTCCACCTGGAATCTTGGAAAACACGTAGGTTTTGAGGTCAAATCGTCATGAGTTCTAATCCTGCCTTTGCCCTTCTGACCTATGGCACCTGGAGAAAGTCGCTCAACCTCGCAAGCCTCAGTTTCCTTATCTGCAAAATGGGACTGTCAGTATCTATCTCAAGAGAGTTGATGAGAGGATTACTGGCTAGATGTGCATAAATCACTGAGCCCTGAGCCTGGTCATATCCTGAGCTCCATAAATGATTCTCTACTGTCCTCAGGATCAAGGGCAAACCCCTCACTCCATGCTTATGAACTCTCATACAAACATATCCACTATCGTAATTTAATTTTATATTCAGAAATTGATGTTTTTTATTGTAGTCATAATACACACCACAAGATACAAAGTTCAACAAAACCTTAAGCCAGTAGGGATGCAAATTGAAAAAAGGCCCAGATCTGTCCACAGCAGGGGTCAGGCTTCAGTCAGCATAAAATTGTCATGCTCTCAGTAGAGGGCAAGGGTCTTTAAGATTGAAAATCTTGGACTTGGGGTCTCCTTAGGGTCCCTCTGGCTACAGGAGTCTAAGTCTGACTTGGGGAAGGCTGGGAGGAGCAGAAGAGAGAATCTTATCCTCTGAGCCTGCATGGGATCGGGGATTGAGGTATGAGCGCCGCATGCAGGGCTTGTCTTCCTTGTCTTCCCTGCAGTGGGGTGTAGGAGTGGGGGCCATAGTAGGTTTAGAAGCAGAATGCTTTCTGTGAGCCCCTTTACAACAGAGGACAAACGCCAGAGTCCAAATGACCATCAGTATTCCAGAACTCTCCAGAGTCTTCCTGGAAGTTCTCAAGCCATTAGCCAAGCACTCTCTCAACATTTAGAAGGAAAAAAAAATTAGCATCTTTTGCTTCCAGAGTACATGCTATAAATCTCTGTACCCATCTTCTACATACCTTCCGTCTCCCCTCCCACTTTAGCCAAGCACTCAGAGGATTCTGGGTGGCTTCTACATCCCTCACACCAAGTTCTAGCTTTCTGGAGAACCAGGGACCAGCCACTACCACTTCCACTGGTTGGACTGCATAGGAGCATCCTAGGCTTGGCTAGGATATGATGTAAATTGTAGAGATTGAGAAGCAGCCAGACCCCAGCCTCCTCTTCCCCTGCCTGGAGGATCCATCTCCTCTCACATCTGCTTAATCAGATGGACTGCAGACCCATTTTTGCAAAAGTAGGTTAAGGTCAGAGCCAAGACAGCTGCAGAAAGAAGCAAATTGCTTGTGGATCCCCACCTGGGCTATCAGCTCACTCTGGTCCTGGAAATGACTAGACCATGTTTGGGCATCCATGTTGATCAGCTGGCCTCCAATGAAATTAGGTCCCAAGGAAATCTGAGCTTCCATCTCCTTGGAGCTGCATTGACTCTGGGTGCACCTGTCTTATTCACGTTTGTGCCTTGAGAGAACCATGTGGGAACGAAGAAGAGATGCCCCAGGCCAGCCTGGGGAGGAGCCTGTGTCAAGTGCATACAAGAGCCATGCTTACAAGGCCAAGTGTGGGAATACTGGATAACCCAAGCAGGTCATACCCTTGAGCCATGGATGCATCCTCCCCTCACCTGCAACTCCAGCCAGCTGTCTTCATAATACCTGTGTGTAGACAACAAACAAGCCAGGTGAGAGTGTGGGTAGCTCAGGGAAACTCGTTGCCATGACCATAGAAGAACCCAAGCAGCCCTGGGGGTAGAGATAGGCTAGCATCATCTTTAAGTGTAGAAAGGACCACTCTTCTCAGAGTGGTCCTTTCTCTTCTCACAGCTCCATCACTCTGAGTAGCAAACACCTTCTCTACCCACTCAAGTGCTGGCCAGGATGGTAGATGATTGTTCAGGGCTGGAGAAACTATCTCAGTGAGGGTCCTGATCCCAGACCTGAAAGCAACATAGAGATTTCCCTGAGTACAAGGCTCTCCTCCCCAGGGCCTCTCTCCTCTGGTCCTGAGCTCTGGAGGCGGCAGCCCTGCAGCAGCTTCTGTGACGGGACCAATTAGAAGAGCCTCCTCGGGCTGGTCGGGGCCCAGGTTTCCACCCATCATGTCATTGCACTGACCACCTGGCAGAAGTGGATGCTCTCAGAATCAGCTGGCTAAGCTTGGATGATCTAGGTGGAGAAAGGCTTTCCTTTTCAAATCTGGTTGAATTATGTTTTTATACCATTTCTGCTATAACTATTATGATCACGCTTACAGTGCAACATGGACAAAGATCCGTCTTGACCACAAACAAGAACCTCATAGAAGACAATGTAGTGACACCACCCACTACACAATATCTACTTAAAGGACCCCCTAAGGGCTCCGCACCCCCCAAAAGCTCTCTCTAGCTGGCTTGTCACCATCCAAGGAATTGCCATTTTACAGTTTCATTCCTTTGGGTTAAGGTAGTGTTCCCTGTCAAAGTATAAAAATTCCTGGGAGGATAACACATTGAGTGCTGGTCTCCAGCATCTTAGAATCCATTCATCATGCTTTCATCACCCTCACCCAGACCATCGCAGCAGCCCCCTTGCCAGCTGCCCTGCTCTGCTTTTTCCTCCCTCCCACCCATCGTCTCCTCTTCTGCCAGCGATTACTTTTAAAAACCTCAGTCCTTGCCGCTTCCCTGCCTAACAACTTCCCCTTCTCCTATAGAATCCAACTCAAACTCCTTAGGGTTCAAGGCCTCTCATTTTTTAGTCCCTGCGTGGAGATGGAGACTCTTCGCTTCCGTCACCCACACCCTGACCATTTGTTTCCCGAACAAACAAGCCTCTTTCACATCTCTCTTCCCCAGGGTGTTCCATTTGCCTTTCCTCCTCCCGTCCTCCTGAATTGAGAGGCACCTGAAATTGTATCCCTGTTGGCTGGGTTTTCACATCCCACCCCATGCTTCTATGAACCCTCTGTCCTGCCTTTCTCTTCACCCAAAGATTCTTTTTGGACCCCTCTAGAAAGACACTCATCCCAGGGCCCCATGATTATGTTTGGGTCTATTGAATATAATATAAAGAATAGATTGTATTATATTTTTTCATATATATATATATATATATATATATATATATATACACAATAGGTATGATAATATTCCTTCCCCCTTTCTACTGTGAGTTCTTTGTAGACAAGGACTTTGTCTAATTCATCTGCTTGCCCCAGATCCCAGCACTGGCTACACAGCCAGCCTTCAACAAATATGTGTTCCCTGCCACCCCTGACAGTCAGCTAGGAGATTTTGATATGGAAAAAAGGAGTGATGGGGCAGAATGGGGTAAAAGCAGTAACATACTTTGGTCTGAATACAGCAAGCAGTCACTTGAAGCCTGGATCCAGGAGAAGAATCATAAAAGGTAAGAACTTAGGACCGGCATCACCTTCCAAGTCCTGGCCTCCAGGTCAGCCCAACCTTAGCAAAGACTGCTAGCCACTTACAGCTTCTAAACCTCTCTACCAGAGTTGATGTCATTTTATCTTTTTTTTTTTTGGAGGGGGGCTTCATTGGGTCTTCATTGCTGCGCGCGGGCCTTCTCTAGTTGCCGTGAGCTGAGGTTACTCTAAGTTGCGGTGCGCGGGCTTCTCATTGCGGTGGCTTCTCTTGTTGCAGAGCACAGGCTCTAGGCGCACTGGCTTCAGTAGTTGTGGTGCGTGGGCTTCAGTAGTTGTGGTGCGTGGGCTTCAGTAGTTGTGGCTCGCAGGCTCAGTAGTTGCGGCACACGGGCTTAGTTGTTCCACGGCATGTGGGATATTCCGGGACCAGGGCTGGAAACCTGCAGGAGACCAGGGCCTGTCCCCTGCATTGGCAGGCGGATTCTTAACCACTGTGCCACCAGGGAAACCCCATCATTTTATCTTGACTCCCAAATTTAAATTTCCAAATATACGTGTGTTATTTTTCTGTCATCAGTTTCTAATTTAATGCGTTATAGTCAGAAAACGTGGTCTGTGTGTTCCTGATTTTTTTGAAACTTAGTAACCTTTATTGCATAATATATGGCCAATTTCTATAAACATTTACACAGGAAAGACTATGTAAGCCCCAACTCTGGGGCACAGGGCTCCCTGTATGTCCACCAAATCGATCTGGTTCTGTGAGCTGTTCAAACCCTCGACAGCTGTACTAACTCATGGTCTGCTTAGTCTGAAGTCCATTGTGTTTAACATCTGCCCCTGTGATGGTGAGATTCACAGCCTCTCCTCCTAATTCACTCTTTCTCGACAAACATTATCTGCTTTCACTTGCCTCAAAGAGTTGTCAGCTCCAGGGAAGAGAGGGTTTGTGAACTACAAAGCAACCCATGCAGGTTAATTATTACTGCTGAAAATTTTCGCAACACCTCTCACCATCTTGAGAAGAATAAAAAGCCTTTTTTTAAATTTATTTATTTATTTTGGCTGCATTGGGTCTTCGTTGCTGCACATGGGCTTTATCTAGTTGCAGTGAGCAGGGGTTATTCTTTGTTGTGGTGCGAGGGCCTCTCGTTGTGGTGGCTTCTCTTGTTGTGGAGCACGGGCTCTAGGAGAGCAGGCTTCAGTAGTTGTGGCTCACGGGCTCCAGAGCACAGGCTCAGCAGTTGTGGCACACAGGCTTAGTTGCTCCGTGGCATGTGGGATCTTCCCGGACCAGAGCACGAACCCGTGTCCCCTGCATTGGCAGGCAGACTCCCAACCACTGCACCACCAGGGAAGTCCCCTAGAAGGATTTTTAATAGTTCTTTTAGGCCTTCTTCCCATCTTCCTCATCACTGCTCCATGGCTGAACACCTACTGTGTGTGGGCTCTGCTCACTTCATTCTTGGGTTTCCCCTCCGATGCCCGTGAGGAGGTGTCATTAGTCTCAGAGGGAAGAGCCTTGCTCAGATCCCAAGTTCATAAAGCAGCCGAGTCTGGAGCAGAGCCCAGGTTGGCCTGCCTCCAAAACCTATGCTTTTATTATGTTTTGTTTCATTGCTTAAATTGTTTTTCTAATGATGAAATATTTCATATGTATACAGAATCATATACATAACACTATATAGAAAGTATAAAGAATAATCCCTACCACACAGCCTTAAGCATAGTACATTCTAGATGCTTTTGAATCCACCTGTGTGCCCACCCCATTCTCATTCCCTCCACCCTTTTCTCTGGGGTATCCACTCTCCTTAATTTTATGGGTATTTTTTTCACCTTGCTTTTTTCTCAGTAGTTTTACTATGTGTGTATATATTATACATAGATATATGTAATAATATATTATTGAGTTGTACATAACTCTGAACTTCAGTTAAGTGAGTTCATACTACACATATTCTTCTGCAACTTGGGAGATTCATCTTCATTAATTTGACTAGAGGGATATATTCATTTTCACTTCTAAATAATTCCACTGTGTGAATGTATATCACCATTTATTTATTTCTCCTACTGCTGGTGGATATATAGTTTGTTCCTACTTTTTGCTTAACAGTGGTGCTGTAAATATGCTTATCTCTTGGTGTACATAAGCAAAAGTTTCCCTAGAGTGTAAATACTAGGAGTGTGTCTTAGCTTGGGCTGCCATAAGAAAATACCAGAGACTGGATGGCTTAAACAGCAAAAATTTATTTCTCGAAGTTCTGGAGGCTAAAAATCCAAAATATAGGTGTCAGCATAGTCATTACCTGGTTAGAATTCTCTTCCTGCTTGTCGACAGCCACCTTCTCACTGTGTCTTCACATGGCAGAGAGAGACAGTAAGCTCTCTTATAAGGGCACTAACCCCATCATGAGGACCCCACCCTCATGGCCTCATCTAGACCTAACTATGTCTCAAAGGCCCCATCTCCAAATACCATTCCACTGGGGGGTTAAGGCTTCAACATGTGAATTGAGGAAGGGAGCACAATTCGGTCCAAAGCAGAGTGGAATTGCTGGGTCATAGGTTACACCTATCTTCAAACTTACTAGATATTGCCAAACTGTTGTCTAAAGAAGTCAATTCAAACTCCATGCTCCTGACCTGCTTCCTAACTCAGCCACCTGCCTCCTTCAGTATGCCTCCCATTAACATTCTTCACCCAGATTCAAAATGTTCTCTCTCCAAGAGCTTAAGAATCTTTTATGTGTCATGATCTGTTTCTCTTCCCTGCCCCCTTGCCCGGCCACCCTACCTTGTTTGTCTCCTCCCACCATCACTTCTCCCCACCTTCCTGGTGATGACACTGGCTGACACACACCCACACCCTACCTGTGCTCCAGGAATCCAGTGTGCTTTCAGGGGCAGAGTAGAAACTAACATTCCTCTCTCAAAGGCATGTGGAGAGATGGTGCCCCAGCTTCCCTATGGTTAACCACCGTGAATAAGCCAAGCAGTGACAGAATCAGTGGGCGCTGAAAATCTTAGAGGTGGAAGAGGTCCAAGCAATCATCGTCTACTCCCCCTTTAACACAGGAGGAAGTGAACACCCAGAGGGGAAAGTGTTTTGCCCAAGGTCACCAAGCCAGTGAGGGGCCACTGGGCTGGAACAATAAGTCCTGTGTTGTGAGCAGAAGTTACCATCCCGGCAGTTTGTAGGGACAGGGGTAACATTATTCTAATTCTGGTTTTTGGATACAAACAGCGAGTCTCATCATAGTCTAAAGCAGAAAATTTAGGTTGTCCCAAATGAATCACCTGTTTGGGGAGCTGATTTTTGAGGGCTAATTTTACGTCCAACCAAAGCAGACAATAATGAGTACATTATAGCAAGGGGGTTGTTTCTAGCATAGGACAATGAATACCTTGTTCATACCATCATTCATTCAAAAAGTATTCCTTGAACAGCTGCTATGTGCCATATTCTAGGCACTATACCAGGAAAGCGGGGGAGGGAGGGGAAACAGGCGAAAATCCCTGCCTTCTTGGAGCCTACTTTCTAGTGGGTGATAACAGACAATAACAAACAAAAAAAGATAAAAAACGAACAAGCACATAAATATCAGTGTGTAGGTGTCTGTGTGCATCAAGTGGTAGCGACCACTCTGAAGAACAGCAAAGCCAGGTAAGAGAGAGACAGAAAACAAGGGCCAGCAGGGGGCGCTGTTTGTAATAAGGTCTGTGGGAGGGTAGAAGGAAATGATGTCAGAAAGATGGCAGGACCAGATAGATCATTTGGGTTTATCTCTATTCATTGCTCTATAATAAATTGCTGTAGGCAAACTTTATGGCTTCAAATATTTCAAATGTATCATCTTGCAGCTCTGGAGGTCAGAGTAGGACATGGGTCTCACTGGGCTGAAATCAAGGTGTCAGTGGGGCTGGGTTCCTTCCTGGAGGCTCCAGGGGAGGATCCCTTGCCTCCTCTTTTCTAGCTTCCAGAGGCTGACGTCGCTCCCTGCCTCCTGGCCCCCTTGTCTCTACCTTCAAAGGCAGCAACAGGGTGTCAGGTCCTTCTCACCTGGAATTCCTCTGACCATCTTTCCATACCCACAAGTCCACCTCTCTGTTCTCAGCCGGGCAGGTTTCTTCACTCTTAGGGACTTGTGGGATTAGGGTTGAACCCACTCGGATCGCCCAGGGTACCTTCCCCATGTCAAGGCCCATCCTCTTAATCACATCTGCAGCATCCCTTTCACCACATGAGGTAACACACAGGCTCCAGGCATCAGGCCATGGACATTTGGGGACCATTAGTCTGCCAACCACGAAAACCACTGGAGGATTTTGGTAGAAGAGTGACCTGATTTCTAAACGGCTGCTTGGCAAGGAACAGACCACGGGAGGCAAAGTTGGGGGGTGGGGTGGGCAAGGGGACCAGCTAGGAAGCTGCTGCAAGTACCCAGGGCAGGGGAGGTGGCGGGGAAGGAGGAAGTGGATAGGAGCCGTGGAAGTTTCAAGAGGCCTTCTTTCTGCGGGTGTATTTTAAAGGTAGAGGCAGTAGAATTACCTGACCAACTGGACGTGGAGGGTGGTAGGAAGAGAAGAGTTGTGTGATTCCAAGGATTTTGTTCAGAGAATGGAGTTGCCTGTCATCGGAGGGAAAGATGCTGAAAGAAACAAGGGGTGGGGAGGGATGAAATGAGGCAATACTTCCACCCACCAGAGTTAAGCTAATGCCTCTGCTCTGGCCCCCAGCTTTCAGGATTTTATATTTCAGTTGGGAAATCAAGACACACAAGATAACACAACTGATTACTTCTGAAACATCAGAACTTACACTTACAAGTGAACGCTGTCCCCAAAGCTGTCATCTCGGGAAGCCATATACATTTATTCCAAGGCTGCTGCCCAAACAGCCAAACAGCCAAAACATCCTTGGAACTTCTTTCTAGGAACTGGATTGATTTACGGGCTGTAAAGAACATTAGCCTTGTCATTTCTCCATCAGAAGTTCAGTTTGAACATTGACTTTATTCACCGGACCTGACTCAACCTTCAAAGAATTAAAACCATTTTCCCAGAATGATAATTGGCCACCACGGGGGACAGGCACATCTCTAGCTGTGGCCGTGCCACTGGAAAAGTCGGCTGCCATCTCCAGGGAGGACGAATTTCCTTCTACAGACCAGTACCCCATCCAGTGGAGGTGAGAGCCACCTCCCTCCAGAAGCTCCAGTAATGATGTCATTAATATTGGTCAGAGGTGGTCTTCTTAACAGCCCAGCCCTCATCTGGGTGTATAGATTTGGGTATAATATGGTTTAAAATTGTGCAACTTGGTGATAGTGGATCATCCACACATTTCACAGAGACATTTTTTCCTCTGGTTTCAATACCAGGCATATTCATGTTTCTCATAAGCTACTGGATTGTTCAGATTGTATGGTCCTAGTGAAGATGTAACTGGTCATATTTCTTCCTTCATTCTACAAACCAGAAAATTTTCTGTTTGCTCATTTGTAAAATATGGAAGCTTACTTTCTAGTGGGTGCTAACAGACAATAACAAACAAACAAAAAAACACAAAAAACCAACAAACACAGTGTGTAGGTGTCTGTGTGTGTCAAGTGTATCTTCTTAGGGTAGTTTTGAGGAGGAAATCAGACATTCCATATAAAGCACTTCACACGATGCCTGAGAAACTCTTGAGAAATTGTATTAACCTCGGTCCATGTGCAGGATCACGTTTACCAGATCACTGCTCACCTTTTACTTTTCCCTGGAAGAACTTACTCCTTTCAGGCTCCAACTGATGGTGTTGCTTGCTTCTGATTCTTGTCTGGTTTTCCCAACATTCCCTTCGAGTACCTTAGCCGTCCAGTTGGCCATGAGGATCAAGCGGGTGAGCCGGGGTCTTCTTTTCCTACCTTCACTACCCTTCCCCTTTCTCCTCCGACTGCCAGGCCATCCCAAAGACAGGCAACGGCCCTGCCAAACCAACGTCCTATAAATTATCAGCCCTGCCTGCTGCCTTCATGATGGACCTAATACAGAGGTAAACTACTATCTGGACTTCCCCTGTAGAAAACAACAAAGACTTCATAGGCTACAGGTAGGAAACTTGGTCTTTGCTGGTATCTGGATGCCCAGAGAGAGAGGTGAGCTCTATCTAAGAAAAACTTTGGGTCTCCATCCCTTTCATTTAAACCAACACCCATGATTTCCATTAACCTGAGAAATAATTACGTGACGTTGCCAGGAGCACCTTTCTTCTCTCACAGGGAATTTTGGGGGCATTTTAACAGAGGCTTCTGGAATCTGTGCGTGGTTCATGCTTCAAATCTGAGTCACTAGTGGCCCAGTTGTTTGGAATTTTAGTCCAGTGGGGGAGATAGTTTTGTCCAGAATATCCTTTAGAAGCACCCCAAAATGGCAGTGAATCATGGCTCATTTTCTCTGTTTGTCCATGAGTTAGAGTGGCCCTAAAGGCAGTGTGAGGCCCGCTCTACCCCTCCTGCCCTATTTCTCCTCCTCCCCTGTCCCTACCAGGCCCTTTAAGAGGAGTCATGACCCGTGGTTGATGAGATCATTGTTCGCATTAGATGAGAAAATGGATTTTTAAAACTCCCTGCTCTGTTCCTGGCACATAATAGGCCCTTTATTAATGTCAGGGTAATTGTCTCTCCCATCCCCCATGTTTGCCCACCAAAACCATGAAGTTCAGACCCCAAAAGACAATCTTCAGAGGCTCTGATCTGGCTGTGAAGATCCCCAGCCTCCAGAACCTTCCCCAGCCCATTTATAACATCACATTCTCACTACAGCTGCTGATGGACCAGCCATGTCCATCTTTCTTTCTGAGTCTCCAGGACTTTATAGAAACTTCCAACCACTTGATTTGACAAATGACTTTCTGAGTGGAAGGGGGTTTTACATTTAATACATATCATAAGAGACATCAGAGCTATGCTCAGGAGATCAAATAGTTTCTTCAGCTAAGAATGTAAGCATGATCCTCATTAATATCTTTCCAACAAAGGCCCTGAGCTCCCCACCCCCGTTCCTCTATGATCTCAGTTTATTAATGTTGCTGTCCCCTCCCCCTGGTTAAGCTGCCCTCACCGCAGAATCTCATTCCAGTCTGATGTACACCCTCCATAGAACACACCTCCTTGGCAAGCATTTAATGTTAAAAAAAAAAAGTCCTTCATCATCAAACAACTGAACGCCATCTCCTGGGAAATAAAATCTGAAAAGTTAAGAAGGGAAAAAGAGAGGGCTATGATTATTTTAATCTTATTCCAGATGCTCAAGTACGCTCCCAAACAAAACCCAAATTAAACGTGAGCCTTATTCAAAGGGATGATGACCGTGCAAGTGTCTGAGACAAGGTTTGGCAAATAGTAGGTGCTCAGTTAATATTTATCTAAAAATAAATAAGAACATCCATACAAGCTGTCCCATGGACCACTCTCTGTCAAGCCCCAGCCTGAGCAGACAAGATGGGTTACTGTTACTGCAGTCCCCACCTGGACCCAGGGTGCTGTGATTTTTCAAAAGCACCTTCATGCTTACTAGCTGCTTTGATTAATGCAGCGTATCGAAGCTTGCACCTGGCTGTGAGAGAAGGGGGCCTCTCCCAGGTCTCTCAAAGACAGGATAAACGCAGACACCCCACACTGACACACACAAACACTGGGAAAATCTGGTTCTCGCAAGAATTTGGAAGCCTCTAAAGATTTTGGAATCTCTGTCAGCACTACAGACATTGCTGAGATTGGAGCTCTGATTCCTTATCAAAACTAGAGTGAACAAAAACCTCTTTACCACCAACATCAACACCAAAAGTATGTCAGAAGAGTACCGACATTGTAGGATGGACGCTTTGGTCCCTTTGGTCAAAAGGGCCAATGTACCAGCCAGAAAATTTCCCTTTCACTTAGTCACTCCAACCCTGAAACCAATGCCCAAGTCATGTTGTTCCCTGGGCCTCAGTTTATTGCATCCATAAAATGGGAACAAAGAGGTTGGCTTCATCTCCCTGCTGGCATTCTTGGGAGAATAAAATCAAACAGCCTGAGAAAGATTTTTCAAGAATGGAAACTTATACATACAGATTGGCAGCCACCAGTGAAGGACAGATGATGTGGGTACCAAAGAGAGCCAGCGGGAGCTCCTTGCCAATCTGGTACTAGGTAACAGGGGTAAGGATGGTCAGATCATCACGGGTTGTGTTCTTCCTTCGAGGGCTCTGTCCTATCACCCAGGTTCAGGTCATTGGCAGTCCTGGATGTGAATCCCAGAGCTGTCATCTACCAGCTAAATAACTTCATAACCTGAGCTGGCCCCCTGGCCTCCCGGGCCCTTCACCTCCTTGCATACAAGGTGGGCTACTATCTCCTCCCTCATAGAGAACAGCCAGAGGTAAGGATCCAATGAGGGAATGGAGGCCAGCGCACAGAGGTGCTGCACAGATGTTAGCTCATCCTGCGAGTTTGTCCTTCAAAGAAACCATTCTGCTCTCAGAGACCCTCAGAGGGGAGGAGGAGCTTCCCTACAGCTGCCTGTGGAAATCTGTCTCAAGTTCCGCCCCATTGCTCTGGGTCTCCTCCTCCCACCCTCTCTGTGGCACTTCCACAAGCCTTGGAGGGTCGCCTGCTGGGAAGCAAATGGCCCTTCGCCTCATGCTCTGTCCCCTGCTGGTAGAGGTGGTGGCTGCAGGGGAGGGAAGATGGCCTGAGGTGGTCGCTGGTAGCAGCTCTGGACCAATGGCTCTAGCATCTCCCGCGGCCCCCAAGCGGTGCCCTAAACAGAAGGGGAAATTGGATGAAATCCTCCTGCACGGCGTTCCCATCTGCGTTTCACCACCCTCCCCGCCAGCAAGGCCTGGGGCTCCACAAGAAGTGCTGCACCAGATCACCCACCCGACCTCCAGATCCTCCTGTCAAAGCCTCCTTAGACTCAGAACTCTGGGACCCGGATGGGATTCAGAGAGCATCCTATCTGGATTCTAACCTGGGTCACTGAGCCCCTTAAACAGCCTGGCAGGCAGTAATGAGGGTACTAGAGACACTCTTTTATTTTATTTTATTTTATTTTATTTTATTTATTTATTTTTTCGGTACACGGGCCTCTCACTGTTGTGGCCTCTCCCGTTGCGGAGCACAGGCTTCAGACGCGCAGGCTCAGCGGCCATGGCTCACGGGCCCAGTCACTCCACGGCACGTGGGATCCTCCTGGACCAGGGCACGAACCCGTGTCCCCTGCATCGGCAGGCGGGCTCTCAACCACTGCCCCACCAGGGAAGCCCAGTATATAATTTTTAAATGCAGCAATTACTACTTAATGAATGCTGTTTGTAGCACTGATGAACTTTTCTTTTCTAAACAAGGAGTCTAAGGGGAAAAAATGATGAAAAGGCTCCTTAGTGGCAAAAGGGGCAGAACCCACCAACCTGTCCCATTTTACAGGTAAGGAAACAGAGTCTCAGGAGTTAGGCCTCTCCCAAACCCGAGCAGCTTCTCTGGAGTAGAAGCAAGATTCCATATTACAACCCCAGAGTTTTGCTTCCTGTGCTGTTTGTTCGAGCTGCTTTGTCCCATCCTGGGCCCCATCCTCTCCACACACACCTGATAATTACCAGGTTACACCAAACAAGGAAACTATGCCTTGTTAGCCAAAGGACGGACACATGTCAACAGGCCCTTCTAAAACTACGTTGTCCATTAGGTAAATACATGTGGATATTTAATTAATTAAAATTAAACTCTACAATTCAGTTTCTCATTCGTACCAGCCACATTTCAAGTGCTAGGTAATCACTTGTGGCTGGTGGCTACCATACTGGACCGTGCAGATATAGACCATTTCTATCATTGCAGGAATTTCTACTGGGCAACACTGGTCTAGAAGCAGTGACTTTGACAAGAAAGAGTCCAGACCCTGTGAGTGGGCAGGGCTTGGAGGTACTTCACACGTCACCCAGGCTCTGCATGGACTCCGAGTCTGTGGGACCCCAAGGACCTGGAGACTTTGAGAGAGAAACAGCCTAAAGGACCACCTCCCTCCTAGACTGGTGCTGTGGTTTCTACGACCAGAGCCTCTCTCGAGATTCAGCCACCCTGAATATTTACAAGTCACTTTGTCACAGGTGAAGAAGCACTCACATGGGCATCAGAGAGGGGGTTTCAGCACCAGGGCTGCCTTTTACTAGCTGTGTGTCTTCAGCAAATAACTCCTCTTCTCTGGCCCTCAATCCCCCACTAGGGAAACCATTCTGTCTTCTGAAGCCCAAAAATTTGATGCTGCTCCATCCTCAATTCATTCATCTCTCGTGGGTCTGTGTCTTATCTTTCTTGGGTGTGTGTGCATTTAGAGAAATGTTCATCTTGATCAAGGGCATGGTGCAGAGGGCAGGGGAGATTGCCTTGGCCAACATCAGAATATGGGTTTTTGTTGTTGTTGTTGTTTTTTACATCTTTATTGGAGTATAATTGCTTTACAATGGTGCATTAGTTTCTGCTTTATAACAAAGTGAATCAGTTATACATATGCA
Source organism: Mesoplodon densirostris (assembly GCF_025265405.1). NCBI lineage: Eukaryota > Metazoa > Chordata > Mammalia > Artiodactyla > Ziphiidae > Mesoplodon > Mesoplodon densirostris. The sequence continues at coordinate 30,133,480 of NC_082670.1, forward strand.
TCTGTTCCCATATCTCTTCCCTCTTGCGTCTCCCTCCCTCCCACCCTCCCTATCCCACCCCTCTAGGTGGTCACAAAGCACCTGAGCTGATCTCCCTGTGCTAAGAGAAAAACCTCTGAAGAGACTAAGGCAGCAGAGGGCCTTTGGGCTACTGTTTTCCATGCAAGAATCCAGTAGATGGGGCTGCTGCATAGAGGCGATGTCCTGACAGGCTTTGCCTTAAGCTTGTCATAGCGAGTGCCCAAGCTCAGAGGGCAGGAAATGCGTCTTTTTTGTCCTTGCAGGACCCCAAATCTCTCCATACACCCAGACTTAATGAGTCACTGCTAGAAGCCTCAGTACAGGCCCAGGAAAGCCCCTCGTGCCCTTTGTGTGCCTTTAGCCCTGATGAATTTTCCCTTTCCCCTTCCAAATTATAAAACTGAAGCTATTTTCTCCGGTGCCTTATTTAGTAGCTGTCAAAAGTTGGAACCTGACAAAGATCAACAACTTTTTACCAGCTCAAACTTCACTCCTGTCCCAGGTGGGTTTTCCCCTGCTCTGCCCTCCCTCTCCTTCCCCAGTGAAAACTTTCAAAGTCCACCGAGGTTGCCTGAGACCCTGGCCGCGTGCCTCTTTGGATACAGAATGCTTTTAAGGAAATAAAAGTGCATCCCCGCCATTCACTTTTTCCTAACTGCCTCTTTTTCCTTCCCAAGGTGACGATGGAACTAAATCCTCCTCCCCAGATGAAGGTTGATTGGCAGCCTCGGTCCACAGTCTCTCACCATCTTCTGAGAACAAGACTCACTCAGCCTCAGCACCACAACTGACAGCCGATGGTTCGTCGGAATTTCCAACTCCTATGATTTCTCCCTTCAGTTCTTCAGAGGTAAAGATGAGAGTAAAATATGTCAAGAAGGCCCCTGGCTGTGCGTGTCCACCGTGGGAGTTTTGGGGGACAGAAAGGTGCACATCCTTTGCAACTTCACCGTGAGACTTCCACAGAAGGGCTCTTTTGCTTGTAAATGGCCCATTTAAGGCTTCAGGTTCAAGAACGTACCTGGGTCCAGCCTCACTGGGAGGAGAGGGGGGTGGGCAGCAGAGGAGGGCGACAGTCTGGCAGGCACCCCTTCTGTTGAAACCAGAGGGACCCGTCCTGGTAGGTGAAGCTGCGTATGGCAGCTCGGCTGCTGTCTTAAAGCGATGGATGAGAACAGGAGCTGTAGGTGGAGGGAGATTTCATTCCCTGAGGTTGGTCTCCAAGCTGAATAGACAAAGGAGCAAGAAATGGGGAAAATTCTCAAACAAAATAAGGAGTATTTGCTGGTCCACCTGAGTGAGAATTCTCAGAATATTTTCCAAAGCTCCAAGCTGCTTGGGGACTGCGGCCACAGTATAGAGATAATTGCCCCATGTTCATTAGGAGAGCCTGTGTGTGTAAAGGGAATAAATATTCAAGCTTTGGGGCCAAATGTTGGTTCAAATCTCAGCCCCGTGAGCTTCTGCTTGCATAACTTTAGATAAGTCACCTGGACTCTCTGAATCTTCATTTTCTCATCTTTTATAGATTGATTATTGCCAAGAGTCAATGAAATAATCTGTGTGAAGGCACTCAGCACTGTGCCTGACATGTAGTAAGTACTCAGATGTTAGCTACTATCTTACTTTGCAAATAAAATAATACCACAATGCCCTTCTAAGTAGAAATAGAGATGTATGAGAAAATTCTCTCTTTCCACAGGCTACGGGAATTTCTTTAGGATTAACATACTAACACTTGTGGAATTTAAGAGTGACACCCAAAGAAAAGTCACGGGGGCATTTGATACGTGCTCCCTAAAATTTGCTTCCCGTTCTACCTAACAACCCTTACGAGTTTGGAGTTCTACCGATGAAGCCACGTGGTCAGTATAAATGGCAGCATATTCACCAAAAAACAAATATTTCTCAGATCCAGTAAAACCCTGTGAAAACACCACGCCCTTTCTCTCTAAATCAAAACCAGACACGGAGAGATTGGGTCCGTCCTTGTTCTAGCCCTGACTATAATAAAATGACCCTACGTTCATGCTATGGAATATTTTGGACCCCACTAGAAGATCGTAGTGGAGTATGGGATCTGTGTGGGGTGTGTGCCAACAGCCCCGAGGTGGGCAGACACCGCCCTGATGGTGTTAAACAGTATGTGCCTCGTTCCCATTCTTGTTTCTCAGTCAAGGTCAAGTAGATGTTCTTGGAGCAGTTCAGGGGCAGCACAATTCCCGAGGGTTCTAACCCCAGCCCAACTCTAACTCCCGCAAATGAGAGTCACATTATCGTGGGATTAGAACCTTGAGTTTGCACAAATAGTGAAAAGGGAGGGAAGAAAGAGCGTGGTTTCTGAGTTTGAAGACCTCAAGATTTTCTAACAAGAAATTCGCTACGACACGTGTCCCGAGTGATCAATAGCATGTGGCCACTCACAACTGAAAAGTGCGCTGGTTTATTCATTCATCTCACAAACTTTTATTAAGCACCTACTATGTGCCATGCCCTGTGCCAGACCCTGGAGAATCAAGAAGGAACTAGGCACAGGCTCAGCCTTCAGAGACCTCACAAGGGTACGGGGGAGGCCGACTATGCAGGGTGACGAGTGCTGTGCAGGGTGACAAGCACTGTGCAGGGTAAGCACAGGGCACTGTGGAGCCCACAGGAGGGAGAGGCTGTTAGTTGTAAGCAACTCTGCCTTGAGCCAGGAGGCCAAGGTCCTGAGATGGGAGAGCCAGTGTGCATGGGAGGCCCCCTGGGGACATGGAGGAGGAGTCAGGCTCAGGTAAGAGCACCTGAGGCCAGCAAAGGCAAGAAGGCTCAAGTGCAAAGGCTCTGAGTTGGGAGCCTGTGATGGGCATCGCAGTCTGTATGGAGGGGGCGGGGGGACGCTAATTCCAAAGCCCACATTCCTCTCCCATACTCACCATGTCTCTGATAGTTACACTTATATTCCAAATGCACAGTCAAAGCACAATTAGCACTGAATCTGAAAAAACGCAATGTAGATGCTTATTCTGGAACCAGAAGAGACTTTCAGGTTTCCTAGGAAGTTTATGACCCTACCCCTCAAACACTGAAATGAAGGCCACGTGTGAGGTTTCAAAGCTCTCTAACGAAGCACATGCCTCAGCGTTCTTTGATAATAATATCTGACCTCTCCTTGAAAATCAGGAAACATTTCTTCACGTGGCCTCTTGTCACATTGTAAGCCAACTGGCTATTAGTCAGCATGCATCAGGAATAGAGCATAATATCATTCATTTAATATAATTTTTTAGAAACCTCATAGAGTGATAGAATGAATAAAATGCCCCAGGCACTGCACTTAACCCCCTCCCTAAGTCAGCAACTCTGAGTGTGAACGCTGGATCTAAGCTGGTTGAGCCAGGCTACGTGCAGATCCAAAGCCAGCTGAGCCCCGCACGTAGGTAGGATTTGAGAGGCACCAAGAAACCTACCCTCAGTGGCAGAATTCCAATAAGTTATTCATATTTTGAGTGAAGGTAGTGGGAATTGGGGGTTTTGTTTGTTTGTTTTTCCTTTTTTTTTAATAAAGCAGTGGAAACCTTCCTTCGTGTGAAACCTTGCAGAGTGCCCCATATAAAATCATAATAGAAGATTCTTAAATAGTATTTATTATGTGCCAGATGTTTTAACTTATTTAGTCCAACAACAACACTGTAAGACAGATACAGTGTACTGTTACTGTCAAGATTTCCCAGATGACAAAACTGAGGCACAGAGAGGTTAAATGACCTGCCCAACATCACGCAGCTGGTAGATGGTGAAGCTGGGGTTTGAATCAGGGTGGTCTGGCTCCATAGCCCATCCAATACTGACCCCACTGGGTGGTCCCAAAGCAGAAGGCAGCATGGCCCTGGTCGGAGCCCAGGTGGAGGGCAGGGCTTCCAGGCTCCATGGGGATGGGTTCACCCTCAGTCACATCCATGGAATAATTCCATGAAACACAACTTGAAAGCCATTGGATTGAGGTGTTATCTACCAAGGGTCACTTTACGATAATACCTCCTTCTTGGAAGGAGTGACATGTTAGTGCATTAGTATGAAACCGTTTTCAAAAACCTGGTTCTAAGTCCAGGGAAGTAGTGATGGGGACATCCCAGCCTCAGGGCAGGGATGCTGGCAAGGGCAAAGCTGGGTCCAGGGAGGGCTGGACTCCAGAGTCTGAATAGTAGGAGGAGAGGGTGATGCGAGAAATGGCGCCTCCAAGACCACAAGCTCCCTGCCTGGCAGGCGAGCGGGAGGTCAGGCTAAGAGCAAGGTGCCTGTGAGGCTCCTAAGGAAGGGCCTTAGGGCAGGCAGGCTTCTGGTTGCTGAGCACAAAAGAAGGAGGGTAACTCCTGGCAGAAGCATAGCGTGACTAGAGTTGTAGGGGGCGGGTGAGAAGAACAGTCTGACGTGGGAGTGTCAGGGGTCCCCGTGTGGTGACACTCAGAGTTTTTCAGTTTCTATATTGATAAAAAATTTTGCAACTTTCAAAATTGCAGAACAAATAGAACCATGACTCATACTTCACAATTTGCCTGGCAAATTTACTGTAGTATCATGATTCTGACCATTGCATGTTTTTCAGGGGTGATGAGACATCAGGATAGAATACTTGGCACAAGTATGTGACTGTGGGGATGGTGGGACACACATAACCCCCACCTCATGTCTTATGTTCAAGATTAGAAACCAGTGATTTATGTGGATTATGAGTCTCAGTGGACCTGGGGGTACACGTTTTGATGTATCCACGTGTGTCTTTTTGGTCTGCTTTTTAATCAGCTCTGAGCCACATTTTCGTCCTCTGTAACTTCATGAGATTAATTACTTTGGACCCACCATTAAAAGTATTAAAATTTTGAATGGATTTGAAATTTGAATGTTTAAATGGTAGGAGTTTGAGTAGAAACTTTCAGGATAACATAATTTAAGAGCTGATGATATGCACAATTAAATCTTGACACTTGAAAGGAACAATTAAAAAACCAGATTTCTGCCCTTTGGTTTCTAACTGAGGAATCAAGTCAGAAAGTCTATAGTCTCTTGTGGAAGAAATAGACATGGGGGGCCAAGTCTTGTCACTGTTAGATGGCACCTAGCATTGTGTCAGCAACAGAAGACATAATCGATAATTCGCTGAATGAATGAATGAATGATAAATACATATATGCAAACACTCAAATATACAGTCTCTACGAGTTGAAATACAGGCCCCAATCTTACTATACTTAGGGACCGTTTTTCTATTTACGATTTTTCTGGTATTTGTTCCTTTTTAAATGTGTTCATTAATCTTAGAAGTCAGTTTATACAGAAAGAGAAACTATTTTATATCTTGAATTTGTTCAACACCTTTCACTCAGATCTCGTTGACATTGTCCATATTTTCAATTTTCAGAGCACCAGTGGGCTGTCCAGGCCCAGGGTAAAGGTCATGGTCTCCAATATCTCACACCATCACGTTTTTCACTCTCTCTCTCAGGGGCTTTTGTGGAATAGAAACTATTCTATTAACTAAGAGACTAGTTCTCCTTAGAAGATGATTCATTTGAATAGTCTGAAACTAGTATTTGGTGAATTGCCTACCTCTACAGGCGTTGGGACAGACCCTTAATCTTTATTTCATTTAATCCTCCCACGTGTAATTTTGCCCATGTTTAGGAGATGAGAAATTGGAGTCAGAGAGATTTATCCAAGCCACAAAGATAGGAAGGGGCAGAATTGGCATTCCAAGCCAGGCTGAGTCCAATGACCATTATCTTTATATCAAGGACAAACAGCATTAGTTCAAATGGTGGTGGTTGGAAATGAACACCTTAACAAGGCTAGGAGCCAAACCAGGGATTAACCAGGAGGGCTTTTAGGCCAGGGGGTAGAGCTGATATTTGGGGAGACCCTCCTGTTACACCTCAGTTCTCACTGTGTAGCCATTTGGCCAGTTGGATGCTGCAGGGGCCTCCTAACCAGCCAGGAGCCCACTCTGGTCCCCCTCCAGGCCACCTTCCACGCTCAGCCAAGGTGATTGAATGTCAATCAGAAGAGGTCACTGCCTTGTTGAAAGCCCTTTAGCACCGCCCATTGCACTCAGAATAAAGACTCCAATCCCCACATGCCAGAGGTCCCACCTGAGCGGCCCCACCCACCTCTTTGGGCTCATCCACCCCCACTTCTGCCCATGCTCTCTGCTCTCCAGGCACTGGGCATTCACTTCCTCCTTCCTGCCGCAGGGCCTTTGCACGTGCATCCCCCTCCCTGAGAGCCCCATCCCACCTTGCTCTCCACCAGGCCACCTTCCTCCCCCTTTTCCTGTCTCAGCATAAATATCCCTTCCTCAGAGAAGCCACTGTTGATGATGATCAGCTTAGGCCCCCTGCAGTGCATCCCAAGGCACCTTGCCCTGATCTTTAATTTATCACTGTTAGAGTGAGACAATTACCTGCATGATCATGTGTTGAATGGGCACACCCCGCCCAGAGGGAGATTTGGCTTAAGTAACACCCGTGAGGCAGGAACCCATCAATATTGTTCATCACTCTATCCCCAGCCTCTGCTTCAGCACCTGACATATAGGAGATGCTCAAAACATGCTTTTTCCACCCAGGAGGCAGTTCAGTACAAAATCAGGCACTTGCCCGTCTAGCTTCAGGCCCAGGAACCCCCAGTCGTACTTACTATCTGATTTCCTTGAGTTTTTTCGGAAGCAGTGTGTGAGAAGTCAGGGGAACCAGCGTGTAGCACCCATGTCACAGGAAACCGTTTACCACTTGGTGATCCTCTCTCCCTGCCACGTTTTAATAAGCGTAATAGCAACAGCAGCCAACATTCATTCAGTGCTACACTCTCAGCAGTGCGTTCCGAGATTTTCATTCAGCCCAAGTCCACAAGGCATGATCCCATTTCACTTACATCAGATCCTGGCCTGGTTCCATTCACCTTCCAGAGGCTCCGTCTCACAGGAAAAGCCCCCATTCGAGGCCTGGCCTGTGAGGCCCAGAGTCTGGGTTCCTCTCTGACCTCATCCCTGTGACTCTCCGCCCCCTCATTCAGCTCCAGCCACACCGGCCTCCTTGCAGTTTCTAGAACACTCCTGGCAGGGAAACCCCCAGGGCCTGTGCACCTGCTCTTCCCACCCCGACCACCGCAGGGAGCCCTCTTGCCCCCCGCAGAGAGCCACGGCTCTGGCATCTGCTTTAAATGTCTCCTTCTCTCCCAGCCTCCCCTGACCACCGTCCTGCACTCCCTCGGCCTCTTGGTCGCTACATTTCCTCCATCAGGTACCACCATCTAACATACTGTTATGTTAGATGTTATATTAGCTATTATGTATCTGTTTATGTATTGTCTCTCCCCCCACCCTTGCAAGGGAAGCACCATGTGGGGAGGGCGGTGCCTGCTTGGTTCACAGCTGTGCCCTCCTGCCTGGCACAGACCAGGAGCTCAGCAAACGGTGACTCCACCGGTGTCAAAAGAAAGGAGAAAGCATCTCCTTTCCTCCCAATGCTCACCCTGAGGGATGCACATGCCACCCCAACACCTTCCTGGCCACCTGTCTCTGCCGAGGCTAACGCTGCCCCTGCACCCTCTAGAGGAAGAGACCAGGAAACTCAGCCTCCAGAGATTTGGGGTGCACCACGGCCCCCAAAGTCTGATCTGAGACAAGCACCCTGTTTCAACTTCCCATTTCTTCAGTGCATCCAGAAGATGAGTTTCCTTCCCCATCAGTCGTGCATTTGTCCATTGTTTTAACCGAAGCCATCACTTACTCAGATGGAGGAGGCCCCACCCTTGGGGGACTCAAAGTTAAGACGCCACCTCCCAACAGCCATGTGAGCTACATTCTGTTGAATGTGTTTTCCTTCTCATTTATTTTTCTAATCTCAGATATAGAATTTTGTTACCTTTCAAAATATGGGGCATTTAAGAAAAGCAGTCTTTTCAGAAAGTGCTCATGGCCAGAACTGACTGCACTTCTTTCATACCTCCTGGTCCCAATCTCCAGGGGTGAAAGGGCTGCAGCTTGGTCCCAAATAGGAAAGCACAACATTTTTTTAAACCAGGGAAGGGTTGTGTTTCCGCACATAAGACAGGTTCTGAGCCCCGGGACAGCAGAGAACTTGATCATTTTTCATCTCAGACACCACATCTCTGAATTCTTTCCCCGACCCATGACCGCTCAGCATTGCTATCAGTAGCTCCAAATATTTTGCTCGTGTTTAAGGCCTTGTAGTTATCACACAATAAATACCCCAAACATGCTCCCCACTTCCTGCCTCCATTCCTTCCACTGGTTTCACAGCTCTGTCCTTTTCAAAGTTGTCCCCTGTACTTAGGATGACCCGTTTCTTCTGCTCTATCAAACCACCCTGCTTTCAAATCCCTCCCTCTCTTTAAATCCCTCTTCACTCTTTTTTTTTTTTTTTTTTTTTCGATACGCAGGCCTCTCACTGTTGTGGCCTCTCCCATTGCGGAGCACAGGCTCCGGACACGCAGACTCAGTGCCCATGGTTCACGGGCCCAGCCGCTCCGCGGCATGTGGGATCTTCCCGGACCGGGGCACGAACCCACATCCCCTGCATCAGCAGGCAGACTCTCAACCACTGCGCCACCAGGGAAGCCCCCTCTTCACTCTTGAGTGAAACCTTCTACTGTGGTCTCACAAGGAGGGCCCCTCCCTCCTGCCACCCGTCCCCAACAACCTGGAGAGGAAGGAGTAATAGTAGAACTGAAATAATATGTCAGTTTCAGCTAACCTGAGCCAGGTACACTTTCACCAGGTGTTTCAGATCTTGGCTCCTGGGGAAGATAAGGATCCAAAAGAGCAAAAGCTGAGGACTTCATGTCCCCAACACCACAGCCTAGAGTGCCAGTCAGTACCTGCTTTGGAATGGACAGGGTATGGACTTGCCTACACCCTCCGATTAGAGGAATTAGCAGGGCATCGTGCACCCATTAATTCATCAATGTCATCCTTCAGTTATGTAGCAAATAGTGATTGAGAGGTTTAGTTATTTGATTGCTGAAGGTTTTACAATCTAACTTTCAAGCATGCCCTATTACACTGCAAATCTTCTCACAAGAAATTATGTCTTACTGAACGCAATTGAATTTGATAAAATTCAGTTCCTTCATTTGACCCTCCATGGTATTTTTCGATGTAGTAAAGGAGCACTGGGCTAGGACTAAGGAGAACTGGAGAGGAATCCTGTCTATCCTACTTAACCATGGGAAAGGCACATGACCTCTCCCAGCCTCAATCTCCCTTATCCATAAAATGGGTGCGATACCAACTGCCCTGCCTACATTACAGGAGTTGCTGTATCTTATTCATCTCAGTGTCCTTGGCCGTCAATACGAAGCCTGATCTATAACAGCCTTTCCAAAAACATAGATGACACTGAAAAGATGGTAGTTACATTGAGAAAATAATAACAAAGGACCTTTTTGTTGAGTCAAGCATGACGGACACAAAAGCCTCACCTCTACTTAACAAAATTCGGTGCATCCTTCCGGACCTAATTCAAATGCAATTTTATCCATGAAGTGGCCCATCCCCACAACCCCAAGACAGAAAAGAGTCAAGGAGGTTGTGTGGCATCTGGGACACCGGGCCATACCTAGGAGGTACCACCCCCTGGAATGGAGCTCTTGAGAGCTGCCATGAGGAGAGACCCAGTGCAGGTTGTGGAGTCTGGAAACCCAGGTCCTGACCAGGAGGAGGGATGAGCCAAGGACCCAGAGCAGGAAAGGACTCTGAGCTATGAGAGCAGGGATGGATCAGATGGGACATCTGAGAACAAAGTTGGGGGTTTTGTGGAGTCAGTAGAGATGGTCTCAAGGGGAAAATGGATAAGGACAGACTCACACTCTGTGTGTCTGGAATGTTCTCTGAATCAGGCTGGATGGAGACCAACTCTCCCTTTCTCAAATCCCATAGCACTTTGCACTTCTTGGGACACTGCCCATACTGCCTGTCTTCGTGGTTCTTTGAATATGTGCATCCCTCCCCTAACATCAACTCTTTGAAGGCAAGTCCAAGCTTTACTCATCTTTGTACCCCTTTCTCAGTCCACACCCAAAGCCTAGCCCAGTGTCTTGCCTATAACCACTCTAATAAATATTTGTTTGATGGATTATGAAAACATTACCCTCTTTGGTTTCCAATAGGATCAAATAAAACATGGTCCAAGATACTATAGAACCTTATAAACTAGTTCACTCATCTAGTTTTATCACCTGTGTTTTGCATTTTCTCCCTTATCCTTTAGCATTTTACAGCACACAGTTTTCTCCAAGAAAATCACTCACTGCTCACCAGGCTGTGTGTTTCATACCAAATAACATAAGCATGGCTACCACTTATTGAGCCTTGTGGCAAAATGGCCAACTGTTGGCCAGAAACATTTGGCACCCCTTAGAGAGTGTGGAGTTATTGCTCAGAGGGGCTGCTAAGCTGGGACTACATTTCTCAGCTCTCCTTGTACCCAGGTAAGGCCATGGGACTGGTTCTCATCAATGTAACATGATGAAAGTGGATGCATCTCACCTGTAAGGATTTTAAGGAACAGCAGGGCTTCTCCACTCCCTCTTTCTCCTTTGCCACCTGAAGTCAGAGGACTTGGAGTTTCTAGGAGGTGGGGGAGTCACAGGACGGAAGCCTGGACCCCTGAGTCACCACGTGGAGGAAGGCCTCCTGCTTCCCTGTTGAGTCTATTACATGGGCAAGAAATAAACTTTAATTATATGAAACCACTGGAATTTTGCACTTAACTGTTACAACAGCTAGCATTACCTTAATTGTTTCACTAAACCCTTGTAATGGCCCTGCATGGTAGGTACTCTCACCAACCCTCTTTGTATTTTTCAAATCAGTGAACTAAGACACAGAGGGCCTAAGTTACTTAGACAGGGTATCAGAGCTAATAAGTGCTAGAGCTGGAACTCGACCAAGATTTGCCTGTTTCCAAATGCCATGTTTTTCCCCACTACCTTGTCCTGTCCTGTCTCAATGACCTTGGACTCTGTCTTTGACATCATGTTTAAAGTAGGGGTTTCTGGGCTTCCCTGGTGGTGCAGTGGTTAAGAATCTGCCTGCCAATGCAGGGGACACAGGTTTGACCCCTGGTCCGGGAAGATCCCACATGCCGCGGAGCAACTAAGTCCATGCGCCACAACTACTGAGCCTGTGCCCTAGAGCCCGCAAGCCACAACTACTGAAGCCCGCATGCCTACAGCCCATGCTCTGCAACAAAAGAAGCCACCACAATGAGAAGCCCGCGCACCACAAAGAAGAGTAGTCCCTGCTCACCGCAACTAGAGAAAGCCCGCACGCAGCAACGAAGACCCAGCGCAGCCATAAATAAATAAATAAATAAATAAGGGGTTTCTGACCTAACTTCTTAAAAAGAAGTTTAGATATATGTCTCCCCTTTCCTTCACAGAACTCCTTTCATCACCTAGAAGAATTATGAATGCCAAGCCCTGGAGTGTTCTACAAAGAACTTAATTTCTTCCTCACCTGTTCTGACATAATTTTTTTTTTTTACTACCAGAATTGAATTATTTCTCTAAGGAAATATTTAAACTTAATACTGCTTGGCTTCTGTGTTTTTCACCAGGTATGAAGGTAAGAAGAGAATTCATTATGGGTTTTGAGTGGGAGACAGGAAAGAGAATGAGGAAAAAAGAGAAATCATATGGCTTTATCAAATCCCCCCTGGTCCTTTCTTGCTTCAATAAGCTCTCAAAACCTTTGTACTGGTTCTCAGGCAAATTGCTGATACAATTTATGCCACCCACGGTTTTGTCTGTATTAGTTCTGTATCTTTTTCACCTTCTGACTGAGGCATTTAAAAAGTTCAGATGACTTATCCAGAATCATATAGTATCAAGGGACAGAATTGAAAAGCAAATTATATCAGCATGAAAAGGAATAGAAAGAAAGGTCAGTATAAACTCATCTGCAAAAAGGAGCTTTTAAAATGACAGGAGTTTCTTTCTTTCTTTTCTTTCTTCCTTCCTTCCTTCTTTTCTTCCTTTCTTTTTTCTTTCTTTCTTTCATCACCCTTTACATATAAAATTACAGTTATACAACTTAGAAAGAAAAAACAAGGAGTAGGCAATCCAGATTTTTTTCAGTGGATGAGTGTTTTGCTTTCTAATTATTTCATCTCCTCGTTTTATATCAAGTTGTGTGTTGTCATCATTTCCTTGGCCCTTAATTTGCTATTCCTAATCTTCTGTGGGTTGGGAAACTAAAAGATAGATACATACATACATGGATAGTTCAAAGAAATTGTGATATAACTCAATAGAACCTTTGAACTTTCTACAATGATGGAAATTTCTCTGTGCACTATCAACTTACCACTCTTGAGTCCTTGAAGTATGAGTAGTTCAGCTAAGGAATTGAATTTTACATTTTATCTAACTGTAATTAATTTCAATTAAATTTAAATAGCCATGTGTGCCTAGGGCCTACTGTCCTGGACAACACAGGTCTTGAACAAGGTGCTAAATAAGAGTCAATAAAGACTCGTCTGAAGCTCAAGGGACACATATTTTGAAAACTCAGCAGCATTATTTTTTTTTAATTTACTTCTGCCCTGATATGAGTGAATAATGAAGCCAGTGGAAAGACCCTCCAGCAAACCTGGGCATGGGAGGGGAGCTGGGCGATGATTTGGCTCAAGAAGGATAGTTCAGCCTTCGTGATCATGGAAGGAGGACAAGGGTGCTGAAGGTGAGAAGCAGGGAAGCTCAGTCAGGGGTGCGCCTGAGGCCAGGGGAGCCTGGAGAGAAAAGCTGCTCTTTTCAGGGAGCCCTTCCATCCTGGTCACTCAGGGCAGGGAACAGGGCAGACAGAACCTCCCGAGACACCCAGGACCAGCTCAGAGAGTCCCCTCGAGCACAGCACACATGTGGCGCCAGCCTGGATAATGACAGGATGTTGACGTGGGGTTTGGGGCTTTTTTTTAATCCCCAGACTTGCTCACAGTTTTTTTCCAACACAAGGCTTCAAGCGACCAGAATTGGCATCAACGCTCTTCTCTATCCCTACCCTAAGAGTCAAGGATCATTCTAATGCGGTTGGGAAGGTTCAGGGTCTACGATCTGAGCAGATACCGGGTCTTCCAGGGCGTCTGTGTCCTGTAGGGGATACTTGGTGGCTTTCTGAGTAGGATGGAGCAACCCTGCTTTCTGAAGAGAGTCCATCCATCCTTTGCAGCTTTGTCCCAGGTATTCCCTGGAGCTACAGCAACCTCAGCAAGTTAGACCTCAAGGATCCCAGACCAAATTCAGGGTCTATTGTGTTCAGAAATGGCATCTGTCCATCTCTGTGCAGGAAGAGAGAGCCTCAGTTCTGAACAATGACACACACATACGTCTTTCCTGGCCAAGGATAACAGTGCTTGTCTGCGGCCTGCAGGTACGTACCACTGACTAGCTCGCCCGCCTACTCCCTCATGAAAGGGACAGCTTTGGCCTCAACCTCCCATACTTAGGCACCAGGTCCTATTTCAGCATCAAATCTGTGCAGTTCTTTTCTTTTTGAAATAAAGATATGCATTAATATAGAGTCATGTGTCTATTTAATAGAATATAAAAGCAATAACTGGTCATTGAAGAAAATGTAAAAAAAAATAAGCAAAAACATCCAAAGACCCCCATCCAAAGGCAACCTCAGTTACCATTTGTTTGTTTCTTGCTTGCCATTTCTCTTTGCGCAGAGTGTTTCCCCTCTTGACCTAGTTGTAAGCATTTTATAATCAGTATCTTGGTTTTTGTTCCATCATGAGCTTTTCTTGTAATCATACAGACTTAGCAACCATCACTTGTAGTGTCTGCAGAGCATCCCGTTAAGAAGAGCTACCATATCCGCTTACTCATTCCCCTCTTGAAATACATTTTTTTCTAGCATTTCCCATTTCTAAATTATGATAGGAAATGACTCTGTGTGCAAAGGTTTGCCCCCGACACACACCAGTTTGGGGAAACTCTCCTTAGGATGGAATCATAGAAGAGGAATTTCTGAGTCCAGGGTCCGGAAGACAGGGAGCCAAGGTCCAGGGTGGACCAGAGCCAAGTTTATGAACCAATAATCTTGACCTTCTTGGCATTCCAGCTCCCAAACACAAGACCTACTGCCACAGGATTATCTGGGCAGGTTCCTGACAGTTGCTAGGTGATTGCTTGATAATCACTGCTTCTGATCGGCCGGACCTCCAGGCAGGAACACATTTTGGAGAAGGTCTTCCTGAGCTTTCTCTTTACCTGTTGCTATTAAAACTGCAGACAACAGGGACTTCTCTGGTGGTCCAGTGGTTAAGACTCCTCACTTCCACTGCAGGGGGCACGGGTTCGGTCCCTGGTCGGAGAACTAAGATCCCACATGCCGCATGACAAGGCCAAAAAAAAAGAAAAGAAAAAGAAAAAAGAAAACTGCAGACAATAGGACTATTCTTAACCCTTGCCTCTTGGCAGGGGGAAAAACTCATAACAGCAATCAGTTCATTTCCTAGTTCCCTTTTTGAAGTATTCACTTAAATTTTTTTTTAAATCATCCCATGTAAAGATATGGAAATTGAGATCCCACTGATTAAAAGTCCTGCCTTTACCTTACATGATCTTTGAAAGTTAGCTGTTCCCCATGTGGACTTTTATTCCTTTTATTCAGTATTTCCCTTGCTGAGCCCGTCCACAAGTCCAGCACTCTGGAGTCTTTTTACTGGAAGACATGGAGAGGGTCTCATCAGTTTTAATCATGAACCTCAAGGAGGTAACTGGAATTTTAGTCACAGAACATTACACATCCACCAAAGGCAAAGTGTTTGGGAGTTGCTGATGGGACCCTCTAAGGAGGAAAAGTGAACCTGGCTCAAACCCAAGATGTGCAAAGAACACTTAAAACTCTTCCATCTCCCTGAACCCAAGCCTGCTCCTTCGGTGTTCTTTTATTAGGAACGATGAATTTACATAAAACAAAACTGAGAAATAAAGACAGAGACAGAAACCAAGTCAAAAGCAGAGACCAATTTTTGGAGCACGCAGGACTTCAGGATGAGCTGGGTGTGATCCCAGAGGCTGCCACCCAGTGGAGTTCGAGGGAAGCATCTTGCCTGCCTCATCCTGGCCCCGCGTCAAAAAGGGCTTTCTCAGAGGAGGCGCTGAAAAGGTGTCGGGGTATTAATTTGTCTGTTGTGAGAGGTTTTAGTGCAGCTGTAAATCACTGCAAATCACAAACAAGGCCTCCACGGAGGTATCCCTGAGCGGCTTGAGCTTGGTGAGGCCTGAAAAGAAGAAACTTCCGTCCATCGCAGGAGGGATCGGGCGACAGACTACAGGCCAGTGTTAATCACCTGATGTGGTTAAAAGGCAATGGCTCTGGTCCCACAAAGTCACCCCACAAAAGTGAACCTGGCAGGTGTTGTGTTTTGGTAGTTGAGAGATTTTTAAGGAAGCATTTCTCAAAAGTTAAGACGTGTTGAGACTCAGAGGCTGTGGTTCAAGGTTAAAAGGCCCGGGTCAGGGAAGGGCCATATACAGTTGTCTGGGAGAGGCTTCCTTTTAATATTAGACAAGCAATCAGCCAAATCCAGAGAGAGAAGTTGAGAGGCTGGCCATTGAGATGGGGACCTGGCCGGGTCATGGGTGTCACTTTAAAGTAAAACAGTTCCCTAGAATTTGAAGTTGCTTCACGCAAGTCTTCAATGATAGTCAGGCCGGTGCATGGCCTGGTACGATGAACCCACCCCAGGGTCCATTCTCTAGTATTCGCAGATGAAGAGAACAGAGGTCGAGGCAGAACAGCAGGAAGCAAGCGCTTGTGATAAAGCTTATTTTCTAACTTTCTATTATTAAGATGCCCCTTCTCTTTAGAGTGGGTAAGAAAGGCTGGAAATCCCAGGTCCAATCACCAATGATCCCAAGGGTGGTCCAGGAGTCTGTGATGTTAACCAGCCCCCTTCCCCATCACATGATTCTGATATCTGTGGTTGAGGACCCGTTGTGACCAGGACTCCCCAGAGCACCAAGCGTGGCTCCACCCATGGCCCCAACGTAACACTTTCAGAGGTGAGCAACCCTCAGATAAGCTCTGTGCTCCTAGGGTGAAAAGGCCATGGTTTCTCAGCCCTTCTTTTGGAATGAATCACAGAAGGAGGACTCTGCATTTATTCTTTGCGGGTACAAGCCAGTGACTCAATTCTGGCAGCAGCATTCTTGTCAGATGGCCTTTGGGGGCCCCATAAGCAAAAGAGATAGTCAAATACACTAATTCAGCTAGCTGACTGGGGCCACACCTCCCCCTCAGGGTGAAGCTTATCAATCATCTTATCATTCCCAAATACTTATCCTCCCCTCTTCATTCCATCAGAGCTGCAACCAAGTAATATGACATAAAAAGAAAGAAGTGTTTATTGTTTTAAACCATTGAGCTGTTGGGGGTGTTTTTTACTGCAGCAAAAGCTGCTTGACACACACAGCTTTGCTCCTTGTTAGACACAGGAATGTAGGATTTTCTTTCACCCAACATACTTCTTTTAGACACCTACTCTGTGCAAGGCATTATTCAAGGATAAATGTACAAACCTTACAAATATAGCATCGGACCACTCCCGCCATTCAGCGTTAGCCCCTTCTGCTACAGAAACAAATTATGTCATTCCTACTCAGAGCTCTTCAATGGTTCTCTGGTCAATTTAAAATTAAAGCCCAAGTCCCTTATGATGGCCTGGAGGGCCCCACAGGGTCTGGCTCTTGTCTCCTCTGTGACCTCATTTTCTACCACCCCTCCATCAACCACTTCTGCTGCCACCCTGGCTTCCTTGCTGTTCCTGAAATATGCTAAATGTGCCCCTGCCTCAGGGCCTTTGCACTTGCTGTTCTTTCTCCCTTGACTCTTGTTCCCCAAGATACCACAGGGGTCACTCCCTCCCCTCCTTTAAGTCTTTGTGCAAGTGTCACCTCTTCACTGAAGCCTGCTTTGACCACCCATTTGAATTGAACCTTCCTCCTTTGCTCTCCGGTACCCCTTCCCTGCCATAACTCACTCCTTCGCATCTATCACTGTCTAAGTAGTTCTCAGAGCATGGTGCAACAATCCTGAAGGTCTCCAAGACACATTCAAACTATTTTCATGATAATATGAAGATGCTACTTGCCCTTTTCCCAGTGTTGACGTTTGCACCGATGGTACAAAGGCAGTGGGGGTAAAACTGCTGGCACCTTGGCGTGAATTGGGTTAGGCACACCAAACTGTACCTTTGGTCACTGTGACCTTCACTGCCACACTCACAATAGAAAAGATGCTAGTTTCACCTAAGAATGTCCCTGAGGAAAGGGTGTAGATGATTAATTCTATTAAATCTTGACCCCTGAGCATATGTTTTTCTAATATTCTGAGGAATATGCACAAAGCCCTTCTGTTACCTATCAAGGTATGATTTTTTTTGTCTCAAGGAAAAATATTCATGTGATTGTTTGAGTTACAGGCTGAATCAGCTGCTTCTTTCATGGACTACATTTCACTCAAAAGAATGACAGAAAAATTATGATCATTCCAACTTGGGCATTTGACAGATATTTTCTGGAAAACAACTGGTATTTGCTGCCAAAGATAAAATACTGGCTTTCAAGCAAAAATTAAAATTTTTGGAAGACTTGTATCTGTCACTTCCCAAAACTTAAAGACTTTTCTGATGAGTTTGAAGATGACATGCATAAATGTGATTTTGGTACTGGATCATGAAAGGTATGAACATTGGGAAGAATCTGTATAACTTGGTGAACCCATTCTTTGCAAATGATCAATTCGTAAGGCGTGGGTAAAAGACCCATTCAAAGTCCAAGGTAGACCAACAGATTTTAATGAAATAGAGTATTGATATGGTTTCAGATTCGACATTACAACCAACCTTTAAGAGACTACTACTTGTTGAGTTCTGGTGTAGTATCAGAGAAGAATATCCACAATTAAAAGGCTATTCAAATACTCCTCCTTTTTCTAACTACCTATCTGTGTGAGGTCAGATTTTTCTCCATCTACTTCAGCCAAAGCAACATATCAGCACAGACTGAATGCAAAAGCAGATATGAGAATCCAGCCGTCTCCCACTTCAATCAGAAAATAAAGAGATCTGGGACTTCCCTGTTGGTCCAGTGGTTAAGACTTCGCCTTCCAGTGCAGGGGGTACGGGTTCAATCCCTGGTCGAGGAGCTAAGATCCCACATGCCTTGGGGCCAAAATACCAAAGCATAAAACAGAAGAAATATTGTCACAAATTCAATAAAGAGTTAAAGAAAAAGAATGGTCCTCATCAAAAAAATCTTAAAAAAAAAAGAAAGAGATCTGCCAAAATGTCAAGCATGCCACTCTTCCTCTAAATTTCCCTTTTCTAAAAAATAGCAATTTTTCACTAGATATATGTCATTTATCCTAAAATGTCATGAGCATATTGTTACCTTTAAATTTTCATATGTGAATATTTTTGGTTGCTCAGTTTTGATTTCTAGTATTGTAAATTTCAGTAGCGATAACCTACATAGAAAAAAAGTTCTTTGAGATCCTCAATAATTTTTAAGGATAGATGGGGGTTTTGAGATCAAAAAGTTTGAGAACTGTTTCTATATATAACTTCTTAGTTATTTTTTGTCTTCCTCTTTTATAATGGAAACTACACTAAGGCAGGGGCTATTTTCTGTCTTGTTCACTATCCCCAGAGGTTAGAAAAGTGCCTGGTATTAGTAGGCAGTTGGTAAAGATCTGTTGAATGAACGAATGAATGAATGAATGCCACCCAGCCATACCCTCCACTCCTATGAACATGTCTGTGGCACAGTCCACAAGGCCTAGCTAAGGCTCTGTACCCATCCATCTGCTCTAAGATATTTTCCAACTTCCTGCCCTCTCCAAACAAAACCATCCTCACCCCACTGAACCATTCTGAACTCCCACTCCACTGACCTGTCTCACTCATCCTGACCCCAAGGCCACCCCTTGCCTTGTCTGTGTGCATCCACTTATCTTCCCACCAGCCTGCAAGATCCCAGAGTATCGTGTCATGAGCCTCTATCTCTTCCTCAGCTTGAAGCCCAGAGCCTAGCACCGAAGAAATACTGTTGAAGTGAAGAGATACTTTTTAAATGAGTGAATGATATACCACATGAGCATCCTTTCACATGAATAAGCACATGTGTACAAACATGCAGAAGATCCAGCAGCCAATCAAAACCTTTCTCCAGTACTGCCTGGATCCCCCACATTTCTGTACCTATAGCTCAACACTTGACTCTCTCTTGAAGGTTCTCTGGCTGACCCTCACTGGCCCATGTGCCAGAGCTAGTATCCAGACTTCTGCCTTGTGGCCACAGATCCAGGCATTGTTCCCTTGCAGGAGTCCTTGCCTTGGTGATAACAGTAGCATTTCTTGAGCATCTACTATGTATCACTCATAGATATATATAATCCCCCCAGACCTTCCAACAACCTAATTAGGAAGAACCAAAAGGAACTAAGGGCCGTGTCTAATTAATTTGTTGTATCTCCAGCCCCCGGCACAGTGCCTGGTACACAGTAGGTGCTCAACCAGTATTTAGTGAATAAATGGATTAATGAATGAGTCCCACCCCATTTTACAGATGAGCAAACTGAGCCTCCTCAAGGGTAGGCATCCCATCCATCATGTGATCCTCTCTCCAAATATTCAGGGCTGCCAATGGTATACACCTGGCTTTGCCCCCACAAGCCTCTCTACCCAGTTGGACAAACCCAGTCTTCAGGTCCCAGACCCTCCTGGTCCTAGCTCATCCCAATGTTCACTCAGGAACAATCTCTCACTGGCAGCCACCTGAGTCAAGGCACCTCAGGCCTCCCAACCCTGCCATCCTTGGCCGAACAAGCAGGTGTGTTTCAAGGTGCATTAAACCTCTTGCATGAAATCTCTTGATCTCAGCTTGGTCCAGACCAGGGACTAATACCACCAGGACCAGCTTGCAATGCAGAGAGCAGCAAGCCGACCACAGGAAGCCATCCTGCTCTCAATGAGAATGAAGCTGAGAGCCCTTCTTTCAGCAACTCCTCAGCTTCCGCTGCTGGGGGAAGAAAAGTGAAGAAGGAGGTCGGGGAAAGGCAGGCTGACCTACACACTCAAAACGCACCCAGCCTCCCCACCTGTGGCTACCGTTTTTTGCTGGAAGGTAATAGACACGTGACCTGGCCAAGCCTAGGGTGGCTTGCTTTCTGAGGGCTTCTAAGAGCTGCACTTGACCAGACGAAACAGAGCTGGGAAGGAGCTAGGAAGTCCAAGGTTGGCCTCCCTCCCCCGTGCCCAGGTCCCCTGGGGAGCTGGCCATAACCATCCTCTGCTCAGTTATTGCCACTTACAGCACAGGGAGCACGTGTGCCATTGTGAGAGCTGACTGTGCAACAGAGAAGGAGCGCCAGGACCCCAGGTGGGATTGGAGGGCCCGGGCCTGTGTGTCGCCAAGTTCAAGGGACAGTACCTACTTAGCGATGGGGGAAGAGACACAAGAGGATCAGTCCCTTCCCAGTAACCTCCCTAGACAACTGAAGGGCTGTGGTGCCTTCACCAAAAAAACAATTTCTTGCTTTATCACTTTATTTTTTTCACTGTATGTGGGCCTCTCACTGTTGTGGCCTCTCCCGTTGTGGAGCACAGGCTCCGGATGCTCAGGCCCAGCGGCCATGGCTCACGGGCCCAGCCGCTCCGTGGCATATGGGATCCTCCTAGACCGGGGCACGAACCCGTATCCCCTGCATCGGCAGGCGGACTCTTAACCACTTGCGCCACCAGGGAGGCCCGCTTTATCACTTTAAAAGTGATTCATTTGAGCTTCCCTGGTGGTGCAGTGGTTAAGAATCCACCTGCCAATACTGGGGACATGGATTCAATCCCTGGTCCGGGAAGACCCCACGTGCCGTGGGACAACTAAGCCTGTGCACCACAACTACTGAGCCTGCGCTCTAGAGCTCACAAGCCACAACTACTGAGCCCGCCACAACTACTGAAGCCCATGCGCCTAGAGCCCGTGCTCCGCAACAAGAGAAGCCACCGCAATGAGAAGCCCGCACACCACAACGAAGAGTAGCCCCTGCTCGCCACAACTAGAGAAAGCCGGTGCACAGCAACGAAGTCCCGACACAGCCAAAAATGAATGAATTAATTAATTAATTAAATTTTTAAAAAAGTGATACATTTTAAAAGTAGAAAATTTGACTAATACATAAAAGCACTAAGAAGAAAACTAAAATCACCTGTAACCCCACCCACGACCTAACTTGTGAACATTTTGTACAAATCCTCCAGTTTCTTCTTCTACACGTATCTCTATTTTGTAACATATTGATCTCATAACGTTCAGACTTTTTTAAACAGGTTTTCCACCAAGCACTGCATGGTAAACATTTTCTTCATCACAGTAAATAAGATTTTGCTATCTTAAAAGTATACAGAGGGGCTTCCCTGGTGGCGCAGTGGTTGAGAGTCCACCTGCCGATGCAGGGGACACGGCTTCGTGCCCCGGTCTGGGAAGATCCCACGTGCCGCGGAGCGGCTGCGCCCGTGAGTCATGGCTGCTGAGCCTGTGCGTCTGGAGCCTGTGCTGAGCAACAGGAGAGGCCACAACAGTGAGAAGCCCGTGTACCGCAAAAAATACCCCACAAAAATAACAGACATATTGAGGTATAACTGACATACAGAAAGTTGCACGTATTTAAAGTTTTGTAATTTTTTTAATATAAATTTATTTATTTATTTTTGGCTGTGTTGGGTCTTCGTTTCTGTGCGAGGGCTTTCTCTAGGTGCGGCGAGCAGGGGCCACTCTTCATCGCGGTGCGCGGGCCTCTTACTGTAGCGGCCTCTCTTGTTGCGGAGCACAGGCTCCAGATGCACAGGCTCAGTAGTTGTGGCTCACGGGCCTAGTTGCTCCGCGGCATGTGGGATCTTCCCAGACCAGGGCTCGAACCCGTGTCCCCTGCATTAGCAGGCAGATTCTCAACCACTGCGCCACCAGGGAAGCCCCTAAAATTTTGTAATTTTTGACATAGGTCCACACGCATGAAACCATTCCCATAATCAAGGTAATGAACATGTCCATCACCCTTGTAAGTTTCTCTGTGCCCCTTTGTCATCTCTTCCTCTCTCTGCTCTCCCCCTCCCCAGCACCACTGTTCTGTTTTCGGTCACTGCAGAATAGTTAGCATTTTCTAGCGATTTATGCAAATGGATCAGACAGTATGGACATTTTTCCCCTCTCCTTTCTTTAATTAGCATAATTATTTTGTGATTCATTCACATTGTTGCACATACCAACAGCTCCTTCCTTTTTATTGCTGAGTAGTATTCCACACACACTTTTAACATTCCTGATACATACCACCAAATGGTCTGTGGGGATCTTTTTGAGGCCCTCCATCATAACAGTACAGTGATTTGGAGTTGATCACCCCTGAAAAGCTAACGTTGAAATGCTACTTGTCCCAAGAACACCATTCTGCCTCCTGAACTGCCTGGCCTCCAACACGAATTACCAGAAACAAATAAAAAAGGCCAAGAAAACATGCAGGAGCAGAAGGGCTAGGGAGGGCAGCCATGGGTTCTTGGGGTCCTGATGGTTCACATCTCAGCCCTCCAAGCCCAGAAGGGACTGGTTTCCTGGATACTGCACTGCTGGCAGGAACCTGCACTAAATCAGCCTCTGATTGCTGGCAGTAATGGACATTCATGAGCAGGGCTCTGGGACAATACAGACCCCACAACAAGTGTTGGGGGCTGCATCTGCTCTCCCTGTGACCATGCATGAACACTCTATTGATACAGACAAATCTAACTATAAAATAGCAAAAAAAACCAAACAAACAAACAAATTTGCTTTGCTACCAGACTGTAAAACCGCTGGAGGGTAGAATCTACGGCTGACTCATCTTTCTCCACAGCCTCTCACTCTGGTAAGTTCTCAATACACTTTCTCAAACGCTGTGGCTTACATGTTCTTTGAAATAGCTCAGCTCCTGCCTGGCACCACAGAGACAGAAATCAGATGACCGCAGGGCAGACCAGCTGGGGGCTGCTACATTCGGGAAGGCTGTGTCGTTGAGTAGCTGTGATGGTTAATTTCATGGGTCACACACAAACGTGTTCATAATAAAAGCAAGAGGAATGCTCATGACAATTTCAGTTTTCATTTCTGTAACTGGTCACGTGGTCATAGCTACGGTTTATAATTACCTTCTCCCACTACCCGCTCTGTACTCCCTTTGCCATCCGCAAGCACCTCAGCCGGTTGTGATTCTGTACCTGGTGGGATGACCCAAACCTTCATTCCTGAAGGGTCTGAGTCATTAGTAGTCCTGCCTGGATTGGGTTTTTGTAGTTTTTCATTGACCTTAATCACAGGACATGGAGATAGTAAGAGACTAATTTCATGGGCATGGAATAATCCAGGGCATGGAATACTAAGCCCTAGGGGATCTCCTATATTTCAGACACACTCTTCCTTACCTTCACTATGGAGGAGCAGTCCTATTTCCCCTTGGGAGTCAGGTTCAATCACCCCAACCAACACTATAACTCACTATAACTCTGTACCTGTTGATTCAGAGGAAGGAGGAAACCAGAGTGGTTGGGTGGCTGTCTTAACTTCCAGTTCAGTGGAATCATTATTGTGTCACCCACTGGAAGCCTTCCTCCTTCTGGAACTAAGACCTCTAAGCCAGCAGAGCATAAAGTCACAGGAACGGAGAGCAAAAACTTTGATGGTGGGTCACTAGGAGTGTAACCTTCTCCCCACTCCCCTCCCACAAGCTTCTCTGCTTCCTTCAACATACAGCCCCATGTATTCTCTTTAAAGCCACTTTTGACCTCTCCAGCTGGAGTCAGTCACTACCTCTGTCCCCCTTGTTTTCCATTTTATTGAAATTATTTGTTTATTCATTCGAGAAGTTTATTGGGAGTCTCCCATGTGCCAAGCACCCTGGCCCTTCCCCACATAGAGTCCAGAGTCTAGGGAAGCCAAAGACACTGAAGACAACTTATCTGACCATATGTTAGGAGCAATGATGGAAATGTACAAAGGGCACCACGGGCCCACTGAGGAAAGGTGCCTGTCATGGGGTGGGCAGGGAAGTAACAAAGGCTTTCTGGAGGAGCTGGGCCCTAAAATAAGCCTTAAAGAATGACTAGGAGTTATCCTCTTCAGTAGCTCATAATAGCAGTTATCCTGCGTGACAAAGGAGGCAGGGGGCAGGGAGCAAAGGCAGAGAGGCGGTGGGGTGGGGGATGGGTGCAGAAGGAAGGGTCAAAACACTTACCCACCAGGAGGACCAGAGGCCAATGCAAAGGGCTGAATGGTCAGTCTGGTGGTCAGGAGCATCTACTAAGGGACAAAGCTGGAGAGGCGGGTACCAGCCAGGGCACCAAGGACTTTGTACTCCATGGTAAGTGGGCCAAAGGGAGCCATTTGAAAGCTTGGCTAGGTGACTTAGATGTATATTTTAGGCAAGTCACTCATACATCAGGGTGGGAAAGCGATGAAGGAGGATGAGACCAAATCAGATAGACTGGTTATGAGGAAATTGCAATAATCAACAAAAGAGGTATAAAGGACCTAAACTAGGGGAGTCTTGGATGGGATGCAGAAGTAGAGATGAGTATGATGAATGTTTCGAAGGTAAAATGGATAAGCCTCCGTGTTTGATTGCAGTGTGGAGGCAAAGGAGAGGGAGACTCTCAGGTTTCTAAAGTGGCTCGAGTGTGGATGGTCTGTCACCTTCAACCAGGACAGATCTGTACCTTATTCACCTCTCCAACCTCAGAGGCCAATAGAATGTCTGAAACATAGCCAGTGCTTAAAATTATTTCCAAATGAATGAATGCATCAGTCAAGAATAGGGCCATAGTCTTACCTCAGTGTCCAACTCCAAGAGGACATCTACACAGAGTGCAAAGTGAATAGTGCCCTGGAATTGGACAGCTGGAGGCCCTGCCCAGATACCCTTGGCTTGAGGATGGTCCCTGTCAC
This sequence comes from Mesoplodon densirostris, assembly GCF_025265405.1. Classification (NCBI taxonomy): domain Eukaryota; kingdom Metazoa; phylum Chordata; class Mammalia; order Artiodactyla; family Ziphiidae; genus Mesoplodon; species Mesoplodon densirostris. Next base: position 30,158,536 of record NC_082670.1, read on the forward strand.
AATAGCCTGAGCTTCACAGGGGAAAGTGCTAAATGAGGACTCGCTACAGCAAGGAATGGAGGAAGCCAAATAACCATAAGTAGAGGTGACTTAGATCCTTGTCACTTTCAAGCTACTGACAGCTTATCAGGTCTATGTGAGCAGAATCCCAGGAGCTTGACCTAGAGAGAGAGGAAAGGATTTGGAGAATTTAGTCAGCGAAAGGGACTGAACGTGGACAAGATCCATGTTTACAAAGTCAAGAGGTGGTCCCCCACCTCTTCTTAGTATAAAGAGGTTATTGGAGGTCAACTAAATGGAAACTCTAGTTCCTGTAAAAAGGACCACATAAAATTGTTGAGAGGAGGAAAGATCAAAGACTACAATAGATTTTTTAAAGTGTTCAGTTGATGATGCCTGATAGAGTTACCAGAAGTTATTGGGTATTTGTACAGGATGGGAGAGTTGAGTGTTTTTACCCTCCATCTCTTCTCTTTTTGTCTCAGTTGAGGACTCCTCCATGGGCTTTATGGATTCCCACTGGGAACCTTCTTAGCCAAGTGTCCTTGAGCAAGCTTTCCATCTCTCATTCTTCAGATTCCTCCTGGTAGAACAGTCACAGAAATACCAACCTTGGAGGACTTCTATAGGGTCGAGTGAGATCCTACACATTGTATGTGCTCAATAAATGTCAGAGTTTATTCTCAGAGGCAGAACCCCATCATTAACTTCGAACAGATCAACCTTTCTGAGTTTCCCCACAAAAAAGCATGACCATGTTTTGTGAGAATTCAATGAGATAATGGAGTGTTTTGTATCCTGGGAAGAATTTTCTAAAGAATAAAATGGTGATGGTTGAGTGGGAACGAGGAAGGAAATTCAGGCCCCCAATCCTCCTGGAGACAGTGAGGGTTTTCACTCAGAGAGTGCAAAGTTTTGTCTTTCATTCAAGACCTGTGATTCAGATCAGGGATCTGCACACGGGGTTCCTTGAGGGCTGGGCTTGGAATCTCCCTCCAGGACCACTCAGGAGTCCGAGCAGCCACGGGACGCCTGCAGCTTGTTGACTTAAGAATATGAACCATTGGAATGTACTACACCTGTCTGGACTGGCTACCTAGCCTTTTAGTCCTTCAAGGTGTTTAATTTAATCTGCAGAACTCTATACAGGGGACGACCCTCATTGCCTCTGAGGTTACTGCTTGCTTTTGTAACATCAGGCTTGGAAGTTATGAAATTGCAGACTGCGGGAAAAATACCAAGCCCCTAACATTGTTTTGACCACCTACCAACTCTGTGGTCCTGAGCAGATCATTTCACTTCTCTAAGCCTCAGTTTCCTAGCCTATAATATGGGGCTTCGAATAACCTGTTTATCTTGCAAGGTTAGGAGGATCAAGAAAATATTTTTTGCAGTATAAACAATTATATAAAAGAAATATATGAAAAATTTCTGTTCATTTCTGCTATATTAGTTAGGTTAAGTGACACTATGCTCCAAGAATACAACAAAGAGGCATTTCTTGTTTAGTTAAATTTAAATGCGGATTGGGTGGATCCTGAGGGCAACTTTCCTCCACGCAGTGATTCAGGGATCTAGGCTGCCTCCATCTTGAGATGCTAACACCTCAACATCTGGCTTCCTGTATTGTGGAAGAGGAAGAGATGGATGGTGACCCATCCAGGATGTTATCAAAGGTCATGCTCGGGGTGGTTGTACATCACTTCTGCCCACATCCTATTGTCAGAAACCAATCACGTGGCCCCAATGTAACTGGAAGCGAGAGTGAGAAATTTAGGGCAACCCATGAACTAATTGGTGAATACCACTATCTCTGCTACTTCTGCACTAATGACAATGAATTCACTGTTAAGAAAAATGCAGGACAAAGTACAAAGACCTTAGAATCAGGCAAGGCTGGATCCAAATCTAAGCTTTGTTGCTCGCTAGCTGTATGAGCTAGTTTGCTCAACTTTTCAGAACCTCAGTTTCCTTACCCTCAAAGTGATTCAGATGTATACATATATATTCTTTTTCAGATTCTTTTACACTATATGTTATTACAAGATATTGAATATAGTTCCCTGTGCTATACAGTATGTCCTTGTTGTGATATGTCTTTGGAATGTACTTTCACTCATTTGTTCTAAGCAGTTTTTTCAAATGAGGACAAAGTGGGTGCTAGAGTGTGCTACTGAGAATTACAGATTCAATATCTTGTAATAACCTACAATGGAAAATAATCTGATATATATATATATATATATATATATATATATATATATATATATATATATATACACATATATATATACCTATATACAAAACGGAATCATTTTGCTGTACACCTGAAAGTAGCCCCATATTGTAAATCAACTATACTTCAATTCTTAAAAAACTTAGAGTAAGTTACAAGTAAGAGAAGCCTGAGAAACAGGGACATAAATAACTTAGAAGTCTCATTTTTCCTCATGTAACTAGAAGTCCACAAAGAAGGCTTTCTCAGCATGAGTCCTGGGGCCATACTCTCCGAGACCCAGGCCCTTTCTGTCTTCTCCCTCAGCCATTCTTGTATTGTGCTGTCACCTCAGCATCACATTCTCACTCCAGGCAGGAAGAAGGAGTAGGACAAAGGGGGTCCCCACCACCCCTTCAAGGAGTGCCACTCAATGTTTCATTTGTTTCTCATTGGCCAAAGGAGTGTCACATGACAACTGCTTTCTGCAGGGAAGCTGAGAAATGTAGGTTTTTAGCTAGGCACATAGTTCTGATAGTAAGGAAGAAAGGAGGAACGGATATTGGGTAGACACCTAGCAGTGTAGACTAGATGGTGTCTGTGACCAGCTGATTGACACAAGGGATAAAGGAGTGATAAAAAGTCTAAGGGGTAGGGGGCTTCCCTGGTAGTGCAGTGGTTGAGAGTCCGCCTGCCGATGCAGGGGACACGGGTTCGTGCCCCGGTCCGGGAGGATCCCACATGCCGCGGAGCGGCTGGGCCCGTGATCCATGGCCGCTGAGCCTGTGCGTCTGGAGCCTGTGCTCCGCAACGGGAGAGGCCACAACAGTGAGAGGCCCGCGTACTGCAAAAAAAAAAAAAAAAAAAAAAAAGTCTAAGGGGTAAATCCCCACCTCAATCATCTACATCCACAGTAATGCTACTGCTACTGACCAGGGTCCTTGGACTCCTTAATCAATAGTAATGGATAAGAGGCCAGATGAGGAATTCAGGGAGGGTTTTTATTTTGTTTTGTTTTGTTTATAAATTTGTACATTTATTTGTTTGTTTGTTTGTTTTCGGCTGCGTTGTGCCTCCATTGCTGCGCACGGGCTTTCTCTAGTTGCAGCGAGCAGGGGCTACTCTTCATTGAGGTGCATGGGCTTCTCATTGCGGTGGCTTCTCTTGTTGTGGAGCATGGGCCCTAGGCACACAGGCTTCAGTAACTGTGGCACGTGGGCTCAGTAGTTGTGGCTTGCGGGCGGTAGAGCGCAGGCTCAGTAGTCGTGGCGCCATGTGGGATCTTCCTGGACCAGGGCTGGAACCCGTATCCCCTGCGTTGGCAGGCGGATTCTTAACCACTGCGCCACCAGGGAAGCCCTAGGCAAGGTTTTATTGGGGCTTGTGCTGCAGCACAAGGGAGGAAAAACAAGTAGCAAGTACCCTTGCTCGCTACTTGTCGGGGGGCGAGCTGGTCCCTTAAATGGGGTGAGAGTAGGGGTGGATCAGTGGGTCGGGCCAGAGGGGTAGCTTAGGTGGTCGGCCCACCCCTTTGGTGGTGCTGTGTGCAGGGACGATGCTCAGTACCCTACTTTTGCTCCCGGCACCTCAGAAGTGGCAGCTGGGTTTGGGACTTTTTGTATCTTATTGTTCATAATTTGCCCCACCTGTGCATACCTGCATTAATTTTTAGTCCTTTATTTGTATTCTGTTGCTCAAGGAGATGTTTATCTAGGTTCAAGCACTGCAGTAGAGTCCCAGGTCCCAGCCTGTCTCACTGCCTTGCCATCACTAAGTCTCAGTGACATGCAAGAATAAACATCTAGGGTCAGCTGGGGGTCAGCTAAGAGGCCCTGCTAATCTAGGCTGGGCTAACTCATGTGTCTGGGAGTTGGCTGACTGTTGGCTGATCTAGACTGGCCTCAGCTGACACAAGTGGGATGATCTGGCTCTGCTCCTCAGTGTCTCCTCCTCCAACAGGTTAGCTTGAGTATGTTTCCATGGCAATGAGAGGCACAAGAGAGCAAGAGGAAACATGCAAGGCCTCTTGGGATCTAGGTTTGGAGCCAATGCACATCACTTCCACTTTATCCTGTTGGCCAAAACAAGTTCATGACTAAGCCCAGATGTAGCCTTGGAGGTCAATGCAAAGTTATATGGCAAAGGCATGGATACAGGAAGGATGAAGAATTAGGATCATTTTTACAGTCTTCCCCATCCCCCTCCATGGGCCATGGGCCCTCACACCTAGGGGTTAAAAGTGGAACTCAGTGGCTAAAAAGTATTCTCTAGGCAGTAGTGTTCATCACATTCGCACTCATTCACAGGTCTGCTGATAGAAGAGTACATCCAAGCAGCACAATCACTTTATTTCCTAGAGCTCACTTGGGGAGTTAAATGTTTTCCCAGGAAGTAGAGAGAGAATGTCAGAATGTATGAGGGGTGGAAGAGCCAGGATGACAAAGGCAGCATCAGGGTAAGAAGGGGAAATACAAATCCTTTAGCTGCAGAAATGGCCCTTCACCTGAACTTGGCTCTTCACCTAAACTTGGAACTGATGGAAAACTAAACCTGCTTCAGAGCTGCCTTTCTGCACAGAGCTGCTATTGTTCAATGGGTGGTACAGATTTAGCTAACCCTACAAAATCCATTTCCCTGGACACATCCTGCAAGGTTTCTGCGGCCCCTGGTGGTAAAACACCAAAATGGAGCTCATTCGTCAAAGACCGCTGTCATCTGGCTCCATTGCTCCTAGGGGCACACACTGGAGGAGAGAATTTCTCCTCTGAGGCCTTGGGGTTGTCTGCTCATGATCTTGTAAGTCACAGCAAAGACAGAGGAAAACATGGGAGAAATGAAACTGGCCAAAGGAAACGGCCAATTGTACAGACACGGTGCTTTCAGGAGAACGTGACAAGGACTTTCTTTCCCCTCAGGGAGAAGGACAAGAACGTAGTCAGCATAAGGCTTGCACTAGGATGAAGCGGACTGGGTTGCAAGAGGCCTGAGTTCTACTTTAGATAAGTGAGTACCCCTCTCTGGGTCTCAGTTTCCCCAAACAAGCAGATGAAGCAAGGTGGGACTGAGGTCCCTTGCAGCCCTTGGAGTCTGTGTTTGGGGAAAACCTGGAGGCCATCACTTCAAGGGATGTGTATGGTACCACGTACGTGTCCTCCCCAGAGGGGAGGAGATGGCAGGCAAGCTAGACATTGGCATGACTGGAGAAGAGTAAGAGGCCCCAGCCCAGTAGAGCAGACCCCTTACAGTAAGCCCTTAGGAGGGCAGAAGGGGCTGTGTGGTGTGTCCCCCAGGTGGGGACATCAAAGAGAGGGGGAGGTTCGGAAAACAAACTTTGCTTTAGAACTCCAGAGGAACCGAGACAGAATTCTCTCTGCATATGTGTGGGCAGCATTCACAGCAGACAGCCTCAGTTCCCAGATCCAAAAGGGTGACCACTTCCTACAGGGAGAGCCAGATGGCATTTCTGAACCAGATGTACAGTTCTAAAAGGAGCGCAGATTATTATATTTAGTAATTCAATGTCGGGGCTCAGAGCCCTTGAATGAATTAGATCTAAACATCCAGTCATTGACCAAACATGACCTGATCACCCACTATGTGCCAGTGACCCATGGGGCATCTTGTTCCCTTCCTGCCTCCATGCCACAGATGATAAACACCGTCACCTCTCAGCCACAGGTGGAGACCCCGGCCAGGGAGACACCATGGAACTGCAGATCAGTCTTGACCAGGAACACAACAGGACGGCCTCTGTTTCCCCAGCCTCCCTTCTAGACCGAAATTTCCTGCCCTGAAATGCTGCCGACAGCCAGGCCAAGCAGCCAAAAAAAAAAAAACAACCCTTTTAAAATTAACGTACTAGGATACGGAGCTGGTGGGAGGAGGGGATGAAAAGAAGGATCTTGGAAGAACTCCAGCTATTTTATTCCAACTTTTTCATTCCAGTTTGGAGATCTGGGACACATTGATTCACAACTTTATAGTTCTTATTCAGCATTGATTTATGGGTTGACCAATCTGGGCCTAATCTGTTGGAGAAGGATTGGTTTTTCGGTCCAATAATGTTATATTTATGAGCCCATGAAGTGCACCGGGGCTGCAGCCCAGCCTGGAGTCAATAGAACAGAACTTCTAAGATCTCAGAGAGGGGTGTTCACAGACCATCTTCTGCTCCCAGATCATGCTTAAAGCTCCCCTGTACATTAAAGGCTTCTGGTGTCATCTCATATTTGAACTCCAAAGTGCCTGCCCATAAATCTGTAATGACCGTGAACGGCTCCGACAGTTGGGAACGTTCCTGGTTCCGTTTGCCTGTCACTCTCCTCCCCCGCGCCAACCCCGCCCCCCAGGTCTCTCTCTGATTGTGGAAGTTACTAGCCCGAGCCTGGAGCTGCAGACACCGCTGGGTACTGGCTGGAGACCTCGCAGCTGCGCAGGCCAGGGCAGGATTTGAATGTGCGCCCAGCCAAGGCCATGCAGAGTTCAACAGGTTATCGTCTGCTTCCGGTTCGACTTGTGGTTATTCTGCTTCAGTAACTATAAAGAAATGAGTGGCCTGGAGAGACAGGAACTCGTGGAGAAGCCTGCCTGCCATGGTGAAGAGGAAATACAGCTATTCAGAGAGCGTGCATTTCTGTGTTTCTCTTTGATGGGAAAGACATTTTCCTTGTCACCCTCTGGGCTGTTTTCTGTTCTCAGCCACCACCCGTGGGTCATTCCCAGCCTGGTCATTCTGAGGATGCCTCCGGCAGCAACCCCACAGTGGGTCCCAGTAGTCAATGTCCATTGCCAGCCTTGACCCCCTAATACACCATTGGAAGTCTCCAGACAAGGGGGTCACTGCATGGTTTGCCCTTAGAAGAGAAAAATCTAGCAACAGCAAGACACCACTCAGAGAAGGCACCAGCCTCTGAGGGATGAAGAGAGAAGCTGAAAATTCTAAATTTCAGAGTCCAAGCCCTATAAAGGTGACCAGATCGACCTATAAAGGGAGTTTTTAGCATCCTGGGAAGATCATTTACCATCCTTGGATGAGCAGTTAAATGGATTGTCCAGACCAGGAATCAGCAAACTTTTATTTTCTGCAAACAGTCAGATAGTAAATATTCTTGGCTTTGCCGGTCACATACGGTCTCTGTCACATATTCTTCTTCTTTGTGCAGGATTCGAAAATGTAAAAATCATTCTCAGTTCCCAAGCTAAACAAGAACAGGTTATGGGCCAGGGTTGCCTGACCCCTGGTTTAGAAAACTAAAAAACGTTGTTTTCATTTAAAAATGCTAATGCAGGGCTTCCCTGGTGGCGCAGTGGTTGAGAGTCCGCCTGCCGATGCAGGGGACATGGGTTCGTGCCCCGGTCCGGGAAGATCCCACATGCCGCGGAGCGGCTGGGCCCGTGAGCCATGGCCGCTGAGCCTGCACGTCCGGAGCCTGTGCTCCACACGGGAGAGGCCACAACAGTGAGAGGCCCGCGTACCACAAAAATAAAATGCTCATGCATCCTCCGTGTGTGTACACGTGTGTGCTGAGTGTAGGTGCACCCACTCTGTGCTGGAGGAGGCGGACTGACAGCTCCCAGCAATGGAAAGCTTCACTCTGGGGAGACCGGAAGAGTGGCCGTTGAAAGAATGCAGGACTCAGGAGACATCTGCTCTGCCTGCCACCCCTGAGCAAGTCACTCGACCTTTGTGACGCTTCCTGTACCATCTGCACAGTGACAGGCCAGATGCCGTCTGACCTCCCTCCCAAGTGCGATATTCCATTTGGTCATCTCAAACGCTTCTGGGAACCAAGTGGGATGCAAGAGAAAGGAATGGGTAAAATCTGTTAGATCCGTTCACTCCAGCACAAAGCCCAGCTAACTTTGAGGTGGCTTAAGGAGACCATCCCCCATCGGAACACCCCACTTTGGGAGCGGAGCCCCCTGGCACAAGCCCGGCCTGGGGAGACCCTGAAGGAATGCTCTCCCCGGGAGTGCCAGCCTTCCCTGCCATGCTCACCACGGAAAAGAGCCATGCGGCCCGCGCACCACGCCAAGAATCCAGGCAGTTGAATGAGCCATGCCATTGTGGGCAGACACCAAGGCTCCCAGAAAACAAGCAAAGGCGAGGCCTGGAAGCTGCAGCGGAGGCAGGTCGTCATGACCTTCCCTCCCGGGCCAGCACCAGACTGGCCGGCCAACAGGTCTTCATCTCCATCCAGGCGGTCCAGGCAGCCCTCAGGATGCAGGAGGTGGCACCCACCGCTGCCAGACTGGATGCCCGGGGACTGCTCCCTCGGTCAACATTTCTGAGCACCAGCTCCGTACCTCAACGCTGCCAGGCCCCGTGGGGATGGGGCAAATGGGAGGAAATGCCTGCTCCAGAAGAGATGGCTGGGCCAGAGTCAGTGCCCTCCAGAGAGCACAAGGGCAAGAGACCCAGCCCTTGGTGCATTTTGGAGGAAGCAGCTGGAGCACAGAGCCTTGGGTGATGCCCCTGGTGGCCCCTCATCAGAGGCTTTGCACGTTCGTTTTATGGAAATGGTTTGAGCTGCCGGTACCCGCCCAGCCAACCTCATCCATGAAAGTCAAGGTTAGAGTCAGCCTGCTTGCTGCTTGCTGGGGCCCTTGCTTTATAGGAGGCTTAGCAAATGCCCCCTGGGACTTGGGATCCTGGTGCAGGTGCCACAGTGACCTGCAGAAATCCTTGCATTTTCTGGCTCCCTACACAGAGTTGGTTGTTGGAAGCCAGGTGGCCCGAGGGGGTAAGGAGTGAAGGAAACACAATACAGTTACGGCCAAGTCCCCTTGTACGTGTCATGTGGCTAAGGACATCGACCTTAAAGGACCCGAAGGTTATCAGTATTTCAGAGCCGCCGAGGCGGCACAACCCTCCTGGCCTGTCCTCATCCGCTCTTTCCTGTGCCTTGTCTCATCCTCCAGTATCTCCTCTGCCTCTCCATGCCCAGTACACATGATGTCATTGGTACTGTGGCCCGGGGGGTGGGCGGTGCCCTGTTTATTGTTTCAGTTTGCTGACATTTTCTGATTCTTCAGGGACCTGCTACTTCCAGAGAGCAATTCTGCTGTCACCCTGGGGAAGAATCATCAGCCAAAGGCAGTTCAACAGTCCTGGGTCCTTGACCTACTTCTGAAAAGAGAAAGTCCAGTTTAAGAGGCAGCCCCAGGTGGTGGCACAGCCAGGGCCTTGGAGACAGACAGATCCAGGCTCTGTCGGTTACCAGCTATGCGACCATGAGCAAGTCACATGACCCCCTTTCGCCTCAGTTTCCTGATCAATGAAATGGGCTTTATAGGCGCTAGCTCCCAACTTTGCTTACAGGGATGCTGTGAGAAGTAAACCCAGTCCTGTACATAGCACACAGCACAGGGCCCAACACCTGATAGGAGCCCGGTCAGTGTTAGTGCGGACGTCCTTTAGATAAAGGAAGATGGCCAAGGGCAAGTCCAGGGTTGGCTTCCTGCTCCCAGAGTGCAGCACACACCAGTTAACCTACAATTGTCCAGAGCCTAACAGCCCACCAAGAAGGCTCAGAAAGCCAGCCCGTCTGCACCTGGCAGCGAGGCCATCTCCTGGGGACAGTATCTCATTGCCACACTCTGGCCAGTTGAGTGGCCTCAGATAAGAGACCCAGGGTGCCTTCTGTGAGGTCTTGGCAGGGTCCAGAGGGTCAAGGAAGCACTCATCTGCTGGCACAGGCACTGCCCACGTGGTCTCCCTGGTGCCTGCTCTTGGGTGTGCCCATGGCCGATCCATTCCACTCTCGGATAGAGAGCTGCTTTCTTCAGATACACCTACTTCGCCGCGAGTTCCTGCTGGGACTGTCACTTGCTTATTTGTTGTCAGCTGCATTCCTGCTCTTCTTTGCTCTGCCCTGTGTCATAAGGGCTGAAGCCCCACAAACTGCACCTCCCAGACTCCCTCCAGTGGGCCCCCAGCTAGGTTCTGACAGGGAAGGCGGGAGGCGGGGTGAAGCAACTCTCTCCCTTCCTCCCCCATGGCCCCCGGTGGCGGGTGTCAGGCAGTAGCGACAGCACTAGTGACAGCCGAGGATGATGGTGGCAGGGGCTGCAGCCTGGCAGGGTCGCTCCTGGGTTCCTGCTGAAGCAGCTCAGCTCTACCGCCGAGACCTTGGCATCACACTGGTCCCGAGTCCCCTTGGCATCTCCAGCCCAGGGCTGGTAGCGCTTTCCTGCAGTCACTCCTCTTGGGGTACCCACCTTCCCCTCCACACTCCTCCAGCCTTCCAACACCCTTGCTCCCGATTCCTGAATGAGTCCCCTCTGTGTGCAGAACCCAGATGGCCTCTGTTTCCTGACCAGACCCAGACTAACTCACTGGTCGAGTGACCATCCAAGATTCACATCTTCAGGGTGGTGGCACACCTCTGTCTGGCCCCCCACATGCTGACTTTAAAGTTCAGCCTTCAGAAGGCAGACTTGTTTCTATTTCCCCCTTTTTCCAGTTTCCTGGATGGAACCACCCCAAGGTCCCCGTGTTCCTCCTGCCATCCACTCACTTCCCCTTTTGGAACTTTGATGAAGCCACAGCAACAGCCTAAAGCAAGAAGTAGGAACGTATGCCTTTGACTCCACAATTACACCTCCAGGAATTTACATGAACAACATAGTCACAGAAGAGACAAAACATGTATCCCCAGACACGGTCATTACAGGACTGCTTACGATTGTGAAAAATCTGGAAGCACAAATAGAAAACGGGCTAAGTAAATCTTGCTTCATATATAACGTCTATTTTTTAAATAGAAAGACTTTCATCATCTATTATCAAGTTAACAAACAAAACAGGCTACAGAGCAGCAGACATACTGTCCATCTGTAGAATTGGACACACATGTATGTGTTTCTATTGAAACACAGATGTTTCATATAGTAGTTGCCAGAATACTGACAGCAGTTATCTCTTGGGGGTGGAATTTGGGGTGAGTTTTATACTCTTCTTTGTTCTCCTCTGTGTTGTCTGAATTGTTACAACAATTGACAGGTCCCTTTTACAAAACACTTTGTTTTTTTAAAGGCAGTGTGCTGGGAAGACAGCAGTGAACAAAACAGACAAAAATTTCTTCCCTCACGGGAAGCTGACATTCTAAGAACAAAAAATAAAGTAAGACATATACTGGGTAAGGTGGATATTGGTGCGAGGCAAAAAAGCAAGAAAGGAGAAAAAGAAATGCGTCTAGGGAGTGGAGGCTGATGGTTAGGGAGCGGATTACAACTTTTAAAAGGATAGTGATGCTTGAGCCACGACCTGAAGGAGGTGAGGGAGCAAGCCGTGTGATATATCTGGGAAAGAGTGGTCCAGGCTGAAGAAATAGGCAGTGCAAAGGCCCTGAGATAGGAATGTGCCTGGTACACGGGAGAGGCAGCAAGGAGGCGTGGGTGACCAGAGAGCAGGAGAGCCATAAGAGATGAGGTCAGGCAGGTAACAGGAGACCAGATTATGTAAAACTTTGGCTCTTACTCTGAGTGAGATGAAAGCCACTGAGAGTCTTGTGCAGAAGAATAACCTAGTCAGAAATATTTTTAAAAGACCACCCTGGCTGCTCTGTGAGAATGGAGAGGGAGCAGGGAGCCCATTTAGGAGCCAATTGCAATAACTCAGGTGAGAAAGGATAGAGTGGTTTGGACCAGGTAGTAACAATGGAGGTGGTGAGAAGTGGCTGGATCATGGAACTCTCTAGAAGGTAGAACCAATGTGATGTGCTTTTGGATTGGATATAGGCATGAGAGATAGGGAAGAGCCAAGAATTACTTCAAAGTTAGAGTGAAAGAGTCCTTAAATCACTGCCCCACCGAGTAGAGAATCCCTTCTGCTGAAGCACCAGCTGCTCCCCATCCAGTCTCTGCTTGGTGCCCTCCTACAACAGGGCCCTCACTACCTCACACAGTTGAGTCCGGTAACTGCTGGTAAATCCTTCCTTGGCTGAAGCCTGCTCTCCTCCGCCATAGGTCTTATGCTTGCCTTCAGCTTGCCACCTTGAACCATCGTGTGCTTGTCTCATGATATGCCCATCTGAACGACACCCTAAGCCTTGGGAAAAACAGGTATCAGGACAGATATCGGAGGGAAGTTGCAATCTAGAATCTACAAGACTAGGGAATTCCCTGGTGGTCCAGTGGTTAGGACTCCACACTTTCACTGCCAAGGGCCTGGTTTCAATCCCTGGTTGGGGAACTAAGATCCTGCAAGCCGTGTGGCAAAAAAAAAAAAAAATCTACAAAACTAGATTTCCTTTTTTCTGTCCAGCATCTTCAAACTGATATTTTGTTTGAACCCAGTTCCATCCCACCCCCCATCCTCCACCCCAGAAACTGTCAAATTTCCCCTGGCTGTACCTTCTGCAAGATGAAGGCCATCCTAACTTCTAACCTCCTTCATTCAGCCCCATCTTCAAAAACCCTAAACCAGGCCCAGTCTCTGAGGCCCCACTCACCCAGGACGGGAGCTCAGACTTTTCTCTGGTCTGCCCAGATGGAATCAGTGTTATGTCGGTTCCTTCCTCTGATATCCTCAATCTCAATCTCATACATAGAAATATAAATATATAAATGTATATGGGGATTCTGATCAAATGATTCAGTCCCTGTATCTAAATTTAGGATTTATATACCAGCCCCTCTTTGTTCTTGAAAGATTTCGTTTTTTGTTGCTGTTTTTAATCTCACACAAAAGAAGTCAGTTAAAATGAAAACAAAAGACTGTTCAAATGAGTAAAAACCAGAAGCTGATGCCCTCAGGTGTGGCACTGGCATTCCAGTTTAGCTGCTTCTTCCTCTAAAGAGCAGAACAAAGGCTGGTCCCTTTGGGCCATAGATTCTCTTCCTGAAAAAGTGAAGGGGTTAGTCCCTCAGAGCCGGAAGGCAACTCAGACCTGAGTGTGTGATTCTCACTCCACCCGGGGCCTCCTGACTTAGGACCCAGGAGAGAGGAAGTAAAAATGCCCGCTGACCATAAAAAGGCATTTGGACTGCACTTTCAGGAGTGCAAAGCTGCCATCGTGTCCATGTCTGATTCTGATAGGCAGATGCCATCAGCCCCATTTGACACAGATCAGAAGACTGAGGCTCAGAGGGATTAAATAACTGTCCCAAAGTCAAACCTCAAGAAGCCTGGCCTCCTGTGACTGCCATTCTCACCACTTCCTGCTGCTTCAAATTGTTTACATGCTGGGATTGATAATCCCTCTCTTTGTGGGACACTGGGCTGGGAACCCCTGGAAGGCAGGGCCTTTATTCTATTCATCTTTGTGTCCCCCAGGGCATCAGCATTGTAGATATCCAATAAATGCTTGCTGGAACTAGTTTGAACTCCACTGAAGCTTTTTTAGAAGTGGGTGGTTAGACTTAATAGACCCTGGCTTTAAAAAGAAAAGTCCCCCAACGAGCTGCTTTGAAAGTTTAAAGGTTGAGGAATCCAGGCCTCTGCAGGGGCAAAGACAAACAGCAGTTTCTGGGGAACAGTGGCAATGCAACTAGCAGGAATCCCAGAGCAGACAAACCCCTACTCACTACTACACAAAATGCGTCTTGGGCAAGTGGCATCAGCATCCCCTGATGCTGATTTGAAATGCAGAGTCCCAGGCCCACCCCGGAGCCGCCGAAGCAGAACCTGCATCATAAGCTCTCCATGCCAAAGTCTGAGAAGCTCTGGGGGGTGCCAGAAACTGCAGAAACCAGGCAGCTTACCAGCTGTGCGCCCTGCAAATGCTCGAGGTGGGGTTTTACTCTGTGCAATGTGGTTTCCAAGGCTTGGTTTGTTTCTGGAAAGAGAGCAGTAAATTTGCTTCTGGCAAATGAGCACACTTAATTAAAATTCTAATTCAATCAGGAAGGCGAGAAGGGCCCTCTTCCTCATGGGAAGTCAGATCCTGAAGGGCATAGGTTCCTCCAGATTTCTGAAATTCCATCTAGGTCTCCACCAGGGGACACTGGCAAAGTCTGGAGACATGTTTGTTTGTCACAGCTGGGAAGGATGGTGTTACCGGCATCTAGGAGGAAAGGCCAGGGGTGCTGGCTTCCTCCTTGTTGGCCAGTGAATCGGTTTCTGCTCCAATCCAGAGAAAAAGGGTGGATTTACCGAATTTAGGGAGGTCTGGGAGCTTTAGAAAAGAACCATGACAATCTTTAAAAGCTTATTCTTCACAAGCACGAGAAAAGTTGAAATAAGACTCAAGGAGTAAAGTAAGGCTGGGATAGGTAACTGAGAACAGAAGGAGCAGGGGAAGGAAGAAATGTGGCACCGAAAGGCCAACACCCAGAAAGTACATATAAAAATCTTGTTTATTACACAAAATACTTTCTTATTCATAAGAAAGACTTAAATAACCCCCTTCTCCAAATACATCAGGTTTTTCTCACTTCTCTATTTTCCAAACCTCTTGAAATGTGGTTATAATGAGAAAAAATAAACTTCTTTTCCCAAAAATATTTTTTAAAGAAATGTGTTAAAGTCACCAGAAATCAGATACCACATCAACAACTCAAGAAAGGAATACTGGAGCTGCCCTTGAACTAATGCTTTTGTAACATGCTTCTCACTTGCCTTCCCTCCACGGGACTCAGAAGTCACCCATGTGGGCCGGGAAAGGATGGTTCTCTGAGCATCTTGCCCAGGGTCCCACCACAATCTTCGGGCACTTGTCCTGCCAGGAGCTCAAGGCCTTCTCCAAAACAAGAGAAGGACATCTGAAGGGCCGGGAGAGCTCCCAGGAGTGGGGCAGGTGGGAGAGAGCTGAGAAAGAGCCTGGCACGGCAGAGAGTGTGAAGACACCATCATATCAGATTGAAATGCGAGGGGAGGTCCATTCCTTTCCATAAGTAGGTTGAGCAGAGTAATTCCGTCCTCTGCTGGGTTTGCCAGGCTCAGGGGTGACACAGGCAGGGATGCCTGGTGCATTCTGGATCCCTTTACTGCGCGGCTCGGATACACAGTCCGGGGGCAGCTCCATCAGTTGCCATCCGGGGCATCCGGCGGCGGCTGCGGCTGTGGCCCCAGGGACGAGGCCAGTTTGGTGAGGGCCCTCGCTATGACGTCCAGGTGGCCATTCATCGTCCGCAACTCCACCAGGATGTCCCCGACGTTGGCTTCTAAGGTCGCGGTGGCGGCGGCGGCGGCGGCGGGCCGGGCGCAGGGCGGCGGGTAAGCGCCCGGGTCCTCCGCGCCCTCCTCCCTGCCCGCTGCACCCGGGCGCGGGGCGCAGGTAGCCGGCCGATCACGCTCATCCCCGCGGACGCCGGGAGGGGTGGTCGAGGGGCAGCCGGGCAGCCAGTCGACGAGGCGCGGGGCCCCCTCCGGGGAGGAGGCGACCACCGAGTAGAGGCCGGCGCGCCGGGGGGCGCCCGAGCCCGAGGCGGGAGGCGCAGGGGCGGCGGGAAGCGGCGGCAGCAGCGGGGGTAGCACCGAGGGCCCCGGGGAGAACGCCTGGGGCTCGCAGGACGACGAGGGAGAAGGAAGGGCGGTGGTGGAGGGCCCTGGCTCCTCGGAGGAGAGGAACAAGGTGGTCGAGGACTGGGAGTCCAAGGTGCTGGGCTCTGAATCTGTCAAGGAGGAAACGAGAAAGGGTCACTCGGGCATTTATTGAGTGCCAGCTGTATGCCCGGCTCCATGCTAGGTATAAAGGAACTGAGTTAGAAGGTGGAAACTTATTTTCTACCCCTAGATCCGATACGGAAGAGTGGGTCTCAGGAGCACGGGAATCCATAGGCAGGGGAGACCATGGAGTCCAGCAAGGCAGCCTGGTGGGTAAGGCTTTCTACTGAGGTCTAGAGAGGGGCACTGCTGGGAAGACAGCGAGGGAGTTCCAGGCGGGGGCGGAAGTCGCAGCCTGTTCGCAGGCAGTCTTGCCAAGGACAGTAGGTCAAGGCTGTGAAAGGAGGACCCCTCCACCCTCCTCAGAAGCAGAAGTGTGTTAAGCAGAGGGCTCTCTCCGCTGTCCCAGCAAAGCCAGGCTCTCAGGAGGAAGTTGAAAGAGTTTGGGGCCAGGAGCCAGATCTCAGCGCTGTTTCCCACTCTGCCAGAAAATGCCATGGAACCTTGGGCCAGACCCTTCTCCCCTTGAGGACTTGGTTTCCTATCCCAGTGACCCCTGGGTCCCAACCAGGACTGATCAACCTGCCTTCAAAAGTCTTCAGCTTGGGGCTTCCCTGGTGGGGCAGTGGTTGAGAGTCCGCCTGCCAATGTGGGGGACACGGGTTCGTGCCCCGGTCCGGGAAGATCCCACATGCTGCGGAGCGGCTGGGCCCGTGAGCCATGGCCTCTGAGCCTGCGCGTCCGGAGCCTGCGCTCCGCAACGGGAGAGGCCACGACAGTGAGAGGCCCGCATACCGCAAAAAAAAAAAAAAAAAAAAAAAAAAAGTCTTCAACTTGAAGCACGGGTCTAAGTTCACAGGGGGCCGCACTCAAAGACTCTATAAGCCTCCTGCTGTGAGTTCTCCCCTAATCCCCTGGGTCCCCACGTAGAAAGTGGGCAGCAGCTCTTTGCAACTGGGTACGGCAGCAAGGTGTACCAATCTCAGATCAAAGGATCCACCTCAATGCCAATGACCTCAGCTGTTTCGGCCTCCCTGTTCCCGCCTTTGGGTAGACGGCTCGTGCTCACCCTGGAAGTGGTTCTGAGTTTTACTGGAGCCCGGTCTCCGCAGGCTTGCTCCCAGTTCCAGCTGGAGTGTCTGCTCTTGGCTCCCCTCATTGGCAGTTCGGGTGACCACCTTTATGCCCTGCCCTTGAGGGGTTCCAAGCCTTTCAAAGGCAGAACTTGCTCTATGACCTCGGCCTGTTATCTTGGGGGGGGGGGATGTGGGTGGGAGAATGACGTGATGACAGAGCCAGTGAGTAAACACGTTCCCCGTTGCTTGTGAACATGTGTGTTCTCGCTGCCCCTCTTGGGTGAGCTGTTCCTTCATTTGGGAGTTGAGTCTTGCGGAGACTCAGAGCAATCATCTGGCGAGAACTTGTTCCCTCATCCTGACTTCAACCCAACCGCATTCTCGCAGTACTCACTGGTCCCAGATGTTCCAATGTCCAGTCGGTGTGGTTGTGAATTTGGTCTGATGGGAGCAGAGAAGCAGTGGCTCCTCGGGGACCGCAGTTGACAGCCACCCGTGTGCCTGAAAACTCCTCTGATGGAGATTGCATGGGCACTTTCTGCTACTGGCTTTCACAGAACTGCCTCTCTTCCACCAGAACTTAAGTTCCTCCGGTTTCTGTGAGGCTCTTCTTTTGTTAACCACGAATCTCAGACACTTCTGGGCACATAACCCTCATGAGTTGAAAAGAATCAAAGAGAAACCCTACAAACTGTTGGCTCTGCTTTTGCTTGAGAACGATGTTAATAAGCTTCACGCATAGCAGACAAGAGGCTGTTTTATATATATATATATATTTTTTTTTTTTTTGGCGGTACGCAGGCCTCTCACTCTTGTGGCCTCTCCCATTGCAGAGCACAGGCTCTGGACGCGCAGGCTCCGCGGCCACGGCTCATGGGCCCAGCCGCTCCGCGGCATGTGGGATCTTTCTGGACCGGTGAACGAACCAGAGTCCCCTGCATCGGCAGGTAGACTCTCAACCACTGCGCCACCAGGGAAGCCCAAGGCTGTTATATTTAATCGAATAGAAGTCTAACCAGGAAAATGAGATAGAGGCAAGTACACAAAATGTTCTAGCACAGTGTTTCCTGAATTTTCATGTGCAGGCCATTCCCCTGGGACATTGTTAAAGGGCAGGTTGTGGTTTGGCAGGTCAGGACTGGGGCCAGAGACTCTGCATTTCTAGCCAGCTCCCAGGTCATGTGGATGCCGCTGGTCTGGGGACCACACCATGCAGAGCAAAGGTGTAGACCAAATATACAAGGTTGGCAATAAAGCTTAGGGTTCACAATCATAGAAACTCGAGTAACCAGGGGTAGAGGAACAACCTAGAAGCCTCATATGATCATGAAGATAGTAATAGTAATGATGCTGATGACCTCGCCTAGCTATCAGAGGAATAAGAGAGGTGGCCTATCCTGCTGTTAGTTTGATGGGTTTCCAGCAAAGCCTTGAACCAGTGAGCACTGGCTTAGGGAGGACTGAAGGTTTCTTAAAGAGGAAACCCCTTCATTGCTGTTTAAACTAAAACTTCAAAGATTTCTGCAGTGACCATGCATGAACATGCCTTCCCTTGTCACTGACCTTTAGCAGAAAGTGACTGCTTCCTCCCAAGCCTGTAAGTCAAGGTCTTCTGAGTACTTTCTGTTAAATCCTATTGCTGAGTCAGGCTGAATCATTGCTTGGCTGGTATCTATGTACCTTGAACGGCTGACCTTTTCTATCTTTTTTTAAACCCACTTGGCATTCCCTGTCACCACCACTTAAACCCACCTGCCTGGGCCTAGGCTTTCCCTGGGGGACGCCTGTGGAAGAGGTGAAGTGTGCAGCTGGCTACAGGAACCTGCGATTCGTTTGCAAATAAACCCTTCAGATCATCCCCTAAAACCTGCCCCTCTTGCTACCTTCCCCTTCTCAGTAAGTGACCTTCCCTTTGTTTAGCCAAACACCCAGGACAAACCCTTGACCCATCTCTTCCCCTTACTCCCCACGTCCAATCCGCCAGCAGTGCTTATAGCCTCTGCCTTCAAAGTATATCCAGCATCTGATCAATTCTCACTGGCTCCAGGCAGTGGTCCAGCTACTGGTGGCTGAGCTGAGACCAGAAGACAGGGCTCCTGAGTTCCAGGTCAGTGCTTCCTCTACCACACCCAAAAGCTTACTGGATTTGAATGAATCATTTAGAACTCTCCCCTGGCTCTATTGTGTCTCCCCAGCCCTCCTGGCCACCCTCCACCATTTGCCCAGGAAAATTGTTTGCTGAGTCTTAGCCTCTTTTTTATATAAGATAATAGCTACATTTATTCATTAAGTCATTCAACAAATATTTATTGAGCACCTATAATATGCCCAGCAGAATGTTCCACAGTGTACAAAGCCAGACCTAAATCCTGACCTCACTGTGGAGGCAGAAAATAATCAAATAATTGCATAAACAAATGTGTAATTGCAACAGTGATACAATCTACATGCTATAAGCATCTAAAAGAAAACGGAGGGTTTGACCTAATCAAGGAAGATTCCCTGAGGAAATGCTGTTGGAGTGGAGTAAGGATGAGTAGTTAAGTAGGAAGAGGGGAGAATGTTGATGCATGAGCAAGGGCCTGAGGCAGAAGGGAGTGCTGCAAATATGTGGGACTTCCAGAGAAAGCCAGTTTGCTGGGAGTGGAGAGAACCAGGGGAAAGAAGTGTGAGGTGAGATGAAGCTCAAAAAGGAGAGCAGGGGTCAGGAGATGGAGTGTATGATAAACACTGCCAGTATTGCTCAATACCCATTTTCTTCCTCCTTTTCAGCTGGTCCATGACCACTTAGAATAAAGATTACATTTTCTAGCCTCTCTTCCAACTAGCTCTAGCCATGTCACTAAATTCTGGGCAGAAAAATGTCAGTAGAAGTGCTATGTACAATTCTTTGTTCCTGTGTCTGGGTTTTGGTTGCAATGGCTGGTGCTCAAGCAGCCCCTTTGGACCATGAGGTAGAAACCACATGCTAAGGATTATAGAGCAGAGAACTGAGTCCCTGAGAATTTTAAGGAACTGCTATACAAATTCTAGCTGGCTCAACTGTAGCCTTTTTGTATGAGAAAATAAAATCTTATCTATTCAAACTCCTGTTAAATTGGGTTTTCTGTCACTCACAGCCAATCCAAATCCTGATAAACATGGCTTTGCGGAATTTATTAAGGGGGTTTGTCATTATTCTATGAGCGATGGAAAGCTTTGAAAATGCCTTAAACATGTGTGTGTGTTTGTATGTGTGTGCATGTGTGATATGATCAGTTTTGTATTTTGAAAAGTTCACCTGGCTGCATTGGGCAAGAAGTAGACAGAATAGAAGCCGGGGACACAAGTTAGGAGGTTGCCGTTGCAGGTGAGAAATTACAAAATGACAGTGGCTTTTGCTAGGGTGGTAGCTAGAGATGCAGAGAAGTAGACAGCTTCTAGAGACAGCTGGGACCCAGAAACATTAGGATTTACTATCAGCAGGGATGCAGGAGGTGGGGGAAAAGGCATCAGAGAAATGGGTGCACTCCTGGCTGCTGCTTCAGTGCAAGGTTCCAGAAATTCTGGCTGCAGAAGGGGAACTTTCCCTTTCTTGTGCTCTGGAGCCTGGGTGGCCCCTTCCCAGTCCACACCCAGCCATGCAGCATAGCTCAGCTCTGACACACCTCAGCAGAGGCAGCCCGTGGGAACATTTTCCCAGGAGCCTGGAGGGAGGAGAAACAGGGTAGCTTTGGGCAGGGAACCAGAGAAGCAGAAGTCTGTGGGAAAAGGATGAAACCTGTCTGGGGGAGAAGCAACATCTCTCAGCAGTGCAGCCAGGCCCTGGCCTTTGATGGTTCAGACTTGGCTGGGCCACTGCCTGCTTCTTTCAGAACCCCCGGCACACAAAAGGGAGGGTGAGTGTCGGATGAACTAAACCCAATAATATTCACTCCTTTTATTTTCCAGAAACGTCATGAGACCCACAGGGCAATCTTCTGGTTTTAAGACCTGGTGAGTCACGCCTACAAATACCTCTGACTCAATGTGATCCCAAGTTCTCCCCAGGCATCTCCCAGGAACGTGGCTCAGCAGGAGAGCCAGAGCAGGACAGCCTGGCAGGGGAGAGAAGGGCTGGTGTCTCTGGAGGGGGTGAGAAGGGCCAGCTGCAGTACAGACCATGAGATTCCTGACTTGACACTGACTGCTCCTAAAAACAGCCAACATTGACCGAGTGCTATCTCCAAGCCACATGCTAAATTCTCTCTTCTAATCTTCATGGAAGACCATGATGTGGATTCTGTTTTTAATCCCATTTTCTTGTGTAGGAAACTGAGGCTCTGTTATGTGAAGTACCCAGCTCACTGTCACAGAGCCAGGATAGGAATCCAGGCAGCTAATGCCAAAGGCTATTGTGTGTGAAGGAGGGCACATGCTTTCTGGAGTTTGCAGGGATGAGACAAGGGATGAGAAGGAGAGCTAACAATTGTGGAGGGTCTGCTACACTCTAGGCTGATGATTTGTCACCTTGACTGCACATTAAAATCACTTGGGGAACTTTATAAACACTACAGTTGCCCCAGCCAATTAAATCACGATCTCTGGGGATGGTGCCCAGGCATCTTATATTTCAAAAGCACCCATTTTATAAGATAACACTAATACGCAGCTAGGGTTATTAGACCAAAGCAACTTTCATACGTTTTCTTATTTAGTCCCAACAGTGGCCTTCTTCCCATTTTCAAACGGAGAAACTGAGGCTCCCAGAATTTGCATAGCTTAGACAAAGCCCACAGCCACCGAGACCTGATCTGTATCTGGCTGACCCCCATGCCATTCATGTTGATTCCATTCTCTCTCATATCTGGGCCTCCTCCATTTTGAAAGCGTGTGAACTTGCGTCATGTAAATTTCTTTTGCAATTTGCAACTTTTTTGTTCAAGTGCAAGTACTGTTTAGGCCAGCTGTTGGAGAGCAGCAGTGCAGTCTATAGCTACTGAGTAGAATGGGCTGGCCCAGGGCCTCTGAAACCATGGCTATGGCTTCATCCAGGCTCTGCTACAGCCAATGGACCAGGACGTCTGAAGAGATGCCCAGTAGCCCTGGCCAGGATGTGCCTGAGGTCTCTCCCAGAACATCGCCCATTCACTGGAGTCCCTGCCTCTGAGGAGCCACCCTCTGAAGATCAGACGGCCCAGCCCTGAGGAAATCCTTAGTCTCTGCTTCCAGCAGCATTAGTGACTTCCCAAGGATGACATGGGAAAAGTCATCACCCTTTTACTTCCGTGTGGATTATCCAAGCCTCTAATTTCCTAGTGGCTGAGGGCTGTGCTAATGAGAAGGGGTGTTCATCATCAATCAACTTAGTAAAAAAGCAGCTGGGAAGGCAGAAGGGCATCCAGAGACTGATTTGAGCAGCCAAAAGCTTCTCCTGCACGAAGAGTCCTTTTTAAAGACGGGAGAAAAGGAAGTGACAGAAGGGGTCTATCCGCCCATGCTCATGGCAGGATTATTCACATTGGCCAAAAGGTGGATGCAGCACACGTGGCCATGGATGGATGGATACACAAAATGTGATATTGATATAATGGAACATCACTCAACCTTAAAAAGGAAGGAAATTTTGATACTTGCTACACGGATAATGCTTCACATTATGCTAAGTGAAACAAGCCAGTCCCAAAAGCGGATACACAAAATATTATATGATTTCTCTTGGATGAGGTTCCTGGGGCAGTCAGATTCATAGAGGCAGAAAGGAGGATGGGGGTTGCCAGGGTTGAGGGGAGGAGGAGTAGAAAGTTAGTGTTTAATGAGTGCAGACTTCCAGTTGGGGAGGATGAGGACATTCCAGGAGATGGATGATGGGGGAGGGTTACCCAATAATGGGAAGGTACTTAAGGCCACAGAACTGTACACTTAAAAATGGGTAAAATAGTGAATGTACACTGTATATATTTTACCACAATAAAAAAAAAAAACAGGTGGGGGAGGTGTGACAGTAATTCACAATTTTATCCATACACTTGAAGGAAGGTCTATGTACGAACTTTCTGGGACGGTTTGTAAAACAGGAATAAGAAAAACTGGTAAATAAATGACTGTTGAGAACATTATAGATCAGATGTAAACACCCCGAAGTCTCCCCTAAGCATGAGGACCCTTTACCCAGCTCTGGACCTAAACATTACTGCATCATTAAAGACTGTTCCATTTTCAATCAGCAGGGTGAAAAGTTCTAAAACAGTTTTGTTGAGTCTGTGGACATAGGTTAGAAGAAAGGAAAGTCTGGAGTCTGACGCTTTTAGATCTACTTTTAGACTCATTCTACTTTCGGAAGCAAAGTGATGTCAACCCTCCAAGCATTTCGCAGCCAAGCTGCTGGCTCCTCAGGGTCCCCCTTTCTCACTAGCACCACTGGCCACCGAGAAAAAG
Organism: Mesoplodon densirostris; assembly: GCF_025265405.1. NCBI lineage: Eukaryota > Metazoa > Chordata > Mammalia > Artiodactyla > Ziphiidae > Mesoplodon > Mesoplodon densirostris. The sequence goes on from NC_082670.1 coordinate 30,181,772, forward strand.
TGGGGATTGTTTCAGTTCAAGAGCCTCAGGTCCTCAGCCCGGCCCCTAGCTGCCCCACCCCTTCCTCGTTCACTCTGCCCCAACCATTTCTTGAAGGTATCAGACACCTTTCGACCTCAGGGCCTTTGCACTTGCTGCTCTGCCCGGCATGCTTCCCCCCTCGAACATCCCCATGGCTCAGTCTGTCACCACCTTCAGCCTTTGCTCAAGTTCACCTTTTCCAGCGGCCTCTTCTGGACACCCTAGTTGAAAGGACTACCCTCATTCCCCCACATCAGTTTTCTGTCCCCCTCGCCCTGCCCAAAAGATGCTGTCACTGTCCCACTCATACCCTGGGGCTCATTCCAGGTGGAGGGAGTTATATGAGGCTTGGGGATTGTGGCCTGAAAGACAATTTGAAAGAGCTGAAGTGTAGGGTGCCCAGGGCTGGGAGACTTGCATGAAATGACTTACTAGGTAACAAAGATGGAGAGCTGAGCGGCTGGTCTGCTAAGGTAAGGAATTTGAGCTTGAGCAGGCAGAGGGGAGCCACTGAAGGATTTTAGGCAGGAGAGTGATAGATTTGATTTGCATTTTTAAGAGATTACTCTGGCAGCCGGCCTTGTGGAGGCTGAACTCGGGGTGAGGCTGGAGGCAGGAAGACCAAATGTAAAAGGAACCTCTTGGCTGTTCAAGGAGCTAAAATGATACTACGGCAGAAAGAGACACAAGCGTGAAGTCCAGCCAACCAGTATTAGAAGCAAAATTTTTTTTCTAGGAATGGATTGAATTTCAGCAAGAAGAGACTTTCCTGCCACCCTTTATGGACAATACAGTGAAGGCTGCCTTCTACCCTGGTTCAAGTTGTCCACCCTGGGCCGTTCATGCGTCAATATTCAATAAAAGCGAGCGTGGGTTTTATGGGATTGTTTGTTAAGCGCAGAGCCAAGCTTTTCTACTCAGACAGAACTGCTCTGCCAACGTCTAAATTGGCCGTTTTTTGCGTATAGGGTGTGAGGGATATCTCTATGTGTCTTTATGAGCACACCCATTTGGAAGGAGACCTATGTGACTATATATAATATCTTTATGTGATTTTTTGAAGAGATGTTTATACAACCTGTATATTCCTTGGCATGAATATGTTTGTAGCATGGAGAAAGGGAGAGACAGAATGCAAAAGCGATTCCCACACCATAACCGACTTTGGCTCACGAAGAAAAATGCAAAATAGATTATGTTCCCTAGCAATGCCTGCAGGGTTGAAAGATTTCCAAATCCACCCATTTAATCCTTCCTCTTGGAAGGGCACTCACCTTTGAACTTTATTTTTTAAAACTATCATTTAAAAAAATAACAATCGCACAGCCCAGACCAGGCCCTACTGCAGCCCAGGCTCCCCGCCCCTATCCCACACCCCAACAACAGAGCTAACCAAAGGGGCCATCTTGCTTGCAAAACAAACAAACAAACAAAAAACCCCGCGGGCTGCTTGATGAACTTCATGGAAAGAGCCAGGCTGTAAAAGACGGCATTCTGGCTTTAACAAGGCCAGGAGCCCGGAGCGCCGCCAGCTGGGTAGTCTGAACCAACCCAAGAATATTAGAACCTGGGGTCACCCGGAGCTGGGACGCCACCAGGAATGCGGGGAGGAGAGACGGTCTGGCGGGGTGGGGGGGGCGGCGCTGGGGATCACTGGGGCCCCGCGCTGCCAGCTCCTTGACGCAAGTCAACAGGCGGACGGAGAGGCCAGGACAGCTGGGCGGGAGCAACGCTGTGCCCGCAGCACGGGGCTCGCCTGGGCCCTCTTCACACAACCAGGCTCCAGGACCCCTGGGGTAGGGCAGGTGGACACACGCGTGTCCACTCACCAGCTCAGCAGGTACAGCACCTCAAGCAGGAAGCCTCCTTGGCTTGTTCCGATGCCTCCTTGCCACGCTGTTGACCCACAGGAAGTAAAGAAGCAGTGGAGCATCCCACCTGCAGAGGAGGGAGGGGTGATGGTCCCATTTCCCAAAGCCGTAAGCAGCCAGGTTCTCAACAAGGGTGTTCCCTGAGTCAATGGCAGAACAGAGGAAAGGGACCCTTCGCAGTCCTCTGGACCTAAGTGGCAATGCCAGCTCTGGACACGCTTGGTAAACGTCTATTAAGTGGATTACCCTGTTTTTCTCAGCATTCCATGCAGCCCTGGGAGCACAGCCTCGCTCTTAACGTCTGACGCCTCTGGTGTCTGTCACCTATTTCCACAGTTCCCCCACCCCACCCCCTGCACATAGAAGCAAATGACCCCAAGAAATGGCCCTGTGAGTTCTCTCACTGCCCCATCCGGACACTTTTAATACTTGATCCTTTCTCTTGAGAATTCCCTGGAGATTAGATCACCCAGCCGTGCCACTGTGTCTCTCCTTAGGAAGCTCTTCTAATTTAGGTCCGAGCTCTCCCTTTCCTTCATTCCATGCCAGCCCTCCTAATGATAACCAGGCTTGTGCCTGGTTCAATTGTGCCAGGCTCAATTACACACAAAGCTCAAATGAGCAGCCCCAACTCTAAACTTGGCCCTGTGCATTGGAAGGGGAGGTCTTGGGCATCTTACTCTACCCAGAAAGAAAGATGCTGTTCCCCCAGGGGAAACAAAGCCAAGGATGGGTGGGGTGGAATCTCCTGCAAAAATAAAAGTCAAGAATGAAGAAACAGGGACTTCCCTGGTGGCGCAGTGGTTAAGAATCCGCCTTCCAAGGCAGGGGACATGGGTTCGAGCCCTGGTCCGGGAAGATCCCACATAATGCGAAGCAACTAAGCCTGTGCGCCACAACCATGGAGCCTGCGTTCTAGAGCCCGGGAGCCACAACTACTAGGCCCACGTGCCTCAACTACTGAAGCCCACGTGCCTAGAGCCCGTGCTCTGCAACAAGAGAAGCCACCACAATGAGAAACCTGCACACCGCAACGAAGAGTAGCCCCCACCCACCGCAACTAGAGAAAGCCTATGCGCAGCAACGAAAAACCAATGCAGCCATTAATAAATAAATAAATAAATTAATTAATTTATTTTTTTAAAAAAGAAGAAACAGACCAGCTCTGGCTCCCCCAGGGCACTGGGGCTGAAGGCTGATGTTGCATCTTCAGCCAGGCCTGCCCCAGGCATGCAAGAGCAACAGAAGTGCTTTGATTTTTCCCTTTCTAAAAACGTCCTCCAGCCTGACCCTACCTACGCTTTCACTACAGGGTCAGCAGAGGGTGAAATGAGAGCATTCTCTCGGAATTTCCTGACTTCTGTGAATTTTTCTCAAGATCTGGCCATGAGTCAATGTGAGGCACTGTGACACATGGTGTGCCTTGCAGTGGCTCCCCTGCCTTCTGGAACACCGTGAAAAGCATCTGCCAGCTGAGTAACTGAGGACGAAAATCCATAAGACCCCCCCACCTTCCCCCCAACTCTCCTTCCATATTGCCTCCAAATTAGAGGAGATATGGAACTATATTTTATCAGGATATTAATATTCTCTAGAAGTACGGAAAGATCTGTATTGATGCAGTTGACTTCCTTTGCAGAGTTAAGCTCTTTTGTATGATGTTTGTTGGTCTTTACGTTTCAGGTATTTAGAAAATGGGGCAGGGGGCGGATGAGAACAGCCGTGGAGGAGAGAGGAGGAGATTGCTCAGATTTACAAAGTCCTGGCAAGATCCTAGAACATCCCCTGAAAGGTCCAAGTGAACCGGACTAGGTAGGCAGGTAGATTTATCCGCTCAAATTTATTGATGTTGACAACCAATCTGAAATAGCCAAACAAAACAGATTAATTATAATTTTGCATGCGAATTATCTGACTGCCAGGACTGGATATCACTTCCCAGTGGAGACCAGCTACAACCAGTATCTGCTAGTGATGGTTTATAATCCCCCCACCCCCAGAGTTTGGGGGGGAAGTGCTCAGATCAATGACAAAAGATCCTGGAATTAAAATGAAGGGAATACTACACAGCCATTAAAAAGAATGAAATTTTGCCATCTGTAGCAACATGGATGGAGGTGGAGCGTATTATGCTGAGTGAAATAAGTCTGACAGAGAAAGACAAATACTCTGTGATATCACTTCTATGTGGAATCTAAACAATAATACAAATGAGTGTATATGCAAAATAGGAACAGATTCACAGATATAGTGAACAAACTAGTGGTTATCAAAAGGGAAAGAAAAGGGGGAAGGACAAATTAGGAGTAGGGGAATAAGGGATAACAAACTACTATGGATAAGGCAGATAAACAATAAGGATGTATTGTATATCACAGGAAATTACAGCTGTTATCTTGTAATGACTTTTTTTTTTTTTTTTTTTTGCAGTACGCGGGCGTCTCACTGTTGTGGCCTCTCCCATTGCGGAGCACAGGCTCCGGACGCACAGGCTCAGTGGCCATGGCTCACGGGCCCAGCCGCTCCGCGGCATGTGGGATCTTCCCGGACCAGGGCACGAACCCGTGTCCCCTGCATCGGCAGGCGGACTCTCAACCACTGCGCCACCAGGGAAGCCCCTGTAATAACTTTTAATGGAGTATAATCTATGAAAATATTGAATGACTATGCTGTACACCTGAAACTAAAGTAACGCTGTAAATCAACTACACTTCAATTAATTAATACGAATGGAGTGTTAAAACGAGACTGCTAAATGTTTGTGGAGCCTGGCCTCACTCGGGCTTCTTGGGAACGTGTGTGGAAGCATTTTGCAAACTGTCATATGCTATGCAAACAGCAAGGAATCACCATCCTTAGGGTGTATTAAGACCCCACCTTGGGACCAAAGAAGATTAAGCCTTTTATAAATAGAGCAGAGAATTTCTAACCGTCCTAGTAGGGCCGAGTGCCTCTCTTTCAAATGCAGAAAACGAAGCGCAGACCCTAGGGGAGTTACCCAGACATTGAGGAAAATGAGGCACCTCGTACCCCCTCTGCCTACGTAGCCCCTTTCCCTCCTTAGACCCCCAGGAAGAGCATCCTCGGTTGTAGAAAGTCGAATTTGGGGAGGAAAATCCCAGTTTGAAGCAAAAGCTCTCAGAGCTCCTACACCTTCTGATCTTCTGAGGTAAATGGAAGATAAATATTGTCTGGGGCTCTTTCAACCAAGGTGAAGAAGGTAACTTTCCTCTCCCCACCCCCATTTCTTCTCCTTCCCCCAACCCCCCTCCCTTCTCTTCCTGTCTTCTCACCACCATCCAAAGAGACAACTCTTTGGTTTTCTTCTCGTTCTGGAAAAAACTGTTTTTCTGAATTGCTGTCTTTTCACTGACTTGTGAAGGCAAAACAAGAGAATTAAATGAAGCCATTGGGTAAGAAGGAATCAAATCTTACTGAACTATGATTTCTAAATTTAAATTTTTTTATTATATATTGTAGATATTTTAGAGATTTATTTTAAATTATTTTTATTATAACTATATATATATATTTATAATTTATTTTTTTACACTAATAGAACCTTTCCTTTTCCTAGCCGACCATCTGCCATCTTTTTTGTAGTTTGCTTGCTGAGATGCGGCCCCGGGGTGGGCACTGGGGGAGCCGGGATTTCTCTGAGCCCGGGCCCAGCCTCTCTTACTGGCAGGCCCTGGAAACATGTTTCTTCCAACTCCGCCCCATCGTGCTGTGGTTCCCCTCTATACAAAATGAGCAAAACAACACTCTTCCCTCCCACAGGCAGGAGATGAGGTGGAATCCTTGCAAATTTGTCAAGTGTTTTAAGGTCCTTGGATTAAAGAAGTTACTTGAGAGAAGAAAATACGGTTCCAGGGTGGAATTCCACTCGGCGGTCATGTGCTCTGGCCCTCCCGCCACCCAACCTGCCCCCACCCCCGTGTCTTACATGACTTGGAACAAGGACCATGAGCTCTGAGGGGTTCAGAAAGCCTTTAAGTCATCTCTTGGCCTGCTCTTCTTTACCTTTTAATAAATTCTAGTTCTACTCCTGCTTTTTTTCTTCTTCACGCAGCCAAAACCTTCTCTCTCCTAATGTGGCTTATCAGACGAGGAGCCAGCTGGTTGGAGACGGGCCCCCTCCCATCTTGCTCTTTTCTCTTTGTCTCTCATCCCTGCCTCTCCTTTGCCTGTGCTTCCCTTTGCACCCCGTTTTCAACATGTCGTACGTTTCGATAAATTGAAACGAATTTGACTCTGAATTCTTGGCTGTAAAATTTGCTTCGTCCTCCTGAACTGGCACTCTCTGAAATGGAGCCTGGTGCCTCCTGGGGAGTGTGGGCCACTGGGCGGTGATGGAGGAGGGCCCTGCTGTCCCCGAGGAGGCTCTTCCCTACTCAGGGCTTCCCGACCTCAGCATCCCATGTGGAATGTGGGAAAACACCCAGGCAGCTGCTAGGGCAGCCGTGAGACAGCGGCCAAGAACGCCCCCGGCCCTGGCCGCAGCTGTGTCCTCAACAGGTGCTGGCTGGCCGCCGGGCATGCCTGCATGTGTCACCCTCTCTTCTGGACACACAGAAACATCCCAGATCAGGGCCACCGACATGGCCTCTCTCCATTCACCCCCGCCAGTCCTGAGGCCACAGAGATTCGGGCACAAGACAGTCCCAGGTGACAAAAAGCAGCCAGAGTCACGTTTCCTCTGCCCTCCACCCTCCGCCCTCAGCGTGAGGCTCACTGGACAAATGAGAGCCACTCCTCCGATGAGAGGCGCCTTCCCGGCCTCACTGCAGGAAAGGCGGTGTTTCCAGAGAAGGGCAAGGCTGACCCTTCACTGGCTGGCTCTGATCACGGCTCCAGAGAGGCTGCCACACCACACTTCCTAAGCCTGGGGACAGGACAGAACCAGGCACCTTCCTCCTGCCCCTGGGTCCTCTCTGTCACCCCTCCTGCCTTTCTCTCCTTCACCTGCCCCAGCTTCTCACCTCCCAGAGCCCACCCTCCTCACAGGGAGAGTTAGTTACCCTGGTGGGGCGCGTGTGTGTGTGCGTGTTTGTGCGCATGTGTGTGTATTGCCACCTCAACAAGACAAGAGTAGGGACTGTGCCATCTACAGCCATACAGCAGCCCCTCAACAGTGGCCTTTTTGGGGTTTTTTTATTTTTATTTTTATTTTTTTGTTGGAGTATAGTTGATTTACAATGTTATGTTAGTTTCAGGTGTACAGCAAAGTGAATCAGTTATACATATACATGTATCTACTCTTTTTTAGATTCTTTCCCCATATAGGCCATTACACCAACAGTGTTTCACTCATCCCTATGGAAATAAAAACCAAATCAGAAAAACATCACAAGTTAAATCCCGTGTTGTATCTGTATATAAAATCTCCTCTCCCAATCCCGTGTGCTTTGGGAAAAATAGTATTTACTTGTGTCTTCCTTATCTATGTTTTACTCTTTTTTTTTTTTTTTTTTTTGCGTTACGCAGGCCTCTCACTGTTGTGGCCTCTCCTGTTGCGGAGCATAGGCTCCAGACGCTCAGGCCCAGCCACCATGGCTCACGGGCCCAGCCGCTCCGTGGCATGTGGGATCTTCCCGGACCGGGGCACAAACCCGCGTCCCCTGCGTCGGCAGGCGGACTCTCAACCACTGTGCCACCAGGGAAGCCCTGCTCTCTTTTATTGTGTTTTACTTTACATTTCCCAAGGCCTGTTAAATGGAGTGCCATGAAAATTCAGTTCCATGACGTAGAAATGCTGGAACATTCGGAGCTGAACAAAGTTAAACAGGACTTTTCGGCATCTTAACACAGTAAAGGGCATGGCGATCATCCACAAGAAATGTAGAATTCAGGGTTTTCCAAATCTGCTTAACCTCAAAACCCCGTCTTTGGAGGAATATTTCAAGGAACTGGCATTCCTTTGGTCAATGCTTCAGTAGACATCAGCTCCTCTCGTGAATGATGTACAGCAGCCAGCAAGGATCATGCACAGGCCAATATGCTCATTAAAGACCAACGCCTCTGCCTTCCTTCAAGCCAGAAGAATAGAAATGCCTCATCGTCCAGAACTTTTGACAATTACAGGAGGAAGAAGCCCTTTGGCAAATGACGGATTTGCTCCGGCCTTTGTGTTTCAGCCTGGGATAGTGAGGGAATATCCAAAGCTATTCTTTCCACCAGAGGCCCTCATAAAAAGCCAGAGCCCTCAGCTATTCATCACCAGCAGTACCAGCATCAGGGCGACAAAAGCATTGCAAAGCCTAGAAAAGTCCAGATCTGGCAGTGAGCCGTGATGACTCTTTTAAATACAACTCTTACCCCGCTGCTGGCCGCCTTCTTGGACTTGGTCTAACTTCTGTTGAGGCCCCTCGTTAATCCACTCTCACCTCCTGACGCTCCAGAGGCTCTCTTTGGTGGTCCATGTGACAAGGTTCTGGGACTTGTGTCCTTCTTCTGGATGCTTCGAACTGCCCTACAGCCTGGACGTAGATCCATGAACCAATTTTGTTTTCTTCAAATCCGGGGGAAGAGAGGAGTGGTCTGCTAGCTTCCTGGGAATGTTGGTGATGTCGGAGAGTTGGGGTAGGGAGGGGGGAACTGTCGGGGCCAATCCAAGGGACGGGATCAGGGCATTTGGAGAAGCCAGGCCAGTTCCCACAGGGCACCGACTTGGAAGCTTTGTAAACAGAGCTCACTTGGCAAAGGATCTGTGTGGCCCCTGCCATCCACGGCAGCATCGCTGCTGGCAGAGTGTTTACTCCCATCACTTCCTCCTCATTTCCCCCTGATACTGTCCCTACAAAGAAGGATGGGAATTGGGTGAGAATCAGGCAGACGATATCCTCTGGACAACCATCAGGGTTTCTAAGGATCACACCAAGCCGCTGCCGGCCAACTCATGTTTCTTCCTCTTCCCCTCCATGGGTGTGAGTACCCGGTGAGGCAGCGAAGAAGCCCAGTTCAGGAGCTTCCCATGCTCTGGGAGACAGTGTGGTCGCTTTGCTGCTTGGAGCCTCAGCGTGTCCATCTGGGACTTGAGCACAGTGGTTCCCTCCTGGCTTGTCTCACAGGGGCCTCTGAGATGCACGATGGGGAGAGGGGGCTGAGAGAACTAAAGACCAGCCTCCGCTCCATTTCCCCGAAGCTTTCCATTCCTGCACCTCCGCCTCTGTCCCCCAGGAAGATCAAATAGAGACTCCCTCTCAGCCAACACGAGGCCGCAGGAGACCCAAGGTCCCACCTCGTTAGATTCCAATCACAGAATTACATGGTGAGAGTCCCCTGAGCTGCCTTACCTGGGACTACAAATCATATCATAGAAAAGACAGCCCCCCGCCCCCTTACCACTTACCCGCTCTCACTATGCCTGTCTTGTCTTCTCTGCCAAGCTCTTTCCTGGGAAGCTCTCAGGTCTGTGGCTGAGCACGCGTGACTTTGACCCTGACAAGACTGAACCCAAGGCGACCCTACCTCCATCTTCCTAACTGGTCCGTATGGAGTGAGAGGGCAGGACCACAGGGAAGAGAGAACAGAATGGGTTCATTTCTGCTCCTTCCCCACTCCCCCGAGCCAGCCTCCAGATCAGTGCTTCCAGTTACAGACGCTCTGAAGCTGGTTCCCAGAATATAAGTCAAATGGAAGACGCCCAAGTAGAGAAGGTGCCTTTCCCCAGACAGAGGAGCCCTCCAGGGCACCCACAAAGAGCTCAGGATAAGCCCTTCCCGTTTCTGGGCTGCATCTCCTTTATCCTCCTGATGGTAACTCGCAAAGCCTTCATCAGCCCCGTCTCAGACCGCAGGATCTGTAGGAGTCCCAGCCCTTCACACACCCTCTCCGTCTGCAGGGACCTGACAGTGGTCATTGTTCTCGGCCTCGTATTTCCCTTCCCTGAAGTCCCAGCAAAAACGCCCGAGCTCAGAGCCTTGCGGTGACACAGGGAAGACACCAGGAGAACCCCAAGCTGTAATGTGGGAGGGTGAGGACCCACTAACCAAGACATGAGAGGAGTGGGGGGGGACACAGGAAAGGGAAGGAAAGGAGAAAAGACAGGAAGGGGTATGAGAGAAGGGAAGGGAGAAGATAGGAAAGGAAAGGGAAAAAAAAGAAAAAGAGAAAGGGAGGAACACTTCACCACAAAGCCTTTAAAAATGAACTCTCTTCCCCAACAGAGGGATGTAATGGGGAGGAAGGCCACGAAAGGGAGCACAGACAAGTAAATATAAATACAGTTATTTTGGGGCTTGGTGGGGAATGGATGCTGGTGGTCTCCAGCTTCTTCCTGGTGGGTCGGCGCTCATCCCAGGGAGGAAACCTGGGCCATGCCAGCCCTGGCCTTGCGGCCCGACCGGGTGGCCGGCGTGGAACCGCAGGGCGGCCCCAGGGGCGGAGGCTCAGCCGCACCTCAGAAAAGCCAGGGTGTAGGTGTGAGCAGCACTGTGATATCTGGCCGAGGAAGGGCTAGTTCTCAAAGCCCCCATTCATGGACGCTACGCGCAGGAGCGGCAAACAGGAAAAAAAATTGTTTCCCGGTCGGCCTCGCGAGGTGGGTTCCTGTTTATTAATCAAAGACCACATCAAGAATGCAGGGTTACAAATGTTCCTTCTCAGGAGCACAGAAGCTGGTGGCTGGATGTAAAAAAACTAAAAATCCCAACCGGTGGACAAAAAGCTGCCGCTAGGGGGGCGGGGCCCCCGTGTTCGTTTCCGAAGGAAAATTCTACAAAAGGATGGGGGGGCCAGCAGCAGGCGTCCGTTGCCGAGGGCAATGTGCTCTCCATGGGGCTGGAAACAGGCCTCCTGTTGCCGGAAGCTCTTGGGTGGTGGGGTTAGCGGCTGCCCCGCACCCCCTTTCTTCCTGCTAGCCCCCTCTTCTTCCTTCTGAGCTGGTAGCAGTGAGAAACGCCCAAGGGGATTTTTTAAAAAGATAATTAGCAATTAGTTCCCTGTGGAAATCGGGGAAAATCGAAAGGAGGCCCTTGGAGGAGGTTCAGAGAAATTCATTCACCAGGCAAGGCTGGGCCAGACCAAGAGGGTTCCCCCCCCACCGCCCCCGAGGGTCCCCATCCCACCCCTCGGAGACCAGGCTGCGCTTCCCACCTACAGCAGGGACCGTGGAAAAGGAATTAAAGAAGCAAACTGCAGATAAGATGGAGGCTCCCGCTCTCCTTTGAAGCTTAATTAAAGCAAACTGATCAGCCTTACACTGGGCATACTGCAGACTTCCCAAATGGCAGCGATAATCGCTAACAGGGAGCAATGTTATTCCAGAATCGGGGATGCACAGGAAGCTGGTTCAGGCTTCCAGTGCGGGTAGAGAAAAATCTTAACTGTGATAATTAAATACAAATCGCGCCTGGGGGCAAACAAACAAACAAAAATCCTTGCTCTCTCCAGATAAGGGGGAAAGGGAGCAAGCAGCAGAAGAAATGGATTCAGGGCCATCTACGTTTAATTTCATTCTCGGGCAGATCTAAACTGATTTCTGGGTGAGGGGGGATCAAACAGACCTGTCAGCAGATCACAAAGCCGTCTCGAATACGTGCAGGGTGTACCCCATCCAGCACCCAGACCACCGGTACATTTTATGATTTCTTGACAATACAAATATTTGGCAGTGCTGAAATCGCCCCAATCAAATCAACGTGGGGCTTCATCTGCAGTTCTGAGGTGCTCTCCAAGAGGTTGCTGGAGCCCAGGCCCAAATAACCACGGCTCATCTTATTCTAATATTGCAGGAAACGATGTCCTCCTTCCCATGTCTGCTCACCACCCTCTGCAGGGGGAGGGAAGGTCTCCACTTGGTGTGTGTGGTTGTTGCTTTTGCTGTTGACTTGGCTGCTCTTGTTTTCCACACACACGGCAGCCTAGTGGCCTGAGTCAGAAGACCAAGACTCAGACCTTCCCCTCTAGCCCTTCAGCTGCAGGCCCTCCACCCTCCTGCCTGCAGAAGGAGGCCAAGGCCAAGTTCAGGCTGGGAAGCCATAGGGGAGAGCAGGCATTTCTGAGACAGGGCCAAAGTCAAGGCTCAGAAGGGTCCACCTGAAGAGGGGCCGTGTAGGATGAGCAGGGAAGGGAAACGAAGCAGGAGCTGCTGCAGCTGTGATGCCTCAAGGTGCCCAGGGAACACCAGGCAGGTAGGTGACATCATCCATGAGGCTGCTGTTTGCTTCTTCCACAGAATAAGATTTCACCTGCGTTAATACACTGAAACATCTGCCTCATCTTTCTCTTTGAAATTAGAAGTTCTTGGAGCATACAATGTGGGTTTCACTCAATACCATTTTGGCCTTACTTAGAGAAGGTGGTATAATTTTCCCTCTTCACAGGTGAGAAAACAGGTACAGACTCAGGAGGAATCCCGGCAGTCTTCCTGGCCTATAAGGAGGGGCCCTGAAGATCTTTCAGGAAGCCTGGAGAACTCTGTACTTGCTTGCTAAGCACCTGTCTCCAAAAGCCTCAGCGTCAAGGGTTACCCGTGAACCTAACCCATGAACTTGATGTATAACTTCCTCCATACGCCCATAAACTTCAATGCCTCACGAACGTGTGGAGGATGAGGTCCTGGACAGCAGCTAAAAGACCATGCATTCCATCCTTACCCCTCTGAGCCAGGCCTATGAACAGAGCAATTTCTATCAGACCCCAGCCCTAAGTGCCCCTGGATCCCAGAGAGTGGAAACATGAAATTCAGCCCTGTTCCCCATCACACAGAGACACCCCCCCCACGCCCACCCCCCACCCACCCCCTGGCCAAAAAGTCTCAGACAAGCCCCATGGCAAAGCCAACAAAATTCAGTGTTTCTCCCCATGCCACACCACCATGCTACAAAGTGACTACCAACCCCCTTCTTTTAGTGATTGCCTTGCTTCTTCCCTCCTGCCTGGGAGATTGGTGAGATACTAAGTTACTAAACGGGCAGTACTTTGTGTTTGTGTGCCTGCAGTCCGGAGTTGACCTCGATTCCCTGGTCTCTCCCTGCCATCATTCAGCCTGAGCCCAGAGCTTATAATCAGCCCCTCCCCACGCCTTCCTCCTGAGAAGCCCGTGGCTCTTTGGGGCATGTTCCCCTCGCTGCAGCAAGTTAGTGAACCTGGCCTTATGTGGTGACTTGCATTCTTGGTGGTTCTTATCTGTTGCAAAGAGCAATGCTGGGGGAAGTAACTGAGGCTAAGCCTTGGGTCTGACCACAGCCTCTGTGAACCCAGCTTCCACAGGGATGATACTGATACTCTGCTGAGATATCACCTCGTTATCAACACCTAGTTTTCCAGAGGGAGGTCACAGGCCCCAACCGTGGGGTCAATGGCTCTGTATCTTCTTCCTATTTCTCCTGGAGGCCACTTCTCCAGTTTGGGTCCAGGGTTCTGAGAGGGGAAAAGAGCAGAGGTATACCCTCTGAGCTCTGAAATGTACAGGTTGACTTTGTCTTATTGTTGCTATTTTTTTTAATTGAAGTATAGTTGATTTACAATGTTGTGTTAATTTCTGCTGTACAGCAAAGTGACTCAGTTATACATATATATTCTTTTTCATATTCTTTTCCATTATGGTTTATCACAGGATATTGAATATAGTTCCCTGTGCTGTACAGTAGGACCTTGTTATTTATCCTATTGTTGGTATTTTTAATTTTTACATTGAAAATAGTCTTTTTTTTCTGATTCAAAAATAATAAACAGTGCAAAAAATTCAAACTCTAGAAAAACATAAGAAACTAAAACTAACCTGAAATCCACTAGTCTGTTAATCACCACTAACATTTTGGTAATCCATCTCTTTATATCTCTGTCCGTGAACATACGTACGCTTTCTACATAAGTGGGAGGTAATACGTACTGGTGTTCTTACATGGTGCACACCTTTTTCTCTTTTATGGTCTTTTTTCTTATCTCCCACCTCCCCATCTTCAACACTTCCCCTGCAGGGCACCAATGCTGCCTAATATGCCGTCCTCCCACCCTGATCTTCGTGCTGCTTTCTCCACACAGCAGTGGAGCATGATAAAAGCCCTGCTCCCGGGAAAGGTCTAGATTTTGACAATGGACCCTGGACAAAGAGACAAAGACAGAGATCCACACTTGCAATTAAGGAATCTATGATAAGAAGTCAGAAGACCTCTAACCCATGTGATGCTATCATTTTAAAGACTGTTGCTAGGCCATAACTGAGTTCTGCTCAAAATATACCGACTGGTAGGACAAACAGAGCAGCCCCAGATGTCCTCCCAAAACAAAGTTGGATAGGGTGGGGCGGGAGAGGGCATCCTATGTGGATTTCAGCACACCCTGTAGTCCTTTAGATGGTACTTCCAGTCTGTTCTGTGTGTGTGGCAGGGATCTGGTCAGGATGGTACCAAACCAGGGTGTTACTAGCCTCCTTGGTGGCTCCACTGCCCACACACGTCTCCCCACAATTGAAAAGAACTCCTCAACCCTACCAAACATAATTCCCTTCTGCTCCCACAGAGCAGCTTCTTGCTTTCTCTCATTTCTAATTATTTAAGATCGTTCACCGTCTTGTGTAACATCCTCAAGACATCAGCCATGCTCAATGGCCACTTCCTAATGCGCTGCTTTCCACAGCATGTGGTAAAGATGGATGTCATTTTAATCAACTCTATTTTTTGCAAATGCAGATGTACACTAAAGATGAATTTGATGGTGGTTATTTGTTTAAGAATCAATTTATTGCATGAGACAGGGATATCCTAATTGGGGCTACAAAAATACATGATTTGCACCCAACATTTCAGGAGCATATTTGTTGCATTAAAGAGAGATGGGGGTGGGGGCGGGAGCGCATCTGGGTCCCTGTCTGTATGTGTGTGTTTCTGCATCTATAAGCTTGGGCCTCTCGTCTCTGGCCTTTTAAATCAGGACCAGGTTGCCTGCCACATACCTCTCTTCTGCCTGTCACTCACCAGAAGCGGCCCCTTACAGGCTGGAACTCTGCTGTGCAAACAGGTGCGGCAGAGTTCATCCAAAAGAGTTGAACAAAAAACCCCCCTCCCCCCCAAAAAAACCCCAAAACAAAAGCTTTCCACTCAGAGCAGGCACTTACTTTTTTCAAGTAAGTGTTACTTAACAGAAGGCCTTGTAAAGCTCATAAAACCCTGGAACATCTGGTAAATGGTGTCAATTTTACACATTCTCCAACACAGGGTACATGACTCTTGTTTCCACTGGCGTAACTCAAGGATACTGGTGCGTCTCCGGGCATCCTGCCCATCCTGATTTTCATGGGATGGTCCCAAGCCAACAGGTCATCTCTCCTTCCACCAGCCCAGCAACAGACAACAGAAAACCTCAGAACCCAGATCCAAGAGGCAAGGGACATGGTGGGGGAGTGGAATCAGCCAAGGACATCACTCCTGCTGTGACAGGCGCACACGGCACACTGGGGGATGGGGGAGGGGGCACAGACTAGGGTGCTGCATGTGAGGGGCAGGATGACTTCTCTGGGTGGCTTTAAAATACCATGAGAATCTGCGGTTTTGATATTTAGTCATTTATCCCAGTTGTTAAACATACCACCTTTGGCCTGAGTTGGATGCCAGGGATTGAGGGTTACTCAAAAACATTTAAAATCAATATTTCCAAAGTTGTCTGGAAATGAGGTCACAGTCCCATCAGCAGATGCTATTTGCTATACATATTTTTATATTCTGGCAAGTGAGAACCCCAAAGGCTCCACTGTAAGATTCTGACTTTGCTATCAGAAGAAGGCTTCTTGCTTCCCTGCCGGACTGTCTTCCCACTGTGTGACTTTCAGCCCTAGGGATGGCCGCAAGAAAATGTCAGAGAGACCATCTAAATTTTGAGTCCCCAAGCAAACATCTCAGAAAGCAAAACCTCACCCTTTTGCAAACGCTCACACTCTTGCATGTCCCTTTGGGATGTATTTAGATCTCAGGATTGTCCCAAAACCCAGGGATCAGGCAGTACGTGCACCCAGGAATGAGCCGCGGACACCTGGCTGTAGGAGGACTGACTGTGTGTTCTTCGGCAAGTCCCCCACTTAAGCCTCAATGTCCTCATCTGAGAAATTGCTCTGTGTTTCTCACAGGCTTGATGGGAGACTCAAACAACTTAATACACATGAATGTGGTCTGTAAGACATTCCACAAGGGTTACTTACAGTTATACCTGCGTAATTGCTGACCATTTTGTCTTTTCTATAGTCTTCCCTAAAAAACCCAGTTCTGGCTAATGAATTAACAGAAAGTCTGCTGAAAGATTTCTGGGAAAGAATTTTTGCTGCTGATGAAATACTGAGGTTAGAGAAGAGAGCTCGCTGGTATACCCTCTTCCCTGTGCTTCCTGACTTTGAAAGCAGAGCTGCAGCAGCCATTCTGTCATCATGAGACCACAAGCCCAAGAGTAAAAAGTCCATATGTTGAAGAGGGGAGGGAGGAGGCATAGAAAGGGCTTGGATCCTTGAAGACATCACCAAACCAATGCCAACAAATGCCTGCTTTTGGACTTCTTGTTATGTGAAAAGAAATAAACTCTACTTATATAAGTCACTGTCAGTTTTCTGTTCCTTGCAGCTGAACACATCAGTCCCTCTGTTAGCCACTTTCATATGACCTTGTATTTCCTCTGTAGAACTTATCACAGTTATAATCACTTAATATATTATTCAATCCTTAGTATAATTATCTGCTCAATGTCTCTATTCCCATCTACACTTTAAGTTCTGCGAAGGCAGGAACCACCTCTGTCTGGTTCACTGCTGAATCCTCAGATCCTCGCTCACTGTCCAACATATAGTAGTTGCTCAGTAAATATTGGTTGGTTAAGTGAATAGCTCTGGTTCTAAATGGATACTTGTCACTTTGCTTCTTACTCCCAGTAGTGTTTAGGTTCTGGGGACATGGAGAGGCCACTCCACCATTTTACTTCCAACACTAACTTGACTCAGATTTTTATGCCAGTCAAGCCACCCCCCTTGTGGAAGATAACACCCAACATCAAGCCCTTAGAGGACCCTCAGTAAATACTTGTTGAACAGAATTTGCAGCCTCCCAGAGTGGTTTTCAATAAACAAATGCATTCTGCCTTCTAAAGTCTATTTGAATCCTTTCTTCAGAAGTCTGAGCCTCAACCCCAGCTTTGAGAGCAGGAAAACACAGGAAAATAAGTAATACCCGCCCATACGGTTTCTGGATTTTGCTTCAAGAAGAAGGAAGAACATTTTCTCAGTGAAAAATCTTCCTTTTCTTGCAGCTCCCTGGGCTGTGTTACCACTTCTAGCCTCAGCTGGAACTAGCAACCCAAAAGCAGCCCCAGAAAAGAGAAGGAAAAAGAATTAAATCACACCACCCACAAGGGATCAGGAGTTTACAATATAGTTTCCCCGTGGTTGGCTGCGAACACCGTCTGGAGGGTGGTCTCTCCCTCCATCTCTGGTCCCCGCGTTCTCCCTGTGCGCCAGGGGTATATATTACCTTTCCCTCTGTTAAATGCCAACACACAAACTCCTGGAAATGGTCCATCAGCAATTCCAAGACAGGATCCCCCACATAAGGCAGGAGGATCCTGAGTTCCAGCTTCCTGTCTCCATTCATAATGTACCTTCCAAACGGAGAGAGAGACTGGGTCCTGAGGGGCCATAAAGCATAACAGTCAAGAACCAGGATTCCAGACCTGGGAATTCTGCCACTTCCTGGTTATATAATCCTGGCGTTTTATCCAATCGCCATAAAACTCACTCTCTGCCTTGCTCAAATCGGGAAATAAGTGAGATAACCCATGTAAAAGTGCAAGCCTGCCACAGAGTAAGCCTCGGAAAAAACTTCAGATATTTTTATCTAGGCTCAACCAGACCCACACTTACCTATTAAACCATGCTTCGGGCTTTGTTAAATGGCCTTCAAGATTTTTCTTCCTGATTGGCCGGTTCCCCCAGCCCTCTCTGGTCCTGCCTATGTTGCCTCTGTGTGCACCCGCCTCTCCTAGCCGCACTCTCTAAACGGGCTACTCCAGCTTGAGAGATGCCTTTTACAGCCTTTGTGGAGCCTGGAAAGGGCTATCTCGGTGAATACCTTAGTCACCCTGAACTTTGCTCTCCGGTTCTCTGCCAGGCAAATTATCTCCCCTCAGCTCGTTTGCATCCTCGGAACATCAGGGGTAATAATCGCTCACTTGCAGGATTGGTATAAGGTAGAAAAATTAAATAATATTTGCAAAGTGCCAGGCACATAAATTGTACTTAATATTGCTAGTATTAATAAGAATATCATCATCAATATTATTATTCAAGCTAATCATTCAATAATATTATTCAATAATAATATTGCTATTCAATGATAGTATTAATATTCAATAATATTATATGTTCATTATTATTATTCATATCATTAACATTATTAATATTTTTATTCAGAATTCAAGTTAGCCTACGCCTGAGTTCACCGAGACAAACAAACAGACACACAAACAAACCAGAAGTAAGGGCAAAAAATGTTTTTCTTTTCTTAAAGCCGAGATGCAACTTGGCAGTCGGCTGGGGTCTGGAAAGGGAGCCGGCCAGCCACCCAGCACGCTGCTGCTTCCTGGGAAGATACTGCTTTAAAGCTGAAGCCCCACTGGGCAGGGTCCAGAGATGCCTGGCCCATAATGGCACCACCACACAAACAAAGAAGAATGTGTGCTTGCAGATACCTGTACAGATTTGGATGAAATAAAGTCCCCAGATGGACCCCACCAAGCTTATATTTTAGAAGGATTTCTTTCTCTCTCTATCCCTCCATGTGTGTGTCTGTCTCTCTCTGGCAATATTCTGGACTCCTGAAAATAGAGGTTTATTATGGAAATGCTGACAGACCCTTAAATAGAGCACTGTATTTGCAACACTGTAATTATGCCTCCATTGAAAAGCTCCAAAGAAAACATGATTTCCTTGAGCAAATAAATCACGCATGGCTCTAAAGGCCCAGATTTAAATCATTTGAACCATAAAGAACAGTCGTGTTCCATATATAAAGGGAATATAAATAATAATGACTGAAAAAAAAAACCAAAAACCTAGGCCTATACCAGGGAAACGTAGACAAACTTTTACGGTCTTCATAAAATTGGACCCACGTCTCACTACCATCCGACTGCATAAGTAGGCACCAGATTAGCCTTAGGACAGTGTTGATTTGATTGGCCTAGAAATTGCCCCTGAATAAATAAGAGATCCATATCTTCTCCCGTGCACACCCGGCACTGGACTCCTGTTTCTCTCCCTTTGTCTCCCTCCCTCTCTCCCCCTCCCTCTCTCCCCCTCTCTTATCCTGACCACACCCTACCTCTCCACGCCCCCCCCCACCAGTCGCCCAGTCCCACCACTAACATTTGCTCTGAGACATTCCTCAGCGATATGATCTAAGGTTAGACCCTGCAATTAACCGCCTCAAGGCGATGCAGTAGCTCAGATGTGTCCGGTGACTACAGACAGGCTCTCACACCCCGTGGAAAATGACTTGTGCATTTCTCTGTGCTCTCAACACACATCTCATTGAAGACATGAGGCCACTGATCCTTGAGACCAGCACCTTGACAAGCAGCGTGTGTTTCACATGCAACCTGTGTCTGCAGCCTGGGCAAAATTCGCTCCAGATTTCACAGTCACCATACCAAGCACTGAAAAAGGGGCCCTTCTGTGACTCTGCAGCAGCTCTCAGCAGTAATCAGAGAAGCCCAACACGGTACTGGAGGACAGGCTTTTTTTTTCTTTTCCAGCCAGATTGTGGTTTGCTTATTTTCAAACAGTTATTGATACTTCCAAATGGCAGTCACTAAATGACAGGTTTCATTTAGATGATTATCAAAAATGAAACTCGTAAAGTTTGAGGCTATAATTCCTTTTCTTAATAGCAAAAGAAAACCTGCGTTATAACTATATAGACCTCACGTGCTTATCCATACTTATTTATACCTACAAAAACCAAAAGTGTTCTATGGCTTAGTTTTTTTCAACAACATAACTATATCCAGATATTTTTCAGATGTAATTTTCATATTTGGGGGTGAATTCACTCCTACGAGGCCTTTCAAATTACAAATGAGAGATTCAATTATGTTCCTTCTGATTTTCTTATCAAGTTTGTTTTATTATATTCTGATCGTTTGAAAACTGGGTAACAGAGAGTGGCCTAAAGCTACATACCACCCCTATAAACTCAGGGCACCTGTGACCCCGGCTTGGTACAGGGCTATATTAAAAGCAATTCAATAGAAAACAAATATACTTGAAAGCAATTTAAATCACTTTTGCTTCTTTTTAGTAAAACTAACTTGGGGATGGTGGGGGGAGACACGTTTAATATAATAAAACAACTTTAAAACCCTTGTATGGACTAAATTGTGTTCCCCCTAAAAATCATATGTTGAAGCCCTAACCCCCAATGTGACTGTATTTGGGGATGGGGCCTTTAAAGAGGTAATTAAGGTTAAATGAGGTAATACGGGTGGGCTCTAATCCGATATGACTGGTGTCCTCATAAGAAGAGGAAGAGACGCCAGGGATGCATGCACACAAAGAAAAGGCCATGTGAGGACACAGCAAGGAGACAGCCACGTGCAAGCCAAGGAGAGAGGCCTCAAGAGAAACCAACCCTGCCAACACCTTGATCTTGGATGTCCAGCCTCCAGAATTATGAGAAAGTAAATTTTGGTTGCTTAAACCACCCAGTCCGTGGCATTTTGTTATGGCAACCGTGGCAAACAAATACAAGGCTCTTTAGATGTCTTTCATGCTTATTCTCTCTCATACCTGTCATTGCTTCCCCACACACACACACACAAAAAATCCACTTACTCCCTCTCTCTCTATGGCCCTCAAACTCTCCCAAATGCCCATTTCACACCTGCTTTCACTTCTCCCTTCCTGCTCCCCTCTGGGGCTCAGCTCTCTATGATCAACTAGGTCACCCTGGCCGTCTTAGCCTTAACCCATCTTATCCTGTCCAATGTCAAAGATCCCAGAAAATTAAAAGCCTTCCTCCGAGAGATGGATGGGAAGAGAGGCTATGAATATTACCACAATCTGCTGTCCTTGTTACAGACTTTAAGATGATAATGTAGGAGCAACTAGGACAAGAAAGAAAGGGATGAAGGTCGAAAGGACAGAAGTGCAAACAGCACAGCCGCACTGCCTACACGATGTCAAACGTTCAGTAGAAAAGACCAATGATTTCTCACCATTAAAAAAAAAAAAGAATCCAAACGTTTGACTAATATGTTTGCCATCCTGACAAAGTTGACTGAAAGTTTTGACATCCTAGCCACCGGGTATGAAGGTAGCCTGCTTCAAAAGGGTGTGTTCAAGTCTTATCACCAGGCTGGCTCTCTCCAGGTGGAGGCAGAAATGCAGCCAGGCTCATCTGGCCACCCCTAACAGAAGAAAAACGAGGGAGAAAGAAGGGAGCCGTAAATGCTCAATGGAATAAGGACCATTTAAAAAGCACCAACAGAAAGTCTGATTTTTGTTTTGGGATGGACTTGTTTACAATTGACAACCAAAATATTCAGAAATGTCGTGGGGAGAAAGGGTCACCACCAACTCTGACAAATTCTACCGTTAGCAGAGTGCCTTGTAAATCTGGATTCAGGCATCTGGGTGCAATCATGACAGCATTTCCAACACACCCTTCACCTTTAAAGCCCTTTCGCCAGCATTAACTAATGAATCCTCCCAACACCCTGGGAGGGGAGGTGTGATTATTTCTGTCTTGGAGAGAGAGGTAAGGTGGCCCAAAGAGGGCTCCACCTTCCCCAGGCCTGAGAGAGCAGTGACACCTCTGTGGTAGGAGCCACCCAGGGAGGAGGCCACCAGCTTACAGCTGCTGGTCCCCAAAGACAGACACAGTTCCTCTCTCTCGGAGTGAGGAAAGCTCACTTCTGCACCCAAATGGGGACCTCTCCTGCAACCATTAGTTTTCAGAGTCTTCTTGCAACACGTGCTGGCTTTGTCTAGTGTCAACTCAGCTAAACTGTAAGTGGGATTCCCAGAATTCCCTTCCCTCTATGGCTCCAGATTAGGGATGGCCACCAAAGAACTTGGAGTGGGATTTGGGGGGTGGAAGGCAAGCAGCCTCCATCACACGGGGAAGGTGGTGTGGAGCACCAAGCACCCTGGTGGCCTGCACCTGTTGCCACTGGTCCACTAGCCCACTTTGTGGGAGGAGATCCTACAAGATCGCCTCCTTCAGCTTCTCTGAGTCCTGGGCCAGGCATGCATGCAGTTCCATGGAGAGACGGGCACCTGCTTCTGCAGGGCATCCATATGGTTGAGGTTAGAGGTGACGAGTGATGCACACAGGTTCCAGGATGTCTTCATGGGCTTCTTGAAGGTGCATTCCACTTTGTCCTTGGCTCTCCCCCACTTCAAATCCAAGCTTTTCTTCCCAACTGTCAACACTGACCTGCAGTGACTTCAGGCCACCATCAGACAGAGGCAACAGCCTTCCGTAGGTTTCTTCACCAGTTGCAGATGGGTGAGCTATAATCCTTACAGAAAATCTCTTATTGACCATATCGCTCATAGTGGTTTGGCTTCCTTGATCAAACCCTAACTGACACAGAGCATTTGACTAATTATGCGATCATAGAACCTCCAGACAAAGTGGGGCCCCCACCAGGAATCTCATCCCCAGGAAGCCTATAAGGCATGTACGATGTGGTACACAGGCTGGATGGACTTCCCAGTTTCCTCCATTTCTCTCTTGTAGGTAGGCTGCTTGGCCTCCTCCCCTGTGAACCAGAGTCAGAAGACCTGTGAATCGGCATTCTAACCCCAAAGCACATTCCCACTCCTCTCTTCTCCCTCATACTCTCTCCCATCACAGTGACCCCAGCCTGTACTCTTACAGGTCAAGTGTTTATTTAATAAGGTGCTGCCTAAAAGATACTCCACCCATGTACGTTTCCAGTGTCAAGAGTGAAGCTAATTTGGGGTGCAGTGGACTCACTAAGCAGTTTACATATTTTCCAAGAAAGGCCAAATCGGGAAGAAAGAGAGAAAAGGTTCAGTACAATCCTCCCAAGGGGCCACCATTTCTCTAAGATGAGTGCAGCCACATTGCCTCAAATCCACACCATAAGGAGCACCGGGGCATCTATGGATGAATGCTGGTCACTTGCCTATTTGCCCTCAGATCCAGTCCCCACCATTTCCTTGTTCTCTGTATTCAAAGGGAGAGAACCCAGGAAACTACCAAGGCTACCTCGCCCACTGCTACCTGCTTGGTTTGGCCAAAGGGAAGCACAGGCAAGGGATTGGAGGGTGGACTGGAAAGAGAAGCCAGGTGTTCACGTTCACCCCATCCTGTACTTCGGGCTGAGTCTTCCCCATTCAGCACAACTGTTGAACTTCCCATGGAACCAGATTCCAAGAGATGGCCCAGGCTCTTGAGCTCAGGCAATGCCTCTACTCCTCCAGCCCTAGGAAGGAAGAGTAAGCTGTGCTTGCTAATATTGGGGTTGCCTTACCTTCCAAGCTTGCTCTTGCAATTCTTCTAAAAATCTTTGTAACTAATTTCCCATATTAAATTTCTTCTATGATATTACTCTGCCTGAGTTTTGTTTTTTCTTGAGAGACCCAGGTTGATACATTTGCTTTCAACCCTGAGGAATAGAATTTGCCAAAGCTGACTTCCTTCCAAGATTTCTAAGCTCCCTGGACTAGTATCATTTTGTAAAATGACTGTAGATAACAACACACAGAGTGCTGCAGAAGAGGAAAACTGAATGATAACTCTGCACCCAGCCTTTTTGGGTGGGGGTGTGCAGAGTTGACTCAAGTCTCCCATCTAACCCAATGAGAGCAGACATGTACTAGAGGAGTTTCTCAAGGGATGGCAATGGGTTTCTACTCATGGTAAGTAATGGGTCTCCACACTGTCTTACCTGAAGTTCACAGCTTTCGTATAATCACCAGCATATGACCTGCTAGGCCCTGGAGAGTTGTGATGGACAACAATGCGACTGACCTCAAGAAATGTCCAGTCAAGTAGTCAAGCGTGATCATGTGTGTGCTCATTCTAAGGGCTGCTCATAAACAGAAAGCTGGACTCTTCAAGTTCAACCTCACAGCAATGCCCATCGCTAAGGTCATTCAGATAGAAAGGGCAGCGACATGCACCCCCAGGGAGAAAACCATACTCTTCTCAAAGTTCAGAGCCCAGTCTCTTCTGGGATTGAACATTCCAGCCCCTCCTTTCACTGCCCTGTGTGCTCTGATCATGCATCAGGCTAATCAACTAAACCTTCAAGGCTTGCCTTTTCTTACATGTTCAGAAGAGCTTATCTTCCCTCTTTCTCCTTCCCTAAGCCAGATACTGACCCCCCCCCACACTCTTCAAGTCCCTTAGGATCATGCCTCCATCTCTTCCTTCTCAATCAGCTCTGTGTCTTTCCTCAGCACCTGGTAGGCTCTGACACACTGAAGTCCTTTAATGAGTCTTTGCTTTTTGAATGAATGATTTGCATGGGTGCACGGATGATTGGTTTGGAGTGGGAAGCAACCACTGATGGATTCCCTAGGAGTTGTCTGGAAAGCACTGGTCTAGAAATCCTGCTTTAAATATGGTAACACCTCCACCCTTGATCATCATTAGAGCTGAACGGCAGAAATAAGACTTACAAGGAGGAATGCAGAGTAACGCTGAAACTCCATCCCTGGGCATAGACCAGGACCAGGGTGCGCAGAGGTGACCAGACCTGCAAAACTGTGACCAGACCTGCAAAACTAGTTTCATCCTAAAATTCAGCCAATTCTAGAAAATCAAGATGTCTAAGGAAAGGTCTGAAGCATTCATTTTTTTTTTTTTTTTTTTTTTTTTTTTTTTTTTTTTTTTGCGGTATGCGGGCCTCCCACCGTTGTGGCCTCCCCCGTTGCGGAGCACAGGCTCCGGACGCGCAGGCTCCGGACGCACAGGCTCAGCGGCCATGGCTCACGGGCCCAGCCGCTCCGCGGCATATGGGATCCTCCCAGACCGGGGCACGAACCCGTATCCCCTGCATCGGCAGGCGGACTCTCAACCACTTGCGCCACCAGGGAGGCCCTGAAGCATTCATTTTGCAGAGTCCCCCCATGAAGCTTGTTCCGTGTGGATTCAATATTTTAAAATCTTCCACTGGCACTTCCAGTTGTAGAAAATATGGATCACAATGGACTACAGGCAGATGGCTCCTGCGTTTTCCTTTGCCAAAGTGGCCTGCAAACCCAACACCCACAGACAATGCCCTCTCTCTGCAGAGGATAAGTTAGACCCCAGGGAGGTGTCTGTTAGTAGCTGTAAGACTCTCCCTTTTCCCAGACTTTAAACTTTGGTCTCTAGCTTGTTAAAGATAGAAGGTAGACTCCCGTGGGGCCCAGACTTGTGCCCAGCCTACTAGAAATAATCAGGAAGCCAGAGATGACTCAGCGCCTACTTTAGACCCAGGATGACTTTTCTACCAGCCAGCGCTATTGTTCTGAGGTACCCACCCTTCGGGGTTCCTGACCTTGCTTGCCTTGACCTCCAAGACTGGTTTGCCCTGTCCTGCCATGACAAATCTACTAGTTGGGCCTCAGGCCTGACCTCTGAAGACATCAAGTTCATCATTCTTGGCCTGCAGACCCCTAGTCTCGATTCCTGATCCATCTCTGCATGTCCGGTCCTGACAGGAGCCACCCACACCTCAAACTGTGAGTACCTCTTCCTCAGGAGACAAACAAAACAAGACATAAACCAGCAAAAGCCCTAGATAAAGATGAGATGGCAGATTTGCAGT
This sequence comes from Mesoplodon densirostris, assembly GCF_025265405.1. NCBI lineage: Eukaryota > Metazoa > Chordata > Mammalia > Artiodactyla > Ziphiidae > Mesoplodon > Mesoplodon densirostris. The sequence goes on from NC_082670.1 coordinate 30,207,430, forward strand.
GGCTTGGGCACCATGCAGAATTAACACAGAATGCCTCGTGCCGTAGATGAGACCACAGCCCCCAAACAAGCCACCTCCAACCGTCCCCCACTTCACTGAGACAGGGTGGCAAAGGCCTGCCCTCTCTCTGCCTTCTAGGCAGGAAGTCTTATATGGCTCTTGCATTCCATCCAAAAGACAAAAGAGGGGGTGGATTTCTCTGAACCCTCGCCAGGTCGCATTGAGGTGGGTGTTGGGTCTTTTGAAACTGTCAGAATGAGTATGCTTCTGATTATGGGGTTCCCAAGACTCTGAGCCAGTTTTTTTTAAAAGCACATACATTTTCTTTCTGGACCACAGCCACATTGCTCTGGCTATGTTAATCCCCGCAGTAGTCACAGTGCTTCCCAGGACATCCAGGGAGTTGCTTGTTTTAGGGAAATCCTGTTAGATTGAACTCTGTTCAAGAATGTGCCCAGTGTGCTTCAGCCCAGAAGCAAAGTGAATTTTGCCTGGAGAGTTCAAAGCACTTGGGTAATTGGGGGCCGGGCAGGGATGTGCATCTGAGGGGTCAGTTAGCTCAGCCCTGCAGCATTCTGACCTGTGATCTTGGGGATGAACTAGCTACTGGAAGATTCTCAAGATGACCCAATTAATGAAAGAGCCAGTTAGTACTGATGTGGTGTGGGCAGCTGTCAAGTGGGCCTTACTCCACCTTGTGTTCTAAGACCTTCCTCTCCCACCGGGTTCTCTGGGCCCTCTCTGTGCCCGGGAATTCTCAGCACAATCCCTTTGCTGATAGGGGAGTATGTTGCCCTTTCCAAATGTTTACCAAAACTTTCCTGACCTGGGTCCCTACAGTGATAATAGGGTATGATCATTAATCCCTGTTAATGTATTTTTAAGGGTAACCTTATAAATAACTGGAAAAGGACATTTCCTCTATGATGGGAATTTAAACACACCAGTTGTTTGCCTCTTTCATCCCATGAACTCTCTACTTCTGATTCAAGACCACGTAGAGGTTCACCATGATGGATATGAAAAAGCAAATTGGAGAGGCCGTATGCTATAGTGGAGAGAACACCACCACTAGGAATCAGGGACTTCTGTCTCCCGGCTCTGCCATTAGCAAGTTATGAGATCCTGGGCACTCACTTCATCTCTCTCGTCCCTTATGTACATGAAGTCCAGGAAGGTCCCAGGAATAATGGCAATTTGGTGGTTCAATAAAGTCACACAGCCCCGAGGACTGCCTGTAAGGGGGTGCTCTCTAAATATTTGATGAACGGATGTGCACCGACCATAGACTAGCCTGCAGGAGAGTTAAGACCTTATGACCACTTACGTATACTTGTATGTTGATCAGATTCTTTCCCGATATTGGGTTTTCTTTAGTTGAGGGAGGGAGAGGGAGAAAATAAAAGAAAGGAGGAGAGACATAGAAAAAAATGAGCTGGAACATAAAACAGGCCATCAAGGAAAGAGAAAGAAAGCAGAAAGAGAGAGCAAAGGTAGCAGCACTGAGCAAGAAATGAGGTTCCTTCATAACTTCATTCAACCCTGCTTCCCTTTCTTATCACCAGTTCAAATATACCACACGGCATGTGGCCCTGGAGTTAAGCTGCGAGACAATGTTCTGAATTTGAATTAGACTCTACCTCTCCTTTTAGCAAAGGTATTTAATCATGATTACTTTCAAGGAAGAGATTCTGGGAATATTATGTTGTGCTCTTTAGAAAATAAGATTTTATAAAATGTGAACATTGGGAAATTTTAGACATGATCAGGTTTTACTGAATAAATTGCTGCATTTATAAAAGTTAATAAATTTAATAAAAACACACTACTGATATACATGAGGCTCAAATTTGCCAATAGCCTTTTTTTGTTGTTATTAAAAATCTATCCTCGGGCTTCCCTGGTGGCACAGTGGTTGAGAGTCCTCCTGCCGATGCAGGGGACACGGGTTCGTGCCCCAGTCCGGAAGGATCCCACGTGCCACGGAGCGGCTGGGCCCGTGAGCCATGGCTGCTGAGCCTGTGCATCTGGAGCCTGTGCTCCGCAATGGGAGAGGCCACAACAGTGAGAGGCCTGCGTAACGCAAAAAAAAAAAAAAAAAAATACTGGAACATACTAAAAAAGACAAAAAAACAAAGGTATTTAACTTTTCTTTTCTATGCCCTGACTTCCTCTTTTATTAAAGGAGGTCAACATTAGTACCTAACTCCATGGGTCTGGAGGACTGAGAGCATATGCATGTTAATCTCTGCCCTGCTAACGGATGTTTAGCCTTCCTCACTGAAGACTCGCTATTTGTAAGGTCTTGTTAGTATTTGGGAGGAACACGATGCCCTGAACTCCAGACAGGCGTCTAGAGGAAGACGTATTCCTTAAACAGGAGAACAAGGGCGGTGAGCATTGCAAGGCCTCTTGGGTTGAACCCTGTGAAGTGGGAAAATGAGCTGTCCATGATGAGGTCCTTGAAGGACATGCATGAGGTCGATTGATAAACCCCAAGTAATCCACAGGCGCCATGTTACCCGGTGCGCTAAGTGCATCCCCCTCTAAAGGTCAGGTCACACTGCTCAGACCTTGAGATTCACCCCTGCATTGAGGTGAGATCCCCAGGCTGCATTCTGAAATGTGATGGTTCTTGACCAGTAAGTTATGTTTAGCTGAGAATGAACAGATAGACTAAAGCTCTTCACAGCTTAAAAGGTTATCTAGAGATCAGGTCAGCTGAGGCCTGGGGCCATCACCCTGCTCCAAGGGAGTGAGGATGGGATCCTGGGGGTGTTTTCTTCTCAAAGTAGGACTTGGGATTTTTATCACCGATGATAATGATGTGGACTCACAACTAGGACAACACAGTGAGCTACCAGGGCCTAAAGAAGTTTGAGTGTAAAAGAAAACTTATCTAACAATGTGGTTTAAAAAAAAAATCCATAGAGTTCTTTTCTGAAGAACTAATTAAATAAAATCCATAGTCCTCACAATGACTTCAATCTTCTACGTGACCCAGACCCTTTTTGTAATAGATTGAAACAATTTTTTTTTTTTTTTTTTTTTTTTTGCGGTACACTGGCCTCTCACTGTTGTGGCCTCTCCCATTGCGGAGCACAGGCTCCAGACTCGCAGGCTCAGCGACCATGGCTCACGGGCCCAGCTGCTCTGCGGCATGTGGGATCTTCCCGGACCAGGGCACGAACCCGTGTCCCCTGCATTGGCAGGCGGACTCTCAACCACTGCGCCACCAGGGAAACCCCAGAAACAAAATTTTTATGCGATAAATGAGAAAAGGATAGAAAATATCAGTATTTCATAAAACTTGTACTTCCATTTTGTGGAGGTGTTTGTAATGTCACGATCTAAAATAAATTTTTCACCCTGGGTCATCGTTAAAAAGGTTGAAAAGTACTGATTTAGAAGAACTTATTATAGTCCTGATTTGGGGTGATTAAGACCTGAATTGAAGTGGAAGCTATGTGAGAAAGAATAACAAAAACAATAATAACTATTATTATTATTTTATATAATCCTCACAATAACCTGCTGGGTAGGGTTTATTGTGTTATTCTGATTTTTCAGAGACAGAATGGTAGAGAGTAAGTCATACAGCAAATAAGTGGAAGAGCCTGATTGGAACACAATTTGTGCTTGGTTTCTCTGTTTACTACAGATCCTACGGTCCTACGACTAGGCTATGTGCTTCTTCTCAAAGGGGACTGAGGGAGGCAGAAAGCTAAGAAAATTTAGAGTCAATATTGACACTAAGACTTCAGTCCTGAGTGGCTAAGAGAATGCTTGTACAAATGCCCAAAATGGACATGTCAGCAGAGACGATTGGTTTGGGAGGAGAGTGGGATAAGAGTGAATTTAAAGTGATGGAGGGACATCCAAGTGTCTAAGTTTCAAATCAGAAGAGAACTTCAAGCCCTTGGGAGAGATCACTGGGATTTGGGTTTGCACATCTCTGAGTCAGAGCCAGCACTTGTCCCCTCTGTGCAAAGGAGCACTTGTCCCCTCTGTGCAAAGGAGCACCTCCTATACACTCGAAGGGCTGGCTGGCCCTTGTGAACTGTGCACTGGCCTCATCATGGGGCCAGTGTCCTACTGACACCTTCAAATTCTGAGGAACCATCAGCCTTTCCCTGTGAGCACACCTCCTCACCCCCTCTAAACTGTGGTTCTCCACTAAGAGGTCATAGAACATGCTAGAGTCACTTTCTGTTCTGCAGCTTCAGTCTCTGAGGGCGTCTCAGACCTCCTCTAACTCCATCCCCCATCGCACAGAGAAGCATTCATCAAACCTGTCCCTTGCCTCCGTGATCAGCCGCCCTGAACAGCTCGCCCAGTCTCTCTTGCTGCCATGTGAACTGGTTGCTCTCAGAAGATGTGGGCACCAGACAGGCTGTAGCCTTCTGCAAAAAGCAATGACCCAGGGCAACCATATGTTAAGTTAACTGAAAGTTAACCTCACGCCAAAGGCAAAAATTAAGGCTCACATATGGACCAGGGGTCAACAACATGTAACAAAGAGAGTTTTAAAAATTCTTGCACCAACATCAGTGTGAAGCAAACTCAGCTAGTGGATGACTCCTCTCCCTCCTCAGCCCAAGGGGACCTCAGAGGTAAGGCATAGAATGAATGATTAAGGGGCTCTGCAGTTAGAAAAATAAACTACGACAACAAAATATATAAATGGCTAAGCTGTTCACCTAGGCCATTCCTAACATTTATGGCTAGGCTGTGCGGTCAGCCAGATAACGGTCCTCCTAGAGATATCTATGTCCTAGCTCCCAGGACCTGGGAATGTTAACTTATGTGGCAAAATTGCCTTTGCAAATGTTAAAGATTCTTGAGATGAAGAAATCATCCTGAGTTACCCAAGAAGGTCCTAAATCTAATCACAAGTGTCCTTATAAAGAGAGAGGTTGAGAGAGATTTGACACATGAAGAGGAGAAGGCAATGTGACCACAGAGCAGAGTTTGGAGGGATGTGGTTAAAGCCAAGGAATGTTGGCAGCTGCCAGCAGCTGAAGAGGCAAGAAACAGGTTCTCTCCTCAAGCCTCCAGAGAGAGTATGGCCCTGCTCACACCTTAATTTCAGCCCGGCAATATTGATTACAGACTCCTGGTCTCCAGAACTGTGACAGAATACATTTCTGTTGTTTAAGCCACTATGTTTGTGATAATTCTTTACAGCAGCCATAGGAAACTAACACAGTCTGGAATACAAAGAGATGTGAAAATGCCTGGTACAAGAAATGGTACATAAAAGACACTCTGTAAAGGTTTGTTTCTTATTTGCAAGTCTTTCTCCATCCCTTCCTTCCTTCGTGTGCTTTCTATGTTCTTATCCTCCTTTTAAAAGATACATCCAGTCTCTAGGGCATAGAAAAAGGAACACAGGCTTTGGAACCTTAGCTCAAATTCCACCACTACTCATTAGCTGAGCTTAGGCTAGTCATGTAACCTTCCTCAGTTCTCACATCTGCAAAATGGGGATAACCCCACTTGCTATGCAGGGTTCTTGTGAAAAGCAAGGGAGATAATACACATCAATCTTTATGCAGTTTGTTTGCATCATGTACCCATTTATTATATCTTGCCGTTTCAGCTTTCCGTATTTGGGGCAAAAAGAAAATGAGAGAAAGATCATAATAGCAGAAAATAACTATTTAAATTGTGTTAGTAATTAAGCCTGGTGTTTTTCTCTATAGTCATTTTCTGCAAAGAGTATATAAGATGAAGGATATGAATGTACTCTTCCTTCTGGGACATCCAACCTCAGGTGATTCTGCTGAGTGCATGTTCTGAGTACAAACCCAACATGTAAAGACATATTTAGTTATAGAACATGGTCCCTGAACACAGGTGCACTTCTTCATCTGGTGCCCAGCCCCAAAACAGCAGCATAATCCAACATAGAGGAAAAATCACCGGGATGCCTGACACTCTCCACTGTGTGCCTTTCTATGGGATTTAAACCAACATTATTAAGCATGCATGGTATACACCTTATGGCTGACTTCAGAACATGGACCCAGGAAAGATGTGATTCCGTTGTACTGACTACTCAGTAAACTTCCACACATAATGCACTTGGCTGGCCGGCCCTCTCCTTCCATCCCCCAACTAAACCACCCCTCACTGAACTCCTATAGGCACCAAAGGCTATTAGCTTTCTGGTCTTCTGGCCACACTGTAACTCTGGAACAATTATCCTGCTTGTCTCTTATCTCCATCACATAATTTCAATGCAAAGTTTCAAAGAGGCATAAAGATTCCCCAAAGTTGGGGAAATGTAGAAAGCACTAAAAAGTCATGAAACTCATCAAACACCAAGTTACTGCTCCTTGCCCTCAGCAATTCCCTCAAAGAAGACAAACGTATTTATAGAACATCAGTCTTCCTACAGCACCTTCCACTTCAAACATGATTTCTTTTAATTACAGCAGAACTTATTGCTGAACAACCATGTCTGCATCCGATAGCTTTTTGGGAGGTTATAACACAGATAAGGAGCTCTACTGGAGTCATAACATAGCAAAAACCTAGTCACACCACTGAAAAAAGAAAACCTGAAATGTGCCCTACCCGCCTTAAAATGGGAGTCTCTCGGGAAAAAAAAAAAAAGTCTCTGGCTTCTTTAAATATCTCTCTGTATTTAATTTCACTGAAAACCACGCTTCTGGTCCCACGGTGCCGACAGCCTTCTCATTACCTCCAGCAATTTACATTGCAGCTTTTTTTTTGAACTCTGAGTTCCCGGACAGAGTGTGGTGCAGCAAATTAGTGAATCATAAAAATTAGAGTCGGAAAAGGCCTCTGGGGTCATAGGGTTATCCTCTGCCAATTCTAGATGGTTCTCTGTGGTTTATTCCTGAGTGCTTTGTTCAAACTGGTTTGAAGTCAACAGTACATCCCACAGGGAGGGGGAAAAAAAACAACAATATATCTCTTGCCTCTCCATTCCCCTAGCCAGCCCAACCCAGGAGAGGGAAGCCTGGGGCCACCGGGAAAGGAGGGATGAATCATGGGATGTGAGGGCTGGAAACGACTTTGGAGGGCATCTCATCCAACATCAAATTTCACAAATAAGGTTCAGGGAGTTTAATGCACAAGCCACAAGGATTACATGAGACCCATGACAAGGATAGCACATCAAAGGTACTCAACAAATATCGGTTCCATTTCCTTCATCAGTTCATCTTGTGCCTTGTATTTGAGTTGGTTGTATGCACACATTAGACTGTGGCTTGTGAACTCCTTGTGGGTGGAGCCCCTAATTTATTTATTTCTATATCTCCCAGAGTGCCTAAATCACTGCCTTGCACATAAAGGATGGCTTAGTGAGTGCTGGTCAGGTTGCATTAAGTTACTACAGAAATAGGTTTTCTTATACAGATCTCACTAGCTTGCATCCATGTATGTCCCTGCCCCCATCTTGTAGACCTAGGAACAATGGTGTACATTATAGAATCAATGTGAGCCGAGCTTTCTATGGATGACACCCAAAATGGACTGCACTGTCGTGGGAGGTGTGTCAGGCAAAGAAGGAAACTGGACAGAGACATAAAGAGGGTATTCAAGGGGCCTCCCTGGTGGTGCAAGTGGTTGAGAGTCCGCCTGCCGATGCAGGGGATACGGGTTCGTGCCCCGGTCTGGGAGGATCCCATATGCCGCGGAGCGGCTGGGCCCGTGAGCCGTGGCCGTTGAGCCTGCGCGTGCGGAGCCTGCGCGTCCGGAGCCTGTGCTCCGCAACGGGGGAGGCCACAGCAGTGAGAGGCAAAAAAAAAAGAGGGGACTCAGGAACCCAATCTAGGTTTAGAGTATTGACGTCCGGGGTGCCATCCCACCTTCAAGCTTTTATGATATAAAAGAGCTTTATTTCCAACTGCACATAAGGTTTCAACTAGTTGAATCCCTTAAAAGTCAAAGCCCTCTCCAGACAGATCCCTCTAGCCTCTCACCCTTATAAATCAAAGACATCGGCATATGGCTCCAACCATGGGTATAGGGGGAAAGAGTTGTCCCCAAAGTTTTCTCCCAAATGTACCTCTTGATCTAGCTGAGAGACTTCAAAAGTTATCCTCTGATACACTTTTTAAAACCTCATTTAACATAGTCGAAAGTGGAATTAGTTCTGTGAGTTGGTTTGGCAGAGAGATGAAGTCACATCAAATCCATATTCATTATCGACATCCCATATGTCATCTGTGCAGATGAATGGGGACTCTCGTGTGGGAGAAAGGGTACTTCAATGGGAACACTCCAGAGCTCACAGACACCTGTCTACAGTCTTCCTGTTTTGCCTCCTTTTTTTTTTTTTAAGAATTTCTTTATATATATATATATTTTTTTTTTAGTTAGTTAGTTAGTTGTGTGGGGTCTTAGTTGTGGCAGGCAGGGTCCTTACTTGCAGCTTGCAGGCTCCTTAGTTGTGGCATGAGAACTCTTAGTTGCGGCACACATATGGGATCCAGTTCCCCGACCAGGGATTGAACCTGGGCCCCCTGCATTGGGAGCATGGAGTCAACCACTGAGCCATCAGGGGAGTCCCTGGACTCCTTTTAATGGATTTATCTCAAATACTGGCCAGCCAGGGAGACTCATCCAGTTCAGCTGAAACTCTCTCATGTTTAATACTTCTCTTCCCACTCTTAACACCTAAATAGGCCTTTGAAGACGTTTAAACCTTCTTATGTGTTGTTTTTAAAATTAACTTAGTTAAAACTGAGAATATTATTGTCGAAAAATTAGAAAATGCAGGTAAACAAAAGAAAAACTCTCACCTCTTGGAGAAAATTGCTATGAATATCTAGTAGGTAGGCTTTCAAGCCTTCTTTCTCTGTCTTAGTCCCTTAGAGTGATGGGAATGAGGGTACTTAGAGAATAACTTTATTACCAAGGCTCCACTGAGAGTCAGCTGTAACTTCTAGGTCAACCTCACTCTTGGGCACTTGGAAAAGCCAACAGTAGGCGTGTGTGGAAAAAACTTACAGAAATGATACAGGCTGTTTCAAACCAAACATCCTCTCCCTCTTGGAAATTATTCAGATTTCCAATCATTATCAATAGAGTTACTCCACATGTAGCTTACTGAACACGTATAATGTGCCAAGCATCCTTCATCTCGTTGAGTTGACATCTTCTAGAGTCTTCCCAGGGGCGTGATGGTAAAGTTCTAACAACTGGCAAATTTGGGTGTAGAGCCCTGACTTGTAACATTTGCCATTTTCTGTGGTGTAAATACTCCTATGGATTTCAAGTTATGACTCAGAGTTGGAAAGAGGAGCACAGCATCATATAGTGTTTCTGCCACTCAGATGTCATAGTCATAAGAGATGATAGCAAAATAGAGTCATGTAATTAGGAAGTGGTGAGTGTTGTATATTTATTACTTGTGTTTTGGGGGGGGGTTGTTTTTTTTTGTTTTTGGCGGTACACAGGCCTCCCACTGCCTCTCCCGTTGCAGAGCACAGGCTCCGGACACGCAGGCTCAGCAGCCATGTCTCACGGGCCTAACCGCTCCACGGCATGTGGGATCTTCCCGGACCGGGGCACGAACCCATGTCTCCTGCATCGGCAGGTGGACTCTCAACCACTGTGCCACCAGGGAAGCCCCTACTTATGTTTTTAATATATTCAATGGAAAGTTTATATAGCTTAATTTTCATTAATGGCTGTATTTAACAACTGGCTTGCAAAATTCCTGAAAAGTAATAGATTGGTTCTCGTGAGCCTGCACACCATGGAGACTTCCTCACCAACTCTTCTTCACCAAGTCATCAGGTGTAAATAAAACCTGATTCATGAGCTTTTGTTTGACCTGGATTTAGGTTTTCTTTCTCTATTTTCCATCCTCAAGATATTCTTCTCCTCCCCCTCCTCTTCTGATCTTGTCTTTCGGCAATAGGAGATATTGGGATGGGAAATGGAAGCTAGACTCCAGAGGGAAGAGCTTTTTCTACAGAACAAAGATTTGAAGAAAGGGAGAGCATTAAAGCCAGAAACGTAAGGCAAGTTCAAAAGGCATGCTGTCCAACATGGTAGCCCCTGGATGCATGTGGCTACTGAGCTTTGAAATGTGCATAGTTTGAATTGAGTTGTTCTATAATTGTAAAATTCGCAGCGGATTTTGAAGACTTAGTTCAAAGCAATATAAAATATCTCATTAATGATTTCATATTGATTGTATGTTGGATGATGCTTCATATCTGTTGAGTTAAATTATGTTATAAAATTGGTTTTACCTGATCCTTTTTAAAAGACATCCACTAGAAAATGTTAAGTTACATCTGTGGCTTGCTTTATCTTTCTATTGGACACCACTGCTCTAGACAGTTACCAGGAATCAAGGATAACCTTTGCTGAAGGTTATTTTGGATTATTTGGCCCTAAGTTTCACAAGCTGGGGGCATGGTCTCTGAAATCTGCTGGCTTGGTGAGAAGGCAAACCCCAACCCTAATCCTTAGCATCTTTCAGGAATTCAGGCTGACCCTGACTTATTTAGTGCCAACTCTTAGGGACAGTGTGAGCAAGAACCAGCACCAATAACACACTGTTGTCATACCACCTGAATTCCTTACTGCACTACTCTCCCCAGGCCCAGCAACATTCACCTGGATCTAATGAGAAAGCCCTGAAAACACCTGCAATCAAGTTATAGCCACCCCCCCAGCAGTTATTAAAAACCTATCTGTGCTAGCCCTGAGCAGGGACTATGACAGAGTTGGGGTCAGGAGTATTAAAAGAAGTAGACCCACAGGTATATGGCCAACTGACTTCTGACATAGGCACAAAGGCATTTCAGGAGAGAAAGGAAATTCTCTTCAATAAATGTTGCTGGAATACATAGATATTCATATGCCCAAAAAATGAATCTTGAGCCATACTTCACACTCCATACAAAAACTAACTCAAAATGGATCCTAGCCCTAAAGCCTACAACTATAAAACTTTTGAAGAAAACATGGGGGACAACATTTGTAACCTTGAGTTAGGCAAGGTTAACTGTTGCTGCAGTTAATTCTTTGCTAAGAATCCTAGCAAGTAGACCAGATCGATTCCTTTTAAGATCTGGACCCATATGGCCCCAGTCCGGGGCCAGCCGTCAGCAGCCCTCCCACCTCTCTAGAACCTTCTCCCCTCTCCCACCTGTACTCCCTCCTGCTAGCTGTTCTGAGCGCCCTGTGGGGAGCAATGTTCTCAGCTACTCCCACCCACAGAGGAATTAGTGCCTGAAAGATGTTTGTGTTGTTTCTCTCAGTGGGACCTGCCTTTTTACAGATCTGTGGAGCAAAAAGACTCAAAAGGATTCATTTCTAGAGGGGACATTTCAGACTCTATTGGGACTTGTGGGACCTTTCCATCACCTGGGCAATGGGCCACATTCCCCTCTCATCTTCTGCAATCACAAGTCAAGAGACCCTTACTCTCCAGTTGTGGGAGTTGCTGGCAGAGGGAAGTTGAGCTTATCTCTTGCTTCCTTTCAAACTGACCGCTCAGGAAAGAGCAGGTGGAAGGAAAGCCCTGGAGCTTTTGCTGCCTGTTGGGACCCCAGTCATGCTGGCCACCAGCTAAGTTCCACCTGCGATGGTGAGTTGCAGGCTGAGAAGTGGGGAACAAACCCAAAGTCCTATTGAGACAGGCTGGGAGCTGGGACCCTTTGCTGCAGCGCCTGCACCTGGACAAACATCTCCTCAAGCAACAAAATACAAAGAAACTATAAGGGACTAAAAATAACTGCATGCATGCACAGTTGGGGCAAAGTATGGACAACAAGACACAAAAACGAACAAACAAAAACCAACTACCACTTCTGAAGAGCTGAGAGCAAAAGCAGGGTGTCAGGAGCAAAAGCAGGGTACTGTGCATGCCCCCTGCACACAACAACAGCAAAGAGGCTGGCAAACCACCTATGTCACCCTTCCAGCCTTACCCCTGAACACGCCACTACCCTCACCCCATGTAAGAAGCTAGCTCACCACCCCTGCTGGGGAGCGAGCAGGGAAAACTGTTACTTGTTTTTGCTCCCCCACTGCTGCAGCAGGGGCCCCAATAAAGCCTTGACTGAATTTCTTGTCTGGCCTCTTATCAGTTTCTATTGACTGGGGAAGGCCAAGGACCCTGATAGGTATCACCCTGGAGGACACGTCTCAGCGAGACTATGCTTGCCAAAGAGTGGCTTGGAATCTACTGGAATGTAATCCTTCTTCCCTCTAGGTAATAATGACGGGCCAGGTTAGCTCCCAGTGGGGCTAGATGATGAGCCAGGACCTTGACTCAGAAGCCCCTGCATTTTGACATGGCCCAGGTCAGCCCTGCAAGCCAGCCCTCTGGAGTCTGAACCACCCAGGGCTGGCTGAGCCCCAAGTCAGAGCCCAGTCAGAGACAGAAGACAACAATGTTGTTTCTGGAGTTTTTTAAACTGCTTTTTAATCTTTGGACAACTTAACACAGGATCAGGAAATCTCAGTTGGAGGAACAGTAGAAGTATTCTAGCCTGACTACCTTGCTGACACATAATCTCAGCTCCATCATCCCTGTCTGTTCTTTGCCTGAGTGCTCCCAGTGACAGCGTTCTATTTTCAAACAAGCCCTAATTGTTAGAAAGTTCTTCCTTATATGCAGCTGTGAAAAAGAATGAGGAAGTTCTCTTTGTACTGATGTGGAAAAATCTCCAAGATATACTATCAAGTGAAAGGAAAGAAGAAAAAATCAACCCCAAAAAACTGGTGTTGAACAATGTGTACCACATACTAACTTTGGAATTTTTAAAAATGAGAAAAATGAGAAATGACATTCATATCTGCTTATATTATGGGCATTAAGAAATTCTGAAACAATATACAAGAAACTTGAAAAATAAAGTTTCCTTAAGGGGGAATGGGGAGAATGAAGCCAAGGATAATGAGAGGAATGAGAGCTAACATGTATTGTGCAATTTACTGCGAGCCAGAAGCTACTCTAAATGCTTCACATGTATGAACCCATTTAATCTTCTCTACAATCCCGCATCATTATTCCTATTTTGCAGATGAGAACGCTGAGGCTCAGAGAGGTTAAGTAACTTGCCTAAGGTCACACAGCTAGTAAGCAGCATGGATGGGATGCAAATCCACGCAGCATAGCTTCAGAGATCCAGCTCTAAGGACCCTGCCAAACTGTTCCTTCCAGAATACAAGGGTGAGAAGGAGGCTTTTCCCTGTATCTGTATTTGTTTTTATACTTTTTGTTAGTTTGGTTGTTTGGTTAGTTGGTTAGTTGGTTGGCTGTTAGCTTTTTTAACCACGTGACTATATTAACCACGTACTAAATAAAATTTTCTCTGGTTGCTACGAGGAAGCAATGTTACAAGCTGGGTGGTGGTGGAGTGGGGTGGGGGGAGTTGGAATAGAAAGGAAAAAAGAGAAAAAAGAAATGAAAGTTCTTCCTTGAGCTGAGAAAAACAAAAATAAAAACCTGAAGCTTTTTGCTTTTTTTGTCCTGGGTTGGTTCTCTGGGCAACTACCAGCTCCTGCTAAATGGACCCTTTCCCAGAAATGGAAAAGGACATTCTCAGTTCTTTCTGCTGATTCCTAGATGCCTTAGGCTTTCATACCCTTCACCATGCTGGTCCGTCTTCCCCAAATACACTCCAGGATATCACTGTCCTCTTAAGGGTGAGGCCCCAGACTGAACCCAGTTCTCCAGCACTGGTCTGGCCAATATGATACTCCCTTGTTTTGAGAACTATATTTCTACTAATGCAGCTTATGTTTACACTTGCTTTTTTGGACTCCTCATGTTTCCATTGCAATTAACTGAAATGTCCAACAACTATTCCCACGTGCTTCTGCTTATTCAGCTCTTCTCTGTTCCTGCCTGGCTGAGTTATTTTCTGAGCCCGTGTCTAGGATGCTTAATCTCTTCCCATTAAACATTCTCTTGTTAGTCTGTTTGACCCATTGGTCCAGGCTGCCTCAGTTGGCTCCTGAAATAGTCAAGATCCTTCCCAGCCAGACAGGTTTCCATTTGGCAGGTAAGGAGACTTAGTCCCAGAGAGGGGACTTGCCTAAGATCTCACAAATTGTTGGTGCCGATGGGGAGGAATGAATCAAGGGCCTTGACCTCCATTCAGTGCCCTTTCCAGGAAGCCCTGCTGTCACAGGCCAGTGTCTTCAGAAGACTCCGTCCTACAGGCATGACATAGGCCGCCTCTGACAGGAACCAGGAAAGAGTGCACCGAGGTAGTCCGGCCGGTTGAGTGTTGCAGTTAAGAAGGGAAGGCCGGCATGTGCGTGGCACATGTTCATAGTTGGCTGGTGATTATAGCAGCTTAAAACATCATGTTCTAGATTAGCTGCTTGGGGTTTTCTGAAGCTTGTGCCGAAATCAGAGATGCCGTGGGGATGAGATCTTCCTTATCTGTGAAGTGATTCGATGTGGAGTTATTCAACAAGCAGTCCCCAGAGACCACAGACCAAGGAACCGGTCCAGGAATTCCACTCTCATCTGCCTGCCCGCCTGCCAGATGTGCAGGTTGAAGTGTGTTTCGATGTTCCGCCTGTCTTCTCTCCAAGAGATGGGATCAGACAGCTATTTTGAGGATGAGTCCAGAAAAGGAGGGGGTGCCTACCTAATCCTTATGCTGGTACAATATCCGATTTGGCAAAGTGGGTGGAAAAAGTGAAAACCAGAAAATTCCCTAAGATAAATGAATCCGTGGTCATGAAGACCCCAGGAAACAGGGTAAGGGAGACAGAGAAACCTCAGTTGGGCAGATCCAAGTGCTCCAGGATAATCACCCATGGGAAAAAGTCAGGAAAGTACAAGTAGCAATCAGTGAAAATGCCTTGGAGATGAGGTGACTCCAATCAGATACGGAGGCCAGCTCTCTGCAAAGGTCATGGAGGGTTTGTCTGAGACGTGAGACACACCTCAATATCTCGAATTAAGTCTCAGATGCCATCAGGAAATTTAGCTTTACTGGATCAGGTGGAACTTACAATGAAATCTTACTAACCTGGACCCCAAGATTGTTGTCTCCAGTTCTGACCCTGCCTTACTGGAGGGGCTTTTGAACATTACATAACCTATGAGCACCTCCATTTCCCGCCTTTGGTGGTGACTCTTGGGAAGGTAAGAGGCCGAATAAGAGAGATGATTAATAATCCCCACTCTACCTGCCTAACTGATGTCCTGTAAATACAGAGACAGTAACGTCAGGAAATTCTTCTGAACTACTTCAAGAATGACAGAGAATAAATAGGAGACTTTGTTACTGCCATTAACCATGAAATTCATAAAACTGCCTATGGGGGTATGTTTTCTGAAATCCCCAAACAATTTTTTCCCAAGTATGTAACCGACTTCACAATGTCAAAACACTTAACAAAAAGTCCCCGGGACTCCATCATGGGAAATTAAATCTCTGGAAAAGTAGAAAGGCCTCAAAAATATGCCCTTCTGACCCCAAACCAGGAGCAGGTTAGTGCGAGAAGCTGTCTCAAGTATGTTCAGTTGTGAACTGGGTGCAGCTGGCATCTCTTAACGGATAAAACTGGTTCCAAGAATGAGTCATTCTGATTATAACCTTGGGACACCATTCATAAATATCATCTGTCCCCAAAGACTTCCAAAACACAGGAGTGACAGCAAAACACACACACATATATACATGTAAGCAAGGTTTCTAACAATCGGGCCATTGTTCAGTACAGAGAAACCAGGCACACCCTTTATCTAAGATAAAAAGAAAATGCGAAAGCAATCAAATGAAATCTGTCTTGTCCAACCTGAAAAACGGCAGTTGGATTAGAACATTGTCTATGATCCATTTTCAGCGAGCCACCTTTCCGGGAGCGTTTCAGAGAGCAGAACAGCTTTTGGGGGGCCAGCCCTCCCCGCCAAATGAAGAAACGTTCCCTGCCACCTGTACCCAGGTTCCCTTCCATGACTGTCCTCCCCAAATCGGTCCCATCCTCACTCAAGGAGCCCAACACCTGGTTAACTAAACTTTCTTCTTTCCTATAAAATGTGGTCTCAGAAAAATAGCTCTCTTTTTTTCATAGGGAATAAAACTTCAGAAATGTTCATTTCAGCCTTTCGGGCTCCTGTAAGCTTTTGGAGATGGGGCGAGGGAATGCGAAGGGGATGTGTACATTATCCTCTCCAGCTCCTCAAGGACGAGCCTGCGGTTCATCACCGTGAGGGAGTCTCTCCCACCTCCCCCTTCAATCCTGCACAAACAGAAAGTCGGCAGAGGACTAGCCCTATGCAATGGCCACTTGACCCGGCTGCAGCATCTTACCCAGAACAAAGCTCCCCAAGGATGCCTTTCTGCAGAAAGACCTGAGAAGAGTCAGCAGGCCACACAGCATAAGGCCAGGTGTAGAATGTATTCATCCTTGCGGAGCCTGCAGCCCCAGGGTAGAGGCTGGGAGGCTTCAGACTGTCTCTACCCCCTTGGTGTCCCCGGCAGGGTTCAGGAGCCTTCTGTGTGGTCCCCATAGAGAGATGCACATAGAATTCTGTCCCCACAGCTTTTCCCTCTACTCCTCTCCCCACTGCATCTCAGGATTTGGGAACTAACTGGAGTCCTACCCTCTCATGTGCAAACCCAAGTGTGGCCATGACCCCTACACCCACACGCTGCTAGAGCACCAATTTTGACATAGGAATGACGCCCCCCCGCCATGCCTACCCTTTTGAGGGCATTAGACAACCAGCTTCGCACTGGACACACACATTTTTTTTTTTTTTTTTTTTTTACGGTACACAGGCCTCTCACTGCTGTGGCCTCCCCCGTTGCAGAGCACAGGCTCCGGACGCGCAGGCTCAGCGGCCATGGCTTACGGGCCCAGCCGCTCCGTGGCATGTGGGATCTTCCCGGACTGGGGCACGAACCTGTGTCCCCAGCATCGGCAGGCAGACTCTCAACCACTGCGCCACCAGGGAAGCCCTGGACACACATTTTCTAATTTGCCCCCCCAGGAGTTTTCGCCCCAAGCAGAAAGAATTCTAGCATTATGCTGCGTATTCAAAACACTCAGGCAAAGAGAGAGGCAGAGAGAGGGAGGGAGAGTCTCACAGGCCACCAGGGCTGGGAGACACCTCCTTAGAATAAGCCAGACGCAGCCACTAATTTTTTTAAAATTTCTTCAATGGTTATAGATCTATTCATTTTTTTAAATTTATTCTGAGTCAGTTTTGGTAATTTAATAGGAAGTTATCTATTTAAATGTTCAAATTTATGGCATAAAATTATTCAAGATAGCCTTGTATGTATAGTTATGTCCCTTTTTTTCATGGTTTGCTCATGTTTTCTGTTCCTTCTTGCTTAATTTTGCCACAGATTTGTCTTTTCGAAGGACCAGCTTTTGACTTTGTCAATCCCCTCTCGAATCTTTGTTTCTGTTCCTTGAATCCCTGCTCACGCTAGTATTTTTCCCTTCCTTCCACCTCACCTTTACGCTTGCATTTCTCCTAACTTCCTAAGTTGGACACTTAGCTCATTAATGTAAGGATTCTTCTGTTTTCTAGTTGTAATGCCCACTCTCACTCAGGTGGTAATTTGTGTCTTCTCTCCCTTCATTTCTTGGTCCGTCTAGCTACATGTTTGTCAAGTTTACTGATCTTTTCAGAGAACCAACTTTTTGTTTCATTGAATTTCTTTATTGCTTTTCTGCTTTCTCTTTCATTCATTTCCACTCTCTTCTTTATTATTTTCTTCCCTCTGTTTGTTGTTTGCTTAGTTTACTCTTAGTTTTCTAGTTTCTTAAGGTATAAGCTAAGGTTATTAATTTGAGGTCTTTCCTGTTTTCAAATATAGACACTTAAAGGTATAAATTCCCTCTAGAAACATTTATGGAATGATGGAGTAAGAACCTCTGAAAATCAACTCCTCCATAAAAGCAACAAGAACATTGGCAAAAATGTTACAAGCAATTTTTTTTTTGGAATTCATAACAATCCAAGGAGCATTATGACTTTTAAAATCAACTTTTCCATTTCTGCAAGAAAGGCAATTGGGATTTTGAAAGGGATTGCACTGAATCTGTAGATCAATTTGGGAAATACTACAGACATAACAATATTAAGTTTTCCAGTGCACAAAAACAGGATAGCTTTCCATTTATTTGAGTCTTCTTTAATTTCCTTCAACAATGTTTTGTAGTTTTCAAAAGATAATTCTTGCATTTCCTTGGTTAAATTTATTCCTAAGTACTTTCTTCTTTTTGATTCTATTATAAATGGAATTATCTTCTTGGACTGTTCATGGCTAGTGTTTAGAAATATAATTAATTTTTGCATATTGATATTTTTCCTGCAACTTTGTTGGACTAGTTTATTAGCTCTAGAAGGTTTTCTGTGGATTCCTTAGGATTTTTTATATATAAGAGCATGTCATCTGCAAATAGAGTTTTATTTCTTCCTTTCCAACTTGGTTGCCTTTTATTTCTTTTTCTTGCCTAATTGTCCTGGCTAGAACTTCCAGTACAACAATGATTAGAAGTGGTGAGAGCAGACATCCGTGTCTTTTTCCTGACTTTAGGGGTAAAGCTTTCAGTCTTTCACTAATATGATTTATTTTAGCTCTGGGTTTTCCATAGATGCCCTTTATCACTGGTGGGAATATAAAATGGTAAAGCTGCTTTGGAATACTGTTTGATGGCTCCTAAAAAATTTAAACATAGATCTACTATATAACCCAACTTCCCATTTTGGTATATACCCAAAATAATGGAAAACACATGTCCACACTAAAAAACCTGTACATGAATTTTCATAGCAGGGTTATTCATCATAGCCAAAAGGCGGAAACATCCCAACGTCCATTAAGCCATGAATGGATAAACTAAATGTGGTATATCCATACAATGCATTACTCATTCATAAAAAGGAATAAAATACTGATACAAGCTACAACATGGGTGAACCTTAAAAACATGCAAAGTGAAAAAAGGCAAACACAAAAGATCACATAGCATATAATTCTATTTATAAGAAACGTCCAAAATAGGCAGTCCATAGAGAGAGAAATTGCATTAGTGTTTGCCAGGGAATGGGGGAAGGGAATAAAACCGATTGACTGGTAATGGGTATGGGGTTTCTCTCTGGGATGATGAAATGTTCTGAAATTAGTGGTGAGGGCTGAAAATCTCTCAGAGTTACACTGAAAACCACTGAACTGTATACCTTAAAGGGGCAAATTTTATGGTATATGAAGTTTATCTCAGTAAAGCTGCTATTTAAACAAATTTCCTTCTAAGCACATTAGCTGCTTCATATAAATTTGGATGATGTATTTTGGTTTTCATTCAGTTAAAAATATTTTCTAATTTCCCTTGTGATTTCTCATTTGACCCATGGGTTATCGAGACATGTGTCATTTAATTTTCAAATATTTGGAGGTTACTCATATTTATTTCTGTTGTTAACTTCTAATGTAACTCCATTGTGTCCAGAAAAATACTTTGTATCATTTAAGTGCTTTTAAATTTATCGACAGTTTGCTTTATGACCTGGCATATAACCTGTCCTGGAGACTGTTCCATGTATGCTTGAAAAGAATGCATTTTGCTGATGTTGAGTGGAATGTTCTATAGATCAGGTCAAGTTGGTTGGTAGTGTTGTTCAAGTCTTCTTATACCATTGCCAGTTTTCTGTCTGGTTCCCTATCAATTATTGAGAGTGGGATATTAAAGCCTCCAAATATTTTTGTTGAATTATCTATTTCTCCCTTCAGTTTTGTCAGTTTTTAGTCATATATTTGGCGCTTTGTTCTTAGGTGTGCATAAGTTTATAACTTTTACATCTTCTTGATAAATTGACCAGTTATCACTATGAAATGTCCCTCCATGTCCCTTAATACATTTTTTGTCTTACAGTCTATTTTGTTCGACATTATAGCTCTCTTATGTTTACTTTTTATATGGTATATCTTTCCCCATCCTTTTATTTTCAACCTATCTGTGTCTTTGAATCTAAACTGCATCTCTTTATAGATAGCACATGGTTGGATCTTGTTTTTTATCAAATCTGACAAATGACCTTTTGATTGGAGTGTTTAATTCATTTACCTTTAATGCACTTATTGAAATCTTAGATTTATGTCTGCCATGTTCTTTTTCTTTTCTGTATGTCTCATGCGCTTTTTAATTTATTTGTTCCTCCTTTACTACCTTATTTTGTGTCAATTAGATATTTTCTACTGTGTCATTTTAATTCCTTTATTGGATTTTTAAATTATTTTCTTAGTGGTTAGTCTAGGGATTATAGTTTATATCTTAATTTATCACAGTCCACTTTGGATTAATACTAACTTAACTCCAGTACAATATTGAGTTTACTTCAATATAACTCTGTTACGTAACTCCTTTTTGCTATCTTTGACGTATATATTACATCTTTCTGTAAGTCCCAAAATACAGTTTTAGAAATTTTGTTTTATGCAGTGATCTTTTAAACTTGACATGAGAAGAAAAGAGAAAAATATATAATACAGTCTTTTATATTTACCTATGTAATTACCTTTTGCAATGGTCTTTATTTCTTCATATGGATTCAAGTTACTCTTCAATGCCATTTCTTGTAAGGTAGTTCTGCTAGCAATGAACATTCTCATTATTTGTTTGTCTGGTAAAATGTTTCATCACTGTCACTTCTGAAGGACAGTTTTTTGGATATAGTATTCTTGGTTGATTTTTTTTTCTTTCAGTATTTTGAATACATCATCCATTGCTTTCTGACTTTCAATGTTTCTAATAGAAATTCAACTTTAATCATGTTGTTTCTGAGTATGTATTGCATTATTTTCTCTTACTACTTTTAAGGTTTCTCTTTGTCTCTGTCTTTCAATAGTTGTACTATGATGTGTCTAGATGTCACTACAGTCTTGGTAGTTCAGGTAACTTCACCTATTTTGGTCTTGATCATACAAGATGCAGATATAAATTGTTTTTATTATGTTCAACCCATGGTCCAGGAGCCAAGCAATGTGCTATCATACTTCAAATTTAATCTTCATAGCAATGCTGGCAGGGAGGGAAGCCTAGTCATGCCCATTCTGAAGATGTGGAAGCTGAGGCTTAGAAACATCTCAGTTTTTAAGTGGTAGAGATAGGATTTAAACACTGACTTTAGACTCTATGGCTTAGTGTTGAACATAGTTCAATGTTCTCCTTAAATTGGGATGTCATCCAGCTGAAATAAAGTGGGGAACATGGGATGAGCCTTGAGAAAATTGATAAGAATAATGCAAGATTTAGGAATAGAAAACTTAAATATTGGGTATTAATTGGTCTAGAAAGGAGCTGAAATAACAATATTTAGTATCTGAAGTGATAACAAGGTTTGCTGGTAAGCACTAAATAATTATTTTCACTGAAGGGGAAAAAGCAAAACAAAACAATAGAAAGTGCATTTCTACTGAATATTTCATTGGGAAAATTTTACTCCTTTCAAGGATTCATGAGATGCTAAAGTTTGTTGCCTGAAAGTTTATGTGATCTCATTCTGCAGTAACTCATTGCTTTTCATGTCTCCTTCATATATAGCTTAGGTGAAGGCAAAAGTGGCTTCCCAAGACTCTTTCAGCCCTGCCTGCACTTCTCAAGTTAGAATGACAGGCTCCCCATTCAAGCCCACCAGCGTCTGAGCTCCATATGCGGCTCACCTCTGGTCCTCCACATCGTTCTCTGGTTCACGTAACTAATTAAAGCAAGATTCCAGGATGCAACACCCCTCCAGGCAGGGCCAAACCGCTCTTGAAGAAATAGGCCACCATATGAGCTCTAATACAGAGACGTGTAAAAGCCCCACTTGCTCCAGCTAATCTCTCTGACCGAAAATCCCCTATTTGATTTAACACTTTGGGGTAAGGCATGTGTATCACCTTGGGCACATCTATTTAAGTAGATGTGCACCTCCAACTGGCTAACCATATCTTGGAAAGAAGGAGTGATTCTGAGATGATACCAGCTTAGATCAGGAGAAATTCAATTTGTGGACAAAAAAGAAGATAGAGATTTTGCCTTGATGGAGAAATGAGTCAATGGGGGCTGAGAAAGGAAAAACTGATGAGAGAGGAGGGCTAGCTGACTTTCAGAAAACACCACTGTAGACCAGGGATGTGATACTTGTCCTTCACAATTGTCCTTCAGCCCAGCATGGACTCAGATCATGCAACATCTATGCCTTGGGGCCAAGAGTCTGAAGCGAAGACCTGAATGCTGTGCAACTTTGATTGCACCTCAACCAGCCAGCTGGAATCATAAGCATATGCTTTTACATTCACTTTTCTATGAACTTCATTTTGCTAGAGATTTCATTAAAATCCACTTCCAGTCTTGATATGTGCAACATGAAATCCTCCAGATGAATTGGGTCTGTAGATGGTGACAACACTCTCGCCACACTCCATGGATCAAATTGCTCTGTATCCACTTAACTTGGCCAGAATGTAAAGGCAAACACTGAGCAAATGCTATGAAATCAATAGCTACAGAGTGTTGGTTTCTTGGTTTTTTTTTTCCCCCCTAGGCAGACCCCAGAGGAGACTGACACGCAGATTAGACAAATCACTTCTCATAATCCTAAGGACTGCTGCATGACACATCCAGAGTATTAATCAAAGGCTAGGGCCGAGTAAAATGTGAATTAAATTTCTTAATGGAGAGAGACATGAACTTTCTATTCTCTGGCTGTGGACGTCTCTAAGGCAATGAAAAATTCAGCTACCCAGTTTATAATATTCTGAGAGATATATCACCAAAGTGACACAACTTATCATGGTTACATTTTCTGTTTAGAGAACTTGGTTTCCGATGTGCTCGAAAGGAGCTCTGGGGATGCTGGCAGAGAGCTTGAGGGTAGCCTGTGAAACACAAGGTCTTATATATTTGGGGTCATTTAAAGATTCCTTTCACCAATGTCTGGGGGCCCGTCCTGGGGTCTCAACCAGACTCCAGGGTCTCAACACTTTTTATTTAGCCCGTGGAATTGCAAAGAAGTGAAATCTTTTGCTTTCTAAGCCAGCAGAGCAAAGATGAGCCTCAAAGAAATTAGACTGAAAGCAAATGAGATTTAATACTAAAATTGAAAATAAGCCTGTGCCATGGCCTTTTTTAAAGGTCAAACTCACACCAACTAAAGTCCCTGCTAGGACCCTGGTTAAGTTAGGGATAAACAGCAAGAAAAAAGAAGTCAGTCATTGTGTTTGTGAAGCAAAGGTTTTTTTCTCAGCCCTCACAAAGATATATTTTGGGGTATATGGCAGTGCAAAGTCCATCCAGGACAACTGGCCATCTGAGAAGGCGTGGGCACAGCAGCGGACGCACAGGATTCCTCCTTGTCCGGGACTGTCTCCTGCTCCCTGTGGACGGACGGGGCTACAGACACACATGGAGGTTTTATAGGGTGCCGTGTTTGTCGTGGACAACTTTCTCCTGGGGGGTTAAAAGCCTTTTACGGGCGTTATCTGATGTATCCCCTGCAACCTCCTGGTAGATGGAGTGAGGAGAGAGGAAGCTAGCCGTATAGATTGGAACACCAATCAGAAATCCACAAAACCTGTTTTAAGAAGTATCAGTTGGGGAGGGGGAAGGGTAAGCTGTGACAAAGTGAAAGAGCGGCATGGACATATATACACTACCAAACGTAAGGTAGATAGCTAGTGGGAAGCAGCCGCATAGCACAGGGAGATCAGCTCGGCTCTTTGTGACCGCCTGGAGGGGTGGGATAGGGAGGGTGGGAGGGAGACGCAAAAGGGAGGGGATATGGGAACATATGTATATGTATAACTGATTAAATTTGTAAAATAAAAAAAAAAGAAAAAAAAAAAAGAAGTATCAGTGATGGGCTTCCCTGGTGGCGCAGTGGTTGAGAGTCTGCCTGCCGATGCAGGGGACACGGGTTCGTGCCCCGGTCCGGGAAGATCCCACATGCCGCAGAGCGGCTGGGCGCATGAGCCATGGCCGCTGAGCCTGCGCGTCCGGAGCCTGTGCTCCTCAACAGGAGAGGCCACAACAGTGAGAGGCCCGCGTACCGCAAAAAAAAAAAAAGAAGTATCAGTGACTTGCCCAGGAAAAAGCAAGCTGGTGGAAAAAGAAATCAGAGGCATTCAGCTTTCCCAAGGAGACAGGGGCTGCAGGATTGCACACCTCACACACACACACACACACACACACACACACACACACACAATCTGGGCCTCCCTGGGACTCAAGATTACAGTGTACACCTTGCAGGATTTTGATGAAGATTCAGGGAGATGACCTAAGTAAAAAAATAAATAAATAAAATAAAAATAACTGATCCATAATAAAAGGCAATTCCCTCCTAAAGCCTTCCCTTTCCCTCCTCACTGCCATATCCCTCTAGAAATGGGCCACAGAAGGGGGCAGAACATATGAGGCAGCCAGACTGGCAGCAGGAGGCGTGAAGCTTCTAACAGCCCCTCAAACAAACTGATTATAGATTCTGTATATTCTGGGCTGTACATTGCCCATATCCATTAAAGCTCATCTCAAATGTATTTTGCATTTTGTCAGACTAAGAGTGCACTGAATCACTGGCTGAACCTTTGGCTTCTTCTGCCATGCCCGTCTGCTCCTCTTCGCCTGTGGTGGGTAGAGGTAGATTTCACCCCCTCCTCACCCTCCCCAGCTTGGAGACCCAGGGATTTTATCAGCATATGTGCAGTAAATCTTGAAGATCTATCCCCACTTGAACGCAGTGTGCTGTAGCACACCGGGTTACAAGATGCATAATTAGAACTCGTTCGGCTGACAGATTGATGGGGGTATAGCAGAGGCCAGATGGCAGTAAATTAGGCAGCTAAACACAGCAAACTCTGGCATAACATCGGCACCAAGTTGCATGTCTTTTGCAAAGCTTCTTCAAAGGGTATCTGTTTTAGGAGGTGTTTTCTTTTCAAGGTACCTCAGCATAAATACTTTTATGGGGAGTTTGTCCTCCTGGCTTTCACCATTCCACTGCCCCAACTACTTCAGAATCACCTACTTAATACATCTAATATATCACTATGGCCTATTATTGGATGAACGGTCACATGTATACGTGACAACAGTGACTTCTTAGTAGGACTCAGAAATACCCTCCCTAATGAACTGAAAAAAACACCCTAACAAACTCATGATTTTTGTACAAATGTTCTGATGACCTCATTCTCTGAAAGTCAAATTGGTTAAGAAGAAAGTTAAATTCCAGAATGTTCTGAGGGATAAATAAATAAACCTGAGTGCTACGGGTGTTCTCATTCTAGATAGGACAGCTCGCCAAGATCTCATATAAGACAGACAAATTCATGCCTAAGTACAGGCAGCAGGATCTTCTCTCCCAGGGTCTCCTAATCTTTTTCACCTTTTTTTCCATCTCTGCTTAGATTCCTGCAATTTTGAGAGCATTTTTTGAGTCCCGGGCTCCTTTCTGTCTATTAATGAGTTTTCCTCCTTGCCTGTGTCTCTCAGCTTTCTCTAAACCAGGGGTCTTCAGGAGATTTTGTGTGTGTGTACCCACAAAAGAAATTTTTTAAACTACATTTTTCAGATAACATCTACCTCCCCTCATCGTACATGTAGTTATAAAGGATGTACCATCTGGCAACTGGTGCACTCTACTTACTTGTACTTTAGCTCTATCCCGTCAAACCCTTATTGCAACAGATTCAGGTGATTCCATTTATGGGAAATGTCTGCCATAGGACCTAAATGACTAAGCAGTTCTCACTGTCAATCCAATTAGTCAAATCAGACTCACTTTCTCACAGAGAAACTCGAACTTCATTTTTCATTTCAAATAAGTGTGTTAATATGTGTCCCCATGGCTACTAACTCATTTCTGAATTGTCATTCTAATAGACAGACGAGTGGGTAGATAGTGATGGCAGATACAGACATACATACATGGAGACTTGCCATGAGTTTGTTATGGGGTAGGATAAAGCTCTGTCCCCTTTCAGTATTTCTGCCCGAAGCTCTCTTTGCTTTGTTCTCCTGGGACTTTTCCTGGGGTGAAATGTCTTCACAAATTATCCCTTCATTTAGAGACCCAAAGGATATTTAGACCCTGGGGCAATGCTCTACAGTGACACTAGGGTGGGTGAGAGGGTGCCTTTTTTTGTAACATCATTGTAAAGGAATGATGTTCTCAGGCTGTTGAGCTATAGAAAAGATGGGAGTGAAGGATCTCAAAACCCATGCCTTGGGCTTCCCTGGTGGCGCAGTGGTTAAGAATCCGCCTGCCAATGCAGGGGACACGGGTTTGAGCCCTGGTCCAGGAAGATCCCACATGCCGTGGAGCAACTAAGCCTGCATGCCACAACTACTGAGCCTGCACTCTAGAGCCTGCGAGCCACAGCTACTGAGCCCGAGCGCCACAACTACTGAAGCCTGCACGCCTAGAGCCCATGCTCTGCAACAAGAGAAGCCACCCAATGAGAAGCCTGTGCACCACAACAAAGACCCAACGTGGCCAAAAATAAAAATAAATAAATAAATTTATTTAAAAAAAAAATCAAAACCCATGCCTTTAAAGCCATGTGCATCTGCATAACCCCTGGAGAATCCAGGTACCCCCAGAAGGATGCATACTACACTGAAGATGCTGTTCTTGATCAAGCACAGAAGATGGGGGTCATTCGGGGGCCAGCAGCGAGAAGCACCTGCTGTACCACCATCTGCCTCTGTTATTCCATCGGTCATGAGCAAGAGGTGTCCCCTCTTCACTCACTCATTAATTCATTCAACAAACACCTGCTTTGTATGAACCACAGTGCTCTGTAGGCTCCCTTGACATTGTGTCCCAGGGATCCTCTTGAATGATCATTGTCAACAAAATCTGGAGACTCCCATCAGCCCTCATTTGTGATAACTTCAGATCGTAACAAAACCAGGGTGTGTGTAGAGACAGCCACTGGTTACTTGGGTAGACAAACCTGCTTTCGGTATTTCCAGACACTTGAGCCATCTAGAATTCCAGATCCCAAATAAAATAAAATAAAAGGGGTGGGAGGGATGCCTGAGGGAAAAAGTCATATCCTAAACTCATTGTTAAATTGCTAGGAAGTGTGAGTGATGAAAATGGCCAGAAAATATGATCCTTTGGTGAATTGGGATCTCACTCATGTTTAATTGAGTCTCCTGTGAGACATTTAAATCTATGGGCAGCTATCAAGGGTGAGAAGTCAGCTCCAGTGGCCCCCAAATGATTTCACCTTTACTTTCATTTTAGTGGTGGAGGAAAGCCAGGACATTTGCTAAAATATCTGAACTGTGGGTGTGTGTTTTAAGGCCTGTATGCGTGTGGCAGTCGCCATGGAGGAAATTCAGAGTCCCATGATCACTTTCAGCGTGTTGCTTACCAAAAGCCAGGGCAGCCACGCTGGAGGTACAGTCACCTTGTACATGCCCTGGATTTCTCAGTTTCCCAAAACAAGGTTTTTGTAAGAAGTATGGCTTAGAAATGACTATACTCAAAATTTCTTCAAGTACTTCCAAACCTTCAGGCTGAAATCTAGATGCTTCCAAATAAACACACATAGTTTGCAAAGCACTCCCTAGCTTCTTCACCCCAAACCCATTCAAAATAAACAATAAACGTTGTATTTTTTTTTTCTTTTAAATTCCACCTCATCATCACAGGTTTGGGGACTAGAGACAGGGAGGAAAAGCAGTGGACCAGAAGGCAGGAGACTGAAGGTTTAGTCTCAGCTCTGTGCAGGGACAAAGGAGGCTCTGGACAGAGGTTGTGAATCTGCACCCCACACTCCCTTGCCAAGTGATCTTGGATAAGTTACTTAACTACTCTCTGCCTTGGTTTCCTTATCTTTAGAGTGAGAAGCTTCTGAGTGGGTTGTCAAGAATTAAAGGAGACACGGCATGGGAGTGCTTAGCCTGGTGCCAGCACGTACCACGAGCGCTGTTATCTTTGCCATTACTGTTGGTGGCAGCGGGCAAGTCACTTAGTCTCTCTTCTTCTGCCAATGTGGGGAGGAAGAAAAGCACATTTTATGGTTTTACCACAATAAAGTTTTACTGCAAGGTAAATGGATCAAAAAGCAGTTTCTCCCTCCATTAAACTGCAAACGTCTTGAGGTCTAAGACCAGAATCTGGCTTTTATATTCTACCCCAAGCTCCCCTGCCCCCTCCACTGCCCATCAGTACCTTATACATGGTGGGCATCCATCAATACACGTTCGTGGACTTGAAGTCTCTCTAAGTGTAACTTTGCCATAAGGGAGTGAATGAGTGAGGCCGATTTGTGGGGGGGGGGGGGGGGCTGTGTTAAAGTGCATCTGGGAGAGTCTGTCTGAGTGAGAGTAGGTGTGTTTATCTGTGATTGAGAGAGGGGTGGGGGAGGGTATAAACATTTCTGTAATTGCTGAGCCTGCTCTAACTGACCCAAAGACTGAATCCACAGTAACATAAATCGCCAGCCGGCAGATAGAGATGCTGTTATTAAAATTCTAATAATAATAATAATAATAAAGAGGCACATTTTAGACCTCAGATGAATCAGATTTTGACACTGATCTTCCAAAGATAAGTCCGTGTGGGGAGAAAATGAGTTGCATGTTTTCCATCTTTGCCCTTCCTTGCCTTGTTTTATTGAAAAAATACCACCTAGGAGAGAGCTTTTTCACTTCAAAACACACAAAAAAATCAACCCCTACTTCTCCACAGGCCTCCCCCCACCTTCCCTGTGAATACCAAGTGCAGATGAAGCCCTTTGGGACAAGCCTGGGTATCTAAGACTGCCTCAGAAATCTGAGGTTAAAAAACACCTCTAAACAGTGGATGTCCATTTCTATGTCTTTTTATTTTGAAATAAAGGAAAGATAAAACAAAACCAAATCACCCAGTGTTTTACCTGGCATGTGTGTTTGTGATGACTCACTTCAAGAACATCCGGTGAGGGGAGAAAAACCCACTTCACTTTTACCTCTAGAAAATTCCCTTTTCATGGGAATGAAAATCCCGGCTCCCACGTGCTCAGATCTGGGGACATGGGGGTGTGGGTCGGTCTTCCTGCCCTGAAGCTACGAGCCCTAGGGCAAGGCAGTGCTTTCTCTCTAACCAGATCATATTTTTCCATCTGAACGGTTTTATGATGGGGGCTTAAGCAACTTCCTAAGTCTCATTGTTGCTCTTAATTTCTTTGACTTGGAGTGAAACCTCTACAGGGAAGCTGTAAAGAAAATAAAAGAAAGAAAGGAGGAAGAGAATGTTCCTCTTCTCTTTCCTCCCTAACCCCCCCACCAATAAACATCCCACCCCATGTCGCAAAATGTATGGCGAGCGTTAAGCCTTGGCAGTATTTTGACATGATGCGCGGTCCCTCACTCCCCCTCTATTCCTTTGAGGTTCATCTTGCAGCCCAGGGCTCTGTTCCACTGCCAACTTGGTGGGAGTGTTTAGTGACTGGAAGGCTGTGGCTTGCTCTCCCCAGAACTTCACACTTCATTTTTCCATATCCCTGGGAGCAGCAGCAAATATTTCACCAGCCTGGTTTGCTGGCTACCAACATAAATCAGACTTAGGCCTCAAAAAAATATCCAGGCCTGTCAAGGCATTAAGCTTTTATTTTCTGACTCCATCCAGTGGTAAATGAGAGCTTGTATTTTCCTTGAAAACTGTAAAGGGATTTTTAAGGATTGTCGCTGGATGGCTGCCAGCTCTGAAAGATACAATACGGAGTGTAACTGGTTAGGAAAGATTTGAAAAAGTCTTAAGTATGAAAAATGGCTTTTCTGAAAGGTTTTTCAATGAAATGAGAAACGGGGCTTAAATTTCATATAGATTTTTTTTTCCTTTTTTTTTTTTTTTTCTGGAAAGACCTGAACTATTCATGAGAAAAGCATTAGGAAGAGACGTGTTCTCAGAGAAACGTGAGTTATATTAGTGAGGCGTGCTTCTCTCCCTTGCCCCCGTTCTTCCTCTCTTTCTCTGTGTACACAGACACTTGGGCTGCTTTATTAGGTCAGTTCCTGCCATCATTACTGATGATATGACAGCAAGAACAAACAGACTGGACAGTTTTATGTGCTGTGTATTAATTGTTTCATAATTGAGGCCAGCAAACCAAGTCCGCTTTGA
Organism: Mesoplodon densirostris; assembly: GCF_025265405.1. Classification (NCBI taxonomy): domain Eukaryota; kingdom Metazoa; phylum Chordata; class Mammalia; order Artiodactyla; family Ziphiidae; genus Mesoplodon; species Mesoplodon densirostris. The sequence continues at coordinate 30,237,521 of NC_082670.1, forward strand.
AAACGCTGGCTTAAAATTCTAAGCAAGTTTGCAAGGTGCAGACCGTGCCTCTGAGATCGCTTCTTCATACCTCCCCTGGGTGAGGAATCCAATCTCACACTCCAAATGTCGAGAGCTTTCTTGCGCTGGGAAGAGCACTGGAGTTAAATAGGCAGGCATTTGCACCAAAACACCATGCGGGTCCAGAAAATCTGGGAAAAGGTGCAAGGAACCGGGCGATCAGGAACTTGGGGTAGAAAAACAACCCCACTTAGATTTTGTGATGTGTCATGTTTCATCGAGGTACATGTTGAATTTCAGTGGAATAGGATGAAATGAGAATAAACGTGATCTGACCCCGGTTTCGCCCAGGTCATTGTATAGACTTGCCACCTGGGGTAGCGAGGAGGTGAGGGAAGGCAAGGAGGAAATAACTAAGGAAATAGTGAGCCTCTAGGTTGAAGGTTTCCATGTAGCATTTAAGGCAGGATGAGACTGATCAGGAAGGTAACAGGCCACGTGGACGATGCAATTTGATTTTTGAACCAGGGACCTGGGGATGAGGTGAGTGAGACTGATGGGAACACAGTAGCCATGGACCCAAGAGGAGGAAATGGCAGGTGTGTAGCAGAGTGTCATAAGGAGAAGAGCGGGGAAGACATACGCCAGGCTGACTCCGCAGGGACCCACAGCCCATCCGTCCTCCTTGTGCAGTTGATTGACGTACACGGCTCCCATCCAACCCCAAGCCATTGGTTGTATTAAATCTTGGGTGTTCCCAAGGTGGGACATTGTTTCCCTGGGTGCTTTGTCTTCTGTTTTTAAAATTTTATTTTATTATTATTATTTTTTTTTTTTGCGGTACGCGGGCCTCTCACTGTTGTGGCCTCTCCCGTCGCGGAGCACAGGCTCCGGATGCGCAGGCTCAGCGGCCATGGCTCACGGGCCCAGCTGCTCCGCGGCATGTGGGATCTTCCCAGACCGGGGCACGAACCCGTGTCCCCTGCATCGGCAGGTGGACTCTCAACCACTGCGCCACCAGGGAAGCCCTGCTTTGTCTTCTTGAGAGAGTACAGAAGAATCTGAAAGCAGACTTTCTGGACCAGAGCATTTTGAGCCATGGTTCAAACCTCAGTGCCATCCCGGAATGAACCCACTGCTACGTTCCTTCCAGCTGATCTGGCTCCACACCTTCAACCCCTTTGGGAGCACCTGGAGCCAAGCTTCCAGCGGCTGAAGCCTCTGCAGCCACAGCCCTCACCTCCGGCTCCCACTCAGTGGTCTGTGACCACCTTCTGTTCGTTCTTTCGATTTGCTGAGCTCTCACCTGCCTCTAGTATTTTCCTTCTGAAAACTGTGAAAAGTGTGTGAAATTCAGAATGGATTCAGATTTATGGACATGGATGTCCATAAATCAAGTTTTATTGGGACAGAGCCGTGTTCATCTGTTCATCTCACATACTGTCTATGGCTGCTTTCACGGTAGAACAGCACAGTTGGGTCGTTGTGACAGAGATCGTGTGACCCACTGATGTTTACACCTGGCTTTTTACAGATCAAGCTTGCTGCCCTCTGCACCACTTCCCTTCGTCAACCACGCACACCCACGCTGAGTCTGGCCACCCCCTTCCTCTTCCTTCAGAGCTGCCTGCAGACTAGCCCTCTGGCTGGTGGTTCCCATGGCGTATACTCTGAACTTAGCCTTGCAGAGCGAATATGTTGTAAACTGAATTCATTTCTAAATGCTTTGTCATTCAAACTACAAAATGGCAGAACTACTAGATGAAAAAATTTTAAAGTCATCCAGCGACCATAAAAAAAATACCCTACTTGAAAACTGGAATCACATATCCAAAATTTTCATATTGGTTATCCATAAATAGTGATATTCTGGATGAGTTTAATACACTTTTGACTTATTGGCACTTTCTAAATTTTCATAATAAGCATCTTCTAAATTTTCTCTGTAATGCACATGTTCTAAGTTTTTGAGAACATATATTCTATAATGTTTAAATATGACTTTTCTTTTTTTTTTTTTGCAGTACGCGGGCCTCTTACTGTTGTGTCCTCTCCCGTTGCGGAGCACAGGCTCCGGATGCGCAGGCTCAGAGGCCATGGCTCACGGGCCCAGCCGCTCCGCGGCATGTGGGATCTTCCCGGACCGGGGCACGAACCCGTGTCCCCTGCATTGGCAGGTGCACTCTCAACCACTGCGCCACCAGGGAAGCCCTAAATATGACTTTTAATGGGACTTTTACAAAAATTTGTATTGAGCACCTTTTATATGCAAGGCTCTGTGTTAAGTGCCATGGAAATAATCCATGCCCTCAAGGAAGTCTAAAATCTGGTAGTTTACAAAAAATGGACATGCATAATGATGCTGACAATATGCCGACTTTGCCTATTTTGTTTGAGTATTCAAGAGAGCAACTATCATTTGCTGAGGAAATAGGTTTAAGTGTTATGAAACAATGTATATGTGTCTATGTCTGCACCCCGCCCCCCGCCTAGGGGCATCCACTTATTTACCAGAAGTCCTTGAGTATGTCTCTATCCTTTTTTAAAATGGAGTGTATGTGTTTCCATTTACATTAAAGATATTCTACTATAATATCATCCTTTAATTTTTACATTCTTTAAAAGAGTTATTAAAATTTCCCAAAAAGGTTTTGAGCAGTCTTCTGTTGGGTTGATTCCCAAATTTGTGGTGGGTTTAGCTGCTACTGTGAAGGGGATCTCATTTTCTATCATCTTTTCTAGTTGGTGATTGCCGGTGGACCATGAATCTCGAATGTGGGCCACCTTGCTGGGGAAAGGGAAAAGTCAGTAAAACACAGAGGAGCCTCTTACAGATCACCGTGCCACAAACTACGGAACTGAGTCTGCACCTGAGGTCTAAGAGCCTGGGATAGGGTGGGGCTCGTCTCTATCTGTGTCACCCATCAACAAGTCCCATGCTCTTCACAGCTGAGACCCCTGTAGGCCTGCTGCATGCACCTGGCATTTCTTGACACCACACCACCACCACTCTGACTATCCAACCTCACCACATACACACGCCCACCAAGAAACCCATCCTTCCCTTAAAAAATCCCCTGCACTCTCACTGAGGCTCTAAGCCTGTCCTTTCTGCTATAAATCTGTGGGCAAGAAGCCGCACTGACAGAGCCCTTTTTCTCTTTATACCCTCCCAGCTATCCTGGTAGATCGAATGGCCTCTAGTATCCAGCAGACCCCAGTGGGTGGAGCTCATTATTCTTAGGGCGCTCCTACTGGTTTAATGAGATCTGGAAAACTCTAGAATGATCTGAGCACCCGAGGTTTCCGGTCTTGGCCAGTCCCTGTTACCACCACCACTACCTGGGCTGAATCTTTTCATGGGTGTCATAGTGTCCTAGTTCTCTCAGGGGTTTGCTGAGAACAAGCACCATTTTTGCAGGAGTCACACGAGCTGGACAAAGAGATACTCTTTGTCCACATCCATGAAATGTTGGGAAGAAGCTTTTGAAAGGCTTTTCGAAGGGCTCTAGATGATCAGACCATCCTTAGCTAATATTTATGCAGGAATAAGCAATGCTACTTCTTTTTTTTTTTTTTTTTTTTTTTTGCGGTATGCGGGCCTCTCACTGTTGTGGCCTCTCCCGTTGCGGAGCACAGGCTCCGGATGCGCAGGCCCAGCGGCCATGGCTCACGGGCCCAGCCGCTCCGCGGCATATGGGATCCTCCCAGACCGGGGCACGAACCCGTATCCCCTGCATCGGCAGGCGGACTCTTAACCACTGCGCCACCAGGGAGGCCCAGCAATGCTACTTCTTACTAGGGCCGGGCCCAACTTTTCCCAGTGATTTTCCCTCTAAGTACATTTAGTCATCCCAGTTCTTTCCATAACTGGACCAGCGGCTCTCAATCACCTGGGAGCTTTTAACAAATACCAATACTTAGGCCCTACCCCAGAGAAACTGAATCAGAACTTCCCCATCTGCTGGGCCAGCGGTACCATGTCGGGTCTCTGAGCCCAAGCAGGACACGTCTGTCTGTCTGGAGAGGTGGAGAATTGGATTGGAGAGCCTGTCCTCTGACCCCGCCTCTCTCTAACCACATCTAAGCTAAATACCACAAAACCAAGTAAACAGGCAAATGAGGGTGAGGCCGTGATTCGAAGGAAGCGGGGGTGGTGGGGTGGGGAGGATGGATATGGGAGAGAGGCCGTGTTGGATGAACAGAGTCCTCTTCGAGGTCAGAATAGACACTTCACGGCGGAAGTGATCTTTGAGGGTCAGGGGAAGGATGGTGCCACCAGTGCCCAGGCTGGAGAGGGCTGAATCTCAGCGAAGTCCAGGCCAACCCCAGGAGTTCCTGCCCCGTCCTCCCTGCAGAGCCAGGCCACCCTCCGGCTCCTCCTCTGTGCCCCCTGCCTAGCTCACACTCACTTCATCACCGCCTATGCTTCTTGGGTGTTCCACCCGCCTCTGGCTGCCGTGTGAGAGAATTCACTTCCTGAAATGCCACAGCAGCCTTGTGGGCGGGTTAGGGAACAGCCAGCAGGGTTGGCCACGTGCCTCAGGAGGCCATGTCTCCACCAACTAGAGGTGCCAGAGACTCATTCGGGGGGCCCTCGGGGTGGGACGGTTTGCTCACCAGAGGTGTTTACTAGAAAGGAGGAAATAGTTCTCCCAGGCCTCCTCTGATACTTTCACCAAAGTTACCAAGAAACAGAAAGAACTCTACTTCCATCTCCATCGTCCTGCTCCAACGACCTCTCTTTCCCAGCCAGGTCCTCTGCTTCCTCTCCGTAATAATAAACACCTTCGATTGCATGCTAGCTAGCACTGGCGGCAGCGCGTTGAGGGATTCCTGCATGCACTCTTCTGTAACATTCCATGCCTAGATGAAGAAATTGGGGCCCAGGGAAATTAGGCACATTGCCTCGCATCACATGGCCCGTAGCTGGCAGAGGACAATTTGGACTCAGGCCCATCTGAGACCAAAGCCAAAGCAAACACCATGCCACGCCGAGAGCTTTGTAGGCCAGAAACCGGGGTCATCAGTAAAGTCAGAGCTGGTGCTCAAACAGCCCGACTATCTTCCACCAAACTCACCAGAACTCAGAGCCACTTGGCGGCTCTGGAGGGTAACAGTATAAGCTAGAGTTGAAAGCACCCACAGGCTTTGGAGTCAAACACTTACTTGACTAGCCAAGCTTCAATTTCCTCATCTGTAAACTAGGGCAATAGTACTTACTTCATAGAGTTGCTGCAGAAATGAAATAAGAGAAGCCAGGGGAAAGGTTTACTACAGTATCAGGCACAGCGTGAGAGCTCCATGATGTAGCCGTTTTATTATCAATGGTATTATCGTTAGAAATATAATAACCACCAAACATTTTCTCACTCGTTCGGTGAATATTTACAGAGGGTCCTGCACCGGTCACTGAGGTACACAGTGAAGCAAAGACAGAACACTGCCGTCATGCTCTCCCCAGTTGGAAAGTCCACCCTGCAAAGCAAGTTGCCATCAGAAGGCTGCCTGCAAGTTGTGGACCATCAGAGAAAGACGGCAAGTGTCTTTAAGTTGTGACAACTTGAAGTGGCCCCTTCCTTTCAAACATCTTTGGAGCTAGGGTTCAAGATGGCCTATTGCATGGAGAAGAATTGGGGAAAGATGGAACTAAGCCTTATGGAGCACTTCCTGGGTGTCAGGTGCAACGCTCCTTGCTTGCATGCAGGGCAATGTCTCCCTATAATTCATGATGCAGGAAATGCTTTTAGGCAGCACCTGAGATGCTCTGGGCATCATGAAGTCAGAGCATTAAATAACATTGACCCTGCTGTGCACGAGAAGAAATAGACCCGTGGTGACAACAGCTCTGGAGACAAATCACTTTGATCCTCTCTGTGTCTGTACCCCTAACTAGCTGTGTGCTCTGAGCAAGTGATTTATTCTCTCTCAGCCTTGGTGCCTTTAGCTGGAAAAGGGATAGAAATAATAGGAGTAGCTGTCTCATATGATGGTGGAGTACATGCAAAGAGGGGCTCAGCAAATTTGATCCATTACTATTGTCTTCTGTCAATCTTCTTTACTACACCAAGGAGAGAATCTCGGTTGGCTCTGCTGGTAAGTCTAACACTTGCTAACCTGACCTCTAACAAAAAGAGAGTAAGCCTCAGGCCCACAGAGTTCCACAGACAATAGTACCTAGCTAGGACTTAACAACCTGATTTTTTTCTTCATTGTGGGGGGTGTGTGTGAGAGAGAGAGAAGGAGAGAGAGAGAGAGAGAGAGAGAGGGAGGGAGAGAGAAGGATTAACTTCTAATTGTGGTGAGTGACACTGGTTTTTCATTTCTGCTAGTAACAGAACGCTTCCTTTTAAAATAAACATCTTTTAATTAAAAGAAGAAATCAACTTAAAGGCAAATATTGAGGAAATAAAAGGACAGGTAGCAGGTGGATATGACAGACATCTTGACTGTGACATTTGAATGATGGAAGTTTGGGAAACAAGGATAGGGCAGCCCCCATGTCACGCCTTCCAATCTCGTTAGAGACGAGACCCCCAAAGCTTAAGAGCAGTGGAGCACAATGAAGATCGGAGGGAGGGGTTGTGCCTCTCTCTAGCACCTCTGCCCTTTCCCAGTATGTGCTAGCAACAGACCTATGTCTTTGCTTTCCAGCCACCCATTTTTCAGAGCCCAGAGAGACCACTGCCCGTCAGCCATCCCCTTCTTCTAAGAGGTCATGCACCATGTCTGTGGTTTCATTCCTTGGAGTTGCCTCCCAGGCTGAGGGATACGGCCCCATCCCCTTGGCAGGATCAAGCAGGTTTTCAAGTCTTCTTAGAAACACAACTACAAACCGTCTCTAGGTGTGGCCTACTTTTGCACGTGGCTCACCTCACTCACAGGCTATCGGGTCCAACTGCTTCCTTCCTTAGATGGCAATGGGGGCCCCTGGCTGGAGTTCCTCACGTTCCAGCCACACATCTGAGATAAACGAGCATCTCATAAAGTGGGAGAGACCAAAGCCCCATGAAGGACTCTGTGTCTATTGTGGCTCTGATTTCTGTCTCTCACGTTAGAGAAAGGGGAACTCTGGGTAGATATTGCTGGATAAAGAGTGTTCTTTGGCAAAGCTGTGATGGTGGGTCTTAGAAGTCAGTGAACTAGGGGCCCCAGGGGGTGTGGGTTGGGAGAGATAAGAATCATAGTATTTGAGATGTCAACGTTCCCTAAAACTACAGCCCCACGATTCTGCTTCACACACAAGGGGAATGAGGCTGAGAGGTTACTTGACCTGTCCAAGGTCATAGGCATCCCAGTCAGAACACTGCCACGTTTCCCTTTGGGCCTCCGAACCCAGATTGACCCTGGGCCTCATTAAAAATTCTTGCCATGTCTTCTTTCTTCAGTGGATAATTTAAAATAGAAATAATAAATATAACACCTCGTTGTATATGTGTAGCACCTTTCTTCCAATAAATGGTGTTCTTTCAGCTTGCCCACCCATGCTGCATGGAGCGGAAGTGTTTCCACTGTGGACTCTGACACTGGTTATTGACTGAACCTCGCCTCAAGCCCACACACATACCTCTGTCAAAGGTATAGCTCACGGGACAGGGCCCAAGTCCTACAGGGAGCTCTGTGATTCGCTACTTCAGGGTGGTGTTAAAAAAAAAAAAAAAAAAAAAAAACAGCTCTCACACATCATATACATGAGAGACATATTCAGAAAGCTAAAGTTTTAACTGTTTTTCTTCTATCTAATTCTTTGATTCTCCATGCAATAACAGGCCCTTTTGTTTTTTTAGTAGTTTTTGCTGTAGTGCTTGTAGTAGAATAGTAGTGATTACCATCATTTATTAAACTTCGACATTGTAGACATTTATATCCAGTATCTTATTTAATCTTCACAAAAATCTTAATGATATATGTATTATGCTGCCTTACGAATGAAACAAACTAAAGCTCACAGAAGTAATTGCCTGATACAAAAAAGTAAAGTCTTCTATTTTTGACAATAGGGTCAACTAGATTTTCAGGGAATTCCTAAGAGCACTACATAAAATATAACATCTTTTTTTTTTTAATGCATGACAGATTTGGCTAGAAAGTGAAGTCATTCTTTGTGTTGCAGAAATGACCAGAAAGCCCAAATCCAAAGGAGTCATTAGGTGCTGGAGTTAGCATTTCCCACACGTGAGGGACAAATCCTGAAGCCCAAGCTGAGTGAAAGGTCAGAGCAGAGACCAAGAACACTGAAGGGAACCCTCTCAGTAAGTGAACCGGTGAAACCCTGATCCCACAGAATAGGAAGGTGGAGATCTGTGACCACTTGTCCTCAGCTCTGTGTGGAGCAGACCAAGAAAAAGAACCCCCCCCCCCCATTTCTAATTACAGACCTGGACTTTCATGAGTTTGGGGCCTGAATATACACAACCACTGCGGCTGGAAGAAAACGTTGAAATGTTAGTTTAAACTGGTTTCAACTTGGTGATACCCTCAGGCACCTGACAGAAGCAAATTCCAATTTTCTGTGGAAGAAAATACTCTTAAACGGGGCCTCAATGAATTCCTACACGTTAAGTTATGAGGAAAAGGACCTTTTTTTTTTTTTTTGTCACTAAACACACAAGGAAAAAAGCCACACTGAGAGTCAGCTGGAAAAAGAAACTCTAGAATCAGACCTTCAGTGACCACAGATACTGGAACTAATCAAGCACAGAATATAAAATTAGTATGATTAACATGTTCAAAAATATGAAAGGAGATTGAAAGTATAGCAAAGGAAAAAAGACTATCATATCTGGCCAGATTTGATAAAAGATGAGATAGAAATTCTAGAAATGAAAAATGTGATCAATAAAATTAGAACTTTAATGACTGGGCTAAAACAGAAACTAGGTGAACTAAAATACTGAAGAGATTACACATACTCTAGTAGTAGAGGGGAAAAAAGCAATGGGAAATATGAAAATGTTTAAGAACCTTAGAGAATAGTGCGAGGCTATTCTATAGGAAACAATAAAGAGAATGGGAAAAAGCAATATTAAAAGAGATAACGACTGAGAATTCTCCAGAATTAATGGAAAGGTGCCAGTGCATGGATTAAGAAAGCCCAGAGAATCCCAAGCAGGATAAATATAAAGAAATCCATTCCTACACATATCACAATGAACACAACAACAAAAACAAACAGAAGATCTTAAAGCAATCAGAGAAGAAGCAGATAATCTGGAAAAGAATGACAAGCTGACAGCTGAATTCTTAAGAACAGCAGGGAAAATTAGATGCATTAATATCAACCAATTCATATCAAATAACCAACAATTTAGAATTCTAAACAAGGAAAGCTATTTCCCAAAGGTGGGGGGAGGAGCAAAAATTTTCAAAGCATCACAAACTGAAAGAATATACTACCAGAACATTCTCACTGTAGGAACTTCTAAAGGAAATGCATTTTAGAAAGAAGGAAATTGATCCTAGAGTATAGGTCTAAAATGCACGCAACTCAAGTTAGCAAAGTAAAAGGTTGAAATGTGGCTAAATCTTAATAAACATTGATGGTATAAAACAACAATAATGTCTAATTTATGGGTTTCTTAAAATTAAGAGAGAATTAAAATCCTGGACAACTGGGTGTAAAATTGGAGGGGAGCAATTAGAATTCAAGGGTTCTTTGCTTCTTTTATCTTCTGGAAAGAGCTTAAATATATTAATTTTCAACTTTATTATGTTAAATATCCATATTGAAATGTCTAGGGTAACCTCTGAAAGAACTGGAATATGGAGAAAAATGAAACTGGGGGGGCGAATGAAACCAATCAATTCAAAACAAGGAAGCAAAGGAGGAAAAAGAAAAAGCAGGAAAAATATTACTAGAAAGTACAACATAAGATGAGAGAAATGAATACAGAGAGTTCAATTATTACAAATGATTTCAATGGACTAAACTCTCTAGTTGAAAGACAAAGACTATCAGACTAGAGACTGACCTGGAAGGAGTAGTTGGTCCAAGTTGAGGAAGGGCAGAAATAAGTTTGAGAAGGTGATGCAAGCAGCACCATGTCACACAGGGATATAAAAGCTTAGCATTTGACTTTGATTTAACAGGGCCTGCTAGTGTGAAGCATGGGACAGGAGACTGTTGTTTTCCATTATAAGATTTTTTCTATTATTATTTGAATAAATTTTTAACATTTGCATGAATTATATGGATAAATATTTTAAAATTTAAAAAGACTAAAAGAAAGAATCTCAAAAGACCAATCTTTTGGTTTGATGATAGATAGAAAGATACATGATGATGATAGATAGATGATAGATAGATAGATAGATAGATAGGAGATATTTTCTTTTATACACTACTGTTTGTATTATTTGAATTTGGGACAGTAAGTGTTATTTTTGTGATTTAAAAAAAACTCAAAAATAGGCAATGGGGTACTGTAGAATTTTGAGTCGGGGGACTTGAGAATGGGTTATTATTCGGGGAGTAGACTAGAAGATGGATTGAGAGATCAGGAGACAAAACCTAGGATCAGAGAAATAAGTTGGAACAACTAAAACGATTGTCTGGACCAGTGTGATCAATGTGGCATGGAAAGAAAGGAAAAATCTAAAAGGAAAGAAGTGATGGTCTTTGTTGACTGTTCTTGTTCCTGCAGGCCAGGGGTAGTGAGAGCCACTGAGTTCTTGAAGATGAAGGAAGAGGCAAAAATTATTTAATGAATGATGATGACAATGCCTGTTCTAGTCTTCCCCTGCAGGAGTCACTTCTACCCTAAGCCAGCTTCAGACTCTCTATCTGGAGAGCAAAATATTTACTTATTGGACATTCTGGAGTGTTTGCAGTGACCCCCAGTTGTACTGTAAACCCCTCCTTGGTATCTTTCCTGGAAACAATTTGGCATCACAGAGGACCAAGCACTACTGTAGCCTTCAGAGCCTCCAAAACACAAGCCAATTGGATGAGAATGGGAAAAAAAAAAAATGCTCATTTGCTATTCTCCTGGAAGCTCCCCTAATCCCAGCCCACAACACTGGAGGATCTGGAAGGATCTTGGAATTCCAGATAAATTGTCGAAAAGGAGAGGACAGTACCTCAACCATGTCACAGGTCCTGGCATAGGACGGGCAGGTCCGCTCTCCATGCCCTAGACCAGGTTCTTCCTAAAGCCACGTTATCCCGTGGTTGGATAGGACACTCAGCCCCAAAAGTCAAGGAACCAATTACCTGAAAATGGAAGCACCTTTATCATCATTTCTGGTGCCTCCAGAATGGTATCCAAACTGGCCATTCCCCACGCCTTCTAGAACTTCACTTGTGTGACCTGAGAAAGTCACTGAGTGTCTCTGAGCCCGAGTTTCCTCATCTGTAAATGAGGATGGTAGTAACAGACGTCTAAAGGTTTGTTATAAGGGTTAAATGGGACAATGATTTAGAAATCAGGTGGCAGAGGTTTGGCCAAGGTATTAATTTAACCCTTATTGTTTTAATTAGTGGTTTAAAAAGAGATGATACAGAGAGCCCTTCTATTTCTGGAGAAGTGCCAGGAGAAACGTAAAGGGAAGAGGAGACAGGAAAAATAAAGTGTAGAATCAATAGGACTGAAAGAGCGGGAATGAAAGAAACGGAATCTTCATGAATTCAGAAAATATACACCTGGGCTATTATGTAAAGTGTGCTATCAGTGATCAAAATAAAGATGTCAGGAGGGGAAGTCTTGTCTCTGCAATGGGATCATAAGATGTTTGGGGCAAGAAACTGTGATTCTTCACCACGGCATTGAGCACAGGTCAAACATTATTTTAGTTCTAAAACACTCAAAGTATCTGTTGAGTAAATAATGAATAAGGGAGGGCTTCCCTGGTGGCGCAGTGGTTGAGAGTCCGCCTGCTGATGCAGGGGACACGGGTTCGTGCCCCGGTCTGCGAAGATCCCACATGCCGCAGAGCGGCTAGGCCCGTGAGCCATGGCCGCTGAGCCTGCGTGTCCGGAGCCTGTGCTCTGCAACGGGAGAGGCCACAACAGTGAGAGGCCCATGTACAGCAAAAAAATAAAATAAAATAAAATAAGAATAAGAATAATAATGAATAAGGGAAAAAGTGAATGAATGAGAGGGGAAAGGGGGTCGAGGGAGGGAAGGATAGAGCACAAACTATAACACAGGCAGGTGTCCTCTCCTAGGGTTGGGATAGCAGCTCTCGCATGCCAAGGAGGGTGCCACCATGTTATCTATTCCAAAACAAGAAGGGATTCTGAACCTTGAGGCAATTTGGACATTATTAACCAGAATCCTTTCTGAGAAGCTAACACTGTCCCTGAGCTTCGTCCCCTGCTCCCTCATAGCACGTCCAGAGGTCTGAGCCCTAAGAAACCACCCAAGGGCTAGCGATGCACTCAAAGAAGCTTGGCCATCACGGGCCTCGCTGGTCACAGGTACAGAGGCACGAGCTAGGCTGAAGCTTTGGTGCCCGCACTGCTCCAGATCTGGCTCCCACCCCAGAGCCCGTGTCCCCCAGAGGCTGAAGCCCGCCCTGGCTCTCATCACTGGTAAGTAAAGTGGTTTCAGACAACCTTGTGCACGGAGTCAGGACGTGGAAGGAGTTATTTCTTTTCCCTGCAGAGAGCTGGTTCTTCTGATAAACTACAGTTTGATTTTATTTTATTAATGCCAATAGTGGAGTGTGTTTTCTCATGATTAAGCTTCTTTTCCTCCCGCCTCTTTAGACTTTGGCTATAAATAGGAGCTTCTTTGTTCTGTCTCCTCTGGGCAATAATTGGAAACATAAAGTAGGGGAGACACCCTCGTGTCCTTCCGCATCTCTTGGTTGTTTCTCCACAAGTAGGCAGTCGCGCAAACAAACAGGCTGCTATGTTTGTATTTTCTCTGAAGTCACAATTTCTTCCACTAAATGTTTACACATTCCAGCATTTCGGGGCCTTGAGGACCAAGACTGACAGTATTTTAATATTCGTTTGAACACGCGCACTTAATGTGCTTGGTTAATTGGAGTAATCAGTGGTCTTTTCATGCCAAAGCCGTTGCTGAAATTAAATCAGGGTTGTTATTTCTTTTAACGGACTACCTGAAGAATTTTTATTTTGAAAATGAATCAGGACTGACCGACATGAAGGTCAGCTCTGCAACAGAGGAGGAAGGGACAAGGATTCTAGGGACCTGGGGGTCTTTGGGGAGAGTTCCCGGCCTCATTGAGTCCCTCCAGATTTCCATCTGTCAGTAATTACAATGCCCAGGGTGATAATGACTTATCACCCAAACCAGGACACTTCTGAGAATGAAATGGGGTCCCATTACTGATTTCAACAGGACCACAGTCCTAAACGGTCCCAGGCAAACCAGGACTGTGGTCTCCCTACCCCACAAACGCATAGCTCTTTACACAGGACATTCACGATTTGATCTCATCTGCTCCTCCCCACGAGGGAGGGATCATTCCCATTTAACAGATGAAGCAACTGATGCTGCAAAGTTAATAAGACACTTGCCCCAAGCCCACCAGGCAGTGGATAGAACCACGCTCAACCACAGCTCTTCTTCAGGGTCATATTCTTCGCCCACTACCCTGACCCACATTCCTTCTGGTCAGCCAGGAACGGCCACAGGGTTGAGTGGTAGCATGTAAACATCTGTGGCAGAATCGGAAGATGGATGGGAAGGTGGTAGAAGGAAGAGCCACAGTAAGGAGCCGGCAGGAGGTCCCAGCCAGGAAGGCGGGTGGACAGCCAGGCTGGGTTTCTGAAAGAGGTTGATCTTCCTCAGGGGCCAAGGAGGTGGCTGGCTAGTCTGGTGTTCTGGCCCCAGATGCCACCCCCCAGGCATGGATGCAGCTCAGACGAGCTCCAGGGCTCCTGTGCGGCCAAGGGAGCTCTAATTATAAAGGCAATGGCTGTCGTGACAGAATTTTCCAGGAGATAATTTTGGGCAAACTCCTGGACTGAGAGGGCTGGCCATGCACAGCTGGGGGCTGTTGCGGTGACTCTCTGTGTGTCACCCTCCTCTGTGACTCATCGGCCAGGCAGCACTGCTTCTCTCATGTCTACCTGTTTCTCTCCACCTCCCATCTCTCCTGCTCGCCTCATCCTTCCCACTTGGTGAAGGCAAACGTCCTCTGCTCAGTTTAACTAATTCCCTCTGATATCAGCGTTTCTATCTTTACAGTTTGGCGTCCCTGTGAAGTTTCCCTTTGTACATTTCCCCGTTCCTGTATTCCCATCATTCAGGTATCATCACTCAATAACCATTCGACAGCAGTAATGCTTTTCATATGGAAAGAATTGGTTTTTTATTGATGGCAAATGTTGTGATGAACGTTCACGCCCACTTGGAGCCAAAGGAGCTTTTTATTGGATGAACCGCACTAAGATGTGGTTCCAAGAAATGTCTTTGGAGTGTGGACTGAGATGTACTTTTGGGAACAGGTCTTGTGGCTGGGGGCGGGGGAAGGAGGGCAGCCTTTCCGTTTATCAAAATCTCATCAATCAAAATGTATAATAGCAACAGTATTAATAACCCCATAGTTGCATAGCACTTGGTATTTTTCCAAGCACTTCCCTGGAATATTATCATTTCCATGTTACAAGCTAAGCAACATTGTAACAGGATGGACCGGCCTCATGAGCAAGGAGTTAGCTGATAAGTGGGTCAGCGTCCCATGAGAAGGATAATTTTTAGCATGTGTGAAAACCCATCTTTGGGTGTCTCTGGAGATCAGAAGTCCTTCCCAAGCTAAACTCTTCTCAAGGTCCCCTTTGCCCGGTCAAAATATAAAATGATGGCCACCATGACCAGGCATAGTACTCATCTCAATGCCACCTCTGTTGCAGTTAAGCATCCTGACACGTAACCCAGATGCAGAGGGAAACCAAGGTTTATTTAGCAACATATGCCATTGGCCTATGGTGTGGCCATCAGAATGAACGCCGTGTACTGACCGTCCCAGACTAGAGCCCTCCTCCATTGGAACTAACAAGAGAATGGCAAGCATTGGATGATGGAGGTGGTGATGCTAGCGTTTCCTACCCACATGAGTCAATTGTCCAGTTTGGACTCCAACCCACCTCTGCCTTCCTCAGAAGCTAGCCTTAGCACTGGCCTTGGTAAAACAAGGGAATTAGGGGACTAGATAGGAACTTGGAAGTCATATGGGGCTACCACCATCAGCATTTTATTAATATGGAAGCTAAAGCCTCAAGACTGTGGAGGGACTTGCCCTAGTTAGCAAGGCGAGCCAGGGTGGAGCAGTCCCAAGAACCCAGGACTCTGATGGAGAATGTGGCTGTCTTCACTCAGCCTCCCACATCGAACCAGAGAATTTCCTAACTCACCCTGCCTGCCTTTTCTTCTTCCTTCTTAACCCGTTGGCTTTCCTTTATGCAGCTGGGACTCAGGGACTCGCCAGTCTATCTGAGGTGAGAAGAGGGAATCGTTCTACACGTTCGGGTTCCCCATGCTCCACCGCCCAGCCCACGCCATGTCCACACCCTTCATTATAAGGGAGCAAAGCTCCCGGATCAGCAGGGTGTAGTAGTGGCACTTGGAGGCGATGTGAACCAGCAGCATATGCTGAACTCAACAGGGTGCGTGGTTAGCCTCCGGCTGCCGTGCCTGGAGGGGTGAGCTCGGGGATGTGTCCTGAGATCTGGTCCCAGACACACTAGATCACGCAGGAATGCACTGGGAGGAAAGGTGCTTTTGTTTCTGCACCTGCTTCCATTACTCATGGGTGTCCCTCACCAGGTCGGCTGCCTCGTTGCTTGTGTTACTAATTGGCTCATAACAGAACATCCAGACTCTCTGGGGCTCAGATTTTCTGTCCTTTCAGACCTAACCCTCCCTGGCTCGTGTTTCAAGGGATGTTTTCCTGCCTACCCTTTTGGCTTTCTCTAGTTCTTCGTCTGCTCTTTCTGTTTTGCTTGGCTTATGAAATGTCATATTTCATTCTAAGCCAGCAAGCTGCTCCAATAGCAATTCCATTTCAGTCCCAGAGCATCGAAGAGGGGGCCTAGACCACGATTAGCTTCTCTAGACTCTAAGATCGTAGGAAATTCCATCCGGTGCATCCGCAGCTAATTACCCATGCCATAGGCAGGGCTCTTCATTTATATTTTGCTTGGCAAACAAAGCAACTTATGGGGATTTTCCTCCTCAATGTCCCCTCAGAAATCAACCATCTAATGGTACCACCACCACCACTGAGTTAAGGAGGAAGGCAAGGCCACCAGCTGGAGCAGTGGTGACTAATAAGGCCCTGGCTTCAATGGCTGTCATGGTCTCTCTGCTCGGTTCCATCTAGTCCTCTGTTCTCCCAGCATCTGTCAGGCCGGGCCTTCCTCAATCCACCTTTTCCAGTCTGGTTCCTCTCAGGTTCCTGGTTGAGCATAACTTAGGGGTTGCTTCCTTGCACATACATGGTCTTTGCTCTTTACATTGGGGGTATCAAGAATGAAGTACCTATTCTGGGCCAGACACTGTGCTAGGCACCTTGTATACATCATGTACATTATCTCACATGATCTGCACCACGATCTTACACGGGAGCTGTGAGAACTGAGCTCAAAGAGAGTAACGATTACCCAAGGTCCAGGAAAGATTTAAATCGTAACTGCCTAATTTCAAAGCCTGTGCACGCTCCAATATTCCCCCAGGTTTTTTCAGGGAGATGATTGTGCAAGTGGCCCTTCACCAAGAAGGAGAACTTTGACCATCAGCCAGCTGTTCTCCTTCACCTTTGTATTTAGCTAATTCTCATCATATTGCTGAAGCTGACAACCAGGGCTCTCCCTTCAGGAACGCAGACCCAGTAACCATTTATGATGGCAATCAGCACACACATTGCAATGAACAGATACAGCTTGAGGTGGGATCTCCAAATCGAAAACAGGAAGCCCTCCAGCTTCAGCAACGTAGTCCCAAAGCACAAGCCATTCCCAGGTGTAGCCTAGAAGATTCATCTGTGGTTTCTATGTGTGCTCAAACATGATAAGAGGCTCCAGGATCTCCAGAGATGCCCTAAAGAAAAGGTTCCCAGGTACTTTGCAGAGGCAGAAAGAAAAGGTGCGCTGGGCCGGTTCACACCAGCTGGTGAGAGTCAGCTGTGCCCATCACTTCTCAGTTCTGGTTGTAGTGACATCGCATTGATAGTTTGAACTTGGCCAAGGAGGGAATATTTACACCACAGAAATCGGCAAGCTACACATAAGGGCTTTTGTTTTTGTTTTTGTTCTGGCGAGCGAGTGGTGAAACATTTACCAACTTTTGGAAGGACGGGTAGCATAATGAGAAGCATCTGAGTAGCCAGTTTACATGGTGGGCTTTGAGGGGCTCCCACAAAGCCCCACCTGCCCAAGACTCATTAGCCGTGTTGTGGCTCCACCAATGAGGGCTATACTCCCAGCCTGGATCACTTCTCAGGACCGGGGACCGGACCACAGAGGCAAGGGCTCTCCTGGAAGTCCTGGTCACCGTGCCTACCTAGGACCCCACTTGTAGGCCAGGCTTTCTCTCCTGCCCTGCCCTCAAATGCAGTGGCTGCCCTCAGATGCAGTGGCCAGCACCCCTTGACCCCATAAGGAAACTGCTACTTGGAAGCACAGGCATGGCTGGCAAGGACCCAGGAGGACCACGGGTCCATGCTGAGGAGGACAGCATCTAAGTCTGAAGCTTTCTTACTCTCTAGAGTCCTGGTTGTAGGAAGGAGCTACAGGAACAGTTGGGGAAAGGAAGGAAGGATTTTGCAGAGGCAGGAAGCTGGGTTAAAACTGCAGACTCCTGTGTTTGGGATTTCCCTTTTCACCCTCCAAGTTCTGGGAAAGAACTGTTCTAATTTGAGAAAATCCAGGCCAGGTGTGCCCCTCCCCCATTGTACCGTGGAGCCTCCTCTTCCTGACAAGGACCCCAAGTGCCCCTGCACTCAGCTCCACAATTTAGGTGAAGCATCTGAACGCAAGAGTGGCAGAGGGGAGTCAGAAAGGAGAATGGAAGAGGAAGAGAAACAGAGGATAGAGGTAAAGCCAGAGGCGGAGGAGGAGAGTCAGAGACAGCACCTTTGCTCTGGAAACCAGAGTAAGGAAGGAGGGGAGGGTGGCGCTAAGAGAGGATGAGAACGAGAGCAAATGCCACCATCTTACTCGTTTCTACCATGAGGGCTTTCTCAGTGTAAATCCATTCTGCAGCCAGCAGCTGGATGAACCATCCTAAACTACTGCTTTCAATAGGTCACTGCCACGAACTTTCAATGGCTCCCTTTGGCCCCAAATCACTAGCTTTGCGCCCAAAGTCTCCCTTATCTGGCCCCAATCTCCCTTCTCAAACACACCTCCCACTGAGCTATTTACAGAGGACGATTCTAAATTAGAAGAGAAGCAGAGGCATGGCTGCTAATGCAAGATGAAACCCTTGATTGAATCCGAGAGTTTTTTTTAAGTAGCTGTAAAGACTATCATTGGGACAGTTTGAGAAATTTAATATATTACTATTTGTGACATAGTCATATATTTAAATAATATATTTTAATATTTAAATACTCATACATAATATGATATAATATATCAACATTTCCTGGGTGGGATCATAGTATTTTGGAATATATGATGAAATATTTAGGTGTAAAGTGTCATGATGTCCGCAACTGACTTTAAAATGCTTGAGAAAAAAAAGAAAAAGGGAGGAAATGTGGTGAAATATTAATTAGTGAACAAGCTAGGTGAAGAGTATTTATTTTAAAAAGGCTTTCAACTTTTCTAAAGATCTGAAAATGTTCAAAATTAAAAGTTGGATTAAAAATAAAATAACAGGGCTTCCCTGGTGGCGCAGTGGTTGAGAGTCCGCCTGCCGATGCAGGGGACACGGGTTCGTGCCCCGGTCCGGGAAGATCCCACATGCCGCGGAGCGGCTAGGCCCGTGGGCCATGGCCGCTGAGCCTGCGCGTCCAGAGCCTGTGCTCCGCAACGGGAGAGGCCACAGCAGTGAGAGGCCCATGTACTGCAAAAAAACAAAACAAAACAAAAAAAAAAACAAAGCCTAAAGTAGCTCATGCCCTCCATCCACCATCACCACCAGCTTCCCCAGTCATGTCAGAATAAAATCCAAAGTCCATCACAGCCTACGACTGGTAGTCCATGAACTGGTCCTGGCTCCATCTCCTACCATTTCCCAGCTCTCTGACTACCCCCCAAGCTCATGAGCCTCCCCACTGTTTCTAGAACCAAGCATGGGCATTATAACTATAGAAACAGACAATAATATATAATCTGATAAAGATCAATTATGTGTGAGTGAAAGAAGAAAAACAAAGCATATGCCTGCCTCAGGGCCTTTGCACTTATAGCTCCTGTTGCTTGCAACAGTTTCCCCAGGGGTTATAGCTTATTCACTCACTTTATTCAGGTTTCTATTCAAGTATGACCACTTCAGAAAGATCATTTCTGGCAACCCTACGTGAAACAAAATCCCTGCCTACTCCATTATTCTCTATCTCCTTTCTTTGTTTTTTTTTTATGCAAAGCACTTAGCACAACTTGACATTATGTTATTTGTTTTATTATAGGTTTACTGTTTATCTGCCCTTGTTATAATCTGCAGTATCCAGAAAAGCAGATGGCATGTATTTTATATAAATAAATGAGTGAAAAACTGAACTGTTCTTTATATATTAATTTGATACATATCATGCCTGGCTATGTATTGTTGGTTACCTTGTCCATGTATCTTCCCTCACACCTAGTTCTGGAAAGCTACTTTTTTTGTTAATTGATTCTTTTTTATTTACCACTTGTCTAAGTGACAGTAAGCATAATCATTCTCACTATAAGCTAATTTGAAAAGGTAATTTTCTAATTAATAAATATATACCAGTGTAAACTGTGTTCTTATAATAAAATAATTATAAATGCCGCTGACAACTTTGGAAAGAAAACAAAGGTATTTGTTAGTGGCGAGACCTCATGAAAAATCTGATAGTCTAAATAAGAAAAATGGACAAGCACAATTCCCCCTACAAGGACACTGGTAAATTACTTTTGATTTAATAATTTTGCCTAAGGATCATTTCAGGCATCATATACACAGATTCTCTCTGTGGAAAGTGCACAGTAAGAGAACTTCTGTTGACGGCCTAGCTCAACCCTTTACTGTTTATAGAAACTTGGCCAAGTTGCTTAACCTCTCTGAACCTTTGTTACATTGCCTGTACAATCATTACCTACCATACTTTGCAGATCTATTGCATTAAATAAGATCAAGTATACGCATGCTATCTGTAAACTTTAAAGCACTGTAAAAACATAGTCTATTATTTTATCTCTGAGAAAGATCTGGAGAAAATAAACACGTCGAGTACCATTAAAAATATTAATAAAACTAACAATAGTGCTAGTTATAAAAATGTGAATCTTTCTATACTTATTCTCCAAAGCAGCACTGTCCAGTAGAACTTTCTACAATAATGCAAATATTCTATACCTGCACTATCTAATACAGTAGCTATTAGCCACATGTGGCTACTGAGCACTTGAAATGTGGCTGGCGTGACTGGGGAACTGCATGTAAAATTTTAAGCTAACTGTATTAATTTTATTTAGACTTAAACAGTCATGTGGCTGGAGGCTCCTGTATCAGACAGCACGGCTCTAAAGCATCATTGCTTCAGAAAACTCCTACTTGGCCCTAACCATAAAGGGATTAGGTTTTGCAAGCATCAAGACGCCTGGTGATGGAAATCTTGTGGTTTGGAGTAAAGGAAAAAGTGTGGAATGAAGTGAAGACGGGAAGAGAAGGAAAGGAGAGGATGGCTTCTTTGCCCTGTGGCCTTGCTGATTTTGAAAAAGCAAATAGAATCTACCCCTTTGGAATTCCAGCATCCCTTCTTATGTGCTGTGTGACCTTAGAAAAGATAGTTAACCTCTCTGAGCTTCAGTCTTTTAACTATAAAATAGGAATCATGATGCCTACTTCAGAGGCATAAAGAAGCTTCATAGGAGTAAATGAAACAGATAAATGACACAAAGTGCCTAACACAGTGCCCTGTACAAAGCAAACTGTGAGCTCTCTAATTCTCCCTTCACACCGGGAACACAGGAGATGGGGGGCAGCACATCAAGTCTCTTGCCCTGGACCACACGGCTGCTGGGCAGCCTGGCCATGAGTGGGCATCCCTCTAGCTGCATCCAGCCTCAAAGCAGCCCGGCTGGCATGCACCCAGCCTCCCACCCTCCCTCCATTCACGCCTCCTGAATGCCCTGACCTCACCCAGCACTTTGCTCTGAAGATCTCTGAGGGCTTCAAAGACTCCTCTTTGGATTCAATACAAACGATGTTCCTTCTGGGTATGTGTACACAGGTTGGGGGAAGGCTAGAGGGTGGGGTCCAGTCATCCCTCAAAATGAAGCCACAACTCCCTCTATTCCCTGAGCTGCCGTTTCCTCCGCTGTCGGTGGAAAAAATGCAAAGTCCGTTTCATCCCCGTGAGGGCCTGGGAGTCCACTGGGACAGTCTCACTCCCTAAAAAGCAGGTGGTGGTGGTGACCCCACTTTTCACAGGTGTGGCAAATGGATGTTTCCAGCAAACTGCTTAAAAACCATACTTTACTCCGGATTGCCCAAGGTAGTCCCATTTTTAATTATTGTCTCCATAACCCTTCAAAATATCCCAGAGTTCAAATGTCCAAGTCTCATCTCTTAGATTGCCTTTCTCCCCTGGAAGCAGCACCAAAATCCTTTGTTAGATGGTGGGCTTTCAGTGTTCAGTGTTCATAATCACCGTATGTCCGTGACGGTTTAACCCCACGAGTGCCAGCCCTCTGACACTCCTCCCTTGAGAGACAGGGTCCCTTCTCCTTGAATGTGGGTGGGCTTGTGACCGCTTGGACCAATAGATATGGTGAAAGTGACACTGTGTGATTCTGAGGCTCCGGCTTTAAAGGCCACACAGCTCCCCCCAGGACGGCTGGGACACCTGTTCTCAGAGCTCAAGCAAGTAGAGGAGAAACCCAGTGACCCTGAGGCACCACACAGGGCAGGCCATGCAGAGGGCCCCCAGGAGGCAGTCCCGGCTCAGACTACCCTTCGTCCAGCCCAATCCAGGCACCCAACACATGAGTGAGGACGCCCCCAGCCTTTCAAGTCTTCCCAGCTGAGGCCACTTGTTTACAGTGGAGACAAGCCTGTTCCAATTCCTGACCCACAGAATCTGCGAGAGTAATTAAATGTCATCCTCCTGCACCACTATATTTGGGGGTTATTTATTGTCCAGTAACAGATGACGGGGCCCAAGTACCATGTCTCATAGAACCCAGGAGTCTGGAAAACTGAATTCCACAGACTGAATGCCCTGACTGTCAGGGATAGGGTGGGATGGGGGACCTATGCAGTTCCCACTGGGACTTGTTGATTGAAGAAGAGGCAAAGCTGGACCTACATAAGAGTCGTCTGGAGTAGAATTGGTGGCGGAGGGGAAGCAGGCAGAAGAAGACATTTTCTTTTTTGCTTTAGTATAATTCTGGACTCTGATCTGTCAAATAATTTTTTTAAATAAAGAAATCAGTAACAGAACAAAGACTTACTAATGTGATTTCAGTGGATGGCTTTACTCAAAGATTTTCATGTTGAAATTTGCTGGTGGTGGAGACGGTTTTTTATCTTCTGTTTCGCTAGCATTTTCTCTTCTGGTCACCCCCGTATTTTTCGGGGTCCTATGGAGCACGCTACTTGAGAATGAAGGCCAAAAGTGGCCATTCTGAGTTGCGATGTGTCCTTTCAACTCAAATACTTTGTGTCCTTAGAGGGACTCAAACATCTATGGAACAGAAGGAAGAGCCCTGGGCTGAGAAGAGGAATCACCAATATGATGCTTAACCTTGGGCAGCTCACGTTAATAAGCCCAGGCCTCAGTTTGGTTATTCACAAATTGGACTCAGTGATTTCCAAGGTCCATTTTCTAACATGTTGGAGAGAAAGCAGTTAATATTTATTAAGTGCTTGCCCTGTGGCAAGCACCATGCCAGGCCCTCTAGGCCCTCTATCTAGATTATTTTATTTACTCCTCAAAAAAAAAACCCCAAAGCCTAAGAACCAGTGTCCCCATTTTGCCTGTGAGGAAACCAAGGCCCAGTGGGATGGAGGTTTCAGCCGCTGAGAGGTGGAGGGATGGAATTCTAGAATCAACAGGGCCACCCTCAGGGGACGCTCCCTCCCCTCTCTGTCCCACAGTGGTTCCCACACCTTGTGCTCAGAGGCTCTGAGAGTCTGGCTCTTCAGTCAGTTCTAATCCTCCATAGTTAAGAGGGAAGGTTCTAACTACATTCCTTTATACTATCATCAGCTACTTAAAGTGGCAAGAAACAATAGACTCTTTCTCTGCTTTCCTGGAAGGGTGGCTCTTGGACCCTTGCTGAGTCTCTGAGTGACAACCAGGGCAGCCGTTCCAGCCTGACTACCCCCCAGGTGGCCGGGGCAAGTCTAGAAGAATCCTGCCACCCAGATCTTCCCCGAAGAACTGTTAAGGGGCGTGAGCTTCTCTCTTCCCCTTAACAAGAGTCCCCCAACCCTAGGTTATTTGGCATATACTCGGTCCATCACAAGACTCAACAAAGCATATAATGACCGTTTTTACAAAATACTAGGGACTCCTCTTTCTCTGACAAACACACACCTTCTCCATTGCCAGGATGTTACTTATCCTTGTGTTTTGCTGAAGAGGGTTCTAACTGTGCAGGATGCTTCATGCCCGAGATCTCTTCTCACACACCTGTTACTGATGTCTGAATCCTGAAATAATCACCAAATGCTGACCAAGTCCCACTGCAATGGGCACTGAGAGGGATCACTGAGAACTGTGATATCTGAGGGTGTGGCTGCAGAGTGGCTTTGCCTCTCCTCTCATGAAGATCTGTGGGTCTACTTCCCCTCCCCTTGACTCTGGGCTGGCCTCTGTGACTGCCTTTGACCGACAGAACACAGTGGAAATGGCCTTGCCCATCTCCTCTTCCAAGGTGGACCTTAAAAGATGTGCAGCTTCCACTTCTGTGCCTCTTAGAAGCCTGGGCTGTGGAAGAATTCTGACTACCCTGGGACTGCCATGCCGTGAGGAAGCCCAAGGTAGCCCTACAGAACTGCCCGGCTGAGCCCTGCCTGCATTCCTGACCCATGGAATCATGAGCAATAAAACAGCTGTTGTTCTAAAGCACTAAATTATGGTGTAGTTGGTTAAGCAGAAACATAGCTAGCCGAAACAGAGTATAAGAGGATGAGAGCACCAAACTCACAGTACAGATGACATAATGGTGTCATTGAGCAATTAGGTCAGAATGGTAAGGAAGTCTTCATAGAGGAGGGGGACCTGAAGGTTTGTAGGAGGGGATGGAGTTGGACGAGTGCAAGGACAGGATGTGGGGAGAGGAAATTCTACAAGATCCAACTACTCTACAGGCCTCTGGGAAAATGCCCTGAACACCCACCGGACTCCTCATATTTCTACTGCAGCCACCCGACTGTGGAGAGCAAACCCTTAACTCTGGGACATCAGCCTGAGTTTGGCCCAAAGTAACCCATTACAAGTAGACGATTTCTCCAGAGTCCTGTTTTATCTCTCCAACTCCCATGAATTCTATATTGCCTTCCGTAGTTTATTCAACCATATCTTAATATAAAAAATGTTTGAAATGACTTACCAGTTAGATTACTTAACTTCACCCTACCCTAACCAGTTCAAGGAAAATAGATACTCCAGGAAGAGGGGTCAAAATGAGACATGAGACTGTGTAGCTCCAGAACACACATGCACCCCGAGGCAGGCGTCATAATCACACATCTTCAGCAGACAAATCTAGCCTCCGGCCTCCCCCTTCCTGTCTCATTCCCAGCTTTAAACTAGCCCTAGGTTCACAAGGGGCCCAAATCAGGAGACACCCGGAGGACTCCGTCCAGATGTGGATTAAAAATTAAAGTCACCTGATGCTTTAGTTCTTCTATCTCTGATCCACCCTCCAGGTCAGCCACCCGTAGAGTGTTTGGAAAGCAACCTAGGGTGATTCGCAGCCTTTCCAACACACTGGAATGCTCCCCAAACTTCTTTTTCTTAGTTCACACACAGACACACACACGCACTCTCTCTCTCTCTCTCTCTCTCTCTCTCTCTCTCTCTCACACATCTATAGCCTGTGTAGATACGTTGACACTTGGAAGCAAAAGAGAGGAAAGCTTTTATTATTGTTTGCCATTTGAAAATGATTATCTAGCAGGATGATGTGTATTGAAGGAGACGGCCTGCAGTTAGCATCCCGGGGAGAGCTCCCTTCCTAGACCTGGGTGAGCCTGCACTACCTCCCGGCTTCTCGACTGGGGACTACCTGGTGCCAGACTTGGATGCCGACCAACACAAATTAAAGGAATATACTGCCTCCTAGACAGGACGGGACGCGGGAGAGTGAGAATGCTGAGCATTTTAAAGGGATCATCACCTCAGCAGGAGACCAAAAATCAGCCTCAGAAAGAGCAGCTATCCCAACAGATGGTCACCTCTAGTTCAGAAAGTCTTTGGTTCTGGGTTACCGCGTGATTCCAGATGCTGTCTCTCTTGCACACACCCCCCCATCCCAGCCTAGGGCCTCCACCCCTCCCCACAACAACTACTCTCTCCTCTCAGTCCTTTCTGGAAATACAGCCGTGCCTTATTTAAAATCGTGAAGCCCTCACACTGTTGGTGGGAATGTAAATTGTTACAGCCACTATGGAGAACAGTATGGAGGTTCTCTCAAAAAACTAAAAATAGAACTACCATATGACCCAGCAATCCCACTGCTGGACATATATCCTGAGAAAACCATAATTCAAAAAGACACATACCCCATTGTTCACTGCAGCACTATTTACAATAGCCAGGACATGGAAGCAACCTAAACATCCATCAACAGATGAATGGATAAAGAAGATGTGGTACAAATATACAATGGAATATTACTCAGCCATAAAAAGGAACAAAATTGGGTCATTTGTAGAGTTGTGGATGGACCTAGAGTCTGTCATACAGAGTGAAATAAGTCAGAAAGAGAAAAACAAATATCGTATATTAACACATATATGCGGAACCTAGAAAAATAGTACAGATGAACCTATTTGCAGGGCAGGAACAGAGACTCAGATGTGGAGAACAGACATGTAGATGCAGTGGGGGAAGGGGAGGGTGGGAGGAATTGGGAGATTAGGATTGACATATATACACTACCATAGATAGCTAGTGGGAACCTGCTGTATAGCATAGGGAGCTCAGCTCGGTGCTCTGTGGTGATCTAGATGTGTAGGATGCGGGGATGGGAGGGAGGTCCAAGAGGGAGGGTATATATGCGTACATATAGCTGATTCACTTTGTTATACAACAGAAACTAACAAAATATTGTAAAGGAACTACACTCCAATTTAAAAAAAATTTTTTTTAAGGAAAATGAGAAAGGAAAGAAGAAAAGGAAATAAGTAAGGCACGCAGGCAGGAAGGAAGAAAGGATTCCTGTCAAGAATTGGACCTCATTTCCCTGGGTTCTATGTTGTCCTTTATCTTCATATTTTCTCTCATTTTGCTAAAGCTCATTCTGCAGTAACTAATGTGTATGTATATTAAATCATCACATTGTACATCTTAAAAAAATCACATTGGGCTTCCCTGGTGGCGCAGTGGTTGAGAGTCCGCCTGCCAATGCAGGGGACACAGGTTCGTGCCCCGGTCCGGGAGGATCCCAAGTGCCGCGGAGTGGCTGGGCCCGTGAGCCATGGCCGCTGAGCCTGTGCGTCCAGAGCCTGTGCTCCACAACGGGAGAGGCCACAACAGTGAGAGGCCCGCGTACCGCCAAAAAAAAAAAAATCACATTGTACAACCTAAATATGTATAACTTTTATTTGTCAATCATACCTCTATAAAGTTGGAGAAAAAATAAAATAAAATCGTGAAGCCCTAAAACGACACTCTGTAGGAAGGCAGTTAACCAACTTGTATTCAAAAATGAATCTAGAGGGACTTCCCTGGTGGTGCAGTGGTTAAGAATCCGCCTGCCAGTGCAGGGGATACGGGTTCGAGCCCTGGTCCGCAAAGATCCCACACGCCGCGGACCACCTAAGCCCGTGTGCCTCAACTACTGAGCCTGTGCTCTAGAGTCCATGAGCCACAACTGCTGAGTCCGCACGCCTAGAGCCTGTGCTCCGCAACAAGAGAAGCCACCGCAAAGAGAAGCCCGCGCACTGCAACGAAGAGTAGCCCCCGCTCGCGGAAACTAGAGAAAGCCCGCGTGCAGCAGTGAAGACCCAACACAGCCAAAAATAAATAAATACATAAATAAAATTAAAAAAGAATCTAGAGGTGGGAACAGGGAGTCAGGGCTTAATGGGTGCAAGGTGTCTGTTTGGGAGTGACAGGAATGCAGTGGTCGTACAACGTGGAGAGTGTACTAAATGCTACTGAATTGTTCACTTTAATAAATGGTTAATTTCATGCATGTGAATTTCACCTCAATTTTTCTTTAAAAAAAAAGGATCTTCCAAGAAAGAGTAAATCCTTCTAGAATCCTATTAACCAGCCCACATTTGACTGGGCCTCAGTCCCCTGAGGTGCTCATGGAAGGCTGTGGGGAAGAAGCGGGACCCACATTATCCAATGGTTTCACGTCCTAGCAAGACAAGAGCTTTGGAGGCTCCCAGGACAGAGAGAAAGTGAAATCAGCAAGCTACCCCGTAGGCTAAAATTAGCTGACCCTGTCTATGACTTGGACTTGGCAAGGGACTGAACTTCTCTCTTCTTCCTCCTCTGTGAGCCCAAACGTGTCTTATGAGACTACCACGAGGGGCCCATAAAACTGATGATAAACTCGGGCCAGATCTGGGGGGGTGCTATATATTTGGCTCCTATAACTTCATTTCTTTCTCTGCCACCAGCAAGCAGTCTCCAGGAAGTCCCCATGTCAGGTAATGCAGAATTTTTCTTAATATCATCTTCAACAGCCCTGGCCACGTTCAAAATAAAGAGAAGACAGGATGCTGGGAGCATGTCCCCTACAAATTTTAAAAAGAAAATGGAAAAGGTCCTTGTACTCCAACAAGTCGATGTGATACTTAGAAAAGAATCCTTTTGGCTGAAGAATATTTTTACTTCGTGTGTCTATATAAGTAGGCTTTTTTTTTTAATAGAAAGCACATCACTAGTGTCTAAAACCAAACGTGGTTTTGATTGAACCAGACTTACATTTATAACTGAAGCTCATTGGCTAACAATAGAACTGGCTTTCCCATTTGCCAACATCAATGTTGACCTGTTTTCACCTAAATTTTATAGTTGTCAGAAAAGAAACTGTGCGCTAGTCAGTGGCATACCCTGGCCTTTCTCAGCCACACTTGCTTGCATTTTTTGCAGCTCCTTTAAATTCCCCTTGTCACAAATACTAACAATAAGGTCAAGTATTTCAGTAAGAAATATTGAATTATTATCCAACGTTGTCAAACAGCCAAGAGCCTACGAAAGCTAACCACGAACTGTAGAAGGGCAGATTAACCTCAGGCCTCCCCACCCTGCCTCCATGGCTCGAGGAAAGATTTTTGGAACCAGGGGGGCACCGGGAGGGTTGGGGGGAATGGGAACTGGATGGCTCACAATCACGTCCCAGCCCCCATCCCTCGGGAGTGTCTTGTTGCTCTCGTTTGCTGCTGCAAAGAGCCAGCTTTGATTTTTCTTGGAGAGGGTTCCAGGCACCCTAACATCTCAGTCATGCCAACACCACGAGGCTGCCCAGCTCTCCTGATCCCCTGGCCGTATCCCTGTCCATCAAGGTTAATTTCTATGACAACATAAACTTCATTGCGTAGCCAATAAACTCAAACCTGATGGAACTTGATGTGGCCAGGACGGAGAATGACGAACGGGCAAGATGTCAGGGCTGGAAATAGAACTCGCTTCACCAGCCAGTGGTTTGGGAGGCATAGAGATGGATTTATGTGTGTGTGCATGTGTTTTATTTGCTCTAATAACTGTAATAGATTTCCATTAATCAATAAACTGCCTCTTGCAGAGACAAGAATAAAATGCAAGGCTCCTGATGTAAGCTTCAGGTAGAACCAGGACCCTCTCCCTCATTTTCACTCTAGCCCATAGCAGCTAAGAGCACGGATCCCCTATCACCTCAAGGGATCTGGGCAGGGCAGGGTTCTTGGGCAAGAGAGAGAGAGAGAAGAATGAGGATTGGCTTTCAACTGGACAGGGAAGAGATTAGCCTGCAGGAAGGCAGCAGCCCCAGGACAAGATGTCAAAAAAAATCATCCCAAGGAAATTTCCTGCTCTTTGAGCAGGGTGTGTGGCTTTGGAAGGAAGGTTTTAGTGGTTCCAGAAAACCTGCCTTGAAATGCAAATACACTGACTCCTCGAAGGTGAGGGTCAGGACACTTTTGTTCTATAAAAGAGGACGTCCACAGCGCAGGGGTAACTGGTGTGGGCTCGGAGAGAGATGCGGGGTCCATGGGAGGTCCTTCAGGGGGCATGGTGGGCCTCCAAAAGAGGGGTCTGGAGGACTGGGTAGAGAAGACCCCAAAGTACTGTTTTAAAGTATTACGCAGGGTCGGTCATGAGCATAACTCTCGTGAAGTTCTTTGTGTCTCATCCAGAGCATAAACATATCCCAACCATTTATACTTGTCACGCTACTGAATGCTGAAGGGTCCGACGTGCCAAATCATCCCTCCCTTTCCATCAAGACTCCGGTTCACTTGGTAGTAGAGTTTGAACAAGCAATCGGATAAAATATATCTATACTTTGTCCTGAAAATTTGATATTTTGTGCTGTCATTCCTCGACATTTTTATAGTGGTACTTTCTTTTGTTAAACATTAAGAATCGCACATTTTTTTTCTTCATGTTGTATATTTTGATAACATAGGTATTTCCTCTGGTTTTTGATTATCTGATATTGAATCTGGTTTCTGAAGTAGGACTCGTCTCCCACAGAGATTCTGATACCACCCCCCTCACTCTAACGCCTCTGAGAATCCCTCTTGCCCATCCTATTAGTGGAAGTGTGATTTGGAATGCTACCGAATGCCACGAGCTCAGGGCAGCCGTCTCACCCTCTTTTTCTTTCTGGAGAGCTGTCCGTGGGATCTCCATGGTGGGGATCCAGCTGCTGCCAGGTACCACACTGCAGGGTGGATGTGGGGCTGACACGAGCTCAGCTGCAGACCCAGAATGGCAAGGAATTACTCAGCCTTCCAGATCCAGCTCAAGTGTCAACTTCCTGCTGTGCCCAGGAGCTGCTGCCTGAATGGGGCTCCTCTACCCTTGGTTCACATCACTGTTGTGGCACTGCTATGCCGTGTTGTCACTTACAGCTTTATTTTTCTGTCTCTCTGAGCAGATGGTGAGTTTCTTGAGGGCATGGGGTATGTCTCATTCACTGCCATTTCCGTCATTTCTAAGAAGTGTTTTGACATCAGTGTTTACTGAATGAATAAAAATACAGCCCCTCCCTCAAGGTCAGATGAGAATTGGGGATTGTGAAGCAAACAATGACAGCTATTCTCTCAAGCAAGGGATAGGGTAAAGCTACAAATTCTTCCTCTTCTTAGCCCTCCACCTCCTTCCACCCTGTAAATGGCTTTGCACTTGTGTCTGATAATCAAGGGGCACAATAAGGCTATGTCTATCTTTAAACAGGCATCAGATGATTAATTACGTTCTAAGTTTTGTGTGATAGCACTACACCTAGTACCTGTGTCTTCCATTCTTGCCCCACTAGCACAGTTTTCTTCTTGCATCTTTAAAATTGAAGAGATCTTTGTTATAGGTAACTCAGATAGTAAGTAGATAAAAGGTAACATTGAGATGGAAAATCTTTTTTCAAGATTAGCTGTCATGTACCATTTGTTTAGATGGCTAGGATATCGTGTTAATGAAGTCCAGAGTGTGGCCTCGTCTCTATAGCCAGAGCATGAAAGACAGAATAGAAAGACCTTGGACCACGACAAGGTCATGACATCCACCCTTAGCATTGAGGACAAGGGGGTCTAGGGACATCAGCTTGAACCATGTTGCCAACAGATAGATCATCTTTATCCAGGAAGGAATGACACTGATGCTCTTAGACTGAAGTTCTCACTAAGTCAGACCTGGGAGCTTTATCTATGATTTTAATGAAGTCATATATAGCAGGTCTTTCTCAATAAGGTGAGCTGGAGTATGGTATGCTGGAAATTTGTATGTTGGAAATTAATTCACATGAGTATAGGAAATTTTTAACAGAATCAGTATGAGTTTATAAAATATGGAAATAGGTTCATAAAAAGTACAAAAGTAAATAAGTGCTTAATGAAAAGACAACACAGAAGAAGCTACTCTTATAAAGGAAGGAAATGTCTCTTCCAGTGAATGAGTATGAGAACGGCTTGGAAATAGAGTCCAACCCTTCACGTCCCCTCATCTGTCTACAGGGTGATCCTGCGTAAGTGATTTGACCTCTCTGGGGTTTCATTTACTAATCCTCTACAGATTAGCCATTTTTGCCAATTCTGTGAGAAACAATGGACCTCGTTCTCTCTCTTAATGCTAGGCAGACTCTACCTGCCTCTTAAAACTCCCCATAATTTCTCCATTCTAAAAGCCACTCCAAATCTATAGGTAAGAGTTGTTGCATGGAACCTTAGCATACCATCTAGTAATAATATATCACTGCCCACATTTAAGGAGAAGGTCAAGAGAGGTTAAGTGGCTTGCTCAAGGTCACAGGTTTAGTTGGTAGGGATGTGGAACCCAGATCTTTTTGCCACTAACTGCTTTACCACCCCCCCCTTTTTTTGAATTAATTAATTTATTTTTTTGGCCACGATGCATGACATATGTGATCTTAGTTCCCCGACCAGGGACTGAACCCGTGCCCCCTGCAGTAGAAGCATGGAGTCCTAACCACTGGACAGCCAGGGAATTCCCTCTGCTTCCCTCTTTCAATATACCACTCAACCCCTTAATGCAGAGTTGGCTGCATGACTGTGACAACAAGAAAGAGAAAATGGAAGACCAGCTTTCCCCCTTTGATTATATGAAAATCATCCACTTTTTCAACACCAAGCCTCCCATGTACTGTGGTAGAAATGAAAGGCTTGTATGGCTAAATATAGATGCCAAGTATCTCACAAATACTTGAGTGTTTCAGGAAATGAGAAATGGGAAATGAAATTGGCTATAAGCAGAAATCAAAACTATCCAAATTCTCTCTAGAAACTAATCACTAACTTTTTAATCTCTGTTTTGGGCAACCTGAAACATTCATGAATTCACTTAAATAAAGAATGGCATGGGGGCTTCCCTGGTGGCGCAGTGGTTGAGAGTCCGCCTGCCGACGCGGGGGACGCGGGTTCGTGCCCTGATCCGGGAGGATCCCACATGCCGCGGAGCGGCTGGGCCCGTGAGCCATGGCCGATGGGCCGGTGCGTCCGGAGCCTGTGCTCCGCAGCGGGAGAGGCCACAGCAGTGAGAGGCCCACGTACCGCCAAAAAAAAAAAAAAAAAAAAAAAAAAAAAGAATGGCATGGCAAACACCTCTTATTGGGATGGATTAAGTTGAATAGAGACGCTTCCCAAGGTGCTTTGTAATGGTGCTTTTTTAAGCCTTCCACCATACTGCTCTGCCTAGAGTAGGTGTTCAATAAATATTTTCAGAAAGAAGAAAGAAAAGAAGGCAGAGAGAGTGAGAGGGAGAGAGGTCATTTCTGTTCTCTTGGGATTTTGGGAAAATGGGATATTAATTCCATATAAAGTAAGGAAATGGTCTATAAAATGTTTTAAAACAGTTGGAGAGAAGCCTACTTGTTCAGTTAAAGAGATTTAAATGATTTAGGGCAGAGAACACGGACGCCCCATTCCCAGGCTCCTCCAGGCCCCTGCACAAGTACACAAAGCCGTGCACACACCAGGTATCCCATCTCAGGCCTGGGGCCTCCAGGATCAGCTCTCTCCAGTACACAGCACTGCCTCTTAGTGATGCATTTCAGAAATGGGGGATCTGGGTGCTGCCCCTTTATCAGGTGGTAAGAAGGATCCCAGAGCCACTCCTGGAAACCAAAGAGCTGAAGTTGACAGGAATTTCTTGGCTTGGGCCTTTCTCTTCTAAGATGAGGCCAATGCTGCCAAATCAGGTTCATTAATACCTTCTGCAGTAACAAAATTAACATGAGACTCAATACACCTAAATGGAAAACCTTGGAAGAGATTACAGACTGGGGACTGAGGTTGGGGTAGGGTCAACATTTCTGTTCTGAATGTGCCCGTGTATTTTAAATTTATAGTTTATGTGATGTGATGTCTCTGAGTTCCTACAGGGAAGAACCCATGTTAAACCAACTACCAAACTTAGCCATGATGTTCAGTAGAAAATTAGTTTATAAAATATGTAGAAAAATATTACTTTCAAAGAGCAACATTTTTTTTAAGTGTTAAAAGAATATTTTTTAAAAAGCATTCCACTTCGGGCTCCAGCTCTATTGTGATTCAAACTACTTGGAAACCTTATTGACTCATTTTAAGAGAATCATCTTAGTTATTATGAGTAACGATAATAGGTCCCATCAATTTTATATTTACTACGCTGTGGATACTTTGCTAGGCTTCCTCATATCTCATTAACTCATTTCCTTTCTCCACTATACAGATGATAAAGGAGATTGTGTCTAAAGTTTTAGCTTAGGAATATAGTCTCTGGAATCAGGCAGATCTAGGCTTGAGTCTTAATGGCTGTGTAACTTGGGCAAGTCTGAGCCTCAGTTTCTTCATCAGTAAAACGGGGATAAAAACAATACTACCTTCTTCATAGGTTGCTGAGAAGATTGAGATAAGTCATGTGAAACATTCAGCCAAGTGCCAAGGGCAGAGTCCAGTGTGCCATGAAAAGTAAATGTTGTTAAGTACTATTATTATTTGATCACATTACCAGTACCAAATACAACTTTTCCCCAAGAGGAAATTAAAACAATGGCCACCAGTGCCATTCCAAGAGGGGAAGGAGGGAAATCATCTTCTGTCTCCATTCCTTTCTCCCCGGGATATTCATATTAGTGGGATGAGGGCCAAGCAAACTTCAAGGACAGCTACGGAGGACGAAAATAGTGAGAAAATAGTTGCTGGGGTGTCCTTTGTGCATTGCAGGGGAGGGAGCAGCAAGCAGGAAAAGGAAGGACCAGGGTTTAGGAGGATGGTGGGAAGAAGAAAGGCCATAAGGAGGACTTTGGGGACCTGATTACCGGTACGAGCCTCTCTACCTGCTCCTAACGTCCCTTCCTTCTCTCACTCCTGCAAGCCCCAAGGAGAGACTGTCAGGGAGCGCCAGGCACCCCTGCTCTCTGGGAAGCAACTTCTGGGTGGCATGAGCCGGCAGCAGCGTGCAGCCTTGCCCCACAGAGCCCCACAGCGGCTCTGGCATCTCCCCGGGAAAGAAGAAAGCAGCGTCTTACATGTGTGGCGTATTCTAAAACAAAATAAGAACTGCGAGATTTGATGGACTCTGACAGGGGGAAGAAGGGAGTGAAAAAGATGGAACAAAGATGCCCTTTTAAAATTATTGGCTTGGGTTCAGGATTTCACTATTTTCTATGGCAAGGAGCAAGTAAAAAAATTCCTCCTATTGATGAGTATTTTTTTTTTTTATAGTCGGTGAAAGCCAAAGGGCTCGGGGCTTCCGACTATTCCCTCCTGGGGCACCTGGGAGCCGGTCCTCTGGATAACTCAGAAAAGAGCTGGATAGACAGCAGGCAGGAGACTCAAAGGCCCCCAGCAAGCAGCATGAAGGAGGCACGGGTGCAGGAGGACAGGCTGTGTTTTCAGCTAGGATTCTGTGATCTCCCTGCCAAACGGGGGTTTACAAAGCAAAAACCTCCAGAGAATTCTCATACTTTCTGGCTTATTCTCCTGGTGTTCATCTTAACAGGAATCAGCTGTTTGCCTTCTCACTTCTCCAGCATGTTGCCGAAGAGAATTTAGCATCTGGTCTGGCTATTATTGAAAACAAGAACATCCTGCTCCGTTGGGAGAACAGCACCACTGGCAAGAGAAGGACAGAGATCTTTGCATTCAGGATTCCAAAGATGGGTTTCGGTTCAATATCTGCTCTCGCTCCTACCCACCCCCCCTCCCCACCCGGGCTTTCGTTTTAAAATTTCCCAGTGCATCTGTCATTTGCATCGTGGTCTCCTCTTTCTGAAACAGAGAGATGGAGAGTACTTTTTCCTTTCACTGGGAGGCAGGAATCACTGGAGTTGTTCAAACACTGACCCGGTCCCGCTGTGTGATAAAGTTGAACTACCAGAGGAAATTTTTTTTTTTTTTTACAACTGCGGAAATGAAAAAGTAAACAAGACTGGAGCTGCATCGGTATTCAGGCTCCAGCTTTTTTGTTGTTGTTTTTGTCTTTTGCTTTTTTTAAGCATTGGGCTAGGAGCCTGAAGGAACCGTATAATATGAAAAACCCTGAGAGGTTTTATTAGCCAATAAAAAAAAAACTGAGTTCCCATTAACCACTTAACTCCTTGCTAAGGTTCCGCCCTTTCTTCCCTCCTGGATCCTTCTCTCCCTCTGATGCCTGTGAAGAATGAAATTTGGTCCATCGGTCTCTCCCTGCACAATCTGAGTTCCCAGTGTGTCCCAGAAGTTGTGGTGGAGAATTACATTCAGTAATTGTCTCTGCATTTCTCATCTGTAAAACCACTAATAAGATCTTGATAAGGAGTCAGATTTTCTATGCCCCCAAATCCACACCCAGAAAGACTCCCTGAGCACGCCTCTAAAAGGACAAAGGTCATCGTGATTTTCAAGATTTCAATACTAAATGACTGTTAGAGAAAAACAGAATCGGGCTAAGACATTGCTGGAATATGTCATGATTCCCACAAAAGGCTCCTCTCGTTTCAGGGCAGAAGAATAGAGAGAGAATAGAGAGAA
Organism: Mesoplodon densirostris; assembly: GCF_025265405.1. Lineage (NCBI taxonomy): Eukaryota > Metazoa > Chordata > Mammalia > Artiodactyla > Ziphiidae > Mesoplodon > Mesoplodon densirostris. Next base: position 30,273,463 of record NC_082670.1, read on the forward strand.
ACTCACAGAGAAACAGAAAGTGAAACTGGCCAGAGTTGTTGCACTGTCAGAGATGGATGCAGTTATAAAAAAAATAAATGACCTAATTTAGGAAGGAAAGGATGTCCAAGGAGATTTAAATCATAAAACCGTTGTATTAAGGCTCCCGCGATTACACATGTCATGCGGTTTTGTGTGTTTGCTTTTGCTGTTTTTAAATGAGACATTTGCACATTTACATCAATCCATCATCCGATTGCATTTTGGGAGTTCCTGGTACCCTCAGCTCTCAAAGACCCCCTTCAGCTCTGCCACTGTATCCTGTATCTCCTAACTCCACTGATTCCACTCTATCTTCCTTCCATCCCCGCATCCGGGCTACCTCTGGCACTTTGGGTTCTCCAGTAGAAATGTCCCAAGGCAGAAGGAGTACAGGGCCACATGAGACCTCGCTGCAATTTTGTGTTCTGGTCTCACTTAGTGTTGTGAAGACAAAACTAGTTCTTGAAGGGCTTGTGTGGAAGAACTTTTGCTTGTCCCCATCCCTCCCCCCTCCCGTTTTTTTAGCAGTTTGCTAGATGGTCTTGATTTCTCTATAAGGATGACAGGTTGGGGGGTGGGGGGCAGGGGTGGGATTCTTTCCATCCTATTGGCTGTGGAGTGGCACAGAAAGACCTGGGACAAAAAGACAGCAATCATGACGTGAGCTACCTTTGCAATGCTAAAACATAAAGCAGGTTTTCCAGAAAACCCCACTGAGTGGTCAGACATCATTGCAACAAGATAATAAGCAAATGAAATTAAAATAAATTTTAGTAAAAGTTCAGTGGGTTTCCAGAAACTTGATCCTTCTGCTTTCCAACTGGTTGAGCATGTCTGTCCAGGACAGCAGGGCCGGTTGAATCACAAAACGCTTGTGAATAAATGCGTTACAAAAATGAATAATAACCTTTCTTAGATGTCCATGTCACCGTGCTCCTGACATCTCGGGGAGGCGTCCAGTGTCCCCTGTCCCTTCTAAATAACCTATGTGAAGAAGAGTAAGTGCTTGTGGGATGGTGTGCTTTTTTTGCAGAATTTGAGGCAAATAAATGCTGTGTCAAGGGGTATCTGTGTGTGTGCTGAGCTCCGTCTTTCCCTGAAGGCTGCTCTGGCATCTCTTCCCATCCCTCCACCCTCCTCCCTCCCCGCCTCCCTCCCTTCAGGTGTGCGTGCACCCATCACACACACACACACACACACACATACATACACACACACACAAACACCCCTTAGTATACTGCCTTTTACATCTTCAGTGGATCCTTTGTCAAATTTTGATGTATAACTTTTTTTAAAATTTCATTTCCAAGACCTCCCGACTGAATGCTGTGAAGCCCCCGGGGAGCCACAAAGAAGCTGGAGGAGGAGGGAGGTGCCCTCACCTTTGCTCAGAGCTCATAATTTAAATGAGAGCCATCCATGTATTGGTTACTACCTGGCCTTACTTAAGCATCTTCTGCAGACCCAAGGCGAGAGCCCAGGAGGGAAGAGCAGAGGTGGTAGAGCAGGCATTGGAGTAGCCTGGTACCCCCAGCGCCAGTGAGCAGCCAGCTGTCACCCACATGTTCTCTGCACCAACACCCGGACAGCTCAGGCATCCTTCGAAGGATCCTTCCTGAGCCCTTCGGACCCGATTCGAGGAGCAAATGCATGTGTTTGCCTGGGGTCTCACAGGAGAGCTGGCCCGCGCTCACCGAAACGGAGGAAGTCAGTTGTCCCCAGAAAAACTTAAAGCCTGTAAGATCTTATCGTACCACCCGCCCCGCCCCTCCCCCACCAGAAAAACCCTGTTTCCTAGGACAGGTCTCTAAAATGGCGTTAAGTGATTGGGTCAGAGATTGAAACTGGATTGCCCACTGTTAACCTGATATCTAGGTAGGGTTGTTTGCTTACATCAGACCAGCCGGTACCTGCATTTGTACCCTGGCTCTTGGCTGGGTCAGTGCAATGAACCACCCGCCTCCAGAGGGGATGAAACATCAACACGTGCAGATCTGTGGGCCCTGCCCTCCCTGTGAGCAAGGGCTTCCTCTACCTCCTCCCTGGCCTTTTCAGACTGTTCTCAAATCCCATAAATATAAACATGTGGCTCTTCAACCGCATCTGTAGATAATAACTTCAGGGGGCTTCCTGTTTACACGGCAATACCCATTTCCCAGCCAAATAAACTCTGCGACGGAGAGCTGAGGTGTTTATGGGGCCAGTCTCGGCCGGGATCGAGTTAACAGGAAACACCCACTCTCCAAGAAATGTCTGATGATTAAATATTTGTGGGGCAGGGGGCACAAAGGGTCAAAAACACTGGAGAAATTGCTTTCTTCTTCCGCCTGTCGTTTCCAGTGAGAAACAGAAGCAGCCATGGTAAATACAGCCCAGCCGGTCAGGCCTAGCAAAGCCCCACAGCCGTGCTGTTCGCTGGCTGCAGGGCCCGTGAAGCGGGGAAGATGGAGGAAGTGCAGACTGGAGAGTCAGGAGCCTCTGTCCCAACACGTACAGCCCTCAGGGTGCCATCGGGTGGAGGGACGGGGCAGGCGGATGGGCATCCACCCCTGGGAAGTCCCTCCGTCTCCTATTTGCCTGTCCTGTTTCAATGAGCAACGTATTCTCGCACCAGCTCTGTCCAGAAAGCCTGAGACGTTAGAGCCTTTAGCCCAGTCGTTCTTAATCGGGGCGATTTGGCCCCCCAGGGAGCACCTGGCAACGTCTGGAGACATTTTTCATTGTCACGACTGGGCGGATGCTACAGGCCCGTAGCAGGTAGAAACCAGGGATGCTGCTAAACGCCCTACAATGCATAGGACAGTCCTCCCTACACACACGCCGAAGAATTATCCAGCCTGAAATGCCAGTAGCGCCAAGGTCTAGCCCAGTGCCTTTCCATAAACCAAGAAACTGAGACCCCGAGGAGGAGAGTGATTTGCTGCTGCAGGATAAAGCTGGAGAGGCCGAGAAGGCCACCATGCCCACCTCCCATGCAGTGCCTTTTAAAGCCACACAGATGTTTAATTTAAAAGGATAAATAAATATACATCCTCAAAGAGTTGCAAACAAGTTCCCTGGCCTAAGTTCACCCAAGTGCTTTTAGGATGTCTCCCAGGCTTAGAAATGAGCTGTTTCCAAGATCTCTCAGAAAACAGTGCCAAAGGGGTAAGAATGAGCAGATCTAAAAGGCAGCCTCTAACTCCTAGCGTGACGTGGGCCCCCCGCCAGTGACTGCGCTTGTCGGCACCGAGGTTTCCCCGTCCCTCTCTAGAACTGCGATAAGCCAAGGCACACGGACAGCACGGGACAGAAAGCAAGCAACCGCTCTACCCCAGGCCCTCGACCTTCTCGCAGGGGAGGGACTTACCAAAAATAAACTGTGGCCCAGAAAAAAAGTCTCCAAACTAGAGTTAACCTGACTAGTAGTGGAATTTTTCTGAGGCTAGAGCTCTCCAGGCCAAGGTCCGTTTTTACTCATCCTTGTCTTTGGTTGACTTTCTTTTTAAGAACCCAAAAGAGATGTCAGAAGGAAAACAGACTACCCCCTACGGCTGGGCTGCTTGAGCTCTTGGGACTACAGTCAAGGGTTCACCTGTCGGCCCCGTTCATGTGTCCAGAGATTAGCATCATGGAATCATCGAGGCTGCTGTCTTTCTACCCTGACTCGTCCCCTGGTTGGAATAAGGGGCTTTACCCAAGGATGGGGTGAGCACTCCTTCCTTCAGACAACAGGCTGATAAGGAAGTGAGCACACTGCTAGATTCTTCACCCACCCCTCTCTAGGGGTAGCACAAAACAAGAACCCAGCGCTTACCAAGACGGTTTTCCTCTCACCAGTAATATAGGATCTCTGCTCTCATCCAGCCCTGGCAAGTCCTACGACCAATAAGTGCCCAGGTGTAGGCAGGAGTAGGTGTCAGACTAGAGAAGAAACCGCGGATGAGAAAAGACCCAGTGTACACACATAACAAAACCAAAAAAGCCATTTTATTGAAAATTAAATTCAAACTTCAAATTAATATTACAATCATGAGAAAAATGCCAAATAATTCAATTTACAGTTGCAACATACAATACAGATAGTCCCTTTGAAGTTAAGAGTAAACTCATCCACAATCATGGCCTGTGGCACAAAGCAGAATTTGTACAATATGTGCACAGAAAGCAAATCTTGGGCAACAGCGACTGGAAAAAAATAAAAATGAAAAGCTTGTATTTACACAAAATGCTACAAATATTTTTGTTCCACAGAAATCTAAGAATGGTAAAGCATATCCAAAAAAATGGAATTTTATTCAAAATACCTAAGAAATTACTGTAAGTTATGGTTTTGGCTGATATATTTCAAAGTACTGCATGAAGAAGCAAACAGTTATTTGTAAACATGAAGTAAACAAACATCTAAAAAATTCTCACATAGAAAATATGTTTCAAATGTGTTATCTTTTGAAGAACAACAAATTCAAGGTTTGGAAGAGTCGTCTTTTATTTATTTTATTTATTATGGTTCTTTCGAATGTCATAGGTATAATTATTGTTTTTGCTAATGCTTTGTGTTTCCATGCATTCACCTAGACTCTGAGTCAGTCCCTTTCCTGGGAATGGAGGGAACTCTTTCAGCCAGCACACACATCTCTTCCCCTCTGAATCTGCAATGGATGCGCCCCAATGGTATACAGTTCTCTGCTCACTTTTAAAAGGCCCTGGTGGGGGTAAGACGGCCTGAAGAGCGAACCACAGCTGATCTGTTGAGTCTTTCAGTTCCAACCTGGATGTCATTTCACAAAAAAAAAAAAACCCTAAAGCTTCGGTACCTGTTCTGGAACTCTGACATAGGTTAGAACAGGTTAAAAAAGTGGCTGTATTGGTCACGCTGTAAACCATGCCTTTTTAATCTGAAGGAAGTAGAGTGCTGGCTAGTTCATGGTTCCACAGTAGCAGTAAGGCTTTGCTTTGGTCTTGAAATCAAAAATCATACACGTGATCCAGTGCAAATTAAGGATTTGGTTAAAAAAAAAAAAAAAAAGATAGAAAAATTTAACCCCCGGGCTAAAAAAGGGCTGAATTTGATCTAAGAAATGTAAATTACCCCATTGGAATGGTTTGAGTGAGGGGAGAAGGAAGAAGTGCTTGAATTTTTCCCGAGGAAAAAAAAAGAAAACTTTTAAAGTGTTTCTGGGTTGCTGCCTGCAGCCACTATACTAACATTTCAACACAAAAGCATCCCTCAAGTCACTTAGTATGTGTACTGTAAACTTAAAAAAGCCCTTTCAACATTAAAAAAGAATGTACAGATATAGTACCTTTTTTATTAAATAGGGTACAGCTGGCACTGGCAGTAACATTTTTCTGTCAATTAATTAAGATTGAAATGTGTAACCAGACACTGGCTTTTTTAAGTGCTACTGAAACAAACACACATATTTTACACTTACAAATAAATGGACAGTGGCTTGCTTCAAGCTACCACACACAAATAATAAATAGTATCAATTACTACTTCCATCTTCAGTAATAGGAAAGTGGCTTATTTATCTAAGCATACTTGGTATACAACCTTTAGAAGGCAAAGTGTTTTGTTTTGGTTGGGCTTGGTTTTCCCCTCGATCTTTACTAGGAGGAGTCAGGGTGAATTCCCAGGCGAGGAGCACAGGTCCAATGCCCCACGAGCCGTCCCAAGATGCTTGGTGCTCTATGAGGTGGGCTGGACGATGATGACCGGGGAGCAAGGGGCCTCTGGGGCTGGAGGCAAATCTCTAAAGGTTCTGCCTGGGGGCGGGCACAAGCTTTAAATGAAAGGGCCCTGACCTGTGGGGGAGGTGGGTGGGGATCTGCCTGGTGGTGTCGTGAAGTGGTCCTGGCTTGGATCAAGGATCCACACTTGAGAATCTGCCACGTGGCCGCCAGGAGTGGTCAAAGTGCATCCGACAGGAGGGCTTCGGCTCAAATTCATACGCAGTAGTAGACACCAAATTCCACCTAGCTTTGCCTTCCCTTCGCCCCCCATGGTGAGAAATATGACTATCAGAGGCTGTATTATGGGTCCCCACTGCCTGTATGTTCTCAGATCCGCTGCCTGCTGGAACTTGCCTGCTCCTTCAGACGACCCTGCTCCCAGAAGACAAGGACCTAACTCTGCTCCGTTAAATGCAAATTCTGTGGGAAGCTGCCAGTGGGGCCCCGGGCTAAGGCAGATTTGGGTTCCCCTGACTTACTGTTCGGTAAGGCGTTTTGGGTAACACTCCCTGTAGCAGTTTTGCTTTCCTGTACCGTGTGTATCACGACTGATCCTTCAGCCTCATGTGTGGCTTTAAGCTGACTACGTCTTCACTGGTGATGTCGAGTTTTGCTTTAACTATGAAACCACAGAACATTGTTCTGCAGTTCAAGGATTCACTTGTGCTTGTCTTTTTAATATGACAAGAGTCATCATTATTTCAAAGAAATTAGGAAACCACATCACTCCAGCATTTCATGCTGACAAAGAGCAACATAAGTGATAAAGGACTAAGGGTTGCTTTTTAAATCTCTGATTATTGCTTTTTAAAAGGCAAAGCTGTGTTAGAGGCAATCAAAGATCTGAAAAGAACTAAACATAACATTTCCTTCATACATCACAAAAACAAGCTACATCTAAAATATTTGGAGATGGAAGTATTTTTAAAAATCACATTGTGTCTGGATGAACTGAAATTGCTTAGCAATATTTCAGATATGGCTCTAGCCCACGGAAGAAATTTGTTATTTAATAAAGAGCACTTTTAGAGACCGAAGTCAACATATCAATACACTAAGAAATGTTTCAAGGGTCCAAATGTCATTAAATAATTATAAATATATCTTTAAAGTTATATGACCATTCACGTTAGCAAGTTACCTCAGATTTTACACATATTCATAATTTAAAAAAAAAAGAAGACAAATAACACACAGCCAAACGCAAACACTATCTCTACCATTATGGCTATAATAAGGTATTGCCATTTTCAGTTTTGCGTAAAAGAAGAAGGGGTTAGGTGGGAAGGGGGCAGTTCGGGATCGGATTTCTTTTTGGTTAAATGGGAAAAGGAAAAAAAAAAGTATAAAAAGGTAAAATAAAATAATCTATCCTGATCGGTACTTTTTGAAGTCACTTTCTTAAAGTAGGAAAAAAATTAAAATAAAAACAACTGAACCAAACAGTTCAAATGAGTACTTGCAGAAAGTGTGAAAGCCAAAGTTTGGAACAGTTACTCTGAATGGATGGCAAGGGAACGGAAGCATTCTTTCTGCCCCTTTTCCCTTCGTGGGCACCTGCACCGGCTGTGTAAGTGGGTCTGCCGAGGGCACTGGTCCACACCCAGCGGCACCGTGAGGGTGTGTGGTTTCAAAGCACAGGGGACAAGCGTCTTTGCTTTTCCTCCTGAACTTGGAGTCCACCTCTCTGAACTGGCATCTGAACAGGTTACTGAGGATAACAGACCAAATGACAACAGCAACAAAAGTACCTTTTTTCCTTTGTTTGCTCGCAAAGGTACATGTTTAAATAGAGAACGATCTGGAATCTGATTAGGATTGTCTCTCTTGGGCCTCTTGCTTCTCAAGAGCTACCCTCTGAGGGTTGCAAGATCATGACAGAATGAGTGAATGCCAAGACAAAAAAAAAAAAAAAAAAAAACCTTCTAAAAAATAGGCACTTTGTAGATAGGCTAGTTGATATACATATATATGCACTCTCTATATATGTATATGTTGATACATTTGGGATGTGGCTCCCAGAGGCCGCTGGGCCACTGCTGAGGAAGTTTCAATAGGGTCGCCAAACAGATTCATCCATTCTGCCACTAGAATTCAAAACGGTGGGGGAACTGCTGTGGCTTCCGTCGGCGTCAACGCCATCGTTCTGGTTCGGCAGGTTTGGGTTTAAGAGCGTGCTGCCGTTCGAGGTGGTGGTGCACGGCGGTAGCATTCTGGAAGGAGACCGGTCTCCCCCGGGCACCATGGGGAACTGATAGGATCCTGACGAGGTGCCATAGTAGAGATATGGAGTGCTGCTGGTCTGGAAGGGTCCGCTCTGGCTTTGGGAGGAGCCGGGGTAGGGTGGTGGCAGGTAGGTGTGGTAGTGGGTGGTGGCGGACATACCGAGGGACATGCCTGAGGTGACTGGCGGGGTATAAGTAAAGGTGGCTGGATAATGCATTCGTGGGTTGGAGAAGCGGCTCTCAGTGAGGGATGAAATGCTTGAGAACTGCCTGGGGTCTGAAAAAGGGCCCAGTTCTGAAGCACCTAAAAATTACAACAGAAGATGGGGGGGGGGGGGAAACATCTGTAAATAGCAGTTAAAATCATGAAAGAATTTATTTTTTTTACAAGAAAAGAAAGAAAACTTTAGCTTTCCCCCAAAGGAACAGCAAGCCACAAACAAGACTTTCAAATGCACCGGTCACTACACAGACTTCTGGGGTTTTTCTGTTTGTTTGTTTTTCACTTTACAGTCTTAGCAGCACTGAGCCTCAAGTTCTTCACCCCCAGAGACTCCCAAAGGGCTTTAAAAGCCCAAATGCGTGCTAGGTCATGTGTGTAAACCAACCCAACACTCTGATCAGACAGGTTCACTCACCAGGCTTTAAGACTGAATCCTCATTGATTTTTTCCCCCTCTCTTTTTGTTCCTTGTTGTACCTCAGATATTTGAAAGTGACCTTTTTACTAAGTCGGACACGTTTCTTTGTCTCAACCCAATATAAAGAAATTCCAGAGTGATCCGTTTTGTTATTGGTACTCTTAGCAGGGCCCCTTGTCAATGAAGGAACGTCAAAAAGATACCCTAGCATGGGCCTATCACTTCAACTCTTAAAATAATGTGAAATCCTGTTTTATTCCTCATCTTGGTAACAGATTTAAAAAAAAAATTAAACTAGATTTCAATGTTTTCTGGAACTATCTTACCTATCTGGGGGTGTATGGGGAGTGTCTGACCCTTAGAAATTCTCCCAAGGGGCATAAACTAGCAGGTTTTGAAAGTGGGTCGGGGGAAGGCTTGGTACCTAGGAATCACTGCATTTCAAGTCTTGATGGGAGAAGTAGGACCTGATTAAGGCCACGTGCCAACAGCAGCTTTGGGGAAAGGCTCGCTGGTAGAGGAGATAAAGCAGGAGGGTACCTCACCATCCACCTTCCGGACCCCTGTACCACATCCTACAGAATTAGCTTCAGGCCAGTTGGAACTGGGAACCTGAAGCAAAGACAGTTTTCCTCTAAAATGTAAAGTCCTTGAACTTCTAAAGCTAACAGGGTGCCTCCTTAATAGGTATTTCTGGCACTTAACTTATGAAACCACAGTTAGAAACGACTTCATGTGGAAATTAGTTTTCGGAAATGCCAAAAACTTATAGTTGTGATCTTTAAAGACAGGGTTATGAATTTCTAACACTGACAGAATTGTGACAAGCCGTTTTATAATACCAGTGTTCTTAAGATTTTGTTCACACCTAAAATCTTCCAATCCTTTGGATCTCATACATTTGCTTTTCCTACCGCTTTTGTCTGTAAGGGAAAGCACTCAGTAATCCTTGAAGGTCTTAGTGAGCAGGTACTTCTTCAGCTTCCATTTTTTATAGCCATGTTCTTGGATACTACAATATTTATTAAACGAATCATCCCAATATTCTTCTTTCAAGGTGCTGATCGAGAGTTGTTCATTTTTGTTAAAATGCACACTGCCTGTGTTCTTTATAAAATGCTCGGGACAAGTGCCGTGATGTGCACTGATAGCAAGAAGTGACTACTTCAAAGCAATATATCGTTAACAAGGTGTTTCTCACTCATGGACAGTCGCGATCAGACAGCCCCACCCAGCCCAGCCCAGCAATTGTGAAAAGTCTCACCTGCCTGGCTCTTCTTACTGAGAGTGGAAGGCCAGAGGCAGAAGTCAGAGGTGGCAGTGTCATCATCTGTAAAATGAGGGGATGAGCTCTAAGTTCCCTTCCGGCTCTAACGTTCTATCACCGAGGAGAAGCAACTGCCTTGGGGGTGGGGAAGGGGAGGCAGAGAAGGTCCCACCCCTCACAGTACCTTCCCAGAATCCACAGGCCCATAAGCAGAGAGTAAAAAGCTGGTGAGCAGCTTCTAATACCAGAAGCAAACACTTTCAAGATGACAAACCAAAACTAGCACAGTCTGGGCAGTTACTCTCTGCTTTTTATAAATTCTTCCATCCTCCACTGGCCTCTCCCTAACCCCACCCAAACATGAAATTCTGACAAGCTCACGTGTGAAAAGGTACAAGAAGTGATTAGGACAGAATCGCCAACGGGGCCAGATGAGATCTGCCATCTCCCTGCCCTGTGCTTCTGTAGTGCCTGACACGATACAGGCCCTGCCTAGAGACCAGAGATGTTCTCGGCCAGCCTGATTTTCACTGCAGGGCATCTAGGTGAACTTGAGTTGGCAGAGTTAATGGGTATAGGCAGGCCACTTCTGTACGCTTTAAGTTCAACGCTCAGCTCGTGAGAGAAACCAGAATAATGTGAGCAATTTCAAATGGAAAGATGTCACCCTTAAAGCATCAGTGTTTGCCCCCCACAGGAGCACAGAGCTCACACAGGTAGGTTCATCAATGGAAAAAATGCTTCTCGTGGGTATTTATACTTAAAATATACTGTCGTCATGATTAAAATTCCAGGTGGTTTCCCTGCTTTTGATGCAGAAGCCTCATTAAAACCCTTTATGTGGGACCCTGCCAGTAAACTCCAGTGTGGTTTTGAATTTCTCTCTCCACCTCCCACCCCCAACTTCTCGATTTTACCTGATGCATTTGCCTGATGTTTTTATTATCCATCACATGCCAGGATCACTCTACCTTTTTGGCTTCTAAATGCCAGCTAATGTAAATTGACATTCATTTCTCAATTAATGAGCTCTGGCTGTGGTTTATAGAAAACAATGCCACAAACTTCCGCTGGCTTTACAGAACTTTGACCAATGACTTCTAGTCATTTGAGACTGTCATGTCTTGAGGATTAACTCCTTCTGGGCAAAGAGAGCTCATGAGGACTTTAAAGGGATTTATATGGTAATTTTTATAAGTTACAAAAAATAAAATTTTCTGGAACTTAGTTATTTCGTGTTACACTGCAATGTGTTCTGTAGGAAGAGATTTCAACAACTTGCTGCAGTATCATGTGAGATCTCTTATATAATAATCAATGATGGGGAGATGGAAGGAATTCTAAACTTAAAAAGAAAGAACTTAAACCCCTTCCTAACCTTCGATTATTCATAATCATTATTACAGAAGCAAAGGATATAACTAAATTTTCTTTCCTTGAATGGGGTTGTACCTGTACTTCTAATCTCCGTTCTGTACAAGATCTCAAGTTTTTCTTTTAGACCATCTTCTCCGGTTATTTCGACCTTGTGTCCTAAACTATTCATACCCATGTCACCAGCCACATTACGTACAGCTACAAACTATCTATAGACCTAGATATCATGTCAACTAAAGTAAAGAAAATATAATATCTACTTATTAAAAGGATCAGGATGAAAGCCTGGAGAGTTCTAAAAGTACTCTTACCCCAATCTAATTTTAGAAATGTAAAGCCAAAGCTCAGTAACGGCCCCAGTGATCTGCCTTGTAGCTTTAGAGCCAGTTTAAAACTCCAGATTACAACCTACCGATTAAATAAAGCCAGCACTGCCAGGAGTTACTTGAAGCCCAAGATAAACATGGTGCATCTTCCTGATAGGCTTGTTTTACCCAGCATGGAGACAAGGGTATGCTGTACAGTAAACATGGACACGATATGGAGTAGAATGCAACATTTGGGTGAATTTTCAGACAAACAAAAAATGACTTCAACAAAATTTTGCACTCGTGAAGCTTTAAACTATGCGCCCAGATTCCCTAAGGTACCCATTTATCCTCCTCTGCTAGTTTGGGGTACTCTGGTGAAAAAAAAATCCAAACCCCTCGTTTACTGTTTAGATGATCCTAATCTAACCTGCCGACAAATGGGGAAGCTAAGCGGAGAAGGGAGCCATGTGCTCTACAAAAATCACAAAGCTCCAGAGAGGCAGAACCACAGCTAGACAAGACCTCTTTGACCTCTAACCACTCTGCAGTCTTAGTCACCCTTAAGGAATTCGGTGGACACAACCACAGATATATATTTGCTGTCTTACGAGCCTATCTGCCGAAACAAATTTGCCTAGAAATATTTAAGTAGGTTCTTCTGGTGCCCATGTGTTGCCCAATGAGAGCTACTGTTCTTGGGACACTGTTTAAAAACTCTTTCGGGACCTGTTGACCTAATCTGCTCAACAGTGAGCAACTAATTCAGTTGTTCATGGCATAATGTGAATGAGACCAAGGTCAAGGGCTTGATTCCCTTAGGACCTGCTGGTTCCCTACAGATGCATTTCATTCCACAACTGCTCGCTGCACCCTTAGCCTGTCAGACAGCTGCAGATTTATGTAGCTATCATAAATGGGGCGGCAAGAGCCTTGCTCGTTGAAACGGCAGCAGCGGCAGTTTTTCACAACCTAGTGTATCTGGGGAAGAATATATTAATAAAATGCCCATGAAGCTCAAATAAAAATAAAATCGATGTTAAAAGTCAAAATGTCTTGCTCCTCTCCGCCAAAGGCTATGGGGGAAAAGGAAACGGCCTCCCTTTACCCAACCAGGTCTCTTGGGTCTCCCAAGCAAGTGGAAAGTGTAGGGGAAAGGAGTGAAACCAAGATAAGGGAGAATAAAAGAGAAGCTCTGATCTGATTCCTGCAAGCCTCCACTCAGCGCCTGCCACACCCCGATGGCTAAGGAGAGTTATCTTGGGTCATGCTTGAGTCCCAACTAGAGTGAGCTGCGGAGGGCAGTGACAGTCTAATCCCTGTTCGTCTTCCCCTTTGGGGCTTCCTAACAATGATACTTGATGTTTCTAGGCCTTTACCCAGTACTTTCACATGCATTTTCTTATTCAGTAGACCGTCAAGACATTGTGGTTGGTTGAAAATGGGCCAGGAGAGCTCTCAAAAGGATGGGAATAGGAGTTCGAAAAGAATAGCAGACTGGGGTACTTGCCATTCGGGGCTGTCAGCTAGGAAACATCGTACCCACGTATCACCCCCTCTCAGCAGTGGAATTTACACACCCCAGCCAAGGAGGGCAGGTCGGGGCGGAGAAAAGGACAAGGGGCCTTGAATCCAGGTGGAGCACAGATGGGCAAATGCAGAGCCCTCTGCCCTTTTTTAATGCAAGGGCAAAAATATACAGAATGAAAAGCCCTCAGACTTCTCAGCAATGAAGCGTTAACTTCAAAGCTTCATCGGGGCCTTTCAAATGGTAGGAGTTGTCGCCACACCAAATCTCAAATAACGTCCGGGTACTTCTTATTAACCCCCCCGCAGCATCCTTTCTATTGGAACATATAATACACGAGATCTCCGCAGAGCTGCTCTCCTCTAAGAATCTTCTTCCCCTTCTACATTTTGGCTGCCACCTTCCCAACTGCTCTATTATATAATTTCCTATTTCACTCCTGTTCGAAATAGCATTTATTTTCCATGTCACTCTCTCGGGCCCTCAGCCACTACTTTACTGAATTATTAGCTGTTTCGTAGCCTGTGTTTTCCAATTACAAAGTAAGCTTTGGATGGTAAAGATGATTTATTTTCCTTTCCTATCCCTCAGAACCGTCTATATTTTAAGAGCTTAAATTTTTTTCAATATAAGTGTACGAATGGATGGATAAATCAACAAATAAGTAAATTAGTTGGGGGATCAGGAACTCTGCACAACAGCTGGTACATTTTTGACACATCAAGAAAATAGATATTATAATAAACATTAAGTAATGCTGACATCAAACCTAAAATGTAACTCAAATATGATTCCATACCTATAAAGCCTCGTCAAACTCTCTTTAAAGGGTGTTCAAAGCTCTCCCCAAGCATTGTTACATCGGTTGACTTCACGTTTCAGACAGGGGCCCGCAAATGGCAGTTGCCACTAGTGAACGGATTTCTCTGTTTGGCCACCGTGCTGTTCCCAATATCCTGAGAGCCCGTATCTGTGTGTAAGTCTACACTGGGGAGCCACGGGGAGGAGAGAGGAAGGAGAAAGAGGGCCAGGCCAGAAAGGTACAGCCTGCGGGAAGGCGAGTCAGCACGCCTCTCTCCCTCTGAACCCCAAGGTAACTGCTGCCACTGAGGTCTCGTGGTTTATCTGGAGTGGGTTGGAAAGCTTGCTTCCTGTCTGAATTTCTAGATAGTCTATAGAGCCAGTATGTCAGCATCATCCAGAGTTGTGGATGACCTTTATAGACGAAGAGATGGCACCCTGGAGACACGTGGATCTGCGTGACATCCCGAGACGAAAACGTGGTCCTCCCGTCTCAGGCCCGAGTGTGCTACTGCCTGTCTGCATCCCTGACAGTGCGTGCCAGCGGGGAAACGTAGAGCTTCGGCCTTGAGCTTCCTTAGATCTGCATTCTATGGAAACACACACAGAAGGGGAAAATCTTCCACCTTTTCAGGCCACACAGGGGCAGAGCCTTGAAACCAGAGGGTGTCATCCCGACCCAGCACAGGTCACAGCCACCCTTCACCAGGCGTGACTGAGCAGCTCTGCAAAGGGGGTGCGGAAAATAAGGGTGAGGCTATTGGCATAGTCAGAGACCTCTGTCCTACTCTTCCACGGTCACGTCCCACTACTGCTCGGTATCAACCTTCCTCTTTGTGGCGGGACATGTACTCAGGACCCTCACGACAGCTTTGCTCATCCCCAGACTCACGGCCACCTCTCTTTTCTCTGCCAGACCCGGGTACGTAAGCACTGCCTTCAAAGCTCACCACTACACAAGGACTTCCCAGGTATACAAATGCCTATCACCTTTTCTTTACCCTATACAGCTGGAACGTTTACAGATGTAAATTTTACCACTCCATGCATTTTAAAGTATCATCACTGGTTTTAGAGAAGCATTTTCATTTTCCAGCTAAAGGGAAAGCAAATGAAGAAGAAGAACCATGTATCCTTTGAAATCCTACCTAGTAGGGGCTTCCCTGACGGTCCAGTGGTTAAGACTCCTCGCTCTTACTGCAGGGGGCGCGGGTTCCATCCCTGGTCGGGGAACTAAGACCCCACACACTGTGCAGCCAAAAAAAAAAAAAAAGCAGCACCCCTACCTACCTAGCTCACGGTATGGTACTGAAAAAAGACGCGTACTTCCAAAACATCTACTAAACGAATCAGTTACTAGCATAGACCCAAGCAAGCAACATGACAGAAGCAGAAATGCTATGTAAACATTACCTAAAATCAACTTTCGACTTTACGCAGAACATTACTTTGCATTTTCCACGCTGAGGTTTTAAGAGATTTTTACATCAGTTTTCTTACTTTCCCTGAATTTGTCCCCTCACACTTAAAATGATCAAGTATCAATCACTAAATTACTTTTACTTTTAATTTCATTAGATAATAGGTGGAAAAATATACCTCACGGGGGAGAAATGTAATGGATCACACTGATGGAGAAGAAAGCAGCAAAATGAGAATCTGAAATCGATTTTTTGAAGATAATGAGAGGTCAGACTAGCAAGCTCCATAGTTTTGCAAAAGAGAGAAAAAGTGCCTCGACTATCCAGTATAAATATTTATTTTCCGTGTTGTAATGAATTGTACTTTTCCACTGCACGCTCACAAATTCTGAAAGACCAGCTGATCCCAAGGCTCAGAAAGTATGCTATGCTGAAGGAAAGAGAGAGAAAAAGGAAAAATAAAAATAAAGCAAAAAACGCACAACCTGGCAATTTTCAGAAACTTCAACCATCCCTTTAACCCACCCAAATTTTGAGGATATGGTTGGAATAATACATTTCCTCTTGGTGAGAAGGAGGGAGGCCATAGATGTGCAGTGCGTGTGTGTGTGTGTGTGTGTGTTCGTGTGTGCATGGGGAGGGAGGGTAAGAGAGAAGGAAGAAACCAAAGGGTGAAGGGGGGGAGAGAAACGGAGGAAAAACGAGAGAGAGATCTTCTTGCTAGGCCTTGATTAAGAACTTTTTAAAGGCTAGGAAGGGTGGATAGTCTTTGAAACCAGATCCGCCACAGGAAGGAGGCCAGCACCCAGGACACCGTGTCTTTCAGAAGGGGCCACCCACAGTGCCGCGGTGGTCATATGACTGCTCTGTCACATCCTGAAGCCATTTCCAGCCCATGCACACGTCTGTGCTCCCATTTAGAGAGGATGGGATATATGGGGAACACACATATGGAAACACTTTCAGAGAATCAGTTTCCATGAAATTCATAATAAGCCAAGTGGCTTCAGATGTGGTTGCGTTCCTCCGATTAGCCAGGAAAAAAAAAGAAGGAAGAAAAGGAGGAAAAAGGGACAAATCCACCCTTTCAGACCTTATTTCAGTTTCAGAGAAATTAAAAACCACTAATGACTTATGGCTACCAAAACACAGAGCCACAATTAAGACAGGAGGAACTAGGAAAAAGAGGGACAGAGGTTTAGAAGCAATAGCCTTTCCCTCCTAAACGTAACAGCTTCAATATCAGTAATCTTGTCTTAAATCAGGAGGAGGCTTTCCTGTGACGGTATCTGCCTAGGGTGGCATAATTTTCTGACATCCTGGCAACAGGCAGTGCGCATGCGCACGTGTGGGGTGGGACCACGCGGACAGAGGCAGAGGCTAGAAGACCGGCTTTTATTCGATAACATATGTGGCCAATTAAGATTATTTTAAAAATTGCAACTAAATGATAAATTGTTCCTAAGTAAATCTTTCCAAAAAGCCTGAATGCAGAGGGGACAGCCTGGTATTTTCCTGTGGCCTGTGCTAATGGTAACTCAGACTATATTAAAAGCAGAAATTTATGAACTGGTTGAGATGTTATATATTAGACAATCAAGCTTAGCTGATAGGAAGGCATGAAATACAAGAAGGGAACAAATGGGGGAGGGACTTTAAAAAGGGACATTCAACTGATATTAGTAAGTTAAGACGTTATTTTTATATTAAAACCAAAGCAGATATACTATGGAGGAAAATTCACATTAATTTTAAGGTATAACAGGAGACAAGAAAATGCTCTCCAGGCAAGAGTTGGGGTTGTTTTGGGCTACATCAGCAGATTGGGGGGTGCAGAGTGGGGAAGGAGCCGAGTTCCCCCTGCCCTTTGGGGTGCTTCAGTGGGGAAGTCTTTCAAGCTTGGTACGTTGTTTAGGAATGCCCTGAGGATGGGCTGGGAACCAGCACTGCCTGGTTCTTAACAGACCAGTCTTTGCTCCAAGCATAGGAATCCTCCAAGTGAGTTTGTAGTCACAGCATCCCATGGTGTCACAGGTTTTACTACGGGGAAAGAGATTCGAAGGTTCCCACCTGCAGAGGATCTGTACTCCATGGGAGATGTCTACTTACATTACAGTGAGTCTACTCACATTAACTCCTCACTCCAGCCCTGGGAGGGAGACGGTATCACTGACCCCACATTATGGATGACAAACTGAAGCCCAAAGAAGCAAAGTGATTTCCTCAAGGTTACAGACCAGTAAAATGGTGGCCTGGGACCTGGCCCCAGACCTAGGGGGCTCAGCTGCCACAGTCCCCTCCACGGTTCAGGGATTCTGTGTCACTTTCATGCGAGTTCTAACATACTGGTGGCCATGCCTACCTGGAGGGCAATGATGGAAAGGGTTCTGATCAATTGTCAGTGACAGGCCTGGGGATGGAGGTGGGGATGGGATGTGGAATGGGGTGGGGGTGGGGGGCTGATTCCTGTCCCCTATTTTCTGTGCTCGACTCAGCCCCAGAATTCTCATATGGTCCTTACCGTTGATGTTCTGGGTGATCGTAAGCAAGTCACATTTTATTTATTCCCCAGGTTCTCTCATTGGGTAAGACTCTTGTAAGTGAGAACAGGCAAAAGTACACAGCAAATAGTAAACATCTCCGTCTCAAAGGGGTATTCCTTCATACGGTATTATTTGAATTAGGAGAGCCAGAGATGAAGGAAAATTTAAAAATTGGGTCCAAGCTAGGAAAGACGTGAGCTGAGAATTAGAATCCTGAAACTCCTGATTCACTCTACACACCCAGCTCCAGGCCCAACCAAACTCTTCTGTTTAAAAAAAAAAAAAAAAAAAAAAAGCCTCTTGCAGTGGGAAAAGGAGGCTAGGAGAGCAAATAATCACCATAGCAACCACATTCCACCATCCCCTAAATGCGCAGACTGTTTTCAGATCCAGCTCGATTCTCCCCTTCTTAAAGTAGGAACAGATAAACTAAATCCAGCACCAATGCAGTTTCAGACTCTCCCTGTGACTGACTCCAGCGCTGACCCAGGAAGGCTCCAGGCAGCAGCTGCCTTGGACGTAGCATCGCTCAAAATGTGACAAGCTCGGGGCACCGTTGTTTTTCAAATAAAATTCCCTTCAAAGGGCTTAGCGCCCTGGTGTGGTCCCACAGCCCTGAAGCCATCCTGAACCTTAACGCCTGTGTCTCAAACCACCCCATGTCCCAAGACCCAGAATGGGAACCAGATGACCAAAGTGCTCTGGTTCAGGCTCGAAGTCAGCTCCCCAAGCTACAGCTCTCCCAGGCCTGATAGGACTCACGTTAATCTGGGATCAAAGCCAGCCTCACGCTGTGTCCTGCCGGGACCTGTCCTTACCCGTGCCCTCTCTCCCTCTCCAGTCAGATGCATCCACTTACCGGTTCCCTCTGCCCATCCCTTGGGAGGGGTTCCTGTCCCAAGGAGACCATGTAAGAGGCTTCCTGGTTGTGACAGAAGGTAGCCTTAGATCCAAGGGCCACTTGTGTGTGTGTTGTATCTGCTGCCCAGACGGCTTATCCATTCTTGTCTCATCCAGCTTGCTGGTTCCTCAAGCTTTCCTACCCGTTCTGTGACTTCATGTCACGCTTTTTACTCGGGTTTGTGTGTATGTTTCCAGATCTCTCTATTAGGCACACAGCAAAACATTTGCTGGAGTAACAATCCTGTCCCAACTTACCTTTCCAGCCTTGTTTCTCACTCTCCTTCGTCGGGAGCTCTACAATCCATTCTGACTGGACCCCTGTCCGTGTTCTGTCCTGTCCACCTTCCATGTTCCCTCCTTCAGGCGCTGGTTTTACGTTATTCCCCTCAGCCCTCAGCGTCCCCACCTCCACTCTATCTCAATCCCTTGAAATTCTAAGCAGCCTGTAAAATCTACCTCACAATCTCCCTCCGCTTCCGAGAGTCTTCTCGTGTTCTTGCTTTAGCCCAGAGTAACCCCTCCTTCCCCTGCACCTCGTTCTTCGCTTATATTTCTCTTCTAGGCAGGCATGCACATGCAGAGGACCTACAATCACCTCACCACTTCTACCAGCCTGTAAATTCCTTGAGAACAATAACTCCGTCCTACATATCTTCAAACGCGCTATAGCTCCTCTCAGAGTGACATTCGGGAAGTTTTTAAATGTGTGTGAGAGGAGAAAGAGATGGTGATGCCAGGTTGACCTAAAGCCTTGTCTCTAACTGCATTTTGCCTGTGCCTTCTGATTTCTGCCTGTCCATCTGCAGCCAACGGCTTTTCCTGACCTACTACACCTGTGGTTTACTTGCACCAAAAGGGCTCAGGTTAGTTCCAGACCCACAGCACTGCTCTGCCCACCGGTTTTGGGGTGCATCTCTCATTCTAACCTGTCCCCTGCATTTGCTCCCTTATACTAAGAGCAAAAATTTGTTCTGGCTTTTTCAGTCCCAAGCAAACTCTCGTGTCCCACGTCAACACTGACTCTCAAAAATAATAGTTCAATTAAAAAATCATGTTGCAAATGTGTACATTGCTTCTTAGGTTGTCACTGTTTTCACATACATCTGGTTTTACCTTCACAAAAAGCCCAACTGATATGGAAGCTGAGTCAAGGAAAGAAGGCACCAACTCAAGGACGCAGCCAATTAGTGGCAGAGCCAGGATGGAATTGTTGGGTTTCCTAATTTGTCCCTTTTCCCCGCTCAACTTGTCCCTTTAGCATCTACTACTTTTCATCCTAAGAGAAGTCCTGACAGGGAGAAAGATGGTGTTTCTTTAACAACAGGGATCATCTCGATTGAATTTTTTTTTTTTAAAGTGATGACCGGCATGCCTTGTCACATTGAAGGTTTATATCCAATAATATCAGAAACCAAACTACAACCTTTTAGTTAACTGAAAAACTGACTCACTTTGAAAAGAATTTCTTTTTCTTTGTTGCTAGGATTCAGCCTAAAACCATGTACAAGTCTTCCTACTGTCCTGAGACAATGCTCCTTATGTAACTTCCGAATCCAAACACAGTGTTGCAGTAACTCGTTCCTCTGACATTCTGAGATTTTCCACTCAGGCCCTGCACACGGAATTAACTCAAAACTTCTGCAAGAAAAATGTCCCTTTTAGAGTTTGATTTGGCATCCATTTCAAAGAGCTGTTTGTATATTTTAGAATATGGAGAATTTTCCTTTGATTGAAACCTCTCTTTTCACAATGGACAAGAGATGATTTCTCTTCTGAGTGATTTAAACAAAAACAAACACATCTTAGTTACATAGAAACTTGTTCTCAAAGTGGGTTTTTTGACACAAATCAAACCCTACAGATTGTAAAGCATTTGGCAAAAGCCTTCCAACAGCCAAAGCCAAATAGTGAAATTTTCCTTGTTGTAGGAGATAAACAAATACTAAGGCAAATCGAAAAAAAAAAAGAAAAAGAGGACCTCCTTTCACTTTCTCCTCTGCTCGATAACATTGCCCTCTCAACACACACACACACCCCTGCAGAGGGGTTGCATCCTCAGTGTTTATTCCTGGTGCTATAGTAATAACCCTGCCGCAAATGGACAATTTCAACATCTGTTTGTGGCTGCTCCCAGACTCCTTGTACTTCTTTAGGACATGAAGACCGCTGTCTCCCAAGTGTAAACAGACACACCTAATTATGTATTAAGGTGTCTGAGAGGAGCTACTTGTTTCGATGACAAGAAAAAGAAAAAAAAAAGAGGGCCTGGTCAGCTCCATATCCTTGAGAGAAACACACAAAAACACAACAAATAGTCCAAGAGTAGCTCCTCCAACAGTGGAAGTTCTCTGCCTGCCCAAAACCTGAGCCCTGTTTTTCCCCAGCCTGGGAATACTGTCCACTGAGTGCACCCTAGATGTGGCCCCAAACAGCTGATGACCGGCCCGGAGAGATGGTGCTGTCACAGATGTGAAGCAGAGTCTACTCGGTCTATTCATAAGGAACTAATTCGAGGGTGAAAAGAGGAAAGGGGCAAAGGAGATAATTCAGGGATAGCTTTTTGTTTTCCTTCAGATCACAGTGGCCATGTGCAGCAATAGCAAAATAATGTCAGTGGTCTATTAGATATGTAGCAGGAGAATAGGATTCTAGAGCCTTGGGCTAGCAGTCGGGGTTGGGGAGGGTTCTGGTCACAGCAGTGTCCCTAATGGGAAGGGTGATCATGGTGGAGCCCCCTCCCACCCCATTCTTCATCAGTAAAATGATGGAACTTGACTCAATCATCTTTATGGGTTTCCAGCTCTAAAATTCTAATTCAGCTACATATTACAAAACCTTGAGAATTCCAAAAGTACCTTTAAAATTCTATTAGAAGTGCTGTTCCTCTAAAGAAAGGTGCCCGTTCATTAAAAAACAGTATTACAGTCTTTTTTTAAATGAAGTATATAAATCCACCGTGCGAAAAATACCAGGTTTCCCTCGATATACAAAATGCCGATTAGAAAATTAAGTTCTTCCACAAAATAAAAAAAGTATAATTGTTAACAACAGTTTGCAAGGAGACCAGAAGAAAATGGGAACACTGTTAGCTTTTCAAGAAAGTGTTTCGTCATTAAATTTAGCAGTAAAGGGGGTTAAAATTTGCTTTAGGCTCACACATTCAATGAGAGATATGATGTGAGCTATTTCTCTTTCTTCTTCGTTCTAGACTTTTCCAGCAAATTGTTTTGATCTGACCTATCTGAAATTAATACATTTATATCCACCTTTTCAACTCTTGCAGGATAGGATATATTGTTATGCATAACTTAAGTAGCTTAAGTTTCCTTGCCCCACACATAAAAATATATACCTTCAGGTTTTAAGATTCCATTAATATGTACATGTTTCATCTCAGAATAAAATTCAGGTTTACAAAAATCAGAAGGTGGATTATTTCCACTGTTGTTTCTGGTAGGAATCTGGTGAATTTTACTTTATTTTGGGTTCTCTGACCTGTAAGCATGAACATAGGAAGGATTACTGGTGTCATGTCCCCCAAAGATAGCCTGGAAAGACCAATGTGATAAAAATCCCTCTTAGGATGACACCCAATAGGTTCTGTAGCAAAATCTGGCTCTGATGTGGAGACCCCTATGACAACGCATGGTGGGGAAAGCACACTTGGAGCCCAGAGATGTGGGGTTGAGTCTTTCCCTCCCCTGTCTCCCCATGTGACCTAGAGGTCAAGTCTCTGAATGTCCCTGAGCCCAAACTCCTACTGGCAAAGCAGGGACTATAATAACATCTATACTCCGATGAGCTGCTGTGAGATCAAATGAGAATGTCTGTGAAAGTCTTTTCTATATATTTAAAACACTATCTAAATATTATTATCATTATTAATTCTGAGTTTTGCTATGCACTTAATTTTACTATCACCTTTCGATAGAGTTGCTACTGTATAATCCTTCCTGTTTTCCTCTGCACCTAATCTGTTGTAACGCGGTGTTCTTCTTCTGTAGGCTTTAAGTAACTTCTGCCACCAGAAAAACCACTGTTATCGATGACATGAGAGTCCTGGGTCTTTTCAGTTTCCTCTTGGGAGTTGCTGAATTAGAGCAGCAGAAGAGTTCCAGCCTCCCCACCACGAGGATGATTCCTCCTCCCTGGTGGTGTCTTCAGTTTTTCTTCACACGTTCAGGGGCGCCTGCCCGCATCTCTGCGTCTCCTGGCCGACCCAGCCTTCAGACCAGCATCCTCTGAGCCTGACGTGCTGCTGCAGGCCCGTCATCCTCAAACTGCACTGGGCCATGGTCCTTGTCACACCCAGTGTGATGCCACCGGAATCCACAGTCCCAACCCGCAGGTTGTATTTGTACAAATCTCTTTATTCGTCCCCTGTTTCCCTCAAGGCTAACTTGCCTATTTGTTCTATTTGTTAGAGCTCACTTGCCACATTTTTCAGTAACTGCAGAGTTTTACCTCAGTGTGAATGGCTCCAATTTGCCTTCTACATAATCTCAAGTGGTACTTGCTTATTCGATTTTTACAAACTTTCAGAAAGATTTTTTCTCCAACTTCCAAGCGGAAGTTCTGTTATTTACCATTTGAAATGTTACCTTTGTATTAAAATGTTAGCAGGAAGACCCTTGGGTGGGGTTCACTTTGGTTTTTCTCTTAATTTAGGCACCAGAGAACATGGCAAAGAGCTGGGCAATGCCACGAAGCCACCTGCAGGGACCCAGGGCGTAAGCTGTGGCTTCAAGCTGACACTTCAAATACTAGCTTGGAAGGTCTGCACAGGGGCTGAAACACAACCACATCACCAGTTTTCTACTTCCAAGGTCCCTAAATAGAGGCCTAGTTATCTATCTCCTTGCCCACTTTTGTAGTGATTTTCCATGTAATACTGCAAAGTTATAGCAAAAAAGAACAGGACCAAAGCCTTAAAACTGGAGGGGACCATGAGTCTGATCAAGACCACCCCTCGTTTGAGGAAGAAGCAAGTCTGACCATCAGGATTCAGACCTGGCTCCTGGGGAGAAAGCAGCCCTCCTCAAGCCTGTTGTCTTTAAGTTTTATTCCTTTTAAAAAGTGCCTATTTTTTTTTTTCCCCAGTGGCCTGTTATTTGGTGTTTCTCAATCTGGTTTTGCATCCTCCTTTCACTGAGCCTTTTGATTTCAATCTTCCTTGACTGCTCTATTCTAAATGATAAAGCCAGAGAGAAAGGCTAAGAAGGAGCTTCCACAGCTAAAGAAATGTTCCACCTGTTATCCGGAATTCCAATCCATCAAGTTTTCAGAGCCCCTGGAATTATTCTACATTTCCCATCCTAGGAGATGCTGATGCCCTTTGGATCGCACCTTATTTTGGGTCCTTTGGGCTTCCAAAACTCAATATAAATCCATCAAATAAATTTTAAGGGGATCAGGTCACCGAGAAATATGCTCCCCAGACTCTGATTTTACTGCTTTCCTTCTTTCCTTTAAAACAAGCTAACAAATGGTGGTAACGGTTTTCAGGACACACCTCCTCCCTCTGCACCTTGGCATTGCAGGAAGAAGAGGACGCTGGTGCCCATGGAGAGCAGGACTTTTGTTACTTTTCAAACAGGAAATGTCAGAAGGGCTCATATCTTCATAAGATCTGGAAGCTAATTACTAAAACCACAAATGGAAGGTTTGGGGGTGGGAGTAGGGAAGACTCCCCCTTGAAGGTCGGGTTAAAGGATTTGAGAAGGGAGTGACCACTGACTACAGCAGTGACTCTGTACAAGAGTCTCAGCTGTTTGAAGATTCCTCCTTTAACCCTAGTTTGTGCTTATGAGATTCTGCTTAGAACAAGTCCCTCATCCCTTACCAACTCAAGTTCTTCCTAGTTTAAGCCATGTCCCCATTTCTCAGTCCTCTGGGAGGCAGCTGTCCGGGGGTGTTGACTCCATTCCCAGTGAGGACAAGTACTGGTGTGTCACCCAGCTTTCCTTGTCTCAAATGCAGGAGATGAGCTAGCAAGCCTGACCTAAGGAACCCCCAGCCCCTTGCCCAGGGGTCTCTTCCCTTCAGGGCTGTTGCCACACACGCTTCCCTTGTGATCATCTAATAGCCCCTGCACAGCATTTCACTCCATCTTAAAAGCAGCGTATAGCATATAGTGTATAAAGGCCATGGAAGGGCCTCCCTGGTGGCGCAAGTGGTTGAGAGTCCGCCTGCCGATGCAGGGGATACGGGTTCGTGCCCCGGTCTGGGAGGATCCCATATGCCGCGGAGCGGCTGGGCCCGTGAGCCATGGCCGCTGAGCCTGAGCGTCCGGAGCCTGCGCGTCCGGAGCCTGTGCTCCGCAACGGGGGAGGCCACAACAGTGAGAGGCCCGCATACCGCAAAAATAAATAAATAAATAAATAAAATAAAATAAAGGCCATGGAAGACAAAAAAACACAAGACCTACATTTTAAGAGGAGGACACACAATGCGGGTCAGTCCCCCTCATTAATCTCATCAGTGCACTTCACTTCACTGCACTGTAGTCGGGGTTTGCACGGTGCCAAGGAAGCGGAGCTACTGGAAATAATCAGATTAATGTGTCAATGAAAACAACCAAACCAAACATTTCAGCTCTCAGAATGGATTGCTGGCCTGAATTTTCCAGGTGGGTGGTTCTGTATTCACCTAATAAATCAAGCAATTCCTGAATTACCACTTCACTCTGGGGTGTATGAACAGCGTCTAAACATTAACTACGGTTTTCTAAGATGCAGTATTACTCCTTTAAAAGTAAACTAACGACTGGGGTGGAGGGAGCATTACTGAAACATTTTGATGATACAGGGGTATGTGCAAATACCCCCTCCAACCCCCAGTCTCATCCCTTCCAGGTAACACCGTCCTGTCACCAGCATGACTGCCACAACCTCCCAGCCACACCCTTGCTTCCTCCCTCATCCTCCTACACAATTCTCCCCCAAACAGCCAGAGTGACCTTTGAAGGATAGAAATCCATTTTTATCGCGACCTTGCTTAAAATCTGCCAGTGGCTCATCACTGCAGGTACCTGCAAATCCAAGCCTCTAATCCTGACCAGCGAGGCCCTGCATGACCTGGAGCCCATCCCTCTGACGGCATCTCACCTTCTACACACTCCAGCCACTGGGCATTCTTCTTGCCAACTGCCTGGGATGATGGGGCAGGGCTACACCTCCTGCCTATTTGGACCTCAGCTTAAATGCTTCTTCCTCATCACATCACCCTGTTTTATTTTTTTCACAGCACATATCCCTAGATAATATTTTCTTATTTTCAATTGCCTAGCCTTCCCCAGGAATAGCTAACATGTATTGAGTGCCAGGCATTATTCTAATGGCTTTACATATATTAACTACCTTTGAGTCCTCATAACAACCTTTCAACATGGGTGATATTATTATTATATTATTAGCCCATTTTACAGATAGAAAAATTGTGGTACAGACAAGCTAAGTAATAACCCCAAGATCACACAGCTAGTGAGTGAAGAGGCCTGTATTTAAACCCAGGGAGTCTGGCTCCAAAGACTGAATGTTTAATCACCACGTCATACACCATTAGAAAAAGCTCCCTGAGCTTTTATTAATCACCGTATTAATAAACATTTTTATCATGTGGACGTAAAACACTATGATAGCGATTCATCACTAAAAGGAAATTTGTTATAATTCTAATCATCTTTTCTCTAAATATATCTAATTTCTTTAATATAGAAAGTCTGGTCTCTGATCCCATTTATTCTGTTATTTACAAAATTCACCTGCCCTTTTGTTTTAATAACCTCTAGCTTACAAGATTCTCATTTCTCCAGTGAGATAAAGTACACTTCATTATAACCATCCTCTGGTAAAGAGTGTGTAACAAAGATAAGTTGCATAAAGCCACACAAGGGTGTGTAAAATGTCAATGAAATTAAGTTCCTTAATTTTAAATTAAAGTTGGGGTTTCAAAATCTGTCTGCAGACCCTGACACACATGCACATATATGAGGCTTCACCATGTACAGAAGCTCAGCTGTGGTCAAGTGTCAAGTTCTTGGCATTAATTAACCTGATCTTAGGTTGCTTCTCATCAGAATCAACTGAAGCACAAGACAAAGCTTTCCTTGACATCTGTAGTAGTTATTCCTATAAATTTAGTTCATAAATCAAATACTATACTACCCTTTATTCATATTACGGGTGGCAGTATCCAGTTTTCTGATGTGCTTTCAGGCCTTAATTTAGAATGACAGACATTCAAAGCTTTACGAATATCTAGCCCAACTAACTCATTTCACACCTGAGGAAACTAAGACCCATGGAAGTTAAGTGACTTGCTCAAGAGCTCAGAGGCACATCAAAAATTAGATGTCAGGTTCCTCAATTCCTAGCCAAGTGCTGTTTCCAACACACATCCAGTGATGCTATGAGAGTTTAATCACTGTGCTATATGCCTGGGCCTTAGAAGAAATGTTTTTCTGATAAACCAAGTCAATTCAACAGAATTTTATTGAACACCTGCTATTGTATCACTGTTGGGTTCTAGTCTCTTTGGGGATGCGTATCCCAAATTTAAATGCTTCAATCATTTGCTGGATTAAAAAGATTATTTAAGACTTTACCAACCCTCCAAAGAAATACTAATCTAACTATATCAATAATCACATTGAATGTCAATGGTCTAAATGCACCATTAAGACAGAGACTGTTAGAGTGGATCAAAAAAAAAGACCCAATGGTATGTTATCTACAAGAAAGGCACTTTAAATATAAAGGCACACAGAGATTATGTAGAGCAATGAGAAATCCCATTCATTGCTGGTGGGAATGCAAAATGTACAGCCACTTTGGGAGACAGTGTGGCCGTTTCTTACAAAACTAAGCATACATTTACCATGCGATGCGGCAACTGAACTCCTCGGCATTTACCCAAAGGAGTTGAAAACTTATGTCCACACAAAACCTACACACAGATGTTTATATATTGTGAGGTACTCACAATACCCATGAAGTGGTATGGTGTTATTGAAAGATTTGGAGTAGTCATAAATGTACACTGCAAACTCTAGAGCAACCACTAAAAAAAGGTTAAAGAAGAAGTAGAACTGATATGCTAAGAAAGGAGAGAAAAGAGGATCATATAAAACACTCAGTTAAAACCACAAAAGGCAGAAAAGAGTGGAAGGCAAAAATCAGATAAAGAACAAGGGCAATAGAAAGAAAAGAGTAAGAAATATGGTAGATGTTAATCCAACTAGATCAATAATCACTTTAAATGTCAATGGTCTAAATGCGCCAATTAAAAGAGAGAGTGGATCAAAAACCAAGACCCAGCTGATGCTTCAGAGGTATGGTACTCTTGACAACCTATAAACTTCTAAGGTCAGAAAAAATGGAACTTGTTCTATTAACTGCCCAGGGAGTCAAACTCTTTTCTTTTTGGAATCTTTAAGACCAATTCTCCACCACACCTTTAAGCAATACTGAGAATCACTGTTTTCCCAAGGTGTAGGTTGGGAGCTTACAGGTTTGTTTCGTTTTTTTTTTTAAATAAATTTATTTATTTATTTATTTTGGCTGCGTTGGGTCTTTGTTGCTGCGCGCGGGCTTTCTCTGGTTGTGGCAAGCGGGGGCTACTCTTCATTGCGGTGCGCGGGCTTCTCGTTGCGGTGGCTTCTCTTGTTGCAGAGCACGGGCTCTAGGCACACGGGCTTCAGTAGTTGCAGCACATGGGCTCAGTAGTTGTGGCTCGCGGGCTCTAGAGCGCAGGCTCAGTAGTTGTGGCACATGGGCTTAGTTGCTCCATGGCATGTGGGATCTTCCCGGACCAGGGCTCGAACCCGTGTCCCCTGCATTGGCAGGCGGATTCTTAACGACTGCACCACCAGGGAAGCCCCAGGTTTGTTATGTTTGATGATGAGTACCACAACAGTATTATCAGACTTTTTCCTCTTTTCCAAGCCTGTTTTTATTTCCTCTGTAGTTGTTATTTAGAAAGGGTTCTTCTTAATTACATGTGGATTTATTGTATCCACATCAACGGGTTTATTATTGATTTATTATGAATCACTGCTCTCCTTGGCATAGGGTGGAGTGTTTATAACCATCCTTATACTTGTTATTATTATTCCATTAATGCTAACATTATTATTAATTACAACAGGAAGCTGGAATGGTGACCATTTGGGTTGGAGACGGCTGTAGCCAATGTTTGGATACAGAAACATTGGTCTTATCCCAGTCCACCATGCTTGGCTGTTTCTAAGCTGGTCACTTAACGTGAAAGTCTCTCTGGAAGAGATATGACACCTTCCTGCGGAAGAAATCCTTTGAGATATTCAGGGACAATGTTGCCTGAGCAGTATTTTAATTTACATGATGTTCATGGACTTGACATTCATGAATTTCTTGAGAGCCACATCAAAAAAATAATAATTTAGACAGTTTAGTCAAATGGGATCCTAGATTTACCTCAGGCCAAGTGACTTATATTCCA
Source organism: Mesoplodon densirostris (assembly GCF_025265405.1). Classification (NCBI taxonomy): domain Eukaryota; kingdom Metazoa; phylum Chordata; class Mammalia; order Artiodactyla; family Ziphiidae; genus Mesoplodon; species Mesoplodon densirostris. Next base: position 30,302,694 of record NC_082670.1, read on the forward strand.
ACCCAATTTAATAATATACGCCTTCCTATTTGTTTTCTGAAAATGAACTGTTCGAAATAAAATACTACCCCAAAATGACTTTGAACAATTCAAATTTAAGTGCTGTAATCTACGTTTTATCATACAGAATTTAAATTATTAAAAAGCTTTTTACTTGTTTAGTTATATCTTTCTAAGTTCTCCCTTATAACTATTTCTACATATTAACAAACCTAAAAACTAACTTAATATAATCATGCAGTTTCTCTTTCCCTTTTTCTACCAGCATTAATCAAGTAATATTTCCTGAGAAAGTAGTGCTCAATAAAGTAACAAAATAATACTAATAATGTATTTTTCCTGAAAAAAAGTAAGTAGTAGCTTGGTTGATATTTAGGAATATCCCAAATAAGAGACCTGTCAAGAATATTCACATGTATATTCATTCTAAATGTAGTGAATAGGTAAATACATGCACACATGCATGTATATGTTAGAGCACATATCTAACAGTGTTCCTTCACTTTAAAAGAGACAGTGGAAAATTCTATAACATAATCATGTGCTAGGACCATATTTGTATATACGGAATATGAAATTAAGGTAAATGACAATTATCCTTAGTCTCCTATACAGCCCCACTTCTAGATCTATTAGCCAATTCCTAATGGTCAGAGCATAGTTAACCCTGAGGCATGCAGCCTGGACTATTAGGTAGATTTTTCTTCTTCAGGCACGGACTTCCCATGAGCATCTACATGCAGAGCAGAGAGAAAGTAACAGAGGTAGCAAAGGATTAGAAGGCCAGGTCCTTGGCCTAAGGGGAGCTTTCAATCTAGCTGGGAAAAGACAAGATCTTATATATTCTTGTCATATGTTAAGAAATATTATGAAACCAAACATGTCAACAAGTGTAATTTTTTTTCAGCTGAAAATGTAATTGTTGAAGCAATTCAGAATAAAAATATAATCTGAGCAGAATGGAATTGAATTTTAATTTCCTAAAGGAGAAGACTTTAAGTTTATGCAGGGGCAAAAGAGATTTCCTTTCACTAAAATCCTGAGCATTTTTTTTTTTTGCATATTCTGGCATCCATACGGGCTGGTATCATAATGTAACCATGTCATATTCCCATCATGTCTTCTGAATGAGACTGAAACCTTCCTGAAGGCAGAGAGGATGTCTTCTATTTTGCTTTTATTCACTGCCTGCCTAAGCAGATTTTAAGTCACATACCAAGTATTTGTTGACCCGACTTGAAATGGCTGAAATGAATTGAGGAAAGACATTTGAGGTTGGAAAGAAAGCAAGAGACTACTAATATATTGGGTGACATTAATAAAAATCCAAAGTTCTTGACAGGTAGAAACTATTACCTGAATTCAATAAAATAAAACCTAACAGGAATAACTATAAATTTCTATACTTGGATCAAAAAAAAAAAACCTGCAGAAGTTAGAAATGGGAGAATCGCAGCTTGACAGGAAGTGGCAAATATGAGAAAACAGTGTAACATGGCCACCAAAGAACCAAGACCACGTTAGCTGGCACCAGCAGGGGCCAAGAATAAAGAAGTTTGGTTCTGGATGCCAGGCATTAAGAGAGCCACTGAGAAACTGTAGTTTGCCCAGAGACCACTGACCAGGACAGTGAGGTGATGTGTCACAAAACCCCATCATACGGCAAGAGTTTAAAAAGGGGGGGGGGGGAAAGAATAGGTGAAAACAGGAAAAATTCAGAAGACTTTGTGAGAAGTGATAGTTGTCCAAACCAGATCTCTTGCTTTGTTTTAGAGGAATAATTTTGCTTCACTTTATGGCTTAGTTAATAATTTCTATCGTTTTCTCAGAAAAGATTTTGACACTTTATTACATGACGGCTATAATTAATGTCAGACTCTAAATTAGAAATCAAAAACTCTATTTGATCATTTGGTTTCAAGCTGGATCTAAAGTATGTTTTGGCATGGTTACTAACTGTTAGCAGCAAGTACTGGAAACAGATGCAGTCTTGATATGTGTTCTAAATGTGAAACACATTGCAAAGAGACTTGGAAATACAAATATACACTGCTCATGCACACTCTTACTGTGCTATTTCCTGTCCTTATCAGTCATAAAAGTTTCTCTTGTTTTGTCCTTTATTTGTTTTCCCAGGTGAATAAAATCTTCATTCTCCTTTTTCCCTTTCTTCTTCCATTTTTTCCTACATGCCAATCTTCCTTTTTTTTTCTATTGTCTTTTCCACTAATAGTTTGTCCATTAAACATTCACTGAGCACCTACTATGCACCAATATCCTGTGCAAGGATATGTAAGACACAGTCCTGACCTTGGAGAAGCCTACCTCCTACAAAAGGGGAAAGGCATATAATGAAATTATTACTAAAGGAAAATACATACACATTAGAGGTGTGCCCAAAGTACAGAGACGAGAAATGGAGGAGAGAGTGATTCACTTGGAGGAAAGTGGTGGTTGGGAAAAGGATGCCTGAGAAGGATCAGTCGGGCCCTGTCCAGCCAATGCAGAGAAATGGGCTGGCCCATAAGTATGAAGCAGCACAGCATACTTGAGGAATGCCAGGCATTCTTAGGAGAAAAGGAGCATCCTTTACCTAGGAGAGTTGAGTATTTGCAGAGGCAGCTATCAATCAATAACATAAATGGATTGGTATTTTTTAGCTTGGGTCTGTGCTGTACTTGAATTGATGGGAACCACCACCTAAAGGTAAATGTCTCTATGGGCAAAACCAAAGAAAAAAATTTTAATTAAAATATGGGCCAGGGACTTTCCTGGTGGTCCAGTGGTAAAGAATCCACCTTACAAAGCAGGGCACGTGGGTTTGATCCCTGGTCAGGGAACTAAGATCCCACATGCTGCGGGGCAACTAAGCCCGCGCGCCTTAACTAGAGAGCTCATGCGCCCTGGAGCCCTTGTGCCACAACTAGGGAGAGAAAATACGCATGCCACAACTAGAGAGAAGCCCGCGTGACACAACAAAGAGCCTGAGCAGCATGCCACAACTAAGACCCAATGCAGCCAAAAAATAAATAAATAAAATGAATAAAAAATTTTTTAATGGGCCAAAGATAAGGAAAACCATAATCTGGACCATTTGGGGACAGTTGCTGAGACAGAGGACTTGTTCCCCCAGGTAGGAATGCATGAAATGCTTTCTAAAAAGAAATATCACTAAGTCAGTAACAAAAGGAAATGGGGTGGTCCTATTCAGAGGTGCAGGGAGAACAGTCTGGATGTTTTTTTTTAATTTAATAACATCCTTACAATGGAATATCATTCAGTGGTAAAAATGAGCTATCTAGCCATGAAAAGATACAGAGGAATCTTAAATGCACATTGCCAAGTGAAAGAATCCAGTCTGAAAAGGCTACATACTGAAAAGGCCAATTATATGATATTCTGGAAAAAGCAAAAATATAGAGACAGGAAAAAGATCAGTGGTTGCCCGGGGATGGGGGGCAGTTGGGGAAGGAGAAATAGGTGGAGCACAGGAGATTTTTTAGGGCAATGAAACTATTCTCTGTAATTCTGTAATGGTGGCTACATGGCACTATGCATTTGGCAAAATCCACAGGAGTACACAACACTGAGAGTGAACCCTAATGTAAACTATGGACTTTAGTTAATAATAATATATCAATATTGGTTCATCAACTGTACCACACAAATACAAGATGTTAATAATAAGAAAAAGTGGCCAGTGGGGATGGTGCAGGAGAGAGATACAGGAACTCTGCACCTTATGCTCAATTCTTCTGTAAATCTAAAACTGCTCTAAAAAATAGAGCATTAATTTAAAAACAAATATATATGATAGTATGTTTCTACTCTTTTGAAGCTAATGACATAACTTAGTTCTTCCACTAGCATTTATCAGGTCAGGCAAGTTTTCTTTACCAAAAGTCCTAAGAACAACAAATCCCTGGACAGACACGATCGTACTCCCTGCAGAACCTCTGAGACACGTAGGTGGGCAATTTTGAGTAATTCACTTACACAGGACCATTGAGGCACAATAAATTAACTGACATACCTGAGAACAGTGCAAAGAGTCTTTAGTGACAATGAAACTAAAACTCAGGTTTCCTTAGTTCAACTGTCTCCACCCTCTTCTTAGATCACAGTGAACCACAGAAGCCACTGTGTCATTCAAAAATTAACTTTAATACTTTTGGTGAAGTTAGGTTCAAGCTCCCAAGCTTTCTTCTATGAAAAGAAAAGGATTAGAGCAAATCTTTCAATAAAATGTGTAACCATGTCTTTGCCATCCCTGCATAAGCATGATTGCTTTCATTACTGAGTCTTTTCTCCATATGTGGGTGGTTGTACATGTATCGAAAATAAATCGTCACAGAAACAACTGACAAGAACCAAGTATAAAGTCAGAGTCAAACCGTGTACACAGGTTTCATTCTGTGCTTTGGTAGCTCAGTCTAGCTACAAGCAGCAGTAACTAGTCATACAACCAAGTTTAGTCAACTTTGTGAGCTGGGCCAACTATCCCCAACTGATCTCGTAGGAACGGAAACCACTTCTTGCATCCTCAGCACCAGTAACTCAAAAGTTATGCTCCACTGAGGTCCAGGGATGCCCTGGAAAACTGGGCCTACAGCAGTAAGATAAAAATGTCCTCTGCTCATGTCAGAAAACAGCCCATTTCTAAAGAAAGCAAGATGAATTTCAACTTACAGAATGCAAAAATAACCCAACCAATCACAGTCAATATTATAGGGAAGAATATTGAATGTTCAATTGGTAACACAGGGCTTGCCTTTGTTTAGGGTCCATTAAATTTAATAACTTCCCCCTCTGTGGCTTTAAACAGAGAACTTCTTCAAAATAAGAGTGGCTCCTATTAAACTTAACTACTTGCCCGTGGCTGCGATGGCAGAGGTGTGTCTACCAAATAGGTGGGTCTTAAGAAAGGAATGGTTCTATAGTAAAAATAAGTAGATGGTCTAGTGTTTTATTAAAGTTGCTTTAACTTTCTGGTTTATTAGTATTAATTGCTGGAGTTTTCCTTTTTACCTCTCTTAAGGCATCACTCCCTCCTGTGAGCTGAGTGGCCCTGCTAAAATTAATGTCCACATATACTTGAACCATTACTGAAGCTGCTGGTTCCAAACCCTCAACCAGGGGAACTGACAGAAACTCGTCTATAAGCGACATTTAAAAAATGAACTACATCAAACACCTCCGGCTTTGAAATGACATGAAACAATCCTCCTGATAGACCTTGAGTGATCAAATGGAGTTTTTCCACTGCAGTTTCTAGATTTTGTGGTAGTAATAAAATAATTTTTAGAAACTTTGTTTATCAGACTAATCCCTATCCTGCTGCTCTTTGGAAATATTATAGTTGAGCGACTAAGAGTCATAAAAATGGAGACATCTTTAATAGTCCTGTACAGTTGATTAAGTGGAATTCGTCGATATTTAAATATCTTGAAAGAAGGAATTCAAGACTATTTGCTTAAACAGGAAAAAAAAAAGACTTCAAAAAGATTACAGTTCTTAACTCTGTCTCATGTAAAATAATCCTACAATTGCAGAGAAAAATCATCCACACAACCTGTCTTGGCCTCTCCCAGGGTACCTGAGGCAGACAGTGTGTATGACCTTGCATTTCTAATTCATGTATCCTAAAAGACCTCCAGAAGGGATCAGAGAGGTCCATGGGCACAATGACCAGGACTGCAGAAAAATGCCTGCATAAACCCCTTCCACCTCGTGTATGCCAAAGAGTGGTACAGACTTAGGTTAATCTAAGATACTTCACTCAGATGGGTGGGGCGAGGAGGAGTTATTTGCAGTGAATAACCCAAGGTACAGTCTCTGCTAGGAGGCTAACGATAGCGCACACTCTTACCCACCAGTCAAAGAATAAGACTTAAATAAACAGTTGTGCTTCTTTTCCTAAGAGTATAATTACATAAACTACATTTTGAAAGTCAGTAATTATTTATCAACGTACTATTTTTTAATGAGCTCCAGAAAAGTAATTATCATCTTTGTGTTAAGCCTCACAAGTGCTTGAACATCAAAAATGCCATGGGTGATAACATTACAGTGATGAAGCCATGCAATGGTTTGGTTTGCTGTCAAGGTTCCCTGCTTGTCTTGCCATACACCTTGCTCTTTAATAGAATCAGTGAGAAATAACTTTGGCTACCTCTGTGTAGTGAATATTCTTTTAGGATCATATAAGATGAAATGAGATAATGTATAAAATCTCTGGGGATTGGGGGTGCCACTTAAATACAGATTATTATGTGATAAGGCCATACTTACCATAGTAAGTATGGTGGGGAGGGGAACCAACCCCTACAGGGCTTCTGCTGCACTAGGTATCTCTCGACTGGTTTCTGCTTGACTTTTAAATTCAGCTGGACATGAACTAAACTCAATACAATAAGGTAGACCCTATTAGTCAACTACATGACAATAATTTACTGTTCAGCCGTAACTTATAACTGCTGCTATTGCTCTTGTTATAATATTGAAGGCTACTCAAGGTTAAGGAAATATTTTCTGAATCTTTGTACTGCCCCTGTGAACTTCAAGATATCTGGGTTTGTATCTTTCTTTGCAATAAAGTAGAGAATGTTAGTGATATATCTTTATCATCTTACTTTATTTACTCCTTGCTTCTATAAAGAATCTGAGGGAGACTACAGGAGCTATGTGGTATAATATCACTGTCATTATCATAATTCATTAAGTTTGAGCATTTGTAGCCACACTTGAAAAATTACTCAGAAGAAAGGATAACAAAAAAAAGAAGTTGTAAAATTGGATCCTCTGAAGGTCTTTAAACAGATTAAATCATGGTCTTTCTTTGCAATGGTCTTTTAGGATGAAATGGAATTTCTTTAGGAATATTTCTTTCTGAAAGATCTTTCTGGTCCCCTTTATTCCTATGACCCCTTGGAAAAGAACCTTAGCATGCCTAGTTACATGTAAGTGTAATTTAACATCTATTTTCTGACACTATAACTGAATAGTTATTTTCTCTTAGTGCTTTATTGAGTTTTTGTGAATGGCTCCCAACTGCTTTTAGCTCCATAAAAATTTATAAGTCTATGGAATAATAATAATAATGACAAACATTTATTGAGTACTTCTATGTGTTAGGCACTGTATTAAGTGCTTTATGAATGCCATATGAGTATTAACTTGCTTAAATATTTAAATATTTCATGGTGTTTTTTGTTTTAAATATACTCTGTAGCCATCCATTTTAGAAAGCAAATAATCCCTTTAAAAGTTTAGATTTTTACCTACTGATTCATTTAAACCAGGGCTTGCCTGCAAATTATATACAGACATACAATTTTTACAAAACAATGTTAGCTTCATAATCTCAGCTACAATCTGTTTAGCACATATTGTGCGTCAGGCCTGCCCTAAGCACTTTACACTAAGCATCTCATTTAATCCTCATAGTAACCCCAAGAGATAAATATTATATCCCCGTTTGACAAATAATAAAACTAATTTTCTGAGAAGTAAGAAACTTGCCTGATATATGTGTGAGTTAGAATTCATACCTGGGTCTGAACCTCCAACCCTACTGTATAAGTGAGGAATTTTATTCTTTCTCACCCAAGATCATATGAGAATGTTTTGTGTATCCCTTCATACAGCGAGATGAGAACTGATGTCTCTACACAGAAAAACAGGAACTGTTCTGGAAAGCATCTCAAAAAGTGAACACAGAGCTACTTGGAGATGGAGACAGAGGTTAATATTTTAGCTGTCTGTGTTGCAGAGACATAGCATCCTGGAACTTAGGGATACCTTTAGACATTGAGGGGAATAAGAAGAAGAAAGTATGCAGCTTGGTACCTGAGAACTTATGAGACAGGCTCCTCTCCAAGAAGTGTCCTAGGACCGGTCCCCAGGGAACTGAAAATGGGGCTCACTCCAGATGATTTGGTCCCCTAGTCCACCGGGCAGCACCCTGGGGTGCAGACGCAGGCCCACACCCAAGAGCAAGGTCAGAGAAAGCAAGGCTCCTCTAGTTCCCTTACAGTCCACTTCTAGTTCTTTCTTCCTGATTCCCTACTGCTGACAAGAAGGATTTTCTGTTCTCTTCGCTTTAATGTTTATACAGAACCTCCCACCCTGGCACCATGTTACTTTGCCAGGAACAACTCATAGAGATGTTTGGGGTGGGAGGAAAAAACTGAACTAAACTCAGTCTCGAACTAGTTTAAAGCAGAGGCCCGTTCCCACCTTTGGCCTCAGATCAATATACAGCTGGGTAATGAACCAGTTTCTGTCTCCTCTGTGAAATGAGAAAAGCTGTGCTGTGTTCGTTTATGGAAATGTTTTAATTAATTATCAGTAAATTGCCTCCAAGTAATCTGGTTGTTCCGTGTTACACATGTAAATGATAAAATGCCATGTTCAGTGTTATTTTCAACGGTTTCCCCATTGAATTCACATACGAATACACCTCAGCGAGAAAATGCTGGAGGTAAGTGTCTCTAAGGTAAGTGTCTCAAGTGTCCCTGAGGTTTTTTTTTTTTTTTCCTCCAGGTACTGCCAGAGGACAAACAGCAAAAACTGCTTCAGCCACAGAGGGTTGGACAGATGGAAGCCCCAGAGGACCCTAAACAGAAACAAGTTTGCACAAATCTGTCCCGGCAAAGTGTCACCTTGGCCTCACGTAAGACAAAACGAACTCAGTCTAAAATACAGAAGGAATGACCAGAACTAACTCAACACCCACCACCCACCACTATACCTACGATCCCGTGTCAGCCCTGGTTATCCCCACCCCCGTGCCTTCCTCATCCCTTCCTGTGTCGTTAACTGATGTTTGCCAATAGCAGAGAGTCATTCCAGTCAAGGGAAATGATCACTCAAATGCCATACTCGGCACACTTCCCCAGCACATACCATGTGATTCATGACAATAAGAACAGCGGTCGGAATGAAAAGTGGTCACGTGGTTTTCCAAAGACTCTTGAGGTTTCCCTCCCCCACCCCTTCTTTCCCTACTCACCCCTATGGGAGTCCGTCTGTGGCAGAAAATGTGAAGGCATTAGGACCAGAGAGCCCTTTCCTGCTATTTGCTTGAGAAACAAAGCCTTCCCTCCTCCCAAGTTGAAAGAAATAAAGGAGTCTGAGCTAGTCACAACCTGCAAGCCTGCTGGCGGCCCGTCAGCTTTGCCAGTGGTGCAACTCAGCGGAGTGAGTACCGGCTTCGAGCTTTGCAGAAAATGAGAGAGGGAGAGAAGACAGAGACAGAAACACAAAGAGAAAGAAAGAAAGGCATTAACCTGGCCAGGAGTCAAACAGGTGCATGGAGCCCGAACGCTGAGAAGAGTGTCTGACAAATAGAGGATCCAACTGTGTGTGCCTCTGGGGGGCTGCTTCTGTACTGATGGGGGCAGGGCTGCAGTCTGGATGTCAAGGGGTGGATGACAGATTTTTTTTCTTATTCACAGGACTCATATGGTTGGCCAAGAGCCTTTAACTTTCCTCCACTTGTCAGTCTGACATCTTCGTGGATACTCTCTGGCTCCCTGGGATGAATTCTCCATGAGAGAGGGGCAGCCAGGATGTTGATCACGCACGCTGCCACCATGAGTCACAGAATTTTGTGGTGCCTTTGGAAGAGGGGGTGTGTGAGCCCCAGGGCTGCCACGTTGACAGCAACAGCAGTGAGCTGTGTGATTCGTGGCTGGCCACTCAGAGGCCATATGTGGCCTTTGAAGACTCTTACAGCCCCACTGCACTTGGAGTGACACATGTCTGGCAAGGATCTGAAGTTTGCAGGCGCTCTCTCTCAGAACTGGCTACCTGGGACTCCTGGGATTTAAGAGTCTCTAGAAACGGAGGGCTGTGCCCTCAGGCTGTAATTTGGCTTTCAGGCAGATGTTAGGAACAGAAAAGGAACACAAGCAGAGGAAGGCCTGGTACAAGACCCTCAGGAGAAGGCCCCAGTTAGGAGACAGAGCCAACCAAAGGGCATGCAATTCAGTGGGACTAAACTGGGAGGGCACTGAGTGTCATCTTAGACAAGGATGCCATGTCTGGTGGACTTTCAGTCTCTTGACTTCAATTGAAGTTCAAGCACTCAACAGCCCCACAATTCAGAAGACCTGGTTTGCAGCTGTCAGACCCTTGTCCACATGCCTCTGATGGAGAGTTACTGTGAGTGTAGCTGAGATAGCTGGGCTCATCCCGCAGTCCCGACCCCACCCCTGCACCGGAGTGGGTTTTGAGTTCAAGTGTGGTCTTTACCTGAAATGCGCCTGGGCACGTCGGTGATGGCAGGCAGCCCGGTGCCCCGGGTGGAGGACAGCGGGGTGGTGGAGTGAATGGACGGGGGCGTCATCTGGCTCAGGTATGAGGGGTAGGACTGGTCGTAGGACCACGGCGGGGAAGACTGCGTCTGCCTGGGATCTGGGCAAAGAAGAAACGTCTTTAGCACACCAGCCGCTGTGGCCTTCGAACACACAACCCCAAACTCAGAAAGGATAAAGCAGGGGAAAATCAGAATATACAAGGACGGTTTATTTCCCACAACTCAACCCTTGCAGGCCCCCTATGGCACAGAGCTTTCTAGACTTCGAGTCTCTATGAAAGTAACAAAATGGATCTCGTGTGTAAGGACTATTTGTCTCTCTCACACGTAAATATTTCTATTTGGAAAGCCTGTCATTTAAGAAAACAATCTGCTTTGGTTATCGTCACAGAGTTGAATTCCATTTTATTTATTTTCTGCATTTCCTGTATGTTTTTTAATATTACTCCAATGAATATGTATTACTTATTTCTTTTTTAAAAAGTTAGAAAATTTGGGAACAATTTATTTGATTAAAGAGCAGGTAGCCTGTGCCTTTTACTGCTACACATCCAGCCACTATCTTTCAGCCTTGCTTTTTGGTTTGTAAATGATTCCATGATTTTAGCATGGTTCGTTTTCTTTCCAGGCAGGTCAGTGGGGTGCCCTTTCCAGCCTGGGGTTTAGGAGGCTGGGGTAGAGACGAGCACAGAAGGGGCAGCATGTAAGGAGAAGAGGAAAGAGGGGAGCCAGTTATGTTATTCTCATGCTAAAGCTACGCCAGAAAATAGCCTTTAAGAAAAAAACAAAACTTAATTTCAAAGCCAACTAAGAACTGAAAAGCTTCATCACCATCCAGTTTCAATGTTAAGCACATGAGTTTCTGACAGTAAGAAAATGATCCAAAACACAACAGGGAAATGTCTTCAATCCAATTGGAATCTGTTTAAAAGATGTCACGTGTTTGGAATGTGGCCTAGTGTTACCTCCAGTCACTATAACGATAAAAATAATGGGCTACCAACTGGTTAGAGTGAACTGCTGAGAATGAGCAATATCTTTTGATTTATCTCTATGGAGTTTCTTGGAGGTACAAACAGAATCATAAGCAAATTTCTCTTATCATTTTTTTTTTCTAACTTCACATTTAAAAAATTTTAAACACTCTAACATACCAGGCTGTTCTCAAGACAGCTTTGTATATTAGAATAGCCATGGACTTTGGAATGTGCAGAATTAGGTTCAGGTTCTGAGACTTCTATTTTCTAGCTGTGCGATCTTGGGTTAATTACTCAGTGACTCTGAACCTCAGTTTCCTAATCTGTAAAAGGGGGTGGGGGAGTAATAATATATGAATCACAGGGATGTGGGAATTGCATGAGAAAACTATGTGGAGAGGGCTAGCATAGGAAGCACTCAGTAAGTATTAATTCTTGTCTTTTAGAAAAACTCTTGGTGACACGAGGATAGTTCCATGGTTAAAACACATCTGAACTGGAGTAAATACTTTTGGAATAGGTTTAATTTTAAATTATTCCTATATCACCTATCAGCCCCTGAAAACAAAAAGCTCAATTTTTAAAAACTATAAATAGGTTGAAGTCAATTCAGGTTTATTGCTACAAATAAAAGTGAGTGTGACAAAACATGGGTTTTCCTGAGATGATGCCTCTTTTAAAGCCTCTCAGTTTTTCTGTCCAAAGCCATTTGGTTTCAGCTATTTCTTGTTTATTTGTTCCATTCAGAAATATTTTATTTAAAGACTATCTAAATAGGACATACTTTTCTTGAGTCAAAATAATTAAATACATCTGGATATTTATCTAATGTTACTGTATCAACAGATGTATAGGAAAATTTCATCCAACTCAATTTTAAGGAATATTTACCTGAGTTTGCAATTTGAATAAAAGTATAGCACTGTAAATGGTTAACAGAAAATTTTCCTTCAGAAATCTAAAGGATGCTTGATCATTAAAGTAATGAACTTTTGTGCTTTAAAATGTTCAAGGCTGACATTGTATAGATCGGCAACATTTCAAATCTGAGTGAGTGGTCCTCGTTAATATATCTGATACAGCCATACTTCCTTGCTTTAACCATTAATGTAATTCACTATTCAGATAAACGGTAAATGATCTTCAGATGGAAAAAGATGCATTCCTTACAGCATCAGAAAGCAATCTCACAAAAGTAAGGCCTTCTCTCAAGCACTATTGTCAATAGACAAAAAGGACAAGAACCACATAGCAAAATGAGCAGGGCACACAGGACTCAAATTTGGATTTGAGTTCTAATCTAACATCACCAGATGACTCCCTGAGCAAGCAGTCTAACCTCTATCTCCATCCCTCTACTATAACATGTTACCAGCAGTATTGGGCTCTCTGCCTGCAAGTGGGGGGAAAATACAAAGAAATCTAAAGAATGACTAAAATCATTGACATTTAGACATATCACGAAGGAATTTGGGAACTTAGCTTGGAAGTAAGATACAGCCTTTCATATCTTCTTAAGCTGAGAGGCAGGCCAGTACAGGGGGAAAGGAGGCGGCTTTCTGATGAGAGGATCTGAGTTGGAGTCCCAGCTCTGCTATCTGTGAGCTGGATGACCTCAGTTGTATTAGCTAACTCTCTGAACCTCAGTTTCCTCATCTGGAAAATGAAGCAGCATAACATGATAAAGTGAACATAGCAAAGTGCTCACGTGTGCTGGTTGGACAGACAAGCCTAGGCTTGAATCACAGCTCCCCACTTTGCTGAGCAAGTCACTTAAACGTTGGGGGCCTCAATGACTCATCTGTAAAATGGGAATCATGACACTTATTAGGGCTCTTGTGAGCATTACATGAACTAGGCCTTCTTTAAGGCCGAGTTCTTCTAAGGCCTAACTTCTAAGTTATCTGACACTCTTGGCACATACTAAGTCTATAATAAATAAATATGATTATTGCTATCTGTAAAGTGAGTATAATTATAACTACTATCATTTTTGTTTACAGAATTAGGTGAAATAATACAAGTAAAAGCATTTTGTAAAGTACTATATGAAAATGATTATTATTCTCTCTAGGAGCTCATATCACATGGCCAAGGCCCTACTGTGTTTCATGGGGTGTTTCTTAATGTTGCTGAGCTTTAATTTCCTCATCTGTAAAATGGGATACTATCTCAGAGCGTGTCATAACGATTAAATAACATACAGCAAGTGGCTAATTATCATTATTCAAAATAATTAAAAATCTGACTCTAAACTATCCAGGGTGGTTGGGTTGTCTAGTGTTAAGTCTTGAAGATTTCCAAGATCAGACTCAGCACAATTCAGTATAATGCCTGGCACATAGTAGGTGCTCAATAAATAACCATTGCATGAACCTCCCAGGGTGGCTGGAGTAAATAATAGAATTTTATAATGAAGTAGTAATTAGTCCTTCTCTAACTTCCCCTTAGGCTACAAAAGAACTTGTTATTGGTGACGTTTTAGCTTTGACATAAACTTCCTGACTGCTGGAATATATACTAGAATAGTCTATCAAAGGATAGCTTTCCTTTGAGTGGAGGTCCTTCCTGAAGATATCCAAGATTAGCAAAAAGAACTTCTCACTAGCCCTAAACAAGTGAGAAGATCTCGATCTCTCTCTCTCTTTTTTTTTTTTTCTTTCTCAGAGGACAGGCTGCAGGCCAGCCAATCTCTCTTCCAAGTTCACTGTCCTAAGATTCTATGACAATGACCTACTTAAGGAGGGAGAGTTACTAAAGAAAAATAAAACACAAGAACTGCCATATAGGGCTCACTAGATCTAGTCTAAGGAATTTTAAAAGGGAACAGTAATCTTTAAAAAAATAATAATAATAATGGTCTCCAAGCACCCCAGGGCTTCTCTACCCTGTGAATGAGGCCTCAACAATCCCAGATCCCCAACGTCTGGCCTGTGTGATACTGGACAAATTACATAACCTATCTAACTTTAAGGTGCTTAATGTGTATAAATGTGGGAATAAATAAGAAGAGCTCCCTCTTAAAGTTGTTTTAAAGATTAAATGAGGTAATGTAGGAAAGAGCTTAGCACATGGAAAGAACCCAATAAATGTTCACCACTGTTAAAGCATCTATTGTACTGAGCCTTCATTCTGTATTTATGTTTCCAGCCCATAACCTCTTATTCTAGCAAAGGGCCATTTTTAGAAAGCTTCCTGTAGTTTTGAAGTCTGCCATTTGGAGACCATATCTGCACTGGTCGCTTTGATACCCTTTACAATCATTTAACCTGAATCGTGTTCCTTCTTAGTCTTAAGCTTCTCCCAGACCAAGAAATCCTAATCTGTTTAGTGTGTTTTCTAATACTGTATGCTTCAACTTTTTTCAAACTTTTAGTGGGAAAAAAAAAAAAGGCTATAAAATAGCCATAAAATGTCCAATCACTAAGAAAATGTAATCCTACCATAAATATATGATTACATAATATTTGCTTTGTTGTGGACAATTATTAATGCTTACAATAGAGAAAAGTCACCTTAACCTGATCTCATAAATGATTTCTGAACTCAACTTCCTGAAGAAATCTGAGACTTCTGAGATTCACTCTGAACTTGGATGAGTCAGAGCAGGTGACAGATGTTTTTAGGCACCGCCGGTCAATCCTAAGGTTACTAATAGGGAAAAGTGAGTATAGGGCCTAGCTCTGAGACAAACCTACTAATTAACCATTAACAAACAAGAAACTGTCTTCATCAACCTCAGGCCCCACAGGGCTAGTAGAACATATTCCTTTCCTATACCCCATGCAGAGCTGTACTGAATGTTTCGTCCTACTGAGTCTGCAGAAACATGGAGGGAAGTACCCTGTCCTTCCACTCCAACATAAATAAGAATATCCTTGAGTTTTTGGGTCTCAGAGGCTAGAGGTGCCAATCATCGCGTTGATATTACATCCTGGGTGACCAGAGATTATCTATGAGCACCCACAAGTTTTCAGAAAATAACTGAACTCTATTTCGCAGACATTCCCAAAAGACAAGAAAACTGCTGTTGAACTTTAAATCGTTTTAGGGTGCTTTAAAAACGATAATTCATTATTTTCCTATGGCAATCTTCGGAAACAGCATCAATATTATTTTTATTACTATATTCTAGAAATTCAAAGCATTAACAGAAGTTTTTATATAGATATGACAATTTAAAAACAAAACCCTGGGTGTTGGTTTTTTTATGGGCACATACTCTTTTGTGCTTGGGAAACCTGAAATACTAAATAGCACAGGAGCATTTTAATAGGACTCCACCCCTATTTCTCCCCAAACTTCTCTCCTATCACCTAACAAAGGGGAGGGGGGAGTTTAAAGGGAAGTGGTAATCAAGTATGACCTGTAACATAAACTTGAGAGAGAAGATCAGGTCTTCCCTATACAATGGGCTGCTGTGCTCACAGCAGGATGTGACTAATCACAATGACTAAATGGGAGAGAAGAGAAAGAAGCAGAAGACTTAGGGCAGGGCACTGGAGGCGCTGGGGACGACATCAAGGAGAAAACAGTCCCCAGTCTAACTGGGAACCCATGCTAGGAACCGCCACCAGGCTTCCGAGGTCAGGCTAGTGACTGGACACCTCAGACCTACAGCTGTACAATTCCACAAGAAACTGTAGACCAAATCTAGCTACTAAGAGCTCAGGTTAAATAAAGAGGAGCCAGTCACTTGACAAAAAGAATCCCTTCAGCATTTGTTCCAACTGAAGCAATGTCTGTTGGACAAATTTTAAAAAGACACCAGAGAGGCACAAACTACTGGGTGTAAGACAGGCTCAAGGATGTTTTGTACCACAAGGGGAATATAGCCAATATTCTGTAATAACTGGAAATGGAAAGTAACCTTTAAATATTGTATAAAAGCTTAAAAAAATTTTTTTTAATTAAAAAAAAAAAGACACCAGAAGTCCAGGGGCCCACATACACTTTGCACTTTCTCTCCCAACTCACTAAAGTTGAGGGCAAGGTTCTTATTTAGCTATCCCTTTTCCACCTACAAAGTACCAATCGTCATTACTGCCACCTTAACAGGGCTTTTGGGGTGGGGCGGCAGTTTTTACATGCTATTCTGGTGAGTCAGCAAACTCTCCATTTTTATTGTGACGAACAGCTTCTGTACACCGACGTGGCAGTGCAATGGTCTAAGGGATAGATAAGTAACAAAAGATATTTCTTGCCATGCAAAGGCTTATACGTGCAGGTGGGGAAAGTAAGACTAACAGATATAAAACAAGTAACTTAATGTTCAAAGCATGTACCTGTGTTTTTCAAAAAGCTCTAAAGATAGACATGAACCACAGGGCACCAATATCAGTGTGAATTTTGTAAGATCTCCTTCTAGGGTGGTGTTCCTTCAGCTTAGGCTACTTGGAGGTTGAGCCATCTGCCTTCCATTCTATAGACCCCAAAACATAAAAGTACAGGAGGCAACATTCCCAGGAGATGCTCAAAAATGGATGCTACTTGGGGGAGAAGTGGTTCACATGTCTTAAGTGGTCTTTGCATCAGGCAAAAAATGGAGACAACCATTTATTTAAACCGTGGATATGAGGAGAGCAAGCTCTCTCCTTTGAGTTGGACCACAGCTTCTGAAGTTCAATAACAGATATGGGGAAAAGGAAGTAAGGCCATGCATTTCCTAAAATGATTTGTAAAGAGCCATGGGCTCTAAGAGTATCCAGGCTTTCAAATGACTGAGAAGCTAAATTTCATGTCTGCCTACTTGAACTCTGAACACTTGGGGTCATAATAAGAGAGGAATAAAAAAGAGACAGATGGTTAGAAAAAAAGGCACCGTAGGAAAAAGAACTGACTCCAAGAGAACAGGTAGAAGTCTCTTAATGAAGAAGTTTGAGCCGGGAGAGCAGAGTGGGCAGACAGCTTTAGAAAAGCCCAGGGAAAGGTACACGTGGAAACTCAGTGGTGGCTCTTAACGAGCCCCCTTTGGTAAACACTCTGGTTAGACACCTGTGGGTGTGAACGAAGGGCTGCTTTCCTAAGAACCACTCGCAACAGGGCAAACCTTGGACACAGTGCTGAACTCCACGCAGAGACGGGAGGAAACAAGTCAACAGGGGCCAAGGCTGAACCAGCACACAAGCGACTGCTTCCTGTCTGTGCGGCCAGTGGGCTGCTGTGTGACGTGGCAGGACAGTGGCCGGTGATTTCTGCCATGTGCGCCCCAGTGAGCACCTGCTGTATCTGGGGAGCCCAGTCCATTCAGAGAGCATCACATTCCCACCCCTTCTCCTCCACCCATTTCCCCCTCCTCAGCACTCAACTCGGGCTGCGCAAACCTCTGATATTTCGTGAGAAAACTGGGGTACTTCAAATGAGCTGCAGAGATAGCTCTCCTAGTTGAAGATTATGCCTCTCCCTTGAAACCAGGGTCAAAGTCAATCATCTCAATGGAGAGAGGCGGCTTTACAATTTCCTATCCTAGGCTATTTCTGTCATATTACTGTCATTCATAAGACAAATATACTCACATTCTTACCTCCGTGAGTTCCCATGTCCAAACATTTACACTAAATGCTAAATCTTAAATTCCATGTCTTCTCTAATAACTCTGCTAACTAGACTGGAGTTTTAGAATGAGCTTTCCCACTCACTTCCCGTTCTCCTGACCAAGAGGGAACACCGTCTGAAAACAAACAGGCACTTCCAAGGGCAGGGGGAGCACTGGATGGGGGGCTCTGGCACTAACTGTGCAGCCGTGCACCAACAGTTCACCTTCTCTGAGTATTGCTGCCGTCAGGTATAAGATGAGAAGGGATGGGTTATCTCTAAGATGTTTTCCAGCAATGAAATGCTATGATTCTAACTACTCGGAAAATTGGGCTCCCAACCCTCAGTCCTTTCTGGAGTCGGTAGTTGCAACAGCAAGGACCGAAGCCGCCCTGAGCTGATCTGGGGCGGCTGGGAGAGGAATTGATGGGGGCTGACACTCGCGGTGTGTCCCATCACAGAGCGTGGTGGCCCACGTGGGCAGAGAAGGCACCGTGAGCGGGATTTTGACTCCCCTCCTGTCCCCAGCCAGGCGGTCTCCAGCTGACTAAGGTGGCCACCAGAAACGCTCGGCAGACCACCAGCCCAGCCGATTCCAGAGCTTAAGGCTGAAATCTGAGAAAAAAGCAGCAACCTGTTCGGATAGAACTGGATGCTACGCGGGGTGGGCCAGGCATGACGAGTTATGTGTCGGTACAAACAATGGGAGGAGGGGGACTTAGGAAATCCCAGGGGACCATGGTGGGGAAGAGAATGAGAAATGACAGGTACAGCCTGAGACGTCACAGCCCCTAACAAAATGTCAAAAGAAAAACCAGAAGGAAGTTAAGACAAGGTAATGAGAAGTGCCTTTTTTCAGTACCACCAATTTGGGGCTGGATGGAACTCATCACTGTCTTACAGATAATGAGGGAATTTTCTTATTTTCTTTTTAGTTAGGGCTTCTCGTTGACAGAGCAGAGTCTGCAGAGTTCTTCCTTGTATTAAGGAAAACATGTCTCCCTGGAACTCCACTCACCCCTCATCATTGCTGCCTGGGATTCCTCGTCCACATGACAGTTATTACATTATTTGAAGATAATGTCTTTAAAGCTTGCTACATGATAGACAGTACTTTTACATTCTCTTACCCCATTTACCTAGAAAAACCTAATAGAAGAAACAAAAGGCTATACCATATGTCACACCTAACCTGGCCTCAGCCTCGGCACATCCGGGACCTCAATGTAAAGGTAGCAGAGGGAAGGGAACTAGCTACCAACAGGTAGGACCAGGATTTGAGAAATAACTGGGATGTGGTGCTGGCCAGGGGAAGTGACCTTAGTTCAAATCACAGTATTGAAGTGGATGCCGGAGATTCAAGTTCCAATCAGGCTATTAACATCTAGCGGGCGAGATTATAGCAGTCGGGGTGTTACAGAAGGTCCCCAGACATGGCGAATCCTATTGTCGGATGGACGACGGTATTGTCCATGGTTCCAAGAACTGGCTCCCACTCCTTCGTTCAAAAAATATCTATTGAGTACCTCCTCTGGTACTCTGCTAGGTTCTAGAGATATTAATGATGAATAAAGAGTCTGCCTGCCCTCACAGAGTTTACAGTTTGGTGGGAGAGGCTGACATTAATCAACTAATCATGTAACTGTGATAAGTGCTAAAAAGGAGATGTCCTTGGCATCATAAGAAAGTACAGTGGGGGACTCCAGCCAAGGCTGGGGAAGGCTTCTCTAATGATGTGATGATTAGAGAAGGGCAAGCAGAAGTATCCAGTGGATACGTAGGTGGGGTTAAGAGGGCTTTAGGTAAAGCGAACAGCATATATCAAGTTCCTGGCATGGGGGCAGTAGAGCTTTCCTGAAGAGTTGAGAAAGCCAGGGTGGTTGGACAACTGACAAAAGGTTCAAGACAGTGTGAGAAGAGACTGGAAAACAGGCAGGGAGGACCCAGGCTATGCAGAACCTGCTGGGCCACGCGAGAGGTTTTGGTCTTTATCCTAAGTGCAATGGAAGGTCACGGGGGTGTTTTTAAGTATGGGGTGGCATCATCAGACGCACATTTTTAAAATCTCCCTCTGACAGCATCGTAATAGAAACAGGGCAGAAGTCCAGCCCAGGACACACACAGGGAAGGGTGTGTAGGGAAAACAGCAGCTGAAACAGATGCAAGGGTGGAGTCCAGGAGCCGCACTCAGGGAACCAGGAAGCAGCCTGAGGCACTCAGCTGCCTCTGCACACGGTCCAACCAGGGGGATGAGGTCCTGAGATGCCTCAGCTGCATCAGATTGGCTCTGCGTGGGCAAGGTGAGCCTGCGATCAAGGGCCTTGGGCCTGCAGCTGTGATCTGGGCAGGCTCCACCTCATACTTTCTGGTTCACGGGTAAAGCCTGGGCATCTGTACAGCTAACAAGCTCCCCAGGTGATGCGAATACACGCCAAAGTCTGAGAGCAACAGGCATCATTTTTACTGATGATTGTTAGAAAGGAAAATTACCCAACACTACTCTGAATTAATCTTCCCTATCAGGAAGAATGATCTTCAAATAGAATGAGCAGAACAAACATGCTTAAGAGGAAATTAAGGCCCAAGAGATGTGAGGAGATAAGAGAGAGCAACCCACTGCTTTAAATGAATTCAAGTTCCTGCTCCAAGATGAACTACGCCCCACAATATTGCAAGAATGTATGGAGACTGGCAGATAAAGGGCTTCTCGTTGACAGAGCAGGGTCTGCAAACTTCTTCCTTGTATTAAGGAAAACGTGTCTCCCTTGAACTCCACTCACTCCTCGTCGTAGCTTCGCTGCCTGGGATTCCTCGTCCACATGACAGTTATTATTTGAAGATAGTGACTTTAAAGTTTACTACATGATAGACAGTACTTTTATCTCTTTCCCCATCTACCTTTCCTGAGAATGGCATTGCCATGGGTAAAAATCTAAATTGCAACTAGTTTTTTGGAGCCACGGCTTGCAGACCACTAAAAACACTTGAGTCCCTTTCAAAAGCCTGTGTATAATCAACACTTCACACTTGATGCCCAAAGTGACTATCAGAAAGCAGAACGGGTTCACTAACAACTTGTTTCCTAGGATTACGAGAACAATAGGTTAAAAGAAAGCTCCTCTGTCTGCTGTGCATCTTGACCTCAGCAAGATACACACCTTACCTCTAAAGGAATGTACAGGTAGTTAAAAGGCCCACCAGGAAGTGGTTGTTGATACGGGTCACGGTCAGCTTCGAGAGAGGAACACACTGGCATATTCAAGGACATGATAATCCTAGTTAATGTCCTGCATCTTCAGCAAAGTCTTTAAGAATGAAAAGCAACCTTCCTAAGCTTCAAGATGAGACAAAATTGGGAAAAACAGTCAACTTACTGGATGAGGAGCCAGAGCCATAAAATAACCCTACAAGATGGAAGGAGGTGAAAGTGACACAATGAAATCGACAAAGAACAAGGGTACCGTGTTGCATTTGGTCAACTCCAAGACGGGGACGGGGAAGTCTGCCCTCAGAGCAGAGTTTTTCATGGACTGCAAGCCACAGTGTGATAGGGTGACAAAAAGTCAGCACAATCTTGAGATGGATTAACAGAGCACGAGTGGACCCCTACCCCACTGGTCAGTGCTGGAGGGTTGTGTTTTCTCAAGGTAGGGTCAGCCCAGAGCCCTGGAGAAGACAGAACAAGGCATGGGACCTCCATCTGTCACATGAGGAAGGGTTAAGGAATGGCCAAGAGCTCCCATCTACCCTCAGCCTTTCCATGAGGCACCTACTTTCCTTCCTCCTAACCTTTCCACTTAGCTGTTGCTCATTCTCCAAGGTCACTAGATGAGCCAACTCCTCTTCAGAAGTTCTTCTGTCTTTACCCGAACCTACCAACCTCCAGAACATTCTTCCACATTGGTAAGTGGCTCAACATCTTCCTCGTTTCCCTGACTTGCACCGAGTCCTACTGAGTCCTAGAGAAACTGTCATTCCCACTGACTTTACCCTAACCTACCAACCTCCAGAACATTCTTCCACATTGGTAAGTGGCTCAATATCTTCCTCATTTCCCTGACTTGCACCGAGTCCTACTGAGTCCTAGAGAAACTGTCATTCCCACTGACCATCAACCACTGCAGAGCCCACTTCTGTTCACAAGCTGCAACCACTTCAGGAGACAATCACTGCTGACTGGCTCTTCCCAGCATCTCTGTCCTTACCTCAGTCCTGCTCAAAGTCATTTTCCTTTCCCCCCACTCACCTTGCTGACAGCCCCAAAGGTGTACTGTTCTTCTAACCCTTTCCCCTACACCCTCCCCACCTAAAACCACCTTGTCAGACTTCACCTTCCCGGGACACTGATTTCTAATTTCAGCCCTGAGAGTTCCAGAATCTCCTGGTGCCTAAGTTTTCTTATTCGTTAAACAGGGTTCACAATACTGACTCTTCTGTGAAATCTGTCCTCTTACTGACTCTTCTGTGAAATCTGTGACAACCAGCTGTTTTTAAACAGTTAAAAAGCAAGTCCTTATCAAAATAAACAAAGCCCTGGAAAGAATCTGATGGTCTTAACTGGGAAAAGTGCCATACAATTTTATTCCTGGAATACTTCTGCATATATTAAAATGAAAAAAAAATGGAATGAAAATACTTTTCAAACTGATAACATCTGTAATATAATGTTGCTGCTATTAATACCACATAGTACAATAAACTCCAGCTCTCTGTTTGAAGGCCTGGGTGCCCATCCACAATTCAACATCAAAATACACCATTAGAGCATCCATTATATCAAACCACATGCCTGACTCGCCCCTCTCCTGGGGTAGCCCCGGAGGTTGAATATTTCATTCAAAGTTAGACTCCTATTCTGATCATTCTTCCCAGAATCCACAGCAAAAGGTAAAAAGGGGCAAGAAGGGTCCCTAGGCAACTAGTAAAGACACGCATACATGTGTGTACACTATACACATATACAGATATGTAAAGCTCAAACTAAATATAAAACTAAAAAGAGAGGGCCTCCCTGGTGGCGCAAGTGGTTGAGAGTCCGCCTGCCGATGCAGGGGATACGGGTTCGTGCCCCGGTCTGGGAGGATCCCATATGCCGCGGAGCGGCTGGGCCCGTGAGCCATGGCCGCTGAGCCTGCGCGTCCGGAGCCTGTGCTCCGCGACGGGGGAGGCCACAACAGTGAGAGGCCCGCATACCGCAAAAGGAAAAAAAAAAAAAAAAAACTAAAAAGAGAAAGATGATGCTTTGGAAAAGAATGAGAGAACGAAACCCAGACTTCCTCTGGGCAGAGTCCTGAAGTCAGGCTAGAAATGGAACAGCCTTGGGGAGGGACAAGGAGAGGCATCATGAAGGAGATCGATTCTCCTTATCATGATTCGATATTAACTGAGCATCTTGTATTCCAGACAGGAGAACATTACAATGACAAGATTTTGGTATTTAAGAAATTGATTTTTCTTGGAACATTACCCGTCTTGTGTTTTTCTAAAAGCGTAATAAAGTCAGAACATCTTCAGTTAATAGGGAATTCCAACCGACAGAAGTCCAGAGACCTTTAAGGAGCTCATCTACGAATGATGCCAACAGTTGCAGTGACCACACAGCACACTGACAGCCAGCCCTTCACAGGGTCATACTGAGCTTTAGCCTTCAAAGCAGCCCAGGTCGGACCTGAACTCCACTCTTCCTTAGTAGATGGCTGCCAGAGTTGAAGAGGTGTGAAATTGTGTTCACACACAGGATTTGTGCTATTTCTTCATAAGAACTGTAACCAGCAACCTCCTCTGAAAAGCTTTCCCGCTCACACGTGTGTGCGGCAGCAGCAACTTTTCCTGGCTATTCTGCCCAAAAGATCTCAAAGGAAGAAGACAGGACAAGACTCTGCAGTAACTTCAGAAATGAAAACACAGCACCACCCAATTGAAAGAACAGAACTTCCAACCACCTGCCTTGAGTGTGGTGATTTCGGTTCCTTAAGACACAAGATGCCCATAGGTGAGGAGGACCACAGTGATCGTAAAGCAGGGGACCTCATTTGACTCCCACTCCCCACATCCTACAATTCTTCTCACGCTGAAGGCACCCCCTGCTCAGTAACAGTCACGGTGCCCCTCGTGGGTTCATCCTCTTCACACTCACAGCCACCACCACCCACCCTCGCCCGCTTCACCTCCCAACTTGTTTCACCCGAAAGAACGGCGGGGTCACTCGGCACTTGAATAGGACGGTAGTTTGGGACACGGCTGCTCAGCTGTGCTTTCCTATTTCTAAAAGGCTTTGCTAGTAAATGTTTCAGTGCAAGCACAGCGGCCTGAGGGCTATAACAGCCAAACACATACACAGCTGAAGCCCAGCTGGCCAGGATCCTCTTAATGCTTAAAGGAGCATGTTTGCCAAGGGGACACAGCAGCAGACTGAAGTTGGGCGGAAACAACTTCGCTTCGGGCAAGGTAACTGCTGATAAGATCATCATCATCCTACGTGATGCCTGGCAAGTTGATTTTCAGGATATCCCTAAAAAGGTTACCTTAAATATAGGCTCATATATAACTGTCCTTTAATTAGCAAAAGCAATTATATTGCATTTTAAAGCTTAATTCAGATACTCCTAATGCATCCCTTTTATGAACATTTCGTCTCTGAGGATCCTAAATAATATCTGATGGAGAAAGAAAAAGACATTGGTCCATTAGGACACGTGCCACTTAAGACAGTCAGCAACATGGCCGACTCAATGGCCATGAGGCTGGTTGCCCACTAAGAGTCTGGAACTCACAGTCAACTATAGTAGCTCAAGAGGCCTTTAGCAGCTCACTTCTTGAAAAGTCCATTTCCTCCACCTATAAAATATGTACTTTACAGAATTGTTTTAAGGCTTTAACAAGAACTTTATGTAAAACTAGTTTGTAAATGGTAAAGAGCTGCACAAAGTCTGAAATGGGAGGAAACTGGGCCAAGAGAGACGTACGCTTCAGCCTCCTGAGGGTGCCTGGTGGTTGAGTGCACAGGATCCTCCAGCTACATAAATCTGGCCTTAATTCCTATATTTATGACTCACTGGTGTGTAAGTGGGACCTTGAGCAAGTTACTAGCCTCTCGGACCCTCAGTTTTTACAACAACGCTACCCATCTCATAGAACCGTTGTGAGAAATGCCTGCTACACGATACACAGTCAATAAATGGCAGCTATGAGTAATCCAATCAAAGAGGTACTAGAAAAATATTCAGGGTAGGATAATAATGGGTCACACTTCCTGAAGAAGTCAAACACCTGTGCATTCATTCATCACCAAACCAAAAGTCACCAAGCAGTGGGCACCACAGAAGACAACAGGGACACAGAGGTCGGTAAAACATGGCCCTAGACTTTGAAAGTTCAAACTCTGACGGAGGAGACAGACGTGTACACAAATAATTGTCACCATGTGCAACGGTGGTGTGGGAGCCTTAGACTCAGCTTGGGTGGGTTGGAAGAAGCCTGACAGAGGTGCCAGAATTTGACCTGAGTTCTGAATGCGACCATCCTTAATTCCCTCTGGGGCTACTGCAGTCACTTCCTAAGGATGACCCTGCTCCTACCACTGCCCCCTTACGATCCATGCTTCACACAGCAGCCAACGGAGTTCTTAAAAGCCTGTGAATTAGATAATGTCATTCTCTTGCTTCACATCCTTCAATAGCGCCCCACTGTGGTCTGGACAAAACCCACACTCCTTACCAGGGCCTTGAAGACTCTCCTTAATCGAGCCCCTGCCCGCTCCCCTTTTTCACTCCGCTCTACCTATCCTGACCTTCCTGTCCCCTGCACACACCGCATCACTGCTCCCTGAGAGCCTTTGCCTGAGCTTCCCCTCGACCAGAAATGCTGCTCCTCAGAGATCTTCAAAGCTCTTCAAACTTTCCCATCAAACTTAGCTTCTTCCCTCCCTACACTGCTCTCTCTCTCATTACTCTATTTCATTTCCCCAAAGCTTCCATTATTATCTGAAATTATCTTGCATGTATGCTTATTGACCCAATCGCTGACTATATGTCACCAAAATGTGAGCCCCTGGTGAAGAGTAACTATACTATCTTGTTCTCTTACACTAATGCCTGGCAAAAAATAAGCACTCAATAAATATTTTTTTAGGAATGAATAACAGAATCGCAGAATGCCCACCCCCAAGGTTACATGAATTTCCCAATCTGTCAAGGGCCTGAGTCAGCTTTCTTTTCCTCTAGATGCGGCTCACCCATCCAGAGAGTACTGAGTTCAAAACAGTGCTTATCTTGACAACACCTCCTAACATAGTCTCCCTACTCCACTGCTACCACCATGTTCTGAATCCAAAGAAGTGGACATTTGTGACAAGCTAGGTGTTTCCTAGCACCCAGAGACAGGCAACCAATGTCTGAAAGATTAAAAAGAAAAAAAAAAAGAGGTGCCGAGGAAGCAACTTCCTCAGGAAGCCATGGGGAGGCCCTGGGCCCTCAGGCAGAACGTCCCCATTAAAGACCTCAACAGAGTGACAGGTCAGACCTGCACTGCATAGAAGCCAGCCCACCATATGGCCAGGACCTTGAGCCCTAGGAACTGTAAGACACACTAATATGAAACAGTAAAGGCTTAGGACTTCTTCACTTTACAATTCCTAATTTCATTTCACTCTTCTGGGAGTTCAACTTGCCTTTTATGCTGGTATGTAGGAGAACTCATAGTGACTATACAACCATGATCACTGTCTACAGTTTGGGGGTAAGAGCTTGAGACATCAAGAGAGCCAAGCCAATCGATGAGAGATAACTGGGCCCTTTCTGTTACAAATACCTTTATCCAAAGGATTACGTGAACTAAAATGCAGGTGTGGCATATTGGAAAGAAGTTACAAAATCCAGTCTCTTAAGGAGAATTTAATCATGTGAAAATGTAGACCCTAAACTGGAATGATACCAAATGGTTTAACCATGGACGTGTTCTACTGAAATGTGATTTCTGCTGTTATTGTTCATCAGAAGGGAACAAAGGCACCCTGGGGTGGGAAATCAGAAAGAACGGTCAACACGAACCAGGCATGATAGTCCAACCCTTCTTGCAATGATTTCTTCTTACCTAAACTTTCATTCATTCAACATTTAATGAGACGCTAGCTACCACTGTGCTAGGCACAAAAGAAAATAAATGTCTGGAATAAATCCCTCAGAGAATTTCTAATCTAGAGGGGAGATACACAGAAGCCATAAAATGAGGCTATCTCAACTGAAGCTTAGAGGATGGAGAGGCAGCCTCTAGATGAAGGTTCCAAGACTTTCATGAAGAAGATAACAGTGACCTTGAAGGATGGGTGGATCTTGTCAACAGAAAGAGACTGCCATAGATAGAACAGTGTAAGTCAGGGGGTACAGAGGGAAGACGTGTACATTATAGCCTTGGGATAGAATGTGGCTGTGCAAGGGCTGGGAAAGATAACTCTTCACTTAGACTTTAACTCAAGGACAGAACTTTTCTGCTCTCCCCCGTGTTCCCTAAGACCCAATTCTCTACATGTGGTTCACTCTAACTTACACTTATTAAATAAATAAGAAAATTAATCCAGGGAGAAAAAAATGATCTATTCAATTCACTTTGAAGCTGCTGCTGCTACGGATGTTTCTGGGTTGCCCTAATAATCCAGGTCATTGTAGAACTCCGCATATCCTTGGTTATGGGTAGACACTTGTATTGTCTCACTAACGATATGCGGGGGTTTAAAGAAAGGGCATGTGGCCAACAGTGGGTAGGGGCAGCATAAAGGTGTGTGTAAGTCTGCAAATTTGGAACGTTCAAGGAAGTTGTAGGGCCCAATACCTTGTGGATGCTTAAAAAAATGAGGAGACTCATCTATGAATCAATTCTACTGATGCCATCATCCCAAAATGCAGAGCTAATACTCTTGTACTATAATTCCAGAAAGTGATATTTTCATTTTTAAGAATACATCCAGTGAATATTGAAATACTGTTTTTAAATGATCATGATGGAATTGCACCATGATATTGTATAAGACCAAACATACTGCCTTAGGAGTCAAGAGACCGAATTCTGCTCCGTCACTAACGTGCTGTAAAACTGCAGACAAGGAGCTTAACCTCTGTGAGCCTCCTGATGGGGAGGAGGCTGATGCCTGGAGGTGAGCAGGGTCGGTGGAGATGGCCAGGCTTTTGCTCAGCTCACATGCTCATCCGGCAGCGACGTGCCCCGGGTCTCCTCGGAGCCTCCCTCTCTGCACTCATATATGGGGTCAGGGGTGCTGCTAAAATGTAGATCCTCTTCACAACATTTACCTAGCTTTCGGTTAATGATATCTAAGGGGGCTTTGGATTCTAAAATGTCCTCTGGGTCCTATTTTCTGGTGTCATCTTTAGGTTTGAGGACAAAGCCTTCAGAAAAGCATCTTCTTAAATGCATCTAGCAGCACACAGGTTCCAAAGGCCATTTTAAAGGCTTTAGCCATTAGCAAAATATAATTAGTAAACAGTTAAGGATTAAAATATAGAAATCACACATTTAAAGAACCCAGGGGTTGCCAAATCATAGAACATATATTTTTCTCATATATATCTTATTAGCCATCATAAGACCCTTACAAATCATATATAAACACTTCTATATATGTATACACATACTTCTATACACATACACACACACACACACACACACAGAATCTAAGGATTACTATAAAGACAAAAGGACAGCTATTATGAACCTTAATCAATGATCTAAAATCCATCACTTCAACAAACTACTGTATATAAAATAAATAACCCATAAGGATGTATTGTATAGCATGGCGAATACAGCCAATATTTTATAATAACTATAAACAGAGTATAATCAATAAAAATTTTGAATCACTACGTTGTACATCTGAAACTAATATTGTAAAAACTATATGTCAATAAAAAAATAAAAAATAAAATAATTCAGTCCATTACTTTAAGTGTAGTAGCACGCATAGCGACGAGCTTCAAATTCACAAGTTGGTGTGAATTTCACCCTGGCATTTTCATCAAGGACCCATTTCTAGTGAACACACTAACCTGACTCCTACATTTCAATAACTGGAGATTTATTTAAACCTAACACATGGCTATTCTTCACAGAGTTCTACGTTTCTTCTCTCATGCAGATATCTGGTTCTCTTCAGTGTTTAGATATTTCATTTTTATAGTTCTATATTATTTTAAAAATACATACTAAGGCATACCCATATATTCAGACTAATACACATAGACCCACAGAAACCTAAGTAAATATCCAAAAAGACATACCTAATAAGGGCAGGACAGAAGGAGAGGTAGGTCATTTCGTCTATAAACAATTATGCTTATAAACCGTTAAAGACACTCAAAACCTAACGGCTACAGACAAAAACCTAACCATTAGAAAAGATCCAAGTTGAGAGTTTATTGCACATTTTGAGTTATTTTCCTTCCCATCTAGTTGCTCTGCCAACAATAGTAACTAGATGACATGTTGAGTTCCTTGCTGCTCTCAGTACTGTGATCTGCAAATTAAAGACCTATGATGATTAGCGCACTCTCTTGTCACCATGGCATAAAAGCAAGCAGACTAGTCCTACAGGAAGATCTGCTTTTGCCCAAGTGGGGCAGGAAAAAAAAAAGGGTTGGGAGTCTTAATGCACCAAATGTGAATGATTAGTCTGTAATGCGATGCTGATATTCATTTTTAAGAAGAAAGGTAAAGCAAGCAGCACACTGGAATGCATAAAGAGAAATGTCACATGAAGAACGGGAGCTCAATGTGAATCAGAGGGGACTTCGGTCTGCCCGATGGGCCGCTCCTTGGTCTTGCCTTATAACCACCAATTAAGGCTACCTGTTAGCCCAGGGCAATTTTCCAGCCAACTTAATGAAACAGTTATACATGTAAGAAACATTAGCCCAGATCTGAGATGGTAATGCTAATTTTCTAATAGTGAGGGTGTGATGTTATCCCCTGCACCACCCGGACACAATATAGAAACTGACAACAAACATTCTCCCAGACAGCATGGTATTACCGTCCCACCAGTGTGCAGACTGACATCGCTACAGAGGACAGCATCAGTAGAAACTTCCCCCAAATTTTATCCCAAAGTTAGTGAATACTGGTATTTGGTTTTTATTAAAGAGAAAAAAAAAAGAAGGCCAATGTCTTCAAGTGTTGATTTCTTTCATCATAAGCCATTTCCCAGCTCCAGAAGCTTTGAAGTGAACGCGTCTCATCTGTCAGGCAGCCCCTCACCCCCAGCCTGCCGGAGTCTGCGAAAGTGAGACCTATGAGTCTGTCTTACCTGTAATCTGACTCTGTCCTTGTGGATTAAAAGGACTTGGTGCAGAGTTCAGGGAGGGCCGTGGGTTCTGAGGCGGGACACCTACTCTCATACTGGGATGAGGAATGCGCCCTAAATCACTGAGGCGGTCAGAGAACAAACTAGGTTTAGAGTCATCAAGCTTCTGTCTGTGCCCTGGAAACAGCAAATCATAAAATAAAAGCATATTAATTAGCTGAACAATTGACCATGCTAAATAGATACGTGAACATACATACTAGGGGTTTAAGCCAAGGAATTGTCAATACTGATCTTTATAATGATGCGTCTATATAATGCCTTCCATTTCAAAGGGCTTTGTAATAAGCATCGTCCGGTGGCAAGCATCCCTGGTTCTGTTCTAGGAATGGAGAGCGGAGGGGCCCAGAGGGTGACTCGGGGCCAAGCATCAGCGGTGAGGCCCAGACACCAGAGCCCAAGAGGGACTCTCTGGGCGCCACCTCTGGCCTCTCGGGGAGGCTGGGAAAGGTGACTGTGTCCTGGGCTGTGTTTGCTCATTTCATGAAGGAGGAAACCTCGCCTGAAAGTTCAGAATCTGTGCATGGGACACACAGTGGGCCATACTTGGGGCAGAAACAGAGACAAACACATCTGTTAAAGGGACACTTCCATGATGACCATAAGTGACTTTTTCTTTTTTATATTACCACTGTACCTTATGGAGACTCCTTTCTGAAAAATTAAAACTCAAACCGAGAACCCCTTTAAGAGGAAAACAGAAATACAGGCAAGGAAACTCAAATCCTCGAGAGGAATGTGGATATTTTGTGATACGCCAAAGCCTGAAAGCGTATAATAAATTATGTTAAATCAGAGAGAATGCTATTTTTATTTTAAATTTAGTACTGTGGTTCTGTAAGAGAAACTGAAAAATACACTTTGGGTTACCATGTGAATGTGAGAATCCACTATTTAAAAAAACAAAAACAAAAACCTCACTTTGTCTCTCTTCTAGTTTATTCAAGTGTAAAATCCACAGAAATTCTAGATATTAAAGAACTATGTAAGTTGAAATATAACCAGGTACTAAGACTTTTTAAAAATCATCCAATCACTCTTAGCAAAGAACATGGTATTGCCTTGGTGCAGGTATAACTGGAAAACACCTGAATCTTGATGCGACATTAGTTAAGTGTAAATCTGTAGAGTGGGACTATGGTGAACAAGTACAATAATGCCTACTGCCTAAACAGAAATATATTCCATATTCTGTACCAGTGAAGCCCTGGTATGTTGCCCCAACAGTTTAGTAAAATGTTACGCAACGGAAGCTGATTCAAGGAAGAGCCATTTAAGATGATGACTAGAATAAGAATTTGCAGGAAAAATTAAGGGTATTAGGAGTAGTATCTATAACAGAAGAAAACCCTGAAGGAGGATTATGAAGAGGCTTCAAGAATGGGAAGGTAGATTCTACAAGTAGCAAGAACACCTTATCTCCCACTTAGTACAGGACAAGAGGAATATATCAGGACAGGGTTAAGCTGAACATTAGAATTTCCCAACTATAAGCTGTCTTCCTAAGACAAATTCCTTATTTTACTTGCCCCCAAATGTATTTTCCTGTCTCCTTTTTCATTGCCTACCCAGCCCAAAGAAAACAGACAGGAAGCCAAGGTTTGGTAATAGGAGTGTAGCTGTCTCCCCAGCCAAACATGTTCCAACTAAGGCCCATTAACTGAAATGCACCCACCACCCTATTTCCTGCCAGTGTAAGTCTGGGGCATGTGCTACAAATGAGGGGCTAAGATTGGGAGAAAAATGATCAGGAAAAACTAGGGAAACTCATTGCTTACTGATAGTCATTTTCCCCACCATTTATGACTTTTTATCCAGATTACACATAGATTTTAGAAATCTAAAGGACCTTTAGGGATTACCCAAAACAGCTCGAAGACCCCAGGAAGTGAGGTGTTCATAGATGAAGTGACCAAGGCCTGCAGAGATAAAACAACTAGCCCATGGGTCTTAGCTATTGACTACCTCAGCCTGGACCAGGATGCAGCCCGGGTCCTAGGAGACTCAGCCTTCCATACATCATGTGGCACCAACCATGCTGGATCCCAGCTTCTCCCTTCCTCTCCCAGCTGCTACGAAGGACTGAAAATATCCAGATCGCCAGAGTGAGGCACCTGAGGACTAAGCCCTGGGAGGTGTCAGGCTGGTTTTCAAGGCAGGCAGAAGCAGCAGCAAGGATTCAGTTACAAAGTTAATAGCTCACCCATTACCCTAAACAAACTTCCATCAGTATACCTCGCTGTGTCTTACAAGGTTCATGATTAGAGAATCATACAGTACTTGTCACACTTAGATCCATGGATTCTGTTCCTCATACACATACCAAAAAAAAATAAAGGATTGCTGTAGTGTTGATACAGCTGTAAACATTAACAAGAAAGCTTATGGAATTGTCCCTGGAAGTTATTTAATAGGCCATATTTTTGGAATGGCAGATTCCCTGAGGGCTGGCGGTGCGGGGGGAGGGCTACAAGATCTTGCATGGTTCCTTTATATACTGGGGCTTTATGTGGGCCATGGGTCACAAGAAAATTTAATAAGCTTTGCCTCTGCTTTCTACAGCCCTTTCGTTAGGTTTTCACGGAGACCGTATGAGATGTGAACTCGGTACACAAATGTGTGAGGACACGTTTATTTTCTCTGAGTCCGGTGCTTCGGGGCAGTAATAGGAGGTCGTAGGCAGGAATAAAGGACCTGGAGGAGTACGGATGTGTGCGAGAAATTTAAGAGCAGGTGAAATTTGAAGAGCCTCAATCACCTTTTGGAAATGATCTTCGAAGGCAAGCTACCGAGTATCTACACACACCCTAGAGTAGTTCGGGGAACATCTATCTGCAGCTGCATCTACACAGAAAACATACCCATTTTTCTTCCTAGAATGTCTGCCCCTTCACAGCCACCACCACGACCACAACAAAATTCTTACAGGAGAATGAAGAGCAAAAGCCGAACGGGTTCTTCATCCTTCAACCATGACAAAGAACTGCTACCGCTAAACCACATCAGGGTGACACAGGAATGACGGGCTGAAAGAAGACGTACTTAAATCCTCAGCACCCAAGCCGTCCCTTCGGAAACTGGGGACTCGGAAGACAAAGGGCACACGGACTTCAATCAAGGACAGGCTACTCTGCCACGGTACAGGGAGAACCAGACCTCATCCAAAGGGCCAAAGAGTGGATCTTCCAAGCAGGAGGAAGCTCTAAAGAATGGAGAACTGCTGTCCCCATGTTGCACAGTCTTGCATATCTAAGACTATGCAAAAGCTCGGTCCTGGATCTCCTTTTTCTAGTTGCACTGCCTGCCTTGATCAGTGGCTCTGCCATCCAAGCTGAATAAAAATATCCTCTACGGAGCTTTGAAAAATATAGATGTCCATCAGCTCAATTAAATCGGGAGCTCTGGAAGAGGGTCCTGGGGAAAGTTATTCTCTAAAAGCTCACGACATAGTCCAACGTGCAGCTGAGGTAGAGAGCCACAGCCCAGGACGATCCCACAACCCCACTCGCTCAAGGCCACCGACTCACGACCATGCCTCCCCCCATCGCTAGGGTGAGCCCTGACCTCTGTCCTGAGTTCCAGGTTTGTGTGTCCCTCTGCCTACTTGACTTTGACTCTCCCCTGGGACATCTCAAAGGTATCTTAAATTCAGCATATTTAAGACACAATTCTTGCTTCTTCTCTCCAAGAAACCCCGTTCCTCCCTAAGAGTCCCCCATCTCGGATGGCACCAGCCACTCAGTCCCTTAAGCCAAAAATCTTAACACTTCCCTTGATTTCCCCTTACCCCTCACTCCCCACATTCAATCCATTAACAGGTTTTGTCATTTCCATCTTGAAAGTCTATCTTGAATCTGTTCAGTTCCACCAGCACAACCCTCACCCAGGACCCCATCATGTCTCTCTGGGCCTCTGCCATTGTCTCCCTTAGTGTCCCATTCCAGGACTTTTCCATTTTCCTGAAATGCTCTCCCCAGGATTCTTTGTACAGCCCACTCCTTCTCATCCCTTAGACCTCAGGGTGAACACCACCTCCTATGAGAGGTGCCTGCCTACTAGACCCAGAATAGGTGCCCTCCCCTCGAGCACACCCTGTTTATTTCTTTGATGGCTGTAACCACAATCTGTAATTATCTCATGCATTGATTTGTCTCCCCTGCAAGACTATGAGTCCAACAAGAATGACTGCTCTGGCATGTTTACAGCTGTAATTCTCACAACCCAGTTCAGTCCCTGCCGTGCAGTAGGTGCTCAATAAATGTTTATACAATAAATGAATGGGGCTCCCCTGGTGGCACAGTGGTTGAGAGTCCGCCTGCCGATGCAGGGGACACGGGTTTGTGCCCCGGTCCGGGAAGATCCCACATGCCACGGAGCAGCTGGGCCTGTGGGCCATGGCTGCTGAGCCTGCACGTCTGGAGCCTGTGCTCCACAACAGGAGAGGCCACAACAGTGAGAGGCCCGTGTACAGCCAAAATAAAAATAAAAATAAAAAATAAATGAATGAATGTTCTCCTCTTTTAGATAAAAGTCTTGGTTGAGAGAAATTTTTCTGGCCCAGGATATCATATTATAGCACTATCTTTCCCAGAAAAACTCTTCCCTTCTTATTTGGCAGTACTGTGAATCCAGAAGGGAAACCCCTTTTTTAGAGACCAGCCTTTATTGATGTTTCCTAAGAAATTTCCCTGAAGAACGTTCATTTAAGTGAAAGCTTGCTTGCTTGCTTTCTGAGAAAGCTGCATTTGCTCTTACTATAATTCTTAAGCATTGCTGCAAGTCATTTAGAATCATAGAGCTGAAAAGAATAAGAGAAATCATTTTGACTCTCAGTTTTAGAGCAGTGTACTTCTTTAATGGAGAGGACTCTGAGTCGCTGAGAGGGGAAATGACTTGCCCAAAGTCACATAGTTAGTGGCAGGACGAGAACTCAGGTCTTCTGACTGCTGGTCTGGGACTCTTTTCCCTCCCATTTGCCAACCAGCTTGTTTTAGATTAAAACAGCACATCATCAGTCGTTCAGAAAAAAATCACAGTCAAAAGTGAATTTCAAGTGGAAAAAAAAGTAGTTTTCAGAACAAATTTCATTCAAAAAGTTAAGTGTGTTTGGCTAAATATGACTTTTGTTGCAACAAATTCAGGGGCACAAGAAGAAAGTGTGACGGAAGGGTCACAGCATTCACACATCCCTAGAGCAAAGACACATGAGCAACGGTTAAGTCACCAACCAATAGTCTAATGGTCCCATTCTTCCCCACCTGGCTCTTTCAGTCCAAGGGCAACTCTCCCATGGTGAAAGTTGGTAATGTTGCCTTTAGAACTTCTGCTTAAAAAAATCACGCTTCTGAAACTGGTCCATGAAGACTCTGAAACCGTGGTATGTGAACTATGAAAACAAACGTGCCACTCTGATGTAACCCATTTTGCCCATTTTTATAAAAGTCGATTGAGCACTGCTTCACAACTCTGGAGAGGCGGGTGGGCGCCCAGCCAGAACCTCATGCTCTGTGCCCTGTATTCACAGCGGGATGCACTACGCCAATTAGTGAGCCCTCTTGAAGGATGCCCAAGTGCACTTACAGAAGAGTACGCCTTTCACAACAGGCAGGGCGTGTCACAGCCCCTTCGCTCTCACGTGGCACAGAAGGGTCATTTTGCTGGTCACTAGGGCATGATGTTTGACAGCTCCTCTCTTTACAGTGGTATTTTATATTTTATTTTATTTTATTTTATTTTATTTTTATTTTATTATTATTTTTTTTAAGCCAGAAATGGTGGGTCAAGTCCTTCTCTCTGACTTTTCTATTTCATCTCTTGTTTCATGCCTGAGAAAGTTCTTTACTTTTTTTTTTTTTTAAGAAGATGTTGGGGGTAGGAGTTTATTAATTAATTTATTTATTTTTGCTGTGTTGGGTCTTCGTTTCTGTGCGAGGGCTTTCTCTAGTTGTGGCAAGTGGGGGCCACTCTTCATCGCAGTGCGCAGGCCTCTCACTATAGCGGCCTCTCTTGTTGCGGAGCACAGGCTCCAGACGCGCAGGCTCAATAGTTGTGGCTCACGGGCCTAGCTGCTCCGTGGCATGTGGGATCCTCCCAGACCAGGGATCGAACCCGTGTCCCCTGCATTAGCAGGCAGACTCTCAACCACTGCGCCACCAGCGAAGCCCTACAGTAGCATTTTAAATCAGTTTTAAACACTCACTTCTTTTATTAGGTATCTATCTACTTGTATCCTGGGTATCAGGAAGATACAATGTTTAAATAAAATAAAGTTAAAAGGCAGATCTGCAATAAAGCATCAATCAGGAATCAGTATGGCGTCCAAATTCAGGTCAGTTAGTCTAGCTAGTGTGTGCTGGGCGTCTACCATGTGAGTCTCACTAGGCATTTTAAGGAGAATGGGGGAGAAAATATATAAGATAACATCCTTGCCCTCAAGCAGTGCACAGTCTAGTAGGGAAGAGAGGCAAGCAGTTAGGTCTAACTGCAAAGGACTGTGTGAGACAATCACTGAAACGCTACAGTTTGGGGATCAAGTGAAAAAATATAAATATGGACTATTTCAAAATATTAAGAAAGAGGTGCTTTTGGTGATTATGTAAGAGTATGCCCTTAGGTTTTAGAACGGGTAACTAGAGGTTAAATGTCCTGATGTCTGGTATTTGCTCTAAAATATTTCAGCAAAATAACAAATGAAGCAAATACAGCAAAATGCTATTAATTATAAAACAAGGCGATGGGTACCTGGGGTTTTATGAAATATAATCTCTTTTAATATATGTTTGAAATTGTTCACAATAAAAAAAAACTTTAAAAACTAATAAAATGCCATTGGAAGAACAGGGGAACAACTGATGCTGACTAAAAGGGAAGAGGAAACCCTCACCGATGAGATCATTACGTCCTTGAAGGTGGAGGAGGATCCTGATAAGCAGAGAAGGAAGCAGAAAAGCTAGTTGGAGGACAAATGACGGAACCATGATAACAAACGTCCTGTGAGACAAGATGGTGCTGAACATATATGTGATATTAACCTAACCAGAGGCAAAGCATCTTCAAATCACTTGACACTTCTCATTTGACAACATTAATTCTTTTCAACGATGCAACATATATGGAAATCTGTCTTTTAAGACAGATCTTTTCATCCCCTGACCAATAAAACAACACTTTGGCAGCCCCTGAGACTCCTGTGCCATGCCGTCAGGCCTACCTGGAGGAGAGGGGGGTCTGGGAAGACATGAGCTAATTTTGCTGCCAGCAAGTCAAGTGACAGAATGAGATCTGGTCCAATACCCCAGGGTTCAAGCCACAGGGTAGAAGCATCTAAGAATATTGTGACAATGACTTAGAGAGTAAAAAGGAAAAGGGGAGAGGACTTGAACCAGAATTACCATTTTTCAGAGTAAATTGGTTATATGCAACAGAGATGCTATTCCACAGCAGTTCTGGGGGGACAAAAATGATGCCTTCAATTCTAATCTCTCTACCCTGAAAGTGGCACATGAAAGAGTGTTTGCAGGGAGGGATTAGGGAACAGGTTGACTAATTTTTTTTTTTTTTTTTTTTTGCGGTACGCGGGCCTCTCACTGTTGTGGCCTCTCCCATTGCGGAGCACAGGCTCCGGACACACAGGCTCAGCGGCCATGGCTCACGGGCCCAGCCACTCCGCGGCATGTGGGATCTTCCCGGACCGGGGCACAAACCCGTGTCCCCTGCATCGGCAGGCGGACTCTCAACCACTGCGCCACCAGGGAAGCCCAGGTTGACTAATTTTAAAGTCATAACTCAATTCCAAATGAAATTACTTGGAATTTTACCTCTGAGGATGAGCGTTACTACATTCCCGCAAAAATGGAAGATGATACAGACTCAAGTGAGTCCTTAGGGAAGCCATGCAAAGTTTGGGTCCAAATACTTTATTGAGGCTCTAGGTTAAATACCTTGATTTTCTGCGTTCCTACATACATGTAAAAATGAAAATACTATTGAGAAAAGTGAAACTCTTATCTGTTTACATTCAGATGACTACATTTCACTGGTGGTTTGCGAAAGTCTAAAAATCGAAGACCTGTACCCTTGTCATGCACCCAATGTTTAGATAAGTTCTTCGCCTCTCCCTGACACAACTCCCCGTGCCACTACAAACAGTCCCAACCAGCTTCTCCTCTAATTTCCCTGTTTCCATTAATATAACTGTTTTCTAGTCTCCCAGGCTCAAAATCCAGCCTAGGTCTTTTCCACCTCCCTTTCCTAGACCCCAGCATCCGGTCAAGCCCATGCCTGTAGTTTCTGCAGGTCTAGCCCATATACAGGGATGAGCCCCTAGCTTCCATTCCCACTAGGACCACTCCTAACCTCTCACTTGTGGTTAAGATGCCAGAGCAGCAGGCTGGCATATATGAAAGGGCACCAACCAGCTGTATGACCACAGGAAGGGTTTAATGGAACTCTCTGAGACCCAGCAAAAACGAAGAGTTAGTTTCCATAATTTCTAAAGTCCTTTCAGTCCCTAAATCCTAACATTAACGTTATGTACCTGTTCAAACTCTTTCAGTCGTCTTACAGTGTCTATCAAATTAAACAGAGCCCCCTGACCCCAGTAAACAAGAACCTGGAAAAGACAGTCTCAATGTACCTTATCACACTTTCTTCCAATGGCTCCAACCACACTGCTCCTGGCCTATGCCCCACTCACACTGGACTCCCCACAGTTCTTCAGAGTCCCCGTGCCTTTGCCCAAGCTGCCTCCTCCACTCAGAACTGCCTCTCCCCAGCACCTCCATTTGGCCAAATCCCTTCCCAGTCTCAACCTGGTCACCACATTTGTTCTGGTCTTTTCTGTCTCTAGGGCCTCGGTGAGCCCTCTGGTTTCTATCACAGCAAACTGAGAGCAGCTACAACTGCTTTTTGTCCACTACATGTGGTTATACTTAAGTGTAGTAGGCATTCAGTAAGCATTAACTTTCTGTGAATTGATATAAAATATTTATATAAAATGTCAAACCCTAATATCTTAGATTCTCCTGGACGTGACTGTGAACCCCCTGAGGATGGGTGTCACGTCCTACATCTAACACGTAACTTTGAGCCTAGGTACAGAGAAGGCACACAACAAATACTTGTTAAATTAGTAAATAAGAACATTGTTACATTTAGAATTATCTCTCCTTTTGTCCAGTAAAAGTCAGAGAGGAGGGGGGAATAAAAAGGCTGGTTATTGGGCAACATTTCCCACAGTTAAATTGATGAGTCTCTAATCTTTGCTGGGAAAGGCTGCTGAGTCATCCTTTTTCCTAAGACTATGCTGTCTGGTTCAGGTCAAAAACTATTTCGGGACTAGAATAATGAAATGGACTAAGAAACTGTCTCCATGTTTAAGGAAGGCCTGGAGCCCCTCCGAGCCACTGGAAATTAGCAGCCGTGGAATATGATGTGTGCATGGGGCCCCAGAGCTCACACAGGACGGCCCGTGAGACAAGACAGCCCTAGACCACTGTTAGTGTGTGGCTTCAGAGAGAGGACCACAGATCATAAACAAATCCCCTTCCAGGAGATTCTTCTCTGATGGCATTTCAAAAATGAACTAACAGATCTTCCCTCTAAGGGCCTTCTTAATATATAAACCAATTTCTAAAGGAAAAAAAAATGATAATCACTACCACATATCTTCAAGAGCTCTCTTTCGAGCCCTTGAACAGTCAGGCATGTAGAATTCAGAGTTTATCAGGAAAGAAGAGAAGAAGAACAATTTCACCCAAGAGAGGTCTGAAGCCTTC
The DNA here is from genome assembly GCF_025265405.1 of Mesoplodon densirostris. Classification (NCBI taxonomy): domain Eukaryota; kingdom Metazoa; phylum Chordata; class Mammalia; order Artiodactyla; family Ziphiidae; genus Mesoplodon; species Mesoplodon densirostris. The sequence continues at coordinate 30,342,672 of NC_082670.1, forward strand.
CAAGTCTCTTGGGTAAAAACATAATTATGGGAAGAAAAACATAATCTACTCAAGAGACATAATTACATAGTTAAGCCATAGACTCCATAGAAATATTCTAGGAACTCCAGTTCATAGAAAAAAATGTTAAAAGCTTGAATTTGCTTTCTTTTAATAATAAGAGGCGCCAGTTTAGATCAGTGAGTAAAAAGTTCACTCTCCCAAACTCGTATGGAGTCATTTTTTAAATATAATTAGATGCATGAGAGAGATCATTGAAGGACAGCCTCTTTCAAAATGTAGGCTTCTAAAGGTTAAAGAATTCAAGATCTTTTGATAAATACACAAATGAAAGAATTGTGAGATATTAATTCGCATGTATATAAATGCAAGTTACTCTACAACTTTTAGATTTTAGGCTGTGGCAGATCCCGACAATCAAAGAATAAGTATCTGGAAGAAAGGACCGTCGCTCACCAGGGAATAACCCCTGAAAAACATATGCTTAGAGTACAATCCTTTTTCTTGAAATAATGGAGTCAAGCAACCTGAAATATCTAAAGAAAGAGAAATTCATGGGAGGTAAGGAGAAAAAAAGATTTTTAAAATGTAAAGAAAGACCAGATGAAAGCGTAATGGAAATACACAGGAGGAGATGTAATATTTTTGCAGGCGGTGGAAAAAGAACTAAACCGGGAACCTGGCTGACTTCAGCTCAGCCCCTCTCCTCTGTCCTAATACGTCTCTAATCTACTCTGCCTCTTTACCTCTAAATTCTCTGGCACTTTCTTTCTAGTTCCGATCCTGCTACCCTTGACTTTGCCTGCCTGCTGTTTCCAAGGGATGCTTCTTTCCAGCTTTACTCGCATTCAAAATAAGATTATATGAATTCGAATTTTTCAGAGCTGGAAGAGAATGTGGATTTCACCAGACCATGTTTTATTTTAGAAAAGGAATTGATGCCCATAAAACCCCTGTGACTTGTTTGAAGCCACGGAAGTAGGCAGTGACACTGGACACCAGCCCCTGACCAGCTTCTTCTGTCCTCTTTTTCATATGCCAGGCTGCCATACAAGGAAAGAAGGAAAACAAGGCTAAGAAAAAGAGACCTAAAAAGAACAAACTAAGAAAAAGCCGAGAAGCTTAATTCAGAGATTTTGTTACATTATACCCAGTCTTACTGACTCCGTTTTATCACAACACATCTTGTTCTACTAATTACAACCCAACATCCACAACTGTCCTGGGCCATCAGAATCCGCATCTCTCCCTTCAGTTTCTGGGAAATGAACAAAAGATCTCTTTCTCTATGTCTACACTTCACTCACGAAACTTAGTAAAACTCGAGTGTGTTAGTTCTGAAAACATTTCCTTTGCCTTCTTTGACTATAATATATTCATACACACCACAGTTTTGTGTTAGTGGCCTTTACAGAGACCCCACTGAGAGACGTAAAGATCTTTTTTTTCTTAACGGTAACGTTTTAGGCAATGGAAATGGTAGTTTCCATAGTTGAACAAAAAGCATCACTGTTTATTTGCCAATAATCCAGCTAAACATGGATGGCATTATTCTTCAAAGAGTCTAGTGACAACTAGCCTACAGACTGTCACGCAATTCCTGGATCCTGGCTGAGTTTCCTTAGCATGCGATCTTCTCTGTTTCTCTTTCATTATTACGGTTTGGGGCATGTGCTGTGTGACTCTGTGTGTGTTTCGAGCAAAGAAAAAAAAAAAGCACTACATCGAAGCAATTAAAAAGTGCAAAGAGCTCCTCTCTTGACATTTGCTGCTACAGCCGAGGAACATCATTTTCAATTTTCCCCTTTCTGTAACAGGAAGAAAATGTTAAAAAGTAATAACCGAGGAAAAAGTCAGCCAGCTCCCGCAGCCTGGTCTTGCTGTGCTGAATGGCAGTGAAGATCATAGAAGAAGAAAAAAGAAAAAGACAGGGGAGAAAAGAGAGGGGGAGGGGGAGAATTTCTTGCTTAAACTGGACCTAGTCCAGCTGGCAAGAAGAGGTGGTTTTCTTAACGCTTGCAAAACCTGATTACTTTTTTAAAGGAATGAAGAAGAAGGAGAGGTAAACACAGCCATTAAGACAGATTTAAGGTACTTAGCTTTAATCTGGTCTAAGGCCCCTCCAATTGTCTGCCGCTCTGCAATTCTCTGCTCGCTGGACAGGAATAGGGGGTATGTCAGTGTCTTCCGAGCGGCCAGTGCTGTCAGCTGAGCTCTGTGGTTACCCTCTCAGGTCAGGCATGGAAGGAACAGCGGCTTAAGCAATAATGGATGGATGTCTGTTGTGTGCTGTGTCTGTCAGAAGTCTGTTCTACTACATTAAAGGACTATTGTGTTTATATCTCCACAACAGGTCTCAAACAGACTGTTTAAACATGCTTAAACAGGAGATGTCTTTGAAATAACCCCCCTAATAAAAGTCAGATGGGTAAGGAACTGAAAAATGCCATCAACAACATTAAAAAAATAACAACCTCATTTCTCTCTAAACTGCAAGGGAAACATGATATAAACTCCAAAATAAAACAGTTTACAAGTTAAACTCAGAAAAATTCCCTCGTGGATCAGCAGCCTTTTCCAATGGAAGAGCGCTTATCCACCCATCCATACACCCTTCCTAAACGCTGTTGCACAATGTACTAGAGTCTTGAGAGACAGATAATTGCTTTGTTCAGCCATGTGTAATGAAGGGAGTCTATTGTGTTAGTCCCGGTACTCTTATCTTCTGCGAACTCTGAATAAAGAACTGAAAACTCTACCCTCTTCATTCCAAAACAACCAGAGTTTACTCACTTTCAGATCTGCTAAAGTGTTCTTACATTCCACTCTTGTCACTAAAGGTGCCAAGTATTTTGAGTAGGATCAAGTTATTGTTATATAAAAGGGAATCTAAAGTGGTGTTAAATGGAGTTAGAAGATAGCAAGTTTTACCTTTTTTTTTTTCAAGGCACAACAGACTAGAAAAGTGCATTCTTGTCAAACCCAAGGAAGTGGGTTGGCGGCCATTTTTTCAGAGCTCATCATCAGCACCCCCTCAATGAAAGAACATGATAGAGACACCAGCTCAATTTTTTTTTTTTTTTTTTGAGGTACGCGGGCCTCTCACTGTTGTGGCCTCTCCCGCTGCGGAGCACAGGCTCCGGACGCGCAGGCTCAACGGCCATGGCTCACGGGCCTAGCCGCTCTGCGGCATGTGGGAACTTCCCGGACCGGGGCACAAACCCATGTCCCCTGCATCGGCAGGCGGACTCTCAAACACTGTGCCACCAGGGAAGCCCAATATTTTTTTAAATATTAAAAAAAAAGAACCTTCAGGTGATTAAAATTAAACCTTTTTTTCCAAAAGCAGATGTAAAGTTTTAAAGATTTTTGTCTGCTGGCTTCCTGCTGAATTATCTAATCAGTAATGACAGTTGATTATTTTTCTTTTGTCTGCATAAAATGTATAAAGTATTGGCTTTTCCACATACACGTGTATATGGTTATAAATTTACATTATCTCTATTACATGCATACATATATATGCACAGAGAGCGAGAGCCCAGTGGAAGGGACAGAGATACCACCAATGTCAGTTCCATGTCTCTTTCCAGGTAACTGGGATGTTGTCCTCTTGAGGCCCAACATGCTCTATACTCTACTTACACCAGGACACCACAACCCTTCTGACTACTGAACACACCATCAGCCTAATTAGATGCCGTGGTTTTGTTTCAAAATGGCACAGGCTTAAGAATCCAGGAGGTCCGCTGGAAAAGAAGGAATATGGTCTGGAAAGTGGGGTAACCAATGAAACAACATCCTCATTTTATTCCTACCCTTCTAGGTTCTATCACTTTCATGGACCTTAATGGTCACAGAAATGATATCCTTTCTGCTCCAAAGGTAGGCTCTTCCCAAGAATTCACTGGCCTAATGGCTCAAGAAGTCCTACTAAAAACCCATGAGATTCAACCATAAAACTCTGTCCAATAGAAATGAGGATTGCCCAACATGTAGGAAGAAAGAGAACACATGACTAATCGTCAGGAGATTTGGGTTCTGCCACTAATAGTAGCTTGTGAACTTGTCGGGTACAGAATTTTCTCATCTGTAAGATAACAAACTACCTAACTTACAGTTCTAAGAATCAGTGATCCATGGATGCCTCACCTGTCACCATGGGTTAGACACACACACACACACACACACACACACACACACACACAATTAGTGAACTTAATGGAATAGTTAAAATACCAAACCACCATCTGACTAAAAGCAGAATCCCATATCTAAATCTGGGCCTGACTTTACAAGGATCAGAAAATCTGGAGTCTGTTCCTGGCTTTGCCACCAACTTGGTTGTGGAGCTACAGGCAAATAATCTATCATCTCTATGACTCAATTTCCTCCTATGACTCAACTTCCTCATCTATCAAATGAGGATCAAAGTATTTGCATCACAGGGACATCATCAGGATGAAATGTAACAGAGGTGAAAATGTCCTACACGGAGGAAACCACGATGCAAATACAATATTCGTTTCTCAATTAAATTTTCCTAAGCACTTATTATGTACCATGAACTATGCTACACCAGTGGGCCCAGCATATACTTGGGGAGGCATCGTATAAACAAATAATGACAGCAATGCGACAGACAGCATAACTGAGGTCTGAATAGGCAAAGGGGAACCAAAGAATAAATGCTTAACTTCCAAGAGCGGACAGGAAGGGCTCAGAGAGGAGATGGCATTTAAGTAAACTTAAAGGATGAGTAGAATTCAGTCAAGCAAATGCAGAAGAAAAAGACATTCCAAGCAGAAGGAACAGCAGGTGCAAAGACAGAGAGGTTAAAAAAGCATAGAGGGAACAATTTGGCGCGGCTGGGGGTGTGGGAGGGAGGGGATCGGGCAGGTCAGATACTGAAAGGCCTTGTCCACAATGTCACAGCATCAGAACTTCACCTTGTGAATAACAGGGGATCACTGAGATATTGTAGGCAAGGGTGTGCCATGGGCTGATTTATAGTTTCAGAGGACCACTTTGCTTAAAGGGGAAAACAGATCTAAAAAGCAGTGCATTTGAGGCATGAAACCAGTTAGGGGATTATTTTTATATTATAGACCAAGAGACAAACACTGAGAGTGTGAACTCAGCTACAGCCAGGCTAATGGGTATGCAGGAAAGCATTTCAGACACAGAACAGAGACAGACAGGGCAGTAGAACAAGAAGATGTAAGAGGTAAGGTGGAGGGCTTCCCTAGTGGCGCAGTGGTTGAGAGTCCGCCTGCCGATGCAGGGGACGCGGGTTCGTGCCCCGGTCCGGGAAGATCCCACATGCCGCGGAGCAGCTGGGCCCGTGAGCCATGGCCGCTGAGCCTGCGCGTCCAGAGCCTGTGCTCCGCAACAGGAGAGGCCACAACAGTGAGAGGCCCGCGTACCGCAAAAAAAAGAAAAAAGAAGATGTAAGGTGGAGAGGATGAGTCTCCGGTTTCTGGTTTGGTCCAATAGGTGACTGTGGGGCGTTCAAAACTGGTGAAACTAGAGGGGGTTCCTATTTGGGTGGAGAAGTTTGGTTAAAGTGAAGGTGGGAGGATCCCGAATCTTGTAAGGGACATCAGTTGGAAGTACCTATGGGACATACTCAGGTGGAGATGCCCTGGAAGCAAACCAGAATTAAGAGTCTGAGATTCCGAAGAGGACGGAGATGCATTTTCAGTGGTCACAGGAACGTGAAGCCATCAGTGTAAATGACTCGGTCCCTCGGGGAATGGATATAGAGAATGAGTGGAGGAGAGTATCTTAGAAGGAGTCTAAAAAGCACAAACACTTAAGGGGTCGGCAAGCAAGAGGAGCCAGAAGAGATGGAGGAAGAGGAGGAGGAGGGGCCAGTGGTGCCATGGAAACCAAGGAGCAGGTAGCCCTCCTCCTGAAAGGACACAGACCAGGAACCACCGCCCCACTGCTACTTCAGGGGCCCGAGGAAGCCTGAGAGAAAGCATCCTCTCCTTCTACTCCGGGACCAAGGGCACAAAGTTAATTCAGCCACAATGTGAAAAAGATAACTCTCCTCCACTCCCTCTGTACCCATTCCCCAAGTGACCTCATCCACATCTATGGCTTCAAATGCATCTCCAGCCTCTCCTGAACCTGAGACTCACATTTCTAGTTGCCTCTGGGCATCTTTTTAATAAGAACACCTTCACCAGTGACTGCAAGTGTGCCTAGGGTCTTCTGAGTTCAATCTTGGTCATGTGATTTTAAAGGAATATTTTAAAGCCTCCCAACTGCAAAGCGATCAGCCCTCTTTGGGCCAAATCACAAGTCAGACTGTGACTCTGTACCTGTCACTGGCACAGGTCAGAGGGTAACCAAAGTGTGTTCTGGTCTAAATATTACCCTGGGAACACCTAAACCAGTGTCCAAGAGGAGGGGAAGCAAAAGAAAACATGAGGCGACAGCAAAAATCTCTAAAACTAACCATCTTTCGCAGTATAACTTAGGAAAAAAATCCTCCAGAATCCTGTGCAGCAGTATATGTGACCACTTCTTAGCCTGCCATTTGCACTCCAATAAGCTTAAGAGAAATACAGAAACAAAATCAAATAAACCCAATCCCTCTTCTGCACCCTCCCCCTTTCTACAGTCTCACTCCCAGTGTCAATCAGAAAGTAACCAACCCTGAAGAATGTATATGGGGATGGAAGGAAAGAATCCATCTGCTATGGATGGAGACGTGGCAGGGGTCCAATGCAAATAGTAGGAGTGATAGCATTTAGAGAACTGCAAACTTAACTAATAAACACATATCAAAGGACTTTGAAAAGAAAGTCTGAGCCACCAAGTTGGCCTGAAGATCTTTAGACCTTTTCCTTTCCCCTCCATGAATGCTGAAGTCCAGAGGTTGCTAAAGTCCAGACCAATTTACAATTTCCCTTGAAAGAACATGATTATCACCTCTACTGATTCTGCAATGGGCTTTTTTTTTTTCTTCCTGTTAATTCAAAATGAGGTCCTAGGCTGGTCAATCATTTTAGGTACCAGGTCACAGCATAAATTTGTATTCCTTAATACTAATCTGAAAAAACAAATTTCAGTCTGTGTTTTAAAAGTTAATTCAATTACCTGATCTACTTTGTTCCACTGAATTACCCTCAACTGAGTATCTACAAGGGGCAAAATGCTATTTGAACTTAGCCCTGAATGTCTAGGAGGCCCCAGATTAATAGAGAGGAATGCAGAAGAGAGTTAAAACCGAAAAATACCACCCCAGCCAAAGCACCAGGTCATAACTTCCATCAGTGGTCTGCAAAGAGTCAAGATGGAGATGTTTTTGATTTTTGGGTTTTTAGGGGGTCTTTTTGGCAGGGGGTGGCAGGCGTTAATCATAAAAATAAAAGAGATTTAGTGTTAGTCTTCTGAAAGTCACCATCTATCTACCTAGAATTTCATATTCAAGAATTTCTGGGCTTCCCTGGTGGCGCAGTGGTTGAGAGTCTGCCTGCCGATGCAGGGGACACGGGTTCGTGCCCCGGTCCTGGAGGATCCCACATGCCGCGGAGCGGCTGGGCCCGTGAGCCATGGCCGCTGAGCCTGCGCGTCCGGAGCCTGTGCTCCGCAACGGGAGAGGCCACAGCAGTGAGAGGCCCGCGTACCGCAAAAAAAAAAAAGAATTTCTGCCAGTAAGTTTAACTGCTGACATTCGAGATCCAGCTCACGGGCCTTCACATCCATAAAACCTTCCCTCCACCCCCCAAATTGAAGTAAAGCTGCTCCTGAACTTCCCTGTCGCTTCCACTGCCACTACCTTATGCCCCTTCTCTTTTCCTGTCACTTTATGTTACACAGGCACAGGCATGAATACCCATGCTTTCTCCCCTTATCTGAGCTGCCTTCTGGGCAATCTCTACGACTAAGTCATCTCTGCATCCCCACAGCCCTCTTTAAAGTACATATAGGTACCCAACAAGTGTCTGTTGAATAAATAAATGGGCCAGTGACTGACAGAATCTATATGCTAACAACCATTCTCTCTAGTAAAAAATAGTTCTCATTACACAAACACCAAAGGCAACAGGAAAGCCTCGTAACCATACCTATCTTGCCTTCTTTTTCTAGGATGAGAAATGAAAAGTTGGACTTAATATCTATGAAGCGCTCCCTGGGAGTCTGACACTTAAGGAGACACTCTAACTTCCTAGTATTTCCAACAGCCAGACGAAGCTCTACAGATTCTGATCATATTTCAGGCTTATTAACAGAAATGAACAAATATCAACTTATATTCCTTCTACAGCAAACACTAGACAGGAGGACTATCCCCCCCAAAAATATGAAATGCACAATGATTCATCACAAGGTACACATTGTATTGTGTCCTTAAATACTTAAATACATATACATGTAGAATATGAAAATATTGTATCCTTTAATATATTTACCAAACCTAATTCTCCCTCAAATATTCCCTTAGCCATCATACAAACTGTACTCTTATTCACTTTACCCTTCCCTCTAAGATAGCTATATCTAGGGCACGCCAGTACTGTGACAAGTAGTTCAGAGGAAAATTTTACAGCCACTGATGCTGGACAAGGGGAAAAAATAGCAAAGCAACTGAATCTGCATTAAGGGTTTGGGCAGACAGAATATAGTTATCCTGACCTTAAGATGTGCTTTCGGTGTTGACAAATCACATGTTTCACTGGATTAAGGGCAATTTTTCTTTGCTTTTAAGAAGAAAATCGCTTGGCCCAGATAATAATTCAAAGTGTGTATACCTGAGATGGCTGGACCACTGCAACTCCGCCAGCTCCATCCCAAGACCTTATACCTGTTGCCCGAGGTGGCATTTGTGAAAAAGGCAAGAGAACGAACATCTGACTTTCACAACTAAGCAGGAGGCAGAAAACGTTCTCAGACATATGTGACTCCTTTCAAGAACTCCTGACTCAAAATTTTAGAGGGAAGTGGCCCTGTAATAACATCTCTTCTGAGAATAGTGCCATATGGTTTTAACAGAGGTTTATTTCCTGAACCCAAAGAGGGCTGCTGATTCTCAATCCAAGGAAAATAATTATGCAGACAATTTCACTCTATTACTCTCAGTGAAACCCATTCTGTGTGGTCCACACATGCCTGCTGACACCTTCAAAGAGACATTAAGCCATTTTTATGTACCGTACCCTTAATGGGTAGAATGCAAGGGAAATTTCCCTTTAGATTAGCACCTGTCGCCATGCATAAGGGTCCCACACTTTGACACTCACATGTTAATGCTCTGAGCAGGTCAGGAAAGAGGAGGGAGATGAACAGAGCTTGCAAGTAACAACTAATTATCAGTCAGATAGTAGGGCAAACACACACACACACACACACACACACACACACACACACGCTGAGAACCTGAAATACTGCATCTCCCAAAGTCAACAGCACTGCTGCGAAATTACTTCAGACACAATTGGCAGGTAGGAGGGCTGGGGGAGGGCAGCGGGACAGGGTGGGGGGGACGGGGGAGGGTAATGGAGAACCACTCCCTTATGTAAATTTTAGCAACATTCAACTGCTAACCTTAAAAAAAAAAAATCAAGAGAATAGGAAAATAAAACCCCTCCAGTGCCAAAGTCGAACAACACAAATGCTGTAAAAATAAAGATTTCAACCAAAGAACACAACCATTAAATAGGCTTTCAAAGAAGACCACCCTTTAAGCCTAAGAATATTCCCTTAAGAGCAGAATACGCTGAGCCACGCCAGGTTGCCCCTGACTCTGAATTTTATTATAGTAGTTGGCTAGGAAATGAACTAGTTTCTCCCTTTCAGACGATTAAACATCACCGAGTTTGAACATGAACCCAGGAAAACTATTTTTCATTTTGCTAGCGTACTTGGCACCTTGCAGAAAGTCTCTTTTCCCCGCATTAAATCTTTGCCTTCCAATACCTACCCACCTCTCTTTGAATCAGCAGAGAAACAACCAAAAAAAAAAAAGTAAAATTTCTGGAGATGTCCACAGGAATTTCACAAAATCGAACCAAAATCACAAATATTCCCTGAGAGAGAGAGAGACAGAGAGACAGACAGCCTTGTAGGGCAAGCAGTGTCCAGGCCCAGGGAGGAGGAACCAGATACAAGCGGTACAGTATTCACGACGAGGCAGGCCAGGACTGTTTTCTTTAGACTGCCTCAAAGTCTTGCCAAGAAACAGACGGATGCTGCTGAAAGAATATCTTCCACAGCTGGGCATCTGGGTTCTGTGACAGACAGCCCTGCTCCTGTGTGTGTGGCCTGTAGAACGTCTCAAAAGCTTGGGAGGGAGTTCTTAGCACAACAGGAGAAAACCCAAGGATGTTCTTTTTGGGGGGAGAGGGAATGAAATTCCAACATCATACACATCGCAGTGAAACTTTGCCTCTGTTGCCGACACCCCAGACTTAAATTTTGTTTCTCACTTGCGACCCTGTGTCTGCTGTCTGCTGACTGATCTGGCGGAGAAATCTTTCTGCTCATTTTCATTTCCAGTAAGACTTTTACATCTCGTTATTGTGCCAGCCAACACTAAGGCATTTTTGTTTGGAACAATCCAGCAGAATGTTTAAATAAAAAACAAACTGGAAATCTTGAAATTTCTTAAAAACAGAAACAACTGGAAACGGCCTAGCCATACCTGAGAACTATGCTGCCAAACAGGTTTTGGTTGAATTTTCTTAAATTAAAAAAAAACGCGACTTACCTTCCTTGATCAGATTTCTCAAAACACTTAGCAGTACCAAAGTTTTACTTTGACAGTATACTGGCTAAAACAGTAAAACAAAAACAGAGCCCTGATAAATAAAAAAAGTCAGTCTCTACTGTGTGTCCTTCAGAGTAAAAAGTCAGAGCTCAATAGAGAAAAGGAAGGCAAGCCTGGAAAATTAACAATAGAAGGTAGCAGCCAGCTTCCAATCTCAATGGAATAATAGGACACCACCTTCTTGCTTATTCCATTCAATTTAAATAGCTTTGAAGATGCCTGGGGTGAGGCATACAGGTATCGCTTGAGTTCCTCAGAGAAAAAAAACACATGCACAGAACACAGACCCTGCTTTTTAGAAATTTAAAAATAGAACAATTCTCTGATTTATATCCATAAACATCACCCAAACAGTAGCATTTTGTATGAAAGCCATACATACTCATAGTCAGGAATTCCTCTGGTCTGGACATATAACAAATCTTGTGACGCCAATGACGGGGAACCACTCTACCCGATTTAAAAGTTGAGGCACTTTTGCTAAAAAGAACGGGAAGACACGCAGTAATCTGCCACCTCCACTCCTGACACCCCAGCATCACCCCTTCTTAAGACGACTCCTGGGTTGGTTTTCTATTTTCCTTGGTTCTACCTGGCAAGACTGAATAGCTATACCTTTTTTTTTTTCATGTGAGACTTTTTTTTTTTTTTTTTTGCAGCACGCGGGCCTCTCACTGTTGTGGCCTCTCCCGTTGCGGAGCACAGGCTCCGGACGTGCAGGCCCAGCGGCCATGGCTCACGGGCCCAGCAGCTCCGCGGCATGTGGGATCTTCCCAGACTGGGGCACGAAACCGTGTCCCCTGCATCGGCAGGCGGACTCTCAACCACTGCGCCACCAGCGAAGCCCAGCTATAACGTTTTAATTACCACAGTATCATTATTATGTAAGTTTTTGTTAAATCTCAAATTTGGGGACTTGAATCCACAAAACCTGCAAAAATTTCCCTGGGTGGTGGAGGGAGGAAAGTTAAAATGAATCTGTTTCATTCCTTTGGAAACTTTTTGCCTTCCCAGAAGCCACAGTACCTGCCAGAGTCCTGAGCTAACAAACGTAAGAAATACAGACAGTTTTGGGCATGTCTTCAAAGAGGTGTTTTATGAAAAGGAACAGGCCTGGGGGTGACCCATTTTTAATGCCTTACCTCGGTGTTACAGAAGACACAGTGTCTGAGCCCCAACGGAAGCTCGTAGTCACCAAGACAAGTATTCCAGGTATCAAAAAAGGACAATCTGATCAAAGAACTATTGTCGACTCAGAAAGAGGCCACGATGCTTTTTCTGAGTATCGGGGTCCACAGTGATCTTGTCCTAGTAATCTGCAGAACTCTGGTCTCTATCACTCCTCTGACATGTATCATATACTTCTTTTCTTTGTAATCTCCCCTGGAGAGTATTTCTCAACTTCCCAGCTCTACATGAGGTCCCTGAAGACGGAGCCCATCTTGATTCTCCATGGTATCTCCCAAACTACAAGAAGAGCTGGTTTTTAATTGACTCATTTGGCCAATGTCTGAGCTTTTTCTAACAAGATGGGGTCTGAACAAGGCTCAAATGCATATGAGTCAAGAGATGGAAAGAAAATAATGAAAATTGATGATGTCACTTGGCCGTATCACTTTCTTAGATCACTTTACATGGCCTTTACATTCAAAGACAAATACGTCCTACTTCAAAAAAATTATGTAAACAAAGAGCTGTTAATTCTCTCGTCATCCTCAACAGTAAAAATTCCTTTGTTGATGAGCACCTATGGCCTGACTCATTATTTAATACATGAAAACACAACCATCAAAACTACAATTTGCCAGAGTGCTGCAGCTGGATTGACAGAAAAAATAATATCTGCTTTTCCAGTGGCAGTGGTGGTGTGCAGTAGCTTAAATGTGGTTTTCATTGTCAAAGGGGTCTGATTTCTTTCATACGGATATTGTTAGGAAGCTGAGGATTGGTGATGGAGTTAAGATGACAGAAAATGAAGCCGTGGCAGGAGAGACTGCACAAATGCTTCATGCGCCTCTAGTTAGAGATGAAAGGTGTGTGTGGAGTGAGCCCTGGGCTCATGTCCTTGGAGAGAGATGCTCAAAAATGGAGTATAAAGTGGAAAAGTTGAAAGCATTGAGTTCTTGAAAATCTTGCTTATGCTTTAGACCCTGTGTGTTAGAAGCAGATCTTGAGGGAATTACCCATAGTGGTTTTGAGGTTTCGGAGTAAAGAGGGAAAACAAGGGAATTGCACAGGCATCCTGACTGACTTCAAACGTTGATTTTTATCTGTACATTTCAGAACTGAATGAAAAAGAAGCACTTTATCCACATTTTCCCTACAATGTGTGAATGCTGGTTTAATTCTGCTCCAAACTCTTGCTCTGGATAAAGAATTGTCTTATCTTGAATAATAATTCCAACAAACACATATCATAAAATACCATAATATATTTAGACAGACCAAACCTATAGACCCATTGACTTGTTATATGCTTTTCCGATATTAATTTGTACCATAAGAAATTTGTGACGTGAAGGTAAAATGTAAATATCACTTAAAAAGTAAGTTTTAAATGCTAAAATCAGAACCAATCTTTCCTTTTCTTTTTCTCTACAATATTCTTTACAAACCATCCATTCATTTACCTAATAAACATTAATTGGGTAGTACTATGTATAAGGCCCTTTCCACCAAAACTGAAGAAATAACCTCCCATAATAGATGGTATATATCCTCAAGGATCTTATAAACTGGTAAGTGAGATAATACCTATACATAAGTAACTGACACAAAGCAATATGTTTTAAGAATGGTAAACTGTTGCAGTCAAGAATGCTGCAAGATTTTAGATGCCAGGCATTCCTCCTAAAGGAAAGCTTAATGGATTATGTACCATTTGAGCTAGAGAGGTGGGTGAGGTTTCAAAAGATGGAAATGGAAGAAGCATATTCAAAGCAAAAGGCACAGCACGAAAAGAAACCTGTGACTGGGGAAGGGCAAGGCACATTCAGGGAGCAGTGAGAACAGTTTGTCTGCAGCCGTGGCTCTCAACACGGAGAGTGCCAGCCCCTGGGGGAGCTTCAGAAATTCGTGGAGGTGGTTTTGATTGTCACATGATGCACTACTGGATTTTGGTGGGCAGAGGCCAAAGATGCTAGTTGTCCTGCAACACATGGGACAGTCCTACACAAAGTAGTTTTTCCACATCCCTCAGGACTTTTGGAAAACCCATCAGGCATTCATGTAGGTGGAAAAAAATCTGGTTATAATTACCTGACCCTACAACCTAACTCTACTTAAATATAAACATAAAGGGTTTTTTTCCCCCTAAAGTTTTAACACACTGGATTTTCTAGGAATAAAACTACCTAAAAGTCAAAGGAAGGGGCTTCCCTGGTGGCGCAGTGGTTGAGAGTCTGCCTGCCGATGCAGGGGACACGGGGTCATGCCCCGGTCCGGGAAGATCCCACATGCCACGGAGCGGCTAGGCCCGTGAGCCATGGCCTCTGAGCCTGCGCGTCCGGAGCCTGTGCTCTGCAACGGGAGAGGCCACAACAGTGAGAGGCCCGCGTACCACAAAAAAAATAAATAAATAAAGTCAAAGGAAGAGCATACTTTTTGGTTAGGAATTTTGCCTAGAGTTGTACAACATTTCAGAAAATCTTCACCAACAGTCATGTCATTCTGGGTGTCTGAGTCCCTAACACACACCTGGATCAATCTCAATTTGTAGCTGTCACACGTGAGACGGTTCTACACACGATCAAGCAGCTGGTTAGTTCATTATGTTTTCTAGCCTATTCTTCTCCAAGTATTTAGATACTAAAATATATAATTTTGTTTTAAATTAAGTTCTTTGATTTTTCCTTTATACTGCAATCCTGGCATTACGTTGCTCTTTTGGAAATTACTATCTAGATAGATATAGAAAACCTATGATTTCTTTTCAGGATAAGTAAAGGGAGACTACTGAGTTTTTGTTATAAAAAGAGGGTGCTCGCTCTAATACATTTGAGAACTATTGGACTAGAAAGTGTGTAGGAAAGTGATGGGAGATGTAAAGGTAAGACAGGGCCAGGTGACTGTGGCTTTGAGAAGCCTGTAGGTGACTGGGTAACAACTAGAGCCCCACGAGGGTGACACAACAGAAAGCCCTCACGTTGATATGATGAAAGCTGAGCCTTAGGAGGACTGAGCTGCAACTCTGGGTGAAGAGAACTTTAAGAGGAAAGAGTCTGGTGGCGACAACAACGAGCGAGTTAGTAACCCTCGCTTGTCACTACAGTTCTCTATGTTAAGGTAAGGAAGGGATAGTTTTTACAGGGACATATTATTTAAAGATCATAGGTCAAAAGGATTTAAAGGTCAAAGATCAAAAGGATTTTGTGGCATTCATTTTAGGGATAAGGGAAACGGGGCAATTGAAGATGGTTAGGATGAAAGATAAAGATTTGGAGGGGTGTTCATAAAATCAAGGTGATTGCTCATGTGACAGTGCCTTAAATGAGCAGGCAAGGAAACAGAGAGAGGAGAGCCGAGTTCAGAACTCTGGGTGACGTCCACTTGTAGGAGGAGGTGGGCGTTTATAGCAAAAATAGAAAGAGGAGCAGTCAGACAGGCAGGAGGAAAGCGGAGTACGATCCAGCAGAAGCCAAGGACAGAGGCGGAGGACGTTATCGGCAGGGTTAGTGCACAGAGAGGTCGAGGCTGGAGACCAGGACGACGGCTGCCAGAGGCTCAGGCCTTCCTAGCAGCCGTCAGAACAGTCTCAGTCCAGCCCAGGGAGCGGAAGCCAGCCTGCAGGAGGCCAGGGGTGAGTGGGCGTGAGGAAGCGGAGGCGACAAGTCTAAGTGACTCTTTCAAGAAGTCTGGTGGTTAGAAAGAAGAGAAATAAGATAGTAGCTCAAAGGAGGCGGAAAGACAAGGGCCGTCTTAGGATGGTAAATCTGACCAGATAAACAACAAAATGTTGCAGGGACTGCTTTTCAGTTTCTTTATCTGTCAAGTAAATGAACTGAGCTCCTGGGGCCTTTGGGACAACCCTAAGATTCTCTGATGAGTGGCTCGGTACAAATCACATTGGTTAGGAAAGAAAGCATCGTAACAAAAGTCTTGTGTCATGGAAACAGGGTTTATTTCTCCATGAGGTTTAAAGAGGGAAAAGCAAATGTCCCACTCCTATGAGGCTCCTTCTATAGACTACAAAGCATTATAAAACTTGAAGGGCTCACCACGCCCACCACTGAAGAGGTGTCAAAAGTCAGACCGCCTCCTTGCTTGGGGACCTGAGAGCCCACTGCACGACCACGTCGCAGCCTGGCAGGAGCTCAGGCCCTGACGTCCGTGCTGGATTCCAATCGTGGCTTTGCAACCTACTGGGTCTGAGGACTTGGATGTGTTCCTTAACTTCTCCAAGCCCTTTCCTTTTCTTTCACATTTAAAGTGAGATCCTACCAGCATCTAGTCGTAGGGCTGTCATGTATATTATAGAATGTAAGGTATTATTATTGGTATTCTTAACATCTCAAGATTAGAGTTACTGCTGCAGTTTAACAGGTACGGAACTGAGGCATGGAAAGATGAAGTGGCTTTCCTAAGTTGCCACAGATGCAGAATGGAAGGCAAATTTCTAAGGTAGCATCACAGTGACCATACCAGCTAGCCCAGGCTCCTTCTTTTTTTTTTTTTTTTTTTTTTTTTTTTTTTTTGCGGTACGCGGGCCTCTCACTGTTGTGGCCTCTCCTGCTGCGGAGCACAGGCTCCAGACACACAGGCTCAGCAGCCATGGCTCACGGGCCCAGCCGCTCCGCGGCATTTGGGATCCTCCCGGACCGGGGCACGAACCCGCGTCCCCTGCTTCGGCAGGCGGACTCTCAACCACTGCGCCACCAGGGAAGCCCCCAGGCTCCTTCTTAATTGACTGAATAGTTTGTACCAGCTCAGATTAACAAAGTATTGATAGTGATCCACAAGGTAAGTGTGGTACCAAAATTAGAGTCTTTAAAGAATAAGACTCTTGTGACCAGAGATGTTTACCTCTTTCTAAATGCATTAAGCAAAACCCCCAAATGCTATATAATTAACCATGAGAGATGAGTATTTCAAAAGAACGGATTCAAAGCTGTAATGTTTCCATTCCACCGCCATCTTCTGATCTCAGAAGCCCGACCCACCTTACCCACAGGCCAGAGCAGGGTATGGGAGAGAAGGACATCTGGGATATGGTGACCAGGGGAGCCCAACTGACTGGCACTAGGGCCACCTGAAGGTGTCCGGGACGTTTGGCTAGTGTGTTCTTCTCAGGACTAAGACCCCCTGGGATCACTATGGGAACCTGCAGTTTTCGGAGTATCTATGGAACTCCCACAAAGAGCGGCCTGGCCAAGGCTTATAAATATGTCACAACACAGGTGACCTGATTTCAGAAACAGGCCCCAAAGCTACTGGGTGAATTACGAGAAACTACAGTAGAGACAAAAGAAAGAGGGTCACACGTAAACTCTAAAACATTTCCCTCAGTTTATAAACATGATTTGCTATAAAAGATAGCAAGTCATGTACACTCAAGTATCAGTGAAGCTCTTCTTAGAGTTCCCTTGTGTTTTAAAGCAGTGATGCAGCCACATTACCGACAAATGTCCCAGATACATAAGACGCTGCCGTGGTCTCACTGCAATGAGAGAGATTGTGATTCACACCCAGCAGAGGCCTTGTCCAGACAACTTAAAACTTGTAAATCCAACTGAGACACAGTCAGGTGCCTACAGCTATCAAAATGACAATGTCTGCTATAACTAATGATAAGAGGATATTCATTAGGGTAAAATGAGCAAAGTGAATGAACAGGCTATATATATCTGCTCAATCCCATACAGATTCTAAAGAAGGAAATCCCTCTATTTCCTGTAAGAAAGCAAGTATTGGATAATGCTGTGACACGGGTCTCAGCTGGTTTTTCCAGCTCTGTAAAGAGCAAAGAAAAGGACCCAGTAATCTGGTTTGAGGCAGCTCATGCCAACCAAGGACCACTGAATGAAGATGCAGCTTCGGAAGGCTGACACTGCTCAAAATGAAATAAAGGATTTGCATTTCACTTTACATTATTCTCATGTCATCCTCTTAGTCCGCTAAAGAGAAAAAAAAAAAAAACATGCTTATATTTCGGGTGCTTTCTTGGGTTTAGCCATCACTTAACAGTTCATTGACTCATTCTAAACATTAGAGTTAACTAGTGCCTGATGTACTGAGCTGGGTACCTGTACATTAGGATAAAAAGAGACATGGTCCCTGATAAAGAACCTATAAATGTTTGTTTAGGAGCTCAACTATCTCAGTTGATGAGACATTTTTCTAAGTTTCAACACAATCTACAATGAGTCCAACTCATTGTCTAGTTGGTCTTATCCCACAAATTAATAAAGGTAAAAACATTTCCATAGAGTAATTTATTTCCAGGATAAAATAAAGACCTGGATGCAAATAGTTCACTGTATTCTTCTAGTTAAAGAAGAAAAACAAATAAACTGAGCTACCCTCTTCTTGCCAGGGAAAGCTAAACTGAAAGAAAAAAAAGAAACAAAAGTCAGAGAAGAATTAATGTTTTAATAAAAAGCACTTAAATATACGTGAGCATCACTGTATCAATTTCTTTGGTTTATGACTAGGACACTTATGCTGAAGGAATCCATCAGTTTTAACTCTACTGGCAAGACAAAAGGAAAAAAAAAATACCCAACATGTACCAAATGAAATAAAGACTAATGTGGGAAAGATTTTTTTGCTCCCCAGCTAAAAAGGAAATATCTCCATCCTTTTGGAATAATAAGGGAACTTAAAATGCCTTAATGTCCACCCGTTGAGCATATAACCCACCTTATAGTGTTTACTATTTACTTAGTCAATTCACTCAATTTTTAATACGCCTGAGGATGATATAAATGCTTCCTTGTATAGACTTTTCCTCTTGCTTCTGTATGGAAAGATTTTATTTCTATTGGAGAACAATGACATGCATTTTATTTCCATTAGAAGGTATCAGAATGTCTTGTTTCCCGTACTCATAAAACCAAAAGGAAGACAAAGAAGTGACCAGGAACAAAACCACTTGGTAAAGACTCCTCCCCTTTAAAAAGTCACTGATCAATATTTGGTGGAAAGAGAACCTGGCTGTGACACGCTCCTGTTTCGGCTCAGACACACAGTGGCTGCGGTTCTGAGAGGCTGCCTGCTTCAGTGCATCATTCACACAGGTCCAGATGGGGATAATTTCAGCCTCGGGTTCTGGCCAGTCTGTACAAGCATGGGCTCAAGCAAGTAACTTGTCTTTCCTGACATGAGTACAGAGAGACAATATTACACTATGGCTCATAAAAAGTATGCAAATTGGTGATGCTTTCCGGACATCAGTGTCAAAATTAACTAGTCGTTGATGCCTACCTGCTTACGTTTCCTTCGTTTGAGTTCAAATTCTTTTGCTCCGAAAGGGAAATGTTTACTCTTGTACACATTTTGGTTTCAACCTCTGAAACCATTGCTAGAAATTCATCTGAACCACTGAACATCTGCTGTAAAACCCAAACCCAAATCCATCATTTTAATGACATCAATTACAAGTATACTGTTTATAAAATTCTACTGTGAATTGTTGTGCACTGTCACCACACAAGCCATTACATTAAAGCCAGCGCCTTAGTCCTGATGAATTACTCAAAACTATAGTTCACAAATTAGTGAGTGCTCATTATCTCATGCTGGAAGCTAGTTTTTAGCCAGTAAAGAGTTCTCTTATTCATGTATATGTCCATTCTCACCTAAATCTCCAGGTGCATTGTTATGCGGTCTTCTTCTACATACATACACAGACCTATCAGCTCACCAATATCAAGGAAGAACAATGACAGAACTGCCACACCCTGTCCTCTTAACACTGAAGGAGTGACAGCGGATCAGCCCCCACCCCCCATTCCTATTCCCTTGGTAAGGATCAAACCAGCACTTCCCACCGGATTAGAAATAGAAAACAGCTTACTTCACTGATATAAATAACTCTGCAGTGCCCTTCATTGAGTCTAAAACCTTTCATGTATTTAAACCAATTTCCTTAAGAGAAACTGTCAGAAATGGAATCATTTTTTCCCTTTATTCTGAATCAATGTTTCTCTGTATGCTTTCTGAATCTTAGTTAATATCTTCTATTTTTAGTGTTTACTTGTGTGAGTGTCAAATGAATGGTGATGGGGTGGGGGGGCTTGAATTTGATAGTATTCTAGTTGGACAAGCCAACTGTGGTCATGCGTCCTAACCACAGCTGCCCTGGGAATATTTTTAAGGCTAGTAATTAATATCTACTGACAAATCATGTTTTTTAAAAAACTGTGGCAACAGATTAACATGGCTAATTCATTTAACAGGTATTACAGATTCATGTAGCAAACTGTATGATAGGCACAGAAGAATATACAGAATCCCGGTAAGATGTAATCCCTCACAAAACAAAAAGACGAAAAGAAAAGGAAACTTAAGCCCATTTTTGTCACCGTTTGGCTTCCTCCCACACATTTCCTGCCGTCAAGGGTATGTAGTCCATGCTCAGATGGCACTGGGAAGAGGGCCCAGAGGAGGGCCAAGAACTGCAATGGCACATAGTAGGTGCTCAATAAATACCTGTTGACTGGATGGAGACACACCTTCCTTCTGCACTGTCCTCTCCACGGTGTTAACACTGACTTCAATGGCACAGAAACTCCCAAACAATAAGGTTCAGTCAACCCAGATTCTCACCACACTTGGGTCGTGGAAGCACCTTTCCAGCTGGCCTCCTTGCCCCCGTATGCTCCTTACCTCCTGTTTCCTCCTTGTTTTTGGTTCCTCCTGCTTCCCCCACCAAATTAAAACATTCCAGTCACAACCCACCACTGGAGCTCTTCCACAGACGGAGGCCGAAGTCGCTGCAGTTTCTGCAATTCCACATGATGTAGTAATCCAAAGCCTTCCACTCCCACCTCTCCTGCTGGCAAACCCACTGAGCCGCCCTCCGGCTGCCCCATCACCTCAGGCTCTTCTGTACGGCCTTCCAGCCCTGCATCTTCGCCCAGTTCTACCATCAGCTGGATTTTCCTCTTCTCCCCTCCGTGCATGCTCTGCCCCACTCTGGTCTTGCTGCTGACTCCCTCTTCACACCGCACGGTCCCTCCCTTCCCTGTGCCTTTAATGAATGTCTTCAGTTCACCCAGCAATTCATCCCCACTTTCTTCAGGACTCAGCTTCCTCCAAATGATCACATCTTTCTTTAGAATTTCTACCACACGTTAAAGATGCTAAGACTTTGACATTCATGTTGCAGTTTACAACTGACAAACTTATTATACGTGATCCCCTATGATCACCATTAGAGGGAGGTTTCAACATTCCCATTTTTCCATTGACGATGCCAAGGCCCCAAGAGACAGACAGAGCAGTGTGTCAAGGGCACTCCCTCCTGAAGGATCGACCCTGGGGCTCCAGGTGTGTAACAAAGTCCAAATGGTCCTCCTTTTGTGCCACCTCCCCCTGCAGGTCCTCTCCGCTTCCGTAATCCCCTTACAGTGAACACTCTCAAAGGCTGTGGACTTTCTAAATTCCTTTCCCACTTCCTGTCCTCCGTTGCCTCTTAAACTTTACCAAACCATCTTCTGAACCTGTCCTTCCACGGACATTTCCTGGCCAAGGTCACTGATAGTTTCTGTATGGCCAAACCCAATCAACAGAATCTGACACGGTTGGTGACGTTATTCTGGAACTGAGTCCCTGGCTTTCTGGCCACCACACTCCTTGGGGCCCCACCTACTCACTGACTGCACCCTCTCGGTTTCCCTCACTTGTCCCTTCTCCCAATTCCAATTTTCAAATGTTGGGAACCACCCCAGGGCTTTGTCCTTGGCCCTCTTCCCTTCTCTATCTAAAAATATTTTGGGACTTCCCTGGTGGCACAGTGGTTAAGGATCCACCTGCCAATGCAGGGGACACGGGTTCGAGCCCTGGTCTAGGAAGATCCCACATGCCGCAGAGTAACTAAAAGCCCGTGTGCCACAACTACTGAGCCTGTGCTCTGGAGCCCGCGAGCCTCAACTACTGAGCCCGTGTGCCACAACTACTGAAGCCCACGTGCCTAGAGCCCATGCTCTGCAACAAAACAAGCCACCGCGATGAGAAGCCCGAGCACCACAACGAAGAGTAGCCCCTGCTCACCGCTACTAGGGAAAGCCCGCACACAGCAACCAACGCAGCCAAAAATAAATAAATACATACATACATTAAAAATAAGTAAATAAAAAAAAATAAAAATACTTCTTTCAGTCCCATGGCTCTAAACACCACTCCAGACCTGTTCTGTAGCCTGAACTCCAGCCCCACAGTCTAGATCTATTGGGTTGGCCAAAATGTTCGTTCGGGCTTTTCCGTAGTTAAACGAATGAACAAACACTTTGGCCAACCCGTATATGGTCTAGACTTCCAGCACTGGCCTCTGCCCCCGACTCACTCTGTGGCCTCCTCGCCTACCACTTCCCCCCTCACTCTGCTACAGCACACGGGCCTCCTTGTCACTCCTTGAACATGTCAAGGAGCTTAGCCTCAATACCTTTGCTCTTGACGTTCCACTGCCTGGATCCTTCCCCAGATATGTAATTTAATTCAGGTCTCTGCTCAAATGCCACCCCATCAGCAAGGCATGCCTGACCTACATGAAAGAGCACCCACCTCCCATCCGTGACCTCTATCCCCTTACCACGATGCCTCCTTTTCCTTTAAACCACTTATCACCACCCTGCGTATTTGCATATTATATATGTATGTGTTTGCTTATGCCTCTTCCAATAGAACGCAAGCTCCATGAGGGAAAGAAACCTGTCTCTTTTGTTAAAGACTATCTCCCTAACACCTAGAAAAGTGTCTGACATATTGTAGGACTCAATAAATACTAGCTGAAGGAATGAACATATGATAACATCACACAAATGAATAAGTATGTATCATCTAATTGTTTAGTAATTGTAAATGCTATCACCTGAACCATATTTTAATTCCTTAAGGGGAGAACTTCGTGCCTTATATTCCAAATGTGTATGTAGTTGGCATAGTTGTGGGCACGCAGTAGGTGTTCAATAAAGACTGTGGCTGCCTGACTGATTTGAGCAATGCAGAGAAAAGCAGGACCAGAATTTCAAGGATATTCAGCAAGTCGTTATTTTTAGGTAACTCTATGTGTGCAGATTTTTACAAAGAAAATGAACTGATAAGAGTCCCTGCCCTGTGGGAATATAGTTGTATGATATTGAAAATGGAAAATCATAACGTATGTGGAATTTTAAAAAGTATATAAATAACTAAGAATAGGTCAAACACTTACGGCAAGAACCCACGCTGAAAGAAATTCAACTAAAAGATAGAATAGGGGTTAAGGCTAAAGGGGGAATATGGGATTTTAACTCAAGAAGTCTAGATAAAAATAAGAACTGAAGAATGTTCCATACAAAGAGGAGAGGGGAATTAATCCGGAGAGAGGAAGGAAGAAGGTAGCGGTCCAAAGCTACAGGTGCCTGTCAGGGTTTAGGACCAAAGAACACAGCCCCACATCCCTGTGGACAAGTTTGTTCTGAGAGGAAGGAATGCGAGGTTTTGCATCAGTGGCACCACTGACTTGAGAATCAGAATCATTAATAAAAGAGCAGCAGCTCTGGAATTTCAGGGCGCTGGGAGGTTCTGTAATGTTTCCAGATCATGCTTCCAACCTGTCCCTCTGTCCTGCCACAGATCACTCCCAATCAGTTTTATTTACAAAATGAATATGTGAAACTTGACAGGTTCATTGAGCTAACTACTAGATGATTCCTTTAGCAGTCTGCTATTCACATACTTTTAATAGAATTTTTTATACCCGAGAGGAAAAATAATCAAGAAATTATTTTTGTTGACTTAATTTTCATGGCAAAAAGGATTAGAAACTGAAGAAGGGCATACTGTATTTGCCATTGAACACACTGTTGGCACTGAATAAAGGTATAATTTGTGGAGGTTATCATAGCTGGTTCCCTAGTAACCCAGTACTTCTTTGTGATTTTTCAAGGTTACAAAAGTGAAATAAGAACTCTAGGTAGTTCCATCAAGAATTTAAGGTGCTTAACAAATACTCTGCATTGCCTCTGAGTTAGCACTGGCTTGTTTTTATTGTTTTTTGTTTGTTTGTTTTGTTTTGTTTTGGGCTGCCCACGGCATGTGGGATCTTAGTTCCCTGACCAGGGATCAAACCCGCACCCCCTGTCTTGGAAGTTTGGAGTCTTAACCACTGGACCTCCAGAGGAGTCCTTGGATTGCTTTTAATTTCCTACCCCAGAACACATCAGTGCCTCTGTCATTGGATCAGAGCACCTTTATTCGTCCTAGTCCAGGCCCATAAGCTTCCTTGTCTTATTAACAGGGAAAACGACTTTAGAAAGACCTCTGCAAACTTTTCCCAGAGCTTTGGGCCACGAAGACTGACTGAGCCTCTCATTTTTTCCCCTCAGTCACAGGCCCTCCTCAGCCAAGTCATCATTGTCCTGGCTTATTTCTTCCACCTGGTTCTGTGGGGCAGACTCCCCAACTCAGCCTCCCGACGTAAGAAGTCTGACACTAGAAGGGCTGGTTTCGTTTTCACAAGCTTTGAATAAAAAATAATAATAATTCAAATGACATTTCCAGGTAGATGAAGTAGCTTAACACAAAGCATCTGCCAAACAGGATGCTTCTTTCTTTTCCAGATATGTTTATGAACTGAGCAAGTTTTAGATTTTAGGGATTTCTAAGAAGTTTGAATATACGTTGTATCATCTTTCACGCTTCTAGAACTTCAGAAATGGGTAAAGCCACTGTCTGACACTGGATCTTCCTTTCACTTGCCCTTCACCAGACACCCTCGCTCCCAAGGAGATAGGCCATAAGAGAACGAACAACTGGTCTACCCACTGACTCTCCCTATAGCCTTCCGTTGGGAAAGATAAACCACTATCTTGCCCTTCCATTCCTGATAACGTGTGAGCTACTACACTGAAGAGACCATCTTTTTTCCTATATCTATTTTCCTCCATGAATTGATTTAAATTGTTTTTTTTTACTTGCATTTGATCCCTACTTACTTTCAAAAAAAAAAGGCATATAAAAAGGATTAATTTTTCTAGTTAGAATAACCTAAAGTCATTCTGACTGTAGTAATGTTTTCTGCACTTTGCTTTAAATTCTAAGCAGGAAACTTTTCTTGAATTTGTTTTGAGTCATACTAAACTGTTTTTAAACATTAAATGTTCAGTCAAGATGTGTGACCCTGGGCAAGTCCCTTAACTTCTCAAGCTTCTTCCTCACTTGCAAAACGACATCTTCTCTGCCTGCTTCACAGGGTTATTGTGAAATCAAAAGAGTTAACATAAACTTTGGAAACTACACAAATACAGCATATGATATCCTAAGTGAGGGCACACAGGACCACTCCGAAAGAGGACGTATAGAGATGGAGCCTCTGAGAGGCTTGAGATGAGACCCTCAAAGCATGATTATGGCACCCAGCATAGCATATTCTTGGTCATTTAGCATACCAGACATCACGTGAGCACCTATAAAACAGAATAAAGGTGAAAGGAAAAAGAGAAAAGAAAAGGAGGAGAAAGTACAATTAATGTAAGTTATATTCTGAGACAGGCAACTATATCAGGACCTAAATAATCCCAGGAGCTATAATATTTTTAAAGGAACGAAAATAGGAAATTTTTTATGCCAATTTTAATAAGCTAATTTTCACAATGTTTATCTTTACCAAACAGAAGATTTACCACTTTGAGATTAAGAATCAGGATGCAGCCCAATTCTTTCCAATAAGTAAAAAATAAAATCAGCTTAGAAGATATGAGCAAAATTTTGTCAAATAAAATGTGTGAACATATATGCATACACACAATTATGCACTTAGGAAATATATACATATATGCATATACACAAATATGCATTAGGAAAAATATTAAAAGTAAATACATCAAAATACTAACTGGGGTTATATTCGGTGTTGAATTTCAAGTGACTTTTACTTTCTTCTTCATATTGCCTGCATTTTCTGAAATTTCACAGCAAATATTTTTCTTATGTAGTAATTAAATTAAAACAAATGTTACTGTGAGTGGATAAATAAGCTGTGGTATATCCAGACAATGGAATTCAGTGTTATAAGAAATGAGCTATCAAGCCATGAAAATGCAGGGAGGAATCTTAAATGCATATTACTAAGTGAAAGAAGCCAATCTGAAAAGGTTACATACTGTATGATTCCAACTACACGACATTACGAAAAAGGCAAAACTATGGAGACGGTGAAAAGATCAGGGATTTTCCAGGGTTTGAAGCGGGGTGGGTAAGGATGAATAGGCAGAGCAGAGATGATTTTTAGGGCAGTGAAACTACTCAGTATGATACTGTAATGGTGGACACGTGTCGTTACACATTTGTGAAAACCTACAGAATGAACAATACCAAGAGCGATCCCTAATGTAAAATAAGGATTTGGGGTGATAACGATGTGTTAATCAATGTAGGTTCATCAATTTTATCGAGTACCACTCTGACGGGGGGTATTGATGATGGGGGAGCTGT
Organism: Mesoplodon densirostris; assembly: GCF_025265405.1. Lineage (NCBI taxonomy): Eukaryota > Metazoa > Chordata > Mammalia > Artiodactyla > Ziphiidae > Mesoplodon > Mesoplodon densirostris. The sequence continues at coordinate 30,369,085 of NC_082670.1, forward strand.
GCGTGTGGGTGGCAGGGGGTATACAGGAAATCTCTGTATCTTCCTCTCAATTTTGCTGTGAACCTAAAACTGCTCTAAAAAATTAAACCTTAAAAATAAACACTATTTGAGTTGGGGTTTTTTGAGCACAAGCCACCTGTTCTTCTTGCTTGGCCCTGCAATAAACCTTTCCCTGCTCCAAAAAAAAAAAAAAAAAAAATCTACTTAAAATGTAAGAAGAAACAAGTGGGCAGCACTGAATGTCATATATGTTTTTGTTACTCTTCCCACAAATGTATTTTCACCAAAACAACATATTTTCCACATAATCTAAACTACCGAAAAATAAAAGTATTAATACTTCTCTACCATGGCAGAGCATTTATCCACGATGGCATTAAAGACTAATAGGAAAAAACAGGGCTTCCCTGGTGGTGCAGTGGTTGAGAGTCCGCCTGCTGATGCAGGGGACACGGGTTCGTGTCCCGGTCCGGGAAGATCCCACATGCTGCAGAGCGGCTGGACCCGTGAGCCATGGCCGCTGAGCCTGCGTGTCTGGAGCCTGTGCTCCACAACGGGAGAGGCCACAATGGTGAGAGGCCTGCGTACCGCTAAAAAAAAAAAAAAAAAGACTAATAGGAAAAAACAAATCCTGTTTATTAGTAGGTGAGATTATTCGTCTCCTATGACTAATAACAATTCTAATTTAGCTAAGAAGAAAAGATGGTTCCATAAAGTTAAGCAAGGCTCAGAGGAGTCCAAAGTGGTATCACTGGTTGTCACACGAGACTCTTTACCTGGTCCCCCACCATGCACCCTAGTCCTTCACTGTTCACACTGAACAAAGGACAAATCAAACGACTACAAAAATATATGTGAGTCTAAGTTAGCTTTGTCTTAGCCCCTGATAGAAATCTCTATAAAGTTTCCCCCTCAAAATACTCACAGATATTCAAAGCCTTTGTTATCAAACAGCAGAAAAGGGGACTTCCCTGGCCGTCCAGTGGTTAGGACTCGGTGCTTTCACTGCTGGGGCCTGGGTTCAGTCCCTGGTCAGGGAACTAAGATCCAGTAAGCCGCGTGGCATGGCCAAAAAAAGAAAAAAAAAGAAAAGCAGCAGAAAAAGTACGGACCTGAAGTAAGAAAACGGAGTCGACTTTCCTAGTGTGAAGGACTAGGAAATGCAACTCCATGAGGTCTCAGTTTCCTCGTTTGTAAAAAAAGAAGTTAACAGACATAAGGCATCCAGCCCGGAGCCTCGTGAACTAATGAACATTAATTTTTGTCCTCCCCAAGCCACCCCCCAGCACAGACACACTTTAACTTGGATGAATTTTGTTACACTCCATTGGGCTTTGGAGCCCTTTCTTAGAGTCAAAATGTCCTTGGAAGGCCGTTTTGTAAGGCGGAACCCCGCTCCTGTGGAAGGGAGCGGTGAAGCTCAAAGGTGCCAGGCAGGAAGCGGGTCTGGTGAGGGACAAAGGAGTGAAGAGAATGGAGCGACAGGATAAGCTGAGATAAAGTGGGAGGTGGTGGGACTGAGTTCTCAATGAGGGCACTGAAGGCTGTAAGGAAATGCGGATGTGGCCAGAGAGGGGACAGTTGACTATAAAGTATGACAAGTAAACCGTAAAGTTCTAAGTTACGAAAATAAAATCTGGGATCCCGCTCGTTCTCTCTACAAATTAAGCGCTTTACATCCTGATGTGTTCAGAATAATACTGTGTGGCTACCCTTGGCTCTTTCAAGTTAGATTCTCAGTTATTCCATCAGCACCCAGCATTCAGAGGCGCTGACACAGAGCAGGCTTGCTAGAAATGTTTGTCCAATTAATATAGATACAGGCTGACTTTTCTTCCTAAGGTTATTTTAACTCCCAAAGTCATCATGAACAAAAGGGTCGAAGTATCAACATTGGGATTTCACTGCATTGCTACAGGTTCTTTGTAAGTGTGTAGGGGTCTTGGGATTTCAGATCCTAATGTACAAATAAGAATATTTTTTAAAGCAGTTATTTTTAATAATTTACAAACCATGAGTCATCCAATAGTCTGGCTAAATGTGGAAGAGACTAGTATGACTACATTTTCCTGAGGTGAAAACTATCAAACTCTATTCCCAGAACTGGCCAAATAGTACCAGGGATAGAACTAGGAATAGAGCTCAGCTATGTTTCGCCTTCAGAAGCTCTTTGTAGTAGCAAAAATTTTTTTTTTAAGTTGTCTTCCAATAGATTTTTTTAGTGCAATTTATTCCTATTTTGAAAAGAATGAAAGGAGACATATATAAATGAGCCAGAAATGCCACCTACTCCTTCCAACACAAGGATCTCCCCATTCCCCCATAAAAGCCTTTATTTACAGCTGAATTTGGCTCATCCTGTTGAGTGCCCAGCCTAGAGGCACACAACAAAAGTGGTAACAACCAGAGGCATCTATCTAGATCATCAGATTTCCTTCCTCTGGTCAGTGGGTGCCACAAATCTCACGCTGCAAAAGCTACAACTCATCCTTCACTGTCATATTTCTTCCAATTCAGTTGCAAATTTTTATTTACTTTTATTTCAGTTCCCCCAACAACAGAGAATGCAGAAGTGGTCGCCTCCACACCACATAAGGGCTTCTCCTGAGCCGACGGTGGAAGGTGGACCCGCAGCAAAGAACAGGTGGCCGGTGCTGCTATATCTCATCCCGTTCTGTTACTAACTTCAATTCACAGGCCACCACTGGGCCAGTATGTGACAGACAAACTACAGTCAAACCGAATCCTCAGTACAACTCCTAGACAGCCTGGATGAAAGCAAAGGGAAAAGGCACGTGTCCGTCTTGAGTTATTCCAGCTACTTGACTCCACCAAGGAACGGTGGAATCGGAGCTTACAATATATAGAACCAACATAGAACAGATTAAAAAGGGGCCAAAATATGTTCTGTAAATAATAAAATGGGTATATATCCTACATTTTGGTCCATCTATGCTTTCCTAATTATAGACTCCAAAAACTCCTGTATCCCTGACCCCAGAAAATTTCCTTGCTATGTCGGATCTGTGCCAGCAATGTCTAAAACTACCCATGGAGACCCCACGAGGGAACCCCCTGAGAGGTGATCAAAGCACAGGACCTTCTGCCAACGCGCTATCCAAATCATCCACCTTTGCTCCCTTTGGGCCTTTATAAAAACCTTCATCCTTCATGATTATGCTTTAGACATTACCACAGCCATGTGTCCAGCCTTCTGTGAAGTCCTTTTCCTAAAGGAATGGGAGGTTGGTTCACAGGTCTTAAGTCCTCAGGGAAGAAAGGAGCTCAGAGAAGAACAGACAACCGGACAGTTTCTGTGGACACACCAGTGGGTTTTCTGTTGCTTCAGATAAACCAATACATGATCAGTTTTACGGCTCATTCCTCGGGGAAACCTAGCCAGCCTTGGTTCACAGTATTTCAAAAGTATCACAGAAAATAAGGAATAAATTCCCTTCCACTGTCCACATATGTATAATGAAGAGACTTTTCCCATAACAAAGAAGGATTCAGAAGAGGGCTCCTTTTTATAATAGGAGTAAACCACATCACTTGTCAGTTGTTTTTCCTTCCCACTATCAATCTCTTGGCCTCAAGAGCAGAAAAGAAGGGCCACTGATCCTCTTTAGGTCACCTTTTCCAGTGGAAAAGGCAGCTGTAGGTTTTAAGAATCCTAAGTATGGGGTTTTGAAAATAAATTAACTGAGGGTGAGGGATACCCAAATGTAGAAATCACAAAAATAACTCAATAAAGTCCCAAAGTGCCAAGGCCATTAAGAAAATACCACAGTCAAGGAAGAAAGGAGGCCCGTAAAAGGAAGCAGGTTGTGACTTCTGACCCAACTGCGGGCTGTGGGTGGCTCTCCAATGGTCAGCAATGCCTTGGAAAGGTCAAGTGTAGTGGCTCAAGGGTCCAAATGTGCTTAATGAACCAAGGAGCCCAAGTTATTTTGGGAGGAAAGAAAAATATGTTTTCTGAGTATTTTTCCTTTCCCCTAGCTTAGCACCACACCCACCTAGCCTTTCCAGTCGTGTCACCTGTTTCAAAGTCTGTTTCTTTGGTCTCTTTGATTATTTCTTTTCCTTTAGAGAAAATTATATCCACTTAGTTCAAAACAAAGAACCCATCTGAGAACACTACATATGTGTGTGCTTTGTTTTTCACAGTGCTTCAAGCAAACCATCTGCAGGCATGCTCATTTATGATTACAATAGTTGCTCAGACAGGTATTTAATCAGTGAACGAGTGGATTAAGGCATAAATTTTAAAATAGAAACCCTGACACTTGGCTTCACGAGAAAAGTTAACCCAGGAAGCTGGGCTCTTTGCTTCCCTGAGGCTCCAGCTCCATGGTGGAACGGAACAGTGGATAACGTCAGCCCTTCTCAGATTCGCTCTGCTCAACTTCTCCCCTGCTGTGCCAGCTTTTAAATGCATGAAGGTTTGTTTTCAGAAATAAATCCTGCCTATTTCCCCTCTCCTTCCTTCTCCGTGCGGATAAATTCCTTGAGGGTGATTTTTGGATTGCGTCTCTCAAGCTCCAGGTTATATGAACTTCGGTGTCACCTGGAAATGTTTTTAATTTCTCCCAGTATGGAGGGAACAGAGAAAAATGAATCGACTTCCTAAAACTTTACCATTTGAATATGGCATACCGAAATCAAATAAACCTGAGTTTTTCTAAGGATAAAACAGTCTTACCCTCACTCGGACCCAAATTCTTAATATTGTATCTCTTCTGATTATCAATAACAATTTTTTTTGACCATGTGGCAGATCCGTTTCTCTTGTTCGTCATATTTTTTCTCAATTAAAGATTCTAATGGCCATTGAAGCAAGACAAATTACCCTCATCATTTATGTCTATAAACCTCTGTGACTCTGAGCTTCAGAATTATAATGGGAAACAGAAATCGTGCCTTTGATTTTAAAAGCAGAAAGGTGGCACTTTGTTGCACTTCATAAACACACAGAGAATCGAGAAAACGGAAGAGATTCGAATGAAAAGCCCTCCAGTCAAAACCTCAGCTTTCAGCCACCCATTCTATTTAACAATTCTTAGAGTCAAGAAGTTCTTCTTTAAATCTAACCTACATCCATCATGCTTCAGTGAAAACCTACTCTGTCTGTGCCAGAAACAAAACAGCTGGTCACCATACACAGCTTAATAACTCCTCATAATTTTGAAGTCTGTTATTAAGTCATTTTTTAGTCTCCTCTTCTTGAAGCTAAATAATCCCAAGTCTTTCAACTTACCCTTATAGGTTCAATTTTACAATCCTTTAATCATCATCAATGCTCTTTGCTAAACATTCTTAAGTTTTCCACATTGCTCTTATGTTTTGAAACCTAGCTCACCTTTGGAATTGCTTCTCGTTGTCCATAAAAACCCAGGACTTTAGTGCATTACACACAACCCACAGAATGTACTCGAATAGGAAACCTACTGCTTTGTTTGGGTTCTTTTTGGTACAAACCTACTCCGGCGGCTCCTTCTCTAAGGAAAACATGTTCTTTGGGAACCAGTGTTCTCACTCCTATGCGTTCTTCCCGACCAGAGCTCTTCACGGCCTTTCTCAACCCACTTTCCCCAAACGATCCTGTTATACAATGAGTATCTAGCTAATCTGATCCACTTATTTAAACCAAGCTGTTAACCAAAAAAAGTCTTAAAATATGCTATGCCTTGCAGATAACATCTATGAAGGTCCTGTCCTCCAAGCCTTAACTCAAAGAAGAATCTCCGGCACCTTCTCTGGTGAGAATCACACGAGACACGAGGGAGGTTGGGGCCAGTCGGGATGGACGTGGAGACCCCTTCTGTGCTGCTCAAACTGCACCACACCAGCCATGGGTAGAACTGAAGGCAGCTTTGGGGTGTGTGATTCTAGTCAACTCTCTCTGCAACCTCCTCCAACCATTTAGGCGTTCCCTATGGCCTCTCTTCTATCGAATGAAATATTAGATTCTGACACTGACTGTGCCCTTCTCCTTGAAGCCTCTTCCCCACTCTTCCTAGAGCTGGCTCTCTCTCACCCTCAGGTCTCTGCTCTAATGGAACCTCCTTCCCTTCACACTCTAGAATAGGTTCCTAGCTGTCCCCCAATGCCCCATCCTTCTTTATTACTACATCAGTTCCCCTTACAACACTTGTCACAACTTGCAGTTAGATGCAATTATAGATAAAGGTTCGTTTGTCCACTTCTTGACTGTCTTGCCCACCGAATGGCTCCTCAAAGGCGGGGTTATGTCTGCTCTGCTTTGTATGACTGGCACTGGCTAACAGCACACACTCAATTTTTGAAGGAATAAATGTCTCCACTGCTGGAAATATGTACATTTTAAAACATATCTAGGGGGCCGGGGTGGGGGGGAGGGGGAATGGGATGAAGGCCATCAAAAGGTAGAGACTTCCGGTTATAAGATAAATAAGTACTAGGGATGTCATATACAACATGAGTGATCTAATTAACACTGCTGTCTATGATATATGAAAGCGGTTGAGAGTAAATCCTAAGAGTTCTCATCACAAGGAAAAAATATTTTTCTTATTTCTTTAATGTTGTACCTATAGGAGATGATGGATGTTGCCTAAACTTGCTGTGGTGATCATTTCATGATGTAGGAAAGCCAAACCATTATGCTGTACACCTTAAACGCATTCAGTGCTATGAGTCCATGATATCTCAATAAAACTGGAAGGGAAAAAAACATCTCTAACTGTCTTATAAAGGGCTCTGTCAGCTATTACAAATAGGGTTGGTATTTTGGGGGGTGGTTTTTTTTTTTTTTTTTTGCGGTACGCGGGCCTCTCACTGTTGTGGCCTCTCCCGTTGCGGAGCACAGGCTCCAGACGCGCAGGCTCAGTGGCCATGGCTCACGGGCCCAGCCGCTCCGCGGCATGTGGGATCTTCCCAGACCGGGGCACGAACCCGCGTCCCCTGCATCGGCAGGCGGACTCTCAACCACTGCGCCACCAGGGAAGCCCCTGGAGGGTGGTATTTTTAGCAGTGGGACAGGGTGGTGGGAGGGATCCCACCCAGATCCGTCTGGTTTAATCATTCAGACATGGCCAGGGCCACGCCCTGCCCTACCCGCCCCCATCACAGAGACAGCTGCTGCCTCTTCCAAGGCTTTAACTGGAAACTGTGGTCGGTCCCATCGTCTTGCTTCTGCTCCTTAAAACAATTAATCTCGTGTCCAGTTATTCTGTCTCCTTTCAGCTTCAACATAGTCACGCCTCTTGTAGCACTCCCATCATCTTCCTGATGCTATGTCCTCATGGCTGAGCCCTTCACAGAGCCGGCATTTAATTTCTAGGATAATTTAATGAGTAATGAATATTATTTATTAATATCCAGGATGTATCATTGGCAGTGGAAATCTTTGGAGATGCGATTATGGACCTTTTTAAATTTTTCTTCTTTTGATTAATTTTTATTCTCTAGTTTTTCCACCATGTACTTGTCTGCATTTTCTACTTGAGTGATTTTTTTTTAAGGTTAACTAGCTTTATTTCAATGGTATTCAAAGTGAGATTCTACTGAGGGTTAACTTACAAAACTTGTGTTCGTCACACAAAATTCGGTGTTTTCAGCTCTGTTCAACTTTCATCTTAATGAATTCAAGACTCATTCAACAAACATATAGATATTCACACACATACACACACACACACACACACACATATTTACCTATATATATATATATATATATATATATATATATATGTCTTCTGTGTGTGAGGCCTTATACCTTGGGACTTGTTTACCATACAGCAAGGCTACCACATCACCAGGCTTGCCTCTCAGGTAATACTACTTCATAACATCAACCTTCTTACCCTGGGCACGATACCAGAAGCTCCTACAACTTTAATGACGAAGCATCAGGGAGTCCAAGCAGTGAATAACTGAACAGGAAGAGACCTGGGCTCCTTGCCTACCTCCATAAATCATCTGCTGACTTGCAGACCAACATGCAGCAAATGAGTTTTCAAGTGCCCATACCTCAGTTTACCCACCCATAAAATGCATAACGCACCCCTCAAGGGGATGTAAAGAGAATCAGTGAGGAAACAGTCTAAGCCTTTGGAACTCCTTGGCAGGAAGGCGCTACATCATTACTATTTGGTATTTAAGTTGCCCTTCATGCGTGCCAAGTACTTTATGATCATTCCTTAGGAGTTACTCCCTGCTATTCTGAAGTTGTCTTCGTGTCTATTTCCACTAAAAGGATGAAGAAATTGAACTGGAGAGAAGTGTAGCGATTTGCTCAGGGTCACTAAGATGGCATTGAGGTCTCCGAAGAGGACTTTCCAGGTCCCCCAATTTCCTCAACCATAGCTGAACCCACATCTTCAACACAAACTACCAATACAGATGAAATCCCTGTAAAACTGCTCTGAAAGAGCCCTCATGGTACAAAAAAAATTGTACCTTGTTTTTGTAGAATAGGGTGAATGGCAAGGAGGTGAAACAGAAACCAAAGCTCTAGAATTAGTAACCCAGACTTCACAATCAGCCTTTTTTTTTTTTTAACACATCTATATTTCTCCTCACTTCCGGTATAACAGTGTTTCAGCACCTTCATAATCTCTCTGAAGGGCCCATATTTTTCTACGAATAATTTCCAGGACCAATCCTAAGGAAGCATAGAGCCCAGGTTAAATCACCCTGAGTTCTGCCCAGCAAAATACATACTGGCATTTTCACCCAAGTTGTAGCTCATGAAAATTAGTGTCAAGAAGGTAAAGAACGAGAAGATGCACGTCCCACAGGGTGCGTATACAGTCCAAGGAGCCATGAAAAGGTGGAAAGTACCAGCTTGCTTGAGTGTCAGCTGACCTCTTCCCACCAGCCACTTCCTGCATAACTCCAAGGAGGCGTGCACAGAGCCAACGCTGGAGTCACCCCACCTACTGTGCTTACAGACAGTACTACCCTGGATCATGGCCCTGGTTCACCTGAACCATGCTCCTCTAGTCCATACATCTGTCTTCTCCCCCTGCTTCATTCAATGACTCATGTACCTTCTTTCGCTAAATGAAGCATCTTTTGGTTCTGAATCCTGTACTCTCACTAAAATGACAGAAGACGTGTGGACACAACATCTAAGAAGTGCTGCTCTGGTTGTTCAATGAGCAGCAGCCAGATGACCTCAGAGAACCAAGTGCAGTGATGGAGTTCTTTACCATAAATTTGGATAGAAAGTTCCAGAGCACCACGGGCCCCGCTCAAGGCAAAACAGTGAAGTTGGGGGTTGAATTTCCTCTCCCTAAATGTCCCTTCCTTTGACTCTGTGGGAACATTCCCTCCCACCACCTCTCCACCCACTGGCTCTGGACTTTTCAGAGCCCCTATTTCCCTTCATCCATCGTTCATGAAAGTATACCTGTCCTGGATTCCATTCCCTTAACTACTACTCCACTAACCTGATCATAATGGCCTGAAAGTCTCAGCCTAGAGAACGGCTAGGAGTGTGGCTACCAGACTCCCCATAGGGTGCCTCTCACACCATGTCATGCTGGCAGCCAGCAGCCACAACTGCTCACGTTTTCAGGGAAAAAAAACGGAGTTTATGACAAACAGGTTCTCGCTGAAGGAGCTACCAAAGGACCTACATCAAGAAAACTGAATCCAGAAGGAAGAACTGAGGTGCAAGAAGGAATGGTGAGCGAATAAATCGATAAACATACAGGTAAATATGAAATAAACAATTTAAATACTGATGATGACTAATTCGGGGAGGATAAAACAAAGATAAAAATATCAGACAGGGACTTCCCTGGTGGTCCAGTGGTTAAGACTCCACGCTTCCACTGCAGGGGGCACAGGTTCGATCTTTGGTTGGAGAACTAGGATCCCGCATGCCACGCCGCGTGGCCACAGGGAAAAAGAATCAGACAGCGACATCAGGAGAGACAGAGTCAAACTTACAGTTACAAAAGGGGAAAGGGGGGGATAAATTAGGAGTTTGGGATTAACTTATACACACCACTATATATAAAACAGATTACACAACAAGGACCCACTGTAGAGCACAGGGAACTATACTCAATATCTTGCAGTAACCTTTAATGGAAAAGAATCTGAAAAAGAATATATATATACATAACTGAATCACTTTGCTGTACACCAGAAACACTGTAAATCAACTATACTTCAATTAAAAAGGGAGAAAAATAGGGCCTCCCTGGTGGCGCAAGTGGTTGAGAGTCCACCTGCCGATGCAGGGCATACGGGTTCGTGCCCCGGTCTGGGAGGATCCCATATGCCGCGGAGCGGCTGGGCCCGTGAGCCATGGCCGCTGAGCCTGCGCGTCCGGAGCCTGCGCGTCCGGAGCCTGTGCTCCGCAACGGGGGAGGCCACAACAGTGAGAGGCCCGCATACCGCAAAAAAAAAAAAAAAAAAAAGGGAGAAAAATAGAACAAGATCTCTCTAACTCCAAAAAAAAGAGAGAGAGAGAGAGAGTGACTGCAGTTAAAAGTATGCTAAGGTTCTTCTATTATCCAAGAGGTAGACAGAGATTATGATGAGTTTTATTAAGACAGATATACACTTTAGAATAGTAATGATAATTACTAAAAGAAAAGAAAGAACTTGAATGATAATTTGCAAACCAGGAGAGGAGAAAAGCTGGCACATACCTAGAACAAAACTAGATGAGAAATACTCTTATTAAAGGGAAATGTTTGCAAAAGGGGGAAATATGGAAATATAAAAACCCAAACTCACAGCTTGAAATTATAAAATCCTGCACTCTTAGTAATACACCAGACCTGAAAAGCATCAGGAATCCACACTGCAACAGCTGACCTGCAGCAAAATTGCAACACTTGAACTTGGCAATGACTGCCTTCAAGGCTGGCCAAGGCCCTGCCTGCCCACCTGACTCTCTGTTTACTTCTAGTACCCAGGACTTGGCTGATTACTCTCCCTTTATCTCCCCAAGACCGCTGCCAATAAAGGATTCAAGATGACTTGTTTTTTATCTTAATACGAATTTAAGTCTGAGTTACCTTTCTCAGAGGTGTCTGGATATAAGCCGTAATCCTGAATTTTAATGAAGTTCTTTTGTCTGCTAGCAAAGAGTCTCACTGCCAGTGCATAGCAGCAGAGAAATCTGGAGGGGAATGGGGAGCCCTTCCTTTGCTACATAAGTACCACATCCCAAATACAGACTCCCGCATATGACCTTGAATAAATATTTTCAATTTATGTGCTTTTTTATGAACTCCCTTAATTTCCAAGAGTTTCTCGAAAAACATGAGCAATTATTTTCCATGCCTGCCTAAATAAAAACTTCCAAGATTTCATGGGAAGACCAAAGATAGGCTTTAGTTGACATCATAAAGGTGTGCTATAACATGCGAGGTAGGGACAAGTGTGAATATGAAGAGCAACATACCAAATCTTTTTTCTCTGTTATTTTTAAGTATTTCCTATTCTCCTCTGGTCCATCCCTTCCTGAAGCAAACGCTAGAGTACAATCAAAATAGAAGTAAAGTAGTTCAGTGATCTATTGGGAATTCTTTCTCTTGGGAAGGAAAATTTATCTTTTATAAAATAAATAAAGCCAAAAAATTTTGTCCTCTCTCTCAAGTCCCTAACACTGTTTTAAGAATGAATGATTTCTGACTTACAGTGAGATATAAACCGGTGACACACTTGGATCCAGTCTGTGTGTGTTTTGAGAGCATATATCGCTTGAAAACCTGCCACGCTATATTTAGTTACAAGTAAATATATCAACTGGAACTGTGTCTGTGGACAAGGTGTTCTTACTGGGAAAGCCACACTCCTTGTGAACACACGTCCGATACACTGAGAAAGCACATTTGGAACTGGGAAGCCAGGGGAGAGTGCAAAGGAGGGACACGAGCGTGTTTTAACGGCTGCGACAATTTGCCATGAAAGGATGTGAAGGCCCGGCTCCTTGCTGCAGCATGCCATGTGCTGCTGAATTCAATTACTGCCATGCCGTCTGCGAGCAAAGGAATGTGTAAACAGGCCATATAGCCTTGCATCAGTTCCACAGAATGTTGCACAACCCAAAATGCCTCTCGATGTGTCATTTCCTTCTTGGCCATCTTCCCAGCCCCTGACAGTCAGTCAACAGAAAAAAATAGTACTGAAAGAGATTTTAAAATGCTCTTCTCAAGAGTACATTCCACCAACCACCAGACTTAACCTCCACCAGCGCTTCTGACTCTCCCTCACCATCCTCCTTAAGGAAAGGGGGAAAGGGAACAGTTTTTTAAAACTGTGATTATTCTCTTAAGTCAAAGATGTTCAACAAGACTTCCCTGGTGGTGCAGTGGTTAAGAATCCACCTGCCAATGCAGAGAACACAGGTTGGAGCCCTGGTCTAGGAAGATCCCACAGGCCGCAGAGCAACTAAGCCTGTGTGCCACAACTACTGAGCCTGTGCTCTGGAGCCCGCGAGCCACAACTACTGAACCCGCATGCCACAACTACTGAAGCCCGTGCACCTAGAGCCCATGCTCCACAACAAGAGAAGCCACAGCAGCGAGAAGCCCACGCACCCCAGTGAAGAGTAGCCCTGGCTCGATACAACCAGAGAAAGCCCGCATGCAGCAACAAAGATCCAACACAGCCAAAAATAAATAAATAAATAAATAAATTTATTTTTAAAAAAATGTTCAACGATGTTTTGTATACTAGTGACTAAAGGATGAATATTTATGACCATCAAACTGCTGCTTGTGTTTGCTGACTTGTAAATATCAAACATGACATGTACCCATCACGTCCATTCCTTGGGCACTTCAGAGACAGGGAAGAACCACTGGAAGTCTGCAAGTCAATAAGTCAAGTGCTTTTTTGCAGCAACATGGATGAACTTGGAGGGCATTAGGCAAAGTGAAATAAGTCAGACAGAGAAAGACAAATACTGTATGATATCACTTATATGTGGAATCTAAAAAATACAAGAAACTAGTGAATAAAACAAAAAAGAAGCATACTCACAGATATACAAGACAAACTAATGGTTACCGGTGGGAAGAGGGAAGAGGGGTAGGGGAAAAAGAAAAGAGTTATTATGGGATTATTTGAAATCATGTGTGTGAAACTTTTGAAAACTGTAAAGCACTATAGAATTTAAAGAATCTTTCATTAGGGGCTTCCCTGGTGGCACAGTGGTTGAGAGTCCGCCTGCCGATGCAGGGGACACGGGTTTGTGCCCCAATCCGGGAAGATCCCACATGCCGCAGAGCGGCTGGGCCCATGAGCCATGGCCGCTGAGCCTGCATGTCTGGAGCCTGTGCTCCACAACGGGAGAGGCTACAACTGTGAGAGGCCCGCGTACTGCAAAAAAAAAAAAAAAAAAAAAAAAAAAAGAATCTTTCATTAAAAAAAATTGTTTCCCCATTAAAAAAGAGTTAAAGGCTTTTCTACTAATACTTTCCACCAAAGACTAAAATTCAGGTCTGAGGCCTCAGGAATATGTTACGAGGCTTAGCAATAGCAAGGGTATCTCAAATTGTCTTCACAGACAGCAAAAATGTGAATGCAAGAACTGTGTCCAGATGTATCAAATAGCTTTAAAACAATTCTGCTGTCCCTCCATCCAACACACTTTATACATGCCCCCCATTTTCTTTCACAGGTGACCAAGCTTTATATTAGCATCCACCATGGATAAATAAGGAAAGGTCATGGGCCAGCCATCATCAAAAGCCTATTCCTTCACCCAACTAGGATGAAGAGCAGTGGAGGATAAAAGCCAGCTGCCGCTGACACCATCTGCAATCAGGCAGAGGAAATGCCAAGCTCGCCATTCTCGCCACCCTTCACGGGACCGGAGGTGACCCAGTCTCAGAACGGGGTGGAACAGCACAGGAGAAAAATGAGACGATTCTGTGCCCAGAACACTCTGTTTTGATTACATCTGTTACCTTCAGTTTATAAGGTAAAATGTCTGCAACGGGAAGTGCCCAAGAATATGGAAAAATAAAACGTTCTCTAAAGAATTAAAAATGTGCTGACGAACTGGACACAGGTGAGAAGGAACAAGCGGGGAAAAGAAAACAGTTTGGCTGCAGGACACAAGCCTGACAAGCTGGGTGAAGCAGGGTGCTGAGGCAGCTCTAGAAACACACATGTACCCTGCACGTCCAGAGAAGCTCTCACTCACCTAAGCACCAGGCTTACTGAAGTCACAGACGGAGCCTAGCAGAGCACTGCTGCAGCCATGCGCTCCAAGCCTACAGGAAAGGAGCCGGAGGGTGGGAAAGAAAAGGCAGGGCTTCCCCTTCGCCCACCAGGTTAGGACAGGTAGCTGGCCAGCAGTGACCGGGAGTGTCCCAGCAGTAAGGACACAGGTGATGGCTCTGGTCTCTCCCTGAGAGAAACTATTAACTATGATTTACTTCCCTGGGGCACAACACACAAAAGCTATTAGAAACCCATCCATGTGTGTTAGGTATCAGGTTTGCAGGTGTGCTGGCAAGTGAGACTTTTCAGTGCTGGGTGATGTAGAATACAAAGCCTCCAGGCTTGCTCATTTGAAGAGTCATAAGATACTTTGGCTACAAGACTTGCCATGTTGCCAAGCAAGGCTAATAACCTCTTTATGTTCAAAGATCTAATGTTCTTCTCAAATAAGAGTATTGATCTGGCTTGGCTTGCTACTGACCTGTTAATGCCAAGCACCACGAGGTAACACCCACCCTTAATTCATCTGGTAATTACCAAATTGGTCCAATTCAGAGTGAAGCCACTATCACCGAAACTTGGAGTCACCTTGTAGAAATTTAAATGTCCCCCAGATTAAAAAGTCAAGAGATCTTTTCAGGAGATGGTACCTCAAAAAATTATTTCTCCTGTTGCAACAATGACATTTCCCATCTAATCACTGATGGAAGTTGGTGATATTGGTAGTCCAGTGAACCACTGCCTTATCATTAATATCCTTGTGGGGTTACGCCCCACCCCTTGAGGTTAGGCTGCACCTGTATCTTGCTTTAACCAACAGAATGTGGAGGAAGTAACTCCATGGTAGTTCTGAGCCTTAAGAAGCCTTACAAAGACCTGAAAGCTCACACTTTTGCACCTGAGGGAGACCTGAGCTGCCATATAGGAAGTTAGACTCTGCTAGAGAAGCCGCATGGAGAGGGGGAGGCTCTGGGACTACAGGAGAGACAGAAAGGCCCAGCTGTCCCCTTATTCCACCGAGCCCAACCTTCCAGCCATCCCACCAAGGCATCAGACATAGCAATGAGGCCATCATGCATGTTCTAGCACTAGCCACCGTGTTACTGCAGACACAAGAAAGACGCCAAGCAAGACCACAGAAAACCCATCCAGAGGAACCCCAGTCAACCCATAGAGTCGTGAGAAATAATAAACTGGTTGCTGTTTTAAGCCATTATGGGGACTTCCCTGGCGGTCCAGTGGTTAGGACTCCATGCTTTCATTCCCGAGGGCCCAGGTTCAATCCCTGGTCAGGGAACTAAGACCCCACAAGCGGCATGGTGCAGACAAAAAAAAAAAAGTAAGAGCCATTATGTTTGGGGATGGTTTGTTGTTTAGCAATAGATAACTGACAAAGAAGCAAGAGAATGGAAAGGCTTCTGACAGTGTAAAAGGCGATTTACTTTTTCCATCCTCTGCACAGACAATAATACCCTTCCCATCAGTCCTCTTCCCTAACTCAGAACCACTGCAATAGAACATGACACTGCTGAGCAAGATTTCACCTTCCTGGAGACATTCTTTCAATCAGACTGCAGCTGGAACCAAGTGCATACAGGGAACAAAGGATCCTAATAGAAACTGATGTTTAAAAGCGGTATCCAAACGCATTACTGTTGCTGCTGCTCCACTGACTTCTGCTGGCGAACATACGGCAGTACCTCTTCAGAGCTAACTTGCCAACAGGAGGTCAAAACGCCTTGCCTAAACACAAGACTTACAAATTTGGGATCTTAAGTATGATGTCATGTCTTAAAATGATAAGCTGGCAAAGAAAATAAATGGCATTTTGTAAAGATGTGCACCTTCTCGTGTTTACGCTCCTTAAGATGAAGGTTCTAATAAGTCATCGGCTATGTTCCTTGAAAGGGAAGTTTTATAACTGAGATGAATCACAACGGCAAAAGATCAAAGTTAAAAAACATCAATGATGCCATGGGGTACTTTTTAATCTTGTAATGAGTGATGATCATGTGCTCTTATGAAGTGAGTCCAACTGCCAACGCCAGATGTGTATATTAAGAAAAGGAGTTGTTTGTGATGTGACGGCACCAGTTCAGCTGCCAGAGACAGAAAACATAGAAGGATGAAACCTTCCTGACTTTTGAGTGAAAAGCAAGTCTTGGCAGATGCGCTGATAAGCAGGGCCTCTAAGGAGGGGTACTAGTACCAGAGCATCCTCTCCTGGACTTTGCTGCAAATAAATTGTTTATCATCGGTTCTGTACAGCTGTCCTCAGGCAGCATGAATACCTGCTCAAGCACAATTTATAGCACTTATTAGTGTTATTTACTGATGAGCAGAAATTAGGAAAGCCATCTGCAAGAAAAAAAAATATTACCCTAGAGAACAGAATCTAGATGGTATCTATTTCCTGGAAGTGTACTCTAAGCAAAACTACAGCAAACTTCTGACACTGAAATTGATGTAATAAGAGCTCATGCTTAATGAGCACTTACTACACGATAGTCACTGTGCTGTGCATTTGACATACGTGACATCACTGAACATCTTTGCAGCAACTGACGAGAAAGACACTAGTATGCTTCTTCTCACTAACTATTATTATTATTCTCACTTTAACAGAGGAAACTGAAGCAAAGAGAACTTAGGTAACTTGCCTACCACCACACAACTGGTAAACAGCGGAGCTCGGCTTTCAGTCCAGACAGCCTGACACAAAAGCCCACACCCTTAATCACTATGTTATTGCTGAGTAAAGACTCAACCAGTTAACGCAGAACTTGTCCTTGTTCAAACAGCTCATCTACCAGAAGTAGCCTGTTCGATATACACTATGGTCTTCCAAAGAAGGACTGAAATTCCATTAACAGAAATCAAGAGCACGAAACACTCAACCCCTTCAAATCACTGCAACAATAAACAGGTGTACATTCTTTCGATGACAACCACTACTTAAAGAATTACAATTTTGTGGGAGAAGATGCTAAAACAATTGCATTCATTGCCTTTTTTTCTCCCCTCAGGAAAGCCTTTTTCTGAAGTCCTTCTCTGTTAACGGTCGAAAAAATAAGCCACTTTGAAGTCTAGAGCGGTGATTGGCAAACCACAACTCGTGTGTCAAATCTCACCCACCACCTGTTTTTGTAAATAAAGTTTTATTGAAACACAGCCATAACCATCCATTTATGTATTGGTGAAGGCTGCTTTTTTTTTTTTTTTTTTTTTTGGCGGTACACGGGCCTCTCGCTGTTGTGGCCTCTCCCGTTGCGGAGCACAGGCTCCGGACTCGCAGGCTCAGCGGCCATGGCTCACGGGCCCAGCCACTCTGCCGCATGTGGGATCTTCCCGGACCGGGGCACGAACCCGTGTCCCCTGCATCGGCAGGCGGACTCTCAACCACTGTGCCACCAGGGAAGCCCGAAGTCTGCTTTTGCGTTACGTTGGCAGAGCTGAGTACCTGTGACAGAGATAGTATGGCCCAAAGGGTTGAAATCATTTACTATCTGGCACTTTACAAAAAAAGTTTGCCAACCCATGTTCTAGAGGATTCTCCATTTACCATCACATACATGAAAATCAGTCAAAATCCTATCATACTCACAGTTGAAGGAAGTTGAAAATCCTGGGCATTTTCCACACCTGGGAGTCTCAAAATTAAGGAACCATATTGAGATGAGAGCTATACTTACAAACATTCAGTGCCCAGATGGCCAAGAGCAGGGCGGAAGGAAATAATCCAGTACAGAGAGCCCAGGTTGTAGGATTAAAATGTTACTGATACCAGACCCTTCGTTACATCCAGACACTGAGTTGGACCAGTCACCTCGTGATGTCAGACAAATGACATCACATTTCCACAGATATTTTTGGATCATGAGCAATGTTACTCAGGCTGATCTAGGGTGGTGGTCTGCCACTCGACTTCTGTATCTGCTTTCCCCTCAGCAGCACCCAAAGCCTGAACTCAGGTCACACAAGTACCAGCTGCCCCCTCTACCCCTAACCCTCATTGCTTTCAGAGCACTTCTCTGCCTTCACAGGGCAGTGAACCTAGCAACTATTAATTCTTCCAACAGCCTCTTGGGAATGAGGTAATACTACCCTCGCTTGAAAGAGAAGTGACTTTCCCAAAGCTACTGTACCTCCTCCCTTTTGTCACCACTTTCAGAATGACGCAGCACCCACCTTTCCCCGCTTCCTCTCCCAACCATCAACTCTGAGCACCAACCCGTGAACATCTGGACACACACACACACACACACACACACACATACACACACACAATGATGGTTTTTCCAAGAACTGAGAAAAGCAGCTGAGATCAGCAGGAAACATCTTTACAAGACAAGTATTAGTCGTGTTAAATGTTAAAAGACTACCATCCTGCTTTATGCATTACTAAGAGGGATGTCCCTGCCTTTTCAGGAACGCAGGGGCTAATTAGATTAAATGCTAGAAGATGTCTTCCATCCTCAGGCATCGTCCCAGATGGATGGCAGTCCAGAAAAGTCAGACAAAACCCCAAACCAGGCCAGATGGCCCTGCGCTGATCGATTCACCTGCACTGCATGACCACTAGCCCTGACAACCAGAGACTTGGGGTGACCAGAGATGTGTGTGTGGCCACAGCCAAATAGGACATTCTCAAACTGAGCAGACAGGTCCAGCACTCCCAACGTTGGAAAATCTAGAAGAACGCCATACACATGAAAGGCGGAGAAAAGAAAAACCTCAAAGAGTGGCTTTTGAGACAGGAAACCTCCCTAGTTCAGGCAAGCAGTCAGCCTTCGTGAGATGAAACAGCGGCCAGAGGAGCGGAAGGCAACACGTGTTCCCACCGCTCAAGGACAGGCTGCCAGGGGTAGAGGCAAAACTTCACCAGCCCTTTGCTCTCAGTTTTAGGGGAAGAAGAGCTATGCCACTCTCACTGTCTAGGTAGGTGTATTGTTATATGACAAATATTTCTGCCAGCTGTCCCTCCACCACAAACCAAATTAAATTCTCCAAACACAATGGCTAGGCCTCCAATGAATTCACTCATCAAAGGCAGAGTTCTGTATGATGTTTCCATTGGCATAGAATTTTTAATGTTGTATATATCAAATAATCTTTAATCCTTAAATATATTTAAATATTGCTCTGGTGAGTATGTTCAAATTAGTCATGGGGGCGGGGCAGGGAAGGCAAACCTGTTTTAATTTAGGTTTAGGAGGAAAATGATATTAGCCCAAATGGATTGTGCGCACTGCCTTAAAATGATGCTGGTTCAACCTTCTAGATGTCTCAGGAGACAAATAAATCAAGGTGGATTTAAACATGGCTTGACTCTGTTAAAGAAACTATCTATGGCCATTACTAGAACAAGACCAAACAACAGTGTTGTAACAATCAAGCAAGTTAGCCTTTGCAAATAAATTCTTTGTAATTAAGCAGTGTGCTCTTTATAAAGGGAACTGAGTGTGCGAGTTAAAAAGTTAAAACTCATTCTTAGACCATGGGAAACACACGCAAATGCTTTTTGACTAAGCTCAGAATTTTTCAACTTATTGTTTTCTTCCTCAGCTCTCATAGGTCTGTTCTGCCTTGTCTATTGTGCCCAGTGGATGAACAGAATTTTTAGTAAAAAATTACAGCGACGGAAAGTCACAAAGTTATGTAGGGCTTAGCAATTTTGCGGCAAAGGTGAAAAGTGTAATTTGATTTTCTACTAACTGTGAAGTTCTCCTAATGGTCCCTCATAAAAATATATGCAGATAGCAAACTTGGCAAAGAAACTATGTGAAAATAGCACTAACTTGTTTGGGATAAATTCCTCACAGGGTCTCTGTAAACTCTATTCCTATTTCCAGTAGGAAGGCAAGAACTTACTTCTGGGCTCCCGGGGTCCATCCACTGTAACTTTAATAGCTCTGTGGTAGGTGGCGACTTGAGGAGGATTTGTGAAGACAGTTATGGTCAAGGTGAAACTCTTGCCTGCAGATAGAAAAGGGGAAAATCCACAGTGAATATAAAAAGACAGTACTGATGATAAAAATAGCAGTACAGATGTCCAAACTGCATTTAAGCATCACTGAAGAGGGAACAAAACAACAAGGGTCAGGACTCCTTATTCTAATGAGAAACCCCCTGATGGCCACCTTAGGGAGTTGCCAAGCTCACTGAGTGCTAAGATCATCATCTTCATGGCAGTCCTGTGCAAGGAGGCTCCAATTCCAAAAAAGAATTGCTCAGTAGCAAGAGCCCTAATGAAAACAAAAACTGGACCTCTTGAAGAGGGTTCTCTTTCCCTTCAGTTTTGTCCAACATCAGGAACACATCCAAGCAGAAAATTTTAGAAGTCTTTATTTAGGATTAGGTCATGACCCCGTGAGAGAACAATAGTAAATCACTGTTGATTATGCTATTGACTTCACATGGCTTTAGCATTTCATTTGCTTAACTGCACTACAGTGAGAAGATGAAAGAGGAAGGTTCTTATGGGAATCATTTTAACAGGAGCCAGTGTCTCCCGTCCTGGCCTTAATGTGCCTGTGGTATGATGATTTCATCATTACTGGAACAAAGTTTTTTTCCTCCCTGCCCACCCCTTCCCTAACATACATCCTCGCTCAGCAGCAATCTTGAAATGACTCCCTGACAGTGACTTATTTTTGGCTAAATGTACATGACATCTCCCAATGTAAATACGAATACTTGCTTTTAGAGCAGGGTGTACTTCATTGAAATATTACATCTGATGTTTCAAATTAATGAGCTAAAGGTGATGAACAGAGGTTGGGGGGAAGGCGGCGGGGGAGGGGGCGCGGGGGGGTAGTTTAGGAGCAGATTTGGATGTTTGCATTCTCCAGAAGAAGATACCAGACTCTGTTACCCAGACTCACTGACAGTTGTAATCAGTTAGATTTGCAACGGTTAGTCATGTCAGATAGTCAAAACTGCAAACTGTTACAAGACAGGAAGAGGTGGGCGTGAAGCAGTGACTCAATAAAACATTCAGCAATCTCAGGCCAGAGCATTCATTTAGCCTGCTCCTGGGACAGATCTTTAAGAAGCTCATTTCGTTTTGCTTTGTTTTTTGGTCAGAGACTGTTTTTCCCTTTACTGAAAGCAGAGGGTATGAAATCAAAACACAAATCTTAAACAATATGTAGCAATGCAAAGTTTAATGCAATCTTTTCAAAGCTTAATATGGAACAGGTTATATCCAAGGCTTAATGTAGAACAGGTCTTTGGCTGTCAAGTCTAGTGAATGGGTTTTCTTTTCAACCCAGACCACGTAAGTTCCTAAAATATGTTTAAGACACATATCATTTGTTACTCTGTATATATAGTTTTAAGTCTCTTTGGCTATACTTTGGCCAAGAAAAAAAAATAGGAAAGAGAGAGATGCAGGGGGAGGGGGTACAGGGAAAATGAATATTGATTAGAAACCTATTAAGTGCCAGTCACTTCATACACATTATCTCATTTAATACTACCCAGTCAAGTTTATCACCCCCATTTCACAAATGAGGAAACCGAAGCCCAGAGAGTATTGGTAATTTAACCACACAACTAATAAGTGGAAAAAATCAGGACCTGAACCCAGGTCTTCCAGACCCTAAAATTAATGCTCTTCCTTTTAACTTTGTCAGAGAACATTTTTAGAAATTAATAGGTAATTTATTGCTACATGTGTCCCAAACAGCTCTATCAGACCAAGAAGCAAATATAAATCTACTAATGTAGTATGTCAGCCAGAATGATGAAATCATCTATTCTTAAAGTGTCACTGATATATCGTATTTCATCCATTATATATTGAATGTTACATGGATTTAAGTAATTTAATTGTCTGGTTGGGGAACAGAGGATTTATTATAAACATTAAGACTAACCAGAAGAATAAGGCAGCCAGGAGTCTAAACTAGTCACAGAAAACTGAAAGTCTACAGAAATGGAGATTAGAAAGTTGAATAGGAAGCCACTGGATCCAGATCAGGACCTTAAAACAATGGGAAGTTCTGGAGGAGTGAATGGGCTGAACCCCTAGATTGAAAGTTAATTTGCATTAAACCATAAAAAGATCCATTCTGGGTTGGATCAATGGTCTGTGAGTCAGGATCGCACTTCTATCAGTGGCTTTGAGGGCAGTGCTTGGAAGACAGTTGTCATCTGTGGCACAAATCTTCATAAGTCAAGGATGTACACATCTCAATTGTCCTTAATGACTCTAAATAACCTGCTAGAGACACTGCCCATGAGTTTATATAAACTGGTTCTAACAGTGTTGCTGTTTGAGACTTTTACAACGCAGTTAGGATATTAAAAGGCATCGATGCTTCTCCCAAATTCAGAGGAACACCTTAGGTAGGAACAAAAGCCAAATATAAAATTCACCCTCCAAGATAAAGCATCTAAATGTTCAAAACAGAACCAGTTTTCTATAAAGACCTCTTTTAAAAAGAGGTGGGTTTGGGGGAAAGGAAACAAGTATTTGAGTCCGACGGCGGTCTTCTAAAATCAAATCCTAAGGATCAAGATGTACTTTAACAACTAAAACAAAAACCAAGGAGGTTCCTTCCACTTCTCATTGCCCCTTCAGAAGGAATATGAACGTAATGTTCAAGAAACTTCCACCCAATTAGGTAATTTGTTCTTCCCCCTATAAACAGTGATACATTTCCTAAGTCAAATGTTTATATGCATATTCATGACTTCCTTAAATTTAAAAAAAATTTCCAAATCCCATTGTTTATTACCTTCCATAATAAGTGATAAAAATGCAGGCTCTTAAGGAGCTAGCGCTCATTAGACAACTAATTGTAGCATCCTTGGCTTCATCTAGGAACTAGTTCTGCAATGTGTCCTCAAGTCATATATTTTCTGAGATACACATAGGAACTGTCATTGAAAGACAATTCCAACCTAGCCCGAGGGGCTGTCAGAAATTGTCAGGAAAGTTAAGATTATAAGCAGGGATTGTATCCTAAATTGACAATGTACCATGCTCTGTACACTGCAGGTGCTTAGAAGTGCTTGTAAATTAAAAGCAACATGCTTGATGTCAAAAGTGAGGAAACACACCAAGAAAACTTAAGGACCAAAGTCACTTTAAATACTTCGTTTAAAATATAAAGGAGAAAAAAGGAAAAGACAATTTAAAAATATAAGCCACTCCTCACTTAATGCAAGTTTCACCGATGCTCTACTTTTATTCCAAAGTACTTCATAAAAGTTGTGGTCACTGGATAACCCATAATGCCAGAGTAAATAGTGATGTGACTCCCTTATAAATCAAAAACTGCTTTGCAATTTCTGAGAGTTTATATTTCTACCAGTGAAAAAAATTGTACCATTTGAGGAACTTGGTGTTTTTTTATTTTTTAATGCTACTGAAATAGAAAATTTAAATAGCTGGGGAAAAAATACAATGGTAGCAGCATGTTGACCCACACTTAAAAACCTGAGAGAAATGTAGAAGTGTGAAAATCAAAGAGGAAGCTGGAAAAAGTCTGTTAGAAAGCAGGTCAGGTACACGGGCAGGTTAAAGGGTTTCCTGCCACTGAAGAACTGACCCATTTTTTTTTTCAAAGAGTGGTATCTCTTGTCAGTATTCTCTGTCCTTTTTTCCTCTTCATTTCAGCTTGATATTACTGTTTCCTTTCATATAATGTTAATGTCATGATATAAAAATCTATTATTAGCGATAAATCAATTTTTCTTTCTCTCTCCACCCACTCCCCCCACCCCCAATCTAAGTCTCGAAGACAAGTCTGGACCAATTTCTCCATCCTGCCTCTGGCAGCAAACTGTAGCATTTCAGATCCTCCACCAAGTCCCGGCTGCTTCAAAGGAAAAATCCTACTTTCTTCAGTTAAGATCATAAGAAATATAGGGGGAGGGGGTCAGCTCTGTTTGGACATAATTACACTTCATCAAAAGAAGCTTTCTTCATCTTCCATGCGTGAAAAGTCTGCAAGCAGTTAAGTCTGTCTTTTTTTTTTAAATATAAAAATTGCTATTTGGGAAACCAGCCAAAACTCAGAAAGCCAATATAGTAAAACAGTGCACACCCTTTGTTTCTCTTTGAAGTTTCTTAAATAAATATGTTGAGGGTTTACAAAGTACACTATCACTTTGCCATAGTTTCTACTCAAATTGATCAGAGAAAAGTTATAGAGCATCTATATAATACAAAAGCAAGATAAATGAAAACACTAGTTTTTATCTGTAAAGTAAAATGAAGTATAGCGCCCAGTCTTTTAAATACTAAAATTCATTACTCTAGTTCAAAACAAAGTAATATTACATAGAAAGAGATGCAACTCAGAGCATACAGGTAAATCATCATGTTCAAATTTTTCTTGATTCTTACTAGAAAAAAGAAATTTTCATTGTACTGTGGACCTGCACCAGTAACTGAGAAAAAAAAAAAAAATGAATACACACACATACACACTTCACACCTAATCAGTCAACAGTGAGACAGAATGCGTCTTTTTTTTTTTCTTTTAATGAAAGTGAACTAAACCTGATGCTGAGATAACCCCTTGAGTTTTGATTCTACCAGAGGCTCTGAGCCTCATTTTATTTCAAACCTTTCAGTAACAGTATCTCATTAGCATGCATCATTTTTTTTTAAGTTAAAAAGTACAACTTCTTGGCCCTGTTCCTAGAAAGTACACTAAAACTACTCATCGGAAACAGCCTTGCCTGAACTTCCCTTATCAAGTTTTTACAATGGTAATAATTTGACATCTGATCCAAACTAAAGGGCAATTATTGGACATGGTTTAAAAATTGATGCTTCTTATTTCCTAATTCAAACCTGGGTTGAAGTCACCCCATAGGTCTTTATAATTTATTTCACCCCAGTCCTAAAGTGGTCTATTTTCTCTCTTCTCATCGAAATACTTAACATGGAAATATTAGATTCAATCAATAAATAAATGAACATAATACTTCTAATGAATGATGATTAAAAGTATCTCTATAGAATCTGTAAATAAAAGCCAAATATTGGTTTTCTTTGAGACTTTTTTAAGAACATTAACCCCATTTATAAAACAGCTATAAAAACCCTAAAAGGGATTATTTTCTGTTTTATGATCTTTTGATGGATTCCTAATATTTCAGTGGGGGTGTGCATGGTGGAAACTCTTAAATAATGTACAAATATTTAGAGTCCTGATCATTCATCTACATAGTCATACTAACATAAGTAACACCTTATTCACTTATTCGAATGAAAAGCCTTCTGTAAAAAACCATGATTTTTAAATAGGTTCTTATAGAAGTAAATTAAATCCTATAGAGGCAACATATGTGATAAGTGAAGAGCATTATGCTGCTGTCCTTGCTACAACTTAGAGCAAAATTGATATTACCAGGAAATTGATCCAATGCATTCCCTTTTCTTTGCCCTTTGCCACTGAATGTACTCAGTTACTTGGCTCCTGTAACTCAGAACTTGAACTTCCAACTGTTCTCCCCTCCACCTTATATGCTCACACCCAGTGAAATTAGGAACTGGTTCTTCTGAAAACACTGTTTGAATTTTCAATATCATAAAACAAATGAAAAAGGCCTGAGTACTCACTAAAACACTCAACCTCATCTGGACGTATTTAAAGAAAACCTTCAGTAATTCTATTCGGTAGAAGGTACTGATTTGAATACAAACAGGCCTACATTTCATCAGAGGATCCTAATGTGTTTATTCCATTATCCATATTAAAAATCAGAGACCTACCTCGTCCACTCCGGCCCACAAATCTCAGATCGTTGAACCTTGCTACTTGGTTTTTCATAACAGCAGAGGCATTTCGGAGCTCAGCAGAATAATTTTCATCATTACCCGCCATGACGGTAACCACAGTCCCATCTGGTACCTCTCCGAGGGCTACCACCTACATAAAACAGGAAACACAGCAACAATAATGGCACATCAGAAAAGCTTAAAAACTGAGAATATAGTCTCATGGTAAATGATGCATCTTATCAGGACTTAGTGCTCTAGTCCAGTAATGGCAGACAGGAATGAGGCATCTGCATATGGGTTTGGATGCCACTTCAAAGAGACCAGTGCTTCAGGGTCCACCCATTCCAAAGGCAGGCAAAAGTTTCCTTCATTTGTTGTTGGATTCTTCACAGAATGCATGTACATTTTTATTAAATCCCCATGTTAAGTTGTCCATAGGAATTATGCTACAGAAGGAAAGCTGATGCCCCATCTGCAGATTGCATTGTACATATTAAGGCACCGCCTGTCTGCAGCCTGGAGCACCCTGAGGTGTGGTCTCATCCAGATCACAGGCCAAAAAAAAAAAGGAAGTCTGGTCAGCTCTATGGGAGAAGATATTTAGGGGGAACCTTACAGTTACTGACTATAGGGAAGACTAAATATAGTGTGGTATCCAGAACTACATTTCATCTCCTTACTTTGAGCTAGAGATTCAGCTTTCAATCACACTGCAAAGAACTACTGAATGCCCACTCTGCAGTGAGACCCATGGAATATACAAAGCCATCAAGAAGCCTAAAGTCTAGGTACAGGATAAAGATATATAAGAGGCTGAATATGACCACCGACAAATGAGTGGTATAGACAGAAAATACACCCTTAGCCAAACTTCTGTCTTGTCCCATCTGCCATCCTGGAATGACACACTTGCCTCCTTAATCTTCAACAATTAACCTGCAGCCAATTAACTCGGGCAAGTCAGGATCCAGAATAATCAGTCTTTGAGTCTAATAAACATTTTCACTGCTGCAAGGCAAGGATCACACTCCAGGGTCGACTAACTTGCAAATTGGTGCCTCTGATTAACATGGAGCCCGGAAGGGAAAGCCGGTGCAGGGTCTTTGCTGTCATATATAAAACACACTATTCTTAATCCATGAATTAAGGCCTTGCCCCTTGATAACATCCTTTCTCTCAACTAACTTCCAGGATCCTATAATATTCAGATGGGTTCCATCTCTTGCTCGTTCGGCTTCCAGATGCCCATGTGGTGACTAAGCCACAGCTCTGGCTACAGTAGCCCCACTACCCTCCAATGACAATATCCATGTGTGCTTGCCTGTCTGGCAAATATTACCCTCATCCTTCTGCTACTCCCTCTTTTGTCAAGATGTCCATAAGGCAAACCAAAGCATTTAATTCCATGCTCCCAATACAATTTGTATGTAGCTCTCATTAAAGCAGATTTCTTACAATGTGATGAAACAGACATTATCACTACACTTTACAGGGGCATTTCCCTCACCCTTGAACCCTACCCTAACACCCCTCCACTATACCCTCTGCTCAAGCCAGGGAAACAACCAAACAAACAAACTTGTCAATATTTTTTTCACCCTTACTGTTCTCTTAGGCTGTTCCATTCCTTCTTTAGCACTTTGTTATTCAGTTTAAAATCTTAAAGCTGTCCTTAAATTACGGAAACCACTTCCTGAGCATCCCACTGGACTCAAATGACCCTCATTTCAAAGTACATATAGGAATGACCCATCTACTTCTTTTGATATGCTAGCCCAAAGCCATGAGACTCCCTCTTAGGAGTCCAGATTATATTAGACTAGAAATTACACAAGGCAAGGGCCTTCATCTGTCTTGTTCACCACTATACACCCGGCTCCCAAAACAGTGCCTGGCACAGAGTAAGTGTTTGATAAATACTTTTGAAATAAATAAATGAAAGCGCTCCACAAAGAGCACCACTTCCCACTGCCAACAGTCCATGAGAGAACCAGTTAAAGGTTGAGTCAGCATCCTCAGCTAGCGGCAATATGCCCTTGCTCCAAACTAGTTTTCTGACAACTTTTTCCATCCCAGAAGAGAGGGAATCATGCCCACTATCCTTTACCCGGAATATACGGTTACTCTATTCAATCTGAGAAGCCTCTCAGGTCAAGGGTAAATCCCTTGAGAACATGACTTCCTTCCTGCATACTTGACCTAGTGCCTCAAGTGGCTGCTGAACACAGGTAATGCTGTACCCCTGATAGGGGCAATGTACTTTTCAACTTTTTGAATTCACAATGCCAAAAATGTGCACATTTGAAAAATACTGAAATACTGCAAAAACTGACTGCTTGCCAGTATTCATCTGAATGTTTGACATTTTTTACACTCAGCATATTGTGTTTTAACACCTGCTGTGAGGCTTTCTATGTCAAAGTAAATACGGAACCAGTAAGTGCACTAATGAAGGTAGAAAATTTGTACTGTTTAGAAGAGAATTAATGCACCAAAAATCAAGAGGCCCCACTTCTCCCCCACCTCTGTTACACATCTGCTATGATCTCAAGTAACTTCATCTCCTGAAACTACTGTTTTCCAATATAAATTGGAAATCATTTTTTTAAAATCTGTAAAATGTAGAAGATACTATAAGTATAGAGTACAATTATAATCATGTACTTTTTGTAAGATGAGCAGGCTAACTTCTGTTCCAAGTCAGATGTGTGCTCAACACAGGCTTTTACTTATAAGCTTCCTTAAAGGGTTCAATTGAATATGTAATTCTTTATTTCATGTCCTGAGATATTTTTAGGTGTTGTTGAGAGATACAGGAGGACTGCTGATAGGTTTCACTCCAGGCTGGCTAAATTTCATTTAAAAAAAAGTGAAGAAATCTGCCCCAATATAAAGATTTTTAAGAGCTCTGGGACATTATTATTTTACTGCATATTTTTAACATAATGGATTTTTTTTAGTTAGAAGAAAAAGAAAATTGATTCAATATGGGAAAATACAAAAAAAAAGATCCCTAAGTGTGAAATACATAAATCCATTTTTCTTTGCTTAAGCAGTATAATTAAATATTAAATATTGGTATGTTTTATGCATTACATTTAATAACAAAACAAATAGGTCATCACAAAATGTGTGAGTCTTCTATGAGGCTTACAACTTGGCCCAGAAAAAAAAAATTGCTAACTAACAAGATATAGTGACAACTTTTCCTGTTATGGCTGAATTCTATTTTAATGGCTAAATATATTGGTTCTTTCTGCTATTCACTCTACCAAAGCAGATTGCCTAATGTTTTTCTGAGGAAAAAAGGGGGGATAAGAAGTAATGTATGTGCTTTTATATCAATCAGAAGTGTAATTATATGTTTGAGGGTTTAAACAAAAAGTAGATCTCTGAAGCTAAAACGTTTCCCTTGGAGATTCTCGACTGTGTTTATCTAAAAGAAAACCAAAAGAATCAAGAAATTTTTACACATTTCATCTACCAAACCCAAGCAATGGAAAACACTTTAAGGGGTAGAGAGTAGTCAAAAATCACCCTTTAACTAGTTAGGAGTTAGCACGCATTAAAATTCATTTCCACACTACCCAATATAAAAAGTTGTTCTGCAAAGAATAATTTGTGACGAAAACTTGACAGTTACTTTTCTAGGTGCTTTTAACATATAAAATCTACAAATTCAAGAAACTTCATGGGGAAGAGGGAAGTAATTTTGTGTCCTGACATTTTAGAATAGAGAAAGAAGTTCCTTTATTTAGCACACCTCATTATAACTAGCATTTAAATCACATGATACGGAGCTTGTGCAAAATAAAGTAAAAGAATATTTAACTCTAGAAACGCTATTGAAAATTTTTATGAGACTCCCTACGACTAAATCTGTGAGTTACTCTGAAAGAGGAACAATGGAGAATTAACTCAGGCCCTTAAAACTGTTTTTGTGGTCTTATTATATGGAAATTTAAATTGCCTATGACATTTCCACGTACAGAAGTCTAGTCTTTGCTAATCAATTACTCTTACAGACCAATATCACTGGGCACATTGCACTTGCAGCAAAACAAATATAATTATTTTTCAAGATAGAATCTTATAAAATCTTTCTTTGGAATACAAAGAGAGGTAAGGGAGTAATTGCAAAAAGGAAAAGTTTTATTTCTATGATAATTATTTAAAGATAACTATAACTATCAAAAAGTTTCACAAATATTACAGTTACTTCTTAGAATCTAACTTAGAATTTAGAAAAACCTGGTTGAACTGTAGAGACAAGAGTAAATACAATATAAAATATCATTTCATAAATTTTAAAATACATGTCAAAGAGAAATTTGATGGAAATTATTTCAATTTAAGCCAGAAATGTATGAGCCATATATCAAGCTGGTTTAGATCATCTAACAATGAATATTCTGGAATTTTGAAAGGATACAAACAGCAATGTCAATGGGGAGAAAATAATGAACGATATTTTACCGTGCCTGTTTTCAAATATAAGTTTTCTAAAATTTTTGAGTATTTATTTTCCATCTAAAATTACTTGTTTCCATTACCTTACCAGTAAGTTTTATATACTCAATCCTAAAATTTTTAACTTTAAATAATTTTTATTGCATTTAAAGGCATAACACAAAAATGTGTCTGTCTTTACATAACTTGAGATCTATTACGATTTACATATTTTGCACGGCAACTCATAGTAGGTTTAGCAAAGTTTTAACAGGTTTAATAACCTGTTTTTCTTTATTTAGGTATAATTACATTCAAAAAGACACAAACATAAAATCTGATTATTAAACATGTAAGGAAACTACAACTTATTATGTCAAATAGTTATTAGCTGCATACTTGGTTATGAAGAGAAAAATGGCCAATGATGTTGAAAAATTATTTTCAAATAGAAATTGCTCCATCATTTTGAAACCCTACTTATGACAAATACTGAAAGGTATCATTAAACATGCAGAATTAACTATGAGCAATAGATCAGATATCTAAAACTGTGTTTTTTTTCCTTTAACATTGCCAGAAAAACATATGATACTGGTAAATATATAGTCCAGCGTTTGCTAACTTAAAACAGTGCAATAGTCTTACACTACTTTTAGCTTTAAAATATACATCTGGACTTAAATTTTCTGCATAGTGTTTCAGCTTGAAGCTATTTAAAGCAGCTGAGTTATGAACCCTGAACACCAGGCTTCAGGGTGGAAATGCTGACAGACCCCTAACTTACAAGGGTGCTACTGGATACAGGGCTAACCTTTTCTCTCCACTATTTCTACCTGACCATTAACTAATGAGCTGAATTTGCGTATTGCTTTTTCATCACTACAATTACCTAGGACAGAAAGGGCCTGGGATCTTCTAATAGCATGCCTTAACTATTTTAAGCTTTCAGTGAGATACACCTGAGAGAAAGGTTAAAAATATTTATTTCCATTTCCTTGACACCTGGGAGCACTGAACATTTCAAAACTGCAGAACTTTGTTAAAAATATAACGCTAATAAACAGCTTGGTGTATTTTAAAGTATACAAGTTGTTTTTGCACTTTTACACGTCAGAGTATAAATGAATTAACTACTTTCGTATAATCCTAAAACAAGATCAGATGAACAACTCTAATACATGACATGTCTTAATACAATACATTGCCAATATCATTCTGAAGTGCTGTTTTAAGTTAACGTATCACAACACAGTCTACTGAATTCATTTCTGATTCTCTACCTTGCTGAGCTCAGTGTCACGGACATAAAATATGAGCTCAATAAATATTATATTGATTTGAATACCAGACTTCTCAACAATTAAGTCCTGTATTAAATAAATTTACCTGTCTGCTATCTACCCAACAACACTATAATTTACTTTGCACATAGCTCTAAATATGACAGCCAAATTGCTGTCACCACTTTTAAAACTGAGACTTCTTCATATTACTTCTTCTTTGCACATGTATTTGATTATGTTGCAAGAGTCTAGAAAGTCTACAGCTCACAGGCTTTTATCTCGAAAGTAAGGTAAAAAGAGGTTGTTTTCACTAACATTCAGATGAAAACAAAAAAAATATTGTCAAAATCTGGATGTTCCAAATATCTACACATGTTTTCAACAGAGACAAAACTTCTATACTGAGTGGATCTCAGCTGTCGCCCGCTATTTGAATTTTGTTAAACACAGGTAGCGGGGTAGGAAAACATGAAAGTCAAGTTTTTGGTTAACTCAATTTAACTTTCAATTAATATGAATTAAAACATTCAATTTAATATGGCCGTGTGTTATCTATGGTTTTGTTTACTGGTTAAAAGTAAACAATCTGTAATTAAAAATAAGTATGATGAATAGCAGAGAAAGCAATTTATTTTTAAAATAATTTTAAGAAGGTGGTAGTGAGAAAACCTGAAGATAGCCAAATTATCTGAGAATAGCTTTAACTAAATTGTATTCTATCTTTATGCCAAAAACATCCTTTCTATCCAAAATATTAATGCTCAGAATCAATTCAGCACCATATATGTAAGAGTATAGTTCAAGACAGTTATACCTTCAACATGTTTAGCAGGACAAACGGAATGTAGAACATCAGACATCTAAAGGACATCTTTTAAAAATGTAGGCACCTATCCTTAATTTTTTCATACCCTAACTTGTGGCATTTTATATATATAATATCTATTTATTTGTATTATTTGCTGTTTTCATCCCGTGTTTTTTTTTTTTTTTGTTTGTGTCTTGAGGGGTTGGGGGGGCGTGGAAACAAATTTCCGCTCTCACATAAGGCCAATTAGAAAATTCTGGGCCCTTGGAGGATGAATTGTAAAAGATATCTCTCATGTGAAAATCCAAATTTCTACGATTCGCCTATACTCTGAGCTTTTCATATTTCAAGGAAGAAAAACTTAACCTACAAAATGAGTGGTTTATAAAAGGAGAAATGGGACGGTTAAAACACACACACATTTCTTGAGCCAGCTGCAAAATGAAACTTGCCCCAGAACGCAACATCCCCTTTCCATAACAATTCGTTCGATTTCTGTTCTGATACAAGACATAGCGAGATAACCAGCTCTAACTGACCTGGACTCCTCTTTCTTTCCACGCCACCCACGCACGGAATCTGAATTGGTGCGCGTGGGGAGGGGGTGGTCAACAACCGGGAACTGCCAGTGGCCCGTGGGAGTTTGGCCCGAGGGTCCACAAGGGAGGAACTGGCAGGATTCCTCCCTTCCCCCTCTCCCCCCCAAGGCCTGGCTTACCCTGCTCTCCACAATCCCAGAACCCAGGGGACCCAGGCCCACCTTTGTGGGTTCAGAGGCTAAATAGGGCCGGAAGCATCTTCCTGGGAGCGCTCTCGTCCCTGTCTGGCTCACCGCCCCCTCCATCCCTGGCGCCTACTCCCGAGAGGGAGCACAGCCCGGGACCCCATCTCCCCAGCAACCTGGGACGCTCCCGGCCCTGCGGGCTCCGCGAGGGGACGAGGGCTGCCCGATGGATCCCGATCGCCTTACGGAGAGACTCCGGACCCTACACCCTCAACCTGCGGAGCCGCTGCCCGCGACTCCGGCTGCTGAGACCCGCCCTCAAACTAACGGGCCGGG
Source organism: Mesoplodon densirostris (assembly GCF_025265405.1). Classification (NCBI taxonomy): domain Eukaryota; kingdom Metazoa; phylum Chordata; class Mammalia; order Artiodactyla; family Ziphiidae; genus Mesoplodon; species Mesoplodon densirostris. Next base: position 30,402,615 of record NC_082670.1, read on the forward strand.
AGGGCGGAGGAGGCCGCGAGGCGTGCGCAGGGCGCTCTCCAGCCCGGGAGTCACTCCCTCGGCGCCCAGGCCACGGGCTCGAGCCTCCCACGACCTCTCAGAAATGGAGGGACCTTTGGGGTCTGAGTCCTTAAAAGTAAGAATAAGGCGAATCGCACAATATCACCTCAGTTTTCAAGGCGGGCGAGCCGAAGGCATTTCACAGGTTTCCCTTCTCCCTCCCGGGCGCAGCGAGGCGGGGAGCGGGTCCGGGTGGAAGAGGCGGCCCGAGCCCCCGCCCCCTCCACTGGCCCGCGCTGTCTTGCACTTGAGGGTCCGGCGCCGGGGACTCCCGGACTCCCCCGCCTCCGGGCGCGCGGCGACCCCTGCAGCCCCGCCTTCCTCCCGGTAGCGGGAAGGGGCGCGGATCTGCAGACGGAGAAAACGCCCCCGTCCTGTCTGCCCCTCACTCGCTCCCTGAGTCCCTAGGTTCGCCCGGGACCCTCTCGGATACTGATAATGCGGCCCACGCGCCGCAGCCAGCAGCCGGCACGCGGCGCCCCGCCCCGGGCGCAAACGCCCGGCGCCGGCACCCCACCAACACCGGCCCCCGAGTCCGGGAGGGGCCGGAGCCGCCGAGGCGCAAGTGGGTCAGAGAAGGGGGCGCCGAGACGGGCGGAGGGCGCTCGGTTGGGAAGGGAAGAGCGCGGAATCCTGGGGAGGGACGGCGCGGCGGCCCGCGGTGCGGGCCCGGCCGGGATGCCGGGGAAGGGGACGCGGGAGTCTCGGGGGAGAACGCCGGGGATCCTCGCTCCTGGGGAGTGGGGGCGGGGTGGAGCACATCCCGGCGGCGCCGCCGAGAGTGGGCACCTGGGGGCTCCTGGGGGAGGGGAGACCGCTCAGAGGAGTGGGTCGGGACGTTGGCCGGGAGGCTCCAGGGGTGATGAACGGATAAAGGGGACAAGGGCTGGAATGGTGGCTACGGACACAGGTGGGAGAAGGAAGCGCGGGGTCACTAAGCCCCGAGCCCGCTGTGGGATCCAGAGGAAGAGGGCCAGACGGGGGTCCCTCGGGTCAGAACCACCGAGGTAGGAGCCTTGGAGGCCGTCCGAGTCAGGGGCCCGGCCCCCGTGGGCTTGGAAACGCCGGCGGGCAGGTCCCGCGGCACCCGGCCGGGGGCGGGGAGCGGGGGGCGGCCGCAGCTTCTTACCTTGAAGGCCACGGGCAGGGTCTTGTTGCAACGCCAGTGCGAGGGCAGCACGGAGCACAGGAAGTTGGGGCTGTCGGTGCGGACGAGTTCAGCCGGGTGGTCAGCGATGATCTCCACCATGGTGCGGTTGTCGTGAGGCGGCCGCAACCGGGGCACCGCGGCCGCCGCGGCCGCTGCCGCCGCCGCTGCCGCCGCCGCCGCCTCCTGCTGCTGCTGCTGTTGCTGCTGCTGCTGCTGTTGCTGCTGCTGCTGCTGTTGCTGCTGCTGCTGCTGCTGTTGCGCAGCCACCACCGGGCTCACGTCGCTCATCTTGCCGGGCTGCAGGCTGCTGGAGGGGGGGCTGAAGCGCCGGCTGGTGCTCGGATCTACGGGAATACGCATCACAACAGCCACAAGTTAGCGAAGTGGCCGGGGGAGGGGGAGGAGGGTGGAAATGAGGGGCGAGGAGGAGGAAATTGGGGGGGTGGAGGCGAGACGGGGGAAAGGGGCTGGAGGTGATGGGGCTGAGGAGGTGAGAAATCAAGTTCGATGAAGCCGACTGCCGGGCGGAGTCTGACGGGAGCCAGAGGTGGCGGTGCGGAGCAATCGGGTTGGCGGGTGGGGAGACCCGGGAGGCGCAGATCTTGCCGGAGCCTTTGGAACACCCGGGGTGGCAGCTGCGAACGGGCACCGGGATGTGTCTGGCCCGGGGAGGCGGGAGGCTTCAGTTTGCAGCAGCTTGTAGTGGGGTCCCGTGGGGCACCGCGTCCTGGGTGCGCTGGCGCCCCCTCCCAGTTCGAGTCCGGCGGTGGGGCCGAGTGGGTTCAGCAGTCCAGCCCCGAGGCCAGCATCGCCGCGCGCTGCCCGCCACCGCCGCTCCGCGCCGCGCGCTGCTGCCCAGCTGCAGGCGTCCGCGCCGCCGCCCGCCCGCCCGCGCCGCTGCCGCCGCCGCCGCCTCCTCCGCGGCGGCCGCCGCTCCCCCCGCGCCGGCTGCACACTCAGATTCCTCCCGCGGCGGCTGCCAGCCCGGCTCCCCGGCTCGGCTCCTTCCTTTCCCTTCTCCTCTTCTCGCCCTCTCACCGCCACCTCCTCGCATCCACTCTCTCCTGCTCTTTGCAAAGCTCCCCTGACCCTCGTGCTTCGAGGTGCCAGGAGGTAAGTGGCGGGCAGCGGATCTCGGGGCAACGGATCTCGAGCCTGCGAATCGCAGCCGCTGCCGCCGCCCGCCGGCCGCGAGAAGGAGCCCCCGGGGCGCCGCGCGCAGCTTCGGAAGCCGAGAGGCGGCCCCGGTCTACGGGGATCTCGCCTGGTCGCGTCCTCTTGCTTCTCGCCTCCTCCCCCCAAGACAAGGAACCCCCTCTTGGTCGGAGGAGGTTGAAGCTGAGACGCCAGAGAGCCGCCGGCTGATCTGACTGTCGTTATTTTTCGTTGTAACTTCAGGAGAGGAGGAAGGAAAATTCTTGAGCGTCTGTGCTGACTTCTCAGTTCTCTTCACCCTTCCCCCACCCTACCCCCCCCCTCCACCTCTGCCGGAGCGGCTCCCGAGGGAAAAAAAGATTTTGCAGGGTTTGGGTGGGGTTTTTTTGTTTTGTTTTGTTTTGTTTTTGTTTTTTACTTAAGTGACACAAAAAATTGGGATGGAGGGGACACTTGTCAAAATACTTTTTAGAAACTCAAGTGGGTGGCTGGACACTTTTTTCTTCTGTATTCAGACTTGTCGTTCCTAGAGAACAAGGATGAGTTTTTTAAGGACTGGAAAACTGTCAGCTTGATGATTAAAGTAAGTTGCAAAAACCCTCGCTGGGGGAAAACCCCAGCAGTTTTCCATGAATCTATCTTTTATTGTCTATTTTGCATCTAAAACTAGGTCTAATGTCTTAACTTTCTCCCCCACCACTCCCGGAGAAAAAAATAAAACTACAAAATAAAATATTCAAAATGCTTCAATGGCTATTTATTTATGTATTTATTTCCCAATGTGGGTTTAAAAAGCGACTTTGGATCCCCAAAAAAGTTGTGGTCGAGAGGATGAAGGAGCGCAGAAAAAAACGGCAGTTTTACCTAAAATGTGGTTTTTGGAGGCTGGGATTTCTAATGATTAGGTTTTTGTGGTTTATATAGACACGACTCTGGCTAAGGCGATCATTACGCTGATGAGAGTCAGAAGCACGTGGGTGTCTCAGACCAGCCTCAAACTCCGAGCCTTCAAAACAAAACAATGTGGGGCGCCCGCAGAAGCCGGGAAATCCGCTTGAGGCTATTGCACCCCTAAGAAGGGGGCACCGGGCCGTTTCCCCTCCTCGTAGTGTACTGCTATGTTCCTTGCTGTCAATCTCCTTTAAACCTCGCAAAGCTTGAAAACTTGTCTGCAAAAAGAATCATCAGTTGCCAAAGTTTTAAAGATTCCTAACAGCGTAGCTGACACTATACAGTAGTAAGTGATTTTATAAAAGAAATGAAGTTACAGTGCCTCCTCTTCGGAGTATTCAGGAAGAAACATCGTTGAGTCATCACTCATCGCCCACCCCATCTTATTTAAATCAATCCACGTACCCATTAATCGGCATTTTTATAGCTCAGAGCAAACGCCTCTCTCACCCCGGTAGCGACCTGCCACGACTCTCTCTCCCGCTTTTTAAAGCGTCGCTTCCACTAGCCCAGCGGGCACTTGGGGGTCTGCGCCTTTGAAGGGGCCTGGAGAGCTTGGGGGGCGCGGAAGAGGGGACCTGGTGTCTGTCAAGGTCTCTGGAGCCTATTTCAAGCGCAAGATGAACTTGGAGAGCTGTGGTTGAGTGGCTTGGGGACCAGGATTGCCCTCTAAATAGATGCTCCCTCGACTGAGGGGCCTCCAGCCGTGCGAGCGGAGGTGGGGCGGGGTGGCTCGGCGAGCGCCCTCGCGGGGGTAAGGATGCGGTCCAGGAGACACTGCACTTTCCTCTTCGGGGCTTGAGTTTTACCTTCCCTTTCCCCATCCACAACTCCACGCGTCCCTCGTCCGGCTTTCCCTTCCCCAGTTTTCTCCTCCACGTTCCCGCCTCTCTCCAGAAATCCCCCCGCAGACGCGAGCCTCCTCGCCGCGCCCCTCCCGCCTCCTCGGCCTTCCCACGGCCGCCTGCCACCCTGGATGACTCATTCTGCATCACCCGCTGGGACACCCCCTGCCCAACCTACTCCTCGCCGCGGCCCACTGGCCTCGGAGCCCGGGCTCCCCCGGCATGCGAGGACCCACTTATCCCGACGGACTTGATGCGCAGCGAGGAACGGAGCTGTCTCCTGCGCCTGTGATTTTTAATTATCTTTTCGGTCACAGGGGAGAGCTCTAACCCCGGGCACTGCCGCGCTGCCGGCGCGCGCCAGGGTCGGGTCTTCCCAGCCTCACGCGGCCGACCAGCCAAGGGAAGCCAGGCTTACCCTTGCAAAAAAAAAAAAAAAAAAGAGAGAGAGAGAGAGAGACCAGACTGCCTGCGTTAGTTTCCTACCTTACACCCCCGCCCCCCCACTTAGTCACATGCACCGGAGCACACACGCCTCACACATCCGCACACTGACACATAAATACACATACACAACTCACACACAAGGCTTTTTTTTTTTTTTTTTTTTTTTGCCTTTTAGCGAGACAGTTTTATTTCGGGCGCATTGCACCTCAGTCTATCAAAGATCTCTGACTTTTTTTGTTGCGTTTTTGAATGTGTAGGGGCTGCAAAGGAGGAGAGAGGTTACCGGAAGCTGATTATTTCTGTGGTCAAAGGGAGATAAAAATTCAGTAACTACCATAGTCGGTGTTATGCCGCCTTCTTTGGAGTTGTCCTCTCCCACCCCAAAAACTTCAGTAACTACCATAGTCGGTGTTATGCCGCCTTCTTTGGAGTTGTCCTTCTCCCTGGAAATCCACAGAACCGGGAACTACCAAAAAATGTGGTGCTCAGTAACAGTCAGTATTTCAAATATGGGCGACCAGACGGGCTCTTTTGAATAAGAACTTCGAGGGCAGTTGAACTTAAGTAACCATCATGGGGGCTTTTCCTTCCTCTTTCTTTCTCCATTGCTGTTTTGTCCGTTCTTTGTTTTACTTGGTGGATAGCAAAATATGCAGGCCTCAATGTTTGGGTGCTTTGACTGGGGATTTTAAGGGCTATTTAATCAATGGTGAATTATTTATTTTAATTAATCATATCCGGTAATTCAGCTTTATAGCCATCCTTGGACATCCTCCCTCCATTTCACATTTCAGTGGAGCTAATATAAGCAACTCTTGGAAGTTACTAGTCTTGGATCCCTTAAAATATCCTACAGTTATTTATAATGGGGAAATGAAATTTTCCACCGAATACCCTAACAACGTTTCAGGTACCTGGCACAGCGGATTTTCAGTCTCCTTTCAAAAATATCCTCTTGCTGAACGTTCACACTTTCAACTGGAGCTGACTGAGCCCGGAACTGATGATGTCTTGGCTCAGAGTGTTATACTTAAAGGAAGAAAACATTTTTACAGACCCCTAAACTGAACCTCTCCTGGTAATAGTAGGCACAGAGGGAAACTGAAATTTTACATGTGTGTATTTTGTGCTATAGTTTGTATGATCTCACTCTTGGGGGTAGATTTTTTTTTCTACCCTGAAATATTCAGAACAAATCACCCAAAAGATTTCTCTTCAGAAGCATGCCTCTTTTCTGTTGTATGTTATGGCATTAAAACATGCACACGCACACACACGTTTTTCTGAACATGTGCCTATTCCGGAAAATATAAGCATAATTTTCCCCTCCATCTCCTTTAACGTTTAATATAACTGTTTAGTAACAACACCTGGAAATTCTGACTTTCCGGACAAAGAAAATGAGATGTGAAATGGTCAAGTTATTTATCTAGTCAAAGAACTGAACTCCCAAAACCAAGACCAGAATCTGTGCTTCTTTCATTCAAGTTTCATCTTCTAACCACTAAATTATTTTATATATACTTTTTTCTTCATGAAAAGTGAAAAAGTCACTGTGAAATTGTAAAACAATTTTCAATGGGCCAGCTAATAAAGTGGGTCAACCTTTCAGACAGGCAGTAAAAAATAATGGACATATCGATGATTGCTAAAGTTTTGAATGGTTGTATGGGAAAACTTTATAAATAGAACCATCTTTAGAGAGTTTTCCTTTGAACCGTAATTGAGTGAAAGTCACCCAGCCCTTGTAGAAGTAGCACTGCCAGTAGACCAGGTGTTGTCACACTACAGCCCACAGGCCAAATCTCGCCTGATGCCTATTTTTGTATAACCCACAAGTTAAGGATGGTTTTTGCATTTTCAACTAGTTGGGAAAAAATTAAGAGAAGAATAATATTCATGCCTATGAATCTGATGTAAATTCAAATGTCAGTGTCCACAAAGTTCTATTGGAACACGGCTTTATTCATTTAATTATGTATTGTCTGTAGCTGCCTTTGCCTAAAACAGCAGAATTGTGTAGTTGTGAAAAGGACTGTGTGGTCTGCAAAGCCTAAAATATTTAATATCTGGGGTTTCTTTTAAACAGAAAAACTTTGCCAATCCCTGCCCTGAAGAGAAAATGATGCAGGATTCTGGTGGAATGGATCAGCAGAAAGAAGTAGCTATTTCAGAAGATGGAAGGATGGAGTGTGTGTAAGGTCCAACTGGTTCTTTAGAAGTGAAAATTTTTTCATTTAACTTATTCTTTTCTGTATAAAATGTTAATCAGTTAGTCTAATATTTTTTCACTTAATCATTTTAGATGGGCCAAAATGAAAATCAGAGAATGAGAAGTTAGTGCATTTGCATGAGCTCTTTAAGCACCATTGTCTTACACATCTCTATATGTCAGCATCTTCCATTATCCTTCACAGTGAGAGCACATTAACCGCATAGATGAGAAAAGAGTAAAGAAACTTCCATGTAGTCTGAACGTGAAAAAAAATACGTATGGCTTGCACAGGTTTATTCCCTGTGTTCTACAAATGATTACACAAGAAACATAAATGAGCTTACCAAGAATTTTCTGGTATACAAGATTTTCACAAGTCCTATATATACTTTTAAGAGAATTAGCTTAATAACTTAAGTGATCCCCAAACTTTCTGACATATTTTTTTCATTTTAATTTTTTATACAGTTCAATACTGTATTATTTGTTGTAAGCTCTCTCAATTTTTCCCTTTGTCAGTGGACCTATAATAATTTGCATGGCTGTAACAAGAGATGAATATTTGTAGTTAGAGGGCTTAGCATCATAAACCTTTCCTTGTTGTACCAGTTAGCATTTCCATGGACCATTTTCAGGTATTTCTAAGAGAGTACAGCATTGTCATAAAAAGGCTGATGCTTGCCATATCATTTTCACATTTATGGAGCACCTGTCTAATTGTACTTCAGGAACAACGCTGACTAGAGTGGCACATGTGTTTGACGATAATGTCAACTTACTGAATGACACTGTTTTTACCTCAAGCGACCAATATAATTTCTAAAAATCTCATTTATTACCCAGGAGTCAGAGAAATAAAACTCATCTTCTTAAATCAGCCCTTTGGTATTTTGGTGTTGGTAATTGTCCTATGTTGGTGGCAGTGATCTCCGAGAAGTAGTGCAATATTATATGTAAAAGTTTACAAATGTCTGTGATGAAGCATCTAAGAACACCCTAAAAGGAAGTAATAATTTAACTTCCGTAGTAATTTAACCACTCTTTATTGATGTGCTTGCATTTTACTTTCAAGGCACCAAGGCAGGTTGCTATCCAATTCTAATCCCACTGCCCACGGTTCTACAGTTTCACTCTAGACTTTGGGATGATGGCCTGAACCATTTGTCCCCTCTCTCCAACTTGCCTTCAGGGTGAGAAACATAAATCATAGTAGTCTTAGTCCAAATAACAAAGTACAAAATCAGCATTTGCGCAGTCTGAGAAATTTGAATTACCAACTAGAAAGGTAGGAAAAATATAAGAGGGAAAAAAGAACAGACTAGCAATAATCCAACTTGGTTCTCTTAGCTGCAATCCTAGGGGATGCCAGTTCTGGGTCACCATCCTAAGTGTTTTATTCGTCTGTATTTCATATTCAGAAACTCTTCCTCCAGTGTTTGCCCCCAGGATTTCCTGAACTAGACTTTTCTCAGAGAAAGCACTTTCTTTTTCCCATCTAGCCATAATCAAGTTCTATATGCAATGCTTCTTTTATCTTTTTTAACTTCAGATGAATTATCTGAATTATCTTTTTGTCGGGCAAGATCTGTTAACCACACTCCTATAAGTCACAATTTTTCCCCAGATCATTTTTCTTCCCTAGAGGAGCCAGTTATCAACTTATTACCTCTCACGTCCATATTCGTCTTTTTACCTGCTCTGTGAAAATGGATCTGGGCCCTTTAAATATTACTCCTTACCAGCTGGCATTGACATTTTGTCAGTAGGGGGCATTGGAGAAACGTTACAGAGGGAAAAGTGTTTGCTTCCTGGTTCCCTTGTGCTCGACAGGGCAGGTTGCTACAGCCCTTCAAGTGTAGCTTCTCTAGCTCCTAGCTTTTCCAGCACACACTCCAGCAGTTTCCCCAGGGCCCAGCTGCTGTAGCAAAGTTGGTTTCTCCAGTGCCAGGGTCCTGCTGTGCACAGCCAGCCGCCAGCAGCACCCAGCATTTTCCCCCAGCACCCTCCACCTTTGACTGTTTTATAGCAATGTGTCTCTGGTAAGTCACCTACTTGGGAACAGCTTTCTCTAGCAGACTAGAGGGCAGATTGCCAGCAAGTTCCACTTGTGACTTCTCTACCATCCAGGGAGTCAAGGCTGTGCTCTCCCAATAAGATCTGTATCTCAGCCCAGGGGGAGGAAAGAAGAGGACTCTTTCTTGGTTGCTCTGTTTCAGTCCTGAGGATAGTGGATGCTCTTATTCCTATAGTCTTTAGGGTTCTCTTGACTTCTTTCTAGCCAATTCTTTGTTACTCCAATCCATTTTTATAGTCCACAATTATATTAAACTTTCCTTGTTCAAATTACTGTGTGGTCTCGCTTTCCTCATTGTTCCAAGACTGATATTACAAGCATTTAAAATTTTCTGGCCCCCATGATGTACTTGTTCACAGTGTTTTCCATTTGTGGTCACACCTTTTGGGTCATTATAAGATGAGCATTTCCAACATTACATCACATCTATTTGACTTATCTCTACCTGAGAAGTATGATAAATATATACTTAGAAGACATTGGGAATTCCCCTGGCGGTCCAGTGTTTAGGACTCAAGGCGCTTTCATTGCTGGGGCCTGGGTTCGAACCCTGGTCTGGGAACTAAGATTCCACAAGCCGCATGGCATGGCCAAAAAATAAAAAAAGAGGACAGTGAGTAGAGGTAAAATGGGTCAATATTCTCCCCCCCAGAGTCTCTTGACATCTGTCATGAAATCCCATAGTCCACACTTCAATTAAAATATACATGAATAAAATCACACACAAAAATTCCAGAGCTGGGTTTCCCTGGTGGCTCAGTGGTTGAGAGTCCACCTGCCGATGCAGGGGAAACGGGTTCGTGCCCCAGTCTGGGAAGATCCCATGTGCCGCGCAGTGGCTGGGCGCATGAGCCATGGCCGCTGAGGCTGTGCATCCGGAGCCTGTGCTCCGCAACAGGGGAGGCCACAACAGTGAGAGGCCTGCCTACCGCAAAAAAAAAACCAAAAACAAAAACAAAAAAAAATCCAGAGCTGCTCCATACCTGGATCCAATAAAAAGCCAGAATCAGGGAAGGTGGATAGATATCTTGCAGGATCAGGAGAGCAAAATGCTACTGCCCAGGAAAGACAGGGAGCCGGATTAAATGATGCAGCCTTATTGTACTTGAAGTCAGAGACTAGGCGATGCTATGTTTCTACAGTAAAATAAACCAGAGAAACGCTGAATGAAACAAAATAAATAGAGTTAGTACTGCCAATTTTCTCCCAGCTTTTAATATGCTTATAGGTATCTTGAACCTCCATGGAAGAAACTAGAATATAGTATTTCCCAAATTTACTTAATTATTTCTTCTGAGCAGATTTAAAGTTCTTTGAAATATTTTTAGAAAATCCACAGCTAAATCAAAGTGGAAAAAAATTGTTGGAACATTAAAGGGACTATCCTGTCTAGAAGGGAATATTGTAATGTAGTGGGGAAATAAAGTTGGCTAAGCTACTTATAGCTAGGTCACAGAGACCTTGGTACCACGATTCCTACCTTTGTACACATTTACAGGAGGGAGAATGTTTAGGCTGCTTCTAGAAGCCTTGCTCTTGGTCCTCATCCCACTATCCCAGCCCATTCGCCCTTCTTGATCTGAACAGAAGAGTTGAATGGAAGCTTTTCTGGGCAGGGCCAGTAGGAGGGTGAGGCAGAAGATCCTGCAAGGGCGGGGTCCCATCCTATCTTATTTTATTTTATTTTTTATTTTTTGGCCACACTACAGGGCATGTGGGATCTTAGTTCACTGACCAGGGATCGAACCTGTGCCCCCTGCAGTGGGAGCATGAACTCTTAACCACTGGACTGCCAGGGAAGTTCCTATCCTATCTTTATTTATAGTTTTGATACTTTGCTAATCATGGATCTTTTGGTATTAAATTTGATTTTTAAGAATACTGCATGGGGGCTTCCCTGGTGGCGCAGTGATTGGGAGTCCGCCTGCCGATGCAGGGGACACGAGTTCGTGCCCTGGTCCCGGAAGATCCCACATGCCACGGAGTGGCTAGGCCCATGAGCCATGGCCACTGAGCCTGCGCGTCTGGAGCCTGTGCTCCGCAATGGGAGAGGCCACAACAGTGAAAGGCCTGCATACAGCCAAAAAAAAAAAAAAAAAAAGAATACTGCATGAAAATATTATCTTGAATAATGGGTTTCTTGGAATGCCCTTAAATTTTGCACTCAAGGCCAGTGCCTCAATTCATTTCATCCTAATCCTGGCCCAGGTCTGTGGGGATGTGGAACTTACAGAGCAATTCCTGACCTCCCTGCTTTGTCACCATCTTTCCTTTTTTTAATATATTACTAAATGTAAATACAAATTGCAATAATTCCATATTCTCCCACAAAAGAACATACCTTATAACTTTCAGTACCTAACTGAGGTTTCAATAGCAGATATAACAGAAGAGTTTGACCTTCAGTAATATAATAAATAATATGTAAGGGTAACTCTGTGTGTGTGTTTACCTGGTTATCACTCTTTGGCAACAAAAATACAAATCATCTGCTTTTAATTATGCAATTTTTTTGGCCACTTGGTTGTGGGATCTTAGTTCCCTGATCAGGGATTGAACCTGGGGCCTCGGCAGTGAAAGCGTAGAGTTCAACCACTGGACTGATAGGGAATTCCCTATTACACAATTTTAAAAGGCAAGAATGTGTCTTCTTTGTAGTTTAACTCTGTTTTAGAAGAACTATCTTCAATTTTATTTAAATTAAATACGTTGCAAACACGATACACTTAGAGCCTGTTATTTTTCATTTCTGTAAGTGTCGTATTGGTGTTGAATTCATTAGATTCTTTAATAAATTAAATGGATTCCATTTTCAAATCTTTATAGGAGCTTTATAAGAGACAATTCCTACTGGTGTCAATGTGGTGGAAATAAACTTTCACCAGAGTGGGGAAAAAAAAGTAAGATATTTAAAAAAAAAAAAAAAAGCTTACTTGGCCACTGTTCTTTCCTCTGTCAATACAGTTCTTTTTCTGTTAATTCACATCTTTGCCCAGAGAATATATTTATTTCTCTTTCCTAAGTGAAATCTCTAACTTTCTATAGTTTTTGATGACCAGGTTTGAGGCTTAACCGTGACGTGTTGATTCTTAGACATGTTGAAATACGGATTTTTCACATGCCTTAAAATCAAACTTTTTACTTGACTGTTCCTAGCAAGTCTTAATTAGGATTTTGACTTCAACATTTAGGTCAGACTTATATGTATATGGCTAATGAACAAATCTAAAATCTTATTTGACGCTATTCTCATTATTGTCAAGTAAAAAAGAAACTGATGAAATGTTCCAGATCTTCATCTGATTTACTTAGTTTAAAGCTTATTCTTCTCTAAGATTGCTGAAAATGTGGGTTGCATCTAGTACTTTCATTGAACATAGCTGTTTTTTCCTGTTTTTAACTTGCTTCACTGTTTATCCTTATTGAAGGGTATTATTATGGTGTGCCCATAACTGTAAACATGGAAACTAGTTGAGGTGTTAACAATTTATTACATATTGTCATTCAAGATTTAATCATGGCTTCTTTGATGCTGACAGTATTGTTGACACAAAAATAAATATCTTTTTTCAAAGGTATCTGTGACAAAACTTGAACTATGGAAAATATATTAATAAGCAGAGAATTACTAGAAGTATGATACATAGAGCCATAACTTAGAGTCAGCTTTGCAGTTTGAAAGTTTTTCAATTCTCAACTTTGTTTTACAAACCTTTATAAACTCAACAATAAAATTTCCCTCTGGCAAGAATATTTCCATTCAGAACCAAACTTTCTATAGAAGATTTCCTACTGTCAGTGTTAAAAATTAAAAAACTGGAAGAAAAATAGTTGGAAAGTTGCATTGCACTTGTCATTGAAAAAAGGGGGGGTGGCTTATAGCTAAATAAATGAAAGTCTAAATAGTCCATCAGCGATTTTTATTACACATGTATGAAAAGAAAAAGAAATTCGCTTTAATTCATTCACTTCACCCTTGCAATCATTGTATTATGTGAAAATCTTATGTGGCCTTGATAATTTTAATACAAGTTGCTCAACTTTCTTTTCTTCTCTGTCAGAGAGCGTGCAATTTGAAGCCACTGAAAGAAAAAAAACTTTCAGAAGGTTTATATTGGAGTGAAGACTTGGTCTCTTCCCTCTAAACTCCCTTCCAGGAGCACAGCAACATGACCACATGTGAACTACAGCTCTTCTCGGCACATTTTAGAAAAGAGGGTAGAGGTGCAAAATGGGAAGTGTACTGGCACATCTTTTTAACTAATTCCCCATAAAACCTGGAACAAGGGCTCCAGACCAACATGTCCTATGACCTCACAGAAATTTCCATCTGAAGATTCATTCCATAAACCAGTCAAGGTCAATATGTCCAATATACCTAGCTCATTGTTCCAAGCAGAAAGGGAAACAAGGGACAACCTTTATACTGCAAAGGCCCACTGTACACAGTCCTTATTCCCCCCCATCTTTATTAATACTCCTACTGAACACAGGTTTGTGAACTCCGTAATGGTAGGGACTATATTTGTTTGGCTCACAAATAATCTGGAACCATACCACTGAAGAAGTCCAGGGAATTCCATTCCTACTATGTTCCACATGTACACAATGTGAATAATGTTCCCTGGAGTGGTGTGACATGGTAGCCCTAGATAGCCCTGGCAGCTAGCATAAGGCCTGGCTTACAGTATGTGACCAATATATATTAGTTGATTGACTGAATGAATATTCCCTGGTAGGCAGAAACTTGGGTATCAAGATAAACTAAGAAACTTGAGTATTAAGATAAACTAGTCTTCATCATTTTTCACTTCTAGTCTATCACCTAATTCTATTAATGCTACTTCCTGAATATCATTCATATCTATTTTCTTTCCATCTCCATTACCACTGCGTTAGTTCAAGCCTCTATCATCTTGAATCTCAACTGTCAGAGACTTCTAACTTATCTCCCTGACACCATTCATGCCTGCCTCAATCCCAAATCATCCTCCATGTTACCATCAGGGGTCTCTTTTTATAACACAATGTCAACCAAGTCATTGCATGGCTTGAAACTCTTCAGTGGTTCTATATCATCTATCACATGGGACAGGGGATAAAACCCTTCACGATCCGGCCTTCTCAAGTTATCATCACAGAACCACAAGTACAGGGGTTAAAAGGTGAAACCCAAATTTGAAAACAAACATATCTTATGAAAAACCCCAACCGACACATCTCCTACTATCCCTTGCCCCCATATCAGCCACATTTTCTCTCTCTCTTTCATCAATGCTATTGCAATTTGCATTTACTTCCATTATTGCACTCATCACCTGAATTCTCTGTTCACATACATGTCTCTCAAAGAGAGTGTAAATTCCTTGAGGGCAGGGATTGGTTTTATCCATTTTTCGTCCTCAGCACTTAGTGTAATATCTAGAATACAATAAGTGCCTATAAATATTTGTTTAAATGAGTCAATGTATAAATAAACTTACTTAAAATTCTGTTTCGACCTGAATTTTCTGTCCTTTAAAATAGGAACTTTTCGTGTTATTAAATCCTATGGTTCTGTCTGAAATGATCAAATACTGATGAGGATGTGGAGCAATGGGAAATTTCTTACATTTTATTGAGACTGTGAATTGCAGGGAAAGACTTGGGATCACAGCTTGGTAATATCTAGTAAAGGTGACGCTGCACATATGCTCTGTGACTTTGCAATTCTACACCTAAGTATCTACCCTGGATAGGGAACACATAGAAAATGATGATAGGTTACACGTTTTACTGGAGTAAAGAAATGAGAGACTTGTGCTTGCAGGCAAGGAAGTGCGGCTTCCACTACTTCAGCCCACCCTGTGTCCTGAATGCTCAGGGATCAATACTTTTTGCTGTATCAGTGGTCTTCAAACCTGGTATAATGTGGTTTGCTATATTATTTAAGAATACTCACTCTGCTTTAGAAAATCAGAGAAGCAAATGAGGATAAGTGAAATTAAATATAGAAGCTAGTCATTTGTAAGACACATTAGACATAAAGGGAATAGAGCGTATGTGTACTTCTTTTTTTTTTTTTTTTTTTTTTTGCTGTACGCGGGCCTCTCACTGTCGTGGCCTCTCCCATTGCGGAGCACAGGCTCCGGATGCGCAGGCTCAGCGGCCATGGCTCACGGGCCCAGCCGCTCCGCAGCATGTGGGATCCTCCTGGACCGGGGCACGAACCCGCATCCCCTGCATCAGCAGGCGGACTCTCAACCACTGCGCCACCAGCGAAGCCCAGCGTATGTGTACTTAACGTCAATTGGAAGGGTTAGAAAGACCAAGAGCATCAAATAATCACGACACACTAAGTAAATATGAGGCACTCAATATTCCCAGGGTCTTAAATGGGCATCCCATTGATGACATCCATTCTGGCCCATGTGTCCTCTGCCCAATAAACTCAATAGCTGCTTATCAATCTAATGGGTAAGCTACAACTATGACCAGGTGTACCATAAGCAAGTGTGTACTGGTTCTAGGTACCTTCCTTCTGCAGAACACTGTTGCATAAACCTCCATTCTGGCTTGTAACCACACCATCAGGAGAATGTTAAAGCATCAGAGAAAGAAATGAAATATACAAACTTTGCATAATTTGTAAATATGCACCCTCTTTGCACCCTATCCTAAGTGTATCAATCTATCATATCTATCCTCTTGCTTCTTCCTCTGATTTCAATTAATTCAACCAATTGCACGATTCAAGATTCTTAATGTGGTCTGTACGCCTTTAGTTCAGTGACAAATAGCTTGCCTTAGTGTTCTTAGAGGCTACCACTGATTGCATCAAGATAATTTCCCACATAATGCTGGGTTACATGTACCCCTACAGGACATGAGAACTTTCCAGGAACACAAATTTTTTTAAGAATTAATTTTAAAATCCTCAAAGTCATATATACTTAGAAGTGATCTTCCTGGGAACTTGCCTGTGCTTCGCATTTTCTCTCTTTATATTTCCCCTTTCCCACTTCACAAAAGAAAGGATACCTCCTGGCCACCTCCCCTTCCTATTGCACATTGCCCCAGGGCAAATTAAAAATCTCCTGGCTGCCACACAGAACATCCATTAATCAAGACACCAAAATCACCATTTCAGTCTACTCCTTAAGAGATGCATTTCCAAAAAAAGTTTGACTTTCATGTTCAGTAATTATTTATAAAAGAATATAATGTATTTATGTTCTTTTCATCAGTTGTATACTATGGGAACACTAATAATATAATAACTCAAACCAGAAGAAGTATTTTAACAATTAGAAATGGACCTAGGAAGCTAACAATTTCTAATTTACGTACCTGTTAATTTACGTACCTATTTTTGCTGCTGAAAAATAGTCCAGCATTACTGGTTGAAGATTTTAAAGCATAAAAATATATTACATTAAGACACTTTCTGTGCAGGATGTATGATAGAAGTGGGATGAAAGGAAACAATGTAAAACTTTTGACTGACAAGGATCTTGTTCATATATTTTTACATAATGGTCTCAAATCACAATGAGATACTGCTTCAGATCCACTAGGATGGCTATAACAAAAAAGATGAACAATAAGTGTTGGAGAAGATGTGGAGAGATTAGAACATTGATGGTGGGAGTGTAAAATAGTGTAGCCACTGTGGAAAATAGCTTGGCAGTTTCTTAAAAAGTTAAACATAGGGCTTCCCTGGTGGCGCAGTGGTTGAGAATCTGCCTGCCAATGCAGGGGGCATGGGTTCGAGCCCTCGTCTGGGAAGATCCCACATGCCACGGAGCAACTAGACCCGTGAGCCACAACTACTGAGCCTGCGTGTCTGGAGCCTGTGCTCCACAGCAAGAGAGACCGCAATAGTGAGAGGCCTGCACACACGAAGAAGAGTGGCCCCGCTTGCCACAACTAGAGAAAGCCCTCACACAGAAATGAAGACCCAACACAGCCATAAATAAATAAATAAATTAATTAATTTTAAAAAAAGTTAAACATAAAATTACCATAAAACACAGCAATTACACCCAAGAGAAAAGAAAATGTACATTCACACAAAAACTTGTACACAGGTATTCATAGCAGCATTGGTCATAATAGCCAAAATGTGGAAACTACTTAAATGTCTATTGACTGGTGAATGAATAAGTAAATATGGTATATCCATTCAATGGAATATTATTCAGTCACAAAAAGGAATGAAGTACTGATCCATGCTCCAGCATGGATGAGCATTGAAAACATTATGCTAAGTGAAAGAAGCCAGACACAGAAGACCACATATTGTGTGCTTCTGTTTATAAGAAATGTCCAGAATACAGAAAGTACATTAGTGGTTGCCAGGGGCTGGTGGGAAGGAGTAAAGGGAAGTGACTGTTAATGAGTATGACATTTCTTTATGGAGTGATAAAAATATTCTGGAATTAGATAGTAGTGATCATGGCACAACCTTGTAAATATATTAAAAAACTACTGAATTGTGTGCTTCAAAGGGTGAATTTTATATAATGGGAATTATATCTCAATTTTTAATTAAATTAAAATTTTAAAAAAATGAATGATTGGGACTAGAAATATATTGGGGGAACGGAGCTATAGCACTTCAGCTGGGAAATTATTCCAGAAAGAAACCTGTACATATGTGCTCTAGGAGAATATATGCATATTCATAGCAACACTAGAAACATCAACAGTAAAGGATAAACATACAGTAGAATACTTATGCTGTAGAACTATCTACAGTGAAAATGAATAGACAACAGCTACACACAGTATCATAGATGAATCTCAGGAAACCAATATTGAACTAAAACAACAAATTGCTTCATTATAAAGACATATAGGAGAATGATCATAGCCATGCTCTTCATAATAACCAGAAAGGAAACTACCCAACTAACGTCCACAGCAGAATGGATAAATTATGATATATTGACACAATGGAATACTATGAGCAATGAGAATGAATTAAGTTCAATCTACATGTAACAATAAGGATGAATCTCATAAAAATAATATTGAATGGGAAAACCAGAAGTGACAGAGTAGGTACTGTATGTTTCTCTTTATAAAAAACTCAAAACCAGGCAAAACTAATCTACAAGGTTAAAAGTCAGGATACTACATACCCCAGGCAGAAAGGAGGGTAGTGACTGTCAGGTGGCCAACAGGGGCTTCTGGGATGCTGATAATGCTGCTTCTCTATCTCAGTGAAGGTTAAATGGGCATATTCACTTGTATAAATTCATCAAGCAGCACACATATGAGGGGTACACTTTTCTGTATGTATGTCATGTATCAAATTAAAGTTCAAAAAGAAAACAGCAATCACTTGCTAAAGAATTATTAGTTAAATATGATACCATTTATGTGAAATTTAATAACATATAAAATTAAATAATATATTGGAGAAACTAATATTTGGTAAAATTATAAAGGTAAGAAAACAATAAACCCCAAATTCAAGCTTGTGGTTACCTCCAGAGTGGATCAGAGACCAGATCAGGGTTTCACAGATATAAGTAATACTTTATCTCATATGTGGGTTTGTAGGTACACAACTTTTCGTTGTATTGCTATTCCTTACACTCAACAATATTTTATAACATCCTCTTGATACCACTCAATATTTAATAAAAGCTATTTTTAAAAACTCTATGGTTCTGAGAGCCAAAGTCTATAACTTAAAGCACATATGCTTCCCAGTTTGGGGTTGGGCTAGAGATTGGTTTGGAAAATCTGTCATTATTTTTCCTATCTTTACATACTGTTAATTATTCTATTGGTTGATTCAAGATCTTAGGGAAGAAAAAGTTTTTAGTCAAATCCTGTGTGAATCAGTTAACCCAGAAAAATCAACCTATTCGTTAACTTCCAAGTATACAATTCAGAAGAATTGTATTCTTAAATTTTGTTTGCAAAAGGATTTTGGGGAGTTGGGAATACTTTTTCCCATAAAACAGTATTATAAATATTGGTCAAATTCCCACCTGGCCCAGGAAAGCCTATTTAACCTGCAGTATAACTAAATATAATACCGAGTCTTATATTCTTCCATTGATTCTGTGGAAAATGAGGTTTAACTTTTGCCTGTGAAGTCAGGATGCTAGAACATACCAGCTACTGCTATAGCCCCAGTCTCTCAGCCAGTGATCCTTCTCCTGTAAATATCTAGAGAGAGAGATTTTCATCCTGTGGTCAGCTTCCCTTATCATATGGGTAGGTGAAGAAGAATTAACTGAGGCAGCAGAGAATGTGTCCTACTCTATACAGCAGAGGCATTGTGGGAGACGATGTTGCAAAAATCAAACATGATTATATTGTGGACTTCCCTGAAAGCTTCACAGAGCAGCTGAGACTTTATGAGATAGGTAGATGGATGATCTAATAAAAATTAAGCTATCAGTTATTGAATATTTACTATGTACCATGGATTTTTTCCAAGTAGTGTACATGCACATACTCATATACTACTCACAACAACTTTATGAAATATGTAGATAATTCAATATCCTTATTTTCAGATGAAGAAACTGAGAGGCAGAGTAGTATCAGATGACTAAGAAGCAGAGTGATATTTCACCCGATGTCACACCACTAGTAAGTGGTAAAGCCATATGCAAAGCCAGGCCATTGATTTGTAACATCTGCCAATTTCTAGGGTGTATATACTTCCATCACAATTGACCTTAAGCTACCACCATGATGTCACCAACACTGGGTTGGAAAGCGATATGCACAATTGGTTCTAGCAAAATGATATGAACCAGCTCTAGTGCAAAACTGAACAATGATTTATCAGTGCTTCTTGTATACAAGAAGTACTATGCTAAAGCAAAACAATTGTTCAGGCTCCAATTCCTGCCCTTCTGGTAGTGACAGGATGAATGGAGAGACAATATTTACGTTAATGAAATATTGAATAAAACATATATATGTAACTTTATAAGAGGAATGAGAGTTCACATTTAATTGTCAAATAAACGTTGTAGTTTAGAAGTGGAAAAAAATAGCAGTGGCCTCTATGGACAAGTAAGGTTTTATGGAGAATTAATGTTATTAAATCATTGCAGAATTTGCGTGGGTGAAGAGGAAAGCATTCTAAACAGGGGTAAGAACATGAACAAAAAGCGCTATTTAAGTGAATTAATGTTTTTTGAAATCAGTTCAGTTCACGAAATCAGACTACAAAAGGAAATTGTAGAACCTCTTTCAATGGAAATTTTTTTCAGTGACCTAGATCAGCTTCAACATTGATTTGCCAAGAGGCAGGGGGATGAACCGGATGACATTTTGAAATCTTTTCCAAGTTTTCTAATTCTTATAGCTGTAACTCTTTAGCCTTTCTGATCTTAAAATACGTTAATGAAGAGAGCATTTAAATCTAATCTTTCAAAATGCGAGGTTCTGGTTCTGGAATGCTGAGAATCTTCCTCTGGCTAAAATACGAATTTCACATCCTTTTTGGGGGTTAAACTGTGAGTAATCAATCAAGTTGGTCTGTTATGTTGATGCCTAGTGTGTTGTTGACAGATATCCTAAGAATTGGAAATTCTATTCAATTGCATGGCTATTTTAAAGAATGAATTAATAAATGTCAATTGACAACAACAACGCTATCAAAAAGAATGAATGAGCGCCTATGGGGAGAGGAGCAGAAACGGGTTTCCACACAGGCTGTTTTTCTAAGCAGGGAGAAGGAGAAACACCACGGAAGGGAACAGAGGAGGTGGAGAGGCAGGGATTGAGGATGGAGACCTCTCAGAGTAAGAGACCATCTCAAGAAGGTGGGTCCTTTGCTCTTGCATTTCTTTATGCGTGGAGCACTTTTCTCCAGGATATCTATATAGTTCACTCCCTCATCCTTTGTTTTTGTTTTTTTTTTTTTTGGCCTTGCCAGGCAGCTTGCAGGATCTTCGTTCCCTGACCAGGGATTGAAGCTGCACCCTTGGCAGTGAAAGTACAGAGTCCTAACCACTGGACTGCCAGGGAATTCCCTCCCTCATCCTTTAAATGTCATCTTCTCTGAGAGGCCTCCCTAGACTGTATATGTTAAATAGCAATTCTGGCCCCACCCCACATCTCACCAGCTGGCTCCCTTATGTCCCTTCCCCTGTGTTGTTTTTATCCATGTCTCTAATAGTTCACGATTTGGTATACCTGTTTATTTCCTTATAATCTGTCTTCCCTCTTCCGCCAACTCACACATGTATTAGAGCGTCAGCTCCGTGAGAGTGTCTCTGTTTTTGTTTACAGCTGAATCCATAGCATCTGTTACAGTGCCTTAAGACACACAATACGTACCCAATAAATACTCATGTGAATACAAGTAAATGAAGATGGGGTGATCAAATGAGCCAGAGATGTTCTGGTTCCTCAAATAGACTACATCTCTAACACTGGTCAGCTAGATTAAACACACCTCTATCGATTATAAGGAAAATCAAAATGATTAAGTATGGAAGAAGACAGCTTGAGCCCACTGCCAACCACTGAAGATAAAACAAAAGAAATCCTTCAATCCTATTTTTGTGTTAATGACACAGGTAGTACAATGAACTTGGATCCTTACTATAAGGTTGTTGTGATTATATCCTTGTAAGTGTTTTATAATCCTAAGAAGAAAAATGTCCTGTGAGTGTAGGTTACTTTTTAAAATCACATAGTTCTGCCAAAATGTTTTGTAGACACTGTGGTAAAGGTACTTTAAAAAAACAATCTACGTTTCTGCCTTTCCAAAAGACCTCTTAAATAGATGCTTAAGTATTAATTTTTAGGTCCAAGATTTTTGAAACATGCTCTATATAACTGATTATTATCTTTTGGCATTTTATAAGAAGCTTTATAATTCCTAAAATATTCACTAAGAAATATAGAAAATATTAATATGTATTTAACTAACTTGGGTGAAACCATTTCAGGGCCCTTTAAAATCTTTTGTATTCTTCTTTTTAAATGTTGGTTTCAGATGACTTTCTCTGGGAAGACATCCTGATATAGACTGGTCTTTCATAATTCAGCTTGTGATATATAATTTTGGCAACTCCAAGATCTGTAAGAGGCCATTTGCAAAATTTGCCAGTTGCTGAGGGAACAATTATTTTTAAATTCCCATTAATACAATCTTCAGCTAAGGAAGTAGGCAAGTTAGAAGAGGATAAGGGATGCTTACACTGTTTTCACTTTAACCAACACCTTGCATTACCTAATTTATTTCTCATAGTGTTTGAAAAGGTTGAATCAGACATTTTTTGATGCTGCAGAAATAACTACTAGAACCCAACGCACTAGGACCTAAAGCTAAGAAAGAGAAGTTGGGTATCCCCATTACCACTGTTTGGATTGACATGGATGCATGAGATTTGTTTGTGCCAAGTGGGCACTGCAGACAGTAACAGTACTAGAACCATCTGGACAGTAGCTCATGGAAGAGGGCTGCCACTAGTCTTAGAAACGGGAAAGGAGAAGGAATGCCCCTGGAAGAGGCTGAGCTGCCACATGAGGAAAATGTATTGGCTTTTGAATTCCTGTTGCTCATTAGCCAGAAAGGCAGGGACCCCCAACAGTCAGTCACATAAACAGGTTCTGCCCTCTTTTCATTATCCAATACTTCAATTACTGGTTCTAGTTTTTAAAAGCCCACATTATCCAATTTAATTCTTAGGGCAATTCTGTGAGGTAGGCATTTAAAAAAAATCATACCTCATTTTCAGATTAGGAAACTTGTAAATGCACTCAGAGACGTTATACAGTGAGTCCAAGGTCACACAGTAAGAGAGCCAGGACTTAAAACAACTTTTTTAGGCTTTGCCCTCATTTAATGTGTTCAGTATCTCTTTTGGACAAGACACCATTAAATGCATTAAATATTATATAAATATCTAAGATAGTTCTTGCTCTTAAAGAATTCTTAAGGAATTGTTGAGGAGAAGATCTTAAGTAGCTTGGGTGAAAAGACAATAAGAGTGCGATTAGTAGGAGATAATGCAACAAAGAAAGCTGAACTGCGTTCCATTAGAAATAAACAGAAATTTTGGCAGGGTTTCCCCACTGTAGAGACAATCAGAATTGGAGAGAGAGAGAGTGGGATGAATGACTGAATGACTTGGCAAAGAGACAGAAGGGATATTTTTGGTTTTGTTTTTTCCAATCTTTTATTATGAAAAAATTTTAAACAAACAGCAAAGTTGAAAGAATTTTTACAGCCAACACCCATTTTCTTACCCACCTATATTCTACATTAATATTTTATTACATGTGTTTTATCACACATCTATCATCCCTCTATCTCTCCAGCAATTCATCTTTCTAAAAACAAAACAAAACAAAAAAAAGGATTTCAAAGTAAATCGTGGACATTAGTACAGCTGCAGGCATTTTAAAAACAGGGATGTATTGTATTCCATTTAAAGTTATCTGTGTTGCTGCACTGTAATTCGTGTCTCCTTACCTTCAGTAAAGCTCACTCTACACAAAGAGGCCTTGTAAGAATAGTATTTTTAAATAATAGAAGTCAAGAAAAGTGGCTGACTTCCAAGTGTAAGTAGATGTAGAATTTGAGATAAAAGAATATACGAGACAAAGGGGAGAAGCCAACTTTAGTCGAATCAGGAAGTCAGAACTAGAGGTGAACACAAGATTATCAACTCCCTGTACTGTGGAGGAGTCTTGGGGAGAGCATCCGACTTTGCACAAGGCGGAATTAGGGATCTGAGGCTGTCTTACACAGATCCTTGAAAGGCCAAGCAAATACCAGTTGACAAGTGGATTACCACCTCTTTCTCAGTTACCACTAACTAGAACTAGAGGTGTTCCATCACTGGAGGCAACACCTGTGATTAGAAGGAAGGGGCAAGGCAGAGAGGAAAGAAAACCTTGACTTGAACCCTAAGACCCAGCCACTGCCCTGGGTCTCCCCTGTTTTCCCTACCCACCCCTTACACCTCCTAATTTTTCTTCCTTCCTTTCCTCCTTCCTTCCTTCCTCTCCCCCTGTCTCTCCTTGTCTCTCTCTCTTCTTCCCTCTCTACTTCTCTTACTCCTTCCTTTCTTTCTCTGGAGGGTGAAAGAAAGAGAGAAATAGGGGAAGGTAGAAGAAAGAAAAAATTAGGAAGAAGAGAAAGGGAAAAAGAAAAGAAAAGAAAAAAGGAAGTCACTTTGGAATCTGGGCCCTTCTCTCTGCCTCCAATCTGATCAGGCTCAATTTCTGCTCCTACTTTAGATCATTGATTATCACAGGTAAGACAAAGAGAGGAGGAAACAAACTACTCCTGGTGGGGGGATGAGGTGTGGAGCCAGTAGAAAAATGGGAGAGAAGAGGAGGAAAAACTTGTATAAGAGAAATCACTAATTCTTTTTTTTTTTTTTTTTTGCGGTATGGGGGCCTCCCACTGTTGTGGCCTCTGCCGTTGTGGAGCACAGGCTCCGAACGTGCAGGCCCAGCGGCCATGGCTTAAGGGCCCAGCCGCTCCGCGGCATGTGGGATCCTCCCGGACCAGGGCACGAACCCGCGTCCCCCGCATCGGCAGGCAGACTCTCAACCACTGCGCCACCAGGGAAGCCCCCTTGTTTTTTTTTTTTTTTTTTTTTGAAATCACTAATTCTTCTAAGCATTATTCCTACCCACATAAACCCAAACTCAGTCCCAGAAAGTCAGTCTTCCAGTCACAGGTGCCTCGGTGACTTTTTATCCCTAATTAGAAATTTCTTTACAGTTTGCTTTTGTAAACAAAACTTCAAACACCTCTTCTCAAGTCACATGAGAGTCACACAAACACTGGATTAAATACTAGCTCTTTATTTACTTGTTATGTGCCTGAAGAAAATTATATAACTGCCTTGAGTCTCAATTTCCTTGCACCTAAAATAGGGCCAATAATACCTCCTTTCCTAGGTGGTTGTGAGGATTAGAGATAAAAGGGCATTAAAGTACATGCCACATAGCAAGCCCTCAATAAAAGTCAGCTGTTACTGTTACAAGGTGGTAAGCCCTAAATTGGAACTCTGGGTGACAAACAGGTGCTCAGGTTTGAGAAGCTCTTTTGAGGGACTGCCTGATTTCAAAATAAAGATTTAAGGTGAATTAGAAAAGAACATGTTTTATATAAACCCAGGGAATGATGATAGACTGTGGTAAAGTATTTGTGGTAAAGTATAAATATTTGCTAATATTTAAGGTTTAGTAATAAAGCTACTATATTGTATCTAGTTGCCAATCTCTTTGAAACTTTGCTGTTCACATGTCACCTTTTGATTATTGAGAGTGTTGTTATGTGTTTTGGTTTCAAAAGAAAGTTTACACATATAAGTATATTTTAGGGGAAAATTGAGGGGGAAAAGCAGCTGACCTACCTCTCTGTTAATGAAACAAATAGCTGAAGTCTGGCTGTTCGGACTCTAACAACCAGTTAGAGTAATAACAGCTAATTTTTATTGAGCGCTTATTTTGACCAGGCATCGTGCTAAGAGCTTTATGTGGGTAGCCTCATCTCCTTCTCACTACAGCTCTATTCAGCAAGTATAGTTAATAGGTGATGAACCTGGGGACTGATATAAGAGACTAAGTCACTTTCCCAAGTGTACACAGAAAGTTTCAACGACAGGCAATCTGACTCTACAGCTTGCACACTTAACTACTGCATTATACTGCCATGTGTCCAAGAGCCAAGGAGGCAGCTCAGTGGAACCCCTGACAAAGTTCCACGGAGGAAAATAACTTCACACATTCTGAATTTCCAAACCTAAGTGTAAACTATTTAATAACCATCCACTGAACCCACAGAATGTTTTAGGCACAGTGCTAGGTTCAATGTTAGATGCAGGAAATACTAAGATGAGATAGATTCCTGCCTTTGAGGACTTCAGCAGGTCAATACTGATATTCCGTTGTGTTGTTCTTATTTAATGTTATAAGGTTAAAGATAATTAATTGTACTACAATTATATTTATGTATATGTGTAATTCCTGAATAAAAAAATCAAATTGAATCTAAATGGTGTGTCTGTAATTCTTTAATTTGGGTTCCTTAGAATATTATGTAACTAGCAAAAGATTTGGATATACATTTCACTAGAGAAGGTATACAAATGGCCAATATGCCTTTCTTGTAATATTAACAAGTATCACAAATCTGACACCATTAGTCATTGGGGAGATGCAAATTAAATCTACTATGAGATACAATTTCACACCTGCTAGAATGCCCATAATCAGAAAGACAGTAACAAATGGTGGCAAGGATGTGGAGAAATCAGAACCCTCAAACATTGCTGGTAGAAAAATGTTAAATGGTGCAGCCACTTTGGAAAATAGTTTGACTATTTCTTAAAAAGTTAAACATAAGAGTTATCATAAAACGCAGCGTCTTTTTTTTTTTTTGTAGCAAGTCTTATCCTAGGTTTATCCCTATGAGTAGAATTGGGAAATGAAAATATACATCTACACAAAAAAATTGTACTCAGGTATGTATAAGTATTATTCATAGCATTAATTGTAATAGCCAAAAAATAGAAATGACCCAAATGGTCATCAACTGGTAGATGGATAAACAAAATACGGTACATCAATTCAATGATTTCTGTTATTCAGCAATAAAAAGGAATGAAATACTGATACATGTTACAAGATGGATGAACCCTGAAAACATTATGCTAAATGAAAGAAGCCAGACACCAATGGCCACATATTATACGATTCTATTTTTATGAAATGTCCAGAAAAAGCAAATCTGTAGAGACAGAAAATAAATTAGCTGTTGTCTAGGGCTGGGAATGAAAGCAAGGATTAACTGTAAATGCACGTAAAGGATTTTACTGGGGTGATGAAATGTTCTAAAATTGGATTATGGTGATAGTTGCACAACTTGGTAAACTTACTTAAAACTATTGAATTATACAATAAAAATAAGTATATTTTATGATATGCAAATTATTCCTCAATAAAGCTTATTTTTAAATCCTAGACAAAATAAAATAAAACCAAAAAAAACCAAAATTTTTTTTAAAAAACATTAAAAATATCCTAAGCAAGTATGGAACTGAAAGTCTCTGGTATTTTAGTTATTAATAGGAACTATTTTTGTTTTATATAATATTTATTTTAACAAATATATTCAATAATATATATATTATAATTATATATTATTAAATATATAATATTATATATTATATATAATTACATAATAGAATAGAATATGGGGGTTTTCTGTACTAAAGCTTTATAATTGCCTGTCACTTGATCATGTATATTCAGGTTTAAACTCTATCTCAATTTTAAAGCAACTACTCAATTAAGAAATAGCGTCATAAAGCAAATAATCTTTTTATAATTAATATAGTGGTTTAAAAATGTCTTGGATTAAATAGTGCATGACTTGAAATGTTTACTTTTACAGGCTATAGTATAAAGTAAAGAACCATAGAAATTGCCTCCTTTTTCATCGAATTTTTGTGACATTTCTTTCTTGTCCTAATGTTTTCTTATATAGTCTTAGTTTACCCTCCAGTAATGATTTAGGAAGAATGGATATTACCCCCATTTTACAGTTGAGTAAATATGGGCTCAAGTGGGTTGGGTGACTCAGCATCCAGGAGAGTTAACAATTATATCTGAGCAAAAAACAGTGTGTCCTTCAACGATTGGATACTAGAGTGGCTTCGACTGATAGAAATTAGGATTCTAACATTCACAGGTTATTTCTATATATGAAATTAGAGTGGACTTCCAGTCTCCGGTCCGACATATAAAGAGCTTGGAAGTTGTCGCTCTCCCATCCCCACAAGAACAGAAAAAAGCTGAACATATTGAAAATCAGCCATTCTTCTTAGATCTATCAGAGAATTGAGGTTGCACGGCAAACCACTGCCCCAAACACTGGAGAGACAGATGCCTTTGCTTGCCCTCAAGATAAACTATTTTATCAGAATCTAACTGACCTGAGGGAAAGGAAATACCTAATTCCAGCCCCTTCTAGTCTTATACCTAGAGGAAGAGAAATACCAAATTCCAAACCCCTCTAGCCTTCCTCTCCTACTTAATAGCAGGGAGTTGGGGAGGAAAAGATGAGCTCTCAGGAAGGTCACAGCCCAGGGACACAGGCTCACTGAAAACCTCAAACGTAATCATAGGCTATGGAACACTCCTCCTGTCCCATACTTCACCACCATGTCACTCAGATTCCTGTATAAAAACAAACAATTACAGCTAAAAGAACTACAAGCCTCAGACCCTACTAAAGAAGGACTCTCTCAGGGGGACAAAAATAAGGACATTAGAGGAATTTTAGCCTCTGACACTATGGCTGCAGCAACAGTAAACACAACCTAACTCCTAGCCAGATAAACACAAAACTTCACATTGAATGCCCTTACTTACTTTTACCCAATACATCATGTCCGGCTTTCAACAAAAAATTCCAAGGAGTGCTAAAAGGCTAAAAACTCAATCTGAAGAGGCAAAGCAAGGATCAGAACCAGACTAAGATATGGCAGAGTTTTGGGAATTATCAGACTGGGAATTTAAAATAACTATGATTAATACGTAAAGGGCTCTAATGGAAAACGTGGACTACAATGCAAGAGCAGATGGATAATGTAAGCAGGAAGACGGAAATGCTAAGAAAGAATCAAAAAGAAATGCTAGAGGACTTCCCTGGTGGCGCAGTGGTTAAGAATCCGCCTGTCAATGCAGGAGACACGGGTTCAAGCCCTGGTCTGGGAAGATCCCACATGCCGTGGAGCAACTAAGCCTGTGCACAACAACTACTGGGCCTGCGTTCTAGAGCCCGTGAGCCACAACTGCTGAGCCTGTGTGCCACAACTACTGAAGCCCACGTGCCTAAAGCCTGTGCTCCCAACACGAGAAGCCACCACAATGAGAAGCCCGTGCACTGCAACAAAGAGTAGCCCCCACTTGCCGCAACCGGAGAAAAGCCCATGTGCAGCAATGAAGACCCAACGCAGCCAAAAAAGAAAAAAAAAAAGAAAAAAAAAAAAAAGAAATGGAGCCAAAAAAAAAAGAGAAATGCTAGAGATGAAAAAAAACGCTGTAATCAAAATGAAAATGCCTTTAATGGGCTCATCAGCAGAAATGATACAGACAAAGAAAGATTTCAGTGAGCTTGAAAATATGTCAATAGAAACTTCCAAAACCAAAAAACAAAAAGAAAAAAAGAGGGAAAATATCAGGACAGAGTACCCAAGAACTGTGGGACAATGAGAAAAGGTGTAACATAACTGTAATGGGAATACCAGAAAAAGAGGGAAGAGACAAAAGAAATATTTGAATAATGACTGAGCATTTTCCAAAATTAATGACAACACCAAACCACAGACTGGGAATCCCAGAGGACACCAAGCAGAAGAAATACCAAAACAAATCTACACCTAGGCATGTGGTATTCAAACTGCAGAAAATCAAAGGGAAATTGGAGCATGGATCCAAAGTGTAAAGGGTTTTTGGTTTTGTTATTTCCAATTAATATGACAACTAGGGTTTCCCTGGTGGCGCAGTGGTTAAGAATCTGCCTGCCAATGCAAGGGACATGGGTTCGAGCCCTGGCCCTGGAAGATCCCACATGCCACGGAGCAACTAAGCCTGTGCATCACAACTACTGAGCCTGAGCTCTAGAGCCCGCGAGCCACAACTACTGAGCCCACGTGCTACAACTACTGAAGCCTGCGTGCCTAGAGCCCGTGCTCCACAACAAGAGAAGTCACTGCAATGAGAAGCCCGTGCACCACAACAAAGAGTAGCCCCCGCTTGCCGCAACTAGAGAAAGCCCGCACACAGCAACAAAGACCCAATGCAGCCAAAAATAAATAAATAAATGAATTTATTTTTAAAAAAATGACAACTACTTGGTCTCCCTTCTTTTTCTTCTGACTTTCCCCCACCACCTGAAGTCTCTCTGTCTAGGGAATATGGTAGAATTGTTACAGGGGCTGTATAACTTAATTATTTCCCTCTTTAATAAGGAAATTATTTAAATATAAAGAACAAAAAATAGAATGTTCTATTAGCTTGGTCTCTCCAAACGACCTGCAGATTTCTTGAAGGCAGGGATTATATACTGCATAATTCTGAATCCCTTAGAGTGTGTAGTGCCATCTATAGTGTTGAAGCAAATGACATCCTGTTGTTTTAACTGGTTGGAAATAACTGTAAAAGCCTAACTACACTGGGACCTGCAGGTTGGGACTGGAGCCTGGTGAAGAGGAAAGCCACGAATCAAGTGGATTAAATAGTTTTGAAGTATTCTTTAAATATTTAAAAAGTAAAACTCATTCTCTCTATGGTCCCATAGTATGTTGTGCCTTTATAAGACCTGCAATGATTTGTTTACAAGTCCATTTAGCCTCTTAGAGTGTAAGCTCCTCTAGGATGGGGTCACATTTTTTTCCTCTTTTAATTGTGAGAGGCACTTAATTCACGTTCGGTAAATAAAAAGTTAAGAGATTACTGATGAAAGGAAAGAGAGTCTAAAGCCATTCTATAGTAATAAAGCTATGCATTTAAAAGAAGTACCTAAATGTTATATTTCAGAGGAATTTTTGTTTGTTTGTTTTTTGCGGTACGCAGGCCTCTCACTGTTGTGGCCTCTCCTGTTGCGGAGCACAGGCTCCAGACACGCAGTCTCAATGGCCATGACTCACGGGCCCAGCCGCTCCGCGGCATGTGGGATCTTCCCGGACCGGGGCACGAACCCGCGTCCCCTGCATCGGCAGGCGGACTCTCAACCACTGCGCCACCAGGGAAGCCCTCAGAGGAATTTTGAAGGGGTTTTTCCCAGAGAAGCGATGTGACCCCTTTGCCCCCAAAACCCAGTCTTCTTAGGGAGCCTGGATTCCACTCAGCCCCTCTTCTTCTACCCAATGGCTTTCATATCTCTGTTTCTATTGGCTCCTTCTCTCTTTTTTCCTGATCTAATATCCTTTAATGGGGGTGGGGGGAGAACCCAACAACAAAAGAACCAAACCTCTTTCCATTTGCACCATTACCCTTTCCACCTCCCACCTTGCTTCCTTCCTTTCTTTAACGGCTAAACCTCTCAAATGGGCGATCTTCAAGATACTCACATTTCCAACCCCTCCACAGCATCAAGACTAGTTATGTTAAGGTTAAAGGATTTCTGACTGAACTCAGAGTCGTTTCTCAGTTTCTCATCCAATTTAAGTTCCCTGTGCTTCAAAATACTTTCATGAAGTAAATGATCCTTTTATGAAGTGAATAATCACATGCTCCTTTATCTGTTTCCTGGAGTTGTTCAGAAAGGAAGGCAGGTTTCCAGGTTGGGGTGTTGCCAAGGGGGGCTGTCTTAGTCGCTCCCAGTGGAGCTGGCGTTTGGGGTTTGGCTCCCTAGTGCTCACCAGGCAATATTATCCCTGTTTCAGAGCTGACTCACCCTGACTCATAAGAGACCCAGCATAAAAACCGAAATGCTGAGTTATTGATTGGTAATGAGGAAATATAACCGTTGGGTGGAATGAACCGTCCTATCAGCCTGGTCATCCTATTTCTTGGAAAGCTTCATGGAAGCCAAAATAGCTAAAGATTGCTGGTCACAACAGAATCAAGATAAGAAGAGTTAGCTACCTAATTTGAATTCTTGAATATTAGGACTCTGATAGCCTGACTCATTTATCATTTCCCACTCGTCTCCACCATACAGGAATGTGCTATGCCAATTTGTTCTAATTCTGCTTTTTCTGTGCTTTGTAACTAACTAACCTCTCTTCTTATTTACATACTATTTTAATCAGGTTATAATTAAGGCTTATTGTGTTGATCTATATCCCTTCTGCGATCCATTTCTTGTTTATTGTACACATTGACTTTCAGAGGTTGGTCTTATTGGTAATTAGAAAAATGTCTCACTGTCGTCTGCACCTATAGATTGTAAATATGGATTTCCGCATATTATGTCATGTTTCTTTTTTCTTTTTTCTTTTTTTCAGTACGCAGGCCTCTCACTGCCGTGGCCTCTCCCGCTGTGGAGACAGGCTCTGGACGCGCAGGCTCAGCGGCCATGGCTCACGGGCCCAGCCGCTCCGCGGCATGTGGGATCCTCCCGGACTGGGGCATGAACCAGTGTCCCCTGCGTCAGCAGGCGGACTCTCAACCACTGCGCCACCAGGGAAGCCCCTATGTCATATTTCTTAAAGCAAGGTACACCAGGATAAATCAGCCTGATCGCCCACCTGCCTAATGGCTGTAAGATAAGTCTTTAAGATTCTTCTAGATTGTGACTGTTGGCTTTTCCATTGTTTCAGGTATTCAAAAGAACATCCCCCCACATCCTGAAAGTAGTCCTAAGTTAGGTTCCAAATATTTGAGCAAAGGCAACATTGTTGGAACAATGGTAGTAGAAACTGACTATATTTTTGATATGTAGTATAAAAATCACAGTCACAGACGTGTCCAATTATAGAGAAAATATTGAACTAAGAATGATTGGCTAACTTCAAGTTTCTTTAACATTCATTTACTATTTGTTCACTTCTTCTGTAATCTATTAGCATTTTTTTGGTAAGATAAGCAGTTACAAGGGCCAAAAGTTTAAGAAAAATTTATGGGAGAATAACTTAAAATTGAGAAAATTCAATTCATAAACTTTCTCCCCATGAATTGAGAAGTGATCACTATTATTAATTAGAATGGGAGGATACTAATGCAGGAGCATAATTTGAGAACTGCTACTATATGGTGAGTTCTTGAATACTTTTGATGGAGTAAATAACAATTTTATTATTTCTATTATAAATGTAGAAATTGAATAGAGAGGAAAAATGTTTTACAGTATTTGCTTGGTAGAACTTAGAAGAAAGGATTCTCCTGGTTCAGATTTTTAATCTTATAGGATATCCATTTCCAGAGAGAGACCAGCAGAGTTTAAAAAATCCTTAACGATATTGTTCTGAATAAATATATTTTACTATGATATGAAAAATGTTACTAAAAAATAACTAGAATATGGTTGAGTAGCCTAGTTTGTGCTTTATTATTTGCTTGCTAGTTGGGGGAAGTCACAAGTTCTGTAGAAGTTATTTTCAAACATCAGGGAACCTCAAAATCCTTTGGAGGGCTTGTGAAAGCAGATTGTTGAGCTCTATCTCAGAGTTCCTGATTCTGTAGGTGTAGGGTGGGGCCCAAATTTGTATTTCCAACAAGATGTACCAGATTTTAGGACCACTGCTCTATATACCCTGGGCTATCTTCCATTTAACAAGCTCTTGTTTATCTTTCTCCCATTTCTCACAGTGGTTTAACCAAACTTTATCACCTCACACCCATTTTACTCTATCATCCCCACTTTTGTAGCATCCCTACTTTCCTACATTTCAGCGAGAAATTGGGGTCATTGGGTATGAACTGCCTCAAGTGCTTATTCTTTTCTTCCAGTTAGTCCTTTGCCATTTTAAGGTTCATCCCACTTCCTGGACTCTTGATCAAAAACCTTCCCATTTCTTCCAGGATCTAATTCCATCTTTATGGCCTAAAGATTTAGCCACTGGCCCTCCTCTATATCAAGTGTTCAACCTCTTTATCAGCTTCTTCTCCAAAGCTCGTGGATAAGCTCAAAGCCATAATCTTAAAAAATCTATCCTGTGGCCTTGAATATTTCTCTAGCTATTCTCTTTCTTCTTCACAGACCAAGTTCTTAGAAAGAATAACACACTTGATTTCTCAACTTCCTTATCTACTCTTCCTTTTTCAAGTTACTACAACCAAGTTTCTAATCCTACCACTTTATGCTGCTTTGGAAAAGGTCATTTTGAACTGGCTAAATCCAATTAACTCTGATTCTTATTTTAGTACCTTTAATTTCTCTTTGAAACCAAAGGTACTAAAATGCTCTCCTGGTTTCCATGACAACACTGCTTCCTCAGTGTCCTTCATAGGCTCTTCCTCTCCCTCTCCTACTGAATGTGGGCATCTAGAATTCCATCTTTGACTCACTTCTCTTTGTTCTATGCATGCTCTCTTGGCCATTTCATTGTCTCTGTTGGCTTCAGTTGTGCTCACAGATCCTCATGAGAATGTTTTCTGGCCAAAGCTGGGAACAGGGCTAAATTCTACATCCAAGTGATGTGTGTGGAATGCTGTACGCTACTGGTTCCCAAACCTAAATGTCCATCTACTCTCTTGAACTCCAAACTTTATTCTGGCTTCTATCACCACCATTCTATCTGGATAGTCCAGTTGGCTACTGGTTTATAGCCACCTGCAATTTCGTTATGGTCAACTTAAACTTACCAAGACTAACTTGCCTCTCAGTAAGTTGAGAAAACTTGGAATCATCCTATTTCCTCTTTGCCTTACGTCCATCCTGATATCTTACAGTTAGTTACTGGTCCTATAAATTCCACTCCCTTAGTATTTCTTCCATCTGTCATCTTCTATCATTTCCTAGTCCACTGATGTAGCTCAAGCCCATATCAGCTCTTTCCTGAATTGTTAACTTCTTCCAGCTTTTTCACCCTTCCAATATTTCTTGCACATTACTGCCAACTTACTAACAGGCAAATTTAATCATGTCATTAAAAAAAACATATTTCCAAGTTTCCCCATTTTTTATTAGATAAAGTCCAAATTCCATAAAGAAATGCACAAGACGTTCTATGATCTGGCCCTTCCCAAGTTTCTGGCTTCCTTTCTTACACCCTGTGATCCCATCATACTGGACAACTTGCAATTCCCTCTAAACACTGTGGCTTTGCTCATGTTACTCCCTCTGCCTAAATAATCCTTCCTCATTTTGTTCCACTATTACTTTTCAAGACTGAGTTTTTGAGTCATTTTCTCAATAGTAATACTACTAATAAAAAACAAGATGTATTAAGTGCATGTTATGTACCATACTTTCTCACTTTACATGCAATCCTCACAACAAAACTCTGAAGTTTATAACATCCTTGTCATAAATTATGCTAATAAGTGGCATGAAAGCCCATATTTTTTGGGTTAATGAAGTTGTTTTAAGCATATTCTGGAAAGAGAAAATATACCTTATGCTGCATCTATGAAATACTAAAAATAAAGTAACTTGGTCAAAATTTTTGGTATAAATCCCTGATCACTAGCAATTGATCCGAGCATTCCTTAGTCAATACAGGTTTATTGCATCCAACTTCAGAGTATGAACTAGGAATAGCAGGCTGCATTAGCTATACTGTGGTTTATTTCACTCATGGTACTGATTCATTTTGGGCCCTGTTTCCACGTATCATAGAAAAATAAATGTATATGCATAATATAAAATGGAGGCCGTTATTCAAATAATTCACTGAATTAGATCCAGTTTTACATCTAAATTTTTCAATGAAAGTACTTTGGGGAATTGAATATTTCTGTGTATTTGTCTCAACTGAATGCTCTACTTTATTTTCAGGTATTGACAGACCCCCTGCCAAAAAAACCCCCCAAAACAGTGATTCTTTTCTTTTCTTTCTTTTTTCTTTTTAAACAAGGGGATGTTTAGCTTTCCTCACCTCTTCTTAAAGCAAAAATAAAATATTCCTTGACATATGTTAGGTCTAGATGGACCTCTATTATGTGAGCAGGATTAGAAATTAAATTATTATTAAAAGAGTTACAAATACAAACTTCCCTTCATTTCCATAAGCATTTACTTATGATGGCAAAAACAGTAAGATAATACAAACACTGCACTTAATTACTTATTTATGCCTAAAACTGGATTCTTGATCTCTTACACTTGGATTTTTTTTTTTTTTTTTTTGGCTGCGGCCACATATCATACGGGATCTTAGTTCCCTGACCAGGGATGGAACCTGTGGTCCTTGCATTGGAAGTGCAGAGTCTTAACCACTGGACTGCCAGGGAAGTCTCTGGATTCTTGATCTCTTATAACCACCCAACATACTCCATCCCCAGTCCTTTCCATCTCAGTTCATGGCAAATTCATTTTTCCACTTTCTCAGAACCCTTGAGAGTCACCCTTGATTCCTCTCATTCTCTAGAATCCCAAATCCAATCTGTCAGTAAATCACAATGAGTTTCAAACTATATCCAGAATCCCACTACGTCTCATGGCATCTACTGTAACAACCTTAATACAAGCTACCGTCATCTCTGGCCTGGTTACCGTCTGTGCCTCTACAGACTATTTCCAGCCCAGCAGCCAGAGTAATCATTTTAAACCCTTAACCACATCATGACAATTCTCTGCTAATAGCCTCCTAGTCCCAGGCACACAGACCTTCCACCATCTGGTCTCCTAGTTCTTCTGTGACCTCATATTACACTATCTTCTTTCTGGATCATTATTCTTCAGCTAAAATGGCCTCTTGGCCGCTCCTGCAACTTACCAGCCCTGTTCCCACTACTGTCTGGAAGGCTCTTTCTTTAGATATCTACAACTACCTTCTTCCTCAAGTCATTATCCAAATGCCACTTCCTCAGTGAGCCCTACCCTGCTTGCCCAATACAAATATCACAGTTCTCCTATTCCTCCTGTGCTTTTTCTCATTCCATAATCCCTTCCCTGTTGTATAAAATTTTCCCCCTCTAACACTCATAGCCTTTTAACATATTACACAATTTGGGTATTTATTTTATCGTCCAACTCCTTCTAGAATGTGAGTTTGATGATGGCATGGAGTTTTGTTTTGTTCACTGCTGTATCTGCTGCTCCTAGAATAGTGTCAGGCACATGGTAGGCCCATCATAATAATTGTCGAATGAACGAAATAATTAGCACCTATCACTAACACTCAGCAAATAGACCTTATTTTCAAGGGGAGAAATTTAAAAGTTGTTCGTTTCCAGTACAAGAGGTATTATATATTGGATTCTATGGGAATGGGAGCAACTAAGTTTCCATATGTCTAGAGAGTTCAGGGGACCCATGAAACCCTGATATTCTATGATTCCCTTCCCATCTAAGTCTCAAAAATGATCATTTTCTAGCAGCCAAGCACTAATTTTAAAAGATCCTGGGGCTTCCCTGGTGGCGCAGTGGTTGAGAGTCCGCCTGCCAGTGCAGGGGATGCGGGTTTGTGCCCCGGTCCGGGAAGATCCCACATGCCGCGGAGCGGCTGGGTCTGTGAGCCATGGCCGCTGAGCCTGCGCGTCCGGAGCTTGTTGCTCCGCAACGGGAGAGGCCACAAGAGTGAGAGGCCTGCGTACCGCAAAAAAAAAAAAAAAAAAAAAAAAAAGATCCTGGAGTGTTAAACCTGCAATGAGAGATTCCTAAGAGGATGGTTCATGATTATAGTTCTACAAGCTGCTCAGTGCTGCAATTCTTAGCATTTCTTCTCTCATCACTGTGTTGCTCTTCCAACTTCAAAACATATGAATATAACTGGAAGGTATGGGAAGCCAATTTGATTACACTCTGAATAGTTATGTGATGCACCCTCCCTCCAGTGTGTCAATAAATTTGATTAATATATATCTTTTCATGTTGGGCTTTCTTTTGAAATACATAACATCAGTTGATCCAAGTTGGCCTAAAGCAAGAGTCCTGCATAGTCACATAATTTTTGGTAGCATAAATATAAATGCTGAAATTATTCTGTACACCTTTAAGATTCATCTTTTGGTTATTCCTACTTTAAAGAAGCATAGAGTTTTAGGGTTACAGGTTTTATTTCATTTGGTTTGATCACCTCATTTTACAGATATGAAAACTGAGGACCCATGATATAAAATGACTTGCCCAGGTACCACAGAGCTGAATAATTGTTTTGGTCAGAACTCCTCGTTCTAAAGGTAAAACAAGATACCTCTGAGATTGCAATTGAAAAAGAGTTCTTAATATTAGGAAATTAACTGAATATAGCAACAATTTCAATATGCAATTCTAAACAATATTCAGTTCTACCTGGTTTATTTCCATGGTGACTATATAAACGTTAGAATAGCAAATATAGCAAAGGGTGAAATAATTGATAAATAGGAAAAGAAAAAGCCTCCACAAGCATCCTAATACATGACAGTCATGGGTCACAAAAGAGTAAGAATTTGCAGGTCACCTGGAGTAAACTGTCTGCATGGCATCCACAGGAGAAGAAACCACTTTATCACAGAGATGGCTCCATACTAGGCATGGCTTCTGCTATTATTTGGAGGATTAAGCCTTCTTTCATTATCTAATCTAGTCATCTTCTAAGATGCCAAGAGGCATTTTTGCTTAGATATGTACCCTTTCTGTTTTCATTAGTCAGTCTATATGAAGGTTATTATACCAGAGGAATGTAAAAATCTACAGTAACAATGCTTCATTTTCCTTTAATGGCTTTGTTCAAGGGATGAAGACATTTTTGTGGTGTGATGAATTCACTTGGTCTCCTGATGTGTTTTTTTCACATGCTTTGGAAATCACGTGTTTTTCTGAGAGGTGGTAGTCATCAATGTCTTAATTTCAGCACCATTGCTTTAGCTTTGTTATAATGAAGATATCTTAGTAGCACTGATAATTTAGGATCTTTGATATTAATCGAATGGAGAATATTTTTGACCCACTGTGGGTAGGAGTGCTCTCAAACTACAAACAAAATTATGACTAAATCAAAATTTTAAAATAGATTTTAACAGATTCCGGGAGGTAGGAACACTAAGATAACTCATGGGACTGCAAAGCTAAGATCTCCGCCAACAGCAAAAGTCACAATTTCCTAAGAGTGAAATTTTGAGCTCCCCCTACTAGGGCCTGTTTAACTCGGTTTCCCTTCTCCATGGCACACTTTGATTAACTCCTGCTGTGTGTGATTATATGTAGGTTAGACACCAGTGGCTTGAGAGTAAGGTCTGGGTTCTGTCCTGAAGAACTAGGTCAAATCTGGCCTCCATGTGATGCAGGTAAAAGTCCCATGAAAATATCAGTACGGCAACACTGACTGAACATAATTTTACTTGAAAGGATCTCCTTCCAGTTATATTTCCTTAGATGTACTATTAATATTTTTCTTAATTTTCTTCTATTTTCTTGCTAATGTACTTGAAAGGGCTTTTCAACTATTGTATAAACCAGTCTTCCTTCATAAGAAATAATGACGATTCTCTCTCACTGTTACTTTCTTCCCTTGTACACTTTGCCCATCAGTGGATTGAGCCCTGATTTACACATTATGGTGAGCTTTTACATCCTAAACAAATTTATTCTTTTGGAACTTTATTTGGCAAGTATTTAAGTGTTGGGGAGATTAAAGGAGAGCTAAAAACAAAATTAACAAGAGACTGAACTACAATCCACAGACGAAATAACCAAATAAGTTGCTATTTTAAACAATGTAAGCGAATAGGAGGAAGGGATTATTTCAGAACACAAATATTCATAGGCAAGAAAATAACTGAAGTAGTAATGCTTAAAAAAGACTTGATGAGGGTTAGTAGTTGAATCTCTGAAATATAATATTTGACGTCATAGGCATGGACTTAAGTGGGTAATAGTTTTCTTTCCTGAGCAGCTGAAAAGAATGTTAAAAATATAAATAACAAGACCACGTAAAATAATGAAAGCAACTAAAATCAGTCTTATGACTGTATTATTTAAAGAAATACATCTGTATCAATCAATTCTGACAGGATGTACAGCTCAAAAGTGGGAGTGCAAGATTTTAAAATAAGGAAAAGCAGGCTAAAATTCTAAGGAAAAAAAATAGGATCATCCATTCAGAAGCCTTGAAATAGCAAATAGTTTTCAATAAAAACGTGGTCATTAAATGCTTGAGCTTGGTAAATTGAATAGGAGGGGAAAATTCGCTGCAGACTATCATCTCCCACTGCCTCTGGAATGACTATGCGCAGGGGAAGGATGGGGAGCGGTGATGTGTGAGGGCCGGCGTAAGAGGGGGTGTTTCACGGTCCCAGAAAGGGTCGCATATCCACACCCCGGCACCGCGGTCCTTTGGGGGAGGAGGGCCTTTCTGATGTCTCCGTTTCCCTGCATCATCCCGGTAAGATCCCGGTTCACCCCAAGTGCGGACAAGACTGTTACAGAGGTCAATCTCTGCCCTGAAGCTGAAAACAAACTTCCAGCCTCGGTCACCAAGTCCCTCGAAAACCCTAGTCCTCTCAGCTCATTCTTAAGGAGTCCAAGACCGGCCTTGAACACCCTCCGATTCTCAGCTCATCCCCCCTCATCTCCCAGCAACCCCCGCTCTAAAGACCGCCGCGTGGCTCAAGGTTGTCCGCCCCCAGCTCCGCGCAGCCCGCGCCGCCCGCACCGCCCGCACCAACGCCGCACGGAAAGCGGCGTCCGGCGCGCTCCGCGACGCCCCGCCCCCAGCGAGCGTGGCGGAAGTGGCTGCCTAGAGAAAGAGACCGCGCGCCACCTGGCCGAGCGCGCATGCGCCCGCGCCCGCGTCGGGAGTGGCGGGGGTGTTTGTAGCCCTCCCTTCTCCACCTCCGCCACCCCCGCCCCACAGTGAGAGTCGGGCTCACGCCATCTTGCCCCCCCCGTCCGCGCCCAGCCACCCTTTCCCTTTAGACACTCTCAGCCCCCTACCCCGCCCCTTTCCAAGCGTGTCCCGGGCCGCCGCCGCAGAAACCGCACCATCTCTATCCCCACATTCTCCACGCGGGACGCGCAGCCAGGTCTACAAGTGTTCTTAGAACAGAGGTTGTAGGGGGACCGGGGGAGGCGCGGGGGCGGGCGGGGGAGATGGCTGAGGGCCGGGAGAGGCGCCGAGCCCTGCGTGTCTGGGTCCCGCCCCCCTGCCCCCGGGAGCTGCCGCGGGGGGTCCCGGTCGTTCGCGCGGGAGGCTGAGGGACACACAGAAGCAGCGTCTCCCGAGGCGCTGGCCCCGCGAGTCGGCCGGGCTCTCCCGCGGCGTGTGGAGTTGGCCTTGACTCCTCCCCGTAGGCGGGTGGGCGTGGGGCCAGGGGAGCTGGGCGGGCGAACGGGAGCTGGCGTCGCTGGGTGTGTTCAGAAGCACCTTCCGCGTGTCATCTAGGTCGTGTTTTGGGGGGAAGAATTCTTAAAACAAGGACATGTAGCCTTATGGGCGAGGTGGAAGAAGAGTTAGGTAGCGTTAGTAGAA
The DNA here is from genome assembly GCF_025265405.1 of Mesoplodon densirostris. Classification (NCBI taxonomy): domain Eukaryota; kingdom Metazoa; phylum Chordata; class Mammalia; order Artiodactyla; family Ziphiidae; genus Mesoplodon; species Mesoplodon densirostris. Next base: position 30,443,512 of record NC_082670.1, read on the forward strand.
GTGTAGCGTCCAGGAAAAGGAAAAGATCGACTCCCTTCTCTCTGGGGTGAGCCCACATCTGTGACCCCTGGGGAAATCATTTAGCGTGTCTTTGGCTGGGTGTTTTGATCTGTAAAATGGGGATAGTAATAACCTAGCTCAGAATTGTGAGGATTAAATGAGGTAATACAGGTTAATGCTTGTAACAAGCTCCAGGCACTGATCAATTAACTGTCAGTTACCTGTCATTTTTATCTCCCTGTTTAAGGAATTCAGAATGACTGTGACCTGGCTTTCTAAGTGGAAAAATCAAGAAACTGGTGTGGATTTTTATAGGGGCAGTGGAATGTAATATCTGACACTCAGAGGCGATCCTGGAAATGTGTTGTTAACGTACACGTGGATAAATGAGCTTAACTCCGTGAGGCTTTAGAAACTTTAAACTCTTTCGTTCCAGAGAAATGAGGATGTATTTAGCTAGGAGGAGAGGATGTAGGGATTTAGTATATGTGAGGGCAGAACTTTGGAAACAGAATTAAATTACCTCTGTCAAGATTTACTTGAAGACCAAATTGAGGATGGAACTTGTGGAATTTCTGGTGGATGTTTTAGAGAGGCTGGATTTCACTGAATGTTATGAATAATTTCCCGATAGTTACTACTTTGCAAAACTAAAGTGCACTTCATTGTGTTATTGCAAGTTTCTTATCTCTGGGAATATTCAAGAAAAGATCTAGAGCAGCCTAGGTCTAGAGCAGCCCTGTCCAATGGGACTTTCTATCGTTGTGGAAATATTCTGTAATCTGTGCTGTCCTAATATGGTATCCACTAGACACAAGTGGCTCTTGAGCACTTGAAGTGTGGCTAGTAGTGCACTGAGGTATTTAATTTTTAATTTTATTTTAATTAACTTAAATATAAATAGCCACATGTGGCTAGTGGCTGCCTTGTTAGACAGCATAGGTCTAGAATCTAGCCTTTGAGACCTTTTCCAGATCTTGATTTTGTTGAGTTCTAAGTCAGAGAAGCCAACTCTTAGAACATTTGTTGCTTTAGGGAATTATAATTATATTCAAATAATGCCTTTCATTCATATACTGTAATTCAAAGCTTGGGTCTGTTAATACTTACAGCTTGAAAATTAAAGCAAAGCATTCTTTTGACTCCTAGGTTGTACGGCTAACGGCAGATTTGTTTGGAGAGTCATAATAATACTAAGTGGAGTTTCCTTTAATCATTGTACTGTTTCGTGACTGGGTTTCCACTATCTTTTATCACTTTAGTTTTCAGTGAAAACCTTTCAACTCTTTTACTCCTGAGTTTTTTCAGTTTGAAAGATGGTGCTTTTTCCTTAACTTTTTGTATAAAAAACAATTTGATAAATTATAGTAGTAAACTGAGCGTTGGGCCATTTCAGAAGTAGTTTTGTGGTTATTGGTATTCAAAACTTTTGAAGAGATAAGTCTGAAATTTGCAGATATTTTGCAAGTTTGCTTTCTTTGAAATACGTAGAGTGTTTTTTTTCAAGCAAATGTTTATAAAGTTAAATTTGAAAGAAAAACTTAAAAAAAAAACCCTACTTTGTTTATAGATAACACACCCTTAACTCTGGCCTGATGTTTGTGAAGTGGTACCCTTGGTCTCAAGGCTGATGATAACCCTTGGATCTGGAACAAAAACTTAAAGCTCACGAATTAAGCATATACAAAGTGCAGCCCATAACACACAAATCAAAATGGGTTGCTCTTATGTATACCCTGCTTTTTCTGGGGCAGTCATGGTTTAGAGTCTGTTTGTCTCAGGATAATTCTTAATAGAACTCCTTCCATTTTCAAAAATGTTCCAGTTGGATCTACTTAATAATATGGTCACCCTCCTTGCAGGCTTGTTGAAATTTGGAATATATGAGTTTAGGAGGATTAAACGCACTGCAACCTCAGAAATGTACTTGCTTTAAAGTAGTGACAACTTTATTGCTTATGTGCTTAAATAACAGATGAGCTATCTGGAATAAGGCCAGCAAGTGACCTGTCCATTTAAGCCACAGGTAATGAACATTTTCTACTTTTCTCCATATAATTGGTTAGAAATCTTGGGCACCTTGATTTTTGGTTCTCTCTTGATTTTTGGTGTAGGAATCTGCAAAGAAAGTTAGGCCATGCCAGTTAAATTAGAACATTGAGTATTCTTGTTGAAAATAATCCTTGTTTTACTTTATGGTGAGGTTGAATAGTGAAATTAGTTAGAAATCTACTTATTATATTAAAGACTGGTTTTGCTGATGGCTCACCTAAATAGTAAAGAAAAATAATTCAACTTAATGTTTTATTGTATTAATTGAATTTATTCTGTAGTGGATAAAATATTTTATTGAGAGTCAAACACATTTGGTTTGATTCCTTACCTGCTGAGGGTTAAATGAAGTAACCCATGTGATGTGTGTTGGGTGCAGCGAAGCACATAAGAAGTATGTACTCAATAAATATTGTCTGCTCTAGCCTTAAGTTTATTGAATAATGGATCTGGAGAGATTAATGTTCTGAGATGCATTGTGGATAGGTGCAAAGAGCACTTAAAACTAATTTCAGAATCTAGATGTAGCCCTTTTCTGCCCTAATTCTCCCTGTGTGATTTCAATTAAGGTATTTAACTTTTCTGAGTCTCAATTTCCTCATCAGTAAAACGGAATTAGTACCTAACCTTATCCCACCTCCTCCCAGGGTCGCTGGAGGCTTCAGATGAGAATGATGTAAATTGTTGTGATGTTTTACAGACATTTAACTATTTAATTGGTTTCCTCTCAACTTGTCTACTGACTACCTCCAGTAAATCTGCAAAAACTGTTTACACATATTTTAATTTGTGAAACAGCATAGAGTGTAATAGACACTGTTACCTAAGATCATTCTCTTTGACAAATAATACTGAACGCCCCAGTAATGGTGCTATATTGATCTGATTATATTCCCTATACAAAACAACTCCATACTACTGCTGAGGGAGAACCAACGTTTTCATGGGCACTTGATGTGTTCCAGACTAATGCTCCATCTCATTTATTTATCCAAACGTGTCATTCCCACTTAACAGGTGATACTGATGAGTCTCTTACTTACGGATCTGTACGTTTTTTTTTTTGCATTATACTACTGCCCCTGATAGAATCTGACTGATAGTGGATATTGAAGGTTAAATAAGGTTATGAATATTAAAATAACATGCCAACTGGCTTATAGTATATACTAGTTGCTGAAAAACTGCTGTGTTCATTGAATTCATAGGGCAGTAAATATAAAATACAAATATAAACTATTTAAAAATCTTGAAGTGTACTTTTGCTATTTCAAATACTATAGCAGTTTTATGACCGAATCCTTTATATTTTACTTTATTCATATTATTTGTTTCTGAAGCTTTAAAAGACTATTCCTAATCATAATATTCTTCCCTGAGAATATACGTGTTTAATAATAATACTTTTTGATATGTTTTCAAGAAGCTATACTTTTGCTTGGATTCTTCATCATCATCGTCATGATCATGAACTGAGTGCTTTCTAGGTACCAGGCACTGTCCTAAGTGCTTTGTATACATTACTTGATGTCACCTATAAGAGGAGTATTTTTAATCTCCTTTTTAAAGATGAGGGAACTGAGGCAGGGAGGTGATGTGACTTGCCCAAGGTCACCTGGTAAGTGTTAGAGCCTGTGTTGGAATTCCAGAGCCCAGCTCTTTACAGCTAAACTGTGAGTCGGCATAGACAGATAACTTCACAACAAAGTTCACTATGACAGACACATTGTGGAGGTCTTGTGAGTTAATTATAATCAACTTTTATTTGTGTGTTCCTTGTGGGATAGTAGAAAGAACTCTGGACCAGGAGTCAGGGGACCTCAGTTTTAGTCCCAGCTGTATCACTAAATAGTGATGTGTCCTTGGGCAGTTCAAGAAACCCCTCTGGACTTCAGTATCCTCACCTGAAAAATGAGGGATTTGGATGAAATTAGTGATTTTCAAACTGTAGTTCTGAACGTCAGATGTCTTTGGTCCCTCCTCCCGCCAATTTCCATAGTTATACTTTGTCTGTTATAGTTGTTTATCCGTCTGCCTCAGATTTACTTTTAAGCACAGAATTCCTGAACTTAACTTTTAAAGTCATCAGTCTTCAAGAAAACTTAATGACAAGTCCCCTGGCTACTATGTGTACAACTTCTCAGTAATTCCATATTATTTTAGTGTGTTAAAACTAAGGCACTAAAATGGTAGGGGATTGGTGAATTTTAAAAAAATATGTATGAAGATGGACTGAATATTTCAGGTTACCTGGGATCAAAGCCTGTTTTTTGTGTTAGATTTGTTACCTTCACCCAGTGTTTTTACTCTTACCTTCTTCATGAATACGGGGGAGATACATGCCTAAGAGGGTCGTTGTGAAACATGTGAGCTAATACAGGTGAAAGACCCCTTATAAACTCCGAAATGCTTATACAAATTCACTTCTTTTTTACATGCCTCCAGTAAATCTCCCACGCCTTTTTAGTCACATGAACTGTGTTTTTAACCACATGAGATCTTTTATTGAATTGTTTATATTTAATATGGACTTCTCATAAGGTTTAATATTTCTAAAATGTGAATCTGGACTGGAAGAGAATCTTGATGTTTAAGAGAGCTCCTTTTTTGACATCCTTGTCAAATACACTTACTTCTTACTATTAGAAGTATAATTGATTCCAAATTTTTGCATATATCTGGAACGTTAACCATTGTCACTCAATTATATAATATTTTATGTAAAAACAACAGTGTTTTCAATATTGGAAAAGTAAGCTTGCCATTTTTTCAGGGTTTGGATGTCATGTATTTTAGGATGATCTGATAGGCACGTTGGCAGTGCACTTTAAGAACCGTTTTTGCAAAGAATAAAATTTTTTTTGAAACTCAGTACTTCTTTGAGAGTACTGGATATGAAAGCACATGGAGTAGAAACCTACATTAATATCAGACTAAAGAAGAAAAATATAATAATAGAACTTCACGTGTCTCTGAGCAGTGTGTCACGGCTTCTATGTCTATAGGTTTAAAAAAATGATCGCTCATGTAGACAACTGAGATAAGTAAACTCAGTTTACAATCCGTCTGTCTATAGGGAATTTTCATAATTTACAGGTGTTTTGATGTTTTCAATTCACGTATATTTCTTGAGCGCCCATTATGTTGCAGTCACTGTCTTCTTTACAACACTCCTCTGAGACAGGTAGAAACTATTCTTGACAGATGGAGAAACTGAACTTGAGAGATTAGTTGATCATTATTACCAGGTTCTACTGTGTTGATTAACTTGAATTGGGGCATACATAAATATATTGGAATTATCATTGTGTTATACCAAAACTAGGTATAGAAGTTTTAGAAGTTTTAAAATTTTGCACATTTTAATTTTTTTTTATTTTTTGCATTCTCAGTGATTGAATGATCATTTGGTATTATTTTTGCACAGCAGGAGAAATTTAAATCATGATGTAACTTGTGTTTTTTTTTTTTTTTAACAACAAAACTAAAATGTAGTGTCTAATAGTGTTGGCTTAACCATAATCGCTTCCTGCCTTTGGAGTTCTATGAAAATGAAAATGTTCTGATTATAATAGTTTTCTATTAATTTATATTATGTGGGATGCTCAGATTATGAGTGATTGAAATTGAGACTCTGTAGATGTGCAGAATCAGTACATAGGTCTGCTGAATTAATATTTCTCAGGAGTGAAACAATTTAAAAATTCCACTGTCTTTTAGTAAATGGGTAGGCTGATGGATTTCACAATCCAGATTTTTGACACTGTTTTGAGGGTGTTGTAACTAGTAACTAGTAATAATGTTTTTAACTCTGAGGTATTTTAAGCTGAAGATGTTTCATGGTATTTCTTCTTTGGTCATTTAGTCACTAAAAATATGAGCTATAGGGCTTCCCTGGTGGCGCAGTGGTTGAGAGTCCGCCTGCCGATGCAGGGGACATGGGTTCGTGCCCCGGTCCGGGAAGATCCCACATGCTGCGGAGCGGCTGGGCCCGTGAGCCATGGCCGCTGAGCCTGCGCGTCCAGAGCCTGTGCTCCACAACGGGAGAGGCCACAGCAGTGAGAGGCCCGTGTACCGCAAAAAAAAAAAAAAAAAAAAAGCTATAAATAGAAATGCAGTAACATGTTCATTACATTTTCATTTAATTCACATTTGTGATGTATAACTTTACTACAGTTAAAATTTTTTTGTCGTGGTATTTTCTGAGAAAAGGGCTATATCCTTAAATTTCATTATTGTTATTAAAAGATGTCAGTTTTTCTACTCTGGAACCGAATTTTACAGGTGTGACATAGTATTGGCTACTGGCTTAATAATTAGGTTTAAATATAAGTATTAATCAGAGATGAACTTATTCCTTGAGTTCACATTTAAACTGTGGCATGTTGAAATAATCTGGGTCTCCATCTGCACATCTGAATTCATTTTGTAAAATATGGCAAACAGCTGCATTTCAATTGAAAGCTAAAACAACTGCAGGACATTAACCCATTGAGAAGATTACAGTAGGTTTTCAGTTCCATGTTAACTGTATTTATTAGAGAAAATTGACTTGAGTGCTTCTGCTTTTAACCGACATTTTTTTTTTTTTTAATGTCCGGGAGATAGGAAATAAAGCATTGGAATGATAGGACTTTGATGTGTAAAGAAGTTGATGTCTAAAGAAGTTAATTATCTAAAACATCAAGCAAAATGTGTGCACAGGAAATACTTATTTTAAAGATTCTAATGCACTGTCAGCTCATGATGTCAAGAAAAATGTTATTCACCTGTTTGATTTAAGAAGTAAATAACTTGACTGTGAAAGGATGATCGTGGTTATAATAAACTAGGATTGGGACCTTTTCACTCTTACCAATAAATACTCTTGATACGAAACATTGGCAGTAGGGGCACAACCTAAGAAAGCTGGGGTTTTAGTATGCATTTACTTTCTGAAATGTCTCTTCTTCAGAGAGTGTTAAAGCAAGGTGACTGGATTTGCAAAATGAAAGGGGGCAATAACTCCAGCAATGTCTCAGCATAATCCCAAGAATGGCATGCCTTCAAATCTGACATGAGTCAACTGAAATCATAGACTGGGGTTAATACATAATCTTTGAGTTTAACGTCTTCTCCAGGATGTCATATCTCTGTCAGTCTTCTCTTGGGACAAGTGAACCATTTTGTAAGGTCACTGGAAAGCCAAGTTTCTTTTTGAACTTGCTTTCCTGTTTTATTATTCCCCAATCTTGGACTGATGATGCGATTTTTTTTTTTTTTTTAACCTGAGTTCCAAATGGTGTTGCTTCTTTTCCTCTATTATTTGTAGAAAAAAGTACTTATTCCAAAAAAGTCTTTGTGAACAAATAGGACAAATTTACGCTTAAAAAGACCGATGGTCTTTCATAGCACTAGCTTCTTTATGTGTTTTAGAACTTTGGTTTTCAGGTTCAGTTTGAGTGAAACTTTCTTCCTTCTCTTTCTCTGCTTTTGCAGTCTCTGTCTAGTGGTTTTTGCCTGGCTCCTAGGGACCTTAGGTTAGACCAGGGCTTATATTGGCAGAGAGTTGGTCCTGCCACAGAGTGATATTGGGACATTCCACATCTAGCCACCCAGCTAGTGTGCTGCTTGTCTTAGGTCTCTGTCCTTTTGCCTTCTCAAAAGCTTCATATGTGGCCCATCTCAGGCAGTGGTTTGTAGTAGTTAATTTTTTCAGCTTTCGTTCATGGGACCCAGCCTTTCCATCTCAGCCGTCAGTGAATGACCCTGGTTCAAGTTTCCTTTATCAATTTTAAGCCTCCATTGCCCACAGAAGTGGTCAGATTAGAGGATGTATTAAGAAGATAAATTTGATAGCAGTGTGGAGAGTGAACTGAGCTGCAAAGAGAGAAGCTATAAATAGAGCTCAACAAGAAAGGGAGGAGGTAAAAACATAAAGTAGAATTTATTTGGCTTCTTACAAATTATAGGGTGCAGGAGAAGGAGTCAAAGATGATGACTGAGATTTTAAGCCAGGCTGACTAGTAGCAGTAGTGATGTCAGTGTGAAAGCAGAACTTATTTTATATGGAAACTAATTAATATTTGTTGAATTGTATTGAGGTCTTGTAGTGAAGATATTCAAGTTTCTTAAAGTTTGTGATTATGAAATAAGGATAATCAAATTTGTCACATAAAAGCTTTTAGCAGACCAAGAAAGGGAAAATTCTTGAGTTCTTTCTGTTTATAATAGTTAACATTGTGTACTGACTGTGTGCTAAGAACTATTCTGAATGCTTTGCTTGTGTTAGTTCATTTAATCCTCACAACAACCCTAAGAGTGTGCGATTATCATTCCTGTTTTACAGATGAGGAAACTGAGGCACAGAGACATTAAGGAACTTGCCCCGAGCCCTAGTAAAGTAGTAGAGCTGGGATTCTGACCTAGGCAGTGTGACTTCTGACTCCTAATTATTTTACTGTACTTAAAGTTCTCAGTACTGCTTTACTTTATTATATATTTTAAATCTGTTAATTCTTCTTTAATCAGCAAAGTATTTTTTAAAGAAAATCGTAGTATTACAAAATTTATATAAACAGGAAATAATAACTAACACTTACTGTGTCCTTGAGGTAAAAGCCTGAGGCTTTTATCTACTTCTATTACCTTAATGTTATTTTCACTAATTCTTGTTTGTGGGACTGCCACATGTAATAAGTAAAATGACGTATATTAAGATTAGCATCTAGTTTTCCCATTATGCGTCAGCTTAATTTTATTGGGAAAAAAGTCACATTTTATTTTATTTTATTTTTTTAAAAGTCATATTTTAAATTGATGAGTAATTTAACCATAAGATTATAAAATACCACAATGCTTACTTCTGATCTACTGATTGGCTTTATTTGTATTATTTGTATTTTAGGCTATGGTTCAAATGGGAATTAGATTATGTTTTGGTTTTCTAATTTTGTATCTTACAGCTGTGCAGCTCTTTCTTTAAATGAAATCTTACTTGGAACCCCAATATATGAAATAGAAAAATCAGAGTTCTTGTGTTCTGGATGGAACTGCTTGGGGGCCACTGGGAGCGCACTGAAATATTGCTGGGGAATCTTTGGGCTCCATGGAATGGATTTTAAAAACCACTGAACTTTATTAAAATATTTTAATGAGTATTTTTCTTCCAATACTTATTACAAAATATGTAATGAAAAGTTTATCACCCAAGTGAGTAATTTTTTTACATCATATTTGACTAAGCAGTTTTCTACCTTACTATTTCATTTTAATAAAGAACAAGTATGGACAAATCAGATTTACATAAAACAAATCAGAATTTTAAAAATTTCTATACTTTTTGAAGTAACTTACAATCGCTTCTGTTTTCCATGCATTTACTTATAGCTAAATACATTTTGTAAGCTGAGTTCTCTTTTTTATTTAGATGAATAACACTGCAGCCAGCCCAATGTCTACTGCCACGTCAAGTAGTGGAAGAAGTACAGGGAAGTCTGTAAGCTTTGCAGCAGAATTGCAAAGTATGATGTAAGTATGGCTCTGTATCTCAGTTATTACTATTTTAAGTTTATTCATGTTGATAAAAGACAATAGAAATAACGAGATTTATAAAACTTAACTTGGAAATTTGTACTTAAGTAAAAATGAAGTAGTCTGATAACATTTTAAGTAGCTGTATATGGAAGGGACAAATTGGTTAAAAATGCTACAGTGATACTGTATTCAAAAAGTAAGTATTGGTTCATCTTCATAAAAGAATGAATGCTCATGTAGACATTTGTGCTCTGATTATTATCTGCCCAAATCTGTGTTATGGATTGCTTATTGCTATTTTAGTTTTAGATTTAGAAAATTTTGACATTGATTATATTCTTGGATAGTTGGAAATATTTTCACAGAGTTCTCAGTTTTTCTCAAGTGTCAGTCATAATAATTCTGTGAGCCTAATTTAGTTTTCAGTTTTGATAATATTTGAAATCACTGTGTTTGAGAACTTGAGAAAAAACTTAGGACATTTAAAAAACACATTTATTTAGTTTTTGAGAAATTGCATAGTCATTAACATTTCTTTCCTAAAGCTTTTTTCAGCTTGATTTCTGGCTTCTTTCACTGAGTGAGACTGCATATCTTGATTTGATGAGAGGTAGCATATTTATTAGAAATGTCTGCTGGCGCATATTAGTTTTTCTTTATTATTGGTCCAGGAGACAGTTTTCTGCATAAGGGGGACAACACATTAGAGCTCTTCTTTTCCTATGGATACATTATTCATGACATACCCAGCAATTTTAAAAGAATGTTTCTGTTGAAGGTTTAAATGGGTGTATATTGATAGCGTTCATAGTGGATTAACTCCACTTTGTGATGATTATTGTTCAAAGGAAAAATGAGTTTGAGCATATATCTAATGGTTGCTTGGTAAACATACTTTAAACAGCATCAAAAACGTTCAGGTCACAGGTTCTCAAACTTTGGCCTCGGGATCCCATTATACTCTTAATTATTGAAGACCTTAAGCAGCGTTTGTTTATGTGAATTGTTTCTATTCATATTTATTGCTTAGAGTTTAAAACTGAGAAATAAAACTTATTTACTAATTTATTTGAAAAAATAATAAGCCTATGATGTTAATTGATATATACCCTATAAAATAATTATATTCTAAAACCAAAAATTGTTAACACATTTTGTTAGCTAAGATGAGACTAATAAAATGTGTTAATTTAGGAGTTGTATGAGGTGTGGCTGTCTGTTAAATTATGGAAAATGTTAAGGGTTTATGCTTGTATACACTTTTGTATGTTTAAATTTTTTAGCTGTGGTTAGTAGCTTTATGTTAAAATTTTATGTTGTACTATGTTGATTATGTTTAAAAATACTAGATATGTTTTAGAATGTTTATAGTAAAGTGAGGAAATTAATTTTCCTGTAGAGCCAATTCATTGATCTACCTTGTATTTTTAAAAACTTTTAATTTTGAAAATTTCAAACTCATAAAATTATTGTAATAGTATAATGGACTCCATGCATCCATCATCAGACTAACGCTAATTGTGTTTTGCCAGTCTTCTTTTTTTTTTTAATTAATTTATTTTATTTTTGGCCGCATTTGGTCTTCGTTGCTGCACGCGGGCTTTCTCAAGTTGTGTCGAGCAGGGACTACTCTTTGTAGCAGTGTGTGGGCTTCTCATTGCGGTGGCTTCTCGTGTTGGGAGCACGGGCTCTAGGTGCACAGGCTTCAGTAGTTGTGGTGAGCGGGCTTCAGTAGTTGTGGCCCGCGGGCTCTAGAGCGCAGGCTCAGTAGTTGTGGTGCACGGGCTTAGTTGCTCTGCGGCATGTGGGATCTTCCTGGACCAGGGCTCGAACCTGTGTCCCCTGCATTGGCAGGCGGATTCTTAACCACTGTGCCACCAGGGAAGCCCCTTGCCAGTCTCCTTTAACCTTTCTCTCTGCTCTTCACTTTTTTTTTTAATGAAATATTTTAAAGCAAATCCCAGACATCATATTTCAAATTTGGTGTTATTTATTAAAACAACATATTTATTAGTAGGTAAAAAAACAGGCTTTATAGCAGAGGTCAGCAAACTGTGGCCATAGACTGGCTCCTTGTTTCTGAAAATAAGATTTTATTGGACCACACTCATTATTTATCTGTTATCTATTGCTGCTTTCATGCTACATGGCAGAGTTGAGTATTTGTGACTGACACCATATGGCCTGTAAAGCTGACAATATTTACTATATGCCCTTTACAGAAAGTTTGCTGACCCCTGATCTATAGAAACAGCTCTCTATAAGAAGAAAGCTGTATTTCCTTTTGTCATTTATACTTAGGAGAGGTTCTACTTAGTGCATTGGATAGACTGCAGGCCACTTAAGAAAACAGAAAAAAATAAAATAAAAGCTAAATTCAGCACTTTCTTATGAAATACTTTTGAAAACATCTTCCCAACTAATGTGCTTAAGCTAGATTCAGAATGCGAAAGTTATTGTTGGCCACAGCTTTGGAAGAAATGTACATTTTCCTTCTATTTCAGACCTCATAGAGAGGCCACTCCTAATAGTTATACATTCATCATTTATAGTCTGAAGTTATTTTTTCTTCTTATGAATTGCTTCATAGAACAGGAAAATAGGGCCAAGATTAGGGGAGTCCTTTTTTTAATCTACCAATATTTTCTATTGACATGAGGTTTTCAGGCTTTTGATTATGTAAAATTAGAATCAATATGCATTTGATCCTTGCTTATATGATTTTAAATGAGAAAGTGCAGACTTAAGTCTCTGTGTTAATTTTGTGTTGTAGGAATTTCATTCTGTGATCTCTACTTTTTTTCTCCTGCATTTTCACAGTTCTTCTAAGCCTGTTTGTGTGGTATATTGGTGTTTTTTAATCCTCTGGCTACTGTCTTCCCTACTTATTCACCACTAATGAGCTGGTTTTTCTTGGCTCCATGCCCGCTAAATAAGTAACAGTATTGTAGTGTCAGTTCCAGGGAATGGCTTCACTGAAAGGCATCTAGTTGTCAGGCACAAATGGAATTGTCAGAATCTGCTATTAAATATAGAACTGGCAGCCGGTTTGTTCTCCTATTAGAACCTTGATGGGACTGACCACATTTTAAGTTTGGGTGAGAAATACTACGACTGCAGCATTCTCTAGGAAATGCTTCTACAAATTTTAAACTAAAGGATTGGTGGTCAGACAGTTGCTGGTGGGTTGCGGATGACAGCATCTTTCTCTTACCTAGTGCATGTAACTGAGCACGTTTGCTACATGCTCCTTATCACAGCTCTTAGAATAACATGTGCTGAAAGGGTCCAGAGTCTTTTCATTTTTAAGTTATTGAACTCAAGTAGCCTGTAAATTAGAAAGTGAAATCTTTTCAATCTACGTTGCAGGTATTTTGACAGACTTCTTAAGAATTTAAATTAATTTAAACTCACTTCAAGGAATCTTCACTGGACTTTCTTTTCCTTATTTTACTCATTTATAAATTTCTTTGCCTCGTTATATTGTACTTTTGCAGGTTTATAGGCCTGGTGATAATGTCAGGTTTCACTGCTTGGTAGCGTTTAGTAATTCTCATGTGACCAAATTAAAAAAAAAAAAGGATTTTTGTTTGTATGCTACTTATATTTTATAAGAATACTTCCAAATGAAAATTTCATCCTTATTTAAAATCCACAGATTGAAAAAAAAATTTCTAAATCAGAGTTTATTATAAACAATAAAACTCACTCTCTTAGTTGTACTATTCTGCAAGTTTTGCATTAAAAAAAATCAACATTATTAAGCCCTTATATAGCAGGACCTAAATGCCTTCAAGATAGTCTAGCAGTAGAGAATGGTTGTGGAGACTAAAAATTGTCATGTGATAGGACGTGAAAAATTCCATGGTAATACAGAGGAGGGAGTGGTGAACTTCTGAGTGTAAGCTTCCTCACTTTAGGTCTGTACTTTTGACTGCTTCCTGAACGTCCCTTAAGTATTCTGTTAGCACCTCAAACTTAGTATATCCAAAACTGAACTAATAATTTTCTCAGTAAGATTCGCTTCTCTTGGGAATTTTTGAGATAAATAGCAACAACCATTTATTCATTGCTACACTAGAGTAGGACATAGTTGTATACGTGAAATGGTATCATTTGGCTGTTATTTAACATTATGAAGTTATGTGCTGTGAAAGAATGTATTCCCAGTTCTATCCTTACCTTAATCTGACTTTAAAGGGACCTAATATATAAATGAATCAATTAGTAATAGATGTTTATTAAACTGCCACAGGGTTCCTTCAAACATTGAGTTTCCCTGGTGCATTTAAGGTTTTCAGGAAACTGGAGGAAAGAAACTCTTAATGGTAAAAAGTGCTAACATTAATATATTATAGTTTTGGAGATGCTTTAATAATGCCAGTGATAATAGCGAATGCTCTTATGTGTACCAGGCATTCTCCTGAGTACTTCCACATACCATTTCATTTACTCCTCCCACAGCCCTGTGAGGATACTCTTAGTCCCTTTTATAGATGGGGAAACTGAGACCCAGAGGTTCCTAAGACCAAAAATTGCCATTACAGCAAGTGGTAAAACCTTGATTTGAACCAGGAAGCCTAACTCCGGAGTCCATGCTCTTGACAAATTACGCTAAACTACATTTCAACCAATAAAACTTATTTTGATTTATAAAATTTAGTTTACAAATGAACTTTTACCAACTTGTGTATGACTAGTGTGGTGTAATGAGGTAATAATGGGAAAGATGAATAATTGTTCAGTTAATTACTGTTATTTGTGATGAGGTCTAATTTTTATAATAAATATTGGATTAAGGTGCTATTTTCATATTATCATAGCATTTATTTCAATTTCCTATTCCTAACCACCAAATCTTTTTAAGCAAGGCCATATCGGTAACCAAGAGAAAGTATAATTTTTCATAGAAATTGAATCCTAATATACTCCTTATTGGATGCTTATATTTGTGATGGTTCATAATTTTGGATATAAACTTGGCCATATTGTTGAATATTTTAAATGTCTATCCTACTTTTATATTTTGTCATTATTAAAAATTTATCTTAATTCCTGACATTTAAATTACATTAAAATATGTGGATAAACTTATCCTTGTACTTTTTGTGAACTGTATCTATTTGGAATATTTTAAGATATGCACTGGTTTATAAGTATAATAATAATGAAGATTTCCAAGTTATAAAATTGGTCACAATCTTTCCTGAAAGTGAGAAAATGTGCAAAAGTTAATTGAGAACATAGAAGCACTGTGTAACTGAAGGTTGTTTATACTTTTTTCCTTTCAGAAATGAAACAAGGTAATATTTAAGTTGCTATATCCAACTGAATTAAGTGCTTGCATTGAAAGAATGTATCATTTTATAAATGTGACAAAATACAATTTTGAATTTATATTAAATATCTCTATCATTGTTTCATGAAAAGAAGATACCTAGGCCTTTTATTTTAGGATATGTAATTACAAGAGGGAAGAACATTTTGTTCAGTCTTAGAAATGAATTCTTGAAATTCAGGGAGAGTCATTTTAATAATTCTGTGTTGAAAATCCTTAGTTATGTGGGGAAAATAGGTAAAAATTCATGGATTTGTCATTCTAAAATTCTAGTATTGTATAAATGCAAGTTATTACACTGGTCAATGGGAATATCTGTTCTGAACTAGTTTGATGGCAGAACCAGGACCTAACTGATATGCGGTTATTTATTGACTTCACTTATCTTTGGTGTTAATATTCATACATTCTTCTGTATTCCTGATTGCTTCCCTAGACCCTGCTGAGGGTGTTATGTAGCATATGGTTTTTGTGTAGTATTAACTTTCTTTTTTTTAAAAAATTTATTTATTTATTTATTTATTTATGTGAAAGAATGTATTCCCAGTTCTATCTATGGCTGCGTTGGGTCTTCATTGCTGTGCACAGGCTTTCTGTAGTTGTGGTGAATGAGGGCTACTCTTTGCTGCAGTGCGTGGGCTTCTCATTGGGTGGCTTCTCTTGCTGTGGAGCACAGGCTCTAGCCACACAGGCTCAGTAGTTTTGGCACACGGGCTTAGTTGCTCTGCGGCATGTGGGATCTTCCCGGACCATGGCTCGAACCCACGTCCCCTGCATTGGCAGGCGGATTCTTAATCACTGTGCCACCAGGGAAGTTCCTAGTATTAACTTTCTAAATCTGAAAACTTCCGAATTGTGAAATACATGTTTCAGATAAGGCATTGTGGACTTGTATCTACCTCATAGGGTTTATATGAAGATTAAGTGAGGTATATAGAGTCGAAGCACATAGTATTGTTCCCGGCGTCTAGTAAACACTGTCCTGTTAGCATTTATCATTGTATTTAAAAGAATAATTATAATCATCAACATACTGATTTAGGAAGTTATAAAAATGTTTCAGGTGCAGGGGGAAATGTTTGCAGTTTTATGGGAATAATTTTTATAATTATAGAGAAAAAATTGATTTGTCTGTTACAGCATGCTGCCCGGTAGAACTTTCTATAGTAATGAAAATTTCTATTTCTGTGCTCTCCAGTGTGATAGCCACGAACCACATGTACCTTCTGAGTACATTAAATGAGCTAGGTAACTGAGCAACTGAATTTCGCGTTTTATTTTAATCAATTTAAATAGCTACATGTAGCACATGGCTACCATATTGGACAACACAGAAGAAATATGGAAAGTACACAGAATACTTCTTTTCTGGTATGCTTATATTTTTATTGAAATTGGGAAAATACATTTTACATGTTACATGATTTTATTCTGTATTTACTCTTAACACTGTCATCCATTTACTTTTTACTTCTCCCTCTTATTTTGGATTGTCATTGTCTTGCAGTTCTTTAGTGATTGGGGCTGTTAATTTTTGGTTACTTTGGCCGATCAGATTTGATTGGGAGGTTTAATATTACATTCGTGTTCCATTTTGTAGGCAGTCTGGATAATATTGAAGTGTGTTTCTTAAAAATGCTCTTTTGTGAATTTACTTACTATATTTATACTTAGTCCTTCTGAAAATCCTGTGACTATAGCTCTGGGTATATTGTATTGCACTTGATTATCATGACAGTTGTGTAACTGAATATGTAACAGCGTTGTAAGTTTTGGGCACTCGTTTTCATGTAGCTAGATTTGCAAAATTTACTGGTAGCTATAAGTTAGCAGTATGTTACATAGCATTTTGTCAATTCATTGTTTTTATTTTTATTTTTAATATGCTGAGATTTTGAAAACTTATTTTTAAATGTATATAGGTCAAAATTAATCTTCGAAAAAGTTACTCGATAAAAATGGATTCTTCAATACTGAAAATATATCAGAAAGTGGTTAGTAATTTTGGGTAGGAAATTAAAATTTGTTATCTATGATTATGTGCTTTCTTCCTTACAATAAATTCTGTTGATACAGAATGTAAACTCTTAAAATTAAAAAGGTGTGATTTTATAAAAGAATAGTAGATTCTTAATATAGAGGAATGGATCTTTTTGATCTTGACTCTGTTGAGTCAGAGGATCCATGGCTGTTTTTAAGTTTACAGAGGCACTGTTCTGATTCTCTCTAGATGTGAGACATGTGCAGTTTTATATTACCTCCAAAGAAATGGGAATTGACTTATTCTGTGGTGTGTTTTAATATGTCAGCATACCTATGTATGTGTGTGCATATTTTTAGCATATTTAAAATACATCACAAAAGTATATATTGGTATATATATTGGTATGAGTATGTCACCTTTTGCAAATTTTTCTTTTTTTTTTGACATCTCTGCATAGACATTTAAACAATCTCAAGTAAAACACCATATGCCTTTTTAAAAATACTGTAGTAATTAGGTTTTCTAACTGGCATAACATTTTTTCCCAGGACAGAATAAATAGAGTCACAAACCCCAGTTCTGGGGAAGAGTAGTGAGAAATAATCCTTAACCTGTTATCTTTGAATAACTGCTTTCTTCCTGTTTCTCTGTCTTGAAAGAACCATGTTATGACCAGTTTTTGAGTGTTACTAACCTTTTGTGGCTTTCTACCTATTCCTAGATTATGTGAGTTGGTAATGTGTGTTTAATAGGGATAACAATATACTAGTAATATGTTTCTGCCAATTGTGGGTTAAACTTTTTGGACTGGCCTGACAGTCAATTAGTACTTATTTCTACAACAAAAATAACATTCTTTTTGTGTGGAATTACTTCCAAACAGTCGAACTTGGAGTACAACCCATTTCTAAGTCAAATACTGTTTGTAGTTTTTAATTTTGCCTCTTGCAACCTAGAATTTGGGATTATCAGCATCCTTTATGTCTCTAATCTTTTAGAAGGATGTGAGCAGAGATAACATTTGTTTTAAATATACAATAAAACTTCACTTATCTAGACTTTGTAATAAAATATAAATATTTTAAAGGATAAATTAAGGACAGTAATACCACATATAAGTGAGTGATTAAGATAACATGGTACAATGGAAAGGATTGTAGATTTGGAGCCAGAAGATTTGGTTCACTTTTGTATTGGTGGATTTCATAATGTTAAGAACAAAATACCAGGGGCTTCCCTGATGGCGCAGTGGTTGAGAGTCCGCCTGCCAATGCAGGGGACATGGGTTCGTGCCCCGGTCCGGGAGGATCCCACATGCCGCGAAGCAGCTGGGCCCGTGAGCCATGGCCATTGAGCCTGCGCGTCCGGAGCCTGTGCTCCGCAACGGGAGAGGCCACAACAGTGAGAGGCCCACATACCACCAAAAAAAAAAAAAAAAAAAAAAAAAAAGGAACAAAATACCAGGCTTCCCTGTTGGCACAGTGGTTAAGAATCCGCCTGCCAATGCAGGGGACCTGGGTTCGAGCCCTGGTCTGGGAAGATCCACTTGCCACAGAGCAACTAAACACATGTGCCGCAAATACTGAGCCCACGTGTCACAACTACTGAAGCCTGCACCTAGAGCCCGTGCTCCGCAACAAGGGAAGCCACCACAGTGAGAAGCCTGGGCACTGCAACAAAGAGTAGCCCCTGCTCGCTGCAACTAGAGAAAGCCCGTGTGCAGCAAAGACCCAATGCAGCCAAAAAAAAAAAAAAAAAAAAAAAAAAAAAAAGAACAAAATACCTGCCCCCTCTAAAAAAAAATCACAAACCATGCAAATGTTATGAGTAGGGGAATTATTATATCAATATTTTTTTCAAAATGGAGTATTTTTTTATATTTTAGAAGCAGTTCATGTTATTTTCTGAAAAGAAAATACAGAAAGATAATAAAGAACACTTAAAACTTGCTGAATTAAAGCACTGTTAATGCTTTGCTATTTATCTTTCCACTTCCTTTCTAATGCACATAAAAAATAAATGCTAAAATCCCATATTATAGCTGCTGTTGTGTAACTTGGGTTTTTACTTATTATATAATATCATAGGCCCTTTCCATTTTGATAAATATTTGGCATTATCTTTGTAGCTACAATAGTTTGTATTCCATTATGATGTCTTTAAGCAGTCTTGTTAAGTATTGATACATTAGGTTATTTCTAATTTTTCAGTTTTATAGATAAGATTGTAATGAACTTCCTTTACTTACAGGTATAGATCTCTCTCCTCCCTTTCTTCCCCTTCTCTTTCCTTCCTGCCCTACTCTCTGCCCCCCCTTTCTCTTCCTCTGTATCTATATCTTTGAGCATGTGACTGGATATTTCATTAGGAATAATTCCTTTAAGTTTCTTTTTTAAAAAAAATATTTATTTATTTATTTTATTTTTGGCTGCGTTGGGTCTTAGTCCCGGCACGTGGGATCTTTGTTGTGGCACGTGGGATCCTCCACAGCTGCTTGCGGGCTTAGTTACCCCTCTGCATGTGGGATCTCAGTTCCCTGACCAGGGATCGAACCCAAGTCGCCTGCATGGGAAGGCAGATTTTTAACCACTGGACCACCAGGGGAGTCCCTCCTTTAAGGTTTTTGGTGACCTTCCATAAAGGCTTTAATGAATTATAATCCTACCAATAGTGTATGTATGCCTTGCCAATATTGAGTAATGTCACATGTATATGATATGTATTATTTATATATAAATAAATTTATATTTATACATAATCCTTTAATTTATACATATTTAAAATATATATTATCATGAAAGAATTGTTTTAGCTTAGTTTTTAATTGGTAGTAATTTAAGGATAGTTATACAGTAAAAAGTTTTCCTATTCCTGTTGCCTGATTTCTTCCCTTTAAGTAACTTTTATTCTTTCTTGGGTATTCTTTCTGACTTTCTTTATCCACATTATAAGCACATAATGAATATACACTTATTTTTTCCTTTTTACACGTGGAGTACCATTCTGTAGACATTCTTTTATGTTTGGTGTAAAAAAAAAAATGCACCAGGAGATCTCTGCATACCAACATGTGAGGGGGGGGGAGGGAAGGAGGAAGGGAGGGAGGATGTATTTTTTTTTTTTTTTTTTGGCGGTACGCAGGCCTCTCACTGTTGTGACCTCTCCCAGTTGCGGAGCACAGGCTCCGGATGCGCAGGCCCCGCGGCCATGGCTCACAGGCCCAGCTGCTCCACAGCATGTGGGATCCTCCCGGACCGGGGCACGAACCCGTGTCCCCTGCTTCGACAGGCGGACTCTCAACCACTGCGCCACCAGGGAAGCCCGGATGTATTTAATTTAAAGTTTTTCTAGTATTTTTTTTTGGGGGGTGGGGGGTTCACTCTTATTTTTTTTTAATTTTTTTTTATTTTGGTAAAAGTCACATAATATAAAACATACTATTTTAAGCATATTTAACTGTATAGTTCGGGGGCACTAAGTACATTCGCATTGTTGTGCAACACTCACCATCATCCATCTCCCAAATTTTTCACCTTCCTAAACTGAAACTTTGTCCCCTTTAAACACTAACTCCCCATTCCCCCCACTCCCCCCATCCCCAGCCCCTGGCATCTACCAGTGTACTTTCTGACTATGAATTTGACTATTCTAGGTACCTCGTATAAGTGGAATCAAACAGTATTTCTCTACACCCAAGAATATGGATGACTAAGTTTTTTAAAGACTTTATCAGGAATAGATATTTTATCAAGTGCCATTTTAGCATCAACTTTTTCTAGCATTTTGTAGATGAGTTACTGTTTGATGAACTCTGGAGCCTAAATAAAGAAGGGAGGCCTTTATTTTTCAAGGAAACTGAGGCAACTTCTAAATGAGTTACTTAAGTCAGAAGAGGTAATAAGGTCCTCACACAGATAAGCAGCAAGAAGAAAATAAAAGCTATCTGTAATCTTTTACCAAGAGATGCTTATATTTTGGGTGTGTGTGTATGTGACTTACTGAAGTCTAAAAGTCTAAAAGCTTTTTTGATAGTAACTTCCTAATTTTTCCTCCAAGAAAGTTAGATTTTTACATTTCTATCAATAATTATGAGAGTACCCCCCTCCACCTCTCTCTGACATTTTAACAGTAGAAACATTGTGCTTTTCTCTAACTATTTTACATTACAGCTTTCTTTTGACTAATGAGTTTGAAAATATTTTGGCCATTTATATTTCTTCATTTGTGGGTGTATGTTCATATTCTTAGCACAATTTTACTGAGTTCTTGTTTTTTCCCATTGTTTATTAAGGGCTTTTAATATATTAAAGGCACTGAGCCTTTATTGATCATATATGGCAGTCTCCCCACAATCCCCCATACCCTTCATCATTTGGTTTCCTTAAGGTTTATTTCTTTTTGATATGTTTGTTTTCATTTTTAATGTAGTTAAATCAGCCTTGTACTTTATTACTTCCACTTTGACAGAAAGTCCTACCCTCAACTTTCGTACAAATCATCATGTACTTCTTATATTTCAGGCTTTTAGTTTCTACAGTTTAATATTTAATCCATTATTTTGTTGTATTGTGCCAGGGAGGGTTCTAAGTTAAAACAATTTTACTTTAAGTTGGTTTGCCAGTGGTCTCACCACGACAAATTATATAAACCTCCCTTTTCTCTCAGAATTGAAATGCTACCTTTATCAGATAATAAATTATTATTTTTGAGTTTTCTGCTTTGTCCACTGAATTGTCTATTCCTTTGCCAGTACTACATTACTTTAGTTATTATAGCTTCTTAATATGTTTTAATATTTGGTATTACAGTTCAGGGTCACCTGCATAACTTTTCTTTTTAAAATATTTCTTGTCTCTTTTCCTATTTTTATTCTTCCAGATGAATTTTAAGGAATCATTTTATCAAGTTCCAAAGCAAATTCTAAGTGCAAATTTTAAGCAGTTTCATTTTTCTTTTCTTTTTATGCTTTCTGCTGTATACTCAAATTTCAGACATTGGTCTATGTGATTCATTTTACTTTTAAAGTTGATTAATAAAATAATTTTACTTTTAGAAAGCTTATTTGAAACAACACTGGATAGAAACTGACTAATGAGTGACTTGGTTAACTAGTGTGTGATTAGAGATGCTGAAGAACTTCTCAGTTTTCTTTAGTATTTGTTTTTCTTGCTTGAATGTAGAATTGTGCTGTGCCTGCAGTATGTAAAAATCAGCCAAACTATCTCCTCAGTTTTTAAATCGTGCAGTTATTGTCTTATTTTTGAATGGAGAGCATGACTAGTAACAAAAGACAGCTTAATTTTTTTATAGGGATGTAAATCTGTATTCTGACTAATAGAATTAAATACAAGGGCATCCATGCCATATATATCATAGAGAATAAACATTTAATATATTTATAAATACATGAGTTAATCTAAGTGATGAAATGGATCTTATTTTGACCATCTTAATGAAAATATTTCTATAGTAAGTTTATTGTAGCACATTTATGACTATGTATAAATGGAATACCAGGTACAGTTTAATCTTTTTTTAACTGAAATTTCATTGTAAATATCAGGTGTTGCAATCTACTTGTACTATAGTGGTGCCCTAGGGTACCATAGAGGCATGAAGTGTAGTTTGCTTCTATGATAAATAGTCCTACTTTGCTATGCTCTTTGAATTTATAATTTTTTTTGGTAGAGTTTTATGTTTTCTCTCTTGTTTACATCTGCTAATTTTATTGCTGTTCTTGTGCCATGCTCTGGCAGTGTTTCACCTCCCCCACCTTTTGCATGCAGCTTCCAGCCTACTATAGACTAGAAATTAAATTTATTAGATTTGTATCTAAAATAAGAAATCATACTCTAGGAAAGCCTGATACACTTTCTCTTCTGAGAAAAGTTACTTGATCTTTGGTGCATAAGCTTAATATCAATTTTGAGAGTTGAGTTTACTTATTACTTTCGGTTTTTGGCTGTATTTTTAGTATCTGAAATTGTCAGGTAGCAGGTCAGAGTTTATTTTTAAGTCCTTTGTTTGGGACTGAATCTGTTTTCACAATGAAACCATGTTAAGCATGTTAGGTTTCTGGGTTAGTTCAGTACACACAAATTTTTTTTTTACCCATAAAAAATAGCCTGAAGTAATATTTTCAGCTACGCATAATTATCATTCATACCATTTTGAAGAAGCAGGCAAGGCCACTGGCTGGGTTTGGCAAGGATGGGAGGTAGGGAAGCTTGAGAGTGGTGAAGGTTTGTAATGGCAACAGTGGAGTTAGGGAGAGAAAGCTAATTAGGAATATGCTTAGTGTTACCTAATTTGTCAAGGGCTCTGCAGAGCTTATAAAAGGGCTCTAATAGCAAGGTTGTATAATTTTCTATAGCAGTGCTCAACTGCTGGGCATAGGACTGGAAAAGAAAGATGATTGGGTTGATTTAGGGATTTGAAGGGCAGATGTAACAGAAGAATATTGAAATTCGAGGTGTTTGAATCTCTGATCACTGAGCCTAGGCTGGTGCGGAGGGATGGAATAGAAAGGCATGAAGGAGTTGACCAATTTGTAGAAAAATGGGAGAAGGAGAAGGGTTTGGAGAGTTCAGTGAAATATGAAATTAAGTAAAATAGAAGATTAATTAAGAGAACCGGAGGTTTAGAAAATACAACAAAATGGAAAATATCAGCTTGGATGTTTCATCTTCCAAGAAGACGTCCTTGGCCTGTCCAATCTTGTTAATTCCTTTCTGTGTGCCGTGGCACCTTGTAGTATACTCTTACAAAAGTCCTTATTTTACTGTATTCCAGGAATCTATTTACTTGTGTATTTCTGTTCCCCACTGTAAGCTTCATGAGTACAGAGCTTGTTTTAATTTTCCTGTTTTACAGTACATGGTACCTGTTAGGTACCTAGTAGGTGCTGAATTTAATAGAATGAATAGGAAGTTGTGTTCAGAATGGGATAGTATAATTTAGGAGGATAATCTCCATGGGAGTTGCTAAAGCTGAAAAGAGGTTAGAACATTTTTATGTCACTTATCACCTATCTATTTTGCTTTCTTTCCTTTTAAAATTTATTTATTTATTTATTTTTGGCTGCATTGGGTCTTCGTTGCTGTGCGCGGGCTTTCTCTACTTGCGGCGAGTGGGGGCTACTCTTTGTTGCAGTGCGCAGGCTTCTCATTGCATTGGCTTCTCTTGTTGTGGAGCACGGGCTCTAGGAGCGCGGGCTGCAGTAGTTGTGGCATACAGGCTCAGTAGTTGTGGCACACGGGCTTAGTTGCTCCGTGGCATGTGGGATCTTCCCGGACCAAGGCTCAAACCCGTGTCCCCTGCATTGGCAGGCGGATTCTTAACCACTGCGCCACCAAGGAAGTCCTTAACATTCTATATTTTGAGTGTCTTTGATTTACTTGAAACCTCTACTGCTTCCTTAGAAAATTGTAGCTATATGTCATGGCTGGTTTGTAGAAGGAAGGATGGTGTTGTGGAGTCATACAAATCTGAGTGAGTGCCATTAGTTCTCTTTTTTATATTGCTGGGAATTCTATTTGTAAAATTCAGATAAACATATACATCTCTCAGATTTCTTATGTGGATTGAATCAGATTGTGTAAATCATTTATATAGAAAATAGAAAGGTGTTCATTGTAGATCTCTGTATAAATGTCTATACCTTTTAATTAGTTTGACTTTACAGATAGATAGAATTGAACCTCAGCATATTTTTGTAGGACCACCTATCTGCCTTTATTCAGAAACAAAGGAATCCGGGTAGTATCAGTTACTTTGGCTGAATAGAAAATCTGAGAGTCTTTTTATTAACTCCTGAGGAAACTGAAGAACAGTGAGATGAGGTGATTTGCCCTAGAATGTGTTTTGGGTTAGTTTTGGGTTCAGGGCTATATACCTGGTCTTCTGAATATCAGTCCAGTTTACTTTCGCAGAGCCTGTCTGCTATAAATTAGTGTTAATTTGACTATTCCTCACTTGTTCCTCATTTTTTAAACCGCCAGCACTGGCTCAGTTCTTTGTTTTACTTTTATATTTGAGATGACACTACGGTATTGGACCCACTTTAAAGTAAGGAATGAAGTATATACTTGAAGTGTTTATGTTAACTTAGAGCATAACTTCTTTACGTGCCTTAATTCCTGTGATTATCTATTATAAACTGCTCTGAAAGTATAAAGACTTCATTCATTTAGACACTACTGGGATGTCTGAATTTCCTGATTAGAACCTGCCATTCGGTTGACAAAAAGAATTTATCCTTAAATTTTTTGTTGCTTTCATGTTTCATAAGCTTCCTTTAAAAGACACAGTGACCTAATTATGACCACATTTCAGCAGCCAGACATTATTTTTACAAATTATTCTTTGGTTTGAAGTTAGTTTCTTTTTGTTTTTTTTTCCCCTCTCATTTCAACTCCCAACATTTAGTCTAAAGAGGTGCCACCCAGTGTAGCCAGTATGTGAACTGTTTCTCATTGTCTTTTCTGAGATAAGTAGCTTGAGCTGGATTGTAAAAGTCCTCTGCTTCCTTTGTTGAGACAGTTTTCCTGTGTTAAAAGAGGAATTAAATAATGTGCACAGTGATGCACATTCTGGTGCAAACTCTTTAACTCACTGTGGACTTGTAATAGACAGTCTGAGACTGTCACTTGTAGGCACACCACATTTGATATAAAGGATTATTAAATGCTAGTGCTTTTCATTTATTCATTCAACAAATGCCTGTTGAGTGCCTACTACTGTTTGCTAGGCAATATACCAGTGAATAAAACAACAACCCCCCCCAGATCTCATGAAGTTTACATTCTAGTTCTGTTAGAAATACCATTATTATTTCTCTTTTCTCAGAAGTTCTGTTGTTTTTTTTTATTAAAGCTGTATTTTTGCAGTTTACAGTCTTATGCATTTGAAGCTGTGACTTAATTCTGTATATGTTTACATATAGTGGTAATACTACTATAAAAAATTAAATTAAAAAAATTTAATCAGCTTAATTTTTTAGTGGATTCTTCTGAGCTTTCTAGGTAGAGAATTGTATTATCCACAAATAATGCTTCTCTTTTAAGTCAGAACTTCCAGAACATTAATAACTAGGAGTGAGGATAATGGACCTTTTTATTCCTGATTTTAATGGAAATGTTTTTTGTATTCACTAGTAAGCATGATGTTGACTTTTGGTTTACAATGGTTTAAATCACTTTGAGGAAGTAGTTTTATATTTCTGGATTTAAAAAAGAAAATGAAGGGGAGTTGAGTTTTATCAAATGCCCAAAAGGATATCTTTGAGACGATTGCTTTTTTCACACTTGACCTACTGATGTGTTATATTATGTTAATAACTTTCCTATCATTAAGCCACGTTTGCAATCTTGTTGTGGAAGTTTACTATCATTTATTAATGAATTATATCTCTGAAATAGAGATTAATCTAGAACCCTTTTGTATCTCTAAAGATTAATCTAGAACCCACTTGAATCTTTGACTTAATTGTGTATATCTTTACATGTAGTGGTAATACTTTTAATTACATTTTTGGCTTAGATCATTTTCTCTTTCCTGTGACTTATAAAACCTTTGAAAACAGTGTTTGTATTTTTTGTCACCTTCTAGCTTTACTCGAAGTTAGTGGTTCTGAAGCAAGGACCTTTTTAGGAGGAGATGTAGAGGGAGTTAATTTATAATAAAAGAAAACAGTGACATCATGAATTGACTACACAGCATATCTGGATAGAACAGTGTATTAAACAGTCATTCTTTGGTTGTCTGTCTTATGTTTCTGACACATGTCCTATTGCTGATTTTAGAGTATTTTAGAGATTATACTCCAATATTAGAAGTTTAATGATGAACTATAAAGCCTGGCAAATTGATGAAAACCGATGAAACAGCCTATTGCTTATAAAGACTAAATCTGCTAATGTGATGGTTCTCAAACTTCAATGCGCATTAGAATTACCCCAGAGCCTTGCTAAACCCTAAGACTGCTGGACTTCACCTCCAGGCTTTTGATTCAGTAAATCTAGGGTGAACCCAATAATTTGCATTTCTAGTAAATTCTCAGTTGATTCTGGTATTGATGGTCCAGGGACCACACTTTGAGAGCCAGCACACTAATGTTACCTGGCAGCGCTCCCTGATTTATCAGTAAATAGCTGATTTAATCACAGTTCTAACAGGTGGTGATTAAAAGAAAACTCAGTGGGTAAGCTAAAAGCCAACAAAGAAACTTGAAAATTTTTTTAACCTTTATTTTTAGTAGACTCATTAATGGAAGATCAAAGGACAAAATGTAGTTACTGTGATTCTGTCATTGTGACTAATTATGTAGAGGTAGACTGAAGTACCAGTGATGGGATGTTCTTTTCTTTCCCTCATGCAGTTGCCCCCAGAAGTACTAAACTCAAATTTAGATAGCCCATTCATATCACAGTCAATAACAGTTATAATCAAGATCCCACTGATTATATAGAGACAAAATTTTAATGGTATCAGTGGGAAGATTACAAATTGAAACATCTTTATTCATAAATTAATTAATTTATAATTTACTGAGTATGTATGGTATGCTGTGCACCGTGGATGCATTTGTATAAATAAATAATTATAAATTCTGATGATTATTAAAGGAAAAGTACAGGCCACTATGAAATAGTGGAATATAGGAGCTTAATTTAGGGAAAGCCTCTCTAAGGAAGTTCATTTAAGCTGCAGCCTGAAGGATAAGTAGGAATTTTGGCTCCACAAAGAGTTACAGGAAGAGGAAATACTACTACCATCACTAAATAGGCATTATGCACTAACATCTTTCCATGATTTCATTTACTAGCCCTGTTAGTTGGATAATATTATTCCCAAATTTTAGATGAAGAAACTGAAGATTAAAGAAGTTAAATAACTTTTCCAAAGTTACCCAGCTATTAAGTGGTGGAGTTGGGATTTCATTAGGTCTTCCTGACTCTACATCCGAACTTTTAACTGCCATGTTACATTAGGGAGATTTGAGAATATTTTCTAAATTATCAAATTATATGAGTTAATTTCATATTTCACTTTTTCTCATTTTTACACCAGAGCCCTGCTGTTTCTATAAATTAGACTAGAGTAGGCCATTTACAAACATACATATTCAGATACACACATCTGTACATACATACATATTTATATTTCTGTAACGTTAACTTTTTCTCATTGTAAAGGTAACACTTTTGAGAGATTTTGAAATCTCTAGAAGAAAAAAATTTCATCACTCAGAGATAATCATTTTGACATTTTGTTATGTTTGATTATTTCAGTATTTAGGCATTCGTTATTTTAAAAAAATTGTAATCATACCTTGTATACAAAATTATTTACTGATAAATAAATCTACAATGTTCACATGAGATATACATCTGTTTTTGGAATGCTAGTAATTTTGTAATAGTTTCATTTCATAATGTATTGACTTTAGCCTTCATGTAGTTAGTGAGAAGGGGAAGGGGTTTCACATATTTCATGAAGTCAGATTAAAAGCATTCTGTTATAGTCATCTTTGGGAGTCAAATTTGGTAAATCATTCTTTAACCTTGTTGCTCTGATGGAGTGAAGTTTTTTTGGCTGTATGCGGGCCTCTCACTGCTGTGGTCCCTCCCGTTGCGGAGCACAGGCTCCAGACGCACAGGCCCAGCGGCCATGGCTCACGGGCCTAGCCCCTCGGCGGCATGTGGGATCTTCCCAGACCGGGGCACGAACCCATGTCCCCTGCATCGGCAGGCGGACTCTCAACCACTGCGCCACCAGGGAAGCCCTGGAGTGAAGTTTTTAAAAGAAATATTTGTAATCTAGTTTCTGGGCTGTTTTTCTCATTTTTAAAGGAGTATAAATAACTTTAAGATATAATCTTTACTTGTAGTTTACCATTCAAGAGTATTATGCTAATAATGTCACTAATTTTTTTATGCTGTTACTTTTCTTTTATTGATTTTTATCCATTGCATGAAGTTTTGTGTGTTTGTTTTGTGAATACAGAAAAATCGTTTAGATTTCAGCCCTCTATTTAAACCACAGTCCAATGGGATTATGTTTATTTGACTTTTTTTTTTTTTTTTTTTGTCTCTAGCATGTATATACTCCTTTGCTTTTGTAGACAGACCCCCAAGGATGCCAGAAGAGTTTAAAAATCTGTGGACTGTAAGCCTTGCCACATTTTATGTTTATTAACCAATTTTCAGAAATATTAAAGGTCAGATTTTGTTTTATCAAACTTAACATCTTGCCTTTAGTGATATATGCCTACTCCTTTTGGGTTCATTATATGTCATAGTGATTTGTGTTGAGGTATTTCTTTTGTGTACATCTACCTCCAAAAGATTTTAAATACAGTTGCAGAACTTTACATTTGTAACTTGAGAAACAAGGAAACACATTTTAAAAAGAAAATCAGAACACCATTCCATAACAGTCATACATAGATCAGTGAAATAAAATTCATTTAAAAAAGCATGCTGATCGTTCACTATAGTTTAATTTAGTATAACTCTTATTTTTAAGCTGTTGGATGTAAATTGAGTTTAGATATTAGCCAGATAATCATATTATTCACACATAAGCCTTAAAATGATGTGTGTAAATAATTCTTTCATGTTAGCTTCTTTCTTTGGTAGTAAATTTTTACTGAAAAGTCTCAGTTTTTAAATATATAAAGTACCACTGTTTTTCTTTTCTAACCATAAAAGTTATGTGTAAGGTGTTTTCCTTTTTTCTAATATAGTATTTCTTTACCATGTCTTTTTTCTGTACTTGTTATCAAATGCCTTTTCTAAGTCTTTTTATGTTTTGTTTAGACAACTGTTCATTCAGCTGTTCATCCACTTATTAATTCATTCAAGAAATGATTATTTAATTCATATTATATGCTAGGCATTTGACTACATGATGTGGAAAGAAAGTATGGGGAGGAAAAAGGGAATGGGAATTCTTTTGTACTGATGCATGTCTTAGGTATGAAGTATGACTTTTATGTGTCTTATCTCATGTGGTCATCACATGAGATAGATTTTACCATTTCCATTTTACAGATGAGGATTTAGGTTCAGAGAGATTAAGGGTTTGCATAGAGAACATAGTTTATAAGCATCAGAGCTATGATTTGACTCCAGGACTCTCTGATTTTACACAGTGTTGCCTTCCTACATGGGAGATAGATGAATAAAGTGAGTATACTGCTTGTCTTCACAGACGGTGTGGTTTGGTGTGCTGTATCTCTGTGCTTTGTGAAGATGTCTGCAGAGAGCGTGAAGTTCTAGCTATCTTCTCAGCCCTTCTCCCTTGCAACCAGAAAAGCTCCTTTAAAAGTCCATTTTCCTTATTAGGCTTTCTCATAGCATCTTATGTGAAAAATGGATTTTACAGCTAAAAAAAAAAAGGCTTCAGAGTCACTGGTCTAGGAGAATTGTATATGTTTACATATATGTGTAAGTAGAGAGATAAATAGTCTTATACACAGGTAGAAAGAGAATGATAGGAGATGAATATGTGAAAAATTAGATATACTGGTTTTGGAATACAGAGGGAGGTTAAGGGGATTTTCAATTTGGAGTTTGAAAGCTTGTTAAAATAATGCCATTTGAGCTCTGTCTTCAAGGATGGCTAATATTTGGCATTGTAGAAATCTGGAGGTAGTGTGGCAGTGAGGATAGGTAGGGAACACTGCAAGTAAGGGGAACAGCATGACCCAAGACCCAGAGGCAGAGGTGAGGCATGTGCGACAGAAATTTTAATGTGTCCAGAGAGAAACTTGATTGTAGGAAAAACAGACAAAACTGTTGATTGGTATCAGAATGTGGCAAGCTTTGAATGCCAGACTAAGGAGTGTAGTCTTTTCTCTAGGTAGTGGGAAACCTTTAATAGGTGTTTGAAAAGATAAAGGTGTGATATGTGGTGATACTGATTAAGAAAGATTGATTGTAAGCAGCATGTAAAATGGATTGGCTGTGGGAAGACCTGTTTTACTACAATAGTCAGAGGTGAGTGGTAATGGCAGTGGGAATGAAGAATAGGAAATGATTATAAGTGATAAAGCAGCGGCTAGATTGTTAGGTATTGGGGGCTGATGGAATTAGTGCATCAGTTACCAGAGATAATTCCGAGGTTTCCCTCCTGGAGGAATGGGAAGCTGATGGTGCCAAGTGGCAGGTTTGAGTGTTGAGTTTTATCATTTGTATCTTAACTGATTCCAAAAAGATTTGAGGAGTTTGTCGTAATTGTTTATAATAGGATAGAAAAAATGAGAATTAAGATTAAACCTAAAAGGAGTGGAGATGCAAAATTAATACAGGTGGAAAAAATGCACTGAGATGCATATAATAAAGTCCCTCTCTGATTGCCTAGTTGGGACAAAAGTTTTACTGTTAAGCCTCCTAGAAAATAGGAAAGATAACATTGTATACTATACTGTCTCAAAAGAAACTAGATTCACAGTCCATGATATAACACATAGTTATTAGGGTTTAACATTTATTGGTACTGAGGCCTGAGAAAATTTTCTTCCCTGGAAGCCTGCAGAGGGACACTTTATTATATAGTCAACAGTAATCTTAACTGTGTATCGGCAATAAATATAGTCCTGAGTATTCAGCTGATTCCTACAACATCTTTGACTTCCAGCTAAGGAAACAGCACTATTGAGTAAAAGCACATTTATTTATTTATTTATTTATTGTACTTTTTTTTTGAACTTTATTTTTTTACACAGCAGGTTCTTATTAGTTATCCATTTTACACACATCAGTGTATACATGTCAATCCCAATCTCCCAATTCATCATCCCCCGCAGCGCCCCCCCCCCCGCCGCTTTCCCCCCTTGGTGTCCATACGTTTGTTCTCTACATCTGTGTCTCAATTTCTGCCCCGCAAACTGGTTCATCTGTACCATTTTTCTAGGTTCCACATACCTGCATTAATATATGATATTTGTTTTTCTCTTTCTGACTTACTTCACTCTGTATGACAGTCTCTAGATCCATCCACATTTACTTATTTATTTGGTTGTTTGTTTATTTGTTTATTTATTTATTTATTTACTGTGGTACGCGGGCCTCTCACTGTTGCGGCCCCTCCCGTTGCGGAGCACAGGCTCCGGACGCGCAGGTCCAGCGGCCATGGCTCACGCACCCAGCCGCTCCGCGGCATGTGGGATCCTCCTGGACTGGGGCACGAACCCGTGTCCCCTGCATTGGCAGGCGGACTCTCAATCACTGCGCCCCTGGGGAAGCCCCACATTTATTTATTTTTATAGAGGTTAATGGAAAGTCTGATCTCAAGATTAGTTGTTACAAATTGTGCTTTCTGGAACCGTAGGTGTTTCATCATGGACCTCCAGGTTTTGGTTCCCTTATTCCCACTTTAATCAGAGCAGCTCTGCCTTTATTTGTTTTATAGATTTGGTTTGCATTTTAAAATTTGGTATTGGAACAGAGCGTTCCATAGCTTAAAAAAGTTTGAAACCACTGGCTTATAGCAGTGGTGTCAAAGTAGAGTTCAGGGAAAAAATAGTAATACTTCTATTTATATATTTTTTCATGCCTTAAATTTTCTGTTTTCATGAATAATTTATAAGGTAAATAATGTGTCAGAAAGGTAACATATATATATATAATTTATAAACAAATGTACAGTGGTGGTCATTACATGTATATTTTATTGATGGGTTACATTATATAAAAGTGGGTCTCAGAGGAGACCCACTGAGCTAGAGGAATGTATAGACAGAGTAACTCTGAGATAATTTGTAATGAATATTGTATCACAAAGTTTAGTCTTCAAAACTACTTGGTTTGCTGAAAATTTTAAAGTTTTATTCTTTGGTAAAAAACTGGCCAGCCCATATCCCCTATTGCCATTTAAAGGCACAAGCATTTTTTTTTGGCGTATTCAAGTTTGAACTTTTTTTTTTTTTTAACAGTACTAAATTTTAATGACTTCATATGATATAAGTGAGATTTTTTTTGAGCTTTGACGTATTTTATCTCATTTAAATCTCAAAACATCCATGCAAGGCAGGGCATGTAGGTGGATTTTTCCTCCTATTTCACAGATGGGGAAACTAAGGCATGAGGGGGGGTTATTTTTCTAAAAGCCATGCAGGAAAGTTAAAGGGCTCTAGAATGATGTTCTTCCATCTATCTTTTTCATTACCTTTCTGCTTCTAATCACTGCCCTGCTAATGCCTCCTTAAAACATGCATCTAGGACTGCAGAAGCAAAAACTCAGAATAAAAGATTGATGTCAGGATTCAGTAGAAATGAGCGTGGTTAGATGAAAGTCAGGAAGAAGAAACTGAATTTTAAATGCAAGGATAAACCCTCAGGCATGTAATGGTAAAAAAACTTCTGCAAATTCCTATTGTTTATTAGTGGCTCCCTGAAGACCAGAATTGAGAAGGATTGTGGTTATGCAGGGTCTCAGTGGGAAAAAATGCCTTCTACCATGATATCTGCTGTGGATGGCCTTCTGCTAGCCAGGAAGTACTATTAGAAATAATCTTCTATCCTGAATGTAATAAGTATGGCAGAGACAGAGAATTTGGAAAAGCCATAGAGAGTTTTATATAGTTCAGTACTGGTAAGCGATGAAACTGAAGCTCAGAAAAACTGTTTTGTCTTATATCATCATAACTCTGTAACTAGATCTTAATTCTCTGACTTGCAGCGTAGTCCTTTAAAAATCCTATCATACTAAAAAAGTTGGGATGAGGTGGGAAGCTTGGAAAAAAACAAGAAAACTAAACCATGTAAAGAAATCAAAAGGAATAATTTATTAAGACTATGTCCTGTGACTATAATTAATCTTTTCACTTTGACTTTCTGATATCCTGGCTGGCTATCATACTTTGTATTTTTAAGTTTGTTTCCTTTCTATTAGATATTCATATGCTGAGCAAGTGGATACTGGTCATGAGGAACATTTTAATATACAGCCCTTTTGTTAGCATAAATCAGTTTGTTTGATTTTGATTCAATTAGGTTCAGTGGAGACATTTCTAGACTCATAAGAGTGAAGCCAGCTTTAGAGAATAGTATATAGCAACTACTAAACCACGCTGCTTATAAATAGTCCCTTACACATCAGATTTAAAAATTCTCAACTTCCACTTGTTTTATTGTCTCCCTTGTCTAACTCATCATTCTTTATTTCTTAAATGAGCTTCCTTTCTCCATCCACTAAGTATATTCCTCTTGTTGTCTTTTTTTTTTTTTTTTGTGGTATGTGGGCCTCTCACTGTTGTGGCCTCTCCCATTGTGGAGCACAGGCTCCGGACACGCAGGCTCAGTGGCCATGGCTCACGGGCCTAGCCGCTCCGTGGCATGTGGGATCTTCCCGGACCGGGGCACGAACCCGTGTCCCCTGCATCAGCAGGCGGACTCTCAACCACTGCGCCACCAGGGAAGCCCCCTCTTGTTGTCTTTAAGGCCAATTCACCTTTCATATTCAGGTTTCTTTTTCTCTAAGTCTTCCTAGCCAAGAGTAAAATGCTGATTCATACACAACTTCCTTACCCAAAAAGTTGACATGCTTTTATCTGTTCTTAATTTTCAATGAATTTTAAATTTGTGGTAAGCCTGTCTTTCTGTGGGCTTTTAATCATTATAGGTGCGCCCATCCTAAATTTTACCACTCTAGGTAATTTTCAAAGGGAAACCTACACATATGGACCCTTCCCTGGAAGTTTGGAATCTAAGGCAGTGCTCATGTGGACATGAATGAAAAGAAAGTTCAGGTAGGAGAACAGAAAGAAGAAGGCAGTACCTGAATGGGCAACTAAGGGTATGTCCTTTATAAGGGTAGAGAGCAAGAATAAGTATATAGGTAAGGGGAAATTTAGGCTGAATAAGTGAGGGAGTTCTCAGCTGTACAAGAAGTAAAAGAAAGTTGAAAGTTCTGTTCAAAGCAGTCTAAGAAATCCTTCAGAGGAGGTCAACTTCTAGGAGCTCTGTAATAGTCTAAATCATATTAGTGTACTGCTGAATCTAGTAGATGTTCTTTTTCTTTGTGATACTACTTCATGCCACTTTTTATTACTCTAAGTTAGGAAATTTGAATTGCTATTTTGTCTGACAATTTTTCATATATACAGTTGTCTTCTGTGTTTCCTGTTTCATTCAGTTAGTTGTCATGGAATGGAAAAAAGACAAGAGTGGGCACCTGCAATTGTAAAATACTTAACAGTAAATAGTATAAAATATCAAAGAGAGGAATTAGTTTTCAAAATGAAAGTCCGAATACCTCTCAGCTTGAGGCCTCTGAGCTTCTAGAATAGGTTCTTAAAGACATGATTTGTGAGCCACCTAGAAGGTGAGTACTGGAAGCCAGAAGGTTGTACTCAGCAGTAGCCGTGCCTCACAAACTCTGTGCTGCCAGGGATACTGGGGAGCCGTCTCAGGAACATGGGCCAGATAGAGTGTTTTTAACTTTCAGTAAGGAATTCAGAAGTTTGCGGTGAGACTTCGTGGACAACATGGGTAAATATAGCCTGGTACCTAGTTAATACAGTTGTGCAGCTTAATAATTTTTAAAGTGTAATTATCCAATTATTAAAAAATTTGAATTTATTGAATTTTTAAAGACATTGTTTCACAAGAGAGAGTTATGTACCACAGGACCTGCTCGGTGGATTAATTGAGGGGTGAACATGAGAGTTCTCTTTAGGTTTGAAAAGTATGTTTTGGAAGTGGAAGTAGATTAGACTTTCCATCGGTTTCTTGCTAGTCTCTCAGAATTAGGAATTAAGAGTAAACTACGAGGTACTCTTCACTCAGCATCAGAAAGAACTCTGGGACAGAGATGGAGTGGACAAGTTCAGGGAGCTGGTAGTCCTTAATTGAGTGTTATTTGGAACAGGGCTTCTCAAATTTTGTTTTTCCCGGGGATCTTGTGAAAATACAGATTCTGATTCAGAAAGTTTGGGGTGGAGCCTGAGGTTGTGCATTTTTATACAAACTTTCAGGTGATGCTGTTGCTGCTGGTCTGTGGACCACACACTAAGTAGTCAAATTTAGTCTTTTAAGAGGATCTAAGAATTGGAAAGTTGATTATGTGTAATAGCTGCGGTGATTTTTTTCTGACTGGGTATGAGTGCTTTACACGTGTTATCGTACTTTTCACAGAAAACATTCCAGGTAGGTGGTAATATTTTTACGGATGAAGAAATTGAGACACAGGGAGCTTAAGTAGCTTGCTCATGGTTTGTAATTGGTGTGACTGGGATTTAAACTTAAAAGACACCAAAACCCTTCCTAGGTCTGTCATATTTCCATGAGATTCTGCGGTTTTTGTGAAACTGATTTTCACGCTTAAAAATAGTTTCTAATTGTGGGAATTTACTCTATTTCATGCATGGGGGGAAAAAAACAACCCAGCATTGTTTCCAGTACCAAATTTGTTGTATGGGTTCAGGAAAAATAAGCTTTTTAAACATTAAAGCATACTGTCAACTAAATTTTAAAAATTATAAAATTTATTCATTCTTTAGTGGAAAAATATTGGCAAGTATAAAAAAAGGTTTTCCTAATTCTTCTGAATTATCTAAACATAATGATTGCCACTGTTTTGAGTTTTTCTGATACACATGCATACCCTTGTATAATTTTTTAAAAATTAAAATTGTGTACACCTGTTTTTTCCCACTAAGCACAACTTTAATAAAGACATAAGAAAACTCTACTTTACCCTTTCCTGTTTTTCTCTTAATCATTGGCAACCTCACCATTCTCTCCTAGGCTGCAATCAAATTTTCCTTATTCTTCGTCTCTCCCAGTAATTGCTGCCAAATTCTGCTATTTCTTTGTATTATCTTTGTAACTTGCTTGTGTTTTTCACATCCAGGCTAGATTTTTTTTCTACTAGTTAATGATGACTAAATCACCATATAATTCTTAAATTCATTCTCTACTTCATTGGTTGACTATTTTGGCTGCACACAAAACCTTTAGTCTTTCTTTTCTCACATCTTTTTGATGACTTTGATGAAATCAGTGTGAATACTTGTGGAGTTTAAAGCCAGTGAAGTATCTGACCCTATTAGCTTTTATTTCTAACCAAAAAAATTTTTTAACTTCTTGCCTCCATTGCCAGATATGGCACTGGTTTGCATATTTCCTTTTCTAAAATGTAGTATCTATGTTTTATACTTGCATGTGTGTTTATTTAATGTTAATAAATAACTCTACCTTATTTAGGCTTTCTCAAGTTGTTGGTTTGATCATTAAAACTTTACGTATCAAATTAAATATGGGTGCAGAATGACTGGAGAAGTCTGTTGATGTTTGTAGATGCTCAAACAGTTTTCTCGGTTCTTTATTCTTTGCAAAAATGACTCATCTACTTATCACTTGTGGCTTCTGGTCAGTGCATCTTCTCTCAGTGGATCCATGTAGATTGAGAAATGTAATCTCACAGCTTTATTCCTACCCTCTGCCAGAAAAAAAAAAAAAAAAAAGCAGCTAGAGCTCTTTTGTGGCTCTTCTAAGATTTTTTGTTTTGAATAATAATGGAGAAATGGTTGTGGATGAAATTGGGATGAACAGTGCATGTCAAAAGATATACTTCCTAAAATCATGTATATAATCTCTTCGGTAGGTAAAGAAAAATGTACCCTTATCCATGATCTTCTGGAACATCAAAGATTTAAGTGAATAAGAATTTAGGAAAGTATAGTTAGAAATTAATATTTAGAAATTAAAGTTGTCTCGGTCACTTAGCATAAGTGTGTGCATATAGGCCTTAAATTTTAGGTAGGACAGTGAGACCGTGGTAAAGGGAATATTGTGGATAATTACAGGAACTAGGATTTGACTCCAGATCTGACTGACACCAAAGCCTGTGATTGAAATGATTATCATTTTAATTTTATAAATAAGGAGGATTATAAATTCCTTATGTTCAATTTAAGAGCTTAATTTTTAACTCCTAAAATGGTATTTTCATCTCATGTTAAGTATATACTGTGTGGTGTGGACATTAAATAAGATTATTGATTATAATGATTGGTTAAGAATTATTTATTTCCTTGGAACTTGCATTTTCTGATTAAACCTGACCCAAATCTTATCCCTTGGTATCTTCTTGTTTCATTTTTTCTTAATCTTTTTGATTCTCACTGATCAGTATTACTAAAAGTTATACTTTGGGAGTCTTTGGAGATGCAAAGATTCTCTCTTTTTTTGTATTTTGTCAATTTAATAAAGCTTTAATTATGTTTCTGAGAACTAATACCTTTACAGATGAAATTAGGGATTAGGAAGTCACTTCATTAAGGTTAGGTTTAACACTATAAGGTAGTAATTAAGAGTGAGAAGGCTTGGGTTTGAATCCCAGCTCTTTAACTGTGTGACCTTGGGCAGATTTTATTACCTCATTTTCAGTTTCCTCATCTGTAAATAATTATAATGCCCATCTCATATAAGAGAGTTGTGAGAATTAAAGGAAATAATGTTTATAAAGGGTTTAGTGTAGTGCCTGGCACAATAAACAGTCAAGAAAGAAAAGCTAACATAAAAACAAAGTACAGTTTCAAGGTATTTTAGGCACATATATTTTGATAGATATGTTACTGTGAACTTAATTAAATGAATTTAAAGTTTAAAATACTAGGTTTGTAGAATAGATTGAGATGATATACTTAGAATAGTTATTTAAACCTAAAATAAAAATATTAATTTGGGCAGCTCTAGTCATCTCATTGAATTGTCTATGCTTCTGATTTTATTTTCCTTATTAATATTACTTGTTGGACACATCACCATTGACTAACCTCTACTTGAAGAAGGGGAAGTAAAGTAACAAACTGAAATTTTAATGGTTTCTATTTTGTGAACAAGCTTTACAAATGTTTAGGGAGGAGACAATTTGGAAATTTATATAATTAATATGTATAACTTGTCTTAATAAGCTTATTATAAGTTGACTGTTGGCTCTCAAACTTGGCTGATTTACCTGGAGAGCTTTGCTTAAAAAAATTCCCAAGACCGCCTCTTCTCCCTTCCCCTTCCCAAGACCTGTTCCTCAAGTGATTCTGTTGATTAGTCAGATGTGGATGTCACTGGGCTACAACAACTCAAGTGTAGCTCTGTGAACCCTATAATGGAACATACTCAGTTCTTTTTTTTAAAACAATAAGGCAACTTAGTTTACTTTGAAAGATATTTATGGCAAACATAAGTCTCCTTTAAAGAAAATTTGTGCAGTCTCAGGACTCTTAACTTCTCATTATAATATACAGTGAATAAAAAATATTTACATTTAAGTTGGAGTGGTTCCTTTTTTCTTTTTTTAGAAAAATGTAAATCAGATAAAGGTAGAAACTTATTTTTAATTTTCTTATTCTTATATTATCATATTTCTGTTTATGATACCTTGCTTAGAATATGTCTCATGAAATGCTTTACACTAATGTGCCTCCGGAGGAGAACCTGGGCCTAGAGTGAGGCAAGCAGAGTGTCCAGGGCACAGCGTTTAAGGAGGCACTCACTGTCAGGGCTGTTGCCTGAGGATCTCCTTAAATTTTGAACCATAGGTGCCTGCTTGCTTGCCTCACTCTTCTTCCAGCCTTGCTCCAGGGAAGTAGGCTGCATATAAATTATTTTAATTTTAGTTTAGCATAATCTTATACATGCTTGTATGTTTCATAAAAAATACTGACAATGAAAATAATGTAGCCGAACCCAAATTTATATTACCCAGAAAAAAATAGGTTAACTATTTGAAAAAGATAATATTATGATTTTATTCTTGCATGTTCAGTAATTGTCAGAGTGTCAGAAATTCCAGTTCAGTAGAATCTTGTCTCACACTGAAATGTGCTTGTTTTATCTACTGGCAGCTATCTGAAATCATTAGTGCTCTATCATAAGTTTCTTAATTTGATAAATAGTACATTCAGCTCTTGAACTTGTGGATGATCATTGAAGCAATAAGTGGTAACTCCAGTTTTACCATATTTTTATTAATAATTTCAGAATTCTTTGAGAATTTGCCTATGATTTTTCTCTTTTTTTTTGAGTGCCACATCTGGAAATGCTCAAAACTTGTTTGCCTTTTTAAGAGAACAGTTTGCAGTGAAAGTATAACTTCTTTAGAGGTGAGGTTCAAGTTAACGAATGATGAACCATAATGTGAGGAAGCATAATATTGTGAATTATTATTTGGCAAACATAACTAATGCAGGCCTTAGCTGCTGAAGCCATTAATAAAGTACCACTTGCAGAAAGCTAGAGAGATAGGCAACACAGAACTTTCTCTGTAAACTCTCAGAATGTAAACTACAGTACAACCTAGTTTATTCAATAAGGACTAAATTCTTTAAGTTTGATATGTTTGTAGGTTCCATGATTAATGTGTAACTAGAATATAAAAGGAATATTTAGAATCTGTTAAAATTTGTAGATGTGACATCATTGTCAAGTCAGGCGTTTTATTTCTTAAAGTTAGAATTTATTTAAATGCACTTTTTTTCCAAAATAAATTTTTAATTTTTTTCTTACAGTGGTGCCAAAGTAAGTTTTCCTAAATAAAATTATTTAATATTTAGGTCTGTTGATAGTGTTTAAAGTAAACAAAAATAAACCCATAACAACCAAGGGTGGAGGAGTATCTAGATTTGTTTTTGGCTTTCTTTTTCATGGTTTCTCAGAAGTGTATCATATTATAAATACATTCAAAATGTTTTGCTCTGAGGATATGTAGCATTCCTATAAAGGTTAAATCAATAAAAATGATTTGGACACATTCCTAAGCATGGCTAGAACAGGTAGCCCGTTGTTTTAGGTACCCTTGAGTTTTTGGAGCAGATCATTATGGCGTAGCAAAAGAACTTACTAAAAGTTGCTTTCTATGTGTAGATGCGTCAGCTTAAAAAAAGCAAGATTTTCTGGCCTTCTAGAAATGAATATTTTTACAGTAGCCTGTGAATATTGATTTAATGATATGTTTTAAACTTTGTTAAAGTTCGAAGCTTTTTTTTTCTCTTCTCCGAATGCTGAAGATACACCATAATTGATAAGGAAGAGGTACGTACAGGAAAAATGCAATGGGCAAGCCTTTCCAGCCAGTTTAGAATAAATGGTAGTCTTATGATTAAAGAAAGTATCAGACATTATAATTGCAAAATTAGGAATTAGATGTGATCCTTTTTAGTCTTGCCAGTTTAGAAGAAAATTCTGTAATCACTGGAATGTTACCTGTTCAAAATGTTCAAATGCAAGTTTGCATTTGAACGTTTATTTTAAAAAGTGTATGTGTTTCTCCTATGCTCAGGGTTGACTTCTTAGTGTGGTATTGTTGCTAGGTAGAGTTTTATTTTATGCCATTTGTTTGCTGTTTTCTTGTTCATTTCATATGTTTGAGTATGTAAGTTTTAAGTTCATATGTAAGTTTTCAGATCACACACTTTTCACAGCTACTTTTCAAAAAATTCCTTTCTGTCAGCTTACAATAATAAGATAATTTTTCTTAAAGTTTCCTTTAAAACAGCATTCAGGGTATTAGATGTTTTTTGATCATGGAAACACAATGAATTGACCATGTATTTGGCTGAATAAGGTTTAAATCAAAGTAGAGAATTTGAGTTACATATATTAGTTTCATTATAGAAAATCACTTATCATTTTGTACATGTAATATATATTTACTTTGTACATAAATACTTTATCAAAAATACTATGTTATTTGTTGGAGCACATGATTTCATTTCATAGCCAAGAAAATAGTTTGAACATATCTGAGTAAAAATGATTTTTACACATATAAGCATATATAGAATGGTTTAACCACTTAATAATGAAATAATTTAGCAATTTAAGCCAAATATTTTGCTCTCTTAAAAAATATAGTATCTCTTGATATATTCTGATTTATCATTACATTAAAAAGTAAGAACATTTATAAAAATAAAAATAAGCTAAAAATCAGCATATGTCTCAATTTTCTTTCTATATACTTGTGAATGATGATTAAAAATAAATCTCCATATGTGTTTTCTTTGGTCCTATTGGTGCACTAAAATATTCTGCAATCTGCTTATACATAGTATATGGGAAATATATTGTTAAATCTTTATTACTAAATCAAGAGTGATGTTCTGCCAATACCGATTGTCTTGATCTAGCTTAGATAATAGTATTTTTAAAATAAAGTGGATACTTGTGGTAAAAAGTTTTAAAAATGTTATAAGTTTTCCTCCTAAAATAGAATATATTATGTGTGTTTAGTTTTAACAACTGAGGGAATGTAAAGAATTCTGTGTAACCCTGGAGTTTTAATAATATGAAAAAGAGGAGTTTCTACTATGAAGAGAAGGTTGGATTAATGATCAGAGGTTTGGATTACATTGACTTTCACGTTTATATTGCTTTACGAACATACTGTAGTACATTGTCTTTGTAAGTATATCTGTTTTATGGATTATCTTCTTAAATATTTTAATTTTTGTTTTGAACTCTGTAAGAGCAGTAGCAGTTTTTTCTGCATTCTGTCAAAAGACGAATTACCTAAAAGCTTTACAAGTTTCGTGAGAAGTAAAAATTAATCTTGCTAGATTACCTTTTGTAACCAATTATCTTGCCTGATATTAGGATGGAACTGTCTTGATGGAAGTTTTCTCGTAGATATCTTCTTATAGTGTCTTAATATTTTTGAATCGGGTGCTAAGGTCCTTAGTATGAAATGCTTGTATATTTTTACGTTTATACATTTTATGGAAAACACAGTGATTGATAATAATGTAGACTATTAGCATAAAGAAGTTTTCTTTCTGTGGTAGTATATTATTGCAGATTTCTGTAATCTGACAGAAGTTTATAAAATAAAGTGAGAATTCACTTTTCTTCAAAAAATAGGTTTTCTTTAAGGTGTGTTTACAAAACTTATAATAAAGTTATCATTGATTAAAGGGAACACGTACCCTGTAACTTTTGCATACTCTTGTGTCTAATTCTGGGATCAAATTACACTAATTCTGTAAAACCAATGAGATAAATATTAATTGTAAAATACAGCACTTTTTTCTTTTCAGGTTCATAGTGAATTCACTTTGTTTAGATCCATTTAAGTAATTCTTAATCATTTGGTAGAAATGATGATACCTTTCCACTTAAAGATTATCTGGGAAATTTGAAGTTTAAATTGGGAACTTCAGTAGAAAAATTTAAAAATAAAATTAATTATAATTATTACTATCAAAATGAAATAACCTAATTAAAAATCACAATGCCTAATTTAACTTGTTTACCTAGGTTATATGGGCAATGAGTAAATATACAGAAAATATACCTGTTTAGCTTCAAGCCAGAGTTGTTCTTTGAGATAATGTATGTAAATAGTATCTGTTAGCAGATTAATTACATTCATATTTTCCCTTGTGAACTGTAATAATTTGTTTAACTGATACCAGTTTTTAATTTAAGTTTATAACTGGAAAATAGTGTCCTTGTGTTTTA
Organism: Mesoplodon densirostris; assembly: GCF_025265405.1. Taxonomy (NCBI): domain Eukaryota; kingdom Metazoa; phylum Chordata; class Mammalia; order Artiodactyla; family Ziphiidae; genus Mesoplodon; species Mesoplodon densirostris. Next base: position 30,486,869 of record NC_082670.1, read on the forward strand.
CAAGTATAGTTTTTGATTATTTTAATCTTGTATACCCTAACAGATGCCTAATCTCTGTTGTTGGTTTTACAGATTAACATTTCTCTGTTAGTATACATGCAAAAAGTAATTGATTATCTTTCCAATAGAACTGCAAACGATACCTCAGTTAACTAATTTACAGTTGTTTTCTTCCTGGTTTACAGTTATTATCCCAAGTTTCTCTAGTCACTTGTGTGTATGCATTCACATGCATTCACAGGTAGATTCATATACTACATATTAAAATTTTCATAATTGAAAGAAATTGAAGTTGTATTTATGTGGCAAATATTTAGCTTTTGTATAAAAATATGTCCATGTCTATAGAAAGTTCTGTGGAATACCGCAACATCATTATTCGAATTTTTCCAAAGAAAGACATTGCATATACATGCCTTAGAACCTTACTGTTTGTTATTGTGATTTGGCTAGCATTTTTCCTTCATTTCCCTTTTTTTTTTTTTGGGGTTTTGCTTTTAACTGATCCACAAAATGGATTTAGTTGTAAGATACCTGACTACAAGGAATATCTAACAATAAGGAATGTATAAACAAAGTCTGGCACACTCATGGTTCATATGATTTTTGTGAACCTGAAAATGTGTATTTAAATGTTTGAGTTTTTAGCTAAGTCTTTTATGTAAATATATTTTTATAGTTGAGGGTATAATGATTTCAGTAGACACCATTGATACAAAGACTGAAAAGTATAAAATAAAATTAATTTATTTGATTTTGTGGTAAAAATTGTTGGCCTTGCACAGGATACTTGGATGTACCTTGTTAGACTCTCACTTCTCTAATGTAATTCTTATGTATAATTTCTTAAGGGATGTCAGTAGAAGTAGTGCAGATAAGTCTTTAATTGCCACCATAATTTTAAATACATGTCTGAGAATAATGTAACTTGGTAAATCTTCTGACATCAATATAATAATTTTAAAATATCTTAAACATCATTAAAATTGCATTCACTTAATATATGTCTATATGGTGCAGAATTCCTTGTTTTGTGGGCAGTTGATTTAAAAATTGAAAATCACTTAATTAGAGGCAAAATCACACTCAGTATGATTTTTAGTCCTGGACTACATATTGGATGTTGGATTTATGAGTATTAACAAGAATAAAGAGTACTTATAGGAGGTGTATCAATAATGAATTTTTTCTTCACTGCAAGTATTAAATGCTTATCTGGACTCAATTCTACAGCTCATTTTATTTGGGAATTATCTTAACATATAATGGTGAATGATTAGGTTTTTATTCGTATAAGACAGCATATTTATGAAAAAATATACTTTAGAGTTAACATCCTGTTCAACAACAACAATAAACACCCGAAATGATTGGTATGGTATTGCTTACATTCAGCACTGTCCAAAGTTGAATCCTACATCCTTAGTAAATAATACAAAGGGGAGAAATTCCTAAGAATTCAACATACAACATAAGATAAAGATTTTGTATACGATGTAATAAAAGAGCATTTAATCTCAGTTGCTCTACAGATCTTTAAAAAATTATGTGGGAATGTATGTGTGCTTGTTGTTAAATGGACAAAAGCTTGTGGTCAACTGTGGTTAAAATTGTAAGTAAAGTCCCTTTGAATAAGGTATAGAATTTCCCCATTATTTTTTTGAATTGTAATACATTAATCAAAATACATATCCACCGAATTCCATAAACTTTGAAATGGCAGTAGATTGTATCAAGGTGTATATTTTCATTATGTGAGACTTCCTTTCTAAAGATTTGTTTTAAAACATTAAATATTTCCTATTTCATGAAGAATTTCCATATACTTTAGACAGCTTAGAATATTTTTCTCTTTAGAAAATACTGAATATGGAATTTATTGTTATCCTTAGTATGGGAGGCTAATGACTGGTTTTTTTTTTGGATGAAGTTTTATCTTCAGTGAAATTCATTGGTATAGGAGAAAAAGGTAGTGCATTTGGGTAACCTAATGGGAATACTGCTTAAATTAGCATTGGTTTTGTTAGCACCCATTTACTAATAAATCTTGCATGGCAGATGACTAGAAAAAATAGTTACGCTTTGTCATGTTTACAGGTTTATTGTTTGTAGGAAGGATTCTTTCAGATTGAAGGTATTTGTCTGTTTGACCATATGTGTATTATTTTTACAGAGACACACTGTAGAGGTAGACTGTTCCAGTGGATCCCTTATGTAAAAATATCTCTGTAGAGTTTTGTTAGGTAATTAATTGCATTTGCAATGAATGCTTTTGAGGAGATTTGCATGACCTCACTATTGACTTAGAGTTGTCACATTTTAGTATCTTGCAACAAGGGTTAGAACAGCATGGAAGGTTGGCATTTGTGTGCTTTGGAGAGGAGTTTGAGATGTTACCCTGTTTTGCCATCAGTTTTCGAGTATGCATGGGTGCATCATTAATCATAGGAAATGCAAAAATAAATAATCCAGTCCCATTGGATTTTTTTATATGAATACTTACCTTTTCCCTTTTTCGTATATACAGTTGAGGTATTTAGGTAACCCCTAACCTTTTGCTTCAACAAAGAAGTACAGTATAAAAATATTACCACAGTTTTCATGTGAGCAGCTCTTGAGAGGAAAAAAAAAAGCCCTCTAGATGAATATTTGTTGAAAAAAAAGTTGTGATACAGAATGTCTTAACTCAGCCCCAATACAGTACTTGAGGACCACCAGTGTATAAAATTGAAAGCACATGAGTTTTGAAGCACTAGAAAAGGTTTGTAATTGATTAGCGCTGCTTGAAAGTACTGAAGTACAGTGAGTTTTGATTTGTGAATGGTTCTATTCAATAAAGATTAATTCTGTGTGTTTGATAAAATCTTAGTGCCTTCAATGAGTTAGTTTTTTCCCCCCTCTGCAGTTTATTTAACCATCAAATATTTCAGTGTTCTTTTAACAAACTGGAACATTTCTATCTTACTGAATTTAACTTTAGCATGACTGATTTAAACAAGTCAAACTATCAGTGATTAGTTTGAAGGGTGTAATTGAAGAGATTAATTTTTTCTTCTTTTAAAATAACTAAAGTATATCATAATGTAACCGTGTATATTTCATGCTTTCTTGTCATTTAGAGACTATCAAGAGATTTATATAGACTAACAATATTTTTCTGTGATTTGTTTTAAATCTTCTACATTCTAAAATATTTTTAATGTTTAAAAGTGAAATCTTTGCCAGTTTTCATGTAAAATTATGATTATTTACTATAATGTTAAATAATAATAAGAGTCTTTGGAAATTGTATCGACATTGTTAGCTTTTAATAGGAGTGGTCTTCTATGTATGCTCTTTTTAAATCATCTCCCTGGATTTTGGAATTTAGCTCTCTTATTTTAGAAGCAAGTTGTGACACTTTGTCGCTGTTAAATCTTGAAACTATAAAATCACTATCATTGATATGGACCACAACTATTGTTTTGGAAATCAGTCTTCACACATCATATGCAGTCGGGCACTACGGTCAGTTACAAAGGTTTTATGTAGAAATTTAGTCTGTCAGCTGATATATTTTCATAAATAAGTTCTTAATGGTAAGATACTCCATGAGTTACCTCTGTTCATTTTAACAGACTTCATTTATGATAAATAATGGACAGATTTTGAGTAGTGCACATTGAAAATTCACACACGCACACACACACACACACACACTTTTCACTCATTATTTTGAGGTGAGGCAGTTGGTCAGTGTGTGCTTTTGTCCCTTACCTAGGAAGAGCCTGAACTTTTAAAACTATTTTACAAAATTGGAGCACATACTTTTGACATTTCATTAGGTTGTTTTGATAATCAATTACTTAAGAATTTAAAGCCTGAAGTGAGGTTTCAGACTTCAGATAGATTCCAGAAGGGGGAAATGTTTGTAGTGTGATGATAACCTATACATTATGTCCACCACCCACCTGTAATTAGTCCCGTGTAGTGGGTTCATCTTATGTTCTCTATCCAGGCTCTCAAATACTATTTGGGAGTGGGAGAGGGTAAATTCCACTTTTCAGAAGAGGAAGACTTAGTTATGATGTATAAAAATATGTGATGTGATAGAAGATTATTTAATTCATTATCATGCCTGTTTGAAACTGGGTCAAGTTTTGAAAATTTTACTGTAGAAATAGTTACTAAGGATGTCACAGAAATGTAACACTCCCTCATAAGACAGAATAAAGAGCATTTTAACATATTCTTTGTGTCTATGTTAGTAACTTTACATCTAATGCTGAAATAGTCCTTGAAATTTGTGTTCCCAATCTGGTTTGAAAAATTCTTATTTTTTAAAAAATAGAGTAACATTGTGAAGAGTAACTTAACTGCTTGAGATGCTGTTTCAAGTTATCCCTCCATATAACAATAGTTTTAAGCATTTTTTTCCCCTCTTCTCTTGGATGGGAACAGCAAAAGTTTCCATGTATGAGTTATAATTATAATAGGGGTTGTTAATGCAGTCTAGTTGTGTATATGTTCTGCTTCCTTAATGCAGAAATTTTTACAGTAATGCTTATTATCTTCCATTAAATTAAAAAAATAATCTGTGATTATTGTATGTATTATAACTGAGGGGGCCCACTTAGAACTATTGAGGGAGTCACTACAGCAATTTTACATTTTTTTTTGTAAAATACATAGTATATTTCCTCACCCTTTTAAGAGAAACCTTTTTTCTCCTTCAGGTTTAATTATTTCTCTTTGACTGAAACTAAGACCGATCCTCTGGTAGCCAGTTAAAATGTGTGAAGTAGGAGGAGTAAAAGAAACTCCAATCGTTAGTTGTAAGTTATAAAGCAAAGTTAATACAGGTATACACAGCAAAAGGATTTATTTTAAAGGATAAAAGAAAATTTTATAAACTTGCCTTGTAGAACATGTTGGACAGCATAAAGAAAATCTTGTAAGTGTTTAGATATTTTACTATAATACCATCTTAGCTGATGAATGTTGAAGTAGTTTACTTTTGTGTATTAACACTAACTTTAAATTAAATATTAATACTATATTATGCCTGTTTTCTTTTAAAGTCCAGCATGACTTAATTGGTATGGCTCTTTTAAATCATGCAGAGTATCCTTACAGAGTTTTCTTTTTTATGAGACTAAACGATACTCATTTTGGTAGGTCAAAGAATATGATTAAAAGAATCCTAGACGTTTTAATGTTTGCTATGTTTATAACAATTTCTACTTATGGATAATAGTGTGTAGATGTAAACTAAAATTGTATAGAAAGTTATGGTTGCATGTAAGTTTTTGACGACTTCTGTGAGCTTTTTAATATCCTGGATATCCTGGGCAATTATAAAGATCTTTTAAAAATGGCTATTACATACTTATCATAATTTTATTTCAGTTGAATATATGCTTCAATTACGTAAAGTTGCTTAGAAACAAACTTGTACGGATATCTTATGATGAAGTCTAAAATTATAAGTAGATTTCTTGTAGTTGAGCTGGTTAAAATGTAAGTTATACTGCAGGTTTATTTCTCTGTTTTACATAGTAGAGTATAATGTCAAGATAATTCTGTGGTCTGTTATTTTGTAAAATTGCTTCCTTTTAAAAGTTTGCTCAAATATTGGGAGCTGCCGGAGTGAATACTTCACAATACTTTGATTAATTTAGTGTCTAATTTTATTTCAGTGAAGGTTAATGAGAATATTAAACTTGCCTTTACTGTTTCAACTACCTCACTTCTATAGCTCTAGAAAACATTTAGACTAATGTGAGATAATTTAATTTTTTCTATTTCAAGTCATTAGTCCGAGAAGTAGATAAGTTACAGATGCCAAAAGCAAGTTTGTACAGCAATTTCATTTTTCAACTTTTAGTGCAACAAAATAGCATCATTATGATCTTTAATATAATGTTAGCTGGCAAAGCTAGCAAGTTTATCCGAGAAACATACCTTTATGTTTAACAGGTTCATCTCTTATAGGATTTTAAAATATGAGAACACTTACCCCAAAAGAAGTTTTGCTGACATGGTGTCACTGTGCTGAAGAGGCTGTTTGATGCCATAGTCCCTCCTTTTATTTTCAGATAGAACTTGTACCCTCTGTTGTAAATTCTGCTTGCAGCCTTAAACTGAAAACACAAACCATACCCAAACCTTGTTTTAGTTTTACAGTATGCCTGCAGTACATAGACTTGATATTTATTTTTTTCTGTCAAGAAATTATGTAGCTGGTAACATGTGAAAAGCAAGGAAACAAAACAAAAAGAGAATGAGCAAATATTGGAAGGACCTACTATTACTGCATAGACTGTGGTTAGAGAGCACTCACTGACTCTGTTGGTCTCGGTGGCTGGTAGTGACCTGCGGAGATTAACCATTTAAAAACCAGAGACTTCTTGCTGTCCTCCTGGAGAAAGTTTGCACCGCACTTGTGGTTCTGTGGTTGTTTGTGAGGCGAATGAAGCATTCACACAATCCAAAAAAGCAAAAGCTTTCAAACTCCTTTTTTTTTGCAAGCACTATTACTGGAGAGACAGAATCATGTGGTTTGTGACCTCATAGTACTCACAGTCAAGTGGGACTGCCTACCACTGTGGCTTTCCCCCCTTGCTCATGCTCTCTCTCTCTCTCTCTCTCTCTCTCCTCTCTCTGACAAAAGGCTTGTGGTAAGGCCCTTCCTGGCATCCAGAAGGATATAGCTTTTTAATTTTTGTGACTCATGAGGATTTGGATAGAATACAAATGCTGAAGGAGCCCAAACTCCTGTAAGGTTAAGCGTTTGTAGAGCAGAACTCTGCTGTTGTGGGCTTTCCTTTCTATCCCCCCACCCCTACTTTTTGTGCCTCCTCCTTTTATTTAGTTCATTATTGTGTCTGTGGAAAAGTGAGCAAAATTGGCTCAAGAGGCTGTGTGTGAAATCCTGAACAACAGTGATGATTTACAATAATTTACATCTTTGGATTGTATCACATTCTGGGGTCTGCTTCATATTTGCTGGGTGATTGGAGTCCTTCTGTTTTTCTTTTTCTTGTCTTCTTAAACTCATGAATCTGTAACTCATTGTAAAAAAGTTTACCTTTCCTAAGGTCTGGTTGCAAACTGCTTGCTGGGCTTGACTGTAATTGGCTGTCATGAAAGTGTTAGTCTGGGGATTCCTTTACAAATATTAAATCATGTCTGTCTAGTTTATGTATGATCAATATTAGATGCCGGCTCCTACAATAAAGATTAAATATAATTAGTATCTTTTGTATTATGTTTACCTTTATCTCATGGCTAGTTTGAGTATCTTATAAAAATGAATAGCAAAAATTGTAGCATAAGTTTATTGGATGAATCTTAGTTTTCTTTATGTTTGTAATAATTTTTATTTTTCGAGGAAATATACTCATTTTGTATACTCATTTTGTATAGTTTACTTGGATATTAACTTCAACAGAGCCTTTGATAGCAAGTCTTATACAAATATAAAGTAAAATTCTTATGTTGTAACTTAGATTGTTCAATGTTATTGATTTTTCTAAGCTCAGAATGGAGTGGGTTAACAGAAGCTGTATTTTTTGTTTATAATAGAAGCTTTTGAAATAAATTACAAAATGCTGTGTGTAGTAAGGAATAATGCACACAGAGTATGTTAGTCGTCTCGATTTGCTAATTCTGATTCAGAAGAAAATTGGAAACATCTTTGGGAAACTATCTCCTTTTTTGCCCCTTTGGACATGTATGTATAGAACTCATTTTCTTATTAGGAAGATTATATATCATAGGCAGAGAATTTCATATTTATGAATAGAGCTTCCTGTTTTCATCAGTTGAGAGAGATGGGGTATTTTTCAGCAAAAATTATAAAGCTGAACAGACCAATTTTCTAGGCATTTTTTTGCCATTTATCCATGCCACTCTGAATTTGCATGTTAGACTTCTTCCTAGTGTGATAGTAACCAGGGGTGGCATGAAGTAAATGAGTGGGAGGGTGGGCGGAGACAGTGAATTACAAAACATTATTTGGGGTGTATAATGGTGTTAGGACTGGGAAATACTGAGGAGGATGCTAGAGCCAAAATACCCCTTCGTATGGTCATCCTAGCACAGTTCATTATCTGCTTTTGGTTTATATTCGATAAAAGATAAATGTACTAATGTGTTCATAAGTTTCTTACAAAAAAGTAATTTGCCCAAAATACACTGGGAGGATATGGGAATGACTTTAATCCTTTATTATTCAAATACCTAGAACTTTTCCATAATAAATTTTTAGTGATAAAAAAACCATAAATACGTTTTAGTGTTTTATTTAAAATACATATTTATCATGCCTCATTGTGTATGTAAACAGGTTTCACATTGAAAAGTAAAAACTTTCATTTAACATGCAGTTACTCATGCAAAAGGGAAAATTTATTCATTGATTCTCTTTCATAAATAAGGCGTACAGTGGGATCTGTAGCTCTAATTAATGTCTAAAGTAAGTTAAAGGAGGGCTTTGTCTATATAATTTGTGGAATTTTCAAACATAGTTCCATATGCACATACAATAGCAGCAGAATCAGGCAATTGAAAAAATTTAGTAGTCTGCTAAGTAAATGCTTTTCTTTTTTCAGAATGAGTTTTCAGTTTCTGCGTTTGGATTTGCTGACATCTTATAACTTTTTGCTAAATTTTTTCTCCCTTAAAATTTTTTGTTTTTATTAAGTGTACTTTGGCCCTCCAAATGAACTGTATATGTATTTGAATAATTTTTAACATCCATGTGTCTCTTAACTGCTTGTTCTGTTTTTGCAGGTAACCCTCCTGCACATAATTTTTGGGTCAGGGTAATCACTCTTATTGCTTAAGAGTTTAATAGATATTGTTGAATATGCCCTTTCTGTTCTGCGTGAGGCCCATCAAATTCTGGCAGGAGAAAGCAGTGAAGTCATGTGCTTTAAAGTTTGTATATCCATTATCCGCACACACACAAACACATGCATACGTACATACATACATATACTTTTTTCTTTTTATAAATTGAAAATCTGTCCTCTTTGGAGCAAATATTACTTTGTGGTAAAAATTTAAAAACAACAGTGATAACTGGTACACATTTGATAATTGACAGTCTGTTTCATTAGAAATAGCTTACCACATGTGTTGAAGAGAGACTGACTCAGAAAAGTCACTGCAGATAAAGCTCTTGATTATGCTTAAAATCAGAAATGCAAACCACAGGGTTTTTTTTTGTTTTTTTAAAGACCCTCAAAACTTCATTCTTTTAGGGGATATATTAGTATTTGCTATGTTGAAGTAAGTATCGAGTTTAAGTCTGCTATATAAATTATGTATTATAATGCCATGGAAATGAAATATAGCTTTGAACTTGAAAACAGTTTCACAAAAAGTAAAGAAGTTAGTTATTTGTTTTCCCATTGCCTTGTATTTAATATGTTTGTCAACATTGGTCGAATTTTTTATATTGTATATTGTTATATGATATGACTATAATGTTTTAAATGCTACATATATATCTTCATTGTTACCTTTTGAATCATTTTTTAATTTTCTGAATTAATGAACCTATTATATAATACAGTAGTTTTATCAATACCAGTCTTGTGCCCATTTCTATTTTTTTTTGATTGTTTTAAACTTATATTTGTTGCTATTCTATTTTTCTTTTAATTGAAAACAATAGAAGCAAAATAGGTTTGATGTAGGAATTTTACAAATTGTAGAAATCCTATTTTGGCTTAAAATGTTCTCATTGATTATGAGGTTTTAGCAAGGAATTTTCTTAATTTATTGTTTCAACTTGGTATGTGACAATTTTTTTTGGATTTGATGTGTAGCTATTGAGACTTACATAGCATTTATTGGGCCTTTTATTGATGCTTTGAAAAATTTTTACGTTAGTAAAATATGTATAATTTTATTGCTATTTTAAATTATGATGATTATGAGAGATTTAATTCCACTTCCTTATTTTAATGGGGTATATATCCATGTTCACAGCTGCACACACATGCGTGGTTGTATGTGTGTACAAGGTATTATTTTTTGGTACTTTAAAAAATTTGCATATATATGTGTGTGTATGTATATATATACTAAAAAAAGTGGTATTTTTTGTAATCAGAGTATTCTTTGTTTTTCTCCTCAGTTTCTTTAAATTTTGTAAAAACCCAAAGCACTACCATATCCATGATTGTTTGAACAACTTCATTTGGTTAGTATTAGCAGCTCTCTGTCTAATGTGAGATAATGTGGAAGTTGGATGCCAAAAGAGAAAGTAGTTAACTTTTGTGTCTCCCTCTCTCCCCTTCTCTCTCCCCTTCCACTCCTCCCCCTTTCTTCCCTCTCTCCTCCAGGCTTTTTTGGTTTCTCTTTCTCTGTTTTGACATTTATAAAGTCTCAAAGTAGATTCTTAAGGTTCTAGTAGGGGATATTGACATTAATCTTCACTAATGAATACGTAACAGGTTTGAAGCTTCTAACATTCAAGGCAAATCATTGTTATATCTTGTTATAGTACACCTCATTTGTTAGATGGTATTGGCATCTGATTACAGAGATTATTTCTTTTAACATTTTTTAATTCCTTCCTCTGTGTTAATTTACTTTAACATTGTTTCATATGAATTTAGCCCTTTAATTATGAGGATTACTTTTTTCTCCCTTTGACTGTTTTTCAAAGTACACAGTGATCCATACTTGTTTAATGTAACTGTATAAATAATTCATGTTTCTTATAATTATTAGAACAATTCATCTTCTGCTGTCATTTTTCTAAGAAGAAAAAAAAGTCGAGAACTTGCAGAAAATATGGGAAACATGCTCATATGACAGCTGAGGATGTGGCTAGGGTAAAGCAGGAAACTACTACCCACAATGCAATGTTACATATACTACCACTTAATAAAATTTATATCAGACATGCTACTGACAAAACCAAAGGAAAATAATATCCCAACTATACTAGTTAACATACTAAATATATCTAGGGAAAAGTGAAACTAATCTTTTTGGAACCTTTGTACTTAGAGAATATAGTAAATGAAAGTGTGGGACATCATAGTACATTGGAGCCTTTGTGCTATGGGACTTGTTTGTAGGTGAAGCTCTCTTATAATGAGAACTTTTTGGATATTCACTTTCCTGGAAAAGGCACAAAAGGGCACCCTTTTTCTTTTTTGATGGAATTGTTGCAGTATTATATAGGGTTCGAGGACATTGTCATCTAGTAGGAAAAATAAGTTAAATTATGAGATGTTCATCACGATTATTTAAACTTTTCACCCAGCCAGGTATATTTCTTTACATTTTGCTTTAAGTTGTTTTTTATTGCCAGGTTTGAGATGGGGCTTGAATTGTTCACGGAAGCATTTTTCTTTTCAAAGTAATTGTTTTTCTTGCTCTTTCTTTTTATTTATCTTAACCTACCTATAGCTTACCTGACCAGTTTATATGCTTTACTAAAGGGGGGGTTAATCTAAAGCAGAAAACTGCTTTTATAATGTGGTTGAAAAAGATACAAAGATATCTTCTAAAAAAAAATAAGGTTTTAATATATTTAGGGTTTCTGTGTTTAAGTCTTAATCTTTTGTGCTCTTAACTGTCAGACTTCAGTAATTTTGATGAATTTAGTACCTTAGTAATTTAGATGAATTTTGAGGTTTTATCAGGGACGTTTTAAAATATTTAAATAAGGGAAACATAATAGTTCTTTTGAATTGGTAAATAATGTATAGAAATTGTATTAGATAAAGAATAGAAAAGACTATTAAGTTAGTGTTACTTATGAAAGATTCTTTAGTATTCCAGTGTATAAGTTGTCACTGTTTCCGACCTTGCATGGTATTTGTCATCTCACCATTTAAACATTAATATATTGTCTATCTGTCTGTATCTCTATTAAGGCTGATTTGCTTAATTGTTTGAAGTATTTTCTCCTTAAGAGACTGCTTATCAATAACAGCTGTAGCACTGTGGCTTTTCTCCATGGACTCATGGTGGTCTTTGGAACAACGTTCTTCAACTTTGACAGGTGAGACAGAGGCTCTCCAGTGCCACTGCATTTGGATGAATCTAGCTGTGGTTGGAGAAAGTGCATCTTGCCAAAATATATGGGTGAGACCACACACAGCCTTTAAAATAGTTATTGTAGGCTTATTTTTAGGGATACATGTCTTGACAGTTCTTTTATTTGCATGCCAATTTCATTGCTGTGTATAGATTTTTCATTGGTTTCTGTAAAGGCAATTGCAGATTTAGGTCACTATTTGTTAAGCCTTGTGTATAATTTACACTGGAAAATACTCTGAGTTCAGCCGTAATTAACAATATAGAGAATATATTGGAAATGAATCACTAGAATACTGATGTTTTTGTTTTTATAAATTTGACAGTATTCCCATTGGAAATCTCAATTTCCCAGACAGCTTAGTAGTCAAAAATTGCTCCAATTTGAACTTTAAGATTAAATAAATTATGAAAGAATTTGAAAATATTTATATACTTTAATTATATTAATAATAAAAAATTTGTGGTTCATGTTATTCAGAAGTACATATTTTTATAATGGTATAATAAAGCATTGTTCAAAATATAAGTTTTACACTTTAGTAAAAGCTTGAAAATTTTGAAACAAATTGCCAAAGAAGTCGGTTTCTTAGTGCATGGGCATAATATGCAAGCTATTCAGTCTTTTTATGGGATGATTAAAACTTTATTTAACTTAGTGAGCTATAAAAATTGACTACATTTTTTTTAAAAAAGTATGTTTTGTCTTCTAAAACTGGCTTTTTCAGTGACCAGTAAAGAGCATGCTTTAGACTTTTAGAAAATATTGTTTCTTTTTATAAGATATAGTATTTGGATAGTTATTCATGATTCTTATTAAGTTATTAGTGATAACAGTATTAAAGCTTAATTTCTTCAGTCCTGGCATGTCTTAGTCACAAGACTTTTCACTTGATGATCAATGATGTTGGCTAGGTATATATTTATAAAAAATGAAATCAGCTATGATAAGATTGCAGTTTCATTCTAGATATTTTCATAGTGAAAACAGAATCTACTGAGATAATTGGAAATTCAGTTTACTCCCCACCATTATCCCAGTACCTTTCCATTGCTGAATGGTTCTGGCAGGAAAGTACTGGGGAAATTGTGTTCCTACAGCTTTTCCAGAGAACAAGTTTTCGGAAAGAAGAGAGAAGATAGTATACACAAAAAGACTGTTTAAAGAAAAATTTGGCCCTTGTCTCTCAGAAATTGGTCATGTATGTGAACCTTGACTGGATGCTAGATTTTTTAAAAAGCTTCGTAAGTCATTTTTAGGATATTTGAGGAAACTTGAATATGGAATTGATATTGATGATACTATGGAATATTTATTAAGTGTCATAATGCTGTTGCACATATATAGGAAAATATCCTTACTCTTAAAAGAGGTGCATGATGAGTTATTTTCATGAAGTCAGTACTATACTTAAATTCATACATAAAACAGATGTGGCAAAATGTTAACTATTGGTGAGTCCAGGTGAAGGGACTTTTTTTTTTTTTTTTTTTTACTATTTATTTTAGGCATTCTGCTATTTTTCATCTTAAACAATAACTTTTTTTTAACATCTTTATTGGAGTATAATTGCTTTACAATGGTGTGTTAGTTTCTGCTTTATAACAAAGTGAATCAGCTATACATATACATATAACAATAACTTCTTAAAGGTGAAACATGTTTTGGAAAAGGTGTATGGGGATTTGATTTCAAAATGAAATCAGATAGATGGGGAAAATTCATTCATTTTTATAAATAGTAAGTTTTTTTTTTTTTTTTGTAAAGAAGTGAATATGGATAGCCTGGGCTATACATAGCAATTTTAGGTTTTAGTTTATAGTTTTATTTTTTACATTGAAATTCCATTCACATTAAAAGAACTACTTTTCACAAAATTATATGTGGCAAATATAAATTGAAAATGGTAAAATATTTTTGAAAATAGCAATATAAAAAATTTTACCTTTTTATTATAGTAACTCAAGTCTAGACCAATAAGCTAGAGGTTTTTAGAGGATCAAAATAAGCATCTGTTATTACTATGTCCTTGTTTATTAATTGGATGCTTCTAAGATATGTAAAAATGCCTTAAAAAGTTCGTTCACGTTAAATAAATACTACTGAATTGTACTACCGCTACTAAATTGTTTATACTATTAAATTATACTCTTTGAAGAAGTATTTTAATGAGCAGAAGCCTATATTTCTGTATTTAAATTATTCTGAATTTGTGTTTTTTTAGTTAACACCCTACCAGAGATGTTTACATTTTTTCTGTAGAGGGCTAGATAGTAAAGATTTTTGCCTTTGTGTGCTGTAAGTTCCCTGTTTACTACTCAACTCTGCCATTGTAGTCTGAAAGAGAGACAGTAAGTAAATTAGACAATAGGTGAATGAATGGGCATGCCTGTGTTTCAGTAAAACCATATATGCATGAACAGGCAGCTGGTGTGCCACAGTTTGCCCACTCCTGCTACCTCTGTACTTTTATATATAGAACTTGGGTCCTAGTGGATAGCCTCTTTTATAGGAGAGGCAAGAACAGTTTGAAATAATGATCAAACTTCTAATTTACTTATTATAATGAAAATCTTTTCTTAAAGTATTCTAAAAATCTGGGGTTTTTTTTTTTTTGGTTTTTGTTTTAATTGATTGTTATGTGAAAGATCATATCTGTGGGGCTTTATAACTGTCTTTTGAATTGAGTAGTGTAATTTCATCTTGATCATATAATTATATTGTGAATAGTTTTATAAGGCACCCCAAAATTCTTTTAGGAATAGGGTTGGAATCCAAATAAATAATCTTGATTATAATGTATCCCCAAATTATCATAAATCTCAGTATTTATATTAGTCGTTCATTATTACTAGTAAGAAGGATGGTAAAATTCCTATGCCTTTTATCCACAGAAATGTTTTCTTTTCAGAATTCACGGGATTTAATGCCCAAGCATAAAATATTTAACAGAAATCTTATCAGAGATTATGAGCTATTTTCCCTCGTTTTCATTTATATTTGAATTTAAATCTGAGTAGATAAAGGAATTATTTTTGTTATTACTTAATCTCTAAAACATTCATTGCACCCATCACTGTACATATTATCCAAAGTAAACTAGTTTTCTGAGGATTCACCTACGTTAGCTAGACTGACTATTATTTATTGGGTGATGATGATGATTACAACAACTGAACAGGAAAAGAACACATTTTTTTCAATTGGTAAAGAGCAAATGAACCCATATTTTGATCTGAATTTGAGACCTTTAGTGTATCATTACTACTATATAAATCTCATGAAATTTCATCATAAAGTCTTCCTCCCTTCTTTCTCTCCTGCAAGCTCTGGTCATTGCCTGCTCGCCCTCATTTTTGATAAAGTTCTTACATGATTGTTTTTATGCCACACCCCTTTCCCCAATATTTAATTATAAAACAGACACATAAATCATTGCAAGTAATGAGAATAGCCGTCTGGGGACTAAACACACAAAAGTACTAATAGACCAAACCTGAAAAAGCATCCTCCAAGGTCATTTAATGTGGATTCAGACTACCCTATCTACCTTAATAGATTTTTTTAAAAGGTAGCACTGTGCTGAAAGCAGTTTAACAAACAGGAAGAACATTTGATTAAACATACTTTGTTTAAAAAGTTAAGGAAATATTTAATATGTAGGCAAGATTTTTATAAATTAATTCAAAAGAGTTTTGGCATTTAAAGTTCTAATGTTCATTTAGTAGGAAGATGAACCTCTGAGGAATAAAACCTGGCCTAAAAATTAATGGTTAAATACAGATTTATTTATTATGTTTTGCCTTCTCTTTGTACAATTTTAAATTTCCAGGGTTCTTGTCCTTTTAGCTATCAGTTCAGTTTTTAAAAAATTAAGAATCCTAAAGTTTGCATACTTCTGGAAGAGCTTATGGATTATTCCATATAATTGATATATATGACAGCACTGCTCTGTAGTTATTTACTGTCTGAAATCTTTATAAAGCTTAATACTGGAAGTGTCAAAAAGAACAATTTAAAAACTTAATAGGTTTTATTTTTTAGAGCCATTTTAATTTTACAGAAATTTGAGTGGGAAGTACTGACTTCTATATACTTCCCCCAGCCCTCAGTTTCCCCTACTATTAACATCTTCCATTGGGGCCTGTGTTTGCTACAATTGATGAACCAATATTGGTATGTTATCTCCTGAAGTCAGTAGTTTATATTAGGCATCATTCTTTGTCGTGGAGTTCTGTAGGCTTGATCAAATGCATAATGTTATATACCCATTATTATAGTATCATACAGGATATTTTTTTCTAGAAATCGCCATAAAATTTTGGTTAAATACGCATAACAAAATTCAGTGTCTTAACCATTTTAACAACTGGTGTTTTTACTCTCTGTATAGTACTGTCTGTTTCAGAATGTCATATAGTTGGAATCATACAAAATGTAGCCTTTTCAGACTGAATTCTTTCACTCAGCAGTGTTCATTTAAGGTTCTTCTGTGTCTTTTTTGTGGCTTAAAAGCTGATTTCTTTTTCCTGCTGAAAAATATTTCATTATATGGATGTACCACAGTTCGTTTATCCATTCACCTATTGAAGGAAATCTTGGTTGCTTCCAGTTTCTGGCAATTAAAACTGCTATGAATATGAGTGCTGGTTTTTGTGTGGACATAACTTTTCAACTCATTTGGGTAAATGTCAATACTTAGGAGTGCAATTTCTAGATTGTTTGTTAAGACCGTGTTTAACTTTGTAAGAAACTGCCAACCTGTCATCCAAAGTAGCTTTTACCATTTTGTATTCAGAGCAGTAAAGAATGAGAGCTCCCATTGCTCCACCCTTGTCAGCTTTTGCTGTTCTCAGTGTTTTGGATTTTAGCTATTCTAATAGGTGTGTAATGGTACCTCATCATTGTTTTAATTTGTATATTCCTTAATGGCAAATGGTGTTGAACAACTTTTCATATGCTTATTTGCCATCTATATATCTTAGGGAGGTATCTGTTCAGATCTATCCCCCGTTTTAAATTAAAATTTTTTTAATTGAGTTTTAAGAGTTCTTTGTACATAGCTCATTTGGTTTGTACATTCATTTGTTGATGGACACATGAATTATTTCCACCTTTTGGTTATTGTGAATAATGCTGTAATTGAACATTGATGTTTAAGTATATGTTCAAGTTCCTGTATTCAGTTCTTTTGAGTGTATACCTAGGAGTGGAATTGCTGGGTCATACAGTACTTCTGTGTTTAGCTTTTTGTGGAGCTGCCAAATCAGATATGTGTTTTGCAAATATTTTCTCCCAATCTGTGGCTTGTCTTTTCATTCTCTTTACGGTATCTTTCGCACAGTGGAAGTTTTTCATTTTAATGAAGTCTAGCTTATCAGTTTTTTCTCTCATGAATCATACTTTTGGTGTTTGTATCTAAAAAGTCTTTCCAAATTCAAGTCATCTAGATTTTCTCCTATCTTCTCTTCTAGAAATTAAATAGTTTTGAATTTTACATTTGGTTTGTGGACTATTTTGAGTTTATCTTTGTGAAAGATGTAGGGTCAGTGTCTAGATTCAGTTCTTTTACATTTGGATGTTTAGTTATTCCGGCACCATTTGCTGAAAAGAGTATCTGTTGGACTGCCCTGCTCATTTGCGTGCATCTGTTTCTGGACTCTCTATTCTGTTCCATTGATTTAGATGTCTCTTCTTTTGCCAATGCTGTGCTGTCTTGATTACTGTAGCTTTATTATGGTGCGGTGACATATCAGTTTGTTGATATTCACAAAGTAACTTGCTGGGATTTTCTTTGGGATTGCATTGAAGCTATAGATCCAGTTGGAAAAAACTGATATCTTAACAATTTTGAGCAGGAAAGCTGTGTCAGTGAACACAGAATGTCTTTCCATTTTATTTCAGTCTTCATTGATCTCTTTAATTAGAGTTTTGTAGTTTACCTCATATAGATCTACATAGTTTATTAGGTTAATATTATATATAAGTATTCATTTTTTTAATGTCAAGGTAAATGGTACATATTTTTAAAATTTCAAATTCCAATTATTGATTGCTGGTATGCAGGCAAGTAATTGGCTTTCATATATTTACCTTATGTTCTACAACCTTGCTATTATTAATTGCCTATTGTTTCTAGGAGTTTTTTATTGATTCTTTGTAATTTTATACATAGACAGTCACGTCATCTGTGAACAAAGATAGTTTTATTTCTTCATTTCCAATCTTTATACCTTTTATGTCCTTTCCTTAGCTTATTGCATTAGCTAGAACTTCTAGTATGATGTTGAATAGTAGTGGTGGTGAAAAGGGAATATCCTTGCCTTGTTACTGATCTTAGAGAGGAAAGAAAGCATCTAGTTTCTCACCATCAAGTATGACATTAGTAGGGTTTTGGCATGTGTTTGTTATCAAGTTGAAGGATTTTAATTTGCTGAGAATTTTTTATTATGAAGGGGTGTTGGATCTTGTCAAATTTTGTCTATTGATAGGAGCATATGGTCTTTCTTTTTTAGCCTGTTGGTATGATGGATTAGATCAGTTGATTTTCAAATAAATCCCACTTGGTTGTGGTGAACACTTCTTTTTATATGATATTGAATTTTATTTGCTAATATTTTGTGGAGGATTTTTTTGCATCTGTGTTCATGGAAGATATTGTTCTGTATCTTTCCTTATTTACAGTGTCTCTGTCTGGTAATAGAGGAATGGTAACCTTATAGAATGAGTTAGGAAGTGTTCCCTCTGGATCAGTTTGTAGAGAATTGAAGATAATTGCTTCCTTATATTTGCTAGGAGTCACCAACGAAGCCATCTGGGCCTGGCGCTTTCTGTTTTGGAAGATTATTATCTATTGACTCAATTTTTTTTTTTTTTTTTTTTTTTTTTTTTTTTTTGCGGTATGCGGGCCTCTCACTGTTGTGGCCTCCCCCGTTGCGGAGCACAGGCTCCGGACGCGCAGGCTCCGGACGCGCAGGCTCCGGACGCGCAGGCTCAGCGACCATGGCTCACGGGCCCAGCCGCTCCGCGGCATATGGGATCCTCCCAGACCGGGGCACGAACCCGTATCCCCTGCATCGGCAGGCGGACTCTCAACCACTTGCGCCACCAGGGAGGCCCTATTGACTCAATTTTTAAAATAGATATAGGCCTATTCAGATGATTTATTTGTCATTGTGTGAGTTTTGGTTGCCTGTGTCTTTCAAGGAATTGGTCCATTTTATCTGAGTTATCAAATTTGTGGGCATAGAGTTGTTCACAGTATTCCTTTATTATCTTTTAAATGTCCATGGGATAAGTAGTAATGTTCCCTCTTTCTCATATTAGTAATTTGTGTTTTTTTTTCTTAAACTGGCTAGAGGTTTATAAATTTCATTTTTTTCAAAGAATCAGCTTTTGGTTTCATCAGTTTTCTCTATAGATTTTGTTTTCAATATCTTTAATTTCAGCTCTAAATTTTATTATTTCTTTTGCCTACCTTGGTTTTAATTTGTCTTTTTTCTGTTTTCCTAAGTTGGAAGCTTAAATTACTGGTTTTAGATCTTCTTTTCTAATATTAATATATGCATATAATGCTATAAATCTCTCTCTAAGCACTTCTTTTTCTGAATCCACAAGTTTTGGTGTGTTGTATTTTACTTTTCATTTAGTTTGAAATATTTTGAAATATTTTCAAACTTATCTTGAGACTCTTTCTTTGACCCATGTGTTTATTGATATAGTTGGTTTAATATCTACATCTTTGTAACTCTTGTCTATCACTGATCTTGTTCTTTGTTTTTCTCTCTCTCTTTCTCTTCTTGGCTTCCACTCTTTTTATGCCTTTCCTGGTTGGTGTTAATTGAGCATTTTATATGATTCCATTTTCTTTCCTCTCTTAATATATCAATTATACTTTCCTTTCTTTAAAAAGTTTTTTTGTGGTTATTCTGAAGTTTGAAATATATGCTTAAAACTATTCTGAGTCCACCGTGAAATAACGCTATATGGCTTCATGGGTAGTGCAAGTCCCTTTTTTTAAAAAAAATTTATTTATTTGTTTATTTATTTATCTATCTATGTATCTACGTATCTATGTATCTATCTGTTTTTGGCTGCGTTGGGTTTTCGTTGCTGCACGCGGGCTTTGTCTAGTTGTGGTGAGCGGGGGCTACTCTTCGTTATGGTGAGCGGGCTTCTCATTGTGGTGGCTTCTCTTGTTGTGGAGCACGAGCTGTAGGCCTGCGGGCTTCAGTAGTTGTGGCACGCGGGCTCTAGAGCTCAGGTTCAGTAGTTATGGTGCGTGGGCTTAGTTGCTCCGTGGCATGTGGGATCTTCTTGGACCAGGACTCGAACCCGTGTCCCCTGCATTGACAGGCAGATTCTTAACCACTGTGCCACCAGGGAAATCCAGTGCAAGTACCTTATAAAAGAGTATTCCCTCCTTTATAGCATTGTTGTCATTCATTTCCCTTCTCTATAAGCTATAATCATGGAATACATTGTTGCTATTATTATTTTGAGCAAACTAATATTTGTTAGATCAATTAAGTATAAATAAAATTTTAAAAAGTTTTATTTTACCTTTTTTATTCCCTGTATAATGCTGTTTCTTTCTCTATATAGATCTGTGTTTCTGACTTAATCATTTTCTTTCTCTTTGAAGGATGTCTTTTAGCATTTCTTGCAAGGCAGGTTTGTTGGTAACGAACTCCCTTAAGTTTTTCTTTGTGTGTGTGAGAAAGTCTTTATTTCTTTTTCAGTTTTGAAGAATAATTTTGATGGACACAGAATTCTAAGTTGGTGGCTTCTTTCTTTCAGCACTTTAAATATTTCATTCACCTCTCTTCTTACTTGCATAGTTTCCGGAGAGAAGTCCAATATAATTATTATCCAATATTATCCTTGACTTCTTTAGGTAAGGTCCCCCCCCGCCCCTCTCCCCCAACCCCCCGTGAAATGGCTGCTTTCACCAAAATTTGCCATTGTTAGGCTTTGTTGCAAATCATGTTTATATGCCAATTTAGAAAAATGGCAAAATGTTGCATAATATAAAGAACAGAAAGCACTCATAATTCTTGTTCCTAGAGATAAAAATTTTAAATCAGTGTTTTTTCTTTTTGTATATTTTTGAGACATCTATATTTACACATATATATGTGACTTTTTTAACTTAATTTTTAAGTTAACGTTATGGTATGTTTTCTAAATATATTAAGAATCTCTATAATACCATTTTAGTTACTAAATAGTATTCCTCCTTGTGGGTATTATAGCATTTTCACATGGTTGAACTTTTAGTTCTCTGTTTTTCTCTAATGTGCATGTGTGTATTTAAAACCTGTTTTTGTATTTGGGATCTTCAATTATTTTAAGATTTCTTTTGTTTCAGAGGCTGCTTGTTTTAGAGCCTGTTACTGCTTTTGTTTTTAAATAGTCATCAGTTTAACATTATTGCTTCATGTAATTCTATTGAATACAAAACATTTTTACTTATTTTCATGCTTTTTAAACTTCCAACTTCTGTGGTTTTATGGCTTTGTGCCAGGGATAATGAAAAGCCACAAGATTAAAATGACCCATATTTTTGAAGCATCAATTTTAATTTCTGGTAAGTAATTTTTAAAATATAATTATAAACATGGATGTATTGTGAGATCAAGGTAAAGTTAACAGGAAATTTAAATCTAAAACTGGAGATGCCAAAAAATTTTGATAAATTCTAGTATTTTGGTGGAGAGTTTTGAGAAATAAATTGGTTTAATTTGCAGCATGTGATATTCTCAAATTTTATCACTTAGTTCATGAAATAATGATTATGTTCTTCATCATCAGTCATTTACTTTTCTCATTTGAGCAGATTTAGTAGCTGTGTATGTTTTACAATGTATTGTTATGGACTTTTGAGTTATTTGTCATTAAGAATTAGGTAACATTTTAATAAATATTCTTTACATTTGTTAGACATATCTTGTAAGATTTGTTCCTGGTTTTTGTAAATGATTGTTTTGATATGTTACAGGTAGATCAAGACACATGTCTGGGAATTAACTGTGAAACATCTTTAATTCTCTTCTTCAATCCCTTCTTTTTCCTTCATTTAAGCAATTAAATTAAAATTAAATGAAAAAGAGTATTATCAGTAGTTTTTCCTGTTATGAAGTTTATACCTGTATTTTGTTGAAATGTAGAAAACAAAATTTCTTAATGGCACCATCATTCTTCCAGTCACTGGATTTGCTATTTTATTCATTAACTCCTTTATTTTAGTTGATTCTTATCACTTGTTTCTCTATAGCCTTTCTTTCCCTTCTGTTTTTCCAACTTGGTTTATACTCTAAACTTCCTGATCCTTGCCTTATGAATTATGACCTCATTTCTCTGTCTCGAAATTTATCCACTCTAGTACTTTTTTGTTTTTACTTTTGTTACTACAAACCTCTTATATACTTATGTGTAGTTAGGTAGGTTAAATGCTTGTTCTAGGTAATGGTGCTAAACGTCATTTTCCAAACTTGTTTCTTGCTGTCTTCACTTCTCTTTATTCCTGTGTCTGTAATGGCTTGCTTGTCTCCACTTTCTGAAGTCCTGGTCATACTCCAAGTTATCACAAGCCCTGCCTTTCCTTAAAACTTTTTAGTGAACTTCAGAGTGAGAACAACATGAGGTTCTAGAAAGGAAACAGCTCTGGAGTTTGTCAAAACTGTGTTCCATCCCTGGCTCTGCAAATGCTCGACTCTGTGATTCAACCTCTGGAATTTTCTGCTTCTTCATCTCTAAAGTGGGCATAATCATTTAATGAATATTATGAAAATTAGATAATGTTTGTAAAGTGCCTAATACGAGGAGCTGATAAGCAAATTATTTATTGAATCATTTATTCAGTACATATGGGATGTCTACTCTGTGCCCGGTTTTCCCTAGGTGATGAGCTGCACAGGGAAGTAGATGTTGAAGTTTTAAAATTTTACATACCATTAGTAATTTAGGGGAGGGGAATTATGAAGGTGAGAGAAAGTAAGATTGTCTTTTATGTTTTCAGTAGCAAAAGCAAAAGTCCCTATGCTTGAATGTCAGAAAGACCTACTCCTACTGCAGCTTAAGAGACTATGTACAGAATGTTTATCAACATATCTTTAGGTCTTTTGGAACCAGGGCAGCTTTAAGATGGTGTGATTTTGGGTAAACCTCAACCTCAGTGTTTTCATCTATAAGACAGGGTTAAGAGTGTACTCCCCCTATCCTTGGACTTCTGTAAGGATGTGGTTAGATAATGTATGTAAGCAAATTATCACAGGGCTACAGTGCTGTTGTCAGTCCTCACAGTAACACTATGAGAGATGAGGAAGTGGAAGTACATGAATTCTAAGTGACTTATCCACAGTCTTGCAGTTAATAGTAATGGCAGCAAAAGCAGCTGCCATTGCCACCTACCTCTCTCACTGCCTTCTGTGAGTTTGTAGTTTCTGGTCTCACCAAAGTTTTGTCCATGTTGTTTCTAATGCAGATCTGTGTTACACAGGGGAATAGGCAAGGGGAGAGAATCACAGTGGCTTTTCCTTGGCAGTTATGGTTGATAGGAAGTTGCATATCAATGATATTTGCTGATGGTCAAGAGTCTAGAGAGTCTGGAGAAGTACTGTATGTCCAGAATTACTATTAGATTGCTGAAAGGTCAAAGGATTGATAATCTCATTGTGGTTCAGATTAACTTCTAAGAGAACTCTTTGTTCTACTTGGTGATACCATTGATATAAGAGGAAAGCTGTGTTATCTTTGAATTTTGAAGGGTATAATTTAAATTTTTCTTCTATCACTTAATAACTGTGACTTTGGATAAACCACATAACCTCTGAAATGCTATCTTAAATCATTAAAGCTGATGATAGTGCATCTTGAAAGATTATCGTAAGGCTAAAATGAGATAAAGTTTAACTCCCTCTGACATAATGCTTAGCTCATAGTAGATGTGGCATTCATGAGTTATCTCATTCCTTTGTCAGCTGTGAAGATTCTTTTTATCTCCATTTTGCAAATGAGGAAGCAGAAGCGCAGAGAAAGGTTGTGTGAATTGACCAAGGTCACACAGCCAATAGGTAGTGGATCTAAGATTGGAACCCAGATCTGTCTGCCCCCGTTGCTAACTAGAATTCTGTATAGAAGAGTTATGTTTTAGGTGGGGTTTAGACCGGAAAATGTTTGTGAGATCTGTTAGATTTTATTTTCTCAAGGCCAGCCTTCTCAGTTTCTCTCTTTTGCTTGCAGTGTAGTGGTTGAGGCAGACTTCTTGGGGAAACTTGGCTTTCCCATTTATTTGCTGTGTGACTGGATGCGAGGTACTTCACTTCCCTGACCCTCTGTTTCCTCATTTGTCAACTGGGAGTAGCAAGGTATCTCTCTCAATGGGATTTTGTGATGTCATACTGTGGAATGCTTCAGTATATAGAATAAACCCTCAGTTGGTGTTAGCTGCTGTTATTATTTGACATTAGAATCAATAGTGTGGAAAGAGTTTGGAATTGGATAGATGTGGAATCGGTATAACTCTTCACACTTTTTAGCTTTGAGTGAGTTAATTGTTTGGAAACTTAATTTTTTTCTTATCTTTAAAAAGAGATAATAAGACCTACCGTACAGGACTTTTGTTGATGTTTAAAGGATAACATATTAAAAACAGTGCCCAGAAGAGTATATACAAAATAAATGTTAGCTTTTTCTCCCGTTCTACTCCCCACTCCTGCCATTTTTTGAAATCTTCAGCGTACTGGTCCTTCTCCAGAAGGGATTCATTTGGTCCTAGGACAGTTCAGTTCAGAACTGACTGCAGCGCTGCAGATGTAGTGCAGCCTGTGCCTGGCAGACAGTCTCAGTCTCAGGTCTTCTGGGCCATATTAGCTTAGTAGTTGTCTTCCTTTTTGTCTCCAAGTGAAAGCAAGAGACCTTTTTACTTCGCAAATAATTTTAAAATTTAGACTGAATTTGTCCAAAGAAAGATAATTGTATTTTAATATTTAAATAAGAAGTTGTTACTGTTAAAAAAAATTCATACTTCAGTCTTCTCTGTACTGGTGTTAACAGCTGACTATTACGATTTTTCTTTAAAATCTTTCAGCAAGCATATTTAGTAATTATCTCACCCTTAGCTGTCAGACTCACCACACATGACATAATGCAGGTATTACTGATGGATATTTTCTTATAGTTACCTCTTTTTTAGGAACTGAGGATAAGAAAGGTAATTATACATAAATATTTTCTAAAAAGTCTATATATTAGTCTATCAGTTAATATATTATCTGACTTCTCAATAAATTATTATGATATCTTTTGAATATAATACCACTAATGATTAGATAGTATTTCACAGATTACTTTCTTAAAATTTACATGGTCGGGCTTCCATGGTGGTGCAGTGGTTGAGAGTCCGCCTGCCGATGCAGGGGGACACAGGTTCGTGCCCGGGTCTGGGAAGATCCCACATGCCACGGAGCGGCTGGGCCCGTGAGCCATGACCGCTGAGCCTGCGCATCCGGAACCTGTGCTCCGCAACGGGAGAGTCCACAACAGTGAGAGGCCCGCGTACCGCACAAAAAAAAAAAAAAAAAAAAATTTATATGGTCATTGTGAGAGTAAAATATTACATTTGATGAGACCCTTGAGGCTCACCCGCTTTGACTAAGTGACTCAAGTCCCATTGTGTATGTAATTCCCAGAGCCAGGACCAGATCTCAGATTTTAGTTGATATTTTCATGAAAACATCATTGTTTACTTACAACCTTCCTTGTTCCAAAAAGACCTTAAAATGACTTTTAAAAGTGGAAACAGCATTGCAAGATAGAATACATTAAGAGTGAGTTATAAAATGAGGCAAAAGGAATATAAAGTCAGAAAATAGGATGGTGTTCAGGAGTCAGGTTTGTATGTGAAATGCATACAGAACATAAAAGTTTAACTCTTGTTAAAAAGTTTGAAGCAGCAATAAACCTGAGAACCTCTCACATAGGACCGGAAACTGAGCACAAATAAATATGTATAAAGTATTCATTGCAGCATTGATTGTAAAATCAAAAATAAAAACCAATCCAGATATCAAATAGGGGAATGGATTAGTAAGTAGAAACAAATACATAGCATGGTTGTTGTTGGACAGTTTAAATGAACTAAGTCAATAGGTATTAACATGAATGGATACATTTTAAAAACAAAGGAGTGCAAAAAGTAGACTGTAGAGGGACATGTACAATAATGACATTACTGATGCAGATTTTTTTTTTCTGAAAATACTAGGTTTTATTCACCTCCCTGTGGTAACCAATAACCATACTATTAGTTAGTAAGATTTCTTTATAGTAACTGTCACCTGAAATACAAAAATCCATTAACAATCTAAGTTATCAGGTGTGGTCTTACTGGAAATTCTTAACCATATACTTGTCTTGACAAGTGTTGTTTTTTAAATGATGAATTGTCTTAGTATAAGCCACTGTATTTCTGTAACAAAGTAATGAAAGGCACAGCTAGTGCAAGCGAACTTAAACCCATTCAACTACCCGCTGAAAAAATACTTTGGTTCTTCAGGAAAAAAATTAGCAAGACAAAAAATCTGGTTCATTTCACAGTTCTGTTCATTTTCATAACTGTAATCTAATAGTTACAAGATAAAAATACTCCAGGAAGAACCAGATATGTAGTAATGAACAAACATGCATGAGAGAATTTGTGCATTCAATGTATCTGGCAGAAAAACTAGTTAAAATGCTAAGTAGAACAAATTTGGTCTTTAAAATATCAGTTCCTTTCCTTTAAAAAAAAAAAAAACGAGTCTACCAAGAAAATACAAAAACATAAGGCTGCAAGTAAATAATAGTTGTGTTTAGGCTGTTACAGTTCAGGTTATCCTCAAGACCACATACATCCTGCTTCACTGCTGCTTGCATTCTGCTGGGTTTTGATGCAGATTTTTAAAACAACACCATACCATGTTTTATGCATAAGAATAGTATTCCAAAACATGGTGAGAAGGATACATACCAACTATAGATTAGTGGTTATTTCTGAGAAGGGAAGGAGAGAGAGTGAGGGAAGATAGTATAAAATGGATATCAGTTATATCAAACAATGTATTTTAAAAAACTGGTGGTGACTTCTTAGTGTATTTTCAGTAATGTTCTATCTTTAAAGTAATTCATAATTTAAAAAATGTTAGCATGAGAAGTTTTAACAAAAAACAGGTAGCAGTATATCATTAGAATTTAATAACATGTTCTTATTTTTTACAGTTGTCTTTATAGTAAGTGATTCTGGATTTTTATTTATGGTAGTGAGTAAAAAGATTTCCCGTTAAAATTGAAGTAAAAAAAAAGGGTTGATATTTGAAGAAATTATTAAGTAAATAAGAATGTAATAGTATGTTGGTATGCAGAATTGTTGAAGATGGAATATGAAAAACACATTGGGAAACACCAAGTTTTAAGATTCAGTTTCTTACAAGGTTAAAAGAAGTATGTTACTCATTCTTTCCTGATGCTGAGACTAGAAAATTTCCTATGGCCCCTATAGGGAAGACAGTATATAATTTAATGTGTGTGACTTGTATCGTAAATGCAGGACGCACTCGTAGGTACGCGTCTCCTACAGTGCCTTGCTATCGACTGACATTATCACTCCAAAGTGCGGTTAAGTGGAGGAGAGGAATGTTAGGTGGGAAGATGGGTTGATGGACAGCGAATGGGCAAAAAGTTGTGTTCTTTCCAATGATTTGTCTTTATCAAGGGATAGGTTTTAAGAGTATCTTAAAGTAGGTCATAGCTCGATTATTGCAAGAAATAGTTGGATTTATAAATAGTACTCAGAGAATATTGAATGTAGACTTTAATATGTTATGCCAAATATGCATGCTACTGTACCTCTGTTACATGTAAAATTTACATGTAAAGTACAAATACGTTTTAAAACATTACTGGATGCGTAGTAGCTTTTGTTATCTGTATTCTTCATCAGTGTGACATAGCTATTATGTTTGAACATGCGACTTTTTTAATGTTAAAAAAGCAATATGCTGACTTAAAATGGTTGGAAATCACTATTGTTGAATTGCCAAACTGCATATGCTTCAGTCTCTTTCTAAATATTGTTACTTTCAGTTCTCAGTGATGATTCTTGACAGGTACATAGATTGCAGCCCTTCTTGGTTGCCGATTAAGTAGTGACTTATGTCTCAAGGTTAAGGTGGAACAGATTTGACATCATATTGTGAAAGTTGAGGATCTGAAGGTAGATGTGCCAGATAAGGGAGGTGAGCTCAGGAATTACCTGATGGCAGCACTGGGATTTTCTTTAGAAAATAGTATTAGGTAAATTTTAGTAGGAAGTGAGTACTTGAGGCCCCACAATTTCGTATAATAAAAGTGTGACCATAGTAATGTTAACCTGGAAACTTTTTAAGGCAGATAGAACAATTAGCCTTTCTCAGCCATAAAAAGATAAAATTATAGGAAAGCAGTGTGCAGCATATCTAACTCTGAATAATGTATTATTTTAGTATACAAAATTAATGCTAAATATTTTTTAAAAGTTACAAGATACACAAGTAATAACTAAGTGTGGTGGTTTGCCACAAGTAATAGGGTAAATCAGGTAAAGTTGGGAAGATGCAGTTTAGTTTTGGAAATAAGAAAAATTTGATTTAAATTTATTAATGTTCATACACATTTAAAAATTGTAACAGACATCTATATGTATATACATAAATTTTTGCCATTTTTACCATTTAAAAATGTACAGTACAGTGGTCTTAAGTACATGGAATGGTTGTCTAACCATCACTACCATCTATCTCCAGAATTTTTTCATCTTCTCAAATTGAAACGCAGTACCCATTAAACAATAACATCTCATTCTTCCCTTCCCCAGCCCTGGCAACCACCATTCTGTTTTCTCTCTCTATGAATTTGACTGTTCTAGATACTTTATATAAGTATAATCATACAATATTTGCCCTTTTGTGACTGGCTTATTTCCCTTAGCATAATGTCTTCAAGATTCATTCATGTTGTAGTGTGTTTCGGAATTTCTCTCTTTTTTTTAAAGCTGAATTCTGTTGTATGTATATACTACCTTTTGTTTATCTATTCATCCTTTCTGTGAATTAGGATAGGTGTCCTTTCTGGGCAAATCAATTAGAGTTCCATTCTGGGCTAAAAACCCTTGACAATACAGACTGGTGAGAAGATGACACCTTCGGATTAAAAAGCAAGAAACAACAACCACTCCCTTCTTCTGGTGTACTTTGCCTTGCACCCGGGGGCACCCCTGGATGGTTCAACTTGTACCTACTCACTCAGCCAGGTGCTTTTGTGCAGGGTATAAATCCTCTAACCATGCTTGATAGTTCTGCTCGTTTGTGTACTTCATATCTTTAAAACCATGTGCCTTATCCTTTACTACTTCATTTTTTTTTCATTCATCCGTTGTACTGGTTAAGAATATATAGTACATGTACTTAGTGCTGGAGACATAGAATGGATAAAGGACATTAAAGTGTATTAGGTGGTAAATGGATGAGCAAAAGAACATTATAAGGATGGCAGAGGAGGGGTACATAACCTAGCCTCAGGGGATAACAGTTGGGCTGAATGTGATACTTAAACTGAATTTTTTTTAACATTTTTATTGGAGTATAATTGCTTTACAATGGTGTGTTAGTTTCTGCTGTATAACAAAGTGAATCAGTTATACATATACATATATTCCCATATCTCTTCCCTCTTGCGTCTCCCTCCCTCCCACCCTCCCTATCCCACCCCTCTAGGTGGTCACAAAGCACCGAGCTGATCTCCCTGTGCTATGCGGCTGCTTCCCACTAGCTATCTGTTTTATGTTTGGTAGTGTATATATTTCCATGCCACTCTCTCACTTTTTCCCAGCTTACCCTTCCCCCTCCCCATATCCTCAAGTCCATGCTCTAGTAGGTCTGTGTCTTTGTTCCCGTCTTACCCTAGGTTCTTCATGACATTTTTTTTTCTTAGATTCCATATGTATGTGTTAGCATACGGTATTTGTCTTTCTCTTTCTGACTTACTTCACTCTGTATGACAGACTCTAGGTCCATCCACCTCACTACAAATAACTGAATTTCGTTTCTTTTTATGGCTGAGTAATACTCCATTGTATATATGTGCCACATCTTCTTTATCCATTCATCGCATAAACTGAATTTTAAGAGAGTAATTATAGCTAACACTTGAAGTGTATCTTGCATGGCTCATACTCGTTAAGGCTTTATATACATTAACTCATTTACATCTCAACCTTACATGATAGCTACCATTATTGTTAAGGTTTACATATAAAGAAGCTGTGACACAGAGAGGTAAGGACTTTGCCAAGATGATACAGGATTTAGTTCAATTTGGAATAAGGATTCAAATTAAGGTAGTTGGCCCCAAAATCTGTGCTCTTAAACATATTGCTGCAGTGTATCTCAGGACTCGTGGAGTCCCAGGGTTGGGAGAAGAGAGAGGGTTGTGACCCAGGTGGTGGTCATTGTGGGGTCTTTAAGGGAGATAAGTTTGGGAATTCCAAAGAGATGGACTATCTAGATGGAACATCATGTGCAGTGTCATAGAGGCTTGAGAGAGCACAACCATTCTGAGGGAACTGCAGGTTCTGTGCTTGGCCGTTGGCTGATATTTGTGAAGGGTTGGTGGGCGATGAGACTGGGAAGTAGATGGATTTAGATAATGAAGGACTTTGTATACCACGTTGACATTATCCTGAAATCCTCCACTGCTTTGAGGATGTTAGTCTGTATGTTAGTTCCCTCGGTCTATGTTTAAGTCAAAATGTATCCCCACGTCTACCTTCATTTATCAGTACGTCTCTCTGAGTGGAGGGAGTAGAGGTGGGGCAGGGCATGTCGTGGAAGACGAGATTACAGACATATTAGGGGCTCCATTATGATGGGCTTTTGAACTTTTGAATAATATAAGTGAAGAACAGGATTCCACAGAATTTTAATTAGTGATAATTTTCTCATTGTACTTGGAATCTGGAAGTTTTAAATTTCATGACTTATTTGAATATTTTTTCCAGGAAGATTATTCAAATATTCATCTTGTTTTACTTATGAAATAAGCTAGTTATCAAAAATTTATATCACAACTCCTCTGTCAGTTAAATTATTTTTATATTGTTTAAAGGTCAGAATAAGCACTTTCTGTGTTTACTGTCTTATTCATGAATGAGTTATAGTTCTCCTCAATATGTCTGCTTGTTGTCCAAGAATGCCACAGTCAAGTGTTTTTTAACTGATTGTTCTGTCATTCTTTATAATCATCTTTATTGAACAAGTCACAGACTTATCATTGTACTCTCCTCAATGTAATTCTTGCTCATAAATTGTAGTGCTTTGAAGAAATCATTCAGTTCTTTTGAAATGACATTTAAAATGAAATCAACTTTTAGTTGTTAGAAAAAGTAACAGCTGTGACTTTGTAAGCTACTGTTAGTGGCTTTGGAAGCTAGTTGGTTAGCTAGTTGTCATAATGAGGTCATTTTCCAAAAGAAGATGAAGTCATTTGCCATCTTGTTTTAGTCATACTGGGCTTTTTCTTTGACCAAATATTTTCAAATTACACACTCCCACCCACTTATTTTCATAGTTACTAATACCTTCATGGAATAAGATAATGATGGAACTTTTAAAAGGCAACAGTTTATACTTAACATGGTCAGTATGTGATTTGTGTTTTATATCAGAATTAGAAAAAGGCCTCTATAGACTTGAAATATTATTAATTTATATTTCCTAATGGGAGAGCTGAGTGGTGTGCGGTATTGTGTGCATAAATCTCAGCACCCAGAATTTGAATTCTACCAAGAATTCTGTTCTCCCGAGTCCCTGTAAGTTGATGATCTAATCAGATCCATGTAATCTCTACCTGCTTGAATTCCTGTTTTTTTTAAAATTAGCAATGGTAAACTTTTAAATTAATTAATTGATTGATTAATTTTATTTTTGGCTGCGTTGAGTCTTCGTTGCTGCACGTGGGCTTTCTCTAGTTGTGGCGAGTGGGGACTACTCTTGGTTGCGGTGTGCCGGCTTCTCTTTGCGGTGGCTTCTCCTGTTGTGGAGCACGGGCTCTAGGTGTGCAGTCTTCAGTAGTTGCAGCATGCGGGCTCAGTAGTTGTGGCTCGTGAGCTCAAGAGCACAGACTCAGCAGTTGTGGCGCACCGGCTTAGTTGCTCCACGGCATGTGGGATCTTCCCGGACCAGGGCTCGAACCTGTGTCCCTGCATTGGCAGGCAGATTCTCAACCACTGCACCCCAGGGAAGCCCTTGAATTCCTATTGCTTCACCATATGTCACTCTAAATTCATTTCTTGTCTCTGGCCCTCCAGATCCACTTGTGATGGAAAATTAACAGGTAGTAGAGATAAGATGCAACTATCCCAGTTATTCCCATCTGTTTTTTACTGGTGCCTGAATTGTCTTTTCTTCAGGGTTGTAGCCCATATAAACCTGTATGTTTATTTTAGCCTCATGATTCCAGATGTATCAGAAGGACTGATTCTAGATACTTGATGACTGTCTAATCCAAGTGTCCTTTTCTTTGTGAAAGAAGAATAATTAGTATATGGTTGTTATTCAATAATATAAAAATAGTTATATATAATTTAGAAAGATACTTCTTTAGTGAAAACTCTGAGGTATTAGAATTTATCTAATAATAATTAATCTGAAATCTGGGATAAATGGAGAGCCCCAAACTAGATTCAGTTGCAATTAAAAATTTACTGTAAGAACCATGAAACAAGAATAAGTAATTATTAAATAATGTCACATTGGATTACAGAGTTTAATATAAAGATAATATAAGAAAAACTTATGGATAACAGAAATGCAATGGAAAACGAATTTGTTTTCAGTCGTAGTGAATATGTCTCTATGTTATAATATTTAAAAGCTGGAATTTTTTAAATACTGATTTTTGCATGTTAAATGATTCTTGCATTTCTGGAATAAACTTTACTTAGTTTTGCATTATCACCCCGTGTATATGTCTGGATAGCATTTTGATGGATGTTTAGTCCAATTTTTATTCACCTTTTAGTCTGTTTTATTTGTGTATGTTTGTTTGAACTTTCTGTATAGTAAACAATGATGCTGCAAATATTCCTGCAGCAAAATCTTTAATCTCACTCTTTGCATAAATTCTGTGACTGGAATTACTGTATGAAAGAGCTATTTCTGGGAGAAAATAAAATGCATACCTATCCATTTATGTATTTGCTTGCATATACATTAAAAAAATCTCTAGAAGGGTATACAAAAAACCAGATAATATTGGTTGCCCCTCAGGGAACTGGATAGATGGCAAATGATTGTAGGAGGGAGATTTTTCAGTCTGTATAACTTTTAATTTTTTAACTCATTGAATATTGAGTCATGTAAATGTATTTAATCCCAAAATAAAATTTTAAACTTGTATTCTGAATTAATTTAAGCTTTTCAGAAAAGTCTCAAAAATAGTACGATGAATTCATGTATACTCTTAACCCATCTTCCCCTAATGTAACAACTTATCTATCCGTAGTACAATTATTAAAACCAGGGAGTGAATTTTAAAAAGCTATTAACTAAATTACAGACTTTATTTAAATTTCACCGGTTTTCCCTTACTCGCCTTTTTCTGTTCCAGGAATCAGTCTAGCATCCTGCATTGCATTCAGAGGTTCTGTCTTTCCTTTTGTCTTAGTTTCTCCCAATCAGTGACAGTTCTTAATTTTTCTGTGTCTTTCATGACCATGATACTTTTGATGAGTACTAGCAACCATTCTGTAGCATGTCTAAGAGATAACTTTTTAAAAGGACTTTTTATAAGAACAAATTTAAAGATATGTCAGTGATTTTTCCCTTTTTCTAAAAGATTGATGACATAAAACACACATAGAGAAGAACACAAATCATAAGAGTACAGCTCAGTGAGTTTTTGCAAACTCAACACACCCATGAAACCAGCATGCAGATCAAGAAATAGAAGAATGT
This sequence comes from Mesoplodon densirostris, assembly GCF_025265405.1. Classification (NCBI taxonomy): domain Eukaryota; kingdom Metazoa; phylum Chordata; class Mammalia; order Artiodactyla; family Ziphiidae; genus Mesoplodon; species Mesoplodon densirostris. The sequence goes on from NC_082670.1 coordinate 30,520,946, forward strand.
CTTTGTCTCAGAGGCATCCCCCTTCATGCTCCCTTACAACCACTGAGCCCTTCACTACCCTGCTTCCCAGTTCATTTTATGAAGCTAGTATTTTCTTGATAGCAAAACCAGAAATCACAAGGAAACCATAGACTATATTATCTCTTACAAATGTAGGCACAAAAATCCTCCAAATTGCTAGCAAACTGTAACATATAAAAAAGATTACACACCAAGACCAAGTGGGATTTACCCTAAGAGTGTAAGGTTGGTTCAACATCAAAAACATCAATTAATGTAATAATGCTATATCAATAAGGGACAAAACCACACGATCATCTCAGTAGACACGGAGATAGCATTTGACAAAATTCGACATATTTTTCCAATTAAAAACACAATAAAGTAGGAATAGAAGAGAACTTCCTCAACTTGATAAAGAACATCTACAGAAACCAACAGCCTACATAATACATGATGGTGGAAAACTGAAAGCTTTCTCTTTAAGATCAGGAAAAAGAGAAGGATGTCTTCGCTCACCATTTTCTTTTTCTTTCTTTCTTTTAAAAAAAATTTATTTCACTTATTTATTTTTGGCTGCATTGGGTCTTCGTTGCTGCGTGCAGGCTTTTCTATAGTTGCGGCGAGTGGGGGGCTACTCTTCGTTGCCAGGCACGGGCTTCTCATTGCGGTGGCTTCTCTTGTTGCAGAGCACGGGCTCTAGGTGTGCGGGCTTCAGTAGCTGTGGCTCATGGGCTCTAGAGCGCAGGCTCAGTAGTTGTGGCTCACAGGCTTAGTTGCTCCGCGGCATGTGGGATCTTCCCAGACCAGGGCTCGAACCCGTGTCCCCTGCATTGGCAGGCGGATTCTTTTTTTTCTTTTCTTTTTTTTAACATCTTTATTGGAGTATAACTGCTTTACAATTGTATGTTAGTTTCCGCTTTACAACAAAGTGAATCAGTTATACATAAACATATGTTCCCATATCTCTTCCCTCTTGCGTCTCCCTCCCTCCCACCCTCCCTATCCCACCCCTCTAGGTGGTCACAAAGCACCGAGCTGATCTCCCTGTGCTATGTGGCTGCTTCCCACTAGCTGTCTGTTCTATGTTTGGTAGTCTATATATGTCCATGCCACTCTCTCATTTTGTCACAGCTTACCCTTCCCCCTCCCCATATCCTCAAGTCCATTCTCTACTAGGTCTGTGTCTTTATTCCTGTCTTACCCCTAGGTTCTTCATGACATTTTTTTTTCTTCTTAGATTCCATATATATGTGTTAGCATACGGTATTTGTCTTTCTCTTTCTGACTTACTTCACTCTGTGTGACAGACTCTAGGTCCATCCACCTTACTACAAATAACTGAATTTCATTTCTTTTTATGGCTGAGTAATATTCCATTGTATATATGTGCCACATCTTCTTTATCCATTCATCTGATGATGGATACTTAGGTTGCTTCCATGTCCTGCCTATTGTAAATAGAGCTGCAATGAACATTTTGGTACATGACTCTTTTTGAATTATGGTTTTCTTAGGGTATATGCCCAGTAGTGGGATTGCTGGGTCATATGGTAGTTCTATTTGTAGTTTTTTAAGGAACCTCCATACTGTTCTCCATAGTGGCTGTACCAATTCACATTCCCACCAGCAGTGCAAGAGTGTTGCCTTTTCTCCACACCCTCTCCAGCATTTATTGTTTCTAGATTTTTTGATGATGGCCATTCTGACTGGTGTGAGATGATATCTCATTGTAGTTTTGATTTGCATTTCTCTAATGATTAATGATGTTGAGCATTCTTTCATGTGTTTGTTGGCAATCTGTATATCTTCCTTGGAGAAATGTCTATTTAGGTCTTCTGCCCATTTTTGGATTGGATTGTTTGTTTTTTTGTTATTGAGCTGCATGAGCTGTTTATAAATTTTGGAGATTAATCCTTATTCAGTTGCTTCATTTGCAAATATTTTCTCCCATTCTGAGGGTTGTCTTTTGGTCTTGTTTATGGTTTCCTTTGCTGTGCAAAAGCTTTTAAGTTTCATTAGGTCCCATTTGTTTAGTTTTGATTTTATTTCCATTTCTCTAGGAGGTGGTGTTTGGGAATGTTCTAATCACATACTTTTACATGCACCTGTCCAGTTTTCCCAGCACCACTTATTGAAGAGGCTGTCCTTTCTCCACTGTACATTCCTGCCTCCTTTATCAAAGATAAGGTGACCATATGTGCGTGGGTTTATCTCTGGGCTTTCTATCCTGTTCCATTGATCTATATTTCTGTTTTTGTGCCAGTACCATACTGTCTTGATTACTGTAGCTTTGTAGTATAGTCTGAAGTCAGGGAGCCTGATTCCTCCAGCTCCGTTTTTCGTTCTCAGGATTGCTTTGGCTATTCGGGGTCTTTTGTGTTTCCATACAAATTGTGAATTTTTTTGTTCTAGTTCTGTGAAAAATGCCAGTGGTAGTTTGATAGGGATTGCATTGACTCTGTAGATTGCTTTGGGTAGTAGAGTCATTTTCACAATGTTGATTCTTCCAATCCAAGAACACGGTATATCTCTCCATCTGTTTGTATCATCTTTAATTTCTTTCATCAGTGTCTTATAGTTTTCTGCATACAGGTCTTTTGTCTCCTTAGATAGGTTTATTCCTAGATATTTTATTCTTTTTGTTGCAGTGGTAAATGGGAGTGTTTTCTTAATTTCACTTTCAGATTTTTCATCATTAGTGTATAGGAATGCCAGAGATATCTGTGCATTAATTTTGTATCCTGCTACTTTACCAAATTCATTGATTAGCTCTAGTATTTGTCTGGTAACATCTTTAGGATTCTCTATGTATAGTATCATGTCGTCTGCAAACAGTGACAGCTTTACTTCTTTTCCGATTTGGATTCCTTTTATTTCCTTTTCTTCTCTGATTGCTGTGGCTAAAACTTCCAAAACTATGTTGAATAAGCGTGGTGAGAGTGGGCAACCTTCTCTTGTTCCTGATCTTAGTGGAAATGGTTTCAGTTTTTCACCATTGCGGACGATGTTGCCTGTGGGTTTGTCATATGTGGCCTTTATTATGTTGAGGAAAGTTCCCTCTATGCCTACTTTCTGCAGGGTCTCTATCATAAATGGGTGTTGAATTTTGTCGAAAGTTTTCTCTGCATCTATTGAGATGATCATATGGTTTTTCTCCTTCAGTTTGTTAATATGATGTATCACGTTGATGGATTTGCGTATATTGAAGAATTCTTGCATTCCTGGAATAAACCCCACTTGATCATGGTGTATGATCCTTTTAATGTGCTGTTGGATTCTGTTTGCTAGTATTTTATTGAGGATTTTTGCGTCTTATGTTCATCAGTGATATTGGCCTGTAGTTTTCTTTCTTTGTGACATCCTTGTCTCGTTTTGGTATCAGGATGATGGGTGGCCTCATAGAATGAGTTGGGGTGTGTTCCTCCCTCTGCTGTATTTTGGAAGAGTTTGAGAAGTATAGGTGTTAGCTCTTCTCTAAATGTTTGATAGAATTTGCCTGTGAAGCCCTGTGGTCCTGGACTTTTGTTTGTAGGAAGATTTTTAATCACAGTTTCAATTTCATTGCTTATGATTGAAATTGTGATTGGTCTGTTCATATTTTATATTTCTTCTTGATTCATTCTTGGCAGGTTGTGCATTTCTAAGAATTGTCCATTTCTTCCAGGTTGTCCATTTTATTGGCATAGAGTTGCTTGTAGTAATCTCTCATGATCTTTTGTATTTCTTCAGTGTCAGTTGTTACTTCTCCTTTTTCATTTCTAATTCTATTGATTTGAGTCTTCTCCCTTTTTTTCTTGATGAGTCTGGCTAAGGGTTTATCAATTTTGTTTATCTTCTCAAAGAACCAGCTTTTAGTTTTATTGATCTTTGCTATCATTTCCTTCATTTCTTTTTCATTTATTTCTGATCTGATTTTTATGATTTCCTTCCTTCTGCTAACTTTGGGGTTTTTTTGTTCTTCTTTCTCTGATTGCTTTAGGGGCAAGATTAGGTTGTTTATTTGAGATGTTTCCTGTTTCTTAAGGTAGGATTGTATTGCTATAAACTTCCATCTTAGAACTGCTTTTGATGCATCCCATAGGTTTTGGGTCGTCGTGTCTCTGTTGTCATTTGTTTCTGGGTATTTTTTTATTTCCTTTTTGATTTTTTCAGTGATCACTTCGTTTTTAAGTAGTGTATTGTTTAGCCTCCATGTGTTTGTAATTTTTTACAGATCTTTTCCTGTAATTGATATCTAGTCTCATAGCATTGTGGTCAGAAAAGATACTTGATACAATTTCAATTTTCTTAAATGTACCAAGGCTTGATTTGTGACCCAAAATATGATCTATCCTGGAGAATGTTCCATGAACACTTGAGAAAAATGTGTATTCTGTTGTTTTTGGATGGAATGTCCTATAAATATCAATTAAGTCCATCTTGTTTAATGTATCATTTAAAGCTTGTGTTTCCTTATTTATTTTCATTTTGGATGATCTGTCCATTGGTGAAAGTGGGGTGTTAAATTCCCCTACTATGAATGTGTTACTGTCGATATCCCCTTTTATAGCTGTTAGTATTTGCCTTATGTTTTGAGGTGCTCCTGTGTTGGGTGCATAAATATTTACAATTGTTATATCTTCTTCTTGGATCGATCCCTTGATCATTATGTAGTGTCCTTCTTTGTCTCTTGTAATAGTCTTTATTTTAAAGTCTATTTTGTCTGATATGAGAATTGCTACCCCAGCTTTCTTTTGGTTTCCATTTGCATGGAATATCTTTTTCCATCCCTTCACTTTCAGTCTGTATGTGTCCCTAGGTCTGAAGTGTGTCTCTTGTAGACAGCATATATATGGGTCTTGTTTTTGTATCCATTCAGCCAGTCTTTTGGTGGGAGCATTTAATCCATTTACATTTAAGGTAATTATCAATATGTATGTTCCTATTCCCATTTTCTTAATTGTTTTGGGTTTGTTATTGTAGGTCTTTTCCTTCTCTTGTGCTTCTTGCCTAGAGAAGTTCCTTTAGCATTTGTTGTAAAGCTGGTTTGGTGGTGCTGAACTCTCTCAGCTTTTGCTTGTCTGTAAAGGTTTTAATTTCTCCATCAAATCTGAATGAGATCCTTGCTGGGTAGAGTAATCTTGGTTGCAGGTTTTTCTCCTTCATCACTTTAAATATGTCCTGTCAGTCCCTTCTGGCTTGCAGAGTTTCTGCTGAAAGATCAGCTGTTAACCTGATGGGGATTCCCTTGTGTGTTATTTGTTGTTTTTCCCTTGCTGCTTTTAATATGTTTTCTTTGTATTTAATTTTTGACAGTTTGATTAATATGTGTCTTGGCGTGTTTCTCCTTGGATTTATCCTGTATGGGACTCTCTGTACTTCCTGGACTTGATTATTTCCTTTCCCATATTAGGGAAGTTTTCAACTATAATCTCTTCAAATATTTTCTCAGTCCCTTTCTTTTTCTCTTCTTCTGGGACCTGTATAATTCGAATGTTGGTGCGTTTAATGTTGTCCCAGAGGTCTCTGAGAGTGTCCTCAGTTCTTTTCATTCTTTTTTCTTTATTCTCCACTGCAGTAGTTATTTCCACTGTTTTATCTTCCAGGTCACTTATCCGTTCTTCTGCCTTAGTTATTCTGCTATTGATCCCTTCTAGAGTATTTTTAATTTCATTTATTGTGTTGTTCATCGTTGCTTGTTTCATCATTAGTTCTTCTAAGTCCTTGTTAAATGTTTCTTGCATTTTCTCTATTCTATTTCCAAGATTATGGATCATCTTTACTATCATTACTCTGAATTCTTTTTCAGGGAGACTGCCTATTTCCTCTTCATTTGTTAGGTCTGGTGGGTTTTTATCTTGCTCCTTCATCTGCTGTGTGTTTTTCTATCTTCTTATTTTGCTTATCTTACTGTGTTTGGGGTCTCCTTTTTGCAGGCTGCAGGTTCGTAGTTCCCGTTGTTTTTGTTGTCTGTCCACAGTGGCTAAAGTTGGTTCAGTGGGTTGTGTAGGCTTCCTGGTGGAGGGGACTAGTGCCTGTGTTCTGGTGGATGATTCTGGATCTTGTCTTTCTGGTGGGGAGTTCCACATTTGGTGGTGTGTTTTGGGGTTTCTGTGGCCTTATTATGATTGTAGGCAGCCTCTCTGCTAATGGGTGGGGTTGTATTCCTGTCTTGCTAGTTGTTTGGCATAGGATGTCCAGCACTGTAGCTTGCTGGTCGTAGGGTGAAACTGGGTGTTGGTGTTTAGATGAAGATCTCTGGGAAATTTTCGCCGTTTGGTATTATGTGGAGCCGGGAGTTCTCTTGTGGACTAATGTCCTGAAGTTGGCTCTCCCACCTCAGAGGCACAGCACTGACTCCTGGCTGCAGCACCAAGAGCCTTTCATCCACACGGCTCAGAATAAAAGGGAGAAAAAGTAGAAAGAAAGAAAAGAAAAGAAGAAAGAAAGAAAGAAAGAAGATAAAATAAAACAAAACAAACTAAGATAAAATAAAATAAAGTTATTAAAATAAAACATAAAAAATAATTATTAAGAAAGAAGTTTTTTTTAAAACGTTAAAAAAAAAAAAAAAAAAAGGACGGCCAGAACCCTAGGACAAATGGTGAAAGCAAAGCTATACAGACAAAATGTCACACAGAAGCATACACATACACACTCACAAAAAGAGGAAAAGGGGAAAAAATAATAAATCTTGCTCTCAAAGACCACCTCCTCAATTTGGGATGATTCGTTGTCTATTCAGGTATTCCACTGATGCAGGGTACATCAAATTGACTGTGGAGATTTAATATGCTGCTCCTAAGGCTGCTGGTAGAGATTTCCCTTTCTCTTCTTTGTTCACACAGCTCCTGGGGCTCAGCTTTGGATTTGGCCCCGCCTCTGCATGTAGGTCACCTGAGGGCGTCTGTTCTTTGCTCAGACAGGATGGGGTTAAAGGAGCCGCTGATTCGGGGATTCTGGCTCACTCAGGCCGGAGGGAAGGAGGGGCATGGAGTGCGGGGCAAGCCTGCGGCGGCAGAGGCTGGCGTGATGTTGCACCAGCCTGAGGCGCACTGTGTGTTCTCCTGGGGAAGTTGTCCCTGGATCCCAGGACCCTGGCAGTGGCGGGCTGCACACGCTCCCTGGAAGGGAGGTGTGGATAGTGACCTGTGCTCGCACACAGGCTTCTTGGTGGCGGCAGCAGCATCCTTGGCGTCTCACGCCCATCTCTGGGGTCCACGCTGATAGCCGCGGCTCGCGCCTGTCTCTGGAGCTCCTTTAAGCAGCGCTCTTAATCCCCTCTCCTCGTGCAGCAGGAAACAAAGAGGGAAAAAAAGTCTCTTGCCTCTTCGGCAGCTCCAGACTTTTTCCCGGACTCCCTCCCGGCTAGCTGTGGCGCACTAGCCCCTTCAGGCTGTGTTCACGCCGCCAACCCCAGTCTTCTCCCTGCGATCTGACTAAAGCCGGAGCCTCAGCTCCCAGCCCCGCCCGCCCTGGCGGGTGAGCAGACAAGCCTCTCGGGCTGGTGAGTGCTGGTCAGCACCGATCCTCTGTGTGGGAATCTCTCCGCTTTGCCCTCTGCACCCCTGTGACTGTGCTCTCCTCCGCAGCTCTGAAGCTTCCCGCCTCTGCCACCCGCAGTCTCCGCCCGTGAAGGGGCTTCTAGTGTGTGGAAACCTTTTCTCCTTCACAGCTCCTTCCCACTAGTGCAGGTCCCGTCCCTATTCTTTTGTCTCTGTTTATTGTTTTTTCTTTTGCCCTACCCAGGTACTTGGGGAGTTTCTTGCCTTTTGGGAGGTCTGAGGTCTTCTGCCAGCGTTCAGTGGGTGTTCTGTGGGAGTTGTTTCACGTGTAGATGTATTTCTTATGTACCTGTGGGGAGGAAGGTGATTTCCGTGTCTTACTCTTCCACCATCTTCCCCCTCTTCTGGCAGGCAGATTCTTAACCTCTGCACCACCAGGGAAGCCCTTCTCTCACCATTTTTATCAAGCATTATACTGGAGGTTCTAGCCAGAACAATGAGGCAAGAAAGAAGAAGAGAGAGAAATAAGTAAAACTCTTTCAGTTCTTGCAAATGACATGACCTCCTAGAAAGAAGATCCTAAGACATCCACAAAACAACTGTTAAATCTAATAAATGAGCTCAGCAAGGTTGCAGGATACAAGATTAATATATAAAAATCAGTTGTATTTCTGTGCACTAGATTGAATAATCTGAAAATGAAATTAAGAAAGTAATACCGTTTATGATAGCATCAAAAAGAGTAAAATACTCAGGAATAAATGTAACCAAAGACCTGTAAGACTTGTACCCTGAAAACTACAAAACACTGTTGAAAAAAACAAGACTCAAATAAATGGGAAGACATCCTGTGCTCCTAGTTTGGAAAAATCGGTGAGGTGGCAGTATACTCCCCAACCTGATCTATAGATTCAGTGCAGTTGCTATCAAAATTCTACCTGCTTTTTTAAAATAGAAATGGACGGGCTGATTCTGGAATTTTTATGTTAATGCTAGATTCTTGCATGGAAATGGCCCATATTCTGGGTCATATGGGGCACAGATTAGCCAAGACAGTCTGGACAATAACAGAGTTGGAGGGCTCATGCTTATCGATTTGAAAACTTAGTATAAAGCTGTTAGTAATCAAGGCAGTGTGGTATTGGCATAGGGACAGACATTTAGTTTAGGCTAATGGAATAGAATTGAGAATCCAGAAATAAAGCCCTCACATTTATGACCAATTGATTATTGACAAGAATTCTGAAACAGTTCAGTAAGGAAAGAAGTGCCGTTTCAACGAATGATACTGAGACAATATGCAGGTGGAAGAATTTAGACCCGTTATTATACCATATACAAAAATTAATTGAAAGTGGAGTATATAGATCTAAATGTAAGAACTCAAGCTATAAACTTCTTAGAAATCAATATAAAAATAAATATTTTTGACCTTGGGTTAGGCAAAGCTTTCTTAGATATGACACCAAAATCACAAGCAACCAAAAAAATAATTTAAAAAACCCCCAAACTCAGCCCAATTAAAAAATGGGCTAAGGATCTGAATAGATGGCTCTCCAAAGAAGATTTACAAATCACCAGTATATACAGGAAAAGATACCAGTCAGTATTTCTGGCTATCAGGAAAATGTAAATCAAAACCACAGTGATAGGCTATTCCACACCCAGTAGGTTGTCTGTGACTAAAAAGACATTAACAACATTGATGATTTAGAGAAATTGGGAAATGGAACCATTTTGTGTTGTTTATGAGAATGTGAAATGGTGTAGCTGCTTTGCAAAACATTTTAGCATTTCCTCAAAAGGATAAACAATTTTACCATGTGACCCATCAGTTCACTCCCAGTGAAGGGGGGAATGAAGAGAAATGAACACCATACAAAAATCTGTACACACATGTTCATAACAGCATTGTTCATAATTGTAAAAAACAACAAAAATGTCCATAAACTGATGAATTGATAGATAAATGTGGATTATTCATATAATGGAATGTTATTTGACAATAAAAACAATGAAGTACTGATATTTGCTAAAACATCGATGAACCTTGAAAGTGTTAAGCTAAGTTGAAGACGGTAATTACCAAAGACCACATATTGTATGATTCCCATATCATCTAGATACTTCTATTCTGAAGCATCTAGATTAGGTAAATCAATAGGAACAAAATACATTGGTGGTTGCCTAGGGCTGTAGGCAAGGGTCAAAATAGAGTTGGGATGGGGGAGTAACTACTAATGGGTACAGAGTTTATTTTGGGGTAATGAAAATGTTCTAGATTTAGATTGTGGTGATGGTCACAAAACTATAAATTACTAAAAACCATTGAATGGTGCAATTTAAATATGTGAGGTGTGTGGTTTATGAATTATATCTCTATAAAATTGTTAAAATGATCAATAGCCTTTGCCCTTTAGACATCTGTCTTGTATGGGAAACAAATGTGTAAAGCAATTAAATTTATAACGTGATGAGTTAAATAAAATGAAGGTATTGTGAAGCTTCAAGTTTGACTAGTTGCCTATCTGAGAGACCTGGGAAAGGGTTCCCTGTAGACAGAATTGTCTCTGCTAAGCATACAAGTGTGAGAGGAGACGATACTTTTAGGGATTGACAGATAGTCTTGTTTAAGTAGGAATAATGTATGTGAATAATATTCAGCACTTAGTGACTCTCAAATTGTAGCTGTCATGATAGTTACGATGAGACAACAATACTAGTGATGTTAATAATTTTCTTTTAACATCTTTATTGGAGTATAATTGCTTTACAATGGTGTGTTAGTTTCTGCTTTATAACAAAGTGATGACGTTAATAATTAAAGTGGCATAGTCTGCAGAACTAGTCCTTCCTCAACATTAGCCTTTTCTTAAATGCCCTGAGTCGGGCATCCCTTTAGGTGCTTCTTGAAGAAAAGCTGCTAAGGTTAAATAAGTTTGAGGAAAGTGGTATTTTTGGTGCTTAACACTATATGTACTCTATTAAAGGCTCTGAGTAGTCCTGCAGTAAAGAAACTTGTTTTAAATCTAGGTTTCCCAAACTTAGTTTATCCACCGTTCTTTTGTTTTCACCACACCTATTAACATGTTTTGCAGTTTGCGTTCCCTGAAACACATTTTATTAAATTCTGCTCTAATTTCTGTACCTTTTTCCCAGGTATGTTGATGGTAGTATGACATAGCCAGGCTTTACTTATTTGGGTCCTTAGATGAGTGACTTTACAGAACAATACCTTCAGTTACAATGCTCCCGTTTCTCTATCAAAAAGCCCTGCATGACCCTGTCCTTTTGAAGGTTTGAAAAAAAGTTATGTTTTCCTGACAGACGCTTGTGCTTCATTTTATTAGGTAAAACAATGGGAGCCACATAGCCAATATGCTTTTCTTTTAAGTTTAATTGGCATGATGTTCAAAACAAAGATCTGTGTTCAGTTTATTAACTCAGTCTAGGTTGTTTGAAATAATTTTCCTTCCGAAACTATCACAACTATCTTCTTAGTTATCTAGCCTTTTAGTTTTGTTGAGTAGTGTCAGTTTTTGTTTATCTGTTCCTTTCTTATAGTTTACTTTAAATACTTTTTTGAAAATAGGTGAACTATACATTTGTATAATAGCTCAGAATGAGAAAAAATTCATATGTTGATTTATACAAGAAAGTGTTGTGGTTGTGTTAGGGAGATTATATTTTAAATGACCTCCAGTTTACCTTAATCATTCATTTAAAAATATTCTAAGGCATTTCAACCGTACTTTTACGTTGGATGAGGTGTCTTTTTCTTTACCGTGTTAGGAGGTATACAAACCATGTGTTTACTTAGATGCTAAGCAATGGAAAAACACATCATCTATCATTAAAATTTGTTTGAATTTTCATAGTTTGGATGATTTACAGTTATTAATTGCAGTGTTCCTCACATGCCTCTGATTTTTTTTTTCTAAATGTGTTTATTGGAGTTGTAAGATATAAATTATTTGGGTTTCTGAGTCTGTCATTTGTCACAGCAGCAGGATTATGACTTCATACAATTATGGAGATAGTGAAAGGAAAAGTCTAATTTTTTTCAGTGGTGTGTTTACTTTAACAATTTTATTCCCGTTTGGTTGTATGTTTGGAAATCAAGGTATTTGATTCTATGGAAAGAGAATAATTTTATATTGTTGATGTTTCAGTTGGTGCCAAAGAGAATAGTCTACCTATAACTCATTTTGCTATTGCAACTGTCCCTAAACACAGCCTGTTTGTTGATCAGTTGACTGGGCTTACTCAGTCGGCTCTGCTTCTGACTGCACACATGTGGGTGGGCGGGGGCGGCTCTACTCGCCTTGACTTTCCTCTTTATTTCATGGGGTACCTAGGGAATGTTCTTGTTTTGGTGATGGCGGAGTCTCAAGAGGGCCTCTTAAGGCCTTGGTTTATAACTGGGACATTTTGTCACTTCTGTCCATTTGTCATTCGCAAAAAACTTTCACATGGCCAATTTGAAGTCAAGAGGCAGAGAAGTACACTCCACCCACTGTGAGGCCATGGCAGTGTTGTGGCTGGAGACATGGAGCCCATTATGTAAACTACCACAGTTTGAGAGTTCAAAGGAGATAAATTAATTAGACACTTAAGTGATTTGAATATTAACTAAATTCTCCTAATCACCATCCCCTAATATCTTTTTTATTTATATTTTTTTAATTGAATATCAATTAACTGCCTTGACATACTATAATGTTAGGATCATTTTAAAGCTTAAAATAAAAACAGTACACTTAATGCATGTGCAAGAGTGTGTGCATATATGTATTTATGTATGAATATGGTAGAGAGAGAATTAAAGAAAATATTTTGTTTTCACTCTAGACCTATTTTATAAATTAGAATCTGAGATATGTGTGGCATAGTCAGCCTTTTAAAAAAATTTATTTATTTTTGGCCACGTTGGGTCTTCGTTGCTGCACGCGGGCTTTCTCTAGTTGCGGTGAGCCAGGGCTACTGTTTGTTGCGGTGCGCTGGCTTCTCATTGCCGTGGCTTCTCTTGTTGCCATGGGCTCTAGGCACATGGGCTTCAGTAGTTGTGGCACTCAGGCTCAGTAGTTGTGGCTCACGGGCTCTAGAGCGCAGGCTCGGTAGTCGTGGCGCACGGGCTTAGTTGCTGTGAGGCACGTGGGATCTTCCCAGACCAGGGCTTGAACCTGTGTCCCCTGCATTGGCAGGCGAATTCTTAACCACTGAGCCACCAGGGAAGCCTTAGTCAGCCTTTTCATTAATACTATTGTATTAAATTTGTCAACAGTTTTAGTAAAGAAGAATTTCCATGTTGGCTATTTCTGTTAATGTTTGAAAATATAGTTTTCATCTTATGCTTTTAAGTTGGTATATATACCTAAGTATAGTGTCCCTGAATATAAGGCAAATTCCTTTGTACTGGATGAGAAGATTGAAGAGTTTTTACCAACTTGAGTGTGAAAACTACGAGGGATATAGATGTCCTAAAATTTCTGTGCATGATAATTTCATTGTACACATTTAAATTATTATATAAATAAAAGTAATTTAGAAATGTGATTTTCCCATTAAAATTTTATGAATCTTCTAATTGTTCACATGCACCTGACTTTAATATCTTCACCTGTGCTAGAGCTGTGTTTAAGATTCTTGATCGAGGTACAGAATAATTTAATGTAATAATTAGAAATTTTTACCAAGTCCTAAGTAACTATTTATTCTTTGTGGTATCTACATGATAAGTACTTCGATCTGTTTCTTTTTTAGCATTAAAAAAATTTTTTTACAGTAACATCTAGCATTTCTAATTTTGAAGTAATTCTCCCAATTAAACTTGTATTGAATTACCTTGTTGCCTCTCTCTCTCTCTCTCTCTCTCTCTATTTTTTAAATCTTAATTTTGTTAGGTGACTGTTAAAAGCTTCCAGAACTAGTATTGGGTGAGGTTGATTCAGGCTCCTGTATGTTTCCCAATTATACTTTCTGATTCTAAATAAAATATCGTGGTAGAGTGCCCTGTAACAGGAGAACCTTTGTTAGGATTCTAAGATGAGACAACTCTTTTTCTGAAAGATAATTTTGTGAAGAAAAGAAGTTTGATTTATATTTGGGCAAAAGGCATACAAAAGTTCATTTTTAATCACCTTAAGAAGACAAATTTTTGGGCCTCCCTGGTGGCGCAGTGGTTGAGAGTCCGCCTGCCGATGCAGGGGATACGGGTTCGTGCCCCGATCTGGGAGGATCCCATGTGCCGCGGAGCGGCTGGGCCCGTGAGCCATGGCCGCTGGGCCTGCACATCCGGAGCCTGTGCTCCGCAACGGGAGAGGCCACGACAGTGAGAGGCCCGCATACCGCAAAAAGAAAAAAAAAAAAAAAGAAGACAAATTTTAACATATTGTTATTTCTGTCTTCTTCACATATACTTTGTTTTTTTCCTTTAGTGTAGTCTTGTTTTTAACTATTTTCAAGAGATTAATTGATCAAACATAATATTCTTGCATGCATAATATATTCAGAACCTCCACTAAAAGAAATGGTGTAATTTTCATTGGATTGCTGCAAGGACCACACAAATTTTATGTGGCTTTTCATGGCCATGTGACATCGTTTGTACTTTTTCTGAAGAATTATTTCCAAAGACAGGCGGTAGAAACCCTAATTTGGTATGCTTTGCATATTTAAGGTTTTAAAAAAATTACTTTAACCTTAATGTGTTTAAAGGTATTATCAGTGTTGCTCAATGTGCAGTCCTTTCTTGCTTACTTGAAAGCTGTGATTGCTAAGAAGACTTACATCCTAGGAGATAGAAAGGTTAAAAAATTATAAAAAATATTTTAAGACCTCATCTACTGAAGTCATGCTAGATGTTACTAAATTAGCCACAACAATTGTTTGTTGCTTATATTCGACAGGACAAAGTTCAGTTTAAGCATTCTCCGTCCATCAACAATTTAAAAAAACTCTACATAAACAACGGAATACACATGTTTATTTTTGTGATGCCATAAAATGTAATTGAAATTTAATATGGAATGAAACAGATATAAGGTCTTAAGAAAATCTCTAAATATAATTAGTCATTTAATATGGTTTTATTAAAATTTATGATCATTTACAATAAACTGATAATGTTAGATGTCTATTGCATGCTTTTTTGTACTGTATGTATTCAGTTCACTTAAAAAATGCTGCATTAATCAAAAGAATAAAAATTCTCTTGAGGAAATATACTGGTCTTGAAATAATTGTATGTATGCCAAGGAAAACTTTAATTATAGCTATTGTCTTCTCAGCCGAACACTTCATAGGTGAAATTTCAATTTAAATTAATGTAAGTAAGATTTTTTTTCTTTCAATAGGTAAGTTTGCCCTATTTACATTTATTCTGATATAAGCGTATCAGGTCTTCTCTCACTTAAAAATACTTTAAAAAAAAAAACAACTGGTTCCTGTATTTTCTGTTTCCCCCCCTTTTCTTTTCTTCCTTTTTAAATTTTGTCTGGAGAACATTTCTTTCAGGGTAGTCTGCTGGTTATGAAATTTCTTAGTTTTTCTTTGTCTGTGAAAGTCTTTAGTATTCTTTCTTTACTTTTAAAGGATAATCTCTCCAGATATAGAATTCTAGGTTGGTTGGTTTTTTCCTTTCAACACTTCAAATATTTCACTTCTTTCTCTTGCTTGCATGGTTTCTGATAAGAAAACTGTTAATTCCTATCCTTGTACCTCTATATTTTTTTTCTTCTTGCTTTTTTCAAGATTTTCTCTTTGTTTTTTGTTGTTTTGATTTTTGTGTTGTTTCAGTGTGATACACACACACACACACACACACACACACCCGTCTAGGTGTATTTTATTCTTCTAGATATCTTCTGAGCTTCCTGGATCTGTAGCTTGTCTGTTACTAGTTTGGGAAGATTTTGGCCATTATTATTTGAAATATTTCTCTATTCTCTCTCCACCTTCTGGTGTTCCAATAATGTTTGTGTTATACCTTTTGATATTATTTCACATTTCTTGGATGAACGGTCTGTTTTTGTTTTGTTTTCATGCTTTTTTTTTTTGCTCCTTGCATATCAATTTAGGAAATTTACATAGACCAATCTTCAGTTTCACTGATTCCTTTTTTGTCTCTGTTGAGTCTACTGATGAGAGCCTATCAGAGGATTCTTCATTTCCTTTACTGTGATTGCAGTTTCCTTCTTTATCATTTCATTTTGATTCTTTCTTAGAATTTACAGGTCTGCTTATATTACCCATCTGTTCTTACAAGTTGTCTACTTTTTCCATTCGTCATAGTTTTTTTAAATTCCCTTTTTGATAATTCTGTGTCATATACAAGTTTGTTTCTGATGATTGCTTTGTTTCCTCTGTGTTTGTTTTTACCTTTTGGCATAACTTGTAATTTTTTCTTGACATCAAGATGTCATATTTGGTAACAGTTACTGAGATAAATACATCTTTATGTGTTTGTACCAGTCTGGCTGAGAGTTTGCCTTTGTTTGCTTTATCAGTAGGTGCCAGAGACTTCAAATTCTTCTGATGTTCATGATTTTGTCTCATCTTGAATTTGGGCCTCTCTTAGTGCTACCCCTGATAAAATGTCTGTTTCTTGGAGCTGTTTCACCTGTAATCCACTGTTGTGATACTGGTTAATGATTTGAGATCTTTCTTCCTCTTTAATGTAAGTATTTACAGCTGTGCATTTCTCGCTGAGCATTGCTTTTGCTTTATCTCATAAGTTTTAATATTGAGTTTTCATTTTTATTCATATCAAGGTATTTTCTAATTTCTCTTGTAGTTTCTTCTTTGACCAATTGGCCGTTTAGGGGCGTGTTGATTAGTTTTGACATATTTATAAATATTCCAAATTTCCATCTTTTATTAATTTTATTGACTTCTAATTTTACCTCATTGTGGTTGTGTATGATGTCACCTGTTTAAAATTTATTTACACTTGTTTTGTGTGGTTGCTAGGATATTGTCTCTTTTGGAGAATGTTCTATGCAGTCTTGAGAAGAACAAAGTGCATTCTCTTGTTGGTTGGATTGGTCTATAAATGTCTGTAGGTCTAGTTGGTTTCTAATGTTGTTAAAGTCTTATATTTTCTTCTTTCTAATTGTTCTATCCACTATTATAAGAGGAATTTTTAAAGCCATTTTTTAAATTGAAGTATAGTTAATTTACAGTGTTGTGTTAGCTTCACGTGTACAGCAAAGTGATTCAGTTACATATATATATATTCTTTTTCAGATTCTTTTTCATTATAGATTATTACAAGACATTAAATATAGTTCCCTGTGCTATGCAGTAGGTCCTGGTTGTTTATCTATTTTATACATAGTAGGGTATACATGGAGAAAGTAAAAATGTCTTGGATCATTACAAGTTTGCAGCAGTTAGATTGAATTTTTGCTGAAATTTAGACATTTCTAGGCCCCTGGTTTAGACTTAATAATGTCTTAATAATTTGAGCTTAATAATAAAATTTTAGTTATCAAATATAATGTTAATATAGTGGGAAGCTTTTCCAGTAAAAGGATCCGTGCAATGATTTTGAAGAAACTGTTTAGTCCCACTTATTACTATTCTTATGTCATTTATTGAGAAGGAAATTTGTTTTTCCTTCCTTAACATAGGCTTAATTTTCTTGAGAAAGTTAGCAAATGAACGAAAAAATGTTGGCTGATGAACTTTTCCCCATTTTCCTTCACCACAACAGTTTAAAAATGTATATAAATACACTTTAAATAAAAACTGGCTTATTTAGTGATGCAGGTAATATAATGGTGGATAATTTCATGTGTTTAGATGAAGAATTTATTGCAAGGAATTGGACTAGGACTGACATGGCTGGGTCAAGTCTTTCCCTCTAATTCTTATCTTGGTGACTTCCCTTGTAGCCCAGTTAAGCCTTTCATGTATTTCTTACTGGGAGAGCAGGTGTCTGATTGTGATGTTTTGTTTGGCTATTTAGTCAGCTTGGTAAGAAATTCTTCTGTTGTTCAGATGATCTTTTATATAGGTAATTCAGATGATCTTTTATATAGGTAATTGACGTAAGGATTTTCAGGGGTTTTCTGCTTTTCATAAAATAGTGAGGTTTCTATGAACATCTTTGTACCACTGCTCCCCAAGAAGTTGGCAAAAGCTATTACATATTCTTATGCAGTTAATGTTAATTCATTCTTTTATTGGTTCAATTAAAATGTAGGGATAAAAGACAAATGATCTGTATTATGAAAGACCTAAATAATAATAAAAATTGACTTATTGTTCAATATACTTATAGGTTTTATACTGATATATTGCCATTCAGTCAACAATACTACTAGAATGCTGTCACTTAGCTTAACTTTTCTCTAAATAGGTTAAGTTTTTTTTTTAATACATTTGTTTATTTATTTTATTTTTATTTTTGGCTGTGTTGGGTCTTCGTTGCTACGTGTGGGCTTTCTCCAGTTGCGGCGAGTGGGGGCCCCCCTTTGTTGTGGTGTGCGGGCTTCTCACTGTGGTGGCTTCTCTTGTTGTGGAGCATGGGCTCTAGGCAAGTGGGCTCCTTAGTTGTGGCTCACGGGCTCTAGAGCACAGGCTCAGTAGTTGTGGCCCACGGGCTTAGTTGCTCCACAGCATGTGGGATCTTCCCTGACCAGGGATTGAACCCGTGTCCCTTGCATTGGCAGGCGGATTCTTAATCACTGTGCCACAAGGGAAGTCCCTAGGTTAAGTTTTTTTTTTTTAAGACACATTGATTTCTGATAGGAATAAATTGAACGTGCAGTGACTGTGGTGGCTCTGGCCATAATTTTTTTAGGTAAACCACAACTAATTCATAAAGGGCTGTGGACCCTTTAATACCTACCAGAAGCGGGCAGGCTGTCAATTTGGAAGATTCCATCTAAAACGTATTCCTTTACTTGGCCCTTGAAAAACTCTCCCGCAGTACACTGCATAGAATGTAGTTTATTTATTGAGAAGAAGGAATGGTTGAGTCAACTCACAGGAGATAAATCTGTGGTAGGTGTTACAGGCTGATTTTTAAGCCACACACCATCTCCCTCTTTTAGTTTATTTTACTTGCTAATATGTAAATTTTATTAACGAAGCCAGGAGGGCTCATTCAGAGATATTTTAGACTTCTTTTCAGTGAAGGAAAACGGTGCTTTTGTTAGGCATGACAAGTTAGTTTTGTCACTGAGTAAGTGCAGAGCTTTTAGGAGGGGATTAAGTTCTTTATATAATCTCTATTAAAACAGGAGAAAAGTAACTATCCAGTGTTAATTTATATTTTTAATAGTTAATTTACAGTGTCAAATGGTTATATCCAGTGTTACCTTCCTTTAGATTAACCAGTAGAAATGAACCTGTTATTTTCAATATCAGTTTTGAGCATCAGTATTAAGCTGCCTTCAATGGAGGGGATCATTGTGTATAACAACATCTAGGTTCCAGCCAAGGCCCAGACCAGGCACCAGAGTAACTAGTTTTTACATGGCTTGATTAAAAAAGAGGAGGCTCCTATGCACTGAAATTTTCTCTTTTAAAATGGGCACATTTCCCAGCATAAATATGATACTTCTATACTAATCAGGATGGAGTCTTATCCTTCAATGGGACTTACATTTTGGGCTTTTCACCACATCATTGCTGTTTTCTATGTGGTCAAAAATAGATATAGAGTAAACCAACCCCAAAAGTCAATTACAGGGTTTTATAGTGATGTACTGTGAAAAATTTGGTCGTGTTTTTCATTATACAGAATGTTCTTTCCAAAGACATAAACAGAAAAAGCACATATGTTTGATTTTAAAAATAACTCTGCTTAGCTCTTTAAAATGCTGGAGACATTTTGGATACTTTTAAATGATCAGCATTATAATTACATGATAAACCCTCTTTCTAAAGGCAGGCCTGGCTTGTAATTATTTATTCAATTTCTCCCCCAACCTTATTTTATTTTTTTTTTTGTGAGGGATCAACATAGATGCTTTGAAAGTATTTCCAATATATATTTGAATGATCTGGTAAACTCATCTTATTTTCTAATCTCTTCCCAAGAAGCAAATGCTTTATATGTATTATATCATTTTTGGAGCATATATGCTAATTTACAAGTAATATACTATAAAATGTATGCAAAATGAAAACCATTTGTCGATTATGAATTAGTACTTTATTTAAAATATGATTTATGAAATCTATTTGCTAATATAGTTGCTAAAGTAATATAAAATAGTACTTAAAGTTGTTTTAAGTTAAACTGTACATTCTTAAGGAAAACTTATCTAAGCCTCACAGAACCTTAAAGTGAATGAAAAATTTTGTTATAATGTTATTTTATTGGAAGAGAGACTTTGAAGCCTTATAATTTAAAATGTTATTTTTTTATTAATGATTATTTGTCATTTTCCAGCTTTAAACTGCAGTTAAGTTGTATTTTGGCTGTTTGAAAATGTACAAATAAATGTTTCATGTTTAATGCTTTGGTTCTATAGTTAAGGCTTAATTTTCCATAGCCAGATTTCAGCCTAATGCAAGTCTTGGTTTCTTTGCTTTATTGAAATGGTTGCTTTCTTTGTTATCTAAGTCTTACTCACTGACTGACATTATAATTATCCATTTACTCATACAAGTAACACTAGCACAGTAGTAACTGAGTGGTAACTCTTTTTAAACCTCTTAAATTCACTCATTTCTGAGATGGTATAAACAAGAAAATCAGAAGTTTTGTTTCTTTACATATATATCTGTAGTAGACATTTTTGATTCAGCTGATTAAGAGCCATTCTTACCTTCTTTCTTTTTTTTTTTGCGGTACGCGGGCCTCTCACTGTTGCGGCCTCTCCCATTGCGGAGCACAGGCTCCGGACACGCAGGCTCAGCGGCCATGGCTCACGGGCCCAGCCGCTCCGCGGCATGTGGGATCTTCCCAGACCGGGGCACGAACCCGTGTGCCCTGCATCGGCAGGCGGACTCTCAACCACTGCGCCACCAGGGAAGCCCTTACCTTCTTTCTTTCTGGAAGAGTCTTGATTTTACAAAAAATTCCTGAATAATCTAAACCAATAATGATGACCCTATTCTTATCAGTAATTGGTTTAGGAAGAGTCATGTGACCCAAACATGGTCTGTGAGATATGAGAAGTCTGAATGGCTCCTTGGGAAGGTTCCCTAACTGTTAAAACAAATTACCTGGAAAAGGCTACCCATCTTCCCCTGGATGGAAAACATTGGAACTGCTGCACCATTATAATGTAAGACATTGAGCTGTGAAACCACCCTGCCTGTGTTAGAACCATAGCTTTTCCCTTACTAGCTTTGTGACCGTGGGCAGTTTATTTCACCTCTATCTCAGTTTTTCTTATTGTAAAAATGGGGCTAATACAGTTGGAATATCAGTCATTAGAGAAAAATCACTATCATCACTAGTAATTAGAGAAATCAAAACCACAGTGAGATACCACTTCATTACGCACTAGGATGGCTGGAGTCAGAAAGTCAGACAACAGCAAGTATTGGTGAAGATGTAGAGAAACCAGAACCCTCATACACTGAGGGTGGGAATGTAAAATGGGTCAGATGCTTTGGGAAACAGTATGGTAATTCCTTACATGATTAAACGTAGAGTTAACTGTATGACCTAGCAATTCCACTCCTAGGTATATACGCAAGAGAACTGAAAACATGTCAACACAGAAACCTGTACACAAATGTTTATAGTAGCATTATTCATAATGGCAAAAAGGTAGAAACAACTTGAATGTCCCATCAGTGGATGAATGGGTAAATGAAACACAGTGTATCAATACAATGTATTATTTGACCACAAAAAGGACCTAAGTACCTTTGATACATGCTGCAACATAGATGAACCTTGGAAACATTATGATAAGTGAAAGAAGCCAGTCACCAAAGACCACATGCTACATTATTCCACTCATATGAAGATCCGGAGTAGGGAAATTTACAGAGGTGGAAAATCGATTAGTGGTTGCTTAGAGTTGTGGGTGGCAGCAGGACAGGGGATGGGAAGTGATAGCTAAAGGTTACAGGGTTTCTTTCTCAGGTGATAAAATTGTTCTAAAATTGACTATAATGATGGCTGCCATTGGATTGTACACTTTAAATCAGTGAATTAAGTGATATGTGAGTTATATTTCAATAAAGCTGTTAAACGTGGGGCTACCTTATAGGCTGTTGTAAGAAATAAGTTAATGAGCATAAAGTTCTTTGAATAGTGCTTGGCTCATAGCAGTAACTCAAATAATGATAAGTATGCTAAAAATTAATTAAAGCCCCGAGAAGAGCTAGTCAGGAAACAGTATACAGAAGAGAGAAGGTCCTAGGGTTGGAAAGGACTCAGGCTGCCTTGCTTTGGGGCTACTTATGTGATAAAATAAGTTGTGTGATTCAGGTCTGTTTCTTGAAGCTGAAGGCATCTTACTGATATAACACCTTCATTTACTCTATCTCAGTGCATGTTAGCTGTCCCCTTCTCGTTATACTTAGAGACTTTACCACCTTTGGCCTTTGTATATGCTGATATCTGTATTTTTATTTTGAGTTTGTATGTCATCAATGAATTAAAAATTCTTTGCTTATAGCATGGGCTATGTTTTAAATTTTAATGTCCTTTATATTGCTGAGCACAAGACTGTGGTTGCTAATAGTTTGTGGTTAATCATTTGTTAGTAAGAGAGAAAAGGAAGTGACTTCTAGGTTTTCTTGGCATAATCTTAACTGACTTTATTTTTGTAGAGTAATATACTTTATTATGAAAGCCATCTTTCTCATATTTTTTAATTAGTGGAAAATAATCAGTTTCAGTTGCAACAGAATGACCTATATTTAAACTAAGCAGTAAATCAGCATCAAAAAACTGTATATAACAGCTTATAGACACCAAATCATGATTCTTCTCTAGGATGTATCTGTTTGTAGTCAAATCCTTTATGGTTAATATGCAACTACAGTAACAGCCATAAAATTGACTTATTTTTGGACGCTCATTTCCTCTGTTTCTGTCTTGTACTTGTCAGCGCTTCATGATTGAAGCCTCTCTTTGCAGATTTAATACAACCTGAGTTCCTATTTAGATTATGATTGAAGTAGAAAAATGTTTAAAATGCTAGTAGTTACCTGCCCCAGCCCTTTACCTCAGTTGCTATATAGAGGAAGTTGTTGTTGTTGGTTCCTGATCATAAAAGTAGTACATACTCATTTACAGAAAAAATGCAGATGTAAAGTATTTTTTAAAGGTACAAAATACTAGTAAACTCAGCATTTCAAAATAATTTCTATTGTTTGGTATATATTGCTCAAATATTGATATAGGTATAGGTATAAATGTGTGTGTGTGCATGTGTGTGTATGTGTGTGCGTGTATATACAGAGAGGGAGAAAGAGGGAGAGAGAGTTTCAGTGCTTACATTTAGTTTTGATTGTGAGTTGGGGATGGCATGGGGGCAGATGAAGAAGTGGATTAACTAAAAATTTAAAACTTGACTGCTCATTTATGCTCTTTTCGAGGAGTTTACTTCAAACTGCCCAGTAGTGCTTGGTAATTAGGTAGTCAGCAAATTATCCCTAAGTACAAAATGTTTGT
Organism: Mesoplodon densirostris; assembly: GCF_025265405.1. Taxonomy (NCBI): domain Eukaryota; kingdom Metazoa; phylum Chordata; class Mammalia; order Artiodactyla; family Ziphiidae; genus Mesoplodon; species Mesoplodon densirostris. Next base: position 30,544,031 of record NC_082670.1, read on the forward strand.
GACTTCTAGATCCTGACACTTGCTTCAAACAGACTAATTTCTTTGTGAATTATTTGTTATTTCTTACTCATTTTAAAAAGATAGAGATGTTTATATTCCCTTATTGAGTTATAAGAACTCCATGTATTAAGGGAAGGTCTTTAAACCTTCATAGTTTGTAATTCAAAGCTTTATTAGTTTATTATTTGAAATAATAAATTTGCATGTTTATCGTATGATTTTCATTCAGAAGTTTTAAAATCTATATGTCAATATAACATTTTTTAAAAATTTAATTTATTTTTGGCTGTGTTGGGTCTTCGTTGCTGCGTGTGCGGGCTTTCTTCAGTTTCAGCGAGCGGGGGCCACTCTTTGTTGCAGTACGCGGGCTTCTAACTGAGGTGGCTTCTCTTGTGGAGCACAGGCTCTAGGTGCATGGGCTTCAGTAGTCGTGGCACGCGGGCTCAGCAGTTGTGGCTCATGGGCTCTAGAGTGTAGGCTCAGTAGTTGTGGCGCACAGGCTTAGTTGCTCTGCAGCATGTGGGATCTTCCCGGACCAGGGCTCAAATCCGTGTCCTCTGAATTAGCAGGCGATTCTTAACCACTGTGCCACCAGGGAAGTCCCACATATAACATTCTTATCTGTGGTTTTCTGACTTTGGCTCATGGTTGGTGAATACTCTCGATAGCATTAGTATTTAAAGTCACCTCATAGCTGATATGAATATCTCATTGAAGATGGTAGGCTTACATGTTGGCATTTTTGGTCTTTTTTAATGCTCGTTAGACCTTGAACCAGTTCTCCCAGGAGTAATCTATAGGATTTAGAATATTTGGTTTCTTGGCTTGTTTTTTGGTGCTCTGAGACATTATTCCTGATTTTCTTCTCTTCTTCATAACCCCAATCCTAGTTACTTACTAATGTCTGTCCTGTTATTTGCCACTAAATATGACTGGCATATAATAGGATGGTAGGAATTTTTTTTTTTTTTTTTTTTTTTTTTTTTTTGCGGTACGCGGGCCTCTCTCACTGTTGTGGCCTCTCCCGTTGCGGAGCACAGGCTCCGGATGCACAGGCTCTGGACGCTCAGGCTCAGCGGCCATGGCTCATGGGCCTAGCCTCTCCGCGGCATGTGGGATCTTCCTGGACCGGGGCACGAACCCATGTCCCCTGCATCGGCAGGTGGATTCTCAAACACTGCGCCACCAGGGAAGCCCAGCAGGAAATATTTTTGAATGGAGAAATAAACTTCCTGAACTGGTTTAAGAGTCACCTCTTCTGGTATACCTTTTCTGAGAGCACCCCCCTTTTTTGGTGCCTATTTGTATTATACCTTAGAACTTTTAATCCTTTCTAATTTATATGTTTAAGTGTCTACTCTGCCATTTCCAGATCTGAAATTCCACTGGAGAGAACTTTGAGTACCAGAACAGTGCTTGCCATATAGTAGAAAATGACAAATATTGAACTGAACTGATAAGCAAATTGAGCAGAGAGACAGCATAGAGACAACTGGCAAATACCATATTTCCTTGAATCTGTGTTGTTTCATTATTTCAGTAGAAGTTATGGGCATCATAAACACATATTCAGATGAAAGTATAAAATTTCATTTTAAAATTGTGTGTAAATGAGTTTTGGACCAGAACAACATCAACTGTAGAATTAAATCAGAAGCAGCTTCTCCTTATTAACTGTGATCTTGGACAAGTTAATTAACCTGTCTCATCATAATTTCCTGTCTAAAATAGAACTAACACCTGTTGATGAGGATTGAGCGAGATGTCTATAGTACAATATATGGCACACAGTTGAGAATAAGTAAATATTTGCATGTTGTTGTGATCCAGTTTCCTTTTGGACCTAGAGCGAAATTTGGGCATGTCCCTTCATCTTCCAGTCAGTTGACGTTTTTTTTTCCTTCATTTCCACTCCCTACCTCCCTCCCCCATATGATATTTCTTTATTTAAACATAATTTATTGAAATAGAATGTTTGAGATAATGGTCTGATTATGTTCTCCTTTAGATAATCTTTATTATCTCAAAGCCCTGTCTTTTACACTTAAGAAAAGTTAATACCTAAATCTTTGGAGACCAATATAGCCTAGTGGAAGTAACACTATAGTTTATCATCATGGTAATTCATTCGATTAACCTGGCTTTTGTCAGTGGTAAAATGAAGCCTTCTGGCTTGACATACCTGTGTGAGGTATGTGGAAGTACTTTGAACTTCTTAGAGAAATAATTATTAAGTTTTATGAATATCAGATGGTGATATTTTATTGAAGCATATCATTTTCTACTTGAAAAGTTCATCTTTTCTATCAAATCTATCCATTTAAATTTCCCAATTTCAGTGTACTCTATTATAAAGAAGATTTTTTGGGACTTGAAAATTCTGTCACTGGCTTGCTGTTCTGATGGAAACTGACAGGCATAAATTTCTGTAGAGTGAACTGTTCATGGGGATTACCCACAGCAAATTTTTAATCTTACTCTGGCTTTCTGCTGGCATTGAGCACTTTTCTTGGCAGCTTTCCTTCATAGTCATTTAGTATCCACTTAAAGAAGAGACTAATTTCAGCATTCGTTTTAGAAAAACATAATTTAGATGTTAACTATTGTTGAAAGATAAACATGAATTCTAAAGCCAAGTGAGAATGGAATACATACCATACATTTCAGATCATTTGTGTATACTTTTCAAATCATTTGACATAGGTTTTGAGTTGCAAATCATTCTCTCTTAAAAGTCTGAGGCCTTTCTCCCACTATTTTCTAGCTATTATTGTTGCTATTGACAAGTCTCATGTCATTCTGCTCTAGGAGCCTTTATATGTGACCATTTTTTTCCCACCTTACTCTTGACACTTTTAGGATCTTTTCTTTTCTTTTTTTTTGGGGGGTACGTGGGCCTCTCACTGTCGTGGCCTCTCCCGTTGCGGAGCACAGGCTCCGGACGCGCAGGCTCAGCGGCCATGGCTCATGGGCCCAGCCGCTCCGCGGCATGTGGGATCTTCCCAGACCAGGGCACGAACCCATGTCCCCTGCATCAGCAGGTAGACTGTCAACCACTGCGCCACCAGGGAAGCCCAGGATCTTTTCTTTATCTTTTGTGTTCTGGTATTTTATGATAATGTTGGTATGATATGGGTCTTTTTTCATCCACTTTGCTGGGTACTCTTATCTTTCAGGTTTTAGAAATTTTCTTGAATTATTGTTTTGCTAATTTGTCTCTCTCTCCCTCTCCCTGTGTATTTCTGTCTCTGTGTCTCTGTATCCGTTTCTCTTTCTTCATTCCTTGTTTCCTTCTCTCCATCTGTCCATCCATCTTTCTGTCTTTATTTCTCTCTCTCTCTTTCTCTCTTGAACTGCTATTATTCAACTGTCAGATCTCTTAAACTGGTTCTTCAACTTTCTTACCTTTTCTATCCCATTTACATTTTTGGTCTGCTTTCTAGGAGATTATCCTTAACTTCATCTTCTAAATTTTTTATATTATTAATATTTTTTCTAGTCATAATTTTAATTTCCAAGAGTTCTGTTTTGATTCTCTGAATGTTTCTTTTACTTATTTATTTTTTAAAAAGTCCTCCTTTGTCTTTTCATGAGTGTAATATTGTATCTCAAGAATATTTACGATTATATGAAGTTTTCTTTTAGATCTTTTATTTTCTCTGCTTCATTTGATTTCCTTTTTATTCTCTTTGTTCTAGATACCATCTTTTATGTTGGAGGCTTTTCTTATTTTTAAGTTTGGAGGGTTAATTATATATTCTGAATACCAGTCCTTCAGAAGTCTTTTGCCCAATATGTGATTTGAAAATATTTTCTCTGAGTTTGAGCTTGTCTTTAATTCCTTGTACAGTAACTTCTACAGAGCAAAAGTTTCTTATTTCGATTAAGTCCAATTTATCGATTTTTCCTTTTATGTATTATGCCTTTGGTATTGTATCCAAGAACTCTGCCTATCTGAAGATCACAAACATTTTTTACTGTTTTGTTCTAAGAGTTTGATAGAGTACTTATTTTACGTTTAAGTGTATTTTGAATTAATTTTATATGAGTTGTGAAGTATGGGTTAAGATTGACTTTTTTCCTGCTTATGGACGTTCAGTTGTTCTAACACTATTTGTTGACAAGTCTGTCATTTCTCTATCGGATTGCCTTTACACCTTTCTGAGTAATCAATTGACCATACTTGTGTGGGTCTATTTCTGGACCCTTTTTTTCTGTTTCACTGATACTTGAGCCTAGCCTTTCTCCATTACTGTACCGTCTTGATTACCATAGCTTTATAATAAGTTCAAAAATCTCTTAAGATGAATTCTCCAGTGTTCTTCTTTTACAAATTTTTTTTTGGCTATTCTAGTTTCCTTACCTTTCTCTATGACATTTAAAAGTGGCTTGTCTATTTCTATAAAAATTCCTGCTGAGATTTTGATTGAGTTTGCCTTAAAGCTATAGATCAATTTGGTGATAATTGTTATCTTAACTGTACTGAATCTTCCAACCCCAACTGATACTTAAATGTTGAACCAGCCTTGCATTCCTGGGATGAATCATACTTGGTTGTGATGTACTGTTGTTTTTATATATTGCTTGCTGGATTCAATTTGCTAATATGTTGTTGATGATTTTTTTTTTTTTTTGCGGTACACGGGCCTCTCACTGTTGTGACCTCTCCCGTTGTGGAGCACAGGCTCCAGACGTGCAGGCTCAGTGGCCATAGCTCACGGGCCTAGCTGCTCCACGGCATGTGGGATCTTCCCGGACCAGGGCACGAACCCGTGTCCCCTGCATCAGCAGGCGGACTCTCAACCACTGCACCACCAGGGAAGCCCCCTGTTGAGGATTTTTGATCTATGTTCATTAGGAATATTGATCTGTAATTTTCTTTTTTGTATTGCTCTTTTCTGGTTTTGGTATCAGGGCAATGCTGGCTCCATAAATGAATTGGTAAATGTTTCTCCTCTTTTGTTATTGGGGAGAAATTGTGTGGATTCAATGTTATGTCTTCCTTACATGTTGGGTAGAGTTCCCCATTGAAACTATGGCATGTGAGATCTTCCCGGACCAGGGCTCAAACCTGTGTCCCCTCCATTGGCAGGTGGATTCTTAGCCACTGCGCCAGCAGGAAAGCCCTAATATATGCATTTAATGCTATACATTTCCCTCTTAGTAGTGCTTTGTTGTGTCCCACAAATTTTGTTTTGTTTTATTTACATTTTCATTTAGGTAAAAGAATTTCTTAATTTCCTTAAGACATCATTTTTGACCCATGAATTGTTTAGAAGTTTGTTTCATAATATCTGATTATTTGGGAAGATTTTCCAGTTATCTTTCTTTTATTGATTTCTAGTTTAGTTTACTTGTGGTCAGAGAATATATGTTGTAAGATTCAATTCTTTTATATCTGTTAATATTTGTTTTATAACCTTGAATATGGTCTGTATTGGTGAACTTCCATGTGCATTTGAAAAAAAATGTGTATTTTAGGTCATGTTTGGTGGTGGTCTTCAGGTCATACATATCCTGCTAATTTTATATCATCTTGTTTTATTGGCTACTTGAGAAGAGTGTGTTGAATTGCTCATCTGTATGAATGGATTTGTCTGTTTCTCCTGTGAGTTTAATCAGTATTTGCTTTATGTGTTTTAATGCTCTGTTATTAGGTGCATACATATTTAGGATTGTTATATCTTTATGATGAAATACTGTTCTTATTTATTCCTTGTAATTTTTCTTGTTTTGAAGTCTATTTAGTATGATATTAATTCAGTCACTCATTTCTCTTGATTAGTATTTACATTTTAGGTCTTTTTTCATCCTTTTACTTTAACCTATCCATGTCACTTTATTCAAGCTGGGTTAAGCCTTCCTTTTTTCTTTTTGATGCCTTCATCTATTTAATGGACTAGGAAGAAACTTGTCTTTTTGTACCCATACATGAAGTAAAAGAGATGTTTGGGGATTAACCAGGAATTGAGGTTATTACTGGATTTTATTTTATTTTTATTTTTATTTTATTTTACAACCACTGGATGTGGCTGTAATTAGATTGCACCACTGGACCACAGTCCAGTAAAGTAGTAAAAAGAATGAGAAAGTTCCTTCTAAGAGCAGTTACCAGGTTTTCTATTCTGAGGCTTGTTTGCAGGCTTTTTAGCACTCTCCATCCCTAGGATCCCTAAGCACAATAAGCAGTGTCAGTTCTCACTGACGATTTGAAGTTCAGGCAGAGGGCTAAGAGCATTATGAGTAATATCTAGATATTTTGGGCATACAGTTTTGGTGTTAAATAAAGTTTGCAGGAAATCCCTAACCTTTTCTTTCTCTCTTGGCGCTCTGTAATTTCTTTTACATTAGCATTAAAATAATCACATTAGGTTCAGCTTAGAGCCTGTGTCTGCATTTATATCTGTTCTCTTTCATCTGCACTCCCATATATTCTGTACAGCTTTGTGGAATTAATTTTTCTGGGAATATACACCCAAATCGCAAAAATATGTTATAATAAAATATTCCTCTGTGTTTTTGGAAATGGAACTTTAGATTTTCAAATGCAAATCTCAGTGCTTATATACTAATTAGGAAAATAGGGAAATAATTTCCCTGGTCTTTACTTTGCCTAGAATCTTTATCAAGAGTAACTACAGAGTAAATTATCCATAATCTTTCTCTAGATTATCTCATCTTTTCAATTTAATTAATACCATTGATATTCTCATGACAAATTTATGTCTTTGCTCTATACTTCTTTCCTGATTTACAGGTTGTTATATCTAACTGCCTACTTGATATCGTCATTTGGATGTTTAATAGTTTAAAACAACATCCTTGATTCTTTCTACCAAACATTTTTCTTTTCTACTTTTTTCATCTCAGTTTGATGTCAGACTCCTTAGCAAATTCTTAATTGTTCTCTTTCCCTTATTCTCTAAATCTACTTAAAAACAAGTCCTCTCACCTGTATCTTCAAGATATGCTTAAATCAGGCTACTATTCCCTAACTCTAGAACTTTCTACACATAAATATTTCCACTTCTTTTAAGATCCAGCAGAGGATAGTGGTTAAGGTCATAGTCAAGGGAGTCTACTGCCTGCGGTTACAGTTCTAGTTTTATGATATCCTAGTTGTGATCTTTGGCATGTTTTTTTAACCTCTGTGTGTCTCAGTTTCCTCATCTCAAAATAGAGATGCAGTACTTATCCCGTAGAGTTGCCATTAGAATTAAAGGATTAATATTTATAATCTTAGAACAGCACTACATATTTTTTAGTTAATATATATGCTTATCCCCCTCAATCTGTTTTTCTAACCAGTAGCCATGTTTTCCTTAAAGAATGTAAATGATTCGTTATTGTTCCTATGCTCAAAAACATTTCAGTGTTTTCCTATCCCAATCAGTGTAAAACTCAAACTTCTTACAGTATTTTTTAATATCCTACATGAATTAGTTCTAGTTATCTCTCAGATCTGTCTCCTGTGCATATACCATTCTAGCAACACTTTCTTACTGTTTCTTAAATGTAACAATCACATTTCTCCCTTCCCCTCACAACTCTTTATTCTCATACCCTTTTATTTTTCTTCACAGCGGTTATTATCTGGAATGATATTTAGTATCATTATATATTACATTATAATATATTACATATTTTTTGTTTGTTTATTTGTCCTTTTGTTTATTTCATATCTTATCCACAAGGATGTAAGCTCTCTGAAAACAGAGACTTTGTATGTCTTTGTCTGTAATCCTTAGTGCTTAGAACAGTGTTGGCACATAGTAGAAGTGAAATTAATTAAATATTTTTTGAACGATTGACTGATTCAGTGAATGAAACAAAATAAAACAAATTCTGTACAGTCATTTTCTAGACAGTACAGGCTTGGAATCTGGGAAGTTTTTGCTCATTGTTTCCTTAAATATATTTATAATTGGAGGGGAAATGTGAGACTCTCACATTTTATTACTTTCTCTTAAAATTAAAGAGAATGAATGAAGACAGAGTTAGGAAAAGAACTCACATTTTATGACTGTTTGTTCTTTTCACTATTACACATTTCTTTCCTGAAGTATGTGGTGATGGTGGTGGTGGAGGCTGAGATCCCAGTACAGTGTTTTGGTTTCATACAACATAATAGCATCATGTTTTCCTATTTTATTTTATTTTTGGCCACACCGCACAGCTTGCGGGAGTTTAGTTCCCCGACCAGGGATCTAACGTGGGCCCTCGGCACTGAGAGTGTGGAATCCTAACCACTGGACCGCCAGGGGATTCCCATGTTTTCCTATTTTAAATTCACATTACTTTTTATTTTTACATCCTGGTAGGAGTTAAAGTAAATATTTTTTCTTTATTCTAAAGAGTAAATGCTTTTTGTAATTTGGAGAAAATTAACCAGGGAACTGATAACTTTAACTTAGTTGCCGAGTTATACTCTATTTTCTGTTTTGATTTTATATATATATATATATATATATATATATATATATATATATATATATAACTTATTTAGATAATATTTTCATGCCAGCTTAATCACTGTAAAACATCGCCCTTTCCTTCATGATAAAATAGTTGTCTTTTTGGAAAAGATTTTTGAATTTCTTAAACAGAAAAATTTACATTTTTGCTGAATGTTATATATTGAAAATCTGTCTTACCCTATCTTAGTTGTCATACTTCATGATCAGGAGAAGTCACGATGTGAGTACCATGCTTTTGGACCTCCCATATAGGATGGTGCTTTGGAGTCATTGTATTCTACAGATTGACGGTTGATAAGAAGCGTAAATTTAGATTTTGTCATGACCTGTATTTTTGCCTGATCCTTATCCTTATTGTTTTCTGAAGGGTTAATGTCTTCTTTTTCTAGCTTTGGCCTCACAATGAAGTACTTTATGCTATAACAAAGTCTATTATAATGGGGTTCAGTGTTAATCACTGTATAGTTAGGGTTAATGTAAAAACTCTTAATTAGTTTGGAATTTAATGATAGTTTTCTACTTTTGAGTAGTTATATTTCAGAAGTTCACTTGTAATGATCAGGGACTTAAATGTAAGAGCCAAAACTATTAAGACTGTTAGAAGAAAACACAGGGGAGCACCTTCATGACACTGAATTTGGCAGTGGTTTCTTGGATATGACACCAAAAGCAACAAAAGAAAAAATAGGCAAGGTGGACTTCATCAAAATTAAAACCTTTTGTACACCAAGGGACACTATCAAGAGAGTGAAAAGGCAACCCACAGAGTGGCAGAAAATATTTGCAAGTCATATATTTGATAAGAAGTAAATATGCAGAATATATCAAGAATTCCTAGAACTCAACAACATAGAAACAACCCAATTAAAAAATGGGCAAAGGACTTGAATAGACATTTCTCTCAAGAAGATATACAGATGACCAACAAGAATATGAAAAAATGCTCAACATCACTAATCATCAGAGAAATGTAAATCAAAACCACAACGAGATACCACCTCACAACCATTAAGATGGCTATTAACAGCAACAACAGCAACCACAAAAAAAGAGAGAAAAGAAAAGAAGCCTTGGCAAGTCTGTGAAGCAGTTGGAATGCTTGTGCACTGCTGATAGGAATGTAAAATGGTACAGTTGCTGTGGAAAACAGCGTGGTGGTTCCTCAAAAACTAAAAATAAATTACTGTTTCTAAGAAGTTACTTCTTTTCCCTAATAATATTTGGATTAGTATCTACAAACTTTTTTCTCAGAAGTGATGCTCCTTGAGCCTTGCAGGGTTCAGAAGAGTTTATTCTGGATTTTGGTAATGTTGGGTGAAAAGACATATTTATATAGAGGATGTGATGTAGTTTGTCCTTTACCAGTAATTTAAACTTTTCAGACATTACTACTGTTGATAAGTATTTATAAGGAGAAATTTTTAGTTTTTAGCCATTTAGTTGATTTCTGTTATGGTTTTTTTCCCAGGGTCTTTCTTTCCTTTCTGTCTTTCTAATCTAATTTCTGTGTCCTTTTTTTAAATCTGAAAAAAATTCCCAAGGGAGATATTTTCCTGTTGGGGAGGTTAGGGCAGAATTTTGCAAGATGTCTGGTTTATTTGGCTGTTATATTTTATTAAGAAGACCTTTGTATTATATTGAACTGTTTTTAGGGGTTTTAAGAACATGAAACTATTCAGTTTTATACAGATCTGTTGTAACCTAGAGAAGCCTCCAATCAGCAGAGATCTCCTTGGAAAACATCATTTAAATGAAGAATATTATAAATTGACTAGAAAGGTAGTAACTTGATATCTAGCTATAATTTGTTTATACTTTCAAAGTCTTTAAGTATAATAATTTTAAATTGTTATGCTGTAGGGGTAGTGATTAAGCTAGGTAAACAGAGAACAAAATATATAGTATTTCTACCAAAGATTAAGAAAGTCTCAGTAATTGTTTAATTTGAAAATAAGTATTCAGTCCAGTAAAAAATAAGAAACTTGAAGTAATATACCTGTTTTTATTCAACAACTTTGATGTGGCTTACCAAAAGATTAAAGTATTTTAAACAATTGAACAAAACATCACCATTTACTCAATAATGTATTTTATGCAAGAGTTGAGTATACATAGGTAACATTTTAAAAGAAAATGTTTGGAGTTTTTATAGGTTCACCAAGAGAATACTTGCTATACTTCATAGCTTTTTTAGAATTTGGTACATATGTAGTGAATATCTTTCAAGGAGTGCCCAACCATTTTTTTAAACAATAAGAAATATTTGAGATTATGTCTTTTTTTTTTTTTTAAAGTGATGTCTCTGAGTCTCAGAATAAAGGGCAACTATTTTGAATGTAACTTATGGTTTCAGCCATACTGTTAGATTTACTGGAAAGTAACACATTTCTCCCTAGGGTAACTGTTGGTATAGTGTAGTGTGAAGAATGTGGGCTTAGAGTCAATCTGGAATTTGAATGAAGTTTTAGCCAGTTACTAGTTGTGTATTTTTGGAATAGTTGAGGTGTTTGGCTTCAGTTTTTTCATATTCAAAGTGTGGCTGATGATGTTATCTAGGTTGGAGGCTGTTTAGGAAGAATAAATGACATAATACGTATGAAGTATTTAGAACACCATCTATGTCTGGAACATAGTAAGTGCTCAGTACATGTCAAATATTGTTATTTTGTTGTAACCAAATACATGGCTCATATTTATATATTTCTCATTCTATGTATTATCTGATTAGGAGGCCATATCACCTCTCAGAATGAAAAATTCACCTAAATCAGAAAACTGCTCTTTCAGTGTAAGTTGATTTATACTTCTCCTAGGAGAAATAATGATTTCTAAAGGCTTTTAGCACCTCCTCTGATACATACAAAGTCCCAAGAAGTTTATTAAATAAGTAGTTACTTCAGTGAAAATAGTTATTACAATAATAATAAGTAAAAGTAAAAAAAAAACAAAATCAGTAATATTTTTTAAAACTTACTCTTTTTAAAATTCATGACTTTCATACAACAGGATGCTATAATTTTGATTTTACATATTTTTTTAAATGTTAGTATTCATCCTAATACATTTTAGAGTGTCTGTTATTTCACTGATTCAAGTAAAAGACTTTTGTGCAGGATTATTTCTTTTCAGTGTCATAAGCTTCAGTAATCCTGTTGATAAATTGATTGTAAAGAATTTATTTTTGGAAGATGTATTAGTCAGGGTTCTCTAGAGAAACGGAACCAATAGGGTGTGTGTGTGTGTGTGTGTGTGTGTGTATGAAGAGATTCATTGTAAGGAATTGGCTCATGCAATGGAGGCTGACAAGTAAGGCTGGAAGCTTCCAGAAAACTAGAACAGCTGATGTTTCAGTTTGAAGGCTGTCTGGCAGGAAGAGCCTATGTCCCAGTCAAAGGTGGGAGAATTTTTTGTTATTTGTAGGAGGGTCAGCCATTTGTTCTGTTGAGACCTTTGCCTGATTGCATGAAGCCCACCCGCATTATGGAGGACATTCTGCTTTTTACAGTGTACCGATTTAAATGTTAATCTCATCACAATACCCTCATAGAAACACCCAGAATAATGTTTAATTAAATATCTGGGCACCCCCGGTACATTCAAATTGACACATAAAATTAACCGTCATAGAAGATAAGCAGAAAATAATAAAAGCGAATGCCATTGACTTGACTTACTGATTTTACTTGAGGAACAGCTGGAAGGTGATTTAGTTGTAGAGGTCACTCCTTCATATGTGCTTTTGCCATGGCATTGCTCTTACTGTGTGTTTTCAAATTGTCAAAGGCTTAATATGTACTTTGAGTGTAGATATTTTGTTTTGCTGTAGCTTTTCTTCCCCATCCACCTTATTTTGATTAAAAAAAAAAGAAAAGATTTTTTATTTTTATTTTTTGGAATATATTCTTTATGCCCACCAAGTCTCCACCATGCTATCTGAAAACATTAGCCATTCTAAAGTGCTCTATAACTTGTGTGTGTTTTTAAAAAATTTGTCCGGGCAGACAAAATGGTAAATTAAGGAATAGTTACTGTTAAGTTACTTGGTGACTTACCCAGTACCTATATCTTTGTCTTTCTTTTATTTCTTACCTTTGTCTCTCACTGTTGGTAGCATAAATCTACCAGGTGGCTCTTGGTATCTTATCTGTCTAGAAAACCAGTTGTGATCTGGGAATGCAACAGGTGTCTGGTCCATCTTTCCATTACCTAATGTTATATATAAGTTTCAAATCTGAAAGACAAAATGGAAACTGAAGGCAAAATATAAATATTCTTTTTCTTGGAATCAGTCTAAAACTAGCAGAAAAGCCTAGTAATTGAAATTCCATAAATTTTATTTTTTTAATGAGTAGTGTCTTGTTTTCTGGTAATCATTTGGGTATTTTAAAGGCTGAGATCTAGAACTGAGTTAAATAACTTAAGCATAGTTCTGAAGGGATAAGCACATGAACTTCACAGGGTTACGGAATTCATCAAATTAACATCTTACAAATACTGACTTTCTGAGAGGAAAGAGAATTTTTTTCCTAGGATATCTAATACAAGTAATTTTTTGTAACTATTTTCTAGAAATTCTTCTGCCATGAAGACATCATTGTAGTCTCCTCCAATCACTGAATTGCCTTTTAAATGTGACTAGAATATGAACCTATTTTTTTTTTTTTTTTTCTTTTTGCGGTATGTGGGCCTCTCACTGTTGTGGCCTCTCCCGTTGCGGAGCACAGGCTCCGGACGCGCAGGCCCAGAGGCCATGGCTCACGGGCCCAGCCGCTCCGCGGCATATGGGATCCTCCCAGACCGGGGCACGAACCCGTATCCCCTGCATCGGCAGGCGGACTCTCAACCACTGCGCCACCAGGGAGGCCCTGAACCTATTTTTATGATGTAAGAATTTTGGCTTCTTGGAATAACTCTATGGATATAGAATGTGGAATTGTCCTTGGATTGCTTTACTTTGAATGGATATTTTCTTTCACTATTCCCTTTTCAGTTAATTAGGCTTTATGATAGTGTAAGTGGAGAGTATTTTCAGTATTCTTTAATTTCATAGACTACAAATCATTAAAGAGATAAAAAATTTGAAAATGCATTAAGCCTCTTTTACCAGCACATTGAATCATTATGCACACTCTTCTTCTTTTTTCCTGTATATGAGTAAACAAAGTTTTATATATATATATATATATATATATATATATATATATATATATATATAACTCATATATACATATATATATGAGTCATAGTGTATCCTTGATGGCAGAAAACTAAAACAATTTAGCTGCCTTAAAACAGGAACATTTTCTGCAACAGAATTTACAGTTTTAATACACTCAACTCAAAGATGTCATTATTTCCTGGATTTGATATATCTGTTGTGAAATTGTAGCAGTAGTATGTAGGACTATTGAGAGGATAAGTTTAGTTAATACATGTAAAAGACATGGTTCTTGGTAGTTTTAAGTGCTCAGTAAATCCAGTACTTACTCTCACATATCTGAAGATTACTTTGATATATTGAAGTCTTATGAGGATGATAGTATTTAGGTTAGTTTTTTTTCCTGTAATGGATTTATGCTCCCTCTCCAATTGTGCTAAACAGTTTGCTTCACACTAGTCACCTATTATGTAAAATAGGGAGTTTTTTAGTTGTGTATTTTAGTTTCACTAATAAACCGCTATAACCATGTGGAAAGGGGGAGGGAAAACTACGTCTGTGTGTCTTTTGGGAATGTGTCTGCCATGTGGGTATAGTAAGGTTCTCATGCATATTTAAAAGTATGATGAGGATCAAATATATTAAAATTGTTGCAGTTTCTGTGAAAAAGTGGAGTTGTATTATGCATTCTTAATGAATGACCTGAGACAAACTTTAAAGATATTATCAGGTTTGGAAAAAAATATACTAGCTAACCACCTACTTAGTGATGAGGAAGAGGATGGTAGGGGAAAAAAGATAGTGGTAAATTCCAACCAGCTAATCTCTCTTCATATTTGAAATGGATACAAACATTTTTACGTTTAAATTTTTTTTTTTTTTTTTTTTTTTTTTTGCGGTACGCGGGCCTCTCACTGTTGTGGCCTCTCCGTTGCGGAGCACAGGCTCCAGACGCGCAGGCTCAGCGGCCATTGCTCACGGGCCTAGCCGCTCCGTGGCATGTGGGATCTTCCCGGACCGGGGCACGAACCCGTGTCCCCTGCATCGGCAGGCAGACTCTCAACCACTGCGCCACCAGGGAAGCCCCGTTTTAATTTTAATAAATGGTAAAACACTTAGTGACTGCAGCTGGGGTTGGTATTGACAATATGATTGAATAGGTCTTAGTGTGCTTTGATGTTGAACCTCAGCCTTGAAAATTAAGGCATATAAGAAATTCCAGGGCTTCCCTGGTGGCGCAGTGGTTGAGAGTCTGCCTGCCAATGCAGGGGACACGGGTTCGAGCCCTGGTCTGGGAGGATCCCACATGCCGCGGAGCAACTAGGCCCGTGAGCCACAACTACCGGGCCTGCACGTCTGGAGCCTGTGCTCCGCAACAAGAGAGGCCGCGATAGTGAGAGGCCCGCGCACTGAGATGAAGAGTGGCCCCCGCTTGCCACAACTAGAGAAAGCCCTCGCACAGAAACGAAGACCCAACACAGCAAAAATAAATAAATTAATTAATAAACTCCTACCCCCAACATCTTCTTTAAAAAAAAAAAAAAGAAATTCCATAATATGTAGATTAAATCAGGTAGCTATTTTTGCCTAAATGTCCTTTTGGCTTTGTAGTAAAGAACATAAAAATCCCTTTTCAGTTGATTATTAAAAAGTGTTTAAAAATAAACTAAACAGCTGGGAAGTTGTATATGTTCAAAAAGATACATAATTATGAATAACTTTTTGCTCTTTCCTCATTCAAAATTTACTGTAATGTTAATGATAGACATTATAATAAGTAAATTTTGTTGCCCGTATTAATACTCTGTAAAATTTGGTATACTTTTAATTAACCGTTATATCCCTATTTGTCCTTTCATGAAATGATGATAACATATAGAGATTTAATTTTTTTGAGGTTAATTGGTGCCAAGATGCACCAACTAATGTGAAGTGTCAATTAGTGTGAAGTGTCAGTACTTTTTTCTTTTTCTGATAGTAAACTCTGTATGTGGGTAGTGGCAGAACCACACAGGGAGAAACATTTTTTTCACTGTGTCGTGGTTGGTTCTGCTCAAACCATGAGGTACTGTAGATCCTTTAATAATCCCATTGAGAGAATTTCATGCTATTTAGGGGGAGTACTTACATATGGGTAATGACAACATTTTTAATTAGGCTATACAATGGGAACGGGAAAGCTTCAGAAATAGTGGATGGTAAGAATGATGTTGATTAATTTTAAAAGGACATATTTACATTTTATATGACTACATATTATGTTTGATTTTGAATCCTATAATGAATTTTAACTGAAAAGATACTACCTTTGATTCTTTATGGAATTTGATTCAAGAAATATGTTTTTGGTGGATTATCAGTTAGTTATATGTCCTAAACTTAGTATATACAGCTTATATATTTTTCAACTCAAATATTTAGGCATATTGTATTATGACTTTTTCATGTAATTTAATCTTTATAAGTATATCATATTTATAAGATTGTAACTTGTAATTTAACATCATTAAATTAAAGTTATGGGGGCTTCCCTGGCAGTCCAGTGGTTAAGACTCCATGCTTCCAATGCAGGGGGCACGGGTTCCATCCCTGGTCAGGGAACTAAGATCCGACAAGCTGCGCAGTGCAGCCAAAAAACTAAAAAAATATATGTGTGTGTGTGTGTGTGTGTGTGTGTGTGTGTAAATTAAAGTTACAGTAATGTTTTTTTTTTTCACCCTTCCCCCTCCCCATATCCTCAAGTCCATTCTCTAGTAGGTCTGTGTCTTTATTCCTGTCTTACCCCTATGTTCTTCATGACATTTTTTTTCTTAAATTCCATATATATGTGTCAGCATACAGTATTTGTCTTTCTCTTTCTGACTTCACTCTGTATGACAGGCTCTAGGTCCATCCACCTCATTACAAATAGCTCAATTTCGTTTCTTTTTATGGCTGTGTAATATTCCATTGTATGTATGTGCCACATCTTCTTTACCCATTCATCCGATGATGGACACTTAGGTTGTTTCCATCTCCGGGCTATTGTAAATAGGGCTGCTATGAACATTTTGGTACATGTCTCTCTTTGAATTATGGTTTTCCCAGGGCACATGCCCAGTAGTGGGATTGCTGGGTCACACGGTAGTTCTATACAGTAATGTTTTTGATTAAGAAATTTAAAATAAACTTGGAATTTTGAGCTTCACAGTAAGTTCTTAAATAGAATTCTAAATTTGATTTTATTAATATGTTTGTGCAGTAAGTATAGTAAATGCATTCTTAAAGTTAAACTTAAAATATTTGCTACTTTGAGACTTCATTGATTCAGAATTTCCTGGAATTTGATATAGCATACAGCTTAGCTTTAGTTTATTTGTTATAACAAGGTTCTTTTTCTTTTGTTTGTTTTTTAAATTATCTTTTAACTTTGACATGTTTGTAGATTCAAATTTAGCTGTAAAAAATAGTACAGAGAGATGCTGTTTATATTTTACCCAGTTTCTCTCAGTAGCTACATCTTGCAAAAGTGTAGTACACCGTCACAATCAGAATATTGACATTGATAAAATCCACTTATCTTATTCAGATTTCTGCAGTTTTACTTGTACTCATTTGTGTGTGTGTATTTTAATTGCATATAGTTCACTTGTGTGTGCATTTTCATTACGCATAGTTCCGTATATCTAATACTACAGTCAAGATACAGAACAGTTCCATTACCACATTATTCCTTTTATTACCTTTCTATAGCTGCTTCCCATGTCTGCCATCCCATCCTTATCGCCTGGCAACCACGAATCTGTCCTTTATTTCTTTAATTTTACCATTTTAAGAAAGTTAAGTGGATTTCTACAGTATGTTATCTTTGGTATCAGGTTTTTCATGCAGCATAATTTCACGGACATTCATTCAAGTTGTCGCATGTGTAAATAATTCATAGCTCTTTATTGCTGAGTAGTATTCCACGGTATGGCTGTACCACAGTTTGTTTAATATTCACCCATTGAAGGATATCTGGTTTTTTGGTTTGTTTTTGGGTTTTTTTTTGCAGTTTTTGGCTATTACAAATAAAGCTTCTGTGAACATTTTTTGATAGGATTTTGTGTGAAAATTAGTTTTAAATCTCTCTGGAATAAATACCCAAAAGCATGATTGCTAGATCATATGGTAACTGCATATATAGCTTTTTAAGAAACTGCTAAGCTATTTTCCAGACTATCTGTACTATTTTACATTACCATCAACAATGTGTGAGTGACCTATTTCCTCTGTATCCTTGCCAGCCTTTGGTATTGCTGCTGTTTTTTATTTTAGTGATTCTGATAGGCACTTAGTGATAATTTTGGGGTTTTCATTTATGTTTTCCTAATGGTTAATGTGTTGGACATCTTTTCGTGTGCTGATTTGCCATCTGTATATCCTCTTCTGTGAAGTGATACCTTTTGCTGTTTTCTAATTGGATTATTTGTGGTTTTACTGTTGAGCTTTGAGAGTTCCTTTTAGATGTACATACTAGTCCTTTGTCAGATATGTGGTTCACAAATATTTTCCTCCCATTTTTTTTTTGTTGTTGCTTGTCTTTTCATCCTGTTAACAGGGTCTTTTATAGAGCAAAAGATCTAAATTTTATAAAGTCCAATTTATAATGTTTCCTTTTGTGGATCATACTTTTGGTATCAAGTCTAGCCTTTACATCCCAAAGATTTTCTCCTTTTTTTTTTCCCAAAAATTCTGATATTCTCCATTTAGTACTGTGATCCATTTGGAGTTAATTTTTGTATAAGGCATGAAGTTTAGGTTGAGGTATATTTCTTTGCCTATCGTGTGCAAATGCTCCCTCACCACTTGTCGAAATGGCTATAATTTCTCCACTGTACTTGTTTGTATTTGTGAATCACTAGACTATATTTGTGTCTATATCTGTGTTCTCTGTTTCATTCCATTCCACTGTTCTGTGTCTCTATCCATGCAGCAGTACCACAGTGTCTTGAATACTGTACCTAAATATAGTCCTTGATATCATGTAGAGTGAGTCTTCCTACAATTTGTTTCTTCTTTTTTAAAAAATAAATTTATTTATTTATTTATGGGTCTTCGTTGCTGTGCGTGGGCTTTCCCTAGTTGCGACGAGCGGGGGTTACTCTTCGTTGTGGTGCGCGGGCTTCTCACTGTGGTGGCTCCTCTTGTTGCAGAGCACAAGCTCTAGGCGTGTGGGCTTCAGTAGTTGTGGCACGTGGGCTCAGTAGTTGTGGCTTGCAGGCTCTAGGGCACAGGCTCAATAATTGTGGCACACAGGTTTAGTTGCTCCACGGCATATGGGATCTTCCTGGACCAGGGCATGAACCTGTGTCCCCTGCATTGGCAGGCGGATTCCCAACCACTGTGCCACCAGGGAAGTCCTGTTTCTTCTTTTTAAAGTTCATTTTATCTATTCTAATGCTATAGTGTGGAATAAGATTCCTCACGTCTACAAACAACCTTGCTTTGATTTCAATAGGTATTGCATTAAACCTGAAATTTTGGGATAACTAGCATTTTTTATTATGTTTATTATCTTTCAGTCCATGAAAACAGTGTCTCTCCATTTATCTGGGTCTTCCTTGGTTTCATTCATCAACATTTTATACTTTTCAGTATATAGCTCCTGTTCATATTTTGTTAAATTTATATCTAAGTATTTCATTTTCTTTGGAATTATTATAATTTGGAGTATTTAAAATTATTTTCACATGTTCATTTTTAGTGGTTAGAAAAAACTTGATATTTGTGCATTGATCTTGTATTCTGTAACCTTAGTGAACTCATTTATTAGTTCTAGGAGGTTTTTTGGTAGACTCTGTGGAATTTTCTTTGTAGAAAATAATATTTTCTAAAAACAGTTACATTTCTTCCTTTTCAATCTATATGCCGCTTGTTTCTTTTTCTTGCCTTATTGAAATATCTAGAAGTTCTAGTAGTATGTTGAATAAGAATGATGAAATGGACATCTTTGCCTTGTTCCCAGTCTTTGGGAGAAAGAATTTAGTCTTTTACCATTAGGTCCAATGTTAGCTCTAAGTTTTGTGCAGATACTCTCTATCATGTTGGGGAAGCTTCCCTGTATTCCTAACTTGCTGAGAGTTTTTAATCATGAAATGATGTTGGATTTTGTCAAATGTCTTTTTCTGCCTCAATTGATAGGATCTTATTATTTTTCTTTGTTAGCCTGTTAGTATGATGGATTACGTTAGTTTCTTAAAATGATGAACCATCCTTGCATACCTGGAATAAATCTCACTTGACCATGACGTATATGTAATTAGGTTTGATTTACTAATATTTTGTTGTGTTTTTTTTTTTAACATCTACATTCATGAGAGAAAATTAACTGTGGTTATCTTTTTCTGTTAATATTTTGTCTGGTTTTAGTATCAGGATAATATTAGTCTTATAAAATGAGAATCATTTTCTCTATTCTTTTTCTTGAAAAGATTGTGAAAATTGATGTTATTTCTTTTCCACATGTTTGCTTGAATTCTCTACTGAAAACATTTAGGCCTGGTGATTTTGGGGGTAGCTTTTAAATTATGAGTTAAATTTTTAAAATTATTATAGGACAATTCATATTATCTATTTCATCTTGGTTATGTTTTGGTAGTGTTTGATTTTTAAGGAATTAGTCTCTCTAAATTGTCAAATTTATAGCATAAAGTTGTTTGTAGTATTCCCTTATTATCCTTTTAATGGCTGCATTGTCTGTAGTGATGTCCTCCTTTTCATTCCAGATGTTTGTGATTTGTCTTTTATCTATTTTGTCAGTCTTCCTAGAAGTTTATCAATTTCATGCATTTTTCCCCTAAGAACCAGCTCTTTTATTGATTTTCTCTATTTTCTTACTTTCAATTTTGTCTTTATTTTTTCCTTTCTTTTGCCTGCTTTGGGTTTATTTCCTCTTTTTTTTTTTCTAGTTTTTTGAGATAAGAACTTAGATCATTCACTTTATACCATACTTTTTTCTGATACTATTAGCATGTAATGCGCTCAGGTTCTTTCTCTACACTGCTTTAGTCACATCGAACAAAATTAGATGTGTTCTGTTTTTATGTTGTTTCAGTTTTATGTATTTTAAAATTTTTGTTGTGACTTCCTCTTTGACCCATGGATTTATTTGGAAGTGTCCTATTTAATTTCTACGTGTTTAGAGATTTTTTTTCATTATCTTTCTGTTATTGAATGCCAGTTTGATTCCATTATGTTTAGATGACATGATCTGTATGACCTTTAAATATATTGAGATTTACTTTATAGCCTAGGGTATAGTCTGTTTTGGTGGATGTTCCACAGGCACCATTGTTGGGTGGAGTATTGTATATGTTTCAGTTTGATCCTGTTGGTTGTGCTGTTCAAATTTTCTATATCCTTTATAATTTTCTGATGAATACTTCTGTCATTTGCTGAGAAAGGGTTGTTGAGCCCCCAGTCATAATTGTGAAATTGTCTCTTTTTTTTGCAGCTCTATTTTTCCCTTATGTATTTGGAGACTCTTGTTTATTGTTGTGTGAACTTTTGTAGGATTGTTATGTCTTCCTTGCGGATTGGTCCTTTCATCATTATGTAGTATCTTCCTTTGCCTCTTGCAATTTTCTTTGTTCTGGAATCTAGTTTATCTGATATTAATATAGTCACTTCTGCTTTTTATTAACTAATGTCTACTTGGTATGTCTTTCTTCAAGCTTTTGCTTTCAAAGAATTATTTTCATGTGTTTCTAGCCACTCTGCCAAACTGTGCTATTTTAATTGGTGAATTGTTACCATTTCCATTTAAGTTACTTATTAATATGTGATAGCTTGTCTTTCATTTTATTTTTTGTTGTTTGTTATTTTCCTTCTTCTCATTTCTCTGTTTCTCTTTTCTGGCTTTCCTATGTGTACTTGAACATTTTTTGGGATTAAATCTTGGTTTTTTTTATAGTATTTTTGAGTGTATTTTCTATAATTCTGTATAATTTTCATAGTGGTTGGTTGCTTTGAGTATTATAATATACATATATGAGCTATCTTAATTTACTGGTATCAACTTTTTTTTTACTTCAAGTGACATGTAGAAGCCTTATTTCTGTTTAGGTCCCTTTACCTTCCTCCCTTTTACATATCATGTTTAGTATCAGATGGTGTTATAGATTTTGTTCTAATCATCAAATACAATTTGTAAAACTTGGGGGAGTGATAGTCTACTGTACATACCCATAGTTCTGCTTTTTCCTTGCTTGTGCTGTGAGGTTCCTTCTTTTTCATTTCTTTTATTTTTGACAGACTTTTTTTAGCCAGTTATCAAGAACAAACTCCTTCATTTTGTTTTTACATACAAGATTATGTTTTCAAAGTAAATGTAAATGTACTATATACTAAAGACATTGTATGTTTTAGTGGTATGAGGAACAATTAAAACATTTTCTTATACAAATGAGATATATTGTACTTGGTGAGAATGAATAAAAATATTTTTGGACTGTAAGAAAGTGCTGTAAGAAAATGTCTGATTACACTGTCCTAGCTTTGAAATAATGATGATAAGAATGAGTAAGAGCTATTTTTCATACTTTTTGTTTTTAACGTTAAGGCAAGATCTAAGTGTTGTAATTAGGCTGCTGATTAGTATGTTCATCTGTGCTGATTTCTACTCTACTAATAGTGTCTTATTAATAATACACACAGTTTGTACTTAATCTATAATGTTCCCCACCAATTCATATTATAAGTGAAAGAGAGTAAGATTTTCAAGTTGAGATGTCAAAAAAGTGATTTTTAAAGGTCTTTCTTGTTTTGGGGTTTCTTAAATTAACTGGAGCTCTGTTTCTTTGACAGTATATCTATATAAGGTGATGGCTGTTAACTTTGTAAATAGTTACATGTGAATTTTGGTACCTTGTAAGTTATGATTATAAAAATTGTTGATACTTACGTTTTATGTGAAAGCATTTGACTTCTGTTCAGTTATATAAACAGATGCTATTGACTGTCCTTAATGTTCTCACAAATGTGTTTTTTCTGAATTTTCACAAATGTTTGGCATGGGATAACATTTATTCTCTATTTCAAAACAGTCTATACTTTATGATCAAAATTTATTTTTAGTGTTTTAAATTAATAAATTCATCTCTAGACAAAAATTTCTGTATTTCTTTCAGATAATGATGATTCTCTTTTATTAGTTTTTTATTATTGTCAGTTTTTTGATTGCTGTCCATCAAATCACTCTCGCATTTGGCATAATTTATACTTTTCTTCATTTTTATATCATTTTTCCTGTTATTTTTTTCCTGTTATTTTTGCTCCTCTGTAACTACATGGATTGGGAATGTGTGTGGTCAGATATTTAAATTTTTTTCATAACGTGTTGTGGAAAACCCATTTCTTTCTTTTGAGCTGTTATGTACTTGGGTGGTCACTGAATCGTTTGATACCATAGCTGTGAGCTATGTTTGCTCATTTATACATTGCTTTATTGTTTAAAATCTCTTCCTGGAGTTAATTGCTTTCAGTCTATTGACTTGTTTTTTTTTTTTTTTTCTTTTTTTAAGTTTCCCAATCTCAAAAGTCTTTTGAATGCTGTTGTCTTGGCATAGTTGTTCATATTATTGTTATGGATTTTTATCTTTGAGTGGTAAATTTTGTAAATTTACACAAATTTTAGAAACTTCGAAATAAATCCTGTTTAATACCAACTTTAAAGATTCTCCATAGTATACTAATTCCTGTATGAGAATTTAAGAGATCTTTAGGTTAAAATGATGGTGCTTTTGTACTAAAGACTATTATCTTAATTCTCAATTTGGAGTAATTTTTTAAGACTTAAGCTAAAAATCTTCCTAGTGACCCAAGAAGATTATTTGCTAATAAACAAATTCAGGATGATTTTTTTTCTTTTGATCTTTTCTGTATTACACACATATTCAATATGATTTCAAAATTATCTTTATAATCAGAAAGCTGAATAAAACTTTTAATTTTGGAAACAAAGACATAAAACCTTTTTAAACCTTGTGATGGGTTGTGGACATCTTTCCTTGTCATTACTTACAAGTCTCCTTTGTTATTTATATATCTGCATAGTTATCTATCCTTGGCAGTCTCTATTGGACATTTGGATTGTTTCCAGCTTCTAAATATTTTAGCCAACACTTAATGGACTTCTTTGTTCCTGATAATTTGTTCAATTTATTATTACAGGATATATACCTGGAAGTGAAACCACTGTTTTAACAAGGTTGGTCATTTAAAGTTGTGATTAATTTTACCAAATTGCTTTATGAATGTATTGATTTATACTCTTATTAAAACAGTGGCTATGAGAACTTGTTTCTCCAACAGCTTTACTAACCAACACTAGTGTTTATCTGTTTTATTATTACCAATATAGAATTATAGTGTATTTAATTTACAATTTTTTTTAGTAAACATAAACATTTTTTCAAAGACTTTGGCTATTTATAGTTGCTCTTCTGTTAGTTACAAACAGTTTGTTCTTCTTTTGAGACATTGATCTTTTTCATATTAAATTTAAATGGCTTTTTATGTGTTATAGATAGTAGTCCACTTTGTAATATGCATTTGTCATATTCTTCATCCAGCAGTTTGCTTTAGATTCAGTTGAACACCAGAATGCTTGTGTTGAGGGGTCCTATTTCAAAATCATACTCAGTCTCTCTGGACACATTGTGTGGTGACATGCTCAAGCTAAATGAGACATGAGGGGACTGAATCTGAACATACACTGACAGGGCATATACATAGTTGAATTGTGTGGCAAACAGAATTGTTTTCTCTTTCTGACTCTTGTTTTGCAGTATTGAGGAGAATGGCACTAAACTGGTTTGTATGTGTGTGTATATTTTTTGAAAAATTTTTCTCCAATTTTTTTATTGTGACAAAATACGCATAGCATAAAATTCATCATAATCATCTTTAATGTACAGTTCAGTGTTATTAAATACATTCATAATGTTTCTCAGCTATCACTGCCATCTATCTTCCTAACTCTGTCTTGTAAAACTGCAACGCGATAGCCATTAAACAATAGTTCCCAATCCCCTCCCTCCTTCAGCACGTGGCAGCCACCGTTCTATTTTCTGCCTCTATGATTTTGACTTCTTTAAGTACTATATATAAGTGAAGTCATACAGCATTTGTCTTTTTGTGACTGAATTATTTAACTTAGCATAATGGACTACAAGTTCATCTCTGTTGAAGCATGTGTCAAAATTTCTTTCCTTTTTAAGTTTGAATGGTATTCCATTGTTATATTCCACACTTTGCTTATCCATTCATCCTTAGATGGATACTTGGGTTGCTTCCATGATTTATCTATTACGAACAACGCAGCTATGAACGTGGGTGTACAGATATCTCTTTGAGACTCTGCTTTCAGTCATTTTGCCTATATACCCAGAAGTGAATTGCTGGGTCGTATGATAATTCTATTTTAAATTTTAGGAACTGCCATACTGTTTTCCACAGCACTGTACCACAGGAAGCTTTAGAATCTGTAAAAGGCACCTCAAGCCTCTAGAAGGAATGCAGTCCTATTGACACTTTGTTTTTAGCCCATTGAAACCCATTTCCAACTTCTGATCTCTAGAGCTATAAGATAGTACATTTGTGTTGTTTTAAGCCTCCTAGTTTGTGTCATCAGCAGTAGGAAAATAATATAGCCATTAAGCCAACATCAGCAATCACCTACCTCTGGGCTTCTCATTATATGAAAACAAACCAACCAAAACCCTTATGTGTTTAAGTCTTCCTTATAAACAGCCATGAACAATTCTAGCAGAGAGGAGAAATTTCCCCATTTAATGCCTCTTTAGAACCATTGATACCGGGTTAAGATTATGTGTTTGCAGACGGTTTTATTTAACTCAGCTATGAAACTGTCTAGGCCTGTTGTGTGTGTGTCTGTATGTTTGTGTGTTTATAGAGGGGTAAGGGTTTGGTTTGCTTTTTTACCTGCAGATTGAGTTTCTTTAGCAGCCATGGGTCTATTTAGGTTTACTATTTCTTTTTTATTCACTTTATTAAATTACAATTTTCTAGGCAACTGTCCAGTTCGTCTTGTTTTCAGATATATTTTACTAAAGGTATATATAGTATTTTCTCTGTGTATGGTAGTGTTATCCTTTTCATTCCTAATATCGTGTCTTCCTTTTGCTTGATCAATCTTGTATAAACTATTTTCAAAGAAGTAACTTTTAATTTTGATGATACTAAGTTTTTTCATTGTTTTCTATTTCGTTGTTTTTGCCCTCATAGCTGTTGCTTTTCTTTGCCTTTCTTTGGACTCACTCTCTACCTCTGCAGCATCTTGAGTTAAAACACAGAGCACATCGATATTTCATCTTCTAAAGTATGCTTTTTTTGCCTTTTTTCTATAGTTTTAGTTGTATCCCACATTTTGGTATAATTCTGACATCAATTCCAATGTGTGTGTTTTTTTCCACACCACCAAGCCATGTCCCACAGGTTAATGGCTCAGTCCTACAAGACTCCCCACTCCCTCCACTTCACATGTCAGTCGCAAGTCCAGGTTGTTACCAGTGCTTCTGACTGACAAGCTACACATCGTGCCATTAGTCCCCTCTCTTGAGTTCAATTAATTTGCTTGAGCGGCTCACAGAACTCAGAGAAACATTTTACTTACTAGATCACCAGTTTATTATAAAAGGATATAACTCAGGAACAGCCAGATGCATAGGGCCTGGTATGTGGGAAGTGGCACAAGAACTCCATGGTCTCTGAGCGCACCACTCACCTGGAATCTCCATGTGTTCAGAGCCTTGAAGCTCTCTGAATCTAGTCCTCTTGGGTTTTTATGGAGGCATCAGTACATAGGTATGATTGATTAAATCATTAGCCATTGGTGATAGAACTCAATTTCCAGGCCTCTCCCCTCCCCAGAGGAGGTAGGGAGATAGGAGTGCTGGACTGAAAGTTCTGACCTTGGCAACCAGCCTCACCTTTAGGTTACCTAGGGGCTTTCCAAGTCACCTCTTTAACACAACAAAAGAAACCTTTGTTACTCTAAACACTTAGGATGTTACAGAGTTTTAGGAGGTCTGCCAGGAACTGGGGTGAAGATCAAATACATATTTTTTATTATAAATCACAGTATCACATTTGGCACATGAGCTTTCATTGTCAGCCAATTCTAAATATTTTCTAATACCTATTATAATTCTTTTTTGAGACATTTATTTGACATTGTATTTTTAAATTTCTCAACATTTGAGAGTTTGGGTTACATTTTTATTTGTTTCAAATTTAATTGCATTTTAATGGGAGAATGAGATCATTATATTATCCTCTTACATCTGTGACCTTATCAAATTACCTAACTTCTCTGAACTTTACCTTCTCTACTCATAAGATAATAATTATTCCCTTTTGGGTTCTAAAGTCTTGTGAGGTTAAAATCTCTGTAGAGTTGATTAATATGTAAATGGATATGTGTAGTAATGGATACTTTCTGGATCCAAACATCTTGTCTTTCAGCTTACTTTAGTTACTAATTTCCTTGGTCCCATTTTTAATCTTGTTATTATCAATATTGGCAACAATTTTATAAATTCAGTTTCAAGACTTCTACTCTTTGATCACTTCTGTTTCTCTTTATAGCATACCTCTTTACTATTCCAATGTAACAAACCCATTGATTTGGCCACTTTTTTATTCTCTTGTCCTTCTTGAATTCTTACCTTCCTCCTTCACCTATCTATAGACTATAGTTTGTCATTATAATCATCACAATGCAGATGGTCTCAACTCTTCAGTCTCTTTTGCTCTTTCTCCTTCCTCCCTCCTCAATTCTTTTGCTCCTCTCTCCCTCCTTCCTTGGATTAAATTCACCTTTCTGCCTTCTCTGTGCTTACATAGGCACAAGTCAATGTGTCTGAAGAAAACACACAATACTGATGTTGTGATTTAAATCATGACCACTAATCTCAACTTGTACTTCTTTGCAAACTTTCATCCTCCTAGTCCATTCCCTATTCCATTTTTTAAAAATAACCATTTCATACATTCTTCATAAACCTTCAACACCTCTTCCCTTATCCTTACTCTCAGTTGCTAACTTTGCCCTCTATTTCATTGAGAGGATGAAACTATTTACTAGAAAATTTAAGTAAGTTCCCAGCACCAAATATACTTACCCATTTGTATCTGTCTATGCCCACTTCCTAGCTCTTACTGTGGATGAACTATCTGTACTCCTATCTAAGGCCAACCCCTGCAGCTATGCATTTGATTCTATTTTCTCTCACCTCCTCAAAGACATTACACCAGCATTTCTTTTTGTTTCTTATTTTACTGATCAACGGCATACGAAGTTGCGTAAGTTTCCTCTTAAACAGTAAACAGCAGCAACAACCACAGCATACTGATGGTGCATCACTCTCACCATCCCCATCACTCTGCTCCCTTTTTAACAGAACTCTTCAAAAGAGTGGTCTGTTCTCATGGTCTCCAGTTACCTTCCCTTTCCCTTGAATTCACTTCATTCAGATTTTTGCTTCCATCACTCCACCAAAAGTGCACTGCTCAGGGTCACCAGTGACCTCTGTATTGCTAAATCTAGTGGTCATTTTTCAGTGCTTACCTTCCTTGACCTATTAATAGCATTTGACACAGTTTATCACCTTTCTTGTTGAAAGACATTATTCATTTGCATTTGAGAATCTCACTCTTCTGTTGACCTATTTACTCACTTCTGCTCATCTCTTGGATGTTGGTTGCTTCTCATCTCCTGGTCGCCTGAACAATGGGGTGTACCCTTCCCTACCTTATTTCTCGCCTTATTTGTCTTATTTATCACTGTTTGACACTGTAAATATTTAACTTATTCATTCATTCATTCATTTATTCTTTCATATTTTATCACTTTCCCCTACTAAAGTGTTTTTTTCATGAAGGTGGATATTTTAGTCAGTCTTGTTCCCTGTTCTATCCCTGGCGCTCAGAAAATATTTGTTAAGTGAATGTTACCATTCTGCACAGGTAGGAAGACAAATAGCTAAAAATTACTGTAACCAGGCTTTTTTTTTTCCAGTAAACTTTATGACCTATATTCAAACTCCTGCAGTCTGAGTCTAGAGCCCTGTCATAAGCCCTTGTACACTATAAGGTCTCCTCTGAAGACAGGTGGAATAGAGCTGGACTAGAAGGAAAAGGGGTGTGCTGAGCTGCTAGTGGTCTAGCTCCTGGCCTACCATTAACTTTGATGTGTGACCTTGAACAAGTTGCTTACTTTTTCGAGTTTCATTTCCTCATCTGTAAAATGCAGGTTGTAGGGTATATGTTATCTAATGTCTTTCATAACCTCAGTAATTTTATGTTGTGTAATTGTGAGATTTTATGCCAAGATTTAATGTACCTAAGAAGTACAGAGAATGCATCAGATATAAAGATGGCTCCTATAGTTTACACTTGTCAAACTAAGAACACGAAGTTCTACTCTACTGTGTCTGATGTGCCTCAGGAACTTAGGCCATGCAGCTTTGGATCTCTGGTTTAGATAGGCAGAGAGGAGAGGCGTAGAGCATCCTGCTTGAATGATGATGATGTACTTTTGAGAAAACTGATCAAAGAAGAAGGAAGTCTACTAGGTTGAATAGGTGTTTTGGGCAGGTTGTAGAAGGAGGATTTTAAAAACCAGGGAGGGGAATTTGGTTTTGTTATGATATTAAACTGGAATCCATCAAAAATTTCTGTTACAGATACAACAAAAGTACTACGTGAAGGCGGGTTCAACGTGGGTGTTTTTAAGGAAGGGGAGATTGGAGTTAAGTAAGCTGCATAGGATTAATTACAGTAGTAGTAGTCATTACTACAGTAGCTGCTGTAGTAATTCCAGGAACAAAAAGAATCTAGATCTGTTTTAGCCTGGCAGCAGTGGAAATGGGGATAAGGGAGGGAGGAATACCAGGATCTGGTGACTGATTAGATGTGGAGGAAAAAAGGAAGCAGAGAATTAAGATGATTTGAGCTTTTAGCCAGGGTGACCAGGGTGGTTTCTATTAGTATGTTAGGATGTTAGAAGTGATGGCTGGAGGAAGGGATCCAATATGAATGGATGGCCTACAGGTCAGAATTTGGAAATTATTTAGCACAGAGGTTTTCAAGGGTTTTTTTCCCCAAATGAAATGTTGTGTAAAGACACAACATGTAAAAATGCATAAAAGTGAAGCTGATTTGGTTGGATGCAGGGCAGAAGTTTGTGGTAAATGGGACCGACATCTTGCTGGCTGGCCCTCCTCCTGTCCTTTGAGGCACCTTGTTGAATCTGAGGGCTCTGATGAGAACAGTCAGAAACTACTGAAGTAAATCATCTGTAAATGCTCCTCTAGATTGAATATTTGGTGACCTGAGAGTCTGTTACATCCTCTGAGTTTTCTGGGTGACAACATCCTCTTGTGTCTCCTTGCCTTAGCATTTAGCAAATATTTATTTTTTCAGACTCTTGTCTAGGCCCTGGGGGATGGTAGAATACAAAAAAGATATAGTCCCTCCCCAATAGAACTTACAGTCTATTATTATAGAAAGCCACCAGTTAAAAGATAATAAAAGGCCATCAAATAACTATAATCCGTAAAGTGCTGGGACAGTGAAGTAGCAGTTGATCTGAGCTTTTAAGAACACCTTGCTTAGTCTGAGGGATTGAGGAGGGATGATCAAGGAGGACTTCTTTGTGAATGTTACAATTGGGCTTGTTGGAGATAAAGAGGTACAGAGAGCAGGTTGTATCTGCTGCTAGCATATAAGACTTTATGAAGTTAGCTATTAAGAAAGGCTTATGGAAAAAAAAAAGAAAGGCTTATGGACAAAATTGTTTAAGCAGTCTTCCTAAATTGGACAATTGACTGCTTTATGCAAGAGATTATTGGTTAAAACCAATCCATTAACATTGTAAATGCTTTTGAATTTACTGTTAGATAAATAGTAACCTTAAATTTTCATTATTGTAGATTTTTGCTTTTTAAATATGTTTCATCAAGAAGTGCATAAGGCCTTCACTCTGTTCCTTTCTTCTCTTTGTCCTCTCTTTGTCCTTTCTCTTATAATAATTACTTTGATTTTAATACACCCTCAATCTGAAACTTCTTTGAACTCATTCATAATTATCTGAAATATAATTTTGTAGATATTCCAGTGAGAGTATCATTGTTAATTCAAAGATTCCTAGGTCATATTTTAATACTGCATATTTATTTTTAATTTATAATTCTTGAGTAGATCAAAATAAAAGTAAATTTTTGAAAATTGATAGGATTCATTTTAGCATCTGAATTTGCGAACTTTGTATTGGAGAAGATATATTCAAAGTGAAATTAAAAGTGAATTCAAATTGATTCTAAAATATAATGTATCCCATTTTAGGAAGTTGCCTGAAGGTCAGTTAAAATCAAGTGGAGTTTCAGAAACGTTGGAAATAACTGATGTAAAATGTTGATTAGGTATGCAAATGATACTATTTTTAACATGTTAACATAATTTGAAAATTTGAACTATATTTTATGAGCTTAACTAGTTGTAAATTAAAACAAAATAAAACTACAATATTTTAAAAACTAAGCATAAGGCATTTTGGTAAAGTTTAAGAACATGAATGTTTTAGTTGGAACAGATGTGAAAGACATATTATTTTAAAGGAAAATGAGGTCCACAGCTATCTGTTTGGAAATGTCTTTCAATTACAGTGGCGTCCATGAATGTTGGATTTGAATGAAGATTTGGCTAGAACTTTTCTATATCCTATTCTGTATTTCCTTTTGAATAAGAAATAGCATGTGTGAAATACATTTACTATAATCCATTCCATACTGTGTAATAAAAATTTTGTGAAGAATGATTATGTACGGTATGAAATTATCCCGATTATATGTTCTTTTCACTTTTAGCTAGCTAGTATTTTAAAGTTTATATAAATGTTATAGAGTGTGTTGATATATTAATTTATTTTTCAAAATGGGAATATGGAATAACGTACTCTCATTATAGATAATCACATTCCATTGGTGGTGTAACTTCCTATATTTAGCCAAACATGAAACATTGTTCACTGCAAAAGAAATAAGAGGTTTACCTGAGTGAACAACAAACCAGCAATTAGAAATGAATTCTTGCTGAATGAGACATTCAGGGGAATTGCTGAACAATATTATTTGCATTTAACAATTCTTGTATTAAATTCTAGAAACAATATTATTTGCATTTAACAATTCTTGTATTAAATTCTTGTATTAAATGGCCTTCAGTTTTTTAAAATGCAGGATAATTGAGTCAGTTGAACAGGGTAAATTTTAGTTCACAGTAAAAGTAAAGTGAATGATTGCTATATTATCTATATTATTATTCATTTAAACTTACATATTAAAATTTCAGTAAATAAAATGTGGTTTAGTATATATTGAATTATTTTATTATTTAGGTTAGTAATCATCAGAAAATATTTTTATGCTTGATTTTAATAAGTTTAGTTATATTGAAATCCTCATGTTGTTCCCATAAGGAAATTGTATACATGTGCTTGTGTGTATATGTGCACATATGACTGTTTAATTTAGATCAAGTCTATTCAAACTTTAGGTAAACATTTGATTTTATTCCTTTGAATGTAGAAGATACATAATATACAGAATGGCCATTTGTTACAAGTACTGTACAATAATTTTATATAAGGCTTAAGGTATGTATGTATGCTCGTATAGTAATCTTTTACATATGTGATCCAGGCATTATGTTAATGAATATCACATTTTTCTTCAAATTTTAAAAAGTCATGTTTTACTGTGATGCTTACTTACAAGGACAGACCTCAAGAGCATGGACTTAGGAACCAAACAGTCTGCTGATTAATAACTGTGTGACTTTAGTAAGTTACTCACTCCTAGAAAGTTACTTTTCATCATCTATAAAATGAAGGGGTGCTTTGACTATTAAGTTCAAAAATACAAAGTCTTTAACATCTGTACCTTGCATGTAATGAGTACTATCAGCATAAAATACATGTGAGATTATTATACTAGCTGCACTTAAATATGTGATTTTGGAATCTTGAAAGTCTGCTAATTTTAAAAAATGTGAGTCAAAATTAGATCTGCTTTAGCTATTTTACTGGACATTCTGGTTGTGGGCTCGTTTTTCATTAATGTATTAATTTATACTTGTTTTCGTTTAACATTGGGCAATTTAACTGTCATTTAATATTGGTAACTTTTTAGAAATAGACAATAAACTATACATGACAATTATATGGACAAAAGTTTCTACAGTAATCCAATTAGAGAACAAATTTCAAGATGCTTATTATGGAGACCCATAGCATTTGCTCAAACATGGAACTCATTATGTTCACATATTAGAGTTTCATTAATATTTGCTGAGTTAAATAGAAAATGTTACATAAATGTATTATATAAATGTATAGATGTGTTATTGCTAATTAATTTTTTTAATTATAAATATTTTATTTCCTCCATCAATTTGCTTTTCTTTTATCTCTTATCTGTTGCATAGAGTAATGTTTGTTACAGTCTATGATTTCATCGAAGGGGGATGCAGCATTTGATTGTCTTCCTTTGCACATATCTATATGGATTGAAGCTAGATGGTGTTTAAGATGCAAACTGACTTTCCTTGGAACAGAAAAATTTTTGTCAGTTAAGCCACAGACTCAAATAAGGCTCTGGTCTTAAAGAAACAATTTTTTTTTTTAATGTTTAACTGATCTTTGAGAAATCTTGAGTTTAAAGTCATGCATTGCAAAAAGGGAAAACATTTCTGAATTATGAATGCTTTTTGTACTGTAGACAGATAAAAGATATTCCTTTTAGAGTTAAAGATAGAAAAAAAGCACCCATAGCGAAACAGAAAATGTGTTATAGGTTTAACAGTGGTTTTAAGTAATGTGAAAAATTATGCTACTGTGAAACTACTGAAGAATCATCATCGAACTATTGAATTACCTACAAATGTCAATCTTCAATATTTGGTGGGGTTTGTTGCCTGACCATAATGTAGGAAAAATAGTCTATTGGATTACCAAGTATTTTTGGTATATACTTTGTTCCAAAACAAGTGACTTTTTTCAACATAAGCCCATGAAATGTTTTTCATGTGGTTAAAGAGTAAATGTGCAAATAATATTTTTTTTTCGTAAAATTATTTAAAGTGCTGCTGAACTGTGAAGATTCATGCTTTAATTGGTAATTTCTCAGATGATCAGAGTAGGTCTCAGGTTACATTATTTGTACATGATTTAAGTTTGTAATGGTGTGATAAAATATTTTAAAATTAAGCTGATTTTTTTTTTCTGGCAAGGAAAAATAGACTTAACTCTGTCTTAGAGGTATTCATTAACTATATACATACTTTACTCCAACATAACAACATTTAAAATAGTTTTTAAAAATAGATCCATCTTATTATTCTTGGGTAAATAAATTTCGAAATATAAAATTATTTGTATTTCTAATTTTAAGGAGACTCCATCCCTAAAGATGACAGCAGTCTTAATAAGCACTTAATATTTCTTTTCTTATGATTTTAACATGTTATAAAATAGCACAAATATTTGTAAAAGAAGTAACAGTACAGGAAATAAAGTGTTATAATCAGTCTGTTTGTTGTGCTTTTCTCACATTTTTCTATGATTGAATTCCATATTTTTCAGAGCTTAGAATAAAAGATATGATTAGAAATTAATGTGTCTACTCAAAAAGAATAGGTAACTGTTTCAATAACTAAGACATTAGTGTTCCAAATGTTATAATCTCAGGTAATGTGACTTAACTCGGAGTAACTCAAGGACTATGTATATAGAATTAACAAGTTATATCTCTTTACGTGGTCAAAAACTATTCATGTAGGCTATTGTAATTAACTTAGGATCAAACGAATTTTCTTCAAAATCTAAGTTATTTTACAACTTAAGAATGAAAGTTCTTTTCAGTATATCACTGTTATTATAGATGACACATTGATTCATTGTATGGTTATTCCCAAGTTCTGAAATTTGATTTGATTCACAAATGAAATATTCGGCAAATTATTGTAATGTGTTAAAGACTGATTCTTTTTTTTCCTCTCCATTTACTTATGGTTAATTTTTTAAAGTGTATTTTAATCAAAAGCTGTTATATTAGGAGACTTTATACTTTTAAATTGCAAGGTTTGTATGTTCCAAAAGCTGCTAGTGTTTAATTCTTAACTTCTTTCCACCTCAGAACTTGTGATTATAGCAAATGAGGTAGACATTTATACTTTTACTCTCTTTTTTCTACTGTTGATGAATAAAAAATGACATTCGATTTTTGTGAAAGTGATCCTATTTCAAATCAGAAAACTGCATCACTAGAATATATATTCCCATTTTGAAAAGCTATTTTTAAAAATATTATTTTCTTTGTAGCTTTCATATTGATTCGACCATCTCTTACTTTAGGAAAATATGATTAAGTATCATTAATGGGCAATTCAAAGCAGCTAACCTTTCAAATGATATCTTGTTCAGCAGAAAAGATAAAAGATAAGTTGAGAACTTTGAGAGGTTTCTAGGTAATTTCTAGAAATGTAATGGTGCAGTATTATCAAGTTTGTATTAAACAGCATTCAAAGTAAGAAATTAAGTGTGCATGCTTTTAAAAGTTCACAATCTGAATAGATGCTGACTGTAGATGAGAAAAATATATTGTTTCTTAATGTGTGATGTAATTTGGGTGTTTTTTAGATTTTGGTTAGCAGTTAGGTTCACTTTCCAGTGTGTAAATTCAAAGAAAAGCAATTGTCTCCCCAAAATCAGATACCTCTTACAAGACATGGGGAAAGAGCAATGTTTACATAACATATAGGGACTTAAAAATACAAAGCATAATAGTTTTATAGTCTTGACTTTTTTTTTCAGTAAACTAAAAATTATAACTAATTTCTTTTTCTGCAAGTACCCTGGAACTTTTGTCTTTCTCATTCAGTTTGTAATTTTCTTACATTGCATATTTTAATCTGAATTTTTCCTTATATATATTTTTTTTACTTTATAAAACATAAGGGAGATATAAAAGTTTTCATTGAATCTCATAAGCATGCACTTAGTGAATCTTTGAAAATATTTCATAGGTAAGTATTTTTGGTAAAAACACATATAAAGAAGAACCACCATGAAAATTAGGAGCCATTAAAAAATTCCTTGGTAGTTTTATTTTCCTTTCAAATCTTTTAAGTAATTAGAAGAAAGTGTAGACTAATTGTTCATCACCTTTTGAATTATTCATTTAAAAAAATCTCATTAAAAGCAAAAATTATCTGAAATAACCAAGTGCCATTTTCTACCCCATTTAATCATTTGTTCACTCAGTATTTATTCAGCTTTTTAAAAATTTTATCAAAAGATTAACAAATAATCCTCCAATATTCCTAGCACTGGTATTTAAAAACCAGTTTAAATATGTAGTGGCAGGAATTTTATTGCTGTGAGGAGAGATAGAGTATTGAAGAACTATTCCTAATAACAAAACTCTTTCTCCATTGTTAAGTATAACAGTAAACATTATTTATTTCAACCTTTGGTACCAGGTTGTTTTCCTTTTCTTTCTCTGCCTCAGAAGCTGAGGATATTTTATGTTAGATAAACCGTATCAGGGAAGAGACACTGAATCCATGTTGTTTTTTTTTTACATATCTTCTAAAACAGGCTTTTTTCTCTTGTGCTTTATAACATCACAGTAAATCAGTCCTCTCTATGTTTCCCTGAATCACTTTCATATTCTCATCGTTTAGCAGTAGTTTTCACAATATTTTTGTGGGGCCAAATGCCTAATAATTGTAACACACACGTAATCTTCTAAGAAGTTATGAAAATACAATTCTTTTGCTTAACGATATCCAGAAAGCATAATATTCTGAAAAAAGAAATCCCCTTTAGTCAATTTAAAATTAAACACCCTAATGCAAAAGGATATCTAAGGTGAAAGATGTTTGTGTAATGCTAAACATAACCAAAGAAACTGTGGTTTTAGCAAAGGTACTATTGCTCTATTTTATCAAGTGCCAGAAGTTGCATAATGAAAGTCTTTCAGTTAGTGAAAATATAAGTAAAAAAACATAAAAATACCACCCAGCTGGTAGAGATCTTCCTAATTTTTACCTGATTGTATTTCTGAAGAAATATGGCAGGGCTGTCATAAATTTTCAACATGAACTGCATTTTTGTTGCCAATTTCCATATCCTTTAAAAAGTGCTGAAGCGTGCATTTGCTATTTATGTTTGCAGTAGACTGAGTACACTTTTACTATTTGTGGTTTTAGAAATTGGAAACAACCAAACAGTGGTGCTATGGTCTAAAAAAATAAATTTTAAACAGCTGTGGGGACAGTATTTTTAGAATGGTAGGAGTCCTTCTAAAGCAGTATTACTGTCCCCCACCCCCTTTAAAGATGGAATATGGTCACATATATAAAGTCAGGGTTCCATTGTATTTTATCTAGGATAGATAAATGAAATGAAGAGTATGCTTTTGTTATATGTGAAACATACTTTTAGCATCCTAGAGTCAGCTGTCTTTGCTAACCAGCAGATGTTTGTTAATATACCAGGCTAATCACTTTAGAGACTTGAATCCTCACAAAAGACCCTTCTGTGGATAAGAGTTATTATCCCTATCTTACAAATGGGGAAACCGAGGCTTAAAGAGAAGGTAAATAACTTGCCCAGAATCACAAAGTTTGTAAGTGGTAGACCTGCGCTTCAAGCGAGTACTCTTCAACTCCAGACACACTAATCCAAGTGCTTTTCAACCTTGTGTTTTGTCCAGATCCCGTTAAAAGGGAAAAGAAATCCTCATCAACCCCAGTATTAACGTAAAATATTTTTGTGCTAACATTACTAAAATATGTACAAACATAAAAATATAGATAGCATCTTCTTATTGCATTTAAATCTAATGAAACTATAAATTTAAAAGAAATTTAGAAATTACAACTAAATCCATAATACCAATAATAATCAAATTAATGTTCTTAGTTTAATGTGACAGACTTTTCACTCCTTGATAAATGCCCTTCCTCAGTGTGACTGCTGTGGAATAAGAGTTATGTTTTTTTCAGTAGTTTACAGTGTTTTTTGCACATCATGGCACAGGTAAAAATGATAGTAGTATTCATAGGGCCATGGAATGTAAAAGCACAAGGAAACAGCAGGCCAGGGAAACCCTGAGCACCCCTGGGCCCAGCCAACCATCCCACAGGCTGAGGGGATTGAAATCTGTGCACTTACACCCAGTTGCACAGGACGTGCAAAGGACCTGGGTTGGGAAGCTCTGATCATCGCTGTCTTTTCCCTTGTGATAACTCAGTTTCCTGTGACTTTATTCTTGTTATTATGAAATCTGTCTGTAGTGTATCCTCACATTATTTGACCACTATTTGCATATTAAGGTAGCATCATTCCATGTTCTCTTTTCCCTGACTCCCCATTGTTGTGCCACAATTAAAGAGGCTTTGGCTGCCACTTCCTTATATTTTATTGACACAAAAATTTAATCTTGCAGGAAAATTACTGGAAACTTGCAAATTCCCAAGAATTAGGTCCACAGTCTTCAATTAAGAGACACTATTCTGCTATTTACAGGTCTTTTCACAGTAGTTTAAACATTTTAATGTGAATCTTTTGTGACTTGGTATCATGGACACATAAATTTGCTAAATGAGTAGTCAACCTGTTTTGGAGTAAAAATTACTAAGCAGTGTGAGATTACATGTATACTACTTGGGATGATATTGGGTTTAAATGGGGTTGACTTAAGTCACTGTAATAAAAACATCACAGCAGATTCAGCTTAACTTTCTACTGCAAAACTCGTTAGTTTTGTTGCGTACAACCATAGTATATTTTCTCTAGAACCAAATATGTATTTATAGTAGCTTTGATGCCAATTTGGAGAGCTGATTTTGATTGTGTATATATGTGTATATTTAACTAAAATGTTTTGCTGCATGTACCTATAAAGCCATTAGAAAATAAACCAATTTTACTGTAACAATTTAATTATAGAGATTTGAATAAAAATTTTACTCTTTTTTTGGTGATAAACAGTCATCACCAATACAATAAGCACTTGGATGATTTTCTTTAAACTTATGATTTTTAAATAAACAATTGGTTAAGTAAAATAAGTACATTTATATATATGGTTGAATACATAATAGAGGTGTGTTTTTTTCCTCCCTGCACCACTGACAAAACTTTTAGATACCTTTCGGAGTGCTGATTTTTTTCTTGTTAAGCAAGGCCATAAAGCATTGTTCTCCTGGAGAGAGGGGCATATGTGTATGTAGTTTGCAAAATGTAGTTAATATCAGAAGGTGGTTTGTTTATTTGGAAGATGGAAAAATTGTATATATTATATTTGTAATACAAACTACAAAATATAAAGTTTGACAGTATATTTTTGATCATTAAGTCATGTCAGTTGTGAAACACTAACACAGTCTATGTAATGACCTACGAATGATCAGTAAGAATTTGTTCTTAATTTCTAGTGCATGAATGAACTGGTAAAGGAAGGTGAAGACCCTGATGTATAACCTGGTATTTAAAGTTTCTGATGTGAAACAGATAAGGTGATCTGCTCAATGTCTGTATAAACGAAGACCTATCTTATATAAGACAAAATAATTAAAATTTCAAAAGCCATATATAATTAGTTCTTATAGAACTGAAGTTAATTTCTTTGTTTTTTGTCAATGTCTTTTAGTCTGTATGAGGGCTCACTTTCTCTAAGAATTCTATATAATAATCTTTGGATTGAATTCCTGGTATAGATTATGACCTCCTGTAGCCATAGACCTTTTCTATGAAAGCTAATAGGAATACATTATCTTAAACAGTTTTGTTCAGCAATCAAATATTTATTGAATTCATACGCTTAGCTAGGCCCTGGATATAAGAAAATGAATTTGGTACAGTGTCTTAATATTTAACTTGATTTTACAGGTCTTGTTTTTTATGATACAGTCTTGAAATATTAAAATATCTTTGGTAAAAATACCCAAGATGCTTAATAAAAACAACCCATTTTAAAGTTTGGAACTGCATGTTAAAGCATCATATTTTATTTGGGACTTCACACAATTTGTGATCATAGTCTATTTACAAACATTACATTTGTATATTAAGGACCGATGAGCATTTTTTTTTCAGGTCATGTGAATTCTAAGAATTTATTTGCCAAGTTAAAAAAGTTTGATTTCTATTTGTAACAAAATGATGAGATTTTGGTCTCATTTGGAAATCTTGTAATTTACAACTTAGATTCTTTGTAAATAGTAGACTTTATGTGTGTGCATGTTTGTAAATAGAGCAAGGAAGAGATAGGTGCAAGAGAAAAGAAAGAATCTGCGAAACCATGCTGTCATGGTTTTTTCTGATCTTCATAAAGTACGAGAGATACTTGCAAGTTTATTGGTACTCTAAACAATGCCTGTTCATTTGGCTTTAGGAATGCTCCATAAAATGCTTTTTCTTAAATAAGAATTTCCCATTGTAATATTGTCATCAGTAGCTTATATAAATTCACTTAAGTTTTGCTTGCATTATTTTTTATACTATACGTTCATAAATGATCTCTCTACAGAGTAAATTACACTTCTATTGGGTAATAAGAATTTTGGCTCCCCCCCCCCAATTTTTCAGCTAAAGACTGTTTTATTGAATTTTTTACTTAGGATTTTACTTATTTATCTTTGGCTCTTTTCACCCATTCCTCTGACTCCCTCTTCCAACCTCTGGAAACCAGCAATCTGTTCTCTGTAGTTATGAGCTTAGGTGTTTGTTTGTTTGTTTGTTTTTTAAAGATTCCACATGTGAGAGAGATCATATGGTTTTTGTCTTTCTCTGTCAGACTTAACTTATTTAGCATAATGCCCTTGAAGTCCATCCATATTGTTGCAAATGGCAACATTTCATTTTTTTGTAGGTCTGGATAATATTCCTTTGTGTATATATGTACCACAATTTCTTTATCCATCTATCAATGGATACTTAGGTTGTTTTCTTATCTTGGTGATTGTAAATAGTACTGCAGTGAACGTGGGGGTGTGGATGTCTTTTCCAGTCATTGTTTTCATTTTCCTTGGATAAATACCTCTAAGTGGAATTGTTGGATCATATAGTAGTTCTTTTTGATTTTTGGAGGAACCTCCATACTGTGTATTGTAGTGGCTGCACCAATTTACATTCCGACCAGAGTTGCACTAGAGTTTCCTTTTCTTCACATCCTTGCTAACATTTGTTGTTTTTTGTCTTTTTGATAATAGTCATTCCAACAGGTATGAGGTGATACCATATTACAGTTTTGATTTTCATTCCCCTGGTAATTATTGATATTGAACATCTTTTCATGTACTTTTGTCCATCTATATGTCTTCTTTGGAAAAATGTCTATTCAGGTCTACTGCCTATTTTTAAATCACAGGTTTTGTTTGTTTTGTTTTGCTATTAAGTTGTATGAGTTCTTTATATATTTTGGACACTAACCCCTTATCAGATATATGATTACATATATTTTCTCCCACTCAGTAGGTTGCCTTTTCATTTTGTTAATGGTTTCCTTCATTGTGCAAAAACGTTTTAGTTTGATGTAGTCCCACGTTTTAATTTTTGCTTGTGTTTTTACATTTGGCATCAGATTTAAAAATATCTTAAAAACCTATGTCAGAGAGCTTATGGCTTATGTTTTCTTCTAGGAGTTTTATGGTTTCAGGTCTTATGTTTAAGTCTTTAATCCATTTTGAGTTAATTTTTTTTTTATGGTGTAAGATAGTGGTCCAGTTTCATTCTTTTGCATATGGCTATCCAGCTTTCCCAACAATTTTTATTAGATAGACTGTTCTTTTCCCATTGTACATTCTTGGCTCCTTTGTTGTAAATTAATTGACCATATAAGCATGGGTATATTTCTAGGCTCTCTATTCTGTTACATTGATCTGTGTGTGTGGTTTTGCGGTATGCGGGCCTCTCACTGTTGCGGCCTCTCCTGTTGTGGAGCACAGGCTCCAGACATGCAGGCTCAGCGGCCATGGCTCATGGGCCCAGCCACTCCGCGGCATGTGGGATCTTCCTGGACCGGGGCAAAAACCCGTGTCCCCTGCATCAGCAGGAGGACTCTCAACCACTGCACCACCAGGGAAGCCCTGTGTGTCTGTTTTAGTGCCAGTACCATACTGATTAAATTAGTACAGATTTGTAATATAGTTTGAAATCAGAGAGCGTTCTGCCTCCAGTGTTGTTCTTCCTCAAGATTGCTTTGGCTACTCAGGGTCTTTTGTGGTTCTATACAAAGTTTAGGATCATTTTTTCTATTTCTGTGAAAAATGCCATTGGAAATTTGATAGGGATTGCATTGAATCTGTAGATTGCTTTGGGTTGTATGGACATTTTAATTATATTATTCTAATCCATTAACAGACTCTTTCTCCATTTTTTTTTTTGGTGTCTTCTTCAGTTTCTTTCCTTAAGGTCTTGTAGTTTTTAGTGTACAGTTTTTTCACCTCCCTTGTTGAATTTTTTCTTAGATATTTTATTTGTTGTGATGCAATTGTAAATGCGATTGTGTTCTGATAGTTGGTTATTAATGTATAGAAATGCAATTGGTAAAAACAACCAACCCAATCCAAAGATGGGCAGAAGACCTAAATAGACATTTATCCAAAGAAGATACACAGATTGCCAGCAAACACGTGAAAGAATGCTCAACATCATTAATCATTAGAGAAATGCAAATCAAAACTACAGTGAGATATCATTTCACACCGGTCAGAATGACCATCATCAAAAAATCTACAAACAATAAATGCTGGAGAGGGTGTGGAGAAAAGGGACCCCTCTTGCACTGTTGGTAGGAATGTAAATTGATACAGCCACTATGGAGAACAGTATGGAGGTTCCTTAAAAAACTACAAATAGACTACCATACGACCCAGCAGTCCCACTACTGGGCACATACCCTGAGAAAACCATAATTCAAAAAGAGTCATGTACCAAAATGTTCATTGTAGCTCTGTTTATAAAAGCCAGGACATGGAAGCAACCTAAGTGTCCGTCGACAGATGAATGGATAAAGAAGATGTGGCACATATATATAATGGACTATTAGCCATAAAAAGAAATGAAATTGAGTTATTTGTAGTGAGGTGGATGGACCTAGAATCTGTCATACAGAGTGAAGTAAGTCAGAAAGAGAAAAACAAATACCATATGCGAACACATATATATGGAATCTAAAAGAAAAAAAAAAGTCATGAAGAACCTAGGGGCAGGACGGGAATAAAGACGCAGACCTACAAGAGAATGGACTTGAGGACAAGGGGAGGGGGAAGGGTAAGCTGGGACAAAGTGAGAGAGTGACATGGACATATATACACTACCAAATGTAAAATAGATAGCTAGTGGGAAGCAGCTGCAGAGCACAGGGATATCAACTCGGTGCTTTGTGACCACCTAGAGGGGTGGGATAGGGAGGGTGGGAGGGAGGGAGACACAAGAGGGACGAGATATGGGGATATATGTATATGTATAGCTGATTCACTTTGTTATAAAGCAGAAACTAATACACCATTGTAAAGCAATTATACTCCAATAAAGATGTTTAAAAAAATGCAATTGTTTTTTTAAATATTGATTTTCTATCCTGCAACATTACTGAATTTATTAGTTGTAACAGTGTTTTGTTGGATTCTTTAGGTTTTCTACATATGTATCATTTCATCTGCAAATAATGACAGTTTTACTTCTACCTTTCCAATTTGGATACCTTTTATTTCTTTTTCCTGCCAGGTTGCTCTTGCTAGGATTTCTAATACTATGTTGAGTAAAAGTGATAAGAATGGTTGTATTGTCTTGTTTTAATCTTAGATGAAAAGCTTTCAGCTTTTCACCTTTAAGTATGTTAGCTGTGGGCTTGTCATATATGGCCTTTATTATGTTGAGATACATTTCCTCTATACATGCTTTGTTGAGAGTTTCTATCATAAATGGATGCTAAATTTTTAGATTTTGAATTATTTCAAATTAATTTTCTGCATCTGTTGGAGTGACTATATTATTTTTATCCTAAATTTTGTTCATGTGATATCACATTGGCTGAATTGTGGCTGTGGAACCATCTGTGCATTCCTGTAATAAGTTCCAGTTGATCATGGTGTATGATTCTTTTAATATATTATTGAATTCAGTTTGCTGATATTTTGTGGTTGAGGATTTTTTTTTTTATCTCTGTTCATCTGGGATATTTGCCTGTAATTTTTTTTTCTTGTGGTGTCCTTGACTGTTTTTGGTATCATGGTAATGCTGATCTCATAAATTGAGTTTGGAAGAGTTCCCTCCTCTTCTTTTTTTTTTTTTTTTTTTTTTGGGTGGTACACAGGCCTCTCACTGCTGCAGCCTCTCCTGTTGCGGAGCACAGCCTCCGGACACGCAGGCTCAGCGGCCACGGCTCATGAACCCAGCCACTCCACAGCATGTGGGATCCTCCCAGACTGGGGCACAAACCCGTGTGCCCTGCATCGGCAGGTGGACTCTTAACCACTGCGCCACCAGGGAAGCCCATCCTCTTCTATTTTTTGCAAAAGTTTGAGAAGGATTAGTATTAATTCTTCTTTGAATGTTAGGTAGAATTCACCAGTGAAGCCATCTGGTCATGGACTTTTGTTTGTTGCGAAGTTTTTGATTACTAGTTCAATCTCCTTAATAATAATCAGTCTATTCAGATTTTCTATTTCATGATTCAGTCTTGGTAGGTTGTATGTTTCCAGGTGCTTATCCATTTCAC
Source organism: Mesoplodon densirostris (assembly GCF_025265405.1). Lineage (NCBI taxonomy): Eukaryota > Metazoa > Chordata > Mammalia > Artiodactyla > Ziphiidae > Mesoplodon > Mesoplodon densirostris. The sequence continues at coordinate 30,588,499 of NC_082670.1, forward strand.
ATAGGTTATCCAATTTTTGGGTGTTGTAATTGTACATAGTGGTCTCTTACGATCCTTTTTATTTTTGTGTTATCAGTTGTAATATCTCCTCTTTTATTTCTGATTTTGTTTGTTAGAGTCCTCTCTTTTTTTCTTGGTGAGTCAAGCTAAAGGTTTGTCAACTTCATTTATCTTTTCAAAGAACCAGGTCTTACTTTTCTTCTTCTTTTCTATTGTCTTTTTATTCGCTCTTTCACTTCTACGCTAATCTTTGTTGTTTTCTTCCTTCTATTGACTTTTGGCTTCGTTTGTTCTTTTTCTAGTTCCTTCATGTGTAACAATATGTTGTTTGAGATGTTTATTGTTTCTTGAAGTAGACGTCTGTTAACAATCAAATTCCCTCTTTGAACTGCTTTAGCTACATCCCATTAATTCTGGTAGTTTATGTTTCCATTTTCATTTGTCTTAAGGTTAATTTTTGATTTCTCTTTTGATTTTTGTTTTGATCCATTGGTGGTACAGTTTTACATTGCTTTTAATCTCCACATTTTTTAATTTTCCAGTGTCCTTTGTGTAACTGATTTTTTGTTTCATGTTGTTTTGGTCAGAAAAGGTGCTTGATAAGATTTCAGTCCTTAAATTCATTATTATTTGTTTTGTGGCCGAATATATGATCTATCCTAAAGAATATTCCATGTGCACTTGAGAAGAATGTGTGTTCTGTTGCTTTTGGATTAAATGTTCTTTACATATCTTTTAAATCTATCTGGTCTAACATGTCATTTAAGGCCAATGTTTTCTTATTGATTTTTTTCTCTGGATGATCTATCCATTGATGTAAGTGGGATATTATAGGTCCCTCCTATTATTGTATTGCTGTCTGTTTCTCCCTTTAGGTCTGTTACTATTTGTTTTATATATTTAGGTGCTCCTATATTGGGTGCATAATATTTACATATGTTATATCCTCTTGGTGGATTGATCCCTTTATCATTATATAACACTGTTCTTTGTCTCTTAATACATTCTTTTTTAAAGTTGATTTGTCTGGTATAAGTAGCACTGTCCCAGCTTTCTTTTGGTTTCCATTTGCATGGAATATCTTTTTCCATCCCTATACTTTCAGTCTGTGTTTGTCCTTATATCTAAAATGAGTTCTCTTGTAGGCAGCATATAGATGAGTCTTGTTTTTTAATCCATTTAGTTTATTAGGGACCAATGTTCATATATTTATACATAAATGTATCTTTCTTATGTGTTTTTGTGTGTGTGTGTGTGTTTATGAATTTGAATCAAAGTTTCAAAGAGCAACACTTATTCTTAACTACACATACATTGAACTTGATATTTCACTTTTGAAAAATTGATGATCATGATCCCCTAATGATTCATAACTTGCAGTGTTTGAGAAACACTGTCAAAGAGTATTCTTTGGAACCCTATCAGTATTATTTCTGTTTTTGTCCTGATTTGTACCATAAATACCCTCATCAAATCTAGAATATTTGAGCTGGTTCACAACGTCTTTTTATATGGCTTAAAGAGTAAAAGAGTGGGATACAATTTCTCAGAATTTTACATTGCTCATGTTTGCCTGTACTCTAGAATACTGGAAGTTAGAGTTTGTATTTTTTTGTCTGTTTTAAACTTTATGGAATTTTATATTTCAGAGCTAACATGTACATTTTAGCTAAAATTTCTCTAGTAGATATCTAACATAGTGTGAAGTGGTGAGTCATAATCAACAAGCTATTAAGTGCATTGTACCTTTTATTCTCAGGGATAGATAACCATTTTGCTCTGATTAGAAATATTAATTCAGAAACATTTTGAATTTTGCCTTCTTATGTGATCAATCTTATAAAATGTGTAAAATATTTCTTTCCTGAGACCCAGGATTAAGAACACTTATTTAAGCTGTTTTAATTTATTAATATCTATATGAGAAACAGAAAAATTGCCTAATTATTCACCATCGTTAGGCTGACTTATTTGAGATATAGTTAAATATACTTCTTTAAAATTAAAGATCAAATAAATTTAAACTTATTCTTTGAAGTAATTAAAACTGACTCAGTTTTAATTTTAAAATGATCTTAATTCCCCATTCTTATTTCAAAGCACATACTTCTTACATTTAGTCAGATTTTTGCTTTTCAAACCCTTTTGTATTAATTAAAATGCTATGTAAGTGAGGAGGGTTTTTTTCCCCTAAAACCCTGATTTTTTTCCTCACAAAATTAATATTAGAACCAGGATCTATTATGCCATAATTAGAACATTGACTTTTCCTTTTATCAGAAAACTAAGAGAATTCAATTGACTAATTTAATTTGAGTAAGAGTTCAAATGTCTCTTGCAAAAGTTATTAGAAATGTCCTGGGAATAACATTTCTAAAAAATCTTAATAGAAGACATTTAGAGAATGGGAGTGGTGGACTAAGATAGGTGATGTTATTACCGTTTCGTAGCTTTCCTGTGAACTAATGTTACACTTTTGGATGCAGCAGTCTCTCTGACATCATTTTACTCAGTAAATTAAGTGAATACGAGGTGACTGCGATAAAAAGTGTCAGACACATAGAGCAGGTGTACAATTTGATGACATCAAGTAAGACACTAGGTTTTAAAATATTTTTTACTCTCATGACCTGAGTTGTTTTAAGCCTTGGACACTGGGAGTCCTGGGATAATATTCTTTCCTATTCTTTTAGAGTAGATAACATAAATATTTAAAAATTAGCCTTATTGTGGAATTTGTGATTTATTAAAAATAATTATTTCATAAAATTTGAGTGTAGATAACCTTTTTCTTCCTTGAAATGCTTGCTTTTATTTTATTGTGTTATTTAAAATTTTATAGTCTATTTTTTAAGAGCAGTTTTAGTTTTAGAGAAAAATTTAGCTGAAAGTACAGTTCCCATATACTCCTTCTGCCACCACTGCTCCCCCCCCATTTCAATTAAAATTGAATAGCCAATATTGATACATTATTCTTTTTATAGATTTATTTATTTTATTTATTTGTTTTTGGCTGTGTTGGGTCTTTGTTTCTGCGTGCGGGCTTTCTCTAGTTGCGGCGAGCAGGGGCTACTCTTTGTTGTGGTGTGTGGGCTTCTCATTGTGGTGGCTTCTCTTGTTGCGGAGCACAAGCTCTAGGCACACAGACTTCAGTAGTTGTGGCACGCAGGCTCAGTAGTTGTGGCTCACGGGCTCTAGAGCACAGGCTCAGTAGTTGTGGCACACGGGCTTAGTTGCTCTGCAGCATATGGGATCTTCCCAGACCAGGGCTGGAACCCGTGTCCCCTGCCTTGGCAGGCAGATAGTTAACCACTGCGCCACCAGGGAAGTCCTGATACATTATTTTTAACTAAAGTCCTTAACTTACATTAGCTGCTCATTCTTGGTGCTGTATATTCTATGGGTATTGACAAATGTATGATGACAGGTATCTACCATTGTAGTATCATGCAGAGTAGTTTTACTGCCCTAAAAATCTTCTGTGTTCTAACTGTTCATCCCTTCACTTCTCCTGAACCCCTGGAAACCACTGACCTTTTTGCTGTTTCCATAGTTTTAACCTTTTCCAAGATATCATATGGTTGGAATTATACAGTATATAGCCTTTCTGGTTGGCTTCCTTCACTTAGTAATACGCATTTAAGGTTCTTCCATGTGTTTTTGTGGCTCCATAACTCATTCTTTTTATTTTGTTGAATAATATCCCATTGTCTGGATATACCACAGTTTGTTTATCCAGTCACTTAACAAAGAACACTTTAGTTGCCTTGAAGTTTTGACATTTATGAATAAAGTTTCTATAAGCATTCATGTGTGGGTTTTTGTGTGGATGTAAGTATTCAACTTATTGGTTAAATACTAAGAAACATGATTGCTAGAACATATGGTAGGAGTATTTTAGTTTTGTGAGAAACTTTCAAATTGTCATCCAATCTGGCTGTGTCATTTTGCATTCCCACCAGCAGCAAATGAGAATTCTCATTGCTCCTCATCCTCAACAGCATTTGGTGTTTGACAACACTAATGTGTTGGGAGTTTGGCCATTCTAATAGGTGTATAGTGGTATCTCGTTTTAATTTGCGTTTCCCTGATAACATATGCTAATTTGACATCTAGATGTCTTTTTTGTTGAGTTCTCTGTTTAGATCTTTTTGTTCATTTTCAAATTGAATTCTTTGTTTTCTTATTGTTGAGTTCTAAGAATTCTTTGTATAGTGTGTTTACCAGTCCTTTATCACATATGTGTTTTTCAAAGATTTTCTCCCACAATGTGGCTTGTCTGTTTGTTGTCTTTAAAGATTTATTTTAAAAAATTTCACTCATAGTCTCCATATTTTTTTAAATCTCTATTTTCTTTCTTACCTAAAGTATCTACTCTTAATTTATTGAGAATGACCCAAGAAAGTCTACTACTTAACTAAATAGTGAAGTATATTTTCGCAGAGTTTAGCACAAATAATTGGCCTGTTTACAGAGTTTATATATGTAAAAACATTCATAAAAGTTTAAGATCTGATTTGAAAGCACGGGGCATTTGTTGTGTCTTGCTTTGGGAAGCTTTGCTTTGAACCCACTGATTTCTGTGGGCCAGTTAGAATTTTTCATCCATCTTAGTTTGCACTTCTAATAGCGTTTCTCAAACTATATTCCATGGAATTTGAATATTTTTCAAGGTGTATATAGATTTTTACACACTAAGTTTTTATTCCTTAGTCATATATTTTGGGAAATATTCATACTTTATCTCAGCATTTGAAGATTTGCAATGCATATTAAATCTTTAAAAGAAAGTCTTTATAGTAAAGAAGTGTATTTTATTTGTTTAATGCAGTGGTCCCAGAAGTCTTTGATGATGGAACCTTTTTGGGGTGAACACTTACTGTAGCTTTCACAGTGCTGTTCTGCAGAAAAGTAGTGAGGAAAATGATGCCCTGAAGTTGCATCCACTGGGAAATTCCCTTCGCCTAGTGCCAAAGGGAAGATAAAAAGTTAAATATGTAATTTTTAATATGAGAATAAAGGGATTTTAAAAATTCTGTTATTATTGATAGTGTCCAGTTGTGTTACACATAGCTTTTGATATCAAGGAACATGGAGTTACTACTTAATGGCTTTCCAATCAAAATAAAATCATTTTGCTCTTCTTGTATAAAAAAGGGGTTTGAAACTTAAGGGTTTTGATTTGTCTCACAAATAAATTCTCTTTGAAGGAGTATTGTTTTCTTTGGTGGTGAGGACTTCCTCTTTTGATTTTACTAGATTTTTCCAGTGAAAATGTCTTTGGGTGGTCTTTTAGGCTGGGGGGTCGATACAAAATATTAATTTACCTTTTCTGATAAGTGGTTACTGCAGTTCTCTTATTTAAACCCCATCTTATGGTTTCCTCTGTAAATCTGGTGAAATGAGTAGAAATGACAGATGTGCTTTTCTGAGGGTTGCTTTTGAAAAAGGTAACCATGTTTCTCTGAAGTCTTGGATTGATGAGAACCTTAACATTTTTCATTAGTTGAACTGAAATGAACCTGAAATATAATTGCATTAAAATTTGTATTTGTCACTTTAGAGACTGATATTTCAAAGGTTTTCTTTCTGATTGAAGACTCTGAGCCTTTAATGCCAAGTTATGATTTATGAACATGGCATGGAAAAAATAGAACATCATCCTTTTGGTTTTTCATTATTCCTTAAAGTGTTTTATGCTTTTAAACTTACAGATTAAATTTATACCTAGTGTTCTTTGCATTTCCTTGTATGCTTATTCTCTTTCTTTGAATATTTTGCTTTTGCTGCATCATTAAATTTTTTCAGTACATATATTATGTGGTTAATTAGTTTCATGTTGTAGGAGATAGTTGAGGATGGTTTGTAACTGATTGGCTTTTAAAAATGATTTCTTAAAGAAAGGAGGAAATAGGGAAAACTTTATTTCAACCTTTTATCAAATAATGGGTATTAGAATAACTAGGTAAGAGCCCTTAGTGATACAGTAATTATCTAAAGGATTTTATTTTTCTTCCCAGTGTTTTTAACATACAGACTTTGCTTTTGCTTAATATAATTTGTTTTGTTTGGGAAATAAGGCAAATTAAATGACCTTTGACCTTTTATTTCAAGTTCTTTCTAAGAAAGTGCCAACGTTATTAGCCACTTTAAAGAGGATTTATTATACAATGAATGCTTTTTTTCCACCCATAAAACAATAAAAAGACCGCTGTAAGGTGAATTCAAATTACTTTTAAGAATGAGTAACATGGTTTAATGGTGATAAGCTCTGAGGTATATGCTGTGCTACAGTGGAAAAGGGATATGAACCAGAATGCAAGGAAATTGGTTTTTAGATCCTGAAATACATCTAGCGTACACCCTCCAAAGAGCTTTGTACTTGCTGCTTCCTTCTCCTGGAATTCTCTTCTTAGTTGACCCCTCCCAATGTATGCAGTATTTTACTCAGGTTTCTCCTAATGTTTCCCCTTCTGAGATTACTACACTAGCCACTACCTTATTTAATATAATACTCATCACTTTTTATTCTCATTTTAACTCTATTTTATTTTACTTCATTGCTCTTACTCCTGTCATTATATTATACATTTATTTGTTTTTCACTTTTTTTGTTACCTCTGTTAAAATGTAAGTTAAGAGTGCAGGGCCAGTGCTTTTGTTCTTTGCTTTATCTCTTAATTGTTTTTGTATCTACCGTAGGTTTTTGCTTACAGACTAAAGACTTAAATATAAGACCTGAAACCATAAAACTCCTATAAGAATAGGTGGTAAGCTCCTTGACATCATTCTTGGCAGTCTGGTAAAAAGAACTCACAAGAGAAGATATTCTAGAGCATTTAATAGAATTTATAGACACTAAGAATATATTCTAGGAAATACTTTAAGACATTGGTTCAACCATTTTAAAGATGTACCTTTAAAAGTATTTATTTCATACAAAAAAATTTTCTGTTGGACTCTAGGAGTCAAGAGCCTTGGGTTCTAATTTCTAATTGATTTGTGATTGTAACTGGGCAGATTGCCTAACCTATTTGAGACTTGTGTTTCACATTTGACTAGAATAAAGAACACTATAATTTTTTTCAGCCCCACAATTACAGGATTCTGTGAAATATCATATGTCCTTGATTCTAAGATATGTGTTTTAACTTACTGAAGGTAGTATGCCTCTTAAATTGACAAATATCTTTAAAGTGATATTTGTTCTTATTTTACTTACATAGCTTTTATTAATCAGTGGTTTCATATTTATAATCAGCAGTGTCTCAGATTTAAGGAGAAATGTCAGTTATCTATTTTAGTGGTATGTATTTAAAAGTAACATTTAATAATCTCAGATTAAAATTTAGTTGCAGAGTTCCATATTTTACATACACATATATTTTCTGTAATGTTTATAAATGTCTTTACATAGAGAACATGATGGTAATACAAGTCATACTCTTTTTTTATGAATTAACTATTAACAAAATATAAACTTGAAACTGTATTTTATGGAACCATACTATCCCTGAATTATGACTAAGAAATTGAGGTGGTAGAAAAAAATAATAGAAATAGACTTGTTTGTAAACTTTGAATCTAATTTTTGCTTTGCCACCAAATTGTTTTGTTATGTTGGCCAAGTTGCTTAACTTTTCTGTTAATTTTTTTGAGTAGAATTAAATTATCTGCCCTCTAATTTTAAGACCCAAATGTTGTAATAAAGCTCTTCTAAGATTATATGTTTTCAAGACCTTTGAAAATTTTGAAGCCTTATACAAATGCATGATTTGGCCCTGTTTGTAGCTCTAAAGTGTTCTCTGTTTTTTCCCTCCTTCTCTTAGTGAAAAAAGAAAAAAAAGAATAAGAATACTCTCCTACCTGAAATAACACTGAACTTCCCTTTTCATGAATATCTTCTAACAAAGCTAAGGAAAAAAATAATGGAACATTATATGTTAAGATCTTATGGCTTTAAAACTTATACTGGATTTTTAAAATTAAACTTTTACTTTTGAGATAATAGATTCACGTGCAGTTTTAAAAAATAATACAGAGAGATCCTTGGCACCCTTTGCTCATTTTCCCCAATGGTAAATCTTACAAAATTATACTTCAGCATCACAGTCAGCATATTGACATTAATAAAGTCAAGGTCCAGAACAATTTGTTTACTACAAAGAGCCCTCTAGTTACCCTTTCATACGCATACCCACTGACTCTGCCCCCAACCCCCATCTGCTCTTACACCCAGCAACCACTAGTCTCTTCCATTTCTACAATTTTGTCAATGCAAGAATTTTATATAAAGGGAAACATACAATATGTGACCTTTGGGGATTTTTTTTTCTCTCATGGTAATTTCCTAGTGTAGTTGCATGTATCAGTATTTGTTCACTTTAATTGCAGAGTAGTATTTCATTGTACTGTACCAGTTAATTTAATCACTCCTCTGATGAAAAACATTTGGGTTGCTTCCAGTTTGGGGCTGTTATATAAAGCTGCTATGAATATTTGTATACAGATTTTTGTGTGTGAAGATAAGTTTTCATTTCACTGAGGTAAATGCCTAAGAGTGCAGTTGCTGACTCATATGATAATTGAATGATTAGTTTTATGAGGTACTGCCAAATTGTTTTCCGGAGTGGTTGTACCACTCTACACTTCAATCAGTAATATATGAGTGATCCAGACACTGATGAGTGATCTAGTTTCTCTGCCTCTTTTCCTGCATTTGGTGCTGCTATCATTTTGTTTGTTTGTTTGAGGCATTCTAATAGGTGTGTAATGGCATCTCTTTATGACTTCCATTTGCATTTCACTAATGACTGATGATGCAGAACATTTTTCATGTGCTTGTTTTCCATGTATTTCCTCTTTGGTGAAATGATTGTTCATGCTTTTGCCCATTTTATCATTAGATTATTTATTGTTTACTGTTGAATTTTAAGAGTTCTTTATAGATACTCATCCTTTATTAGATATGTGCTTCACAAATATTTTTCTCACAGTACTGTAACTTGTCTTTTCATCCTTTTACTAGGGTCTTTTGCAGAAAAAAAGTTTTAAATTTTGAATGAAGTCCAGTTTATCAAAATTTCCCTTTATGGACTGTGCTTTTGGTGTGAAGTTTAAGAACTCTTTGACTAGCCCTTTATTCTGAAGATTTTCTCCTATATTTATTTTTCTAAAAGTTTCATAGTTTTAGGTTTTACACTAAGGTCCATGGCCCATTTTGAGTTAAGTTTTGTGTAGGGTATGAGGTTTAGTTTGAAATTCTTTTTTTTGTTTTTTGCCAATGGATTCTGTATTGCTCCTGTACCATTTGTTGACAATGCTATTTGTCCTTCCTCCATTAGATTGTATTTGCAACATTTTCAAAAATTAGTTGGGCATATTTTTGTGTGTATACTTCTGGGTTTAGATTCTGTTCCATTGCCCAATGTGTGTATTTCTTTGCCACTTCCATACTGTTTTGTTCATGTAGCAGGCCTGAAGAGTAGAGAGATTGATTTTTTCCACTGTATTATTTTTTTAAGATTGTTTATTCTAGGGCCTGTTCCTTTCTATCTAGATTTTAGAATTAGCTTATATGTCTACAAATAACATTGCTGGGATTTTGAAGGAAATTGCATTGAACTTAAAGATTGATTTGGGAATTGACGTCTTTACTTCATTGTGCCTTATAATATATGAAAATGAGGTGTTTCTCCATTTCATTGAAGTATTCTTTGATTTCTTTCCTCAACATTTTCTAATTTTCTGCATATAGATGCTGTACTTGTTTTGTTAACTTTATAGCTAAATAGTTCATTTTCTTTGTGTGATTATACATAATATTTTAATTTTGGTTTCCACATGTTCCTTTTTGGCATATAGAAATTTAATTTTTTTTGTTAGTCTTGTATCCTGTGACTTTGCTGAACTAACTGAACAGTTTTAAGAGTTTTTTTGGCAAATCTGTTGGAATTTTCCATGTAGAGAAGCATTCATCTCCAAATAGAGATACTTTTATTTCTTTTTACTGTCCTATTGCAGTGGCTAGAACTTTCAGTGCTATGTTGAATAAGAGTAGTAAGAGCAGGACAGCCTTGCCTTGTTCACATCTTAGGAGGAAAGCATTTGATGAGAATTTTTATCATGAAATGATGTTGGATTATGTCAGATGATTTGTCTGCATCAATTTACATGATCTTATGATTTCTCTTATTTAGTCTGTTGATATGGTAGATTATATTGATTGATTTATAAATATTGAGCTGGCCTTGTGTACCTGGAATAAATTCCAGTGGTCATTGTATATAATTCTTTTTATATTGATATATTGCTGGATTTGATTTGCTAATATTTTGTTGAGAAGTTTTACATCTAAATTTATGAGAGGTACTGGTCTATAAGTTCCTCCCCCCTTTGTTATACTATGTTGTGGTTTTGTTGTGCTTTGGACTCCTTTTGTTTTGGTATCAGAGTAATAGTCCTGAAAAATAAGTGGGCACATTTTTCCTCCTTTTTGATTTTCTGGAACAGATTGTGTAAAATCTATATTAATTCTGCTTTCAGTGTTTGATAGAATTCTCCTGTGAAACCATCTGGGCTTGAAGATTTTCTCTGTCATCTTAACTATAGCATTGAGTTCATCCACTGAGTTTATGTTGTTTATAATATATTTTCAGTTCTATGCTTTCTATTTGATTATTTTAAAAAACTTATTAATTTGTGTTAGCAAAACTTTAATGGCTTGTTGAAGCATATGTTGCAGCTGCTTTAAAATCCTTGTCATCTGATTCATCTTGGCTTGACATTTGTTGGTTTTTTTCTCATTCATGTTGTGCTTTCCTGGTTCTTGGTATGGCAGTGATTTTTTTCAATTATATCCTGATATTATGAGACTCTTGATCCCATTGAATTTTATATATCTATATATTTAAATCAGCTAGGCCTCCTGTTGAAGTGTAACACAAGGGTTGGGTGTTTGTGTATGTTCAGGTTCCCACTAGGTTCCTCGCCAAACCATACTCCAGGACCCCTGTAGCAAAAGTAGGACACTGACTCCCACTGCCTTGTTGCAGATGGTAGGTTGGACATTCACCTTCCCCTCTTGGGGTTTTGGGTTATAGTGTCAGTTTCCTGCTGAGCCTACCACCATCAGGGTCGGGATGGAAGGAGTGGAGTGCCAACTAGTTCTGCATCCCACTACCTCCTTTGGCCTTGTGAATTCAGAGTTGGGACTTTGCTTCCCCCTGAGCACTGCTGACACCAGGGGAGTGGGGAATAGGAGTGTTGACCAGCCCTGCTTGGCACTGCAGGGTGGGTATGGAGATTCAGCTCCCCACTGGGCCTCAGTGACACTAAGGGAAGAGGGAAAGTGAAGCAGGGGCTAGTCTCCCCTTGTGCAATCTTGGTCAGTCTCACTGATTGTGAGGGAGTTGAGGCTCAGCTCCTTCGTGGACTGCACCGACAGTAGGAATCATGGTAACTCGCTCTGCCTTGGACTGCCTTCTTAGTACATCTCATTGCTGCTGGGTAGGGGAGGAGGCTCAGCTTTTTGCTCCGCCTTACAGATGCTACTTCACTGGGGGCATTCTAGCGACTGAGGAGAATGAGCAACAGAGGGGAATCTAAGATCAGCTTCCCTCTCAGCCCACTGACAGTTTCCCAGCAGGGGAGTTAATGCACCCCTTGGTTTTCCCTGGTGGAGGATGGAAGATCAGCCTGCCCACCCAACTTCCTGATTGATTGCTGGTGGGTGAATGAGGCTGACTGCTTCTGTGTGAAGGATATGGTGGGGAGCAGGTGAGGCTGGAACTTTAACTTCTCATTTGGCCTGCTGAAAGTAGAGCGTGGTTTTTCCATTAGTGATTGGCTGGAGGGGGATAAGTATTGCCAAAAATATTTTTTGTTGTTGGTCTACCCTTTTCCTTGTCCTTGGCTGGGGGGCGGGGGGAAGCTTTTCTTGGAGGTCCTGCAGTCAGTCTTCTGCAGAGTACCCTGCCTGGGACACATGGTGGGCAGTAGGAAACCCAGGGCACGCACTGCCATGTTATTCCTCCAGAGGTGAGGTTTCTAGGCAGCCAGCCTTCTTTTTCTGCCTTTCAGAAACTTCCTATGCTTCTTTGTTGTGTTACATCTAGGGTTTTTTAGTTGTGAGAAGAAAGACTTGGGTCGTATGGGGCTTTCCATCATGACAGAACCAGAAGTCCTTCAAGATACTGCTTTTGTCAACATGGAGCACTTAAAAGTAAAATTAAATATTCTTATTATAGTGGAATAGTATCTCATGAAAAATTTTTCCATGAAGATTTTCACTGATTTCTACATTGGATTGTAATTCATTATTAGCATTTTTCCCCTAGAATCACAGAATTATTTTCTTATCAAACAAGGAGTGTCTCAGATCCTTTTTATTGTGGTAAAATATATGTAACATAAAATTTGCCATTTTAGCCATTTTTAAGTGTACAATTTGGTGGCATTAATTATATTCACAGTGTTGCACAACCATCACCATTATCTATTTCCAAAACTGTTTTTTGTTAATTAATAGACTTAAAAAAAAAAACTGTTTTAGCGGCTTCCCTGGTGGCGTAGTGGTTGAGAGTCCGCCTGCCGATGCAGGGGACACGGGTTCGTGCCCCGGTCCGGGAAGATCCCACATGCCACAGAGCGGCTGGGCCCGTGAGCCATGGCCGCTGAGCCTGCGCGTCTGGAGCCTGTGCTCCACAACAGGAGAGGCCACAGCAGTGAGAGGCCCGCATACCGCAAAAAAAAAAAAAAACTCTTTTAGGTTTATAGGAACACAAGTGGAAAGTACAGAAAGTTCTCACTACCCTCTCCCTTCTCCCCTCCTCCACCTTTCCTCTATTATTAGCATCTTGCGTTAGTGTGCTACATCTGTTACAACTAATGATGTGACATATACATTCTGTGGGTTTTGACAAGTGTATAATAACATGTGTCCACCTTTACAGTGTCATACAGAATAGTTTCACTGTCCTAAATATGCCCTGGGCACTACTTACTCATCCTTCCTCCTTCTCTGCCCCACATTTCCTAGGAAACACTTATCTTTTTACTGTACCTAATTCAGTACCCTAAAATATCCATATATATTTTTTAAGTTAGTTCATCAAAACATTTGGAGAATATAATTCAGTTTCAGAACATTAAGAAGGTGAAATATAATGTAAAAACCATTTTTATAAATGTTCATTTTAAACAGAGTCTGTTACTATGAACTATTCATGTGTTGTTCTGTTAGTGTTTTGCAAAGGTGATATTTTGATTGATAGCTCATAAAAGTGAAAGCCCTTTTAAGCAGTTAGCATTATGCACCATTGTGGCAGTCGATGTTAATGTTTGCTCAGTTTTCCACTTACCTCACTTTTTATGCCTGGTGATTCTTAAAATGCCTCATGGTCTATGTCTTCTTAGGTTTGGAGCATGTGTTATAGATTAGCAAGAAAGGAGTCAGACTCTGAGATAATATGATTAAAATATCCTTATGTTATAAAGGAGGAACCAAACTCCAAAGATGTAAAAGGTCAATTTTTTATTTTATTCATTTAGAGAAAAGCAAAACCTAACATATATTAGACACTTATTTTGTGACTGTAATATGTTTTCATGTATTTTGTGTATTGACAAACCAGAGGATTAGAGAAATGCGTAATCTTGCCCACGATGGTGCAGGGAATTCATGAGCAATTAAAACTGTGGGCTCTCAACGACTGTCTGATACTTCAGCCAGGAAGGTCTGATACAGATGTCCTATTTTCTAGTAAATTTTGAGGGTATGGGAGGCACAAAGATTAAAAGGCAGAAGGCAGTAGGTTGAGTAGAACAATAAAGTAGATAGTGACAGTACAGTGCGATTAGCGCTGTGATAGAAATACTTTTGGGTATACAAGATAGGACATCAGGGATATCGTCCCCTAAGAAAGACACAGCCAAGCTGAATTTTGCCCTTGGCATCGTTAAAGACATGTTACTGTCTCTGAAGCATCTACCTATAGGACTTTTGAAATGTATTTGTGGTCCTTTCTGGCTCTGTGCTGACAACAGTCGTCCCCAACCTGCTAAGATTCTCAGCCCCAATTGAGAAAGCCTGGTTTGCAGTTGTTGGTTTAGAACCATTAAAAAGAATCATACACTACAGGGGAAAGATGTTTGTGACAGTGCCGTTTAATGAAAAATAGCTTGTTTTGTGGTAGTAAGGGTTCAGCTCTGGAGTTAAGTAGAACTGATCTGATCGAATCTGGATCCTGCAATTATGTGACCACGGATAAAGTGGATAACCTTTGTAAAACAGGGACACTACTGTTTTGTAGATTAAATGAGATTATGCTTATAAAGCTCTTAGCACAGTGCTGGTGTATACTGAGTACTGCGTTAGCTGCTTTTATTAATAAATGAGCCTTACCTAACTGTGTTTGCAATTATAAAAATATAATATTAGTACATGTTACTTTGGTGCTAAATTTGTGCTTAAAATAGTTGGGAAAATGTTTTACTTAAGTTTATGTAGACTTACAATAATATTTCCAGTAGTAACCGTAAATATAAACACGTGTGAAGAAATGAGAATTAAGAGCAGTCCTATTTTGGTAAATAGATATTATACAGTGTTTTTCTAAGAAAACCACAAAGAATTTACCCATAGAGTTCTTCAGTGTGTGGCATCAGGATGTTTAACATGTGATTGTTTACATGTGCCCTCTCCAATAGTTGGAAGTCTATATGCTTTGTGTACATTTTTATTTCATCACATCTTTGGACCCAAAAGTTTTTGATAAAGAAACTTCTTCTTTCATTTCTTCTTTTATCAGGGTTGAAGGATTCCCAGTACAATTGCTCAACAACTAAATTTTTTTTTTTTGCTGTACGCGGGCCTCTCACTGCTGTGGCCTCTCCCGTTGCGGAGCACAGGCTCCGGACACACAGGCTCCGCGGCCATGGCTCGCGGGCCCAGCCGCTCCGCGGCATGTGGGATCTTCCGGGATCGGGGCACGAACCCGTGTCCCCTGCATCGGCAGGCGGACTCTCAACCACTGCGCCACCAGGGAAGCCCTACAACTAAATTTTTTAATGTCTTCAGACTTGTTTTTCTTTTTTTTTTTTTGAGTATATTGGGTCCATTGTTAATCATAAGAAAGTTTGGATTCCTGGATTAAAAGAGTTTAAAATCTAAGACGAAGAAGATTGATACAAATATATACAGAGTAACTTAAGGATAATATTTTACAAATAATACAAATAAGAAAATAAATAAATGACCATATTCTACTGGAATCCCACCCCATCACTTTAAAAAAAAAGCAAGTGGAATTTTTGTGAATGCCTTACTAGAAAAGGATAATTTCAAAGAGCTGTCTGCACTTTAAAGGAGCAATGTGTTGGTCTTACCCTAGATTGTGATCTTACTTTTATCAGTCTTGAAGTGACTCACTGTTTGAGTTGGGGGCACTGGTTTGAAAGGTCCTCTTCAGTTATAAGCCATAAAAATGCCATGGTGGTTTGGGGTTTTGATTAAAAAATAGAGTGTACTGATTTCTGTGTAGGCGTGCTTGCCATATTTGTTTACATTTATTCAGTGTTGGTATTGCTTTTATTTCTAGCAAATATTTCTGAAGTGTATTTTTGTCTTGTTTGTGTTAAAAACAGAAAAAGCAAAACTAAAGGTATAAATTCATACACATTTTGTAACATGTTAAATAACGTATTTGTTTTTGCAGATAACATCAGAGAAGTTGCCCTTTTTTCTTTTGCCTCTTTTTGTACTTTTGATTAATAGACCCCTGAGATTAATTAAAATCTGTTGCAGTTTTGATCATTTTAAAGCTGGTGCTTAAAACTAGTATCGGCACAAAAACTGACTGTTTTTTAGATATTTAATTATTATGCACATGAGCTGTTCTGCTGGAGAGCACAATACTCAGGATTCGTAATCAGTGAAATCAGATGTGACAGAAGTGGGCTCATTTGGGCATCTTTGTGATTTGAAGCAAGTCTGTAAGAACCTTTTGTTGATAGTCTTCATTGGCCAGAGACAGAGACTTTTATAGATTCACTTCAAAATACAAATTAAGAAACACCAGCAGCTAACATGTATGTGATAGTTTACTATTTATAGAGCCTTGTATGTACAGGATGTCCTCTTCATCCTACCATCAATTTGATGAAGGGGCATTATTATCTCAGTTAAATTGATTTGCCCATGATCATAACACCTAGTAAGTGACACCACCAAGATGTTATGCTAGAAATTCCATGTTCTTTTCTACATTCTCCAAGAACATGTCTTGATTTTAAAATTAATCTTACTGAATATTGGACTCATGATATCTCAGAATGATTTTGTTTGCTCTTCCATTGCATTTTGGAAAAAATAATTAACAAAAGGTACCCCAGCATTCTTCTGTTACTAGTCAGAAGTGACAACTATGGAGGTGCTGGGGAAGTGGTAGGCCCTACGGAAATCAAAGTAATTGTAGGATCCAAGTTAAGTAAAAGAAAATTATTTTTACATTCTCAGCACAGAATCAAGCGAGAATTTCAAATTCAGTATTTTAAAGGAAAATAAAATAAAAACAAAAGGAAAACTAACCAAAACACCAGTTTTCTGTGTAGTGATGCTGTACTAATATGCCTTTTAAAGGTAGTGATGATGTACTAACACATCTTTTAAAGATGATGATAAACTGCACAGATGTGCTTTAATTCCCTTAAACAGGATTTCCTTGAACTCATTTCACCTACAAGGGAATTATGGACTTAGTTAGTCAACAGTCAGTGAACATAAACATTTCATTTGGCTGGAGAGGTCAGAAAGGTTTTTCTGTAGGAGAGAGAGGAGGAATGCTCTACATATGGAGACTGAGGAAAATTTCATATGCTATGATTTTGTTTTAGTCAGAAAAAACTTTAAGGAAACACAGGTCCTACCTAAAGTCCTCCATTGCTATTCCATAAGGCTCACATCTGCGCCCAGTGTAGGACTACACTTACAGAATGGTTCAAAAATGATTTTTTTCTTTTTCCACCAACCCACGAATAATAATTCCATCTAGGGCTTCCCTGGTGGCGCAGTGGTTGAGAGTCCGCCTGCCGATGCAGGGGACACGGGTTCGTGCCCCGATCCCGGAAGATCCCACATGCCGCGGAGCGGCTGGGCCCGCGAGCCATGGCCGCGGAGCCTGTGTGTCCGGAGCCTGTGCTCCGCAACGGGAGAGGCCACAGCAGTGAGAGGCCCGCGTACAGTAAAAAAAAAAAAAAATAATTCCATCTATGTAGCCAATATAAGTTATTGCCAGTATGCCCTTTAAAAGGGTAAATTTCTTCCCTAGAAGTCTACCAAGAGTTGTTTTCCAAATCATAGCCTTTCCTAAATCAAAGTGAGACAACTTGGTAATACTTCCTGTGTTGAAAGATAGGAGTGGGAAGTATCAAAGCAAGCTGCAGGGGGCAGTTTCCTATTCCCACCTCCTGGGACTGTGCCCTAGGGATCTATTTTGAGTTGCCAGACTCAAAGTAAATAATTTTATTTAGCATCTTCTTTATACAGTGGCTTGTAGCTTAACTTTATAAATTAAAAATATATTACATTGCAGGGCGATTATCCTTCTTAAATGATTTTTGTCACTTTTCATATATTTTGACTGCAGTTCTTGAAATACTAGGATGAGTCTTATGTACTGTAAAAGAAGTAAAGAGATTTTAAATATATTATTGTTCTGGCTAGAAAATATTAAAACTACATTTCACAGACTGAGTCTTAGTGGTTAGAAAGAACCATAGATCACTGACCAGGGGGCCATAGAAGAAGAATCTGAAGAACTTTTACACGGATTTCCCCAGCTCATTTGATTGAATGGCTTTGAGGTGGCTCCTGTACATGGCACTTTTTTTTTTTTTTTTGCAATACGCGGGCCTCCCACTGCTGTGGCCTCTCCCGTTGCGGAGCACAGGCTCCGGACGCGCAGGCTCAGCGGCCATGGCTCACGGGCCCAGCCGCTCTGCGGCATGTGGGATCCTCCCGGACCGGGGCACGAACCCATGTCCCCTGCGTCGGCAGGCGGACTCCCAACCACTGCGCCACCAGGGAAGCCCCATGGCACATTTTAATAAAGCTTCTAAGGAGATGATTCTGATTAACATTCACAGTGAAGAGCTGCTTCATTTGACTGTTTCAAGCGATGCCCAAAGACGTGAACTGGTTTGCCTGGAGACTGCTGGTTGCAGAGCCAGAACAGATTCTGGTCTCCTGCCTCAGGTCCCATGTGGTTTTTTTTTCCACTTTATCAAAGTCACTTCCCAATTTGGATGTTTACACGAATACTGGAAAATCCTCTTTTCTTTTCTCACTTGTTTCAAACTTGTGAGATTGTGGTTATGTGAAATGCATAAAGAGTCTAGAGCATTTTTTTATACATTTATTTATTTTTTATTTATTTTTGGTTGAGTTGGGTCTTCATTGCTGCACGCGGGCTTTCTCTAGTTGCAACGGGTGGGGGTTACTCCTCATTGCGGTGTGCGGGCTTCTCATTGCAGTGGCTTCTCTTGTTGTGGAGTGCGGGCTCTAGGCGCGCGGGCTTCAGTAGTTGTGGTATGTGGGCTCAGTAGTTGTGGCTCGCGGGCTCCAGAGCACAGGCTCAGTAGTTGTGGCTCACGGGCTCTAGAGAGCAGGCTCAGTAGTTGTGGCGCCCGGGCTTAGTTGCTCTGTGCTTGTGGGATCTTCCTGGACCAGGGCTCGAACCCATGTCCCCTGCATTGGCAGGTCGATTCTTAACCACTGTACCACCAGGGAAGTCCCAAGATTCTAGCTCTGATATCAAACTTTAAGTAACTTCAAGATGAGGGCTGAAGGTAGTAACTTCTTTGTTTTGACCTCTCACCAATGTTTTACATAGTTCTTATATTGTAAGCACTTGAGAAGTGCCTATTCAATGAGTAGTGATTCCTTTAATTAATTATAAATGAGTAGTCTTTGGAATAATGTAACATCTAGTGCAATACACATTTGGTTCTTGGCCAGTATTCAAGAATATTTATTGAATAAAAATAATCTTCAGTCTTCAGGGAGTCTTCTTACAATATTAGCTATAAATATCCTTTTCCACATAAGTTCTGCATAATTTAGAATAATTTTTATGATTTAGAATGATGTTTATCTTCCCAGAATAATTGTTTTGTTTTGCTTTTTGTGTAACAGTAACATAGTTGTTGCTTCTGATAATAAGATCACATTTGAGTAGTTAAAAGGGTAATGGATTTAATGTTAGATCAGATTATATCACTATCTTGGGCTTAATTTTTCTCTATCTGTAAATGAATGAATTAGGCTAGATTTCAGGTCTAAAATTATGTAAATATATTTTGTTGGCTCTGTTTCTCTCTATATATATAAAGACATATCCTGTTGTCTCTGTTTCTCCGGAGAACCCTGGCTAATATGATCTCTGTCTTTCTTTTTTGTAAAACGTGTAATGTAAATGGTGGTAATCCTAAGCACTTTGAAGGGCTAAAACAGGGGATAGGGGACCAGAGAGTGATGGGAAGTGCCATTTCAAATAGAGTAGTCAGAGAAGACCTTTCTGAACAGATGACATTAGAGCAGAGTCTTGAGAAAAAGTAAGGGAGTGAGACAAAAGGATATCCTAGGGGTAGAGGGAAATGTGTGTTTGTAACAGCTTCATTCATAATTAGTCAAAACCAGAAACAGTTCAGTGTTCATCAACTGATAAATGAATAAATAACTTAATGTTTATTTGTAAGTTGTATACCTCTATACAATGGAATCTAGCCAGCAATAAATAGCAACAAATTATGGATAACCACAGCATGAATATATCTCAAAAATATTGTACTACATGAAAATATTAAGCCATAAAAGAATACATACTGTCTGATTTTATTATTACAACATGCTAGAAAAGGCAAAACTATAGGAATAGAGAACGGATCAGTGGTTGGCAGAGATGGGGGCAAGAATTTTCTATAAAAGACACGACTTCTGGGAGTGATGGAAATACTTTATCTTGATTGTGGTGGCAGTTACACATCTATATTCATTTGTCAAAACTTAAACTATACATTCAAAAAGGGTGAATTTTACTGCATGGAAATTATATCTCACTAAATCTGCCTTTAAAAAATTATTTGTAAATTACATAATATGAAGTAAACCTGATGCCCACTGAAGGCATGCCATTTGTGTTTTATGACTTTCTATTGTCCTTGGAGATGGAAATATACCTGGTTCCAGTTTGAGAAGCATGGGGCTAAGAAAATTCTCACAGATAGTTAATCATGCTACTTATGATAGCTAATTTATGAACAATTTCCACTGTAATGAAGTACTTCTTAGCATAAATTGTGGAAGTCTCAGAAAACAGTAGTTTCTTGAGGAACACAGGTAAACAATGTTCTAATCACAAACTAAAACCAAAAGATATTTTTAACAGCATGATCAGGGATACAGTTTCATATGATTTGAGAAGAGAGCTTTAATTTCCAGTGTCAGAATCAAGACCTGAATCAGGCTATTGCCATGTTTCATCAAAAGTTCAGTAAATATTTCTCTCAATGTTTTCATCATCTTCTAAATTTTCCTTATTCCAGGCAGAAAGGAAAAAAGTCAGCCAAAATCACCAGTCTCTTCCTTCCTAGGGTTTTAAATTATATGCCAAAATCCCTAAAGAAATAAATGTTGAGTCTAACCAAAAGATGCAGATGATTAAGACTTGAGAAATATAAAGCAGCTAATTTAGCACTTGAGCAAAGATAGAAAAGATTAGTAAAACAGAATTCATCAAGCCACCCCCCACTCCCCACCCCCGGCTTTTGTTGGTCACACCAACAAAACTTACCCTTAAAAAGTTTCTTAACATGACTGCATCCCAGTCACTCAGAGTTATGGATTCTAGCAGCTTTACAGGGAAGACAAATGCTTAGTTATCACTTAGCAAGCCTGTTGAGAGCAGTGGGGCCAGATGTAAAGGTCTAAGGAAATTCCAAGAGAGCATCAGACTTTGGTATACCTGAAATACACACTTTTTGTTGTCATCACTTCTTTCCCTCTTCTTTCTAGCCATAGCATTAGTTTAAAGGTGGAAAGAAAATAATGACTTTGGCTAGGCTTCAGAGTGCCTGTGCATGAGAGTTCGTTACTTCACATCCTTGTCAACGCTTGGTATTGTGTCTTTTAAATTTTAGCCATTCTAGTGGGTATGTAATGGTATGTAAGTGTGGTTTTCATTTGCATTTCCCTGATGACTAACGATGATATGCATTGTTTCATGTGCTTATTAGCCATTTGAATATCTTTTTTTGTGAAGTGTCTATTCAAATCCTTTGCACAGTTTTTATTGGTTTTCTTTTTATTTGTGTATGAATGTTTGGGGAAGTGGTCTTTTTATTATTGAGTTGTGAGATTTCTTTATATATTCCAGATACAACTGTTTTATCATGTATCTGTTTTACAACTATTTCCCCCCAGTATCAGACTTTCTTCTCCTTCTGACATTCCAATTTTATGTATGTTAGACCATTTAATATTATCCCACTGCTCTTGGATCCTCTGTTCTCTTTCTTTCGGGGTTTTTTTTCCCCTTTGTATTCCAGCTTGGATAATTTCTGTTCACCTTTTCAAGCTTACTGATTCTTCCCTTAGCTGTGTCCTTACTGCTGATGAGCCCATTCTAAGGAATTAATCTGTGATACTCTATTTTTTATTTTTAGCTCTTCCATTTGACATTTTTTATAGGTTCCATCTCTCTGCTGCAATTCCCCATCTGTTCATGCATGTTGTGCCTTTTTCCACTAGACCTTTAATATATTGCTAATAGTTATTTTAAATTTCCTATATAGTATTTCCCACATCTGGATCATCTCTGATCCTGGATTTGTTGTCCGCTTTATCTTTTGACAATTGGTTGCTGTTTAATTGCTTTTATTGTGTGTTTCATAACTGTGATTGAATGCTGTATATTGCTTGTAGAAGAACAGTATGTATTTTGCTAAATAGTGTTTACTCCTGGAAATGGGCACACCTCTTCTACTGTTAAGCATGGGTGATTGAGTCAACCAGCAGTTGAGCAGAGTTTGGATTTTTTTGTTGCTGCAGTCACCTTTAAGGCACCAGACTTTGATTTTCTCCAGTGGGAGCTGATGTTACCTTGTGCTTATTGTGGGGTCTGTGGTGCTGGTGGGTTTTTCTTTCAACACAGAGATGCCTGCATCACAGAGAGGGCATCTCTCTCTGTGCTCTTGCTTTTCTCCCAGCAGTAGAATGCTGTTTCTTGTGTTGTTTCTTGGATATGGGGCTTGTGGTTAGGACCGGATGGAAGTTTCTCAATTCTTCTTGTGCAGCCTTAATCTTAGGTGACCCTGTGCATATGGGCCTTGGGAGTGTGGCCTTCTCTGTGTACTGGCTCATCCTCCTGTGGAATCAGACTTTGCCTTGTATCTGTGGGGTCTTGGGCTTTAGCAGACTTACACCAAATCTGGGCAAGAGGATTTTCTGCTTCTAGCATAAGTAGTAGTAGCATAAGCTTTTGTTTAGTATAAGATAATGTTCTGAGGAGGTGGATGGGGTTTTATATATGTGCCACTGAGGCCCATGCTCACCCTTTAAAATTCATTAAAATTTTACCTGTTTTCTTCTTACCCACTTTTATAGGGGCCACCTCTTTCTCCATTGCTCCGTCAGTGGTGAGATAGTTTGTGTATCCAGTCTCTCCTGAGAGGCTTTTGTTACTCTGGAATTTGTTTACTTGGTGCCTTGTAACCCCAGCTCTCTGATGGGCTCAAGAAAAGTTATGATTTTATAGGTTATCTGGAGTTTTCTCATCCTTCAGTTTGGAGCAACATTCTCTTCTGGTTTTCTACATCCTAAAGCAGAAGCAGAATTCCAAAATAATTTTTATATATTGGGACGAGTTTTTATGATAAAATATGAGTCTGTAAAGGAATAATCTGTTTATGGCACACTGTTTTGTGGCACATTCCTCAAACTGTCTGGCACACATGTTCTTCTCCTCTGACATTGGGGGAACTTTTGTGGAAAGTTTGAGAAGTACTGAATCTTAGGCCAAGCAAACAAAGGCAGAAAAATTCACCTTAAAGCATTGGTGAGTCATCAGTGACGTAGACACTTGTAGGTTGACAACTCATTTCCAAACCCCTTCCATGTCTACCTCTATAGAGAGATGCCTGGAAAAGGTAAATATGGTTGATTCTTGTTATTGGCAAAAGGTAGATTCTGTAAAGTTGCCAGGAATCCTGAACCATTGCTCCTATGGGAAGTATGTGCGTGTGCGCGCACACACACACCCCACTCACACAGACTATAAATGTAAATCCTAAAAACAACTCATCTTAGTAGAGTCTAATTTCTTTATTTTATAAAAGAGAAAACGAGGCTCAGAGTGTTAACTCACTCACTGAGGCTTCCCCACTGACAGGTCCCAGACTTAAGATTCATACCCCATCCAGCTGGCCCTAGAGTAGGAGCTTCTTGCACTACATTCCTTTGCCTCCTCTGTCCCCGTCCCCTGGTCACCTCTGTATGAGAGCTGAAAAGAAGGCACACTGTCACCTTGTTAGACCTCAGCTGGGATTTCGTATATCGGCAACTCAGATTTTTCTGCACATGTCCGTGAATGATTGTGAAAACACTGCAAGTGTTGATTTGGGGATTATAAACAGATTTTAGTGAGTAGATGAATTAGCAAATATGGAATCCATGAAATAGGATTAATTGTATCTTTTCCAATCACCCTAATAGTTAGAGGTGGGTAAGCTGATGAGTAGTAAGTAAAAGACTGCTGTAGGGCTTTTGCTTTTTTTGATAACGGTTGCAAAGTGACTGGTACTGCATCACCCTTTTCCTTCTGAGATGAATGTTGATATAAGTTGCAAAGTGTGGCAGTAGTCCTCTGACATCTAGGTGACAAGCATGAGGATGAAAAGCAGAACTGTAAGGTGGAAAGATCATGATTCTTGGTTGTACCTGGTGAGCAGCTAACCCTGTTCTTACAATGGAGAGATTTCACTGTTGTCTGTGCTCTTAGAAACTTCTCTTATAGAAAAGTATTGCCCTGAATAGGAGTCAGGTCTCCTGAGGTGAGTGGAGTCAACCCCAAACTTAGAATGTGGCTATGAACTAGTGTTCCTTATTCTGTGGCCCAAGAGTCATGTTTACAACCAGGCCCAGGTAATGCTTCCTTCTAAACACCATAATTTATCAGTTAAACAGAGTAATGTTTCAGAGGCAGGACTGGTTAAAAGATTTTGTAGAAGGAGTTTCTTATCAAGACCTAGAGTAGAATCTTTGGGTATCTAGATTTTTCCTTGTATAACAAAAGCATTGTATCTCCTATAAATTATACCTCCTTTGCTTCTATGAGTAGTCTTACTGTGTTCTTTTTTTTTTCTTTGTACTTACTTTAATTTCTTATTGTACTCTTCTCATTTAAACATACAAATTTTACAGAATTTTTTTTTGGTTTCAATTCAGTATTCATTCCAAGCAGTTAGGAAACTCACCATAATTCACTTACATGTAAAAAATGTTTTTACCAGCTAAAACAATATTTTTAGTTTCAGATTTTGCTATGCTTGCAGAATCTGTGTGTTGTGCTCATTCATTTTTATGGAAAATCTTTATATCTCTAGACTGTAGACATAGTACTTATATTTTTGATCATCTAGCTTTAGACTAATTTTCAAGAAAACATTTGGTCATGCATTTAAAATGTTTTCTACTGCAAAGCCCTACTCTGGTGCTACTCCTCCAAATACTTGCAATAGATCTTTTTGTAGAGGCCCTTTTAACATTCCAGAAAGTTTTAACTGCCTTGTTTGGAGACTTACCTCATACTAACAGTTTTTCAAAATAAACAATTAGTGAGTTTGTATCTTAATTGAGAAGAACATAAATGACTTACATCTCTTCCTGCCAGATGGCTGTTTAAGAGAAACACATTGGTATCGTTGTTAATGATCTTGGTTTTAACCATTTGAGAAGTACATGCCGTGCTTTATAATAGCCGTTATGGTCCCTACATTTCAAATGATATTTTCAAGTTCTATTTCACTTCTCTGATGACTAGACCATAAAGGACCCAAATTTCTTTTGTTATTTATAACCTATAACTAATTTGGGGGATGTTGGGACTATCTTGTTGTTACTTTTGTGTTTTTAAATTGTGGCTTCTGTTTCTACTTCAGGGAACAGGCTTAGACTAATAATTGTTTTTGAAAAATTCCTGACATTACTGAACGAAGCAGAAGTGTATTCATATTTCAATCTTACATTTCTGAAACCAACAGAAAATAAAATAGTTCAAGAGCAAGACCCACCAACCAACAAAAAATGTAATAGGGAGAAGCTAACTAAATATGGATCTCAGTGTTAATAGCTAAACAAAGAAAATAATTAAAATACTTTAAGTTAAAGATCATAAATTTATGAAAGAGTTGTGTAGAAACTAAAAATTTGTAATCTGTTTAAACTAACATGGAATTGCTGACTGTTCAGAAACAGTGTAGTTGAATTGTGGGTTATGGGAGAATCTGCATGGTTCTAGCTAGTCTCCATGACACCTGTCTCTGAAGAAAGGTGGATGTTTAGGTATTGGGTGAGGCTGTAGATGACAGCAGATCCAGTGATGGTAACTGCCTATCAGTAGATCCTTTCCCTGGGATGCCAATTTTGATCTGCACCTCAGATAATCTGAACGGTCTCACTGACTGTGAAACTTTAGATGCCCCGCTGGCAGCCAGTTAAGTATTTGGGTTGTGATCTCATGAGAAGTAATCTGAGCAGGTACATTCAAACATGCCCAGTAATCTTTCACCAGAAGGAAAGGTGGCTTTACCAAATTCAGTATTGCCATGCATCATAGGAAAATGGGCCTGTTGCATTGCCAAAAAGCTTGAGCAAATATGGCATACTGTCATATTTGATGGCATACTGACCATGAATTGTAGAGGCTTGGCCACCTGCAGAGATGACTGGAGAACTGGATAGCTTGGTCATGCCCTTCAGTGGGAGTGGGAGGGTAAGGATGTGAGGCAGGATTTCAACACAGTTGCATACATTTTTTGACGTACTCCATTATGGATTGTGGAATGCAGCAATGAGATGGATACTCAGTCAAATTGAGAGCCATATTCGTTACCACTTGGATTTGAACCCCTTTGCTGTCTGTTATTTCTTTGATATTGCAACCACTTTCCCCAGTGAGAGACCCCCAGTGCCTAGCAGGGACCATCTGCCTCAGGGTGACTGGTAGTGGTGGGGGGGGTGTTGTTGTTGTTTTCACACTGTCTACGTATTCTGGGTGCCAGGAGCTCTACCACGTGTTTATATCACAGTATGACTTCTGGTTTTGCCCCTTCATAGCATAAAACAGATGAGTCAATACAGTGGGAAATAGGACTATTTCTGGAAGCCATTCCTATATGCTGACAACTGTCAATAACCATACAAGGACTGTTAACCACTAAATATATCACACTAACCCCAAACAAAAGGTATCCCCATTTCATCCTTCCCTTAGCTGGATTCTAAAACTGCCTGTGACCACTTCAAAGTCACCTAGCAAGAGGAAACTGTGATGGATGGAAGTTAGTATGGAAAGAGACAGCTTTCTTAACTGACTACATTGAAAATACTTTATTTTTGTTGATTTTTTAAACAAAATCATATGACCATGTATCTTAGATCTCACCAGGCCCAGGGAAAGAGTTGATACAAACGAGGAGACCTGAAGATTAATTTCGTTAACTTCATGATAAATCTACTCATGTATGTTTGTTAAGTGTGTTTGTAAGATAAACTTGAAAATTATTATGGGATCAAGAAGACACAATGCAGATAGACAAAACAATATGAGTTTATTAATATGGCATTGTGAAGTAGTAAGAGCTTTTTTTCACTATTTACATATCTATATATATACATATATATAATTTGCTGAATAAGCTATGTTAAGGCCTTTGACTTGATTTTTTAATTTAAATCAAGTATTTATTTTAGGTCTAGTCTTTACTCAGCCTTATGTTGGGGTTCTGTGGTATTACAAATGTAATTCTTGTCTTTAGGGAGTTTATAAGTCCTATTGGACTAATATACCCATGTGGAATAATTTAAGAGTAATTTACAACATTATGATAATTATACCTAATAACTGTGTGTATTGTTTATGAGAATCATGTTATCCTTACAACTCTCTGAGCTACCCTGAGAAAAGAAAGTTGTTTTATAGCTGCAGAAACAGAATCAACAAGTAATTCTTGGAGCTAGGATCAGGATCCATATTATTTGCCTCTTTGTCTTTTTTTCTTAATTAAAAAAAATCTTTTCCCTCTTTTTGTAAATAATGAAACACTTCTTATAGTACTCTGTTTCACAAAGTATAATTGCACTGTGTTCATTTCCTAGGGCTGCTGGCAACAAAGTATCACAAACTGGGTGGCTTAAAAGAAGATACATTTAGGGCTTCCCTGGTGGCGCAGTGGTTGAGAGTCCGCCTGCCGATGCAGGGGACACATGGGTTCGTGCCCTGGTCTGGGAAGATCCCACATGCCGTGGAGCGGCTGGGCCCGTGGGCCATGGCCACTGAGCCTGCGCGTCCGGAGCCTGTGCTCCGTAACGGGAGAGGCCACAACAGTGAGAGGACCGCGTACCGCAAGCAAAAAAAAAAAAAAAAAGAAGAAGATACATTTATTTTCTCATAGTTCTGGAGGCTAGAAGTCTTAAATCAAGGTGTCAGTAGGCTTGGTTTTTTTCTGAAAGCTCTGAGGGAGTATCTGTCCCATGCTTCTCTTCTGGTTTCTGGTGATTCTAGCTGGTAACCGTTGGGACTGGTGGGTTTTACATGAATCACATCATCTCTGCTTCCATCTTCATGTGGTATTCTCTCCATGTCTGTGTGTCTTCACATGGACAATAGTCATATTGGATTTGGGGCCCACCCTACTGCAGTATGACCTCATCTTCACTAATAGCATGGATAATAACCCTATTTCCAAATAAGGTCACATTACAGGGTACAGGGTACAGGTCCTTCATCTTATCTTTGCACAGTGCAATATACCTGGACAGATTATTTTTGTTTGAAAAATCTCATTTCCCTGTTTGAAATTCTGTCAATAGAAAATTAAAACAATTCTGAATTTGGCCACAGAAGCCACATTACTTTAAGTGAACCCTTAACCTCTTGCTGTACAGGGATAAAACCCTGTTGTGTATGACTTACAGTGTGCCTTTAAGAATCAAGTGAGATGATACTTTAAAAATGATACTACTTGAGGGCTTCCCTGGTGGCGCAGTGATTAAGAATCCACCTGCCAATGCAGGGGACACGGGTTCCAGCCCTGGTCTGGAAAGATCCCACATGCCGCAGAGCAGCTAAGCCCGCGTGCCACATCTACTGAGCCTGCGCTGCAGAGCCCGCGAGCCACAACTACCAAGCCTGCATGCCACAACTACTGAAGCCTGCGCGCCTAGAGTCTGTGCTCTGCAACAAGAGAAACCACCACAGTGAGAAGCCGGCACCACAACGAAGAGTAGCCCCTGCTCGCCACAACTAGAGAAAGCCCGTGCACAGCAACAAACATCCAACGCAGCCAAAAATAAATAAATAAATTTATTTAAAAAAAATGATACTACTTGATTTTTCCAACGAAATATTAAGCACCTTTTATTTTATTGAGGCTTTAGCTTTAAACATTGATACGTAGTTATCGAAAAGCTGGTTTCTACATAAAGCCCTTTTCAAAGTGTTCCTTGTAGGTTAGGATTAGAGTTATTAATGAGGAACATTGGGGTGCACGTATCTTTTTGAATTCGTTTTCATCTTTTCTGGATGTATGCCTAGGAGTGGGATTGCTGGATAATATGGTAGTTCTATTTTTAGTTTTTTAAAGAACCTCCATACTCTTCTCCATAGTGGCTGCACCAATTTGCATTCCCACCAACAGTGCAAGAGGGTTCCCTTTTCTCCACACCCTCTCCAGCATTTATTGTTTGTAGACTTTTTAATGATGGCCATTCTGACTGGTGTGAAGTGATACCTCATTGTGGTCTTGATTTGCATTTCTCTAATAATTAGTGATGCTGAGCATCTTTTCATGTGCCTGTTGGCCATCTTTGTGTCTCCTTTGGAAAAATATCTGTTTAGGTCTTTTGCCACTATTTATAATAGCCAAGACATGGAAACAATGGAAGTCCAACAACAGACAATTCGTTTAAGAAGTTGTGAGATACACACACACACACACACACACACACACACACACACACACTATGGACTCTTATTCAGCCATAAAAAAGAATGAAATATTGCCATTTGTAGGAACATGGATGGACTTAGAAAATATCATACTAAGTCAGTCAGACAGAGAAATACAAATGTTATATGATAGTTCTTACAGGTGGAATCTAAAAAATAATACAAATGAATTTACATATGGAACAGAAATAGTCTCACAGATATAGAAAACAAACTTATTGTTACCAAAGGGGAAGTGAGGGGGGAGAGCTAAATTAGGAGTATGGGATTAACAAACTACTATACATAAAATAGATAAGCAACAAGGATTTACAGTATAGCACAGGGAAATATATTCAACATCTTATAATTACCTATAATGGAAAATAATCTGAAAATAAATATATTTATAACTGAATTGCTTTGCTGTACACCTGAGACTAACACAATACGGTAAGTCAACTATACTTCAATTTTAAAAGGAAGAATTAGTAATGAAGAAAGTTTTAGTGGTATTATGACTTGACAGTTTTTGAAAGAATTTTGCATGACAGTTGTGGAACTACTTTAGATACATAAATGTGTACACTGTATAAAGTAATCAAAAAAGGATGTTTGGAGGATTCCTTATTAAATAATGCATTTTATTTTATTTTATAAGGAAGAATGCAGAGGTTAGAAAATAAATGTAGATCAGAGTTTCGGAAAAGTGACTTTGTTAGGGCTTGAAATTATAAAATAATTATATTAAATAGTTTTCAAAAGTTATAATTTTAGATATCTAAGTTTTAGAACACTGGTCTTGACCTAGAACAGTGATTCTCATCCTTGACTAAATATTAGATTCACCTAAAAAGCTTTTTAAAAATATCGATGCCTGGGCCCTACCCAGACCAACTGAATCAGAACATCCTGGGGATGGAGTTCTGGTATTGGTATGTTTTTCAGATCTTTAGGTGATTCTAATGTGCAGCCAGGTTTGAGGATAACTAATCTGGAATGAGGGAATTTCACTTATAATACATTATAAGTAAAATGTTAAATTGTGTATTTATTTTTGGAAACTGATTTTAATTACTGCATTTTAAAATAATATGACATTTTAAAATATAAAAATTGACATTACTTTTTCTGAGTCATATGTTGTTAAGCCTTTTAAATTATTATGACATTATTAAAACTCCTTTCTGAAAACAATGTTATATATAAACATAATAGAATTGAATAATAATCCTTTGAAGGTGAAAGAAGGAAAAATGAAGGTTTCATCATTGTTTATAACAGAAAAAAATTTTACTTTTGCCAGCTAATTGCACTTTCATTGAAAATTATTAGAAATGGAATTCCATTTACTTATTAGTGTTGTCTGATCAAATCAGCAGAGATCAAGGATATATGGTGATGGCTGTTAAATTCTTTGCACTTGTATCTTGATTTCAACATACTTTTCAGAATCCTGTGTTCTTTTTTCACTAGTACTATAGAAATTATGGTATTAAAAAGTCACAGAGGGGAGTTCCCTGGCAGTCCAGTGGTTAGGACTCGGTGCTTTCACTGCCGTGGGCCAGGGTTCAGTCCCTGACATCTTGCAAGCTGTATGGAGCGGTCAAAACAAAGTCACGGAATTACTTATTACATTTTTTAATCAAAAAAATTACAAATTATTCTTTCAAGTTAGTTATTCCAAAAATCTTTCTGATCAAAAGTCAAAAAATTCATTATTCCAATATATATAGTAGTGAAGTCCTAGATACTTTTTTATGATATGTATTTTTTTTTCTCACACTTGTTTGTAATCCTGTCATGGAATTGGAGCACTAAAAAAAAAACTTGCTTCTTGTCATGCTCATAAAATTGTTAATATTTTATTTGGATTGATGAATGGATACTGCAAAGCTGCATTGATTTAAACATTTTTAAAAGCAGAGATCCCAGAAACTTTTTTTTTTTTAATATATTTATTTTTGGCTGCGTTGGGTCTTCGTTACTGCATGCAGGCTTTCTCTAGTTGTTGTGAGCGGGGGCTGCTGTTCTTTGTGGTGCGTGGGCTTCTCATTGCAGTGGCTTCTCTTGTTGTGGAGCACAGGCTCTAGGCACACAGGCTCTGTAGTTGTGGCTCGTGGGCTTCAGTAGTTGCGGCTCACGGGCTCTAGAGTGCAGGCTCAGTAGTTGTGGCGCATGGGCTTAGTTGCTTTGCGGCATGTAGGATCTTCCTGGGCCAGGGCTCGAACCCGTGTCCCCTGCATTGGCAGGCGGATTCCTAACCACTGCGCCACCAAGGAAGCCCCCAGAAACTTTTTGAAATCAGTCTTTATCATGTGAGTAGCAGAACAGAAAAGGGAAAGGAAAGGGAGATAGCGTTTTGAAATGTGTGTCAGTCATTGAGCCTGTGCCTTTAAATGTGGTAATAAAGGTTGTCCAGAGAAGTGTTTGCATTGAGCCTTTTGACCATTCTTGAACTCAGGAAGGATGCAACAGTTTTGTTAGTTAAAAAACACTATACAAATGTTGAGGATGTCTGCATGAAATTAGGGGATTGAAATCATTTTGTCATCCTGTGATAAGAGCAAGACCAGGTGGCTCTATTCTGTGGCTTAGGATGTGGGTTTCTTTGGCTGTGCTAGTCTCAGACACTGAGGGAAACAAGTTACATATGCAAAAGGAGCTGTTTTTTTATGGTCCATGTAGCTTGGTAATATAATTATTGGCCATGGGATCTGTTTTATTGACCATTTCATGACAAGCTATGTTCTATTTTGCTTTTTTGGCTGCAGTGTAGATAGGTCATGCTGAGGAATTACAAATATATTGTTTAAGATAGAAGAACTGAGTTTGGCTTTATTCTTATTGTATTTGAATGTCAGATGAATTATTTGCTGTAATGTGTATTTTGAAAATGAAAATTGCCCAATTGAGGGTAGAATGGCGTCTGATGTTTAAGGCAACTTTTTTTGATGCTCTTCAGCAGAATGCCTCATACTGGCAGCTGACTTCATTGCCCCAATTCATAGTGACCCTAGGATCTCAGTCTTGTCCCTTAGTCTTTCTTTTGTTTTAATTTGCTTTTATTCATTGAAAAACAACATTCTCAGTCACTCATTTGTAATGCAAAATCTACTTACTATTTATGAGAAATTTATGGTTCAACCTATATATTAGCTCCTGCAGTCGTCTTTGAACCTCCATTTCCTTATCTTACTATAAACTAGCACGTGGACTGGAAGAGGCATTTTTCCCCTTTGGAGTTTTTCCCCTTTGGAGTAAGTGAGATGAATATTGAATCCTAGGGGAATAAACAGTCAAGATTTCAACGTCCCCCTTCTTTCCAGACTCATCCTTTTCCCTCCATCCCCGTGCCTAAAATATATCCATTTAAATTTTACCTATTGGGCTTTGATGTAAGATTTCAGTTAAGGACAAGATTCCAGCTGCTTAAAAAAGAAAAGTAGTTTTAAGTCACGGGGCTTGGTCTTTTCTTTTCCTCCCTTCTTCACTGTTTCCTCAAAATAAGTCTGTTATTCTAAGATTATTCTAAATATGAGGACGAAATCAAATTGAATTTTCTAGAAATTTAACTTTTGTGATGGATATACTCTTCCATATCGTGTTAACAACAAGTAGATGAATTATATAGAGGATTTTTATGTTTACAAGTCATTGTCTGAGTACATTTTGTATGGTGAAGGATGATTCATGGAAATACATGGTTAGACAGGGTGGGGTTATAGAAAAATCCCCATCTCATGTTAGTACAAAAAAACTAAACCTACTGGAGTGAGTGACTTTTATAAACTATTTTAATTATGGAACTGTGGACTTGGCAAGTCAAACAATATAGTACTTCGTGAATGTTTAGCAATAATTTTTGACCTGTCTCTGGTAACACAAATATACACAGTCATTTTTCATTTAATATTGAATAATGTATTATAGTTCCTACGAAGGTTTAGTCATCAGTTTTCTCTTTATTATTCCATTACTTATTATATTTTATTATCTAAAGTTGTTTAATGAACAACTTTAATGAGAAATATAGTCTAATGTCTATCTCTTGTCCGTATTAAAATGACATTCTTTTGTCCCGATTAATGTCCTTATTAAGAGGTAATTCATTCAACAAATTTTACTCTATTCCTACCATGCCTGAGGCAGTGTTCTAGCCACTGGGGCTGCAGTTGTGAACAAGATGAAGTTTCTGTTTTCATGAAGCTCACATTTGTAGAGATAGACAGCAAGTAAGTAGATATATGATATATCTGATACTGATAACTCCTAGAAAGAATAATTAAAGCAGGCTAAGGGAATATAATATAATAGAAGTGAATATTTTCAATATGATGGCCAAGAAAGGCCAATCTGAAAGATGATATTTGAGCAGAGAGATATGAATGATGCCAATTTTGGGGGAAGGAGCACTTCCCATCTTAGGGAATAGTGAAGGTAAAAGCTTTTAAGTGGGAACATATTTTGACTCTTCAAGGAACAGTGAGAGGGCTGTTGGGTAAGGGAAGAAGGAATTTGGTGAATAAGGGCAAAGAAGCCAGACCTTGCAGGCCATGGCTGGAAGTAATGATTTTATTTAAATATATGTTTTTTCATTGGAGGACTTTGATTAGGGGAGAGATGTGTTTGTTTTTAAAAGGCTCAGTCTAGCTGTGGAGGAAGGACATTAGGTGGGACAAAGGTGTAAGCAGAAAAGCCAGGTAGGAGGCTACTATAGTAGCCCACGCTGGAGATGATGGTAGCTTGAAATAGGTCAGTAGCATTTGGAGATGTGAAAAGTGGTCAATTTCTAGAAATATTTTGAAGGTAGTTGGCAAGATATATTAATAGATCAGATGTGGGACGTAAGAAAAAAAGAGTTGATTCTAAGGCTAAAGAATTGGGTGAATGAATATCTATAGTCACAGTAGTACATGTGAAAGAGAATTGGAAGTTTAAGATGTTCAGAAAGCACATCGTGTGCTAACAGTTTGGGGTGAATACATAAATAAAGGTGGGAGACCCCTTAACTTAAGAGCATTGACTCTGATATGGGCAAACTCAGATATCACTCCAAAAGAGTTAGTTCTGCTATAATGCACCATAACATATATGTTGCTAAAAAAAATCATCATGCTATGCAAAATCACACAGCGAAAGCCACAGGACTTATGAGAAAATGAGATTATGGCACAATATTCAAAACCTTGTCAGTGATATATTTAAAAATTTTTAAATGTTGAATGGTTAACAACTAAATACTGCAGTACATTTGACACTTTACATTGCAAAATACGTTATTCCCTCATGGGAGTGGCTGTGGAAAGGGTTGCAAGATTGTGAGTTTCTTGGAGTGATGGAAGGAAGCTTACTGAAATCTAAAGGGAAGTTGTGACACCAGATGTGAACGGATGTGATTCACACCTCACATGGTGAACTGGTAGCTGGTAGATAAATGTTTGAGGCATGTGCTTTTGGCGTATTCCTACGTGGCCTTGTGTAATGGGGTGCAGTTTTCTGCATTTACCTTATGTTTCTTGTGGATGAACTTGCTCATAAGCAAACACAAAATGTGAGTTGTATTCACACTGTTCCCTACTATATCAATTGCATTGGAATCAATTTACATTTTCAAAATTAAGTGTTACAGCAGAACTAACTGTACCATCTAGTGACCTTTGACACTTTGCATAACTTCTCAGAGCCTTGATTTCCTCATACGTAAAACAGGGATAATAGTATTGAACTTTAGTAGGGTTTGGGAGAGGGTTAAATGAACGTATACATGTAAGTTTAGAGTAGAATATGGTATATATTTGTTAAAAATGAGGCACTTTCCTATAACCTCTGTGTAGAAATTGTACTGTCTGAGGAAACTAAAAATGTAAAAAGATATGTTTTTGTGATTTTTATTTCTCTAGTTAGGCATAGATGTAGGAGTATAGATTTAGCTATTTATAGGTGGTTTAAACCTATGCCGGTAATTCAGTTGCTATCAGTAATAATGCCATGCTTTACTATGGGACTACATGGCAGAAAGTTAGTGTGTGATTATTGCTTAATTTTCTCTATAATGATAAATTTCTTCATTAAAATAGCATATTTGGGGCTTCCCGGGTGGCGCAGTGGTTGAGAGTCCGCCTGCCGATGCAGGGGACACGGGTTCGTGCTCCGGTCTGGGAAGATCCCACATGCCGCGGAGCAGCTGGGCCCGTAAGCCATGGCCGCTGAGCCTGCGCGTCCGGAGCCTGTGCTCCGCGGCGGGAGAGGCCCCAACAGAGAGAGGCCCGTGTACCGCAAAAAAAAAAAAAAAAAAATAGCATATTTGTTTAACTGCTAACTAATTGACACGATTTCTTTCATCTTCTTTTCTTTTTCCCTTTACTTCCAGTGTCTCAGTTGAGGACTTAATCTTTCATCTTTATGTTTACAAGTCATTGTCTGAATACATTTTGTATGGTGAATGGAATTGGATTCTTCTGTCTTCTGCCTCTTTCCCTGTCCCTGGTACTAAGATGTACCTTCTTCCTCCATTGCCCCAATTCATCCATCCTCCATACTGCTGACAAAGTGACAAAATGATAAGGTCACTGCCTTGCTCAGAATTCTCTCCTCACCTTCAAGCCATCTCTTCCTATGACACCATACACTGCAGCCATCCTGGATGATCTAGTTCTTGGCCTGTGTTGCTGGAGATGTCTGGAGTGGATCTGTCTGTTCCAGTCCCATCCAACCTTATGTATATCCCTCATGCAACAATTACACTATATAATAATTCTTTTCCAATTATGGCCTCATAGATGTCTAAGCCTTTTGTTTTCAGAGATTTTGATTTCTTGTTATCTCTTGGGTCTAGCACATAGATGTTTGATAAATATTAGGGAATTAAGTGAAGGAAAGAAGGAACAAACATGTAGCCAAATGTAAAGTAAGATTTTAAAACTTGAACACCTGGGTTCAGTGTTAGTAAGTTATTCACATCAGCTTTTGTTGTTCATTGTCTAACTTAACTTCTGATTCCTTTATTTTGTACAACCACGACAAAGTATTTTAAATATCTTAGCAGTATAATGTAGGGGTTAAGAAAACAGTCTCTGGCCAGACTGCCTTGGGTAGATTCCTAGCTCAGCCACTTACTAGCTTGAGGACCTTAAGCAATTTACCAAACTTCTCAGTTTCTTGATCTGTAAAATGAGAAGAATAATAGCATTTACCTCATAGGCTTACTGTGATAATTAAATGAACTGCGAGTTGAAAAGTGTTTAGAATGGTAGCTGTTTAGAATGTAAGTCATTCCTACTGTTCTCAATTATTATGAACCGTCCTGAGAACAGATGCTCCTTTGCCTTTCCTCTCTAGGTACTAGGTTCCTCAAGACATTTTATTTTCTGGCTTTTCCAAGGCTTCAAGGCAAGCTCTGGCAGGCTTTTCACCAGCTCTTGTCTCAGCCAAGGGTTCCAGATGGTATAATTTGCTGTTAAGATTCAAGGACTTTTTCCCTTCTTTCACTGGAGAGCATCTTTCCTCCTGCCCTTCTTTTGATTTCATACATTTATATGTTGGAATTTGTTTTTGTTTTTGTTTTTGTTTTTGTGGTACGCGGACCTCTCACCGTTGTGGTCTCTCCCGTTGCGGAGCACAGGCTCCAGACGCGCAGGCTCAGTGGCCATGGCTCACGGGCCCAGCCACTCCGCGGCATGTGGGATCTTCCCGGACCGGGGCACGCACCCGTGTCCCCTGCATCGGTAGGCGGACTCTCAACCACTGCGCCACCAGGGAAGCCCTATATGTTGGAATTTGATTATCACTGTAGTGTTGGCTAACACCTCTATCACCTTGAATAATTATTATTATTTTGTGTGTGTGGTGAAAACACGTAAGGTCTAATTTCTTAGCAAGTTCGAGGTCTGTAATACAGTACTGTTGCCTGTAATCACTATGCTGTGCATTTGATGCTATCTACTGATTACAAGTTTTTACCCTTAAACAATATCTCCCCAGTTCCCCTACCCTATACTCTTAAAGTACATTTCCCCAATTCCCCCACCCAAAGCCCCTGGGAATCACCTTCTACTCTGTTTTTACAAGTTTAGCCTTTTTACATTCCACATATTGATAATATTATGTAATATTTGTCTCTGTGTCAGACTTACTTCACTTAGCCTAATACCCTCAAGGTCCATCCAGAACCACCAACGACAGGAATTCTTTCTTTCTCACAGCTGGATAATATTCCGTTGTAATATATGCACCACATCTTCTTTATTCATTCATCCATTGAAAGACACTTGGTTTATTTCCATATCTTGGCTATGGTGAATAATACTGCAGTAAACACAGGAGAGAAGATACCTCTTCAAGATCCTGTTTTTGTTTTCTTTGGATACATATCCAAAAATGGGATTACTGGATCATATATATGATGGTTCTATTTTTAATTTTTGGAGGAACCTCTATACTGTATTCCATAGTGGCTGCACCAGTTTACATTCTCACCAACAGTGCACGAGGATTCCCTTTACTCTACACCCTTGCCAGCACTTTTTATCTCTTCGTGATGATGCCATTCTAAAAGGTGTGAGGTGCTATCTCATTGTGGTTTTGATTCGCATTTCTATGATGATTACTAATGTTGAGCATCCTTGCATGGACCTGTTGGCCATTTGCAAGTCTTCTTTGGGACTAAATGTTCATTAAGTTTCTCTGTTCTTTTAAAAATCAGATTGTTTTTATTTGTTATTGGATTGTACACATTCTTTATATATTTGGATATTAACCCCTTATCTGATACATGATTTGTAAATATTTTCTCCCATTCTGTAGGTTGCCTTTTCATTTTCTTGCTTTTAGTATTTCTTATAAGGCAGATCTGCTAGCAACACATTCTCTCAGTCTTTGTTTATCTGGAGATGTCTTTATGAAAAATAGTTTTACTGGCTATAGAATTCTTGGTTGATAATTTTTTTTCTTTTAGCACTTTGAACATGGCATTCCATTGCTTCTTCGCTTCATTGTTTTTTTATGAGAAGTCAGCTGTTAATATTATATGGAACTACTCATTTCTCTTTTGGTACTTCTAAGATTTTCTCTGTCTTTGGCATATAAAATGTATAGCTATGAATCTCTTTGAGTTTATTCTGTGTGGAGTTTGTTGAGATTGGATGTATTGGTTAAGGTTTTTTATCATTTGGTTTTCAGGCATTATTATTTTAAATATTTTTGTCTTCTGTGTTTTCTCTAACAACTTATGGTACTCTTTTTTTAGTTATATTGGTATACTTAATGTGCTCTGAGGTTCTGTTAATTTTTTTTTCAATCATTTTTTCCTTTGTTTTTCAGAATGGATAGTTTCTATAGGTCTAATTCAAATTCACTGAATCTTTCTTTTGAGAGCTCAGGTCTGCTGTTGAATCCCTCTGGTGAATTATTCACTTCAATTATTATACTTATCAACACCAGAATTTCCACTGTTTATTAAGTAATATTGCCTTGTAATATTCTATTTAGTAGATCATTGTTGTCATACTTTAGTTCTTTAAACATGGTGAAGCATGTATAGTTCTTTGAATGTATTTATAATAGGTGTTTTGACATCTTTATCTGTTAAATTCAACAGAGGGAGCTTCAATTGATTACTTTTTTCCTGAGTCAGTAGGTTACACTTCCTTGTTTCTTTGTATGTCCCATAATTTATTTTTGTTGAATACTGGACATGTTAGATAATATTGCACAGCAATTTTAGATTCTGAGTTTTTTCCCCTGAGGTTTGTTGTTATTGTTGTTCTCTTTGTTTGTGTGTTTGGTAATTCTCTAGACTAAATCTTCACCCAAACTGTGAGGCCACTGATCTCTCTGTTTAACTTTTGTTTTGTTTTGTTTTAACTGTCTTTATTTTTAAGCCTCTTAAGTCAGCTATTGGTCAGAGACTGTGATCAAATAGTTTGAGCCAGTAAGGCTTCCTCTGTCTACTTATTGATCTTTTTGTGGTTTTGGGGGTTCAAATTTCGCTGTTTTAAAGTTTCTCCTGGCTCTTATTTTCTGTTGGGCTCTCTTGTGTCTCCTCTGTGTGTTCGCTTAGGTTCTGTCTTCTAAGGATGTAGGAGCGGCTTGCACCGCTCCATTTTCTGCTGTGCATATATCACCCTCAGTCAGTGTAACATACTTGTTGATCTCATCTAGCCTCATGGCTGTCTCACCTTCCAGAATTACCTGTTAGATTCCTTGCTTGCCTGACAGTCTGTTGCTTGCCTAAAAAAGAACAATACTTCAAACTAGTGGAGGCTGTGGCCTTCCCTCTTCATGTGCCACTAAAATCACCATTTTCACTGACAACATTTTAAATCAAGTGAGCTCCTCCTCAACAGCAGCCGGTGAACTTCCAGTTATTCATCTTGTCTTGCCCTAATTGAACGACTGTGTATACAGAGCTGAGAGCTTGTTAGAACCCTCAGGAAAATCACCACAGGCTTGTGCTTTTCTTACTTATAGTTCAGTGATTTTTACGAACAACCACTTCTCAGTTTGTTGTAAGCCTATGGTCAATGTTCTGAGTGCTGAAATGGTTGTTTTTGACACTTCTGTTAAGCTGTATAATTTTCTGGGGAATGGCAGAAGACTTGTCCTCCCATCATGCAGGAGTGAATCTGCATTAGCTTTTTAACCAAGTATGTGGTGCAATTTATTTTCAGGCCTAAAATGATTCAAATATGATAGATAATCTGAAATTCAGGTTTGTGTGTCTGTCCTCTCCTGCTCTCTGAATATTGAATATTGGAAAGAAAATTTCCACTAGGGAAGAAAAGAGTCTGTTAATTCACATTTCAAAACAATTTTTGAAGTTAGGACTGCAAGAGACTAAATATCTGCGTTGAAGATCTGAACAAGTTGTATGGAGTATTAGCAAGAAGAAAAGATGTTTGTATCAACTCATTTGTTCCTCAAATTTAGAAAGTTTATACTGCCTCCTCAATCTGAGTGAGTCCTGCAGGCTGAGCAATTAAGTAGACTTGGGCTGAAAGTAAACAGATGAAGATTCTAACTACTAATTGTGTATGTGTGTTTACTTTTTTTTTTAACATCTTTATTGGAGTATAATTGCTTTACAATGGTGTGTTACTTTCTGCTGTATAACACAGTGAATCAGCTATACATAAACATATATCCCCATTTCCCTTCCCTCTTTCATGTCCCTCCCACCCTCCATATCCCACCCCACCCGGTGGTCACAAAGCACTGAGCTGATCTCCCTGTGCTATGTGGCTGCTTCCCACTAGCTATCTACTTTACATTTGGTAGTGTATATATATCCATGCCACTCTCGCACTTCATCCCAGCTTACCCTTCCCCCTCCCCACGTCCTCAAGTCCATTCTCTACCAAATGGTAGATCTATTTTTAGTTTTTTAAGGAACCTCCATACTGTTCTGCATAATGGCTGTATCAATTTACATTCCCACTAACAGTGCAAGAGGGTTCCCTTTTCTCCACACCCTCTCCAGCATTTATTGTTTGTAGATTTTTTGATGATGGCCATTCTGACCGGTGTGAGGTGATACCTCACTGTAGTTTTGATTTGCATTTCTCTCATGATTACTGATGTTGAGCATCCTTTCATGTGTTTGTTGGCAATCTGTATATCTTCTTTGGAGAAATGTCTATTTAGATCTTCTGCCCATTTTTGGATTGGGTTGTTTGTTTTTTTCATATTGAGATGCCTGAGCTGCCTCTGTATTTTGGAGATTAATCCTTTGTCAGTTGCTTCATTTGCAAATATTTTCTCCCATTCTGAGGGTTGTCTTTTCATTTTGTTTATGGTTTCCTTTACTGTGCAAAAGCTTTTAAGTTTCATTAGGTCCCATTTGTTTATTTTTGTTTTCATTTCCAATCTCTAGGAGGTGGGTCAGAAGCGATCTTGCTGTGATGTATGTCATAGAATGTTCTGCCTGTTTTCCTCTAAGAGTTTTATAGTGTCTGGCCTCACATTTAGGTCTTTAATCCATTTTGAGTTTATTTTTGTGTATGGTGTTAGGGAGTGTTCTAATTTCATTCTTTTACATGTAGCTGTACAGTTTTCCCAGCACCATTTATTGGAAGAGGCTGTCTTTTCTCCATTGTATGTTCTTGCCTCCTTTGTCATAAATTAGGTGACCATATATGCATGGATTTATCTCTGGGCTTTCTATCCTGTTCCATTGATCTGTATTTCTGTTTTTGTGCCAGTACCATATTGTCTTGATTACTGTAGCTTTGTAGTATAGTCTGAAGTCAGGGAGCCTGATTCCTCCAGCTCTATTTTTCTTTCTCATGATTGCCTTGGCTATGGGGGGTCTTTTGTGTTTCTATACAAATTGTGAAATTTTTTGTTCTAGTTCTGTGAAAAATGCTGTTGGTAGTTTGATAGGGATTGCATTGAATCCGTAGGTTGCTTTGGGTAGTATAGTCATTTTCACAATGTTGATTCTTCTGATCTAAGAACATGGTATATCTCTCCATCTGTTTGTATTGTCTTTAATTTCTTTTATCATTGTCTCATAGTTTTCTGCATACAGGTCTTTTGTCTCCTTAGGTAGGTTTATTCCTAGATATTTTATTCTTTTTGTTGCCATGGTAAATGGGACTGTTTCCTTAATTTCTCTTTCAGATTTTTCATCATTAGTGTATAGGAATGCAAGAGATTTCTGTGCATTTTGTATCCTGCTACTTTACCAGATTCATTGATTACCTCTAGTAGTTTTCTCATAACGTCTTTGGTATTCTCTATGTATAGTTTCATGTCATCTGCAAAGAGTGGCAGTTTTACTTCTTCTTTTCTGATTTGGATTCCTTTTATTTCTTTTTCTTCTCTGATTGCTGTGGCTAAAACTTCCAAAACTATGTTGAATAATAGTGGTGAAAGTGGGCAACCTTTTCTTGTTCCTGATCTTAGTGGAAATGGTTTCAGTTTTTCACCATTGAGAATGATGTTGGCTGTGGGCTTTTCATATATGCCCTTTATTATATTGAGGTTAGTTCCCTCTCTGCCTACTTTCTGGAGTGTTTTTATCATAAATGGGTGTTGAATTTTGGCAAAAGCTTTTTCTGCATCTATTGAGATGATCATATGGTTTTTCTCCTTCAATTTGTTAATATGGTTTATCACATTGATTGATTTGCATATATTGAAGAATCCATGCATTCCTGGGATAAACCCCACTTGTTCATGGTGTCTGATCCTTTTAATGTGCTGTTGGATTCTGTTTGCTAGTATTTTGTTGAGGATCTTTGCATCTATGTTCATCAGTGATATTAGCCTGTAGTTTTCTTTCTTTGTGACATCTTTGTCTGGTTTTGGTATCAGGGTGATGGTGGCCTCTTAGAATGAGTTTGGTAGTGTTTCTCCCTCTGCTGTATATTGGAAGAGTTTGAGAAGTATAGGTGTTAGCTCTTCTCTAAATGTTTGATAGAATTTGCCTGTGAAGCCATCTGGTCCTGGGCTTTTGTTGTTGGAAGTTTTTCTTTTTTAATTTTGTGGTACGCAGGCCTCTCACTGTTGTGGCCTCTCCCGTTGCAGAGCACAGGCTCCAGACGCTCAGACCCAGCAGCCATGGCTCACGGGCCCAGCCACTCCGCGGCATGTGGGATCTTCCCAGACCGGGGCATGAACCCATGTCTCCTACATCTGCAGGCGGACTCTCAACCACTGCGCCACCAGGGAACCCCCTGTTCGAAGATTTTTAATCACAGTCTTAATTTCAGTGCTTGTGATTGGTCTGTTGATATTTTCTATTCCTTCCTGGTTCAGGCTCGGAAGGTTTTGCTTTTCTAAGAATTTGTCCATTTCTTCCAGGTTGTCCATTTTATTGGCATATGGTTGCTTGTAGTAATCTCTCTTGATCCTCTGTATTTCTGCAGTGTCAGTTGTTACTTCTCCTTTTTCATTTCTAAGTCTGTAGATTTGAGTCTTCTCCCTTTTTTTCTTGATGAGTCTGGCTAGTGGTTTATCAATTTTGTTTATCTTCTCAAAGAACCAGCTTTTAGTTTTATTG
Source organism: Mesoplodon densirostris (assembly GCF_025265405.1). Classification (NCBI taxonomy): domain Eukaryota; kingdom Metazoa; phylum Chordata; class Mammalia; order Artiodactyla; family Ziphiidae; genus Mesoplodon; species Mesoplodon densirostris. The sequence continues at coordinate 30,631,765 of NC_082670.1, forward strand.
ATCTTTGCTATTGTTTCCTTCATTTATTTTTCATTTATTTCTGATCTGATTTTTATGATTTCTTTCCTTCTGCTAACTTTGGGGTTTTTTTGTTCTTCTTTCTCTGATTGCTTTAGGTGTAAGGTTAGGTTGTTTATTTGAGATGTTTCTTGTTTCTTGAGGTAGGATTGTATTGCTATAAACTTCCCTCTTAGAACTGCTTTTGCTGCATCCCATAGGTTTTGGGTCATCGTGTTTTCGTTGTCATATGTTTCTAGATATTTTGTGATTTCCTCTTTGATTTCTTCAGTGATCTCTCGGTATTTAGTAGTGTATTGTTTAACCTCCATGTGTTTGTATTTTTTACAGATTTTTTTCTTTAACTGATATCTAGTCTCATAACATTGTGATCGGAAAAGATACTTGATACGATTTCAGTTTTCTTAAATTTACCAAGGCTTGATTTGTGACCCAAGATATGATCTATCCTGGAGAATGTTCCATGAGCACTTGAGAAGAAAGTGTATTCTGTTGTTTTTGATGGAATGTCCTATATATATCCATTAAGTCCATCTTGTTTAATGTATCATTTAAAGCTTGTTTTTTCTTATTTATTTTCATTTTGGATGGTCTGTACATTGGTGAAAATGGAGTGTTAAAGTACCCTACTATGATTGTGTTACTGTTGATTTCCCCTTTTATGGCTGTTGGCATTTGCTTTAATTATTGAGGTGCTCCTATGTTGGGTGCATAAATATTTACAATTGTTATATCTTCTTCTTGGATTGATCCCTTGATCATTATGTGGTGTCCTTCTTTGTCTCTTGTAATAGTCTTTATTTTAATGTCTATTTTGTCTGATATGAGAATTGCTACTCTGCTTTCTTTTGATTTCTTTTGCATTGAATATCTTTTTCCATCCCCTCACTTTCAGTCTGTATGTTCCCTAGGTCTGAAATGGGTCTCTTGTAGACAGCATATATATGGGTCTTGTTTTTGTATCCATTCAGCCAGTCTATGTCTGTTAGTTGGAGCATTTAATCCATTTACATTTAAGGTAGTTATCGATATATGTGTTCTTATTAACCATTTTCTTAATTGTTTTGGGTTTGTTATTGTAGGTCTTTTCTTTCTCTTGTGTTTCCTCCCTAGAGAAGTTCTTTTAGGATTTGTTGTAAAGCTGGTTTGGTGGTGCTGAATTCTCTTAGCGTTTAATTTCTGTGTCAAGTCTGAATGAGATCCTTGCTGGGTACAGTAATCTTGGTTGTAGGTTTTTCTCTTTCATCACTTTAAGTATGTTCTGCCACTCCCTTCTGGCTTGCAGAGTTTCTGTTGAAAGATCAGATGTTAACCTTATGGGAATTCCCTTGTATGTTATTTGTTGCTTTTCCCTTGCTGCTTTTAATATGTTTTCTTTGTATTTAATTTTTGATAGTTTGATTAATATGTGTCTTGGCGTGTGTCTCCTTGGATTTATCCTGTATGGGGCTCTCTGTGCTTTCTGGAGTTGATTCACGCTTTCCTTTCTCATATTAGGGGAGTTTTCAACTATAATCTCTTCAAATATTTTCTCAGTCCCTTTCTTTTTCTCTTCTTCTTCTGGGACTCCTAATTTGAATGTTGGTGCATTTAATGTTGTCCCAGAGGTCTCTGAGACTGTCGTCAGTTCTTTTCATTCCTTTTTCTTTATTCTGTTCTGCAGTAGTGATTTCCACTATTTTATATTTCAGGTCACTTATCCATTCTTCTGCCTCAGTTATTCTGCTATTGATCCCTTCTAGAGTATTTTTAATTTCATTTATTGTGTTGTTCATCGTTGCTTGTTTCATCTTTAGTTCTTCTTAGTCCCTGTTAAATGTTTCTTGCATTTTCTGTATTCTGTTTCCAAGATTTTGTATCATCTTTACTGTTATTACTCTGAATTCTTTTTCAGGTAGACTGCCTATTTCCTCTTCATTTGTTTGGTCTGGTGGGTTTTTACCTTGCTCCTTCATCTGCTGTGTTTTTTTCTGTCTTCTCATTTTGCTTATCTTACTGTGTTTGGGGTCTCCTTTTTGCAGGCTGCAGGTTCGTAGTTCCCGTTGTTTTTGGTGTCTATCCCCAGTGAGTAAGGTTGCTTCAGTGGGTTGTTTGGGCTTCCTGGTGGAGGGGACTGGTGCCCGTGTTCTGGTGGGTAAGGCTGGATCTTGTCATTCTGGTGGGCAGGACCATGTCCGGTGTTGTGTTTTGGGGTGTCTGTGAACTTATTATGATTTTAGGCAGCCTCTCTACTAATGGGTGGGGTTGTATTCCTGTCTTGCTAGTTGTTTGGCATAGGGTGTCCAACACTGTAGCTTGCTGGTTGTTGAGTGAAGCTGGGTCTTAGCAGTGACATGTAGATCTCCGAGAGAGCTTTCACTGTTTAATATTACGTGGGGCCAGGAGGTCTCTGGTGGACCAATGTCCTGAACTCGGCTCTCCCACCTCAGAGGCTTAGGCCTGACACCCAGCTGGAGCACCAGGACTATGATTGTGGAGGCTTGGTGAATCCAAAATCTGATGTAGTAGGCCAGCAGGCTGGAGACTCTGGGAAGAGTTGCAGCCCAAACGACGGCTGCTGCAGAATCCCCAGTGTGTTTACTTTTAAGAGACTTCTCTCCCTCACCCCTTTATTATCCATGAGACTTTTAAGTCTCACTTTTCTTTTTTGTAAAGGGATGATAATAATATCATTTTCATATTCTCTGAGGATTGAAGTACATTGTTTCTATTATTGTTATAGTTTTATTAATATCTAGGCTGACACTTCTCTAGGCAAAGTGTTGAATAATTTTGAAAAGCAAAGAAAATTTTGTGTAAGAAAATAATTACTTCCTAAATTTACTTTTGTCAATTCAGGTGCATTGTTTTACATTCTATCTGAAAATTTATTTTTGTGAATTCAGATGGGTCGTTCTCCATTAGGTTGTTCCAAAGCATAGTGTGCTATAGTATATTTGGATTTGGGTTTTTTTTCCTATGAACAATCACCAATGAAAAATGAAATGCTAATTTGATAAGTCTTTTGTAGAATTATAACAATTTTCAGTCAATGTTTAACACACTTTATTTCAGATTATTTAATATGTAAAATGCATTGGTCTCAGGAGAGGTCCAGAGGTCAAAGAGAAATGTAAGAATGTGAAAAAAAAAAAAAAAGGAGGATTGTTTTTCTATTCTGTTCTGACCTTTATTTCCTTGGCTGGACTTTGGAGTAGGCTATCAGGTATACGTTTAAAGTAGGTGAAATCCATGGCTTTATTTTCTGCTTTTGTTACTGGTTTAATATGGAGACAGCGATGGAACCGTTTGAAGTCATCTTTTGCAGCAATTTTGAATGGGAAAATAGAATTGAAAAAGACCTTACTATTATCTGACAGCCTGTTTGTGTATCAAAGTTAATGAGAGGTTTGCAAATAGTCTGAAGAGGCAAAACTTCCTACCTCTCAGTTTGGACTGCTTCCACAGAATACAGTGATCCAATTTTAGAGGAGATTTGGAATTGCCAGTACCTAGGACTGGAAAATAAATCCAACATTGTTCCAACCAGCCTGAAACGTCTGGTCACTATAATTACACTGAAATAATACTTAACTAAAGCTGTAATTTACTTGTTCTTCTATATTTCACATTGCTTCTTGGGAGTAATATTTATTCTGTATACTTAGCTAAATTACAATTGTTAAAAAGTAATGAGTTAAGAATGGTATTTGATTTTGTTCTTTGCTCATATTTTTATATTGACATTCAGATCTTCCAGCAATCTGAAAATATTTTTATAAATGATGTAAGGTTATAGGCTAAGTTCTTTTTCTCCCAGATTGCTAGTCAGTTTATTAGTAACACTAACTGAATAATCCATTCTTTCCTCATTGACTTGAGAATACATGTATTGTTCTTACATATAAATGGTGATATTGCTGCATTCTGTTTTGTTGCATTTATTTATTCATTCATTAAGCAAATAGGTCTTGAGTACCTACTGTGTATCAGGTGATATGTTACAAAGTAGGAATACATTAGTAGTTGAGACAGTCATTCAGTAAATGTTTTATATATAATGTAAAATTGCTAATAAGTGCCACAAAGGAGAAAGGTGTTTAATGCTATGAGAGCTTACTACAAAACATTTATCTATTTCTGAATGTTACACTGTTTTAAGTATACTGTATTTTGATATAATATAGTACCTTCCTCATTAATCTATTTCAAAGTCTTTTAGGTAGTTTTATGTATTTTACTTAGATTAGTTTTAAAGTTTATATTAATTCCTTTTGAAATTGTATTGAATTTATGGACCAACTTTGTGTAAATCAACATCTTTATAATAGTGAGCCTTTATATCCAAAAGTATATGTTTTCCATTTCTTCTATTTTCCTGTATATGTATCTTTAAAATAATTTTTTACTGTGGTAAAATACGTACAACATAGTTTACCATCTTAACCATTCTTAAGTATACAGTTCAGTGGTATTAAATACATTCACATTATTGTGTAACTATCTCCACCATCTACCCACATAACTCTGAAACCCTGTACCCACTAAGTGATGTCTCCATTCTCCCCTCCTCTAGCCCTACCATCCACCATTATACTTTGTGTCTTTATGATGATTTTGACTACTCTAAGTTCCTCATGTAAGTGGAATCATACAATATTTGTCTTTTTATGACTGGCTTATTTCATTAGCGTAATATCCTCAAAGTTCATTCATGTTAGTGTCTTGTAGAATTTCCTGTCTCTTTAAAGTTGAATAACATTCCATTGTATGTATATACCATATTTCACTTAGCCATTGATCATATAGTAATTCTATGTTTAATTTTTTGAGGAACATTATACTGTTTTCTCTAGTGGCTGTACCATTTTACATTTCCACCAGTGGAGCACAGGGTTCATTTTTTCTACATCTTCACCAGCACTTGGGGTGTGTTGTGTGTGTGTGTGTATGTTTGATTTTTGGATAGTAGCCATCCTAATTGGTATGAAGTAGTGTCTTTTCATACTTTTGATTTGCATTTCCCTAATAATTAGTGATATTGAGCATCCTTTCATGTGCTTACTACTCATTTGTATGTCTTCTTTGGAGAAATGTCAATTTAAGTCTTTTGCACATTTCTTAATTGGTTTATTTCCCTTTTGTTGTTGAGTGTTAGGAGTTTTCTGTATATTCTGGATGTTAATCTTTTATCAGATATATGAGTTACGAATATTTGGTCTTATACTGTGGGTTGCCTTTTTATTCTGTTGATAGTGTCCTTGAATGCACAGCATTTAAAAATTTTTATGAAATCCAATTTTTCTGTTTCCTTTTTGTTATTTGCACCTTTCCTGTCATATCCAAGAAATCATTGCCAAATTCAATTTTGTGAATCTTATGGCCTATTTCTGCTTGTAAGTGTATACTTGTTTTAGATCTTATATTTAGGTTCTTAATCCATTTTTGAGTTAATTTTTGTGTATGGTTTCAGGTAATGATCCACCTTCATGCTTTTGCATGTGAATATCTAGCTTTTCCAGTATCATTTGTTGAAAAGACTGCTTTTTTCCCATGGAGTGGCCTTGGTACCCTTGTTGAATTGAGCGTAAATGTGAGGGTTTATTTCTGGGCTCTGTAGTCTATTCCATTGGTCTAATGTGTTCTTTCCTCATGCTCATACCACACAGTTTTGATTATTGTAGCTTTGTAATAAGTTTTGAAATCAGGAATCCTCCACTTTTGTCCTTTTTCAAGATTGTTTTGGCTGTTCAGGGTCTCTTGAGATTCCATATGATTTTTAGAATGGGTTTTTCTGTTTCTACATGAAACAGTATTAGAATTTTGATAGGGATTGCATTTGAAGTAGATCACTTTAGGTAGTATTGACATTTTAATAATGTTAAGTTTTCCTATCCATGAACATGGGATACGAGTCGATTTATTTGTATCTTTTAAAATTTCTTTCAGTAACGTTTTGTAGTTCTCATTGTGTAAGCTTTTAACTTGTTTGGTTGAGATAATTCCGAAGTATTTTATTCTTTTTGATGCTTTTATAAATGGAAATGATTTTATAATTTCCTTTTCAGATTATTTTTCTTTGTGTATAGAAATGCACCTGATTTTTGTGCATTGACTTCATGTCTTGCTGCTTCACTGAATTCATTTATTAGTTCTAACAGGCTCTTTTTGGAATCTTTAGTGTTTTCTACACATTAGATCGTATCATTTGCCAAAAAGATCATTTTACTTCTTCTTTTCCATTTTGGATACCTTTTGTGTCTTTTTCTTGCATAGTAGCTCTGGCTAGAACTTCTAGTACTATGTTGAATAAAAATGATGAAAGTGGGCATCCTTGCCTTGTTCTTGATCTTTGATTAAATGTTTTCAGTCTTTCACCATTGAGTGTGATGCTCGCTGTGTGTTTTTTGTATTGGATTTTATTATGTTGAGGTGTTTTCTTTCTATTCCTGTTGAGTGTTTTTATCATGTAAGTGTGTTGAATTTGTCAAATGCTTTTTTTCTTTTTTGCATCAATTGAGATGGTGATGTGGTTATTTTTCATGCTGTTGATGTGGCATATACACTGATTGATTTTTCTTTGTTGAACTTTCTTGCATTCAGGAATAAATCCCACTTGGTCATGATGCATAATCCTTTATATGCTGCTGAAATGTTTGCTACTATTTTTTTTTGAGGATTTTTGTAACAATGTTCATAAGGAATATTGGTCTGTAGTTTCCTTTTTTTTTTTTTTTTTTTTTTTTTTTGCGGTATGCGGGCCTCTCACTGTTGTGGCCTCTCCCGTTGCGGAGCACAGGCTCCGGATGCGCAGGCCCAGCGGCCATGGCTCACGGGCCCAGCCGCTCCGCGGCATATGGGATCCTCCCAGACCGGGGCACGAACCCGTATCCCCTGCATCGGCAGGCGGACTCTTAACCACTGCGCCACCAGGGAGGCCCTGTAGTTTCCTTTTTTTATAGTGTCTTTGTATGGCTTTGGTATCAGTGTAATGCTGGCCTCGTAAAACAAGTTAGGAAATATTTCTTTTTCTTTAAAGTTCTGGAGAAGTTTACTAGGTTTGGTATTAGTTCTTCTTTGTATGTTTGGTAGAATTCATCAGGGCTTTTCTTTGTTGGGAGATTTTTGATTAATTATTCAATGTCCTCACTAGTTATAGGTCTATTCATATTTTCTTTTTCATTATGATTTACTCTTGATAGGTTTTATGTTTTTAGGAATTTTTCCATTTCATCTACATTATCATAACTTATTGGCATACTATTCTTTTAGTACTTTCTTGTAATCCTTTTTACTTCCTTTGAATTTGTAGCAATGTCCCCACTTTTTTTTCTGATGGTAGTAATTTCAGTCTTCTCTCTCTCTCTCTCTTTTCTGAGTCTGTCTAGCTACAGGGCTTTCAATTTTCTTGACTTAATTTTAAGAAACAGCTTTTGGTTTCATTGACTTTTTAAAATTGCTTTTATATTCTCTTTTTTGTTTATCTCTGCTTTAGTTTTTATGATTTCCCTCTTTCTGGCAGTTTTAGGTTTAGTTTGGTCTTCTTTTTCTAGTTACTTAAGTTGTAAAGGGAGGTTGTTGATTTGAGATCTTTCTTGTTTTTAGGTGTTGATTTGAGATCTTTCTTATTTTTAGTATAAGCATTTATAGCTGTAAGTTACCCTCTCAGTATTGTTTTTGTTGCATACCACATTATCCTGATACTGAAACCAAAATATTTTAGGAAAACAACAAATCATTGTCTCTCGTGAACATAAGATGCAAAAATTCTTAGGTAAATCTCAGCAGATCTAATCCAGCAATATATATAAAGTAAAGACTTTGAAGAATTTATCCCAGCAATGCAGATTTGTTGTAACATAAAGAAAATCCATCAGTATATTTCTCCACATTAACAGTATCTAGGGTAAAAACCATAATCATCTTACTAGATATACAAAAGATACTATAAATGGAAATATGCTTAAACTGATTAGGATCATGTATGAAAACCTGCATATAATATCATAATTAATATATTAGATAGAATATTTTCCCTGTAAGATCAAGAACAAGGTGTGATGTTTGCTCTTACCACTTCTATTTGATATAATACTGAAAGTCTTAGTGCAGGAAGGCAACTGAAGAGAAAAGAAACATTCTAATTGAGAAGGAAGTAAAATTGTCTTTATTCACAAATTACATAATCTTGTATATAGAAAATGCTAAAGAATGATTGAAACAATGATAGTTTAAAGACTACCGGACCTGGGACATCCCTGGTGGTCCAGTGGTTAAGGCTTCACGTTTCCATTGCAGGGGGCCCGCGTTTGATCCCTGGTCAGGGAACTAAGATCCCACATGCTGCATGGTGCGGCCAAGAAAAATAAAGAAAAATAAAAATAAAGGCCAATAAAAAATAAAGAAAAATAAAGACCTAATAAAAGAATGTATTAAGATCACAGGATATAAAGTTAATAAACAAAAATTCCATGTATTTCTATAACTAAGCAGCAAAGAATTAGTAAATGAAATTTATTATTCACAGTAACCAAAACATGGAAGCAACCTGAATGATCATCGATGGGTGAATGGATAAAGAAAATGTGGTACATACATATGGTGATACTATTATTCAGTCTTAAAATAAAGGAAATCCTGCCATTTGTGACAATAAGGATGAACCTGGAAGACATTATGCTAAGTGAAATAATTCAGGCACAGAAGGACAAATACTACATGATACTACTTACATGAAGAATCTAAAACAGTCAAACTCATAGACGTAGGAAGTAGAATGGTGATTGCCAGGGACTGGCAGGAGGGAAAAACAGAGAGGTATTATCAGAGGGTACAAAATTTCAGTTATAAATAGTTTCTAGAGTTGTATATAGCATAGCACCTATGGTTAATAATACTGCATTGTATACTTAAAATTTTTCTAAGAGGGTAGTTTTTTTATGTTTTTAAGGAGTATGATTTTATTTCCTTCTCATTTATATTCAGATGCTTTTAACAGAAGTTTGAAATTATCTTTCTCTGATTTCATCTCATTAGTTTCGAGTGATCTTAGTGCCACTCTAAATACATATACACATGCATATATATGTATGTTTCTAATAAGCATACCTCATAATTATTTCTCTATACATTTGTACATTTTGATTGTACTAGATAGTCATATGAAAATGAAAAATTCTTTCAAAAGCTACCAAATTCAAGCATCTGCTTGGATTGTTCAATATTAAAATTTGGGACTTAACCTGTGGGCTAGAACTCTGTATTTAGTACCTTTGACTCAGTCAGCTGAACAAGTTCTTGCTGCACATTTTGTGGCTTTTTTCTTAGGCCAGCTGCAAGTGCCTGTTTGCTTTGATATTGGTCTTTTACAGTTGGTGCCTTCTAAATATCACAAAATTGGCTGGTATGGATAAGGATAAAATAGCCCAATCATTTAAAATATACATACATGAGATCCATTATTATGCTCATTTGGGAATTTTGTCTGCACTTTAGTTAAAGTTAATAGATCTGACGCTTCCTTATTCCTGGTTCCTAAAATAAATCTGCAAGTCAGATCCACAAATCATTAAATGTAATTTAAGTGGGCTTTATTTTAAATTATACTTGTTTTTTAAACCACTTTATTGAGGTATGACTGATATAAAAAATCTGTACATATTTAATGCATACAACTTGATGACTTTGGAGGTGAGTATATATCCATTTTGGTGAAACCATCCCCACAATCTATGCCATAAACATATACATCGTCTCCAAAAGTTTCCTCCTGTCCTCTTTATTTACTTCTTTTGTGTGTGATAGGAACACTTAAAATAAGATCTAGCCACTATGGGTTTAAAAAACAAGTGTAATTGAAATAATAAGAGGCTTCCCTGGTGGCGCTGTGGTTAAGAATATGCCTGCCAATGCAGGGAACACGGGTTTGAGCCCTGGTCTGGGAAGATCCCGCATGCCGAGGAGCAGCTAAGCCCGTGCACTGCAATGAAGAGTAGTCCCCACTCGCCACAACTGGAGAAAGCCCGTGTGCAGCAACGAAGACCCAACACAGCCAAAAATAAATAAAATAAATTTATTTTAAAAATAATAGCAATTATAATTAAATGATAACAAGTATAATAATTAAATAATAATTATAATTAAAATAAAAACAAGTATAATTTAAAATAAAGCCCATTTATAATAGCATTAAAAATCATACAGTAGGAATAAACTTAAAATATGACAGATCTATACAGTTAAAATTACAAAATATTTCTGAGTAAAAACAAAAGTAAATGGAGACTTATACCACTTGAGTTTATTGTCAGTTCTCTCCAAATTGATTTACAGTTGAATGTTATCCCAATCAAAATCACAGTAGGCTTTTTTAAAAATAGAAATTGACATGGCTATTCTAAAATTTATATGTATGCAGAAAATAGCCAGAACAATTTTTAAAAAGAATAATGTTGGAGGCTTTACATTATCCAATTTCAAGACTCATTAAAAAGTAAAATGCTGCAGTAATCCAGACATTGTGTAGTGGCAGAAAGATAGACATATATATCAGTGGAACAGAATGGAGAGTCCAGAAATAGAGTCACATAGACGGCCAATTGATTTTCTACAAAGATGCCAGGGTAATTCAACTGTGAAAGGATACCCTTTTAACAAATTGTGCTGGATCTACTGAAAACACATATTGAAGAAAATGAATAGGTAGGCCACAGACTGGGAGAAAATGTTTGCAATACCTATGTCTGACAAACAAATTGTATCCAGAGAATCTATGTAACTCACACTTCAATAAAAAGTTAAGCAAACCAATAAAAAAATTGGGGAAAGACTTGGCATTTTACAATGGAAGGCATACGAAATGCAAATTAGCACATGAAAACTACTGAACATCATTAGTCTTCAGGAAAATGTAAAATAAAACTATAATGCGATACCATTACATACACCCTGTGGCAGTTTACTCTTCTTGAGATTCTTATCTCTCTGGTTCTCTGTGTACTTGTGGCTTCTTTCTCTTTTGCTATATTCCTCCTCTTTACTGTCCTCTTTTCTGTCTTGCAGTTTTTGATTACTTGGGCTGCTTTCCTTCTTGTGTTTCCTTACTTTGCCTATTCTACTTCCTGTTGACTTCGTCAGTTTTCCAAGAGAATAAATATAATTGGGTAATACTTTGTTGTATGGCACAACTGATATGTTTGTCCACCTCATTATCCGCTGGCTTGTTGATAGATATGTGCCTTTAAGGTTAAGCATTCGTCCCAATCAGGTACAACCTGAGTACTCTTGAGATTATCAGGGTAAGTGCCTATTTCATTCCTTGCTTTATGCCCAGTGCCCAGGCCAATAGTTGTCCCTAATAGGATGTTCAATAAATAATTTGTTGAATGAATGAGCTACCTCTGAGGATGAGGTTGAATGTGGCTCCTTCCCTTGTAAGGGACATGATATGTCGTGTTCAGAATATAATTCTTCCAAAATGATACTTTCAAGGAACTATGCAACTTCTTGTTCTTTTTGAAGATCTGGAATAGCCTAATACTTAGGAGCACTGACCCTGGAACCCGAGTCTCAGTTTGAATCATAACAGGCAGTTTTACTATGTTTGTGACTGAGCAAATTACTTAATCTCTTAGTATTTCACTTCCCTTACGTGTCAATGGAGATAACAGTATCAGCCTCATAGCATGTATTGTTGTAGGGATCAAATAATTTAATGATGTCAGGTGCCTAGGAAGAGTACTTGGCACTTACTATGATGGGAGGGTTCATAGTTATTATTATTACCATTATTATTATTATTATTGATTTGGAGGGGAAAAGCATTACTAAGAACAGGTACAGAATGTAAGTCAGAGTCTTCAGAGCCTACAACTTCTTTTATCAATGTAATTTTTTTTCAGGCAAGCCTTTTCTCTTTTTCTCCTCTCACTCCCCGTTTTAAGAGAAGAAGTTAAATTACAGAGGTGTTTAAACATTAGAAATCACTGTGGAATCTTACAAAAACACTTTGAAGTCAGTAGAGAAAAGATACTCGATAAAGCTTTGCTCCATGTCTATTTCATCCTAACTTCCCTTTGTGGAAACTACTGTGTATTTTTTTATTCTCAATTCCAGGCCCCTCCCTTAGAGGACAGGCATGCTCAGTGCCTTAACCCTCACATCTCTGATGCTGTCATTCATATCTTTTTTGGGGAACCTTTAATTATCAACCTTAGAACATCCTATAAATCTTCATTAGGAAATTCCTTTTGAACTTTTGCTGAAAAGTAGTTACTGTGCACTGTATGTGTAGCAGCTGTTTGCCTAAGTTAAAAAAAAGTTGACCGTTTTAATTTGCTTTAAAAATATCCACTGGCACTGGTTCTCATTACAGATGTGTGGTTGTAACATTTCATTTTTAAAATGTGTATCCATCTTTTTTCAGTTCTAAAGGAGTCCAAAGAAACCATCTAAAACCTTAAAAATAACCACTAAACCTACAGTGTTTTTGGTTTTTAAAAATTCTCAAGGGAGGACATTTTTTATCTTGGACTTAAGCTTCATACAGGGTGGCCCATTTAAAAGAGGCCCTGTACACAGCCACATTATTAAATAGGAACTGTTTTAAATGGGCCACCCTGTAAATCAGGACTTTTTTTCCAATGGATATTTACTTCTTTGCACACTTGTGAGTTTAGTTCAAGTTTTCAGTTACTATGCTTGATAAGCATCCCTGAAATTTAAATTTGGGCACCTCAGTGACATTGAAATGCACAAATCTGAGTTCAGAGACATTTAGAAACTTGTAAATTTGTGTTTTGAGAGATCATGTTTGGATCTCTTTGAAAATTGGGCCAACATTCTATGCGAATCTCCTTTTTCAAAACATTTTTTTTTAAATGGATGAAATACAAATAAACTGAAAATGGAAACTTTAACATAAACAGTAATACAGCCTTGGACTTTCTTTTACTGGAAATCTTTAAAAACAGGAAAGATGTCCACTTTTTTTGGAATAGGTTAGGGTCAGTAGTTCTTAATATTTTTAATCCAGAATTTCTAAACATACTCTATTTCTGTTTACTTACCAAAAGTTAAATCTGTGCTAGAAATGAGATAGAAATAATACCTTATTTGAACCATAATGTATCTGATTCAGGTTTTGCTCAAACCTGCTCCCCAGAATGTGTAGGGCAAAGAGTAAGAATTTAAATGAAGGCACACATACCATGTGTCATCATAAATATACCTGAAATCACAAGTCAGAACAGGAAGAGAAGCAAGATAATGAATCCTTGGCACTATTTGAAAATGGTTCTTTGTAATGCAAGAATCTTTTGCATTCATGCTATCTCAGAGAAAGATTTGGGAACTTCAGCATTTCTACCACCTAATCCTCCCAACTCCCCAGAGCAGTGTGCATTTCCCATGTCAGTAGTAACACAACCCACAAACTTTCATGGCATTCTGATGCAGTAGCCTTTTGTTTTGAGAAGTGTGGAGAAATTTTTCTCTAGGGGCTGAATGGTGTCATTCATGAGAATGGATGATTTTGGTTATGTGCCAGTGATGAGTATTGATGTAGTTGTGTTCGTGACATTTAGTCTCAGGTAGAGTTCTCGCTTACCACATCTTAAGGTAATACTGTTAAACTCAAGTATGAGTTTTATTGATTGATTGTAGAAATCTTAACTTTTACTTTAAATATAAATAGAAGCTGTGTCTCCAAATTTGTATGGCTCTACTAATATACTACCACAGGGGTCTTTCTGTACATTTCCCTGACTCTAATATTTGCCCAAAGAAGTTTTTCTTATCTTAGTACATTATAGGTCATTATCATCTTGGGACCATGGTTAATGGCTTGGATGGAACCTACCACCTTATTTTAATTCTACACATTATAGAAAACAGTACATTGGGAAAACAGATTAGAAAAAATTTCAGATAAAGTGTTTGTATAAATTGGAAACCTGAGAAGGAAAAACAAAATGAGGAGTTATAACAGCTAAATCTGGCCTAGATCCATCAGCTTTCTCTTTAACATTCCTAGTAAACTCACATTTTCAGAGATGTTCTGTTAAAGCACAGGACGAAGATAACGTGTGGTATCTTATAATTTGAGTTCTTCTTAACTCTTAAAATATTCTACATTATACAAGCCAAAGTTAAATGATTGATGTATACTCTTAAAATAACAAAAAGGCAATCTAACAACTCTGGTAGCCTTGATGTTGCTGACTGACTTTATTTTTACTGAGTGGCCTCAATCCAAGACAATGTCCTCATTTTTTTTTTTTTTTCTAAAGAAGTATGGCTTGTGCTCAGATTTAAAGCATTAAAAGACCATTTAAAGAAAATGTTATAACATAACTACTGCAAGAAAGAGCTCCTGGGCAAGGTAGGTATGCTTTTATTTGCCTGAGGAAAAGGTTTCTTTTATTCTTTAATGTGAAGCTCCATCTTGAAAAAAAGTATTGACGTGGATCCAAATGAATTTCCTGGTTGCTTATGTTAACCCCATTGGGAAAGAAGGTGGTCTTGGTGGTCATTTCTTGGATTACTCAGGAGCACACTATGCCTAATGAGCAGAAATATGCCATTTGGACATTGAGGACACCTGGGCCCCTAATTGCAGCAACTTAATTACTCAGCTGCTTCATTCAGGAAACTTTCACCTGACATCAAGAGGCAACAAGATAAGTAAGTATGACTGATTTTCTGTCTGCTTGTTAGATGTCCACCTTAGCCAAAGAACATCTGGTTTGAGGTATTGAGGAAAAACACAAAAAAACAAGGAATGACTTGTTTGGTAGCCGTATCATGTAAAGAAAGTCCATTTAATTTTAACATGACAATTTTAATGCACAGTTTTATTTCAGACTTAATATTTTATTTGTTCATTAAATGATGACGTGTTATTTGAGTACTGTAATGATAGTCTTACAAAGTGAAAAATGGTCTTAACACTTTGTTATGTTTGTGTATTAGTTTCCTAGAGCTTCTATAACAAAGTATCAAAAACTGGGTGGCTGAAAACCACAGAAACGCATTATTCCATGGTTCTGGAGGCTGAAATTCCAAAATCAAGGTGTCAACTGGACCATGCTCTCTCTCTGAAGGTTCTAAGGGAGAATCCTTCCTTGTCCCTTCTAGCTTCTGGTGTTTGCCAGCAGTTCTTGACATTCCTTAGGATGGAGATGCATCACTCCAGGCACATTGCTATCTTTTCCCTTTGTGTCTGCACCTGGTCCTCCCTCTGTGTATCTGTCTCTGTGTCCAAATTCCTCCTTTTTATAAGGATATTGAACTAGGGCCCACCCTGTTGGACTTGCTTTAACTTCATTACCTCTGTGAAGACCCTATTTCCAAATAAGTTCATACTTATTATTTTAAATGTGAATATACAATATTTCAAAAAGCTTACCAATTTCAAAAATTGGTAAGCTGTACATACAGCTTTAAACAACAGTATGATGCTTAATCGCTTGTTGTTTACTACATGTTTTGACAAAATAATGATTTTTTTCCCCAGAGTGGAATAACTTTCTTGCGTATACTAACTAGATAGAAGCTGCAATAAATGAGTTCTCATTGTCCTTAGATCAACTCAGGCTCTAGCTCAAGCTCTTCTTATTCAAAGAAGTATTTCTTGATTGTTTGGTCTTATTCCTTTCTCCTCTCTGAACACCAGTAGCAGCTATGGTCAGTACCTTCTAGAATCACTCTAAACTCATGTATTATTTGGTATTGGTGCTTGATCACACCAAGAGTTGGCCAACTATGGCCCAAGGGCCAAATCTTGACAGCTGCTTGTTTTTGTATATCATGTGTAACTAAGAATGCTTTCTACCTTTTTAAATGGTTGGAAAAAAATCAGAGGAATAATAATATTTTGTGACATGTAACAATTATGTGAAATTCAGATTTTAATGATCATTAATAAAGTTTTACTGGAATATAGCCATGCTCCTTCATTCATTAATGGATTGTCAGTGGCTGCTTTTTTGCTACAGTGGCAGTTGTGTAATTGCGAGAGAGACCTCATGGCTCACAAAGGTGAAAATATTTACAGTCTGGCCTCCCATAGAAAAAGTTTGCTGGCCCTGGATTTACCAATAATTTATTCCCAACCTGTTAGTCTACCTCACATATGAAAAAAAAAAAGTAGGTAATCAATATAATTTTATGTTCGACTATAAAAAGGACAGTTGTACTGGTTTATTTGTTTGCTTGTTTACCAGTTGCTACATATTATTTTTAGAGTTCACAAGGACTTGGTGTTAGTCATGTTTGTGTTTCTCAGCCTTTAGTGGAGGACTGGTTATGGTTCAATGAATATTGTTAAACAATTAAATTTATATGTAAATTAAGATGTATATGTGTGTTGGACAACTAAGTAGCATACCTAGAATATTTAGCTGATGTAAAGAAATTTATCCCAAGTCCTCCAACATATTGATGATAAAGCTGAAAGTAGAGCACATATAGACTCTTAAATTTACACCTTTCATCTATAATATACAATCCAAAATGAAAGAATGTAGTGAGTTGCAGATGATTATTATTCTTGTTAACTAGATCTGGGAGTTTAGTATTCAACGTGATTTATCTTAGAAAGAAAATACACACAAAGCGCTCCTCCTTGTTTAATTTGAAAAACACCTCCTTCTGATGTGACCCCTCTCCAACAGTGCTCCCATTTTGTTTCCTTTTCACAAAAATTAAAAACAAAACTCTTTTATGGGGATAAGAGCAACGCTCTCTTCTATCTTTGCTCTTTTAATGATCTGTGTGGTGATTTAGCCTTAAGACATTAGGATGAAGTTAGTTGCCAGAATAAAATTAATGATGGTTGGTTTAGTACCCTTTCAAAATCTACTGTTTTGTTTTCTTAGCAAATAGATTAAAAAGAGACATTTTAAATATCAATATTTTATACATTTAAAAATATAAATATTTTTATAAATATAAATATTATTTTTATTCCAGAGGTGCCACCAAATTGTTCTTAAATTAAGTTTTTTAGAGAGAAAATGTATAAGGGCTTTAACTATAAAGCGTATGTGAGTTTAAGAAAATTGAGGTAGTTATACTAAATTGAACCATGGTTTTTCTGTTATGTGTTATTCCTATAACATTTACTAAAAGTGCTACGGACAACCTTGTTAGTTTTCTACTTCCTCACCAATCCCCTTCTCTCACCCCAATCTGGAATAGATTGTTGTAGACTATTGCATTTTAACAGCATAATAAAGCTGTGAAATATAGCGAATATACCTATGTGAAAATATAATAAGGGTAAACAGATTAATTTGGCACTTTCTTTTTTAAAGTTAAAGCTTATGTATGTAGAAAATTAGTGTTTCCTTACTCTGGCACTCTTTATTTTCCTCTTTCGTTTTTAAAAAATGAAACATCTCTTTCACTTAACTTTTTTCACTTAGGGTTCTAAGAACACATCTATAAGTAGAAACAAGCTCTCTGAACTTAATGAGGAATTGAATAGTACAATATGAACAATATAATTTGAAATGTTAAATGTTATTTCGATTCATCCACCTGTGAAAGATATATTTTGACAATCACCTGAACATAATTTCTTAGCCTTGTGAATCTTTTGAATGAGGAGGAGCTCGCTGAAGCTGAGAGAACTCAGATTGTGTTATCTCATATTCTGGTTCCTTATTAATACCGAGGGAGACAAATTGTTACACTTGTTTGAATCTTGGGAACCTCTGGGCTCCAGGGCATGGAGCATTACACTTTCCCCTTTTCCCTCTCAGAGTGGCCTAAGGATTCTGTCTATAAAGGCTAAGCAGAAATTCGCCAAGGGGTTTGAGAGGTGAAATTTGTTCACGACAAAAGAAGCTCGAATTCTTCTGTGGGAACCTGGAGTTATTTGGGGAAGCCAAATTCTTATGGGCTGAGATTTTTCTCTGTTTATCAAACACTCTGTGTTTGTTATATGAATGGTATTGGTATCTTTAAGCTACAAGGAAAATTTCACTATGAATATAATAATAATCACATACCTCATTAATCAACCTGTCTCTAAGTATCAATTTTTTTTTTTTTTGCGGTACGCGGGCCTCTCACTGTTGTGGCCTCTCCCGTTGCAGAGCACAGGCTCCGGACGCGCAGGCTCAGCGGCCATGGCTCACGGGCCCAGCCGCTCTGCGGCATGTGGGATCTTCCCAGACCGGGGCACAAACCCATGTCCCCTGCATCGGCAGGCGGACTCTCAACCACTGCGCCACCAGGGAAGCCCTAAGTATCAATTTTAATCTCTGTAATCTTTATTATAACACATCTAGTATGATGAAATTAACCCTACACTTACTGTTTTAGTATTTCTGCCTTAAATCATAATTTTTACCAAGTTTTAGTTTGGGAAAGTTTTACATTAATTAGTAGGGTGATTTTTGAACTTTGTTCCAGAACCCCAGTGATTTATGCATATGCATCTGTGATATATGCTTAAGGGTGCCATGGATTTTCCCAGTTATGCATTTTTAATATTTACAGTAATTCTTGAGACTTAAAAGATGAATTTCATGTCATAAGCGATTTGAATAAATAAGAGAGGAAGCCATTGATTTGCATTTGACTTGGAAGATTTTTTTGTTTAACCTTCCAGTAGATTTCTTCTTCTGGGTCTTGATATGAAAAGCATTTGATGTTCCAATTCTCCATTTTTTTTCATCTTAATCCTATAAACTTAACTATTGTAGCTTGTTTATACATTTGTTTATTTTTCCATGTGTTCCACACTTAATTGTCAAAAAGTCATTCATAATTTATCTGTCGTCCAACAACCTAGTGCAAGCACCCTAATTGAATATATGCTTACATCGTTTTAAATTTTTTTATTTTATTTTTTATTGTTTTAGAAACTGAAATAAATGACATATGAGGTCCCTTCAGTTCCTATGAAAGTATTACAGAGCAGTCAGGGGGTTGATTTTTAAAGTTTGCAGTTAGACTGGTGAGGGTTGGAATCCTATTTCTGCCACTCATTAAATGTGTGACCTTGGATAATCTAGTTAAATTCTTCAAGCCTAAAAATGGAAATAATAGTACCTACCTTATGGGCCATTTTGACATTTAAATCAGTTCAATAGTGTCTAGCAAATAGTAAATTCTCAGTATGTATTATAAATATCATTTGCTGTTACTTTCCTCATTGCTGTTACTATGGTGACTATAAATCTTATGTCCTTTCAGATTCATTGATTTTTTTTTCTTTTTTATATACGCTGCTGTGAAAAAATTATATCATAATCTGACACTTTTTGAATAATTTTTACCTGTTCCCCAAAGCATACCAACTATAATAAAACTTTTAACACTTTTTTCCTTGTGCTGTTGTTTTATTCAGTAAACATTTATTGAGTTTCCACTATGTGCTGTTTCATTTCATGATGAAAAAGGTCAAGTCTCTACCATCATGCAATTACCACTAATGTAGTATTCTTATGCTATAAATATGTGTGTATAGATTTCAAAGGGTATAATTAGTTCTTCTTTGGATAGGTGTTAGAGATGATTTCATAGAAGGGGAAACATTTGATCAAGACCTTAAAAGATATAATGGTATTAAACAGGTGATAAAAGGTGGTGGCATGTTGAGGGAGTACAGCCAGGCCTTCTAGGTAGAGGCAACGTTGTAGAAGCAGTGGTATATGTGTATGGGTTTACAGGAGAAAAAAAATGGGGGCTCTTTTCCTTTGGCATCTTTACAGTTCTGCCTGCTACCTCTACATGTGAAAATGTTAAGATTTCGAACATACACCCTTTGATTCTCTGCCCTGGTATCTTCTACTGCATAATGTAATGCCACCCCATGCTGTTGGCCAGAGTACTACAGTTACTGGCTCTTTCCTGCTAACACTGTATTCACAAGTCACATGAATTGTAGGTATTTTTTCTAATCTAAGAGACAGCTATCTATGTGCTTTAAGGTTTTGATCTCCTCTACCAGTATTTAGTGTGTGTGCCCCACAGGGCAGAAGACTCCTTGGAACCTGAGATCTCAGTGAAATCAGATGGGAGGTAAATCCCATCGAAATAGCTGTCCTTCATCGCCTGTATGTTTTTCCGTGAGAATGTTTTCTTCTTCAACACGACAGTCCTTTTGATTCTTCCTTTCTCTTTCTCACCTCTTTCCCTCCCTCTTTCCTTCTTTACTTTCTTCCCTCCCTCCGCCTTTCCCCCCTTATTTTCACAAACATATATTTCATGCCAACATGCAACTGGCATTGTGTTAAATGCTAAGAATACAAATTTAAATAATACATGCTCTCTCCTCTACAGTCTAGGGGAGAAGAGATAAATGAGTCACTATAAACGTGTGATGTAATATGTGCTATAAGTGCTGTGGAAGTATCTAGGAGGGTGGATCTGTTATTTCCTACCACAATAGTGCTGCATAACAAAAAGCCATAAAACGTCAGTGGTAAAACCTCAGCATTTGCGTTTATGTGTCTGGGATAGTAGATTAGGCAGCTCTACCAGTCTTGAGTGGGTTCTGTCATCTGACTGATCTAGGGTGTCTCAACTGAGAGAACTGGAGTGACTCATCTCTACTCCGTGTGTCTTTAGTCAGCCAGCGTACTAGCCTGGGCACATTTTCATGGCAGTGGCAGAGTGCAGGAGCACAACTTGAAATACTTCAGTGCTTCTTAGCCTCTGCTCTGCTTGCTAACATCCTATTGGCCAAAGCATACAACATGACTGAGTTCAGAGTTATAGCATGAAGACACTTGAAGTTACTTAGCAATAGGAATGGATATAGTATGTGGTAAAGAGTTAGAGCTATCAATGCAATATACCACAGAGAAGCATCTAAATTAAACTGGGGATTGGGGAAAACTTCCCAAGGGTGGTACCCCTTGAACTAAATTTTGGAGGAATTAGTTGAGTGAAAGAAGAAACAAAGGCCAGAGAGAACATCACATACAAAGGCCAGAAGATGTGAAGCACATTGTATCGTCAGCTATATTCAGGCAGTCTTTGATATATCAAATGGGAACAAAGGATGCATGGCTGGAAATAAGGCCAAAACTGAAGGCAGAAGCCAGATTTCAAAGGTTTTTATATACAAAGCAAAGGAGTTTGAAAGTTGTAGGATTCTATGATGGTTCTAAGCCTAGGTGTTAACTTCTATTTTATTGATATTAATTATTATTACTATTTTTATTTGCTACTATGGAGCTAGTCCTTATGCAGATAATATATAGACTGGTAGTTGGTACATGACCTATGTTTTAATATTTTTAACACGTTTAGAAGACTGCACGTTATTCATTGTAAGCAACTAGAAATACAGACTAAGAATTTCATAATGTTATTAATTTAAAGATTAACACATGACTTTCACTGATAATGTGTGTAAATATCTATGAAAGAGTCTATACATGCCAAAATTTTAAATTAAAACCAAGAGATCATTTATTATATCCTATATGTTTATTCTCAGTAGAATTGTTATATATAATTGTCTTAACGTCTTTCTCTTTTATCACTTTTTTTATCCATGTTCTTGAGAAAGATTTAAAATGCATTTTTTTCTGGGCATACTAAATTTTATTTTGATTTGAGGGAAATTGTGGAAGCTAGAGATAAACTTTTTCATAGTTTTCTCAGAACGAAAGTAACCGATCATTGTCCAGTTTACATATTCTAGAAAGATAATTGTCTTGTACACCTCCTGATTGAAACTGAAGCCCTTTGTGAAGGAGCAAATGGAATGTATTATGTACTGCAACTGGAATATATTATGTATTTTCCTGTTGGCAGGCATGAATATTTGTACAATTAATTTCTGAGTTGCTTAATTGGTAATATAACAGTTTTGTACTGTTTTCCATATATTTTAATTTACAGATTTATTTAGTCAGTATTACAGTATATGAGACTGAAACCATTGTTTTGGGTGATAAATTAAATCCTGGAAATAAAAGTACATTAGGAGAGAGATTATTTACAACAGTGGTATTAGTTATTACCAGGTGGTTTTTCTAGAATGCTATTTAAGGAAGTGTAATTAAGTTATAATTTTGGCACAAGTTTCTTCAATTAAAAAAATGACAGGGGGGGCCTCCCTGGTGGCGCAAGTGGTTGAGAGTCCGCCTGCCGATGCAGGGGATACGGGTTCGTGCCCCGGTCTGGGAGGATCCCATGTGCCGCGGAGCGGCTGGGCCCGTGAGCCATGGCCGCTGAGCCTGCGCGTCCGGAGCCTGTGCTCCGCAACGGGGGAGGCCACAACAGTGAGAGGCCCGCATACCGCAAAAAAAAAAAAAAAAAAAAAAAAAAAAAATGACAGGGGAAGGGAGGTTTCTAGTCATTACACCCTTGTGAATTTGACATCAATCTCAATAAAAATTCTGGGATCTGTAATGAATGAGTAGGAACCTGATGAATTCACAATTCATACTTGAGTAAAATAATTTCCATGCCTGATAGAGTATGGCAGTAGAGTACAAAATTTCAACAAGATGTTCTTATGGATGAGATGGAGAATTATAGTCCAGACAAAGGCAGCTTGATAGTTGGTTCAACTCTTCCCGGCCCACAAAGCGTTGATTAGTGAATCTTTTGTCTAAAGGATATCTCTTAGCTTACAGGATTTTATATTTGGCTTATGACTTGTTAAACACTTAAATTATAGGTTTTCATTTCTTTTGTTTATTTAAAAATTTTGGAACCTTTTTTCATCAAATGAAATTTTGGGCAGGACCCCAATATCTAGGCCAAGTAAATGTCGAACTGCTCTGATTCAAGCGAGGATTGGAAGTGGTGGTAATTGGAAAAGGATACGCCCTTTTAGAGAGAGGGTGCATGGCTTCTTCAAGTAGATTAATGGTTGCCTGAGGATAGGGGTGAGAATGGGGATTAACTGTAAATGAGCATGAGGCATCTTTTTGGAACGATGGAAGTGTTCCATAATCCAAACTGGATTATGGTGATGGTGATACAATTCTTTAAATTTACTAAAAATCATTGCATTGTACACTTTAAATCTGAATTTTATGGTATATAAATATCTCAAACTGTTTTAAAAAGATCCTATTTACCCGAAAAAAAATTTAAGAAAACTTTTTTCATATTTTTGAAGACCCATCATGTAAAAGATAGATTTGATATTTTATCTAGTTCTAGGTGGCAAAACTAAGCCCAGTGTATGGAAGTTAGCAAACAGAACTTCACTTACTGTAAGGAATGTCTCTCCAAGAGGGGCAGGGATAAGCATAGTGATAGTGGGTTATGGGGTCTTTAAGAGGTTTAAATGACATAATTCATGTCAGGCACATGTAAAGCACTCAATAGACATTTACTGTTCAAAGAAAAATAGAGATGGGGATCCAAGTATATATGTATGTAGTGTGTAACATGTTTTTGTACGCATTTATATAAATATGTGTGAAAAAGCAAACGTGCTAAAATGTTAACAGTTGGTGATATTAGCTGAAGGATATATAGGTGTTCATTGTGCCATAATTTCAATTTTTCTGTTGATTTGAAATCTTTCAAAATAAAAAGTGGGAGAAAAGAGAGGAGGAGAGGTTAGGCTGACAGAGTTGTGAAAGCAGTCTTTCTCAAACACTGTGTGAAAGTGTAATGAGACCATCATTCAGCATTCAATATCTGAAATAGAGAAAACTAGATTTATTTTTTATTACCGTAAAGGAAAGGTATATGCTGGTCAGACACGATCTCGCAGCAGGGAAGATTGCTGATCTTACATAGAGTTTTCAGGAAGCATGGAGTTCAGGGATTGATTGGTGTTTTCTGGAGGCTGATGTCATCTGTAGATGAGAGGTTACTCAGATGAGACTGATGTGCATTGGTTGATACTCAGAGGCAAGTTGAGTCCGTTCCTAATTGACTTTCAGAAGTGAGGAGCTGCCACTGTTAAGTGATCTAGATGAGCTTTAGTCAGGTTCTGGCGGCTGCTTACCGGAGCCACAGAAGAATCCTTAGTTTGTAATAACTTTAAAAATTCTCAGCTGGTCTATATTTCTTTTAAATAAATTTATTTGTTTTATTATTTATTCTTGGCTGTGTTCCGTCTTCGTTGCTGCTCATGGGCTTTCTCTAGTTGCGACGAGCGGGGGCTACTCTTCATTGTGGTGTGCAGTCTTCTCATTGTGGTGGCTTCTCTTGTTGTGGAGCACGGGCTCTAGGTTCAGGGGCTTCAGTAGTTGTGGCTCACGGGCTCTAGAGCACAGGCTCAGTAGTTGTGGCACACGGGCTTGGTTGCTCTGCGGCATGTGGGATCTTCCCGGAGCAGGGCTCAAATCCGTGTCCCTTGCATTGTCAGGCAGATTCTCAACCACCGCACCACCAGGGAAGCCCCAGCTGGTGTAAATTTCAGTGCCTAACGTATAGAACCACAGTGAGTATCTATAGAATGAGTAAGGGAGAAATCAGACAAACCAACTGCTTGTTATTATCACCACCATCATCTCATTGTTTAAAACTGAAGATCCTTGGGACTTCCCAGGCAGTCCAGTGGTTAAGACTCTGTACTTCCACTGCGGGGAGCATTGGTTTCATCCCTGGTCAGGGAATTAAGATCCCACATGCCACGTGGCGTGGCCAAAAAAAATCGAAAACAAAAAAACTGAAGAACCTTGACCTTCTAGCACCTTAGGCTGCAGTGTATTTGGAATCCCATTGCTAAAGTTTTTAAGTCATATTGGACTCTTTTTGCTTATGTCGGTGTTGCCTAAATTGATTTTCAGTGCTTCATAACTAAGTGGGCTTAGAAAAATGATTATATACACAGTAAATACCTTGAAAACCAAAAGTTTCTTTCTTCCAGTACTTTTCAGTGTCTAAAATAGTAACATGCATTGCAAATCTAGAGAATAAAATATATTTCCTAAATTTATTTAACTATGGAGTAGTATTTTTCTGGGTAACAGTTTGGGAAGTGCTGGTATAGTATGCTCACAATTATATATTTTGCTAATTTTCTAAATATCCGTATAGTGCAAAATTCTCCTCTCTCTAAGTGACCATCTCACAGCATGTAATTCTGAAGTTTACTATGGCTAACGCCATGGGCAAATCTCTTTAATTTTCTTGAATCTCTGATTCCCAGTCCATGAAATGTGCTTGAAAATTTGGCTTAAATTTGTGATTATACTGTGTCTATATCCAATGTTACAGAAAGTTAATTTTTGACTGTTAAATTTCAGCAATAATAAGATAGTTAAATCCTTGTGTTATTTAATGTTTTGAGGGCCTAAGGGACTAAAAATAACTTTCTTGAAGTTATTACGTATCTCTACAAGCTTTAAAAATTTATTTAGTTATACAAATTGAACCGAGTTTCCTTTATATTATTTTGTTAATGAACATTTAAGGTTAATTTGTCTAATTTGTTACAGTTTTTGCACATTTAACATGGTATTGCAGACAAAGAATTCTGGACAAAATAACTTCTGATTTGTGACCCTGAGATGGTTATTTCACCTCTCCGACCTTTATTTTCATTCTGTTTACAGCAAGATGGACTAAATCTTTTAGGTTCTTCCCTGACCTAACAAGCAGTGATTGGTATACTTCTCATTCATTCTCTTTTCTGTCCTCAAATAAGGAGTGCTTATAACGATTAGCTTTATGCTGCTGTTCATTAGAGTTTGAATATGGGGCTATTTGCTTCTTAGGAATGTAGGATATGTGAGAAAAATTGCCCTAGAATTGTTAGAAGAAATTCATATACATATTAGGCTAATTTTGTAAACTTCCTCAGATGCATATTTCCATGCCTTGTGCTCTGTTCTCAATGAGCTTTCCTAGGTGAGTATTTGGTTTTTACCAAGTTTTCTGATTTTTCTCTCTTTCCTATTTCTTAAAAGCCATTTCTTTCACACATAAAAATTAATAAATGTCCATTTTAATATTTACACTGCCTCCCTTCCCCTATCCCACACTTCCCATTTCCTGATCCTGTTCTATGTTTTCTTTTTTCCTCTGTCATCATTTTATCATATAAATCATTTATTTAGTAATTTACCATGTATATTGTTTGTTTTATCCTTTCCTCATTGGAATACAAACTCCAATCATTTTTTTTTACCTGTTTTGTTCATTGATGTATCCTAAGCAACTGAGCAGCACCTGTTGCATACAAGGTACTCAGTAAATATTTGTTGACTGATTATTAATACCTATAGTAATGAATACTGATAGGTTATTTAAATGCTTTTTCAAAGTTTTACCCTGTGTTAACTTTTGTTTTACTTTAAACAAATATATTTATTAATATATCTCTTTTTTCCCCATCAATATTATAAATTTTGCATTCTGTTGATAATTTCATAATCTTGCTTTTCTTTTTTTTAACTTTTTTTTTCAATATCTCTTTGGAGTATAATTGCTTTACAATAGTGTGTTAGTTTCTGCTTTATAACAAAGTGAATCAGTTATACTTATGTCCCCATATCTCTTCCCTCTTGCATCTCCCTCCCTCCCACCCTCCCTATCCCACTCCTCTAGGTTGTCACAAAGCACCGAGCTGATCTCCCTGTGCTATGCGGCTGCTTCCCACTAGCTATCTGTTTTACGTTTGGTAGTGTATATATGTCCATGCCACTGTCTCACTTTGTCCCAGCTTACCCTTCCCCCTCCCCGTATCCTCAAGTCTATTCTCTAGTAGGTCTGTGTCTTTATTCCTGTCCTGCCCCTAGGTTCTTCTGATCATTTTTTTAATTCCATATATATGTGTTAGCATACAGTATTTGTTTTTCTCTTTCTGACTTACTTCACTCTGTATGACAGTCTCTAGGTCCATCCACCTCACTACAAATAACTCAGTCTCATTCCCTTTTATGGCTGAGTAATATTCCATTGTATATCTGTGCCACATCTTTATCCATTCATCTGTTGATGGACACTTAGGTTGCTTCCATGTCCTGGCTATTGTAAAAAGAGCTGCAATGAACATTTTAGTACATGACTCTTTTTGAATTATGGTTTTCTCAGGGTATATGCCCAGTAGTGGGATTGCTGGGTCAAATGGGTAGTCCTATTTTTAGTTTTTTAAGGAACCTCCATACTGTTCTCCATAGTGGTTGTATCAATTTACATTCCCACCAACAGTGCAAGAGGGTTCCCTTTTCTCCACACCCTCTCCAGCATTTATTGTTTGTAGATTTTTTGATGATGGCCATTCTGACTGGTGTGAGATGATATCTCATTGTAGTTTTGATTTGCATTTCTCTAATGATTAATGATATTGAGCATTCTTTCATGTGTCTGTTGGCAATATGTATATCTTCCTTGGAGTAATGTCTATTTAGGTCTTCTGCCCATTTTTGGATTGGGTTGTTTGTTTTTTTGATATTGAGCTGCATGAGTTGCTTCTATGTTTTGGAGATTAATCCTTTGTCAGTTGCTTAATTTGGAAATATTTTCTCCCATTCTGAGGGTTGTCTTTTGGTCTTGTTTATGGTTTCCTTTGCTGTGCAAAAGCTTTTAAGTTTCATTAGGTCCCATTTGTTTATTTTTGTCTTTATTTCCATTTCTCTAGGAGGTGTGTCAAAAAGGATCTTGCTACGATTCCTGTCATAGAGTGTTCTGCCTATGTTTTCCTCTAAGAGTTTTATAGTGTCTGGTCTTACATTTAGGTCCTTAATCCATTTTGAGTTTATTTTTGTGTATGGTGTTAGGAAGTGTTCTAATTTCATTCTTTTACATGTAGCTGTCCAGTTTTCCCAGCACCACTTACTGAAGAGGCTGTCTTTTCTCCACTGTATATTCTTGCCTCCTTTATCAAAGATAAGGTGACCATATGTGTGGGGGTTTATCTCTGGGCTTTCTATCCTATTCCATTGACCTATATTTCTGTTTTTGTGCCAGTACCATACTGTCTTGATTACTGTAGCTTTGTAGTATATCTGAAGTCTGGGAGCCTGATTCCTCCAGCTCCGTTTTTCTTTCTCAAGATTGCTTTGGCCATTTGGGGTATTTTGTGTTTCCATACAAATTGTGAATTTTTTTGTTCTAGTTCTGTGAAAAATGCCAGTGGTAGTTTGATAGGGATTGCATTGAGTCTGTAGCTTGTTTTGGGTAATAGAGTCATTTTCACAATGTTGAGTCTTCCAATCCAAGAACATGGAATATCTCTCCATCTATTTGTATCATCTTTAATTTCTTTCATCAGTGTCTTATAATTTTCTGCATACAGGTCTTTTGTCTCCTTAGGTAGGTTTATTCCTAGGTATTTTATTCTTTTTGTTGCAGTGGTAAATAGGAGTGTTTTCTTAATTTCACTTTCAGATTTTTCATCATTAGTGTATAGGAATCATAATCTTGCTTTTCTTATGTCTTAAGATATTTATACTTATTTCATAAAGGGTTATAAAATTCTAAAATATTGTCAAAGTTCACTTTAATAAGATATGAATATATACTAAAGTAAAGGACGGGGGATGGATGTTGAAAAATCAAGCAAGCAATGAGACAAATAAATGATCATATCTAGGAAAACTGTTGGCTTAGGGTTTTTTTTTTAACATCTTTATTGGAGTATAATTGCTTTACAGTGTTGTGTTAGTTTCTGCTGTATAACAAAGTGAATCAGCTATATGCATACGTATATCCCCATATCCCCTCCCTCTTTCATCTCCCTCCCACCCTCCCTATCCCACCCCTCTAGATGGTCACAAAGCACCAAGCTGATCTCCCTGTGCTATGCAGCTGCTTCCCACTAGCTATTTTACATTTGGTCGTGTATATATGTCAGTGCTACTCTCTCACTTCGTCCCAGCTTACCCTTACCCTTCCCCTTGTCCTCAAGTCCATTCTCTACATCTCTGTCTTATTCCTGTCCTGCCCCTAGGTTCATCAGAACCATTTTTTTTAGATACCATATATATGTTAGCATATGGTGTTTGTTTTTCTCTTTTTGACTTACTTCACTCTGTATGACAGACTCTAGGTCCATCCACCTCACTTTAAATAACTTAATTTCGGTTTTTTTTAAATGGCTGAGCAATATTCCATTGTATATATGTGCCACATCTTCTTTATCCATTCATCTGTCGATGGACACTTAGGTTGTTTCCATGTCCTGGCTATTGTCTTAAGTAACTTAAAATAATTAAATAAATACCTGTCACTTTGGCTTTCTCAGAGCCATTGCTAATTGAATTCGTTTCTTCCTTTGGAAAACAGGTAGATAAAATCATAGAGTTACAAAGGTTAGTGGTATTAAAAATTGAAGAGTAAGGAGAATTTGCATGTGTTTATGACTGTCTGATTACCTTAAATGACTGGTCATGGTCAAACTTCTGTACTTTTTTTCCCCTTTGGACAGAGGATAAATCAGTCTCAACAAATATTGGGTAAGAATGACATAAACAGTATGATGTCTGTGTTTGCGTGTGCTGTCTAGTACCAGGTTAGCTGACTGGAGTGTATGCTAGGGCTCCAGCCTGCTAGTCACTCTAATTCCAGTTAGGAGAAATTCCTGGGTATTATAGTAATACCTAGCCTATAGAAGTATAATCAAATAAGTGGTTTTAAGAGAAAAAGGAAACTTTCTTTTGGGGACAGAAAGTCACCCAGGGCCTTCTTACATCAAGCAGTAGTCACAGTGTCCATTCCAAAGTAATATCAATTACCTGAGGTAGAAAATGTTCAAAAAACCAGAAGTAAAAAAAAAAAAAAAAAGCAGTTACTAGCTCCCAAGACCACAGCAATTACTTAACCACAGTATCCAGAATAATTTAACCACATTAGAGTTTATAGCCAGTGGTAAGTACTGAAAGCAACTCAGCATCCAAGAAGACACACACAAGGTAGTAAAGAAATGTCTCTTTGTCCTTTTATGTTAGTTCCTGGATCTTTATGAGCTGATCTGCTTGTGGGCCTTGTGTTCTTCAGGACTGTTCTAGCAGGCTCTCTGTCATGGATTTTTACTAAACTTACTTCCTTGGCTTCTTTTTCAGACTCTCTCCCCACACCCCAGCTTTACTGAAGTATTATTGACCAATTGTAAGTTATTTAAAGTGTACAATGTGATGCCTTGATATACATATACATTGTGAAAGGATCTCTTTAATTGAAGAATCCCCTTAATTAAAACTTATTCAGTCCTTCCACTCTGTTCTTAATCGGGGCTTGAAAATTTGAAAACAAGTATTTTAGACTCAAAAGGTGACCCTGTCAAATATACTAAAGAAGAATAATATAGCATTCTATGATACTTTCCCCAAGTACGGGCACTATCTTGTTTTGTTTTGTTTTGTTTTTAATGTCTTTTAGGGGGCAATGGAATGTTTCTTGGAAATTATTTCCACATATAGGACAGGAATAAATTTAGCTTTATTGCTCTTCCTCTAATTGTTTTTATTTGTTTATTTTATTCTGTGTTACCCATTAAATTTTTTTTCTTTTTTCTTAATTTCATGATTGTTGCCCAATTTACTCAGTTTAGTAAGATTTAACTTTCTTACAAGAATTATAAAAGTGATTTTCTTAAAATATAATTTTCTTACAATTCTTGAAGACAGAAGTTTTAGGGATTTAAGGATTATATCTACTTGCATACCCAGAATAAATATCTGAAAGCACATCTTTAAAATCATTGAATCCAGTCCCCTCCTTTCATTGTGGAGGAACTGAGGTACCCAGAAATTCTACTTGCCCGAGGTTACAGTACTACTTAGTCACAGAGTAGGAACCAGAACCAGGTCATCTAACTTTCAGTCTAATTTCTTTTCATCATAACTGATTGCCTCTTCTTTGTAGCTGATGGCCAGGATGCAGTGAGACTTTGAGCTGCATTATTGTAATCTTCCTAATTGGATACTGGCCATATGAATTGTATCTGTTTATTCTCAGCTCACATCTCTGGCCCCTCATTCAGCTGGTGCTGTTTCTTCTTTGAGTGGAGGCAGTGACTGCAACGAGACTCAGCTGGGTTGCTACTCCTCCTGCACTGAGTACCCTACCTTAGTCCTCAACTGGACAGCATGGAAAAGCATTATCTCCAAATGAAGGGTCAAATTCCCCAGGTGCTTTTTGGGGACTCTAGAACAAAAATAATAGGGTAATTGTTTGAAAGTAAATAGTATACACACTTATGTATTATTCATTCATTCCCTTAAAAAAAGACAATTTTCTGACTTTTTTTTTTTGATAAAAAATATGTCATGACCTTTTAGTATTAATTAGGCTGATTTCTTTGGTAGAAAATAATTTGGAAAATCCCTGTCTCAGGCAAACTGGGAGTGTTGGTAATGCTAATAATTTATATATATGTATTTAATCAGATCAAAAAAGTTTTCTCATTTCAATAAAGAAAATAATACTTATTTTAAAATATTGTTTGATACATTTTTACCTCCTTTGAAATTTCTCTTTTGTTTTTTACTGTGTTTTTGTACTAATATCACATGTATGTTTGTATGACTTAAAAAAAGATAAATATACACGTACTGTATATGCTTACTGGAAAAGTTTGTTTTTCTTACAGTTACAGCCATTAAAAGAATTTGGGGTTGATGCTTAGCATCATACATCATTAAGGAATTAATTGCAACTTAAAACAACAATGAAATAGCACTACACAGCCATTAGAATGACTAAAATCCGAAACACCCAGTGTTGGAGAGGATGTGGAGCAACAGCAACTCTCCATTGCTGATGGGAATGCAGAATGGTACAGACACTTTGGAAGGCAGCTTGGCAGTTTCTTACAAAACTAAACATACTCTTATTATATGATCCAATAAACACACTCTTTGGTAGTTACCCACATGACTTGAAAAGTTACGTCCACACAAAACTTGCATGAATGTTTATAGTCACTTCATTCAGAATTGCTAAAACTGGGAAGCAACTAGTATGTCCTTCAGTAGGCAAATGGATAAACAAACCATGGTATATCCATACAGTGAAATATTATTTAATATAAAAATTTAAAATATAATATAAAATTTAATATAAAATATAAAAATATTATTTAATATAAAAATATAATAAAAAAGAGTTATCAGGCCATGAAGACATGAAGGAATCTTAAATGCATAATGCTAAGTGAAAGAAGCCAAGCTGAAGAGGCTACATACCATATGTTTGCAACTCTATGACATTTTGGAAACGACAAAACTATGGAGGTAGTAAAGAGATCAGCTATTGCCAGGGACTGCAAAGGAGGAAGGGATGAATAGGCAGAGCACAGAGGATTTGTAGTGAAACCATTTGTATGATACTCTAAGAGTGTATACATATCATTATACATCTGTCAAAACCAATAGAGAAACTCATGCAGAGTCACCCTTAATGTAAACTCTGGACTTTAGTTAATAATAACGTATCAATCAGTACTGGCTCGCTAATACAAAATGTTAATAATAGGAAACCGGGCATGGAGGGAGATGAAGGGATATATGAAAACCCTCTGTACTTTCTACTCACTTTTTCTATAACTGCTTTAAAAAATGAAGTCTATTATAATTATTTAAAAAAATAGAATTTGGGGTTGATTTCAACAGTTGGTGATAAGTGGATGTATGAAGAATGGGTCTGTGGGTAGATACATCATCAGATATATATATTTACATAGGATCTGGAGGTTAGCAAAAGATTCTGATAAACAATAATGTGTCAGAATTTCCAGAGACATTGAAAGTGTATCACCATACTCAGGAAGCATCTAGGCATAAATTACTAACTAAAGATGTCAAATAGGGGTTCAACAGAGAGTAAGATAGCAAATATCTAGCATCTTCCTTTTTTTAAAAAACTTTATTTTTTTTTAACTGAGGTTAGAAACTATTGAAATGAAGTTTTGTTGTTTTTTGGAAACACATAGTGACTGTAGTAATATTCAGTGTGTATTTTTAAAAATTTGTTTTCTGTGTTTTGGAAATGTTTCTGTAACTAGTTCTTTTTTTTAAAATTTTTTTATTAGTTTCTGCTTTATAACGAAGTGAATCAGTCATACATATACATCTGTTCCCACATCCCTTCCCTCATGCATCTCCCTCCCTCCCACCCTCCCCATCCCACCCCTCCAGGCGGTCACAAAGCACCGAGCTGATCTCCCTGTGCTCTGCGGCTGCTTCCCACTATCTATCTACCTTACGTTTGGTAGTGTATATATGTCCATGCCTCTCTTTCGCTTTGTCACAGCTTATCCTTCCCCCTCCCCATATCCTCAAGTCCATTCTCAAGTAGGTCTGTGTCTTTATTCCTGTTTTACCCCTAGGTTCTTCATGACATTTTTTTTTTGAATTCCATATATATGTGTTAGCATACGGTATTTGTCTTTCTCTTTCTGACTTACTTCACTCTGTATGACAGACTCTAGGTCTATCCACCTCGTTACAAATAGCTCATTTTCGTTTCTTTTTATGGCTGAGTAATGTTCCATTGTATATATGTGCCACATCTTCTTTATCCATTCATCCGATGATGGACACTTAGGTTGTTTCCAGCTCCGGGCTATTGTGAATAGAGCTGCAATGAACATTTTGGTACATGTCTCTTTTTGAATGTAACTAGTTCTTACTCTGTTGTACTCTATACTTTCTATTAATAGATTTTTCTTTTTACTTTAACAGATGTCTATGTAAAGGCTATCTCCCAATTTTAGGCTGTGTTAGGCTTACACATAGCACACAAAAATACTGAAAGGCTTAGTGGTAAGTTCTGCAGAATTTTTGGAATAGTATCCCATGGTTTCGTTCAGCACACATCCTCTTCTAAGTGTGCAGAAGTATAACTTCACCTCATGAATAGTCTTGCTTATTTCATACTTTCATTATGCACTTGACAAGGGAATTGCAGAGTCAGCTGCTCTAGTGATCACTGAAACATCTGATTCTGGAATTGAATAAAACCAATCCGGTTTGGGTGAGAGGATGGAGTATAAGTGGCTGTGCCACTGTCTTGGTTAAGTGGAGTCCAGCAAGTATGCTCTGGACTTACTTGTTGTGACCATAGTTATCAAAGTTACATAATAACTAAAATAGAGTCTTGTGTGTTATAGCAATGAAGCTACTGCAGAAGACCAGGGGAGGGACAACTTTTTCAGGAACGTTTCCTGAAAGACCTTTAGTGGAAGCTGGCCCAGCAGTACTGGTGTTGTTATAGGCATCTAGGCAGTATGTGAAGGATTTGAGCATCAGACCTTTTTGGTTGGGAATAGACCCAAGACAAGTCAGTGAAGGCATCAGTGAGTAATAAGATAGGTGTTTAATTGGGGGGGGGGGGATCAAAAGATATATATAAGTACCAATTACTTGGATTTTGTCTTTAAGTGCCTTAAAAATATTATATACATTGCAGAACAAAAAGAGGTGACTATGGCTAGGTACTGTGGCTTTCATTTCTATTTTCCAGAAACCATTAAGACAATATCTAGCTTTCTGCATGTGGGAAAAAAAACTTAGCAGATGTAATATGAGAAAAAATGCAAATTTAAGCTGAAGAACTAACAACCCTGAAAATTAAAATAATATACTCATCAAAATCCCATCCCTATTTATATCTTTAGCTGGTTTTAAGTACTTTACATGTTTATGTTAATGATGATTATTTTTAGTAGAAAAGTATATAAAAGCTTGAGGTAAAACTTGGTAATTATTTGTATATTTTATTAATATAAGAAGTATTTTAAAATATTCTTTTTACTAGAGATGTGAATTGTATTCATTGTTTTATCTTTGAGTCAATTATTTCCCTTTGATAACTCTGTACTTCTTCTTTCCTGCGATTTAAATTAACTTAAAATAATGGAAGAGAAACTTTGTTCCAGCAGCCCAAAGAATTAAATATTGAATATGTCAGTGAACATAACAGAAGATTTTTGCCATTGTGGAGTTTACTCTCTAATGGGGACTTTTTATTCTCTTTCTGTTCTGTTGGTTTGTTTGTTTGTCCTTGCACCAGCAGCACACTACCTTAATTACTATGGCTTTATAAGTCTTGTAGGAAATCTCCTTCTACTTTGTACTTCAAAAGTGTCTTGACTATTCTTGGCTCTTGACTCTCTCACATAAAGTTTAGAGCCAATTTATATATTTTTAATTGCATTTTCTATCTTTGTGTGCTGTTTTCCCCAACTTTATTGAGATATGATTGATATTATATAAGTTTAAGGAGTACACATGTTGGTTTGATATACTTGTTTATTACAAAATGATTACCACCATAGCTTTAGCTCACACCTTTATCACGTCACACAGTTACCATTTCATTTTTGCGGTGAGAACATTTATGACTTACTCTCTTATCAACTTTTAAGTGTATAATATAGTACTGTTAACTATGATCACTGTGCTGTATGTAACATTCTCAGAACTTACTCATCTTCTAACTGGAAGTTTGTACCCTTGAAGCATCATCTCCCTGTTTCCCCCACTCCCAGCCCCTGGTAACCACCACTCTGCTGTCTCTTTCAATGAGTTCTGCCTTTGTGTTGATGATATTCAGATTGCTCTTATAGTTGAAAAACTTGCTGGCTTCCTTTATTAATTGAAATATTTTGTCTCCCCATTATTTTGAGTTTTCTGTGTAGATACTCAGATGATATGTGAATAAGAACAGTTTAGTTTTTTCTTTTCAATACTTATATAGTTTAAACCTTTTCTTGCCTTATGTTGTCACTGTAATCTTAAGTATTATATTGACTAAAAGTGGTGATAGTGGGAATCCTTATATTGGTCTGAATTTCAAAAGGTTTGAATGCTTCTGAGTATGTTGTTCCCTATATGGTTTTTGGTAGATTCTCTTCATCAGATTAGAGAAAATCTTTTTAGTCGTACTTTGCTAAAATTTTTGTCGTGAATGATTGTTTAGTGATTTTCCTACGTCTTGATATGATCATACAGTTTTTTTATTTTCATATTTTATGTAGTTAATTATATTAATAGATTTATGGGGGTTTTTTGTTTTTGTTTTTTTTGCGGTACGCGGGCCTCTCACTATTGTGGCCTCTCCCGTTGCAGAGCACAGGCTCTGGACGCGCAGGCTCAGCGGCCATGGCTCACGGGCCCAGCCGCTCCGTGGCATGTGGGATCTTCCCAGACCAGGGCACGAACCTGTGTCCCCTGCATCGGCAGGTGGACTCTCAACCACTGCGCCACCAGGGAAGCCCTAATAGATTTATGTTTTGCTCTTGCTTTCCTGGCAGCCAAAAAAAAGTATACCCAGCAAAGTTATCCTTCAGAATTGAAAGAGAGAGAAAGAATTTTCCAGACAAGTGAAAGTTGAAGGAGTTCATAAGCACTAGATTAGCCTACAAGAAATGTTAAAGGAACTTCTTTGAACTGAAATGAAAGGATGCTTGTCAGTAATAGTAAAATGTATAAAAGTACAAATTCCACTGCTTAAATTCAGAATACACAAATGTTTTAATGGTGGGTAAATCAGTTATACATCTAGTTTGAAGGTTATAAGACCAAAGTAGTAAAAATAATCATAACTACAATAATTTGTTAATGATACACAAGGTAAAAGATGTACATTGTGAAATCAACAACATAAAATGTGATGAGGGGAGGGTAAAACTACAG
This sequence comes from Mesoplodon densirostris, assembly GCF_025265405.1. Lineage (NCBI taxonomy): Eukaryota > Metazoa > Chordata > Mammalia > Artiodactyla > Ziphiidae > Mesoplodon > Mesoplodon densirostris. The sequence continues at coordinate 30,668,283 of NC_082670.1, forward strand.
TATGAAAATCTGAGAAGCAGTAGAGCTGATGGTGTCCCAAAATGAGTTCAAAGGCAGTCAAAGACCAATGTCCCAGCTTGAAGATAGGCAGAGGGTGAATTCTCCCTTACTCCTCCTCTTGTTCTGTTCAGGCCTTCAATAGATTGGATGAGGCACACCCACATTGGAGAGGGTAATCTGCCTTACCCAGTTTATGGATTCAAATGTTAATCTCACGCATAAATACCTTCAAATACATATCAAACTAATGTTAACTACCCCATGGCCCAGTCAAACTGAGCCATAAAATTAGCCATCACCCATATCAACTTGGGCACCCGTATCTCCTTAAACTATACTTAATCTCCAAATAAAGACAATAACAAGGTCATAGTTCTGCCTAATGTGATACAGTTATCCAGCACACAACTGAAAATGTGCTAACCCCTTCCCCAGAAGATGAGGTTAAGTCCGTGAGTGATGTTTATACTTCTCCTAGCTTAAATACTATGATATAAAATGAATATAAAATGAATAACAAATACAGTAAGGCCAATACATTTTATGTTACATGAGGAGGGAATAAGAGAGGGAAGGAAACAGATATTTCCCGAACACTCACATTCATACACACACACAAACGTATTCATAACAAAATAAGGGAATACTTATGACCATTACAATCCTCTTTCTATAACTGGTCATAAGGTTGTAGCTGGTATTAATAACTATCTTCTTCCACTACCTAATCTGTATTCCCCTGCCTTCAGCAAGCACCTCAGCTGGTTGTGGTTCTTTAACTGGTGGAGTGACCCAAACCTTCATTCTTGAAGGATCTGAGCTATTAGTAGTCCTTCCTGGATTGGGTTGTAGTTTTCCATTGACCTTAATCACAGGGCATGGTAATACTATGAGACATCCTAAGGGATCTCCTATATTCCAGAAATACTCTTTCTTGCCTCCACTGTGGAGTACCAGTCTATTTTCCACTGGGTAGTCAGTATCACTCACCCCAGCCAACACAGTAACTCCTTCTTTGCTTGTTGATTCAGAAGCATGTGGAATCCACAGTGACTCAGCTACAGTCTTAAGTTGCATTTCAATGGAATAATTGTGTCAGTGGCATAAATGTGAAAGCATTCCTCCCTCTGGAATTAAGACCTCTAAGCCAGCAAATCGTAAGGCCATGGGAACGGAAAGCAACAATTTTGCTAGTGAGTCTAGGAGTAATAATGAGTGGTGCCTCTCCCATTCTATCCCTTGATTCCTAGACCTGTGAATTCTATGTGTGGGAGAAGCAGCACCACATATTAGATGTTGGTTCTAGACTGTATAGTCTTCTGGAAAACCTTGCTCCAGATCTACAAGGTATTACCAACTTGCTGGCACTGTAACTCAGTCTTCAAAAGGCCATTTCATCATTCCGTCAAACCAGCTGCTTCATGATGGTGGGGAACATGTTAAGAATAGTGAATTCCATAAGTGTGGGCCCAGTGTAGCCCTTCTCTTGCTGTTAAGTGAGTTTCTTGATCAGAATCAATGCTGTATAGAATATTATGACAGTGGATAGGCATTCTCTAAGTCCACAGATGGTAATTTTTGCAGAAGCATTGCATGCAGGGATGCCAGTTCCATATCCAGAGTGTCTATTCCAGTAGGAATAATACACTTCCACGGCCATGATGGAAGTGGTCTAATGGCATCAACCTGTTACCAGGTAGCTGACTGATCACCCTGGGGAATGGTACCACATAGGGAACTCAGTGTTGATCTCTGCTGCTGACAGATGGACACTCAGCAGTGGCCTTGGTGAGTGGAAGTCCATCCTTCCCACCACAGCCACCTTGTTCATAAGCCCATTGGGCAATGATGGGGTGATTCGGGAAAAGCTGATGGTATCCACTTGATCGTTAAAATCTTCCTTTGCTGAGGTCACCTATGAGCATTCACACAAGACACAGATATCTTCACTTTTTTTTAATTTTTTTTAAATTGAAATATAGTTGACGTCTTCACGTTGTTGTTGTTGTTTTGCCTATTTAGAGACATCTGTCTACCTCTTCCCCAAATTTCCCAATTTCCCAAACATACTCCTTCCATGTCCCTTACCATTAGCCACTCATTGGTCATAGCCCATGAATCAGTATAAAATTACACACCTAACTATTTCTCCTTTCAAGTAAACAACTAAGTGCACTGCTGTAAGTTCTGTGCACTGGGAAGATTTCCCTTTACCACTGTCTTTCAGGGATGTTCCAGAAGGGGACTATAGCACTACAGCTGTTCAGTTTCGGGTGGTGTCTACATATCATGCACATTTCCACAGTGGCTGCACCATTTTGCATTCCCACCAGCAATGTACAGCATTTTCAATTTCTCCATATCCTAGCCAACACTTACTGTTTTCCATTTTGTTGATAATAGCCATTCTTATGGGTTTGAAGTGGTATCTCCATGTTTTTTTTCATTTGCATTTCCTTAATGGCTAATGATTTTGAGCATCTTTTCATTTGAAATTAGCCATTTGTTTATTTTCATTGGAGAAATATCTATTCAAGTTTATAGCCCATTTTTAAGTTGGGTGTTTTTTTTTTTTGCGTTATGGGCGTTCTTTGTATATGCTGGTTATTTATCTGATATATGAGTTTCAAACATTTTTTTCCCATTATGTGGGTTATCTTTTCTCTCTCAATACTGTTCTTTGATTTATAAAAGGTTTTAATTTTGATGAAGTCCAGTTTATTTTTTTCTTTTGTTGCCTGTGCTTTTGGTGTCACACTTAAGAAACCTTTGCCAAATCCAAGGTCATGAAGATCTCCCCTTCTGTTTTATTCTAAGAGTTTTATAGTTTTAGGTCTTTGATCTATTTTGAGTTTATTTTAATATGTGGTACAAGGTAAAAGTCCAACTTCATTCTTTTGCATGTGGACATCTTGTTTCCCTGCACCAATTGTTGAAAAGACTGTCCTTTCCAGATTGGGTGCTCTTGCCACCCTTATTGAAGATCAGTTGACCATTATATGTTTATTACTAGGCTCTCTGTCCTTTTCCTATAGTCTGTTTGTGCCAGTACCACATTTTTTTTCTCTTTCACTCAGCCTGGGGTAAGACAGGCAAAGTGCCTTCCTTGGAGTGGTATTTTCCTAGTTCACACACTGAAAGTATCACCATCTGGGTGTTGCTTTTCTCAACTTCAGAGTAGTTTCCTCAAACTGACCTCATACCTCTCTTGAGGTCCCAGCGCTCTTTCCTATACCTTGAAAACTGTGCTGGTTGAAATCCAAGCTATAGGCTACTATAAAGAAGTAGATGCTTTCAGAGTAAATTTTGGCTTCAGGGCTCTCTTATCCTGTGGAACTGTGTTTTCTCATTTTCTCTGACTTCTTGTTTGTTTTCTCTACTGCTGGTTAAAGTATGCTTTAAATATAAGTTTTTAATATATTACTGTATATTTTCAAATGTTCTTTACCAGGACCATCTAGTCCACAATATGAAAATAGAGAAGAGGACTTTTAAGATCAGCTTTGTCATCCATTCTTGATAATCTGCTTGTATATAATTTGAAATAATAGTTTACACCATTTACATGCATTTTTCTTAGCAGTTTTCATTTTAATTACATCACATGCTTTTTTTAGTTTTCTATGTGGCTATTATTGTGTTACTGTACAGTTGTCCCTCAGTGTCTGAGGGGGGTTGGTTCTAAGAACCCCCTGCAGATACCCAAATCGTCAGATGCTCAAGTCCCTTATATAAAATGGCATAGCATTTACTATATAACCTATGCACATCTTTCCATATACTTTATTTTTACTTTAATAAACAATTATTATTTGTAGTGTTTACACACATAGTCTTCCATGGTAATGTTAAAGTTACCGTTTTCTTCAAATGCCCCTCAAAATAACACACTTTGCCTTCCTAAGTGAATCTTGGACAAGGAAATTCAGTGAAAGTGATCTACTCATGACTGTGTCCCATGTCTCTTTTTCTTTTTTTTTTTTAACATCTTTATTGGAGTATAATGCTTTACAATGGTGTGTTAGTTTCTGCTATATAACAAAGTGAATCAGCTTTATGTGTACATGTATCCCCATATCTCCTCCCTCTTGCATCTCCCTCCCACCCTCCCTATGCCACTCCTCTAGGTGGACACAAAGCACGGAGCTGATCTCCCTGTGCTATGTGGCTGCTTCCCACTAGCTATCTATTTTACATTTGGTAGTGTATATGTGTCCATGGCACTCTCTCACTTCGTCCCAGCTTACCCTTCCCCCTCCCTGTGTCCTCAAGTCCATTCTCTACGTCTGCATCTTTATTCCTGTCCTGCCCCTAGGTTCTTCATAACCATTTTTTTCTTTTTAGATTCCATATATATGTCTTAGCATGCTGTATTTGTTTTTCTCTTTCTGACTTACTTCACTCTGCATGACAGTTTCTAGGTCCATCCACTTCACTACAAATAACTCAATTTCGTTTCTTTTCATGGCTGAGTAGTATTCCATTGTATATATTTGCCACATCTTCTTTATCCATTTATTTGTTGATGGACACTTAGGTTGCTTCCATGTCCTGGCTATTGTAAATAGGGCTGCAATGAACATTGTGGTGTATGACTCTTTTTGAATTATGGTTTTCTCAGAGTGTATGCCCAGCAGCGGGATTGCTGGGTCATATGGTAGTTCTATGTTTAGCTTTTTAAGGAACCTCCATACTGTTCTCCATAGTGACTGTATCAATTTACATTCCCACCAACAGTGCAAGAGGGTTCCCTTTCCTCCACACCCTCTCCAGCATTTATTGTTTGTAGATTTTTTGATGATGGCCATTCTGACTGGTGTGAGGTGATACCTAATTGTAGTTTTGATTTGCATTTCTCTAATGATTAGTGATGTTGAGCATCCTTTCATGTGTTTATTGTCAAATCTGTATATCTTCTTTGGAGAAATTTCCATATACTTTAAATTGTTCCTAGATTACTTATAATACCTCATACAAAGTAAATGCCATGTAAATAATTGTAAATACAATGTAAATGATATGTGAATTGTTACCACCACATGGCAGAATCAAGTTTTGCTATTCAGAACTTTCTGGATTTTTTTTTTTTCGAATATTTTCAACTGGTGGTTGGTTGAATCTGAGGAACCTGCAGAACCTGAAGATATGAAGGGCCAGCTGTATTGGTTATTTGGATATGGTAACAGTTTTCTGGTTGCCAGTATTATGAACTGGGTGTCTTTAAAATTTTACATTTTCAAATAGTAAATGCCCTCAAAAATGCCTACACAGATCAAGAAATAACACTGATGACACTGCACTTTTCTCTGGAAGTTTCAGCTTATGTAGGAAAGATGCAATTCTTTGTCCATAGAAAAGTGAATACATACTCTGTCATTTGAGAGGACAGTTTGTACTTTATTAAACAGTATTATGATAAATATTTTTCACTTTTGCCTTTCTTAGTTTTACAGTCCTTAATATTGGTATGTTTGATTTTCTTTGCAGGTTTTCTCTAGGTGATTCTAGGAGGCCTCTTCACGAAACAGCAGTTTTGGTAGAAGATGTAGTACACACTCAGTTAATTAACCTGGTAAGAGCATATAATCTTATTTGGTATCTCTCCTCTGCATTCCACTTATATTGGCATCACAACCCAAGATATATATATTTTTTACATTTGGAATTCTTTTTTTGTCAGCTCTATCGAAGTATAATTTTCATGTAACAAAATTTCACCAGTGCATGACTTTTGACAGATGAATATTGTCATGTGACTAGCAATGCAATCATTATATAGAAATATTTCCATCATCCAAAAACATCCCTTTGTACCCCTGTGTAATCAGTCTTTTCTCCCACTCCTGACCTCGGATAACACTGATCTGTTTTTTATCATTATGGTTTTTTTAGAACTTTTAAAAAAAACTTTTTTTTTTTTTTTTTTTTTTTTCTTTTTGCGGTATGCGGGCCTCTCACTGTTGTGGCCTCTCCCGTTGCGGAGCACAGGCTCCGGATGCGCAGGCCCAGCGGCCATGGCTCACGGGCCCAGCCGCTCCGCGGCATATGGGATCCTCCCAGACCGGGGCACGAACCCGTATCCCCTGCATCGGCAGGCGGACTCTCAACCACTGCGCCACCAGGGAGGCCCTAAAAAAAAAACTTTTATTCTGAATTTTAGATGTCTGGAAAGAGAATTACACAAATATTACAGAGAATTCTCAGATACAGTTCACATTCCTCTGTTAACATCTTGCATAACCATAGTACAGTTATCAAAACCAGGAATAACATTGGTACAATACTGTTAATAAAATTACCAACCTTATATGAATTTCATCAGTTTTCCCATTAATGTCCCTTTTCTGTTCCAGGAGCTAATCCAGGATAACACACTGTAGTGAGCTGTCATGTCTTTGTGGTCTTCTATCTGTGATAATTCCTCAGTCTTTCTTTAAAGTCTTTCATGACCTTGACATTTTTGAAAAGTACTAGACAATTATTCTGTAGAATGCGCTTCTTTGTCAATTGGTCTAATGTTTTCTTATGGTTAGAATGTGGCTATGCCTTTTTGGCAAGAATACCACAGAAGTGATGGGCTTTTCTCACTGTATCATATCAGTGAGTTCATGTTGTTGATGTGTTGTTTGTGATCTTAAATTAACCTTGATAACTTGGGTAAAGTGGTATATGCTGAATTTTTCCACTATAATAAAGTTTGGTGGTTTTTTTTCATTTTGTTGTTAATAAATGTCTTGTGGGAGATATTTTGTGACTATGCAAATACTGTTTCTCTGAAACATTTTGCATATTAATTTTAACGTTTATCAGTGGGTGTAGTCTGAGACAGTTATTACTGTGGTATTTGCATAGTAATGATTTTCTATTTTCTTCTTTCCTTTTATCTTTTTTAATTGTAGTTATTCTGGAAGGAATAGCTATTCTTTATCACCATTTATTTATTAAATTTTTAATGTACATGTTTATGGACTAATGTGTATTTAAATTTTATTCTTTGGTTCATTATGCAGTAATATTATTATTTATTTTTATTTCTCAAGAAGTTTCAGTGTTGGCCACTAGGAACGCTTTCATGTCCTTTCCTCATTTTTCTATCAAGTTTTTGGTCCTGTGTCTCATAAATGTTAGGTATATCAGTCATTTGTTTGTGGCATATGATACAAATATATTCTTCTTCTGTGTCAGTTACAGTTATCTTCTGACTTTGTTTTTATGAGCTTTGGCGAGACATACAAGTATTTTTATTTTAATGTAGTCAAATGCATCAATCTTTTATTTCCTTTGTATTTTGAGTTATAGTTAGGAACACTTTTCTTATACTGAGTTTAAAGAGAAATTAATCCGTATTGTCTTCTAGTACCTGTATGGTTTCATTTTTAACATTTAGATTCCTAACCATTTGTGGTTTATTCTTGTTATTGTGTGAGATATGGATCTAACTATAGATTTTTCCAAATGACTACCCAGTTATACCATCATCTTTTATTAAAAAGTATCTACTTTCCCTAATGATTTGAGATGCCTCCTTTATCATTACTAAATCAGCATATGTATTGGGGTCTATTTCTGATTTTATATTCTATACTAATGGTTTATTTGTCTACGCATGTGCTAATACAACATTTTTAATTATATAGGTTTTATGGTATATCTTAAAGATTGTTACAGCTAGACGCCCCTTCTAATTTTTTCAGTGTGTTCCTGATTATTCTTATATGTTTATTTTTTCACGTGAACATTAGTATTGAATTTTCTAGCTCCATAAAATAACTTGCTGGTATTTTTATGGGGATTGTGTGAATTTATAAATCAATTTAAAGAGAACTGCATCTTAATGTTGAGTCAGTCTAAGAAAAAGGAATGTCTACATTTTTTCAGGACTATTTTTGTGTCTTTCATGAGTGTTTTAACATTTCTTTTTATAGGCTTCACGTATTTCTTGTTAGATATATTCCTAAGTATTTAACCTTCTTATTTGCTATTGCAAATAGGCTTTCTGTATAATTACATAATGGCTGAAAGCATCTGGAATTTACTAAAATATGTAAACCTATAGATTTAAGAAGCTGAGCAAACTCCAAAAAGGATGAGCCCAAAGAAATGCATGTTCAAACTGCTGACTATGAACGGCATAATATAAATTTTAAAAGCACCCAGATTTATTACCATAGGGGAACAATGATTTGAAAGACAGCAGAATTTTCATGAAAATATGGAGACTAGAAGGAAATAGCACAACAGTTTTAAAATACTGGATTCCCTTTTTTCCACATCCTCACCATCACTTGTTATCTCATGTCTTTTTCATAATAACCATTGTAACAAGTGTTGGCCTAAAACATACATGTAGATCAGTGGAACAGAATAAGAGCCCTGAAATAACCCACATATATGGTCAATTAATTTACGAGAAAGCAGTCAAAATTGGAGAGCCACATGCAAAAGAATGAAACTAGATGCTCTTTTACACTGTACACAAAAATTAACTCAAAATGGATTAAAGACTTAAATGTAAGACCTACAACCATGAAATGCCTAGAAGAAAACATAAGCACTAAGCTCCTTGACATAGGTCTTGGCGATGATTTTTTGAATCTGACCCCAAAAACAAAAGCAAAAATAAACAAGTGAGACTACATCAAACTAAAAAGCTTGTGCACAGTAAAGGAAACCATTAACAGAATGAAAAGGTAACCTACTGAATGGAGGAAAATGTTTGCAAATCATATATCTGATAAGGGGCTAATATCCAAAATATATGAAGAAGTCATACAACTCAATAGCAAAAAATAAACAATAAATGGGCAGACAATCTGAATAGACACTTTTCCAAAGAAGACAGACAGCTGGCCAACATGTACCTGAAAAGATGCTCACCATCATTAACCATCAGGGAAATGCAAATCAAAACCAAGTGAGATATCACCTCACACTTGTCAGAATGACTGTTATCAAAAAGACTAAAAATAACAAGTGATGGTGAGGATGTAGAGTAAGGGAGCCCTTGTGCGTTGTTGGATTGTGCATTTGTGCAGCCACTATGGAAAGCAGTATGGAGGTTTCTTAGAAAATTAAAAACAGAACTACCATATCATCCAGCAATTCCAATTCTGGGTATTTTTCCAAAGAAATGAAAATACTAACTCAAAAAGATGTATGCATGCCCATGTTCGTGGCAGCATTATTTGTAGTAGCCAAGATATGGAAACAACCTAAGTGTCCACCTATGGATGAATGGGTAAAGAAATTGTGGTATGACTATGCAATGGAATATTACTGAGCCATAAGAAATAATGAAACCTTGCCACTTGCAATACCATGAATGGACCTCAAGGATATTATGCCAAGTGAAGTAAGACAGACATAGAAAGACAAGTACTGTATGAGCCCTTTTATATGTGGAATCTAAAAGAAAAACAAATCAACTTCATAGAAACAGAGAAACAGATTGGTGGTTGCCAGAGGCAGGGGGTGGAGTGGGATGAACTGTTTTTTAGTTTAAATAAATTGAATTTAAATTTTTTTAAGTAAATTAATTTTTAAACATTATGATAACTGGTAATGCTGATATTCACAGGGAGAGATGGGGGTTTTGACAAGAGGTATCTAGCCTGGAATTCTTCTTGTTTTTGTATATACATGTCTATATAAAAATATATGTTAAATCTTTCATAGGATTCAACATATATTTATTAAATTTAATTGAGGAAAGTAAGCATCATGAATAAAGGTAAAAAACTCTTGACCTATGCATAGATGTAGCATAGAATCTGGTTTTACTTGCACTATATTAAGATACAAATTTAGTTGCCAACATTTTAAAATTAGATCACTTTTACATAAAAACTTAGGATTTCTGGCTATTCTTGAAAGATTAAAATTGGAATGTTTGACAGCATAGGTATGACTTTTAATATGGAAATCTGAGCTCAGGAGCCACTTCTACCTGGTTTTTACCAGGCCGGCTTCATTTGCTTAACCAGGAAAGTATTCAGTGTTAATGGATTTATATAGCACATTGTTGCCATATTTCCCATATCCATCTTCAATTTCAATTTTTCAAGAAAACATACTTTTTAATTTTGGAAGAAAATGATGTTTTTTAAAGGAATTTTAGTTTTCCTCAAAAGCTGTGGAAACAGTGTTACGTATGTCATAGAAGTCCATAGACAGATATAATAAGGAAGTTGTTTTTATATGATATACTTTTTCCCTCTATGACTTTGCTCTGTTAATGCTAGAGTGATCTATCAAAGTGCTTTGATAGTGTACTATCCAAGGGAATACATAACTTATAGAAGAAATAAAAAGCATTCAGATTCTTGCTACAGCCTATTTAGAAGGGAAGAAAGTGATTCCACTCTTACAACCTCTGTGGTGCTGTGTCTCCTGTTCAAAAAGCACCTTTAAGTACTGGGGTAGTGAGCTAGAACTTCAGTTGACTCGTTCTTTCCTCAACTGCCAGCCCTTAATACCTTAATCTAGAACTTTAAAGGGGAAGAAAATCCGTTCTTCAGTCTCTGGGATCATTTTGGCAGCGGTTGCGTGTTGTTTCATTTGGGAAGAGGTTTTCTTTAAATCTTTTGTCTCTTGTTTCTTGGACCTATGATTCCCATTTGAGACCTGTGCCCTCTTGTCCTACCCCTGATTCTTTCTCAGTTCTTCAGCCAGGCCTGCCCTCCAGTCTGAGTGATTCCACCTAACTCTACTCTGTTCCACTTGCTAGGTTGTGACCAGCTCAGGCCCCAGTTAACTGTTCTTCACTGGAGAAGATTACAGAATATGTTAAATCATGTTAAATCATGAAAACATATAGTTTAAAATCTATATAAAGCTTTTGACTTTATTCAAGAACAAGTTAGAATACTAAAGTCATAGGATTTTAAAGTTGAATTATACTTCAGCAATTATTTGTTATATAATACTTTGAACCAAATGAAATTGCCTTTTTTCTAAGTCATGAATGGTTAAATATCAGCAGTTTTATGATTCAGTGCAATACTAATTAGTTGTCACTAGAGAGAGTTTTCAAAACTTTTTTCTTATTTTGTAAAATAACAATACTAATACTTACTTTATACAGTGGTTATAGAGGGTCATAAAAATTAGATATATTGTATATTAAAGGACTTGGTGAAGTTTCTGAGGCATAGTATCCTTTCTCTAAGTTAGTAGTAGTAAATGGTTACTATCGTGATTAATTGTAAGATAACAGGGCTATTTAATGGCATGATTTAGATTAGAATTGGATTGAAAAATCCATTGAAATTCTCTTTCAAATTTTCCAGAAAGATGCAAACATTTTCATATCCTAAGCTTCCATCTTCTCCCACTCCACAGGGTGAGCTACATCTACTTGAAGTAGGTAAAGATTTATGCGAACTTGAAATTGTGTGATAGAGTTGCTATTATGATACTGTCAATAATAATAACCTTTCAAGTTCCAAAACTGTCATGACATCTGATGGCTAGATAGCTGCTTTCATTTTTTTATCCATTCAAAATTAAATATCAGAGGACCCTGTTCATTGTATGCACAAAGTATAACTATCTACCATTCCATTTCAAAACATATTGGATTTTCACTATATAATCTACCAGGAAACTAGTAAGCTCCTCAATTTGTTGTACTGTTTTCACATCAGAACCACTTTCTCAGGGTTATTCTAATAGTCTTTAGTTATGAAAATTAATAACAAATTTATATGTGTCAAAAGTGATTGCTTAAGTCTCGCATCTGGATTAGCATACACTGAGTCATCCCTTCCTCCACCCCACTTACTTGTAATGCTTTTTAATTTGACACTATCTTCCTGGTAGAAGGAGCTCATGCAAGGCAATGTTCAGTCCTCATCACCACTTCTGTGGGGCTGTCACTTATGTCACCTCAGTAATGGTTTATGAGTATGTTTTAAAATAGCGATAGAATTTCCTGTGCAGAACTTCAGTTATAAGGGTTATAAAAATAGGACAAACTAATATAATTTGTGATTGCATAAAGTAAAGGAAGTAGAGGTACCATGGGGACCTAATGAATCACAGAATGGAAACAGTCTTTTAGCTGACTAAACATTCAGACTTTGTACTAAGTCAGAGCGTGGATATGTAACTCAGCAAACCGGAACACACCACTCTGTGTTTACTTGGATGGGACAGAGAAATTCACAAATACCATCTGGGAAAAAATTCTTGGCTTATTTGTCTGTTTCTACTGTAGAGTAAATGAAGTACCACATATTTAGCATAAACAGACTGAAAGCACACCTGCTTTGTGGAATATACACACACATGTGCACACATATACACACACAGCATTGTTCAAAATATAGAACATTGTATGTCTTGAAAAGTGATTCCTTTCCTTCTTTTTTGCTTCTTTTTAAAGAGTGTATTGTGGAAAATTTACTAATTGTTTTGAATGGCACTTGTTTCTGATCGAATTGCTCTTAATATTTTCTATTACTTAGCTGGATTTTCTCTCATATTACTACCTCATACCTCAAGAAATAGTATTGTATCTTCTGTTTTTTAAGAAATAATGTTTGTATTGCAGATGACAGATAATAGTTTTTAATCTGTGACACAAAATGGGCATATTCTAAGTAGATTGCCTCTTTAGCTACGTTTTCCCCGCCAATTCTCCTGGGTAATTTGCTACAGGCATAACCTAGAGGACCAACCAGGAAAGAATTTCCAGTCCTTTCCCAACTCTCAGCATGTCTTCTTTTTCTTCCTGTAGTATATTCTACTAATAGTCAATTGTTCAACCCTTCAAGGTAAGAGAATCTCAGAGTACAAATTGTTTATAGTTCCAAGTAAGTTAAAAGCACTGTTTCATATTATTATACATGGTTTTCTTAGCGGAGGTATAAAACAGTGTCTTGCCTCCTTTCCATGTGTGTCAAGGCTTTTCCTTTAGTGTTCTTCATTTATTCCTGCCGGTCAGCTAGGATCCTGTTACCTAACTTAAGCTAAGCTCTGCTAGCTACTTGGATCCTATGCCAAGTTTGGATTTCTGACCTGTGCTGAAACTCAGTTCTGGCTGCAGCTCCTATTAAATGCCTAATGTGTAGTTTCCAAGAATTTCAGATTTACCAAAGACATGCAGACCATTCATAAAATACCCTCTCTCCAGACTGAGTTGCATCAGTTAATTAAAACAGGTACAGATTTGTGCCAACTGGAAATTGTGTGACTGAATTGATATTATATGCTGTCAATAATATGCTTTTGATAATACCCATTTTTGCAGTTCAAAAAATACCATAATTTTTGATGGCTGTATAGCTACTTTTATTTCTCTATTTACTCACAGTTAAATATCGGAAAAATCACTTTGTTTTACGCACAGAATATAATTACCTACCATTCTACTTAAAAATCATACTGGGTTTTTCACTATATGAATTTATCAGCCAAGTAGTAAACCGTGCAATCTGTTGAATTCTGTGTTCATATATGAATTGGTGTTCAAAGTTATTCTAATAATCTTTATGAAAACTAATAAAGAATAAACTTAACAGGTGTGAGGAGTAACTATCTAACCTCCCATCTGGATTAGCAGGCATTGAGTTTCTCCTCCCCTGTTTGTTCTTCTAATGCCTTTTACTTTGGCACCTATCTCCCAACTACTGTATTCTCCTTCATCACATTTTGTGTTCTGTCCTGTATCTGAACCAAGAGACTTGTTTTCAGACTCCTGTTCTTCAGTACCTTTTCCAAGGTCTTTGAAAATCTTTTATTTATTCATAACCCTATATCTTCTTTTCCCAGAGTTGCTGTTTCTCTTGATTAGTGTGGAGATTATGCAGAGAAGAAGGAAATAAAAGTTCATATCCACTATGTGCCAACCAGTCTCCTAAACATTTTTTATATATTATTTTATTGTAGATACATAGGCCATTTTCCAGGTTTAAAAAAATAACAACTATTATTGCTATGTAGCTTTCTAACATAGTTTAACCCAATTTGACATGGCCTTATGTGTTATATAGATATCATTAGACAGCTTTATTTCCCAGATCCAAGTATTATGTATTAGTCTACAGTTGAAGAATATGTAACAGTTCTTTTTTTAAATATGTTTTTTATCCCTTCAGATACTCACATTCATCCTGATGTTTTATTAGGGGTTTTATTTTACTGACTGTGATAGGGAGCCATTTGTTTATGCTTATAATTTCAAACATTCTAGTCACTTTTATATCTCTCGATGAATTTATAAATCACATTCTGTTTCCTAAGAATGCACTAACTCTCCTTAGATTCTTCTCTAGAGTAAGTGGTTCTGAATTCTAAGTGATGTAGATAATCTGAAATTCAAAAGATATTATTTATGTTTGAAGACTGATATAAAATTGACTTCAGATTTTTAAAGTGAATGGAAAGAGAAATAAGGTCCAGCAAATAAATGTGTCAATTAGAAAAGGCTTAAGAGAACATGTTAAGAATGTTTTGAGACTAAATTTGAAAGTAATGTTTTATTATCAGTAGAATCTTACTGACTTTGCACTTCTAATCCAGCTAAGAATCTGGCAGTAAGCGACAGAAAGGCAATAGACACTACTGTAATCGTGCTCATTACTCAGAGTGGGTTTAATCTAAAAGTTTATATATTTTTCTTTTTCACAGTAGAGTAGATGCAGCAGAATGGTGTAGAAGCAGGTGCTGATAAGAAGCAGCAAGAAGTTGGGAGAGTGTAGGAACTAAGAGGGAAATGATTGCTAAAAAACAGAACTACACAAAATTATAGGTATCTCATTGGTCTAGGAGTACAATTTATAAATTATGTTCCAGAAAGTATGCATTGAAATACCTAACATCTCCTAATACATTTCTTTGGTTGTAGAGACCATCACTCTTATATACTACAAGTATATTGATTGATATTCATATTGAAGGCTTGAAACAATTAGAAAAAATTGATACATTCAGGATACTCTTTGATAGTAAAGATAGTGTGTGATACACTTAGAAAGATGTCTCTCAATAATAAAGTTTATTTTTTTTAATCTGGAAATTTAGTTATATATAATATAGCATATATTTCTTAAAAGATCAAAAAACTTTTTTCCCTAAAACTTTGTATAAAGATTCCTTGATTTAGTAATGTCCTTAAGAAATTTTTTAAAGTATATTTTCTTTTTAAACTTTCAGTTGTGCATACTTTGAGAATGACATCTCTTATAATAAACATTTTACTTAATATTTGCGATAAACCTGGAGAGTTAGAAAATATTTTGTAGGTGTGGAAACTGAAGAACAGAAAGATTAAGCAACTTGGCAAAAGTCGCACAGTTTATAAAATAGGAGATGTGAAATTCAAGTAATTTCTTTTTCAGAGAGTTTGAGGAGTCTTTAGGATGAAAAATTCTGATTCTTTTATTCTGGTACTTACTGACTGAATTTACTGTGTATCTCTAAGGTCCCTTCTACTTTTGAGTATTCTTTGGTTTTCTGTAGTGAAAGTATTGATTTCAGAATAGATTCATATTTTGCAGAGGGTTTATGGAGAATAGTGAACAAAAAGAAATGGTTAGAAAAGAGAAGCCCCAAGAAAAGTAAGTAGAACCTTCTTCTGGTGTGGAAAATACAAATTCAATATCAAGTATCTGATAAAGATATCCTGTATTTTAAGTCTGTAAAGAGAAAAAGTAACATTCTTCAACGTGAGAAATGGTCATAATAGCCAGCAAAACATTTTGGCATAACGAATAATTTTGTAACATTAAAGTAGGCATCATTTGATAGATCTCTGGACAAAGGTAATTAAATGTTAAGAAAGAAGAGATTAAAGCATACTCAAAAAAAGATATTTAAGATATTGTGAACTTTTCTGGAAATTTACCATTTGCTGCTTGCGTTGGTCATTGGCTTCAAGAAGAAAAGTTTTAGATGTTGTCAGGAGTAGAATTCCTATTTTTAAATATCATATAAATTGCCCAGAGCTTGCATTTTATGCCAAGAAATCAAATTTAGCCATTGGTTTATATGAAATCACCTTGATCAAGCCATGTGGATTTCCCACTGGAATATAATTGTTTCTTAAATGTATTCTGTAGAAAGGGATGAAAAAGAAGGTTGGGACTAGATATTCAAGGTCATTGAATTACAAACTGAGGAATTTTTATGTAATTCTATAGATTGCTGGGGATATTGAAGATTTTAGAAAGTGGCATAGTCAGGAAAGTGGATAAAATAACCTGGCTGTTTTATATAAGGTAGTGAAAGACTCAAGATGCCACTTCCAGAGAGGTCTGTTTGAAGAAGGATGTTGAAGTATTTAGGCGAGAGATATTACTACCTCTGAGTTGGATGGTGACAGGTTTCTGAACTACATTTGCCATCTGTAAACACTAATCCACTATGGCTGTAAATTAAATTCTGTATCTGTAAGAATAAACAAATTCAAAACAATATATCAATCAAATCCATTATGACGGACATCAGTGTTTATCTGAGTAAAAAACAGGTAGAAGTTCTGAGTTCTGAGTACATTTAGATGCACCAATTTGGCGTATTCTCACTTACTAGTCATTGTTCTAAATGGGACCCTCCTGGTTACTTTTGCAAAACCCACAAGAGCTTTTGAACCTTCAGCTGGGAAATGCTGGTAGAGTGGAAAGCTTTTGGAGACAGACATCCCTGGGTTTGAATTTTGGCTTCCTTCATAACTTGGTAGTTATGCATTATTGAGTGTTATTTCTTAATCCCTTTGAGTCCTGGTTTACTCATCTGTAGGAATTTACCTACCTCGTAGGCATTATATAAGATGATGTACATAAATGGCTTAGCACTCGTCGACACTGTTGATGAAAACATGATTTAATTAATGCCAGCCAAAAATTTTAATCAAAAAACTATACAGTTGGAGTAACACAGTGTTAAGGGCAAAGACACTAAAGAGCCAGAAGAGAGCTTGAAGAATCATATGCTGTATGTATTTCTGGAGCCACTTTCCTGGCTTTGAATGTCACACTGTATACAGTTCTGTCTTGATTTCTCCTACTTCTACTTCTCACTCCTGGTATGCTTTAGATATCTTAAAATTCTCAGATATCAGTTTAGATAATTTGTTATATGTGAATTTCCCTGTTCTTCCTTGTCTGTTCCCATCTAACTTGATGTCCCTGAGAAGAAACCATCAGATGCGGAGTGGTTTAAATTGCCTTTGTTTGAATCCTGGGACTTGGAAGGCTTTTCCATAAGCTTCATGCTTTCTCCTCTTATGACTGCAGTTCAAATAGAACTTAACTGTCAGTGAAACAAGAGTTTCTCCATCAAGTACTTGAATGTTCTCCTAAATGATTTTTTGAGTCCCAACATTTTGTATTTTAGTGATGACTACTATGTCTAGTTTTTTCCTTTCCCCCAAATGAATGACTTTCAGAATATTGTATGAAGAAGTTTCCCAACATGCTTGAAAAACACATGGAAAGATGTACTAAGTAGATAGTAACGTGGAGTTTGAGAGATAAAACAGAGAAATAGATAAATGGGTAGGTGAGAGAGGGGTCAGAGGACAGAAAAGAGAGTTCAAGCCCCCAAAATGACCAGTGTGCTAATGAGTATAGATTTATTATATAATTATTTGGGGGCCTAAATCAGGTATTTGCTATGAATATACTTTATAAAATATGAGGCACTATATTTTATGAGTATTGCTAATAATAATATTTTCAAAACCTATTTTGAAAATCTTTACCCTGAAGAGTCTATAGAGAAAGCTTTTTATCTGAAATATTGTTATAGTTAATAAATGCAGTTTTTATCATCAGTATTAGCATTCATAGTTAAGTTACAACCTCTAGGTACCAAAATTTGGGGAGAGTCAATCATCCTTCCTGTGTTCATGTGTTCTTTCCTCTGTGAATTGACCCTGTAAGCATCTTAACTTGTAATACCTTGGTATTTATGTAGGAGACTTCGGGGAAAAAGTTAAAATTCAGTATTTTCAAATTAATCATCCAGCATAGTTTTTTTAAATAATTGTTTTCTACCAACTAAAGTCATGCAACATAATACTTCCATACTTATACCTGTATTTAACACTATTCTTCAAAATATGTATTCTTAAAAGTAAAAGTACAAAAGACTTGTAACTTCTAATAATCAGCTTAATCTGATCTTAAACTCTTGATGGTTTTGGAACAGGAATTTTTGTTTTAAAGAGCTTGTTAAATGAATTATGCAATTATAAGTAAATGTGGTCACAGCTGTTTTTGATTTCTTTGTTATACACCTGATTGGAAACAAGTTTTTAAAAATATTTTTCCATTTCTTACACTGACACCTAGTGTTCACTATTCCTGATATCTTGAATATCGAAATTTAGTTATTAATAGCTCTGGAACTAGAATTACATTAAAACTTCTTTTTTTTTTTTAGCAGTGCACCTGTTCACAGACCAATAACTCCTATTTTCAACATCAGTGAGACAGAATTTTTTCTAGTTATGTATATGACACCATTATGAATCAATTGCTGAGGCTATTTTGAACACAGCAAAACTCAAAGAAGCATAGAGTTTTAGAGGTGAAAGGAACTTGAGGAGGTTTTTAAAACCAAGATTCTTAAGACCCCAGTGCTTTGTTATGTACACAGTTCCTTCAAGTCCAAGTGGATGGTTTTGTTTATGTGAGTTCGGTTCCTGGGCGATAGAGTAACAAATCACATTTAATCATGTAAGCATTTAAGATTTGATATTAGTAGTTGGCCAGGAAGTAAGACTGAGTTGTTTCTGATTTTTTTTTATTGAGGTATAATTGACATAGAACATTATATTAGTTTCAGGTGTACAACATAATGATTCAATATTTGTATATATAGCAAAATGATCACCACAGTAAGTCTAGTTAACATTCGTCACCTTACATAGTTAAAGAAAATTTTTTTCTTGTGATGAGGACTTTTAAGATCTACTCTCTTAGCAACTTTCCAATTTGCAATACAGTATTATTAACTATGGTTACCATGCTGTACAGTTTCTAATTTTTGTAATGGGTGACCTTGTGATGTTATGTGTGTACTATTTCCTGTGACTTCCTAAGGATAATTTAAGTACTCCAGCCTTTCTGGTAATACACTTTAAAGATCTAGAAGGTTAGTATCCGATTATCTGCAATTAAGTGAAAATGTATATATAAGTTGGAGAAAATTTATTTATGCAGTAAACAATTGTTAATCCAGGTGGCCAGTGCACATAGTGAAATTTGTTCATTTCATTTTTTATATTTTTTATTAAAGTAGGGAATGATATTATTGGTAAGATTAAAATTTTAGAGAAGCTTAAACATTTAATTTGCTTAAGTATTTACAAAGTCAGTGACTGAGTAAATTTCAAGTCATTTCTAATTTAATTTGCTACAGACTTCAGAGTATTTGAATATAGAAATGTATCTTTCAATGGAGTATAATTTTCTCATAAGTAAAAATCAAACATTTTAAATATAGGAGATAATCATAATTGAGTTAGATTTATTGTTAGTAATAGTTATGATGTTTCTAGGTAATCTAAGAACTTTGAGAGGGGAACTCTGTCACACAAGCTGTTGTTTTATATATAATTTATAGTTTATATTTATTATGTAATATTTATAATTTATATTTATCATCTGCTATTTGATAGATACTGTTTTTGATGCTTGAGATAAGTGTCTAATGAGGTCTTCATTCATATTGTTTTGGTTAACAGAAATGATAAGAATAAAGAAATGTAGAAAGAAATTACAAAAGAATTTTGATTACCATTTCTTCATTTTTAATAATTTCCAGTATATTCCTCACATTATTTGGGGGCTTGGATTTCAATACATTTCTGAATTACTGTTTTCAGGATTATCAAGTTCACCCCCAAATCAACCAAGTTCTTGGAAAAGAGATGCCCGGTCCCTTTAAGTATGTGACATGAAAGGACCTTGTCAGATATAACAAAAATGAGTAATGAAGTAGGTAGCAATTGTGGAGTACATAGTTTTTCCTTGGCTTAAATGTGTTGAAGTTTTTAATTTGGAATATCAGCATCCATTAATGTTGAATGAAGATTGGAGCAGTAGTAGATAATGTACATAAATACAGTGATTCTCTGTGTATAGATACTTCAGAATATTTAGTAAAATATTTAAGTCTTTCTGTTGTAAGTCAGGGCAGTAGGATTCCAAATCACATTTTTCCTAGGCACTTAATTAAAATGCGTAATGTGGCACTTTTTAAATTCATAAGTTCATTGGCTCCCATTTTATTCAAATTGCTTATTTCATTTAGAAGCCCAAATAAAATTAAAGAAAGGCATCACACTCACATATAAGTGAGTAAAAGTTCACCTGGCTTTTTCCCCTTTCTGTTCCAGGTGCAAAAATTGGTCGAAATTGCTGGGACAGGCAGTTATTTTTAGAATAGTTTCTGGTTTAATGTTTTTTCAGGCCCAATAGTAAAATATTCTTCAACTACTGCAATTTTATATTGCTACTCTCAAAGCAGAACTCTGTTAAAAATAGTGTATAATTATGTGGATTCTGATATAAGTAAAATCCTGTCTCCTCAATATACTGTATATACCAGAGGTTGAGTTAGACTGGATGGGATTGTTGGCCTCACATGGGTTCCATCATTCATTGGTTCATCAATGATTTACTGATGACTGTGCCAAAGTGTTGTTTCAGGCATTGGGGATGTCATGGTACATAAAGCCCCTGCCCCCATAGAGCTTATCTTTTGGTGTGCAAGAAAGATAATAAATGAATAAATAATATCAGATAATGTTAACTGCTATAAAGAAAATAATGCAGTATAAGGAAAGGGAGAGGTAAAGTTAGATTACTTCAGAGGAGATGGTATTTGAGTAAAAAATTAAATAATGTTGAATAGAATACCATACAGAGATCTAGGGGAAGAGCATTCCAGACTGAGTGACAGGAGGTATAAAGGTCCTGAGACTGGAATGTGCTTCAAAAACAGAAATATCAGGGTATTTGGAGTGAAGTGAGTGGGGTCAAATGGTAGGAGATGATGTGTAAAAGGGAGGCAGGGGCCAGATTATGCATGCATTGTGTTGCTCTGTGTCACTTTCACTGACTTTGTACGGACAGAAGTTTTTAAAAGGTTTAAGTTACATTGATATATCTTGCTAAGGAGTTGCATTTTGTTCAAAGTCTGATAGGAAACTACTAAAGTTTATAAGTAGGGGAGTGATTTGTGCTCTCATTTAAGGGTATTTTATTTATCTTTTTTTAGAATTTATTTGACTTTGAGACAAAAGCACTTGAGTTTCAAAAATATTTTTGTCCAAGTGAAGTAAATTCACTAATTCTTTTTTCACCATTCCAGCAATTTCTAAATGTGCAGTACAGTATTTTCAACCACATGTACATTGTTGTGCAACAGATCCCCAGAACCCTCTGGATGATTTAAGATTTTTAAAAGATCACTCCAGCTGGCTGTAGCTGTTTTGGAGTGGAAGCAGGGAGACTAACTAGTTAAGAGACTTCAGTAGTGGTTTCTGGTAGCTCACTCACTGTACTGGTGAGAAGTGGTCCAGTATGGCTTTATTTTGAAGGTGGTATCAACAGGACTTGCTAATAACAGAGTGGATATTAGATGTGAAGATATGGAAGAAATCAAGGATGACCTATAGAATGTTTATCTGAGCAGCTAGATGAATAGCAGTTTGGGGCCACAATTTAGCATTTATGTGTTAAATGCATTTATCATACTAAAGTTGAGAAACCTGTAAGACAGCTAAGTGGAGGAGTAGAGTAAGCAGTTTAATATATGACTTGAATTCGTGAGAGAGGTTGGCGCTAAAGATAAAAATTTTGTAGTCATTGGCATATTAATGGGATTTAAAGTCATATAAGGTAGTATGAGGTCTATTAAGAAGAGAAGAGAGAAGACAGAGAGAAGACTGGAGAGCAGCCCCAGGAGGTATCCCAACACACACAGGTTGAAGAAATAAAGACACAGGCCAGGAGATGAGTGACACCAACTGTATGGTATCCTGGTAGCCAAATGAAGAGAGTGTTTCAGATCCTGTTGAGAAGTTGACTAAAATGAGGACAGCGGGTCGATTATTGCATTTGATAAGTTGTGGCAAGAATAGTTCCAATTCAGTGGTGGGAACAAAAAGTCTTTTTAGAATTAATTACCAAGAGCCCTGGAGATGAGATAGTGAAGGCAGAAGTAATAGTCAATCCTGAAGGGATTTTTGCTCTAAAAGTAGTATAAACTCATCCTGGCTTGCTCAGGGAGTCCTGCTTGGTGTCCATCATCCTAGCATAATTATTATCAGCACTCCGTTTACTGTCAAAGACTGAGAGGGGGTGTGGTATCAAGGGAGGATTTTAGTGAACCTGATTATTATTCTAATGGATCTAATAATATAAATGAAACCTTACAGTGTATATTCTTCTGAATCTAGCTTCTTTTACTCAACATCATGTTCGTGAGATTCATCATGTTGTTATTCTCGTGCAAGATGGCATTCCATTGTATAAATTTGGCAATTTATTTCTTAGTTTTGATAAATACTTGGGTTAATCCAATTTAGAGCTATTATTAAAAGTGCTCCCATGAATATTCTTGTACAGGTATTTTGATGAACACATTTTTGTCGGTTATACTTAGGGGAAGAATTTTAATATAGTAGGATTTGCTTTTCTAATACTTGTATAATGTAAGGTAGGTTGGTATTCTACAAAATGACTAAGGTATTATTGTATTTTATAATTTAGACATTCTCAAAAAGCAAAGCAAAACCTGATTTTAAGTCATACCTTTGGCTCAACTATATTGAGGTCTTCTGAATGTCTTATATTGTACTTTAGGGGTACAATGAGGGCTAAAACCTTCAAAAAGTACCATATAGGATGACTTCTGTGGATACCTTACTGGAGAGGTTATATATAGTCCAGCAGAGGATATGATAAATTATTAAATGAATATACTACTAACGAAGATGTAATATATGAGATGTTATAGTGGTTCAGTGAGAGAGAAATTAGTTCTTCCTCTAAGAATCAGGAAAAACCTTATAAAGGAAATAATTTTTGTGCTGGGCTTAGGAATTAATGTCTGATCTCGTAGAGACTAGAAATAATCTGGGAGTTAGATAATGGAAGGTATAGATAGGAGAATAGTTCGAGAAAAAGGAGTAGTTCATTTTGAGGGGAGTATAGCATCCATGAAGAGAAACAAAAGGAAATAGAAATTTTAAAACTCTGAGACCATATTTAATAGAAATTGAGAGTCTCTTGAAGTTTTGACCTTATTTTTTTCAGTTGCTGTTTTTAGATGACAACCTAATATCAGTACATGGAATAATTTGGGGCAGAGAGACTCTTGTTGGGGGCCCTGCTGGGATACTGGGCATTTAGACTCCCAGGGCTTGACCTTAAGTTAGGTGGTTATAAGATATGGTGTGGGAGCGTGGCGTATGCAGTGGAGAGCGAACCTTTTGTTCTGAGCTGATGGTAAGCAAACGTTAATGTTACTCAATAGGCTGCAACTTAATCACTTTGGCAGGAAAGAAGAGCTAATAATTAAAAGTGTTCATGTAAATTTTTTAAACGTTTGGCCATGTATGCTGATTGTAAC
The DNA here is from genome assembly GCF_025265405.1 of Mesoplodon densirostris. Taxonomy (NCBI): domain Eukaryota; kingdom Metazoa; phylum Chordata; class Mammalia; order Artiodactyla; family Ziphiidae; genus Mesoplodon; species Mesoplodon densirostris. The sequence continues at coordinate 30,691,872 of NC_082670.1, forward strand.
CTTATTTCACTCTATTATAAAAGTACAAAAGCATTCTGATGCTAAAGAATCTTTGACTTTGCTGGCCAGTGTTAGGTGGGAAGAGCTTATCTGTACCACAGAAAACATCAGAATCTCTGCCCAAGTTGTTTTTTTCCCTTCATATAGCGTATGCTCTATGATGTCAGACATAGTAACAGGAAGAACATCTCCATCTGGTAGTCATTACCTGTAGCTTGTATGTGTCTTCTGGAAGTTAACTTTTAATGTTAAACAAAGGAAGCTGATCAAAACCAGCTGTAAAACCTTTACATAGTTCATATTTTATACAGTCAGCATTAGGTTACCATTCACATAACTGCATGTCTGAAGTTTAAAAAAAATAATAAGGTAAATCTTTTCCTTTTATTAAAATAAATGTAATCCTGATTTTATAGTTGACACAACTTTAATTGTTTTCCTGTTTGGCAGGAAAATTTAATGCAGTTGGCATTATTATGTATGTATTTTACACACCTTGGAGAAATAATGGCTCATTTATTAACTATATGTGCCACAATTAATATATTTTGGATGTAATCAAAATAAAAACAGTAGGTTGAAATATAATTTTCTAATATAAAATTATGGGGTTAGTAAATGTAGAAACGCTCCAGCTAAACACGTAACAGGCCATTAAATGTATTATGTGAACTGATTCTACAGATAATGAAAATTACTCTAGTAATACCTTCTTTGACACATGGCATTTATTATAATTTTAGATACATGCAAACACAGTAATTTTAGATCATTATTGGTTATGATAAGAAATGACTCAGAGAATTTTAAATCACGATGACTTTTTTCTTTAATTGAACTTAGAAGAACTAAGGAATTTGGAAAAATTGGAACATTCTGGGCCGTGTTTTGCCTACTGTTGGTACATTGTGTATGTTTAATAACAGTTTCTTCTGCCTGGAACTTGCAGTTGTTATATTTAGAGAAATTTTGAAACCACAAAGAAGCACATGAATTTGTAATAGCACATGCTTTTGAAATATCTGTAACAACAGTGTTGAGGATTTGCTACCATGAAATGGAATTTCCTATCAAGAAAATGCAGCAGATAATGTAATGACTCAGGCATAACAATCGAGGTGGAAGACAGTAAGCTTTTCTCTACCAAAGAAATATTTTGAAATTCAGTGGTTCTTTTGCAAGTGATTAGCGCTGTTTTGTTGGAAATGTTCTAGTCTGTAGCAACCTAAGTATTGCTCACAAATACCATTTAGGCAGAGAAGCCAAGGACAATTCTGACCATCCAAGTATAGCACCATATCAAAGTGTGACCAAGATTTGACAATCTGTTGTATAGGTGCTTTTCTCAGACCTTGGTTAACTATCTAGCTTTAGAAAGGTATTCTAAAATGTATAAGCACATAAATAGAAAGTAATTGACAGCGAACATTAATAATTATTAAAATAATGTAATTGTAGTTTTCATTTCTGCAAATAGGGGCGTACTCTGTTTTTAAAAGATATGGGATATCTTGTATGCAGAAAAAGTACTGGACAATGTTACCATCAGAGAATTGACAAGTTACCATTCCTTAGGAGGGAGATTTAAAGAGTGTTTTACTTTAATCATAGTATTTGTATTGGAACATTTAAGTCAATTTAAGATATGTTCATATCTAACACAAAAACAAGTAATTTAGCACATGCTAGGAACTCAGTATATGTATGTCTATTAAGTTACTCATTGTCTAAAGAAGGCTTAGCTAAACTCAATACTTTTTCTTAGACTACATATATATATATGTTTTATATATAGAGAAAGAATATACGTAAATATGTACATGTATTTAATGTAAGTAAATACACAAATTTGTACATTTAAAATTAGCACAAGAAAATGCACGTTTTAGTTGCTCAGTTCAGGGAGCTTTTACAAGTCTATATTACCGTGTTACCATCACCCCAAACTAGGACTAACATTTCCATTCCTTAAGGAAATTCTCCTTTCCAGTCACAACCTACCTGCTGCCCCCAGGTGATTGTTCTCACCATAGATTAGCTTGTCTGCTCTTAGATTTCATGTAAATGGAATTGTATAGAATGTACTTTCTTGTATCTAGCTTCCTTGGGTTTGTTAGTCTTTTTATTTCATACATTCTAGTGGGTATGTATTGTTATCTCAGTGTGCTATTTCCTTAATGATGAATGACATTCAGTACCTTTATTTCTATTTCCTTAATGATGAATTATATTCAGTACCTTTAAATATGTTTATTGGCCATTCATACGTCTCACCTTGTGATATATCTGTTCAGTTTTTTTGTCTGTTTTTTTATGTTATTTGTACTTCCCATGCTTTGTCCAATGAATCTTTGTGTACACCAAGATCATGAAAATTCTCTCTCAGGTTTTTTTCTGGTATTTTTATGGTTTCGATTTTATGCTTAAGTCTGTGATCTACATTGAATTAATTTTTACTTGTGGAATAAGATAAATATTGGAGCTTATTTTTCCCATCCAGTAGTTACAGCCACATTTGTTACCCATGTTTCAGCAACATTTTGGATAAAAGACCATATGACTTTTAAATTATTTGTACAATTCATCAACATTTCAATTCTCTTAGCTCCTTTTAATTTAATTACAGTTTGTCCACTAGTGAATTCACTAAACAATACCTGCCCACAACATTTCAACGAGTTGGTGTCATCATGCATTCTAGTTCTCTGTTCTCTTCCATTTGTATACTCATAGACCAATTACTTCTATTTGTCAGTATAGAGTGACTTTTGGTGAATTTGTATCTAACTTCTATCTTAAAGTTCTCCTCAGAATCTCAGTTAATCTGTTTTTCCCGCTCTTCTCAAAGCTAAGTGTAACGACAAACCCCACAAGCCATAAGATCTTAAGTATTTTCTAAAACTATTCAGCTGAATTTTTAGAACATGATGCCCCTAACGTGTTTTAGGTGTGGTAGTGTAATGTAATGGTTGAAGCCCAGTTGCTCATCGATATAAGATTTCTTAGGTTTCTGTGTTCATTTTAGAAACATTTTGATGACTCCCATAAGTTATCAAAACACTGATTTGCAGTTTTTCAAATTAAATAATCTTATTTAATTGAGTAGTCTATTTTCACCCTAGACTTAATTTATAAACTGATTATAATTAATTTGATCTTTGGATTAAGGCTGATTTTATCTTTATTATTCTTCTCTATAGTTTCCAAGCTTTCCTTGATAAACATGTATTGCTTTTATAACCAGGAAAGAAAGAGTAGCCATTAACAATGTCCAAGAGTGGAATATGTTCTCTAAACTTCTGTCAATGCCTAATTAATTAACAGGACATATTTAGATATCAGAGTATTTTGGCTAATGAATTTTCAAATTAATATAAATAGAAGATGGAGAAAATTGGGCTTCTAGAATGCTTTGAGTTGGTGTGTTTAATTATATTGTTTGGGCTATATGGATCTGTGTATTTAAATAATACTGCTTGTGGACTACCCATACATCTACTATGTAGATAATGAAGACTGTCTGCTGAAGTATCAGCCAAAATGTTACTTATGAGGGACAAAAAACAGACTACAGGGGGAAAAGTAATTTTTTTCAAACTTTTATTTGGGTAAATAACAGTCGAGAGCATGAAGAAATTTTAGAAATGACGGGAACAAATGATACCATTGTTTTATGAACTCTGAGCTGATTTTTTTTTTTACCCTGGAACTTTCTGATGTTTGAATGTATAGTGACACAGCTCTCATTTCCTGAGTCCTTCTTGTAAGATAAAGAGGGGATCCAAGTTTGAAGAGTGCTTGTCCCTGTCTGGGATTAAAACCCAGGAGCTGACTGTGGAGCAGCCTTGGTAACAGAGGAACATGAGTACAGGTGACTCTGCATCAGAAACAGATTCGGAAGAGTCAAACTTCTAAGTCAGTGCTTCCTAAACTATTTGAAGTAAAAGTCCAGTTTTTATTGTTATTGTTGGTATTTTTTACCTTTACCACATTTATAAAATATAATAAAAAATCATAGTGATGTCAAATATTATAAAAGTTTCTAAACATTAATTTTCTGTTCTTGTCTTGCTGAAGACTGACAACAGTTTGTGATGTGGTGCTAGTCAGGGCCCGTATTTTTTTTTTTTTTTTTGTGGTACGTGGGCCTCTCACCGTTGTGGCCTCTCCTGCTGCGGAGCACAGGCTCCGGATGCGCAGGCTCAGCGGCCATGGCTCACGGGCCCAGCCGCTCCACGGCACGTGGGATCTTCCCGGACCGGGGCACGAACCCGTGTCCCCTCCATCAGCAGGCAGACTCTCAACCACTGCGCCACAATGGAAGCCCAGGGCCCGTATTTTGAGTGGCGCTGATAAGAAAGCATTGTATCACTTTAATTGGCAGTGTATTTTTTTTCTTAGTGCTAAAATAATGGTGATCTTAACACTTGATGATAATAGAGGTTTGATGAAATATTTGGTATATATGGCTTAATTTCTCTGAAACCAGGGTTTCTGGGGTCAGACTGCCTCATTAATTTGGGGGCAAGTCCTGTATCCTCAATCTCCTTGTTGTAAAGTGGGGATATTATCATTCCTAACCTCATTGCATTGTTTTGATGATTAAATAAGAAAATTCATGGCAGTTGCTTGGCATGACATAGTAGGAGTGTTATATATATTAAGCCATATTGTCACTCTCATCCAGACTTTTTATCCTAGGAACTCAATGACAGGCCACTTTAGAGGAGTGATTAGCATGCTAGGTCCCATTGGGAAAAGTCACAGGAGATTACCTCTCTTTGTAGAGCTGGCTATCAAGCACCAATAAACTCAGGTTTAATTCAGGGAATACCAACAGCCTGTGAGTTTCTTCTGGTAGGTTTGCACATCAGGTATCTGTGTCAGATTTAAGGAGGGATATCTATACGGGCTGAAGTAGGTCTTTAGGAAGCAATTAATACAAAGTCAAGATCTGCCTTTCCAGGGAAAGGGATCCAATAAAAGCTAAGATGGGTCACCAGGACTCAGTTTCAAGAGACTGATGTTCATGACAAGACTCTAGCCCTAGAATAAAACTGGAGTGCATGCTAATAACCAGAAGAGGTACCTGGTCAGGAGGTATGGTATACATGACAGAGTTCTGGGAAAGCTGTGTCTTGGTTGACATGTGAACATATAAGAACTTATTGTGCACACTAGATATCAAGTTAAAACAAGAGACTCTCTTTTGCCTTTTTTTGGCTGATGACTCGTTCTCATTGGCTCCATACCTAGGAAGATCTGAGTTTGCAGGTTAGTGGTCTTTAATAGATGTAATGGGCAAGGCAAAGATAGACAAATAATGAAGAGTTATTTGGTTAGGTAGGTTCCTCACCTGTGACTTTTGCAGCTTTTTCTAAATGTTTTCTGAACAGTAATTTTAAAATGTAGATTGGAGCTTCTTGATGTTGACCTTAAGGAATCCTCAGTTCACTGTCCTACGGAATGAATAAAAATGTGGGTTTCCCAGATGTCTGTTAACCATGGCTTCGTTATTCCTGTCACTCAATAAACTTGAAACTCTTGCCAAATAGGAACCTGCCTGAAAAGAAGATACATGTCTTTCTATTACTTTATCCATTTTTCTTCATCTTACATTTTCCAGAAGGCTAGACAGAAATAAAATACTGAAAAACTTCTTTTTCAGTCAAGGGTTTATTACTCTTTATCATATTTGTTTTAATTTAAGTATAGTGAACATACTGATTATGTTAAGAATAACTGGCAAGAGAAGACATAAAGGAATATGAAGTTTGTTTTGTGGCTCAGATATTTGTTGTTTATACATCTGCTTCATTTCCTGTGATTTCATTGGTGGTTTTGAACTCGTGGGCATCTTGCTGTATACTGGTAGTGACAGTTGCTTCCATGTCATCACTCCAGTTTGTAAAAAGAAATTGCTTCCATTTTGAGATGAAAGGATTTAGTTTTCCCAGCTGTTGTCCATGCATGCAACCCCTTCAGCAGAAACTTATGTCTCTGAACACTGAATAAGAATAGATTGATCCTATAGTTTACAGACTGGCTTTGGGGTGGTCTGAAAAAATCAGAAATCTACCTTTTGATCTAAAAGCTCTATAAATTCTCATAGATTTCAACATGTTTTAACTCCCATCTAGATAGTGACTGTTCCTTGTATAACATGGGTTTGTTGGGTAAGCAATGATCTTTTTCCCCTTAAATTTCCAGATTATATGAAATAAATAATGATATGCTATTTACTAGATTCATAGCCAATGAAAATGAGCAGATTTTCTTCAATGCATTTGGTAACTTCAGAGCAGGCTCTGTTAGAAGTCCTTTCTTGGAAACAACTGGCCAAACGTAGTGTATTGATACATGGTATTCATCTGAGGTCTCTTCTGCAAGTGGCCACTTTGTTGCATAACTTTGCTGAAGTGAGCGGAGCCATTTCCCTCTCCCAGCAGTTAACAAATGCTGCTACCAGTAGCTACTGGTGGCCTCCTCTCTAGGCATAATTGAAGAGGTGGAATGGAGTTACTGTGTTTTTCCTTTGTGTCAGAGTAGTTACCTAAGACCTGCAGAGGAGAAGGTAGCTCAATATTACCAAATATTTTTCAAAAAATAAAACCAATTCAGTTACTTTAAGGGTTCTCTACAAAATATAATTTTGTTAAACTGTGGATTTTTTGGTGGTTTCCTCCCACTCTTCTCATATATCTCAGATTCTTTTGGTATAGTGCTGAAGCAGTTACTCTCTAAAAAAAACTCTTAACAGGAACTTTCTAGGAAATATGGAGGCGACTATGAGTATACTGTTTCCTTCCATTAGTTTACATGTACTTATATGAATCATACATACATTTTTTCCCTCCCAAACTTCCTAAACCAGGCTAAATATGCTGTGCCAATTTATAAGGGCCTATAAATCTAAGCAGTATTAGGACCGCAGATCCATCCTTTTTTCTTGCTCTTCCTACAACTGTAAAATTAGTCCATGTGGTGATCTCTGGATTTCAGTTCTAGCTCCCCTTCTGACACATGCTGTTAATCCGTAAACACAACTTTTATCATGTCACCCCCCCACAACTTGAGCCTCCCACCTCCCACTCAGAACGCTATACTGTTGTTTAACACCTTCTGCTTTGGTTTGTTTAATACCTTTGTTTGTATTGATACTATCATTGTGGTATTCACAATTTGCTGCCTTGTTTTACTATCTTTGTAATGTTTTTGGTGACAGGATCCATAATTCTCTTTATCTCCCCAACTTCTAATTCAGCATTTTATAGTCACATATTCTATATTTATTGACCCTCTGCTGTGCTCTGGGCACTGTAAAGTACATTGAGGAATCACAGACGAAAGCTGTAAAATACACTCCTAAGAAGCTTGAACTACTTTGATGCTCCATATAATGTTTGTTGGCTGTAATGTTGGTGAGTATCTCATAATGCTAAGGAATTTGTCTAAGAATAATAATTTTATAATATTTACCAGCATGCTCTGATTTATGCTTTTAAAAATTGAGGGCTTCCCTGGTGGCTCAGTGGTTGAGAGTCCGCCTACCGATGCAGGGGACACAGGTTCGTGCCCCGGTCAGGGAAGATCCCACATGCCACGGAGCGGCTGGGCCAATGAGCCATGACCTCTGGGCCTGCGCGTCCAGAGTCTGTGTTCCGCAATGGGAGAGGCCTGCGTACCGCAAAAAAAAAAAAAAAAAAGAAAAAAGAAAAAAAGAAAAAAATTGAATTTATTACAGTATACTAATTTTTATTACTTTAATTTTTTCAGTATTGTTTGTGTTACTTTATTTCGTAAGTACTTTATAAATTACTTTGTAAGATACATGGTTCAACTTTTGAAAAAAGTGCTACAACAACCTTAAGTTTATCATGGGCTGGATTGAATGATTAGCTTAAAAGACGCATCTGTATCCTTTATCCTATCAGACTCCAGTGTAAACACTAGGTAAGGTGTATATTCATATGAAAATTTGCGTACTCTATATTTGGAAGTAGATTGATTCTGGGTACTGTTTAAATTGTTTATGAAAATTTGGTATGGAATAACTCTTTCATTTTAACAGTGTGTAGATGTTCATACAACACATTATCACTCAGTTGAATCCCCTTCAGTTAGAATTTGGGCTCTTGCCAAAAAAGCACCTCAAGGATAAAAAGCTTACTGTACCACAATTGGTTTTGGAACAGAACTCTGAATTTAACAGCTCAGAACAGTGGGTGCCTCTTTCAACAGTGGATAGCATGGCTAGAATTCTTTTAGACGTGAATGTTATTTAAAATATATTAGTCTAATGTTGATTTATATACTCATATATAATGGATTTTTAAACTATTATACACATATAACATTGCAAAAGTTTAAAATAATAAAAATTATGGACATACATTGTAATAAATTCTAGTTTTAAAAGTATCAACAATTGATAATTTCTGAATAGGATATGTTCCAATGTAGTCTACCAAAAATTGTGCTAAAGTTGAAGGAAAGCAAAGCACAGATGAGCAAAACACAGATCCTACCCTCCTGGTGCTTCCTGTCTCATTTCTATGAAACATTATAAGTACCATAGAAGAATACAAGGAGCTTACATATTCAACCAAGGGAGAGATCAGATCTACTTCAAAGATCAAAAACATCTTTATAATGCATAGGGAATTTTGGGGTGAGTTTTGAATCGGATTTCAAGTGGAAAGATGGATAAATTAAGAGGGCAGGCATTCAAGGCCAAGAGGAATAGATAAGTGTGAACATGTGCATTTGAACAACTTCACTAATTAGTAAATAGTGAATAATGAGTTTGGCTAGAGGTAAGAACGATGAGGGGAAAAGGGTAATGAAACTGGAGAGTAGCTGGAGTCATACTATAGACTTCTCAATGTTTCTCAATGACAATTATGCCCTCCTTTTAGTGGGAAGGGTTAGAACCTTAGGATAAAAGAAAATCAATGTGTATGTGAGGTTTTAAAGAACCCCACAGGTACATCTAATATGGCCTTTCAGGTATGTGTGCTCCCTAAAATTGAAAATCACTCTGTAGACTCTAACGCTTCATGTCAGACACTACTATGAGTACTTTGCTCATGTTAATACCATCTGTATTACAATGGGCCTGAGCCTGTCTCCCTAGTCTTAGACACTTATGAGCACTTCACATATGCATCTGAAACAAAATTCCTTAGCTTACCTTCAGATTCCTCTTTGCCAGCAAATGTTAATTTCACATGTGGGGATACTGCCTTTTACTGAGTAAATAAAACTAAAAGCCATAAAGTCATCCTTGACTTCTTATTTTCTCTGCTTCTCTCTCCCCTCACTCTCTCCCCTCTCTCCCTCCTACTCCCCACTCTCTCTGCCTGCGCCTCACTCACTCACACACACACCTTTTTCTTGCCTTCTGCCTTGCTTATACTTTCTAATGCCTAGAGCACTCTTTTTCTTTTTCATACTCTTCTCCCATCCCTCCTTTTCTGGTCTGTCTTGCCCATCAAAGTATGACCTCCCTGAGGATGAGGACCACATTTTAGTCATCTTTGCATTCCCAGCCTCTGGTGTAGCATCCAGTACACTGGAGATCCTCTCAGGAGTGTGAGGTAAGGTACAGTCAGTCTGTGGATTTGTTTCTCCTGACAGTAGGACTAAGGTAATGTCTGTTAGTAATAATGGGGCATTTTCTAAGAGCTGTATTTATGTAGAGGTTTTGTTTTGCTATTGCTTTAAACTTGGTTAAATAAGAGTGTCTGCATCCAAGGTGTTTAATTATATTGACAATCATCATCTACTGAGAAATGCAATCTGTACAAAATTCTGCCATTGGTATGATTGAATTTTTGCAGAGCTATTGAAACATATTCATGCCATAATTTGGAAATTATATTCAGCACATTCCTAGAGAACCTTTGAGTAAAATTTGGTATGAATGTGTATCTGTTTAACAATCTTTCTTAGCTCTTAACACCTCTTAGAAACAAAATCTTATGCCCTTCTGTAATGTTAATTTAAATTTCTGAATGAATCAAACACGGCAAAACAGACCGTAACAATCTTATTTTAAATATGCTTTTTCAAACTTAACAACTCCATAATGGCATAATTCTTCCACCCCATTAATTATCCCATTTCAGAAAATGTGTTTTAAGTCCTGTATCACTGACTCATCTCAAAAAACCTTTTTGTTCACTTCCCAATTATAACTAAAAATATTATTCCATCAATAATACCTAGATCATTCCCTCTGACTTCTTAAAAGATCTGGTTCATTTTCCTGTCCATCATACTCCTCTTGGTCAGTTCAGTAGTTACATACATGATCTTTCCAATACCCTGGTCTTTCACTTTCATTTCTTTTTCTCCAGTGATATGGTCATCCAGCCTACTTCAGCCAGAATTCCCATGGTCATACCTGGGACCTTGTCAACAATAACTGCACTCCCTCTACAATTTCACTTTAAAGTATTCTACTCTCCAGTCACCACCTCCCCTTATCCCTCACTTATTTTTAGATTTCATGGTCAATAATTATAATCATTCCCTTGCATGTGCGTTAATTCCCCTTTGTGTTCTACCTAAGAAATTCCCTTCTGTGTTTGAACAAATGCAAACAATCCAATGAAAAATGGACCAAAAAACTCATGAAGACCCTTCTTAAAAGGACATTTGTGAATAACCAGTAAGCACATGCGAAGGTGCTCAACATCATTAGTCATTGGGGAAAGGCAAATTAAAACCAAAATGTGATATTGCTATATCTCCATTATAATGGCTAAAAATAAAAAAGTTGAAAATGGTTATCGTTGGTGGGGATGAAGAGCTGATGGGAATGTAAAATGGTACAAACACTTTGGAAATCAGTTTTGCATTTTCTTATAAACATATTCTTACCATAAGACCCTGCAGTTCTACTGTGTATTTACCTAAGAGAAATGAAAAGCCAAGTGAAGAGAAAAAGGTCTGCACAACTACTTTTACGTGGTGGTTTTAAATAGCTTATTCATAGTTGTCCGAAATTGGAAACAACTCAAGTATCTATCAAAAGTGCAATGGATAAACAAATTGTGGAATATTCATACAATGGAATACTACTCAAGAATAAAATGAATGGACTAAAGATGCCACAAATAACAAGGATGAATCTCAGAAAACATTATGCTGAATGAAAAACTCCATACAAGATTACATATGGTACGATTCCATTCATATGAAGCTCTAAAACAGAGAAATTTAATCTACGGTAATGGAAGACCTATCAGTAGTTGACGGGGAGTAGGAGTGATTGACCACAGAGGGGCATTGTGAGGTTTGGGCGTTATAGAAATGCCCTAGATATTGATTGTGGTGGTTAGGGCAAGGGTGTATATATTTTTCAACACATCAAATTTTCACTTAAAAATGGGCATTTTATTATATGTAAATTGTACCTTAGTAAAGTTGACTTCTACTTTTTTTTTTTTTTTTTTTTTTTTTTTGCGGTACGCGGGCCTCTCACTGTTGTGGCCTCTCCCATTGCGGAGCACAGGCTCCGGACGCGCAGGCTCAGCGGCCATGGCTCACGGGCCCAGCCGCTCCACGGCGTGTGGGATCTTCCCGGACCAGGGCACGAACCCGTGTCCCCTGCATCGGCAGGCAGACTCTCAACCACTGCGCCACCAGGGAAGCTCGTAAAGTTAACTTTTAAAAAACATATTTGGGTATTTTTTCCTTTTGACTGTTATCAGTGAATATCAGTTTAGTTCATTTCTGCCCCTTCCTCATCCCAGCCACACACATCTCACTGATTCAGTGTCATTTTTTGTGACTTTTTTTTTTTTTTGCAGTACACGGGCCTCTCACTGTTGTGGCCTCTCCCGTTGCGGAGCACAGGCTCCGGACCCGCAAGCTCAGCGGCCATGGCTCACGGGCCCAGCTGCTCCGCGGCATGTGGGATCTTCCCGGACTGGGGCACGAACCCATGACCCCTGCATCAGCAGGCGGACTCTCAACCACTGCGCCACCAGGAAGCCCCAGTGTCATTTTTTGAATATAATAAAACACTAAGATAATTCAGAAGTCAAAAACATATTAAAGAGTTTTCCCAGTAAAGTCCCATGCTTTTTATATTTATGTATATACACACATACATATACACATATTCAGACACATTTACATATATGCATACATGTGCATATATTATATAAATAATACAGATATCTTCACAAAGATAGTATTCTTTATAAATTTTTTTGCCCCTTTTTGTTGTTGTTTTTTTAACATTTAGCAGTATATCCAGAGAATGACTCCATATCAATTCTCTATAAGTTGAGAATTCATTCTTTTTTTCCATAGCCAAATAGTGCTACATTATGTAACTGTACCATAGTTTATTCAGCCAGTCTCTATTGTATGGGCATTTAGGTGGTTTCCATTATTTTGATATTTTAGTATTTACAATATTTTGTATACAAAATAAGCGATGGCGAATAATTTGAGCATACATTTCTTGCATACTATTGGAGTTGTATCTTTAGGGTCTATTTTCAAAGTGGGTTTGCCTGGTAAATCAATGTGTTAATCTTGTTAGATGTTGCCAAATTTCCCTCCACAGGGCTTGTACCATTTTACTCTCTTACCAGCAATGGCTGAGAGTTCCTATTTCTCTATCCTGGATAGTAAAGTCAAGCTTTTGAATTTTTATTCATCTTATAGGCAAGAAGTAGTATCTCAGTGCAATGTTAATTTGTTTTTCTCTGATTTCAAGTCAGGTTAAAATCAATGTTTAAAGGCTTTTTGTAGATCCATTTCTATGAACTGTCAGTATCTTTTGCCTATTTTTCGAGTAGCTTCTTTTTTTTTTTTTCTTGGATTTTTACTAGTTCTTTACAAATTAGGTATATTAGTCCTTCGTTCATATGTTGCAAGTGTTTTTTTCCCCAGTTTGTCATTTGTCTTGGTTTTTCTTACAGTGATTTTTGCGTGTAAAAGATTTTTGTGTTTGTAGTCAAATGTACCATCTTTTCCTTTATTGCATCCACATTTTAAAATCACAGTTTGGAAGCATTTCTCCATACCAGGTTGTAAAAGTTTACTCATATTTTCTTAAGGTATTGTATGACTTAAATTTTTTTACATTCATATCTGTGATCCATTTGGAGGTTATGTTTATATATGATGTGAAATATTGATCCAATTTTTTTTTCCAAATGGCTGTCCAGTTGTCCCAACTTCATTTATCAAATGGAGTTTAATAATTTCTACCTTTACCCCAGTGATTTGAAATACCATTTAGAAATGTAACATACTGTATTTCCATATGTCCTTGGATCCATTTCTGGACTTTCTATTTTGTTATGCTAGTCTTTCTGGCTGTTCATATGCTAATACCACACTTTCTTAGTTATAGAGACTTTATAGTATATTTTAATAATTTGGGTAGGGCTAGTCCTCCTTCATTGTTCTTCTCTTTCAAGTTTTTATTGTTATTTTTGCATGTTTATTTTTCTCCATGAGTTTTAGAATAAATTTGGCTCCAGATAAAAACATATAGATGTTTTTATAGGGATTTCCTTGACTTGATAAATTATGTACGGTAAACTGACATCTTTATACTATTGAGTCATCCTATCTATAAATAAGGAATGTTTTTTTCATATGTTCAAGTCTATAATAGTTTCTAGGAGTTTTAAAAATGTTTTCCTCCTATAAGTTTTGCGCATTTTTTTATGATGTTTAGTCCTAAAGTGTTTTTTTTTCACCGAAAAAGGGTGTTTTCTTCCATTATCTGTTTATAGTTATTGTTTGTGCATCTCAGAGCTATTGATTTTTGTATTTTAATGTTATATATCTGTGTTGCCTTATTGAATCATTCTGTTGTTTGAATCCAATTTTTATTAGACTCTCTCAGTCAGATTTCACCCTCCCCCACCTCCTCTGAAACTGCTCTTATTGAGACAAGAGACCTCCATGCTGCTGAGGCTGGTGGTGATTCTCAGTCCTCATCTTACTTATCAGTCATATTTGATAAGTTATACATTCTCTCCTCTGTGAAACAGTTTTTTAATTTGCTTCTGGGGCACTACACTCTTTTATTTTCCTTTGCCTCACTTTCCTCAGGCTCCTTTGCTGGCTGTTCTTCTCAGTCTGGAGTTTCCCAGATATTGGTCTTAGCACTTTTTTGCTTTGTCTTTACTCTCCCTCCTGGCTATTCTTTTCTAGGATACTGTTACCAGATATATGCTGGTAAGTCCCAAATTTGTATGTCTAGCCCAGACCTCTTAACTGGTCTCCAGACTTGTATATCCAGTTTACAGTAGGCTTTACAACTAGTCTCTCTGCTTCTCATGTGTCCTCCCTAGAGTTTAATCTCAACAGAGCAGACAGAATGATCTTTTTTAGATGTACGTCAGATAGTGTCACTCTTCTGCTCAAAACCCTCCACTGTTTTCTCATCTCACTCAGTATAAAAACCAGAATCTCTTGGAGCTTCCCTGGTGGCGCAGTGGTTGGGAGCCCGCCTGCCGATGCAGGGGACGTGGGTTCGAGCCCCGGTCAGGGAGGATCCCACATGCCGCAGAGCGGCTGGGCCCATGAGCCATGGCCACTGAGCCTGTGCTCAGCGGAGCCTGTGCTCCACAACGGGGGAGGCCACAGCAGTGAGAGGCCCGCATACCGCAAAAAAAACCCAAAAAAACCAGAATCCACAGTCACCTTGAGGCCCTACAAGATCTAGTTTCCCGCCACATTTCGTCATCCTTTACGACTTTAACTCTGTACATTCCTGCCTCGTGGGCCTCCTTGCTGTTCCTTGCCTTTGGGCCTTTGTATTTGCCTTGCCTAGAACCTCTTTGCCTAGAGCATTCTTTCCCTAGGTACCTGCCTGTCTTGTTCCCTCACTTCCTACAAATCACCTTCTCAGTGAATTCTTCCGACTACTCTGTTACCAGTAACAGTACCCCTCTTCCTTCCCAGTGGCACTTCTTATGATCACCTGTCATACTGCTGCCTTTTCCCTATTTATTTACCTCTTTTTCCTTACTAGAATATAAGTTCTAAGGTGAGAAAATGATTTTAGACTGTTTTCTTTTCTCTTCCCACTGTTGTATCCTCGGCTCCTTAAATATTCCTGGCACGTAACCAGTGACTGATAAATATTTGGGTTCTTCCTGCAGAGTATCAGGACTACTTTCCTGTGGCTCATAAACCTTTAGAGAAGGCAGTGCTCTCAGTGATGATAGCCTTATAGACTAAGAATATAGCCATCTAGACAGGCTGCTTTAAGTGACACACTGGTTTGGTTTTATTTTGTTTAGATACTGACATTAGGAATATCTGATAAACTTCATTTATTAAGTCCTATTTTTCCAGAATGACTGCTGGTTCCACTGCTAAAAAAAGAAAGAAATTTAAAAAGCTAAATAAGACCTGCGTTTATGTGTACATATTCTATACAGATATCCATGTTCACACATATTAGAAGTTCAGTGCCTTATTAATTACAACTGTATAACTACATCCCATAAACAAGGTGGTTTGGGGTTATGACAGTATTTTAGAAGAATTTAAAGGTCTTTAATACTTTGGTGTTTTTGGCTTAAGAGGACAGTGTGTTCCCCCAAGGGCATGGGGAATTGAGTTCCTGAATTACTGAGGAAGAAGCAGCTTCGTTTCTTATAACATTGGTTCTCAAAGTGTGGTCCCCACAGACCGCTGATGGGCTCCTCGGGGTCTCTGGGTGGTCTCCCAGCTGGTTTCCTCTAAGGTTTATAACATGACAGTGTCTGCAGTCTGTTTTATGGCCTGGATTAATAATTTACTTAATGACATTTCTAAAGTATTTTCTCAGATGCCATTCTTCCCATGAGTAATGATGAGGTTTCTTTTCAGTAGCAAGCGATTATAGATGGGGTTGGTGGTCCACTCATTCTTTTTTCGTCTCATGAAATAATCCACAGGGTGAGATTGAGAACGGCTACCTTAGAGATAGCAAACTGTTTATATGATTATTAAAGCTTTGAGAAGTCCTTCACTGGCAATTTGAAACACTAAAATAATTTTTTTATAAGTGAAATGCCAGTTTGCATGATTTAAAATGACTCTTCATCTGGCTACAGGGTGGTGGCTCTGTTTTCATCCTGGAAGAAATCATGTCTAAGAATCTAAGATCATACTTTCAGTTGGCAGCATAGGGTCACCTGGCCTGAAACCCAGCAGGCCTAGATTTATTCCTGATTCCATCACCTAGTAACTATGAGACCTTAACCAAGTTATTTTCCATCTCTGGAATTACTCATAAAATGTTGAAGTATTTATTATGCCACATTGACATTCCTACAATAGTGCCTGACACATTCATTCATTCAAAAAAAATATTTTGAATGTGTATTCTAATGCTAGATGCTGGATAAGATGTGATTCCGGACCTCAAGGAATTTTGCAGATAAGTGGTACAGATAGAAAAGGAAATCTCCCCTTCTGGTTCAGAGCCATCATTTATTCAGCAGTGCTCCAGGCATTCTGAGAACAGGGGATTAGGAGGGGTTTCCTAGAGGACACAAAGCCTGAGCTGAGTTTTGAAGCTTGAGTAGGAGTCAGCTAGACACAATTGGAAAGGTTATTCAAGCCTGATGGAACAAGAGATTCAAAGGCATAGCAGCAGGACTTACGTGGAGAGCTTTTGGCCTGGTAGCAGTGAACAATGGCTGGGGAGAGGGGTAGGCAATGAAGACAGACATTGGATTTGGACAGGGGCTTCAGAAATCAATAACTAGACACTACACTGCCACTACTTTTTTACTATTATCATTTCAGATGGCTAGATGAATGAGAGGGAACTGTAGCAGCTCCACTTGAATGAAATCATTTAGCTCACTTTGTTGCAAGTACAAGTAGAGGAAAAAATGTCTTTTCCTTGACTCACATACCTGAAATCGTTAGATTCTCTTCCTAAGTTACATATTTCTGAGTTTCTCATTTTTTAGAAAGGCAATGAATGAGTGGTTCCTGAAAGCCCTTCCACCTTGGAAGGCTGACTTGTTTGTAACTTCAATACATTTAGTAGTCAGTTTTCTTCAGTGAGTAAAAGCTGAATTTCCATGACCAGCGTGTCCCAACAGTTACAAATTTGAAATTAGTGAAAGCTAAATTAATGTGATTTTATCAAATAATAGTTATGCAGAGCTATAATCAGGTCATATTTATTTATGAATTTCCGTATGTTTATTTTCAGCTTCTGAGATGTATGTATGGGCTCCCACACTGGGATAGGTTCCCTAAAGGCAGGCTGAGGCTTTATGCTTTACAGTTTTCCACTCTTTTTTTTGTTCTTAACTCTAAATAGCATGTAACATAGTGCTCTGCAAGGAGAATAAAGGACATGTACAGAATTTTGTCAGAAAGTCTTTTTTAACTTAACGTATAAGTCTCATTATTGCTCCCTGTGGGAATTTTGCCTAAAGAGGAGAGGGGCTTTTTTAAAAGAACTAACAACATTAAAATATTTATTTCTACTTGTGTGTGTGTGTGTGCTTATGTGTATGGATGTTGTTGTTTATCTTATTTTCATGGATGGAGAATAAAAGGCAATTAAATGGGGATTAATTGAGTTAAGGATTTTAAATTCTCTTTGTAGTCAGTCTTGGTTTTTTGTTTGTTTTTTAGATATGTCTCCCAGAACAGAATGCATTTTACGTGATAGTCCAAATAACCAAGGAGATAGAAAAGATCCTTTTTACATATGTAGGCCAGATACTATACTGTTTTAAATATTTAGGAAAGGAAGATAATGCCACTTGGTAAAGTCCTTTTTAGGACAAAATGTTAAGAAAGGGATACTTCTTTAATAAAAATAATTACATGTATATAACTTAGTACTAGTAGTTTCTTAAGCACTAAGGTAGTTTTCCCTAATAATACCTTACCTGGTGTGCCCTCCCTGTTCTAGGCAGGTAGTAAGCAGTCTTAAACCATGTTCTAGGCATTTTGCATACATTTACCACTATAAGGGGGAATTAGACTAAATGGATTCTTAAGTAAGTTTGACTTTTTAAACATCTTTTAATAATGAAATTTAATTCTGTACCATAATGTAATGTATTCTGTACTTACTGTCTAATACAGTTGACACTTCTGGTAGATGTGCTGCATGTTTCTTAATCTTTAGTTTTTTTTTACCTTATTGCATAGGTCTCTGGAGTATCTTTGTACCCTTATAGGAGAAGCCCATAATCATCTTATAATAACCTAAGGAGAAGTAATTATTATTATCTCACATTTCAAATGAGGAAACTGAGGCCCAGAAAGACAAAGTCACTGATTCCTAAGAATATAGAAATACGTTTGTAATGTCCTGTTGGCACAAGACAGTTTTACCTGGTTTCAGGACTTGTGACTAGTAGTGAGGAGGAGATGTTTAGACTTCTTTTTTTATCAATCAATGCAGGATAAGAATAAGGGCACATTCTCTCTTTTCATTTTGTGTTCCTTGAAATTTCCGTTTCATAAGCAATTTTCTGATTTGGAAAGTTTGCCATTTACAATTTATTAATTTTGAAGGTTTATAAAGAAATGCATCTGAGTTAAACTTCGAACTTATAGACTTGTAAATTAATGAAATATTGCAAATCTATGAAAAGCTTATGTTATTGATTATATTGGTCTTTGTAAACTAAGGAAGTAGATATGCAGAAATCTGAGTTTAGCTTTACATATCTACTCCTTGAAGGCAGAGACCATGGCTATTTTTTTCAGTATGGTAACCTAGCTCCTAGCACAGTGTGTAGTGTATAGTCGGCACTCAATAAATACTTGTTGAATAAATGAATGAACGAAGACAAATTGAAAGCCAAAGCTTGCTTTAGTCTTGCTTCTATAAGACATGACACAAAATTGCCACCTGTTCTCAGTTGAGATTTCTTGGCTAAAATCAATACTAACTCACTTTTGAAATGGAAGAAATAAATGACACATCAAGATCTTGACATCCAACTTTTTGACCACACATACAAAGGAGAAAAAAATCTCTCAAGAGAGAGGAGACTGGGACTTCCCTGGAGGTCCAGTGGTTAAGTCTTCGCCTTCCCATGCAGGGGGTGCAAGCTCAATCCCTGGTCGGGGAGCTAAGATCCCACATGCCTCGCGGCCAAAAAACCAAAACATAAAACAGAGGCAATATTGTAACAAATTCAGTAAAGACTTAAAAAATGGTCCACATCAAAAAAACTTTAAAATCTTTAAAGAAAAAACAGAGGGGGGGTATAATTAATTTAAATGTAACAAACCCAAAGCTATTGGCTCGTTGGGGGTTTGTATTCTGGATTCCTTATCACTGGCAATATATTTAATCAATTATGCATCTTAACGTTGTGGTGATTCTCTGTCATTCAGCAGAATTATTGATCATCAGTATCAGGAGAATATAGTAGAAATACAATATTTAGTGTGTTGCTCAAGAGTACACATTTCTATTTGAAAAAGGTTTTTGTTTCTGTTTTCAGTGCTATAGTCTGTGTAAGAGTAAAAGCATTCAGAGAAGATAGGACTTGGCAAGTATATACTTTCCAAATAAAGTTCAAAAGTTCTGAATGCTATTTTAGTAAAATAGTTTATAAGATCATATCAAAACTTCTGAACAGCTAATATAACTAATCATGTGTTTTTCCGACTATTCTGTATCTGCATGTACATACATGGATTACATATTTAAACTCTTACGTTTGTGTTGGGTTTTGAGTGCTTTTCTTAAATTTTGTTTTACTTTACAGAATAGCATTGTTTTTCTAACACAATAGATTTTTATATTTTCCCCATGATACTTTAGACCCGGGGCCAGCAAACTATGGCCCGTGGGCCAAATCTGGCCCTTTGCCTATTTTTGTAAATAGAGTTTTACTGGAACACAGCCATGCTCATTCATTTATATATTGTGCATGGCTAGATGTGTGCTACAGTGGCAGAGTTGAGTAGATGTGACAGAGAGTATGACCTGCAAAGCTGAAAATATTTACTCTTTGGCCCTTTACACAAAGAGCTTGCTGGCCTCTGCTGCAGATCACATGAAGGCTGTGACCGCATCTTATCTGTCCATCACTGCCCATCTGCTTAGTGCCCTGCTAGAGTCTGGCCAACTCCAAAATCCTCCTGCAGGTTAAAAAAGCTGAAAGCCTTTATTCTTATTTCCATAACCATTGTCCTGAACTTGGTACATCTTGTAAATTTTATCCAAGCATGGCAAAGATAAATCCTACTTGTCTAATAAAATTTTCTTAGGTGTGTTATGTCAGAGTTTTTTTGTTTGTTTGTTTTCTGTTTTTTAAATAAACTGATGGAAACATTTCAGAGCAAAACCTAAGTTCTTTAATACTACAGAAATACATATAAATCAATCCTAACAAGCAGTTTTTTATTTCTTCCTTCAGTTTTGACATTGCTATTTTATGGTTGATTTTTGTTGAAAGCCTTTCACACCTTAGGAAAGTAGATTTGAAATGTTTAGGCAATGCCTATCCACATAGCAAAACACTTTTCTTCCCAGAGGAAGTATAGTAATTTATTCTTTTAGGGGTGTTGTGACTTAAATGCATCTTTTTCTTCCTGTTTCTTGATCCAATGTAATTAAATAATAGATTTTATTTCATAACTTTTCAGAAGGAATAAAGGGGAAATTATGTTCAGCAGACTTGTTTATTTTTTTCTGTGCCCTTCTAAAGTTTAAATGGGATCCTTTCTCTCTGCACTAAAGGGCAGTAAAATAGCCCTTTCAAATCAGTGTTCTTGGAAAATGAATGTTAATTAAAATACACTTTAAGAACAGAAACCTAATTTTTTTCTGAAATATCTAATGGTTAAATCTAAGTTAAATGCTACACTGAAAATAATGCTAAGATTTTTAATAACATTTAAAAATCAGTGCCATAATATACACACAGTGAGGTGTAATTTAACTAGTTGCCAACTTAATCCTTATCAAGTAAGTCTTAGTTTTTATACCAAGAGAAGCAGGTACTTAAACCTTCTAAAAATCATGCCTTATCTTCAAATTGTATTTTTTATCTAATATGCTACATTCACTTATTTATGTTATATATGTATATTATAACATAATATACTTAGGTTATGTATGTATAAATATACAGAAACATCAACATATATAAGGTTTTCCCCCATTGTTACTTTTTTTTATAAAAATGGGACTATATTATATATACTTTTCTGCATCTTGTTTTTCTTGCTTAAAAATTCTTCATAGCAATTCCTTTCAGTCAACTAGTGAAACTCTATTTCATTGTTTTTTAATGACTGCAGGATGTACCATGACATAGGGACACCGTAATTTATTTACCTTTCCTCTGTTGATAAGCATTCTTTTTTCATCATTAGTTTATTTGATTAATCTTAATATATAGTCAGATTCTTTTCCTCATATTCCTGTTAGCAATAGAAGTTGTAACTCCTTTTCATTTTTGCCTGAATACTGACTGGAAGAAATAGCTCGTTTTACTTGAATTTGCAATCTGATTTCTGGTAACTCTGAGCGTCTTTGTGTTGGTTGACATTTGGATTTGATCCTCTTTAAATTGCCTGTTCCTATTCTTTGTCCATTTATCTATTGGATTATTTTCTTATAAATTTCTAAAAACTTTTATTACATATATTACATCTCTTTAATTTACATTGCAAAATTTTTTCAAATATTCCATGAAAGTGTTTTAAATTTTTATATAATCAATTGTGTTTATATTTTCCTTTTTAAACTTCCAGCTTTCAGTAAGGATGTCTTTCTAAAACTTAGATTGTGTACATTGTGTCCTAGACCATCTTGTAAGGTTTTTATTGTTTTGTTTCTTGCTGTGTAACAAACCACCTCAAAACATGGTGGGATTAAAATCAGAACTTATTTTATTGTTTCTCATGGTTCAGTGACTTGCCTTGACTGGGTGTTCCACTCGTCTTGCTTGTGGTCTCTCACATGGTTGTGCTCTGGTGGCACCTGGAGCTAAGCCATCTGGAGTCTTGGCCAGTATTCTTAGGAAGACTGGACCTCTCTGCTTCACTGTGTAGACTCACAGCCTCTCCTCTCCATCTGGTCTGGTCTCTTTATATGGTCTGTCAAAAGAGTCTTACATGGTATCACCAAACTCCCAAAAGTTTGAAAGTAGAAGCTTCCGCAGCTACCTGCTTACCTAGGCAGGTAAGTCCTGGAGCATCGCTGCCTCTACACTCTGTCCATTAGTACGAGTTGCAGGCAGCCCAGATTCAGTGCTGGAGAGAAGTACATGAGGGCATGTGGGCATGAGGGACTTCTTTGGAGACCAGCCGCCACAATATCTACATTTTCTATGTGAGCTTCTAGCCATGCCTACAAATGTCTTCCGTACTCTTGGATTGTATATATAGTTCCCTAGATAATCTTTCATGATTTTTATCATTTTGTCTTTTACATTTTAAGTTTTTCTTTTTTTTTAAGGTAGTAATTAAAACTGCCCAAGCAGCAAAATTTATTGGTATTGCACTACTAAGAGTAAATTTAACATGATAATGTTTTTACAGAAAGCCAATGTTTGAACAATCAACTGTAAAAATGTTTTAAAATACAAAGGAAACCTTCCATCATTCAGACCATATTTAAGGTAAAAGGTTTCTCATTTCTCAACTGGTGTTACTTACATCAAAAGCTTTCAAAAAGAGCATAACTGTTAAGACACAGGACTTTGTTCATTTTCTCAGTGGAGAGTACAGCTGGCATTTCTAGTCGACTTTGGAAGTTCAGTAATCCTGCAAACATCTGAACTCCTGGTTCATAAACATGAGTCACTGGAAATCCTTTACTTATGATAGACACTCAATATAAGTGAAAATCAATATAAGTAAAATCCTTATCCTTTCATTAACACTGAGGGGAAAAGAGAAAACTATTCAGTCAGAATGTAATAAACCCTGAAACACAAGAAGTAATACCACTCTAAAGGTTATCAGTTCATTTCACTATAAGGTGCACCAACAAGGTTGGTTTTGGGGTTCCTTTTCTGCTTTTCCTAAATGTTTGATAATCAAAACAAGCACTAAAAACTTCATTACTACCATGGACAGAATCACTCCAATGGTTTACTTACACAGTCTTCCTCTAAACATTAAAATGCCCTAGAAGGTAAAGTAATAAAACGCTGCTATAATTAAGGTAAAAATTAAATGTTAAATCATTTTACATGAGACAAAAATTATTACTGAATAAAGTTTACAAACCTATTTAGTTATCACATTTACTCTAAAGTTCAGTTTTCTCAAGTGGAATATCGTGTTTAGTGAAACCATTTCATTAATTTTTTTCTACTAGATTTTGTAGGTCCCAAATTACTTGTTTAACATGACTCAGCATAAATGTCTTCACCTTTTTCAGACTAAAACCTACTCCCAAGAAAACTGTTTTAAGACTGCGTATCTTCCATGAACATTACCTAGTCTCCACAGCATCAAAGACACTTCAAATCTTGTTTTGGAAATAGGCGGGAAATATAAAGAAATCAATTCTTATTCCCCTTCCCATCCAAACTAAACTGTATGCCCTTATTTTGATGGTCACTTAAGTTAGTTAATACATAAACCATAATTCCATTTGATTAATCATTTTATTCTGAAATAAGACTTTAAAATTTTCATTAAACAGGTAAAATTAAAAATCTGAGTTGTATGAATAGTTAGCAAAGACAAATTTTTTATAAAGTATTAAGCTAATAAGCAAACTTCAAAAACAATTAGAAAAAATATGTATATTGTGTGTGTGTGTGTGTGTGTGTATATATATATATATATATATATATATATATATATATATACAAATATATGTATATGCAAAATAGTTCATGGTTTTATTTTCCTTCCCTATTTATTACTGAAGAAAAACAGTTTATAATATTTATAAAATGGAAGTCAGGTTAGCTGTCTCCTGTCCTAACTTTGGAATGAAATGAGCAAAAAAGTAAAATTAAAGAATCAGTTCTTTGGGCTCTCACATTTGAAATTAAAAGGTACTTGTACAAGATCCAAACACAAACCTAAAATGACCACTAGAGACAGCAGTGCCCTGGGACAGTAGTGAAATGTACAAAGAAAGTCTGCCGATATGTCTTTTGTGCTTTTCTATCAGTGCATGTCGTATGTGTTAAAACATGAAGAGTACTGCTACTCTTTTGTTCCAAAAGTATTCAATATTAACACATCTAGCTAACCAAACTGCTGAGGAATAGTTACTACCTTTCTCAATTTCATTCACAGTTGAGAACCTTTGCTTCCATTTTCTGCCATTTTCAGTTTTTAATTCATCTGAAATTTATTTTTATATATTGAAAAAAATAAAATCTTTTTTCTCTTCAGATAGTTAGCTGTGTTTCAAACCATTGACGAAAAATTCTGTTTTGTCACTGAAATAAACTGCCCCTTTCCTTCTGTCTTAAATCCTCATCTATTTCTAATTCTGTTCTACTTTCACACATAACCTCTTCCTTCCTTTTTATTCCTTTGCCTTTCCTTTTCTCCCTCCATCCATCACCCCTCTTTCACTGCAGCCACTTCGACTCCAAGTGGGAGGTGTTCTCCAAATAAACTATGTGATCCAGCGATAGAAATTGTAATTACAGATTACAATTATAAGTTTTTTAGTCATTGTTTACATTGTTTTGACTCTCAGATCACCTGACTTCTTAGCTGAGTTGTGTAGTATACCATATGTGCATTCACTTACTTGTAATTTTTGTTTTAGTTTCCTTGAAACAGTCGTCTTAACTTCTTTTTAGTACTATATTTATCTACCAGTAATTCCTACCCAGATCTCCTCAAGTGTGTATCTCCTTTCAGTATAAATAAAAAAGGTGTGTGTCCCATAATTGCATCTTTGTTAAGGAACACCTTTCCCAGCTCCCTCCAGTCTGGAGAGGTTGCTCTTTCTGCTCGTTATACATCTGCCAGCCTGAGTAGAGCTACTTTCACATCATGGGAACATCCTCCATTCTCTGTGGGATCACTTATGTCTTACATTACTTCCTACAAGGCAGTAAATCAAGGAAAATTCTTCTTGTTTCTTGGTTTATTCCTGTGTTTTGTTGGAACACATTGTCCGTTAGCTTCCTAAGAAAGACTCCACAGAAGGTGAATGTTTATTTAGTTTGCATGTCTTAAATTCTACCTTCACAGATTTTTGACTGTTTACCTATGTGTGAAAACTTATAGGTTAGAAATTATTTTATCTCAGGATTTTGAAGGCATTTCTCCATTACTTTCTGGTGTTAAAAGTTGTTGTTGTAATGACATTCTAATTATTTAACCTTTACATGTAACCTCGTTTTTTCCTTTCTTCTGTAAGTTTTTAGTATCTACTGTTTGTCCTCAGATTTCTGAAATTTCATGATACATCTAGAATGTTTTACATGACATGCACCGCTCCCCCTTGGCCGCTTCTCTGATTTTAGCCCTGACTGTTTTCCTCTCCACAGCCAGACTAGCCTCTTTTCTCTTCCTCCAGCATGATCACACATGGTCTTGTCTCAGAGCCTCTGTGCTTCCGGTTCCCCCTGCATGGAATGTTCTCCCAGATATCCGTGTGGCTCACCCCCTTATTTCTGCTCAAATGTCACACTAATAATGAGTCCTTCTCTGATCACCCTGATAAAATAACAGCCCGCAGCCACCCCTCCCGTACACCTTATCCTACTCACTCTTTTTATTTTGGCCAAGGGATTATTATGACAATTTATTTATTATTCGTCTCCTGACCACTAAAATATAAGCTCCATGACAGTGTGGACTTTGTCTATTTTGTTCAATGTTGTATTGCTTAGAATCGTGCCTGGTTCTCAGTGGAAATTTGGGAATGAATAAGTGAATGTGACTTGGTGTGCCCTTTTACATCCATCGTGTTGAGCAATAAGTAGATTCAGTTTGGAATCTTATGTTCTTCAGTTCTGGGAAGTTCTCTTGAATTATTTCTTCACCTCCTTTTTCTCTTCCAGAATTCTGTTTCAGGATGGTAGACCTGGATTAATCCTCTACTTTTTCATTTCTTGTCTTAGTTAATTACTTACACTATATACTAGGTTAAGTGTGTTGGAGAAGTAAAAATGCAAAGTGAGTTTTCTACTTACGATTATTTTTTAATCTATAGTAGTTACTTATATTTTTTACCAACTGGCATTATCACAGAAGTAAATCGTTTGGGGTGGTTTTTTGTTTCTAATTCATAGCTATGACTGTGGCAATACATATGTAAAAAAATTATCTAAACAAATACATGTCATAAATATTGATAGGGGCAGGGAAAACACCAGAATCTATAAGTATATGACACCTGAATCCAATTAGTTGGTGAAAATTCCCCTTCCAACCTCCACCCTTACCTATAAGGGGGCAGAGAGAAGAGCTTCTAGTCAGGTTCTGTGCTAGTAGTTTTCACATTAACTCCTACATACATCCTTTTGGGAAGAAAATGACTAAGGTACAGTAGGGATGAATATTTCTTGAGAATTTGATACGAGAAATGGTACCAGCCACTTTGCATATATAATTTAATATGGTCCTTACACAATTCTGAAATACAAATGTCATCACATCCATATTAAAAATGGGAAATTGCAGGTAAGACACATTAATGACTTAGCACAAGGTCACACAATCAGTATCAGATCTGAAACATCAACTGGTAACTTTGAGTTTAAAGTTTTTTATTTTATTGAAGTATAGTTGACATACAATATTATATTATTAGTTTTAGGTATACAACATAGTAATTTGATATTTTTATAGATTCTATGCCATACAAAGTTATTATAAAATATTGACTATATTCCCTGTGCTGTACATTACATTCTTGTAACTTTGAATTTTATATCTAGTAGTTTGTATCACTTAATCCCCTTCACCTATTTTGCCCCTCCCCCCAACACTCTCCCCTCTGGTAACCACTAGTTTGACCTCTGTATTTGTGAGTCTGTTTCTGTTTTGTTATAATTGTCTTAATAGCATGTTAAGACTTCTAAAATAATTGCTATGTGTCTAAGAGTAGATCTGTATGGGCCATATGAAAAATTCTTTTCCTACTCCAAAAAACAAAACACACTTACACAAAAATATTTACAGAAAATTATCAGAGACTTTAAAAACTCCATTAAATCTATATTGAACTGCTAATTCTAAGTCCTGGAAAGTGCTACATGTTGACTGGTCGATTTACTGAATTTTATATATTTAAATATTATTTTATATAAGGATACTATTAAGTATAGTTTACATGAGGAAAATGGAAAAGTTAGCTGTCTACTAGCTGTGGGATACAGTGGAAACAGAGAGATATTGTCTGACAGACTTGGTCTAATCCCATCTTAGTCATTTTAATGCTCTGAGCTGCTGATTCCTTATCTAAAATACTAATATCGCTTAACCTGTAAGATTTTTGTGAAGATTAGAAAAACTAACAATTTTTAAAATATGTAAAAAGTGTCAGACACCTTGTAGTGTATTCAATAAATGCTAGTTTATGTTCTTGTTACTCTTAGTATTGGTGCTATCCTTTCTAAAATTAAGTATTGAAATCTGTAATTACAATTTCTATCGCTGGATCACATAGCTTATTTGGAGGAGAACACCTCCCACCCATTTCTATATTTAAATTGTCTGAACAGAAATATTTTTAGAATGGGATGAAAAACATTCTGCTTTAGGTGTTTGGGGGAAAAGTGGCCCTAGTAAGGTTATCCTTGATAAATCTGAAGACTCACGTGATAGTGGATATCTCATGTTTGTCCCTCCAGATCCGCTATTCACCCTTCCTCCTTTTCTGTAACCTGGGAGGCTCATCTCTTAATCTGCTTGCCCTCTCACTTCTGGTTCAGTGTGGCCAGTGGGAGATGCCAGCAGGAGACCTGAGAGTGGTATGAATGTAAGGCCAAGGTTGCTTGTGTCCCTGTCAGGTGACTTTTCCAGCTTCTAGGTTCATAGGACAACTGCCTTTCCCTTAACCCTCTAAGCCTAATTTAACAGTGGTTTCCTGTTGTTGTTAGATCCAGGAGGATACCACACTATCCCTTGGAATTTCCCAAAGCCCTCCCCTCATCTTTGTAAATAGTTTCTGTTTCAGCTCTTCCTCCAGCTACCTGGTTTAACTGTGCTTTTTCCTTCCAAGCCCCTGACTGATAAACATCAAATAACTATCAATGATCCCATGTGGGTCATCCCCAAAGATGCCCCAGACACACATACATTAGCTGAGACTCAGCCAGATAAATTCTAAAAATTGAGGTTTTCTCTAAATCCTGATTAGAGACTAGGAGGCACAATTTGATTTGCCTTTAGGCTGGAAATTAATCATGGCTGATATCTTAACTGAACTAACTCCAGTGGAGTCAGGATATTTTTTTTAGACATTTTAGATAATTTGTAGCAATGTCTTGGGACTCTTTTCAGATTAATAACCTTAATGTACTGTGTGGCTTCCTTGTGGAACATTTGCAAAGGTGTTAGCTGATTGTACTCTTCAACACAGTATACAAGTTATGGAACTTATTTCCCAATTCTTTGATTTTCAGCATTAACTTGTTTAACTTATTTTAAATAAAAATTTCATAATATATGCTGTTATTTATTATGCATCTTTACTAAAAAATAAGCACAGTCTATAAAATCTATGAGATTAGAAGCCATGTTTTGATTTTTTTTTTCTTGTTTGCTTGCTTGCTTTGCTTCTGACCAGTTCCAAGCCCAGTGGTTGGCCTATACTAGGTGCTCAATAAATATGTATTGAACAAACCAAGGGCCAGTGTTCAATTAAAAGTGATAGATTTTTAACCTCCATGCTTACTTACTTCATTTTCGCCTCACCTACAAGACTGCAGTTGGAAAGGCTGCCCTTCCGTGGCTTCTCTTTTTGTAATATCACTGCCCTGCAAATCCACAGAAGGAAATAAAAGACTAATATTTGTGGGGCAGATAATTATGTTTTAGGCATTATCTTTTCTGTGTTCATTTTTTCTTCCTCACTTCTTCTTTTTAACATCCCTGTTAAAGGATGTTAAAAGATAACTGTTATTTTTCCTGGATTTGTTTGTTTGTTTTGGTTAGCACAGTCTCAGTTATGTTTACTTATTGGCCACATTCACACAGAGCTCATACTAAGATCAACAGTCCTCAGCCTTCTTCCTCTAGTCCCTGTGCCAATTTCCACGCACCAGTCATGCCGCTTCTTGTTTTACGTGGTTTTTGCCAAATTGCTTAACACGTTTTAATGGAGAGTTTGCATTCTGGAAGGGAAGCCTTTATCTCGTAAAAATATCTTTACAAAATACGGTGATAATAGTAAGCTGACTGAAGTCATACAAGGTCCCCAGGAAGCACAATGGAAAGGGGATGTTAGGTCTGTGCTTGAGTTAGAGGAGATCTCAGAGGCTGTGGCACCTACCTTGCTTTTGTTTTTTAAACATCTTTATTGGAGTATAATTGCTTTACAATGGTGTATTAGTTTCTGCTTTATAACAAAGTGAATCAGCTATACATATACACATATCCCCATATCTCCTCCCTCTTGTGTCTCCCTCCTACCCTCCCTATCCCACCCCTCTAGGTGGTCACAAAGCACCGAGCTGATCTCCCTGTGCTATGGCAGCTGCTTCCCACTAGCTATCTGTTTTACTTTTGGTAGTGTATATATGTCCATGCCACTCTCTCACTTCGTCCCAGCTTACCCTTCCCCCTCCCTGTGTCCTCAAGTCCATTCTCTATGTCTGCATCTTTATTCCTGTCCTGCCCCTAGGTTCTTCATAACCTTTTTTTTTTTTTAGATTCCATATATATGTGTTAGCATACAGTATTTATTTTTCCCTTCTGACTTACTTCACTATGTATGACAGACTCTAGGTCCATCCACCTCACTACGAATAACTCAATTTCGTTTCTTTTTATGGCTGAGTAATATTCCATTGTATATCTGTGCCACATCTTCTTTATCCATTCATCTGTCGATGGACACTTAGGTTGCTTCCATGTCCTGGCTATTGTAAATAGAGCTGCAGTGAACACTGTGGTACATGACTCTTTTTGAATTATGGTTTTCTCAGGGTATATGCCCAGTAGTGGGATTGCTGGGTCGTATCTACCTTGCATTTTTGAAGGACATAGGGTTCTATCTTCTCTATGCTGTCTGCTTTCTTAGGATGTGACTGTATGAATATTGTTGGAAAGTTGTACCCTTTTATGTCTGATGTGAGTGAATCTTTTAAGAATATCCTGGTTTGGGTTTTAATAGCAAATCTAAAATTTTCTCTGCCTACCAAATTATCGGTAAATTTTTCTTCTTTTCTTATGTCGACTGCTATTCCACCTTATTCATCCCCACGCAGTATCTTATGCTGGCAGAGCGCTTGGTAGCTCCCCAAGTGCCTGCCCCACATCATTTCATCTCATCTTCACAGTGACCTATGAGTGTAACAAGATCTGTACTATATCACCTTCTTGAGCCCATTTTAATAAATAACCTTTTTAATTCTTGAGTGGAATATGGGACTGACGTCTGAGCCTCAGAAACCTGATTCTCATTTAGTTTTACATATACTACAGCAAATTTGATAAATACTGTATACAACATTGATTGGTTTGCCTGTGTAAGCAGTGTTTGGATACAAAATTTGAATAAGGGCTACTTTCTCTGACAGACTAAGGGGGAAGTATATACAAATTACCTCTGCTCATCATATGATAAAAGCATAGGGCACAGTGGAAATGGATAGAGATCAGTCTCTTCTATGCATTAGTAACTGCATTGCTTTAATCCCATTTTGCAACTGTCTTTGGCTTTCAAATATATCTGGACTATTGGATAGGATACTGGAATAGTTAACTATATCACCTGTGCCACACTCATACAGATAGTTGGATTGGTTGCCATTTCCACTGGTATAACTAAGAGGATTTTCCTTTGAAAATTGACTCCCATCTGCCTCTCACCAAGTTGTACTATTTCTCCTTGCATTCTTCTTTTTTATTTCTTCTCTCATTGATGCAAGTGCTTAATTATGGAGCCGAAAGTAAAGTACACCTAGGTTTAAATACTAGAATCAGAAAGGGAAAGCCAAAAGGCTTTTCATTCTTCACATCTGTTCGGTTCCCACTTGAAGAACTTGAGGATCAGAAAGATCAGCTATTCTGTTCAAAACTTTCTACCATTCAGATCAATAAATGACACTCTGCTAACTATTAGGGTATTTTATTAATGGGATTTTATTGGTGAATTAGTGAGTTATTAGTCAACCTATGTTCAAAATATATATTATCACTGGTGAAATTAAAAGTATTCAACATAAAAAAAAGTATGGCTTCAAAAATGTATGCACACTAACACATGCATTGTATTTCGTGGTGAGTTGATTCCACAAGAGAATTTATTAGAGAAGCTATTAGTTCTCTATCAAAAGAAGTTCATATAGTTTCCCCGTTAAATTTAAGTAGAATTACTTTCTTAAAATTTGTAAGAAAGTGGTTCTAGTGATATATACACACATGTGTATATGAGTGTGTATATACATACAAATAATATATGTGTGTATATATGTGTGTGTGTGTGTATATATATATATATATACACACATACATATAACTTATCCACACAAATTATTTACATTCTAAATTTGTTTATGGTAAAATCAATAAGTGCTAAGTAATAGTCCAATAGTAGCCTAGAAGTTATAAATGTTTTTATGATGGCCCTGAAATTTAATTTCTCATTTCTAAATAAATGTAGATAGCCTTTATTCAGGGCTTACTATGTGCCGCATGATATAATCTCCCTTAAACATCAAACTGTAGGCATTTTTAAAAATTTTATGAGAGGAAAGAAGTTAAGATGGTTTTGGAAACTTTTTTAAAGTAATGGTTTTTTAAAGCTTCTTTATTAAACTACTTGTGAAATCAATTTGTATAGTGCCTTACATGGAGATAATCTGTTGAGTTAGTTAGATCTTAAAATGGAGGCAATAATCTAAATTCTCTGGAACTCTCTTCAGGATACACAGTACTGACAGAGAAAACCAAACTTTAACTGAGTTTCATAGCAGACCCTTTCCCTCCTTGTGCATGGATGAGGTTCTGAGACCCAGCATGGGTGCAGTTCTAAAATTCTAAAGTTAGCACTTTATCCATATATTTTCTCAACAAAAAGACAAAATTATAAAATTGCTTTTGTCAAAATAAGGGTGATAGTAGCAGAGATAAAATTAGAAATCAGTTTTCCTCATTCCTCATGATTATTCTTTAACATTATTCTTTCCATTTGGTAATTTTTCCAGTCATTACATTGGTCTGTGTGTGGTCTGGTGTAATTCAGTGCTTTTAATACCCTGATCTAAACATGAAGATTTAGGACAAGACCTGTGTTTATTCCTAAACATTCTAGGGTGAAATGAAACCAGGTTATCATGTGAAAAATTAGGTAGCGTTCTGAAGAAAAGTAATTAACTGAGTCTTACATTTGTTATTTTTTTTGTCCTTTGGAGAACTAAGTAATGGCTACAGTTCTTTTGGTAGATGCCTTTTTAGAAGTGTGAACAGAAGGGAACATGGAGGGAGGCACAAAGATGCCAAGAAATAAGCAGAGAAAAAAAAGAGACATTATTAATTGTAGATAAAGAAAGTATACATTTTGTAGGCTACCAGAAATTACGCTTCTAAAATTTTAAGAAATGCAAATGAAATGTACATATTTGTACATGTAAACTCTATCGTTTTTCAGTTATTGACTAACGGAAAGATAGCTGTATATAACATTGAACACATTGAAGATCTGCTACCATCTTTGTACAATTTTACTTGTATTTTAGTTTAAATAGTTAAGTAGCAGTTTAGTTTTAATAGTTAAATAGTAAATAAATTTTAAATAGTATTAACTGTAGTTAGTTAATAGCATAGTATTTAAGGTATAGTATAGTATAATATTTAAATTATAGTCTAGTTTATTATTTTAATTTCAACCTTAAAAAATTTTCAAAATATCCTTTTGCTTCAAAACTTGATGTGTTTAGACTTGAAAATTGCTTATGAATAACTTATATGCAAAATAGTTTAAAACTTTCAAATGGTTGCTGTTCTCCCACTTTCACATTTAAATAAGAATAACCAAAGAATTAGTTTCTTGTCAGGGTTGCTGTTCTCATTGGACATTTTTTAAGCATTGCAGGCTTATATTGATTGTGTCTTGGTCATTCTTTAAAATGCATATATAAATAAATATGAATTATTTGAGTCATGAGATACTGATAATTATAGGCTTATCATATTTTTAAAAACTTGACTAACTGTGTTTGACTTACTACTCTAAAAAGAAGAGTTAAAATGAAATTCTAAAAAGTTAAGCACATCTTTTATCAATTTATATACTTGTTTATGTTTCAAATGTCTAAGACAGTGGAAGACTAGTCACCAAAAAGAATAAGGAGATCATATGATAGGAAAAGACTAAGTCAAATATCTTACATTTATAGTATTCTGAACATTGACTGTATTTAGTTACAAATCCCTTTCCTTTCAAACATTTGCTGAGTTCTCAATCCTTAAGCTGTGTCTGCATGAAGCAACTGACTTGAATGTTTTGATCCAAACCTTTTTTTTGGCAACCATTTATTTACCAGCAATGAAAATGTTTTGAAAGGCAAATAAATGTTTTTGTGGGTAGATTTTCTATGCAGTGTAAAACTTCATTAAGCCTTACATACCTTCCTGTATTCCGAATAAGAAATTAATCTTGGAGAGAAAGATGAATGGCTTGATGTTAAACATTTATTAATTAGTACCAGTTTTGTGTACCTGGACATCTCTCATAGGTTTGTTGTGAGGGTTAAATGAGATGATATATAGAAGGCAGGAAGCATAGGATACATTCAGTAAATGTCAGCACACAAAAAGGAGCAACAGCGTCTGTTTAAACATAGGTGATACACTGCTTATCTCCAAACCTTCTCAAAACCCTACTAAATGATAGCAAAATAATTTTTAAAAGCATAAATCTATGAAGATCAAGAAAATGGGAGATTAAATAGCAGATGAGACATATCAAATAATTATGGAAGTTTAAAAGTGGGTAGAAATGCTTAAAGGTTTAACAGATTTGAGAAAAATGAAACCTTGGAACCTAGAAAAAAATCATCATTCAGGATACGTCTGAAGAAACAGGAGCACTGGTAGAAAGTAAAGGAGCAGTTTTATTCCAGTGCCCTATCACAACCACATAGGCGGTCAACTACCTCTTTGCCATTCTGACAAAACAATGTAGGTTTACCTCTGGAGAGGTTGAATAGAAAGAACTCCAGTATTAGAGATCTCAGGCACAAAGACCACTGACATTTGATTAATAGATATTCTGAAAAAAATCCAGAAAACAGAAGGAAGGAAATTTTCAGAGTAATCCCAGAAAATTTCCCAGACTTGCAGGACAAGAATATATAGGTTACAGTATCCGTATGAGTACCAGGAAAATATGTGAAGAAAGAGCCTCACCAAGGCATAGCACTGTGAAATTTTAAAATTTCAGGTATAAATAGAACAGTAGTAAAAGTTTCTCATGTGGCGGGGGGTGGGCAGTGGGGGGGAAGTCACCTAAAGGCTTAGGAATCAAAAAAAAAAAAAAGACACGTGTCTTCTCAACAGCAACATTTTAAGCTAGAAGACAATGGAGCAGTGTCTTTAAATTTCTGAAGGAAAATGATTTTTAATCTCAAATCCTATATCTAGGTAGATTATAAATTGAATATAAGGGTGGCGTAAATGAATTTTCAGACATACAGGATCTTTAAAACTTTATTTTCCATGCACCCTTTCTCGGGAACCTATCAGAGGTATTTTTCAGCTGCAGCCTACCACTGGAGGAAGGAGATAGATACTGCAGTTTGAATTCATTTTACTTATCTGCCTGTTTAAAAAAATTGATCAATATTCTTCAGAGGAGCATAGCAGAATCCAGAGTCCTTACAATGTATTATTTATAATATCTCAGATAAAATCACAGATTATCCTTAAAATATGAAGTAACAGGGAAGCATGACTAATAGCCAAGAGAAAAGACAAAATGGTGACTGACTCTAAGATGACCCAGGTAGTGAAATAGCAGACAGGGATTTTATAAAGCAACTATTATAGCTATGCTCGAAAACAAAAAAGAGAAACCTCCAGGGAATGTGCTCTACCAAAATAAAGGAAGTAAATTAAGAACAAAATGGGATCAAGAAAACAAAAATCCAAAATGTAATTGTTGAAGAGAGTCTGGCAGACTCCAGATGAGTCTCTGAGGAAAAACAAAAACAATGAAATTGAAAGAAATCCTTACATGTTTCAAATCTTGTAAATAATGTAGATGAAATAGTGTTAGATTCACAATAAGTTAAGCAAAAAAAGAAAAGGAAATTCTGAACTACAAAAAATTTTTTTTAATTTATAAAAAGAAATTTGATCATGGTGGCCAAGCTGTAACAGTGTTTATGCCGTCATAATAATATAAACACTAGATACTAATTTAACAAAAAATTACATTTTTAAAATAATATCAAGAGGGGAGGAAGGAGATGGTAAATATGAGACATCTGTGAACACTAAATCTTCATCTTCCATAGTAAAAAGTCAATCGATAGTATTTAAAGCTGAAAAATAAAGCAGCCTTGTAAACGTATTTCAAATGTGGAGGTAAATAACAGAAGAACAAGCTAGAAAAGTTAAAAGTATTTTCCTTCGGAAGCGGAATTACAGATTGGAAAGAAATATGGCTAGGTATTTCTGTCTGTCATTATAAAACTTAGAGTATTATTTGACTTTTTAATGTTATGTACATTTTAACTTAGATAATAATTTTTAAAATAAATTTATTTATTTATTTATGGCTGCGTTGGGTCTTTGTTGCTGTGCGCGGGTTCTCACTGCGGTGGCTTCTGTTGTTGCGGAGCACGGGCTCTAGGCGCGCGGGCTTCAGTAGCTGTGGCTCGAAGGCTCTAGGGCACAGGGTCAGTAGTTGTGACGCACGGGCTTTGTTGCTCTGCGGCATGTGGGATCTTCCTGGACCAGGGATCGAATCCATGCCTCCTGCATTGGCAGGCAGATTCTTAACCACTGCGCCACCAGGGAAGCCCTTAACTTAGATAATAATTTTAAAATTAGAATTAAATGTTTATAATGCACATAGCACAGTTCCTGTACTGCCTAAGAACAAATTAGGTACTTAATAAATTATTACTACTAAGATTTTTTATTAACTCTCCTTCTAGTCATTAAAATCATTGCTTATCCATTTCAATTGGAAAAGAATACATAAGCCTACAAATCTAGGGAAGTTATTTGAAGTATCTGAAGTTATGTAGTTACTTAGTGGCCAGAACTGGAGTCCGGATTTCCTATCTCTTAATTCTTTCAGTCACAACATGGAGGATTCAGAGAGGATCTTTGAGGTTATCCGTGGCTGACAAATATGGTTGCAAGCAGAGCTGTTCTTTCCTAGCCTAACCTCGTATCTGGCCCGATAACTAGTGTGTGATAGACAAATGGATAGAAAGACAAATAAATCTTAGGCCAAGTGATAACTTACCCTAAGATTTTGCCTCTTCATCACATAGCTTTTAATTCCTATATGTACTATGCATTCGTTTATTTATTCTCAGAAAGGAAGGATCCAGAGATTTAGCCAGAATCCAAAAGAAAGAGGTGCAATAGAAGTGTGGTTAAAATGAAACACCTTCAGGATGCTAATGATTGTGCAGTCATTGAATTGATTTTGCTTTACTTTTGAAACCTTTTCGAACTTTAGAGAAATCTTTCTGCTGAATTTACCTGGGCCCCAGCCAATTGCGGGGGTTAATTGACTTCATCTAGCTCAATTTATTTATATTTTAGATGGGAAAACTGAAAACAGTCAAGGGGAAATGGATTGCCAACATTTACCAAACATTTATAAATTGCCTGTTGGGGGAATGGTGGTCCTGGACCTAGAGATATTATTCAGAAGGAAGTTGGGAGGTGAGAGCATTAGGTAACTAACTGGTTGAGGAAGATAAAGAAACTTGTTCACAAGTACAATTACGATACTGTAAACTGAGCGTGTAAGTTCCATGCCTAGGTTAGGTAATAACACTATGGTATGAAGATAATCATAGATCTTTTATTTTTTTGGAAAATTATTTTGAAGTCTGTATTTTAAAGGAGAAAGTGCTGCATCCCATAAAGAATCAAGAATTTCTCATAATTTGAGTATAGTACTATATTAGAATTCTCCAGAAAAACAGAACCAATAGGATACGTGTGTGTGTGTGTGTGTGTGTGTGTGTGTGTGTGTGTGTGTACAGATAGATAGATTTATTATAAGGAACTGGCTCGCATGGATTTGGAGGCAGAGAATCCCAAGTTCTGTAGTTGGCAAGCCAGAGACTCAGGAGAGACAGAACGTAGTTCGAGCCCAAATCCAAAAACCTGAGAACCAAGAGACAGTTTAGTCCAAGTCAAAAGGCTGGAAAGGTCTGTGTCCCAGTTCAAGGCAGTCAGGCAGAAGGACTTCCCTCTTATTCAGCCTTTTTGTTCCATTCACCTCTTCCATTGATTGGTTGAGGCCCACTAACATTAGCAGGGGCCGGTGGTGGGGAGCGGCAATCGGCTTTACTCAGCCTAGGGATTCAAATCTTAATCTCATCCAGAAATACCTTCACAATCACACTCAGAATTAACATTTGACCACATGTCTGGGCACCCTGTAACCCAGTCAAGTTGACATATAAAATTAACTGTCACAAGTACACAAAGGCTTAAGATAGAACTGAAATGATTGGAGCTTAAATGTAGAATAATGACAGAAAAACAAGAAATATAATGAAGAGGATGAAGGTATACGGAAAAACATCTGTGAGTCAGTCAGTCTTTAAAGACCACACTGAAGTCAATAACACTGAATTATCATAGATCCTGGAACAAGAATTGTGGACATATTTGAAGAAGATCATGTTAACACTTAATCTAGGGTACATCATCATTTGGAGACATTGAAATTTAGAAAGCAGTAAGCAAAAAGCCCCAGAGGCCTACATTCAGATGAACACTGTGGAAGTAGAGAGCAAATTCAAGACCCTGAGCCAATTAAACCAGCAAAATCAACAGAAGTTGGTGAAAATAAAATAGAGAAAAAAAAATTGTTCGATTGTTAGTGTCATTGATAGAAATGAGAAATTGAGAAGAGATTTATTTGTGGGCTCAAAGATGTAAAGTTTAAAGTGTACCTTTTATGCTCAACCTGCAAATAAAGTATCATAAAGTATTTAAAATGCAAACATGATGAGTGTTAATATGCTAGGGGTAATTTCTTTTCTTTGAAGCAGTTGTTACAAGTATAATATTATTTTTAATTTACTTTGAAAAATAGAAATAATATTTATCAGAAACAAATCAATGCTTTAAAAGAGTTCCTGTTGTAGAATAATGCTTTTAGCAAAGTATTTTACTGAGTTACAAATAAGTCTCTATAAAGTTACTATCATCATACCTTTATCCATATAGTTAAGAAAATTTGTATACCCATTCAACCAGTAATTGGTCTTAAAGGATTCCTCTGCTCTGTCAATTCTTGCATATTTTATAAATGCAATTAAATGTATACTACTTTCATTGTAATAAAAAATCATAAAATGTACTATCATTTCACGTCATTTTAGTTACTGCCAGAAATACTTGACTTGCTGCAGTGAATAATGAAGTACAACTTCCATTTATTTTCAGGGATTAAAAAAATTGAGGGGTTTCTTACAATATATTGATAGAATCAACGTTTTTGGGTTTTTTTTTTTTTTTTTTTTTGAACACTGAAGGTATTAGAAATATTTCTTGATTTTGGTTTCCTGGTTCTAGTATTGTTTTCACACTGAGTGCACCGGTCCTGAGCTCAGCCTCCTGTGGGACTGGACTGCCAAGCTGCTAACTTGCTTTTTAAGCTTACGATGTTAAAGAGAAGGTTCTTTAGTCTTTTTGGTAATTGTAGACAAAAGTTCTAGAAGTTAGCCAGTGGGCAATACACACTTTAGTGTCATCACTGTAGTTAGTTAAGAAGCTTGCCCTCCTCACTTTGTAGAGAAGAGGCAGTGAGAGTGTGAAGGAGGTGATTTCGGAGTGTGGGACTCGTAGGGGCCAGACGGGCTTGCTGTGCAGTAACACAATGATAACTTTCAGCCCTGAGGACTCACTACGTGGGAGTCCAAGGCATACTGGAGAGTGCCAGCAGTGCCAGTGCTAGTGAGGGTACTAGGTTGGGTGAGGGAAATTAGTAAATAAGGTAGATGAAAGCTAAAGTTTTCCTGCTATTTATGGCAACATAACTGTGACATAAATTCCAGATCTCTACAATAGTTGTGTACTGGTTTCGAAAAGGTGTTTTAAAATGGCTAACTCGGGCCTCCCTGGTGGCGCAGTGGTTGAGAGTCCGCCTGCCGATGCAGGGGATACGGGTTCGTGCCCCGGTCTGGGAGGATCCCATATGCCGCGGAGCGGCTGGGCCCGTGAGCCATGGCCGCTGAGCCTGCGCATCCGGAGCCTGTGCTCCGCAACGGGAGAGGCCACAACAGTGAGAGGCCCGCGTACCGCAAAAAAAAAAAAAAAAAAAAAAAAGTTAAAATGGCTAACTCTTCTATGTGTTTATTTTTCCATTTTCTTCTTTTTTTTCCTACTGAATGTGTTTATACGCTGACATTTTGGAGAGTGTTATAAATACAGATTATTTACATGTATTGTGGATAAACAGTTGATTTATTGGGAAGACAATTTAGCGAGGTATACTTATCCTGGTCCTTTCTTAACATGAGTAAAATTACTTATATCTGTATAGTATTTTAGAGTTTTCAAATCATCACCATCCTCCATTTAAGAAAATAAAAAGTTACTTGAGAGTGCGGCCTCCTGGTTCTCTGTGTCCAGACAAATGGATACTGAGCCCATATTCTTCTCCACATTGATTATGTGTATTTTATTCTGTCATAGAAATGTTTTTGTTTGAAAAAACACATGTACACATATTTCCCTGACATTCTTCGAGTTTTTAGAAAAATATGTTCACATTTTTCCCACTGAAAACTTAGTTTCTTTCTGGGTAGATATATCATCTTTTTAAAAACCTTTCCCCCAAGATTTCTTTTTAAATGGTTCACAGTTAAATTTAAATTTCTATATTTAGGTAGAATTATGTTTATATACCAACCACCAGTATCCAGGAAATTCAGTGGTAAGGCTGACACATAGGGAGTTTATAGTCTATTTTGTAGTCTGTGTATTTAGACAAGGTTTGAAGCTTACTTAGCAAAATCTCTTGACCATTCAGAATTTCTTTAGTATAAATGCACTATTTGATTTCTTATACTTGTTAAGATAACAGTGTGTCATTTTTTAAAGATTAGTTCTTAGGAATATGTGTTAGATTTATTCCTTTCAAAGAAAGATGCATTCAGGAACAGCTTTTATATGTAAATATTTTTATAATATTGGATAGAGTTGGTTTGGTGCAATCACCATGGTTTGATCAAATTTGGAAGAAGTTACAGGCACATTTTTGTAGTGTTTTCTCCAGCATCTTTATTTTTTTCAGCTGGATGTATCTTATGTTGCTTCTAACTAATCAAAATAAGAAACTGATTTTGCCTGTGCCAAAAAATAGAACTATCATTTTTCACATTCTTTTATTTTCCAGGTCATTTTCAAGTAAGATTGTGTTTCTAGGACTTCTGAATCCCAGAAAACTCTCAACTTTGTAGATATAAGCGCCCAGATGAACATTTCAGGGGGAATCTAACTTTTCATGCAGTATGTTTTGTGTTGTGCATTCCAGATACAGTTAACTTTTTGTGTGTATGTGATTAGTGTGGAAAGAAATTAATGCAGTCCAGTATTATGATTTATGGACTGAATCCTTTGCCCACTGAAGACTTGCCAAAACTAAAACTATTTTTTTTCCTTTGGATATTAGAAACAGCTACTGTTTTTGTTGATCTTTTAAAGTTCTGAATGGGCCTATTTCAAATCATACCAGCATGGGAGCTCAGATTAATAATATACTTATTCAACTAGTGATACAGAGTGAAACCATTGCTCACATGGATATGAGGATAAAATTTCATAAAATTATTTTCAGGTGCATTAATGCATTTCTGGAAGCTGCATATGATTTTTCTTTTGCATGAAAGAAGTCAAGGATTTCTCTTTATTGTATCAGTTACAGGTGGGCGTATAAGTTAATTTAACTGCATTTTTTTATACCTTAAAACATAAGACATTTTGCTTTTAAAAGCAGTACTGTGATTGCTGGATTATTCCCAACGGTTTTTAACTCTTAGAATGTTTATCTCTCTTGAGACATCATGACTGTAGTATATTTAATTTAGATTATTGAGAAAAATTTCCTTTGTTGTTAGTTACAGCAAGCTGCTGAAGTTTCTCAGCTTCGGGGAGCAAGGGTAATCTCTGCTGAAGATCTTCTGTTTTTGATACGCAAAGATAAGGTAATATAAAATAATTTCATCATATTGAAATGCCAAGCTTGGTGATTAATTACACTTATGTAAGGAAGCTACCCTTGTTTTATAGCTTTCACATTGGAATCGTAACTGTTGAACTAATATTTGAGTCCTCATAGTTTGCATAACAAAATGGTTTACTACAAAAGAATTTATTTTTTATTTTTACATGGACAAGGGTACTTATGTAAAAGTGTGCTGACAACTAATTCTCACTTATCCTTAAATATATATTTAGACATTTTCACTGCTACATAATGTTCACTAGTTATTGACCAGGTGCTTTGTTTTGGTAACTGGGATATAACTAAGTGGCATATTTATTTTTCTTCTAATTTTATACAGGCTTTCATGGAATAGTTTTTTCACTTGAAATACAAAGTTTTTTCTGTGACACTGGTTAAAAGGAAAAAAAGCAAATCAATCAAGATGAATATCGTATAAGATAAATATACACCATAATATCTAGGTTTTTTAATAGTTAAAGATCTATCTTTCTTACTCTTT
The DNA here is from genome assembly GCF_025265405.1 of Mesoplodon densirostris. Lineage (NCBI taxonomy): Eukaryota > Metazoa > Chordata > Mammalia > Artiodactyla > Ziphiidae > Mesoplodon > Mesoplodon densirostris. The sequence continues at coordinate 30,733,889 of NC_082670.1, forward strand.
GAACTCTGACATTAAAATATTTATGCTGGTATTTACATGTATAATTTTGTCATAACTATCTTACAAGAGTAGCTAGTTTGAAAATATTTTGTGACATTTTGCATGTTTTTAATAAAATTTTCATCTAAAAGTTACATGTGGAAAAACTAACTGAATAACCACAGTGTGTTATGGTAGACTCTAACCCGAGTGAGCACGCAGTGCTGAGTTCCTAATGTTGCGTCTTTCATTTCTCCATTGTTTTCCCCTGGCATCTTAATTACATTTACCCATTTTTGTATGTTTGTGGCTCTGGTTTTTATCAGAAGGCATCCCATCTGACCTTCTGGATATCCTGGTTAACATTCTTTCTGTGATACCCAGTTACTTTATATCTTTATATCTTATATCTTTATATCTTATATCTTTATATCTTTATATCTTTCCTTCTATATCTTTCCTTTCCTTCTGACTGACTGAAGATTGACTAAACTTGGATGACTAAACTTTCTGCAGTGGGATTCAGAGATGTACAAACTGCACCTCGACCAGTCTACCATTAAATTTTATAAATTTTTAGTTCATTAACTCTTATATGGTATGAGGACTATAAAGAGAAAAGAAATGTCTTCACTATCAAGAAGCTATACTCCGGTTTAGGAAATCTGTATGATTTAGTTGAAGAAGCATTTTGAGACTCACAGCATTTTAAGGTTGTGTGATTAGATTGGAGAGGCTGTAGGATTTGTTGAAGTGGAGGTTTCTGCCTAGGGTGAGACTCATGCTGCTATATGCAGCTATATGTAGAATGGAACTAACCAGGATGCAGGCTCAGTAATCAAGGCAAACTGTGATTAGTATGATGGCTCTGAAAGTGGATGGGAAGGAAGAATTCAGAGAGACGGTGAAGAGTAAGAATGTTCAGGATTTAGTGACTTCATTAGGAAGACGGAGAAGTAGGCACCATATAGCAGTGGTGCTGTGAGGAAAGAGCCTGAAGGTGCCGTTGGCAGGAACAGGGACCTTGAGCCAAGATCCTTTACGAAGGCAGCTGGAGGGCAGTGGAGTTCGCATCAGTACTTTACAGAATATGTCCAGTCAGTTTTTCTTTTTCATCGACAGAGGTAAACAAGCCAGCACAAAAAAATAGTCCACATTGACACTTTTTCCTGCCTTTCAGGGAAGTCAAAGTTTTAAATCGTGTGGAAAATTCAGGAACATACACTGATTGTCAAAACCCTTCTATTGTCTAGAAGGACTGTTAATCAGAACCTTTTTAGCAACCAAGAGCCTAGCTGTAATATGATAAGTTGCCAGTATTCTCATCTTTCTCCTCAAAATAATAATTTTATTTATATGCTGGTGTGTTCCAAACAGAATTTAAAGTAGTTTACATGACTGTAATATAAGACAAAATAAAATCTAAAATACCGAATTTTCAGGAATCAGAGGAAAGAGAAAAAAAGGGTAGCAAACACCTATATACAGGTATATGTTTTTTCTCTTAATAATTCTGGTTTATATTCAAGCAGAAGTCATTGACTGCCTGTTGTGTTTTCCATACTTCACTAGGCAGCTTCACTTATTTTCTCATTTATTCCTCACAGTAGTCCTCTAAGGTAAGTACTTTCTTACTTTGTAAGTAAGGAAACGGGTTCAGAGGTCATGTTCTACTTCTGGTCCTGCCGTAAGCTCCAGTTGTGAGACTATCTTTAACCTCGGTTTCCCTATATATAAAAAGGAGACGATTATATTTGTCTGTATCTCAGGGCTATTGAAAATTTCAAATAGAATGCATGTAAAAGAGCTTTGTAAAATACAGTTTATTTCAGCTGTCATTAGGAATCTTAAACATGAAGACCAGGAACCAGTAATAATCCATTCTAAGTGTAAGCATACAACAGATGACAAAGTATTATCAGTTACTTTTAAAGTTAAACAGTATTATAGTCTTCTAATAAACCTAAAGAAAGCCATCATTAAGACTCAACTATCATTCATCAGCTTTGAGTTTCATAAAAATATGTTCCTCAGATTACAGAATGTTTTCCAGAAATATAAAACATAAACCAACTCTTCTAAATAAAAGATTCTCAGAGAATTAAAAAAAAACAATAAAAAGGAGAGTGCTTGGCTTTTTAAAGCAGTTGTTACAAACTCCTTGTCTAGCTGTTTGTAAATCAATTAGAAAAATAAAATTTGGTTCTGAATGTGTACAAAATTCCATAAAGTCAGTATTTGCAGCATAGTGTAGAGAGTTTATCACAATCTTCAGAAGGAATTTAACCAAAAAACCCCAAAAAACAAAAATCATTGTGATTCTGGAGTATCTGGATACTTGCAAATGAAAAGTGCTTTTAAAAATGCTACTGTTGGGGCTTCCCTGGTGGTGCAATGGTTGAGAGTCTGCCTGCCGATGCAGGGGACACGGGTTCGTGCCCCGGTCCGGGAAGATCCCACATGCCTCGGAGCGGCTGGGCCCGTGAGCCATGGCCGCTGAGCCTGCGCGTCCGGAGTCTGTGCTCCGCAACGGGAGAGGCCACAACAGTGAGAGGCCTGCATACCGCAGGGAAAAAAAAAATGCTAGTGTTGTAGCTTTTATGTTTAATTTGATGACTAAATTTTGTATTCACAGTACTATGCTGAGAATTGCTATATTCCCCCCAACCAGTGATCCTGGGGTACACGTTATTAAATTTAGTTATCGTAATAGTCTTTAATCAATAAAGCGAATGTATGTGTAAGGTTTTTTATTTACTTATTTCATATTTTTAATAGAAAAAACTTAGAAGACTGCTAAAATACATGTTTTTCCGAGACTACAAATCAAAGATTGTCAAAGGCATTGACGAGGATGATCTTCTGGAAGGTAACTTGAAGCAATAAACTAAAACCAATAGAACACATGTATGCTGATGACACATTTATACAATGTCAATGTAGATATTCCCATCAGAGTAGAATATATGTACTTCTGTTAAATAATGTAGTTTAGAAACTGTCCAGATATTTATATAGTTGGCAGTTAAATCTTGTATTTTCCAATTATGTGACTTCAGAGTAATCTGGTATTTTAATTCTTTTTTTAATAAAATGACCTGCTTTACACCGGAATATCATGAAACTAAGAAGATTGTGTTGATTTAAAACATAATTGATTTTAGCAAGCATAATTTTTCTGTCCTGAATGAAGGGAGCCAGAACTATTATATTTTTGAAATTGACATGCATGGTTTTTTGTTAATTTATTATAGAAAGTATCTGATATGTTCTATAATGTAAAGTCACCTCATTTTAATGTGTTATTTCTGTGCTGTTTGAAATCTAACAAGAAGTCGGACACAGAGTGGGAAATTTTCCTTAGCTGATTTTCCAACTCAATTCCCCATTTTAGGATATTTAAGGAAAATATTTATGTTGCAAAATCAAATAGTGATAAGCTAAAAATAGATAATTACTAAATAATACTTATTAATCAAAATAAATATGTTGTATTTTTGAAGTAATTCATCTATTTTGTATTGAATATAGTCACTGCATAGTAGTATCCTTTGCTGGTAGATACACTGCTAAAGTAGCTAAACAAACTCTACTGTATTCAGAAGAATTCCAGAAAATTGCTCAAAATTGCTGAATCAAAAAAAAAAAAAACTGAAGAGTTAACTAACTTTGAAAGAGAACCAGTTACTTTCATTGATCCTCAATAAGTCAGCAAGTGTAATGGCCATGCCAAAAAAAAATTCTGATCAAATGTCTAATCAGTGTTGTCTATTTAATATTCCTGCAGTTCTCATAGAATTTAACTCCAAATGAATTTAATGCTTCCCTTTATAGAGAGCATAAAGAATACAGACTTGGAGCAAAACAGACCTAAATTCCTATTAATCCCAGGTTCTCTGCTTTCTTTCTATGTGTCCTTGAGGGTCAGTTTTCTCATTTGTAAGTCATAAATTATACTACTGACCATGAGAGTTCAACATAATGTATGAAAAGCACCAGATACATTCCCGCCACTGAGTAAGTGATAGCTGTTAATACTGTGCTTCGAATACCAAGAAGCTCAGAGTAGTGAGACTAGTATTCAGTTTTACTAACACTGTCATATCAGTTTGATGCCCTCTCCTCCTTATTTATTTCAAACCTCCCCTCTTTATCATTTAAATTTTCTAATCTTGTGTGTCTCATATAAAGTTTTAAAATACAGTTGACCCTTGAACAATGCAGGGGTTAGGGGTGCCAACTGTCTGCACAGTCAAATCTGCCTTTAACTTTACAGTTGGCCCTCCATATATGCGGTTCCACGTCCCCAGATTCAACCAACCTCATAGAGTCACATAGTACTGTAGTACATATTTAATGAAAAAAATTCATGTGTAAGTAGATACACGTGGTTCAAACCTGTGTTCTTCAAGGATTCACTGTAGTTGATATAATTTGTAAGGTAAAATACTCAGGTAAAATACATCTAATACTGAGATGGGAGTTCTAGAGTGGCCTTGTGAGGAACATGGTAGACTCTTTTCCCAGTGAAACACATTTAACTGGTGAACATTTTAAAAATAATAGTTTAAAATCTTTAGAAATGGTCCTAAGGGCAGACAGCAAATAGAGAAACATATTCAAAAAAATCTACTAAATCTCTTTAAGAACAGTGAGAGTCTGTTGTGTTTGAGCCACAATATACTCCCCTCATTTCTCTCCTCCTCTCCCACCCTGCTGTCCCAGATCAAAATGATAGAAGCTTTACTCTGGGCAAATGTGTCCAAGAACCATGAGCACCTGCTTCTGTACCTCCCAATCTAGGGTGACAGTTTCACCCCAAGAGGGGCAGGAGATCAGCATCTCTCATCTCCTTCATCTCTGTGTTGCAGAACCTCTGTGCTAGGCAAGCACAGCTAAAAGGACGGGGCCTTCCTCTCATCTTCTAGTCATAGGGAAGCTCTACTACCCCAGATGGACCCTGCTTGCCGCATCCTGGCTTGCTCACAGGGAATAAGATTCACACCAGAAGAGACAAGCCTCGAAGACAAGGGGCTACCATCTCTGTCCAGATCCTCACTCTTAGATCCAGGAGAGTCTTTCAGGGAGAAGCTGCTTGCTATTCCCAACCCCAGCTCTAATACAAAAGTACAAAGATTCAGCCTGTAAGAGAGAGCCAGCCCTTAATAACAGAGAGCTCTGCAGCTCTCCCTATAGGGACTGACTATTTGGAAAAGAGCATTTGAAGTTCCTGGCTAAGGGTGTTTTAAAGCAATGGAGATCCTGGTGGTGAGGAATTAAGGGGAAGCTGGTCACTCCGTGATACTAGTAACAACAAACAAAACAGTGCACCAGCTAAAAGTTTAACAAAGGAAAGAGATAGCTAAAAAGAGTCTTCCTGGAGTCAGAGCAAAACTTAAAGGCTGCAGAGTGACCTGAAATTATTTAGATCAATCTGTGGAGCAATTTATGCCCAAGAGTATTATCAAAACAATAGAACTGTCAGCCAGCAGTTAGTGGAAGATAACAGCTGTGTATCATACCAATAGAGTCACACCAGCCAGAAACTTAGTGGAGAGATCAGGAAAAGTGACAGGTAAAGAGAACTTGACTAAAACCACAGTCATCCCTGGTGATTGAGGAGACTGTTCACATGCTCAAGGCTGTACCCTCTGAGGAGCAACATCCAAGGCTGCACACCAAGAGGGAAAGAGACTTTACTGAATTAGCCCAGCCAAGTCACTAAACAAATAAACAACCAAACAAGCAAACAATAACAACAAGCCCCAGGAAGGAGAGGAAATTATTATCTAGAGTTGCTCCAATATATTACCTAAAGTGTCCATTTTCAGCAACAACAACAAAATACTAGACGTTCAAAAAACCAGATATATATGATCCATAAAAATAGGAAGAATAAGCAGACAACACAAACTGCCTTCTAGGGGGTCCAGATGTTAGACTTAGCAGACAAAAACTTTAAATAGCTATTATAATTGGTGTTCAAAGAACTAAAAGAAACCATGTGTAAATAGCAAAAGGAAGGTATGGTTACTGTGTCTCACAAAATAGAGAGTATCAATTAAGAGATAGAAATTATAGAAACAGGTGGAAATTCTGGGGTTGAAAAGTACAATGACTGACATGAAAAATTCAGTAGAGGGGCTCAATGGTAACTTTGAACTGACAGAAGGAAGAATCAGTGAACTTGAAGACAGACTGTTAAAGATTATACAGTCTAAAGAACAAATAGAAAAAAGAATGAAGAAAAATTAATAGTGCTTCAGAAAAATATGAGACACCATTAAGTGAGCCAGCATATGCAATGGGACTACAGAAGGGAAAGAAAGAAAAAAAGGAGCAGAAAAAATATTCAAGGAAATAACAATGGAAAACTTCTCAACTTTGGTGAAAATTATTAACCACATCCAAACAGCTCGGCAAGCTCCAAGTAGGATAAACATATAGCGATCCACACTCAGACACATTCTAGTAGAAATGCTGAAAGACAAAGACAAAAAGAAAATCGTGAAAGGCAAGAGAAAATCACCTCATCAAATACAGTGGAACCTCAACAATATTAACAGCCGACTTCTCATTAACAATGCAGGTCAGATAGCAGTGGGATGACGAATTCCAAATGCTGAAAAGGAAAACTGTCAACAGCAAATATGTCAAGAAACATGTTCAGCAAAACTGTGTTTCAAAAATGAAGACAAAATAAAGATATTCTCAGATACACAAAAACTGGAGAATTTTTTTGCTAACAGACCCATATAAAAAATACGAAAGGAAGTTATTCTGGCTGAAAGCAAGTTGTACCAGACAATAATTTGAATCCACACTTACACACACAACACACACAACAAAGAGTATCTATAAAAGTAATTATGTAGGTAAATATAAGAGAATATAGAATTGTGTTATTTATTTTCCTTTCTCCTCTTAATAGATTTAAAAGCAAGTGTATAAAACAAGATGTATAATTGTAATATTATGTCTATAATATATAGATGTATAATTGATAGTAGCAACATAATTGAGGTGGGTGGTAATAAAGCTGTATTGGAGTAGGGAGTGACAGGTTTTTTTTCACCCTAAGATGTTTGGGTTGTCTTTATTTGGTATAGGAGCACGTAATTTGTCACATTAAAAAATAATCTAGCTCTTCCTCACTAATTCACACTGATACTTTTGTGTATTAAACTGTATTAATTACCTTTTGCAATATTACATTCCTTCCTGACTTTTTGCAGTAACTTTCTCAGAGTTATGTTTTGCTTTTAAGTAAGTATGATAGTTTGATCTCTTATGAGAAAAAGAGTAAGATCTCATCCCATAGGTTTCAAATATATTGCCACAGTAGTGTACCTAGTATTTTCTTCTTTTAATTTCATGTCTCAATCCTGATGTTTTTTATTTATGTCTTTGTTTTTATTTATTTTCTTAATTAGGCTTGCTGTAGCAGGATTCTTTTTCCAAATTTGAGAGCCTTTCCTTTTTTTTTTTTTTTTGTAAGGAATTTTAATCCATTCACACTTATTGTGCTAACTGATCATTTGGTTTTATTCTCTCAATCTTATTCATGACATAAATAGATGATTTAATTCTACATGACTTTTACTTTTGTTTTAGATGCAAGGATTCTCCTTATGAAGATTATTATGAGAGAATTCCAGTTCTGAATTTTATATGCAGTATTCAATACATATGATTGGGGCGGATGTAAACCTATTTAAGAACGTTTCTTTTTTCCTTCCCTTATCTTCATGAAGACAAATTGAGTGGCAGTAATAATGCGAACAAAAGACAAAAAATCGCTCAAGACTTTCTCAACTCCATTGACCAAACAGGAGAACTCTTGGCAATGTTTGAAGATGATGAAGTTGATGAAGTTAAACAAGAAAGAATGGAGGTATAGTACATGCTTCCCTTTTTAGGGTAATAGAATAACTGCAGTGCATATACTATTTGGTTCTATTCTTATGTTCTTTAAATGTGGTCTGAAATGTCCAAGTCAGTGGTTTCATGTCTGAAGGCATCATTGTGTAGTGGAGTAACCCTGGAAAGCATGTCAAACTCTGCCTTCATAGCTGACTTTGGGAAACAACTTCAGTTTTCTGTTTCTTTGTTTCCTCCTTTGAATATGAGTAGGTTTCCCTAAGCTTCCTTCTGGATCTCACTTTTACTGATATTATTTTATTCCATAAAAGCTAGTTTATAATTAAATATTTACTTAGTTTTTGTACCAAACTCCAGTTATCTTTGTGGACAAAGGTAACCCTTACTGCTTTTGTGTTGGCATATTGTGTAAAGAGCTATTTTTCCAGCTGTAGTTGCAGCCTCTGGTTGGACTCACCAGATAAGGTAGGATCCAGGGCAATTCCATGCTTTATATCACTGTAAAACACAGTTAGTGACATGTGTTTGGATTCCCTGGGTATGTTTTAACAATGAATATGAAAATTGTATGCCTTCTGTTTACCCTAGCTTTCTATTCATAAAATGGTTCCCTTAAATACTTGTGGAAAAATAAAAGTAGTGATTGATTTCATCTGAGTGCCCTCCAAAATATAAGGCATTATTCTCATCATTCTTATTCTTATAATACTTTTACATGTAAAAAAACTAATCTCCATTTTTCCCCTTCTCTTTAATTTGGTCAAAAGAGGTAATTCCAGAGCTCCGAAAGATCGTGCTAAGTGCTGACTTTATCATAGTCTCTGTGCATGCTAAAAATATAATTACTTCATGTTAAATTTTGGAGGAAGTCCAATAGACATATATGCTTTATAAAATTTAACCACCTTCTTTAAAGAATTAGTATGCTTAGATCATGAACTGTGATCTAAAGGCAATGTTCTTCTTAGGTATCAATTACCTTAGAAATGTGTGGTTATCTTGGTTTGAGGCAACTGCAAATGATTTTAGTTCGCCTTGGGCCAAAAACATGCTAAGTTGTCCAAAGCAGATGATAAACATGTATTTCTGATGTCATTATGGCCTAAACAGGATATGATTGTTTCGTGGCATGGTTTCACTTATGATGCATTACACAGAGAGCAAATATTGTTTATGCTTTATTTTTTAAACACTTTTATATTATACAAATGGGCATTAAGAAAAAGTTATTAAGGAAGGACTCTACAGAAAACATTAGTAAAATTGAACAAGTAGCTTTTCAGTTTTGACGGGAAGATCTCTGTCAACCAAGCCTGTTGCCCAGAAGGGCATTTCACAGTCAAGGAGAAGAGAAGAAATGGAGTATGTTGTAACACTGAGCTCATAATAGCAGGCTACTGTAGGCCTGGAAGAGTGATGAGCCAGTAAGGTACAAGTTCAAGTGAATAAAATATTTGGAAGTGCAGGAAAGAAAAAGCTTGGGAGCTTACGTGGTTTATATTTCTCTCCCCTGTAGTTATATTGTATATTACATAGTGGTAACCAGGATAATAAAATATCAATAGTTGATAAAAATAGTTACAAGAAAGTCAGCTTCACCTATACAATAAAAATTACATTGGCAGTTTCTCTAAGCTTTGTATCATAACTAAAATCTCTAACCAAGATAACAAAGAGTAGTTTTGAGATTCTGTTCATCCAAATAACAGAGTTTAAACTGGATAAAAAAATGCTGAACTTGTAGACATAACTATAGACAGTAAAAAGTGGAACCGTTAAGCACATAGGCCTTGCCTGCTTCTAATTTGACAGGTTATAGTTTCAAGCGTAAACCACAACTGTGGCAGTCCATATGAAACCACTTTGGACTCACAGACTGCAATCCCTTGCTTTTAAAGTGCAGTAGAATAATCAGTCCTGGCATCACTCAGTGATTTAATTTTCCTCTTAGCATCACTTACAGTTGTAGAAACTTTGTTTACTACCTTCTCCCCTAGAATGTATGAAAATGGTATAGACCTACCAACAAAGCTTGTTATTGGTTTTTTTTTTCTTTTTTCTTTTTTTTTTCATTTAAATGTAATTTAGAAGAGAAAAAAATTTATAGATACAAGCTTGCTTGGGACCTAGATTTTTCTCAAAATATTGAGCAAGCATATGAAAAACTGAGTTCTTTCCCATTGTTTTCAGCTGATTTCTGTGTGTGCCTGGCTTTGTGTTTTACTCATAATTTACTTCATTAAGTATTATGTGATTTGAAATATAAAAAATGTCTGAATTTTTATATCCATTTCTACTTGCTAGTCCATTATCATATTAAGTTAACTAACGCTTACCCCATTTATTTTTCTCCAGCACCAAAATTTTAACACTTTGGTGTGTGTGTAGTAGAGATCTGTGATCCATGACCTCTGAAGACCCTTCTAAATTATCAAATAAAGATTAAATAATGTTCAGAATTGCTTTAGTGTATTTGAGGGACTGGGAAAGAGAAGCAGGGAAATGATAAGCATAATACATATAAATACTCACAACTCCCCTCCAACCACCCCTCAGACCCCCTAAACCCACCCCAGGATGACCCATGTGTGTTTGGCTGTTGATCCTGTTTCTTACATTCTAAGTTTCTGAGATCTAATCAACTAAATGTGACTGTGTCAACCAAAGGCCAAGGAAGGGTCACTAAAGCCTGCAGATAGCTTTGTGTTTTCTTGCCAGAGGACCTGTGGTCACTCACAGAAGAGCTTGCCTAAAACCCCACTGCTCTACTGTGAAGGAACTTGGAGAAGCTCAAGTTTGTCATTAATCAAGTAAAACATCTGGTCTACTGAACTGCTAGGTTTTGTGAAGAAGATGTAAATAAGGAGCGCCTAAAAAATTGGGTGAACTCTCTACCTTCTGACTAACCCTCAAACTGGTAAAATAAACAGGAGAACAAAGTTTAGAGCTCACCAAAGAGCAGCCTTTAAACAGCTTAGGGTGCTGAAAATCCCCAGTGACTGTTTATCTTGTGTTTTTAAGTTAGAGGCCTAATCCTGGAATCTAGAGAAAAAGCAGAATGGAATACATAAAATGTAAGGCAGCCTAAAAATTGTTTATTTGACTGAAAGTTGAGTAAGATCCCAGGTGATCATCTGAATTTAACCTGAAGTGACTAGTCATAGATTTTTAAATACAAAGTTTCTCATAAAGGTTGAATGATCACAGAAATCAGGTATACCATTCAGTTATGCTCCAAGTGTAATAAGCTTATGATCCCTGGGGGGTTTGAGTCCTAGTGTCATCGTTTTTGGAGCTAAGTAGACTGGAAACCTCGTTGAGAGAGGTGGATGACTATAGAAGTTCTCCATCTTCTCCTATTTATGAAATGTGATAGTTCAACACTTCCCCTTTTCTATCTGTCATGGTTTTTTTAGTTATAAAGTAAAGTAAAATAACAAGCCTTCAAGACTGAGCTGAAATATAATATCTTAGATTTATCATAAAAAGGCTAATTCCAATAAGATAAATGTTTACAAATACCAAAAAAATTGAAAAGATTGAGTTAAAAAACTGAAACCCAGAACAAAGTTTAAAATATACATATATATGGGATTAAGAAATGCAGAATTTATATACTATAGAGATATAGTTTATATACATATATACATTCATGATATATATAAATATGCATATATATTTACACACATGCATATACTATGCCTACATGTGTGTATGTATGTATCTTCCAAAACCCCTCCCACCCACAGCAGCTGATAGGATGACATGCCCTGATTGGCTTAGCCTAAGTCATAAGCTCCATCTCCAAAGAGGGTACAGTTAACCTCTGTAAAAGCATGAATCCCTGAAGCTTTAGGAAGAAGGAATGGATGCTGGAAAGGCAGCCACGAAGGTTGTTAAGTGTAAAGTACCTCTATTTTATGTGTAACAATTCAGAGTGGTGCATCACAATCTTGACTCTCTGCTCAGATCTCTGGGAAGTTTTCCCTAAGAGACAGCATGTTAGAATGAGTAGAAATCATTTTCTTTGGATTCAGGCAAACCATCCATCCATCCTTTCACTCTTTAATTCATTCAGCATTTATTTGAGGTTCTTTTGTAAATCAGTCACTATTTCTAGGTCCTGAGGTTATGACTATAAAAAAGGCAAAATATCGTTTCTGCCCTCACAATCCTTTAGTAGTAACTGGCAAATCAAAAGGTAACTAAGTACTCTGGTGAAGGGAATACAAGCCCAATAAATGGTTGCCATTTTTATTATTATTACTATATTTGATCTTGAATTTTGAACCCTCTAGGTGGATTATTGGTTGTGTGATGGAGCCATGTATATTCTATTTCACTTGCTATTTTATTTGAAATTTTGTTTATTCTGAAGTAAAGCACATTACATTTTCAAGAAATTTTTTATTATTAACTTCAGGCAGGTCCATAGAATTAACTTCAGTGTGGTTTGCTGAAGAGGGCACAGAACAGAAAAATGAGAAGTAGGCTCCATTTTAAAACATGAAATAGTGTAATATGTCAGGATTAGTTTCTGAAAGAGATTCAAGAGAACACATCAGTATGTCTTTTTTATTCTTTTGAAAGTAACTTCTGTTCAGATAATTTAAAAATTCTCTATGAAATCATTCTTCGGGGAATATTAATAGAAATACCACCCAAAACCTTTGGTAATTCTAGCTACACAGAGCAGAATTAATGTAATTTAGTATATGTTTTTCTGGCCTAGAAACTGCAGAACAGGGAGTGTTACATGACTTTAGGAGAACCCAAAGTTTGGTGTAATGTGTAGCTCTGAAACTGACTTCCAACTCTATCAAACTACTTTTTATCCATACCTTCTGATTATGTAATGGTAGAGATCTGTATATTCATTGCCATAAAACATCTGGAGAAGATATTTTTCAATTAATGACATGAAAAGTAAGTTACAGATCTTATAAAAATAGAACATTCCCTAACTCTTACCCAGGTACTTATCATTCTATAGCTTAACACATCAGATGTGACAGATGGTTCTCAAGGGATTCTTTTAGGCTTTTCTTAACCATGTGAACTCTGGGCTCTTAACCGTGTGAACTGAGGGTAGAGTCAGACTTCTGCTTTGCTTAGAGTGCCCCACACACCAGGTGTGAAGCTAGAAGTGGTTGGGTGGTGGCGGTAGTAGTTTAATCAATCTCTTGGGTTATGCTTTGCTATAGAAAAATTTTAGAGCAAGATCAGTCAAATAACTACCATCTTTATGATAAAAAATTTAGTATCACTTCCATTTTTGTCTTCCACCCTCAGACCCATTTAGAATTTTTTACTATTTAGTGTGAGTGAAATTTAAAAGATTCTTCTCCCTGCCCTTTCCCTAGTCTATTGAGGAGTAAAATACATGGTAACAGCATTGAAGCAGTACTCATAGTAGTCATATTTCCTTTAATCCAAATCAGGGCTTATGATCCGATGTCCACAAGTATCTTTTGTTATGGAGACAGGCATATTTTAAATCAGGCCTTGGTAGTAAAATATAGGAACAGTGATTGCTATTCACTTCCACCTTCCCTACCGAGGAGTTTCAGCTACAGTAAAGTAGAGAATCATTTCTATGGTGAAGATGTGCACCAGTACTGCAAATTGATCATCCGTGTCTCCCAGCGCTGATGTGCCGGCGTGGGCTTTACTGCGCTGCACTGTTCAGTCTTGCTAAGTGGATATTCGACTAACACATCTGAATATACTGTCCAGTTAAGTTTTTAATAGAATCAATCAATATTTTCTTTCTCAAATAATTTCAATTTGTCCTTTTGAAAATGAAACCCTTCTCTTTTAAAAGATACATTTCAAGGGTTTTCTCAGAGATCACTCCACCAGCTTGTTTATAAAACACCTTGGTGGGGAAGAGTTTTAAAATATCATCGAATTTCAGAACGCCACAGGATTTACCACTAATTTACATTAAATGTTTGTAGTTCTCAAGTTGTGGCTGTTGTAATAACCAAAATGTTTTTTCCCTGAATATTTTGTAGATTATGTTTCCCGATTCTTTCTCCTTCACCCACATTCCCCACAGTAGACGGGCAGATTGTTGTTACATAGTCTGGCCTTTTCTTATCTTATTGGTTTAATCTCAACAAGTTAGTCCTTCTAAATATGAAAATAAATTTATTCTGTGGAAAGAGTTTTGTCTTTTTAATGCTATCATTTCTTTAGTGGCATTAACAGATCATTAATTGTTTGGTATAGATAATTTCCCTCTATCCCTTAATTTATTTGCTGCCTTAAGATCAGCTCTTATTGTTCACCACTTTATGGTAAATCATGCAAATCAGGCTGCTTAATGCAATTAGACTTATTCTTAGCTCATTGTATTCCTCATTTAGAATTCTGGAGTAAGCTGTAAATATTTAGTGATCCATGTAATCTGTTGCATGTGGATGTCTGTTGGAAACTCTCCTTTTCATAAGCATTGGTCCGAAGGACAGATCAGGTGCTGCCAGGCTTCTGCTTTTCATGACTCTCCATTTTCTACAGTAGAAACTTAAGTCCTTAGCACATTATTCATGCATCTTTCATGATCTGGCCCCAACAGACTTTTTCATCTTCATCTCCCACCATTCATGCTCCCCCCGTATTACCTCCCAAAAGACACATGTACACACACACACACACACACACACACACACACACACACACACACACACACACACACACACCCCACCACCACCACCACCACCACCACCACCACCACCACCACCACCACCACCACCACCACCACCACCACACACGATTTAAGGAACCCCCTCGGACTTATAGTTCCCTAAATAGGCATTCAGCTTTTCTTCCCTTCCCCTGAACTTTCTCCATCTGCAACATCTCAGTTCTGATATTTTAGTATATGACAGATTGTAACTAGTAGTTTTTTCTTAGTTTGACTTACTAAATAAGGTCCTTGAAAGCATGCACTTATTTTATTTACTTTCATATCTTCTGTACCCATCACAGTGCCTTGAACATTCCAAACTTTCATTAAATATTTGTCCAAATATGGTGAATAAAATAGGTGATATATGCAAATATTATTAATCTGTCCTTTGGATGATCTGAATTTTTTTTCTCTTTTGCTTAAAGAATGCAGTTTCTGGGTGTATAAAGTTAGTCTTTTCTTCTGATTCACGTAGGATTACAAAGAAAGCTATAGATCTTTATGAAATTTTTGTCAGGAGCTCTTCAACACATCTTTTACAGGTGCTTTCCAGTTGCTAATGGTTTTCATTGCTTGAATAACTTCCTGTTCAAATTAGAGT
This sequence comes from Mesoplodon densirostris, assembly GCF_025265405.1. Classification (NCBI taxonomy): domain Eukaryota; kingdom Metazoa; phylum Chordata; class Mammalia; order Artiodactyla; family Ziphiidae; genus Mesoplodon; species Mesoplodon densirostris. The sequence goes on from NC_082670.1 coordinate 30,749,044, forward strand.
AGTGGCTTTTCCACAGTTCTAGCTGTAGAAGTTCTCCTAACCACACTGCTTCAGTATTGACCTGCAGTGTTCCAGATCTGTCTACAGGCTGATACTGAGCATCAGTTCTAATTTCAATTAGCAGACTTTTTTTTCAAATGGACCAATACCATATGTGACTATTGGTTCATTCTCTCTAGTTACCAATTCAGAACATTTGGCAGTAAATGTTAAACACTTTTCCTTGTGTATTTGCTATTATAAGATTTTATGATTTAGCATCTTCAAATAATAACATATGCTTATTCACTTCTCTGATCCATTAAATATCTCCTCTGGGCAATTCTTTTAGTTATTGGTTGATTTCTACTTAGAAAATATCAATAGTTTGAATTTGCATATGCCTTAGGTTACTGTTGAATTTTTTGTGGCGTGGAAATTTTGCATTTCCATTCATTCTACTTCATACAATAGGAAACTGTTTTTTCACTCAGTCCTTCTAACACTAAGGAACAATTGACCAACAAATCACCAGATTCACAAAAGTTACTTTTGCATTTATCTGCCTCATCTACTATATTGATCAGACTGTGGGCTTGAATTTAATATTCAATTCAAATTAATATTACATTCATCATTAATTTTTTTTTTTTTTCGGTATGCGGGCCTCTCACTGCTGTGGCCTCCCCCGTCGCGGAGCACAGGCTCCGGACGCGCAGGCTCCGGACGCGCAGGCTCCGGACGCACAGGCTCAGCGGCCATGGCTCACGGGCCCAGCCGCTCCGCGGCATATGGGATCCTCCCAGACCGGGGCACGAACCCGTATCCCCTGCATCGGCAGGCGGACTCTCAACCACTTGCGCCACCAGGGAGGCCCCATCATTAATTTTTACCATCACTACTTTGGCTATTATATTCATTTACAAAGGGAAGTGTTTTGCCATACTCCCACAGTTAATAACATAGCCATGTAATGAACTTTTTAAAGTGTGGTATTTAATTTTAAAGTGACCAAGTAATAAGTATTAACAATTTGGGCATTTTATCCTACTCTTTAAAAATATTTGTTAAATATTATTTTAAATGCCATTACTTTTTAAAATTTTTTATTCTTTTGATTTCCATTCTTTTGAAAATTTTAATATATCTTAGACACTCATCATTATACAAATCAATCAACAGATTGTTAATTCTATTAAAATTTTGTAAAAAGTCTGAACCAGAATAGGTCTTTATCATTCCTCATGTTGAGTATGGTTAGCTGCTGCATCTCTCAGATGAGTCTAATATCATTTGCTTAGATCAGTGGTTCCCAGTCACATGGGGAGTTTTGTTTTTTTTTAATTGGAGTATAGTTGATTTACAATGTTGTGTTAGTTTCAGGTGTACAGCAAAGTAGATCTGTTACACATATACATATATCCACTCTTTTGGGATTGACATACACACACTACTGTATATAAAATAGATACCTAATAAGGACCTACTGTATAGCACAGGGAACTCTTTGCAATACTTTGTAATGGCCTATATGGGAAAAGAATTTAAATTTTAAAAGTCCTTTTAAAAGTTCTTGAAGAAAAGCCATCTATTTCTTTTAGTAATTCTGCACCTTAAATAGAAGACAGCCATTAATAGTGGGTTTATTGACCTGCTCTCAAATATGGAGAAGCTGTAAGTACAGAAGTGACCACCTTTGGGAAGACATACTGTGGAAAAATCCAAAATCACTGAGGTAATTGTTTTAATTTTGAAAAAATATCTTATTATTTAAAAGCTCTAGCAGAGCTTTTAAATAATTTAAAATAAGACTTTATTTACCAAAATTCAGTACGTACAGAAATATCTCAAAATACTGCTGTATTCCTTTGTTATATCTGTAGAAATTATCCAAGTGAGGGAGAGACTGAAAGAGGACTAAGAAGAGAGGGAGGGAGGGAGGGAGAAAGAGAGAGAGTGAGAGAGAGAGAAGGAAAGAGGAAGAAAGAAAGAATTGAAACCTTTTTCCCTAGACGGTATCTCTGTGTAAAGTTCTATTATCCATCTGGGTTTAGCAGGGAAGATATTTGAATCTTGGAAGACTTGTTCCTTGTAGCCCTACAATAAGTTCATTACAATCAATAAAATAAAATAGCCTAATGTAAGACAGTTATCACTCTTCATTTAAAAAAAAAAAGGCTTCAAGTGAAATTTTTGGGAATTTCCCCCATCCTCTTAAGCAGTTCTTTTTTGTGGGGGGGCTGTGAATGCGGGTTCTTAGTTCTCCGACCAGGGATTGAACCCGTGCCCCCTGCATTGAGAGCACAGAGTCTTAACCACTGGACTGCCAGGGAAGTCCCTTAGCAGTTCTTATTGATAATCCATCATATGTTTTTTGTTTGTTTGTTTGTTTTTTATTATTTTTGGCTGCATTGGGTCTTCGTTGCTGTGCGCTGGCTTTCTCTAGTTTCTCTAGTTGCGGCGAGTGGGGGTGCAGCGAGTGCGGTGCGGTGTGCGGGCTTCTCATTGTGGTGGCTTCTTCTGTTGCGGAGCACGGGCTCTAGGGCACGCAGGCTTCAGTAAGTTGTGGCGCGCGGGCTCCAGAGCACAGGCTCAGTAGTTGTGACTCACGGGCTTAGTTGCTCTACGGCATGTGGGATCTTCCGGGACCAGGTCTCAAACCCGTGTCCCATGCATTGGCAGGTGGCTTCTTAACCACTGCGCCACCAGGGAAGCCCCATCATATAGTTTTGAAGTAGAAAATGTAGTACATCATTTCTGTAATTAAATATTGCTTAAACTTTTCCTGTGACTCATAGAAACTCATCATTTAATTTATTGTAACCAAAGAGTGATTAGGTATCTTGATGGCCTGGATATTATTTCTTTGGGCTATTGGTCATCTCAAACTCATCAACTCTTCTAAAAAATTCTTCTAATAGTACCCCTTGGTATTATTTTAAATCCTTCCATCCACTTGTGTGGGACTTGGGTACTTTCATATGTAATGACTATAGGCCAGCTGGTTATATTCAGGAGTTATTCAAAGAATTGTGGATTCTCTGAGGCAAGAAAATTTATAACTCACTTTAATACACTTTAATAATATTGAACCTCATCTCTCAATCTACCCCCTTCCTTCCCAGAAACCAAACCAAAGCTGTGGGGGCGGCGGTGGAAATCGCATTTTATTTAACCTAGAAAATGTTTTTGTTTAAATTGTACCTAGGATTATTTAATGTTCACTTGGGTGTGGAGAAGTAGACTATATTAGTGGGAACATAAGTTGATACATAGCTTTCTGGAGAAAAGTGTAGCAATATCTATCAAACACATTAATAAAAAAACCCTATGTGCCTTTGATCCAGAAATTGCCTTTCTAGGTACTATACTAAGGATATAATTGAACAGAGACTTTTTTGAAAAATCAAATGTATTCATTGTTTATTTATAGCAAAATTTTTGTTTAACAATGGAAATATTAAAGTTGTAAAGTTTCTTCTTAGCATAGCTTTTGCTATAGCCCATAGCTTTTAACAATATATAATACTTCTATGATTTAAATACTGTTTTGTAAATATTCTCTAGAATTGCCCTTTAGCCTAATTTATGTAAGAGAATATTTGACATATATGGGTATATATTTTCCAGGCTGGATGTCTTGTCTGTTTCAGCCTCTATTGGGTGTTTTAGTTGTTTTATTGCATAGTAGTCAGATTGTTAGCTATATTCTTTTTAGTGTTAGGAATTCATTAGAACTTACTAGGTATCCTATCCTAATATGTTGCAACTTTTTGTAAATGACTCATTGACAGGCTAGGGAGATGTTTATGTATCTGTTAGATCATTATTATTAATAGTATTCACTTGCTTTTCATCTTCTTTCTTAAAAGTAAGCCTTTTATTGCTGTGATGTATTTGTAAATATCTCCTTTAATGTCCCACCATTTTTCTTGTATATAGTCCAGTTCTCCTACATTAGGAGGGAGAAGTTCAAGAGTTTTTCTTCATTGTTGATAGACTCTTCATCAGTAGAAACTGGTTCTCTTGGTCCAGTGAATACCAGGCTTGCTATATCTTTACCTGTCTTTACTGTTAATCTTTCTGAACCAATTAGTTTGGGTGTAACTGTTGTTAATAGTATATTAAGATTATTTCCTTTAATTTCTTTCAATTGCTGACATTACCCTATTTACCTTTATTTACATAGCATATATGTTGTTTTTTCTTTTTATTATTTTTTAATTTAATTTTTATTTTATATTGGAGTATAGTTGATTTAAAACGTTGTGTTAGTTTCAGGTGTACAGCAAAGTGATTCAGTTATACATATACATATATCCATTCTTTTTCAGATTCTTTTTTTTTTACTTCTTTTTCTTTTCCCTATAATTTTTTTTCACACACACACACTGTATTTTTACAAGAGATAAATAAACTGACACCAAGCATTGTAAATGTATGACCACAACAAAAGCAACAATGATTGCAATTACCAAACACGAAACACACTTATACTATGTCATAATATTGACATTCAGTCCAGTAATCCTCCACTGTAACAGCTCCTTTACTCTGCAGTGAAAATTGATTTGTATATTTTTTGCTGCTGAGTCCTTGTGGGATTTTTTTTTATTCAAACAGAAAGTCACAAAAATTATAATCATCCTCATCAGTTCACTCAGTCCCATGTAATTAATTTTTTTTATCTTGATCTTTTGTTAACACTTTTATGAATTCATCAGTTTTCCATTAGAGTTCTGAAAATGCTTATTCATTCAGTTCAGAAGTATAGTCAGTTACCAGAAACCTATAGTTGTCAGAGTCTTTTCCATGAATTCTTTGAAGATGAAACCCTTTTATAAGAACATTTTTGCAAAAGCATCAGAGTACACCCAGAACTGTCTGTAAATGACAAAAGACTTTAAAATGACCATGGTTAAAGATTTGATGAAAGTTCATAATAATGTAGTTGACAAGGAAATTTAGTTATTTCTAAGATATACATTTTAAAGTAATAACTAGAATTATGACTTATTATACCAGAACATATAAGATTTTTAGAAATTTCATGTAATGTCTGAAACATTTATATTAACATATTTCCATACAAATAACCCAAAGAAAGTTCAGTATTAGTTGGGTTTTTGTTTGTTTGTTTGTTTGTTTGTACTGCAGGTTCTTATCAGTCATCAATTTTATATTCATCAGTGTATACATGTCAATCACAATTGCCCAATTCAGCACACCACCATCCCCACCCCACTGCGATTTTCCCCCCTTGGTGTCCATACATTTGTTCTCTACATCTGTGTCTCAACTTCTGCCCTGCAAACTGGTTCATCTGTACCATTTTTCTAGGTTCCACATACATGCGTTAATATACGATATTTATTTTTCTCTTTCTGACTTACTTCACTCTGTATGACAGTCTCTAGATCCATCCACGTCTCAACAAATTACTCAGTTTTGTTCCTTTTTATGGCTGAGTAATATTCCATTGTATATATGTACCACAACTTCATTATCCATTCGTCTGTCGATGGGCATTTAGGTTGCTTCCATGAACTGGCTATTGTAAATAGTGCTGCAATGAACATTGGGGTGCATGTGTCTTTTTGAATTATGGTTTTCTCTGGGTACATGCCCAGCAGTGGGATTGCTGGATCATATGGTAATTCTATTTTTAGTTTATGTTTTTTTTTTTTTTTTTTTTTTTTTTTTTTTTTTTTTTTTTGCTGTACGCGGGCCTCTCACTGCTGTGGCCTCTCCCGTTGCGGAGCACAGGCTCCGGACACACAGGCTCCGCGGCCATGGCTCGCGGGCCCAGCCACTCCGCGGCATGTGGGATCTTCCGGGATCGGGGCACGAACCCGTGTCCCCTGCATCGGCAGGCGGACTCTCAACCACTGCGCCACCAGGGAAGCCCTAGTTTATGTTTTTATCTTACTGTATTACTCTGCTTTTTTTGCTTCCTTGCCCGTTTCCATTAATTTTTTTTTTTTTTTGCGGTATGCGGGCCTCTCACTGCCGTGGCCTCCCCCGTTGCGGAGCACAGGCTCCGGACGCGCAGGCCCAGCGGCCATGGCCCACGGGCCCAGCCGCTCCGCGGCACATGGGATCCTCCCAGACCGGGGCACGAACCCGTATCCCCTGCATCGGCAGGCGGACTCCCAACCACTGCGCCACCAGGGAGGCCCTCCATTAATTTTTTTAAACTGTAGTTTCAGAATTAACTTGTAGTTAAATCTTTCAATGGTTATTTTTAAATTCTGAGGAATCATAAATCTATATGTCTTAGTTTATGAACCTTAAAAATGAATTCGGTTTTTGTTTTGTTTTGTTTTGTTTGGCAATACTGTGCTGCATATGGGTTCTTAGTTCCCTGACCAGGGATCAAACCCATGCCCCCTGCAGTGGGAGTGTGGCGTCTTAGCCACTGGACCGCCAGGGAAGTCCTTATTTTATTTTTTTATGCCAGCTACTGTACTAGATCATGGGGACATAAAGTAGTGTTCACAGTGCAGTTGTTTTCTTGACAGGACTTGTAATATACCAGAGAAGTAGACATAGTAGTAATAACAACAGAGTCCTATGCGGTACATGCCACACAGTGCCAGACACTGTTCTAAATCCTAACATAGACATCAGCTCACGTCACAGTCTACTCATGAGGTCGATTCTGTTTTATTCCCTTTTTGCAATGAGGACCCTAAGGCACTTGCCAAAGGTCACAGTTACAAAGCAAAAGTGCTGGGAAGGAAAACTCATGGGTACCAGCACTATCTGGAAAAGGAAAATAGCAGGAAAGTGTCCTATTTCTTCCAACCTGGAAAAATGTATCTGGAAGACATTGAGTTATATGGTATATGATTACTAGCCTCCCTAGCTTCAAGGCAAAGAAAGTTATTTTGTTTTACTTTTGCTTTTTTTTGGCCATTTCAGGTAATGTCTGAACAGAATCACACATTTTAAAAGATAACAGATTTTTTTCATATTTGTTTTAAAAATGTGAAACCTCATTATCTTAAATCCACAATTTTCAAAGCCATAGTTGATAAGAGATTACTGTTTCTTCTTTCAAAATTTTTAAAAACACATGCAGGGCCAAGGACACTCAGTTATTTACATACTTATGTGAATCAGATTGCTTACCTCTTAATCATTAGCTGAAAGGGTCTTTCTTTAAAGACATTTAAAGGTCGGCAAAGAGAATAGGTAAAGTAGTTTTGAACTTTAGAGAAATTTAAAGAGTAGAAAACATTAAGCAATGTGCTATATTGTATGTTTGCAGGAAAGAGAAAATTCAAGAGAGATATGCTAGGAAGTTGAGATTTCAGAAATAAAGTGAGAAGACGTCAAACACCAACTTTGTGTTTTTATAATTTTGTATAATACTGGACATGGACAAAATTCTAAATTAATTATGCCTCTTCTGATCCTTACATAAACTGAATATAGTCCAGATGCATGTGGGTGTTAAAGAGGTTTTTGTAAGATTACTTGGGAATCTACCCACCATTTAAGACAATATTTCTATGAGAAGATACAGTCTGAATTTAAACCAAACTTTCAGGATATAAGTTGGAGGATTTTGTATTTTAGTTTTAAAAGTGAATTTTTACATGTTCCAAATTTTCAGTGCAACAGGACTGCTTATCATCTCTAGAAACTGTTTTATCTGGCTTGTTTTCTCTGGAAACAGAAAACTACTGGTATTAGAGACCAGTAAAAAAAATTGGCACCTCCACCTGATGTTTTGTAAGGTTATTTAGGATGATCATATTTCCTACTGAGTGAAGGACTTCATGATTGCATTTAGGACTTTATATAATTTATGTCCAAGCTACTGGCAATGTCCTGATGGTGAATTAAAGAGGTATATTAATTCAGTGTGCTATTAAATTTAAAAAGTGTTGGTTACATATAGGAAAGAGGTCAGTTTTTTTCAGGGTGATGATGCAAAGTTGTCATGGGAGTTACACTTCAATAAGAGTTAACACTATTCTTTCTGTGATTGGTGTACAGACTGTACAAACATCATGGATTCATTTAGAGGCTAGGGATGACAAGCTAAATTTGTTCATTCACTTATAACCCATTTGATATGTTGTTTAGAAAACTATTTAGCTCTGCACATAGACAAATTTATTGTGTAAGGATCTATATCTTCTAAGCAACCCAAAAACGGAAATACAGATGAGCCTCAGGAACTGCAACTCAGACACCAATGAAATCAATGTTTTGTTCACTGTTTCTGATCTCTTGCTTCTCTCTCTCTGCATAGGCTTAATTTTTCTCTTCCTGTCAATTTACTGCTTGTATAATATTCCACCAGCAGGTGCTCCCAACTTAGCTTCCTCACCTAGAGAGAGGCAGACCCAGCTCTCTGGGATAACAACCTCAAATCTCAGCAAATGACATCTGATTGAGCCAGTTTGTGTTGGGTGTCCATGCTGGGGCCTGGCAGCATGCCTGGAAGCCAGGGCCATGCTGTAACCTCTCTGCTGTGGAGGTTTGTAGGGCAGCGTTGTAGTGATGGAGGCAGCAACACTTGGCAGCCAGTACGTTAGGTGCTTACTGCACCCAGCCATCCCTCCATTCATCCGCTCATCATTCACAGTGTGCCCACACATATGGTAGAGTTGACCTTGAGACTATGAGTACTTTACTTCAAAAATGATTATCTTAATGTAAATCTAATTTCATTTTAAAAGCTACAGGGGATACTATCCAGTTATCTTAGACTTAAAAGAAAATGGCTAATGAAAGAGTAAATATAAAAATCCTGCTAAAGTTCACAGAACGACAAAGAAAGTAAAATATTCTTCAGTCAGGCCTTTTCTCATAAAAAGTATCCTCACTTAAAACTGTAAAACATTTCAACAAAAACATTTCTTCAAATATGTTATTTTAAATACTATATTACTTAAGCAAATATTTAAATACTATATTAGTTTCTCTGAATACTTGACTTGAATTTAATTCTACCTGTCTGCCAAATATGTTGAAACTCCAAATCCATTTTCATTTGCCAGGTTAAATGTTTATTTTGTTTTCCCACATAATATGCTCTTTAAAGTGTCACAGGCATACCAAATCTGATTTCTTTTTAATAGGGACTTGGTAGGGATTTTTTTCTTTCTTCGGTTAATGGTAAAGGATATGCTTCTCTTAAGGAATATGCAAAGGTATATTCACATTTCCTACCTACAGAAGGTATCTACTCTGTTAGCTGTTGGAAAATAGACATTAACTTTCTTAAAGGAAGTTTAAAACGTGTCCACTGCATTTGCCTACATGTTTGAAGCCTCACTGTTATTTCCTTACAATCAGAATACCAAAGACTTTTCTTGTAGAGTGTCTAGTTTTATCTAACAAGTGACTCTGTATAGACTAGTACAATGAAAAAGTATTAGGCTACAGCAATTTATTTGATTACAGGGTTTCCCTTTCCTTCTGCTCATCTATATTTATGTGATCAAACATCCATTTGAAAATTTTGTTCTTATTTTCAAAGAACATTTGTATACCTTTGAATATTGTAGTCTCTCAGATATACTTCTCTAAAAAGAACTAATAACTTTCAACATATATCTTATTTATTTTAAAAAGATAGATTTACTATTTAGCCTTCATATGAATTGCATAGTGGTTTGTACTTTTTGCAAAGCTTATTAGTACATCTTAGGTTTCTTATATTGGACCTAACTCACTACAGTAAGAGCACCTTGAGGGGGAGGTATTTGAAGCCATTGTGATAGCGATCTCCCTAACCTTTAACTTGCCGGAAAAAGTGTACCTAGAATTCCTTTTCCTTTCTCCATCTATAATGAAAGTATAGATTCTTATGAATGCCACAGTGTCTCTTCAATTATCAGTATTACAAGGCCTCCTGATTTCCTAAATCCAGTGCCCTTCTGTGTGAGAGAAGGGAAGCATAACAAAAGTTGCTGCAGTAGTTAAGTAGCCGTCTCATTGCTACAGGTGAAGTGGTTCACACACGTTTTCAGTTTTGAAATATGTAGCTGTTCCCCAGAATTTAGGAACCTGATGGCTTCTCCCAGTGATATTTCTTCTATATAAGGATCACTGCAAATAGACTGAGGCTGTTTTCCTGTGTGGACTTGAATAGGTTGTCTGATCTCTTAAGTCTTAGGAACTATGGCTCTGAAGTATTTCTAAAGATTTCAGGACTTCCCTAAGTACAGGATACACATAGAACCACAGAACATCAGCTCTATACTAAGAAGAGAGAACTCAGTCACAGTAAGATGAAGCAACTTAACCTAGAGAGTCCCATTTTGTGTTAGAGGCAAAACAAGACCTAAAGTACAGGTCTTCTGATTCCCAGGTCAGCATTCTCTTCAGTGGTCACTTTAGTATTTTTCTGATGGAATAGAATGAATCTCAGTATTATATAAGAATATATATCAGAGCTTTAGATTATGATTAAAACTCAGTAGTTACTGTTAAGAACTGTTGATTTAGAATATATAGAGATTGAATTGGAATTGTATTAACCCTATAATGTACCCTATCCATTCCTTTTCAAATATATCTTGAATGCCATCTTATTTGCCTTCTGTTTGTATCTTTTATCATCAAAATAAAACTTCATAAAAGGAGAACTTCTTGAGAAGTATACAGTGTTTGCCCTTTTTTTGTCAATTTTAAGTTTTTCATTAAGAAGCGAAGCAGTATTTTTCAGTCATTATGGCCTGCATCTTCATTAAAATCCATCCTGCATTTATTTATATCCATCTCTCAAGATATCCTTTATTACTTTCAAGTTCTTTTGTTCTCAGGATCACTTCAGCCCTCACCACCCCCCATCTGCTTCAGTCATCTTTTCTCTCATTGATGAAGTTTGAGATAGGTGGCTTTTCATTGGCTATACCTAGGATGCCAGTAAAGCATGAAAATAGGACAGGTCAAAAGCAGTGTCCGGGCTTCCCTGGTGGCGCAGCGGTTGAGAGTCCACCTGCCGATGCAGGGGACACAGGTTCGTGCCCTGGTCCGGGAAGATCCCACATGCCACGTAGCGGCTGGGCCCGTGAGCCATGGCCACTGAGCCTGTGCGTCCGGAGCCTGTGCTCCGCAGTGGGAGAGGCCACAACAGTGAGAGGCCCGCGTACCGCCAAAAAAAAAAAAAAAAGCAGTGTCCCCATCCTGCCAGCCAACATTTATGTAAGATGCATAGATTAAAAATGGTAAGCATTTAAGCACCCGTTGGAGTGAATTGTTTGTCAAGCCCCTTGTCAAGTCACTCACCTTTGTTGAATTGTTTATGCTATCCCTAATTGTGAATAGGTAAATGCAAGTATATCTATTTCTTTTTAAACTAGAGCATCTCAGTCTTTCTGGAGTTAGGATAACATTATTGGTTATTCGTTTGACTTAATGTCCTATCCTTATCCCCTGAACGCACTCCCTGAAGTTAAAAAATATATAAAATAAGTTGCATTTTTTTAAAATGTTGGTGAGTGTTGTGAGGAGAGAGAATCCTCACTCTTAAGCTCATTCACGATCCCTCTGACTACTAAAAATCAGGTCTAGAAATCAATATAATAGATCACATAAATGTGTAATGACTTTTTTTTTTTTTTTGGCGGTACGCGGACCTCTCACTGTTGTGGCCTCTCCCGTGTGGAGCACAGGCTCCAGACGCACAGGCTCAGCGGCCATGGCTCACAGGCCCAGCCGCTCCGCGGCATGTGGGATCTTCCCGGACCGGGGCACGAACCCATGTCCCCTGCATCGGCAGGCGGACTCTCAACCACTGCGCCACCAGGGAAGTCCCCTGTAATGACTTTTATACTTCAGTCTTACAGCAACATGATGGAGACAGCTGCTTGTCACCCAGTATCCATCCTCTCCATCTTTCTTTGTTACAAAACTCTGATTTGTAGCTGGATATGTTGCCATCCTAAGTATCACATCCCTCTTCTTACCTTGCAGCTAGGTTTAATCGTACCCCTGAGTCGTGGCCAATGAAATGTAAGTATAAATATTCTATTGGACTTCTGTCAGTTTTCTTAAAAGGGAAGGGGTACACCTTTTTTCTTTCTACATTTGATTACTTTATACAGATGTGATATCTGGAGCTTTAGAAGCCATTCTGCATAATGAAAAGAAAGCTACAGCCTACACAATTTTATACATCAAATGTATCTCCGTAAAGCAGGGGAGGGGGTGACGGGGAATGAATGAATGAATGCATAAATACATAAATAAATAAAAGGTGAAAAAAAAGCCACAGCTTAGAAAGGACAGAACAGAGGCTGGAAGTGACTGAAGTTCTCACGATGTCAGCAAGCAGTTATGTTAAGCCTGAACTACTTGCCTCCAGAATTCATATATATGAGGAAAAATAAACTTCTGTCTTGCTTAAGAAACTATAATTTGTAATCATATTGTATTCAGCCAAAAATATTTAACTAGTAAAACCTGTGAATGAGACCCCTAGGTTGATAAAATTGAGAATATACTTCTAGAAAGTAATTAGTTTCTTAGGGTAGACCTGGTCTGGGTCTTTTACTTAGGGCATTGATTTTTTTCCCCTTTGTTACTTCCAAGATAATTGACAAATTAAGTATTTTTCATATTGAAGGAATATTCTGTCATGTGGCCTGTGATTTTCAAAGAACTGTCATAGCCACAGGACAAGCATTAATATCTTGATGTGTTTCAGCCTAAGTCTCATATTAATTAAAAGTTTTGTTTATCAAAACTTACCAACATCAAAAGGTTGAAGAAATCACTCACCATTTATTAATATGTTTCCTGCTTAAATTCCAGAGGAAAATACAGGAAAGGATTTGATTTTAGATTTTTTGTTTGTTATTCAAAATATCCATCCTGCTACTTAAGAAATTAAAATACTGGGCTGTAGAAAATAAGTACCATCTGGCCTGTGTGTTTTTCTACCTCCTCTAAGGAACACTATGCAATGGAGGGTGTGCAACGTAACAAGGCATGCTTCATTTAACTATACTTATGGGATACCTGATGTGGTAAATAGGAGTATTATTTAAAAATTGTATATAAATTTATAAATAGCAAGGTTCTGTTGTATAGCACCAGGAACTATATTCAGTATCCTGTGACAAACCATAATGGAAAAGAGTATGTAAAAGAATATATGTGTGTGTGTGTGAGTGTGTGTGTGTGTGTGTGTGTTTGAGTCATTTTGCTGTACAGAAAGAATTAACACAACATTGTAAATCAACTATACTTCAATAAAATTAAAAAAGAAAAAAGTTGTATATAAATCAAATTGTTGTTTATTTCATCATATTGTAAATGTACCAGGAAAGCACCAATATAAAACAACTCTAGAGGATTGCTTTTGTGCTATGAAGAATCTTAATGTGTTATTTTGTTAAGGTCATCATTAACAAATGTCATCATTCATTTCAGTGTTGTCTATGTGTTGTTGTTTTTTTAAATTCACCTCTAACATTTGGGCAATCTGGTTATGAAACCTGTAATATGAAAGCCCAGTAATCATCAGTGTTATTGGACTTCTCTAACTGGCTAATTAAATTCTGCTCTCCCCACCTCACTTTCACCCTGATCCTCTCACGTGTAGCCTTCTTCTTGCTTCTTACTCTTTGGAAGAGAAACATCCAAGACAGAAGAGAACATGCTTATGTCACTACAGTGCATTCCCCAGTTAAAACCTACAAACTGGACTTCCTTGGTTGCGCAGTGGTTAGGAATCCGCCTGCCAATGCAGGGGACACGGGTACGAGGCCTGGTCTGGGAAGATCCCACATGCCGCAGAGCAACTAAGCCCGTGCATCACAACTACTGAGCCTGCACTCTAGAGCCCATGAGCCACAACTGCTGAGCCCGCATGCCACGTGCCACAACTACTGAAGCCCTCGCACCTAGAGCCCATGCTCTGCAACGAGAGAGGCCACCGCAGTGAGAAGCCCACACACTGCAACGAAGGGTAGCCCCCGCTCGCTGCAACTAGAGAAAAGCCTGTGTGCAGCAACGAAGACCCAACGCAGCCAAAAATTCAATAAATAAATAAATAAATTTATTAAAACAAAAAAAACCCTACAAACTAACAACACACACACACACACACACACACACACACACACACACACTACATGTTCTCAAAGTATTTAGCCAATGTATTTGTTTCCTTGACATCATTTTCCTAATGAAGGATGTCAGTCATCACAAAAGAGTACAAAGTCTTTATTATAGAATGACAGTTTTTTAAAATCTTTTACCAAGCTATTACCAAGCATGGTATTATGATCAGAGCATCAGCTTTGGGGTCAGACAGACCTAGGTACTCAAATCATGGTTCCATCCCTTATCTTGTCCAGGGTATCCTTGTTAGTACCCTAGACAAGTTACTTAACGTTTCTGACTCTCAGATTCTTTAACTGGAGCCACATCTTAGAAGTGTTGGGAAGGATTTGTGAAAACGTATGTACTGTACCTAGTTCAGTGCCCGGCACATGTGAGTTTAAGAAACAGTATCTGTCTTCGACAAAACCTTCTTTATAAAAATGTACAATAAGACTACATTCCCGTGGATATACATACAAATGGAATATAGTTTAGGTACCGTCTTCCTTTCATAGTGACTACAATCAGAACCAGTCAAAGAATTTGCAACATATATGAAAGATCAAGTTATTGGGATATCTTTCTAACTTTGACTGCTATCTCTCAGTAAAATGACTCAGAAAATGTACAGTGTATCTTCAGAAGGCACTATGTAAGATAATTCCGTAACATTTGTCCACTTATATCTCGTTAAATATCTTATGTTAGAATGCATTTCTAAATCTTATCAAAGCCACACATAGCTCAAGTTTTAGGGTTTTCAGAGCCACTAAAGTGCATTTCAGGTAGAATTTTTTAGATTATTGCACATCTTATAGGTGTCTAGAGTTATAACATGTAGTAGCAATCTCCAGTTGAATTCTTTTACTTGGGCAAAATTTACTTGGATAATTCTATCTATATTCAGGCAGAAAATTTTGTATCTGAGCAAGGAATTTTGTTCTAGAAGTCAGAGATATAGTGGAAAGAGCGCTGGTTTTGAAGAAGGAGTCTTAACTCTTTCTAGCAATATGCCTTACCTTAAGGAAAAGCCACAGAAACTCATCCAAGAACTGAACACACCTGACCCTGCTTGGCTTTTGAGATCAGAAAGGACAAGGAGTCTTTGGGCTGGTGGGGCTGGGGGAAGAGTACACAGGAACTCTCTGTACTGTTTTTGTAAGTTTTCTGTAAATTAAAATTATTTCAAAATTAGAAGTTGTTTTTTTAAAAGCCACAGAGGGTCAGTGACATCAGCGTCTTCATCTGTAAAATGGTGATGATAGTAATAGCTGACCTTCCCACCTCACACAATTGAAAGAATCAACAAGTAAAGCAATACATAAAACTCAACAGTGCTGCTCTTCTGTGCTGAGTCTTCCTCACTTGACGTCACCCGTTTTACCACCTCTGATCTTCCATTTTTCTTGCTGCCAAAGTTGTCTTTGTTTCTTCAAAACTTTTGTAGTTACTTCATATAAGGTGAAGCGCTGCCTAACATCACCAGTTACTAAAACAATTCTCCTTTCTTCCTCTCTTTGTAATCCATTCCACACCCTCTGTGGCATGCCTTCTTTAAGCCTTCTTACTGAAAAACCCAGCCTAATGGCCACTGACATTTAATCAAATAACAGTTATGATACATTTACTCATGAGTAAAGGCTGATTTAAATTTGGGCACCGACATCTGAGGATGGGAATTTCATCATCAAATATCTTAATAGAAACCATTTTGTTAAATAACCATAATTATAGGTTTTACATTTATGATTCTAGGGGATTTTGCTGTTCTGCATTCTTTGAAGCCCAAGAGGCTGTCATAGCATTCAGGCTGCTTGCAATACTGAATCTAAGTACATCCAGGGCTTCTTCAGGAGATAAGGCCCTACAGGATTTCATCTTTCCAAGGTTTTGAACCCACAATTATCTTAAAGATGATTTCTGGTTTTGGTTTTTTTAAAATTAGGTACAGTTTTTTAAGGTAAGTGAAAATAAACAATTTTTTTAATGTGTAGACATTTCTGCTTTTTCCTGTTAATAATTTAGGAATTTTCATTTATTATATTTGAAACAAAAGCAATTTGGATAGCTATGATTTCTCTTGTATTCTCATTATAGTCATATTTGGTCAAGTCTGTTTCTGGGTTTTTTTCAGTGATCACATCTTGGCATAGTCAGGAAGTCCTTTTCTTTTTGTTTGGGGTTAACTCATGCTTGCAGCTACATCAGTCTCTGTGGCAGGTTTCTGTTGATGAACTTGCTCATTTCTGACTCATGAAAACAGCTCAGCCAGTTATGAGAAAAGAAACGTCAGCTTTAAAATGATTAAGAGCATTCTCTTCAGGGGAATAAACAATTTAATTTGGTTTTGTTTCTAATTCTAACTCAGATGATGTCCAGTTATAAGAGCATATTTTTCCTCTATAACATATTCCCTTGAGAATTTTTCCTAGATTGGTGACTTTGTTTCTTCACTGGTGCATAATGTAATAGACTTCATTATTCCTCTTTTCAAAATTTCTTTTTTCTTCTTTTTTAATTTTTAAAGCATGTGTGACTCAAATTTATCGTTAAACATGGTTTTTTGTATCCCTATTTATCTCACAGTTTGTTTACAGCAGTATTTTCCTTCAGTTGAAAATTCCTAAATGAAAAATTTAACCATCTTACTAGAATACCTTCTTACCTAGAGTACTTAAGGTTTACTATATGAAGTGCCAGTTTTCTTTTTTGGCTACGTTGGGTCTTCGTTGCTGCGCACGGGCTTTCTCTAGTTGTGGTGAGCGGGGGCTACTCTTCGTTACGGTGTGTGGGCTTCTCATTGCGGTGGCTTCTCTTGTCGCAGAGCACGGGCTCTAGGCGCGTGGGCTTTGGTAGTTGTGGCACGTGGGCTCAGTAGTTGTGGCTCGCGGGCTCTAGAGCACAGGCTCAGTAGTTGTGGTGCACAGGCTTAAGTTGCTCTGCGGCATGTGGGATCTTACCGGACCAGGGCTCTAACACATGTGCCCTGCATTGGCAGGCGGATTCTTAACCACTATGCCACTAGGGAAGTCCTGAGTGCCATGTTTTTAATTGTTTTATAAACTAAGAGATTGAAACTATCAACATAAATTATAGGAAGCGGAGACTGTGAACTGGTTATTCTAATCCATCACTGAGCCAGTTATCTCTGCTACTTCTCAACTTTTCTGGCAGCAGTAGTGTAGCTTTGAGATAGAGAGTAAGATTCTGATGAGAGGGAGGGCAAGTCCTGGTGTATTGGTTCAGGAGGGTTGAAAGAAGCAGCGTTTGTTGTGGTCCCTGTTTTCGGAGCTCTCTTTCGTCCGTCCTCCACAGATAAGCCTGTTGTTTTTGCAACAGACCATGATGTCAGAACCAAGGAGGGATTTGATAGAAATGACACATGATTCCATTTTTAAAAGGTCACTCTGACTGGTATGTGGGGATGAGTTGTTCCTTCAGTATCATGGTCACCCCATGAGTCTCACAGGTGAAGTGGCCTCTGTTTTGAAACCAGATGTAGAGGCACAGTGCTTGTTCCTTGAAGGGCAGGCAGCATAGGATAGCACAGTGCTTTTCAAGTTCTGCCCTGCAATATTTGGAGTTTCATTGAGAAATATCTGCAGAGGAGAAGGAAAATTGGAGGACTCTAAGACTCCTTCACTCCCGACTATCACCTCTGCTTTACAGTTTCATTAATGAGGATTCATTGTAAAAAGAGCATAGACTTTGAAGTGAGACAGACCTGGGTTCAGAATGCACGTGCCTTACCTGCTTAGCAAACTTAGATAAGTTACCTAACGTATCTGAGCCATAGATGCTTCATTTTAAAAACAGGGATTATATCTGCCCATTGAGATTATTGGAAGAATTGAAAGAGAAAATGACGCAGTGTGGCACCCACACATAGTAGTGGGTCAACCAGTGTTAGTTCCCTTCGCCTTAGACTAGTGGTTCTTAACTGGGTGTGATTTTGCCCCCAGTGGGACATTTGGCGATGTTTAGAGACATTTTTGTTTTTCACAGCCCACGAAGTGGTGGGCAAATGCTATTGGCATCTAGTGGGTAGAGGTCAGGGTTGCTGCTAAACATCCTACAGGGCATAGGACAGACCCACAACAAAGAATTATTCAGCACAAAATGTCAATAGTGCCAAGATTGAGAAACCCTGCCTTAGAGGTATTAATTTTTATATTTTAAAAATACAGAAAAAAGTATTTATGGGTTTGTTCCACTAATATTTATGAAACACTACTATGTGTCAAGCTCTGTAGAGGCTGTGAGGATTTAGCACTGAATAAAATAGGTATAGTCTGTGCTGTCAGGGAACTTACATTCTAGTTGAGGAGAAATAGGCAATAAATAAGTATATAATGTTATTGTGGCAGATGGTAGTAAGAGCTATGAAGAAAAATGAAGCAAAGTAATGGATAGAGAGTGACCTGGGGGAGCTGCTATTTTATATTAAGTGGCCATAAACTGCTTCTCTGATAAGGTGACTTTTGAACAGAGACCTGATAGAAGTGAGGGAGCAAGCCAGACAGTGATGTGGGGTTAAGATATTCTGGACAGAGTATGATAAATGCAAAGACCCTGGTGTGGGAATGTATTTGGCATTTTCAAGAAAGTTCACGATAGGCCACTGTGGCTACAGTGGAGTGAGAAGGGCAGTGGTAGGAGGTGAGATGTGAGAGTAATAGGGAACCAGATGACGTTGGGATTTACAGGCCATTCTGAGGATTTGGGCTTTTCTTCTATGTGTGGTGAGAAGCTGTTGGAAGTTTTTGTTTGTTTTTATTTTATATTGGAAGGAATAGATACATGGAAGTTTTGATCATAAATAGCATGATCTGATTTTCATTTTTTAAGAGATCACTCTGGCCATTGCTTGGTGAGTAGATGGTCAGGGGTGGGAATAGGAGAGGAGGAAGAGTGGAAGCAGGAAGACCCACTAGGAGATGATCACAGTAATCCAGAGGAGAGATGATGAGGACGGCTTGGACCAGAGGAGTGGCAGTGACAGTGGAAGGGCATGAAAAGTAGTTTATTCCAGATATATTTTTAAAGGTAGAGCTCATGGAAAACAATAATTCAAAAAGAGTCATGTACCACAGTGTTCATTGCAGCTCTATTTACAATAACCAGGACATGGAAGCAGCCTAAGTGTCCATCAACAGATGAATGGGTAAAGAAGATGTGGCACATATATACAATAGAATATTACTCAGCCATAAAAAGAAACGAAATTGAGGTATTTGTAGTGAGGTGGATGGACCTAGAGTCTGTCATACAGAGTGAAGTAAGTCAGAAAGAGAAAAACAAATACCGTATGCTAACACATATATATGGAATTAAAGAAAAAATGGTTCTGATGAACTTAGGGGCAGGACAGGAATAAAGACAGAGATGTAGAGAATGGACTTGAAGACACAGGGAGGGGGAAGGGTAAGCTGGGACGAAGTGAGAGAGTGGCATGGACATATACACACTACCAAATGTAAAATAGATAGCTAGAGCTTCCTGGGTGGCGCAGTGGTTGAGAGTCCGCCTGCCGATGCAGGGGACACGGGTTCGTGCCCCGGTCCAGGAAGATCCCACATGCCGCGGAGCGACTGGGCCCGTGAGCCATGGCCGCTGAGCCTGCGCGTCCGGAGCCTGTGCTCCGCAATGGGAGAGGCCACAACAGTGAGAGGCCCGCATACTGCCAAAAAAAAAAAAAAAATAGATAGCTAGTGGGAAGCAGCTGCATCACACAGGGAGATCAGCTCGGTGCTTTGTGACCACCTAGAGGGGTGGGATAGGGAGGGTGGGAGGGAGATAGAAGAGGGAGGAGATATGGGGATATATGTATACATATAGCTGATTCACTTTGTTATAAAGCAGAAACTAACACACCATTGCAAAGCAATTATACTCCAATAAAGATGTTAAAAAATAATAATATAAATAAATAAATAAAAATAAAGGTAGAGCTCATGGAACTTGCTTAGAGGGAATTAATCAGTGAAGTGAACTAAGATAAAAAGTGTTATTTTCACATATAAAAAAAAAATCCTTGGTGAAAACACTTAGATGTATCACATAGTAGCAACAAAGGGAAATTCCAAGGGGGACTCTCCCTTGTTCTATGCAGAGTTCCATGGATCCTTGAAGAGGATGGTGAGGGCCATGCTGCATTGACAGGCTCCCTGCTTCACAGGATTTTATTTTAAAGGTGCCAGACTTTCCCACTATATAAGTGAAGCCAGCCTGCGTTCAGTATGTGTGTTGGACTGCTTGAGAATTTGGTTTTGACTAAATCAAAATGGAAAGGTCTGCAGCTCTCACTCAAGGTTAAAGAGAAAGTATGAATTAAATTTTGTGCAATAGTTGCTTTATATACATATTTTCCAGTTGTAAAGTTTTACCCTAAATGACCAAAATATTTAACTGTATCCTTGTACATTTGCTAGACTCTAAAGTTATGTCGACTCATCTGGATATTACATAAACCTATGAGAATTTTTAGGAATATTATTCAGAATACCTAAAGAGCCTACATATATTAACCTGATATGTTCACTTTTGGATATACAGCCAAATAGAAACCACAAAAAAGGGTTATAGCACCCTCAATCAGGAACATAAAAAAGAAGTCAAGCTTCTATCACTTTAAAGAACTAGTTTGGGCAGAAACTCACATAGCTTTTTATATTATTTGCCAACTTAGTTATTACAGAGCATGTTTACAATTTCAGGAAAACATCAGTAAAAATTAGTACTAATACTACGTGAGGGTTTACAACTAAACATGGGATTAGGTTGTTTGGTACTAAGTTATTGAAAAAAAATGATACTTTTCTTAGCACACATTTTATCCCAAGACAGGAAATATTTTATTGGGAACAATTCTCCCCACTACTAGTTTAATAAATTCAGATTAAAAAATTTGAAGCAGGCATTACCCCAATTTAAAGTGTAGTATTTTGATTTTTAATAACAACTGTATTTTCCTTATATAACCAATCATGCTCATTCTTCATACTTTAAAATATATAGAAAAGAAAAAAAACTCCTATATTAACATTAATATATTTAGACCCAAAGAGTATAGACCCAAAAAAATCCAATATTTTGAAACAACTCTATTATGAACTAATGTCACAAATATCCTTTTGTGTATTTCTCAATCACTGATGCTTTGTACTTGCTGAGAATTACTCACTTATTTTTAGCACAAAATTCCTTTTAAATCCCTTGAATGTTCTCCTAGAGTCTACAGCTATTTCCTTGGGAAACTTCATACAGCTATTACAATACATTCTTAATACCTTGGACACATAAAACTGGTGGATTATAAAAATCACTCTGGGGGAGCAAATCAACACTAACGGAAACCTTTATTTTTAGGCTAGGAAATATATTGTATTTTTATTCAGTTAGAAAATTCTGGGTCAAACTTAAATGAACTTCTGATTTCAAGATTACATCAGTCAGAATTCCGAGTTGGCTCCCTTAACATTGCAGTAACATTCTCCTCTCCCTCTTTCACTCTATCTCACAGAGAACATATATCCAAGCCTCTGCTATCTCTCTGTGATTTTCTGCCTCTTGAGTAACCACTTTGATTATTTTACTGCATATGGACATATATTTAATGACCTTCTGTAAGGCAAACAAGATTTTTTTTTTTTTTTTCTCGGTACGCGGGCCTCTCACTGCTGTGGCCTCTCCCGTTGCGGAGCACAGGCTCCGGACGCGCAGGCTCAGC
The DNA here is from genome assembly GCF_025265405.1 of Mesoplodon densirostris. Classification (NCBI taxonomy): domain Eukaryota; kingdom Metazoa; phylum Chordata; class Mammalia; order Artiodactyla; family Ziphiidae; genus Mesoplodon; species Mesoplodon densirostris. Next base: position 30,770,828 of record NC_082670.1, read on the forward strand.
GGCCATGGCTCACGGGCCCAACCGCTCCGCGGCACATGGGATCTTCGCGGACCCGGGCACGAACCGGTGTCCCCCGCATCGGCAGGCGGACTCTCAACCACTGTGCCACCAGGGAAGCCCAAGATTTCTTTACTTTCAAAAATCTTTTCTTTCCTGATTGTAATTCAGTTAAGAAAAAAAATTTTAATTACTGCAATGTGTACCTGAAAAAGTAAAAGTTCCCTATAATGTAACCCCCGAGATTAATACTATTAAAAACATAATGTATATACTTCCAGATGTTTGCATACGTGTATGTATGTCGCATGTGCACGCTTGTGTGTTTAAACATAAATGGGATCAAGGTACATACATTCTGATTCTCAACTTGCTTTTTTCAGTTAATACGTTCTCGCAGCTATAATCTCTGAGGGCAGACAGAAGTAGGACACCCAGAAAAGTGCAGGGGTATCATTATCTAGAAGAACATGTGTGATTCGGAAGAGAGGAATCAATGAGACCTGGAATCTTGAGGGAAAAGTTGCTAGAGGAGATGGTACTTATGCTGAAAGGGAAGGAGTTAAATTACCATGGGGATGGAAGAGGGGGTGTCCAGCACCATCATGAGGGAGGGGCAGGGGACAGCAAAACATGGCAGATGTGACAAAGAGTAACCTTTGTGCCAAGGTCTTTTCTCTTTGTTTTTACTTAAAGTAATTGTACCCAGATGAGTTGGGAGAGTTAAAATATTTGGAAGGAACCAGCAGAAACCTGTTGCAGTACTCCAGACCCAAAATGATGAGCACTCCAGTGGGCATTAAAAGCAGGGGAATCTACCAGATGTTTTGAGGGAGACTCACCTACCTCTTGGGTAGGGGAATCTAGTACATTACAAACTGACCCAGCAAGCCGAGCCAGCACTCACCTGCGTACCGGGTTGCCTCTGCAACGATCCAGATAAACCCTAAAACCTTTTTGGACCTCATCTTCCTTATCTACAGTGAGTTGGGGGTGTATGAGGTTTCCAAGGTGCTTCAGCATTCTATCGCGTTTACTGATCTGTGAATATCCTTCTGCTGTGGACCACAGCATACATGAACATACATAAACATTCCACAGTTCACATGTTGTCACATTGCTGGATGCTGCTGCAACCACTCTGTATGAAGTTTTCAAGTTCAGCAACCAGTTCCTGCCTAACATGAGGTATTTGGTAGATTACCATTGACATTTGGCCTTTTCCATGCCGAAAGGACTTTGCCTTTCAATTGTAAGACTTCTAAGTGTAATCAAAGTAAGATTTTTTTTTTAATTCAAGGTGGAAGTGAAAGCAGATGAAAACTTTCATCTTGGTTTAAAAGTTATGTTCTGTGATTCTGTGTTGCTGAAGAAAGTCATGTGTCTTGAGAAGCTGCCAAGAGATACGCCAGCACATAGTTTCTATAACCTTTACGTATGCTTCAGTGAAAGCATGCAGAGAATTTAAATGAAACTGCATGCTGCAGAAGTAATCCAGCCTCATACCTCAAACTGATATAGGCAGGGGCAAATGGTGGTTGTCACTGCTGTCCTTGAAAGTATTTTTCAAAGACACAGCAATTTCACATCCACTGACATAAAAACTTTTCACTAAAAATTTAAATTAACAATTATATACTGACAGACTGTTATGTTCAGGTATTGAACAAACAAATTATACTACCTACTGCATTTGTAGGGATATTTGCTCCCCTGTTTTCATTTAGGTAAGACCCAGAAAGTAAGTTTATCTGACATGGAATTGTGCCTTCTGTTTTGCAATAACCAGAAAGGCCCATAACCTTGATAATGAGATGAATGACTATAGTATAACTATTCTCTATTACCTTTTTTTTGAAGCTGTTTCAATTAAATTTTGAAATATTATTGGGTATTTGGAAAATTTTAGGAATAATTCTTTCAAAGGTAGTGCATCCATGTATGCCCCTACATGGTAATACTTTGCTATGTTGTAGTACTAGTAAGGTTCAATTTCAGAGAAGCCTCTGAGTTCTTAGCATATTTTTATGAGCGTTCAGAAGCACTGCTGATACCTAAAGAAAGCAACGAGTGGGTAGAAGCTCCAGATTAAGCAGAAGACGAACTGGACTTGCAGATGCAAAAGCATGAGTAAGCCAGAGATGACCTGACATGTATGTGGCAGTCTGAGATCATCCTCATCGCGCGGATGTTCAGGAAGAATAAAAGCTGTGATTAACCTGATATGGTTATTCAGTGATACACCTCAGAACAGGTCATTCAAGACCAGCCCATGCCTCTTTATTAACTGTATACTTTAATTTTTTTTCTTTTTTTTACTTCTCTACATCTGAGTGTGCTCAAGCTCAACTTCTGAAATGGAGCTATGAAAAAAAACTTTATCTTAAAGTTTATTGTGCTGCTCTATGCAAAGAGTAGGCATTGTTATTCAGGTCATGCTATTTTATTAGACTTCTGATTTTTTTCCCTCTTGAATCTTTTTCCAGAGATTTCTTAAAGTTCCAGGAATAGAAAAGGACAGCCACTGTGTACTTTAGTGTGAATTACAGAGGGTGATCTGAAGAGAGGCAGAAGGGAGGTGGATTTAGGACAACACAGAAACTAAGAGCCAGCCTTAGTTAATTGTTGGCCAGTGTCTTGTTTTTTATGGGTCTTTGGCTTAAAAAACTGTCTACCCTCTCTGGAATTTGTACAATTTGTTTACAAATATTACAGTTCCTGCTCTGAGATCAGCCATCAAGGATTTATGTGCATTTCTTTTGCCTCAATCTACCCATCCAGCTGCCCAGTCATTCAGCCAGCCAGCACATGTTTACCGAGGCCCAGGTAAATCCAAGCTAGGAAATCTCAGCCAACACTGAGATTATAGAAGCAAAATATAGTTACTATCTTTGAAGAATACATGGTCCATGAAGATTAGGTATTTTCTGACTTTCCCAGTATTTCAGGTGATAGTGTAAGATCAGGAGATAATGTAATCAGATGCTGAATGATTTGGATGCTTTTATGAGACCAAATTTGTCCCATTTTTTTTGGTTATTTGAAACAAGTCCTGGGGAAGAGAGAGGAGTAAACAAAAACTAGCATGAGGAGCGGATCTGAACCATCCTCATCATCATCAAGTCCCAGTTAGTGTCTCTGATTTCCTGTTGAGCACACTTGACCGTGCTGTGAATAGCATGCATGCCCAGTGACATGCAGTGTATATTCTGAGGACATTAGTAGGAGTGCTTCCCAACCTCTTTTATGTCATGGCACGCATAGAATATGATAACATTTACCAGCCTGGGGTTTCTGCGGCCTCAGCCTTGTGAGGCATCCAGAAGGTTGAGGGGAAACAGTATCCCTCCACACCTGTGACATGTTTGCAGCACCCCCGTGTACTGTCAGTTACCTTACAGTTTGTACACTCTGTACTAGGCTATCCCCAGATCTGCCTTCTTTGCTGATCCAGGGCCTCACTAATTTCATTTTCTTGTGAACAGTTTGGGCATGTTAATTACAGTGGCTCCATAATACCTTTTAGTAAGATAATGCATAGAATTTAGAGGATCCCAAAGAAAAATATTGGAGTAAAAAATTATCTGTTAGAGACAGCTCTTTATAATGAAAATAGGCTTCCTCAAGGAATTGAGAGTCCTGGGCTTCAGTTCTAACTTGGTCACCTTTCACAAATCATTTCCCCCCGAATCTTAATTTCCTTATCTTTAAAAGAGAGAGATTGAACAAGATGAACTTTATGCTGCTCTCTAGCCGTGATTTTGTACTGCCTGTAAATCTTTGCTGTTGAGTCAACTGCTTCACATTGTGTGTTTGCTGTATGCTAGGCACTTGGTGAATAATTTCTACGCATACCCTAGTAGCTTCACGGGGCTCCCGAGATCAAAGGTTACTGCGTAGAGGCTAGAGGACTTAAAATACATCAACTTACCATTAACGATGGATACATGTCATATATTTGTCCAAACTCGTAGAGTGTACAACACCAAGGGTGAACCATAATGTAACCTGTGGATTCAGGGTGATAATGATGTGGCAGTGTAGGCTCATCAGTTGTAACAAGCACACCACTCTGCTGGAGGTGTTGATGATGGGGAGGCTGTGTGCGTCGGGGAGCATGGGGTATTTGAGCTGTCTATACCTCCTTCTTAATTTTACTGTGAACCTAAAACTACTCTAAAAAATAAATCTTTAAATATGAAAAAATAAATAAATAAGATAAAATATATCAACCATCTAAGCTATCTAAGAATGTATACAGAAGCCAAATCTTGAATGTCCAATTTTTGGAGGAAAGTTAGTATTAAGAATCTCCTTAGGAACTTTCTTTTTCTGTAGTCATCTGATTCCTTTCTGTCTAACATGTGTTTGGTAAATGAGGCTGCCTAGCTGGAGAGTAGCAGAGAAGACCTGGAGGAATGCATGGGTAATGAAGGATTGGCTGCATTATAGCCATTTGCCTACATCATAGACCAAGATGGTAGCATTTGTTTATTCCACAAATGTTTTATTGTTCATTTACCATGTGTCAGATATTTTTTAGGAGCTAGAAATTCAAACCTAAGAGATTCCTGCTGGAGTCAGACACAGACAGTCAGATGCACATACAGACATGCATACGTAATATGTACATACATTAAAGATATCAGTCTCAGAGGTTTTTGTTTTAATAAACACATTAGTAACTGATTTGTCATGTTCAAAACACGTAAATTATCCCTTACTTCCTGTTTTCCATTAGCAAACATTTATTGAGTCATGTATCAGATACATTATAAAGGACAAAACTAAATCATGCATTCATATATCAAAAAATACTTCTGAGTACATAAAAAGTTATCCAGTAATATACCCTTAAGGAAACATGATGTTTCAGATACACACACAACAGGATACATGTACACATACAACACATACATATACCTGCACGTGTGTGGGAGTAATATTTACTTGTACGTGTTCAAAAAGGATAGTTGAACCTAGAGGATAAATAAACAAGAAGTCTGGGTTTGTGTCAACACATATATGTGTTTGTGAATATGTGTGGAGGAGGTTAGGAAGGAAAAGGTGGAGGGGAGAGAAGGAAGGGAAAAAATAATCAGTGGTCTTAGAAGGAACCACAGTAGTTAGTAAATTTTGCCTTAATTCCCACCCCCCATCTATCTTTTCTCTGTGGAGCTGCAGCTAGTGTGCCATTATTCATTCAGCTGATAGATTATTGGAATTAAATTGTCTACTCACCCAAATCAAACAAGAGGAAAAAGAATAATTTCAGTTTTAAAAAAATATAAAAATATCCATAGACGTTAGAGGTGGTACTTATGTATTCCACCAACTGTGATAAAGAAAATTTGCTGAAAGTCCTTCCAAAGCAGAAAAAAAATTTAAATCTCAGGGAATTTATTTTCCTTTACTGGCCAGAAACTCATTCCAAGAAGTACCAGCCTGTCTCATTTCAAAATGCTTCCCTTGCCAAGGAAGCGGAAGCGGTCATATTCTTTCCCACCAAACTATGGGTGAATTATAATTATCCTACCTCTTGTGGGACAATGAAGCAGCAAACATCTGCTATACTGAATCCAAAAACCCATGAATGAAACTATACCAAACTGTGAATCATACCTGGACTCAGATTAAAGGATTTGTGTTGTGTTTACCTTTTTCTTTATTTTCTTTGCAATTTAAAATATGGATTTGTTAGCTCTGGCTCTGTGTTCTAACTGAGGGGAAATATATGGATTCCATTCGTTGATTCCTATTTTAACATTGAAAAATCCCAGCTTTAAGGCAGATAGGCAATAAGAGTTCATAACAAATTTTCTGTTTGATTTGTTACACCTCACAGTTTTCTTTTTCTTCAAGAGTGTGGTACAGTTAAAGAAAATTTAGAAGTGCACAGTCTTAAGGAGTGAGGTCCTTTAGTTTTTTCTTCCACTGTAATAAAAATAACAGAGGACTGGAAAATGGTTTTTAAACTTTATTTCTAAAAGAAACAAGCTTCAAAACTACTGTTATCATAATTTTATGTATCATGGTATTTATGGTGGTACTAAACTATTCACCTAGAGTAAGAAAAGGAAATGGAACTTCAGTTCTGGGTTTTAGCTGTGAAAACATAAAAGTCTACTTGCTTTAAAAATTGTGTGTCTTTTTATTTTTATCTATTAGAGAGCAGAAAGACAAACTCGAATTATGGATTCAGCTCAATATGCAGAATTCTGTGAAAGTCGACAGTTAAGTTTCTGTAAGTAAGCATTTACCTTTGCTTCATTATACGTTTGAGATTATGTGTTACAGATACGCTAAAGTACAGCAACATCTGTGTTCCTTAGAAATTGGTGAGTTTAATACATATATACATAGTTATAACTATTATGGAAACAGCCTCTGCATTGTAGGGGAGCCTATAAAAGGTTTTACCCCACTCTGCTGTTTTGCAGTTAATAGTATTAAGAGGTTTTTAAGGGTGCTGGTAATACACAGAGAGCCATGTTAATTATTCACATTACTTTTAGTCAGAAAAATTCCATTTTTTGTAATATTCCCATTTAAATTTCTTTTTTGGTTTCTTAGTCATTTTTACACTAGCATTGCTGATTGTACTTGACCCATAATGGACTGTAGTAGTACAGTCATGACATTTAAAAGCCCCTAATGGTAATAAATATCAAACTTTCCCTTCATGTGTGCATTCTCATATTACCACAATAGAACATATCAACTTAAACAGTCTCTTCCATCTTTGTCTGTAAGCTCCTGCTGTGGTGTGCATTCCACGTTAGCAAATTCATTAGCCCACGCTCTTGTACCTATGGCAAAATGAGTGCTGTCCCACCCCTGCGCACAGCTTACTGAGAATAAAGGCTCTTGATAAATAGTGGGCTAGATTGTGTACAAAACATCCTTACAGCAACAGTTCAGTGATGACTAAGACTCTCAGGGTGAAGGTCAAAGCGTAAGTGTGATGAAAAGTCCAGTTAAAAATATGACAAAGTAGCACATGACCCTAATCTGAGGGATCATGGACACAATGGTGTCTTTAAACGAAAAGCTATTATGTGGTCACAATAACAATGTATTTGATTTGGAAAAAGAAAATGAGAGCTTCATTTATAGATCATAAAGTGCAAATAAATGACACATTTCAAATACTGCCTCATGTAAATGTCAGTAAAATATAGGAAAACATGTTTGGGAAGATTTTTTTTTTCCTAACTAAATATACTTTGCAGCCTGACTAACAATTTGGCATCATACATCTGTGAAGCATTAAGTAAATGACACTTCAGATCATGGCAATTTCAGCAAATGAGAGGTTTTTGTATTGTAAATTTTAGGTTTAAAAATGGCATTCAAGTCTTTTATAAGTATAAATCTCCATTTTATAAAGTAACATTTAGTGCTATTGAACTATTTTTTTAAATCATATTTTAAATTTAATTTATTTAAAGGAACAGAAGTGCTATTTCACACTAAAACATGTAGTCATTGACGCGTCCTAATACATCTTTTGTTTAAAAATCTGATTTTTCATAACAATTTTTTGATTCATAACTTAGTAGTAAACTTAGTAGATTAAAAATTAATACATTCCATTTCTGTATAAAATAATTGTAGTATAAAGAGTATCTTATGCTTGGTTTTTTTTCTTTAAAGAAGAGGGATTTGGGCATTTAAAAATATTTCTTTATATGGTACCCATAAGTGCTTCATCATGAAACCTTCGTGGAAGAATCTGTTTTTTTATATGCCACAATACTGTCGTTGGGAATGCTCAGTTGAGACTACTAGTGCATGAGACTACTAGTAGTTGAGACTACTAGTTGAGACTACTGGTGCATTTCAAAATAACATGTCTATAACTTTATAGGCTGAGGGTAAGTTGTAAAACCAGGGCACTGATCATGCTCACCAGTGTTTTGTTTTTACATTTATGTAAGTCAGATAGTCATTTCCCTTAAAGTCTTTTAAAATCTGATATTAATTCACAAAGCTTTAATTTAGTTATAATTTGATATACCTGTTTCCAGTCCTTTCAACCTTTTTTTTATGTGTGGATTTTGTAAACAAATACCTAAATTTTCTTTTTAGTTAATCTGAGAGTCTCTTTGTATTTTAATTGATGAGTTTAATTTATTTGTATTTAATTACTTATACATTTGGGTTTATATATCCTGTCTTATTTTGTGTTTTCAATTTACTGTGCTTTTTTATTTGGTTTTCCTCCTTTTCTTTGGATTGATTGGGTTTTCTTCATTCCATTTTTCATCAACCAGTTTGTATATTATATATTCTGTTGCTATTATTTTAGTTGCTATCCTTAATTTTTCTAAAGTACACCCCTGACTTAAAATTTTTTAAGTTGGTAACTACAGGCATACCTCGTTTTATTGCTCTTTGCTTTATTGTGCTTCACAGATAGTGTGTTTTTTTAGGAATTGAAGGTTTGTGGCAACCCTGCATCAAGCAAGTCTATTGGTGCCATTTCTCAAACAGGATTTTTTTTTTCCAAACAGGATTATTTTTAATTAAGCTATTATTTTAGACATAATGTTATTTTACATTTAGTAGACTACAGTATAGTGTATATATAGCTTTTATATGCACTGGAAAACCAAAAAATATGTGTAACTCGCTTTATTGCAATATTTGATTTATTGTGGTGGTCTGGAACCAAACCCACAGTATCTCTGAGGTATGCCTGTATCTAAACTTCCCTTCTCAGCCTAATTTTGTTTTTCCCAAGCCTCTGTAAGTGCTTAAAGTACTCATTTCTGTCTTAAAAATTGCTTTATTTTGCCCTCCTACTTAAATGATAGTTTAGTTAAGTAGGAAATTGTAGACTAATAGTTATTGGTTAAAACATGATTCCATTGTCTTTTAGCCTCTGTCGTTGGTTAGAAATCTGATGTCTACTTGTTTTATGTTTTCCCTGTCAGAGAAAGAAAGAGAATGAAGATATACCCTCGGGTATATGGGGAAATGAACAGGCTGGCAATCAGTAGCCGATCAATAAATATGTATAAAAGAAAAGAAAGAAGGAACCCCTACTATAGAAGTTTCCAGGGAAAACCATGCCCTCTGAGAAAGGTTATTTTCGATATATCCAAAGAACAGTGATTTTGAAGAGATAGAAGTTGCAGAAGGTTTTCTTCAGAGTGGAATGAGCATTACAGAGGGCTCTGCAGGAAGGATCAGGAATGGAAAGGCTGGTGAGAAGGGATGTGGTAGAAATAATGAAATAGTGTGCAGGGGTGAGAGAATGGAATATTGAGAGGAACTTGAATTTTACCATTGATCACTGATGAGAAAGATAAAGTGTATGAGAATTGACAACCTTGAATTTCCATATGAAATTATTAAGTAAAGTAGTTTTATTTCCAGCACAGGCTGAAAACTCAGGTGTGTCAGAAAGAGGATAATCCCAGGAATTTTTGACCTTTGGTCAAGGTTCTATTTAGACTGTTGATCAATTTCCAGGATTACCCTTTCCCCTGATATTTTGAGAAGAGAGGTGAAGGAAGAGGAACTCATTCAGTTTCATGCCCCCTTACTTCTGGTGAAAACAAACTATCATAACTAAGAGTATCTGTGCCTCTTTTTTTTGGAACCAGCGGCACCCTGGAAAGGTCCATATCTGAAACAGTCCTCCACGTGACAGGGAGGGAATTAGCTCAGAGAACCTTCACCTGGAAGATTGCTGGCATAGTAGTAACCCAAGTGGTCTTATGCATCTTTTTTGATGTATGGAAAAGTTTGGACCCTACCCTTTTCTTAAGGAATATCTTTCATTTATTCATTCATTCATTCACTTCTTCCTTCTAGAAATATTTATGGTGAGTGTGCTAATGTCAGGCACTGTTCTGGGTGCTGGGATACCATGGTGGACCCATGGTCCTCACCTCTTCATTCTCAGTACGTAAGATCTAGTGAGAAAGCTGACGATTCTGTTGCTTAGGTAGGCAGATCTGACAGAATACCAAGAACTCTTCTTTCCCTTACTTTTAAAATTAAGTGTTCAGAGCAGTCACAAAATAACTGTTTCCATGTTGCTGTCTGCAAAGGGAGAAGTGAATAGGGTACATTTTATTGATCTTGCCAAATTGCTGCCTGTTGACTTGAACTTCAGAAGTATTCCACAGATGTTAACCAAGTGTTTGTGAGCTATTGCAGCTTACTAGTTAGATGGAATGTTGCATGTCAGAGAGCATTGGGAAGATTGGTTACTTTAGGGAGATAGCTTTAAGTGGGATTATCATAATTCTGCCACAGTTGACAGCTTTGGATATGTGCTTCGATAGCAGGACTTAATGTCTCCTGTGATTTATTTCACAGAAAACTCTTCTGTATGTGGAATCCATGAAGACTTTATCTATAAGGATCAAAACATCATGCTTGGAGTTACTGTTAAGTGTTTTATAGACCTGTGGGACCAGATTAATCAAAAGAATAATCATTGGATTTTTAAAAAGATGATTATGTTATAGATATGATAAAATCTTCACTATCAATCTTTTCCCTCTGGGTTACTAGTTAAATTAGTAATATCTAATGAAGGAACCTATGTCAAGTTAGATTCTGCTTAGCACTGTGGTGGTTTAGAGATATTTAACAGAAGGTTCCATATGTGCTTGGTACTGTTAGGTATGCATGAGACGTGACGCATGGTGTTGGTCCACAAAAAACTTGTAATGTGGCTTGAGAAATTATAAGCAGGCACAAAAGGATCTCTGATGATATAAGTGTTCAGTAAATGACTAGAGTTGAGGATGTATACCTTTGACTTGTATGGGCAGAATTCATACGAATGAAACAGTGATAGAGAATCCCATGCAGGGTGAACACAGAGGATTATACTCAAGGCCAGTGACATTTTAATAGGGAATAATATAAAGGCAGGTTGGAATCAGTCTGGGTGGTTTTGAGAGTCAGGCTTAAGAATTTGGACATCTTTGCAATCAGGAAAATGTAACCACAGATTTAGATCAGACCAGATATCAGTTTATTCTATTTAATTCTAAATTCACAACTTTGAGCCTATTCAAGTAATAGGCACATTTTGAAAGGTATTAAAAATACAATTTCTATATGTTCCTTTCTTATCACAGGTTCTTTCTTGCAGGATTTTCTTTCCACAAGAATAAATTAAAGTTACATCAAGCAAGTAATTCTCTGACTACTGTTGTAACATAAGCTATGGCCAATGATAACTTATTCCGACACATTGTAAGAAGTGCTAAACATTAAGTGGTTTAGTATACAGTGTTATGTAGCAGAGATACTAAAGATGCAAATGTATAAGGGATTTCTTGGGGCTAGAATATAAATTCAAAAATGTTGCATATTATATGCATTGTTTTTCATATGCAATTTTCAGTAGAAATGTTTTTCATTCTGTGATAGTAATATGCAGTATTAAAACACTTCCAAAGCTAAATTTTCTATACTTTTTTTTTAATGGCTAGCCAAAAAAGCCTCCAAATTTCGAGACTGGTTGGACTGCAGCAGTTTGGAGATAAAGCCCAATGTTGTCGCTATGGAAATTTTAGCATATTTAGCATACGAAACTGTGGCACAGGTAAGAATTCTAATCTGTCATATCAGGCCATACATAGCTGCTTTCTCCCTACCCCTGTCCCTCATCAATTCTTCTTCCACCTGCTGCTCTACCAGGAATGAGAACAGCCATGAGTTCTCTCCTATGATAATCTCATCATTTTCTAAAATTTAGTTCAGTTATGTTTCTTTGCATCCTCAGCCCCGGTGGGTGTTAGGCTAAAAGTGACTGTTTCTTGCAACTTTAGCCAAACCAGAAATGGAATACTTGCATACTTTTCCTCAACACTGAATTCTAAGTACACATCTCTCTTGTTTAGAGATTATTTTTGAGCTTTGAAAAACAGCTTTCTAGAAATGTACAAGCTACTGAGTGCTTACCAAAATCTGAGTCTGGAATCACTGCCCTCTAGTTTCTCAGAGCATGGTTCTTAGACTACAAGCATCGGCATCTCCTTGGTTCTTGTTTAAAATGTAAATTTCTCAGCTACACCCCAGAGCAGACCTACTGAATTAGAATCTTGGAGCTTGGAACCCAGAAATATGTATTTTAAAATGTTTCCCAGGTTTTCCCTGGTGGTCCAGTGGTTAAGAATCTGCCTTCCAGTGCAGGGGACACAAGTTCGATCCCTGGTTGGGGAACTAAGATCCCACATGCCACGGGGCAACTAAGCACCTGTGCCACAACTACAGAGCCCATGCACTCTGGAGCCCACACACCACAACTAGAGAGGCTGTGTGCCGCAACTTCTGAGCCTGTGCACTCTGGAGCCCATGCACCACAATTAGAGAGAAGCCCCCGCTACAGTGAAAGATCCCGCGGGCTGCAACTAAGACCTGACTAAGCCAAAAATAAATTAATTAATTAATTTAAAAAATTAAATAAAATGTTTCCCTAGTGATTACAGACTTTGAGAACCACTCCACTAAGAGGTCAGAATATATCATTTATGTTCATGGTTAGGTCCATTTACCAGCCAGTGAAAGCATATGCTCATGTCCACAATACAGATTTTTAGGCAGACAATATTATCAATAACATTTGGGATATATTGCTTTTAGCTTTACCATTTCAGTGACACTGATGATTATTTCCATTTGTGTGACTTTAGTTTCATTGCTCTGATCTTCTAGTTAGTGGATCTGGCTCTTCTTGTGAGGCAGGACATGGTAACCAAGGCAGGAGACCCCTTCAGCCATGCCATTTCTGCCACCTTCATTCAGTATCACAGCTCTGCTGAGGTAAGTATTAAAAAAATCTGTCTTTGACCCATCTGTGGATTTTTTTCTCATGTCTGGTATTTACATGTAGTTCTAAGAAAAAGACCGTGTAGGAATATATAGCCTTCAGTCAATGAATCTTAATACATTCAGCATTCAAACAAATACGTACTATGTACCAGGCCCTAACAATCCACTTAATACAATGATTTTTTTTCACCTTCTCCCAGCCTTATTTAGCTTTCCTGGCCCTTCGGTGAAAGCACACCTCTCATTTCCATGGGAGATAAACACCTGGTTTAGGTAATTGAATAACATTGAGAAAAGTTATTTCTTTTTGCTTCAAAGGTGAGAGAATTATTATTATTCGTGTAATAATAATTCCTGGCATTTATTGATAGTTTTACTTTCCAGTTATTGATTTATCTCTAAACATGATTTAAAGAAGCATGGCTCCATTTATCCTTTGTGTTTCAATTGGCCCTATCATATGATAATCACATCCTTTCTGATTGCATTTATGTTGCTGGGATCCCCACCTGTGGGGACTATAAAGTCATCTTGCCAACTTTAAGACTTTGTGTAATAACTGTGTATCATTTTTGGCATAAAAAATATTCTCTGTAAGCAGCATGTGCCTAAAAACCAGAAATGTAATATCTATTTAATGAATTTGCCAATAATTTGACTTTTTTTTCCTAACATAAACATCAATTTCATATAATTCAACCTAATAACCATAGAGAAGGCAGCAAGGAGGTTAGGTTAACATATGCATGTATAATTGTGAAGTGAACTTTGAATCAAGTTGGGTGAAACATATAACCTGAAAATGGCTAAGCCATTCAAAGAATCTGAAGAAAACTGTAAATCCTTTCTCCATAAAGACATTTGCAAATTTTGTACACAATTTCAGGGTGTTGAGAGACCGTCTGAAACCATTCTGCAGATATAAGGGATCTGTGAACCCAGTAAACTCCAAATTTAGGTATATCTCTGCTCTAGGATACATATAAAATATATAAAGATATATTCCTATATCTTATTACATGCCAAAAGTTTGACATCTTTTTATGCCCCTTGTAGAACCAGATTGGCTTAGAACTAAAGTAGGAATTTAAATGTTTATGCTCATTAAAAATCCATTTTTGTCTTGGAAAAGGTCATACATTATTATCAGTGAATATACTTTAAAAGTCCCTAAAGCTTACCCAGTTGATTAAACACTATTTGTTTTCTTTATGTTACAAACCCAAATTATGATGTCAAAGAACACCCTTTAAACTGTCTTTGATACATGTTCACTTTATGAATATGTGTATAAGTATGCTTTTCATTAACATCAGACAAATTCGTTGTAACATTTCTAATTGAAGAAATTTACAGTGAACATAACAAGCCTAGTTTTCCCTTAACATTCAAGGGATTGCTTACGTGGCTAGGAAAACTCTTCATGTCCCTCCCACTTTCTCGGTTCTCCAGGGTGGCCAGGCTGCCCTGGGCAACTGCTCAGCAACCACAGCTGCTATTCACAGCTACCCAGCCGTTAAGAAAGATGGCTTATGTGTGCTGAATTTCCTGGGCTCTCTGGGAGGTGGGAGCATGAGCATCAGGAAGTATCCTGGCTAAATATGTTAGTACAAGCCTCAAGCTTTTCCCTGACTTGCCAGACACCCCTCCTTCAACGTGACTGGTGGTCAGAATGAACATTCGGAGAGACTGGAAGTCTTTCTGCCCTTTATTACCTGACACGACACAAAAAGAATGGCCACTCTAGAGAAGGAATCTTACCCATCAACATTGCAAATCAGCAACCACTATCAAGGGCCTGATTTAAGGACTTTACCAAATTAGGTACAAATGGGGGCTCTGAGACTAATATGGTCTGTATTTAGGGAGATAGAACATTCTTTAAGACAATGAAGGAAGTAAATTAACAGGCAAACAAACAAACAATTCAAGATTGTATGCACTAATTTCCAAATGAGTGGTGTAGACAGAAATTTCAGAGATTAAAAACGACTCCCTAATTACCATGAAAGAAGACTTCAGAGAGGAGGTTGGGTGTTGAAGGAAAAATAAGACTTTTATGAGATGGTAAAAGTGGGGAAAATACTCTAGGCCTCAGAGGCAGCAGAAGTGTAATTGTACTGGGGGGAAAAAAACTGTGATTAAAATATTCAAGCCAAGAATTCATTGAGAAGGGGTAGTGGGGAGTTAGCTTAGAAAATAAAGGCCTTAGACGCTTAGAGTTATTAAGGAAGAATTGAAAGTTTCTTGGCTAAAGTTTGATGAGTTCAAAAAGGTATTTTAAGAAGATCCAGATGGAGGTGCTATGTACAGTAGCTTGGAATTGGAAACTCAAGGCATGGAGTTAACACAGTGCATTCTATTTTAATAATTATCGTTCTTGAACACTAACTATATAAGGAACTGAGCTAGTTAAGCTTGGGTTTCTCAGATTATCAAGGTTAATTTTAATTTGAGTTAATTTTCTAGATTTTGTTTTCTAATATATGGTTCATATACTGGAAGCAATGATCTCTAGGAGTTACCTTGTTTTTTCTAAGAACAACTCATGCCACATTAGGTTTATTCCTTCTTGTTTGATGCTTCTAGGCAAGCAGATCAAAGAAATACTATTGAAAACAATATCTGAATTTCAACAAAACATTTTACCAAGCCTAACATAATTTTTAAAATACATGACAGAGAATTGTAGGCCAGTAGATAGTATGAGGATAATGTAGAATTAACAATACCATACATGAAAAAGACTCAGAAACTTTTATTTGCCTATACATTTCTTAGGAGCCAATATTGTGATGTTACTGAAAAGAAAATGTTTTTTGTTTTGTTTCAGTGTTTAGGCACCATCCTATAGGATGGATATTGACAAAGTGAAGGCTGTCTAAAGGAGAGTAATGGGCGGGAGGAGGAACCTGAAAGCATGTCTCATAATAAGTGGTGGAAGGAACTTGAAGTGTTTGACCTATAGAAGAGAAGAGGCTGTGAAATAAACAGTCTTCAGTATTTGAAGTGCTTCCACATGGAAGAGAGAACAGACTTGCAGTCATAACCAAAGAAAGCAGATAGATATGAGGCATATTCTGAATGAAGGAAGGAACTAGGTGTTGGAGGAGCTAGAGATATATCTACAGTGACCTTAAAGCACTGAGTTTGAGTTACTAGGCGAAGGCTGGTCACCATGTTACAAAGAATGTCTGGAAGGCATCCTGTTTGGGGGGAAAGTTTAGAACTTCCTTTTGAGTAAGTTTGAAACACAAAACGTCTCAGTAAAAATATCTCTATTTGACAAAATCAGCAGAAATTTTGGAAGCTGTATCTGAGGAATCCTGATTTTTATCTAAATGATCAGACAGATTAAAAATTAATATGTTTAGACCCTTGGGGTAAGATGGTGGCATCATTTCTGTGGACTGGATAATAATAAACTGTGTTTTTATAACTTTCAAATATTACTGAATTCATGAGATGTTAAACAAACTCAAATGTTAGTAGAAGTTCTGGTTGCTTGATTTCAAAGCCACATCTCTTTGGACAGGGGTCTTGCCTAAGGTCTTACCCAGACTCTCCTGAGAACACACCTCCTCCTACACCGAGCGCTCCATCATCTGGATCACAGCTCTCAGGGAGAACCACATCAGGATCCCTAGGGAATGGGAGTGCTGGACAAGACTTAGCTAAAACCAAACAAAGGAAAAGAAAAAAGGTCAGTGATATTTTTTCTTTTTCTTTTTCTTTTTTTTTTGATGCAGAATGGAGAGGTCTTGTTGAGTACGGAAACTGTGTTCTATTTTTCTCATAAATCTGATTTTTAGAAGCAGCCAGTTTACAGCAAGATAATTGATTTTTTCTAATATAAAAATTATCAAACACAAAATAGTTAAAAGAATTGTAGAGCGGATACCATATATCTGCCATCTAGGTTCTACAATTAACATTTTTTTTAAGATTTTTTTTTTAGAGTACTGGTATCTCAATGTGGTTTTTTTGTTTTGTTTGTTTTTTTATTTATTTTTGGCTGTGTTGGGTCTTCGCTGCTGCACTCAGGCTTCCTCTAGTTTCAGCAAGTGGGGGACTTTGTTGTGGTGCGTGGGCTTCTCATTGCGGTGTCTTCTCTTATTGCGGAGCACGTGCTGTAGGCGCACAGGCTTCAGTAGTTGTGGCACGTGGGCTCAGTAGTTGTGGCTCGCAGGCTCTAGAGCACAGGCTCAGTAGTTGTGGTGCACAGGCTTAGTTGCTCCCTGGCATGTGGGTTCTTCCCAGACCATGGCTCAAACCCATGTCCCCTGCATTGGCAGGTGGATTCTTAATCCCTGTGCCACCAGGGAAGCCTGCAATTAACATTTTACTATATTTAATATATTAACTATATATTTACTATATTTGCATTTACTATATATATGCATCCAGTTGTTCTTTAATCCATCCATGTGTTCATTTTTTTTAATACATTGAAATGTAAGCTGCATACATCAGCTTACTTTTCATTCCTAAACACTTCATTATGTATAATTTGTTTATGGTTCCTTTTTTTTAAAGGTAACATTTATATTCAGTATACCACTGAATTCTTAAGTATACCATTTGATGAATTTTGACAAATGCATAAATTTGTTGTTTTCTAATCCCCTCTCAAGATAAAAAACATTACCATCAGTTCAGAAAGTTCCTTCATACCTCCTCCAGACAATCCTGTCACCATCCTCAGAAAGGCAAACACTGTTCTGTTTTTTTCATCATACGTTAGTTTTTTCCATTCTAGAACCTCATATAAAGAGAATATAGTATGTATACTCTTTTGTGTGAAATTTCTTTCAGGACATTTTTGAAGTTTATGTTTTTCAGTATAATATATTCTTCTTTATTGATGAGTAAGTTGCTTGTATATATCTGTTTACTCATTCTCATTTTTGGTGGACACCCAGGCTATTTCCAGTTTTTGAGGTATTATGCATAAACCTGTTATGAGCATTATTGTACAAGTCTTTATGGACAAATGCTTTCATTTCTCTTAGGTAGATAGCTAGGGATGAAATTACTGGGTCATAGAGTAGCTACGTGTTCAGTTTTTAAAGAAACTGCAAGAATTTTTTTCCCAAATGGTTGTATCATTTTATACTTTCTTAGCAATATATGAGAATTTCAGTTGCTCCACATGCTCATCAACATTTGGTGTTGTCATTGTTTTTACTTTTAACCATTCTGATGGATATTTAATAATAATTCACTATAGTTTGAGTTTGTATTTTCCTGGTGACTGATAATGCTGAGCATTTTTTCATGTGCTGATTGGCCATTCATATATCTTCCTCAGGGAGGAGTCTCTTCAAATATTTTACACAGTATTTTTGAGGTAGGGTTGTCTCTTGTTTCAATTTGTAGGAGTTCTTTATATATTCTGTATAACAATCCTATGTCAAATATATGTTTTTCACATATTTTCTCTCTGTTTGTAGTTCACCTGTTCATTGTCTTAATGGTGTATTTTGTTGAGCAGAAGTTTTGAACTTCTAATGAAGTCTAATTTATCCAATTTTTTCTTTTATTTATTGTTTTCTGTGTTCTGTCTAAGAAAGCTTTGGCTACTCCCAATTCATGATGATGTTCTCCTGTGTTTTCTTCTGGAAGCTTTTTAGCTTTACCTTTTATGTTAAGTTCCATTAACCGAGTCAGATTAAGTTTTGTGTCTTTTATGAGTTGAGGCCATGTTCACTTTTTTACATATATCTAGTTATTGCAGAACCATTTGTTGAAGACTCTTTTCTCCCATTGGATTGCTTTGGTGGCTTTGTTGAAAATCAAATGACCGTATATCTGTGTCGATTTATTTCTGGGATTTCAATTTTGTTTTACTGACTTGTCAGTTCTTTTGTCATTGTCATCTGCCTTGATTACTGTAACTTATAGGAGATCTCAAAGTCAGGTAGCATAGGTCCTCAAACTTTATTTTTCAGGTTTAATATGGATATGTTGTATCCTTGCATTTCTATGTAAATTTTAGAATTAAAATTTAGCTTCTACCCAAAAAAAGAAAGAAAGAGAGGGAGCTATAGAAAGAGAGAAAGAAAAAGGAAAAGCCTAGTGGGATTTTGAAGGGGATTGGATTGGAATCTTACATCAATTTGAGGATATAAATGTCTTCACAATACCAAGTCTTATAATCCATGAACATGGCATATCTCTCCATTTACTTATCTTTATGAAATCTCTCTTTTCATCACTGGCAATACTATCCATCTTGAACTGTTTTATCTGATTAATATAGCTATTCCAGCCTTCTTATGCTGTTTAAATGATATATGTTTTTCTCTCCATTTCCTTTCAGTATATCTGTATCTTTAATATTTAAAGTACATCTCTTGTAAACAAAAAAAATGTTGGCTCTTCTTTTTCCTTTCTTTCTGTATCTTTTAATTTTAGTCTTTAAATCTATAATGCTTAATGTGTGTATTGACATGGTTCGGATATAGGTCAGCTATTTTGCAACTTGTTTTCTCTATTTTTTTTCTGTTTTTCTTTCCTATCTTCTTTTGGGTTTAATTATACACTCCTTTAGAAATCCATTTTAATGTATCTACTGATTTCTTAGTGATATCTCTTTGCATCATTTTTTAGTGGTTATGCTAAGGACTACAATATAGATCCTTAAATTTTCAATGTACTTAGAGTTGTTATTGTACTGTTTTACTCACATTAAATGTAAGACTTTTATATTTATATAGGTTTATCTACTTTAGTCTTGTTCTTTCTGCTATAGTTGATGTACATCTTACGTTGACATGTTATAAACCATAACACTATTTTTGCCTTAAATAATCAAATGACTTTAACATTTACCATTTCCACTGTCCCTCTATTTCTTTTTGATGATCAGACTTTCCTTCTGGTATCATTTTCCTTTTTTGTTCTACTAAATTTTATTTAGCACTTATAGCACATGCTGGCTGGTGATGGTTTCTCTTAATTTTCATTTTTCTGAAAATATCTTTACTTTTCCTTCATTTCTGGAAGATATTTTCTCTGGCTATAGAATTCTGGATTGGCAGTTTCATTTTCAGTACTTTAATTATATCATTCCACTGTTTTCTAGCATCCTTTTTCTTTTAATCACGTCAGTAGATTTTGTAGTTTTGTTTCTGTGTATGTAATGTATTATTTTTCTCTGGATGCTTTCAAAATTGCATCTTTATTTTTGGTTTTCAGCAGTTTGGCCATGATATCCATAGAAATGGTTTTCTTTTGTATCTAGTCTGTTTAGGGTTCACTGAGCTTCTTGAAAATGAAATATTTTTAAATTTGGGGGGGATTATCAGCAATTATTTCTTAAGATATTTTGTCTGCCTCATGCTCCCTCTTCTCCCCTTCTGAGACTCCAAGTACATATTCGTTAGTTACTCGGATATTGTTCCACATATCCCTGAAGCTCTGTTTAATTTCTCTTTCAATCTTTTCTCTCTGTTCATCAGATTGGATAACGTCTATTGATCTTCCTTTATGTTCCAAACTCTATCTACTGTCAGCTTCAGTCTTACCACTCATCCAGTAATGTCTTAGTTCTGATATTTTATTTTATAGTTGTATAATTTCCTTTTGATTTCTTTTTGTAGTTTACATTTTTCTTTTATTTTTTGTCATTTATTACAAGTTTATTTTATTTCATAATAGCTGCTTTAAAATCCTTGTATGATAAATACCTGGATTATTTTAGTCTCCATTGAGTATAAGTCACAGTTTCTTGCATTGTTGCATGTCTAGTAATTTTAAGTTATATCCTGGATATTGTGAGTAATATAGAGATTTCAGATTCTGTTATATTCCTATGAAGAGAGTTGTTAGTGGTGGTGGTGTGTGCATATGTGTGTTAAGCAGGCAGTTTACTTTTCTAGATTGAACTCTAAAGTCCAAACTCAAATTCCTCTTCAGCAGCTAGATTCTCTCTTCACTTCACTTCACTTGATTACCTGGGTTTTTTGGATTTGGTACCACAAAGGAATAGTTAAGAAGTTAGTCAAAGACTGGGTAAAATTTATACACTGAATTTGGTACTTCCCTTCTTTGATTCTGTCCTTTTGGGGATTTTCTTTTTCACTTTACACATACTATGGTTGCCCTGAACTCTGGCCAATAGTTCTTCATGCCTCTAAGGTCATGTCCTCCCTATACTGACTGGAGCCTACCCTTGGGCTAAAACAGTAAAAACAGAAAACTCAACCCACAGCCATTCCCTTCTTCTAAATATAGGTACGCCGCCTTTCAGTTTCTGCCTGTGTTAGATCAGTCTCTTTTGCTTTCAGGTACTTGTTTTTTATAATTTGTCCAAACTTTATACTTTTATCTACAAGTTCGTTGGCACAATAGGAACCATTTGCCATTACTAGCAGTGGAGCTATGCCTAGATATAATTTTATAACTGATAGTAAGCAGATTTAAATTTCATCCTCACATCTGAACTCCTCCTTTTGTTTTCAAAATGACAGAGCTAACTGATTATTTAAAAAGGGAAACTCTGAACTATAAGGAACTTCTATATTAGAAAGTAGTTCTAAAGATTTTCAGCTGTAGTGCTCCCCAACTCATTCAATAAATAAAACTAGGCTAATAAAATGTTACCTAAAAGACCTCTTCAGTGGATTTGCTTTACAAAGTATGTAGGAAGTTGTAATTAACCTGGTTATTATGCATACATAAAATAATTAATTTTTTCTCTATTTACTCATCCACATCTTTCTACGTTCAAGCTCTTGTATATTTTGATTTTTACTCACTGGAAACCTCAGCTATGTTGGTAACATGGTACAGTTCATTCTACGTAAAATAATAAAGCCTCTATTATATACTAGCTATGTGTACTAGAAGCCAAGGGATTTGATATATAACCATATCTTAATGCTATCATTTTAATCTTGGGAGTGTCCCTTATCATCTATAACATAGGGAAGGAGTTGGGGAAGTTTAGAATAGATAATATTGTGTGTTTTTTCTAAATTTTATAATTATGAATCCTTGAATTTGGTGATTCTTTCTTCTCTTCAATACGTTTTTTTAGTTTTAATTTCCTTAGTTAAAAAAAATCTCTTCCTAGTTATATAGAATGACAAATTTAACATCTCAATTAAGTTTTGAAATGAGAAAATTAACTGTATTATACTACAGCCTTTAGCCAAAGAATGGCCCAACTTCATCTGAAAAGAAATCCTCTTTAGACACAAAGCACTGAGAGAGCTCTGTGTACAAGAGTGAGGAGAAGGAAGACACTTACCTGCCCACTCAGGTCACATCAACCCATGTGGTCAGTGAGTGACAGAAGTCAGTAATAGTGCTACTAACCTTTCACTTGCTCTAACCTGAGATACGTATTACTCCTCTGTAAAATCTAATATTTCAAGTTTAACGAAAGGTCTAGTCCACCATTATGGATGTGAAAAGAATAAGAGGCAATTATCTGAGATTCCAGGTCCTTCTTAAATATTAGATTACCCGGCAAGGGGAAGGCTGAGAAAGGATAAAATTTCTTTAAAAGCTGTTTCTTCCCAACAGCTCTTAAGTTCAGAAGAAAAGAGTCAGGAGAGGTACAGACTTTTGTAAGAGATCCTGGGGCAACCAAAGTTTCAATGTAACTTCTTGTACCACAGTTGAGAGTTCAAGCTGTTGGGGAATTTTATTCAATACAAGCCAGCAAGTACAAGCAGAGGGACAATACTCAAATGTGGGAAGCATGGAGGACTCTATATGATACTTCAGCTTCCAATACCCAGCAGCAGTTTCTGAATAAAAAGACATAAATAAAAATGAAATGGAAGAATACAAGAATGGAGTATGAATGCAGCCAAGAGGAAGAGTACCTGACATATGAAGAACTTTATGAAGCACCTTGTACTTTACTTTAGGAAATAAAGAGTTTAGTCCCCACAGAGATTTTGACAAACACGCTATAGACAACAGCACTCAGTATTTTATCAAACATGTGGGTTTCATTTTTGAAAACTTAAAGAATATTCTATAAGGTGGGCACAAGCAGAATGAGAAAGCTGAATTGGTACATAAATGTAATATTCTTTATATGTATTTATAACATATAATATTTTATATTAGGTAGCAAATACACAAATTTAATGCTAATCCTGTAACAATTTTGAAGACTATTACAAGATTTATGAAGTCACTGCTGAAGTAAAAATTCTAAACTTAATATGAATTTTGAATTTAAACAGATTTCGAGTGCCTTGGTGAGGGACTAGATATTTACAGAAATGAGAAGATACTTATTGCAGTCGAAACAATACTGCAAATACAACATTTTAGATTTAAAGGTTTCCTTCCAAAGAACTCAATGGGCAAATCAGGAAAGTGTAGAAGTGCACATAGTAACTTATGCTGATGTTTACATTTGCTTAATTATAGCAGGTAAACCTGAAACTGGCAAGATAGAAATTTTAATGACATTTTTCACAAAAATGAATATTTTTATTTTTATGTAGGTTAGCTTCTTTTTAGCAGCGATAACATGATTCAAACAGGCCTGGCTTACATGTTACCACATCTTACAAATAGCAGCCACAAGTAGTTTCTAACTTATGCTTCCTACTTCAGTGTTCTCAAGTCCCATTGGATCGCCGTGCCAGAGGTTCTGAGAGATTTTGACCAAAATGTTCTATACCAGAACCAAATTTATTGGGGAAAGTAGAGAAAGAGTAGACTCTCCATTGGCCATGGAGAAAAGAAATGAAAAATAAATCCAATTTTCAAGGAGAAAGGAGCTTCCACAGAGGAATGCACTGGAAGGACTCCCCACCCACTTAGTCTGCAGGATATTGACCCTCTTGATGTCCCCCTTTTGTGTTTCCACTTGAGTTTCCACTGGAAAACTTAACTTTAGATTCCAAATCCAGCTAATTATTTGCATTCATTTCCACAATTGAGTAGAATGCCTCAACTTACTTCACAAGTATTTGTTATCCCTAGCAGATAATGAGTCTGTATTAGTCATATTCACATCTTGGAGCCAAGTGGACTTAACAGAAGAGTCTTTAGCCTTACTGGGTACCTGATAATTGCATTTATTCTAATATATTCCAACTGAAACAAAGTATTTGGAATGAGAATCAAGAAAGCACAATTTAAAAAAAGAAAGAAAGAAAATGAAAAAACTCTGTGTGTGCACTTCTATATGAGTGCCAAAGTGAGGGGTTAAGATAACTTAATCCTTGTTATTGTGGGCATAGCTGATGTGTTATTTAGGGTATTGTTGGAATGAAATTGAGAAAGATAGCCTAGAGTAAATTCCTATCTGGCTTATTTCAAATCTTGTTAAAATAATAAAAATAATCAAGATCTGTTTTGTTTTATATTTTAAGTCTTATTTCAGGTTCAGCTTGGATAATTAGCTGATGCTCTTCATAGGAATTTTTACAATTATTTTACTAGTTTATAATAGAAGAAGCACAAAAAGTATATTTAAAAGGTACAGAAGCATATACAGTGAAAAATATTTCCTCTAACCCATGTCCTCCAGACACCCACCTATACTACAAGAGATAAGCACTGTTACTGATTTTTGGGGTACCTTTGTGGAAATATTCTAAGCTTAAATGAGCATATAATGTTCAGCTTTTTTTAAAAAAAAACAGCTGGCTAACATAGTTATCCAGTTGGTCACTTAGTATTTCTTCAAACAATGTATCTTAGAGATAGCTCCATAGGAATATGTATGGAACTGCTTCATTCTTTTTGGTGTTGCTGTGGTTTCTGTTGCATTGAATGAATGTATCATAATTGATTTCATTGTTCTCTCGTTGATGAACATTTGCTTCATGAATTCAGATAGCACAGCGGTGAATATCTGCCTATCTATCTATCTATCTGTTATCTTGTACCGTGTAATGTGTCTTTAGGATAAATTCTTAGAGGTGAAATTATTGGGTCAAAAAGTGTTGTGTTTTTTCATTTTGATAAGATTTGCCAAATTGCTATCCATAGAGGTTGTACTAGATATACTCCTATAAGGAATTCTGAGAGTGGTACCTCTAGACCAGAGTTATAGTAACACACAGGCTGCTATTTCTTTCTCTTGATTCTTTAATGTTGATGACCTGGCATCTGGTATCCACTGCACTTGTAAGTAAATTAGCTTATCATTTCAAGAACATGGAGGTTCCATTTTTAATGTAAATAATAGCCTAATGCTGTTAATAACTGACATGTGTCAGGCACTGTTCTAAGTGGTTTACACGTATCAACTCATTTAATTTTCACAGCAACCCTATAGAGCAATTATAATTATTATCCAGTTTACAGATGAGAAAACTAAAGTGCAGAGATATTACATAACTTGACAGAACTGGTAACTGATACGGCTGGGATCTGGACCCAGGTATTTGGGAAGCCAGAGTCTACAACTGAATCATGAGACTATAATGCCCCTATTTTATTTTTTTTAAATCATGTTGCATACATTTCTTGAGTTGATATCCATAGTCTTATTGCAAATAATCTTTCTGTTTCTTGTGTTTCTTTGTACTTTCAAACCTGCCTTTTACAGATGAGGCAAATTAAAATAGAAAGTTTTTGTTTTATTTTGTTTTTGCATGGAGGGTACCTAGAAAACTAGGAACCAAGTTGAAATGATCTTTTATGACAGTCCACAGTATTATAAATAAATATATAGCAATTTTACATTTTTTATTTTAAAATTGATGACCCTCAAGTTATTTCAGAAATATGTCCAACAGGCTCCCAAGAAACATTTATAATAATAAATGTTTAAATGTTTTTTAAAAAAATAGTTTCCTGTGGTCCTTTCAGCAAGCCCCTATGACACTTTTCATCTGCACGCAAGTGGCTGTATTCTTCTGTACCTTGACAGGTAGGCCTAGGTGAAATATTGGGGGCATAAAAATTGCATTTGGTTGGTCTGCTAGGAAGGGGTCATGTAAAAGTCATCTTTGATTTGTTAATGGAATTTTTTTTTAGATGTAGTATATGGCAGCAATGATGTGCATCCTAAGGGAAAAAACCGTCCATTTTATGAAAGTTTATTTTCATATTTTATACACTGTAGTTCTGTTGTGTGTTTTTGATTTAGTAACAATTTATGTGTTTTTCTGTCGCAGAGCACTGCGGCCTGTGGTGGTGAGGCTCACAGCGATGCCATCCAGCCCTGCCACATCAGAGAGGCCGTTCGACGCTACAGCCACAAGATTGGCCCCCTTTCCCCATTCACAGTACGTAATAACAGAGTTATAAAAAGTTATATTTATAATCTGAAAGAATTTTGATTTTCAAGTGGTCAAATGAAGCAGCAGTGGAATTGTTGAAAGCAATTTGTGGTGACTGTAATTTTGTTGTATAAAAGTGGCATAATTCTCTTGGGAAATAAAAGTTAGTCATTTTTGTCTCTTTTTGGAAGGACAACTTTTTTTCTACAAAATATTATTTTCTTTCAATTACAAATTATGCTTTTTTTGTTGGGGCTTATATTTTCTATTTTTTAAAGCTTAGGTTATAAAACTTTTTTTGTCAAATTATATGTATCCAAATATTGCTAGAAGCACTTTATATTTTAAAATTGGTTAGATTGGCAATACCACTTCTATCAGATGTTCTGCTCCTAAACATACTTTGAGTTGGAAGAAGAAGAAATGATTTCTTTACTGGCTTTGAAGTAGGCTGGAAGGCAGACAGTCTTCCACATCTTCAAATGGTTTTAAAGCTTATAATCAAGGTTTGTTTTGGTTTTTTTTTAATGGAGAATTAAAGACTTTATATTTCAACAGCCTAAAGAAAGTGTGTGTGTCCATGTGTGTGTGTCTGTGTGTGTGTGTGTGTGTTTTAATTAAATGCTCATCTTGTGGCCCTTTAAAAAAAAATCTTTATTCATGTCAGTATAACTTTCTCCAAGTCCTTCTCTGTTTATAAGGAATTGGTTTGATTTTCAGAAAGTTAGGTTTGATTTATGACTAAAGAACAGTAGAATTTACCATTTGTTTGTTTTTTTGTTATTTTTTTAATTTATTTATTTTTGGCTGCATTGGGTCTCAGTTGCTGCACACGGGCTTTCTCTAGTTGCAGTGAGGGGGGGCTACTCTTTGTTGTGGTGCGCGGGCTTCTCATTGCAGTGGCTTCTCTTTTTGCGGAGCACGGGCTCTAGGTGCACGGGCTTCAGTAGTTGTGGCTCTCGGGCTCTAGAGTGCAGGCTCAGTAGTTGTGGCGCACGGGCTTAGTTGCTCCACGGTATGTGGGATCTTCCCGGACCAGGGCTCAAATCCGTGTCCCCTGCGTTGGCAGGCGGATTCTCAACCACTGAGCCACCAGGGAAGCCCTGTTTGGGTTTTTTTTGGACTCACATCTGCTTTAACATACTAAAGCAGAATATATATGTATAACATTACACATACATATGTACATAAAATAATATGTGTTTTTTCCTAAGAGTGGATTTTACTATTATCTGTTGATAGAAGTCATGATTTCTTCTAAATTATAGCATCTCCTTTTTTCTTATGTTTCAGTTAAAGAGAATGCTTTCTTACCACTCTTTGTTTTCATTGTTATTGTTAATTGTATGCATTCTCCGTGTGACAGCAAGAATGTGTCAGAGCTTTTTATATATGTCTCTAGAAGCTTTTTGTAATGGTGACAATTATTTTTACTTCTGATTAATACCTTAAATTTGTCATATATTATAAGAATGTGATTTATCATATTTATATTAATCATATGTTGCTGATTAAGCAATATATCCTTTTGCATGAGTGGTTTTAGATTATTACAATCGAAAACAAGGAAATCAATATCTCTTGTTTTATTTTTTCCTACATGACAGGTGAGGCTATTTAAAGCAATAAGCCAAAAGAGATGAAATTTAGAAAAATATGAGATGATTGGAAGAATTTACGAACCAACTGAAGTTGAAAGAACCAATTTATAACAAAGGATTAAAAATATCAAATCCATAGATACGAGCCAAATAATGACTAATAGCCTGAGGCAGTGGAGAAGAGAGAGAAGAAAAAGACAGAGTCGGTAATATCTAGAAGTAATTAAAGGGTAGCAAGGGGAAACAGGATTTTTAAGAAATAACCTAAAATGGTAACTAAAAGTAATGGATAAAATTAGATAACGGAAAATATATCTAATGTAAAGGGAAAATCTCCTAATCATGAAGTCTGTGATGTTTCCTCAAAAGGAAGTGGTGGCAGTGGTAGCTGTTTAATTCTTCAAGTTTTTTTATTTTTAAAAAGACTGGACAGATCACTTGAGAACCATCTTGGTTGATGACATGTGTGTGTGTGTGTGTGTGTGTGTGTGTGTACATGTGTATTCATGATGCTCTATTACTCATGTATTATTGCTTTTATAATCTAAGATTGTAGTATATGGTCAGGAAATATACTTGAAATATTCAGAATATATATATTCAGATATAGTTTAAGCTAATTTTTGTCTAACAAACATATAACTAATATGGTTTTTAAAACTAATAATGCAATTTTAAAATGCTTAGTTTAAATAGATCTGGAAAATAGAACAAATAAGCCATGGTCTTGGAGGTTCCCTTAGCTGCTACCAGAGCAGACGAGCAAAATCAACAACAGATGAGAAAGAACTCCACCACAGAAGGACACTGAGTTTTTATCACTCCTCGGAAAGGACCCACCTTGAAAGGTCTACCCCATTACCTGGAGTTATAAGAATTTGCCCAGCCTACAGGACTGAATATACCTACTCCATTTTATGTCATGAGTAGTAGGATCAGGCAGACACAGTTTCTTGGTATATATTACAATACTTAAATCTGCCTTTTAAAGTTAAAAATTCTCTTTAAAGTAGAATAGATTTGCAGACTGTGTATATTAACAGTGTGAACACCTGTCCTGGATCCCTCCTACCTTCAGTGCTTAAAGGAGGTGCTCCTGATGCTGGGGAGATGCTGATGCTGAGTTCCCTGGTGCCCACTCCCTGAGATGATACTTTATGCTGCACTGGGGACACTTTGCTTCCTAGGCTTTGAGCTGCGGCTCCTGAGAGGAGGCATGTGGGCTGTGTCTATAGCAATCATAGACTGAGACTGAATTTTATACAGAAAGGCTGAGCTAACTTACCTCCAGTATAAAATTTCCTTTGTAAACTAAAATGGCCATGAACAACTAGTTTACATTTTTGAAACATAGAGATTTTGTCTTTGCAGCATTTCATTCTAAATCTCAAGTGCTTGTCTAATGTATATATAAATGAGATGTCTAATTTAGAATATCCATAACTCGATTGATATATAGCTAATTCCCAATAATTTGAAATTGATTTGGAGAATTAAAATGACTGAACCAGTAGGTTACATGGAAACTGAATTACAACATCAATCAATAAACCAAGAAAAATTTGCTTTTGGTGAGGCATCATTCTGTCTTCTACTGTATGACTTCCGAAGATCAAATTCAGGAATACAATTCATTGTATAAAGAATTGTAAGTGAGTTCTTCCCCTTGGGAATTAGTTGAAATGACAGAAGAAAGGAATAATTAAAGCCACATTAGGTGGAGGGGAGAAAAGAGTACAAACAATGCTTTGCACTGAGTAGCTGCTGGAGTGGAGAGAGAAGGGGCCTCATGGTGGAAACATCAGTTTCCTGCCACTCATATGAGGGCTATGGAGACACTTATAAACTACGCATCCCCACTCAACCAATTATAACTATGCTGTCTTTGGCATGTTGGTTTTAATCGATGACTTCTTTCTTTTCTGTGTTGTTATTTATTCTTAATCCTATGCAGAAGATCAGAAGAGAGTATCATACCTAGAAGATTAAAGTAATTCTCCTGACATTAAGCTATTCATTAGATTCTTTTGCAACTGTTCCCACCCCTGTATTCCTGATCTTCCATATACACATGCTAAAAAACATTTAAAGAGACTAGTTTACCTTTTGCTTATTATTTATTTTTTCCTAAATAATTCTGAAAATCGCTTCAGTCTGTGATGTGTAGTCATTACTTTAGAGTACTTATGCAAACTGGGGGTGTCCTAAGTCATTTTGATGCTTGTCATCTTATCTTGTCCTTTTACTCATCGTAGTTGGCATTACGTGAGGTTATATTGTGTGGTGATTAAGACTTGATTCTAGAGCCAAATTGCCCAGATTCAGATCCCAGCTCTGCACCTACTAGCAAAGTAGCGTAAGGAAGTTTCTTAACCTCTCTCTGGTAGAATAGAACATACCTCATGATAGAATCCAACGAATACTATGAACTTGAGTGGTAAGCTCTTAATGTATTATATTAATAATAGTGGAAGTCATCATAGCACGAGTAGCTGTAGTATATTTTCTAAAAGGTTTCAGATAAGGATACAAACGGACTATAGTAGAAACCATTCCCCCCACCACCAACCACACAGACATACAAACAAACACAGAGGCCTCACTTTGTAATGCTAGAAGAAACTAAAACTCGAATTATAATGTGATTTCTTTACAGACTTATAATTTATACCATTAAAACTTAAATACTATTTAAAGATTATTGTTCCTGAGAATAAATTAATGTTCATTTTCACTTTTTGAATTAATCGTGGTTGAGGAACTTTAATGGATTTTTTTTTATCACCACTGTCACGTTAAAAAATAAGGTCTCAGTAACTGAGTGTACATAGTTTCCACTCGATTTTTGCATACTAGCTCCTGTGAAATAGAAATCTAAGGAACAAACCGCATGGCCTCAGATTTATAAAGCTGCATCAAATTCAGTTTATGTGAGTTTATACATTTGTGTAAGTTACCAAAAAAGGTTTTCAGAGACTGATGTGTATATCAAAGTTGGTGATAATTTTTTAAACATTAATTATTACTAGCCTCATTTTTTTCAGTTTTTAAAATTTCCTCATTTTACTGATTATGAAAGTAATGCTAGGATGTCAGAAAATTAAGAAAATATAGAAAAATAAAGGATAAAATAAAACTTACATTAAAAAGAGCTTCAGGGCCTAAAAAAAATGTTTAGCGAAAGCTTTAAATGAATTGTCCTATTAGACAGTTAACTGGTATTTAATTGTTTTAATTGAATTTAATTATTTAACTGAAGAGTATTTTATTGCAGCCTAAAAATTCAAATGCTTTTGGCAATGGTTTTTTTTTTTAATTCTTATAATTATGTGGGTCTAGAAGGAAAAAGCATTTAAAAATTTTGAGAATGAAGTAGACTTTTATAGTTAGAGCATTTTGTTTTTTCTCTCGGAGAAAATACCCCCAAAGAGTAACCCAGTGGACTGTGTTGTCTATCATGAAGAAGATGGTCAGACATGTGTTTTATCTAGATCCTTGCTGTGTACAAGCAGTGGGTGGTGCCCATGGTTACCTACTCTGAAGCCCAATCCCAGCGCTCAGCGAGAAGTGCTGGAAATGGCTGATAGAAAACCAGGTCTATAATTTTGAAAGCCAGAGAAAGCAAACTGTGTACACCAAATGGGATGACATAATCCCATGTGTAATGCCTAAATATATTTTAGTTTCTCCTGAGTGATATTCACAGTAGAAAAATATCTCACCCCCCCTAAGCTTACATATTATCAGGTGTCTTTCTATTGAAGTAGAATAGCAAAACAATAAAATTTCTCATTTAAGGATGGTCATTCATCTAAATGGTACCTTAAATGCATCCCTAAAAGTGAGTGGCTTCAAAATCCACTCAACTGTATTAAATTGTGAGACAGCTGGCTAAGTATTTTAAAGCTGGCTAAGACTTGAGAAAATCAGTTAAACTCAGTCTCAGAGATGCTTTGCCTTGTACCCAGTGGCACCTTGTAAGTGAATGCCGGGGCTGACCCTGGAATCCAGCCTCCTGACTCTCAGCTGACTGCTCTTCCACTGTGGCCATTTAGCTTGATGTATATATGTCTATTAGGGGTGCTAGGGATGCTCTCATATCATTGGTCCCTCAGAAGTGTTCACAATAGACAAATAAGGATCAAAATTAAAAAATTTCCTTTAAGAATCCCTCACATTAAACTTTTAAAAACAAAAGTGGCATAGCAGATTGCTTTGACTATTTTGATCTAGAATTTCACATTCATGAATAATTCTTATGTCTTGAGTGCATTAGATTTTGTCTGCATTTTATGTGTTCAACCTGGAAAATTAAATGTCACAAAATATTAGAGTGCTCTTCAAATGTAAATACCAAGTAGAAACTGGGTATGAATTCTTAAATATTTTTTAAGAATTTTGTTTTTTACTGGAAGTAAGAATTTCTCAATAAATTTTTTGGAAGTACTAAGTCTGTCGTTATAGGTTGGAACCAATTACTTTTTCATAGTTAATGGGCCACTGGTTCTCAGAAAAAAAATTAACGTGGTATATTTATCATATAAGAATAACCTAAAAGTGGGCCTTCTCTAGAAAAAAATGTAAATATTTTAATTTAATTGTTTTTAATTTTAAAATAAGGTGAGACGGAAATTACAATTACAAAACGTATTCTGTCAAATTATAAAATAACAGCATCCTTAGGTCATAAACAGTTGAGTATCAGAAATTTTATATGGTTCAACTAACACAGTGTTCAATTTAGAATTAGGGAGAAAATGTTTGAAATGTGGTAATAAAAACATTAGAAGAAATTGGGAGAGAAAATCATTAGAATCCAAGAAAAGTGTTGGGTGATCAAATAATAACTTTTATAATATTTTTAAAGAAACTTTTCACCTGCATTGTGTTATTCTTACAACACAGCAAGATGAGTGTTGTTATCCCCACTTTGTAGATGAGAAAACGGATATTTAGAGAAAAATCAAGTAACCAGCTTAAGGTTACATTGTAAGTACCAGAGCTCTATCTGTGGACAGGAGCTAAATACTCTGTGGTTAACTGGGACCACAGGCTTCAATGAATTCTCACTAATCCTCCTCATTAAACTCCATCTTTGCATACTGGCCTCTATTCTTAACTGTTTAAGCAGTCTTATCCTGAAAATGTGAGATAGCATTTCCTAAACTACATTGCGTAGAAGACAAGTGTTGCAAGAGGTATTAAACCTCCATAAGAGAAGGGTTTCTTTATCAAATATTCCAGCAACTCTGTATGTAGAAGATCCACTCTTAAAATCTCATTCAATAAGAATAGTGAAGGTGTTTGAAAATCAAAGTTATGATGTAATGTTATATTCATCACAGTATCCACTTTATTTCCATATTTTATTTTATTTACACACTTCTCTTTATTTGAGAAGTTTTCATTCACAGATATAGCAGTTTTTAATAACGATCTACACAGACCTCCAATAGTCTTGGCTCAAAAGAGAAATAGTAAGAATTTTTTGCTCAAAAGTTGTTTCACTAACAGTATCTAACAAGTGCTCACATTTTTAAACTGATAATGTTTAAAGGGCATCAATATATGGATTTTTTATCCAGTATATAATTCTTCATGGTTTTCTGGAAATATTTTTAAGGTATCATAAAAACACTATAAGCTATTCAAAGATGTCATAAAGAAAATCTCAGTCGCCTGAAAATCCTTCCCTGAAAAATACTTGTTTAAAGTTTCAGGGTCATGTTTATTTTGCTTTGCCTGTGGAATCCAAATTTGCTGAATTCATTACTGATACTTTTTTCTGCTGTTGTAAGCACAGCATCAGAATTCTGTGTTGGCATAATCATGTTACATTGTAAAACTGTTTAGTTAATGTTTTTTAATCATCAGGCAGAATGCAGGGAGAAGGGAAGAGAGATCTTATGTCATTTGAACTTTTGCAGCAACACCTTAAATTGGGACAGTGAATTTGTTTACAAAGAGTTATCCAGTTTCGCTTTTAAAAATTATGATGTTATTAACAGCTGGTTTGTCTCTTCAGTAAACAGGGACTATTCAAACACATTTTGCTTTTTTCTGCCTTCACTTTTGTATCAGCAGTAAGGACCTCACATTCAGTTCAGCATGGGCTATACACTCTAAGGTGACGTACTCACTTGCACAGTTTTACATAGAGGATTTATTTGGGCTGCTTTAAATACCAAAAAACAAAACTAACAGGCCAGAATTCCAAAACATCATTTCCTAAACAACAAAGCATTTACAGGAAGTTCAATATAAAACACAAGATGACAGAACCTTTATTTCAAGTAGCACAAAAAATTGGAAATGGACATTCTCGTCAAACGTCTGTGAGGCCCCTAAAAGTCCTGCAGAGAGTCCTAGAATTTTCAGGAATATAATTTGAAAAGGAACCAATCAGTGTTCTCTAATGGGGGACATGAATTTGAAGTTGTTCAAGAAGGTAACATATCTCTATTCATTGTTAACGGCAGGCTGTATCGTGGAGAACAGAGGAATTTGAACATGAGTACAAGGAAAGGAGTAGTTGACAGCTAAGAGAAACTTTTTGAGCAGAATATTCTAAAAGGACCACATCTTGAGATTTGAATGTGTTATTATGGTTTCTAGGTTTTTGCAGTCTTCTGAGGGAATGAAGATAGAATAGAAAAATATTTTGAGTGACTCCCGAAAGGAAATTGTTTTTTCTTAAAAAAAAAAAAAAAATCACAGGACTCTTTTAACTCACAAATTCATGAAAGCAGCAAGAAGATTAGTTGGGAGGAA
The DNA here is from genome assembly GCF_025265405.1 of Mesoplodon densirostris. Taxonomy (NCBI): domain Eukaryota; kingdom Metazoa; phylum Chordata; class Mammalia; order Artiodactyla; family Ziphiidae; genus Mesoplodon; species Mesoplodon densirostris. The sequence continues at coordinate 30,805,215 of NC_082670.1, forward strand.
CTAAACTAAGCTGAGATATTTCTAAACTTAAAAATTATGCTCTGCAAATGGCAAGAAATTTTCCTTTTAAGTCTATAAATAAGATTGTAAACACTGAGTTAGACATAAACTCATTACATTGGTCAGGTTCACCTAGCAAAAATACCATTAAAATTTTTCAATTAACATTTTATATCTAAACTAAATGAATATTAGAAAAGAACACAATGGTTTTATTGGGATAGATTCTTTATTAACCATTGCCAGAAACATCTAACCGTCATAAGCATGTTTTGTTTAAGTGAAACATTTGCGTACTGTTTTATTGATAGTGTGACAGAAATTCCCTCCAAACAGCCATGAGGAGAGCCTGTTGAACTGGAGATGATTTACTTTTTGATGATTTCTTAAATAGTGTTATACACTTCAGTCACACAAATATAATCATTGAACTGTCATTTAATTTACTGATGTAGTTGCAGAGTTAATCCTACAACATAATAAGTGGATTGTTTTAAGTGGAAAGTTTACACCTTCCAAAAACGAAACTGATACCTAGCTGTTATTGTGCCCAACATATATTTAAGGCTGTATCCAAGGTAGGAAAAAAAAAAACGCAGGAAAAAAATAATTATGCCTTGTTTTCCTGACTGGTGTTTTAATTATGATTTGATTTAAACCAAATCCCCTAGGCTATGTATGTGCAGATCAAATATTCCACTCCCACACACCACCTCTGCATGACCCCAAGCTGTGAGAAGAGAAAATTCATAGCCCATATGTCAGTCAGATGTTAATTCTTGCCCTGGCACCTGGATAGGCTCTCCCACCTGATTGGAGTGCATTTGCAGTTCTGGGCATATACCCAAAATGTGGAGTAGGCTCTCCAGATCTGGAAATATTTTGGCTGATTAGTTCTCAGAGGTCACTAAGGCAGAGCCCAGTGTCAGTGTCTGAATTGGCCCAGGTGCATTCAAGGTGACAGTTGGGCAGCTGTGCTGCTGCTGGAAATACCAGGGAAGGAGTATCTGAGTTACCTCTCTGGCTCCTGAAGCTCACAGCCTGGCCTACAGGTTCCTGTCGATTCCAATTCAAACACTTGTGCAGATTTTATAGTTTCCAGGAGAGAAGTTAGAGACTATATTTCTGGCTCCGATTTAATTCTACATTCCTGATCTAACCTAAAACACCCACTCCCATATTCTGGGCTAATTAGGTAAGAGCCTAATAAGTAAATAAGTTATAGTTGACCACATTGGTCACTGAAGCAAACTTTTGGTGTTTAAAAAAAGGGGGGGAGGGGATGGTGGGGGAGAAGAGGAGAAAAAAGAGAGGAGAGGAGAGGAGGGGAGAGGAGGGAGAAAACCAGCCTAGGCTCCACACAGTGCTTTTCTCTGAAGCCACTGTCTAAAGAAGACAGCATTAGGGATTGATCCTCATGTGGGTAAACTAACGACACTTCCGTTTTTGGTGGCGCAGTATCTTTCACCCACACAACCAGCTCACAAATGATTAAGAGAAAAAAATGAATAAGGAGGCAGGGCAAGACTGTACTGCTCTAAGTCAGTCTGTCACCTGCAACTGCCGAGAAACAATTCAAAGTACGTGCCTTCCTGAGAGGATGGAGGCACCCTTCACATACAAAGGATAGCACTTGCTTTCTGAGTTTGGACTAGGTAATGACAGTCCATTTGGCAGAATCTTCATTGGTAAGATTGAAGTAGACCTGATTTAGAAGTGGAAGGACCAGTAGTGACATCCATACGTGGCCTAAGATCCTTACAGCTCTGGTATCTCCGTTGATTAATTCAATGAACAATTGCCAGGCGTTGTTTTAGAAATCTGTTGAAAGGGGGCTATGGGAAATGGAGATGAGTAGCTGGGTGTTCCAGTCTAGTGAAGGAGATGTGTATGTAAGCACTGCCGTGTGGTTGGCACTGTAACTGCGGGGGTGCGGGACACAGTGCTTCTGGCGCAGCAGAGACCGAGATCTGTCTGAGGAAGTCAAGGAAGCTTCCTCAGATCACTAACATTTGAACTGAGTTTATGAGACAGAGGTGAGGGAAATGAGTGAGAATTGCAAAAAAATAATTCAGGCAGAAAGAAGAGCAGGAATAAAATCGGGGGGAAAATGTAGGAAAGCAGAATGGCTGTTTGGGCCAAGGTGAGGAACCGAGGAGTCCATCGAGAGGAGGAGAAACATCAAAGGGAGGCTGATGACAGTGTGAGAGGGACTTCGAGTCACATGGCCTTCATGACGCAGGCCAGCAGTTATCTAACCGTGCTCTGCAGAAACCCTGACTTATTTTACAGGTATTCTGCAAAATAATAAAGAGTTTTCCCTAATTAATACAGATTGATTTTTATCTCTGATAAATATTGAGTTTTCAGTAAGATTTAGTTTGGAAAATTTCTTTTTAAACAACGGATACAGCCTTCAAGGGGCGATTTTAGAGTTTTTGAACAAGGGATTGATATGAACAAATTTGTATTCTAAAAAAATAACTCAGCTGATGGGTTGGAGGAGGGACTGGAGTTAGGAGATGTAATCAGCAGAGTGATCAGTCGGGTGACCACTGCAGTATTGCAGGCAAGAGGGCAGAAAAGCCTCTGCTGAGGCAGTGACGTTGAGACCAGAGAAGACGGAATGTATTCAAGAGATACTTGGCTTAAAGAAAAAGTAGAACAAGATCCTGAACGAAAGACGAATAATAGATGACAAGTTGGTCATTTGGGTCAATGTATAAAACAGATAATTAGAAGTAGTCTCAAGAATAAATTTATTACTCAGATGCTTACAGAGAATTTGCATGAAGTTTAAAGATTCAACAAGAAAACTAATTTCAAGGGGGAAATTTCCTTGGGGGAAGGGGGGAAAGCTCAATGCATAGTTCACCTGAACCTAAAAAAGGAAACAAACACAGACATTCTAGCTTTCTGTTTGAACTTCTGGGAGTGTTTAGATATATGACCAGAAAGTCCCACAAATTATTATGCTGTTTGGATGAGCAAATTGACTTTCTAATCCATTAATGAATTTGGTCACGCATTCCTGAAAGATGACTCTAAGCTAGCCAGATTTTGCAAATATTTTCATCATTAAAGCCATGCCTCCAATAGCTTTGTGCTGGTGTAAGTTCCAAAGCATCTTTTTTCTAAACTTCGATTAGTGGCTTTCATCTCTGTGTGAACCCAGTATCTCTTCCCCACCCCCACCCCCAAAAAAGAAACTCTAAGGGAAGTAATGGGAGCAACACTGACTCAGTCACCAGATTTTGGAGGACTGATGAAATGATATGTCATTAGCATTTTTCCCTTGTTTTAACAGAAATCCAGTCTTACTGATGGTAGCAAGGCTTCTAAATGGAGACGCGCTGTGCGCAGTTCATCCTCACCCTACACTCCCTCCTCAACAACACGTCCATCTGTAAGAAGCACAGTCTCAATTTCAGACTTTCTACCCTTCCCTGCCATGACTCCCTCCTTCAGATTTATGAAAGAAAACATTTCTTTCTGTGAAAGGTTTTTGTACACCCGCATCTGGAAGTGTTTATTTCAGTGGCATGTAAGCTATCTGTGGATTTAGTTAGCACCAGACCCCCTTTTGTGTACTCCTGACTTAAAAATTTTATAAATGATCTTATTGAATTTGTGCCAGTGTGCACGTGGTTTGGCTGATTGCTGCATATATCCTTTACCTGCCAGTCACCTTTGATTTATGTTCCTTCTGCTAAGCTTTTACTTTCCAAAAATGGTGCCACTGAACTGTCCTCTAAATCATCTTACTGGTTAAATTACTCCAAGACGAGTCGGTATGTTTTGGGTTGCCTACAGACAGATGAATTTATGTTTTTCTGCCCTTACCCACTTCTAGCAAAGCCACTTATAGAGGAGGATTGGGCATGTTATGTCGTCGATCTCTTTATTCCAAATGAATACCATCTGAAACACTGTGCCAAGACCAAAGTGACAAAGAAGTGTTCTTTAGCATCCCCTTCTGTTCTGAGACCTTCTTTTACACCTAAGTCTGTGCCTTGAACTGAATCTGATGTGAGGACTTTTCATTGCTCCGAAAAGAGGAAATAAAGTCTCTTAAACAAAATAAGTAAACTTCATCAGAAAGACTGAGACTTTGTAAAGTCTTTTGCTAACTTGTGAGTTTTATGATGTTTCCTGGAGAAAAGCAGGTGGCTTGGCAGTTATTTTAAATGTTGGCTATTTGTGGTAGTGGTTTCGAGGGGTTTCATGTTTCTGAAGAGACATCCTGAAAAGCTAATTCTTAAGAATGTTTGACAAAATGATGCATCATTTTGAACTAATTTTCCAGGAGTTCTTTGGTCACTGACCATGCTGTTTAACTTGATCTTGCAGGTTACCAGCTATCACCACAGGGGGTAACCTTAATACTTACGGTGAATTTGCTGACTAGGAAGCCAGTACTGTGCTGACAGAGCAAAGCAATACTGATAGAATTTTTAAAATAGCTTTTAGACATGCAAATAGCTCACTTAAAAAAGCTTTGCAAAGAGCTGCTCTTTTTCTGTTCCATGTGGTGATAGGGGAGTATTTTTAAATTTCATGATTGTACTTGAAATGATGTGGAAGCATTTCAAATACTTGGATTACACAGATCTCAGTGTCATAGTTCACAAACTACTGGAAGCAAAGGATAGAGCTTCTAGGCTACTTTGCTGTGGTCCCACCAAGCCTGGAGGTATATATTCCAAAACACTCAGGAGTCTTCATTTATACTTCTAAAACTTTGTGTGGGGCTCCCTGTGTTCTGCCAAGGTGAAAGATGTCTCAGGAGTGTGTCAGTCACATTTGCACAGCTTAGTCAGTCATCCTCCTGGCATGCTTTTCAGAGACATGGGGGACTACGGTTGTTAAGAAATCAGCACCAGATATGTGAGCAATGTATTTCCATTAACATGTCACTTTGATTAAAAAATATACATGTGTGTATATATAGTGTTTTAGATAGGTGTCATTTATATATGTATGTGTATGTATACACATACACATATATATAGTCTCATTTAAAAAGATTGTCTTGGGACTTCCCCGGTGGTGCAGTGGTTAAGATTCACCCTGCCAGTGCAGGGGACACGGGTTCGAGCCCTAGTCCGGGAAGACCCCACATGCCGCAGAGCAACTTAAGCCTGTGCACCACAACTAGTGAGCCTGCGCTCTAGAGCCCGCGAGCCACAACTACTGAAGCCCGCGCGCCTAGAGCCTGTGCTCTGCAACAAGAGAAGCCACAGCAATGAGAAGCCCGCGCACCGCAACGAAGAGTAGCCCCTGCTCGCCACAGCTAGAGAAAGCCCACACACAGCAACGAAGACCCAACGCCACCAAAAATAAATAAATAAATTTATTTTTTAAATATAAATTAAAAGATTGTCTTCTAAGGGTGTTAAATGTATGATATCATTTAATCATTACAACAACCTAGAAGATAGCATGATTATTAGTATCCTAAATAAATAAATATTAAAAGATTGTTTTAAATGAACCAAAAATTTCACTGATACTGTTTCATGTAAATCACTGTTTAACATTCTACTGTCTTTGATGGTTAGAGTCAGATGACTTGCCTGAGCCTCAGTTTAATCATTTGTAAAAAATAAGCGATTTTTAGCAAATATCAATATTTAGTAATAACACTTGAAAGCTCCTAGCACTGTGCCTAAAATATAGAACATGAAAATGCAAACACGGTGTTTTCTTTTAAAATGATTATCATCTGAACAAAACTCGAGTAGAGATGACAAGGCTAGTTTCCCAACAGTGCCCTTCTGAGAACTGCAGAGGGAGGCCCAATCTGATATGTGAGTTTGGGGTGGAGACCCACACCCACTGACTGGCTTTCTTTGTAGCCTTCAGAGAATTCCTACTGTTTTTGTGTCCAGTTTCACATGTATAAAATGGGTAATAACGTGTTCTTTATAGTTTCAGAGTACCTTGAGATTCATGACCGCTGGACTGCTTTCCTGCCCCATATTGCTGCCCTTGTGTGGGCAAACAGGCCCATGCTGAGGACCATTTTACTTCCGGTGGTGGTGGCGTTACTGACCACATATGGGAAGTGAGGCTTAGATGCAGAAAGAGTACGGTACAAAGACGAAGAGCTACAGAAATTGTGGGTTGCAAAAAGTGACTGCCAAGAGCTTTTCCAGGAATGAGAGCTTAGAGAGGTTGGAAGATTTAGATTGAAAGGAAAGAATCAAATATATAGTACATTGCAAACTGATTTTAATTATGTTTCCAACTTGAGGATCAGGGAAGGACCCTTACCTAGAAAAGTTCCTACTCCTGCTTTCGCTGATTCCTAAACTTCTACTAGGAGACTCATTGACTTCTCTTAAAAATATTTTTTGTACCCATGTGAAGATTTGACTTCAGATATCTAGGTGAAAGGATTCATAATTCAACAAAATTGTTTGGTGATGATCCTTTAGGTTTAGTAACTAGTATGGTCTTGGTGTGTTCTCTCAGTCCATTTCAGTAGGATCTTACTTAAGTTATTCAAGATAAATGAGAATTTATACTGTTTCCAAAAACCTCCTAAATATTTAGCTGTGAAATCTCTATTTCCCAGGTTATTCCAGTATCTAATCCTTACACACTTTTCTTCCAACTTAAATTGAAAATTTTTCTTTATTTCTCCATCGTGGAAAGAGAAATACTATATTATATGAACAAACTCTCTGAGGCCCTTTCTAATTTTGGTAGCAGTATTTCTCACACTTGCTTGGAAGAATTTTGTCACTGTCTCCACTTTAATCTCGAGACAGCTTCTGTACACCCATACTTTTAGGGGTTGGGGTCTAGAGGAGGAAACCTTTCCAGACTTGGAAAGATCTAAGCCCAGGGAGCTCCTGATGATTCAGGGCATGGTAGAAAGAGTCAAGTCCCATCTCTTTCTTATTTCCTTGACTCTCTCTGAAATGTTTTCTCCTTTAGAGCCAAATTCTAAACTTTGACCTACTTTCCTCCAAGATACTTTGTATTTCCCAGTCTGATCAAAACCTACTGAGGACCTATCCCCAGCAGACCAAGGGACCATATTTTAACCATCTTGTATCTCCCTCAGTAAAGTACAATGCTTTTTGCTTAATTGGAGCTCAACATAAAAGAAGGATGAATGGATGGACAGATGGACGAAATGATGGTCTGAAGAGAGAACAACCTTCCAATGGACAAAGTCCAATCTTAATCTCCCTGATCAGTTTTAGGCCCCCTGAACTTGGTATACCCTATAAATGTGGATACTCCACTACCTTTGATTAAACAGTTTATAGATCACTGCAGGGCAGTAAAAAGAATGATATGGTTGCTTCATTATTACTATCCAGCATTAATCATTGATTCCTCTGGAATCTAAGACAAAATAATGCCCAAGTTATCTCATCAGCAGAATCTATTTTAAAATTAATTTGTTCAATGGGTAGTTATGTACCAATCATATTGAAGAATTCTTAGGTATTGGCAAAGTATGAAGCTCAGCTCCTAGCATCATGTTGGAGCCATAATCAGAGCTAACATATACCTGTTTAATTGATTGACCTTTGCACTCTGCACCTTGATCAGCAATGAGGAACAAAGCTCCACATACTCAACCAATAAGAAGGAATTTTGCTATCGGTTGTAAGGCTGTAAGGATTATCTTTTATTTTATTTTATTTTATTTATTTATTTATGGCTGTGTTGGGTCTTCGTTTCTGTGCGAGGGCTTTCTCTAGTTGCGGCAAGTGGGGGCCACTCCTCATCACGGTGCGCGGGCCTCTCATTATCGCGGCCTCTCTTGTTGCGGAGCACAGGCTCCAGACGCGCAGGCTCAGTAATTGTGGCTCACGGGGCTAGCTGCTCCGCGGCATGTGGGATCTTCCCAGACCAGGGCTCGAACCCATGTCCCCTGCATTGGCAGGCAGATTCTCAACCACTGCACCACCAGGGAAGCCCAAGGATTATCTTTTAACATCACTCTTCCATCCATTTTGCAGAGTGGCTTTAGGAAATTAGATAATATATATAAAACATCCAATCCTCACAGTTGTTATTTTTTATCATAGAAACTAATCTTGTTTACATATATGTTATTTTTTAAAATTTATTATTTTTGGCTGCATTGGGTCTTTGTTGCTGCATGCAGGCTTTCTCTAGTTGTGGAGAGTGGGGGCTGCTCTTTGTTGCTGTGTGTGGGCTTCTCATTGTGGTGGCTTCTCTTTGTTGCGGAACAGGGGCTCTAGAGCACAGGCTCAGCAGCCGTGGTGCACAGGCCCAGTTGCTCCGCGGCATGTGGGATCCTCCCGGACCAGGGCTCAAACCTGTGTCCCCTGCATTGGCAGGCGGATTCTTAAGCACTGTGCCACCAGGGAAACCCTACATAATTGTTCTTTTTTTTTTTTTTTTTTTTATTCTTTTTTTTTGCGGTATGCGGGCCTCTCACTGCTGTGGCTTCTCCCGTCGCAGAGCACAGGCTCCGGAAGCGCAGGCCCAGCGGCCACGGCTCACGGGCCCAGCCGCTCCGCGGCATATGGGATCCTCCCAGACCGGGGCACGAACCCGTATCCCCTGCATCGGCAGGCGGACTCTCAACCACTGCGCCACCAGGGAGGCCCCATAATTGTTCTTGATGGCAAGATTTATATATATATATATATATATATATATATATATATATATATATATATCCAGGAAAGCAATGCCCAATTATTGGGCTCTAGAAGTGGCCTTGTTATAGAAAATTCTTTTTTGTAGATGAAGTCAGATTTTACTGGTATGGCTATTTTATGAGCTATTAAACTGATAACATTTAAGGAGGACTAAAGTTGATAGTGAATAGGTTGGTTTTTTTTTAATAACAACAATTATAAATATGAAACTATACCCTGGTAGAGGTGGCATGAAACATCGCTCTCCATTCAGGAAGCTTTTGGCTGAAAAATTATAGGCACCAGAAATAACCACTTGGAAAATAAGTTGTGAAGAACCCAAAATAACAGAATTATTTGTATATTAAGATACATCTGTTTGTTAGATGATTATGAATTCCCATAGACACAACCTAACGTTTTTGATAAAAGTGCCTTTGTTAGTGTATGCTCCTGTACGGTTTCAGACACATTTTTATGATACATTTTTATGCATGGCCATCAATTAGGAAGAGTCTAGACATCTTGTTTTCAAATTTGGGAGAACTGTTTTCTCATTGGATAACAGCTTCGCATGCTACCATGAAATATGTCAGGTTCCCACACAGACTGTAGTTGTCTGCTTTCTTAGTGAGCAGCTTTTCTCTCGCCCCATTAAGAAATACATTCCCAGCAGATAATATTTTGTGCTAGAAGACTAAAGAAAATCACTGGACAGCTACAGTTTGAAGATGAAGCTTCACATTTCCTCACTGGAAGAGGATTCATCTTTCTTTTTATGCCAAAGAAAAGCAGACACCCACAGGGATGCTGCGATTCTGCTTTGGGAGAAATAGAATTCTCAGGATTGTAACAAAGGAAGAATAGCACAAAGGAGTATATGTCCTGATGTACACTGTCAGCTGGAAGGATGGTGATTCTGCTCCAAAGGCAGATGGAGATAAGACTTGGGAAGGAAAAGAAATCACCCCTCCCACATATAATTAGGAAAACCAGTTCTCTGCATCCTCTGTCTTTTTCCTGACGGGTATGTTTGTTCAACTTTTCTCACCGGGCAGGGAAATCAGTTCCCCTGATGGGCAGGGAAGAATAAAGGTCATGAGTAATTCACATATTTTGTTAGGAAGAAATCATTTTCCATTTAATTGATTAATCAGCTATAGTTTTGAATTCCTGGTAATGTGGTTAGTGCCATGTTAGACACTGGTGAAGAGAGGAAGGAAAAAAATGAACATCTCCTGAGTGCCATCACCTAGTGCGGGAACGGGCAGGCTGAGAACCAGTCTTCACTTCCTTCTCTGTTAACTACCAGCACCAACGCCTGGGAATAGAAAGAGAGCTTGAAGTTCAGGTGGGGGTGGGGAGGGGCAACAGTAACTCTGTAGATAAATATTACACTTTACTTCATTGATTGCAGGTGCCTTAGGAATTCAGAGGGAAATATACAGCTGGATTAATCAAGAGTCTCCGTCAGTGATTTTTGGGGGGTAGCAGTACTCTCCTAAACCCTGGTGGGAAGGCCTGCTGCCTTAAACCCCACGTTGTGTGGAGAACCTCCTCTCACAAACACTGCTCAGGCCCCCTTCTCCATACCATGCCCTTAATCAAAAGGCAAGCGCTAATGGATGAGTAGACAAATGTGGTCTATGCATACAGTGGACTGTCATTCAGCCATGTAAAGGAATGAAGTGCTGATCCATGCTACCACATGGATGAACCTTGGAAACATGCGAGGTGAAATAAACCAGACACAAAAGGACATATATTATATGGTTTCATTTATGTGAGATATCTAGAAAAGGCAAATTCATAGAGACAGAAAGTAGATTAGAAGTTTCCAGGGGTGGAGGAGAGGGAGAATTATTGTTTAATGGGTACAGAGCTTTTGTTTGGAGTGATGAAAAATTTGGGGAAATAGTGGTGATAGTTGTACAATGCTGTAAATATAATTAATGCCACTGAATTGTGCCCTTAAAACTGGTTAAAAAGGCAATTTTTTTGTTATATATATTTTTCACTCTCCCCACCCCCAAAAACAGCAGCTGCTGCTGAATGCCATGAAGGTCTGTGGATTGTGCTGCTGCCAGAGTCTTGGGGGGATATTGCTTAAGTCAGAGTAAGAGGAGGATTTGAGCTGCAGAAGCTTTTAATAAGAGAAAAGGCAAATTAACTCATCAAATCCTTCTTCTCTTCATGTTCTAGTTCAAGATTCAGTATATACTCATAAATTAAAACAGTATCCACAATGGTTGCGTGTGTTGGCTGAAAAACAGTATGACTCATATTACTCTTAAATTCGTTGTTATATTTGGAGGTCTAGATAATAAGTGCATGAAGTTTAGTAGTCATTCTTTATATTGGCAACTAGATGGGCATTAAACATTCAAATTGCAAATATATTTATCTTAATAACAATATATAATGATTCCATTAAATTTTCAAAAAATTAAAATAGAAATCTTTATTTTATTTAAATAATTTAAAAACATATCAAGGGCAAGGCCATCATAATGGTATTAACACAGCTAGTAAAGGAAAAAGGTATACATGACAGAATTTTGGAAAAATGCCCATAGTATTTTTTTACGCTTTGCGCAATGCATAGTCTTTTGAATTTGTTACTGGAAGTTGTGGTCACAACTCTGCAAATAACAGTGACATTCTTTGGAACAATTTGAAGGTTACTTATGATATTTTCTGGATCTACCCAAAGAAAGAACATCTTGATGAAATAGATATCAAATTTGACCTTGCAATCACCGTCAAACACATGGTGGGAATGCTGACTAAAAACAGTTAAAGTGATTCTATTTAATGATTGAATGATAATGAGAAGATACAAGATGAACCAAAAAGAGAATGACAGAAGTTTCTCAAATCAAGAATAAACCAAGGTCTTTGGAGGAAAAGAAATCAATTTTAAATTGTGCTATCCACAAGTTACTTGGTATGAACTATTGATTATTGTGAATAATGGTAGCAAAAGCTTACCAAAAAATTATATCAAAAATTTGGCTAATTCACTTATAAAAGAAGTCAACTTTTTTTTTAATTTAAAAGAAAATAGTTTTCTAAATCAAAGGTAAATTCAAACAAGGAAATGAGAATATTTGCCTAATTATGAAGAAGAATTTTCACAAACAAATAATCTTACAACTAATTTCTGTAGAAAATATTTTCTGTTTATTATAGATCAAGGTATATTATTCTAAGAAAATCATTTCAATGAATCTCTTATCACTTTATTTGTTTTGTTGTTATTTCTGGAAATGTTACTTAAATTCTATGGGGTGAGTAAGGGGATAGGCATCGTTTGAAAAAGTTTATCATTTAATTTTAATTTGGAGAACAATATTAATTTTGAAGTATAAACTATATGAAATAAACAGTTGTCTCCAGCAGAATATGTGGTGGAGAAGCTTTGGAAGATAACCAGATTGGGAAAGGGGGAGAGGCACGTCAGAATAAGAAGCTAATGCGAAAGGTTGGGAAACAGGGGAGGTGGGAATTCAGTGAGGCCTTCACAGCCCTAGGATTCAGAGTCTGAAGGAAAAGAGGCAGGAAGGAGAAGGAAGAGGCAGGGAGATTCTGCACATGGGGGAGAGATGAGCCATGGCTCCAGGCACTCAGAGGACAGGGAGGAAACAGGCCCAACTGCAGCAAAGGATCTGAGGTCACAGTGGAGGGAAGTGTAGCCTGTGGCCCAGAAATCCCAGTAGCAGTTTTCTTTTTCCTCTAAAACATTTTAAGACCTCTGGTATGTATTGCCCAAATGCATTCTAAAAGGGCTATGCCAGTTTACTCTCCCACCAGCAATTTGTGAGAGTTCAAATTTCGCTGTGTTCATGCCAGTATTATTATAAGTTTTAAACTTCATTAAAAGTTTAATAATTTGATAGTCTGCCAACATTTCTAAAATGTAGCGTGACACTAAAACTAAAACCATCCCTGTTTGTAAAATGTTCCTTGGAGAATCACAGTGCTCATTGCCTTTGGTATGGGGGGAAGAACCCTCGCCCCCCAGCCATGAGGACAAGTCCACGAGCCTCTCTCTCCATCTGTAATGTGAGTCATAATATAGGTCCTGCTGAGTCCCAGAGTGGTTAAGAAGATTAAAGGACATGATAAAGGTGAATATTCGTAAATAGTAAAATGCTAGATAAATGTAAATTTTAAGATAATTGGTATATATTATATTAGCATAGCATATGGTAAAACTTAACCTGAGTACCTACTTTATAAGATTGTGTGAGACATAAAGATACATCACTTCTGAGAGTCCAGCGGCTGGTGCGCGGAGCGGTTCAGCGTCCCCGGAGCGGTTCGGCCCAGCCATTAGCCTAGACGCTCAGGCCCGGTGCACGCGTGCGTGAGCGCGCCTGCGCCCCAGGGCTGCTGCAAGGGGAGGAGAGCCGCTGCCTCAGGAGGACCCCTTTCCCCCCAGAAATTACTCAATGCTGAGACCTTCCAAAGTGACATTAGAGACATTGGAAGCACCATGGATGGTTTTTATGATCAACAAGTCCCTTTTATGGTCCCAGGGAAATCTCGGTCAGAGGAGGGTAGAGGGCGGCCTGTGATTGACAGAAAGAGGAAGTTTTTGGACACAGATCTGGCTCATGATTCTGAAGAGTTGTTTCAGGATCTCAGTCAACTTCAAGAGGCTTGGTTAGCTGAAGCACAAGTTCCTGATGACGAACAGTTTGTCCCAGATTTTCAGTCTGATACCTTGGTGCTTCATGCCCCACCTCCAACCAAGATCAAACGGGAGCTGCACAGCCCCTCCTCTGAGCTGTCGTCCTGTAGCCATGAACAGGCTCTCGGTGCTAATTATGGAGAAAAGTGCCTCTACAACTATTGTGCCTATGATAGGAAGCCTCCCTCTGGGTTCAAGCCATTAACCCCTCCTACCACCCCCCTGTCGCCTACCCATCAGAATTCCCTATTTCCCCCGCCTGAGGCAACTCTGCCCACCTCGGCACATGCCCCTGCAGCTGGCCCAGTACCAGGTGTGGGCCCCACCCCCAGCCCTCATTCACTTCCAGAACCTGGACCACAGCAGCAAACCTTTGCAGTCCCCCGGCCGCCACATCAGCCCCTGCAGATGCCAAAGATGATGCCTGAAAACCAGTATCCATCAGAACAGAGATTTCAGAGACAGCTGTCTGAACCCTGCCACCTCTTCCCTCCTCAGTCAGGAGTTCCTGGAGATAATCGCCCCAATTACCACCGGCAAATGTCAGAACCTATCGTCCCTGCACCTCCCCCACCCCCTCAGGGATTCAAACAAGAATACCATGACCCACTCTATGAACATGGGGTCCCAGGCATGCCGGGCCCCCCAGCACATGGATTCCAGTCACCAACGGGAATCAAGCAGGAGCCCCGGGATTACTGCGTTGATTCAGAAGTTCCCAGCTGCCAGTCGTCCTACATGAGAGGGGGCTACTTCTCCAGTAGCCATGAAAGTTTTTCATATGAGAAGGATCCCCGGTTGTACTTTGACGACACCTGTGTTGTTCCTGAGAGACTGGAAGGCAAAGTCAAACAAGAGCCCACCATGTATCGGGAGGGGCCCCCTTACCAGAGGCGAGGTTCCCTTCAGCTGTGGCAGTTCCTGGTTACCCTTCTTGACGACCCAGCCAATGCCCACTTCATTGCCTGGACAGGCCGAGGCATGGAGTTCAAGCTGATAGAACCGGAGGAGGTCGCTCGGCGTTGGGGCATTCAGAAGAACCGGCCAGCCATGAACTACGACAAGCTCAGCCGATCTCTACGCTATTCCTATGAAAAGGGCATCATGCAGAAGGTGGCCGGGGAACGATACGTCTACAAGTTTGTCTGCGACCCCGATGCCCTTTTCTCCATGGCCTTCCCCGACAACCAACGTCCGTTCCTGAAAGCGGAGTCTGAGTGCCACCTCGGCGAGGAGGACACCCTGCCACTGACCCACTTTGAAGACAACCCTGCTCACCTTCTGGATGTGGACCTCTGCAGCAGCCTCCCCTATGCCGAAGGCTTTGCTTACTAAGTTTCCGAGCGGCTGAGCGGCCAAACCCTAGAGCTAGCAGTTCCCATTCAGGCAAACGAGGGCAGTGGTTTTGTTTGTGTTTCTGGCTGTTCCCAAAGCTTGCCCTTTGAGTATTATCTGGAGAACCCAAGCTGTCTCTGGATCGGCACCCTTAAAGACAGATACCTTGGCGGGGGAGTGGGAACAGGGAGGGGCAGAAAACCACCAAAAGGCTGGTGCCTCAGCTCTGAACCTGACAAGGTTTCTGGGAAAGCAATTGAAATGGAGCCTCCTTCCCAAGGACAATATATGCAAAGCAATACCTTGTTCAGGTTAGTACCCACAAACCAGGACAGAGTGTGTGACAATCTGCATTGATCGTGGACTACTAAATGCCTTTACGTAGAAGGGCTCTGATTTGCACAATTTATTGAAAAAGATGTCACAAACCCGTAGAAGAGGAGGTAGGCAAAGTTGGGGAGGCTCAAACCATGAAGGGTTACAAATATATCTTAAAACTCAGAGAGCTCTTCCAGCTTGATCTGAAATGTTTCCTCTTGGTCTGGAAAGAAGGGGGAAAAGAATGAACGGCTGTTACCCACTCCATGGTTCTCAAATAATAAACCATTGCTACCCTTGGGAACCTTCTGGCCATGTGGTCACCAAGTAGAGCAAGCCCCCTTTCTCTTCCCAGTCACATGGCTGTGTGTGTGGATGGCTTTAATTTTAGAAGAAGGGTGATTAACACTTTTGACAGTATTTTGTTTTGCTTTGATTCGAGGGATTGTTTTGGTGGTTGTTTTGGAAAAACAGTTTATAAACTGATTTTTGTAGTTTTGGTATTTAAAGCAAAAAAAAACAAACCTTTTGGTAACTGTGCACTGTGCCCTTTAAACAGGGCAGTGCCAACTTATGAAGACGCTGCAGCTTGAAAGGGGCTTTGCTGGGGGCATCCCCTTAGCCGAGTACAAGCCCTCTTTTATTGCCTGCTTTGTGCTTTCTGCACCAGACAGCCTGATGGAACATTTGCACCTGAGTTGTACATTTTTGAGGTGTGCAGGGCAGCCTGGACACACCGTTTAGATTCTATGTGTATAGTCCCCCATGTTCCCTCACATGCCCTCTCTGGAAAGCATATGTACATAATACATGTCATGTCCATTTGAAACCTGGTCACCTGGTGGAAACCCTAGGTAGGGATTCTTCCCTGGGCATGACTGATGACAATTTCCATTTCAGTTTGTTTTGTTTTCCTTTTTCTTTAAATTTTGGACTTTAAACCCTGCATATGATTCCATAGGGTTTGAGACTTATGTGCGACACTGACAGGTAAAGCAGTACTAGCATCTTAGTTTCCTGCCACTTTTAAAAAGGTTTTCTCTGATTGCTGTATTATATTGGGAAAGTTTTAAATAACCCAGCTAAAGCTATATTAAAGTTAAGCTCAAAGTAGTGGAAAAAGAATTAGAAAGTGGTAGCACCTTGCTGCCTGCTGATAGGATTCTGTGCTTCCCCTGACACCTAGCACACAAAGAATGATTATGCTACTCTTCATATGCGAAGGACAGTGCTTTGAGTTGTTTATTGATGGAACTGCTCTGCAGTCTCAAACAGTCCCCCTGGTGACCAGGAGCACATTTGTGAAGAGGGTCACAGAGATAAGGGGTGCATTTTATAGCTATGGAAATACAAGATTTTCTCTCTTGGAAGCTAATTAGCCCACAAAGGTGTTGAACCTGTAGCTTGGGCCTTAATTAGCATTGTATTCTAATCAAAGGACTTTCCAAACCGGTATTTATAGCTTTCTAACCTACACATAGTCTATACATAGATGCATATTTTACCCCCAGCTGGCTAGAGGTTAATTTGTTGTAAATGCTGTATAGGATTTGTTTTTTCCTTTCTTTACTTATCCGGGTTTGGGTTTTGTTGGGTTTTTTGTGGGTTTTTTTTTTTTTTTTTTGATGGATTTATGCTGTCTTAGCAAGTACTGAAAAGCATCCTCTGTAGCCTGAGCTCCCCTCCCCTGCTGTAGCCACGTGGCCTGTGCTGTCACGGGACACAGGACGGCAGCATCTCCGTTGCATTCCCATCGGACTCATGCACCTCCCTGATGGTTTTGTTTCTTTGTTCTTCTTTTTGCTTCTTTCCAGAGTGTGGAAAGTCTACAGTGCAGAAAGGCTTTAACCTGCCAGTTGATTTGAAATACTTTCCCCTGCGCAGGGCCGTTTGCATCCTGCCAAGCTGCGTTATATTCTGTACTGTGTACAATAAAGAAGTTTGCTTTCAGTTTAACAAAAAAAAAAAAAAAAAAAAAAAGATACATCACTTCTGACCCCAATTTTTAAAATCCAAGTTTGAAGTGGGGGATGGACTAAATAGGCAATCCTAAAGTTCATATAGAAAATCAAATATGTAAGAATAGCCAGGATAATTCTCAAAAAATATAATCGGGGGAGGGAGTATTAATTAGCCAGGCCAAATATTAAAACATAGTACAAAGCTATAGTAATTCAAAGTTTGATGTTGGTGCATATATAGATTAATTGAGAAGCCTGGAAAGACCAAAAATATACCCAAATATGGATGGTGAATTTAACACATGATAAAGATAGAAAAATCATCTCCAAAAATATGTTTGTAACTGAACCAACACAACCACCAAAAAAACCTAAGATATAAAGCAACAGAAAGGTATATTCTGTTATTTATATTAAGAGGGGTAATTGAGGAGAATATATCTGTCTATACGAATATGTCTTTTGTCTATACACATATGCTTGTTTATGCAAAGAATTATCTGGAAGGTAAAAGTGGTTGTCGATGAGTGAGTTCAGAGGGAAGCATACTATTTAATGTTACCCTTTGCTATAGTTTGAAGTTTTTAAACCAGTTTCAAGTATTACCTATTTTTAAATATTTTAAAGAAAATAGTAGCTCAGAGTAAGGCAGAGCCAGTGGGAAATTTTACAAAGGAAATATCTTGATGATTTTTTAACTTTTTCTCAGGTATTTTAGTGTACTGGTATTTAATGTATCAGGAGTTGTATAAACCTACCTTTCTGCAATTCTTTGCATAGTCCCGCGCACAGAGTTGGCTTGTAGTGAAGAGTTTCTGGAGTGTGAAGGTAACTTTCCTTTACTATGGAATGGGTCTAATTTAAGAAGCAGAGTTGCAGAGTTGGCAGTCCTCTTAAATACTTTCCCCGTAGTACCAGTGTGAAATATCAAACTTTTGGCAGCCAGGCGAGTTCCATGAATTCATGTGTAGCATTTCTTTTCTGTTTAGAATTGAGATCCAGTGCCCAGTGCTTAGTTTTTAAATTATCTTTCTGAAAACCTTGCTACATTTTTGCACTGGTTGAAATGAAGCCCTTTGAACACATGGGAGGTTGTTAAAATTTCTTCCTTTGGGAAGTCACTTCTGACTGGATTTCTGCGGAGGGAGTTGTTTCTTGCTGCTCTTTCAAATTCTCCTTGTTTTTGGTCCTTCCTCACTCCCCTACAGTCAGAGCCACGACATCACAACTTATCTTCAAAAAGTAAACTCAGCATTTTCTCTTTTTTAAAACTTAGCATTGGAGAAAATACAGATAAACATATATTAGCAGTAATTGTATCAAATCAGGAATTTTGCAAGCCCATGAAGTCAGCATCTCAGAAAATGGAGACAGCCATGTTGTATATATGATCATCTTGAAAAATATCACTTCCCAAAATAATAATGCCTATAACAACCAGATATAAATCAGGATGTAATGATGTAACTGCTGACTTTTTGGCCAACTGTGATCATTAATAGTAGTAGGGTGTGTAATAACTAAAGGAATGATGGTGGTTTATGGGTGATAAGAGAATCACAGTAAGCTGTTGCATGCTCTCAAGGTTGGCAACGGTATTCATTATCTACTGTATCATATCTGTAATATCTGTAACAACCCCAGAACTTAGTGTCTTAAAACAACAGTAATCATTTAATATCGCAGGAATTTGGGAGCAGCATGGCTGAGCAGTTCTGGCTTGTGGTTTCCCATGAGATTGCAGTCAGGTGTCAGCCAGGTGCTCGCTGAGGCCAGACCGTCCACTTCTAAGATGACTCACTTACATGGCTAACGTGGTTAGTGCTGCCCATTGGCTGAGACCTCAGTTCTCCATGAGACTAATTAAGTGTCCTCATTGCATAGCAGCTGGCTTATTCAAGAGCTGGCAACCCAAGGGAGCATGGTGGGAATCACAGGGCTTTCTGCGACCTAGTCCAAAGGTCACATACTGTTACTTTCACCAACCCTGATTCAGTGTGGGAGGGAGCTACACAAGGGCAGGAATGCCAGGGGGCAAGAATTACCCAGCGCTGTCTTGGAAGCTGGCTACCACAGCAACCCAAGCAGGATATAGTCTTTAGGAAAAGAGCAATTTGGGCTCAGTTTAAAAAAACAACAACAACAACAAAAAATGCGACACAAAGTCAGAAGCTTCTTCTCATCTCCAGAAGTACAAGTGCTGAAGATTAGGCCATATTACATCCAATAACTGGTGATTTTAAAGGAGGACATTCCTATTGAGTAAAGGACCACAGCCAAGAACTGCTGAATGGGTTCAGTTTTCCCCCCACTAAATCTTAAGTGAACATTTTTCTATCATTAGATTTCTGTAGGATGACTAATGGACTGTAGGGTAATTCAGCCATTGTTTTTAAAAATCCATCTTGGCAAAGAAAGCTGACATTCTGCTGAAAGAGTTGAGGCTAACCCCCACTCTTTGAAAAGTACTGAAGGGCCTGTGTGTCTTCTCCACAGAGAAAAGGCTCCGTTCTCCATGACTAGCCCAAACCCCACACTACCTAATCTGCCTGGCCTTCAGTTTCTCCTGTTTCGTAGGACCTTGGGCTGAGTCAACACAACTGGGATTTGGAATCTTGACGCCAGAAAGTCTGCATTTTTTAAACCTCAGGCTCAGCCATTCTCTGATTTTAAAGCTAATAACATTTTAAGTTCTATATTCTAAGGTAGATTTAGCATTAAATGAGATAGTGTACATAAGATGCTTTGGCACAGTGACCTAAAGAGAATCAGGTTGCGATAAATGAGGTGGTGTCAGAGTCATCTTAGTTGTGTCGTCATTATCACTATCATACACTTGACCTTGACCTTCTGTCCAGCTGTACTACATGCAGACTTCGAGGTATCCTGAGTTTTCTAACCTGTTTTTTAAAAAGTAGAAGACAACTCTTTGGACTTTTCTACCCTAGAGAAATGTAAGTGAAAGACTGTTATGAAAATTACTTAGAGAAAAGCAAAATAGGAAAGAGGTGCTTTTAAAAGTCCACTAGAATAAGATCTAGGAAGGTTCAGTGGTTTCAGTTAAGCTCTTTTGTGAACCTTAGATGCCTCATATTTACAGTTAGAGTTTAAGACTAGATGATCATAAAGATCCCTTTCATCCCTCATCATCTGATTGATTTTGTATTTGATCTCACAGCAACCCTATGGAATAAGAGTTATCTTTGGGCAGATTACTCCATGACTCAGTTTCCTCATGTAGAAAATGTGACTAATAATAGTACCTTCTCATGGGCTTGTTAAGGATTAAGTGAGTTAAAATGTATAAAGCCCTTAGAACAGTGCCTGGAATGTAGTAAGAACTCCATAAGTCTTAGCAGTGGTGCTGCTGTTGATGTTATGATGATTTTGCAGGTGAGGAAGCTGAGATTCATGAAAGTTAATTTTTTCTGAGCTCACACAGTAGTAGAGCTGGAACTTGAATTCAAGTCTTTTTTTTTTTTTTTGCGGTACGCAGACCTCTCACTGTTGTGACCTCTCCCGTTGCGGAGCACAGGCTCCGGACGTGCAGGCTCAGCGGCCATGATTCATGGGCCTAGCCGCTCCGCGGCATGTGGGATCTTCCCAGACCAGGGCACGAACCCATGTCCCCTGCATCGGCAGGCAGACTGTCAACCACTGCGCCACCAGGGAAGCCCCGGGTCTTCTTTTAAACCACATTACTTGTGCATGTATCTTTCAGACCTTGTTGTCTATTTTTAAAATATAGAATTGATTCTCGCAGCATCTAAACAGCTCCGCCAAGATTGTCTTACAGAAGAAGGTAAGGAATGAGAATATGGGGTGTTTTTTGTCCCTAGGATTCTGAGTCTGTGGGACATATGGCAATGCCTCCTTCAAAACTAAGTCCCACCAGGGCATCGCCACCTAGGAAGGTGGAAGAGAATCCTACTTAGTTCCCAAGGACTATTTGAGCTGCCTCAGTTGCGCTAACAATGCCTGTGAGGTAATCACTAATTTTACCCTACCTCAGTTACGTCTTCACATTTCTCACTTATTTGGATAAGGAGGATGAATTTCATTTTAGACTGTACAGCCTATTAAAGCAGTAAATAATGGTTTGGTTTTAAAATAGATTCTTTGTTCTCCCATTCTCCAGTCTTTTCCACTAACCGTGATTCTGCTTTGGGTGAATGCTCGAAAAGCAAGATCTCATTGTCTTCAGTGCAGTTATTGCATTAGGAGTGGACCACAGCCCCAGACAATGCAAACATCATTCTAGCCACGTTAAAAAGGCAGGGGAAGCTAGAAGCAATCTGACTAGTTTTATTATTCTTGTTGTTTGTTTTGTTTTCAAATATAACCAGAGCATTATTGCTCAGAGTCTGTGTCTTTCAAAACTAAATGTCCTTGAATAGTTCTCCAGTTCCAAACAGTGCTGCCTTTACTCAAAATAGTTTTGAAATTACTCTTTGGTAATTATCTTCAGAGCTTGCAACACATTCTTTTGAAAAGATTCAGTGGTGACAAACCAATTATTTTATTAGCACACCATATAGTAGATTCGAACTACTGCTGACATAAATATGAAAAGAAAAATTATGGAATGGATTGTCTTGTGGCCCAATTCAGTAGCTGTGTATAGTGAAACTAAGTTGATGCAGAAAATTAAAGAAATGTTAAAGAAAAAGTTTTAAATATCGACTGGTAATAATAGATTATTACCATTTCTGGACATCACTGGCATATTTCCACTGTATCCACATCATTAAGAGTATTTATCTTCACGCACTCCAGTTTACCTAGTGGAAAAGTTAAATAAAATGTCTGTAAGAACTTTTTTAAAAAAAATAATGTTCAATTATTATACTGTTCAATTTTTATATTTTATATTATTTTTAAATGTTATAAAAACATATTATTTTATTGCCCTATAAAACACACAAGCTCATTAACCTGGTGTTCTTGGTCTGTTTATGAGAGTGTTTTATCAAATGGATATTTTAAATGTAAAGATGTAATACTGTGCTAAATTAGACTATAAATGATTAATTTGGAAAATGAATACATTGTTATTATTTTTCTAAAATGCCTTTATATGTTATAATAGGCAACTACTGGGAAGTAAGATGCCTTCCAATGTACACGTATGCTATCTTTGGCACACAGGCCTCTGCTGTAAATGAATAATTCAGTCACCATTTGTCCAAATTTAAATATTTTTGCGTGTATACTTATCTTTTGTGTACTCACACACGTTTTTTATTTGTTCAGAAGACTTTGCTCTAATTTTTATTCTGTGTGAGTAAATTGATTTGTAATAAAAAAAATAAGAGTAGAGGGAAAAGTACAAAGTCAGAAAAATGGAGCTAAATTCTTGAAATAGATTTCAGTAAAAGGAAAGAAATTAGATTTTTGGCTGCTAACACTTGGCTCAAGGGGTTTGATTTACTGAAGCTGTGTGGTGTGGTGAAAAGAGCAGAAGTCAAGAGGCTTGGGCTTAAAATCCTTGGCTCTGCCACTAATCTTTCAGAAGGATCTCAGATGAATCACTTGACCTCTTTGAGCTTCTGTTTCCTCGTCTGTAAAATGAGAGTTTTGACGACATGGTTGCTGAAACCTCTTCCAGCTACAACATTCCATCATTCTAATTCTGAATGCACTGATTCAGATCTTCTCCCTCTGTGTTAATTGCATGCAGACTACTTAAATATCCACAGATGGTTAACGTCCAGGCTTTGTATTAGTCAGCTCAGACTGCCATTACAGAATACCATAGACTGAGTGGCTTAAACAACAGATGTTTATTTTCTTACAGTTCTGGAGTCCAAGATCCAGGTGCTGGCCAATTTGGTCCCTGGTGAGAGCTCTCTTTCTGGCTTGCAAATGGCCAGTTTCTTGTTATCACCTCACATGGTCTTTTCTCAGTGGGAGAAATCCCCCTCTTCCTCTTATAAAGCCACCAATCCTATGAGGTTAGGACCCCACCCTTCTGACTTCATTTAACCTTAATTACTTCCTAAAAGTTCTGCCTCCAAGTAGAGTCACACTGGGCTTAGGGCTTCAACATAGGAATTTTGAGGGGGAAACACAGTTTAATCGATAGCAGTTCCTCTCAATATTTCCCTCTAGACCTTCTCTGCATTCCAGGTGGTTTGTACTCACCATCCTCCTTTTTAGGTTAAGAAGAAAAAACATAAAATTTCACGAGCTTCCAAAATCAGAGAACTAATGAATATACCATCAACAAATGTGTAAAAGAAATAGAGGTGGAAATGACTTTTTGATGAACCTGTTCCCCAACATTACTATGGAAACTTTGTAACATAAAACATACAGGCTTACAGAAAAGTTGATAGAATTTTATGGTGAGCACCCATATACCCACCACCTGTATCCACAGTTAATATTTTACTCTTCTTGTTTTGTTGCAAATCTGTCCATCCTCCATTCATTCGCCAACCATCTCTTTTTATTTTAAGCATTTCAAAGTAAGTTCCAGACATCAGTACTTAAGCATGCATATTATTTACTAACGTTCAATTTTTTTTCTTTTAGATCACCATTTTAAATCGCGCTATGTTGTATATACATGTTAACTGAAAGAGTTAATGTCATGAGAAAAGAGACACTGCTCCATTAGTAGAAGCTATTTATAACTTATACTAGTTTTTGAAAACATCATTATTTCAGTCACCAAAAAGGACCGAACTGAGAAGTAGGAGAATGAAAAATGTCAAAATTATTTTTTAAATAAAAGGCAAATTTGGCAGATGATTAGGAAAAAACAGGTTACAGGCATTTGAGTACTTTTTACATACATATATAAATAATTTGCTTTCTACCTCTGCTTTGATTTGTAAATGTGAGGATAGGGAAATGGAAAAAAGATGTTGTTTCTCCTTGTACTCTTATCCCTAGAAATTCTTTCTCAACCAAGAGAGAATCTCAAATGTTTCCTAACATGTGGTTGTCACCTTGTAAAGATGGATAGATGAATGAGTGAATGAGTGAAAATGAATGAGTGACTGTCGTTAGCAGTCAGAGAGTCCTTTCTAGGGACTCCTGAACTGATGGCTGTGAGATAATTATGATTATCTTCTGATGGATCATGCACTGCCCTCTCTCAAACTGTGAGAGTAAGGGATTCCAGGCAGGTTAGAAAAGGGCTTTATCATTCATAGGCATGCATAATTGGCTTAGTTTTGTTGCTTTTATATACAGTAATACATATAACATAAATAATACAGCTATATGTAACATATATAGATTTGTAGTTATATACAGATACACATTGTCTGAGCATACTAGGAGTAGTCATCAACGGGCCTCTTTTGCTAGTCGCTGAATTAGTTGTAGATTCCTCAGAACAGTTGCAGTTTAAAGTCTGTCTGAATCTGCTGGAGTCTTAATTGCTCTTAGTGGTATATATCTCAGCTCTTTGTTCACCACTCAGAGCTCACCACTGTCTTAATGAGTCATCCCAGCATTTAGCAGCATCCAGGGCTATTTTTCTGCAAAGTCACTTGAAGTGAACTCCCAAGCACTGGAAGGAGTTGTTTGTATAGGCGACAGTTGGTAAAGGACTTTTTTTGGAATTGCCACAGTCCTTGGGGTGTGATATGCTATTCCAAGCAGGCACTCTTAGAGGGGGGGAAAAAGGACAAACCAACATATTCTCATTGTGGAGAATTGTTTACTTCTGATGTTTGGACAAGAGCTAGCACTGCTGCTAGAGAGGGTCTGCCTTTTTAAGCACCGCTCATGCCATCCACAAGGACACGAAGTCTCATCAACACTCTCATCCTACTGCTGATGGCTTCACATTGTGGAAGTGGGTAATGGAAATGTCGGTGAGATTTGGCTCTTTTATTCAGAGCAATCCAGAGTGACAGAGAGGAGCCAGAGTCAGCAAGTAGGTCCACCATCTGGGGTGGTATAGACAGTTACCAAGTAAGTCGTCATCACAGAAGCCTTGCCTTGAGGCCAAAGCACGGGGATCAAGGATTGCACCAATTGGTCTGCAGTTGTGGACCTCAGACAAAAAGCAGCACTGGGGATCTATGACTGGGTGACAAGGAATCTATCCTATCAGGAGTTTGGGGCACAGGAAGCTGTGGCTGGGGTGAAGTGCAAGAACTAAGGAGCTCCAAAGACAGGGACACAGGCAGGAGTCAGTAGGTATGGGAATGCCTGTGGCAGAAAGGACAGCTGACAGGATACCAGCAGTGGAGTCCCAGTGGGAATGGTGGAGCAGGGTGGGTGGCCCAGCAGCTGCACAGTCAGTGGAGTGGCAAAGTGCACAGGGCAGGGGCCGAGCAGAGAAATTCACCTACTCACAAATGATTTTCTTGTCATCCTGCAAGACAGAAGCATTGTGAGACGCAGCCTCATCTAGGTAGGCAGGTGGTGACATCATCCTTAAAAGGCTGAAATGGATGGTTCCATGCTTGAGTTTTTTCTTTAAAAAGTATAATTACTGGGGCAAGAAAAAAACGTTTTGAACTTGGTTTTTAAATTTTACTTTACATTTTCTTGGGGTTTAGTTCTATTTGCTTCCAGCATGATCCAAATACCTACTTCAAAGCAAGCATTCTAACAAGAACTTGTTAAAAGGAAGGGAAACCAGCTCCTGTGGCTTCTTGTACACCAGCTATGGAGGCGATCACAGAACCACGTTTGTGAGTTGAGTGTAAATGAATCCGAAACCTACAAATTAGATTTCCCTTGAAATACACATGGGTTTAAAACCTTAACGGGAAAAGAACTTGGCAGGTCAAACCTGACCATATTCAGTGAAACCTCACTAATTTGCACTAATGACCAGGAGATCCATTGAGAATTACTGATTTTTTGTATGTTAGCATGGGAACAAATACCAAAACAGGGGTGCAGGGATGAGGGGGTATGGAGCGAGCGTGGGACGGGGAGAATCAAAGTTGCAGCATCAAACAGATACACTTTCTGGTACAATGAAGAATGTATTTGAACAGTTCCTGGAATGAAACTCACTAGCTTAATGAGGGCCTGGCTGTGGCGCCGTCCGCCAGCTGCGGGGGCAGCCGTGTCATCCAGCCTGCCTGAGCCAGCAGTTAACGTGCACTTAGGTTAAGAGGCTTCTGCTTTCTCGCAGGTTGGGGGGTTGTGGTTTTTGCAGGGGTGTGGACCAATGAGATTCTGCCACGTGTCACACACGTGTGTGACGCGGGCTTGCACAGACAAGCTGTGATTGCAAATTGGCATTGGGGTGGGGTTGCTTATCACCACTTAAAAGCAAAACAAAACACCAAGAAGTTACCAGAAGAGATAGCAAGGGTGGTTGGAATTCTGACTAGCTGAATCTTCCTTAGATGTTAGTGAACCATACTTGTAGTGGAAGGTATTTAAATTTTTCTGAGTTGAAGATGAACTATTTAGTAGATGTTTATCTTGATGTGTTTTATTTCACTAAAAATAAAAGTTGTGTCTTCCTTTATAAGCAACTATCTAAAAAGTTCTTTGAAGATTTAATTATCTGTGGCCCAAATTTCAGTAATTATAGTGACTTTTTAATTCATTTCATTTGAGAAATAGAATACTTTCTTCCAGTTGTTACTATTTAACAATTACA
Organism: Mesoplodon densirostris; assembly: GCF_025265405.1. Taxonomy (NCBI): domain Eukaryota; kingdom Metazoa; phylum Chordata; class Mammalia; order Artiodactyla; family Ziphiidae; genus Mesoplodon; species Mesoplodon densirostris. The sequence continues at coordinate 30,831,750 of NC_082670.1, forward strand.
GTTAAAAGACAGTGATGATGCTTCCTTTGACTTTCCTCTCCATAATATCTAAGAGTATCTAGGGTTTGGATATTCTTTGCAACTGAGGAATTTCTCTTAACTAACTGTTCTATTCCTCTGACTTAAGAGCAGCCCAGGTAATGATTTGTGTTTGAGCGATTTCAATCGCTCCTTCTTACTTGCCTGACTGGGAGCTAATGTTTTACCAGCTGAAGAATAATTTAGAACTTCCACTCAAGCAGCCATGGAAGGCTGTGGGGAATAATAAATACATGTAGCCAGAGCTTTCTTTAGGACCTATGTTGAGCAAATAGTTTCAAGACTTCTCGTACTTCCCCTGGACCAGAAAAGGAGTTGTCACCCCAGCTGGCACAGAAAAAGACTGAACCTCACTGGACTTACACTAAAACCTTCTGCTTTCATCATTTTTAATCTTTTCCTTCTTCCCAACTACCCAGTTCAACAATAAAACACGATTCATGCAGACCTTTTGTGCCATCACCCCTTAAGTCAGGGGCGGGGAAGTGTGGACACGTGAAGGGTTTACGTGTCATTAGCATCCCCAATAGGAACTATACCAAACTGACAACTCTTCCCAAACCCCCAGGTTTGCCCCCATGAGTCTCAGGCGGGTGATTTGCTTTGCTTTAAAAAAAAAAAAAAAAGGAAACCCAAGGCCAAATGTAAGCTTTCTAAATTACTTTCTTCTCCACCTCAAAATTTCTGTAGTTTAATTCCTTTTTCCTTTCTTGGACCTGTTTCTGAGGAAGAAGTACTCATTGCTTTGTCAAGCAGGAAGCCTAAACTCCCCTCCCGCTGTCTTGAGTTCTGTTTTTGACATTTCAGTTTACTATTACTATTACTGCCCTTTTCCAACAGAACTCCTTAGAAGGTTGGAGAACATTCTATTTCGTGTGTGTGATGTGCTCCAGGTCTTCCCTCTAATGCCCTACATGAACCTGCCCCTGACAACCTCTCCTCCCTCATCTCCCATCCCCACCCTCCTCATTCTGCTGCAGCCATGCCAGCCTGTCTCCTGTGCCTCAGATGCTCCACTTTGTCTCTTACCTCAGGGTCTTCTCACCTGAAATTCTCTCTACCTAGATTGTTCTTTTGTCCTATATGTGCATGGCTTACTCCCTCATTTCCTTTTGGTCTCCGATCAAATGTTAGCTGAGCTGACAGGCCTTCCATTCCTCACATGTAAGAGTAACTCCATCCCCTCTTCAGGGTCCCCATTGCCTTTTCCCAGCTTAACATTTTCCCATAGCACTTATCACCCTGTCATACCATGTGTGTATTGTTTGTGTGTTGTGTATTTCTTCCACTGTAATATGTTGCATAAGGGCATGGACTTTGCCTATATTACTCACAGATGCATTCCCAACACCAGGGAGAGTGCTGGTGACTAGTGGGTACTTGATAAATAATTAACGAATGGTTGGCTAAAAGGTATAATATAGATACATTATAAAAACTCTACGAATACGTACTGACCCTTTCTCTGGTTAACTTTATTCTTTTGGTTTTGGTTCTTAATTAATGATTTTTTTTCCAGTTTTTTTCTTTGAGGAAAGATTTTAAAACAGTTTTTAAGTAGAGTGCTGTTCTCTCTGACTGAACCTTCCTACTGCTTCATAACAAATAGATAAAATAACAGTCAAATCCTTGTTGAGACCCATTTCTTCATTTCTTCATTAGCTTGGAAATAGGATTTTCACAACAAGAGAATAAGCTGTACATTTTCAAGGGCTTTTTCAGAATTTTTTTTTTTGACCCAAAAAAGACTGGGTCTTCTTTGCTGCATGGGAGCTTTCTTTTTTCTTTAGTTGCAGGAAGCAGGGGCTACTCTTTTTTTTTTTTTTAACTTTTTTTTTTTTTTTTACACAGCAGGTTCTTATTAGTCATCCATTTTATACACATCAGTGTATACATGTCAATCCCAATCACCCAATTCATCACACCACCACCCCCACCCACCGCAGCGTTCCCCCCTTCATGTCCATACGTTTGTTCTCTACATCTGTGTCTCAATTTCTGCCCTGCAAACCAGTTCATCTGTACCATTTTTCTAGGTTCCACATATATGCGTTAATATATGTTATTTGTTTTTCTCTTTCTGACGTACTTCACTCTGTATGACAGTCTCTAGATGCATCCATGTCTCTACAAATGACCCAATTTCGTTCCTTTTTATGGCTGAGTAATGTTCCATTGTATATATGTACCACATCTTTATCCATTCGTCTGTCGATGGACACTTAGGTTGCTTCCATGACCTGGTTGTAAATAGTGCTGCAGTGAACATTGGGGTGCATGTGACTTTTTGAATCCTGGTATTCTCTGGGTATATGCCCAGTAGTGGGATTGCTGGGTCATCTGGTAATGCTATTTTTAGTTTTTTAAGGAACCTCCATACTGTTCTCCATAGTGGCTGGATCAGTTTACATTCCCACCAACAGTGCAAGAGGGTTCCCTTTTCTCCACACCCTCTCCAGCATTTGTTGTTTGTAGATTTTCTGATGATACCCATTCTAACCAGTGTGAGGTGATACCTCACTGTAGTTTTGATTTGCATTTCTCTAACTATTAGTGATGTTGAGCAGCTTTTCATGTGCCTCTAGGCCATCTGTATGTCTTCTTTGAAGAAATGTCTATTTAGGTCTTCTGCCCATTTTTGGATTGGGTTGTTTTTTTAATATTGAGCTGCATGAGCTGTTTATATATTTTGGAGATTAATCCTTTGTCCGTTGATTCGTATGCAAATATTTTCTCCCATTCTGAGGGTTGTCTTTTCTTCTTGTTTATGTTTTCCTTTGCTGTGAAAAAGCTTTTAAGTTTCTTTAGGTCCCATTTGTTTATTTTTGTTTTTATTTCCATTACTCTAGGAGATACATCAGAAAATATCTTGCTGTGATTTATGTCAAAGAGTGTTCTTCCTATGTTTTCCTCTAAGCGTCTTATAGTGTCCGGTCTTACATTTAGGTCTCTAATCCATTTTGAGTTTATTTTTGTGTATGATGTTAGGGAGTGTTCTAACTTCATTCTTCTACATGTAGTTGTCTTGTTTTCCCAGCGCCACTTATTGAAGAGACTGTCTTTTCTCCATTATATATCCTTTCCTCCTTTGTCATAGATTAGTTGACCATAGGTGCATGGGTTTATCTCTGGGCTTTCTATCCTGTTCCATTGATCTATATTTCTGTTTTTTGCCAGTACCATGTTGTCTTGATTACTGTAGCTTTGTAGTATAGTCTGAAGTCAGGGAGTCTGATTCCTCCAGCTCCATTTTTTTCCCTCAAGACTGCTTTGGCTATTCGGGGTCTTTTGTGTCTCCATACAAATTTTAATATGTTTTGTTCTAGTTCTGTAAAAAAATGCCATTGGTAGTTTGATAGGGATTGCATTGAATCTATAGATTGCTTTGGGTAGTATAGTCACTTTCACAATATTGATTCTTCCAATCCAAGAACATGGTATATCTCTCCATCTGTTGGTATCATCTTTAATTACTTTCATCAGTGTCTTATAGTTTTCTGCATACAGGTCTTTTGTCTCCCTAGGTAGGTTTATTCCTAGGTATTTTATTCTTTTTGTTGCAATGGTAAATGGAAGTGTTTCCTTAATTTCTCTTTCACATTTTTCATCATTAGTATAAGAATGCAAGAGAATTCTGTGCATTAATTTTGTATCCTGCAACTTTACCAAATTCATTGATTAGCTCTAGTAGTTTTCTGGTGGCATCTTTAGAATTCTTTATGTATAGTATCATGTCACCTGCAAACAGTGACAGTTTTACGTCTTCTTTTCCAGTTAGTATTCCTTTTATTTCTTATTTTTCTCTGATTGACGTGGCTAAGACTTCCAAAACTATGTTGAATAATAGTGGTGAGAGTGGACATCCTTGTCTTGTTCCTGATCTTAGAGGAAATGCTTTCAGTTTTTCACCATTGAGAACGATGTTGGCTGTGGGTTTGTCATATATGGCCTTTATTATGTTGAGGTAGATTCCCTCTATGCCCACTCTCTGGTGAGTTTTTATCATAAATGGGTGTTGAATTTTGTCCAAAGCTTTTTCTGCATCTATTGAGATGATCATGTGGATTTTATTCTTCAGTTTGTTCATATGGTGTAACACATTGATGGATTTGCGTCTGTTGAAGAATCCTTGCATCCCTGGGATAAATCCCACTTAATCATGGTGTATGATCCTTCTAATGTGTTGTTGGATTCTGTTTGCCAGTATTTTGTTGAGGATTTTTTGCATCTATATTCATCAGTGATATTGGTCTGTAATTTTCTTTTTTTGTAGTATCTTTGTCTGGTTTTGGTATCAGGGTGATGGTGGCCTCATAGAATGAGACTGGAGTGTTCCTTCCTCTGCAATTTTTTGGAAGAGTTTCAGAAGGATGGGTGTTAGCTCTTCTCTAAATGTTTGATAGAATTCACCTGTGAAGCCATCTGGTCCTGGACTTTTGTTTGTTGGAAGATTTTTAATCACAGTTTCAATTTCATTACTTGTGATTGCCCTGTTTATATTTTCTATATCTTCCTGGTTCAGTCTTGGCAGGTTGTGCATTTCTAAGAATTTGTCCATTTCTTCCAGGTTGTCCATTTTATTGGCATAGAGTTGCTTGTAGTAGTCTGTCAGGATGCTTTGTATTTCTGCGGTGCCTGTTGTAACTTCTCCTTTTTCATTTCTAATTTTATTGATTTGAGTCCTCTCCCTCTTTTTCTTGATGAGTCTGGCTAATGGTTTATCAATTCTGTTTATCTTCTCAAAGAACCAGCTTTTAGTTTTATTGATCTTAGCTATTGTTTTCTTTGTGTCTAGTTCATTTGTTTCTGCTCTGATCTTGATGATTTCTTTCCTTCTGCTAACTTTGGGTTTTGTTTGTACTTCTTTCTCTAGTTCCTTTAGTTGTAACAACGTTAGATTGTTTGTCTGAGATTTTTCTTGTTTCTTGAGGTAGGCTTGTATAGCTATAAACTTCCCTCTTAGAACTGCATTTGCTGCATCCCATAGGTTTTGGATCATCGTGTTTTCATTGTCATTTGTCTCTAGGTATTTTTTGATTTCCTCTTTGATTTCTTTAGTGATCTCTTGGTTATTTAGTAATACATTGTTTAGCCTCCATGTGTTTGTGTTTTTTACATTTTTTCCCTGTAACTGATTTCTAATCTCCTAACGTTGTGGTCAGAAAAGATGCTTGATATGATTTCAGTTTTCTTAAATTTACTGAGGCTTGAATTGTGACCCAGGATATAATCTATCCTGGGGAATGTTCCATGCGCAATTGAGAAGAAAGCGTAATCTGCTGTCTTTGGATGGAATGTCCTATAAATATCAACTAAATCTATCTGGTCTATTGTGTCATTTAAAGCTTATGTTTCCTTATTAATTTTCTGTTTGGTTGATCTGTCCATTGGTGTAAGTGAGGTGTTAAAGTCCCCCACTCCTACTGTGTTACTGTCGATTTCCTCTTTTAGAGCTGTTAGCAGTTGCCTTATGTATTGAGGTGCTCCTATGTTGGGAGCATATATTTTTATAATTGTTACATCTTCTCCTTGGATTGATCCCTTGATCATTATGTAGTGTCCTTCCTTGTCTCTTGTAACATTCTTTATTTTAAAGTCTGTTTTATCTGATATGAGTATTGCTACTCCAGCTTTCTTTTGATTTCCATTTGCATGGAATATCTTTTTCCATCCCCTCACTTTCAGTCTGTATGTGTCCCTAGGTCTGAAGTGGGTCTCTTGTAGGCAGCATATATATGAGTCTTGTTTTTATATCCATTCAGCAAGCCTGTGTCTTTGGTTGGAGCATTTAATCCATTCACATTTAAGGTAATTATCGATATGTATGTTCCTATTACCATTTTCTTAATTGTTTTGGGTTTGTTTTTGTACGTGCTTTTCATCTCTCGTGTTTCCCACTTAGGGAAGTTCCCTTAGCATTTGTTGCAGAGCTGGTTGGTGGTGCTTAATTCTCTTAGCTTTTGCTTGTCTGTAAAGCTTTTGATTTCTCCATTGAATCTGAATGAGATCCTTGCTGGGTCGAGTAATCTTGGTTGTAGGTTCTTCCCTTTCATCACTTTAAGTATATCATGCCACTCCCTTCTGGCTTGTAGAGTTTCTGCTGAGAAATCAGCTGTTAACCTTATGGGAGTTCCCGTGTATGTTATTTGTCGTTTTTCCCTTGCTGCTTTCAATAATTTTTCTTTGTCTTTAATTTTTGCCAGTTTGATTATTATGTGTCTCAGCGTGTTTCTACTTGGGTTTATCCTGTATGGGACTCTCCGCGCTTCATGGACTTGGGTGGCTATTTCCTTTCCCATGTTAGGGAAGTTTTCGACTATAATCTCTTCAAATATTTTCTCGGGTCCTTTCTCTCTCTCTTCTCCTTCTGGGACCCCTATAATGCGAATGTTGTTGCATTTAATGTTGTCCCAGAGGTCTCTTAGGCTGCCTTCATTTCTTTTCATTCTTTTTTCTTTATTCTGTTCCACGGCAGTGAATTCCACCATTCTGTCTTCCAGGTCACTTATCCATTCTTCTGCCTCAGTTATTCTGCTATCGATTCCTTCTAGTGTATTTTTCATTTCAGTTATTGTATTGTTCATCTCTGTTTGTTTGTTCTTTAATTCTCCTAGATCTTTGTTAAACATTTCTTGCATCTTCTCAATCCTTGCCTCCATTCTTTTTCTGAGTTCCTGGATCATCTACACTATCATTATTCTGAATTCTTTTTCTGGAAGATTGCCTATCTCTGTTTCATTTAGTTGTTTTTCTAGGGTTTTATCTTGTTCCTTCATCTGGTACATAACCCTCTGCCTTTTCATCTTGTCTATCTTTCTGTGAATGTGGTTTTCCTTCCACAGGCTGCAGGATTGTAGTTCTTCTTGCTTCTGCTTGAGCAGGGGCTACTCTTCATTGCGGTGCGTCGGCTTCTCATTGTGGTGGCTTCTCTTGTTGTGGAGCACAGGCTCTAGGCACGTAGGCTTCAGTAGTTGTGGCACACGAGCTTCAGTAGTTGTGGCTTGAGGGCTCTTGAGCACAGACTCAGTAGTTTTGGTGCATGGGCTTAGTTGCTCAGCGGTATGTGGGATCTTCCCAGACCAGGGTTCGAACCCATGTCCTCTGTATTGGTAGGCAGATTCTCAACCACTGTGCCACCAGGGAAGCTCCGGCATTTTTGAAATTAAAATTTTTTGTTCAAGTTCAGGATTTGTTTTTTTATTCCCTTTCAATGTCTTTATTAAACTTTTAGGCACTGATAATTTAACAAATGTAGAAGAGAAAGGTTTTTATCAGAAGATGTTTATAGCCCAGTTGAAAGAGACAGTGTAGAATTACATGATTTCATTATAATGTTTAATTACTGTGATAATCCCTCATGGGACCAAATGGGAGCAAGTTTGGGTGTTCAGAGAAGGCTTCATAGAGGAAGGATTGCCTGAGCTGAAGTTTGAAGAGTAAGAGGAGTTTAGCCAAGCAGAGGGACGAAATGCAGAGGGAACATGAGCAAAAGTAGAGATCCAAGGAGGTGTGAAACAGCATTGCATGGTCTGGAAATGACCAACAGTTTGAAAATATTAGCACATGGAACACATGGTGAGAATGGCTGGAGATGAGGAAAAGAGGGGAGATGGGGGCTGAGGCATGGAGAATGCTGTATTTAGGAGCTTGGACTAAATCCTTGATGGGGTGTAGTTGTAGGACCTTTAAGCTGGGGAGTGAATATCAAAGTTAGAAGGAATATTGTAGTGCTTTAACTTTTTGGTGGTTTTGAAACTTTACCACATAACTTGTTTTTCAAACAAAATCTTACATATTAACTTAATATCAAAATTGGATCAAAGCAGAGCTGCCCAGTTGAGGTTGGGGTGGAAAAGTCAGAGCTTCCTAGCTTGGTCCCCCCTCACTCTTCTCCTGGCCCCTTTGTCAGCTCCTAGGGCACCATCATAGAACCTCCATGGCTTTTCTGAGCACACTTTAAAAAAAAAAAAAAAAAAACCTTTCAGTTTATAGACTAGAAAACTGGGACTCAGGATGTTAGAGTATCTAAACTATTGATAATTCATAGAAGAGCCCAGAATAGAACCATGTCTCTTGATTCCAAATTTAGTGGGTGTTTTTTCAGTATAACATACTATCATTGGAGAAAAACTTACTATTTCATATAACAGAAATTCCTCGCTCCTGTTATGCAGATGTAATATATGAGACAAAGAAAAATATCAATAATTGTCCAAGTTAGAATTAATTTTCTACATTTAGTACATGCTTATTAGTTTTATGCAGGTTTTTTTTTTAACATTTTAGATTGTTTTAGAACTGGATCCAGTTTATACAGTTCCCTTTGCCTTTTCATGCTGAGAAAGTACCAAGTTATCCCTCAACTTGAATTTGTAGGAATTAGATACAGGGAGTTTACTGTTAAGGCGTCTTGTTGTTGGAATTCTCCCCAGTAAGTGTTGATAGTGCCTGGGTTTACTGACCTTGTCTAAATAGTATATCATGGCTGAAGCCTGTTCTAATGGCAAAAGCAGTGGAATAAGAGTCAGGAGACCTGGTTCTACTCCCAGTCCAGCCATTAACTGGCTGAATAACATTTGGAAAAGTCACTCAAGCTCAACTGTACAATGGGAAGATTGAACTAAATTACCTCAAAGGCCTACAGTCTGCAGCTCCTACAGTCTGTGATTCTAATTACAACACATGTTGTGTTTTATCTTTGAGAGTGCTGATGTTTTATAGACTGCCATAAGCTGTCATTTTTGGTGGTCCTAAAGACTCAAGATAGTTGGGTACATGAAGCAGCTGATTATGAACATCTTGAAAAAGAAGTGGGCATCTACTCATTTACTCATCAGGCAAAGGATATATGCTAATGAAATGAGTTAATTTTATTTGCAACTATATTCCCAATCTGGGAATTTGAGTGCCTTCACTGAAATTCTGGTAATACATTCCCCATGACCTTATCAATGGACAACTCAGCCTTGGACAGCCCACATAGCAGATAGGAGGATGTTTACGAAAAGCTCTGCTTATCTCTGTGAAAATCATGGTATATAAACTCTTTCAAGACTCAGAATTGTAGAAGTCCTTCAGAGTCCTTCTCTGAACTCTCCTTTCTGTTTTTGATTCCCCAACCTCATTTTTCTGCACGAGCCCTTCCTCAGTGTGCTATTTAAAGTCCTTTCACATCAAGCCCTACCACTTTAAGAATAAGTGTGATGTAACAAACAATGACATTATTATAGTGTAAGGACAAGAAATAGGGGGTGAGTTATAAAGCAGAACATTTTTATTTACACAGCAGTGTTTTACTAACCAGTAAAATTTTGGAAGAGAACTAGAAAAATAGTTAAAAGATAAATGGACTTATGTTTCAATGTTATGATTTTTCACATACACTAAAGTTCATTTTTACTTTCTTTTCTTAAATCCCTGAATTTCGGACAGGACCCTGGGAGAGTTGTTGGCATCCTTTGGTCAACATATTTGTCAGGGTATTTTTTTTCAATGTCCTTCTATGGTTCTATTAAGCAATAACCTCATTAGCAACACATTCTGAGTGGTATAGTGTGATAGCTTTACTACAAAGGGGTTCTGTATTTCAGTTGCCAGAATATAACACTCTTATGACAGGGGAGAAAAAGAAAACTTGCTATGAAGGGGAAGCTTAGACATTATTTACTCTAAATATCGGAGCTTTCCATTTGAAAGTTTACAGAGGCTGAAGAATTGTTGAATTTGGAGATTTCGAAATAAAAATCTCCAGCGAACTTTAAAAATGTTTCCACCTTGAAAACAAATTCTATTCCCTCCTGTGAGCATTTGCCTTACAGAGTTTGGGATTAGCCTATAAATTATTTTCATCACAAATACCTTTCACTAAGAGACACAGTATCACCCTCTTCTGGAGTGAAACAAATAAAACATTCCGATTCAGGGCTGGGCAACTTGAGAACAGACTGTCAGTTGTGCTGAGTTACACAGAACTCAAAAAAAAGGTAGACTTTTTTTTTTTTTTAACCTCTTTATATCAAGTCTATTTTTTAGGCCACACCAGGTTGGAGCAATGCAGGCTCCACAAGGCCCAATCCAAATTAACCCTGGCAGTATTCCAGAAGTGCTGGAAATTAGCAAATTTAAATAATTTTCAACTCCAAATTCTTTTTGTTCTTTTACCTTTGGCTTTATGTCATCATATATGAGTTAAAACTATGGAAAAATATGTTGTTACTGATTTTACACCTTTTTTGGGCCCTTGGCTTGGTCTACATAGGCAGAATGTATTACGACCAATGTCATTGTTCACAGAGGGTTATATATGGCAAAGAGATCATTAAGTCTCAGACAACCACAGAAACAAGGCTCTGTTGACACAGTTTAAAAGAATCCTATGCATAAATGCTTTCTGTGGTCCCTATCATGTAGGACATGACAGCATGACAGTATGTAGGACTGTGGTGTTTCCCCAGCTGTGGGTGAATGGGGTGGCGCACATGGATGAAGACTAAGCTATAGCTGAACTCCGTACGTGAGGTCAGAGCATATGAAATTGCCATATTTGTAAGTCAAAACCAGTTGAATGTCAACAGTTTCATATGGTTCAACCTAATAATTATTTTGATCTGTTTCAATTCAACTTTGTTCCCAGCATATTAGCTAAATTCACCTAAATTGACAAGGATTTCCAAAACAAAGCAACTCAGAAAGATGCAGAAGGTTCTGTTTCTTCATCTATAAAATGGGGATGGTCACGGTGCCTGCCTTGTAGGATTACTGTGAACATTAAATGTAAAGGGCTTAGGAGAATAGTTCTTGGCACATGATAAGCACTCAATAAATTTAGCCTTTATAAAACGTTGTCGTCATTATCAGCATCTTACTAATTTATCGGTTCAACAAATATTTATTGGTATTTGACTACATGGGAGGCTGAGTGTCTGGTGCTGGGACCAAATTTCTGAAGAGGCTGTATTCCCTACCCTAAGGAGCTTACAAGCATGTCTGTGGCAATTATAATGGAGTGTGGTAAATGCCTACTGTAGGGTTAGCAGGTGCTGGGGACGCACGTAGGTGAATCCTATCTTTGTCGTAACGGTCAGGGAAGATTCTGAAACCCAAAGGACTAGTGGAAGTTAGTCAAGGAAAACCAGAAAGATCAGTCTCATCAGCATGAGTAAAAAGTGTAGAGGCCTGAGGAAGAGGAAGCATCATGTGTTCGGAGACCTGCAAGTCGCTAAATGTGGCCCGAGCAGGGAACAAAAGGTGAAGTCACTAATTCCCTCCTGCTTTACTCTCGTTACCCCATCCATCAGCAGGTTTCATCTGTTGCCACCACAGCAGAAACGTATATGATTTCTACCCATCTGATCAAGAGCTTATTGCCAGTTGCCAATTCGGATAGCTTGAGAGCTCTTACCAAGGGATTCTAACTATGATGTTTTTGTCCTGTACAGAAGTGGCTACATGTATAAAGGTGTTTTTTATAGCAAAGGTCCTAGGTAGGAAAAATAGACTAAAAAAAACCTGACCTCTGGAATAAAAAAAGGACTTTGAAAGAAAATCTGTTCAGAATGCCACATAATAATAGCAATAGTAGTAAGATTGTAGAAGCTGGATGACCCATTTATCTGAATAATCAACAGGCACATTTTTTAAAAAACAAAGCCAGTTAACATTGAGCTAAACATGGCCTTAAAAACATGGACATCAACCTGACTGATCTGGATTTTTTCTTCTCTTGAACAGAGTAAACCAGTGAATGCAAAAGATTGCTGTAGTCAGGTCCCTTCCAGCGAGGCTGTTCCCCCAAACAGAACATCCCTTTCCTTCACCAAACCCATCTGTGTTCAGAGGATATGTTTTTCCTTCTCCTTTTGTCCTCTTACTGAGGTAGAACTTGCATGTGCATTATGGTACTTTATGTTTGATACTGATATTATAAGTGATGTCTTACTTTTCTATTGTATTTTCAGAATATCTATTTTAGAAAGATTAAAAAGGTAAGTAGTGTGGAAGAAGCAAAACATAGACAATAAAAATGAAAAAGGTAATTTACCCATCAGTATTCCATTGAGCACCTGAATATTTAAGAAAGGGATGTATTTCTTTCAATCTAAAAAGACTGCTTACTGTTCAGCCTAAATGTTTTAGATTAGTTTATGATACAGAAAATTGATTGGATTGAAATGTATATCTTTCTCCCATATAATAACATACCTAACTCTACACTCATAAATGCGACAGTCCCCAGGATTTCTTTATTACAGATTTTATTCTCATTCATGAGTTCCATGTTAAACTGCTAAATTAACGGAATCATCATCTTAGCCTTAGATTAGCATAGCACATCATTAGGGAAAGCAATGCTATACATTTAATTGCTGTTTTTAAAAGTTATATCATGTTGTCATGCCCTGCATTTGTGTTCATATGTTACCGTGTTTAATTTACAAGGAGTTTGTTTAATTTACAACAAGCTTCTGGGCTGCTTCCTGTTGTTCGCTAGCTCCCTCCAAGTGCAGCTATTTGGTAATAACTGTGGCTATTGCTACGTGAATATTTGAAATATAGTGAAACTCAAGTGATATAGGATAAGAGGACAAATGTTAGAGAATTGGAAAAATAGAAAAACAGTGCAGCATGAAATGTCAAACCACATTTTAGGGCACTTTTTACTCTGTTTCCATAAATGCATGCGGGAATTATGTTGCAAATACTTGAAACTGTTTGTTTTCATTTTTGGCCTGATTTTCTAGCATTGAAGAAACCATGTCTAATGATCTTGAGTGTTCTTAAAGAAAAAGAAATTATATTTTACATAATGGTTTGCATGTGTGAGTTCCCTCTGGCAGCAGCACTATAATTAGGGTGTCGTCTCTCCGAGGAGAGACTCTCTGTCTTAAAGATGCCATGGCCACATCTGACTGCCGGAGCTGAGTGCAGAACATCATGATTTTGTTAAAAGATAAACACCGTCTCTTTTCGCTTATTCATTCCTTCTCCTTCCCGCTTCTTTGGCTCAAGCCGAAGAAGCAAAGGACAGCTGAGTACAAACCGTTTTCTTCCTTCCTCATTCAGCAAACCATGGAGAAAGATCTTGGCTTCTTGACATTAATAACTTTGCTTCAACTCTACTTGGAACTATTTGGGCAGCTTTTCAAAAATGAAAAAGGTACAATAAAAGAGGACTGAACTTCCTGTTTTACTCCTAAAGTAGCAGATTCAGCGAAGTCTCACTGTCTTATGGGAATGACCGTATTCTTCCCTGGGGACCCACAATTGTAGAATATTATTTCCTTGCACAACTTTCATTGAAACTATTAAAAGGCAATCAGCTTGAGTAGGCCTAGTGGCAGACAGTAGGAAGCTTTTCAGTCTCATTATTAAATAAGTGTAACGGCCATATAAATGTTTGACTGTCTTTTAGACAGTCAGAAATGTCCCTGATCATAGGAAGGAGGGGGAAACCTAAAGGCTGTTCTTGAACCTAAATAGAAAAAAAAAAAATGTGAACACTTATATAAGGGGTGTATGTAATGTATGAATATATTTGACATCTATCTGCCTTATATACACATGCTCACAAAATCATACACACACCATCTCTGTCATAGTGACCATTGCTGTATATTAATTTTTGATTCCCTGCAGTATTTGAGAAACTGGAATTGTCCAGGGGTCAAATACAGCACATTTCAGGTCAATACCTGTGGCTGCACAGTAGGAGGAAAGGCAAGATGTGAAGAAACCATTCTATGACTAAAAATGACAGTTTCATTAGGAGAGCAAAATAAGAAAAACCGTGCCTTCTGATTCTGTTTTGCATTAGTTTGCATTTGTTTCTGAGCGCCCTAGAGACAGGATGTCTGCTACCCCTTATCTGTTACAGTGTGGGCCATCAAGCCCGGGAGATGAAAAACTGCCGTCTCGGTAGAAGCATCCGCCAGTCAAAACTGGCCAACCCAAGAGATGGGGCTCAAGCCCATCAGCAGCCCCCTCCTCCATGGTAGAGAGATCCAGGTGGAGGCGGGCAGAGTTCAGCGTGCAGTGTCCTATGACCCTCTCAAGAAAGCGCAACATGTTTAGATGCAATTCCGTGTGATGGAAGGAGCCTAAGCTTTGAAATCAGAAAACATGAGTTCCTCCTTCAGGCCTGGCTGTTCTGTGATAACCCAAGAACTGCAAGTTGCAGAACTGAGTGGAAAAGAACGAACTCTATGGTTGTTTTTATTCTAACATGTACCTCATCAGGAATACATTTTGTGCTTCCTCCTTTTCATTTTTATCTTTCAGATAAGGAAATACTGTTTTTATCTCTGGGGGGTTTCTTGAAACTTAAGGGATACAGCTAATCCTGTTTCATAAGCTAGATCTTCAGGTATTTGAAGGCAGCTATCCTGTTTCCAGATTCTGTTCGAAAATCTTCAGAAGATAAAAGAATTATCTAAATGGTAAATGAGTTTCTTTTTATCTTTTCTATGAATAATATTTTTAAATCACCCTTTAGATATATTTTAAATGCTTGTGCTTTTGCTTTAGTGTGTTTTTGGTCATGAGCAGAGACAGGAACAGGGCGCAGAGAGAGGCTGGCAAAAGCAGGTTGGAGCCGGGTCTACAGAGGCATAAAGAGAAGAAAGGGGGACTCTGGCTGGGGGGAGGTAGCATATGGGGACAGGGGAGGAACCTCTGCAGAGGGAAGCTATTCCGTGATGTCGACCCCACTACGCAGTCCCACCACGTAGGAACCAGGTTCAACCAAGGACCAAATGACTCACAGTATCTACTGTTTGGTATTCGTTTTTCCTGATTGACTGATTGCTTCTTTTCAGAGTAGATGATACAGGGACACTGCCTGCTGTGAAGAGAGTGTCCCATAGGCCAGAAGAAAAGCAGGGAGACGAGTTCAGAGGTTATTGTAAGAGTCCACAGAGAGATGTTGGTACAGTGTATTTTGCTTTGGGAAAGCTGATTTCAGCCAGTTCTTTTTTTGCCTGTTACTGCCATTTCTGCATTCACTTTTATTCCCCTACTTGGGGCCACCTCTGCCTTTACTTTTGTAATTTGCCCTACGTGCATTTCCCAGCCCCAGGCACTGTGTAACTATTCATTTGTTGAAATGACCACATGCCATGCCAGTGATGTCTGTGCCTCATTCATTCTTCTATCTTTAGTGCACAGCCCAAGGTTAGGGATACATTCAACACTCAGCATGCGTTTATTACATGCATGCATTCAGTGAGTGCGTGTTTCTGTGATGATTTTAGAGCTTCCTGAGGGTGTCAGTGATTCAAGGCCAGTATGAAATACAGCTTGAGAACATGGGCTCTGGAGCAACCGCCCAGGTTCACATCATGGCTCCGCCACTTAGTGGCTATGGGACCTTAAGTACATTATATAGCCTTCCTAATAGCACCCACCTCATAGAGGTGTTGTCAGAATTACGTGTGTTAATATGACTAAAGTACTTAGGACAGTGCCTGGCACAAAGGAGACACAGTACGTTAGCCTTTATAATTATCATAAAGAAACAAAAGCTTATTTCTCTTTTATCTCCAGAAGAGCAAGGCAGCCACTAGGTGAAATACTTCTACAGCCACTAGGACATTGTTTAGAAATGTTTAAGATATCAATTTAAAACCTTTCTGTTTAGAATAGTTTTGAACTGGGTAGTGGAATGGAAGCTCCCTAAGACAAAGGGTGAAACTCCATTGTTGGGCAGTGAGATGATGCTCCAGCACCCCTTCCCTCTGCCTCTCCTAAGGTCAGCTCACAAAGAAAAATACTTAAGACGCAGCATTCACTTTACACAAATTAACTATGAGTTTTGTGGGGGAACAGGACTATTTGTGTGCTGATAGTCTTTTTGTTTAATAAAACACTAAAAGGTAAAAAATATAGAGAATTTATCATAACCGTTCTTCTATGAAAATAATCTCCAAATTAGAAGAATAGGTGAACATAGCATAACTTTTAAAATGTTTTCATTCTGTTCTGATGTTCATGAACACTGTTTATTGTGGAGTGGTTGGAAGGGGGCATAGTGAGAGGAAGAGGCATAAGAGAAGAGAGGGTTCCTTCTCCACTCAGTTTTTCAAAAGATTCAGTCCTTTAATAGCCTTACAATCAGAAGTTTAAGTAAAAATGCAACATTGAAGCCTTGCTAAAACTCCACCTCTAAAGCTGTTTTAAGGTGGGTGCCATATTATAGCCTCACAGCTCCATGGTGTAGCTTTCAGGATAGTTAATGAAGCTGACCAAAGTCTAAGCATGTCACAGCCAAGCATAGTGCATAATTAGGGGAAAAATAGAAGAGTGGAATTAGTTGAAAGGTGAAAGAAAGCAAAATGGAAAAAGTGACTGTAGTGGGGAGTTTGTCTAGTGTCACCAATAATTACTTTTCCTCAGGTGCCCATTTTCCTATTCTGGCTTAACGACTTCTAAATAGTTGATTCTGAGCCTCTTCCTTCCTCACTAGAATACAATAAAAATTAGAAGCAAAGGTCTTTTGAGTTTCCCTAGGCTGGAAAATAGGAGATATGGTATCATTACCATGAATTAGTCTTCAGATGTCAGAGGATGATGGATTTTCCATTTCCTTTGGCATCCAAATTTATAGGAAATGCCTGTGGGCCCCTCTTCTTTAAACAAGGAGTCAATCTTCATCCCTTTGGCAGGTTAAGTTCCTGGAAAAGACCTGACAAGTCAAAATGGTATGAGTCAATCTTAAACTTTCCCATAGAAAGTGTTCAGTAGGAGTTTATATTCTTCACCAAGGGCTTGATGCCCAGCTTTTTATAGAAATAACTCCAGACACCAAGATTTCATCAACTAAATCAATTAAAGAAGGGGCTCTGGTGTTCCAAAACTTAAGACTTCTATGTATTTTTACTGTAAGGTCATAGTAGACCATATGGAATCTTTTTAAAAATTATTTCTATCACATTTTTATTTTAAGGAACTAGAAGGCGACAATATGTCTACCTTAGTATGGAAATTTAAAAGGCTGTTTGGAGAATATTTTGACAAGTTTCTTCAAGGAGATGTAGGGCCACTCAATGATGGCTCTTTGATAAAGAAATCGCACTCTTCTCATTGCTAATTCCATTATAACCAGCACAAGTTTTAGAAAACGAGTGCTTTGGTAGAGGAATTTGAGGTCCGATTCATTTCCTCATAATTGCCTTATAAGTCTATCTGTACTGCCAGCCGTAACTGCTGCGGATACTAACACAGGCCTGCTCATTGCCCTGAGTCACATCTGTGTCCCTCCAAGACTTCCTGTTTACCAATGAAAGAGAATCTCTTGTATCCCCACGTTCCACTCATCCCAGACAGTTTGGGAAACTCTCTTTATTCCTTAGATACTAGTGTGGCTTTATCCTACTCTTGTATTTAGGTAAATTTTATATATAAATTCTTCAAAAAATATATCTATTGATAAAAAGCCTCATGGAAAGATGTCATTCAGAATGATTGGAACCATTCCAATGAGGAAAGCTAACAGCTATTCCCTTCCTGTGGTCTCTGCACATGGACAAGTCTTCACGTCTTGATGCTCATATCTAGAATTCCATCCCATATACAACATTCGGGGTTCATTTTATATCACCTGCCAGTGGTCACAGACTCCTCATTAAATCTTGATCTCCCAAAAGGGGGAAGACTTATTCTATGGGTGTGATCCCTTCGCTAGCAAATCTTGAACATAATCTGAATCTGTAACTCTAGATGAATCAGTAGCTTATTACAAATATGTGATTATTCAAGAGGTAACTGAAAACCATGATAAGTGGTGACTCCACAGCACCTGTACATGTGTTGTATATACACACAGATACAGATGCATTTAGAAAGATAGATGGATAGTATATTAAACCAATAACAAAATAAGCCCAGCTTCCCCAGACTCTGACAAAGAACAAGATAATTGAAAAAAGAGAGTTCAGTATTTCAGTCATAAATTTCCAAGACTCATTTCTATTTGAGAATGTTTTTGTCTTGCTAACCACAGAGAACAGTTGGAGTGAGTGGGTCATTTTCTTTCGATTGCTTCTCCAGCACTGACCCTGGGGGTACAGATCTGATGATCTAATAGGTCATTTCCACCCCTAATATCTATAATTTTGGCTGCTCTATGGCAGCTTCTTATTGCTTTAAATAAGCCATCTTAATTCAAAAAACATACATCTGGATTTGACCTGCCTAATATATGTCAAGAAGTGTGTGTCCCACCAAAGCCCCACCAGGAACTCTCTGAGAGACTAAGGAAACTGAAAGGAAGCAAGAAAAATGATCAGGGAGAAGTGGGGAGACTGTGAGTCAAACAATTTTCTGTTTATTTTATGTAAGTTTTTATTTTTCAAGAATGAGATCGACCCTTAGGCCTCTTTAAATATTTTTTGTTCTGTTAAAATCTAATCTGAACATTCATACATCTTATTTTAGTAATTTTTAAAAACAGTTGATTCATTTTCTTAGAAGTTGTCCTATCATAAACTAGCATTTTGATGCTCACATCATCTCTGGCCAATTCTTGGCCTCATATCCACTTTGCAACTTCTCAGATTGAAATGCCTGAAGAGGAAGTGGCATCTGTGCACGGCTCCAAATGTCAGCCAGTTGTGGTCCTCTGGCCAGGTGTGTTGGGAGCTTTATTACAAATACGTAATAACTATCTTCTCCCCAGCTAAATACAATACTATGAATTAGCTTTTATGAATGTATGAATACGCAGCCTCTATAGTTGTACTTCAGGTCATAGATCTGGTTGACCGGCCAGAATAGCTATCCTTTATTCTTCCTGCACAGTGATTTTCATTTAATATGTAGCTTTTTATAAGCTGTTGTCAGTTAATATTTTCTCCTGCACACATTTAGTTACTTCCTATAGAGAACCGTGTCTGTGTGTCTTATTGTCCATTAGTCTGCCTCTGTCTTCCTGCAAGACTAATTCAGCCTCAGTGCTGAATTACTTTTTCTGACCCTTTCTCCAGATCATTAGGGTTATAGGCAGATCAAACCAAGATGAAAATTGGGATTCATTTGGAGTGCTTATCTCTACAGCTGTTCTCTATAGAAAGGTCATATCCATTGCCAGAAGTAAGTAGGATTTTGCACATTTACTCAGTCAACAAATATTTGTTGACCTCATACTATATTCCAGGAACCTCATTAAATTACATTAAACTGATTCCATATACGGCACCCAGTGCTTCAGCTATAACCTATCCTCTCATATCACATTTGAAATGAAATGAGTCACAAGATAACAAGAAAGTCATCTCTCACTCACCTCTATTCTCCTTCAAAGGAAGGTCGGGTGGAATGAAATCACGGAATTTGGGCTGGGTTGGGAGTTAGATGTCCTGGCTTCTCGTCCTGCCTGTATCTGTGCTCTAGTCCTTCCTGAACTCTGAGATTTAGACACGTCATTTATTTAATTTCCCTGAGCCAGTTTTCTGATGTAAAATGGACATAATAATCCCGCCTGCTTTCCAGAATTATGGTGAGGTAGGTGCACATGAGCTAATGCTTATAGAAGGACCTTGTCAACCACAGACCATTGTGCAGACATGGACATAAAACGTTGGTGCCAGCTAAAACTAAATGATGAAGATAAATCAAGGAAAATGTCTGAAAAGCAAGCAGTTTGGACTTCTTTAATATCGAATGGAAAAAGTTCACTTATAAGCTAACCGACACGAAAACCCTGATGAGAAGAGGCCAGTTGCAGATATTCACACAAAAGTGTACACGAAATATAACTGTAATACTATTTGTGTTTAATCACAAGGAATTCAGGCAGCAGGGAATTAAAACTCAGAATGAGCCTGAAAGACAAAAGAGGATTTAATTGTTTTTCCCCTATGTCAGTGGTTCTCCACCCTGATTGAATGTTGGAATTGATGCCCCTGCCCCACTTCCAGAAATCCATGATTTGGGGTGCCGTCTGGGCCTTAGGATTTTTTATAAGATTCCAAGGTGGTTCTACTGTAGAGTCAGCTGGTAGTGAGAAAAATCACTGTGCTAGAGAGATTTAAAAAAAAAAAATCTCTAAAAGTCTAGTTATAAAGATGAAATTTATGGCCACAAAGAGATAACTGTCAGCAGTAGAAGAATATATGTGTCTAATGACTGTAGAGAAAATTGCTGGTACCCATAGGCCTCCAACAGTAGTCTTACAGGAGCTTAGCTGACATCTCACCAGGTGGAAATAAGGGCAGGAGAAGAAAAGACAGAGGGAGTTATAAAAATCTTCTCAGAATTGTTCAAGTTTCCATTTGAAAAATGAGTTTCCAGCCAGTAATATGATAGCTATAGAGTAAGTCAAGTGGCAATAGGTATACGTAAACATGAGCATTAAGTGTTATTTTCACAATTCTTGTTTCCTCTAGTAAATATTTATATAACGGCTAATCTGAGTTGTTATAACTAATCATGGCCAGTTCCCTTTAATGCGCAGACACTTTGATTGTGACCAGACTTGTAGTCTCAGGTCATTTACAGAAATGCCAAAAAAAATCTTTCCGCAAGAAAGACAGTGGCATTTTATGCTTAGCAAAATAACTGTATCAGCATTTGGAAAAGTATATAGTAGTTAGCACAGTCCCAAAATAAAATGCAAGAAACAAAGTATTAGCCTTTCATTGTGGTGCTCACAATCCAGTTCCCAGAGCATTGTCCTGATTTATGCCCAAGGGTTCAATCTGATCCTTAACGTCAGTTACCGGGAAAAAGTTACATTTCTGTGTTTTCAAGTTCTGTTTTTAAACACAGAAAAAGCCAATAAAGTCAAAGAAATTGTAATGCTTAAAACTCCATTCCTTTAAAAAATATTTTCATTTGGGAAAAGACAAAAATATTCGGAAGGGCCAGGCTTCCCATGCTCTCTGCAAAGACCCTTCTCAGTTTCCCTGTAGTATATACACGCCTGTCTCCATCTTACCTCCTTTCCCCAGTTTTCCTGAATTCTAAAAGCTCTCTTTGTTTCTTTTGCTGTCTGCTCCCCGTGGTTTTTTGTTGGGCTCTGAAGTTCCTCCCCAAGGCTTTTTGGTGTCTATACTACTCCGGAGCCAGCCTCTTGTCACTGTCATCTGTGGTTCGCTTGTTGGGATATTTGGAAGTCTAGCTCTTGAAGAGATCAGAGAACCCAACTGCTTGTTTTTTTTGTTTTGTTTTGTTTTGTTTTTGTGGTACGCAGGCCTCTCACTGTTGTGGCCTCTCCCGTTGCAGAGCACAGGCTCCGGACGTGCAGGCTCAGTGGCCATGGCTCACGGGCCCAGCCACTCTGCGGCATGTGGGATCCTCCCAGACCGGGGCACAAACCCGTGTCCCCTGCATCGGCAGGCGGACTCTCAACCACTGCGCCACCAGGGAAGCCCAACTGCTTGTATTTTTAACTAGCCTTTTGCATTAAGTTGAGGAAAAGCTCATGATTGTCAAGTCAAAAATGATAGTGCAGAAAGGAGCAAAGTTGGAGCGCAAATTGGTGAAAAGCACCAAGGGTCAGAGATGGTCCAAAGCAGTTTTTCAAAGCCTGCTGCTTCATACACTTTCTATCAAAGGACAGTTCTCCAGAATTAGATTTCAGGCACTCCACCAAGCAGTACCATTTCAGGGCTTTTTACTGATTGCTAATAATTTCCACTGTTAGGGTGTGAATGGATGGCTTAGATCTGCTACATGTGAGTCCCTGGAGATGCTTTTTATGCCTCATCTGTCTTCCTCCCACATGGTGCCTCAGCCAGTGCCTGATACATAGTAGGCATTCAATTAATGTTTGCCAACTTGAATTGATTTTATAAATATATACACATTTAACTTTGGTTTTAACAAAGTAATTGTAGCACATATTTTTTCTATTCAACTAGACCTTTCTAATGAAAACATAGAATGCTGCCTTGGAAACTTACTAAGTGTTGTCTTTCATTTCCTAACACTGTTCAAGTCTGAATATTCTTCCTGCCTGTGATATAGATGTCCTGACCATCCCCAGAAAATCATATTTATTTGTTTTTTGTTGTTGTTTTACTGAAGTATAATTTACATACAATAAAATTCACTCTTTAAAAGTATATAGTTTGATGTGTTTTGACAACTGTACATGGTCATATAACCACCATCACAATTAAGATACAAAGAATTTCCATTGCTGGGGAAAAAAAAAATCTTCATGCCCCTTTAAAATCACTCTTCTCCCCTCCCATCCCTAGCCTTGTCAACTACTGATCTGTTTTCTGACCCTATAGTTTTGCCTTTAAAATGTCGTATAAATATGGAATCATACATTTGTACCCATTTGAGTCTGACTTCTTTCATTTAGCATAATGCATTCAAAACCCATCCATTCTTTACCTATGTATTAATAGACATTTTGAGTTATTTCCAATTTGGGGCAATTATGAATAAAGTTTACATTAAAATATGTAAACATTCACATATAAGTCTTTATGTGGGCACGTTTTCATTTCTCTTGAATCTGTAAGTTTTGAAGAAGTCCAAGTTGTCAGTTTTTCTCTTTGTGTATAAGTATTAGCTAAGAAATCTTTGCTTATCGTAAGGTCACAAAGATTTTCCCCTTTGTTCTTCTAGAAGTTTTATAGTTTCTAATGTTTGGGTCTGTGATTCATTTCTAGTTAATACAGTTGACCTTTGAACAATAGGGTTTTGAACTGTGTGGGTCCATTTATATGCAGTTTTTTTCAATAAATATACAGTGGCCCTCTATATTTTCCAGTTTCGCATCTGAGGACTCAACACACCAAAGATCGAAATTTCCATCTGAGGTTGGTTGACTCCATTGATGTGGAACCCGTGGATACAAAGGGTCAAACTATGGAACTTGAGTGTCCTCGGATCTTGGTATACTCAGGGGCTCCTGGTACAATCCCCAACAGATACCAAGGAATGACTGTTTGCATAGGGTGTGAGGTAGGATCAAGGGTTTGTGGGGGGTGCTGCATATGGATGTTCAGTTGTTTGAGTTTTATCTTTTGAAAAGATTATTCTTTCCTCCACTGAATTATCTTGGCACCTTTGTTGAAAATAAGTGCACCATATACATGTGGCTCTGATACTCTCACATCTGTTCCATCTACATCTTTATGTGTATGCTGTTACCACACTGACTTGATTACTTTAGCTTTCTACTAAGTTTTGAGATCAGGTAGTGTATGTCCTCCAACTTCATTCTTTTTCAGGGTTTTTTGACGGTTTAAAGTCCTTTGCCTTTTCATTTAGAATCAGCTTGTCACTTTCTACAGAAAAGCCTGGTGGGATTTAGAAAGGAATTGCACTGAATCTATAGATAAGTTTGTGGAGAATATCTTAGCAGTACTGCTTTGTGATCCACGAACATGGTATAGCTCTTAATTTATTTAGATCTTTTTAAATTTTTCTCATTAACATTTGGTAATTTTCATTGTACAGGTCTTGGATGTATTTTGTTAAAATTTTCCCTAAGTATATCATGTTTTTTCATGCTTTTGTAATTTCTTAATTTCATTTTCTACTTGTTCATAGCTAAAATACGTAAGTAAAATTGATTTTTACATTGACCTCATTCTGAAACCTTGCTAAACTCATTAGTTCTACTATCTATTTTTTAGGTTCTTTGTTGTTTTCTGTGTAGACAATTGTGTTGTCTGTAAATAGAGGCAGTTTTATTGCAGTGTTTCGAATTTGTTTATTTCTGTTTTCTTGACTTATTTCACTGGTATTGATAGTGAATAGGAATGGTGCGAGTAGATATCTTGCTTTATTTCTGATCTTATGGGGAATGTGTTCATATTTTCACAATTAAAATTGATGTTAGCTGTGGATTTTTCATAGATGTTCTTTATCAGATTAAGAAACACTGTTGTTTTTAGTCTGTCTTTTTCTGTGTATGTGTGTATGCCTCATTTGGAATTTCTAAGTCTTTTTTATGTATGTCATTAGGGTGCTAATACAAAACAGCTTGTAATTCTACCACCAAGGAGTCTTTTGTTATCATGCCAAAGTGTATCTGTCCTGAAACTAGACTTTTAGTTGTTATTATTTCTAAAACGTCTGTCAGTATTGGATACTTTCTTATCTAATCCATCTTGTTATCTAGGTGGCCACAGTGTGCCCAGGTAACAATATCCTTCCACATAGCAATATGTTTCTTTTCAAAAGTCAGTTGAGTCTTTTTCATTGAGCAATGTCTCTTTGTTCCCACCAAAAGCAAGTGACATCATTGAACATTTGAAATGATTCATTCTGATGTGAGCATTTATTCACAGCCACTACCATAACCTTTGCTGATATATGGTAATATGATACATGGTTCCCTCGTATCTTACAGGAAACTGGATAAGCAAGCCTGTCTGTTACCACACAGTAATCATATCTCCTTGTGTGAAAGCACTGACCATCAAACTGCTCTTATTATATCACTATCATTTAAAAAATTTTTTTCTTGTCTTTGTATATCTTCTTATATTTTTTAATATATAGATATATATATATATGTGATTTTTAAATAGGTATATGAAAGCATGGGAAGCCTTTGAATAATTTATGGCTGGTAATATCTCTCTCTCTTTCTAGTCATTTCCTTATATTGAAATAATCCCAATTGGGCAGCACTGAGCAGCCTCATGATCTCGTGTTCTCACAGATTTCTTATTAAACTGATACCAGTTACCCATTTTTCTATAGGAAGCAGAACTTTCACATTTACTTTTAAACCCAAGGTACTTTAGATAGGACTTCAACTATCCATGCCCTAGCATTCTCAACAGTTACTAAAACCCCCAGTGTCTCCTATTGAAAGAGTTTGTATTAGTCACTGTGGATCAATGAGCTCTCTATGAGACCTCAAAATTAAAGAAGTGGCAGGTCATGCATAATGTATGATGTACTTTGAGTTCCTCATAAAAGTGATATTGGTAGGCTGGTCTATCAGAGTTGCAAGTAAGTGCCCCAGATATACACCATCTCTTCCTCCCAGATGACTTCACAGTGGAGCTGAGATCAGGACACATTTTCCTTCTTGGCATGTTGATGTTCCCATGCTGTGTGGCACTGGTTGGTTTAAAGGACTTTGTGAGGGAAAGATATCACTAAAAAGCTAACCTTCTCTGGGGAAAGATATGTTAACTGCTTGAATTGTATTGAGAGATTTTTTTCATTAAAAATTATTTGGAAGGTGGTTTCTTTCTCATTTACAAATATGTCACTAGAGAGCTCACACTCAGCCCTTGTCAATGAGCATTAGAACAAACTCCTGAAAAACAGCCAGTTTGTTTTTGTTTTTGTTTTTGTTTTTGTTTTATTTGAACCTATGACTCTGTCACTCACATGGGACTGAGCCAGGCTGTAACCAACCTTCTAGAAAAGGTTGTGTTTCATAGTTTATTTGCGTGAGTGCATGTGCATACACACACAGGCATACACGTATACATCTAAGTGACTTCCCCCCTCTCCTTTCCCCCGACCCAGAGCAGGATCCTAGTAAGAAGAGCCATGATTGGATCACTGCTTCAAATCCTCAGAGCCTACCAGGTGCCTTTCACAGAGGATATACAAAAGAAAATGCTGAAAGGAAGATAAGATATTTTCAGCGTTACCATTGTCATACCAAGGTTTCCCTTTCAAATATGATTTCTTTTATGCCCCCCACACACTGCTGCTATGATTCATAGGCCATCTGCGCTTTGGTGTCTGCACGGCTTCCCTCCCTTACTTCATTCGGGCCTCTGAATGTCACCTTATCAAAGAGGCAACACTCCCACCCCATCTCTGTCTGTCCCCTCCCCCTACCTTATTTGTTTTTATAGCACTTATCACCACTGTCATAGTATGTATGTATGTATGTATGTGTGTATGTATGTATGTATGTATGTATTTATTTATTTATTGACTTACCTACTAGAAAGTCAGATTTAGTGTATTCATGACATGCCCCACAGCACTTAGAACACTACATGACATGTTGTAGGCACTCAGTAAATACTTGTAAATCAATAAATAAACAAATGTAAGCCGGGGATACCATTTTCAAACCTGTGAACCTGAGTTCCCCAAGAGCCTTATAGTTAGAATGGGACGCCCCTAGACCCAAAGACACATAAGTGCTGTGTATAAAGTGGCTACCAAAAATACAACTCCCATATGTGTTTTAAATTTTTTTAAATATTTCCCCATAGACAAATTTTTTCACCATAATATATGTTTTTAATATTCTCTTATATGTTATAAAGATGGGAATTATTGTTCCTAGGCTTCACTAGGTCAAAAATAAGGTAACTTGATCTTAGTTATTAGGTTAGCCTTAAAGCAGAGGCACGATGGCCATTATCAGGAACTGAGCTTTAAAAATATCTCAGACTTCTTCTTTTAAAGGCCAATACCTTGATATTCTCTTTTTTTATACTTTTACACAGTGTTTGAGATGAAAATGCCACAGTTTTGAAGATATCACTTTAAGTTCTTTCCCCCCTAGATTTATCATTTAGGAAAGACTTGCTTAAAAATACATTTTGTTTCAAGTGGCCATGGCACCCCTTTACCTGCTGTGAAAGCCAAAGGTAAAAGTCTGGCCAAGTGGAAGCAGAGCTGATCTCATTTGACCCTCTCAACCCAGAAAAGTAGTGGTTTGGTTTTTTTTTTCTTGCAAAAGCAGCTGTTTCTACTTCTTAGACTGAAAGGATTTCAGCAATGGCCTTAGTTTCCAGACTATTTGTTTAAAACCATACTGATCTATAAAAGAAAATAGTGAATGTACGTGAGTTACCTTAGTTTTTTAAGACTGCTGTATAACAAAGTACTACAAACTGGGTGGCTTGAAACAACAGAAATTTATCATCTCAGAGCTGTATAGGCTAGAAGTCCGAAATCAAGGTGTCAGCAGGGCTGGTTCCTTCTGAGGGCTCTGAGGGAGAATCTGTTCCAGGCCTCTCCTAGCTTTTGGTGATGACCAGTAATTCTTGATGTTTTTTGATTTGTAGATGCATCTCTCCAATCTCTGCTTCTGTCTTCACTTGGTGTCCTCTCTGTGTGTCTACCTCTTCTTTAAAGGTCACCATATTGGATTAAGGAACACCTTAATGATCTCATCTTAACATGATTACATCTGCAAAGACCCTATTTCAAGTAAGGTCACAGTCACTGCTGCTGGGAGTTAGGACTTCAACTTTTCTTTTTGGAGGACGCAATCTAACCAGTAACACCTCCTCCTTACCATTATATCAAGATGGTAATTGTAAACAAAATTAGTCTCAGTATAAAAGCCTTAGAAATGGCTTTGCTGATTTTATTATGGTGAAACAAATAATGAGAAGAAGGAGGAGAAGAAGTTTAACATGGAACATTAAAATGAGGGGTAAACAAATTTACCATCATTACCTCTCCATTGTTAATAAGAATTTTCAAAATGACTGAAAAAATATCAGTACAACCTAACTCTAGAACAATGCAATCATGGAATACCTTCCCTCCACCTGCTCATTTATAGTCGAGAATCGTCTTTGATATTGATATCCTCTCATCACACCTTTCTGCCTCAGCACAGAGCGCGCTCAGGTGGCCTTAGGACCTGAGTCCAGATTGGAGGTTTTAGGAGCTGGTCACTCAGCCTACTCAAGGAACCAGCTCTCCCAAGTTCCCTCTGCCCTTGAATGCCAGGACCCTGCCATTTCTTGCCATACCCTACCTGGATGGCCCATCCTTGTGCTGGGGCAAGACCACTGATTCCCAACTATTTGTAGTATTAGGACTTCACATAAATATATTTTATGGATACCTACCTCCTTCCCCATAATAGCAGTTGTACACCCTTTATTTAGGAAAATTTACTCTGCCTTTTGTTTTATTAATCACAAATATAAAGTAGTATATGTTTGAGAAGTTAAAATTCTCAATTTATGAAATAAATCATTTTGCAAATACAATTGTCCACGTATATTGGTTTTCTTTACATGAGGACTACCCAAGTTGAAATAGGCTTTTTCTTATTTACCAAATATTTATTGAGCATCCAAATGTAAGGCATTATGGGATCTATAATAATGGCCAAAATAGAGCTTGAAAGGTAGAAGTTATTAATTAATTAATATATTGAATTATATTAACATTTTCAAGTAGAAATATGTATTATTAGAGAATTATAATCAAAGTGCTTCCAGAGTTGAGAATATGCATTTCAGTGAATATGCATTTGTTTAAAAAATTCTCCAAGCATATGATTTGATTATATATCATTATAACTATAACTGGGATAATAATACATACTGTATACAAATCCAAACACCCTACCCTTATACAGGGCTTCGCATTTTACCAGATACTTTCATGTGCATTATCATAGCCAAAACTTCCAAATCTCTCTTCTCCAAAGTTAGATTGCAACATCATATTTTAAGGCATTACAACCTTACTTGACTTTTTTTCATTATAAGTTTGACTCTTTAATATCACCATATAGTTATGTTTACATGAAGAATTGGAAAGAAGGCATAGAGTCTCCATATGTTCATTTCAGCCTGGGTGGCTAAATGGCTTATAACAGTCAATGCATGAAAATGGTCTAGATTGAATAAATTAGCAAAATCACAAAAGGAAACCACTGTAGGAAATAGTTTTACACATGTAATTGCTCAAATCCTCTAGTGAATGTGTCAATCTGTACTAACTAAATAAATTTGTTTATAGACATGTTCTGTATTAGCTTCCACTCTTTCACAGCCCTTTGCCAAACAAAATCCCACTAGAAGTAGGATGTTCACACCCGAGTAGGAGTTTCTTGGATAAATATTTTTACTATATTGAGACCAAAACCACTTCTACAAATTTCAGACTTTGATTGAAATACTATATTTCTTTAGCTTTTTTTCCCTTCCATCTTTTCTCCTGGCAGCTATTCATGCATTAGCTTACCTCCCCTCACCTCCCACGGCTGTGGTGTACAAGAAGAGGCGGGCTGCATGCACAGGGGGCCAGTGGACCCTGGGAATGATGGGACCTGCCCATTCAATCGCTCCTACCACCACATGGACTAGACAGACAGAGAGACTCGTGTACAAAAGAACTTTCCCTTCCCTTTCCTAAAACCTGGTTGAAATGATTCATTGAATTAATTTCAAAGTAAAGATTACACATCCTGAGGCTATGCTTTATAGAATGCCTGCTTACATTCCATTTGAGCTCTCCATGAATAGAATACATAAAGGTAGAATTCACACAGCCCTTCCTAAAGAAATCAGGGTAAGAGCTCTTGAAATATAACAGCCACATTCTTTCGGAAGGATATCTCTGATCTCAACTTTCACCAACAAGAATCTCAACTGATTTCTTAGTTCCCTGGTCCATGGTTGGTGCTGAATTTTTCATAGGCCTTTTGAAGATCTATTTTTTAATTTTTCTGTTGACTGATAATTTCAAAAGAAAGTATTTTTAATAGCAATAACTCTGTTAAAAGTGAAATTAAGAACATTGCTTTTTAACGTGCTAAATCTAAACCTTCTCGATGTTTTTGAGAGACAGAATAACCAGTAAACAGTAGACTCAAACAACAGTGGAATAGGGGTGATCTGAGCCAGTGCAGTGTCCTAGTTACCATGACCCAAATAACCCACCTTTTAGGGTTAATTAGCATAATGCCCAATAACATGAGCACTGTCACTGCTGTAGAAATAATATATCTGACATGGAATGATTTCATACTTCAGGAGATTTAGTCATTTAATATGATAGCTCTGTTCAAATTAATCTTTCACACTGGAGAACACACTTTGGTTATTTATGATACTTGCAGGTAAATTTTTTAAATGGCTAAGGCAGATTGTAAATGTCTGTGGCAAATTCCATTAACACAGCTCTGTTATAGAAATAGAGGTGTATAATATGTACAAAAATATGTTCATAGTGCCTCAAGAACACTTAATTAGGGAAGGAGACACAAAGGCATGGAGGAGGCATGCCTGTCATTGTCAGTCAGTACACAGCAGTTTAGTTTTTTTATACTTTTTTAATTGACGTATAGTTGATTTACAGTGTTTTTCAGGTACACAGCAAAGTGATCCAGTTATATTCTTTTTCAGATTCTTTTCCGTTATAGTTTATTACAAGATATTGAACATAGTTCCCTGTACTATACAGTAAATCCTTATTTTTTATCTATTTTATATATAGAGGTGTGTATCTGTTAATCTCAGATTCCTAATTTAACTCTCCCCTCTTTCCCCTTTGGTAACCATAAGTTTGTTTTCTATGTCTGTGAGTCTAGTTCTGTTTCATAAGTAAGTTCATTTGTATCATTTTTTTAGGTTCCACGTATAAGTGATATCATATGACAGTTGTCTTTCTCTGTCTGACTTACTTCACTTAGTATGATAATCTCTGAGTCCATCCATGTTGCTGCAAATGACATTATTTCATTCTTTTTTATGGCTGAGTAGTATTCCATTGTATATATGTGCCACATCTTCTTTATCCATTCAACTGTCGTTGGGCATTTAGGTTGCTTCCATGACCTAGCTATTGTAAATAGTGCTGCAGTGAACATTGGGGTGCATGTGTCTTTTTGAATTATGGTTTTCTCTGGGTATATGCCCAGTAGTGGGATTGCTGGGTCATCTGGTAATGCTATTTTTAGTTTTTTAAGGAACCTCCATACTGTTCTCCATAGTGGCTGGATCAGTTTACATTCCCACCAACAGTGCAAGAGGGTTCCCTTTTCTCCACACCCTCTCCAGCATTTGTTGTTTGTAGATTTTCTGATGATGCCCATTCTAGCTGGTGTGAGGTGATGCCTCACTGTAGTTTTGATTTGCATTTCTCTAATAATTAGTGATGTTGAGCAGCTTTTCATGTGCTTCTTGGCCATCTGTATGCCTTCTTTGGAGAAATGTCTGTTTAGGTCTTCTGCCCTTTTTTGGATTGGGTTGTTTGTTTTTTTAATATTGAGCTGCATGAGCTGTTACTGTATTTTGGAGATTAATCCTTTGTCCGTTGATTCATTTGCAAATACTTTCTCCCATTCTGAGGGTTGTCTTTTCGTCTTGTTTGTAGTTTCCTTTGCTTGCAAAAGCTTTTAAGTTTCATTAGGTCCCATTTGTTTATTTTTGTTTTTATTTCCATTACCCTAGGAGGTGGATCAAAAAGGATCTTGCTCTGATTTATGTCAAAGAGTGTTCTTCCTGTGTTTTCCTCTAAGAGTTTTATAGTGTCCGGTCTTACATTTAGGTCTCTAATCCATTTTGAGTTTATTTTTGTGTATGATGTTAGGGAGTGTTCTAACTTCATTCTTTTACATGCAGCTGTCTAGTTTTCCCAGCACCACTTATTGAAGAGACTGTCTTTTCTCCATTGTATATCCTTGGCTCCTTTGTCACAGATTAGTTGACCATAGGTGCATGGGTTTATCTCTGGGCTTTCTATCCTGTTCCATTGATCTATATCTCTGTTTTGGTGCCAGTACCATATTGTCTTGATTACTGTAACTTTGTAGTATAGTCTGAAGTCAGGGAGTCTGATTCCTCCAGCTCCGTTTTTTTCCCTCAAGACTGCTTTGGCTATTCGGAGTCTTTTGTGTCTCCATACAAATTTTAAGATGTTTTGTTCTAGTTCTGTAAAAAATGCCATTGGTAATTTGATAGGGATTGCATTGAATCTATAGATTGCTTTGGGTGGTATAGTCTGTTCACAATATTGATTCTTCCAATCCAAGAACATGGTATATCTCTCCATCTGTTGGTATCATCTTTAATTACTTTCATCAGTGTCTTATAGTTTTCTGCATACAGGTCTTGTCTCCCTAGGTAGGTTTATTCCTAGGTATTTATTCTTTTTGTTGCAATGGTAAATGGGAGTGTTTCCTTAATTTCTCTTTCACATTTTTCATCATTAGTGTATAGGAATGCAAGAGAATTCTGTGCATTAATTTTGTATCCTGCAACTTTACCAGATTCATTGATTAGCTCTAGTAGTTTTCTGGTGGCATCTTTAGGATTCTCTATGTATAGTATCAGGTCACCTGTAAACAGTGACAGTTTTACGTCTTCTTTTCCAGTTTGTATTCCTTTTATTTCTTATTCTTCTCTGATTGCCATGGCTAAGACTTCCAAAACTATGTTGAATAATAGTGGTGAGAGTGGACATCCTTTACTTTTTCCTGATCTTAGAGGAAAAGCTTTCAGTTTTTCACCTTTGAGAATGATGTTTGCTGTGGGTTTGTCATATATGGCCTTTATTATGTTGAGGTAGGTTCCCTCTATGCCCACTTTCTGGAGAGTTTTTATCATAAATAGGTGTTGAATTTTGTCAAAAGCTTTTTCTTCATCTATTAAGAAGATCAGATGGTTTTTATTCTTCAGTTTGTTAATATGGTGTATCACATTGATTGATTTGTGTCTCTTGAAGAATCCTTGCATTCCTGGGATAAATCCCACTTGATCATGGTGTATGATCCTTTTAATGTGTTGTTGGATTCTGTTTGCTAGTATTTTGTTGAGGATTTTTTTCATCTATATTCATCAGTGATATTGGTCTGTAACTTTCTTTTTTTGTAGTATCTTTGTCTGGTTTTGGTATCAGGGTGATGGTGGCCTCATAGAATGAGTTTGGGAGTGTTTCTTCCTCTGCAGTTTTTGGAAGAGTTTGAGACGGATGGGTGTTAGCTCTTCTCTAAATGTTTGATAGAATTCACCTGTGAAGCCATCTGGTCCTGGACTTTTGTTTGTTGGAAGATTTTTAATCACAGTTTCAATTTCAGTGCTTGTGATTGGTCTGTTCATATTTTCTATTTCTTCTTGGTTCAGTCTTGGAAGGTTATACCTTTCTAAGAATTTGTCCATTTCTTCCAGGTTTTCCATTTTATTGGCATAGAGTTGCTTGTAGTAGTCTCTTAGGATGCTTTGTATTTCTGTGGTGCCTGTTGTAACTTCTCCTTTTTCATTTCTAATTTTATTGATTTGGGTTCTCTCCCTCTTTTTCTTGATCAGTCTGGTTAATGGTTTATCAATTTTGTTTATCTTCTCAAAGAACCATCTTTTAGTTTTATTGATCTTTGCTATTGTTTTCTTTGTGTCTAGTTCATGTATTTCTGCTCTGATGTTGATGATTTCTTTCCTTCTGCTAATTTTGGGTTTTGTTTGTTCTTCTTTCTCTAGTTCCTTTAGGTGTAACGTTAGATTGTTTGAGATTTTTCTTGTATCTTGAGGTAGGCTTGTATAGCTATAAACTTCCCTCTTAGAACTGCATTTGCTGCATCCCATAGGTTTTGGATCATCGTGTTTTCATTGTCATTTGTCTCTAGGTATTTTTTGATTTCCTCTTTGATTTCTTTAGTGATCTCTTGGTTATTTAGTAATACATTGTTTAGCCTCCATGTGTTTGTGTTTTTTACATTTTTTCCCTGTAATTGATTTCTAATCTCCTAACGTTGTGGTCAGAAAAGATGCTTGATATGATTTCAGTTTTCTTAAATTTACTGAGGCTTGAATTGTGACCCAGGATATAATCTATCCTGGGGAATGTTCCGTGCGCAATTGAGAAGAAAGCGTAATCTGCTGTCTTTGGATGGAATGTCCTATAAATATCAACTAAATCTATCTGGTCTATTGTGTCATTTAAAGCTTATGTTTCCTTATTAATTTTCTGTTTGGTTGATCTGTCCATTGGTGTAAGTGAGGTGTTAAAGTCCCCCACTCTTACTGTGTTACTGTCGATTTCCTCTTTTAGAGCTGTTAGCAGTTGCCTTATGTATTGAGGTGCTCCTATGTTGGGAGCATATATTTTTATAATTGTTACATCTTCTCCTTGGATTGATCCCTTGATCATTATGTAGTGTCCTTCCTTGTCTCTTGTAACATTCTTTATTTTAAAGTCTGTTTTATCTGATATGAGTATTGCTACTCCAGCTTTCTTTTGATTTCCATTTGCATGGAATATCTTTTTCCATCCCCTCACTTTCAGTCTGTATGTGTCCCTAGGTCTGAAGTGGGTCTCTTGTAGGCAGCATATATATGAGTCTTGTTTTTATATCCATTCAGCAAGCCTGTGTCTTTGGTTGGAGCATTTAATCCATTCACATTTAAGGTAATTATCGATATGTATGTTCCTATTACCATTTTCTTAATTGTTTTGGGTTTGTTTTTGTACGTGCTTTTCATCTCTCGTGTTTCCCACTTAGGGAAGTTCCCTTAGCATTTGTTGCAGAGCTGGTTGGTGGTGCTTAATTCTCTTAGCTTTTGCTTGTCTGTAAAGCTTTTGATTTCTCCATTGAATCTGAATGAGATCCTTGCTGGGTAGAGTAATCTTGGTTGTAGGTTCTTCCCTTTCATCACTTTAAGTATATCATGCCACTCCCTTCTGGCTTGTAGAGTTTCTGCTGAGAAATCAGCTGTTAACCTTATGGGAGTTCCCGTGTATGTTATTTGTCGTTTTTCCCTTGCTGCTTTCAATAATTTTTCTTTGTCTTTAATTTTTGCCAGTTTGATTATTATGTGTCTCAGCGTGTTTCTACTTGGGTTTATCCTGTATGGGACTCTCCGCGCTTCATGGACTTGGGTGGCTATTTCCTTTCCCATGTTAGGGAAGTTTTCGACTATAATCTCTTCAAATATTTTCTCGGGTCCTTTCTCTCTCTCTTCTCCTTCTGGGACCCCTATAATGCGAATGTTGTTGCATTTAATGTTGTCCCAGAGGTCTCTTAGGCTGCCTTCATTTCTTTTCATTCTTTTTTCTTTATTCTGTTCCACGGCAGTGAATTCCACCATTCTGTCTTCCAGGTCACT
This sequence comes from Mesoplodon densirostris, assembly GCF_025265405.1. Taxonomy (NCBI): domain Eukaryota; kingdom Metazoa; phylum Chordata; class Mammalia; order Artiodactyla; family Ziphiidae; genus Mesoplodon; species Mesoplodon densirostris. Next base: position 30,866,531 of record NC_082670.1, read on the forward strand.
TATCCATTCTTCTGCCTCAGTTATTCTGCTATCGATTCCTTCTAGTGTATTTTTCATTTCAGTTATTGTATTGTTCATCTCTGTTTGTTTGTTCTTTAATTCTTCTAGCTCTTTGTTAAACATTTCTTGCATCTTCTCAATCCTTGCCTCCATTCTTTTTCCAAGGTCCTGGATCATATTCGCTATCATTATTCTGAATTCTTTTTCTGGAAGGTTGCCTGTCTCCAGTTCATTTAGTAATTTTTCTGGGGTTTTATCTTGTTCCTTCGTCTGGTACATAACCCTCTGCCTTTTCATCTTGTTTATCTTTCTGTGAATGTGGTTTTTGTTCCACAGGCTGCAGGATTGTAGTTTTTCTTGCTTCTGCTGTCTGCCCTCTGAAGTGGGTTTCTTATAGACAACATATCGTGGGGTCTTATTCTTTGATCCACTCTGATAATCCCTGTCTTTTTTTTTTTTTTTTTTTTTGCGGTATGCGGGCCTCTCACTGTTGTGGCCTCCCCCGTTGCGGAGCACAGGCTCCGGACGCGCAGGCTCCGGACACGCAGGCTCAGCGGCCATGGCTCACGGGCCCAGCCGCTCCGCGGCATATGGGATCCTCCCAGACCGGGGCACGAACCCGTATCCCCTGCATCGGCAGGCGGACTCTCAACCACTTGCGCCACCAGGGAGGCCCAATCCCTGTCTTTTGATTGGTGTGTTAAGACCACTGACATTCAAAGTGATTATTGATATAGTTGGATTAATATCTACCATATTCGATACTGTTTTCTATGTGCTGCCCTTGTTCTTTGTCCCCATTTTTGTCTTCCACTCTTTTTCCATCTTTTGTGGTATTAACTGAGCATTTTATATGATTCCATCTTCTTTCCTTTCTTAGCATGTCAGTTATACTCCTTTTTTTTTTAAGTTTACTTTTTTTAGTGGCTGCCCTAGTGTTTGTAATAACACATTGACATCTAATCAAAGTCCACTTTCCAGTAATACTTTACCACTTCACAGGTACTATTAGTACCTTATAAGAACAAAATAATATTGATTCCTTCCTCCTGTCCCTTGTGTTGTTACTGCAATTCATTTCAATTATACATAAATATACAGAAACACGAGTATATCTGCAATGTAATTGAATACATTATTGCTATTATTTTGAACAAACCATTATCTATTAGATCAATTAAGAATAAAAGTTTTTATTTTACCTTCACTTATTCCTCCTCCAATGGGCTTCCTTTTTTTATGTATATCCAGGTTTCTGAACTATATCTAAAGAACTTCCTTTAACATTTTCCTGCAAGCAGGGCTACTAGCAAAAAAAAAAACTTCCCTCAATTTTTGTTTGTCTAAGAAAATCTTTATTTCTCCTTCACCTTTAAAGGATTACAACACAGAGTACAGAATTCTGGGTTGGTGGATTTTTTCTCTCAACACTTTAAATATTTCATTCCACTTTTTTGCTTGCTTACATGGTTTCGGAGAAGTTAGGTGTGATTTTTGTCTTTGCTCCTTTATAGGTAAGGTGTTATTTTTCTCTGGCATCTTTTAATTTTTTTCATTTTTCTGTAGTTTGAATATGATATGCCTAGGTGTAGTTTGGTTTTTGTATTTATTCTGCTTGGTGTTCTCAGAGCTCCCTGGATCTGTGGTTTGGTGTCTGACATTAATTTGGGAAAATTCTCAGATGTCGTTTTTTAAAATATTTCTTCTGTTCCTTTCTCTTTTTCTTCTTCTGGTATTCCCATTTTACATATGTTATACTATTTGTAGCTATCTCACAGTTTTTGGATATTTTATTCCATCTTTTCTGTTTTTTTCACTCTTTGCTTTTCAGTTTTGGAGGTTCCTAGAGAACAGTTCTTGGATATTCTGTTCTTTTTTTCCAGTCTTTTTACTCTTTGCTTTTCAGTTTTGGAAGTTTCTAGTGCAATATCCTCAAGCTCAGAGTTTATTTCCTCAGCCATATCCAGTCTACTAACAAACCCATCAGAGGCATTCTTTATTTCTGTTACACTGGTTTTTTATCTCTAGCATTTCTTTTTGATTTTTTCTTAAAATTTCCATCTCTTTGCTTACATTGCCCATCTATTCTTGCATGCTGTTTACTGTATCCGTTAGAGCCTTTAGCATCCTAATCATAGTTGTTATAAATTCCCAGTCTGTTAATTCCAACATACCTGTCATAAATGGGTCTGGTTCTGATGCTTGCTATGTCTTTTCAAACTGTTTTTTGCCTTATAATATACCTTGTAATTTTGTCTTAATACCCAGACATGATATACTGGGTAAAAGGAACAACTATAAATAGGTCTTTATTACTATGGTGGTAAGATGTGGGAGGAGGGGACACATTCTATACAACTATGATTAGGTCTTAGTCTTTTACTGAGCCTGTGCCTCTGAACTGTGACCTTCACAAGTGCTTCTTAGTGTCCCACCCACCATCCTATTAGTCAAGGTGGCTACAGTGGACTGAAGTTGGGTATTTGCCTTTTCCCAGGTCAGTTAGGCTCTTACAAAACCTCTGCAGGTTAAGCTCTGGTTAAATAGTTCCTCCTGTAGGTAGACCTTGTTAAGAAGAACAGTATGCTTTGGTGCATTTCAAAATGCTTTTTACCCCTCTCCCTGCCCGAAGCATGAGGAGAGTCTTCTGTGATACTCACTTTGAGAACCTGGTAGAGCTCCAGGAGGTAAAACTCAGAAGAATGTGGTCCCCTTCCCCATCCCCCATGACTGAGTCCCCCTGGAGTTTTATCTCCCCAGTTTGTCCACACTACAAACCTAGCAGTTTGTCAGTTACAGTTCAGTTTTCCCTACCCCAGCACTGGTCCCCACAGAGGTTTTTGCTTATAGATTTGTGCTCCATTACGTTGTGACTCTCTGTATTTGCCTGTCTTGTCTCTCTGATTTTAATGGTATTGGTTTTCCCTGTCACTTCACTTCTCCTTTGGATCTAAGAAGAATTGTTGATTTTTCTGTTTGTTCAACTTTTACTTGTTCTTAGGACAGAGTGGCACCTTCCAAGCCTCTTACATGCTACCTCAGAAACGAGAAGTCCTCTAGTTATTCTAATTCAATATAAGGAGTTTATATCAGGCTCTAAAATAATGATTCAGAAGAATTGGTTGAATGTTTATATAACATGAGCATTTCTTGCCTGAATTTTGATAAACCCTTCAGTGGTAGGTGGTGTGGGTTGGTGTCTTGGATTTAATATTTATTGTGACAAGCATAGCCTGTAGACTGGCATTTGGGAATAAGATAAGTCAGGCTCTCTCTCCTCTGGGTCTTACCTAGAACATTTTTCTGTCCTGCTACGCATTCCCCTCCCATCCCCAACTCAGGCCTCAGCTGAGTGTCTTTTCCTTCAAGAAGCCTCCTTGATCACCACCACCCACCTCTCCTATCCTCTTATATGGTCCCATTACACTCTATTCTCACTTTGTAATGTAATGTAACTTTTGTCATTTCTCATTCAATATGTCTCCCCCACTAGACTGTTCAACATATGAAGGGTAGAAACCATTTCTGTGATCACTGCTGTGATCACCACTGCACCTCACAACCTATATGATTAAATAAATGAATGAATGAATGAATGAATGACAGTAGTTTCATACAGAAATATACCTTCTCAGGTGGCCACCTCAGTGATTGATATTAACTACCGTGTCCTGATAGTTCTGTGTCATAATTTTATTATTCACTGTCTTCCAAAAATTCGTGAATACCTTAATTATAATTTATTTACTCTTCTAAATTGGTGTCTTGACCATGGGTAAACAGCTGTTGCTATTCGTGTTCTTATTCCTCATGTTGTATTTTTTGACGTGGCAAAGGCCATTGAGGCAGTATTTTCTTTTCATTTTTATTGTATCATTGTTGACAACTTTGAAAATAGGAAATATAATTGAGTAACATTGCCACCCAGCCACAATTGTTAAAAAATTATTTTATACTACTATAAACTTTTCAGTAACAGAATACTGGAACTTAAAATGTTTAGATGCCACAAAACAATTTAACAGTGTTGTTTTAGATGACTTGGATTTTTTTTTTCTGGCAAACAATGCAGTTGGCTCCATAGATGCAGAAGTTTTTACTCCTGGCAGAAAACAGTAATGAGAAGCCCAGAAATGATCCCACTGGGAGCTGTGAACTAACATCAGAGTAACCCTTTGCTTTGCTGCATTGCTTATGATTGAATTATTAAGGTCACTAATTTATTTTTCTTAACAATTGCTGCTGACGGTTATCTGGTGAAATGATAAGTGTGTGATCTAAACCTAATTTTTCAGAGCTGAGAATACCCCAGCTCCTGCTCTCATGGTGAACACATGTTAGCATTTCTCGTTGTCCGGAGGAAACTAAGGTACTTGCAAGTCAAATGCATTCATTCATTAGATGATTGTTTATTGAGCACCTACTTATGTGCCGTGCATTGGGTTGCACCCTGGACATAGAGAGATAAATAAAATAGCAACTTCCTGGGGCTTCCCTGGTGGCGCAGTGGTTGAGAGTCCGCCTGCCGATGCAGGGGACACGGGTTCGTGCCCCGGTCCGGGAAGATCCCACATGCCACGGAGCGGCTGGGCCTGTGAGCCATGGCCACTGAGCCTGCGTGTCCGGAACCTGTGCTCTGCAACGGGAGAGGCCACAACAGTGAGAGGCCCGCGTACCGAAAAAAAAAAAAAAAAAAAAAAAGCAACTTCCTGCCTTCTGGAGAGCTTTGAGTCAAACAAGAAAAATGAGAATTAGCTGTTGTTATACTAAACTGCCCCCCCCAAAATGGAGATTTTGATTACTAACTCCTGCCAGTTTGGCACTGTTTATACATATACTTATATGTGCTTGCAGCTTGGAACAATTCAGACATCTGTGTTTTGTTTACAGTATAGGTAGCTGAAGAAAAGTTTAAAATTATTGCCATTAAATTATTATTACCATAGATGTATTTAAGTGCATACAATATCATGGAAAGAATAATTTAAACATAGAAATGGCACACTTTTAGTTAGACTCATGTAAAGTTGCTAAAAATGACATTCACAAAAAACTTTTCTCCAAAATGCAATGCTATTTGTATCAACCACATAATTATTTTTCTCAGCAACAAGAAATTAACACATCTCTCATATAATTTGATTGCAATTACTTGGGCAATTAGAAATGGTAATTTTTAATAATTAAACTTTAATTTAGAGATGTTTATATTCAGAATCCTGAAATAACTTATAAGAAGAATATGATACAGACTTAGAGAAAAACATGCATAAAATGACACATTCCTCAAGATTTATAGGCTCCAGTTACTTGGAATAGAATGGGAGTTAATGCTATGTCTTTTTCCTATTCTGCCAGCCAGAGAAGACCTCTTATTTAGAGGGCAGGGCTCCCTCCACTGTCTTAAATCAAGGCTCTGCTGTCTGACAAACTGCCCTCCATGATTTTCTCTGGATATTTATAGCATGGGGAAGTACACAAAAAAGGAAAATGTTTAAGGAAGAGCTTTGCATGTTACAATGCTATACATCATATGGTTCAATTTAGATTCTCTGAAATATCAGAGTTAGAATGAAATTATCAAAAAGGGGAAAGTCACATGGCATTGGTACAAACAAGATGTGCCTATTTGTATTTATGTTTGCTAATGAATTTCAGCCATGATCCCCACTTTGATTTTAAGCGTCTCAGACCACCATTCGGTTTTATTCATTGTAATTAAATCTCTTGCCCACACGCAGACACAAGGGCAGCAAGAAAAAGGGGCATATTTTATCTTTTCAAAAGCTATTACGTAGCTTTGATATGAAGCTCCAGAGGTCCAAAGATTTATAGTATTAAAGCAAAACAGTATGTCTCTCAGGGCACTGTCACCTCCTTCAGCAAATGGAGGAGCCAAGAGAGGGCTTGGACTCTGAATCCAGTGACCCCACAGAGGGCAGGTCTGAATTTGTGCTTACGGGAGCAGTGGAATTTGAGGCAATTTGGTGTAGTCTCCGATGTTGCTACCGGAAGAGAGGTAGAAAAAGGCCAGATAAAAGCACAACTGGTTTCACAGTAACTTGTGAGTGAGTTGGGGCAGAGAGGAGGGCTAATTCAGCTGTCTTGTGGAACAGCATTTATACGTGAAATGCAGAGATGTACAACATACCTTCCCAACCCCAGCCAACCGAGTGTTCCAATAAATAGAACACTTAGGCTAACTTAATTAGTAAGGACTAGGGGAAGACTTGCTTTCGGTTACTCTCCAACCTCCCTCACCTTTTCCTTCCAGCAAAGCCAAGCCCGTAGCTGTAGAACCTCTGCCCTCTGTGCCCTCTTCATCCCTGTGGAGTGGAAAAGAGCTTTTGGGAAACCACCAGACCCTTGGTAACCAGGGCGGCTCCTGTGGCCCACAAATCATCCAAAATGCAGAGAGTCTACCCTACACTTAGTTAATTGGGAGTTAACGGTAGTTTGGGACAGGGCGAATGTATGCTCCAAATCTTTTCCTTGTCCTTCTTCTACTGGATTCAACCCAAATTCACCAACTCCAGACAGACCTAGGCAGGCCACATTATTTGCTTGGCCCTAAATCAGACACTGAGCACAGCCTTAGTAAGACTTCAGCATGAACAAATGGTACGTCGTTCCCCTGAAGGTTCTAAAGGTGCATACTTTTGCCACAGAACCTTTCAGCCAAGTTTATCTTAATTATTTTGCTATTTCATCCATTTATCAAAACTATAATTTGGGGCACTCGGGGATATTAGGTGATTCTCTAAGGGAGAGCGAATCATATAGCAGGAGAGGCAGAAGTAGAACCAAAAGCTCGTGATGGCCGCCTTGTTCTAACTACTCAGCTGTCCTGTTTTGGACGTCATGAAGTCCCTCCCTTCGCCCAGTCTCTTCACTTTTGTTCTGCTCCCAAGGGTACTTTATCTGGAAAAATGATTTTTTCCCCTACATCTGTTTTCCCCATTAAGGTCAGAGAAGCTGAACACACAGCTTTGGGCAGAATGAGAACCATCCTGGGTTCTCTCCACATGACCATGCATGTGTCTCTCTTTCTCTCTGGGCAATGTTTTTTTCATCTGTTAAATTAAGAATTGGGCTAGAGGAGTTCACAAAGATACTTTCCAATTCCGAAATTTTATTGTTCCTTGATTTTAGATGTAAGCAAAAGATTTGTTCAACTTGGTTTAGTAGGCTTAATTTCCAAATCACTTTGTCATTATGGAATGAAACGTGGTGTGGCGGTCTGAAGGACTGTGCTGCCTAACAACAGCATCCAGCATCTGGGAAGGAGACAAACAATGACTAGTGTCCAGATGACCCACAAGTAAGAAGTGTGAGAGATAACAGGTAACCCGTCCGCTGTCTGCGTAAAAGGCACGGTCCAAAAACCTAACTTCTGTTTCTTCTGTATTAAATTAAATGCTAAGATTAGGATTTCCATTATGAAATATTGTTTACTGTATAATCATGACAGACACTGAGAGGGTTCCATTTATTGACCAAATCATTTTGGGATCCTGTTAATGGTGTACTCACCTATTCCACCACCATTCTCAGCCCTCACCTGCATCCAGGTCACAGGGATTGCTTCTCAAACATTCCAAACTCGAACTCAGACCAATTGACTTTAAAGAAGTGTTGACTTTAAAGAAGTGAAGCCAGAGTATCTGTTATTTTTGTAAAGCTCCCCAAGTTATTTGGATGCACAGTGTTTTTTATTATATACTATTCTTTAAATTAGTCTGGAAAATAAGCGCCAGTTGAGAGTGCCTCCAAACTGAAGATGATTTAGATTCAGGTCCCATCTTTGCACTCTGAAGGATTGTGCCAGACTAATCTAGTTAATTTTAATTTACTTTAAGTGATCTTTAGCAAGAATTGAGTTTATTATGATTAGGAGAATATGTATATCTATAGTAATCTGGATGGAATAAATTAGGCCAGATTTCAGGGGGTTTTTTGTTTTCTTTTGTTTAATGTAAGACAGTGTGGTATAATAAAAAGAATACCAGACCTGGGTTTTGAATCATAAATCTACTCATCACCCACTAGACATGTCACTTTAAAAAGGAGAATAACAAGACCTTTTTTTTTCTGCTAGTTGTGGTAAGGCTAAATTAGATATGGACATGAAAGTATTGTACTTCATAAACCATTTTTTTTAAAGTGTAGTATATTTTAATATTTGCCCCCCTGCTTTAAGAAATATACAATCTCATGCCCTTTTAAGTGTTATTTGAAATTAAATATTATGATTAAAAGTAAAAGAGAAAACAAAAAGGCTGCCTTGTTTTTTCTCTTTCCCACCCTTGAAAATGACCTCTCAATGCATTTTACTTGTGGTGGTTAAACCATTAGCATTAAATTGGAAGCTTTAGTGACTGCAGGGACTGTGTTACACTTATCCTTGTGTCCTTTGCATCTCCAAGCACAAGTGGTGGTGCAAGCAAGCACCACCAAGCACCAAGCTGGAACTCTAAATAAAGAGTTGCTAAAATCCAATTCTGCAAATTTATAGGAATTCAGATAATAGAACCAAAATCTTCTGTCTTAGGCCTTTGAGGAATGAAGTATTTGTAAGTGAATTTGAGGCCTGCTATAATGAAATTTTCCCCCTTTTTTTCCAGCTTTATTGAGGGATAATTGAAATATATAAGGTTATATAATATATAAGGTTTGGTTTATTTAAAATCTTCCCTTTTTAAAAAAATTTTTATTGGTGTATAGTTGATTTACAATGTGGTGGTAGTTTCAGGTGTACAGCAAAGTGGTTCAGTTATACATATATCCACTCTTTTTTTTTTAAGATTCTTTTTCCCATATAGGTCATTACAGAGTATGGAGTAGAGTTCCCTGTGCTATACAGCACGTTCTTATTACCTATTTTAGTAGTAGTGTGTATATATGTGTGTATATGCCAGTCCCAGTCTCCCAATTTATCCCTCCCTCTGCTTATCCCCTGGTAACCATAAGTTTGCTTTCTACATCTGTGACTCTATTTCTGTTTTATAAATAAGTTCATTTGTACCCTTTTTTTTTAGATTCCACATATAAGCGATATCATATATTTGTCTTTCTGTGTCTGACTTACTTCACTCAGTATACAATCGCTAGGTCCATCCATGTTGCTGCAAATGGCATTATTTTCTTCTTTTTTCTGTCTGAGCAATCTTCCGTTGTATATATGTACCACATCTGCTTTATCCATTCCTCTGTTGATGGACATTTAGGCTGCTTCCATGTCCTGGCTATTGTAAATAGTGCTGCAATGAACACTGGGGTGCATGTATCTTTTTGAATCATGGGTGTATGCCCAGGAGCAGGATTGCTGGGTCGTATGGTAATTCTATTTTTAGTTTTTTAAGGAAGCTCCATACTGTTCTCCATAGTGGCTCTAAAAATTTACATTACCACCAACAGTGTAGGAGGGTTCCCTTTTCTCCACACCCTCTCCAGCACTTATTGTTTATAGATTTTTTGGGTGATGGTCATTCTGACCAATGTGAGGTGATACCACATTGTAGTTTTATTTTGCACTTCTCTAATAATTATTGATGTTGAGCATCTTTTCATGTGCTTTTTGGCTATGTGCATGTCTTCTTTGCAGAAATGTCTATTTCTTCTGCCCTTTTTTTTTTTTTCGGTACATGGACCTCTCACTGTTGTGGCCTCTCCCGTTGCGGAGCACAGGCTCCAGACACGCAGGCTCCAGACGCGCAGGTTCAGCGGCCATGGCTCACGGGCCCAGCCGCTCCGTGGCATGTGGAATCTTCCCGGACCAGGGCACGAACCCGCGTCCCCTGCATCGGCAGGCAGACTCTCAACCACTGTGCCACCAGGGAAGCCCCCTGCCCATTTTTTAATTGGGTTGTTTGGGGTTTTTTTTATTTTGAGCTGCATGAATTGTTTTGTATATTTTGGAGATTAATCCCTTGTCATTTGCTTCATTTGCAAATATTTTCTCCCATACTGAGGGTTGTCTTTTTGTTTTGTTCATGGTTTCCTTTGCTGTGCAAAAGCTTTTAAGTTTAATTAGGTCCCATTTGTTTATTTTTGTTTTTATTTTCATTACTCTAAGAGGTAGATCAAAAAAGATCTTGCTGCGATTTATGTCAAAGAGTGTTCTGCCTATGTTTTCCTCTAAGAGTTTTATAGTGTCCAGCCTTACAATTAGATCTTTAATCCGTTTTGAATTTATTTTTGTGTATGGTGTTAAGGAGTGTTCTAATTTCGTTCTTTTACATGTAGTTGTCCAGTTTTCCCAGCACCACTTATTGAAGAGACTGTCTTTTCACCATTGTATATTCTTGCCTCCTTTGTCATAGGTTAGGTGACCATAGGTACATAAAATCTTCGTTTTTTCTTAATGTAGGCATTTATCACTATAAACTTGCCTCTTAGAACTGCTTTTGCTGCATCCTTTTGTTTCATCTTGAAGAACTCCCATTAGCATTTCTTGTAAGGCAAGTCTAGTGGTGATAAATTCCCTCAGCTTCTGTTTGTCTGGGAAGGTCTTTATCTCTACCCAGGAACTACTTTCATGGGTAAAGTGTTCTTGATTGGCAAGTTTTTTTCTTTGAACACTTTGAATATATCATCCCTTTCTCTCCTGGCCTGCAAGGTTTCCTCTGAGAAATCTGCTGATAACCTTATCTGGGTTTGCTTGTATGTGATGACTCTTTTTAAACTCTTGCTGCTTTCAAAATTCTCTTTTTGTCAGTGATTTTTAAGAGTTTGACTATAAAATGTCTCAGTGAATAGCTCTTTGGGCTAAATCTATATGGGAATTCCTGAGCTTCATGTTTCTGGATGGTCATATCTCTCCCCAGATATCAGAACTTATTTCTTTTTTTTTTTTTTTTTTGCGGTACGCGGGCCTCTCACTGCTGTGGCCTCTCCCATTGCGGAGCACAGGCTCCGGATGCGCAGGCTCAGCAGCCATGGCTCACGGGCCCAGCCGCTCCACGGCATGTGGGATCTTCCCGGACCGGGGCACAAACCCGTGTCCCCTGCATTGGCAGGCGGACTCTCTACCACTGCGCCACCAGGGAAGCCCTATTTCTTCACATGAGTTTTCTGACCCTTTCTCTCTCTTTTCCTTCTAGGACTCCCATAAATCAAATACAGTCATCCCTCAGTATCTGTGGGGGATTAGTTCCAGGACCCGCCATGGATACCAAAATTTGCAGATGTTCAAGTCTCTTATATAAAGTGACATAGTTTTGCATGTGACCTCTGTAAATCCTCCCATATATATTTTAAATCATCTCTAGTTTACGTATAATAACTAATTCAATGTAAATGCTATGTAAATAGCTGTAAATACAATGTAAATGCTATGTAAATAGTTGCCGGCTCACAGCAAATTCAAGTTTTGCTTTTTGGAATGTTCTGGAATTTTTTTTCCAAATATTTTTGGTTGGTTGAATCTGCAGATGTGGAATCAGTAGATACAGAGGGCTGACTGCATTATTTCACTTAATGGTGTCCCGTAATTTACACAGACTTTTTTCACCCTTTTTTCATTCTTATTTCTTTTCTCCTCTTAATGGATAATATCAAGAAATCTGTCTTCAAGTTTGCACATTCTTTCTTCTGCTTGATTCTGTTTTTGAAGCTCTCTCTTGCATTTTAGTTCCAAAATATTTGTTTAGTTCTTTTTTATGATTTCTATCTCTTTGTTGAATTTCTCATTTTGTTCATGCATTGTTTTCTTGAGTTCATTGAGTTGTCTGTCAGTTCTCTTCATCTCACTGTGCTTTCTTAAAATAATTATTTTGAACTCTTTCAGGTAACTCACAGATATCCATTTCTTTATGGTTAGTTACCGGAAAATTATTGAGTTCCTTTGGTGGTGATATGTTTCCTTGCTTTTCCACATTTCTAGTAGCTTTGCATCCATGTTTGCACATTTGAGGGAGCAGTCAACTCTTCCAGCCTTTTCAGACTGACTCTGGAGGGGAAAGACTTTCACCTGAAGGTGTCTGTGAGAGCTCTGGCAGGATGGGGTTCAGCACCTCTGATTCTGGGGAAAGCACAGTGGCATAATCTCTATGCAGCTCCATCAGCTGAGGTCAACTTGGGCAAAGACTGTAGGGGCCCAGACTGCAGAGGTTCTGCAAGTGGCAGTGATACCTAGGGCTGTTGGGGTCCTCGATGGCAGAGGCTGCTGCTGTGGTCTTTCTTTTTTGCCTGTGAAAGGAAGTTCTAGCCAAGGGGATCCATTTTGGTACAAGGTTTAGTGAGCTGGCACTCAGTGGCAGTGGAGCTGGGGTTCTAGGATCAGGCACGTGTGGAACTACCTTGGTCCTGGGGCACAGGTGCACTTGCAGTGATGGTAGTGCCAGTGTCTGAGGTGCAGGCATGTGTATATCTTCCAAGGACCCAGGGTCTGAGTTCTTGGGGCTTACCACAATGATTTGGGCCCCAGGGTGGGGAGAACAGCAGTGGCACAAGCTTTGGGGTGACAGGGTACAGTAGTGGCTTGGGCTCAGGGTGCAGCAACAGCACATCCTGGGGATGGTGAGTCAAGGTCCTAACTCTGGCCCCATGGAACAGGGTGCAGAGAAGCAACAGCTCAGCCTCAGTGATGCCACAATTAATCAGGGAATGTAGTAGTAAGAATAAAATACAGGTCTGAACTGAGGGGCATGGTTTTATCTATAATTAAAGCCTTACTAATTAGGCTAATGGCATAAATAACACACATATAATTATATTCAAACTGCAGTATATGTTTTATAGCATATTTATCTTCTTTTGCTTAAGATAAATATTAACCTTTTGCTTTTTAATATTAATTTGCATTCCTTAAAATGTGTAATTTATGATGAACCATAAAAAAGCAGAAGTAAACCAGTTTGGGATTTAAATGTTTTCTCTAGCTTGTTCATTGTCCATATGATTTTTTTAAGCCATATTTTAAAAGTACACCCTTAATTAGTTAATTTCCCCACCAGTGCTCAGTGCAGCAAGTAGAATCAATGTCTGTTTATCCAGGTAGATTGAGATTCCAGTAAAAGGTCATAATTTGGAGCTGAATAAATAAAAGAATGTCAAAATGGGGAGCTAGCTTGATACTCAATTAAAAAGAAAAAAAAGCCTAAGAACTACAATTGGTCCTTTAAATATATATATATATATATATCATCTTTGCTGGTAACTTTGGGAGATGCTAAAATATCTGAGCTGTTCAATGCATTAACATAGGAGCCAACAGGAGTAGAGAACAGAGCTCTATTAAGTAGGAAGTAAAGCTTAAGTGGTTTATAGCAGGAAGAGCTGGTTTGGGGGGGGTGGGCGAGGTCTGTGTTATTGATTAATTTATACTTTTCAGTAGCTGGGGAGGTCCTGGCTTTTTCTGGTCAAGGTCTGGGTTTTACTAACTAGGGGTGTCTGTGAATCGTTCATAGGATCTGACAGTAGAGAGTGAGTTGGATACAGAATGTTTCATGAGAACGTGGCCTCTGGAAGGCCCTCACACCAAGCAATGTTTAAATTTAGTTTCAGCATTCACAACACAAATAGAGAGAAATTCACAGTTGACACAGAGATGAGTTGTCTTCATCCATCTTCCTTTCAAGTTGCTTACTCTGGAAGGGATGCCAAATTTGGGACATTCCCATAATTACCCTACACAGACAGACAACATACATCCTTTATACATCAAAAGGAAAAAAGCAGTGACTCAGGGTGGAGGACCCTAGGGGATTGGTTTGCTGAAATTGTTCACTAATTACACATGCCCGTTTGTTTCTTCTTTATTTTAGAATTAGAATAGGAAGAACTTATTCCAGAAATCTGGGTCAGCTCTAAACTTTGTTTTCTCATTAAACTTGGCTACTTGAGTGTCTATGTTATTAAATAAGCCTGTCATCTTTTACTTGTTTGCAAACAATAGTAATCAATTATCCGTGAAGGTGACTTGATTTTTGAAAAGTGACCTTTTCAATACTGGAGCGAACCATTTCATATCGCCCACCCTGGAAAGATTTAATGTGGTAATTTCTCAGGTGAGCTCAGCCAAGACTCAGTCTTCTCCCGAGCCAAGACTGCTTTTTCAAGGAAGGCTCGCCTCAACCATTTACCTTTAAGAGGAACCCAGCTTTATTCCCAGGTCCATTTATCTCCATGTAAACCATCCCTGTGCTTTCAAAATTATGTAATGTTAAAGGTTGTCACTGTGGTTGTAAACTGTAAAATATCAAGGTTAAGAAGCTGAAAGTATTACTTTGGCGTGAGCCTCTCAAAGGCGGCTGTGGTGGAAGGGGCTGTTTCAAGGCCTGAGGCTCCCCTGCCTGTAGTTGTGGGAAGACACCTTATCCGTTCCTGCAACTTATTTGTGGCTCTCCAAGGAGCTCACTTAACCACTGTTCTCCGGTGCACAATCTTAGGAGCTAGAGCTGGAATTTTCTAGCCTTTGTTAGAATGTTTGCTTCAGTCTGAAACTGCCCTGTGGCACAAAAAGTGCAATGGTAAGATGGAGCTCCCAGGGATCCCTGAGAAAGGAAACTTGGAATCTGCCACTGTTTTCTCATCCTTGATATGCTGATCTGGAGTGAACTGTGTAACAGCATAACCCACCGATGAAATTTCAGCCAGGGCGCCAAAGCCTGACAACCATAGTAAATCCTGTGTAAGCAGGAGATTTGGAGGGAAGGTTTTGAAGTTAATTGAATTTTATGATTAACAGAAAGTTATCTGGAAAACCATTTTTGTTTCACCTCATATTGGTAGAAGTCTTTCTAAAAAGCTTGGGGCCACTTTCCTTTTTTTTGTATAATTAAAAATAATCATGTTTTTAGAATTAAACTCTCAGCACCTTCATAACATTATCTTAACCATAAAAGCTTATTCTGTATTTCCTATAATATGGCTACTGAAGGTAAATTTATTGGACCGAAAGTTTACAGACTCCAGAACAGCCCAGAGTTACTAGCTTAAAGGAAAAAAAAAAAAAAAATCCCTGATATGAGGTTTTGTCATTTTTTTCCATTTTTCTGAAAACAGATTATAGAAAAGTTCCATTTACTTGAGGGTTATGCATTCTCTGAACGTTGCTGTTCCTAGTTTAAATAATGAAAACTATGGTGGTGAAAAAGGGTATTTTATTCCTAAATCCCGGATTTTAATTCTGCTTCACTCTGGGTCTCATTGTGAGAATGAGGACGAGTCACAGAGGCCCTGTATGGCCCAAGTCTTTCAACTCTGAAATGCAGAATATATCTCCTGAGGTGAGAAATCACGCCATTTTACTTTCTTTACTGGAATATATTGCATTATTGCAATTAGTATCTATTTTCCCATTTTTCTTTTATGGGAGTATTTTTATCCCATCATGAATATTCATTTATATATCTATATGTACATGAATGTATATAAAATTATGTAAGATTCAAGTTTTCTGTAATGTCTATAATGTACAGAACTCCTTAGAGATTGCCATGTTTGTGGGGGGGGGGTGCTCTCTTAGTATCTGTTCCCATAGCTTTTCGCTGAGACTGTAAATTAGGCCTGGGAAGGATATAATGAGTCAGTAATTTACAGACTATTAAGAGACTTAGTTAGAAGTGATTCTTGGGCATGTCCAATAGAGAGCACATGTTTATAAAGGACAAACAGATTCAACACAACATGTCTTTGGCCTAACCAAGCCCAATCAATTAACAAAATGGGATGTCTTATTTTAGGTATCTCCCACTCCCCCAAAATAGAATCACTAACCACTTGTTAACCACACTGACTTTTTAACAGAGTGGCTGCTAAAGCTTTGCCACCAGAAATGTTCAGATTAAGCACTGTATTAGATTGTAGCCAGCAGAGTCTACAAAACAGGAAGAAAGTTCTGTTTGCTCTTTTGCTTCCTTTCCTGGTTTGACTTGATGTGATAATTCACTGCAGATTTCTTTTTCTTTGACAGAGTGCCTACCGCAGGAATGGGATGGCTTTTCTGGCCTGCTGATGTGACTGTGACTGAGACAACAGGAAAGGCAATGTTATATTAAGGTGATTTCTGTTCCCCTCCTTGGGCAAAATAAAATACAAGTTTACCTTCTCCGCATCCTTGGGAGTGGGTTGGTTTGTTGTGACTATCAACTGGCTGACTCCAGCCCTTTTCCAGCCCCCTCAACGCTTAGTCTTGTTTACTAGATGGGCCATTTGGCCAATTAATGGCAGGATGTTTGGGATGGTGTGTAGGTGGACAAGAATGCACAGCACACAATTTTGAAATTTTAATTTGGAATAGATTTACTGCTCTCAGCTCACATAACTTAAAAGCAGTGACTTTTTTTTCCTCAGTGTTTAGTCTGTGTTTTATTTGATGCATTTTGTAATCCAGGTTTAGGACAAAGGAAACAAAATTAATTAAAAGAACAGTCAGTTTTCCCCTTGCACTGTCCCACCAACTCTACCTTCTGACATTTGATATCTAGATCTACATGTATTTTACAGACAAATGTCCATCTTATAAACTCACACTAATCAAAGACCTAATTGGCCTGATGAACTGTCTGTTCCCATCTTCTCTTCCCTTCACCCCACGTGTAGTATATGTGTCATTTTCATGGCCTCTTCCCTACTTTCTGAGTATCTGCCTATCGTGTGTTTTTCCCCTCGTAGACCCTCTTCCCCATCTTCATTTTTCTCCTTCCCCTGTCCCTCCGATCCCCAGGCCCAGCCCTCACACACAATGCTGTACCCATTTAGAAGCAAAGCGGTTAGAATCAATGGATGAGGAGCCAAGTGATCTGCTTTCTCCCTCCAAAGCACTAACACCTAGACTGAAATGTGGGCTGGGCAGTTTCTTGCTGGTAGCAGCTGAGTTATCCTTCTGACATCTATACTTTCTCCAATAAACGAGGAACTGTAATGAAGCAAACCAAAATATAGCAGTTATATGCAGTTCTTGATTGAACTTGAATTGCAAAGAAGGAAGTTGTTTCTTTAATTCTTTATGAGTTTTGTATAATTTTACTTTTATCATGGTTTCTACACACACTGAGATAGCCTTTGTAAAGAATTAATAAAAACAGAAATGAGAAGCGTGGAAGATTTTCCTCCTGTGACCAAATCACAGTGAGGCTCAGCTAATGTGATTGTGCCATATTATTCACATTTGTTAACTATCACTTACCTGTTCTATGTTAGTCCTTCTGGAAAAAATCTTCATGTCAAGAACAAAAAATGCAGATATATAATATCAAAAAATTGCCAAAGGGTTTTGATGTTCCATCTGTGCTTGGTGAAATGTATGATTAAACTTTTCTTTTTATCATCATTCTTATTTTTCTTGGCATCTCTAATCATGGAAAATTATAAGCTTGCAGTAAACATCCTAACTTTTAAAACGACTGCGTTTATTGTATTTGGTTTCTGTGCCAGGCTTATAGATGTATAAAATTTTCAGGAGCCGATTTTTCACATCGAAATTCCTCGTCTCCCACATTATACATTTTAAAGTATGCACAAGGCAGAAAATACAGGGTTTAGATTTTTTTTCCCTTCATTTTATTCTACCTGATCTCCTTATAGTCCCAGAGAAGGAAGACTCAACGTACATTTCTCTCAGAAATATGACAGGTCTGTGTTTTTGTTGGTCTGGCGTATGTTTGTCTATCTTGAACAGTCTGACAGGTAATTATTTATAAAATCTGGTTTTGCCCAGTAAGTCCATATAATAACCTCTCACTTTTCATCATAAGCCAGTGAGCTGAATTTAGAATAAAACAAGGTCATTTATGTCTGTCCTGAACCAGCCTAGATGTCCCCGTAATGGCTCAATATTAATATTTGTAATTCTTTTTTTTTTCTTTTCTACACTTAGGTTCTTTTTCTGACTCTTTCCACAACACTAAATTTGAAGTGAAATAAAATTTCCTTAAGCAGTGAGTATAGGGGAAAAAAATTTATAAAGGGAAAGTTTCAGAAAATGTGACTTAAATAAATTTCTTTAAAGATTAAATTGTTATGTAGAATCATAAACTGTCAGAGTGGAAGATGGTCTTAAAGGTCATTGAAAACAACCACTCATTTTACAGATGGAAAATGATGGCCTGAAGAGGGAAGCTGACTTTACCAACGTCACTCAGCAATGCTATGACAGACCAGAGACCAGACCATGGTCCCTAATTATCAGTCTATCTAGTCTTATACTCCACCATACTGGGTTTGCATTAGATATTACCAAGACACATCAGGGTTTTATGGCATGTTTATCTTAGACAGTAACCTAGATTTATTTTTTAAATGATTCTAATTATGGACACATCCTAAAGCGTAAGCGTTATATTAAAATCTTCTTCAGAGGGACTGTGATACTAATTAAATAATGTGTTATATGCCAGTTATACATCAATTTTTAAAAAGAGGTCTGTAAGCAGGGGAGAGGGGAATTAACATACTTTGAGCACCTACTTTGTGTCAGGAACCTTACCTTTGGCGGTTCATTTATCTTCCCAATGACTTCGTGATGTTGATGCTAGAATAATGAAAATAAAAACAAAAATAAATAAATGGGACCTAATTAAACTTAAAAGCTTTTGCACAGCAAAGGAAACCATAAACAAAACTGAAATACAACCCACAGAATGGGAGAAAATGTTTGCAAATGAAGCAACCGACAAGGGATTAATCTCCAAAATATACAAACAGCTCATGCAGCTAAATGTAAAAAAGAACCCAAATAACCTAATCAAAAAATGGACAGAAGATCTAAATAGACATTACTCCAAAGAAGACATACAGATGGCCAAAAAGCATGTGAAAAGATGCTCAACATCAATAATTGTTAGAGAAATGCAAATCAAAACGACAATCACCTCACACCGGTCAGAATGGCCATCATCAAAAAGTCTATGAACAATAAATGCTAGAGGGGGTATGGAGAAAAGGGAACCCTCCTACACTGTTGGTGGGAATGTAAATTGGTACAACCACTATGGAGAACAGTATGGAGGTTCCTTAAAAAACTAAAAGTAGGGACCTCCCTGGAGGTCCAGTGGTTAACACTCCGCACTGCCAATGCAGGGGGTGCAGTTTTGATCCTTGGTCGGGGAGCTAAGATCCCACAAGCTGCACAGTGCAGCCAAAAATTGAAAAAAAATCAAATTTAAAAAATTAAAAGTAGAGCTATCATATGATCCAGCAATCCCACTCCAGGGCATATATCTGGAGAAAACCATACTTCAAAAAGATACATGCAACCCCAGTGTTCATTGCAGCACTATCACAATAGCCAAGACAAGGAAGTATCCTAAATGTCCATCGATACATGAATGGATAAAGAAGATGTGGTACTTATATACCACATAAAAATATATGGAATATTACTCAGCCATAAAAAACAATGAAATAATGCCATTTGCAGCAACATGGATGGACCTAGAGATTATCACACTAAATGAAGTCAAAGACCAATATCATATGATATCACTTATATGTGGAATCTAAAAAATGATACAAATGAATTTATTTACAAAACAGAACAGACTCAGAGGCTTAGAAAACAAACTTATGGCTACCAAAGGGGAAAGATGGGGGAGGGGTGGTAAATTAGGAGGATGGGATTTACATACACACATTACTGTATATAAAATCAACAAGGACCTACTGCATAGCACAGGGAACTCTACCCAATACTCTGTGATAACCTATATGGGAAAAGAATCTGAAAGAGAATAGGTATAACTAAATCACTTTGCTGTACACCTGAAACTAACACAACATTGTAAATCAACTATACTCCAATAGAAAATGAAAATTTTAAATAAATAAATAAATAATAAACAAAAAGTCAGGCTTAATTGTAAATCAAATGTGAACGCACAAAATAGTTTCTATTTCCGTAGGCCTGTGTTTGGGAGATGGAATTTGAAAATAAATAAGTAAATAAATAACTTCTCTTATGGGAAATTGGCACTGCCTTATAGACTTGAGGATAAAGGAAACAGAAATATATTTCTCCCTTCACCTGAATTTGGAAATGCAACTTTCTAAACATGCCATTTTGAGGATATGTCATTAACCTTCTGCCTTCACGTATTACAATAGTTGAGATTCAAAAATCATGTTCCAGTTTTAGAACCAAGAGTTGTTATTTAAAAACCATCAGAAGCACAAATATTTTTTAATGGTGTATATACTTCCTGTATCTGGGGAGGATTCTTCATTTATTACTGCATGTTCTTTGTTCCTATAAAATAATAAACAATCCACATTTAATGCTTTTACCACGTAGAAGAAAAATAAACATAACTTGTGATTCTTGGTCTGAAAGAAAACAATTTTACTTGTCTATAAATTATAAAATTTAATTTTATGAAAAAAAATTTGTATAGTTCCCAAATCAGGTATTTCTTTCCAGTTCATATAACCCCTTATGTAAAACTGAGTCACTACAGAGAAAGTATTTCCTCATCTGCCCTCCTGGAATTTAGATAGAACCTTCCCAAGTTGCATTTAAAGTTCTACCATCAACCATGTATACATCTCATAAAATATTTTATAGTTTCCTGTATGCTCTGGCTGAACATTTCATAGTACATAAACACTTCTGCAAATAATATAAGGGCATCAAGTTGAATATGTCATAGCAGTGGCAGCCACATAAAGCTGATTCTACCTCAATTTATTTTCTTATTTTTATCTTCTTATTTGAAATGCAAGGTGAAACTTTCTGTGCTCTTCTTGTACAGTTGGTTGGGGGCAGGGAAGGGGGGCAGACCAGGGGACTCTAGCAGTTTCAGTGGGGTTGTGTTCATTAAAGCAAAGGCTTTCTGCAGAGGGCATCAAGCCAAGCTTAAACAACAAAACCATGCCTGCAGAAATTGGATGTAAATGTGATGGTTAAATAAGGGCCAGATGGCTTTAAAAACTCAAATATTAAAAAGTCATATCTCTTAAAGGAAGTTTCTAGTGTCGTGACTAGGATAGTGATACTATAGCACTTTAAAAAAAGAAAAGAAGAAGAAGAAACAAAGAGACTTACATTTGTCTTCTGGAAGAAAATATCAAATATTCAGCCTGTCATAAGTCATGGGAATTTGGGCAATTGAAGCATATTTTAAAACAATCAATTCCTACAAAGTCATGAGAAACCCAGATACAGTATTTCATTGTTGGAAACCACTGTAACTCTGTATACAGTATTATATTCATGTTCCCTTTTCTGCTCATCACCACCACTCATTCACTCTTCCCTTTTATTCAAAGGAAGATAAAAATAGAAAAAGATATAGGAAAAACCAAGAAGCAAGAGGATTACTTATATAACTGTTTAAGTAACAATTTACTTGCTATCAAAAATGATGATTTATTGTATCAATATTTTAATAATAAGTTTTACATAATAATTGTAGGACACCGTGTGCCACCCTGTATACTAAGCACTTTGTGTGGCTATCTCATTAAATCCTCACAACCCCACTATGAGACATGCATTGTCATTCTCCCTGTTGCCCAGAGGTGATAGAACGCAAATTTAAGAACAGAAGCTTCACTGCCTTATGCAGAAGTGCCCAAGATGGCGCTAGCATTTGTACCCAGCACTTTGACCCCAGAGCTTATGCTCTTAACCACTGTTGTGCAGCACGGATTGTACTAAAGAGTTCTGATAACATATTAAAGAGAATTGCTGCCCTGAACCTAGAAGCACTTCTCTACTAAAAAAAATTGATTACAAGAAAATTTCATTTTAATTTAACATTCCTTCCCTAAGGCCAAGTATTATGTATATAATAGAATATCATGTAATGTATAATAGACTATAATTATATAGAATGATGCCAAGTCCTCCGTAATGTCTTAAACCTTAAGATAAATACATATGATCAATGCACATACTGAGAATCCCTGTAAAACTTATGAGAAAAACTTCCTCAAAAATCCATGTGTACAAAGACTCTCCTTTGTGGAGACCAGATTTCTCCAGAAGGCTCTTATTACATAGGCTACTATTTTATGCTTTCATGCAAGGTATTTATCTCATGTTATAAAGTAATCCCCATCTTGTGTACATGTGTTTGCAGTGGCAGATACAGAAGTACGTATGGCAACCCCTTGCGACTTTATACAAATGTTCCTTTTAGATGTTTGCTTGTTAGTTGTGACATAGTCATTGTTTCTCCTAGCCCAGGATGTGTGTGTGCTTGGGGGGAGTGGTGGACAGAGAAAAGAAGAAAGTGGAAAGTTGCTGAAAACAATTTGAATTAGAAATGATGGTTTTCATAATTCAAAAAGACACATGCACCCCAGTGTTCATTGCAGCACTCTTTACAATAGCCAGGTCATGAAAGCAACCTAAATGCCCATTGACAGACAAATGGATAAAGAAGATATGGTACATATATACGATGGAATATTACTCAGCCATAAAAAGGAACGAAACTGGGTCATTTGTAGAGATGTGGATGGACCTAGAGACTTTCATACAGAGTGAAGTAAGTCAGAAAGAGAAAAACAAATATCTTGTATTAACGCATATATGTGGAATGTAGAAAAATGGTACCGATGAACCAGTTTGCAAGGCAGAAGTAGAGACACAGATGTAGAGGACAAACGTATGGACACCAAGGGGGGAGGGGAGGTGGGATAAATTGGAAGATTGGGATTGACATATATACACTAATATGTATGAAATAGATAACTAATGAGAACCTGCTGTATAGCACAGGGAATTCTACTTCACTTTGCTGTACAGTAGAAACTAATACAACATTGTAAAACAACTATACCCCAATTAAAAAAAAGAAAGAAAGAAATGATGGTTTTCCTCCCTCATCAGTGATTAGCAGCTTCTTTAATTCAACCCTAGGTCTGTTCTGCCTCAGAACAAGTCGCTTTCTGAGTTTTGTTTGTTAAGATGCCAACTAGCAGTACAGCAGCCTGTGGTACTACGTACCTGCAGCTTTCTCCTCTGAATGGCGTTGATTTACTTCTTCCAACCACTTTACTTGGGAAAAGTTAATCACTCCTTCCAGACCTGTATGTGCCAATCCATCGAGCAGTCTCTAAGCAGCAGTGACTCCTGCAGGTTGGCCAGCCACACTTCCATAGGTTTGGCCTGGGAGGAGACAATGAGCCCAGATGGTGCAGGAAGTTTGTGACTTACAGGGCAGCCTAAGCAAGATCAGCATGGTGTCAACTTTCCATGGTCCTAATCCCACGGGAATATACCAAATCTAGCGTCCAGATGACAGAAGACCAGAGTGATGTGTCACTGTGTCATGGAGGCACCAACTCTAAACCACAACCAAGCAGTTTTCCAGCTTTCATCCATACCTAAAAGGAGGTCGAGGTGTAAAATCCCATGTCTCTCCAGAACCAGGGAGGCAGATGATTCCTTGTGGCAGCTCCTCCCAAGACTGGCTGTCTTGCATCCCTGGGATGATCACAGAGTGAAGTGGAACCTTGCCTACGTGATCCAGATGGAGACATGCAAGGTCACTTAGGGTGCGTTTCCCCTGCAATATAGAGTCATGTGTCTCTGTGAACCATACGAAAAATCCATCTGCCGCTTCCTCCCTAGGTTTTCAAGGTGCTCTCCTTCTCTAGCTCTTTTCCATAAAGCTTCCTGCCTGCCTCAGGGCACAGTGCCTTCTGCATCCTCTGAATTTTTATTCCCCTGTTGGTCTCTATACTTCCTATTTTCTGTCCCTAATCATCTCTCAGTGTGCTTTGTAGCCTGCCTCAAAAAATTAAGAATTTCTTGAGGGCAAGTCTTAAAGCTATACCTCTTTGTAATCGCCACATGCACATATTAGGTATTCAATAAACATTTTTTGGTTGTTTAACAAACATGAGTACAGAATTCTTTCTTTTTCTGTCTTTTTCTTTTTTTTTTTTTGGTTAAGTCTTTGTTTAATCTCTTATTGATGCTTGTTTGACTTATTTGGCTGCAAATCTCAAGAACTATAGATGATCACAGCCTTTTTCTTAAAGACAATAATACAGTGTCTCAGAGAAAGCAATTCAAAGCAGGCCATGAGTCAGGTTTCTTGTGGGCTTTATGAGTAGGTCACTCTGACTACAGTCTTATTTGAAGGGGTTAATGACCTCAGAGAGGGAGGTAACCTTAGTCACATTGGAATACTTCTAAAGACCTAAGAACCTTTGTGTCCTACTTGAATCTATACAAACTTGAAAAAGACTTAGAGACATACTCCATTTTTGTTTATAGCAGCATCTTTGAAAACCTGCTAGGCCTCCCACTAGTTTACTTTAAAGATAACAAGCTATTTTAGGATGAGATTTCCCTAAAGGTAATGGAAATAACACAGTTCACTGAACTTAGAGCAAATATGAAGATCTATTTAGACTGAAAATAATGAGATTTTGTGAACCAGAAGCAACAGTTTTTCACCCAACAGTAGCTTGCAGCTAAAACGTCTGCTTTCTTTATCTCTGTTCATTCATTCAAAAAAACTTTTCTTAGCCCCTGTGAAAACCAAACAATCAACATGGTGTCGACAGTTCCCAAACAGTGAAGCAAGGACCTAGGGGGAACCGTAGAGTTCCAAAAAAGGGCTCAAGAAGCCACCTACGGGCTTCCCTGGTGGCGCAGTGGTTGAGAATCTGCCTGCCGATGCAAGGGACGTGGGTTCGAACCCTGGTCTGGGAAGATCCCACATGCCACCGAGCAACTGGGCCCGTGAGCCACAACTACTGAGCCTGCGCGTCTGGAACCTGTGCTCCACAACAAGAGAGGCCGTGATAATGAGAGGCCCGCGCACCGCGATGAAGAGTGGCCCCTGCTTGCCGCAACTAGAGAAAGCCCTCGCACAGAAACGAAGACCCAACACAGCCATAAATAAATAAATAAATAAATAAAATTAAAAAAAAAAAGAAGCCACCTACATTAAATTATCTATAGATTAAGTATGTTACATGTTTTGCCCATATGGGTGCCACTCTAAATATTTACATACGTGCCATTGTAATTTATAAAATACAAACATAAATTTATTTTAAAATGACACTGAAATCCTTGTAGCTTTTTGACATTACATTTTTTTTTTTCATTTAAGAGGTAGCAAAAGTACAAGTTATAGAATGCATGAGTCAGGGAATTTGTTAAGGTTAAAAAGTGATTCTCAAGCTCAAAAAAAAAAAAAAAGAAAAGAAATCTATTGTCTTCTGTGCTTTTACAGTAACTGCCATTGTCTCCGCAGCCCTTCAGTGGTGAGTAAGTTGTGCCCTCTGAAGGTTTTAAGCTTCTTTAGCTTAAATTGAAGGGTATTTTTTTCTTTTGACATTAAGTATCACCCGAACTTTTTTCATATGTCTTATTTTGGGGAAAATTTATGATCTTTTTAACATTAGGAAGTTTTGCTTTTCCTGACATTTTATTACTTTGCATATTTGAAACATTTCAATCCCAGACAATAAATATTATGTGATTATTATTTTCATATGGATAGGCTATTTCCTCCTGTTTTTTCTAACCCCCTTTCCTAGCTAATACTCAAAAACTTATTGATATTAAACTGTGCCATTCAGCTTTTTCAGAATCGTGTGTAATGAAAATTGAAAGAAGGGCAGGTTTGAGAGAGGAGAGGTAGTGGTAGCTGAAAATAGATTGAAGTGTGTGGTTTTCTTTCAGTTGGATTTCTAATATTTCTTGTTTGGTTGAAATGAAGATTTATTCTGTAAATCATTTTTATAAATTGACATAACCAGTTATCACATTAAGTGGTATCTTTTTATATCGTTATTATGGAAGCTAAATGGGTCTCAACAAAGTGGACGGATGTTAGCTGAGTACACCATGAGAACTCAGTGTTAAAAGCACCCACCTTTAAAAGCTCTCCTCATGGCTCCCTCACCTGCATCAGTTCTTTTCTCAAGTACCTGTTCTTCAATAAGGCCTTCTCTAACCCCCCTTTTAAATATTGAAGCCCTAGCCTCTGCCTTACATACGATATCCCGCTTCCTTGTTTTCCTTTTTTTCACTAACACTTCTGTACCATTTCTTAGACTTATTTATTTTGTTTATTATCTCCACCCTCTAGAATGTAGACTGTCTGAGATTCAGGATTATGGTCTGTTTTGTCCACTGTTGTGTCCCCAGCATTTAGAGCAGGGCCTGACACTAGTGCATGTTCCGTCAGTATTTTCCAACATGAATGATTGATCAGTCCTTAATTCTAAAAATTCTTGCAACACTATACCCATGTCATTGTCCTCTGGTTCTTCTCCAGCCTTTAACTTTCTTCTCACTTCTGTCCTGGCTTGTTGTCTGACTCCACGCCTCAACTATTTGCTTTCCCTTGACTTTCCAAAGTCCTCTGAATTTCTTCAACTGTGTTCTTCAACATAACTCTTTTTGTACATTTTAGTATTTCCAAATTCACAATACATCTTCAACAGAATAAGAAATTTGGCCACCACAAGCAAGAGTTATTATGATGTACTTAGTTTTTCATTAACATTATTTCAAAGTTTTTGATATATTTCACGACTTATTGAATTTTTTTCACAACTCCAAGTTAGCAATTCTTTTTTGGCTGCGCCACGTGGCTTGCAGGATCTTAGTTCCCCGACCAGAGATCAAACCTAGGCCCCAACCGTGAAAGAGCCGAGTCCTAACCACTGGACCACCAGGGAATTCCTGGGTTAGCAGTTTTTTAAGTGCATTTATTTATTACCTCTTATGTTGCAGTCGTTTTTTTTAGACACAGCACATATATTTATTTCTTTTTTAAAAATTAGCTTAATGTAGTATAGTTTACATACAGTAATAACCCCTTTTTAGATGTATGGTTCAATTCAGTGACTTCTGACAAATAAGCACAGTTGTGTAACTGCCACCAAAATCAAGATACATGAGTGCCAAAAAGTTCTCTCATGTTTCTTTGTAATTGATCTGCCACTCATCACTAACCCCTGGCAACCACTGATCTGATTTCTGTCTCTGTAATTTTACCTTTTCCAGAATATCACATAAAATGGAATAATTCTATATAAATTTAGATTTAAAGTTTTTGTGCCTTCTTTCACTGAGTGTAATGCTTTTGAGATTCATCCATGTGGTTGTGTGTATCAGTAGTTCATTTCCTTTTCTTGCTGAGTAATATTCCTTTGTGTGGATGCACCACAGTTTGTTTATCCATTATTAAGTGTACCTTTCGATTGTTTCTGGCTATTAAGAATATAGCTTCTATGAACATGGATGGACAGAGCTTTGTGTAGATTTATGTGTTCATTTGTAATGGGTAAACACTTAGGATTGGGATCACTGACTCATATGGTAAGTGAACATTTAATTTTATAAGAAACAGACAGTGTTTTCCCAAAGTGCCACACCATTTGGCACTACCATCAGAAATATGAGATTTCTAGTTGCTCCATATCTTTGCCAGCATTTGGTATGATCTATTCTGTTGTTTGTTTTGTCTTGTTTTAATTTTAGCCATCCTGATAAGCAAATAGTGGTATCTCACTAGGGTTTTACTTTGCTTTTCTCTGGTGACTAATGATACTAAGCACTTGCATGTATTGGTTTACCATCCATATATTTTCTTTGTTGGTTCAAATCTTTTGTCTATTTTAAGAAATCAGTTGTTTGTCTTCTTATTACAATATAAGAGTTCTTCATATATTCTTGGTACAGAGATGTGTTTTTCACATATTTTCTCTGAGTCTGAGGCTTGACTTTTCTTAAAGAGTTTTTGGAAGAGCTGAAGGTTTTAATTTTGAAGAAGTTTGATTTATCAATTTTTATTCTTTTATGGATCATACTTTTTTGTGTCTTATCTGAGAAATCTTGATCTAACCTAAGCTCACAAAGGTTTTCTCCAATGTTTTCTTCTTGATATTTTAAATTTCAACTTTTGCTTTTAGGTATTTGATTCATTTTGAGTTTACTTTTGTATATGGTGCAAAGTAGGGTTTAAGATCCCTTTTTTTTTCTTCCCCTGCACATGGATGTCTGTTCCAACACCATTTTTTTGAAGATTATTCTTTCCTCATTGAATTACCTTGACACCTTTGTCTAAAACCAATTGACCATATATGTGTGGGTCCATTTTGGATTCTGTTTTGTTCCATTGATCTATATGCTTATCCTTAGCACCTCACTGTCTTGATTACTAAGTCATGAAATCAGGTCTTATGAATCCTTCAGCTTTTTCTTTTCAAAATCTTTTTTTATTCTAGGTTCTTTGATTTTCCATATTTCTACAAAACACTTGCTAGGATTTTGACTGGAATTGCTTTGAACCTATAGCTCAATTTAGGGAGAATTGATACTGTATTAGGCCTTCTAATCAATGAATGTGGAATAGCTTTTCATTAACTTAGGTCTTTTCTGATTTCCCTCATCAATGTTTTATAGTTTTCAGAATGTAAATCCAGTACATATTTTATTGGATTTATCCATAGATATTTCAATTTCTGGTTCATTGCTAATATATAGAAATAAAACCAATATTTGTATATGAACCTTTTTGCCTGTAACCTTGCTGATCTCACTTATTAGCTATAATAGTTCTCAGGGTTTTTTTGTTTTGTTTTCTTTTTGTGTATTCTTTGGAATTTTCTACATAGATGATTGTTATTTGCAAATAAAGACAGTTTTTTTTTCTTTCTTTCTAATCTGTATACTTCTTATTTCTTCTTCTTGCCTTATTGCAGTGACTAGCATCTCCAGTACACTATTGAATAGTCATGGTGAAAACAGACATCCTTGCCTTTTTCCTGAATTTATGGGGAAAACATTCAGTCTTTCGTCATTAAATTAGCTGCAAGATTTTCTTAGATGCTCTTTATCATATTGAGGGAAGTTCCTTTCTTTTATTTTTTATAAGTTTATTTATTTATTTATTTTTGGCTGCGTTGGGTCTTCATTGCTGCACGCAGGCTTTTTCTAGTTGCGGCAAGCTGGGGCTACTCTTTGTTGTGGTGCACGGGCTTCTCATTGCACTGGCTTCTTGTTGCGGGGCATGGGCTCTAGGCGTGCAGGCTTCAGTAGTTATGGCACGCGAGCTTCAGTAGTGGTGGCTCACAGGCTCTAGAGCGGAGGCTCAGTAGTTGTGGTGCACAGGCTTAGTTGCTCCATGGCATGTGGGATCTTCCCAGACCAGGGCTCAAACCCATGTCCCCTGCATTGGCAGGCAGATTCTTAACCACTGTGCCACCAGGGAAGTTCCTTTCTATTCTTAGTTTGCTGAGTGTTTTTATAATCAATGGATGTTGAATTTTTTTTTTTTTTTTTTTTTTTGCTGTACGCGGGCCTCTCACTGCTGTGGCCTCTCCCGTTGCGGAGCACAGGCTCCGGACACACAGGCTCCGCGGCCATGGCTCGCGGGCCCAGCCGCTCCGCGGCATGTGGGATCTTCCGGGATCGGGGCACGAACCCGTGTCCCCTGCATCGGCAGGCGGACTCTCAACCACTGCACCACCATGGAAGCCCTGGATGTTGAATTTTATCAGTGGTTTTTCTGCATCCTTGGAGATGATAATATAGTTTCTCTTTTTCTGGTGGTACATTGCATTGATTGATTTTTTTATTTAAGTATAAATGACTTACAACATTATATTAGTTTCAGGTGTACAACATAGTTATTTGATATTTATTTACATTACAAAATGATTATTGGGATGCATGTATCTTTTTGAATTAGCATTTTTGTTTCCTTCAGATATATCTGATTTATCTTTTTTGGAGTTTATAGAATTTCTTGAATCTGAGGCTCGATGTCTTTCATCAATTTTTTTTAACATTCTCAGCCACCATTCTTCAAACATTCTTCTAGGATTTTAATTACATGTATGTCAGACTTTTCACCATGTGCAAGATGTCTCCTATGCTCTTTTTGGAATTTCCCATCTCTTTTTCTCTCTTCTTTATTAATCTGGATATTTTCTACTGACTGACCCATCTTTATTAATCTTCTCTTTTGCTGCATCCAAAATTCTATTAAGCCCATCTAGTGAACTCTTAATTTCAGGGTTTTTTTTCAGTTATGCAATCACCATTTGATTCTTTTTTTTTTTTTTTTTGGCTATGTTGGGTCTTCGTTGCTGCACATGGGCTTTCTCTAGTTGTGGCAAGCGGAGGCTACTCTTCTCGTTGCGGCACACGGCCTTCTCATTGAGGTGACTTCTTCTGTGGAGCACAGGCTCTAGGCATGCAGGCTTCAGTAGTTGTGGAGTGTGGGCTTCGGTAGCTGTGGCTCCCGGGCTCTGGAGCACAGGCTCAGTAGTTGTGGCGCACGGGCTTAGTTGCTCTGCGGCATGTGGGATCTTCCTGGACCAGGGATTGAACCTGTGTCCCCTGCATTGGCAGGCAGATTCTTAACCACTGCACCACCAGAGAAGTCCCCATTTGATTCTTCTTTAAAAATTTTATTTTAAAAAGTCCCTTTCTGATGACCCCAGTGTCTGGGTTGCTTATAGACCTGCTTTTGTACTCTGGGATTTTTTCCTCTTAGTTTTCAATCACTTTGTTCTGTATCCCACTATGCCTAGGATTTTTTTGCTGAATACCAGACCTTGTATGTGAAAAAATGTAGAAGCTCTGGATGATGATTTCTTCCAGAGAGGATTTAATTTTCTGGCAAGCAGATAGGGATGTAGTCAGATCAAGGTTGATCTTTTTCTACTTTGCCCTTATTCATAGAAGGTATACCTAGGGTCTCAGCTGAGAGCCTGTGGTGTTTACCAGACCCTTCAACCTTGGTGAGCACTGAAATCCAGCCCCTGACTCCCTGGACCCATAAGATGGATGAAATTTCTGCTCACCTCATTCGCCTCCCAGCTTCTACTCTTACCCCATACATGTGCAGCTTTGGAGTTGACATATATTTCAAGGAGAAATTTCATGTAGAATTATAGGCTCACTTCTCTGCAGTTACCTCCTGTCTGAGATTGTGGTCCCTCATTACCTCTGTACCTCAGCCCCAAGCTCCAACCTCTGCCTCTCCAGCCCAGTGAGACTGCCTCAAGCCCTAGACCACTGCTTCCCATGCCACTTCTCTTACTCTTACATTTAATTGGCAAATTCCCTGAAGGAAAAAATGAACTTTCCTCTTCTTCAATTTCTAGTCCCTCAAACCCTGACTGCCTTGGCTTTTTACTGATGCCTCAAATAAAGTGTGCTTCCCAAAGATGTCCACATTCACATCCCTAGAACCTGTGAAGATGTCACATACCAAAAGGGAATTAAAGTTGCAGGACTGGAATTAAGGTTGCTGATCAACTGATAATCAGGGGAGATTATCCTAGGTGATCCAGGTAGGCCCAATCTAATCACATGAGCTCTTAAAAACAGAAGAGGGAGGCAGAAAAGTGGGGAAGATAGTGTGACATCAGAAGGACTTGACGCTGCTGGCTTTGAAGATGGAGTAAGGGTGTCATGAGCCAATGAATGTGGTCGGCCCTAAAATGGCTCCTGTAGCCGGTAAGAAAACCGGGACTTTGGTCCTACAGCCAAGAACTGAAAACTCCCGACAATCTGAGCAGGAAATGGTTCTCTCCTACAGCCTCCAGAAAGTAACATACCTACCAACACCTTGATTTTAGTCCACGATACCCATAGCAGACTTCTGACCTATAGAACTGTAAGGTAATGCATTTGTGTTTAAGCTGCTAAATGTGTGGCAATTTGTAACAGCAGCATAGAAAACTATTACACAATTGTTTTGCATTTTGTCCAGCTTTTCTAATTGTTCTCAGGTCAACGATTAGTCTCGATCTATCAGTCAGAGTACCGTCAGAGTCAGAACCACTGTGCTTAGGGGATAAAGGTTTTATTATAGGAATCAGATCTTCCAGAGCTGTGGGAGGATTTGGGAAAGTGAAACCCTAGGAAGGAAGTTGGAGGATCAGAGAAAAAGTCCACAACCCATCAATTTGGGAAGCAAAGCACAACCACCTGACAAAGTAGCTGCAGAGTGACAGCTCACAGGAAGGTCTATAGGAAGCCATGCTTCTGTAGAACTACTACCTCTGTGGGTCTACCACCAAGTGTCTGGTAGTGAGCTTGGAGCCTCTGTTGGGAAATAGGATCCTCAGTCAGGAAGAAGAGCTGGATGGAGAGTGGAGGAAAGGGAGGGTAAGCTAGGACCACCAGCACTTCTGTGGCGGTAACTGCATCTAACCACAGTGAACTTCAAAGGTGAATAACTGCTTCACTGCCATCTTCCAAATCTTGCATAAATTTCTTTTTTGGCCAGCTCTACTCAGAACCATATAGGGAAGGGAATTCTGGAAATGTAGTTTCAGTTTCACCAAGTTGACACAGTACCAAATAGTCTACCCTTTGTCAACTTGGTATCCATACACCATACACTTTTGATATGTATTTTGATATGTATTATTAAATCCTCCAAATAAAGACAATAGCAAAATGCTTCCCCCTAGCATGACGCATGCTAACCCTCTCCTCCAAAGAGGATATGAATACCTTTGTGGTCTTCCTCCTGAAAATCCATAACCTCAGTCTAATCATGAGAAAAGCATCGAACAAATCTCAGTTGAGGGATATTCTACAAAACACCTGCCTGTACTCAAAACCATCAAAGTCATCAAAAACAAGGAAAGTCTGAGAAACTATCACAGCCAAGAGGAACCTAAGGAGACATGTCATAAGTAAATGTAATGTGGTGTCCTAGGTGTGATTCTGGAACAGAAAAAAGGACATTAGGTAAAAACTAAGGAAATCTAAATATAAGCATGGGCTTTAGTGAATGATAACATATCAAAATTGGTTCATTAATTGAAATAAATATACCATACTAATGTAAAATATTAATAATAGGAGAAACTGGGTGTGGGGTATATAGGAACTTTGTATTATCTGTGTAATTCTTTTAATAAATATAAAACTATTCTAAAAGTAAAAGTTTATTTTTTTAAAAAAAGGATATAGTCCAATATGACACATCCATCTGGGGTGATGTTTGTTCTTTTCTATGAGTTGATATCCTGCAACTTAAATACTGAGATATATGGCTAACCACTATTAATACCTGATAATAGGGGAAAGGGAGAGGGGGAAATAATAAAGAATTGTTTAATACCCAAACAAATACACTGTATTCACATTAAAGTAAGGAGACACTCATAACCACTCCTGTCATCATTTCTGTAACAGGTCCAGTGGTCATAGCTAGTGCTTATAACTTCCTTCTTCCACAAGCCAGTTCATACTCCCTTAGCCCTCAGTAAACACCTCAGGTGGTATGGTTCCTTGCTTGATGGGGTGAGCCTGCCTCTTTCTGTTTCAGTTATATTTTGCTGTATAACAAATCCCCCCAAAACTTAGTGGCTTAAAACAACAATGATTTATCATTTCTCACGATTCTGGGGAGTCAGAGATTCAGGCAAGTCTTGGCTGGGTAGTTCTGCTCCGTATGGCATCATCTGGTAGTTATCAGCTGCATTCAGCGGGCAGCTGAGCTGGACCAGAAGGATCAAAAAGGCTTTGCTCATCAGTTTGGAGATTTGGAGCCTCAGAGCTCTACATGATCTCTCCTTTTGCTTCTGACAACCTTTGGCTTCCTCACACATGATAGTTTCAGGGTAGTTGCATTTAAAAGACAACTGGCTTCACACAGATGGCCAACAGGCACATGAAAAGATGTTCAACATCACTAATTATCAGAGAGATACAAATCAAAACCACAATGAGGTATTACCTCATACTGGTCAGAATGGCCATCATCAAAAAGCCTACAAATAATCAGTTCTGGAGAGGGTGTGGGGAAAGGGAACCCTCCTGCCTCTGCTGATGGGGATGTAAATTGGTGCAGCCACTATGGAGAACAGTATGGAGGTTCCTTAAAAAACTAAAAATAGAGTTGCCATCTGATCCAGCAATTCCACCCCTGGGTATATATCTGGAAAAAATGAAAGCACTAATTTGAAAAGATAATGTGCACCCCAGTATTCATAGCAGCACTATTTACAATATTCCAAGACATGGAAGTAACCCAAGAGCCTATCAACAGATGATTGGTTTAAGAAGATGTGGTATACACATACAGTGGAACACTAATCATCCATAAAAAAGAATGAAATATTGCTATTTGCAGCAACATGAATGGACCTAAAGAATATCATACTAAAGGGGTGTAGGCATGGCTTCTCCTATTCCCAGGGTCCTCCCGTGTGAGGAGGGGTCCTCAGTGCCCCTAGAGGCACTCCACCTGTGGCCCAGGAAGCAGTAACTTCAGGGCAAGAATGTTCTGGGCATTTGTCCAAATGCCCAGCTGGTCAGGTGTGATGCTGGTGGTGTTCCCTCTGCACCACGGCTCTCACACTTTTATGACCATGGTCATTTATAAAGCACATGGGAAAGTGTGTGTGTGTGTCTCTAGGCTCATCCCTCAGAGATTCACATCCAGTAGTTGGGAGAGACCAGAAATGGACATTTTTAAAAAATGAGTCCTTCCAAGCAACTTGGATGGACCTAGAGATTAAAACACTAAGCGAAGTAAGTCAGACAGAGAAAGACAAGTATCATATGATATCACTTATATGTGGAATCTAAAAAACAATACACATGAACACAACTAGTGTCCTTTTTCTGTTCCAGAATCACACCTAGGACACCACATTACATTTACATTACATTACATTTTAAAAGCTTGAGACTTATCCAAATGGCCCTCCAGTTGGGTTTTTCCAGTTTTCATTCTCATTAACAATGTTTGAAAGTCAGTTTCCCTGTGCCTTCACCAACACTAGATATCATTACCTTTTTTAATCTTTTCCAGTTTAAAGAAGGGGAAGGTCTGACCACTGCATTTATTTGTATTTTTGAATACCATTGAGGTTGAATATTTTGAATGTGTTTATGGCCATGTGTCGCCGTTCTTTTTTGAATTGCCTAATCTTGTACTTTGCCCATTCCTCTCTTGGGCTATTCCTGGGTTGAGTGCTGATGTTGGTCCGAAAACTGGGTTACTAAAGTTTAATTGACCTCAAACAACCCAACTAGGTTTTTAAATATTATGAATTACTCTCACCCAAAAACTATCTATCTCCATTTCCATTTGTTTATTCTCTACTTCCCTAGATCATATCACCTTTTTCAGTTCTTTCTTTTCTCAGATTCACAATATTAGAACTGCAGAATCACCTCATTTTTCAGTTGAGGCTTTTGACGACAAAAGAGGAAAGGGTCTTGTCCTTTCTAAAGGTGGGGAGTCTATTCAGTTTGAATGCATGGAACCTCTCTTTTGGCTTCTGGTCAAAACTACGCCAACAATGCATTTAGCCCCTTTACCAAAAGGGTTGTGTCCTTGTGTCTGGCACTAAGAAATTCAGTCTATCCATAACTTTTGCCTCATGAATAACTCAGATCCTAAATTCCCCCTGCCCCTACTTGGCTGTGTGACATTTTATAAATTGCTTTAACTTTGGGGCCTTGGATTACCCATCTGTTAAGTGGGAGCACTGAACTTCTACTCAATGATTCTGAGACACACTTTCTACTCTTGAAGTCTGTTTTTTAAGAGGGTATTAGAGAGAATGGATTAGGGGAAACCAGCATAGGTGAAAGTTGACCTTTAAGAAATTTATTTCGGCCTACAATGTCTATTTTTGAAGGTAACCTAATCAAAGCTTTTTAAAAATAGTTTTTAATTATAGGTTTGAAACTTTGTGTTATTTGTAATACCTTTTTAGAAGCATGAAAATAGCATTTCTCTCTGTACCAGCTTTGTGCTTTCCCATTTGGTAAACACTGATTTTATTTCTATCTGTTGCCTGTAGGAGTAGACCAAGCCAACTCAGTACTTCCTGTTTACCTCCTGGTCTTACATATGGTAGATTGCCACAGACCTGCTCTCAAAATAAGCTTCCTTGGTTTAATTCTGCATTTTCTGGTTAGGCAACTGGCCTGTCAATACTTGAACAATGAAACAATTTGGCTACTGAAGACTTGTTCTGACATTCCCCCTTCAAATTGTCAGTGGAAAGGAAAGTCACTTAATGTAATGGCAGGGATAATGTAATAGTAGGATTTACATTTAAATGGGGGCATCACACAGTACCTTTCATTTGAGAATATCAAAGCATTTCCAACTCTTAAACTTGGAATGTGTGACGTTGGCAAACACAAAGATAGTAAATAACCTGATTTCCTCTGGAGATTCTCAGTGCTCTAAATATCTATTTTTTAAGGAGGAAGATAGAATGTTATGTGTATTGAGTGAATAGAGTGTAAGCTTAGAAATAGTTTATGTTCCCATCATAGTTTATTCTGCTTAGCATAAATCATCAGCGCCAACCATAACTTACCATTTACTGGAGCTTTTTCGGTTGTATTACACTTTTCAGTTGTATTACACTCATGTCAGACACACCTTCGTACAAGTCCCTCCAAGGTCAATAGTTTAGAAATTCTGCCTCTTCCATCCCCTTCTCCACTCAACACTTATGGAAATATATGCTAATTGGAACAGAAGCAGCCTACACAACTAACAGGGTTAGACCACTCTCAACACAAGATTAATGAAACAGAAGTTTAGGGTAAAAATAACATTTTTCAAGCCCTAAGAGTGTCGATGCCAAGTAAAAGCCAACAGCTCTCCAGGATCAGTCAAATCCCACGCTTTGCCCTCCTTCAACTTTGCTCAACGGAGTTGAAGAAAAGAGGAAATCCTGTACGCCCACTGTTGCTCTGGCCACTGTTGCCACCCTCTGGCCCTCCCACCTTCCCTGAAGCCACAGCTCAGCAGTCACCATTGTGGAAAACAGGACTGCAGACTCAAGGTGCAGAATGAGACTCTACACATTGTTTACTGAGGTGACACGCAAGCAGGAATGATGAGGCACTTGAGCACAGGTAGCTACCTGTATTCATGGCTGGCCTTTGTAGGTGTGAGATTCATGTCCATAAGAGGGCATTTAGAGACCACAGATACTTAAAGTGACAGATATTGGCAAGAAGTTGAGTTTTTGAAGTATTCTACATTGCTGATTTGTGACTGAACCATGGGTTAAGAGACATCTAGAGCTATCAGAGGCTTAGAGAACAGTATTTGCTCAGAGGGAGAAAAGCCTAAGGATCTTATCAGTTTGCTGAGACTGGAATTGGCATCCTGTGTGACAGATCTGTAATACTGCGGGTGAGGGGGCTGATTTCCTTTTAGATTTCCAGGATCTTTCAGGATCCAAAGGCAGCCTTCACCTCTGGATACTCAGCTCTTTATAGACACCCTGAATTCTTCTAAACTGACCAATCACACTGGAAATAAATTTTACACACTTAAGAAGTGATACTCGGGCTTCCCTGGTGGCGCAGTGGTTGAGAATCTGCCTGCCAATGCAGGGGACACGGGTTCGAGCCCTGGTCTGGGAAGATCCCACATGCCGCGGAGCAACTAGGCCCGTGAGCCACAACTACTGAGCCTGCGCGTCTGGAGCCTGTGCTCCGCAACAAGAGAGGCCGCAATAGTGAGAGGCCCGTGCACCGCGATGAAGAGTGGCCCCCACTTGCCACAACTAGAGAAAGCCCTCGCACAGACAGGAAGACCCAACACAGCCAAAAATAAATAAATAAATAAATAAGACCACATATTAAAAAATAAATAAATCTTTTTTTTAAAAAAAGTGATACTCGTTCGCATCTAGTACCCAGATCTTAGTTTCTAAGTATTCTCTACTGATATTCAGGCTCCTTGGAAAAACAGCTGATTCCAGGACTGGGGCAGGGAAAGAGGCCTTGAAAAATTAGCCTGGAACATCCTAATTCACCAGAAAATAAAGAGTTGCTCAAAGAACCACAGGGAAATATAAAAAATGGGAGCTTGAAGAGGCTCCCACTGGCTAAATCTGGGAAATTTTGATTATAGTAATGGATTATCATGCATAGAATAAGATAAATAATTTTGAGTTCATACAATATAAATGAGTAAATAAATAGAGAAAGTGAAAGCTCTTCTTTGCCATAGAATGCCAACTAATAAATATAGCTGGAGGTATGGCATTAAAAGATCATCAATGGGGGAGAAAGACTGATAAGGAATAGAAATTTACATAGTCTCAAATTATCTCCCCACAAATTACCTATTAGTTACAAAGGAAAATTAGTAACAACAACAACAGATCTGATGTTCTTTCAGTTCCTTGTAAATATTGTTAATTAAATTTTTTTATTGTTTTGGTTCACAAATGTTAAGCATTTCTTTTGCTTGAATATTGTCTTTCTTGAGGTCACGCCATTAAATAAGAAATGCAGACAGAAATTCATATATAACAGTTCAAAGAATACCTCCAATGATGACAAATCCTTTGATAAGATACACTTTGGGTAAATGCCTAATCCCACTCTTTTTGTTCAGACCTAATAAAATTGTTCTCCCCTCCGAAAGCCAGATCAGGCTAACCCCGCAGCACAGCAGAGATATAAAGGAGCAGAACCCACACACACCCTCATCCCCTGCACTTGGATTAGAGGGAGCCCGAGAGCTACAGCACTGGGTGGGCAGAGAGGTGGCCCTTCCAGGTGGGCCACTGAACTACATCTGGTGCCTCCCCTAGGGAGGATCCTGACCTTCTTTACTTCTCCTTTTGTTCTCTGTATAAGACCAGAAACACTGTTTCCAGTTACTGTGGTGTTTAGGTATCTGTGGCAGGCAGGATGCTGGTGTCCAGAGACAGCAGGTGGGGTAAACAGAACCCCTAGATATTGCTGGCTCAGCTGGGCTCCTGGCTACCTGGTTACGTGATGAACTGCACCAGCATTCCAGGGAGACAGGACAGACACCTCGAAGACTACATTCAGACACTGAAATACACACCCACCAAACAGCCATCCCAGACCTCTAATCTTACTTTATGACCAAACTATAATTACATTACAGCAATTACTTGAATATTACATTTCTATTACTGTTATGTCATTATGTCTACTAGGAAAAAATATGCCTACTTTAAGCAGTAAAATTCTTAATGACTCATTTAAGCTCTTTAAGCTCATTTAAGCTACCTGAAACCCCTGACTTAAACATTTTGGCCAAAATAACTTTTAGAGCCTGGTGGGAAGAAAAGGGTTAATCTCCATCTATATTGTTGCCCA
The DNA here is from genome assembly GCF_025265405.1 of Mesoplodon densirostris. Taxonomy (NCBI): domain Eukaryota; kingdom Metazoa; phylum Chordata; class Mammalia; order Artiodactyla; family Ziphiidae; genus Mesoplodon; species Mesoplodon densirostris. The sequence goes on from NC_082670.1 coordinate 30,905,553, forward strand.
AAAAGCAAGAAAACTTTCACTAGTGGATGTACTTCTAGAGATTAAAAAGTTCCAGCCAAGGCTGATCAGAAAGTTATGATAGTTACACTTAAGAGCTGTGTTTATAAAGCCATCAGTTCTTTATCATCTATTGATCAGTTCCAACTACTGACAAAAAGTAGAGAACTCAGGAAACATCCATGTCTCCATCCTCCAAATGTGTGGAGGCATATTTCCCATACTTCCAATGTCAAGCAGGAAGATTCTTTAGAGGCCAGCTTGGCCCATTTTCCAGCCCTTTCTCTGGAAGCCAGTGGTTTATTTGGAACTCACAAAGGATGCTCCTCAAATAGTTACTAATGTAAGTTACATTTTCTAATCATTATATTTTACTTCATTACCTCTTTTTAGGTAGTGTCTCATTAGGCCTGATCTTGCTGAAAGATTCCAAGCTGTCAGACTCAGTATATTTTCTCAGCAGGGGGTCCTTTGACCCTAACCACTTTGCAACTTAACCGTGTCCCTTTCCCAAGCAGTGCAGGCCCAGACAAGTATATGATGCCTCTCGTCTCAAAAATAATTCTATACTTTGAGAGCCAGGATTCAGACCCTTGAATTTGGGGAACTTACCATATGAGCTGATGAGTCAAAATATCCAGTTTTAACCACTTTTGAATTTTTTTACACATACAGTTACCCCTAAATACTCTGTACATTGAATAAGCACTTTCCTACAAGAAAATGAAGCAGCTAACAGGTTTTGCTTCCCTTAGGTAAACCAAGCCCAAGGTTTGTTTTTTGCTTCATTTTTTAAAAAGTCCTTTTGGCAAATATATGTCCTCTATGTTACTGTGTAAAATTCAGTGCCTAATTCTAAAGTTATGTACATCTGCCGGACATATACGCTGTTAAACATTCATGGCTGCCTACCAATGTGAAAGGTATCACCAGGTCTATTTTTAACATTGTTTTGGCAAGGCTGTAGCTGTGGAAAAAAAAAAAATTCCTATAGAATTCTTAATGAGAAAACTGAATGATTCTTTGAACTGTGGTTGTGATTCCCTGACTTATTCAGCGGTGATGTCACAGGTGCTGAGAAGCAAGAAACAGTAGACTCGCTCATTTGCCAGCGCGCTCTCAAGATGCACCAGAGGGGAAATGAAACTCATCTCGCATGTGGTTTGTGCTGAGCTCTGCTTCCCGCCACTGCTCCGGGGGTCACACAGGCCCCTGCTCGGGACATGTCTCACACACTCGGTTTGTCATCCCCGTGAGCCTGTGTCATGGAAGGGTGTGCTGTTTGCATGTGTTTCTTATAGAACTTGATTGGCCCGCTGGCCTTTCTTCTGTTCATTACCCACATTTGTCTTAGAAAACAGCCACCTTGTTCTAGCTGTTGGAGAAAGACAAGGCTTTCCTCCAGCTCACCTGAGTCCCCTCGGTCGCTTAATTAGCAAGTGGCAAGAAGTTCAGAGAAGTCTGTCAGGACAGGAGAATGTGCTCCGGCCTCCTTGTCACCTAATTTGAATCCTGGGCCACACTCTTGGGCAGAGGACACAATGGCACATCAGGTAGTGTCCTGGTCAGGTCTCAGGTGGGTTTGTAATATTAAAAGAATAATATAATATTAGTGAATGTGAGGCAGTATCTGAAAGGAAAGCCAACGTTCCCTTGACGTTTATAAAAACATTATTGTAACAAGTGAATTCTTTCTGTGGAATCTGTTAAACTAATATGCAGTAAATATAATGGTTCAAAGTCAAAATCCCATTCTTGATTTATGGATTTACCAAACTAACCTGCCAGACTCTCATCCTTCTTGCAAAGGCAAAACTACAGAACCTTTCCACAGTCACACTTCAATCTCCGGCTACACATTCCAATCCCAGACCTGTCGCTGGCACCACGAATGTTTTCCCCCTTCTCCTGATGTCGTCTCAACATCTCAGGGTCATTGGCGTCTTCTGAAGACTGTAACCCTTATGCAGTCGTTTATGGGACCAGCCGGTGACCTCACACACTCCCCAACTGTGCTGCAAACCATTTCAACACAACCCCATGCCTCGGAGTTTTGATAACTTGACCTGGAGCTCCTGGGTCTGTAGCAACTTGGGGGCAGCTCGGTACCTGCTAAGGTATTGCTTCCCCCACCCCCGGCCTCCCAAAAGGGCTGTAAAAGGTTAGGGTTCTGAGAGGTGGGCAGAGGCTGTAGCACACACGCTCCTGGGCCCACAGAGGAAGGCCTCTTTCCTCCTCCTCCCTGGCACATGTTCGTTCTGACGCCTCCTTCGCTAAGGGCCCTGTGCTCCAGACCAGCAGCCACGGCAAGAGGGGCCAGGATTGGGGTGAAGAAAAGAGATGCCGAGGCATCCTCATAAGGACGCTGTCCTTCCCCTCACACATCATCCGCTGCCCGCAGCCCAGCTCCCCTGAAGCCCTGGTGGGGCGGCCACGGGCAGAGTGAAGCTGACTCAGAAATGCCCCCTTTGCGCCTCTTTTGCCAGTAGCTGAACTTCAGCAGCAGAACTTGGTCTTTCGGGAGTCTCTTTGGGAATCGCTGGGTCTTCTGCTTTTAACAGCTAAGTGAAGCAGTATCCCCTTATAAAAAGAAAAATGCCGCTTCAAGATTTGCTCAAGACAGAATGATGACACTTGGCAAGTCCAAAAAGAAGAATACTTCGCTGCCCGCTCTCTGCTCCCAGATGTTTGGATCACCGAGAAATGGTACAGCCAGGGTGAGGGGGTGCGAACTGCTTGTTTATTTGGCGTCTCCTTGGGGGGTTATAAAAAACAAACAACAAAAACACACACACAAAAGCTCGACACAATAAATAAACCATTGACAGTAACCTAAGCCGAAGCGCTCCTGCAAGCTTCTGAGCCTGTCTGTTTGTTGCTGTTCTGCAACTAGCCGAGGATGCTCGTGGATTGTGCTAACGCAGCACTGAGCCCCGGGCCAAACACCTTCTCAGGTTTTTTTCCCCTCTGTGTTTTGCTAATCCCTGGATGAAACATAATCGCAGAGCAATGTTCAAGGTTGGACGCAACAGGGAGGAACTCGGCGTTGGCTCCCACCCAGTGGAAATAACATGCCATTGGACTTGACAAGGCAGGAGGAAGGATGTTAAACAAATACACTCCCTCCAGCCCTCCTAGCAATGGCTCGCCGCTCTCCACAGAAGCCCCAAGTTTCCCCAAGCTGCTCACTCCGCTCCCAGGTTTCATCACCTGAGATATGTTGTATAAGATAAATAGGCAGGGAGGCCAACGAGCAAAAATTCCAATCAGGAAAAGAATGGAAAGAGAATTAAGTCATTTATTCCCCTCTAGGGCAAAATTAAAGTAACAAAAGTATTTGTATATAATAAATATATAATTATACATAATAATTAAACTCCAGCCACTGGCAGTCACCATTCTTTTTCCCTTTCTCTCAAACCAGAGGAAAACATTTCTCCTTATTGTGATGTCAGGTGCAGACTTCTGAATCAGAAGTTCCAGGTACTACCTGACTCCTTGTCATCTTGTGTTCAGATGACAGCATGGGAAAGGGCATCAGAGAATGGGACAGAATTTTCTCCAGTGAACAGAGAGAGAAGCCTGTCTAAAAGTACTCATCTGTTCCACATAAAGTTACCTAAAATATACACACACGCAAGTGTATGTATTTGTAACCCATTTAATCTTTTTTAAAATAAATTTATTTTATTTATTTATTTTTGACTGCGTTGGGTCTTTGTTGCTCCTCGCGGGCTTTCTCTGGTTGTGGCCAGCGGGGGCTACTCTTCGTTGCGGTGCGCGGGCTTCTCATTGCGGTGGCTTCTCTTGTTGCGGAGTACAGGCTCTAGGTGCACGGGCTTCAGTAATTGTGAGGTGTGGGCTCAGTAGTTGTGGCTCGCAGGCTCTAGAGTGCAGGCTCAGTAGTTGTGATGCATGGGCTTAGTTGCTCCGCGGCATGTGGGATCTTCCCGGACCAGGGCTCAAACCCGTGTCCTGCGTTGGCAGGTGGATTCTTAACCACTGCCCCACCAGGGAAGCCCTCTCAGTTAAGCTTTACAACAACGCTCTGAGATTGATACTGTTATTTTTATTTTACAGATGGAAGTCTGGGGTTCAGAAGGGTTTAAGACCACACAGATTCAACCATGGAATGAACTGGAGATGTCCATGTGGTTCTAGACAGAAAAGTGGGCTCTGAGGAGTCAGGGAGGCAAAGCTAGAGGTTAAAGACAGTAACAACAGCAAATCCCCCTACTGTCAGGAGACTAACAAGCAAATAAATAATAAATAATAGAACCTGGCCTCAGTGCTCAAACTTTTCCTAAGGAGCTTAGAAAGTGCTCAGAGGTGATCTTGCGTCTTGTCCAGTTATAGTTGAGTTGCGTTGTAGGTTTGCCTGAGGGCATTGTCATAAATTTGTGCTGAAACCAAACCTGGAGCAGGTCTCCCCTCTCCTTTCGGTCCAGCTCTCATGAAATCAGATGTGATGGAACCAGGAGGAGAAGCATCAGCATTTTTACCTGATCCTGGGATGAAGAAGGTAAAATGGTGGCCTTTGTTACCACACCTCCCAGAATGGATCCATGTGGCCTTTCACTGACTCCCTCTGGGCTTCTCTCCTTTCCTCTGAAACCATGAATCCTCTTTGACCTCAAGGCCATGAAGCCAAATATGACTGCTGGCCCCGGACGAGCTCCTATGGCTGTTACCGGTGTCTGCAAGCATGGCTATCACTCCATCTTCCTGCAGATCATCCAGGACCCTCTGAAACAGCCTTTTCTCTTTTATTCCGTGAGCCCTCAATGTGTCAAGCACTGTGCCACGTGGCACAGGAAGGATGCAGCTTCTGCAGTGTTTGCTCAGCCAAGTAAAGTGAAGCTCGTCTCAGTGTAGACTATTCACTCTGTGATTCTCTCAGCCCTACTGCCTACCAGGGTTTGCTGAACTTTCCTGGACATGGAGACAAGGTGAAGTACTGAGAACTTCCCTCCAGGCTTTGAGTTCTGGCTCTGGTCCTGGTCAGCTCTCCACCCTTGGGCATGTCTCCTGACCTCTTGGAGCTTCAGTTTCCTCATCCATAAAAGGGAGGAGATAATTCCTACCTCACAGGAGTTGAGCGGCGCCACTGTGACCCCACCTCCAGCTTTCATCAGCATCTCTCTAACTTTGTGGTTTATTCTGAAGATTCTTTTAAGTAATCACCAAAAGCCAAATGTTCCATCCACTCCCTGTTTTTTGTTTGTTTGTTGTTTTTTGTTTGATGATTTCCTCCAGAAAAGTGTTTTGCCTGTCTCCTGGGTGAACGTATCCCTTACCAACTTCTTTGAAAGCCTTTGACAGAGGGGAACACACTTCTACTAAATGCCACCGGGGAAGAGAATGGAGGGAGGGACAGTAGCCCCCTTCTACCTGGAGAGCCTTTCACAGACGCAGTACTTCCTCACCTGCAGCCTCAGCTCATCCCACAGCAGCCCTGGGAAGTGGTCAAAGCTGAGACTATCAGCCCATCTTCCAACTGAGGAAACCGAGGTTCACAGAGATTGCGTGGCTTGTCTGGGGCACACAGCTGACACGTGAAGCCAGATCTCTAAAGCAGGTCTCCAACTCCATATCAGTGCTCCTTCCACCACAAAGAACCTCTTCGGGGAGAAGTCCTTTTCCTGGTTGCAAATCCAAGAGGGAAAGTTTTTGACTATGGCCTAGGTTATGAGAGTGGGGCGGCAAGGTGACCCAGGCCTGCCTTGCCTCCTGCATTTGCTGGAAGACTCTTGCTATAGCTTCCTTTTCCAGGAATACAGAGAGTTAGGGCCTCTGTTTCTGTAAGTGGTGGCATTAATCCAAATCTGGAATCACTGTAAGTCCAGGATCTCATCCACCAGCCCAACCTCACCCAAGTCTCCACTTGTTACTTCATGTGAGGGCTTGCATGAGTAATTATTCTGTTTGAGCCTTAATTTCCTCATCTTTTAATTGGGGATAATAATACCTACTTCTCATGGTTGGGGTGACGTATTCTCATATGTCAACAATTACCATATTGTAGGCATCTTATGTGGGTGTGTTATGTGCCAGGAATTATTCTAGGTACTGCAGGTAAACAGTGAACAAGATAGAAAGGGACCTTCCTCTTGTGCAGCTTACCTGCTAAAGGGGGAAGGTCAATAATAACCTGACTAACAATAAACAAGATAAGTCCCAAAGAGTAATAACTGCTGAGGAGATGTATGATTGAACATATAAATGAACATTTAAAAGTACTCAAACTGAAAGAAATAATCTTAATTGAATATTGTATGGTGAAACAGCCACACAGAGAAAACAGTATTTCAGGTCATTTTTTAAATACAGTTTAAAAAGAACACATTTCCTAGATCTTTCTAACCATTGAAAAGGCTTAGAAGCTGACGACCCAGTAGCAATAAGTTCCTAGTTTTGTGGTCTCTAAATCTGATTTAATGACCACAATAAAGGAGCCAAAGGTTCATGGTGAACTGGTTGATTCCAGGTCTAAGGCAAGAGATATACAAGATGAGCCTTGGATATCTTGCACAAGAAAGCAAGGAAACAACCAAAGTCTAATTTTAATGCATCTATTCAATAGAACAGAGGACATTAAAGAGTGTTCTTGAAGGGGCTTCTCTTGGCCTAAGGATAATTGAACATTGAAAAGATCAAAACACATCAAATATATATATATACATTTTAGCCACAAGCTTAAAACAATTCTAAAACAAAAAGTCACATGTTACCTCTTTGCAGGTTACTGAGCCACCAACTCTGAAATTTGCTTTTAAATTTGCTTTTTAAAATTGGGAGGAATTAACCATTTATCCCATCTTTGCTGCATTTTGGTATAACCAAATTGTTGTTAGGGGAAAGTTTTCCTTTGTAGAAGAATTCCAGGTAATAAATGCAAGAAAGACTTATAGAAGTATAAAAATCACCATTTTGAAACTCAGTGAAATAATGTATCTAGCAACAATCATTGAAGGCTGCCGAAATCATTGGGTAAAAGGTTGATGGGGAGCTTTATGATGGAAGAGTCAGACTGACACCACCTCAACCGCCCCCCCACCACCGTCAATCTTAGCATCACGAAAGGTGGGACAGCTGAACATGGTGTGTTTCATGATGTGATGTACCCCTATGAAGTATCACCAAACAAACTTGAATCTGAGTCTGTAGATCTAACTACCAGCGTACAGGAAGTCCAGTGGACGGAGGAAAAAATCAGGAAAAACAATCAACCAAATTGAAAATGTGGGACCTCCTTCAGGTCAAATAACCTGATTTCTCCACCAGATAGATGACGTTAAAAAGGTAGGGAAGGGGGGCTTCCCTGGTGGCGCGTGGTTGAGAATCTGCCTGCCAATGCAGGGGACACGGGTTCGAGCCCTGGTCTGGGAGGATCCCACATGCCGCGGAGCAACTGGGCCTGTGAGCCACAATTACTGAGCCTGCACGTCTGGAGCCTGTGCTCCACAACAAGAGAGGCCGTGACAGTGAGAGGCCCATGCACTGCAGTGAAGAGTGGCCCCCGCTCGCCACAACTAGAGAAAGCCCTCGCACAGAAACGAAGACCCAACACAGCCATAAATTAATTAATTAATTATTATTATTATTATTATTTTTTTTTTTTTTTTTTTTTTTTTGCGGTATGCGGGCCTCTCACTGTCGTGGCCTCCCCCGTTGCGGAGCACAGGCTCCAGACGCGCAGGCTCAGCGGCCATGGCTCACGGGCCCAGCCGCTCCGCGGCATATGGGATCCTCCCAGACCGGGGCACGAACCCGCATCCCCTGCATCGGCAGGCGGACTCTCAACCACTTGCGCCACCAGGGAGGCCCTAATTAATTAATTTTTTTAAAAAAAGGTAGGGAAGGAAACAACCTAAGTGTCCATCAATGAACGAATGGATAAAAAACCGTGGTGTGTAGAGAGAGAACGGAATATTAGCCATAAAAAATACAAAATCTTGCCATTTGCAACAACATGGATGGACCTCAAGGGCATTTATACTAAGTGAAATAAGCATAATAATAAGTCAGACAGAGAAAGACAAATAATAAAAATACCATATGATCTCTCATAGCTATATGGAATCTTTAAAATAAAAAAGCTTATACAGGGACTTCCCTGGCAGTCCAGTGGTTAAGACTCTGCACTTCCACTGCAGGGGGAACGAGTTCAATCCCTGGTCAGGGAACTAAGATCCCACATGCAGTGTGACATGGCCAAAAAAAAAAAAAAAGTTTACAGGTATCAAAGATACAGACGACAAATTTGTGGTTGCCAGAGATGGGGTGTGGGGCCGGGAGAAAGAGGGGAACTGTTTTTGTTTTCATTTTTCAGTTTAAATAAATTGAATCAAAATAGAAAGAAAAAATGCAGAGGTGAATAGAATATCCATGGACTGGGGGACAACTTCAAGAGGTGTAACATATGCATAATTGGAATACAAGAAGGAGAAAAAAGCAAGAACAGAACAGAAATACGTTTGAAGTAATAACAGCCAAAGTTTTTGAAAAATCAATGACAACACAAAACCACAGATCCAGGAAGCCCAGAGAATACAGTTCAAGGTAAATACCAAAAATTCTACACCAAGTATGTCATGTGTGTATTATTAGTCAGGGTTGTCCAGAGAAACAAAATCAGTAGGATACGTTGGATTGGCCGAAAAGTTTGTGCCATAGGATCTTACGGAAAAATCTGAATGAACTTTTTGGCCAACCCAGTATATGTAGCTATGTAAGAGGAAATTTATTATGGGAATTGGCTCACATGATTATGGGTGAAGTCCCACCCATAATTACATTAATAATTATAAAAAATTAAAAGGTTGGGGGGTGGTAGGTAGGGGAGGTTTTAAAGAATGGGAAAAAAAAACTTGGGAGATATAAAAACCAAGTGCCATGTGTCGATCTTGGTTGGATTTGAACCAACCAACTGTAACAAATCAGGAAGCTTTGAACATGGACTGGCTATTACTGATTTTAAAGATATAATTTTACACTTTTAAAATATGATGTCACAGAGATATACCTTAAGCATTAGAGATGGACACTGAATTATTCAGGGTGAAATTAAATGATGTCCCTGTGTGACAGGCAGAATAATAACTCCCCAAAATGTCCACATTCTAATCCCTGGAGCCTGTGAATATGTTACTTTACAAGGCAAAGGGGATTTTGCAGATACGACTGAGTTAAGGATCTGTAGATGGAAGGATAGCCTGAATGGGTCCAGTCTAATCACATAAGTGATGGAGGAAGGAGGCCAGAACTCAAGAATGTGGGAAGCTTCTAGGAGCTGGAAAAGGCAAGGAAACAGATTTCCCCCGAGAGCCTCCAGAAAGAAACACAGCCCTGCCAACACCTATAAAATAATCAATTTGTATTTTATGTCACTAAGGTTTTGGTAATTTGTTACAGCCGTAAATGAAAACAATGCATATGGGATCTGTTTTAAAATGCTTTAGAAAAAAAAAAGTGAAAAATAGATGAAAGATTAGAAAAATATCAATAACCGTTGAAATTGGAAGATGGGTACTTTGAGATTCATTATACTATTCTGTCTACTTCTACATTTGAAAATTTCCACAATAAAAGGGTTTTGAAAAATGACTTCAGGGTGGGGAGTAGTTGGGGGGAGAAGGAGAGGGTTTGAAGGACAGGATGGTTTCATGGTACAGCATGAGATTAGAGGTCTCAGACCAAAGCCCACCAAGAGTGACACGTTGCATGGATTAGAGAGCTGGCTCCTAGTCGCCAGTGTGAGGCTGAATGCTCTCTGTATGGACCAAACCAGGAGTAAAGGACTCTCTCCAGAAAGAACAATAAATCACTCATTTCCTGAACGTTTCTTGAGCATCTCCTGTGGCATTGATCACTAGACGTAGCCCTTGTGCTCTAAGATCTTGACCTCATGAAAGAAACAGAAATGTAAACCAGAAAGATGGCAGAATTCAAGGCCCACTCATTGAAATCACACACTCCTTTGGCGGAAGAGGTAGGAGTGAGGTCTCATTTGTCTCTGAGAGGGAGAATAATTTGTGTCCATCCAGCCCTGGCCACACCCCACCCCATGAAAAGTACTTGTGTGCTCACCAGCCTGGTTGGCACCCATTCCAGCCACATGAGCTCCTGGACCCTTCACACTACCTCAGGTGGGAAAAAAGTAAACATTCTCTCAAACTGGCTGAAGGAAAAGGGGGGTTGGTAATGAGGGGTCAGGGCAGTAGCTAGGGCAGACCTTACGAGGGACGACCACTGGGACCGAGTTGGCTGTAGAAACACAACAACTTCTCTCTGCCAGCTCTGCCCACCAGTGCTCTCTCCCTTGTATGGTGGGATAACATGCTGAACAATTTGCTTTCCTTGGACCGGATCCTATTCAGTCAGTGGCATCCATTGTCTCGGAGTATTGGGGCTGTTAAGCTAAAAGGAAGGGAAACAGACAGAAACCATCAGTGCCCGTTTTTGGAAAACAGACTTCTGACATTAATATAAAAAATATTAGTGCTGAAAGCCAGGGTTTTTGATTGGCGAGAGCCAAGCTATTGTGGGAGCAAAAGAGTCTGTTGCCCTCTAAAAACCAGATTTAGGAAACACAAAAGGCAAAATCCTGAAGAGCTCTTATGCCATGGGCTAGACCGATGGCCTCGATGATTAGGAGAGGAAAGAGGCCACCAGGTCCCAGAGATTAACTGATCCACAGGCTGGGAAACAGACGGGATAGACAAAGGGAAATCAGCAAGGTCCAGGGTGAGAGGATGGAAGTGGGCTCATTACCTAGAGGCGGCCAAGCCAGCGCCTGAAGACTCCTGGGTCCTATCGCCTGCCCAGGATCCCAGTGGGGAGTCTCATTATAAGTCAAGTATCTCCATTGGTAGCAGCCTTCCAGCCCGAGTAATGCCCCAAGACGCTGCTCAGCCCATCCTAATTGCATCTACTGTAATGGCGCAGGACACACATGAGCTCCCCAAACGGAAGTGACACACAGAAGGGGGTAGAGTATGGAAGTGAAGGCTCCCAGCACCTTCCTTTACATGAGACTGAACGGCCCAGGATCCTTCCCTAAGTGAAAAGAATGGTGAAACACTGTCCTCTTAGACAAAACCAGCCACTCCAGACACAGAGGCACTGATCCATCAGCTGGAGTCACTGCATGGAGTCCTCAGGCTCAGGATGGACAATCCAATTGGCTCAACTTGGGTCAAAAGCCTCCTGTGCCTCCCATCTGTGGTTGGCCTACAGCTTCCTTCCCAACAGCATGCGCTCTGGTTCCCCCCATGTCAAAACCTGTTCTCCAAGTCTCACCCCTTGCCGTGGTGGTCATCAGCGACCCCACACGGCCAAGTTCAGTGCCACTCCTCTCCTTAGTCTCTCAGCAGCTTGCGGCCCAGCTGGCCACTCCCCCCTTTGCCATACTCTCTTCTCTTGATGTGAGTGATGCCATCCTTGAGAAGCTATTCCTTCTCAGTCTCCTGGCTGGTTTCTCCTCCTCCGATCACACATTTACTGTTGGCAAGCCCAAAACTTGGTCCTTGATCTTTTCCATCCACAGTGTCTCCCTAGAGATCACACCTACAGATCTTCCTGGACTTACGATGGGTTACATCCCAATAATCCCATTATTAAGTTGAAAATACCATAAGTCGAAAATGCATTTAATACACCTAACCTACCAAACACCATAGCTTAGCCTAACCTACCTTAAACGTGCTAAGAATGCTTATGTCAGCCCACAGTTGAGCAGACTCATCTAACACAAAGCCAGTGTTATAATAAAGGGTTGAATATCTCATGTAATGTATTGAATACTGTACTGAAAGTGAAAAACAGAATGGTTGACTGGGTATAGAATGGTTGTATCGGTTGTTTACCCTTATGACTGAGTAGCTGACTGGGAGCTGTGGCTTGAAGCCGGTGCCCGGCATCATCAGAGAGGATCATACCACATATCCTGGCCTGGGAAAAGATCAAAATTCAAAGTACAGTTTCTACTGGATGCGTATTACTTTCGCACCATCCTAAAGTCAATCCATCATAAGTCGAGCCATCATAAGTCGAGGACCATCTATGGTCTTATGGCTTTGAACAGCCACTCCCACATTGATATCCCCAGCCCTGACTTCTCCAATGAGCATCAACCTGATATATCCACTGCCTACATGACATCTTCATTTGGATATCCGATTCAAACTCCATGTGGTCCGTGATAACTCTTTACCAAATTTATGCCAGAAACTTGTTCTTCCCAGTTTCAGCAAATGGCCCCAACATCCACCCAGGTGCTTAAATTCAAAAGGTAAGGCGTCGGGCTTCCCTGGTGGCGCAGTGGTTGAGAGTCCACCTGCCGATGCAGGGGACACGGGTTCGTGCCTCGGTCCGGGAAGATCCCACATGCCGCGGAGCAGCTGGGCCCGTGAGCCATGGCCACTGAGCCTGCGCATCCGGAGCCTGTGCTCCGCAATGGGAGAGACCACAACAGTGAGAGGCCCGCGTACAGCAAAACAAAAACAAAAACAAAAACAAAAACATGTAAGAAGGCGTCATCCTCAATCATCCTCTATCCCCAAACCTCATAGCCAATACATCAAGCCAAAAAATGTCCCCTTATTCATCTACTTCTCTCCATCTCCACAGCAACATCCCTAACCCAAGACCCCATTACTTCTGAACTGAGCTCCTGGAATCTTCTCAGTAACTCCCTGCTGCCGTGCCTACCTCCCTACAGACAGGACATGGTTGCTCCCTCCTGTCTTCATAGCTCAGTGTCCCCTCCTCAGCTTCCCTCCCTGACTGCCCGAGGCTCCCCTCCACTCAGCCTCTGCCACATCACACTATTTTCCTTTCTTTATATCATTCAACAACTATCTTGTTAATTGACTGTTTTATAGTCTCCTCTCACCAAAAGCAACTTTTATGAAAGCAGGGACCTTGTATCCCCAACACCAGGCATTCAACAAATATTTATTGAATGAAGGAATCCACAAACTCATATGTAGCTGGAGTCAGTCTTTCTTTTCTCAAAGAAAGTCTGGTTTACAAGTACAAGACAAGAATGGGTGGAGGTCAAAGGGAACCTAGTCCAGGCTGGGTATACGCAGAAGGAAAACTGTCTGTGAGGATCTTGGGGAGAGGACACAAGCAACAGTGCCTTCCGTTTTGTAGCACTTTCCCAGGGGTCATCTTATTTGGCTGTCACAAACCGCCTCCCAAGGGAGAACAAGGGTCATCCCTCATTTTCTTCATTTTTTTCACTAATGAGGGATCAGGAGGGGTGAAGTGATTCCTAAGGTCACACAGCCAGTTGATAGGACTCCCAGTTCAGTGCTCCGTCATGACCACATACAACACGTGTCCTACTAGTGGGCCTCTGGGAAGGCTGAGCAATAAACCACCTGAGTGCTGTGAGTTCTGTCTTCCATCCCCTGGGAAGGTCCCCAGTTTGAGGACCCGGGCAGGACAGGAAGGCACCAGATGCTTCTTTGCTGCAGACGGCCCACTGCACAGACCCCCTTCCTCGGTCCCACTGGACACCTGCTCGGGATCTCATCACATAATTACCCCCAAGCTTCCATCAGGCCTTTGAGCCACAAAAGGGACATGAGATGATTTGGTCCAAACCTCTCATTCTATAAATGAGGCGCCCAAGACCCAAAGAGGAGCGTGACTTGCCCCAAGTCACATGGGGAATTAGTCACAGAGCTGGGGGACACCCAGGTGACCTGCAGACAGAAAACTATAGTGAATAATATACCTGCGTCCCAGCTCTGTTGAATTCTTACATTTTGCAAAAATTGGCTACAGTTTCTGTTTTTAAATAAAACACTGTGACACAGTAGAAGGTTCCTGGGTGCCCTCCCCAATTCCATTCCTCTCTCCTCTTGCCAGAGGTTACCACCATCCTGAATTTGGTGGTTCTCATTCCCACATGTTTTTATACTTTTGCAACACATGTATAGATCTCCAAACAGTACGTAGAATCATTTTGTATGCTTTTAAACTTGATGTAAATGGCATTACACTGCACAAGTTCTTCTGCAACTTGCTATTATGGTCTTGAGATTGAACCATGATGATAAATGCAGGGCTGGTTCAATCATTTTAACTACTCAGATACCATGATTTATTAATCTTCCCGTTGATGGACATTTAAGCACTATTTCTTCACCGTTACAAATAATGTTGCAATAAGCATTTGGGGGACAAAAACTTTTCCATTCTCCTGTCCATGGATGCTTTTTTCCCAATGTGTTGCTATCCCCGCCAGTGCTGCAGTATCTCCTGGACATGTGGCCCCAAGATTCTCCCGGGACTTCTCCTGAGAGGAATCGCCAGGATCCGGGACAGGCATGGCTTCAGCTCTACTAGCTATTGCCAGTTTGCTCCCCAAAAGTGGTTGTACCACTTTACACTCAGCTCAGCAATCTTTCCATTATGCCAAGCTGCTGCCTTATTCTGCTTTCAATTCTTTCTAATTTATGAAAGGAAAATATAAAAGAGGTGCTATTACCTTATTAAAAAATCCAGCTTCCTTTCCCTGCAGAAAGGAGAGGAGGAGAGATGGGGAATTGCTTGTTGGATGAGGGCCTGGCACGCATTCATCAACTTTATAGTAGCGCCGGCTTGGAATTCAGGTCTCCTTAGGGGGGAGAGCGGGGCCACTGGAAACAAGAGATACTTTCACCGTGGCCTCCTCCAGGAACGCAGATAGAATTTACTCTAAGGTACAAAAACGTTTGCACTTACAGCCTCCCTGGTTCCAATCAGGACATGAAGGGAAAGTGCCAAGACACCAGAGAATAAGCCAGTTCTCATAAACTTTCCAGCCAAACGGCTCTGGAAGGTAGAACTGAGACTGGTAATGAACTCGAGCGCTCAGCCCAGGGCAGCTCTGGGCAGGGGTCCTCACTTCTCCCCCCGAACCATGCCACCCAAATGCCCCGCCAACCTCCCTGACTCCAGCTGTGTGTCTGCCCCAGGCCAGCACCCTCTCCCCCTAAAGGAACCCCCTGGGCTCTTGGTCTCCTTCGAATCCTTCTCAACCTCCCCCCCAACCCCCGTGCTCATCTCTGTCACGGTGGTTAGAGCTTCGTCGACTGCCTGGATCCAGACTTGTGAGTGGATCTGTGGTCCCCAAAGCCTGTGGTCCCCTGAAAGCAGGGACTGCGTCTTCCTCACCCTGGTACCCTGCCTGGTGAGCACCCACTGGTTTGCTATGGGAGGGAAAAAGGAAAGACAACCAAAACCACCAAACAACAGTTAACGGGCCCTCTTCCCTCTCCCTCTGTTCCTTTCCATCCTGCACTGTGTCGCTCTAATCTCTCCACGTTGCGATTATCTGCTACAGTTTTTTGTAGCAAATAAAAAAGGATAGTCGAGTTTCCCTACTAGTCTGTGCATCACTGGAGAGCAGGGGCCTTGCTGTGGGTAAGTGTCAAGTGGGGACCAAATGGCACTTAGTAGGTGTGCATTGAACTGGGCGGCGTTGACGCTGTCAGTTTCAGATTCGACCCCGTTCCCCCGTGTCTAATTAGCCACAGGTACCTCTTTACTGGTGGAAAGAGAACGGAAGACTGCGTTCATTAGAGTTTGGGGTAGAGGAAAGAAATACGAGCCCTGATGATGCCCTGAGCGAGACCCGAAGATGAGAGAGCGCCTGAGGGGAGGGAGGGAGAGACCCGTTTTAATTGGAAAGCTCTTTCTCATTTTCCTTTTCTTCTTCTTGTTTTTAAGTTCCAGTCTTGGATCCTAGAAATTACAGGCTCTTTCAGCATTGCCTCTGTGGTTGGAAAAAATGCTCATTGCACTTTTAAAACAAACAATGGAAAGTTCCTTTCAGAGGAAAAATCTTATTAGCCCAAGTCCAAAGAAATCTGCGAGAGTTTCACTCAGATGTGCAGGGCTGGTCCACAGGGCAGAGGTGGCCCCCCAGGAGGCAGCCCCAGGGAGGGTCTGTCTGACCTCCTCGCCCTCAAGGGCTCCCTTCTCCGCGAAGCACCCATCCAGCCCTCCCTGTGGGGCCAGGAGTACAGAAGACCTCACAAGGAACACAAGCAGGAGGAAACCACTCAGACATGAAAGGGCGGAGAATATCCTTTACCCAAATAAACAGCCAGATGAAGATGCAGGGGGAAGCAAATCCCATCAGACAAAGCCACAAATTAAGATCACAGAGACCGGGCTTGGGAGCCAGGCTCTGTCTTTAAAACATCTTCCAGGAAGCTGCCCCTGGGGCAGCCCTGTCATCCTGCCTGCCCCTCTGCTCATGCCAGGCCTCTAGTGGTCCTACAGTGGGTATCTGGGCATGTGCTGAGTCATCAGTGATGTCGGGAAGTTGGAGGGGGCCTGAGCGGGGTGGGGGTGAGATGGGTGGGTCAGTCTACGTCAGTGATGCATAAGGGGGATGGAGGTTGGGGGGATGTGGCCCTTCACAAAACCCTGGGTGGCGCCAGACAAGAGGAAGGTGGTCTGGGCCCTGAGCTCCCTCTCTGCTTCTGACAAGCCCTCCCCACCCACAAGCAAGGCTGCGGGCATCTGCATAGACTCACATGTGGCCACACACCTGGATTCACCATTCTGAAACTGGCTCTGCTCAAGCTGCTCATCCCTTCCCCGATCACAGCCTTGGACGTGGGCCAGCAGTCAACTGTGGGGCAAGTCCCAGGATCAGCCTGTCTCCCCTGAGATGCCACCACTTGTGTAGTGGAAAGAGTGTTAAGGCATTCTGATGCCACCTGAAGGCTCACTGGTCTTGTTTAAGAAGGAAAAATAGAACATACCTGCAGATACTGTAGAGATTAAACAGATAAGAGGATATCAGGAACAACTTTATGTCAGTAAATTTAAAAATTCAGATGAAATAGATAAATTTCAGAAAAACGCAACTTACCAAAAGTGACTTAAGCACAAATAAAGAATCTGGGTAAACCTATAACTATTAAAGAAATCGAATCGCTAGTTTAATTTTCAAAAAGGAAACATCAGTCCAGAAGGCTTCATGGTGAGTTCAATAAGTCATTTAAAGAATCATTCATTCCAATACAAACCAAGGAATAAAGTAAGAGAAAATTATCCCCTCCTCTTCAATTTATTGAGGAGGCTAAGAGGATGAATTCCTTACAAAGCATTAGGTAAAATTCAAAAATTCGTGAGAAAACAATGGTTCTTAAGAATAGAACTAAGAATAGAACTCTTAAGTCTGACAAAGAACATCTACAAAGAATTTGCAGAAATCGCAGGTGCCCTTTGAAATTCCAGAAGCCCTCCCTTTCAGATCAGAAAGACTAACAAATTTAAGGATATTCATCCAACTCATTAGAGTGAGTAACTATTGGAAATAAATGAGAATGTGAGTCAAAGAAAACGTGGACGTGGAATAAAATAGAATGAGAGAAGGGTCTTGCTGGGGCTGTAAGACGGTGCACAGTGAAGTAGGGCACATGATTATCTCTCTTCCGCTCCTGAAGTCTAACAGGGAAAACAAAACAAACAAACAAAAGCTGCCAATGTTACCTCAATGAGAAATCCCTGAACTTGACATTCAAGGCTGTTTCATTCTTCTTGTTCTTGGTACCCATGATGATTTTGTGAAATGTCCCAAAATCCCATCATAGAGTGAACATATCTTGAATGAGCACCATTTTATAATTATTAGGTATTTTAGGTTGGATTTCCTAGAAGCGAAACCTGAGACAAGGATTCTATGTGTAAGTGTTTTCTTGAGGGAGTGAAGAATACAGGATAGGACAGGGGATGAAATTCAGCAAAAGATAGGTTCAGCTGAAGTCCAGCCTTCCTCTGATCCCATGGGGTGCTC
This sequence comes from Mesoplodon densirostris, assembly GCF_025265405.1. Lineage (NCBI taxonomy): Eukaryota > Metazoa > Chordata > Mammalia > Artiodactyla > Ziphiidae > Mesoplodon > Mesoplodon densirostris. The sequence goes on from NC_082670.1 coordinate 30,923,359, forward strand.
TGGAGTATGGGTGATACCAAAAGTTTATTTATGCCTCTTACAGGCAAAGAGATCATCTTTCTGTATCCCAGTATCAGCCAGGTGTACTGCGAGTCACACCAGGGGCAGGTGTAACATCCCAGTTATTTCCAGACAAGGTGACTCCTAATGGGGGTCATCTATGAGACCGGCTAGCACAGTCTTCCCTTTGCCCTCCCCTAGATCCATATCCCCTCCACATGCAAAACACTCTCACCCCCTCCCAAGATTCCCAAACGTCTCATCCCAGTACAGCATCAGCTCAAAGTCCAGAATCTCATCATCTAAATGAGGTCTAGGCAGGAATAAAGACACAGACCTACTACAGAATGGACTTGAGGATATGGGGAGGGGGAAGGGTAAGCTGTGACAAAGTGAGAGAGTGGCATGGACATATATACACTACCAAACGTAAAATAGATAGCTAGTGGGAAGCAGCTGCATAGCACAGAGAGATCAGCTCCCTGGTGCTTTGTGACCACCTAGAGGAGTGGGATAGGGAGGGTGGGAGGGAGAGAGATGCACGAGGGAAGAGATATGGGAACATATGTATATGTATAACTGATTCACTCTGTTATAAAACAGAAACTAACACATCATTGTAGAGCAATTATACTCCAATAAAGATGTAAAAAAATAAAATAAAATAAAATAAAAAAATAAATGAGGTCTAGGTATAAATATAGTTCCTTAGGTAAGATCCTTGAATATAGTACCTTTCTATTTTAAGACCTCCAAACAAGAGAGACAACTTATTCCCCCAACAGATCATGTGGGAACATGGTAGGATAACTATAGGTGTTCCAGTTCAAAAGGGGGGGGAATGGGAGGTACAAAGGAGTCACTGGCCCATAGAAATTCTGAAATCCAGTAGAGAAAATGTTGAAAGTTCCTTGATAAGGACTCAGTCCTATTTCTTCCAGGAAAGAATTATCCACGCCTCTTGACTCTACCTTCTGGCTCTTAGTTCTACTCTCTGGAGCTCTCAGCTTCATCCTCTGAGTCATCCTTTACCTTTTGTTTTTTCTTTCTTGCTGGTAGAAGTTTAGAGGTTCAAACCTCTATTTTGTATTGTCTCTGTCCCTTTCAGTCCAACCTGAAGATATTTTTGTGAACATAATTATCTTTAAAAATGTGTGGTTTTCCTATGAATGATCTTGGGGTTTTCTCCATTAGACAAAAGCCACACACACAAATCTCTTTGAGATAATCTCTTCTCTACCTTGGGCTTCTACTTCAATGACTAAGCTTACCTGTAAGCTTCTTAGAAGCCCTACGTTTGATTGAGAGGATCTGAATCAAACGTCAGAGCACCTTTTGTCTAGCTGAATGGTACTCTAAGGCACCCTCTTCGGTCTTTCTGAGGTCTTAACAAAGGATTTAATAGCCACATCCACAGCTTTATGTTTCGACCATATTTTTCTGGCATAATTTTCTCTTTGGTTGAAAGATATTTCTTAATCTTACAACCATTTGGCTGCTGGAGTTTCTTGGAAACGTCCAAATCAGCAAGTCTTTGTTCCTTTTTGTTTAGTTAATCTTTCCTTTCGTGCATTTGCCTCCTGTTGCATTTTAGTACAAGGAGCAAGAATCAGGGAAACTTTTATCACTTTGGCTAGAAATATCTTAGCTAGGTCACCCAGCTCATTGGGTGCATCTTCTATTTCCACATAACTACAGGTGACACTGTTGCTAAACTTTCTGCCACTGCATATCAGGGATTCTCCTTTACCCAGTTTCTAATAGTATGCTCCTCATTTCCTGTTAAGCCCACACCAGGAGCCTTCTCAACACCCAAACTGTTCAAGGCACTTTAGGCTTTCATTTACACTCGCATCAATGTCCTTCTAGCTTCTACTCACTTTCTGGTTCCAGAGCCATTCCCAGATTTGTAGGTATTTGTTATGGCAGACCCCCCCCTCTTCCAGGTACCAAAAATCTGTATTAGTTATGGATTACTGTGCAACACTATTACCACACATTTTCTGGGGTTCGGGAATTCAGGAGCAGTTTAGCTGAGAGGTTCTGGCTCAGGACTTCTCACAGAGTTATTGTCAGGATATTAGCAGAAGTCAAAGTTGTTAGAAGGTTTGCCTGGGACTGGAGGACCTGTTTCCAAGATGACTCACCCACATGGGTGTTGGCGGGCAGCCTCCATTCCTCACTGCATGGCCCTTGCCTAAGGCTGCTTAAGTGTTATCACAACATGGCAGCTGGCTTCCCCCAGAGCAAGTGATACAAGAGAGAGTCTAACTTTACATTTTAACAGGGATCATTCTCGCTGTTGTGTGGGGAGCCAAGGGCAGAAATGGGGGACTTATTAAGAAACTAATAAAATGATGCAAGCAAACGATGATGGTGGCTTGTACCGGAAAGGAAGCAGTGGACATGTTAGAGAATGCTCAGATCCTGGCTATATTTGGATATTTTGCAGGCAGAGCTGATAAGATGTGCCGATAGATTGGATAAGGAATCTGAGAGAAGGGTCAAGAAGATCAATAAGGTTTTGATCTAAGCAAACTGGAGGAGTGAAATTACCCACTGACCAATATGGCCACCCTGCATATAATTTGAGAATCTTTATTATCCATAGTTTACGAGTGAGCAAAGTGAGATTTTGAAAGTTTAAGTCCTTTGCTGAAAGGCTCCCAGGTAGTAGGTGATGTAGCTGGTTCTTAACTAGTGTACACTACTGTCCACTGAGCCAGGAATATTACTAGATGGAATCACTTGTCAACATCCTTCACTAAAAGCAGCTGGCAGGTGCCTGTGTGGCTTCCAGATGGCCGGCTGAGCCGTCAGGCGGCGGCAGAGAGGGAGAGTCACTGCTCCATTAACACGCCTATGCCCTTGCTATCCTGGGACCCTGCAGGGTCCGGTGCTGCATGTGAGTCATACTGACGGGGAAGCTTCCAAAGAGGCACCAAATGCCCCAGAGAGAAGGCGAAGGTCAAGGGAGACCTGTCCCCCTCGTGCCACCAGGCTGCCTGCTTTCCAGCTGGAGGATGTTAGCACCACTTTAGGAATCCACCACCAGGGCCACCGAGGGCAGGAGCCTGAACCATTCAGCCAGGGCCCCTGAGACTGTCACTTCTGCAGCTGCTCACAGCAGAACTGCCAGAGGAGGCGGAGTCTAGCATTTCCTGCTCAAACTCAGCTTCCACCCTCACCTCCTAAGCCACAGTCCAGTTCCTGAGGAGGAGGGGGAGGAGGAAAATTCCGAGTGGCCTCCCTAGGGAGTAAGGGATCTTGTTTCTGAAGGTTCCCCATTCACTTTGTCCCTGCTTGAGAATCCCTTACAGTTTCAGGGGTGAAATGTTTTCCCTTTTCTTTCTTTTCCTCATCCTTCCCTACAGGAGATTATGTAATGGATGCTTTATATACCTGATGAAATTTGTGGATAAGCCCCAAAACAAACAGTGGATTTGTTTCATCCTGTATTAAAGGAAAAAAAAAAAAAACCCTCAATGGGGCCAAGCAAAGAACATTTCAGTGGTTCCACCTGGGGCCTAATTAGGAGAGTTTCCTGGGGGCATCTAGAGTGCAGGGACCTTGGAGTCTCCTATTGACCCGGGAAGGGGTCTGGTGTCACCACTTTTTCATTTCCAGTAGAAAACACAGAGACTCAGAGGGAGACCAGCAGTGAGGACCACAGGTCTCTGGGACCCTGTCCAGCCTCACTGGGAGTGGAAGAGACACAGTTAAAAACAATTAACCGGGCTTCCCCGGTGGCGCAGTGGTTGAGAGTCCGCCTGCCGATGCAGGGGACACGGGTTCGTGCCCCGGTCCGGGAAGATCCCGCATGCCGCGGAGCGGCTGGGCCCGTGAGCCACGGCCGCTGAGCCTGCGCGTCCGGAGCCTGTGCTCCGCAGCGGGAGAGGCCACAACAGTGAGAGGCCCGCGTACCGCAAAAAAAAAAAAAACCAAACAATTAACCGCTTTTCACCCATCAAATCAGCGAGGATGTTTTGAAATATAAATCCAGCATCACCGAGGATGTTGTAAGACAGCTGTTCCTGAGGCTAAATTGTCACAACTCTCAGTAGGCAGTTTGGCAGTTTGTATCGAGAGTCTTTAAAACACACCTGCCCCCTTTAACCCTTAATTCCTAAACTACAGGTGTGCTGTAAACAAATTGTCCTGGAGGTGCACAGGGCTTTGGCTAAAGGAGTGTTTGCAGCAGCTTCACTTACATGAGAAAATAGTTGGAAACAATTACAGGAAATTGGTTAATAAATCATGCATCCAAATGCTGACATTAAAACTTGTGTGGTTGAAGAATATTTACTGATACAGGAAAATAGACATCTTGTGTTGTCAAATGAGAAAGCAAGATACAAAAGGGGGGACACATAAGATACAGATCATATACTGCTCACAGATCTACATCATATCTGACTAACAACAGCCTATCAAAATGACTAAGGACTCAAAGCCCATAGTCATATAACCTGGGCAGTCTAAATGACTCTCTCAAAGCCTCAGCTTCCCCACCTTTGAAATGGGGATCAAAGGCCCTTCCTCATGCCCGAGCTCAGAGGGCTCCAGGCCGCCCAACCCTGGCCATAGCTCTGGTCAGCAGTGGGTCAGGAGATCACATGCCCTCGGTTCCTGTTCTAACTGTACAGTGCCAGGCCTGGTCCCCTCCATGCACACCGTTAATCCAGGCAGTGCTAGAACACCCATGGGCACTGCCAGGGCTATCACCGCAGAGGTGGTAAGCGCCCACAGGAACCAGAAGTTTCCCACTGAGCCAGGACCGCCACCTTCACCCGCTGGGCTCCCCCACCTTGAGCATCACTCTCCTTCCTCTTCTCCCCCACCCCCCGCCCTGATCCTCCCCAGCCTTCCAGGCCACGCTCCAGCCTCACTGCCTTCAGGAAGTCTCCTGGGGCCGCCTTAGGCCCCAGTGTGTCCTCCACTGAACACAACCCCACCCCTCCCTTAGCACACTCTTCCACCCCTCAGCCTTCATCCCCAGAAACGGACCTGGCTGCAGGCTTCCTACACGTGTGCCCGCGACAGGTCACCTGATCCCACAGAGCCTCCATTTTCATCTGTAAGATGGGGCTAATCCCGCCACCTCAACAGTGCGTCAGGCATGAGAAACAGAACCTGCAAAGCAGTACCTCTGGGTGCAGTCACTCGGTGAAGGGTAGCTATTGCGATTCGAAGCCCAAGGTTCCTCTCCTGGTGGCATTTGCTCTCCCGTCTACGGAAGGGTGAGCAGGCTGTGGCCGGAGGCCTGAGGGGCTCAACCGTGGGAGGGAAGCGCACGGACCTCTTGGCGGCTTGGCTTTTCTGCCTCCTTCACAGGTCTCAGCTGAGAGTAGTTGAGGAGGTTCCCAGCTTGTTACGTGATTTAACCATTTTGTACAGGTTTCTGTTCCCCTTTGGAAAGTGTGTTTCACCTCCAATGCCACATGCCCTGAATTTGAGTAAAACTCTCCAGGACTTTCCAGGTTTTGAAAAAACTGCTCTGTGACAGAATTTCCCACCCTGGTGAGTCAGTTGAGGAAGCGGCATTGGCTGAGACCACCTGTATTTCAGACATAAATAAGGAGCTGGCGTGTGTCTTGGAAGGACTCACCTAGGAGACCACAGGCATGCAAACCACCATCCAAGCCACAGTCCGAGGGGTGGCAGGGCACCACTCCAGTGGGAGGAGAGGGCAGTCACAGGTGGCTTCCAAGGTCGGGGCCTGGTGACACAAGGAACATAGGCTGAGCTAAGAGAGTATGCAGTGGGGTCCACTTGGAGGCCTAATGGTCTCCCAAGCTGGGTTTCACCATGTCTGAAATTCCCCCAGAAGAGCTTCATTCCCCTGGGTTCCTCTCTTTGACATGAACATAGTCTGGGTGAGGAATCACTCAGCTACCCATGCTTACCTGCACTGAGATGTTGCCAAGAAGGACCAGAAACTCACCTGAAACATGGCCAAAGGGTATGAACAGTGAGTTCACAGAAAAGAGAATATAAAGGACCCCTACATATATAAAGTAGTCAGTGTCACTCAGCGTTAAGAGAAATATCCATTGAGGTACAATTTCTCAGCTATCAGGTTGGCAAAAATGCAAACGTTTGACAACACACTTTGAGGTGTGCCAGTTATTAAGCTATTCACTCAGCTCCAAACTCCCCCTCTCTCTTCGGCTTTGTGACGCTGAGGCTGAGACTCTGCAAACCACACCTCAGCTTTGCCGGCAGCTCTCTCTCAAGCTCTGCCATTAGGGGGCGCTAGAAGGGCCTGCAAGGTCGGAGGAACTAGCTCCTTCCTACCTACTTTGCTTCCTGCCTGCTTCCTGCTTGTTTACTGTTCTTGAGAGGATCACCCTGGCCCTTGACTGATAAAATTGGTAAAGCTGGTGAAAGCACAAAATGGTACAACCCTTATGTAGAGCAACTTAACAATATGTAAATTACAATCCAGTGACCGTTTGGCCCAGTAATCAACCCTTCTTCATTCTAAGTGGCACATGTTCAAGATAATCAATTGCAGCATGTTTTGAAATAGCAAAAAAATGTCCATTTATAGGGGACTGGCTAAATAATATTCACACAATGGCTACTCTACAGCAGTAAAAAAGAATGAGAAAAACTTAGATTACTAACTAAAAAAAGCAAAATGCATAATGATGAGTGCAGGTTCTACTTTTATGCAACAACAGGTTAAGATTCGAAAACATATTTATATTTGCTTACAGTCGCCTATAGAAACCCTGGGCAGATAATCAAGAAACTAGGAAAAGCCGTTACCCGGATGATTGGAGTCAGGGTGTTGGGAGACAAATCTCTGCACATCTTCTGATCAGAGGCCCGACACTGTTTTGTTGTAAATTATCTTTTCAAAGACGTTTGTGTAGAAACAGCCTTAGAAGATAGAGATAGTGTCTCCCTCCAGAGCAGAAAACAAGTTTGTTTGCTATCTGATAAAATTAAGTTAATATCTCCCTGCAGGGCAAAGATTGGTCAGGTTTGTTTTTCTCAGCCCAATGTCAGAGATTGGGGGTTCCTAAGCTCGGGGTTCTTCAGCTGTGAGCAAAACCGCTGCGTGTGCGGCATCTACCTGGGCCTCTCCATGTGGCCCCCATGGAACCTGGGGGGTTTAGAGGACCAATGTGAGCAGCAGGTTTTCTGCCTGCTGGACCACGGGTAATGAAATTCCTGTCTCTCCCTAATTGTCACGTCTCCTGCCATGAAAAAGTGGCAGGGTTACTTGTTAGCTCACAAGTAGGGTAAAATCTAAGACCCTCCACAGTTCTAGATGGGGAAGAGGGGAATGTGATATTTGGGGAAGGAGTCAGATGAGACTTCTTATGGTATATCTTTTCATATTATTCTGTTTTGATCCACATGATTGTATTACCTGCTCAATCGTAAGTAACATTTAATTTGAACTAAAAACATTACTCTTATATGAGTCACAAAACTTTAGACTTGTGGACCTGCCCATGAGAGGGCATCAGTTATGACCCTGGACTCCCACAGAGGAGGAGGGTAAGGTCAAAGGTCATGATGTGACACCCAGCTCGTTGCTGGCGGATCCTGGAGGAATCTAGACTCCTTGACCTCCCATCCAGTGTCCTTTCTAGCATCCAGGCTGGGTCGGGGAGACCATCAGGTATAAGTGAGATAAGGATGTGGAAAATAGGGATGAAGACCATGATTATGACTTCACAATTTAGCCCAGAACCAGTCCCACCTGAAATTATCCTACCAGCCTCTCAAAAAGCTCTCAACATTTTGTTCTTACTGTAACATCTACTGCAGAACATACTCTTATGGTGAATGGCCTCGAACTGTGTTCAGAAGCAAACAAAACATTTAAAAGTTGCATGCTGATGTGCTAGTCTGACCTAAAAGACTCACCCATCCTGTCATAAGCAACTATGGAGAGAAGACAGATTCAAGGCTTCCTGGAATTGCCCCAAATTCCTGAAAGTCAGTGGTGGCATGAAATGGAAAAGATAAATGTGGGATATAGGGGTTTGGGGGTGGGAGTTCTTGTAGGAAGATGTTCAGAGGCCAAGAATGAGGTCCATCTGTCCAAGAATCATTCCTGGCCCTTCAAAGGCACAGTGGCTCTAGAATGTGCCTAATAAAAGTCTGTCGAATGAGTAAGTGAGAGAAGTAAGTATTGCTATCACTCGGGTAAATTTCTAGAATCAATAATATCAGGCTTGCTAATACCTGAGAGCCCAAGAAGGACCACACCGTTGTTCCTGTTGCCATGGAGCTTGATATAGTGTAGAGAAAGGATACAGGATGGGCCCTGGGAAGATGCCTCTTCAATCAGACCAGCTCCACTTGATTCCATCCACCCATATAGCCATCCATCCATCCATCCATGTATCCATCCATCCAACCATGTATCCATCCATCATCTATCTATACATCCTCTAACCAATCCTGGTCCTCCAGGAGCTTCGAGTCTGGGTGGAGGGGAGATGTGCAGATATCACTAGAATACAGTCAGAAAAGTGCCAAAGAGTGCTAATATCTAATGCAGATATGTATGAGATAGAAGGATAATGGAAAATGCTGTTTGTCTATTGCCCTGTCTGTCTTCTTTACCAAATGGTGAGCTCCTGAAAGGCAGTAGACTGAGCTTTATTAATTTCTGTCTCCTCTGGTTTCAGGATGGCACATAGTAAGTCAACACTTGTTCAATAAAACAATGCATGTACGTGTTAGTATTAGTCAGAATGAATTAGGTCATCCTGTGGTAACCAATAAAACCAAAATCTCAGTGTCTTAGAACAAACACAAAAGGTTGACTTCTTGCTCATGAAACATGTCCTGCAATGGACCAGGAGCTCTAAACTGCCATCACACTGGACTCGGGTGGATGGAGCAGCCATCATCTGGACCAGTGCCTGCCATCATGGCAGAGGGAGAGCTGGAGAATGGTGAGCTGTTCATTGCCCAGAAGTGCCCCTCCTTACCTCTGTTCATGTGTCATTGAGCAAAGCAAGTCACCAGGCTGCACCACCAGGAGAGAACAATCCCCTGTGTGCTCAGAGGGAGGTCAGGAAGTACTCATCATGGGATAGTCTGACCTTCTATTCACAGAATATTTCACTCACCCTCTTCATCTCATGAGAAATCAAGTCCCCTCCTCCCTGGGGGAGACAGTTGGAAAGTCCCCTCAGACGTCTGGTGGAGCTCCAGTGGCTCTGAGTGATGCACAGTAGCTCCTTGCCAGGTCTATGTGTGGCTCTTCCTGATAACCTGATGTCAGTTATCTGCCCCACACCCCCAAGGTACCAGGGGGCCCGAGGAAGAATGACACTGCAACCCTGATGAGGAGCAAAGGGAGACCTGTGCAGATGCTAAGGTCCCAGCTTAAAGACACCCATCCTCCGACGAATTGTTTCCTCTTTAGGTCCTGATTTCACTCTCTGGAGAGGCTCCCCTTGTTTTCTGAGACCTCTGGATCAGCTCTCTGGAAGATTCTTTGTCTCTCATTATCCTCTTTGACCAAGTCAGGAGTGAGCTTTGGAGACTATGTCCCCCTGGGGGGCTGAGCAGCTTTCCTGAGCCTCCACTCTCATGGCAGAGGGGACGCTCGGGCATGGAAATCACATGCTGGCTCTTAACACTTCCACCACGAAGTGACACGTGCTTCTTGGGTTCACATATTTCTGGTCAGAGCATGTCACCTGGCCAAGCCTGGCTCCAAGGGAGTGAGAAATGCAATCCTCCCAGGTGCCTGGAAGGAGAATTGGGAATCCCGGCGAGAGAGTAACCTTTGTGCTTGCTGAGTAACTTTCATCTGGTTCTGGAGGTCAGGCCAGCCCTCCAAGAACTGGCCTGTGGTTAATTTAGAGAAGGTGCAGAGAAGGGCAGCTTTGACCAAAAAGAAGTGAGAGGAGAGGAAAGGAAGCCTGAGCCTGGGGCCCATTCCCTCAAGACCTGAAGCTGAGAGGGGTGAGGACCGAGGAGAGCGGACAGGCACCAGCACCCACCCCACTCCGACCCCATGAGTCTAATATGAAAGGTTCTGCTGTGGGGGCCATGGAGTTGAGTTCCAGAAAATCAAAGGAAGGTCATGTCCTCCATGGGGAAGTGGGGACCGTGTTCTCCCAGCTGGGGATTCATGGAAGACCCACATCATCTCTTAGGTGACGCATGGGGGCCCGAGAGTCAGGAAGCTATATATGCTCGGAAATGTCCCTCACCTCTTGAAGGCGGTGTCACCACATCTTCCAGCCACGTCCCCCTCACCCTGCCTCTGGCACTGGAAATCAGAGGGTACCTGGGGACAGCTGGATGGCAATCATTACAGGCCTACTGCCTGTGAACTCACTGGAAATAAATGGACTTCATAAAACCTCTCAATTACAGACTGTTCTTAAGGCAATCAAACACTGTCTAAAGAAATACAGCTTATTCCTTCTAAGGACAGAAAGTAGCCTGACACAGGCTATTGGCCAGGAGAGAGCCGTGGTGCCGCCTTTGGTGCAACGGTGAAGAATGAAGTGGAATTAGCACCTCAGTTGGTCGCACATTTGTTCTCTTAAGGGTGTTAAACAGCTCTCCTCCATCTTTCTTTTTTCCCCCTTACATCTTTCTGCAGTCGGTGAAACAGGCAGCCCTGGCCCAATCTCGCCCCTTCCCTGCCACCCCTGGGTTCTTACCAGTTGTGATGTTACCCTGCTAACAAGCATCATTTTCTCTAGGCTGGCTTCCGCACCTTGCCCAGAACTGTCTTAAATCGTAGACTATTTCTCTAATCAGTAGCAAACACAGGTGTCTGAGGTTCCTGGTCTTGATTTTGAGTAACTTTAGCACTGTGTGCATGTGGAGGAAACCCTTCCGGTCAGGAAGGGTGCAGCGAGTGAGCAAACACCATTTGCAGGTGGAGGTGCTCAGGGAGGAGGCTGGGGTCCCCTGAGGTTACATTTTTGCAGCTAAGGGCCTTCTCTAAGCCCTGGGTTCAAGGAGCTGTGCTCCCAGAGGTCCAGGAGAACCCTTCTTGTGGCAACACAAACTTGCAGCCGCCCTCCTACGTCTGAGCCATTTGAAGCGATTTACTGAGGGAGAAGCCACTGCGACATTCACGTGTACTGTGTTTGTCCCTCTCTGTGGCACGTAGGCAGCCTCTGTGCCCTGCTCCTCTGGAGAGGCTGGCAGTGCAGGCTGGGGGGTAAAGGCTGCTTGGGGACAATCCATCTTCCAGGCCTTTGCCTTCCAGAAACCGGAGAAGCTTAAGGGGATCAGGCAGTGGGAGGGAGGGCAAGAAGCAGGGAGGTGAGGTGGCCTGTGGACTTCCCCTAGTCAGTAGGACCTTCAGCCTCCCACCTCCCACCCCACGGAGGTGACGGGATGTCCCAGAGATATGGTCACCCAGGGCACCTGGGTGACGGAGGGGGGCAGAGGGTGACCCACCGTTCCAGTTTGCCCAGAACTGAAGGGGTTCCCTGGACAAAGGACTTTCAGCTCTAAAACTGGGAAAGTCTTGGGCAAACCAGGACCAGTTGGTCACCCTGGGTGGGGCAGGTGTCCCCGCTTACCCTAATGTGAGAGCCTCCAACTCTGAGCCACAACCAAGAGGAGCTAAAAGTGACCCTGCCCCAGTTTTCTGCCCTACTGACTCCCTGATTCTTGTGTCAGCCCAATAGAGGAGCTCCCCAAGTAGCAATGGGGACTCAAGGTCAGGCTTAAGTTGATTTACAGCAAATAATGAAGTTTGATCTTCCTTCTACGCCAAGAGCTGTCTGCTTATCTCTTTCTGTCTCTATGTCAAGTCTTCCTCCCCTCTCTCCTGTCCCCACATTAGACCAGATGAGATCTCCCATTGGTTCAGGGCCACCAGGGTGACCAAGGATGGGCCTGAGCATCTGGCTTCCCTCTTAGCCCCAAGCCTAGAACCAAGATTTTTGTGTCAAAGAGATGCTGCCCCCCAACCTCCCCAGCCCATCCTCGAGGGCCAGGGGAAGCCCCGCACAGCAGTTGGGGGTGGAGGACTCAGCTCGCTCTCAGAAGCTGGCTGCACCAGCCTGTCTGAGGGGCCCCGCCTCACAAACCCTCGGACTGGAGGGAATTCCTTGGCAGCTCTGGCTGCTCAGATAACCGGCAGGTCCCGGAGCGTGCCAGCCCTCAGCAGAAATGAGCAGAAATCACTTCAGTGTGTGCCATTTGTTCTCCAAGGCTCGGCCTGACCCTCACAGGCTGCAGCCGGGGCCCTGAGCTGTCAGGAGGCATTAAGGCGCCAGCCAGCATCAGCACGCTCCGGGGAAGCTGCCGACACAGCTCTCGCTCACGGAAATCGCCAGAACCCCACGATCCGGCAGAGGCCAGGTGAGGGAGACCACGATGGGGCTCCAGCCCCAGAATCCCAGCTGGGACAATGGCTGTGCAGTTAAATACAAATTCCCATAGAAGCCATCGAATCTCCCCCAAGACTTGCAAGGTGACATAACCCTGCTGTCACCTAGGGCCACCTGCCCCTTAGGATACAGACCTGACAGGCTTGTCCAGGGCCGCCCCACCACCCCCGCCCCACCCCACCCCACCCAAGCCTTTGGGAATTTTTGGAGATCCACATTTCTTCTGGCCTCCTCTGGCTCTGATTCCAGGCTTCTGCTGCAATGTCCTTCTCTCTGGGTTTTGTTGCTCTTCCTGTGATGCCTCCCCAGCACTGACCCAGAAATGGGAGGACACTTTTCCCCGAATCCCAAGCCTCTGCATACAGTCAGGCATGGAAGTTGGGCATAGAGATTTTTCTGGAGATTCAGGGGCAACAGCAAGAAGCATCCGTCTCACTCCAAGCTGCAGAGAAAATAAATAGTGGAATTGGAAGTTCTTAAGAAGTCTCTGGAATTCTTTCCTTCCCCGCTGCTCCAGCCCTCTCTCCCCTACACCCATGATCACCTCCTGTTCCTTTCTTATATAGACTGGGATGTTCTCTATTTTTACTCTTCCTCCAGCCTCCCTGGGGAGCCCCCTCCCACCCCTAAATGTTCTGTCTGTGCATTTTCCTAAACTAAGATTGTTCCTTTCCTAAGTGAAACTGATGCAGGTTGCGGTGAAATGGTCATTTTCTTCCTCTCAGACTACCATTCTTTACGGATGAGGACATTTGGGCTCAGACAGGCTAAGTAACTTAGTCAAGGTTGCACTGAAGGTAAGGAGCAGAGATGGGATCCCACTGGGATCTGTCTTTACACAAAGTTGCATTTCTTCCTGGGCTGACCCTGGGCCTGGCTGAGGCCTTGACCTGTGGGGAGTGGGGGGCAGCAGGAGGAACCGGTGGTTCCGAGAGGGGGTCTGCACGGCCCAAGCAGCAAGCAGAGGTGCCTAGAGTCCCGAGGGAACAGGCAATCCTGAGATCTAGAGAGCCCATTGTAGGCACTGGGCCAAGACCACCAGGCCAGGGCCCGGGGGGAGAGGCTGGCAGAAGGCAAGGCCGTGGTCCCCAGGCAACAGGATTCAGGGTGGAAGGAGTCAGGGAGGAGGAAAGCAGGCAGGCCTGGGAGGGTTGGGGGGAGCCCTTAGCTCTACACAAGCTACCCATCCCCTGGGCTCCTTTACCTGCCCTGCAGGGAGGTGGGGGACCGATGAAAATACAAAATTGGAAGCCCACCTTGTGCATCTCAGATGAAAAGCGCCACGGTGAGAGAGACAGTCACAGCCGCATTGCTATCCCCTGCAGGTCACATTGCTTTGGGAGATTTCTATGTGGGTGTGAGGTTTAGGGTTTGAAGGGAAAACGCAGCCCATTTCATAGAGCTATTATGGGATTTTCTCTGCAGGAGCAGACGGTCTCTGCGCAGCCCTGAAATGTTTTGACAGCTCAGGCAAATCCTCAGGGAAACCGGAGGCCGGAGCATGCCAAGGAGATGCTTATCACTCGCTCTCCGCCGCCCCAGCCTGGTCCCAGCATGGTCCCGGGAGCTTCCCCTGCCGGCGCCCCGCCCGCAGAGTCGCCACCCTGTCCGCTGGGACCCACGCACAACGCCTCGTTATGAATCAAGCTTGTCCTCCCGTTCCGATGCAGGAAAATGGGATGATGAATTCATTTCCATCACCACGCTGCCCATAAGTCACAGCTCCAAAGGCTTTTTTTTTTCTTTCGGAGTTTCCAATGACAAAGATTTCATTATCCGAAGCAATAATTTTTAACCAGAGCAATGCAAGGCTTCGCTCTACCTGAATTAGGCCCATATGTGAGAGGGAAGCCCAAACGTCAGTGTCTGGAGGAGCAGAGGAAGGGGTGGGGGAGGGTTAAGCCTCCTTCTGGGTTCTCGCCCCTTCCACCCACCCCCATTCTCTTCCTTTTTCTCTCCCTGTGTCCTGCACCCTCCATGGTCTTCTCCCCCAGGCCATAACCCCCTGTCCCAGTGATAGCCCCATTCCCCGGGTCCACCTTCTCTGTCCCCTCTGCCTGCCAGCTCTCTCCTCCCCCACTCCTAACCCCTTCCCCCCGACATCAGAGCCAAAGAAGGACAGAGTTGCATGTCTTAACCTAAACTGGCACTGTTTGCAGATGACATGATACTATACATAGAAAATCCTAAAGATGCCACCAGGAAAGTACTAGAGCTAATCAATGAATTTAGTAAAGTCTCAGGATACAAAATGAATGTGCAGAAATCTGTTTCATTCCAATACACTAACACTGAAAAATCAGAAAGAGAAATTAAGGAAACAATCGCATTTACCATTGCAACAAAAAGAATAAAATACCTAGGAATAAACCTACCTAAGGAAGCAAAAGACCTGTACTCAGAAAACTATAAGATATTGATGAAAGAAATCAAAGATGATACAAACAGATGGAGAGATATACCATGTTCTTGGATTGGAAGAATCGACATTGTGAAAATGACTGTACTACCCAAAGCAATCTACAGATTCAGCGCCATCCCTGTTAAATTACCAATGGCATTTTTCACAGAACTAGAACAAAAAATTTTGCAATTTGTATGGAAACACAAAAGACCCCAAATAGCCAAAGCAATCTTGAGAAAGAAAAACGGAGCTGGAGGAATCAGGCTCCCTGACTTCAGACAATACTACAAAGCTACAGTAATCAAGACAGTATGGTACTGGCAAAAAAACAGAAATATAGATCAATGGAACAGGATAGAAAGCCCAGAGATAAACCCATGCACCTATGGTCACCTTATCTTTGACAAAGGAGGCAAGAACATACAATGGAGAAAAGACAGCCTCTTCAATAAGTAGTGCTGGGAAAACTGGACAGCTACATGTAAAAGAATGAAATTAGAACACTTCCTAACACCATACACAAAAATAAACTCAAAATGGATTAAGGACCTAAATGTAAGACCGGACACTATAAAACTCTTAGAGGAAAACATAGGCAGAACCCTCTATGACATAAATCACAGCAAGATCCTTTTTGACCCACCTCCTAGAGAAATGAAAATAAAAACAAAAATAAATAAATGGGACCTAATGAAATTCCCCACGAGATGAATCCTCTGCATTATTTTCAAATGGAACCAAAGGACTTGTTCTTTCTAAATGGAAAACCAATTTCAAAACCACTACAAGAGGGCTTCCCTGGTGGCACAGTGGTTGGGAGTCCACCTGCCAATGCAGGGGACACGGGTTTGTGCCTCGGTCCGGGAGGATCCCACATGCTGCTGAGAGGCTGGTCCCGTGAGCCATGGCCGCTGAGCCTGCGCATCCGGAGCCTGTGCTCCGCAACGGGAGAGGCCACAACAGTGAGAGGCCCGCGTACTGCAAAAAAAAAAAAAAAAAAAAAAAATTTCTTAAGGTGAAATTCACATAACATAAAATGAACCATTTTAAAATGTACAGTTCAGTGGCACTTAGTACATTCACAGTGTTCTGCATCTACTATTTCTATCTAGTTCCAAAACGTTTTCAACACCAGAAAGGAAACCCCGCACGCCCATTAAGCAGTCACTGTCTATCCCCCTCCCCCCAGCCCCTGGCAATCACTGATCTGCTTTCTCTCTCTATGGACTTACGTATTCTGGACGTTTCATATAAATGTAATCCTACAATATGCGACCTTTAGTGTCTGTCTTCTTTCACTTCGCGTAATGTTTTTGAGGTTCGTCCATGTGGTAGCTCGTGTCAGTACTTCAACCCTTTTTATGGCTGAATCATATTCCACTGTATGTAGATACCACCTTTTGTTTATCCATTCGTCTGTTGGACATTTTTTTCCACCTTCAGCTGCTGTGAATTATGCTGCGATGAGCATGCATGTACAAGTGTTTGTCTGAGTCTCTGCTTTCATTTCTTATATACCTAGGAGAGGAATTGCTGGGTGATATAATTCTATGTTTAACTTTTTGAGCAAGTGCTGAAATGTTTTCCACAGGGGCTGAGTCATTTATGTTCCCACTGTGGAAATGTTCTGAGAATCCTCAGACAGGTAGCAAGTGGTAGAGGGTTCCTCTGGGGGTTTTGTGTGATGCGGGGGAGATTGAGATGGGGCCCCTACCTGGTGTTCCCGGGGCCCCCAAGTTCCCTGCCTTCGGTGCCCAGAACAGTGTGGGCTCAGAGGCCCTCAGAGTCCAAAGTGAGAAGGAAGGGGACGCGGGAGGGGGGCTCTAGGGAGGCAGTCATGATAGAGGTTCTGGGACACAGTTTTGAGACACGACAGAGCCAGGCTGAACGTCAAGGCCAAGTGCCCGAGACTGGCCAGACTTCCCCACTTGGGCTCCTCCCGTAGGCAGTGGTCTGGGGAGCCGGGCGTCTCTGCAGATCCCATTACTGGAGATTGGGCTGCAACATGAAATGATGAAAATGTAAAACATGAGGGAACAGGCTGTAAATCACTTATTGGCAGCCCGCTCTCCTCCCAGCTACGCCCGATCCGAGGGCGATGCTGCGGCCGCTGAGGATTTCCTAGCCGCCTGGACCAGGCTCTCCCCTCAGCCGCCAAGATCCTGACCTGAGAACTGAAACCATGTGAGGAAAACACCTCAGGGCCTGACTCATCCCGCCCTCCAGCCGGGAACATCACCCGCCAGGCTCCTCCCGGCAGGACGGCCGCCAGCCCCGAGCCTTGAGAAAACCCTGCCGTTCCACGCCTGTACTTCCCCGGCTTGTGACATGGTGACGGTTGGCTTGACAGCCTCCCAGGCCCTCCAGCCTATTCCAGATGTGTCTTGGATTCACAGGATTTCCCGCAATCCTGGCTCTCCTCACTTGGTCCCAGGGAGGAAATTGGGAAACAGAGAAAAGAAGTGACCGGTTCAGGGAGGAGGTGTGGGACCAGTGTCTGCAGTGAGGTCCCCGAGGCCAGGTGTCCACCACCCCTGCTGTGCTTGGCTCGGCCAGGTGGGAAACGGGGCCACCTGGGAACACGTAGGAGTCCGAGCACAATGCACATTTCCTCAAATGTGTGCTGAAGGTATGGCTCCCTGGAAGCCACACCCAGATTAAAAATCAACTAAGAAAGAGAGTAAAGGACAGGCTGCCTGCTTTCTGAAAGGACTCCTCTCACTATGCCTTTCCATGGTTTGCTTCAAGTGGGATTGTATGTCCACACTCACGCAGCATCCTGTGCATCGTCTGAAGCAGAGATTAATGTATATAGCATTGCTTCAACTGGGTGCATTTTTCCAGTCCTGCTTGGAGCTGTCCCCTTCCATCCAGCTTGGCTTGGCCACCAAAGCAACTCTGAGCTGGAGCCAGGGACAGGAAGAGAGCAAGGTGGGAGCTGGGGCTGAGAGGCCCTCGGACCACAGCTGAGCTGAGTGATGGAGGCGTTTGGAAACCCACGTGCCCTCCGGTGAGCCCTTCTCGGCTCTGGGCCTCAGAGTCCTTCTCTCTACAGTGAGGACATCAGCCCCAGGAATCTCTGGTCTCTCAGCTCCATGTTCTAGGCTGTGGGTCTTCAAGGAGCAGCCGAGTATTCATGAAACTCTGGGCAGGCCAGTCTCAGCCAGAGCCAAGAAGCACCAGCAAGTCCCCCTCCCACCCCCTAAAGAATGAGGATGGTGTTGCAGTCCACACACAGCTGAGCAGACGGCTCAGTCCCCCATCTCATCTGCTCTCTTTGTTCTGAGGGCCCATGTAAATGGTTCCCTTTTAAGCTCACGGGGAATCAAGTGTCCTGCCACCTGAATATCATTTAGCAAAGCGGGTGTATGGCTAAATGAAGTAACAGGTCAATGTGTCCAACCGCCCCATCCTTGTTTACCAAACCTATCAGCTAGAACAGCTTTGCTGTGCGGTGACATGTTGGGGAAATCAGCTGTCTGTCCTCCCCGTGCAGTGAGTTTACTGTGATGCTTCTTCAGTCTTACCTCGTGCAGCCATCTCGGCTCCCCAGATTCATCCTTCCTCATGGGAGTCCTTTCATTATCAGCCCCTAGTGCTGGGCACATAGCAGGTGCTTCATAAATGTGTGTGGATTCGTTTCCAAGAGCTGTCCCGGAAAGGAAGATAGTATTTCAGTTACCTGTGGCTGCTAAACAAACCACCCACAACTTAGTGGCTTAAAACAACTAGGATTTATTCTTTCTCATGAATCTGTGGGTTGGCTGGGCTCCCTCAGCAGCTGCATTCACCTAGGAGCTGGATTGGGTCTCTGTGGTCTCATCTGGACTTCCTAACAACAAGGTGGCGCAATTCCCAGAGGGATCATCCTGAGAAGACAAGTCCCACGTACAAGCCCTTATTAAGCCCCTGCTTGCTTCACATTCGCTCATGTCCCTTCTGCCAAAGCAAGCCAGATGGCCAACCCCAGGGTCTACATGGGAGGGACCACACAAAAGTGTGAATTCTGGGAGACGTGGTCCATTGGAGGCCACCAAGGCAATCATCCACCACAGCTGGTGAGTCTCCCCCCTGGTGGGGGCAGGGCCATGATACCCTGCCCCATCCTCCCTTCTTCCCAAGGAGGCACAGCACAGGGCAGGTTTCTCAGCAGACAGAGAGAGTCCCTAGAGTCACCCACTCTCGAGGTGGGGGAAGGTTCTTCCAGTCTTTATCACGGTCATGCTCGAATCTTGCAAACAGCATGCTGGGATTTCTTTTCAGATCCCGGAGAATGAGCGGGGCCTGTCACTTGCGTGCATGCCTCCGTTCTTTAGTTACTTCATTCATTCACTGAATACAGTGCCTGAGCACTGCTGTCACGGGGCACTCAGGGGATCAAGGTGTCACAGGCCATGCCTGCTACCACTAGCAGCCTATGCTGGTCCTCCCACACCCTGTGGTCCATGGGGAACAAGAGTGTCATGCAGAGGTTAAGAGCATGGACCCCGCTGTCTGGTGGCTTGGCTTCACACTCCAGCTCTGCCACACACCAGCTCTGTGAACTTGGGCCCCCTGCCTGACCTTCCTGAGCCTCATGTCCCCCGTCTGAATTCTCTTGAGGGTTCAATCCCCGTACAGCACTCAGAACAGCACTGACAGGAAATAAGCACCAGACAAGCATTTGTTAATACTACTCATGATGAATCCTCACAGAAAGAACTTTTTTCCAACTTACAAAAATAATATAGACTAGATGTAAAAAAGAAACAAACCAACCTTGCAATATCTGAAAAAGAGAAAAAGAAAAAAGACACCCTCACTATCCCAGCATCCAAAGAGAAGCCCAGTAACCTGGCAAAGGGGCTGAAATACCACACGTGTCCATTCTCTTCTTTACAAAAAAATTGTCTCAGGCTATTCATACTGTTCGCAGCCTGTCAAATGAAACTCAATGATATGTCGAAAATGTTGGTCATAAATATTCTACAATTTGACCTTACTGGCTACATGTATGTGTTTCCTTGTTTGACGGATCCCTTATTGTGAGACATTTAAACGATTTGGGATTTTTCATGCACATATTCTGTTGTGTTGAATATCCTCACCCCGTGTCCCTGGTTATGTCCTCCGAACGAACTCCTAGAAGTGGAAATGTCAGGTTCGGCAGGCAGGCCCAGCTTTAGGGTGGTTTGGTTCAGATATTGCTGGACTGGCCTGGAAAGAACGAGCGTCCCTTGAAGGCACAACAGCAGAGGGACAGGTGCACGTCCTCCCCTGTCTTTGTGGGCCATGGGGATCGCCTTTTCCCTACTGGAGAGCAATAGTGTCAGCCTTGAGAGCCGTGACACCCTGAGCAGGGACATCCTCAGGGTGTGGCCTCCTCCTCTCCCCCCAGAAACGAGCAAGGCCAAAGCCACCTTCCAAGCCCCAGGAGCCTTCTGCCTGCCCATGACCACTGACGTGCCCCAGGTTCCCACCTGACCCTCCAGCAGCCCTCTCTACACACCGGATTTCCCCAGCTTTGATAGCCACTCTCCAGCAGGTAACCCCAAATCCACACACCCTGCTCTGATGCCCACCTCCCGCCTGGACCTTTATCTCTGCCAGACCGTCCCACAGGGGCCTCGCACTCACCAGTCTAACCTGACCTTTCCCATGCCCTGCTTCCTGCAGGCTGCGTGAGCCGAGGCCCAGGCGTCGGGGTCAGGCCGCCTGGGTTTGACTCCTGGCTCTGCCATTTTCCAGTTAGGTGACTATGGGAAAGTGACTTCCAGTTTTTCCCAGCTGCAGAATAGGGATCGTAATCCCAGCCTCTCAGGGCTGTGAGGATTCAGTGAGGTGACTTCAGATCCTAATGCGGAGTCAATGCTTAACACGTGGTAACAGGAGCAAAGGTTTATTATTATTCTTGTCATTACTACCCGCTGCTCCAGCTGGAAACCTCCTGGTCACTCTCCCTACTCCCAGGGTCTCTGCTCCTCCACAAACCTTGGAAGTAAACTCAGAAATAGCCCTGCTGGGGACTTCCCTGGTGGCGCAGTGGTTAAGAACCCGCCTGCCAATGCAGGGGACACGGGTTCGAGTCCAGGTCCGGGAAGATCCCACATGCTACAGAGCAACTAAACCCATGCACCACAACTACTGAACCCGTGCGCCTAGAGCCCATGCTCCGAAACAAGAGAAGCCACTGCGCACCACAATGAAGAGTAGCCCCACTCGCCGCCATCAGAGAAAGCCCGTGAGCAGCAATGAAGACCCAACATAGCCAAAAGTAAATCAATAAAATAAATAAATTAATATAAAAAAAATTAGCCCTGCTGCCCTGCTCCATGCACGTGCGTTCAGAGGGCTCCCTGCCAGCACACAGCGGATGCCTGGAAAGCTGCTTGAGGGAAGTCCTCTGGTCCCAGCTCTAATGAACCGTGTGACTCGGCAGATCACTTCCTCCACGTCTCTCTCTGGACACTGCTTCCTCGTTTGTAAAGTTATCTCCCAGGGCTCCGGCCTCAGGGAACTCGGGAACCTCGTCCCATCACTCAGGCAGGCAGATTCTGAGCGGGAGTGGACAAGAGGACAGCTGTGGAGATAACTTCTCCTTTCATCTCCTAAACCATCAACCCTCCCCAGGATTTCTGGACTACTGTCCCTTGGCTGGCTCAGACATTTATTAGCTCTACCGATATTTTCTTTTGTAGTTCTGTAAAGCAAGCTCAAACTCGGCGAGCGCTGCCTATGCAAAGACCTTAAACCACATGTTTATTTTCCTAAGCTATAAAAAGTTTATAGGGGGAGCTGGACTCCTTGTCTGACACCAGGCTCAGAATCGCTACTGCATTCCACAGGAAGACAGAGGGCTCTGTGTCAGCCCCCGGGGGCAGTGGGAAGGGCTGGAGGAAGGCTGTCCACCCCCCGTGGAAAGCGCACAGGGCGTGGGGCTGGACAAGGGAGTTGCAAACTCGTGGTGTGGAGGGGGAGGTAGGGAGGAAGGAGGGGAGAGGAGGGAGTGTGGACCAGCGTGCCGCGAGCTGACGCAGTCAGAACGCAGAAGGCATGCTTTCTCCCAGTGTCTTTCTCCTGTCCAGGCAGCTTTGGGGACACTGAGTCAGCAGAACCCTGGGCTGGCCCTGGCGGAAGCTCACCTTCTAACATAGTCTCTTTATCCTAGAATATGGAGTCAGAGATGCTTGACTCTGGAATAAACCACCAAGAGTAGACACCTTCGCTCAGTTGCTCTCCAGTTGGCACTGACCTCAGCCCATCTGTTTACTCGTCTTCACCCAGCCCAGTGCTTCCTGAGAATCAGACGTCTGGTGTCATTCGGAACTCAGGCACCAGGACCTGCGCTGAGACACAGTGTTTTTATCCACCAGCTTGGATTTCTGGGATCCCTGATATGGACTGAGCCTTTGAGAGTTGAGTATTTCCACTTGGCAGGCAGGCCTGGGTTTTGCCACTGAGCTGGTGCCTGGAGCTTTCAGTGGACATCTTAAGTGGCTCTTGGACCCCAGCATCTATAACACCTCCTGCCGAGACCCATAAGACTTGTGGAGTTTGAGTCCTTGGTCCTCCAGGCTCATCTCGGGCTCTGCCCCATCCTGGCTGCATCACAGGGGTCACATCACAGGAGAAAGGAAGCAGACTGGGGTGTGAAGACCCCCAGTCCTCACTCCTACAGCACGGATTTGAGCCCTGGATGGAGGCAGGGGCAGGACCGGGTGTCCTTCAAGGTCTCTTCCAACCCTGAAATCCTATGATTCTTAGGAAAAGAAGGAAACTTCCATTTACTCAGAGGAGGGATTCTCAGCCTTCTCAAATGCAGTGCCTCTCCTCTATTATGAATAGTTCATAATGCTCCTTTACTGCCCAGAAAGGGAAGGAAAAAGTAATATGCCTCTACATACAATATTTCAAAAGGACAACATCTTGACTCTAAAAAAAAAGAAAGCAATTTATGATAAATTAATATGCGTTGCCACATGCGAATGCCAGGGCATGACTCTTCTGGAAGCCCCAATGAAGCTTGGCAGCACCTGGGACTGGTTCCCCTCCCCCACCCCCACCCCACCAAACCAGCTACACCACTGATGCACAGCGATGCAGGTGGGTCATCCTGGGACTCAACAATTTTATGTACTGGTTGCATTCCTGGGATGTACTCTAAAACCATGCGAAAGTAATTTCTTGGGTTCTGATATAAGATGAGAAAAGCAGGCTTTCCACCTCCCGGAATGACTGTCCAAGCTGGGCATTTGACAGATGTTCAGGCCAAGGGACAGTTCCTTCTGTGGGACAGTCTCAGGAATGGCAGGCGTCAGGCATCCTTTGGCCGCCTGCTAAATGCCAGTCCTGGCCCGCTGGCTGGTGGTACCATCCTGTTCAGAACGGCCGAAGTGGAGTCTCCTCTGTGCCCTTGAACTGAGAGGCAGGAGGTGGGGACACGGGGCAGCACAGGGTTAAGGACCTGCAGGATGTGCCAGGACATCACTCTGATTTGCTGGAGCAGACATGGCGGTACCCAACCACGCCCCTGCCCCCTGCTTTGTCTCTCAGATGGTCCTCTGCCTCTACCCCAGCACCCCAACATCTCAGGTCTCATGTAGCTTTAGACCCATTTATAAACCAGGCTGATCCCACGAGTGGCCTTCTCTTATATGGGATGCTTTCAGAAGAAATTGGACACCCTCACTTTTAGACCAGACAGTCCTTGGGGGTGTAATATACAGCCTAGTGACTACAGTTAATAATACTATATTGCATATTTGAAAGTTCCTAAGAGAGCAGATCTTAAAAGTTCTCATTCACAAGGAAAATAATTTTGCATCTGTGTGTGGTGACGGATGTTAACTAGTCTTATTGTGGCGATCATTTCATTATGTGTACAAATATGGAATTATCATGTTGTACACCTGAAACTAATATAATGTTAAGTGTCAATTATATCTCAATTTTTTAAAAAAAGGAGTGCTAAATTTCAATTTGAGGACAGAAAAATAAAAATGTACTTTTCTTCTTATCCAAATTGGGGACCCCTTGAAATCTCAACCCCTGATTAGGAAGACCTGTGCTGGAGAGACATCCCTGGGGGAGAATCTTAGAAATTTGACAGGCTGAACCTAAAGGAAAAGGTCTGACAGATGTGTGAGTCCACCTTCCAACCATGCTGGTGACAAGGCAGAGCGACCCGGCAGGTAAATGTCCTCCCCGTTACCCCAAGTCCATCCTTGGTCATTGGATGAACTCAAGCCATGATGAAATACACTGGCCAGGATTTGCAGAACGTTGGCGCACTCTGCCCTCTGCAGTCCCTTGCTGCCTATCCCACCTCACTGAGCTTTGACCTCCAAGTGCTCTGGAGGACATCACCCCCCAGGTCACATGGTCCTTTCTGGGAACCCCTCACTGCAGAGGAGGCGAGGGATTGCTCTTCCGGAGGCCCAACCGTGGGTACCACGCCACGGTGAGAAATCAGGCCTTTCGAAGCCCCAGAAGTCAACAACGCAGTCCTCCCAGCCACATCTTGAAGCATTTTTACTATCAAGAAGGATCTGCATGCAAATTTCAGAACCTGTCTGCCGGTTCCCTTCGCAAAGAGTGTGGGAACCGTGGCATGAAAGGAAATCCAGAGAGACAGGGTAATGGGTGTGGGTGACTGCTAATGGGACCCTCAAGCCACTGGGCTGTCAGCCCTGTCTCCCTTAAGCATACATGTGGAGTTCAAGTTCAGCAAGGTGGAGGTGTGCTCTGATTTGTTGATTTTGTGGGGGGGAGAAAAGGAAAGAAGAGAAGAATCACTCATCTTATTGGAGTCTTTGTTTTTAAAAAATTGAATATTTTAACCATTCATGTATCCACTGAGGGCAAGAGCTTATTTTCAAACATTAGGTTGTGGGACTATTATGAACAATTTTCCTCATATGCTAAACATTATTTCTTTGTGTTCTGTTCCACACACACTATGTATGTGGGAAGAAAGAGTGACATTGCTTGTGAACGGGAGGATATTTCTTTATAACTTCTGTTACTGGTGTTTCGTTTTTTTTTTTCCCCCAACAGCTTTTTCCTCCTCAAGATGAAATATCTGAAGATGGAAAATTAACCTGAAAATTGTCATAGGAATACACTTGGGATGTCTAATTTCACAGTATGCGAGTCAAAATATAACCCCCCAGGACTGCCTCAAAGGCAGTGCTTGAAACTGTGGTGTGTTAAGTCTCTCTCTCAAGCCCGTCCCTCTCTGCACCCTCTTTCCCTGTAGGTCAAGGAAACTCCAAAATGTCAGTCGGACTGTGCCCAGTGGATCCTAGCTATGTAGGGAATGAGAGACTCCCTCTCTGCTTATGGACACTGCCTTAGTGTAGGAAGCACTATGGCCATTAATGAGAGTCCTGAGCCCTGATCACAGCCTCCTCACTGGTTTTATTTCAGGAGGTTATGCACTCCCACATCCCTGGATTACAGCCCGGGGTTTAGCTCCATCCTGACTAATGTCCACAACTTGACATCTCTGGGAAGAGGGACTGAGGTTACATTCTGGTTTCTCCCAGCAGGGTCCTGAGTTCCTTATGCAAATTTAGTCACATCTTGCCAATAAGTTTCAAGTTAAGCCATAGGCAAGCTGCCAGGACAATCAGCCTGCTATAGACGGTGTATCAGTTATCTTTTGCTATGTAACAAGTCACCCCATAACTTAGTGGCTTAAAAGAAGAACCACTTATTTGTTCATGATTCTACAGTCTGGAGGCTGCACTGAGGCTGAATAAATCAAGAAAGCCTCACTCGCATGCCTGGCCCTTCAGTTGCTGCGGCTGGAACAGCCCAGGGCTGATGGAACCTTTCTCTCTGGAGGGCAGTCTGACTTAACATGGGGTGGCTCAGAGTTTCAGACAGCAGAAGCCGCCAGGCTTCTTAAAGCCTCAGCTCAGAAGTCGCAGAATGTAACTTCCACAAAGCCAGCCCAGATTCAAGGGGAGAAGGAACAGACCCTCCCTCTCGATGCCCATAGGGATGGGAAGAGTTGTTATTGATTGTATTTGCAGACAATCTACCCCAATAAGAATAAGCCTTTTTTAAAAAAAGAAATACAGAGGGAAAAGAAATCTAATATTCAAATACTTGCAGATTCCATACACATTAGCTTTAATATCCTCATACTAATATGCTTCAGGACCACTTCTGATGATTATAGTCTTACAAGACCATGTGTGCCCCAGGACCAGATTCATTCATAACTCAGACTGACACTACATAGACATGCTTTGTAATCATTTTCAATTGAAAATTTTGAAGTTCTTGTAAAACAAATACGTATTTAAATATCGGTAGTAGTATTTTCTTATGCAATTAAACAGCTGAAAAAAAAAAACCAAAGAATAAGTCTTACCCGTGGACAATTTTCCAGAAATGACTCCAAATGCACTCCAAACTGGCAGGACCCGTGACGGCGTGGGAGACTTTGAAGGCTGCACCCAGGTGAGTGTGAGGGCGAGACACAGGCGCAGTCATGGTGCAAGGTGTGGCAGGGGAGGACACCTCTGCTGTTCTGAAAGGCGGGGTCTCTGGAACCCCTCTCCCATAGGCCAGTTCAGAAAACCTTAGCAAAACTAGAAGTGAAAACAAGAAAAAACCCTCAAGGCCTGCGGAAACCATTTCACGCAATGTTCGTTACTGACAGCATAATAAGTAGTTAATAGAAACACAATTTTGGTTAGTAGGTCATTCAGCCTGATCAAAGGCAGGAGGGGGCCACAGATCCTCCAACACCTTCCAAATGAGGACTGCAGAGAGATGGGAAACACCGGCAAGCAGAGTATGCAGCAATTGATTTTTGGCCAATTTCTTTTATTGGCAGAGCACGTGAAGTTTACCGGGTGCTTTGCCATTACTTATTTAATACGGCTGATTTAAATCCATCTCAGAAGCTGATAGCTCAGGCTCTAAGTTCATGATATTTTTATTTACCCACAACTACTGTTTATCTTCATCGGGGCACACAGAAGAGGCCTCAGATGCAATTTGGAGTCATCTGGGTGTGTCTGGGAAGCTCACGGGCAGGGTTACGAGAAGCAGATGTGACCGGAGGAACAGGGAACAAACACCTGAAGGAACACAGCCCAAGAAACAAGGCAGCTACATGGGACCAACTTGACCCAGTTAAGAAGACACCCACCGGAGTCAGAGCGAAGCCAGGGTTCTGAAGAGTTTGTGCCTTAAATCTGTGACTCTTGTTTGTCACCTCTGAAACACACATCGATTTGTTTTGGGGACCTAAGAAGATAAAAGGCTGAGGGCAAACAAAAGATGTTTCACTAACAAAATCAGGAAGCAGAATAGCGGGGGTAGGCTTCGACAGTCCCAAATAAGAGGGGGTCACTTCCCCATAGACCACAGGCTGTGTCTATGGGGACCACTCCCAGAAATACTCGGTGGGGGGGGGCAGGGCAGAGGGATCCTACCTGAGCAAACAGAGGGGTGACAGCCGGTGAGAGACGTGTGGGATCTTACCATTTATGGGCCTCCCTCCCTCCGTGCTTGTAGCCTGGGGACACGGGAATCCCTGGGGAAGAGAATTAGCCCTGGAAAAGTGATGTAAATAAAATCACAGGATGTTCAATTACTAATGGTTGTTCTGTTAGGGACCTAAATCTCTGTTCAGTTTTTGAGATACGCTCGAGGAAAGTTTGAAAACACACTCCTGGGTGATGGATCACCAGGGACTTACCAGGGAACTAGGGGATCCTATTAAGACATGTATCCACCCTCCTGAAGACAAGAAAATGGTGGAGGTTGGAGCAGGACACCAGACAGCAGGAGTGCCGTTGGTATTTCTCGTGCCCTCACGTGACGTGGGGTGACTTGGAAATTCACTTAACCTCTCTGGTTCAAAGTAGTTGGGAAAATATGTCTAAATGCAATTCTTTAGTGGATGGTGCCAACATTTTCTATAAATTCAGCAGTTTTCACATAGGGTGAGGCTAGAAATTAAAATACATCAGTGGGGGGCTTCCCTGGTGGTGCAGTGGTTGGGAGTCCGCCTGCTGATGCAGGAGACGCCAGTTCGTGCCCCGGTCCGGGAGGATCCCACGTGCCGCGGAGCGGCTGGGCCCGTGGGCCATGGCCGCTGGGCCTGCGCGTCCAGAGCCTGTGCTCCGCAACGGGAGAGGCCACAGCAGTGAGAGGCCCGCGTACCGCAAAAAAAAAAAAAAAAAAAAAAAAATCAGTAGGCATGAATTTAGAGCAAATATCTGCTGAACTTTCAGGTTAAGACCTGGTTCTGCCGCAGACTCTTCCAGGTGCCTGTGGGTTTGGAGGTAAAGCTCTTAAGCTGCTTATTACCAAAAAAAAAAAAAAAAAAAAAAAAGACAAAACCAAAACTGTCTCTGCTGTGGTCCTTCCATGGGGGAGACACATGGTTCTGAGGCCTCTAAGGCTGTCATGTTTTGAGATGCAGAGGAGCCATGCTTTTCAAGAAACTTTTTGATGAAAAGCCTGAGACCCCAGAACTTGCAGGCTCGCAGAAGTGCTGACCTCTTGCTAGAGCCTCTTCTTGGGCTTGCTCTGGTGAGCAGCAGAGAAAGAGCATCAAAATCCCACTTTCTGGCTTTAAGCCGAGTCAAACTGTGCGCCCCCCAAATCAGCCCAAGCTTCTCCCTTCAGCTAAAAGCCAAACCAAACCCAAAGGCTAGTTTGCAAAGTTTGCCACTCACCAAACCAAAGATTTTCCAACAGCCCAGCAAACCTACTTTGAAAAAAATAACTGGACCTGTCTACATTTTAAAAAATGAAAATAAAAACCTGAACTGGAACAAAAACAAAGCCTAAAAGTGCTCTCCAAATCAGACGGTTATTTTACTTGGTTCAGGTGTCTGGTAAGTATAAGGTCATAGTCTGTGTTAAGCTGTAGAATTCAGTCAGAGAAAGCCTGTGTCTTATAATAAGAGTTGTCTTCCTGGGAGTTAGGTGACTTCTCATGATTTTATTCATTCAATTTCCCTAATATCTATGAGACCGTTTCCATTTTTGTCCCCATCTTTTAGAAGAGGAAACTAGGACACAGGGAGGTGAGGAAGTCGCCCTCGACTAGCTGAGCCACCAGAGCTGCATTTGACGGCTTTGCTGTACCTCCGGGTGACAGAGGCAGCCCATGAAACTGTGCAAGTGGGACCGAGCAAGAGGCTCCTTAGGGGAAACACTGGCACTGAGGAAGTTTTCATCATGTGTGGAATATGAAATGATATTTTTATTACCCAGTCATTGATGTGGGTTTTTAAATGAGACAGCTCAGGAAATAGCAGCTTATAATTTTGTGGCACATGTTTAAATAGGTTTGACACCTTGGAAGACCCCTCAGCTCCCATGAGCAAGGCCCCAGGCCCTGCTCTGGAGCTCCTGGGAATCTCAAGGATACTGCCTTTCCCCCTTCCTCTGCTCATCCTGCTTCCTCAGCTGCTGTCTCTGGCTGCTCGTTGCCTCCCCCCGCCCACCTCTCAGTAAAGAGGCTCAAGGCGGCCTAGCGTTTGGTCATGCTTGCCTTTGCTTTGGACAAGGCCATTCGGAACTTCCCTGGCTCCATCCAGCAGCCTAGGGGTCCTTCCTGGGCCCATGGAGCCCCTCCCAGGGGGCAGCACAGGGGAGGGGCCTAAACCTTTGGCCAAGTGGAGCCTCCAACAGTACTCATCCCTGAGGAACGCAAAGCATGTCCCTCTAACTCTCTCGACTCCAAGGCCACACACACCCCTGGGTGGTCAGTAACAGCTGTGCTTTATCGACCTTGCAGAAGGAGAGAGGATTTCTTGGAGAGGCAGGTGGATGAGGATGCGCAGAACCGTTCCTGTGCCCGAGCCCAGGACCTCCAGAAATACCTGGGTGAGGTGGATAAGGTCCTCCACTCGTGCTAATAGGGACTTGGAGCCATCGGATGTTGGATATTAATGTTGGCGGGGCTTCAGTTGCACCCTGTATTTGTGAGTGTGGGCTAAAGTGTTGTAAGAAATAGACCCAAACCGTCCTGTCTCAACACAACACAAGCTTATTTCTTGATCACATAGGTAGTTCTGGACAGCTGTTCAGAAAGGTAGGGTGATTCTCTTCCATTTCATTCAGGGACCCAGGCTCCTTCTGTCTCATGGAAGGAGAAAACTGTGGTGGATCATACATGGGAGACTTTATGATCAGGCCTGGAAGTGGGACGCCTCACTTCCTCTGAATTCCCTTGGCTAAAACTCAACCATGTGACACATCTTCCCAGAGAGGGAAGCTGGGAAATGGGGCCGGTCATGTCCCAGGAAGAAGGAGAGAAAAGATTTTGCTGAGCAGCTACAGATCCCTGAGACCTCCTGAAACCATTTGGAAGTCACTTTATAAAGAATTTAAGGGAAAAGAAAGGAAATCAAGAGAGAAAGAGACATAAAAATGATTACTGACCACAATGAACTAAATAAATGCGAAGTTACAGGTTAAAATAACTAGCCCAGGGGCTTCCCTGGTGGCGCAGTGGTTGAGACTCCGCCTGCCAATGCAGGGGACATGGGTTCGTGCCCCGGTCTGGGAAGATTCCACATGCCACAGTGCGGCTGGGCCCGTGACCCATGGCCGCTGAGCCTGCGCGTCCGGAGCCTGTGCTCCGCAACGGGAGAGGCCACAATAGTGAGAGGCCCGTGTGCCGGAAAAAATTTAAAAAAATAAAAATAAAAATAACTAGCCCAACCTAAAGAATCCATTTATCCTGAGAAAATCATTCTAAATCTTTTATGCAAAATATGTTAATCACTGTTTTACTGTTCTATGTGTAATAATTGACTATGAGACATAAAGTAAATTCCCATTCACAGGGGAAAGATAAACTGAATCTTGGGTATATCCATCCCTTTAATAATTATATAAATAAATAAATAAATAAATATATATATATATATATTTTTTTTGGCTGCATGCCAGGCATGTGGGATCTTAGTTCCCCGACCAGGGATGGAACCTGTACCCCCTGCATTGGAAGCCCGGAGTCTTAACCACTGGACCGCCAGGGAAGTCCCAATACTGCTGTTCTTGGTGACAAAGTAATAACCTAAAAAATGTTTAGGTTTAAATGAAAAAAGCAGGACAGAAAGTTATATATACAATATGATGTCTGCTGTGTAACACTTTCAAAAACCTGCACAGAGAAAAGGCTGGAATAAATGCATCAAAATAATAGCAACTGTTGTCTTTGGATAAGGGCTCTAGGAGATTTGTTCCCCATAGATCTTAATTTTCTGTAATGTTTAAAAGTTTCCAAGAGAGCATGCGGTGTTTTGTAACGGGGATAAGGTATCGAAGAAAAAGTCAAATGCCCTGAGAGGCACCCCCGCCCCTTGTCTGTCCCAGGTCAGCCTTCCTCCTGCCCTCTCTTTCTCCCCTTCATGCTCCAGAGTGTTGATCAGGATTAGACAACACTGTTCTGTTTCCCCCTGTGCAATGGAATGTTCATGCTTCCCAATTCATTTACCAGTGACAGCCGGTGTCCCCAGGATCCCATCTTCCACTGCCAGGAAAGAGGAGAGAGGCCCTTGCTCACAGGACCACCATGGCCAGGGGTTCCTGAGCTGGGAGGGTCCAGGGTTATAGTTGGTGTTTTCTTTGTGAGTATTTGTTCATGGAGCCCCAACACTGTTCCCATCATCCCCTCTTCAGCAGTGCTGTCCTCACCGGGGTCAGGAGTTAATGTACATGTCATGTGTTGATGTTGTGTGTTTGTGTATGTGTACATGCAGGCAAACGTACATCCGTGTGCTAACACGTATCAAAGGCTAAACAGACATTAAGATTGGTGCCAGAAAACTTTTCTATTTTCAACTCTAATCAATAGCTGACTTCCATAAGAGGTCTTGGGGCTTTGGGTCATTATTATTAATTATGAACAAATAGGAGAAGGCTTTTAAGCTGAGACTCGAAGGAAGCAGGAGGAGGAACCAGTGATGTGTGTCTGTGAAGGGCCTGAGATGGAAGGACGGGGCGTAGGTGATCCCAGGGAAGCCGGGATGGAGTGCAGAGGAAGACAAGGAAGCAGGGTGGTGCAAGGTTTAACCGCCACAGTGAGAAGTTTGGATTTAATTCTAACTACAGTGGGAAGCCACTATGCAGTTTTATTCAGAGAAATGCATAAAATGCATCATGATCTGAATTATGTTTTGAGAAGAAAGACGGCCCCTGGGGCAGTTTTGTGGAGGATGAATTGGCGGAAAGGCAGGCAGAACAGCAGGTGGAGACGGCTGAGGCCATCTTGGAGGGGATTGAGGTTATCCAGGCAGAAGATGATGGTGGCCTGGAGGATTCAAGAATATTGGGGGCCTGGGAGTTACACTTCCGGGGCTTCCTGATAGACTGGATCTGAGGAATGAGCAAGAGAGAACAATCAAGGAGGAATCTGAGATAAAATGTAAGACAGTAACAGAAACAAAGAGTCCCAGTTTAGATGTGTTCAGTGGGAACTAATCAATTAATGAATGTTTTTGACTTTCATGGAAGGAACACAGTTAGGCCTGCGGTGGAGTGTCTAAAATTTTCAGTAGAAGGGTAAATTCAGGACAGACTAGGAGCGATCCCCAGGCACTTTTCATTCTGCTGTCCTTTTCAAAATATCATGTCCCAAACTGGAAAGCAGGCTTGGCCTTTGATGGATGAAGAAGGCTGTGTGGAGGTGGTAATCACAGACTTGGGTCAGTTTTAGAGTCACCCTGAAGAGCAGACTGGAGAGCCGGGGGGCAGTAGCTTCTCTCGAGAACCCTGCAGATATGGAACAAGTGCGACCACGTGTGTAGGAAGAGCAAAGACGAGCCCAGGAGCCACTGCTGGGACGAGTCATCGTGTCCAACTCCACTCCCACTTTTGAGCTCAACAGAACCCCATATGCATTTGGGCCCCAAACGCCCTTTCTTCTGCACAGAAGTCCCTACATATTTCAGGGAAATCTGTAACTGATTTGTGAGCAATCTGCCTACCCTGGAGCAACTTTGTCACAAAATATAGTATTTTCGCATTCTTGTTGAAACCACTGATGTGTCTGCCCCCACCCCCGCTCCCCCAGCACACTCCCAACCCCACCAATCAGGGCCTCCTTCCACACATGTAACGGTTGCAGATCGGATGCCAAACCCAGCAACTGGCTATCTCCAAAATGCTTTCCATCCCCCATGGGGCCATGTACTGCAGGGGCGTCGTTAAGAGAAGGTATACTGTAAATTAGAACAGCTTATTTTCAGAAGCCACGTCTTAGAAACTTGATAGCAGCTCTGGTTCTTGATAACCACTCTTCTGGAGGGCCGCGCACACGTCCCCTGCGGACGCTGGGCTGGAGACTCCCAGATGAGCTGGTCTCATCAGTCAAGTGGCTCAAGCCCCTTGTCTTGTATTTGGGCTCATGGAAACCCCAAACACTCCCCCTCCCCACACCCTCTCTCTGGGTTGAAATTCTGTGTATTTCAGATAAATTTTATCCATCTGTTTCTGATTCATGTACCCCAACTCATCATGATATTTGCTTTGCAAGAGATATTCAACAACTAAAAATTTCCTTTCAGATTCTTCATAGGCAAAGAAGAGTGTCTGATCTTGTCAAAGTACCCGAATCCCTAAAACAGAGTCAGCAGAGGAGCTGCGATGGTGAGAATTAGAGGTTCAGAATCTGACTGCATGCCTAACCCCCATTTTTGCAAAGTCCCAGTTGTGGAGGAATCAGAGGGGACCAGCTCACGTGGGGTTCCAGGCTTCATTCCTGGGACGCAGGATCAGGGAGGGGGGAGCAGATACGTCCCAAGTGATCACCCTGGAGTCACGTGCTAAAGCCAGCAGTGGTGCAGGGGGTGGCAGCATGGGGTGAGGGGCTCCTAGCGGATGGGGCAGCGGTGCCAGCTGAGGGCAATCCGTGGAGACCCCCAGCTCCAACCCCACAGAACCAAAGATGGTATGGGATTGTTCCTCTAATTATGACAAACACCCTGCCTTATTTCAGAAAGGGTTTGAGGCTGCTTATAATAACGGGTCCAGAGGCCACAATACAGGCAGTACACTGGAAGGGCAGAGCCCTCCCAAGTCAGGAGAGGACCTCTGCCCGGCCAGGCCTCTTCTCAGTGGCCGGACTTGGTGGGCCCCAAGAGCATGGCCATGAGCAAGTGAGGAAGGTGACCCTCAGAGGAAGGAGGGACATAGCCCCTCAGAGGGCCAGACGCAGGAGCCCAGCCGCTCTTAAGGGCACTGGCTCGGTGGCTGGCCATTTCCA
Source organism: Mesoplodon densirostris (assembly GCF_025265405.1). Lineage (NCBI taxonomy): Eukaryota > Metazoa > Chordata > Mammalia > Artiodactyla > Ziphiidae > Mesoplodon > Mesoplodon densirostris. The sequence continues at coordinate 30,957,344 of NC_082670.1, forward strand.
TGATGGTAGTGGGGTTTCTGTGGCCATCCACCCCTCTTGCCAATGGCCTCAACCTTCTGCTGCCCCTGTGCATCTGGCTGCGGCCACAGCCAAGGGGACGAGGGTCCGGCTCCTGTCACCACCAGCATGTCTGCCAGGCTGGGGCTGAGGCTCGGGGAAACACCGAAGCCCGGGCAGAGGCAGGCGCCATCTGGGAACAATTAGAGTCTGACTTTTATCCCGAGGCCTCTATAAACCATCCATCAGGGAGGCCAGGAGAAAAAAAAAACACAAGCTTCTTTCCCTTTTTATTTATTTATTCTCTGTTTTGTTTATAGTGACAGTGGTCAGTTTCCCTGAAAGGAAATCACTGAAAATTACAGGGTGTTTGGTTGGACTTTTTAAAAATTAATTTCCTCTATTTTTGCATGAATCTGATTTGCTCTCATTCCCTTCCCCTAACTCACGCCTAGTGAAAAATCTCTTTTGATTTGTTCTTAATGTGGAAAACGTTGGTAGTTCCACATGGCAATTGGAAAAAATCCGAGGAGCACAAACCAGGTAGAGCTTTCGGCTGGCTTCCCAGGGTGAGGAGACGGTCTCCCTGAGACCTTTGCCCAGCTCAACCCGCAGGTCCTCCTGGTCCAGCCTCTTACCCAAAGGCCTGCTGTCTTTCTCCCGCTCTCACGGCTCCCTTCTCTTTCCAAAAGAATTTACCCTGTTAAAGACCCACTTCTCCTGCAAGGTATCCCTAGACTGGAAATTCACTCTTCTGAATTTAGCTCAAGATGCTGCATCCTGAGCTGGGATGGCTGCTATATAAGCCCAAAGTAAAAGGTCTTGAGGATTCAAAACAGGTCCTGCATCTTACTGCATCACAAAGATGAAACTCCCAGACACTGGGCATCGAAGGACACAGTGGCCTCCAAGGCAAGTGCCAGGATTGGGGCAAGAGCTCCCGAGGGAGATTCAGAAAACCTGGTTCCAGACCCAGTTCTAACATTTCCTGACTGAGTGACCTTGGACGGGTCACTTTACCTCCCAAAGCTTCAGTTTCCTTAAGGATCATCATCGTTATCGTTGTTATTATTATACCTTCTGTGCATGCAGGACGTCCTGTGCCAACTCAGAGCTAAGCTCTTTACTCACCTTGACTGCCTTCATCTTCATAACAACCCCAAGGTGTAGGAGTTTTTAACCCCCATTTTACAGATGAGGAAAAATGGAGGGTCAGAGAGATTAGATTGTTTTTTGAGGATTAAAACCTGGGACTCAAACCCAGATGGCCTGATTCTAAAGCAAATGCTCATAACCATCACTGTTTTCTTCTGCCTACCTTCTGATAATAAAAGTGAATAGGGACTTCCCTGGTGGCGCAGAGGTTGAGAGTCCGCCTGCCGATGCAGCGGACACGGGTTCGTGCCCCGGTCTGGGAAGATCCCACATGCCACGGAGCGGCTGCTCCCGTGAGCCATGGCCGCTGAGCCTGCACGTCTGGAGCCTGTGCTCCACAGCAGGAGAGGCCACAACAGTGAGAGGCCCGCGTACCGCAAAAAAAAAAAAAAAAAAATGGCATGTACCCCATTCTATGTGTCTTCTGTGGCTTAAGTCCATTAGCCCTCACCAAGCCTTTTGAGATAGACCACCAGGAGGGGATGAGGCCTGGACCTGAATGTGAGCAGTGAGTCCAGGATGAACACACCAACCACGGCACAGGGAGGGACGGATGGAAAATGTGTCACTTGGATTGTTATTAGAAAAACAAGGATGGTCAAGCCTGAGCAGCACCCAAGGGTCCAATTCTGCAGGCACCAAAGGGCCCTGTAAAAGGCTCTTCTACAGAGGGCAGTTTAAACCAGGTACTTATGTGACCCCAGTTCTCAACTCCTGTGAGGAAGCTCCATTCTTGGTACCCACACCATGGTACCATGCATACCATGACCTCCACTGTCCAGCATTGTCCAGCCCATGGGTAGATCTTGTTTAGGTCCCAGGTTTTGCTAGGGTGTCTGGATCATGTCCCTGAAATTGACCAGAGTTCCAAGCAAGCTAGATAAAAATAAATCCGCCACCCAGAACACCAAAGACAATGAAAATATAACAAAAGCAACTAGAAAGGAAATACCTTTAAAAGAATAACAGACTGATGGTAGACTTCCTTAAGCAATAATAAAGGCGGGAGTTCCCTGGCAGTCCAGTGGTTACAACTGCATGTTCTCACTGCCGAGGGCCTGGGTTCAATCCCTGGTCAGGGAACTAAGATCTCACAAGCCGCGTGATGGCCAAATAAATAAATAAAGGCCAGTAAACATGCAATAATATCCTAAATGTGTTGATGGGCAATAACTCCATCTAAAATTCTATATGTAGAAAAACTGTCATTCAAGGAAATAAAATAGAGATTTGTCTAGTAATACAGAGATTAAGAGAATTTATAACTCACAGACTCTCACTCAAAGATCAAAAGAACAAAAATATTTCTAGAATTTATTAGAGACCCCAAGTGCAGAGCATCATGCCCAGTTCACAGCACCTGTCACCGGCCAATCTGCAAGGTCTAGCCCTTGGTCCACTGAGTCCCCATGGTCTGCTCCCAGCCCGCTGTCCCCATAGGCAACCCTCTAGTGTGTTTCATACACATCCTTGAATTTGTATACACACTTTTAAATGTGCAATGTTGTATTTAAACATGCAAATATTTACTTTGTATAAATGATATGGTCCCACAAGCCTCCTCATTCTGTTTCTTAGATTTCACCTCCACTAAACGCCATGTTGTTAAGACATACTCACATCAGGCCACGCTTCCCTGCTATGCCGTACTCCGTAGCGTGCGTTCACCAATTTTACTCGTTAACATCAAGGTTACCTCCACCTCCTGCTTCCACAACAATCTGACGTGAACATGCTTGTACGTATTCCCTTATGGACCTGGAGGATGAATCCACTGGGCGACCTGTGCAGGAGTGGCGCTGCTGAGACATAGCACGTAAACACACCTCACTGACTGTTTCCGGTGGTTTTCCAGCATGAGTACACCTATCTGCACTTCTACCAGGAGTCCACAAATTTCCTATTTCCCCAGATCCATGAAACTTTGGCATTATCCAGCTTTTCAATTTTGACATCCCGAGGTGTGTAAAGTGTTACACTATTGCTGATTCAATTTGAATTTCTCTGATTTCTAATGTGTTCGAGCACTCCCCACCTGCCATGCTTCTTTAGCCATTTGGGTCCCCCTTTTCTGTAAATTGCCCATTCACATCCTTTGCCTATTTTTTTTTCTATTTGGGTTTCCTTTGTAATACATATTAATGTCAGGTAAGGTAAGCCTCTCCTTTTTGCTCATCTTTTGTTTATATAATTATCTGTGGACTTCTCTGTCTCCATAAAAATTTTAGAATAAATATATTGAGTTTCTCAAAAAATACAACAGATTTTTATACATTAAGGTCATACTGAATTTGTAGATCATTTGGGAGAGATATTTCAACCTTATAAGGTTATGCCATACCAACTAAGTGTATGGAGTATCTTTCCCAGTTATTTAGATTTTCTTTGGTATCCCTTAAAAGAACTTTAACTTTATTCCATAGTGTATTCTTTAAATTAAGTACTGGATGCATCAGTTTTTCTGTTATTAACAATAATATTTAATCTTCTCTTACATTTTACTTGTCTATTGGCAGGAAAAAGAAAACCCTATTAGTTGATTTTTTTTTTTCGTAAGTTAAACTTATCTAGCAACCTTGCTAATCATACTTATCAGTTTCGAGTTTGCTGATTTTTTTTAACATCTTTATTGGAGTATAATTGCTTTACAATGGTGTGTTCGTTTCTGCTTATCAGTTATACATATACATATGTTCCCATATGTCTTCCCTCGTGCATCTCTCTCCCTCCCACCCTCCCTATCCCACTCCTCTAGGTGGTCACAAAGCACCAGAGAGCTGATCTCTCTGTGCTATGCGGCTGCTTCCCACTAGCTATCTATTTTACGTTTGGTAGTGTATATATGTCCATGCCACTCTCTCACTTTGTCACAGCTTACCCTTCCCCCTCCCCATATCCTCAAGTCCATGCTCTAGTAGGTCTGTGTCTTTATTCCCATCTTACTACTAGGTTCTTCATGACCTTTTTTTTTTTTTTCTTGGATTCCATATATATGTGTTAGCATACAGTATTTGTTTTTCTCTTTCTGACTTACTTCACTCTGTATGACAGACTCTAGTTCCATCCACCTCACTACAAATAACTCAATTTTGTTTCTTTTTATGGTTGAGTAATATTCCATTGTATATATGTACCACATCTTCTATATCCATTCATCTGTTGATGGACACTTAGTTGCTTCCATGTCCTGGTTATTGTAAATAGCACTGCAGTGAACATTTTGGTACATGACTCTTTTTGAATTATGGCTTTCTTAGGATATATGCCCAGTAGTGGGATTGCTGGGTCATATGGTAGTTCTATTTGTAGTTTTTTACGGAACCTCCATACTGTTCTCCATAGTGGCTGTATCAATTTACATTCCCACCAACAGTGCAAGAGTGTTGCCTTTTCTCCACACCCTCTCCAGCATTTATTGTTTCTAGATTTTTTGATGATGGCCATTCTGACTGGTGTGAGATGATATCTCATTGTAGTTTTGATTTGCATTTCTCTAATGATTAAAGTTGTTGAGCATTCTTTCATGTGTTTGTTGGCAGTCTGTATATCTTCTTTGGAGAAATGTCTATTTAGGTCTTCTGCCCATTTTTGGATTGGGCTGTTTGTTTTTTTGTTATTGAGCTTCATGAGCTGCTTGTAAATTTTGGAGATTAATCCTTTGTCAGTTGCTTCATCTGCAAATATTTTCTCCCATGCTGATTTTTTTTTTCTTTTTTGCAAGTAAGATAGCTATTTCTTCTCTGCTAATCTTTATGCCTTTTCTTATTGTTGACTTGTTCCATTGTGTATACTGGGGTGGGGGGGGGGGAAGGGGAAGGGAGGGTACTTACAGTTTTGTTTCCAGGACTAGTACTTTGCTAAGTCACAGCAGCAATAGTGAAATCCCTGTTTTGTTCCAATATTAAAGGGGATGTCTAAAGTTTTGCCATTAAATATGTTGTTTACTATAGCTTTTTGACATATATGACCTTTAGCAGGTTGAGGGAGCACCCATCTATTTCTAGTTTATACAAAGGTTGTCTTCATCCTTTCAGGCTGCTATAACCAAAGAGCATAGACTGGGTGGCTTAAAAACAATAGAAATGTATTTCTCACAGTTCTGGAGGGTGGAAGTCAGCATCAGGATGCACACATGATCCTGCTGGTGAAGACCTTCTTCTGGTTTCAGACTTTGTCCTCAAATGGTGGAAGGGGCAGGTGGTCTCCACCATGTCCTGTACCGCCCCCCCCCCGATCTTCGATGCCCCTCGGACCTGTTGAATCCTCTCTGGTCCCCGGTCAGTCAGGGAAAATGGAGAGAGCACAGCAGGAAGCTTTTCCCTGGAGGAGAAGACCTCCCTGGTCACTGCCTGCTGCTCTACACAGTATATCCTCGAGCCGGTGGGGGAGAGACGCAAACTGCTTCCTCCGAGAGGCCAAGGACCTTGAACAGGAGGTGAGCACGTTATCCTGCACATCTATGCTACTATAAAGAAAAGGGAGGCCCCTAAGTCTAAGGTCTTGTTTTCATTGGAATATAAATGAGACCTTCAGGAATTCCCTGGTGGTCCAGTGGTTAGGACTCGGTGCTTTCACTGCCTTGGGCCCAGGTTCAATCCCTGGTCAGGGAACTAAGATCCCCCAAGCTACATGGCATGGCCAAAAAAATAATAAATTAAAAAAAATAAATGAGACCTTCATAACCTCTTGGTGGAAAATAACATATTTTTTCTCCTGAATTTCCTTGATCCCCCTGTGTCCCCAGGGCTGGGTTCCTTGACCCTGTGGAGACCACTTCTCAGAAATGATGGGAAGTACTTCGGAAGCTGGAGGGGGTCACGGCATGAAAACCAACTTGCAGGGCATCCCCTCCCACGTGGAGAATCTGCAGAGTCTCCCTCAGCAAAAGCAGCCACATATAATGACACTGGTAGTAGATCCACTGAGCACTGTTGGGGGGCTATTAAGTGCCATGAGCTCATGTAATTAACTGACCAACCTGATAGGCAGGCCTATGATCCCCATTTTATAGATGGTGCAAGCACGGTTCACAGAGGTTAAATAACTCGCCGAGGGTCGTACTGCTTGTTGTGCATGGAAGGGCCTGGACGTAAACCAGCCTGTTTTACTGCCTCCCTGAAGCTTTTAAGTGACATGACAGAACTGTGCAGACATCTCAGAAGAGAGAGCACGATAAAGGAAGTCCAGAAACCCAGTCTCCTCCCACCTCTGCCCCCTACCAGCTGTGGGCCTCTCTGAACCGCTGTTTCCTCATCTATCCAGTAAGCAGGCTGAAGAGATGAGTTTTAAAGGCCCTTCCAGCCATGCTTTAAGGGCCAAGAAAACATCACACACTATTTCACACTAAATTCCACTAAATTCCTCACGCCCAGAACCAAGCGGCTCACACGCAAGAGCCTCCAATTAACAGCTTTGTGGGTCTGGTGTGTGGACGAGCGACCTCTCAAGCGAACAAGCCAAAACCATCCCACAGGCAGAGACCACCAACGTGCTTTCCAAACCTGTGTTCTGAGCGGCTGGCCCTGATGGAAATCTGCAATTAGCTGTTTTAATGCCTAAAATAGCTTTGCTACTGTTGCACATAGTCACGTAAGAAAAGGAAAAACCAGGGGCCACCACGGTCAGGTCAGGGGGAGTTGGAGGCTCAGGGGTCCGAGCGCCAACCTTCTATTGGAGTCGTGTGTGGTTGCAGATAATGTTCTGATTTCCAGCGAGCTGACAGCTGGGATGAACGGCTGTTCAACCCGATTAGATATGCCTCGGCCACAGACTCTGGGGCCACAGACAACTGCTCATTTGAAATGCATGCCACTGGCACCCGACGGAAAGAAAAAAGGCCGGCCTCAAACAGACAACACATTCTTGGATGCAAACCTTATGGTTTCAACACAGCTAAAAGGGTTTATAACCGCCTGGGGTTCCTTTTCACTGAATATTCTTTGTCGAATAGTGTTTAGATCAACTTGTAACTTTAGCACTTTCCTGTAATTGTAGCTTGTCATTTAGGACCTGGTGGTATGTGAGGAACCCAGGAGGCGAGGGGGTAGGGGGTGGGGGGACCAAGAGCTACTGAGTTCCCACGTTTAATCCTCTCTGTGTCCCCTCAGACCCTGGGGGTAACTCCTGACCTTCCCCATCAGGACCCTGGTGGAGCCAAGGAGCCCTGCTGTCTTCCTGCTGTTGTCAGGATGGCACGGCATCTATTTTACCGCCAACTGGAATCGCTGCCCAGAGGATATCTCCTCGTTGATGCGCCGGCCCCCTGCTCTGTCCTGGTTCTAAGAAGCACAAGCCTCTGGAGGCATCTCCGGGAGCTGTTGCAGCGTCCAATGTAGCCCTGTGGATGGTGGGAGGGGTCGGAGGGACTTCTCTGAGTATTTTTACGGTCCATTTAAATGCAAGCACAAGACATTATGGTCTGAGCACACACTATCAGCCTGGTATCGAGGACTACACCTCTCTAGAGCTCCCCCTGGAAGGACCAGCTTTTCCTTCTGCTCATCTCTCCAGGGAGCCCTGGGGCCCGTGTGTACAATGGAGGTGCACATCACACCCACAGGAGCAGCAGGGAATCCGCTCCTTCACAAACCACATGTCAGAGCCAAGTATACACACTGAGGCATATCAGTCATCCTTCTACACTTTGAAATGTTTTTTTCAAAAGCTGGGACCTACTCGAATACTAACTGTAAACTATGAATCTTAAATCCTCCTGTTTGCTTGTCTCCAACTGATGGACTTTTGCAAAAGTCCTTTAATAGGACCTCCCTGCTTTCCCTCTCACCATAGTAGTCTGAATCTACCTCTACCTTGGGTTTGAATCTCTCTCAGTCTGAGCCTCCGTTTCCTCATCAGTTAATTGGAGATAATATGAGTATCTGCTCACAGGATTGTTGTGTGTGCAAAGTAGGTGGCAGAGGACCTGACTCACACGACAGGCTGAGTGAACCTGAACTATCATTATTGTCATCAATAATCCATCCTCCACCCAATCATCAACTTTCACTTTGCTTGAACCCCCCTTTGACTACTTTCCTAACTTAAGTTGCCCCCAGGGGGACGGTATTCTGCCCTGTCCAGTCATTGTTTGGGTACTTGTCTTATTCTCTTCATTAGAGTCATAACTCCTGGCTGGAAGGAATTGGGTGTAATTCACCTGTGAATTCTGTGCCGGGCTTCTCACACAGCGGGCTAGTTATAAGTTAGCCCTGGCTCCAAAACCCTCCAAGGTGCTCCAGAGCCGTCTGAGAGAGGTCCAGGCTCCTATCTTGAGGTCTGAGGGTCTTCACTTAGAGCTCCAACCATGCCTTGAATTCCTACCCCCTCATGCATTTGCTCATGCTGTTCATGTTGCTTAGAACCCCCTTCCCACCTCTACTTCTTGAACTCTTATTCATCCCTCAAAGCCCAGATTAAATCACACACTCTCAGGACAAAAGTCAGATGGGCTTCCTTCTGCCTCTCATCTCAGATAAAATTTGACTCTAGTCCAAGGGTCAGCAAATTGCTTCTGTAAAGGGCCAGATAATAAATATCTTTGGCTGTGTGTGTTACAGTTATGCAACTTTGCAAAGCAGCCATAAAGAATATATGCATAAATGGGCATGGCTGTGTTTCAATGAAAATTTATAAAAACAGGTGGCAGACCAAATTTGGCCTTCAGGATGAAGTTTGCCGATCTCTGCCCTAGTCTTTTATGGTGTTCATCACAGGCTGCCTTTATATTATGCTTATTTGAGGTCACATTTCCTCTCAACTTCTAGAATAAAAATTCCTTGAGGGCAAGGACAGTATTTTTCTGTTGCCATCACTCATAATAAGCACATAGAAATTACTTATCAGATTTTTGAAAACAGGCAAGAGAGCCCCCAGCAGGATCTTCCCAGTGCAAAGGTATAGAGAGATTAAGAACAGAGTATTGGGACTTCCCTGGTGGTCCAGTGGTTAAGACTTCGCCTTCCAATGCAGGTTTGACCCCTGGTCAGGGAGCTAAGATCCCACATGCCTCATGGCCAAAAAAACCCCAAAACATAAAACAGAAGCGATATTTTAACAAATTCAATAAAGACTTTAAAAATGGTCCACATCAAAAAAAAAAATCTTAAAAAAAAAAAGAACAGGGATTTCCCTGGTGGCGCAGTGGTTGAGAGTCTGCCTGCCGATGCAGGGGACACGGGTTCGTGCCCTGGTCCAGGAGGATCCCACATGCCGTGGAGCGGCTGGGCCCATGAGCCATGGCCACTGAGCCTGCGCATCAGGAGCCTGTGCTCCGCAATGGGAGAGGCCACAACAGTGAGAGGACCGCGTACTGCAAAAAAAAAAAAAAGAAAGAAAAGAAAAGAACAGAGTATTATCGGCTGAATCGTGTCCTCCCAAGATCACGTGTTGAAGTCCTAACCCCCAGTGCCTCAGACTGTGACTATATTTGAAGATGGGACCTTTAAAGAAGTGATTAAGTTAAAATGAGGCTGTTAAGATGGGCCCTAGTCCAATCTGACTGGTGTCATTATAAGAAAAGGAAATTTGGACACACAAAGAAACTCCAGGGATGAGCGTACACAGAAGGATGACCAGGTGTGAACACAGGAAGAAGACAGCTGTCTGCAAGCCAAGGAGAGAGGCCTCAGGAGAAACCAGACCTGCCAACACCTTGATCTTGGACTTCCGGCCTCCAGAACTGTGAGAAAATAAATAAATTTCTGTTGTTTAAGCCGCCCCCAGTCTGTGGTATTTTGTTATGGCAACCCTAGCAAATGACACAGAGAAAGGCCAATTAGAAAAACAGAGAGGGAAAGCCCCAGTAAATATTAATGATTTCATATATTTTGCCTGTTGTTTCTCAACAATTATAGCTTTCTGAGGACATTGGGATTTTATTCTGTTGGGAAGTGAGGATGGGGGCAGTTAAGAATGGATTCAGTTTCCAAGTCCTGGGTTTCAAGTTTGTAGCTCCAGGCTTGCATTTCTAATACTGTCAAACCCTGATGATTCTGACGAGGGCTGTCCCGCCCGCTTCCCCATAGTTTTCCAGAAACATTTCTTACATATCCACTCAAACTTAATCACCAAAATACCTGCCATTTCTCATGGACTTTTGAAGGGTTGTGTTTGCTTTGTGGAGTTTAAAGAAAGCATTTGATTTTTCTCCCCTTGTAAAAACTCCGGTTGGAAGAAATCATTTTATTTTCCCTTCTAGGTTTATTTTGTTTAGCTAAAGCCATTAGAAATAGCTTCAGTTTTACATTTTTCTTGTCTGCTTGCAAAGTGCATTGCCACGGTGGTTGAATTTCAGTGGTTTGGATTGTTTTGAATGACTTCTGTGTTTTGTTCCCAGTTCCTCAAATACTGGTTGCTATCTAGGTGACCAGGTGAATGAGTTAATTAGTAATAGGCATTTTCACTAAGTATAGGTATATATGCATATTTTGAAGTTGAAAATCTTAATGTTCCCATAGATAAAAGACAATTTGTGTACCAAGAGACCCAGAGGCCAGTATTTCCTCTCTGGAGCAATTGACTCTGAGACCTCACAAAGACAAAGCTTTAGGGCGGGGCTATGGCCTCCATCCCTGGGGGCACATCCTCTGCTGGATCAATATAGGTCAGTAACCAAAACCACCTGGAAGGTTGTGCTTCCCTGGATCCCATTTTCTGGAAAATGGTGCCATAGGAAGTTTCCACTTGACCAGTATAATGTTGAGGTGCTGATGCAGATTTCTGGACTTCATTACATTTTCTTGACCATCCTCTGGAGTTAGGTCCTGTTTTTGTTGTCATCATCCCCATTCTATAGATAAAGAAACTAAGGATCAAAGAGGTTGTCAAAGCTGCCTTAGATTTCAGTTCTCTTTTGTGACTGTGCCTTGCCAATCAAAAGCTTGCTGGTGGGGGGCCAGGACCTGGTTTCTTTCACTCCTCGGTGTCCCCTCTTGGTTCTTTGTAATACTAGAAACAGCATTGCGTATTACGATTTTCACTAGTACTTGCAATTTACCAAAATTAACAAAATCTTAGGCTGAGGGAGTTCAGGGATCCGTGAAAAAAGGCAGTATGGGAGAAATGTTTTTGACCTGAAACTTTCCTAAAGGCATTCCTAAAATCACACTACAATAGTGGCAGCTAATCCTGCCTCCCCCCGCCCCAACCCATCCCATAAACCTGTTTCTTTGTCAGACAAACATGCCCTGAGGTGCACTCACTTCCCTAATAAAATTCTGAGATGGATGAGGAGGGATGGTCCCCAGAGGGAGGCCCTCCTTCCCAAGTGGAGATGCTCTCTCACCAAACAAGAAGGCTGTCTCCTGAAGTGGGTGTGCAGGAAACAGCAGTTGGGATTGATCCCTAGGAGGAAGGTTAAGTTTTGAAGGATGAACGTCAGGCCTGGGAGAAGTATGAACTCCTACCCACCAGGAGATTTTTTCCCCCCTTTCTGCCAGTTTGGGGCTATCGGGAGTTCAAGTTTGCTGAAGAAACCAAGCATTTATGCACACACATCAGATTAAGAGAACAGCCTCTGACTTCTTGCCGTGAAAAAAGACTTCTGCCTTAAGCATTCATTCCGAATTGGCACTGTTCCCTTATCAACTTGGAAAGCTGCCCCATCCTGACAAGGTCCCTCAACTGACAGCGCCCCAGTGCTCTGGCCCAGATTACAGCCGTCGCCCCCAGCGGCCTTCACACCTGCGGCTCCCTGATTTAATGAGGGCTGTCGGGGATTATCAAGTCATGAACTCGCTTGCATCCGCCAGACTCTCATGAATGAGGCATTTTGTTCGGCTACCTCTCATTTCGTGTTTCTTGGAGCCAACGCAAAAGGAAAAGGCAGTAAGTGAGCAGCTATTTTGGGCCAGCGTCTCTTAGTTGAATATTGCATGATGAAACAGTGGACCTATCAAGTCTGTTATTTTTGTGACTTTCTTTTCTCTCTTCCTCCCACCCTCAGCCGTGCCTTCTTAGCCCTGCGATGCCCTTGCCGGGGGGCTGGTAACTCTGCAGCCAGTGAGTCCCAGCTCGGGTAACTGAAATGGAGAACATCTGCCTTGCAGATCCTGTGATGAACAGTCACTGGAAGTGGACCTATGAAGAGGAGGCCGTGGGCCAACATCTGAGCTCCCTGAGCCGGGCGGATTTCAAGTCCGACCCACACCGAATCCTTCTTGATCCAAGTTCATTTTCTATGGGAAATCCGACGGGGCAAGGCTTTCTCATTTAGTGGTGTTTTGAGACTTAAACAACACTGGTCAATAACAGAAGGAGAAAATGGTCGCTTGGATATTCAATGGCTTTTGGTTGACAATATTTTGATCACGAGGAGTTAGGGGAATTTTCAGTGTGAGGCCCTCCTCTCGGGAGAAGGCTGAGAGCACAGCAGGGCCAGCCTTTGGCCTCAGGCAGGATTCTCCTTATTACAGTAATAATTGCCGTTATTAACAATTATGAGCAATTATTCCTCGCCTGTTTTCTAGCCATCAACGCTCAGCTGCCTTTGGAGAAGAGATCACGGTGATGGTTCTCATCCCTTCAACACCTCCTTGCTGCCAGCCCGAAACTGCCTTGAGTGGGAGTTTACGGTTCATAGGAATCTTTCCCCTATATTCCAGGCAGAAGGAAAATCCTATCTTGGTTTCAAATTTTTCTCCAGTTTTAACATTATTTTTTCATCTACACTGAGGAAGTAGTTCTTTCTTAAAATACACCAGCCCCTGGAACCTCAGAGAGTCTGTAGACAGAAAGGCAAAGATGGAAAACAAAAGGTAATGTGCCTGGAGGTTCATAGGTGAGAAGTCAGGGGGCAAGGAACCATTGTGGAGTTGGTGATTATTAACACAGATGGGAGCAAGAAAGTAGCTCTTTGTGGCTACTGGACTGGCTCTACCACAAACCATTGGAACACTCTCAGCTTTGAAGGATGAAAACAGCAGCCCTGGACTTTGGTGTCATCCTCCGACCGGCAGAGGCTGTTGGCTAGACACGTGTCACGTCACGTCTGACGCTTGATGGGCACAAGGGAGCTGCCCCACCCCCATGCCCGCTCTCCATCCAGCGGGGATCTTGGCACTTGGCTCCATGGCCGGGGCCCTACGGCCGGGGTAAGGATGAGTGCGGCCATGCACAGCTGCGCATTGTGGCTGAGGCTTCTTGTGATTGCTGTGGACGGAGTGGCGTTGACTGTGGTGTCCTGTAACCAAGATTAGTCGGCAATTCCGGAAATCGGAGGGTAAAAATAACTGTAGAGCCGCCAGCCCCGGCCGATGCCACCACTGGAGAGAGGAATGGTGTCTGGAAAGTGCTGAGTGTCATGATCTTTGCTTCCTTCCGGTGGTGGGAGGTTCTCAGAATAAGATCTGGGCTTTGGATTTCCCCCAAAGGGTTTCTCAGTGCTCCACGGCCTGCTGAGTCAGTGGAGTCGGGCCCGGGTGAACTTTCAAGGAGGGATGTTGGGTTTTGAGAGAGGGGGCGAACAGAGCGGCCAACTGGGGCTGAGCCCAGGGAGGTAACTGCTGAGGGCGCCCACTGGTCGTGTGGACCTCCTGTGGCTCCAGCATCTGTCACCGAGGGTTCGTGGCCTCCCGACCACCTTCCGAAGTAGATGCCTCAGACCCAAAGCCTCTTCCTGCTCCGTTTTTCTTGCCTCTTGGCCAACTCTGCTTCCAGACATTGACATCTATTGACTAACATCCTCACCCAGGTTCTTCCTCTTCTGTTGCCCCAGGAAATCTGGTTAAATGCCAAGTTCACGGTCCAGTTCCCATCCCTTTGGTACCATCACACACGCTCTGCATTTGGTCTTAACCCTGAATCCCTCTGTACCGTATTCTCCATGTTTTTCTGGGAAATGTTCATTGCAAAACACCGCTCTGGGACCCCCTGAGAAATAGAAAACAGAAGCTTTCTACTCATGGCCCACGGAGAAGCTGGACTAACTTGGACTGAGGGGAACGTACATTTGAACTGAATGTGCATCTAAATTCTAGAACACCCCGAGGAGGGGGCAAGTCTTATTATTTAAAAGCTCACATAATAATTTCAACTAGGCTTACTAAAGTTGAGGTGGTATCAGCCTTTTGATCTCTTGCTTTGATATCCAACTTGATGGGAATAATTCTAATCACTAAGTTAATCTTTCAAATTAAAAGTGTTTCTGAAGGAAATGTGTTTCTAAAATTGGTGAGTGCGGCTTAAGCTTTTCTGGACCTTGCCAAACCCAATTCATTCCTCTGGTCACAGTGTTCATGCAGAACTTGATTTTTTTAATTAAAAAATTTAAACGTTGTGTGTGTGTGTGTGTGTGTGTGTGTGTGTGTGTGTGTGTGTATACACTTAGATGCTTGTCTCTGGGCTGGACTGTGAGCTCCCTTTGAAAGGGAAAGATTCATTCAGTTCTGTATCTCCAATGCACTTATGAAATGTTTATTGAATTGTAAAGGATTACATGGATTAAAGGTTCTTCTGGGAAATCCTGTTTACATTATTAATTTGCTTGGCAAGTTCTTTCTTTCTAGACAGGAACAAGACACAATTCATTACCAGCCTCTGTTCAAATTTAAAATTCCACCTTAGTGAAGCGCCATCATCTTTCTGTGGGTCTGTGGCTGGATATCGCCAGTCAGGTCTTTATTTCTTCTCCAAGCGTTCCTGGGAGGACTCCAGCCTGCAGTCTGGCTCCATTGCCTGCAGCGTGAGGTCCATGTGGCCAGAATCAGGTGTTTGGCCTGCTGTGTCCCCTCAAACCCATAGGCCCGGTCCTATGCCCTTGGCCCAAGTCAGCCACTGTACACTTGGTCTCAGAGGATGGAGTGAAGTTGGAAGGGCCCATCTGGTACCCATGGGGGTGGGGGATGGTGTTCTGTGGGCTTTGGCACCAGATCCAACTGGTACAAATCTTGGCTCCCACACTTTCTCTGTGCGTGGCCTTGGTCAGTTCAATTATTCTCACTGAGTCTCAGTCTCCTTTTCTGTAAAATGAAGAAACTAATGCCTTACCTATGAGAATGCTGAAAGAATTGGAAATAAGGATGCAAAGTGGCTACTGCAGTGCTGGGCAGCTATTGATGGGAGGGAAATCTTTTAAAGATGTGTGACACCATCTTTACCAAGGTCAACACTGAGCTTCAGAGTCAGAGGCCAAGGAGATGCTGAAGAATCCAGAGGCCAGGTCTGGTTGGCAGGAAGCAGTCTTGGCCCAGGAAGAAGTCAGAAAAAATAGCAGCCATAGTGCTCAACCAAGCACTATGCTATGCATATTATGTGGAACATTCTATTTAATTCTCACAATGCCCATTTTTTCAGCTTTACTGAGGTATAATTGACAAAACCATGAAATATTTAAAGTGTACATCATGATGATTTGATATATGTATACATTTTGAAAGGATTCCTCCCATCTAGTTAATTAACACATTCATCACTACCTTATTTTTTTTAATTTAGTGGGATGAGAACATTTAAGTTCTACTTTCTTAGCAAATTTCAATTATGTAATCAGTGTTATCAACTATAGTCACCATGTCACACACTAAATACTCAGGCCTTATTCATCGTATAGCTGAAAGTTTGTACCCTTTTACCAGCCTCTCCCTATTTCCCTCACCCCCATCCCCTGGCAATCACTTTTCTATTTTCTGTTTCTATGAGTTTGATTTTTTTTTTAATTCCACATGTAAATGACCCCTTGCAGTATTTGTCTTTCTCTGTCTGACTTATTTCACTTGGCATCATGCCCTCAAGGTCCATCCACGTTGCTCTAAATGTTAATTCTCACAACTCCCATTTTACAGATTAAAAAACGAAAGCTCAGAGAAGCTCAATACCATGTCCAAGTTCACCCAGCCAGATGAGGTCAGCTCAGCTCCAGATAAGAGCCAGGTGTTGCTCATGCAACTTTTGGCCTCACAGCCTCAGCGGCACCCCTGACCTCTTGTGATCGCCCCTTCTGTGGGCCCCATAGCTGGGGTCCAGCTCAGGGCAGGCGCACAGGTAAAAGGAAAAACAAGCCAACAGGGATGGTAAGAGGTGAATGGAACCACCCTTTCCATGAGGAGGCAGAGGCCTGCAGAGGTGAAAGGAAACCTTTGTCCCTTCCTGGGACTGGTTAGGGCAGAGCGAGGACCAACCCAGCCCTTCCGTGTGGGGATCAGCTCAGCGGGAGGGACCAGCCCATTTCCGTAGATCCTCGGCATCCCCTTCCTGAGTCACGCCTTACACGCCTGCAGGGCGGGGGCGGGAGGAGGAAAACTGACAAAACCAGTGATAGAAAAAACCCGGATTGGAACATTTAGCTTCGTTCAGGACCAACTCTAACCGCACCTCTGCCTGCCAAGCCCTAATCGTCATCCCATGTCAGAGTCCCTTCTTAGTCACTGTCTGCCCCTCCAGAGGGACTTGTAAGACAATTACAAGAATTCAGCGATAATCTCTGCCTATTTACATCTTTCAGTTTTTATTTCCCGGCTTTTCCAGAATTTGCTCTCATTAAACATCCAAACCCAAAGCCGCCGAAAAGGCTTTTCAGCATATGTTACTGTCTCCCTCTGCCTGATTCTATTCCTCAGATCGAAGTCCCATCACAGTCCTGGGGTTTTGTGTCAACTTCAGAAAGATCAGGAAGGAAAGAATAGGCCCTTGGAAAGGAACAGGTGGGAGGACCTGTGAGCGAGCTGGGCTACCAGTTCCGTGGCCTCCTTGTATGTTGGTGTTGGAGGTGGAAGGTCGAGCCAAGAAGGGGCTGCCTGCTGGGCACAGGGGACCTGCACCCTGAGGGGCATAACCCAGTGATGTTGTCCCCTGAGGTCTGGGGAAAAAGCCAAGTCTGGTGTGAGAGCCACAATCCATCACAGCTGGGCGATGGACACAGAGAATGAAAGTTAGAGCATGGCTTCCATGGGGGGCACTGCTTAGATCCTGTACCTCAGCCCTCTCTAGCTAACCCTCACAGCACCACCCATGCACGTGCACACACACACACACACACACACACACACACTCTCTCTCTCTCTCTCTGCATCAAGAGGGGATGTTTGGAAATGCTTTCAGAGGGGAGTCCTGGGATGACAAGGACTTAAAGACACTGCTTCTTTGAAAGGCTGCCCTCACCCTTCTGAGGTTAGAACTTGGTTGGGACTGAGGGGAGCGGTCAGAGCTCTGGGTTATGGAAGGCCCGTGAGACCCCCGCAGTATCGTTCCCCCAAATCCCTGAGAACCACCCCCTCTTCTGCTGGTGTCTCATCACCTTGGTCCTTTCTACACGTCCCTGAAAGGTTGGATCCTGGAGAGACGGATCTAACTTTTCCTCTTGGATTCCACATACCACACCCTGACCTTGACCTCTTATAGTTTTAGCAAACTACAACCTCTGCAAAAAGTAATTGAGGAGGACCTCCCAGACTGGGGTAGTCGTTATGACGGAGGCTGTGCAAGCTGCTGAAACCAAGAGCCCAATTAGACTGAAGATTACTTCTCTGTCTCCTGACAGCCTGGAGGTGAGGCGCCCGGGCCGGCTGGGAAGCCCTGCTCCACAGGGCCACTCGGCCCCCCGGCTCCTTCCGTCTCGTTGCTCTGCCATCCGCCAGAGAGTTGTCTTCATCCACACTGTCAGAGCTTTTGCTCACGGGAAACAAGGCAAGTTATTTTCATAGTAGAAGTGGAGGGCAATTTATTTTCGTGTACAAGTGATGCAGAATTTGCACACCTCAGTCCTGCTCATATTCCACCAGAGAACTTAGTTACGTGGCCACACCTAGCTGCAAGGGAGGCTGAGCAATGTGGTTTCTAGTAAGGTGAAGGTCTGTCACTGCAGGAGTTAAGGTTTTGTATAAAAATGTGGATGTGAGCTCTTCACTGACAGTGCTAGACAATGAGAGTTCTTTCTTCCAAGGATGACTCTGCGACACTCCTAGATCCCTATCTATCTGTCTATCTATCATCATTCATCTATCTATCATCAATCAATCATCTCTCATCTATCTATCAGCTATCTACCTATCATCTATCAATCTACCTGTCATCTATTTATCTATCAATCAATTATCTATCTATCTATCTACCATCTATCTATATCATCATCTTCACTGAGAATATGGTGGAAAGTTGGGCAGAAATATAGACTCAAGTTTAAAACATCAAGTACACTGACCATCTGTTCATTCATTCAACAAACATTTATCAGGTTCCAGGTGCTGTGCTGGACACTGAGAGATACAGACGTGGAAAGCATGTTCATGACTGAGTAACCTCGTCTGTGGTTTCTAAACTTGCCAGTCCACCCAAACTCCCAAAGGGACAGGCGAATTTGTTTTTAAACAGACCTCAAATGATGCTTCTTAACTATCTCTGTTTAATTGAAGGGTAACCTAAGGTTGAAGCTAATTAAAAACAATTACCATTTGCAACTACTTACCTTCTTAATGACCTGCAACAACAGCAGTTGCGGATTAAATTGAATGCTGATGTCAATGGGATTATAACCCTCAGCCCTAATCCCGAATTTTCCATTTTGAGGTTCATCAAAACAGCATCCCTGTGCTCATTTATGGGCTCTATAATACACCAATGTTATAAGATTGAACTTTAAAAAGTATCACTTTTGGTGATTTCACTTTCTTTTGACAAAACTACTGGAAAGATTTAAAGACCAGTGGAATCAAGCTTCTAGATTCTTCCAGTGCAGAGGCTCTGTGGCCCCCTGATTCTCTGTGATGCCTTGTGGGGCTGGGATGCGATGTGGGACTACTGAGAGGCAAAACAGCATGAAACAGTAGGGAGAGGTCGGAAAGATGGGTAACTTGGTGGTTTGTCAAGAGCCCCAATCGAGAACCGCGAGTGGGTGAATCGGAAGGTTGCCCTCACTGCATCTCTGGTGCAGAAACACACTGGGTAGGAGTCAGAAGTCTGACCAGGCTTGGAAAACCCCTGGGCCAGGGACCTACATCTCCTGCGGCTGCCAGACTTTGTGTTGAAGGACAATTATGTTCCTCTCAAATATGTGCTTGCAACCTCCACTGGTGCCTTGCATGTGGGCTGCAGCAAGCGCCTAGACAGCCCTCTCCAGGCACCCCCAGGGTGACCGCCAAGAAAGGCTGGCCTAAAGCAACCAACGAGTGTGATGCCAACAGACTGTCACCCTCCAAAGCATCTAGAGCTGAAGTCAATTTGGAGGGTTTCAACATCGTCAACCTCCAAATCCCAGAGGGACATGATGATGACCTGGCACAGCCTCTGGGTTCCAAGAGCAGGAGAGGAGATGCCCAAGGTCACATGGTGCATTAGTAGCTGTGTCAACGTCCTGTCCCCTGTTCTCTCCAACATGTCAGCCATCTTGGTCAGCACAAACGTGCAAGTGGTTTAATAAGGAGCAATAACGATCACAATGACAGCCCCCACTGCCAAAGCTCTGTGAGCCCTCTGTGTCATTTTAATCGTGCGTATACGATGCTCTGTTCCCTGCCGGCAGCCTTACAGAGTAGACGGGGTGGGGATGATGCACAGCTTCAGAGGAGGCAGGGGTGGATGTTGAGAGTGTAAAAGCCTGAGGACCAGCACACTTGCAATCCACGTAGTATCTGTGATTTGCACCAGATCTCCCACCCCGTCCAGCATGCTCCCTGCTTGGCAAGTTGCCACCTCCTTAGGTCCTGATTGGCTCATCTGCTAACAAAAGGGAGAAGAAGAAAACAAAGAAACAGTGACAGTGTCTAAAGATATCTACCATCCTAAGGCTCATAACCAGGGCTGCAAGGGGCAGCGAGATCCCCGGCACAAGGCACACGGATGATTCCTCTGTCCCAACTCATTACCAGGCAACCTCTGGACCTCACCCAATCTCTGCGGGGTGCTCTCTGCGTGCTAGGTGCTGCCGATACTTGGGGACGCACAGCAAGGCCTCTACCTTCGAGGAAGGGAAAGAGAACTGAGGAAGAAAAGTTAGAGTAGTTGCCAACTGTGCTAAGAACCCCACAAGTATCATTTCACTTAATTCTCCCAACTGCATCCTAAGGCATGTGTGATTGTCCCCCTTTTATGAAATCAGAGGCTCAGGGAAGTCAGGCAACGCCTGAGGATCATACAACTAGTAAGTGGCCAAACTGGAATCTGGACCTAAATCCACCTGAATTCATGAGCTTTCCAGGCTTAGCGCTGGGTCTGGTATGCAGTAGGTGCTCAATAAGTGTGTTGAATACATGAGTGGGTGGAGTGAGAGCAGGCCAGGCCGAGTAGGGAGACGTGAATTGGTGGTTCCTGGTGCAGTGGATGGAGGTTGTTGTCCTCACTGCCAGGAAAAGGATACTGTGGTCCCAGGGAAGATGGGGGGCGGGGGGCGGTGACAGCACAGCCACCCCTAGGGGGGCCAGCCTTCCCGAACAGAGGACACAGCTGAGGAAGGCAGCTGTTTTTCTCTGCTCCCGTCCTCCATGCTCACTGGGCCAGGCCGCCATGTTCATGTGCACGGTTGTCCCCCAGGAGTGGAGGTGGTGCCTGCCTTGTCCCCGCTACCTTCCCTCCCCTGAGAGAGAGAAGTCACGTGTGCCCAGCAGAGTCACGCCCGGGAGCTCACTGCCTCGCTGCCCACGCCTTTCTTTCCAGAGGTGATGTAAGAATTAGCAGCCTGAGAAGAGGAGCCCCCGGGCCCAGGCCCACCTCCGAGATAGTTTGATGCTCAGGGCTGGGCGCCGACAGCCGGCTCAGCCGAGACACATCTCCAAACAGCGGGCGTGGGCCGCCCTTCGCGAACTGTCTCTGAGCCTCCTCGTGGGGCATCGTGGCCTGACACTTTGGTTCCTAAAGAGCTGACAGATTCTTCTGTGCGCTCTGAGCGTCTCAGGAGGATTATGACTGTCTGCCCCATCCTATTACCCGCTCCAGCTGCCTGGGTCCCTGAAAAATCCCTTTCTAGTGTGTAAGGATGTCACCATCACAGCCACATTAAAACCATTTGTAAGTGACATTCTCAAAACGGGAGCGTGACTGATGTGTGTGTGTGTGTGTGTGTGTGTGCGCGCGCGCACGCACCACTCTAAGCCATGAATATTTGAAATACATCCCTCTGGCCTCCCGGGGTAGGAGAAAGGGTTGAAGCAATACATGAACTGTCCTTAGGGTCCTGTCCAGGTCTTGGTCCTGACTGTGATGAGCTTTTCCTCTCTCAAGACCCCCTGTCCCCAATCCTCCAGCATGAAGGGAATCCATGGTCCAGGAGGGGCCATCTGGAAAGGCACATCTGGAGACCAGCCTCGCAGGCACAGCACAGCAGCACGCCGGCCTCCCCTCCTGTTCTGCACCCCAGCACGTCACCCTCCCTCTCCTGAGGCCCCTCCCCAGCCCACACCTCCTGCACTGGATGTGTGTCAGAAGTTTCCATGGGAGCCCCCCCTCACTCAGGAACTTCATCAGACCTGGCAGGTCTGGTTGAGTCTCATGCAGTCGCTGCAGACAAGACTCTGGTGTGCGCTGTCCCCGGCGAGGCCAGAACAGGCCTGTGTCCATGTTGGTCTCGCTCCAGGATTGTGGGATGTCCCCTGTGAGCTGGTGGGGCTCAGAGCCAACAAGAAGCTTGAGGGAGATTCCTGTCTGAATGGAGCAGGCAGCATCCCCACGACGGGTGACACCCCACATCACTGGAGAAAAGCCTGCACCTTCCAGACTTGGAGCTCAGGTCTCCCAGGAGGAGCAAGGTGGTAAAGCAGATTATCGCCGATTTGGAGCAGTTTTCTTTTGCGGAGACCTAGGGAGCAGGCTCCCTCTGGGGGTCCTGCCTCTGCCATCCCAGGAGGCCTGCTGTCCCTACAACTGTGCACAGCATCCTGGGCTTGAAGTCAGGGGTCTCCACTCCCAGCGAAGATGGGGAGTCCATTTCTATCCCCTGAGACCTATGCCTGGAAACAATCACGGATCCTGTTCCCTCAACTATTTCCTAACTTTTATGAAAAACTGTGGTTATGATTCAACCCCAGACAATGACCAAAAGAAATCAGAATATTGCTTTGTTGAAAAAAAAATAAAGTGTGGGTTGTGTTATTTTAAGTTCTGTACTTAAATTGGTTTCTACCATCTATCATTTATTATTATATTAGGAGCACCCTCTGTTATGGTAGATGCATGGGCACTAATAAAAATATACAACCACTCATTATATATTATAAATTTAATACTGCTATACACTCTACATCTCCATTATTGAAGGAGTCATACAAAATCATTTATTGGAATGTCATATTTAATTAATCAGCCTCACTTTATTAACTTTGTTCACTTTTAACCCAAATTTTATTTAGTCATACTTCAGAATTCAATAAATCCAAAGAACATAAACATTCATTATATTTTTCATTTTTTTGTTGTCAAACAATAGATATTTTTCTTCCTTAAGAAAAAAAGTCTAACAGTTTTTCTTAAAAAAAAAAATCTAACACAAATAACAAATGTTGGCAAGGATGTGGAGAAAAGGGAACCCCTGTACTCTACCAGTGGAAATGTAAATTGGTACAGCCACTGTGGAAAACAGTATGCAGGTTTCTCAAAAAACTAAAAATAGACCTACCAAATGACCCAGAAATTTCACTCCTGGGTATGTATCTGAAAGAAACAAAAACACTAATTCGAAAAGATACATGCACCCTGTTGTTCATAGCAGCATTATTTACAATTGCCAAGATATGGAAACAACCTAAGTGTCCATCAACAGATGAATGGATAAAGATGTGGTGTGGTATATATATACACATACACACACACACACACACACACACACACAATGGAATACTACTCAGACATGAAAAAGCATGAAATTTTGCCATTTGCAGCAACACGGATGGATTCAGAGGGCATTTTGCTAAGTGAAATAAGTCAGTCAGAGAAAGACAAATACAGTATGCTGTCATTTATATGTGGAATCTAAAAAATACAGCAAACTAAAAAATACAACAAACTAGAGAATATAACTAAAAAGAAGCAGACTCACAGAGAACAAACTAGTGGTTATCGGTGGTGGTGGGGAGCAATATAGGAGTAGGGGAGTAGGAGGTACAAAGTATGGGGTATAAGATAGACTCAAGGGGGGCTTCCCTTCCCTGGTGGCTCAGTGGTTGAGAGTCTGCCTGCCAATGCAGGGGACACGGGTTCATGCCCCGGTCCAGGAAGATCCCACTTGCCACGGAGTGGCTGGACCCGTGAGCCATGGCCGCTGAGCCTGCGTGTCTGGAGCCTGTGCTCCACAACGGGAGAGGCCACAACAGTGAGAGGCCCACGTACCGCAAAAAAAAAAAAAAAAAAAAAAAAAATAGGCCCAGGGATGTATTGTACAATATGGAGGATAGAACCAATACTTGGTAATAGCTATAAAAGGAAAGTAACCTTTCAAATGGTATAAAAAATAAAAATTTTAATAAATAAATAATTTTTAAAAATCTAATGGTTTTTCTTCCCCCCTTGGAATAAATACTCTTTAATTTGTTGTTTCAAATGGATATAAATCAGTCAGGGTCTCAGCAGGAAACAGACCGCACACTCAAACTGGGTGATTGGAGTAGCATTTAGCAAAGGGACTCAGAAGGGTGGCCAGGAAGCGTGTGGCACCCAACAGCTGGTAGCAGTGGGGAGACCTCACTCAGCCCAGGCCTGAGGGAGAGTGAGCTGGGTGGGAAGGGCGGCCGCTGGCCCTTAGTCAGACTCCCCCAGGGAGGGAACCGGCTATGATCACTCTGACTTCAGACCTCTTCCTTTCTCAGACCTCTTGCTGATCCTCCAATTTGCCAAATCCCATGGGCAGGCTGAGTGCCTGGGAGCCCGGTGAGCCCCATCAGGTCAGCTTTGCCAGGACAGAGAGCAGAGCAGAGAAGAAAGGAGAGATGATCTTTGGGGACAAATAAGAGGGTCACCTGCTTTGTCTCTGTGACATCTTCTGCTTCTCTTTCCTAGTTTCCCGTATTTACTCGTATATACTGTCCCCAAATTAACCATCACAGAAACTTTTTTTTTTAAAAGCTCAAGGAAGAGTTGGTATTTTTGTTAGGATACCACTTATTAAAGCTGAATCTCTAAAAAATTATTTTCAAAATGTTCAACTATTGCTATCCATGATTTCTCTTTAAAAATATCCAAATGTTGACACAATTTTCAACCTGCTTTTGTAGCTCTTACACTGTAAGAGGCCTCTCAAGGTCTCAATATTCTTCCAGCTTTTATTGTTTAAATTCTGAGCTCTTCATATTATTCAACCCCTAATCATGTTTTATTTGTAGAATAAAAGTTTATGGAAGAAACATTTAAAATGATTTACTTTATTTACATCTTCCATTGCATCTTTCAAAGATATCTGAACACAGTGACTTACCAAGTTAAAACAGATTGGAAATTTTTCTAAAATCTTGGTTGAAATCTCAGATATTCTCCATAGCATTATACTGGTACTCTGTACAAAATCCAATGAGATTTTCATATAATTATGGTTCAGTGAAAAATTATTCTTCTTAAGCACTGATGAGGTTTAGATATATTATTTCAAATGATACTACTTCCAGTTCCGTAAGATAAACAAAATCTATTAAACTAATTTCAAAGTCTTAAATTTCACATATCAGTAAATTTTTAACAACACTTCAATGTGAAATAGCTGAAGCTTTGTCAACTATGACTGACATTTTATTGCTTTGATATATGTTTTCCAAAAAGCAATTTCATGTTTTAGTAGGTAATTGTTTTATAACAATCAGGACCATAAATCTAGACTATAATAATATGCCCATATTGAAATTACAGTTTTTTGAAGTCCATTAGATATTTTATATCCGAAAATACTGGTTTTTTTAACTAACCACTTGATATTGTTACAAAGCCTAATTAGTCGTAATTTCCAAATTTTTTATTTCTTTATTGACAGTCACTGATAAACTTTTTTTCACAAATTTTGATGATTTCAAATGCTGTTTTATATAAAATTGACTCCTGGTAATCTTTTACTTCCTTCCTCCCTGATGATTGCTAACTTTCTTTATTGGGACCGTGAGCTTCACTGGAAGAGAATTACCATTCTGATTATAAAGCGTTTAGCACTTTCAACTTTTAATGGTGCAGTTTTTGAGCACTGTTTGCATCCCACATTTCCATTACTAGCAAAATAAGCTAGTCACATTTTTGTTGAAATAATCAAGTTGTAAATTGTTTTTCATTCCAGCAATATAAGTGATCTGGTTTATTTTGTACCAATACTTCAACAATATTCACAAGACATTCTGTTTGGGTTTGTGGCATGGTGTTGGGAGATGTTCCAGGCTACAGTTGATGAGTAATATCCTATCTTCTTTGTTTTCCTGCAGAGTCAGAAGATTCGCATGTATGATATTTTCAAAGGAACGTTAAGAAACTTATCGCAATTCGATGTGTTTTCATTCTGAGTGTTCAGGGTTTTGTTTGTTTTTAAGTGAGCACTTATCATTAGTGGAACCAGCAAGATGGTAAGACTGATTCAAAGAAAACAGGAGTGAGCAAACTATTTATACCGACTAATTTAGAAACATAACTGGTTAATATCCCACAGAGCAAAAACACTGTAATCTTTGGAGTTATCTTTTCTACCAGACAGAAGTAGTTGTATCTCCTCTGAACCAGATTCGTTTACATTGTTATTGGACAAAAGTCATTTGTGTCACTCTTAGTTTTCTAAAGGTTAACACTTATCTTTATGGATCTATAAAATATCCTAAATCAAAAGTAAGTAGTCTTTTTCCTATTGTCTTGCTCTATTTCCCATAAAACCTTAGCCAGCTTTGGCAAAATTTTACATTTTACATTTCATTGCCTTTTTTGAGACATTATTTGTAGGTATTATAATTCAAGGCAAATTAAATTCTCTTTTCACAAACCGTCTACTACTTCCTCTGTTCGTAGTGTTTTTTTCTGTAAGGAACCTTAGCTGTGATTATAACTTGCTGTTAGTTTTATGAGTTCTAGCAAACCAGCAAACTTGAAGATAGTCTTGAGAACTTAGCTCTTTTCGAAAATAAGAAAGTCTTGTAGTTTGCTATGTTAAAAACAATCAAAAGCATGAAAACAATAGCACTAAGTACAGAAAGTCATTCTGAAATATGGAATCTCTGCCATCTAGGTAAAGAAAAACATTTTACTACCGCTTGTTAAGAGCAGACTGGGTACTCCAAGACCAATTTGTCACCGTAGTAGAAAGAAAACAAAATTCTGACTTTTGCATTAATATTTGGCAGTACATGCATAACAGGTTTCTGGGGTGTTTTTTAATCTTATGAATAAACCCATAAAACCTTAGCCAGCTTTGGCAAAATTTTACATTTCATTGCCTTTTTTGAGACATTATTTGTAAGTATTATAATTCAAGGCAAATAAAGTTCTCTCTTCACAAATCTTCTACTACTTCCCCTGTTCATAGAGGTTTTATCCCTCCCAAAGCAAGAAGTCCAGAAGAGGAAGTTCCTAGTAGTAGTTCAGGGGTTACGGATTCCAAGGTTGAGGTCTCAGCAATTTCGTTGGCCTTTCCCTCCTGGTCACAACATGGCTGCTGAACCTCCAGCCACTGAGTCCAAATTCTAATCAGAAAGTAGAAAATAGGAATAAAGAACAAGGAAAAGGGGGCAATACTGGTATCGGAAAAGCAAAATGTTTCCCCCAAATCTCCAGTAGACTTTTGCTGTGGTTTATCGGTCAGAATAGTACTTGGACATGGCTGCCCTGCTAAAATCAGGATTCTATTCATAAGGAAGAAGGTATGAAGGTATGAAGGGTATTGAACATGTGTATCTGTCAGAAAACCAGAACCCAATTTATGTAGTTCAAGGAGAAAGAGAATTGATACAGGGAATTGAGTGTTTACAAGACTGCTGAAAGGACCAAAGGAGAGAAAGGAAGGCTGGTGCTGGGTCTCACATCCACTGCTAGCTTTCAGGACATCAGGAAGTTACTACCACAGGAAACCACTACTAATTCTAGAGCTCCAGCTACTAGAACTACCCATAGCACTGAGGCAGGTGATTCACAGGGGAAAAACCAGAGGCGGCTGCAAAACCCCACATCTGCCCAAACCAATGTGTCTGCCCACCACTGCTGGAAGAAAAATGTGGTCAGTGTCTCCCCTCTGCCTTCCAGTTCTCAGATGAGTGTCCTTCACTGGGGAATCTAAACAGGAAGCCTGCTGGCAATGGATTCTGGGAAATGTAGTTCCCAGGCTCCCAGGCCCTGCCTTCCAGAGGAGATGGGGGCCCGAATGGTGCTGAGTACCAAGGGTCCACTTGGCACGGAGGCAATGGCAGTGTTACCTACACCCATGCAGAGTGCAGGCGTCAGACTCCGTGCAAGTGTGGAAGGGTTGGAAATCCCCCCGGGTGCTCCTACTACAGGATCACTTCTGAGAATCACTTCTCCAAGGGAAGTGAGGTACAAATGCATATGCTTGGTGCAAGGACAATGGGTTATGTCCCGGGGAGCAGGGAGATTCTTAAAATAATTCGAACGTGTGTAACTCAGATCCTCCTCTCTTTTTCATGCTCCTTTACCCAAAGCCTTCCAACATGAGTTACCTGGACCTGGGCCAGAGTTCCACAGAAGGGAGGTTGGGAGAGAAAAAGGACTGTGTCACAGGCTTACAGCTGACCACCTTGGGGCTGTCAAGGGGTGGAAGCGTGTTTGTTCACTGTAGTCCATCGGCACTCAGAACAGAGGCAGGACTGGAACAGAGGTAGCAACCTGGGAGCTCCCGGCCAATGTCAGGGGGAGAAGGACCCTGAGTGAAAGAGCCACTGAGTCACCCAAGTCTCTGTGTGGAGCAGCAGCCTTGGAGCCAGAGACCCACAAGGCTAAGACACAGGAAGATGTCACAGAACGTCCAGGATGACTGTGATTGCGGAGCTGGGGGAGGACCTGAGACAGGGTTGTCACAGTTCTGAGCGACAGAAATACTGTTTTATTACTGTTACTGTGGCCTTACTGGCCCCCTCCCCAAAGATAAGGATCAAACCTCAGCACCCAAGTCCCCGATCTTATGAAGCTTTTTACACGAACTGCAGTGAGCGGCTCTGGGCAGAAAACTAGATCCTGCAATAGGAGGGATGAAAGTGGTGAGGGGTGAGTTCTGCCTCTCTCCTCCTGGTGTAGCCTGCGAGCAGCCAAGCTCCTCTGTTGCTTTCTATGTTTTGAAACTACGAACATATTTAAAGGGGATTTGAGAAATACTTGGTTGGTGGTTGCAGGGATTTCCGCAGAAGGGCTCCAAGGAGGCAAAAGCATTACGGGCCTCTGTCCTTTCCCTCAGAACGTTGGAATGGTCGTTACATGAGCTTCAGTTGACCTCAGCAGCTGGGGAGGTTTGCAGAACTTAAGTAGCTCTTTGTAGGTAATATGGAGTAAGTAAGACCAGTGGCTTTGGAGCCAAACCCTAAAGTGGATGTGAACTCGTCAGAGGAGCCAAAGCGGAGGTTTGTAGAACAAGGGTGATGTCACAAATGACTGGAGTTCACCTCAGTTGCTTGGCCCTCCAGTCACAAGTCTGAGTTATGGCTGGAGTCCAGCCTCGGCTTTGCAAGCCAGAGGGTGGGAGGGAGGGAGGGAGGGAGGGAGCGACAAGAAAGCAGAGGGGAAGGAAGTGACACACAGGAGTCTGGATAGAGCTTGGGACTGACGTCTGGGCTTCCATCCCCGGAGCCACTATTGAGGGGCTTAGAGGGGTGACGACCATCCCATGGAGAGGAAAACCCAGATCCTCAGTGACTCTGAAGACTGTGGGTCGGGGGGGCTTGCTGACTTCTGGCCGAGGAGCTCTGGCGGTCATCTCCCTAGCATGGACAGAGCTGGCGGTAGCCGCCAAGGATGCTGCCGTGGAGTTCGTGAGGAAAGGACCACCCACCTCTGCTGATGGCTCCCCTTTCCCTTCTGGGGAAACAGAAGGTGCCCCCTAGGACTCTTTCCGGAAAGACGTGGGACCCCCAATGGATCCAGGTCTGCTGGCCCAGACTCCCTCTCCTGAGTCACGATATCGGCTGGTACACAGTTGAGCTGAAGTATAAGAAATAAGAGGAGAGGGACCCTTTCCACACTGGGTGCCTCTTGGGTATGTGGGTGGGGTTGGGGGGGGGCCCAGTTGGAGGAAGGAACCAGTGCTCCGGGCGGGACCCGGCACCGGTGCCCTTCGCGAGGACTCAGCTGGTAGCATTTGGATTCTGCTTAAGAAAATGTAGACTCCTCCAGGGTTGACCTTCAGCAAACCACAGGGTGACCCAGCGACCACAGGGCTGGGATCAGAGCACAGGGACAAGCTGGGTCAGAGAATGTGCATTGACTTAAAAGAGAAGCCTGCCCAGTGGAGTGGGGAGGGGGGGCAGGCAGGGGGTGCTTAAATCGCGGCCAGAGATGCCCAGGAGCTCCTGGGTCATGGGGGTCAGAGCCCACACTGGAGAATGAATGAGGGGCCCCAGCAGGATGAGCGGCCGCAGGTGCAGGGAGGGAGCGGAACAGGCCCCCAGAAAGCTCTCCGCTTGTGTGAAAGGAAGTAACTGCTCTCTGACAGCTGGATGTACCGCAGGTCTCTCCATTCAACAAATATTAAGCACCTACTGTATGCAGAGCTTGGTCTCAATGTTGGGGAAACAACCATGAGCAAAACAAAGTCCAAGAACAAACAATGCAACATCGTGTGAAGGCGAGGAGACACGGCCACAGGCACAGCCACGGAGCAGCCGTGTGCCTCTCGTGTGTCACCCCTGTGTGCTCTCATTTAATTGAGGTGGGCTCAGTGTCCTCATCTGGGGATGAGAAAAGCGAGGCTCAGAGAAAAAGAGTGGCAGATTAGGATAAAATTCCCAAGGCCACACAGCAGCAGGTCAGTGGAAGACCTGGGAAGCCAGTGCTTGACCTGAGTTTAATAACTCCATCCCCAGCATCCTCACTTTGGATAGGGAAGTAAAAAACCCAGCTTCACACCACCCCTCTTCTGCCTTCTCACCTCCTTTCTAGAACTCACGGTCACATCTTTACAATAATTGACTAAGGATTTGGGTCTTGTCACCAAGTGCCCAGCCTCATTTTAGCCTTTTTAGGAGCTACAAATAATAATGATAATAATAATGGTAATATTGAGATGTACTCTCTGACCTTGGGGAGCTTACACTCTACTGGCAAGTCTGATTGCACACCTCTGAATTAGCCTGAGGCTGCTTACAGAGCAACCAACACCACAAGTGGAAAACAAAAAGCCCCTCTGCTAATGGACACCAAATAATAGGACATCAGGGTAGAGCTGGGGCAATAGGGAAGGCTTCCTGGAGGAGGTGGGTTTTTTTTTCCCCCCTGTGGTACGCGGGCCTCTCACTGCTGTGGCCTCTCCCGTTGCAGAGCACAGGCTCTGGATGTGCAGGCTCAGCGGCCATGGCTCACGGGCCCAACCACTCGGCGGCATGTGGGATCTTCCTAGACCGGGGCATGAACCCGTGTCCCCTGCATTGGCAGACGGACTCTCAACCACTGCGCCACCAGGGAAGCCCTGGAGGTGGGTTTTAAAAGGGCATTTTAGCAGATACAATATACCTAATTGTTAAAGAAGCGAGAAGCCTGCGTTCTGAGAAGGTGTGAACCAATCACAAAAGTAGGAAGGATCTGGGGGCAGGGGAACAGGACTTTGGCCCCTATGACCTTCACTCTTGATGTTAGCACATGTGAATATGTTATGTCACGTGGCAAAAGGAACCTTGCAGATGTAATTACGGTCAGGGACCTTAAAACAGAGAGATGAGTCTGGATTATCAGGGTGGACCTATTCTAGGCACAAGTCCTCAAAAGCGGAGGACTTTCTCTGGCTGGAGTCAGAGAAGTGAAGCAGAAGAGGAAAGCAGAGATTCGAAGCGTGAGAAGAACTTGACTCACTTTTGCCACTTGAAGGTGGAGGGAACACGATGACGGGGAATGTGGTGGCTTTAAGAAGCTGAGAGAGGCTCCCAGCTGGCATCCCACGAGGAACTGGATTCTGCCAACAACCTCCCCCAGAGCAGCCAAATAAGAGCCTAGACCAATGGACACTTTGACTTTAGCCTTGTGAGACCCTCGGCTGAGCCACACCATGCTAGACCTCTGCCCTGGGGAACTGGAGGTAACAAATGGTGTTGCTTCAAGCCACAGAGTTGGTGGTGATTTGTCACAGCAGCAATGGGAACCAATACCTCCTCCCAGCTGGCTGTGCAGGGCCCCAGTGGCAGCTAATGCCTTGGCTGGTTCCTTAACCGTATAGGAGAAATACACTACCTGCTCTCCATTCTATGCTCCTATGGCCTGGGAATCATAAGCTAATGACTACTAATCTGCAAATGGCAGTGACGCAGGTGTCTTCTGGCTGAGGCTTTGGAGCAGATTGAGTAGGAGACTTGTCGACGTTTGCAGGAATCAGGGCAGTGGTGCAAGCCAAGCCATCCGAGCTGACCCCTGTCCCAACCTCGCCTCTGCTTATAGGTCTCACATCTGCATCACTTCCGAGAGATCCAGTCACCGGAAATCGCCTGCAGGCTGAGTGAGGCACCCTTTCCGCTGACTCAGCTGGGTCTTATGGGATTTGAACCCCAGGCTCCGGGGTGTTTAGGACTGGGGCAGGAGACCACAAAGCCAGCATCCCCATCGGATCCAGCCAGGGCTGACCTGCCAGTAAATGCCTCCTTACGCTAAGTGGTGACTGCCTTTGTTTCCCGGAAGTTTTCTCATCAAAGCTTCTAATCATCTCCCCCTCCGGGGAGACAACCAACTTGAAAGACAAAGATCTACACGGCCCACTGGCTCTCCATCTGGCCTCTGCTGGCTCATAGGCACAGCCACGCCACTTCATCCAAGCCACTAACGAAGACGCTCATTGGCAGAGTTGAGGACAGCTTTGCCGGAATGCTTGGTTCCAACGTTCTAGAATGTGGTTCTCCTCTAGAAAGTGCCCTCCAGGTTGACACCCATCCAGTCTCTGTATCCCCATGAATACAGCTGTTCAACATGTTACCCTCCCCCACAACTGCAGCACATGGGCAGAGTTCTCAGTCTTGGCCAGAAACATAGAGATTTCTACTCTTACTGATGTGCTCGTCCTGAAACCCAGTCGAGGAAGGCAATGTAGATGGACTGACATACTTGCTCCTAGACGGTCAAGCTCCCCTCCAAGAGGCACTCACAGGGAAGAAAGTGTGGTGCAGTGGTTAGGGCCCAGGCCCTGCTGCTGGGCCCCCTCGATGTGAGTCGGGCTGTGTGTCCTAACTGCTCACCGGGCAAGCTGTTTAACCACCCTCTGTCTCACTACCCTCATCATTACCCACGAAGTAATCATGGTACCTGTCTCATAGGGTGGCTGTGAGGATTGAAGGAGCATAGAAAACCCAAGTATTAGCAATTATTTTTACTACTTGCTTCTCTAGGTATAGGCAAAGCTCTCCCTTAATAGTCCATTCTAGAAACCTGGCCACAGGGTCTTGAGTTCAGGGTTGATATCTTCTTTGGCTGCGTATTCCAAGAGCATCCCTTATTCCTGCTGGGTGGCTATCGTTATACTCAAGGACAGTACTGCTCTTTTTTTTTTTTTTTTTTTTTTTTTTTGCGGCACGCAGCCCTCTCACTGTTGTGACCTCTCCCGTTGCGGAGCACAGGCTCCGGACGCGCAGGCTCAGCGGCCATGGCTCACGGGTCTAGCCGCTCCGCGGCACGTGGGATCTTCCCGGACGGGGACACGAACCCGTGTCCCCTGCATCGGCAGGTGGACTCTCAACCACTGCGCCACCAGGGAAGCCCAGTACTGCTCATTTTAAACATAAAAAGGCACCTTTCCTCAAGGCTGGGAACAGTGACAGGGACACATCTGACCAGCACGCAGAAGTTTTCAGACCTTGGGCAGAGAGGCTGTTTGGTTTCAACGTACTAGGATGCAAATCCATGGGGGTGGCAATCCTGCTCTCTTTATTTTCCCATTGTCTCCAGCATGCTGCCCAGCAGATGCCTGGTGCTCGATTGATGTTTTCTGAATGATTGAGGGAATGAATGAGCAAATAAATGAACTGAGAAATACCACACAATTAAAAGGCAAGTATTTTGGACTCTTTCATTGGAAAGCCTACATCTTACTGTCATTCTTTTCGAGAGGTTGAACTTGTTGGTAAAGCGTGGCTCTGACAATTGAAACTTTTTTTCCCAGATGTGGCAGAGTGCAGGCCATTTTGGAAATATCATCCATTGGGTTATCTAGTATCCTGAAGGCCCCTCACCCCTGAGCCCAGCTTTTAGGCTTGAGTCTGCATCTCCACAGCAGAGATTTGGAGAGAGAGGTGCTCAGAGGTCCAGCCATCATCCAGGAGAAGGTGGCCTGTTTGCCTGGGTCCCAGGCAGTGGTTCTCCATCAAAGCTTGTGGTGGAGAAGTGGAGCGGTTGATCTGTGTGGGACCTTTGTCCTCGGAGGTGCCAGCTCCACCCTGGGTCATTTCTGTGGAGCAGAACTACATTTGGAAGCCAGGAGACACGGGTGACTAATGGTCCCAAGGTGAAGGGTGGAGACTTGCATACAGGTAGGGTGCGCCTCTGTGGGCTGGATTAAGGCCAATTTAGGAGTCTAATAATAGGCTTTCTAACAGGTAAACTCCTGAGGCTGGTTCAATCCTCCCAGACTCTGGTGCCTGGGATTGACTCATCTTTCCAGTGCCCTGGGCAGGTTTCTATAAAGGCGCCTTCCTTTGGGGAATTCAGATGCTGGGTTTTCTATCATCTGTGGGCGAGGCTGTCAGCACAGCTCATGACAGAGGCATGGCCTTGACCTCATTGAGATCATAGCATCTTTCTGAGCAGGGCTGTTGGGCTGGGGTTCTGCCCCCGAGCCTCCTTCCCTACCCTGTCTGGTCTGCTCCCCCATTAGAGCTCAGCTCTTACAGCTGCATGGAAATATAAGGATCACCATAAAGGCCTTCACAGATGCATATTAGGAAGTCTGGAGCATTCATGGGCTTCCTCCCAGGTTCCTTCTCTCAGAAAAACTCACCAGCCTCTACCGAGTCCTCTCTCTCTCCACCCCAGCACTTAACTCTTGAATTTGTCCCTCCTTTCTGTTTTTCCTGCCACCCTAGTCCGAGCCATGACCATTTCTCTCCCATAAAAGCCTCATGGAGGATTCTATTTCTGCACTTTCCCCTATAATCCATTCTCTCCATGGCAGCCAGGGGGTATTTTTAAAATGCAAATCTGATCATATTGCTTCCCTTTAAAAATCCTCCAGTGGTTTCTCATTGCTTCAGGAATAAAAACTCAAATCTTTAACCCCGCCGATAAGGTCCTGCATGGTTTGACCCTCACTCCAAGCCCTCCTTTGATAAAAATCTCATCGTACTCCCTACTTTTTCTTCATTGCATGAATCTGAGTCTTCAATTATATAATGGTGGGTGTTTTGAGTAGAGAGTGTGTGGAGCACTTTGCGTGGCTGTACAGGTTGTGCTAGGGGGTCATTTACTTAGATTGGGATGTGACTGGACACCTGGAATGGTGCAGTGCACAACCTGTACAACCATACATGGCAGCTCATGGTGTTTTCAGCTCCTGCCAAAGTACCTGGCACTTGCTAGGTGCTCAGCAAATATTGGTTGAATGAATACCTGTTGATGCAACTTCAACAACCTGAGAGGATGGTATGCGCATCCTATAAATCTTAGTGAACCCCATATATAATAAAAAAAAAGATTTAAGAATATTATAGCTGTAATGAAGAGAGGCCCTTCAAATACAAATATTTTGTTGGTATTTGACCATAATAAAAATAATATTTATCTATAATCTGTTACTCCTTGACACAGTCCTAGGTTGATTGCATGCTTTATTGTACTCAGTCTTCACAACAAACCATGACGTGAGCCCCATTATTATTTCCTTATTGCGAATGAAGAAATTATTCCTTGGGCAAAACCACGCGGCTCTTAAATGGCAGCACAGGAATTGGAACCAGGGCTGTCTGACCCCAAAGACCATCTCTGAAGCGTGACATCCATGTCCAGGATCAGCACTGCTCCTTTATTTCTTCCCAGAATCTCTCTTGGTACTTTGGAAGCAAACAAGGTTTTCAAAGCCTCGTGCCTGCCAGTTCTGAGTATGTCACCTGGAACAACCTCTCCCAGGATGCCCTGGGGTAGCGGATGCGGAGATCAACTGTATCTCCATGGTCCCTGACTCACCAAATGCCAGAAGGACTGGAAAAGGCTCAGCAGGTCACCTGAGGCTTTTGAATTGGCCTCTGTCTCAGATGCAACCAAGGGCTTTTCCCTTCCAGTAGGGGGCAGTGGTGGGGTGGGCAAGGGTCAGACAGAGCCTGCCACTGAGCTCAGGAGTTTAAAACTTCTCATATCACAATTACTGCCACCACCTATCAGGTGCCCTTGGTGTCCAGGCATCACACAGATCTGAACGTATTACTTCTCTGGAAGGCAAATGGAATTATGCCCATTTTACAGCTGAAAAAAACTGAGGCTCATTGAATTTAAGTGACTTTTTAAAGCTTCCTTAACCTGAGAGTAACTGACCAAATGTTTCAAGCTCCAATGATTTGAGCTCCAAATCGGGTCTGTCAGGACCTATAGCCCATGCCCTCCAGCTCAGATTATATCTAAGACCAAAGACCAGCTCCCTGGGGAGGTGGACAGTGTGGTGGCCTTCCAGCACCCCCTCCAGCCCTCTCCCATATGGGGCAGCCATGTTTGTTTGGGGAAACTAATCCCTCTCCCAGATCCATAAACCAATCAGCACAGTCTCATCCTTCTCGCCACAGTGATTTGTTCAGGGATGGGAAGGAACCCAGGCCTAAGCCAATGAGACCTCAACGTTCTCCAGGCCACAGTGACTGGCTCAGGCTGGCCCGATCAGAGTGAAGTATGGGACTCTTGTTGAATATCTGGGCATGAGGTGGGGCAGGAGAGCTCTCTCTCTCTCTTGCTCTCTGTGGTGTGGTATAGGGATGTGAAGCCTGGAACTGTTGCAGCTGTTTTGCCACCATCTGGGAAATCAGGCTTCAATGAATCCAAGCCATCCAAAAGGGCAGAGTCAAGAGGATCACAGAGAAAAGGAGACATAGCCCTGATAAAGCCACGCCTGAAGGTTGAACCACTCCTGGACTTCCATTCCTTAATGTACTATTTCCTCACTGTTCAGGTCATGTTTTGAGCTGGGTTTTCTAATAATTGCAGTAGAAATTATCACACCCAGAAACTCCAAGAAGTTGGCTGGGTTTGGCGCTTCTAACAGAAGATGGCAGACGGAGGGGAGAAGGAGTCCTATGGAAGACCCAAGGTACAGGGAAACAAAGGGAGCTGGTGTGAGCAGGTGAGGGATGAGGGAGGTGATGGGTGAGGGATGAGAGAAGGCAGTGAAGGGTGAAGAGGCTGAGGGGGTGAAGGGTGAGAAATAAGGGGGTAGGAGCCATGAGAAGGGTAAGGGATGTGATGGGGTGAGAGCGTTTGGGAGGGAAGGACAAGAGGGTGGAGCTAAAGAGTTGCAGAAAGTGAGGGGTGAGAGAATAAGGGGGTGAGGGAGGTAAAGCCCATGAAGGAGCCAAGGGGGCATGGGAGTGAAGGGGGTGAGGAATTGAAGATGGTGAGGAATTGGGGGAGGTGGCCTCCCAAAGGCTGCCCCAGGCCAGCCGGCTGCGGGAAGTGCCCCTCTGGCTGCCAGCCAACCCCATACCTGCTGGGTAGGAGCTCTTGTGGGGGTGTGTGGGGTGGACCAGGAGTGAGAACACGGAGCCTTTGACGCCAATCTTTGCCTTCTATATTTTCAGTTCCTCTTTGCTTAATCAGAGGAAGCAAGCCCTGGGTTTTCAAGACCCTTGTTCCAGAAACATAAGAATTCACCTGCTTCAGGGAGAAGGCAAGTTTTGGAATGAAAATGCTTCCACACCTCCTGCCTCAGCCTTTTGTCCAGAGAGCGAAGGGAAGAGCTTGAGTGAGACTCCAGAGGACGAAAGGGGCCCCATGTACATAGACGCTGGCTGTGAAAGTCTGGAATTACAAAGGAGAACTGAGGGGCCAGCATGATTACAGAAGGTTTTCTGTGACAAAGAGAGGTTGTATAGTTGTCCTGTGAATAGTGAGCTATCCAAGGGTCTTTAAAATAGGTCTCAGTTTACAGGAATCTGGTCCCCTTTTTTACAAAATCAATCGCTGATTAGAAAGCAAGGCACACCCAAAGGTAGAGCACATCTAATGACATCCCCAGGAGAATGGCTTCAATTAGCCTCCTCTCCAGTCCCTCCCTCAGCTGCTCAGCCTCTAATCCTTCTAAAAGTTGTGCAGCCAGGGTCCCTCAAATGCCCCCAGACTGGCATACTAGACCTCCTCTCTCTAAAAGACACATATACCTCCATCCAGGTAGACACATATACCTTCACCAGTCTACCCTTCTTTCAAAACTACCCTGCAAGTTTTAGGTCAGGGAGTGGTAGGCAAATTAAAAATCTTGTCCACATCTAGCTGTGTGACCTGAGTTATGTTTCTTAACCTCTCTGAGCTTCAGTTGGTTTCTCTCTAAGTGGGAGCAATTATGTCTCAAGGCACTTGTCATATTAAATAAGAAAAATGTGCATCAAAGCACAAATTCTGACACTAGTAGATGCTGAATAAATTGTTTGAAGAAAAGAATCTATCTGGGCCATGAACAGATACATTGACCTGAGCCAGTGGATGGATTGACCTGAGTTGGTCTTAGTTGCAGACAACAGAGTCCAGTTTAACTGGTCCACAGAAAAAGGATTTATTAGAGGGTATTGGGGAGTCTGTAAAATGTCTTACAAGGCCAAGGAATCAAGCTAGGAACAATTCAGACTGAGGAAACACCCAACCACACCGCAGGACAATTTCAGTAGAAACTCCATACCTGTGATGTTGGGGACCAGTCAGGACGGTTACAGAAAAAACACATTGCCTCCTCCAGGGAATCTGACATCCCCACACCCGGCAGCCACCTCATCTTGCTCACTGCTGCCTTCCATGCCTTATGTGGGACCACCATTTGGCATACCTGGGCCATCATTAGAACTCTGGCTACAACAGGTCAGATTCTAGGATTCAGGAAGGCTGGTGGGGCAGATGTTTAGTGAGCCAGCCTGTGGGGTTGGCATCCACGTCCAGATGAAAGAGGTAGGCTACAGGACCTGTGTGGTCCCCAACACTGGTCTATAGCCAGTAGCTACAGTGTCAGTGTCGGCCATGCTCATTGATCTGCTCCAAAGGCCTCCCAGAAGCCTGTCCAACCTGCTCCCTCGGCCTGGCCTTCTACCTGTTCTCTGTAGGAATCCTCTCCTCCAGGCAGCCGAGCTGACTAGCTTCTGCCTCCTGAGATGCTGTGGGAGATAGGGGAACGGTGGGTGCTGTGCATGCAGGCACACAAAGCCTTGATTTCAAGTCCCGACTCTGTTATTTATTTGCTAGGTGTGTAACTAGGACACATGATTTCCTTTGGGATTTAAATTTCTCATCTATAATCGGGTGATCATCATGACACCCGCCCTGGTTGTGAGACTCCAAAGAAAGAATAGGTGGGAAAAGCACTTGGTAAATTGTAGAGGGCTTGTATCATCATTCAGAGCTTTCCTGCCCTTCAAGGCTCCGCTCAGTACTGGCCTCGCCCTCCAACCCCACCGGGATCTCGATTCTTCTGGAATGGCTCCCAGAGCCTGCTCAGCATTCTTGGAAATGCCCTCCAAAGATTGCTAGTTCTCATTATTTGAGGGTTGATCTGATATTTAGAAGCAATTGAAAGCCATTTGAGTCCAATCCCGGGGAATTAGGTGAGTAATCAAACTGGGTAATAGAATTTTTCGGTCAATAACGAGGTGAGGCAGAATGGTTTATTTTTTTTCCGTGTGGCCCACACAAATGGACTCTGAAGGCAAGTCCAAAAGAGATGCCACATGGTACTTGAGCAATGGCAGCCTCCCTGGAATAGGATGGAGCTTTCCAGTGGAATGTCTTTGGAGTCCTAGTCTGTTTGCTGAAAAAACACAGTCATTATTTTATAATCACAGCTTGCATAAACATCAGCTTTTCTCTCCTGGCTCTGAAACTGGCATATATAAACAGTGTTCCCTCAATTTATTTTGAGCAAATGACCATACTCAACCAGCAAGAACCTATAAAAACAGAATAGATGTATGTAGAGTTGCAGTGTTGTAATTAAATCAAACTTACAGTGTAGTGAATCTGATACATATTTAATCATTTACATAGTTGTTGCTAGGCGGCTTGGTAATAAGGCATAAATGATCTTCGTAAATGCTGGGCTTAACAACTTGAAGCGTTTTGGACATCGGCTGGGATAGGGCAGGGGCTGTGGGGGGAGGGTTTGGGGCCTCCCCGAGCCCTCTCCCCTGACATCCCTCCCCAGCAGGTCTGATCCTGGCACGGGAGGCTGCCTCGCCTTAAGCTAACATTGAAACTGAGCAGGACCCTGCGGGGATCTCTTCTACTTCACCCCAAACTCTGTCTCTGACATTCACTTCGGTACCCGAGTACGGAGGCCGAATTCCGGCTCCAAGATGTGCTTCTGGGGCTGTCTGTGGGCCGGGCCTCCGAGGACAGTGGGCCCTGGATGCCCAGTCTTGTCTTCTGAAGAAGAAGAATGAGTCAGAGCTTGGGAAGATGCTTCTGAGGCCTCAGGAGACAGGCGGTTCCTGCCCTGTAGGCTGACGAGGCCAGGTGTGGACCAGGCACGTGACCTCGAGCATCCTAGCAACCTCCACAAGGCTCAGGGGCCCCCGTGATGCAATCTCAGGATCTGTGGGGCATACAGATATAAATCTGGGCACACAGTAGGTGCTCCATAGAATAAGTCTGTCATCCCCTCTCCCTTTTCTCCCCAGAGAAGCTAAGAGGCCACAGAAGCCCATCAGCAAGGTCAGGGGCACCGGACGGGAGGCAGGCCCAGGACATCATCAGCAGAAACTACACAGGGCTTTGGGGAAGCTCTGCTGAGGAGTCCTCTATGGGGGTGTTCAGATGTGAGAACTGCCTCTTCCCCTCCCGTTATTTACCAGAGCAATTCCTAACACCAGCAGTAAGGGAAGAGGCGTTTTTATGGGGGTAGAAGAAAGAAGAGGCTCCCTCAAGAAGTAATTATGGAATGTGGAGTATTTCTGAAGTGCCCAATGGCTGAGTGATGCCTGGGGGCAGAGGGGCAGGGGGGCAGGCCTGGTAGCAGGGAGAAGGGGCCTGGAGAGTGGGCTCGGATGGGGCGGGGGGAGGGTGGTCTTTAAGGTATAGGAGGGAGGCTGGGGGAAGGCTCCAGAAGCAAGATGGAGGTCTTCTGAACTTTCTAGAAGCTAAGGGATTGTTCTTTAACCCTCTGATGGAGTAGGACCAGTCCTCCTCCCCCGGAGGGGGTGCCCTTGGTTTGGGGAGCTGATAGAAGGCAGACGCTAGGGGATAAATCAGAGGTGGTGGTGAGAAGCCGGACTCCAACAAGACCCTCCGCAATGAGGTATGGGGTTGGCCTCCCAGATTCTGGGAGAAGCCGGCTACACATCCCTGTAACTTGGCTGGATCTTATCCAAGGTGGGCGGTCTCATCCTGGGGCCAGGAGGAGGGAGGAGAAAGGTACTCAAGTCGTGTTGCTTATTAATGGGAAAGAGCCCTTCTCAGGAGACAGAGACAAAGAGGAAGAGAGAAACAGCAGCGGGTCTGAAGAGTCGGAGAAGCCAGAGAAAATGAGATCGTCAGCTCTCCAGCCCTCCCCAACTCTCCTTTCTGGAGCATTTTAAAGGCCTAAAGACGACCGTGACTCATTCATTAATTTGAAGAGAAAACAAGAGAAGAAAACAACAGAATAGTCCAGACACAAGCATTCTTTTAATGCCTTCCATTCCCCAAACACACATTTTCAACCAGATTCCTTTGGCTTCCCAGAATGTCTTAATTTTATGCTTTCATGAGTCATTAGAGAGAAGAATTCTGAACCCTCTAGAAGGGGCAGCAGTCAGCAGTTGGTGATATTTAAGGACTGAGGCTTGGAGGCTGGCATGAGGGAGGCCCAGGCTGTGGGCCTATCCTGCAGGCGGGGGGCCTGAGACCTGCACCCACTCTCACCCTTGCCCCCTCCTCCTTTCCCTTCCCCTCTCCTTCTCTTCCCTCCCTCCCTCCCAGTACTTCCCTTACACCCTCTCTTGCCATTTCTCTCCCTCTGGATGTCCCTTAAGGGACGGGTCACCTTGGGTCACCGGACACAGCCCCTTCCCTTGTCCGACAAAGCTCTGGTTCCCAAAACTCCAGCCATGCCAAGAAGAACGGTCTGCCCAGGCTCCTTTGCAATGCAGAACAGACTTACCTGGCTTTATGCACGGCTTAACCAATTATTTTAAAAAGAAACAGCCAACTTGGAACACTATGTGAAGGGACTTTTCTTTCTGCTTTTGATTTTTCCTTTTTTTTTTTTTTCTTTTTTTTTTTAACTAGCATCTTCTCTTACCGTCCCTAGCTCCTGCTGGACCCCTCCTCCCCCAAATGCTTGCTTTGGCTTGGGGAAAAGGTTTTCGATATCTGACACCTCTTGAAAGTGCAGTTTGGCAAAGGAGAATTGAAATCCACTCCAGCCGGCCAGGCCTGCACGGGGGGCTGCATGAAAACACCTGGGCACCTCCTCAGGTCCAACGAAAACCAGGCCTCCTGTCTACAAACACAGCACCCTGGTCTTTCCACCGTTCCGGCCCGCTCCTTGCTCAGCTGAAGCCCTGCTCTCTGGAAACTGAAATGAATTGAAAACAAAAACAGGTGGTAGAAGCCAGCCAGAGGAGGCCCGGGCAGATTTGGGTGGTGGCAGGGGTGGGGGGCATCTTGCAAGGGGTCAGACAGGCGACGTTTGAGGCTGTGGGCCACTGGGTTTGTTCCCTCCCCTCCCCTTCCTCCCCACACCCCCCTCCCCAGGGTCCAGCCTCCCCCCAGACCCTGCCACGACCATCCTCAAAGCCTGGCAGATGTTCAAACTGATTTAAGACATTCCTGGAAATGACAGGGGAAATTGTCAAGGTGTCTTTAGTGGGCCTCACCGGAGAAGCCCCGCTCTCCCCTGACCGCTGGGAGAGCTGTTACAGCTGCTCCACCTCTCTCTCCCTGGGAACCGAAACTATTTTCCAAGGCCTGGATGTGGGCTGGTGTCGATTGCCCTATATAAAATAGCAAACAGCCCGTCTGAAGGAAACAGTTTTTAAGGTTCAGCAGAACACACCATAATGGAGAAAATTCTGGACAGGCAAGCCATGGAGGGGCAGATGGAGACACGTGCTAGAGGTGTGAACTGTTAAACCAACAGGACGGTTCACACGTCGTTGTGCTGGGCAGAAGGGGGACCCACTTGCTTGCAGACACACACACACACACACACACACACACACACAAAGTGCACGCGTGCACATGCAAACATTCCCCTGCCATGACAACAAAGGGATTTTGCATCGTGCAATCTGTACTTTTATTTTACCCATTATATACCTCATATTTAAAATCTTTTTCTTCTAGGTGTAAATGATTAGGGGAGAAAAAGAGCATGAATTCCAGTTTCTCATTTGAAGTGTGTTCCCAGAACAGAGTCATGTTGCCGAGAGCCGTTTTCAACACCCCCAGCCTTGCTTTGAGGGCAGTACCGGTCCTGCAGAGGCACCAACACTGGGGCCCCGGTGCCTGGGTTCTGTCTCAGCTTCCCCACCAGCCAGCTGGGTGGCCTGAGCAAGTCCATTGTCTCTGGACCTCAGTTTCCTGCTCTGCTATAAAGTGAAATTTTAAAGCTCTTTCAGCATTGGGTGGTGGCTTAAAACCATAAAATGCAAGCTTCAGCTCCTTTGCAATTTACACTTTTGCCCCCATGCCCTTCCAGCCCAGCCCGCTGCCTTTGCTTATTAGGCTTTCCGTTTGGGACAGGCTGTGAGCATTTCTCTGGGGAGGTCTGTCCTGGTGGCTCTGAAGGGAGCGGGAGAAGGGTGGCTAGGAAGCCTCGGGGGCGCTGCAGCCTGTGTGAGGGCCACGCCGGGCCAAGCGCCAGAGCCCCTCAGTCCCCTGGGTCACTGGGCAGGCGCAGGCAACAGTCTCAGAGCCAAACTGTTCATCTGGACAGCTTCAAGGCCGGACCATCTAGACTGTACCTGGGATTTCTTATTTATCTAACTCAAATATCTCCATGTACAGGGCTGGGGGAAAAAGAAAAAAAGCCATGAGCTCAGCTCAGTCCCTCTCGGGCTAGGCGCTTAACTTTTCTTTGGCCCCAGACGCATGTTCCAAATGCGAGGGTTTACATATAGACATATCTATTTGCAGATAATTTGTCTGAGCCCTTATTATCCTGTAATTGGGTTAAATACTGCTGTGTAGGCAGCAGCATACCAAAGCCATTGCCGAATCCTTGCAAGGCATCAGACCTGCCCCCCTCGTCCCCCTTTCCTTCTGCAGGCCTATTGGAAGGAAAAGGTAGAAACATAAATTAAGGCAAGGAGAGCATATTTCTTTCTTGGAATGAGCTATTTAAAGAACAAGCCAGATGGTGCAAAGAGACA
Source organism: Mesoplodon densirostris (assembly GCF_025265405.1). NCBI lineage: Eukaryota > Metazoa > Chordata > Mammalia > Artiodactyla > Ziphiidae > Mesoplodon > Mesoplodon densirostris. The sequence continues at coordinate 31,001,014 of NC_082670.1, forward strand.
TTTTCCCTTGCTCTTTACATTTTCAAAGATTGTGTGTGTGTGTGTGTGTGTGTGTGTGTGTCTGAAATATACCATTCTCCTCTGCCCACGGCACCACCGTGCTTTCCAATAAGCGCCCCTTGGGTGGTGGGCCTGATGGCGGCAGGTTCGGCCGGGAAGCCCCTTGCTGCAGCAGTAGCACCGGGTCTGTGGTCTCCACAAAGGCCACCCACACAGGCCTTCTCTCCCAAAGACCTTTCTGCTTTCCACGAGTCTCTAGGTCAGACACAGGCCTTCTAGGGGATCAGCTCACCACTCTGGCAACTCCCCTTCTCCTGCCAGGAATGACAGGGCCTCTCCGGGAGCCCGTACTCCCAGTGGCTGGAATACAGCTTTTACAGTCCCCACTGAGCCTGGGAACACCAGCTCCTGAGTGACCAGGTTTTCCCCAGACAAGGCCCTTGGATACTTTGCTTTATGGAAATCTTTCTAAAACATATTGTGCCTTCCTGCCTTGTTTCCTGCATATTGATTGTGTTGAGCATAATTTAACTGAAGACCTAAAATGAAGAATGACCCTGGTGGCCTGGAGCAGACTTAGGGCTGGGAGTCAGAGCTGGGTTCAGATCCAGATGGCATCACTTACTATCTATGACCTTGACAGATCCAGGGGTCTGTCTCCTCACAAAGAGAAGGTTTTGACCCGCAGGGGTGTGGGGAGGATTAAAGGACATAATCCTGTCATCCCCTTTCCCTCCTCTGTGTCTCCTCTGCCTGCACACACACTCTCCCTTGCTTGCCTGGATTACCGCCAACAGCTAAATTAACCTCTGCTTTTGTCCCTCTCCTCTCCCTGATGCTTTCATCCAAAATAACCTTTCCAAAATGTAAATCACGCTATGTCCCTCCCCTGCTTAAAATCTTCAGAATTCCCTCTAGCTCTGAGAACAAGTTTGAATGCTTGGTGTGTTGCACAGAGCATCCTAGCTCGGCCTCCCCTCCCTCCCTCCACCCCACCCCTCCAGCCTGTGTGCAGTACTCCAGACCACACTCCTTGCTGGTAAGAGTGACTGGGTCCTTTTGTCCCCCTTCTACTTGGCTACTCCTCTTCAACCTCCTCCAGGAAGCTTTCCAAGATTGCATTTTGTCCACCTGGTTTGGGGGCTTCCTCAGTTAGGGAATTCATCTCACCCCACTAAAATCCTGCCTGTGTGCCCACTTGAACCTCTCAAGGGCCGGGGCTGTCCTTTCCCTGTGCTCCTTAGCTCTCAGAGCAGTGATGACCAACCAGTCAGCCCTCCATCCTCTCAGCACCAGTTCTGATGACTGCGGTGGTAATTACAGCCCTGGGGCTAAATGAGTAAGGCTATTTATCACCACCCTAAATAGGCTCAGATCACTGGGGTTTTAAAATAGTCCTGTTTGTTCTTCTGCTGTCAATTCTCACCTCTCGCTGTTGACCGTGTGTCTTCTTTCATGCCCAAATATTGGAGGAGGGCCTCTCCTGTCTTAAAAACTAAATTGCAGAGCCCTGAGCTGTTTTCCTCCCAATGCAGGAGCCTTGTGCTCTACCTTTGTCTCTGTGGCTTTGTCCTCAACTGTTGGGGTGGAAGGAATCTGGCTTTTGGACAACTGGTGGGGGACGCTGGGTGGGGTGTGTGTGAAATACCTCCTGTAGATATGGGGACAGACAGCGTGCCCACTGCAGAAACCAGAGCTTCCAGGTTGTTCTAAGGGCTAATTTGATTAAGAATAACTTTAATTCCTGGAACCTGCTTTGAAAGCCTGCCTCTGTATAAATGTCAAGTTTCTTAGTGTCAAATTCAAAACCACAAAAGGACAGATGTTTTGCTTAAGTTGGAGGATGACTCGCCCTCTTGGGAGAAGGATGCACAGGGAGGCCAAATGGGGCCACCGGGAGAGTCCGTGCCCTCCGCCAGTGCCTCTCCTGTGACCGGAGGGCTCCCGCGGCGGTTCCCACAGGCGAGCCCTGACTGCAAGGCAGGTCGGCCAACAGCACAGGGACCCAGCTGAAGGCGAGCAGGGGGTGCAACCACTGAGGACCATGCCCGTGTGTGTGAGGGGCCCAGGCACAGGATCCACCTTGAGGAAACGTGGGGCGATTGAATCACCAAGTTGTAGAGCATTCAGAGTTCAGAAGGATGTGTTGAAGTACATCACAGAGGTACACGGAGCACATCCAGAGCAGCGGGACTCTGCAGGGCCTCCACAAACTGGATTCCTCAACCAAGAGACTGCAAGGAAAAAAGAGAGAGAGGTGGAACCTCCAGGTCAGGGTTTCTCAATGTCAAAACTCTTGACGTGAGGGTAGGATAATTCTTTGTTGTGAGGGCTGTCCTGAGCATTGTAGAATGTAAGCAGCATCCCTGGCCCCCATCCACTAGATGCCAGTAGCATTCCCCCCACCAAACCAATGACAACAACCAAAAATGTCTCCAGACGTTGCCAAGTGCCCCTTGGAAGCGAAATTGTCCTTAGTTAAGAACTACTGCTATAAACTAAAAGAGACTTAAAAAACATACTGACTAGTCACAATGCATGGATCTTATTTGGATACTGAGTCAAGCAAGTAAAAATTCAACTGTTTAAAAATAAAAAGTAAACATTCATGAGACTATACAGAACTATATATTTGAGTTGATTAAGGAATTAATTTTTACATGTAATGGCATTACGGGTATCTTTAATCGTCCTTTTCTTTTATCAATACACATTGAAACATATGAATGAAATGCTATGGTGTCTAGGCCTTGCTTCAAAATAATCCAGAGCGGGGGACAGAGACTGAGACAAAGATGAAATAGGACTGGTCAAGAGTTAAAGATCATTAATGTCTGGTGGGGTCATGGGGTTCATTACACCCTTCTCTCTACTCTTGTGTGTGTGTGTAAAATTTTTCACATAAAAATATGTAAAAGAAAGAAAAAGAATCAAAGAAGGGAAACAGTAGCTGGGATTCTGAAGCTGGAGATACCTTAAAGACCTGCTGTCACTTCCCTCCAGCTTTTCCAAATCTGCCCTTTAATCAGATCCCTCTGGGCTCCTGTGTTGACGCACTCACCACCCTGAAAGGCATCAAGCTGAGCAAAGAGAAATCACATTCCGCTGAGTCCTTGCCTCATGAGAATTTTAACAGTCAACGGTATCTGCATGGCCCACCTCATCCCAGCAGTTCTTTCTATAATGAGTCCTGGCAGTGCAAGGTAGACACTCCACAGATGGTTTTTGCATGTGGGCATCCATGAATGAATGAACTCGTGAATGGGCAGGGTTCAAGGTAGTCTGCTGGGCTGTGGGAGAGACATGGCAATAAATAAGTCAAGGTCCCTGCCCTTGAGAAGTTCACTGTCCACTTGGGGCCAGAGATGTTTAGACAACTGTCGTGAAAATAATTCAGAATGAAGCCAATGCTAAGTAGACTCTAGGCAATGGCTGATTTCGAGGAATGAAGAGAGCAAAGTCCCAGCTAAAACCTTGGGGACTGATGTCAGTAAAAGCATCACAAATTCTTATGACATCTAGTTGCTTTTTTTTCACGTCTTTGAGTTGTGAAGTCATAAAAGCCACCATACTCGAACAGATTCACTGAGGGTACTTGGCTGGCTGCAGAGGGGAAAGTCTGTTTACACTAAAAAGAAAAAAATATCAGTTCAACTACTGCAAGAAAACCAAAAATCAGAAAAAGCTGTCGATGGCTTAATATGCTCTTTAGCGGCTTCAGAAGATCTGAGTCATGCCTTTTCCTAATATGTCTTCCCGTGTCAAAATCCACCACCTCAAAGGGGAGCGGAAGACAGTCTTATGGAGACCGCGCTCAAGACAGCCGCGTGTGAATGGTGCCAATGTGTTAGCTCATCGCCCGGAACGCAAAGTCCTTTTAGGAAATTGATTTTCCTTGGATAAAGTCACTTCCCCTCTCTGCACCTCCGTCTCTTCCACTGTAAGATGAAGCAGTTGGATGAGATCAACCATGGCAAATTTGTGGCATACTCGCTATTCCCTACCGCTCGGTGCCCACAGCAGACATTGCTAATTGATCTCAGCATCCTCCCCCACTGAGCCCAGCCACACTGGGTGTACTCAGCAGAGGGTTCCAGGCCCCCACAAGCCATCAGAGGGGACTCAAACCTCCTTACTATCTCTGGCCTTCAACTTCCTGGAATGCTGAATTTAAAAGCCCTGATCAAAAATATATCACTGGAGAAAACCCAAGCACACCCTTATTTCGCACTGTCGTTATCAACAACTCTGTGGCTTGCTGGGGGCTGTGATAGGAGCTGAGATACCAGCAAAAGATGTGGCCCACTCACCCCCCTCCTCCTCCTACTTAAGGGGCTTATGATTTGGGTAGGGAGAAAGGAAATACAGAGGAAAGACAAACCACAGTGCAACTCCAAGGGCCTGGTGAGCCACCATGGATAGCCAGGCTGCAGGAGGTGGAGGTGACACAGAGGGAGGGGGCAGTTGGAGCAGGTTTCCTAGGAAACAGAGACGATTTAAACCTTGAAGGATGAGCAGAGTAGACAAAACAGCGAGCAGAGCCAAGGTCACCAAGAAATCGGGCCCTGCTCTGGGCCCTCCCTCTTCATTCCAGAAATAGGACTGGCCAAGGCAGAACCTGCAGATGAAAAGTCTGCTTTAGCTGTGCAGCTAATGGGACAGACCGTGTAACAGGAAAAGGCACAATTTAATATATGTAAAGAGAAATATACTTTGATGTACTACTGATTTCTAAAGTGGGATAATTTGAGAACACACCTCAGCCAAACTGTAAAGGGGTGTATTGGAGGTTGCTTTCTGTGTCTCCCTGGGTCTGGCCAAGGCCAAATGGACAACAGACTCACAGCATGTCTTCTCTGCACAGTGGCCAGGTTTGGGTGAGAGCTGGAGCTTACCACATCCTAGGACTCTGAGCCCTGGGCAAACCAGGATTCATAACACACTGCCTTGAGCAGCCCCCACACCACCAATTATCCAGTTGGTCAGACCTTCTCCGCACTGTGCGCTGAGCTCTCTGTCCCGTAGCATGACTTAGATTACAGAGGACAGGACGGCCACGTGGGCCTGGAGGTGTGCCCTTGTGGACAGAGGAAGCAGCTGTCCGTTTGGGGTCCAAAATGGCCGGGAGAACAGGGGACTGAAACTTGGGAGCTGGTCTTGGCTTTTCTAACTCTGTGATCCTTTACCCATAAAGGTCCCCAGTTCATTTAGGAAGAGGATGCTGAGGGGTGCCTTGCTTCTCTCACTGTGCGTCAAATCATAGTGTGTCTGAGCCATGGAAATTTCAGGGATCATTTAGTCCAACCTCCTCCACCAACATGTCCCCACCCCCTCTATTTCGATGCTTTTCATCTGCTATTGTCCGAGAAATCCACTCAACACCTTTTTGGACTTGAACGTCAATTAAAAATACATAGCTTGGGGCTTTCCTGGTGGCGCAGTGGTTGAGAGTCCGCCTGCCGATGCAGAGGACATGGGTTCGTGCCCCGGTCCGGGAAGATCCCACATGCCGCAGAGCGGCTGGGCCCGTGAGCCATGGCTGCTGAGCCTGCGCATCTGGAGCCTGTGCTCCACAACGGGAGAGGCCACAACAGTGAGAGGCCCGTGTACGGCAAAAAACAAACAAACAAACAAAAAAACACATAGCTTGGAAGTTGGAAGGTACCCAAATGTTCATCAGCAGTTGAATGGATCTATAAATCCTGGTGTAGGCACACAATGGAATACTACACAGCCATGAAGATGGACAAGCTACAACCACACACAACAGTACAGAAACAGGTAAGAGTAATCCAGGACACAGAAGTCAGGAGGGTGGTTCTTTATGAGGAGCAGGGCTGAGAGGTAGAATGAAGGGCTTCTGGGGGGTGGTAATGTTCTGTTTCTTGATTTGTGTGTGGGTTAGTTGGGGGGTCTATTTATGAAAATTTGTCAAGCTATACAGTTAGGATCCGTGACTGTATGCATATTATACATCAATAAAAGTTTTTAAAATCTATATCTTACATAAGAAGTTACACAGTATATGATTCCATTTTTATGAAACATCCAGAATAGGTAAATCCAAAAAGACAGAAAGCAGACCACAGGTTGCCAGGGGCTGGGACAGGGTGGTGGGAGGGAGTAACTGCTTAATGGGTAAGAGGTTTCCTTTTGGGGTGATAAAAATGTCTTGGAACTAGACAGAGGTGATGGTTGCACAACATTTTGAATGTACTAAATGCCCCTGAATTGTTCACTTTAAAATGGTTAATGATTAATTTTATGCTATGTGAATTTTAGCTCAAAAAAATAATCTCTATCTAGGGTGGGCCACCTGATAAAAGCCATCTTTGTTGCTGTAATTCCTGCAGCTTGACAATCTCTCCATCTCTCCCAGCTCTTGCTGTGATCACAGAGGGCTGAGCTCAAGGGGGCTCTGATCTGAGCTCCAAATAGCTGGGGGTTCCAGGGTGATGCCTGGTCATTACAGTGAGCAGGCTCACAAGACTTCAAAAGCCCATCACACCTTCAGGGTGCCCTTGGGTGATGGAGCCTGGGCTTGCAGAGGGCCAAGCTTCATCCTACTATAGTGTTAACACCACTCCAAGGCTAAGGACTTCCCAGGCAGTCAGCGGCGTCCTCGCCCCTGTCCTGAGCCGAGCTGGGTCTGGTGGGTTCCCTTCAGCCTCGCATGGAAACTCACAAATGCAGCAGTGAGCAAGCCTCGGCTGGAGAGAGATGGCCGCTCACACTATTATCCCTTTCTTAGCAATAATGTTTAGGTTCGGGAAAGAGTTCCAAGATATATATAATTCCTCGTGCTGAGTAAGGGCTCCAGCCCTGACTCCACCACTGCCCCGGCTACTGCTCTATCCAGGAATGTTATTACACCAGCCGTTGGCCCCGGTGCTATGGATGGGTGTCTCTCAATGTCCTCATTATGTGCTCCGTATTTCAGGTCATGTAATTCAGCTGTAAAAATTTGCCCCTGGCTACACCTGGCATAGGAGTGGCACAGAGGGATGTGTTTATTTTTTAAGGTGCTGTTAAAAATAAATTTAATAAGAGAAAGGGAGAGGAAGAGAGCAAGCAAGGGATGGAGACCGTGTTTAATTTGAACGATGGAGGAAAAGACATGAGCAGAAGGTCTGAGATTCTTGTGCTTTGGGCATGTGTGTGTGTGTGTGTGTGTGTGAGAGAGAGAGAGAGACAGACAGACAGAGAGACAGACAGAGAGAGAGAGACCAGGCGCGGGTGTTTCTCCTGAGTAACTCAAAGCCAGCTTTGTTTATTAAACCGAGATTTTCCAGATCGTTAGGTTGTGATGTGGCTTAGTTTATACTGTGCAACATCCCATCTTAAATACACACAGGTAGGTAAGTGAAAACCAACAGAGCTACTTCAATTAGTAAGAGTATGGGCAGCAATTAACGTTAAATGAACATTTTCATGAGTTTTTTTTCCTCCCCTTCCTTCCCTCGGCCAAGTAATTAATGAGTCTCTGAATGAACTCAGTCTCTATGAGACTAGAAGATTTTTGGCTCTGAAATCCACAACATGAAGATGGAGAGGAACGTAAGGGTCTCCAGGCTGAAAGCTTAGGTGGCAGGGGGCCTGTCCTTCTGGGCACGCCATGGGTGAAAGAGTGCCACCTCCCCTGCCCCACAGCTCCCAGCCCTTAGGAAGATAACATGCACCTTGGGTGACCTTACCATCTAAACCAAACCCCAGAACATTTAGGCTGACGGAAGAGTTGTATTCTACTTCTGGCTGAGAGAAGATTTTTGGGAACTACCATGTTGAATATTGGGCTTTCTAGACTATTTTCAGTGATTTGTGAGAAAAGCTGGGACGTCTGAAATTAACATGTCCTGCAAGGACTGAGGTAGTCAGTAATGGGGTGATGGGGAAGGGAGGGGGGATATTGACACATCAAGTTATCCTTTCTCCACTTGAGCTACGTTGCTACGTTATGGGGGCTGTCGTGTTCCCTGGACCCGAGATGTCCACGTTTGCACCCAAACGTGGTACCACACTGAAATCAAGAACCAAGGCTCCGTGGACGGTGGGAGAGGGGAGGGGGCCATGGATGGAAAAGCCTCGCTTCTGAGGGGCAGCCCCCATCTCAGAGTCCTCTCCTGCCCTCCCTGGACTGAGATTAGAAGCTTGGGGTCTAAGCCTGACCTCTCGGATGTAACTGCATGCATCTGCTGGTATCCAACAAGGGCACCGTGGAGGGACACCCAGAGCCAAGGGAGGGCTGGGAACGGGGCGTCCCAGATAAACCGAAGGAGCCCTCCCCCTCGCACACACCTTCCGCGTCCTGTCCCCCTCACCTGCCTGGCAGGACCCTGCGGCCACAACCCCTGCCTGGTCACTCTGCCTGGGGCAGCCGGAGAGTGGCCTCAGGGGCTTAATGCTGAGATAGGGCACCCTCACGTAGTTGCTCACCGAAGTGTCACCCGACCGGAGCTGGGACACCTCTCTTTGGCTGTCGTCACCTTAATCCACTCCGTCTGACCGTGTGTGGGTTGTTCTTTCCCCTCAGAAAGAGCCTCCCCTGAAGCTCCCCATTTGGCCTTACTTGGGCGCCACCTGGTGTCCAAGAGTGTCACTGCCGGTGGGTTCCGGCCAAGTGGAAAGAACAGGAGGTTTTTGCTTTTGTCTTTGTTTTTCCTGCTCTTCTTTTAGGCTCTGTGGTGAAAGGTGGGGCTGGTCTGGATTACAGTCGGGAAGCAGGCACAGCTAACTTGGGAAATTCCCTGCCCCAAAGGACACGCTGTGCTCTGGGTTGGTTCTCACACGGCACAAGGAGCTTTCAGAGGCCCCCAGTCTGTGTTTTATTTTGTTTTGTTTTTAATAAACAGACATATATATATATATATATATATATATAGAGAGAGAGAGAGAGAGAGAGAGAGAGAGAGAGAGAGAGGAAATTTGGGGCTAAAGGATCAGTTAGGAGCCAGGCTGAGCTTATGTCTTATCTCAGCCACTTACTAGGTACGTGATCGTGGGCAAGTTACTTTCATCACTCTGAATCTCAGTTTCTTTCTCTGAGAAAAAGGAACCGTACCCACTTCAGAGGGTCCATGAGATTTAAAATGAGAAGGCCTGCCAAGTTCTTGACCACTGAGGGTGTTCAATCATTGTTAGTTCCTTCTTTCCTCAGCAGATGTAGGGAGATGGAGATAATGACCCAAGTAATAATTAAAGTTTAGTGACCCTGTGAAAGTAGGATTTGTTTTTCTTGGTGTGTGTGAGGGGGATGGGCAGAGCAATGGTGGGGAGGGTAATGGAGGGAATGTCTTCATTCTCACTTCCTCCAAGCTTCTCAGTCTTTGCAGGTCTGGGAACAGGAGTCTGGACTGTGTGCAGTGACTCTGACCACACCTCCATGGGAGAGATTAAAGGCACACGTCACTCCAAACTTTATACCGACTGGTTAATAAGGAATAAGGCAAGTCACTGAGGACTAAGCTTTGTTTGGAAAGTTCTCCAGAGACTAGTGTGCCCAGCTCAGATCAGCTTTCACCCCATAATGCTCGTCGCTATGTACTGAGCCCCTATATAGGGGAGGCACAGTTAAGAATGTGACAAGCATTGTTCCTGTACTCTTGTAACAACCATTCCCAGGTCAGTATTACTGTCCCCATTACATAGATGAGGAAATTGGGGCTTGGGGTGATCAAGTCACTTGCCAAAGGTCACGCATCTAGGAAGCAGTGAGGTCCACGCAGCTCTAGATCCAGCTTGTCCCCTTCCTGCTTCTCCCAATGTCCCTCGGAGTCCAGGGGTCTTCTGGAGCAGCAACCTGTCTCTGAACCAACCGGCAGCAGCTTTCTGCCCCAGCCCCTGGCATAAATCACTTCTTGGTTCCTGCCCATGGGTCATTGGTTGGGCTCCCAGCTGTCTTCCGCCTAGTTCCAGGCGTGCGGCTATATTAAGAATGCGAACCGTAACATTAACACTTTAAAAAAAAATCCCAAAGAGAAAGGCAGAAAGAAAGAAATACCCCTAAAGAGTCTAATGTCAGGTCCAGCCAAGGGTCATAAATCAATGTCGGTAAATTTATAAACAGTTCATAAATGTAAGTGCTTTTTACAGGGCTGTTTGTTATTGTGGTGGGGCTGGGATGGGGCGGGGCCGTCCATCCATCTGTTTTCCAGTCGGGAGCCGCTCAGATGGCTCCAGCACCTCCAGCAGCAGAAGCAATAAGAACCGGGCCAGCACGGCCAGGTGATCTTGGCACGACAGAAACTTGCGGGAAGGTGGGAGAACCAGCCTGGATGATGCGTGAGCTGAGCCCTGAACCTGAATTGAGGTTTTGAGGACATTTATAGCAACAACATCACAAAGATGATTTTTTCTCCTTGTTCTCTTTTTGATGTTTCTAATAGATTTTTCTAAGTCTTCTGCTTTTAGAAGCTCTGGTGTGTCCTGAACTGAGGTGCATGGCCAAAAGGGAATACTCCAAAGCAGAGAACCAGACTCTTCACACGGAGTCCCCCCTGCACACCTTAATGGCATCCCACCTCACCTTCTCTTGGCTCATTCCAGGACCCAAAACCCAGAGACTGGGTTTAAAGACAGGCTTGGCCGGGACATACCCTCTGCCACCGCAGGAGAGGTTCTGGCTAGAAATTTCTGGTTTTTTAAATGAAACGGGGAAACGGTGACCCCCGCCTCCTCCCATTCTGTCGCCGTGTTGAGAAGCAGCAGTGCTTGGGCCCTGGGAGTTCACAGAGCAGGTCTTAAAAAGAGCTTCTTGGCTTCTCTCCATCAAGACTAGGAAACGCACAATATTCCCTCCACCATCTTTATTTTTCTCTCCTTTGACATGACCACAATCCACTTCCCCATCAGCCCCAAATCAAGACCCTATGCAAATGAGCTCTTGCCAATGGGTCCTGGGGGTGGAAGACAGAGAGTGGGGTTGCCTCCCTCTTCTCCCCAAAAGCTCCAGTTTCTAGAGCTCTGGCACTGGCCCAGCCCAAGCACCCTGTGGTATGTCTGCCTCGACACCTGCTAGCCAGGTAGCCGGTTGGTAAAGGTGGAATGAGTGTGGGTGGTGACCTCTAGCCTCAGCTGCCCACTTCCAAGCCCTGGGCCCCTGAGCTAAGTCATTGATGATCAGCTCAGAACAGTCATGAAGACCTGAAGGATCAATCCAAGCTGAGCCAATATGACTTTACTATTATACTCCACAAACTTAAGATCTTGTCTCTGTGGATCTTGAAGGTAGGTGATAATGAAAGGAGGTGCATAGATCCAATGCCTTCTAGAAACTTCTCCCACAGCAATTCTGAAACACATACATTTCTATTTAGCGATGATATTTCTGACACAAAGCAGCTCTTCTTATAGTGAGACTTTTTAAAAATGCATTTGCCCATAAAAGTTGTTTCATTATTCTATAACTTTGTCCCCCAATTTACAGGAGACTCTGGTCCCTCTTCAAGAGGCCGCTGGGTCTGGGGGAACCATCTCGTATGGACAGAACTGCCCATGAAAAATCCCTTTACCAACTGTACCTTTCCAGGCCAGTGCTAAGCAGGGATTTCATTTATTTGAAAAGTAGGTATTAAATATGTCAGAGATAGGAAGTTAAATGTAATGGGCCCAATTCCACACTCGGTTCCATATGCGTAAATCCCACTGATGGAGAACAGAGTGTGGCTGGCACAGCAAAAGCGAGGTCCCTGGTCTGTGGGAGGAAATTGCGCTCTGGATGGATCTTAGCTGACATTCTCATGGACTTGGGGCCGCGGCTTTTAAAACTGGAAGGGGCCCTGAAGTTCCTGGTTGGGTTGCTTGGTTTTTGTTTTTGTTTTTGTATTTTTTAATCTTTAGGAGTTGTCACATTCCTGCTTTATTCCTCGGTTTTATTTTCTAACTCTCGGTAAACATTTGCCATTTCTCCTCAGTTTTGTTCCAGTTCAGCTGTGCTTGAGCGCAGTTTTCCAAGAGGGTGGCCAGGTGCTTGGCCAAGGAACAAGCAAACATTTCAGAGCCTAAGTTTGGGGAGCAGTCTGAAGGCCCCCAGCCACTGAAACTACGTGTAAAGTCTTGCTACTCAAAGTGTGGGCCCTGGACCAGCAACATCAGCATCCCCTGGGAACTTGTTAGAAATGCAGGGTCTCGGGACTTCCCTGGTGGTCCAGTGGGTAAGACTGCGGGCTCCCAATACAGGGGGCCGGGTTCGATCCCTGGTCGGGGAACTAGATCCCCCGTACATGCCACAACTAAGAAGTCCACATGCCGCAAATAAGAAGCCTGAATGCTGCAACTAAAGGATCCTGCATTCCTCAGTTAAAGATCCCATGTGCCGCAACTAAGACCCGGTACAGCCTAAATAAATAAATAAATAAATATTTTTTTTAAAAAGAAAGAAAGAAATGCAGGGTCTCAGGCCCCACCTCAGACTTACTAAATCCAAGTCTGCATTTTAACACAATACCAAGTGATTCATGGGCAGATTACAATTTGAGAAGTCCTGGATTAGAGAACAGAAACTGGGCATGACCCTTCTTTAACACGAATTTATCACCAGGCATTATCTTAAGCACTGCAAGAATCCGGTTCAGATGTTTGTGATAACTCTGCAGTGGTGACTCACCAGCCCAGTGGCTCTCTTCAGTGGCTGTGCCTTAGAATCACCAAAGGAACTTTTTAAAAATGGGGATGTGCAGACTCAACCCAAGAGATGGTGATTCAACTGGTGGCTGGGAAGAGGCTTGGACATTTGTATTTACTTAGAGCTCCAGGTGATTCTACTGTGGAGTCAGGGCTGGGAGGTCCTGGGATAAAATATCACCTTGCCTAGTGAGACTTCTTTAGGAAGGGGAGTGATGTAATTTTCTGATTCTCCCAACATTCATAGCACGCTGGACCCCATGCATGATGCAGAAATGAATACCGTGACTGCTTTCCAAGAGCTTGCATTTCAGTTGAGGATAGAGTGAGATGCATAGCGAGAGGTGCGTGGTTTTGAGAAGTGCTGATGTTCTGTGAGGAGGGTTGAGGGGTGAGTTTATGGCAGGAAAGGATGGAACAGGACGGAGCAGAAAGAGCTGGAGTGCTAGATCTGAGAGGAGATGCATTCACATGGCATGTGAGAGCTGGGAGGACCTTAGGAATCTTCCGGTTTTGCCACAGAATACCATAGAGCAGGGTTTTTCAACCTCAGCACCATCAACATTTGGGGCCCGATAATTCTGGACCAAAATAACAATGTGGGGATGGTCCTGTGCATTACACGATGTTCAACAGCATCCCTGGCCTCTACATGCCAGGAGCATCCATGCCCCAAAATGTCTCCAGACTTTGCCAGGTGAGCCCTGGGGGCAAAATTGCCCCTGGCTGAAAAGCAGTCCCATAGAGCAATCAGGGAAGATGGTGGTAGGTCCAGACACTGACTCGGAAGGTGCGCTGGGATGTGTTGTTAAGAATAAAAAGTAAGTTGCCCACAATATGGATGTTAGTCCCAATAACAAGAGGTGTGTTTGTGTGTGTGTGTGCACGCTTGTGTGTATGTCCAAGGGTTGGGTGCAAACAGTGGAAGTGATATCTCCTCTCTAAGTGGTTAAAGCATGGATGCTGGCACTCAATTACCCGGGCTCCAATCCCAGCTCTATCACCTGTTACCTACCCTGACCAATGTCCTTAATTTCCATGTGCCTCAGTTTCTCCATCTTTAAAATGGGACTAGCAGTGCCTGCCTCAATGGATTTGTTATAAAGATTAAGTTCAATCGTTCCATGGAGATAAAGTACGTGGTAAAGCAGTTCCCAGGTTTGAGCCTGACTGACAGCATCAGCTCTGAAGACACGAGTGGAAGACAGGGACAGATGACACAGGGAGACTTTCAAGTTTTGCTCTGTAAACTTCTGTTTGAATCCTCTCTAATGAGATTTCTATACTAACTGTGTAATAAAGCACACACAGAGAAGAAAGAAACATTCTTGCTCAGCCCACCTCGTCTTTTTAAATAAACTTTTTATTTTGGAATTATTTTAGATTTACCCCAAAAGTTGCAAAATAGCACAGAATGTTCCCTCACGCCTCTCACCCAGTGTCGGTTTCCCCACATGTTATCATCTTACATTTCCATGGCACAATTGTCAAAACTGAGAAATATTGGTACATCACTATTAACCAAATTCCAGACTTCACTTGGATTTCACCAGATATTTTACGAAAGTCCTCCTTCTGTTCCAGGAGCCCATCCAAGACACCACAATGCATTTAGTCATCCTGTCTCCTTAGACTCATCTGGGCTGTGCCGGTTGCTCTATCTTTTGTGTGTGTTTCATGATCTTCACACTTTTGAAGAGCACTGGCCAAGCATTTTGTAGAACGCCCCCCAATTTAGGTTTGTCTGTTGTTTTCTCATGGCTAGACTGGGGCTATGGGTTTGGGAGAAAACCACAGAGGTGAGGTGGCCTCCTCGTCCCATTATGCTGGGGCCACATGCTGCCACCACGACTGTCACCCGTGAGGTGGACTTTGACTTCACCTTGACCACCGTAGTGTCTGCCAGGTTCCTCCACCATAAAGTTGCCCCCTCCCCCTTCCCACACTCTACTCTCTGGAATCAAGTCACTGTGCAGTCTACACTCCAGGAGGGGACAGCTTAAGCTGAGGAGGGAGTGTCTAGGTTTTATTTGGAGTTCTTCTGTAGGAAGATTTGTCTCTCCTCCCCCATTTATTTACTTACTCAGTCATTTATTTATACAAGTATGGACTCATGGATATTTATTTTAGACTTGGGTTTATAATCCAATACAGTGATATTTATTTTGTTGTTCAAATACCCCCTTCATTTTCATCAGTGGAGAAGCCCTGAATTGGGTTAGGGGTTGGGGTGGGGGGCAGCTGATTTGTAGATCAGGGTCTCCAACAGGGAGATGGATCATGAGTTACAGACACAGAGCGGGGTCTTTGGTTTGGGTTGGACTCCGTGAAGGCCACGGCCAGTGGGGAAGCAGAAAGAGCCAGGTCCATGGAGCGCGTGACAAAGCTGCTGCCAGTGCGGCTGGGGGATGGGGGAGCTTCAAGGGTGAGCCGTGTAGACAAGGGGACCTAAATGTGCCATTTCAAGGCATGTCCCATCTGTAAAATCCTGGGGAAGCCAAGGCCATGGTGAGGTTGAGAAAGAGGTGCTGTGGAAACTGAGGACTTTCGCAAGGATCAAAGAACAAAGTCTGTCAGAGCTGCAGGCTCTGTGTTCTGTGGGGGAAGGGAACGCAGGCCTGCTGGAATCCCCAGGGTGGGAGTGGGGAACACAATGTGGTGTGACAAACACGGAATCACGGGCTCTGACGTTCAAGGGCGTGTATCAGCCTTGCTGCCATTAGTCAAGCTTGAACAGGGAGCCCCACTGGACCCAACAGTCTTGACTCCAAGGTTGAGTCTTATCTCCTGCCCCATCAAGAGTCCACAGAGATGTGGGAGGCCCTCTTTCCTCCCCCTGCGGCTTCCCAGTGCCTGGACCTTTTGCTCCCTCCCCCAGGGTCCCGCCTCTCCCTTCTCCTGGCCTCCCATGTGAGCTCTCAGGCCCTCTCTGGTCATTCTGGCCCCACTGGTCTGAGAGCACGGCAAAGGAGGGGAGAGGACGGAGAAGGACTCGGATCCTGCGAGCTGACCTCTTGCCAGAGCTCGGCCTTCCAGAGCCAAGCTGGCCCCTGGGGCTCCTCCCTGCCTGGAGTTCCCTCTCCCAGGACTCTCTCCCCCACAAACTCCTCCGTGCATTTCTCCAGGAGGGAGAGAGGACCACCCGTCCTCTCTCAAATTCTTGTCAGACATCCTATGGGAAGAGTAAGAGACTCCATTGTTTTCACAGAGGAAGAGACAGAAAGGGCAGCTCTACAGCATCTTCTTGGCTGGTTGGCCTGTGCCTAGAGGGGGCCCACCTGCAGCGTCAAAGGAAGCAATGACTGTAAAATAATCACCATTCTTAACTGGAGCCATCACACTATCCTTTGGTGGTAGGGGGAGAAGTCGTGGGGTTTTAACATTTATCAGAAGGAGAAATGGGTCACAGATCAAGTGTGGAAGCTCAGGCCTAGTCCCAACCCCGGGTTTGGGCACGTGAGTGGACAGGCCTGGGATGGAGGGAGTCTTGAGGGGTCCCCTTGAGGGGCCTTTGCAGCTGACTGGAAGCCGTGGGCTTCTTCAAGACTTCGTCCCATGGGGTCTGTCTGGTCAAGGCAAATATAAGTCACACTGGAAGGAGAGGTGAGTCAAAGAGGATGGCTTCCAGGAGAGGGGAGAGCAGACTGACCACAGACAGGCCCCCCAGGCAGCTTTCGACTCCCACACATCATGGGAGAGCCTTCCTGGAAGCCAGAATCCTCTGGCCAGGAAATGGTTTTTTTCAATACCAAAGTGAACCATATGTAGGTCCTGGGACCATCGAAGAGGAAGAGGAGGAGGGATGAGAAAGCCCTCGAAGAGGTTGGGATGCAATTGCACTGTCCACAGATGGGCTCCCAGAAACCACCAAGGAGGTGCCATGGAAACGGGAGGATGCCCTCAAGTGCAGGAGGGGGTTTAGCGTGGCTCAACCAGGCGTGGCCACCTCTCCTGACCACTGCCCTCCAGGAAGGAACCCAGCCTGGCCGCCCCCAGCTGGAGGGGCTCCCACTGCCCAGCAGCCTTATTTCTAGAAGGAGCAGGTTTCTGTGAAGGTGGAGAGGCTGCCGGCCATCCTCTCTGGCAGGAGCACAGGAAACACACGTGGCTGATTCTGTTTCCAACAGGAGGTGGTAACGGGGCTGCACAGGACATGGGAGACACAGTCCCTGCCCTCAAGGAACTGACCGTCTTCTTTTTTTTTTTTTTTTGCGGTACGCGGGCCTCACACTGCTGTGGCCTCTCCCGTTGCGGAGCACAGGCTCCGGACGCGCAGGCTCAGAGGCCACAGCTCACGGGCTCATCCGCTCCGTGGCATGTGGGATCTTCCCGGACCCGGGCACGAACCCGTGTCCCCTGCATCGGCAGGCGGACTCTCAACCACTGCACCACCAATGAAGCCCCTGACCATCTTCTTGAAGAGACAAGTCTGGTCTGGGAAATAGCACAGCCTGGGGGTCCAAATGTGAACTGGAGCCTCAGTGAGGCCCTGGGGGTTAGCACCTGCATAGATGGTGTCATGATTATCTTCCTCATGTTACAGATTAAGAAACAGCCCAAGAGCAATGCACATTACATGTCAAGAGAATCAACTGAGGGTCTTGGAGTAGGGCGGGACATGAGGGATGGAAAGAGGACAAAGACAACCCCATGAATAACTTTCTAGATGGACTGCAGAGGCCCAGCTTGCCATGGACACAAATCTGGTTGTGATGTCACAGATTCCTTCTGCAAAGCAAGCAGTTATCGCCCCCTTGGTAACACGCCCTGATAGTCCCTTCAGCCTGAGGGCAGGTGTCCTGGCTTTCCCCGCTCACCTCTGCTTTTCAGGCCATCATTGCCCTAGGACACCTGCAGTCAGTGTCTGGGTGGGAGACTTGATTACCCAGGAAGCCTACAGTCTCACTGTCACCATTTCTCCGGAAAGTGCCCTGAGGCTGGATCTGTCATGGAGCCCGTAGCTTCAGCCCCAGGCCCACGTCGCCTTCCTTCTCTCCTGTCCCAGGGAGTAGAAACAGACCCTCTTCAGGACCTGCAGCTCCTGCCCAGCTTCTCATCCAACCTCTCCTGACACCAGGAAGCCTGGTTTGGAAGACCCTAGGTGACTCCCACTGCCCCCAGACTCAGTCCAGGGAGGAGAGTGACCTTCAGGGTTCCTCCAGTGTCTCTGAAACAGGAACATGCTGGAAACCCCGGAGGCCCCAGGAGCAGCAGGGTTGGGCAGAAATGTCTCCACAAATACTTCCCAGGGGCTTTGATCTGACGTTGCTACACCAACCTTGGAAGCCCTGGGACAATCCGTAACAGAGATTCAGGGAAACCATGTCCCATGTTTCTGCGCAACTCCATCTTTTTCTCTTTCATGGTTAATTTTTTGACTCTGGCCCTGGTGGAATTTTGGGTAGAATTCTCCAGCAATAGTAACCACATCATTGATGATGGCTACTGCACTAAACACTGGCCCGTATGAACCAACTCCTGGGCTAAGTGATTTATAGGTATTATTTCTCGTCTCTTTTTTTTTTTTTGGCCCCTCCGCGCAGCATGCGGGACCTTAGTTCCCTGACTGGGGATCGAACCCATGTCCCCTGCAGTGGAAGCGTGGAGTCTTAACCACTGGATCATCAGGGAAGTCCCCACAGGTATTATTTCTAATCCTTATAAGAAAAATGCAAAATAGGTGATAGTTCCATTTTACAGATGTGGAAACTGAGGCCAAGAAAAGCTAAGTAACTTGCTCAAGCTCACATCGGTGGCTGAGCAGGGACGGAACGTAAGTCTATATGACACAGAATTCTTATTTTTTTCACTAGATCATTCTGCCCATCTCGACCATATCCTATGGTACAGATACTCCAACTCAGGACCTCCCAATCTTTTTCACGTGATGGCACACATATGAAGCACAACATTTGTATGGCACAGGGCAGCAAACAGGTGAGGCTGCTTGTTGAGGCGATGACACACTTGGGGGCTCTGGCGGTCCCACACCTGGCTCTGCAGTGAGGATGAGTGGACAAGGAACTTGCACTCTGTGACCCATTCCCAGGACCTCTTCTTGGAAATTCTGTCCTAAATTATTGATTCAAGCAGTAGTTTCCGACTTTGGCTAGTCACTAGAATCACCTGGGGAGCTTTAAAAATTGCCTAAGCCTGGGCCACGCATACTCTCTGGAAGTGGGGCCTGGTTTAGGTATTTTTGAGAAGGCGTTGGCTCTGTGCTGTTCTTGCTGATGACTCAGCCACACTCCCCCACCCACCCCCTACCCCTGTCCAGTCTCATGTTCCAACTCCTTTCAGGTACACATGCACATACACTGCGTGCCCTACAAGAGCAAAGACCATGTCTGTTTTGTTCACCACTGGGCCCCATGACTAACATAGTGTCTGGCATGTAGTAGATGCACAATGGATTCTTTTTTAATGAATACATGTTGAAGATCTTGGAGAGATTTCAGGCAGGCATCTTCCATGTTTCTAATTGAATGGCAACTTTTTACATAACCCAGTAGTTCATGTCACATAGAGGGCTAAGATTCGTTCAGTTAACTTTTCTTTCTCCACATTTAGAATTTGAAACATCGGTTTGTACTTTAACACAGATGTCTACATACTGGTCACAATTCTCATCATGTGTGTATATAAATATACTACCCACATTGATTGATTTGCAGATATTGAACCATCCTTGCATCCCTGGGATAAATTCCACTTGATCATGTTGTATCATCCTTTTAATGTACTGTTGGATTCAGTTTGCTACTATTTTGTTGAGAGATTTTGCATCTATGTTCATCAGTGATATTGGCCTGTAATTTTTGTGCGTGTGATATCTCTGTCTGGTTTTGGTATCAGGGTGATGTTGGCCTCATAGAATGAGTTTGGAAGTGTTCCTTCCTCTGCAATATTTTGGAATAATTTCAGAAGGATAAGTGTTAACTCTTCTTTCAATGTTTGGTGACAAGAATGTATTGTACAACATGGGAAATATAGCTATTATTTTGTAATAACTTCAAATGGAGTGTAACCTTTAAAAATTATGCTAAAAATTTCAAAATAAAAAGTAAAAATAAATAAATATACTACCCAGACCAAGTGTTTTTATTCAGTTAAGAAAAATGAGCTATTTTTCTCCCCTGGCTCATGAGAAAGTATTTTGTTGACATTCAAATAAAGTAGAAGGAGTGACGTTTGCCCAGTGATAGTCATAATGTTCACTTAGGAGGAGAGAAAACAGGGAGGAACCAAAGTAATGGGGGGAATGTAAAATATGGCACATGAGGAAAAAGGGAGAGCAGGAAGCTTACCATCCTATGTAAATGGGTCAGCTCTGGGTCTTGGACAGGCTAGAAAGTGAAAACAAAAAACAAAAAAACCCAGGCTCAGATGGTCTCCCAACTGGAACCATCCATCACCCACTGATTAAGAGTCAGCTGTCGGGCTTCCCTGGTGGCGCAGTGGTTGAGAGTCCGCCTGCCAATGCAGGGGACACGGGTTCGTGCCCCGGTCCGGGAAAATCCCACATGCCACGGAGCGGCTTGGCCCGTGAGCCATGGCCGCTGAGCCTGCGCGTCCGGAGCCTATGCTCCGCAACGGGCGAGGCCACAGCGGTGAGAGGCCCACGTACCACCAAAAAAAAAAAAAAAAAAAGAGTTAGCTGTCTCCAATGCCAAATGACTAACTTGGTTAAATCCAGTTGAAGCTCTGAGGAAGAAGAAACCCTATAGGATGAAGAGGTTGTGGAATGCTTCCTAGAAAAGGTAGGATTTAAACTGAGACCTCTGCTTCTAGCAATAAGGTAGACCAGGTGTCCAGGCTAGACTTCCTACTCAAAATACTAAAGATGCAGGGGAAAATATTGTGGGGTTTTACCTATTTTCAAATGCCTCCATGAGCTAGCAAGAAAGTATGGAATACTCTGGCTAAAAAAATAAGTAAATAAATGAAGGCAGAACTCAGAAGTTGAGAAGGGGACTGAAGCCGGCATCTGCCTTGAAGGAATTTTCTGGATCTACTGAACTTGAAAATTGATGTTTGGAGCCTTATGAGGTTTGGTGGACAGGAGATCAAACCCAGGTCTGCCCAAGGTAGATGGTCTAATAGAAGATGTCCCATAGAATTAGAACTTCCAAGGGCTATATATTTAGTGTAAGAAAGGACTGGAAATAAACCCAACATCCTTCCCAGATTTGGGGAGCAGGTAATACCTGCAAGGAAAATTGCTTATCTTGAATCGTGGCACTGGAGCAAAGGGGGAAATATCTGTCCTGAGAACTACAAGCCAGAAATCTTGTGTATTTGTAGTCTAAATTCACTAAACATGGGTCATCTGAAAACAAAACAAAACAAACAAACAAAACAACAGCAACAACAACAACAACAAAACAGGCAGAATGTTTAAAGTGATCCCAGACTAGGCAACTAAGGAAAAAGCAAACAGAAATTTTATTTGAAGGTGTTCATCTTTTCCCTAGGTCTCCAAGAATTCCCAGCAATTTCTAAGGAAGATGAGAAGCTTGCAGCTAAAAATCACTACAAATATAAGGAAACAAGGCACCAAGATCAAGAGCCAGCAGAAATGACAGCAGAATAAGCCTGCAAAGACTTCTGGCTTGGGAATTATCAAGTGGAATATAACTTATTTTCAATAAATGGCAGAGAATCTTTTAAATATGAGTGAAGGGTCCTCAGATTTATAAATGAATAAAAAAGAACTTCTGTAAAATAAAAGTCTGGAACTAAAATGAAATAGAAATTAAAAACTCAATGGAGACAATTAAACAGCAAACCAGCACACAAAGAGAGACTTTGTGACCTGGAAGATAGTACTGGAGAAATTATACAGAAGACAGCCATATGCGATAAAGAGGTGGAAAATGTAAAAGAAATTAAAGGCCACAGAAGACAGAGTGAAAAGGTCCCAGATATGTCTAATCAGAGTTTCAAAAGTTAAGGAAGAAATAGGACAGAGGCATAATAGCTGAGATTGTCCCAGAACTTAGGACTGACCCCAAGCCGCGGATTCAGGATTTGAGCTGAGCTGCAAAGATAGAAAGGGTGGAACTTGGATGCTTGGAGATGAAGCATGTGAAAAGCAGCAGGACCTCAGAGTGTGCTGATGGGGTCAACACCCTGAGCACTAGCCTCCTGGGACCGACAGAAGTTTCAGAGCCTTGGCGCGGCGTTGAAGCATGGAACCTCACCATTCCTCCCGCTGGAGAATCAATGGGAAACATGCTCTGCTCCCAGATGACATAGCAAAAACAGCAGGGGTAGTTCTGTTTTGTCCTTGGGGGTCAATATCCTTCTGAGAAAGGGAGAGAAGAATCCTGATCCATCATATGGATTGGGGAACTGAAGCACAGAAAACAGAGATTCTGAAAACAGAGTTCTAAAAAAGTTAAGTGGCAACCCCGGGATCAGAGCTCTTTCTGTTCATCCCTGGGGCAGGCACCTCTGGGTAACTCTCTCAGACGCTCTGATTCACTGTGTGTTTGGTGGATCAGCTGCAGAGTTGGATGGAGCCACTGGCGTCCTTTTCAGCCCTGATGAGACTTTCAAAAGTAAAAGTAAAGCAAAAAGCACTCCAGGACCCAGGTCTGGATGCCTCCCCTACAGACTAAGTCCTAATTACCCATGACTGCCTACACCTGATGACTTGGACCCGGCCGATTTTGATGCAGCGTTGACATCTCTGTGAGCGACGTGCACCTGAGTACATCTGGACCTAACAGCTGTCACTGGGATCTGAAAACCGGTCTGACACATATGGTTCTACATGCAACGTGGTGGAACAGCAGACAGAAGCTCAGCAGTGCCGAATCGCATCGGTGTATCTGGTTCCTCCTCTACCTCTAACATAACTTTCTCCTTGGTCATGCCAAGGTGATTTTGTTTGTTTGGGTTGCTAGTGGTTATGTTCTCCAGTTCATCTGAACTCGAATTCCAAGCCTATGACTGTCACAAGTTACTTAACATCTTTAAGCCTCAGTTTTCTCACCTGTACGATGGGCTCTGTACTATGTCTTGGAATTAAGCAAGACTACATACATTTTGGTACATTTATCAATAAATAATATCAGGCTTATTTCCCATATTATGATTGACTTAAACAGCTAAAAGATTCAATTCGCCTGTAATTAGACATGGTTAATTTGGGGTTAAAGTTTAGAAGGAAGACTTAGAAAATTGTCGTTGAATTTCAAAATGAAGTAGCAAGAATGTCAAAAGAAAGAATAAAAATGCCTAAGGGGGAAAATTAAGTGAGTTAGAGTTTCACTTTCTTCAGGTTCATATTTGACAGTGATTCTTAGCTGGGACAGCCTAACCTTTTTCTGGATCTCAAAGACATTCTTCCTGTTTTGCCACATTCTGCATTTTCTTACTTCACCATGCTAAATTTGGCTCAGAGATTGAGAGTAGGGCTGTGGGACCCTGGCACAAAGAGGTAATGTTGGTATGTGTACATATTAGAGAATCAACAGTGTGGTCAGACAGATGGCTGTACCTGGAGCATGTCTGAGTCTAAGGGATGGGACAGACCCCAGTGCCACAGGCATAACTGCTGACAATTCAAAAAGTGTGTCAGAGACCAAATAATGTTGGGAAATTCCAGTCTACACGTTTGAAGAGCAGGCACAGTGGGTGGTCCTAAGGGATCCAGCAAGCACATGACAGTAGGAAAAGAAGGAAAGGAAAATTAGATTCAATCAAAGGGAAAAAAAAATTCCAAATGGTAAGTTCGTTCTATTTGGCTATGGTATAACCCCTCCAGGGAACATGGTGGAACTTGAGTCATTGAAACCTTGGCTGGGAATAGTCATGGAGGATGTACAATAGACAAAGCTGGAGTTTGGATTAGTCTGGTGGTGAGAGCAAGAGACCCAATAGGTGATTTGCGTCCGCATTGCTCTGATTCAGCAGACATGCCCCCTGCCGACAGAGTCTGCTGAGAGGCTGAGCTGGGCCAGGAGGATGCACTGAGCCTGGACGCGTGTGAATGGCTGTGTGTGTAAAGGGAAGTGTTTTCCAAGTCATCATTGCCTCGTTTCCTCAGGCTGACTAGGATGTTTGGATAGTTAGCACGTTCCCTCTCATAATAAATTTCACATTTCTTGCAGAGAGTTTGTTTCACAGAAAAAAAAAAAAAGAAGCAGGGGAAGGATATTCCATCTGAGTTTGCAGGAAATAATCTTTTTAATTAGAAAGCTGCCATACATTTCGGATTTTTCAATAGTGCTTAAGTTCACTGCCGTCATGTGTATGTGTGTTTTTTAGAAAAGCACACTACGTATTAACTATTTTTTTTTCCTAGAAAGTACTGGTGGAGGTGTGATTTCTCTGAGATGAGACCATTTTGGGTGATCCATGTGATCAATACAGAATAGCATGTTCTGTGGAGTTGGGTTCATAAAGTTATTTGAAGCCAGGAACCATCACTGTAAATATGGTATAAACCAAGATGTTACGTCCAATATCATCCATACCTAGCACCAAGCTGAGTCAACAGACAGTGGTCAATAATTACATGTCGATTGATTGATTGATTTGGTAAGTTGCCCAAAGTAATATTTCCTCCAGGGTCTCTGTAGCAAGCAAATCAATGATAACTAGCTTTTTCAAAACCAGTTTGCTTTTCATTTCAGAAATACACGGGAATCCAAATGGGGGGTGGGATCTAGATTTTACATTGAGACCTGGATTTGAATGCCAGCCTTTTCATGATTCATCAGAGGACTTAAGCAATAGCCCACCAGCCCACCCTGCCTTGGTTTCTGAATCTATGAGATCAGGGAGCTAGTTCCGGTACTTTCTGCTGTTCCCCTAACCTTGCGACACTTTGCCCTGCCTGGCAACAGCCAGAGCCACACTGCCCGGTTGTTATCCAGTCTGCAGCTGCCCAGGAGTCAGCGATGGGCACCACAGCTGCTATTGAGGAAAGACACAATGAGAATATTCTCATAAAGTAGTAGACGGTTTACCCTGGGGGTTGCCAACACAGCAAAGCAAAGAGAAATCAACAATTAAAAAATAAAAATAAAAAATAAGGACCCCCCCCGGGTTCTGGCTCTAATTCTGTTTTTGACCTGACTTGCTATCCGATCTTAAACAAGCCATTCAGTGTGGGTCTAGACCAAGTGGCACACAAATATAAAGGAGCATGATCACAATTATTACTAGCAGTGATTCATTAAGGGTATGTTTGTCTGCTGTTTTGTTTGTTTGTTTAAGCAGCTTAAAAATGAGGTAACGCCCTAAAGAAAATCCAGATCAGACCCCCTTATCTGGCTCTCTCTCAGTACTTTAATGCTGGTTGTTAAAAAGACAACGAGCCAGTGGTTGTCCTGTTCCTATCCAGGTCCCGCTCACTGACCCATTAGTCATGTAACTAGGGGAAATCACTTCACTTTCTGGAACTTGGAGTCTGCGGTGGTTCTAAAACATGTCCTCAAATTCTTTACTCCCTTCCCGTAAAGATATGATGCCTCACTCACCTCCGTTTGAATACAGCCAGCTCCATAACTCACTTCTAACTCACTAAAGTACAAAGTGCAGTGGAGGTGACGTTACGTGACTCTAAGGCTAGGACTGGCACGCTGTCGCAGAACACACACCTTTGGACCCCTGAGCTGCCCTAGAGCCACCTTGCTGGAAAAACTGCAAAGAGACAGAGATAAAGAGGGATGCCTGTGCCCCCAGCCATTCCAGTTTCCCAGTTGAGAACCAGGCATATTCATAAAGGAAGCTTCAAGATGATCCCAGCCACTGGCATCCTGTGACTGCCCCCAAATTCCTGACCCACAGAAACTGTGAGATAATAAATGCCCAGGGTCATTTTAAAACACAAGCTTTGGAGAGATGCGTTAGCAGCAATGGGTACCTAATACGGGGACTTTCCATCCTCCCCTTTCCAAGGAACGCCTAAGGACTCAGCATTATTCAGGGGGTGGGTCTCAGGCGGCAATCTCAAATACTTCTTGGGTTTCCATTACAGGAACCCACATCCCATGGTTTTCCTGAAACAGACTTGGGAATCCAAGGAGCTGGAGACTTCTAACTCTGATATTGATCTTGGGCAAATCAGTTCCTTCAGACCTCAGTTTTCCCTGCTGTAAACAGAAGAGCCTTTCTCTTCTCTTTGTACTTCCCAGGAGTATAAATTATACAATCTGGAACTCACAGGTCCATGAAGCATTTTGAACTCCTCTGAAGGTCCTGTTTAAATTCAAGTACTGTCATGACACGTCTTCGCCATAAATTCCCTATGCGGGCTCAGCATCCTTCCAGGAGGCAACAGGAAAAAAGGCCTGGCTCTAGTTCTCCTGCTTCTGTTCTTTCCAGCCCTTGGCAAGTCACTCCACTGGTCACAGCTCTGAGCCCCACCTTGCCTGTAAGATGGGTGGATTGGCCAATATCCTCTCAATCCCTTTCCAGCTATGAGATGCTACAAACGAGACAATTGAAAAGATAGACTCATTGCTTCTAGATGTTTCCAACCAGTAAAGAGGCAGCCCAACTGCTGCAAACACCAGGAAACAATAGGCAATTTAATATGAGATGGGGTGGCATTGAAGACAGGCACATCTGCAGAATCCAAGGCTCCGGACAGGGTCGTAGAAGTTTCTTCAGCTGCTCTTGAAGGATGGTGCTATGGATGGAATGTTTGTGTCCCCCACAAAATTCATAGGTTGAAGCCTATTTCCCAATGTGATGGCATTAGATGGCGGGCCTTTTGTCAGTGATTAGGTTAGAGGGTGGGGACCTCATGAATGGCATTAGTGCCCTTATAAGAAGAGAGATGATACCTCTCTCCACCATGTGAGGATACAAGGAGAAGATGGCCATCTGCAAGCCAGGAAGAGGGCCCTCCTCAACACCAGATCTGCTGGCACCCTGATCTTGGACTTCCCAGCCTCCAGAACTGCGAGAAATAAATGTCTGTTGTTTACACCACCCAGTCTGTGGTATCATGTTATAGCCGCCCCAAATGACTAAGACAGATGGAGTAATAGCCACAATCCTTAGTTGCAAACAACAGAATCCATTCTTGTTCATTTAAGGGAAAAAAGGAGTTTAATCAAGATGATTAGAGAGCTGGCAAAATGTCCAGGAGGGCCTGACTCTGAAGCCATCAGCCATAAAGTACCCAACCACAAAAAGGAGTTTCTTAGAGAAGACCCCACAGCCACTCTGGACCTAGGACCCTCTGCCCTGGAAACCAGGAGCTCAACCCTACACCCTCCAGAATCAAGGGTCTCTGCTGCCCCCTTGTGGTTCCCCTGATGGGGGCACCACCTCAAACCCAATTCTCATGTGGACGCGTCAGGTACAGTTCAAGGCACAGAGGTCTAGAGATGTTTTTTAGCTTCTCCCTTGGTAACGCAGGATTTGTAATGTGGGAGATACCCCAAATGTAGGGAGGGTGTGCAGAGATGTGCCCCAGGCAACAAGTGCCCGCAAAGATGGGTAGAGTGTGAGTCAGGAGAGGACTGAAGAGAGGGAGCCCTTTTGAGGGAGGGGCTGGGCCAGAAATAATGCGGGCACAGAACGCCTCCCGAGCTGGTGTGGAAAGGCAGGCCGAGTGGCTGAGGGCACAGACGAATGGAGTGGGGCTGACAAGCCACGAGCCCTACATCTCGAGATGCCTGTCGCCTGGCTGTCTGCGCCCCTTCCTCCTGGCTCGCCCCAGTCCCGCGCGGCCGTTTGGAAGCAGCCGTTCTTCCCAGAGCTGGCGTTTGGCAGTTGGCAAGGAGCACCCCACCTTCTCTCAGCAGCCGTCCGTCTTCTTGTCTTCCCCTTTCCATCGGGGTGAATACATTTCTCTTCTGCTGCACATGCCAACATACCTCGAATTTGCTGGCAGCAGGCACTTCTTATGTGTTGGTTTTGGAACCTTTTAGCAGTTTGTCCTATTTCTCTTCCATCTGGGCTAGAAACATGCCAACCAGGATTTCTCTGGATTTTTTTCTTAATCCCAGGCTGCAACCCAAGGGAGTGAGCATCCAGGACCCCCTGGGTCTCAGGGTCCATCACCACCTGGTACCTGCCTCCCCTCCCCAGCTGTCACTGGGCACCATGGCCCTCGGTCCCCCAGGCATAGTCCCAACTTGTGGTGACCTCTCAAACTTAGTGCCTGGAGGCCAGGTTATTACAAAGGGACATTTGAGCTTCCACTGGAAATTGGTAATATATATTCTTGGCAGCAGTAAGGACAGGCTGTGAAAATTCTTTTAGTGTTGGACTTCTTTTAAGGAGTGGAGTTTGGTTTTAGCATACTCCCAGGCAGTGAAATGGGAAAACCAGGCTAAAGATGGAGATGTACGAAGGTGGCAGGTGGAACCCAGAGCCCGGGGTCCGGAGAACATCAGTGCCCGCCACCTGGTAGGGGCTCAATAATCATCTGCCGCTTGGATGACTGGATGAGGTGTAGCAGCAAGCAACACATGGTGACATTTCAACTTCACTTATTAGACTGACTGAGTCCCATCAGGTCTACCTCCTAACCTTCCAGGTCTGTATCGCCCCTCCCTGCTCCCCTCCTGCAACAGCTGGAATGCCTGACCTCAACCCCTCCCACCAGGCTCCTGACCAACTTTGTCCCAGGTTCCCTGGCCTCCAGACCCCAGCCTCTCCAGTCCACTCTGCAGACCATGGCTACTGTTTATCTTCCTGCTAAATGTGGGATCCTGGATGGGACCCTGGAACAGAAGAAGAGCATCAGTAGAAAAACTGGGGAAATCTGAACAGAGCCTGAAATGTAGTTAATAGTAATGTATTGATGTGAATCTCCTAGTGTTGACAAATGTATCTAAGACATTAGCAATAGGAGGAACTGGGGAGATGGGTAAACTGAACTCTCTGTACTATCTTTGCAACTTTTCTCTGAATCTAAAATTATTCTTACAACAAAAAATTATACCAAAAAAGCTAATCTGACCATATCACTCTCCTGCTTAAAATTAGGGTGACCAATAAAGCTTATCTACGAAACAGAAACAGACTCACAGACATAGAGAACAGACTTGTGGTTGCCAAGGGGGAGGGGCATGGGGGAGGGATGGACTGGGAGTTCCAATTCTAGAATCCTACTCCATAGAAATACATATGCCTCAAGATGTATGCACAAGGATATTCTGCTAGAGTGAAATATTGGAAATAATCTGCATGTCTATCAATAAGGAAATAGCTATATAAATTGAGGTAAATTCAGGTGCCGGGCCGGGGGAGGGAGGGGGTGGCAAGGGAGGCTTGGGTGTACGACCCCAAGGGTCCCTTAGCCCTGGGTTCTGGGCCGCGGGGCGGAAGCGATCCGTTGGTGGGGTCGGGGTCTGGGGACGAGGTGGATGCGGGCCTGGCCTTCCTGGCAGTGCACCGACTGCCCCGCGGGCTGAGGCCCCGTGGGGTGGGGGCCCCGTGGGCACCCCGCGCTGGAGCTGGGAGGAGCTGGCCGGTGGTTCCCTCCCGCAGACCCGTCGGCCCCAAGATGTCGTACATACTCCCGCACCTGCACAATGGCTGGCAAGTGGATCAGGCCATCCTCTTGGAAGAAGACCGCGTGGTCATCGTTCGGTTTGGACATGACTGGGACCCTACTTGTATGAAGATGGACGAGGTTCTGTACAGCATAGCTGAAAAGAAACGGCAGATAATGGGGGATCTTCCTCATCTTGCTGCGAGCCCTGTTTGGATACCCCAGCTGTTTTAAAAGTTAAAAATTTCGCATTTATCTTGTGGATATTACAGAAGTACCTGACTTCAACAAAATGTATGAGTTATACGATCCGTGCACTGTCATGTTTTTCTTCAGGAACAAGCACATCGTGATCGACCTGGGTACTGGCAACAACAACAAGATCAACTGGGCCATGGAAGACAAGCAGGAGATGATCGACATCATCGAGACGGTGTACGGGGGGTCCCGGAAGGGTCGTGGCCTGGTTGTGTCTCCAAAGGACTACTCCACCAAGTACAGATACTGAGCCCTCGTCCAGTCCTGGTGCACACAGTGCCATGGAGTCATTCTCACGTGGAAATATTTTCAACTATTTAAAGCCTTTGAGAAAGCGTTTGGGAAAGTACACATAGCTCAAGGAGCTGAAGGGTTTTGCAGTGAGGGTGGCATTACCTCAACTTTCAGTCTGCCTGGTCCTTGTATTTTTGTATCAGCAAATATCTGTAAATATCTAGCTGATATAAATAAAATACATGGTGATGGGAAAAATAAAAATAAATTTAAAAAAATAAATTGAGGTAAATTCATACAATGGAATACTGGGTAGCCATTAAAACAATGAGGTAGATCTCCATGTATTAACAGGAAGAGATCTCCAACATATGATCTACATCAGGTGTCAGTAAACTAAGTGCCATAAGCCAAATCCAGCCCCTGTCTGTGAATGTACTGCCCACGAGCTAAGAATCGTTTTTACATTTTTAAATGCTTGAAATGCAATCAAAAGAAGAGTAGTATTTTGCAATATTGAAAATTACATGAAATTCAAACTTCAGTTTCCATAAATAAAGTTTTATTGGAACATAGCCAGGCCCATCATTTACATATTGTCTATGGCTGATTTTTTAAAAATAAATTTATATATTTATTTATTTTTGGCCGTGTTAGGTCTTTGTTGCTGCAAACTGGCTTCCTCTAGTTGCGGCGAATGGGGGCTACTCTTTGTTGCAGTGCGTGGGCTTCTCATTGCCGTGGCTTCTCTTGATGCAGAGCACGGGCTCTAGGTGCGTGGGCTCCAATAGTTGTGGCACGTGGGCTCGGTAGTTGTGGCTCGTGGGCTCTAGAGTGCAGGCTCAGTAGTTGTGGTGCACGGGCTTAGTTGCTCCGTGGCACATGGGATCTTCCCGGACCAGGGATCAAACCTGTGACCCCTGCATTGGCAGGCGGGTTCTTAACCACTGCACCACCAGGGAAGTTCCTATGGCTGATTTCTTGATGCAGCGGCAGAATTGAGTACAGGTGACAGGGACCATATGGTTCCCAAAGCCAAAAATATTTATTATCTGGCCTTTTACAGAAAAGAAATTGCTGACCCTAATCT
This sequence comes from Mesoplodon densirostris, assembly GCF_025265405.1. Taxonomy (NCBI): domain Eukaryota; kingdom Metazoa; phylum Chordata; class Mammalia; order Artiodactyla; family Ziphiidae; genus Mesoplodon; species Mesoplodon densirostris. The sequence continues at coordinate 31,031,685 of NC_082670.1, forward strand.
AAGTGATAAACGGCAAATCACATATTGTATATGTATAAAATTCCCTTCATAAAATATGCTCATAAAAATTATATATATACATATATGTATTTAAGTATATAAATTAATAGAATGTATGGGAGGACCCACCCTAAATGGTTAACAATTGTTCCTTATGAAAGAGGAGCAGGATTAGAGAAGGAAAATGGATAAAGGGAGATTACATGTTTTATTACTTTATATTTATAGTCTTTCAATTTTATACTGAAAAAGTATATACATATCTCCAGTCAATTCTTGTTATTTGCAGTAGTTATGTTCTATAAAGTCCATGAAAACACTGAAATACAGAACACTGAGCCGTTGCTTCTAGGGGAAATATGAGGTCAGGTTCCTGGGAGTCTCTGGTCAAAATATTTTCATTAGCCAATCAATCCATAACCTTGCTTTATGTGTGATTCTGTATAAAGACACCTGATTTAACATATTTTGTTGATCCATTAACACTGAACTCACAGCCAACAGCTCTGTAACTCAGACCTGAATGAAGCTTACCTAACACATGTATTTTTTCTGTAAGGCACATCACAGCCTTCTTCGATTTAGCAACACTAGACAGATTTTTCAGGGGGCCATTTTAAACAACAAAATCACCAACAAAAAGCACAAAAATGCAAAAAAAGTGGCACTCGTGAGATGGGGGAAAGGATCCTTGTTGACAGTATGAGAGCTGAAACAGCATCACTTTGCTTGACCTCAGCTGGCGCTGTGCTCATGGGTGGCTCAAGTCTTTTGTCCCTCTGTCCACGTCCACAAATGGCTGAGAAAGCACCATGTCTATTGATTTGTGGGTCACAAATAAATTTTAGTGAGTAGAAAAATCCACATAATGGAACTGGTGAATAAGGAAGACTGGAGATAGATAGATATATATATATATATGCATTGCTTTTGTAGTTAATCAACAAAAAACATGTTTACTATTTGCCCTTGACCAGAGTTGTCTGCAAAGTCTTTCTTTTGGGCAGCAAGCAGAGGGTCCCGAGCCATGCCTCTGATGGGTAGAGATGTTCATTTTTACATTAAGACAGCCCACCTTTCACCAGGACCCCCAACAGGGCACAGTCAGCACAAAGCAGAGGACGTGTTAAGGCTACCTCATGGCTGTTTCCCAAGTTGCAGGGTTGACTTCTTAGGTATCTGTGAACAGCTGTGTCCTGGACACACACGGTTGGGCCAGCTAGAGGCGTGCAGTGAGCGGTTTGCCTCTCCTCACCCAACTTCCATTTCTTCATTCATTCATTTACTCACACCATTCATTCATGCTGTCAACACATTCATGAAAGACAAAGTATCATATGACATCCCTTATATGCAGAATCTTTCAAAAATGATAAAAATGAACTTATTTACAAAACAGAAACAGACTCACGGGCTTAGAAAACAGACATGGTCCCGGGGGGAAGGGTGAGAGGGAGGGATAGATTGGGAGTTTGAGACTGACATATACACGCTGCTATATTTAAAACAGATAACCGACAAGGACCTACTGTATAGCACAGGGAACTCTGCTCAATACTCTGCAATAACTTAAATGGGGAAAGAATTTGAAAAAGAATAGATATATGTGTATGTATAACTGAATCACTTTGCTGTACACCTGAAACTAACACAACATTGCTAATCAACTATACTCCAATATAACATAAAAATTTTTTAAATAAACTAATAACTAGTAAAAAAAAAAAAGAGCGCAGGAGCAAAAGGGTGCTGCTGTAGAGAAGGTGCATGAGTCAAGTAATATTGTTTCCAGGTGGAAAAGCTACTTTCAACTCTTCTCCTAAAATGAAAAATGTAACTTCAGCACTGCGCAGGGCACTAACTTACATGTATTCATCTATTTGTCTAATGGGGTGTTGATCTCTGGCTCATCTTCCCACTGGCCTTTTTAGAGTCCCGTGAGTAGAACTGTGTCCTCCTGTCCTCCACACTCCCACAGAGCTTATGGAAGAGCTGAAGGGGTGGGGGTGGGGGAAATCAGAGCTGGTCAGCAGGTGCAAGTCAGACCGAGTTAAGGCAATCAGACAGGAAAGAGAGGCACACCCAGGCCCACATGAAACGAAGTCTCAGCCTGACCTGAAGACATTAAAGGAATACCAGACCATCAGGCCTCTGGAGGTGAGGTCCGGTCCTTAGCGCTGGACACCACCCCTCAAGCTGGGGCTCCTACAAAGCGCTGTTGCCACCTTGTGGTGAGCAGAGGTGGGCCTCGGAGCTTGCTGACTTCTCCTGCTGGTTCTTCTCAGGTAACGAGCTCCGGAGGCTGACACACATTCCTGGAAACGCATCCCTCCCTAGGACTTCCCACCCCCCAGATTGTGCCCCAGACCAGGCTCCAGGGGATGAGCCATGTGGCCAGAGGTGACTCCTCTCTGGGCCCTGTCCCTCCTCTGTGAAGCTGCAAGTTGTCCTGGCATCACAAGCCCCCAGGATCCCTTCTCGTTTGTACAGTGAGGACCCAGAAGCTCTAGCAGCTGCCCCACAAAGCACTCAGCCTCGGGCTGGGGTTGCCCAGAGACCGTGCCCTGAACCAGCCTGAGGTGTAAGGGCCTTACTGCTCTTCCTTTGAGAATTTGCACAGTCAGAGTCTCTTTGTAAGTAGGGAATGTGAACCTGTCTCTTTTGTGTCTGCACTCCACACCCAAAGTGGAATGCACTCCCTCCACATGTGGTGGCCAGAGTGACAGAGCAGGTAAGACATGGGAGAGGGCGTGCAGGGGTGTGTGTGTGTGTGTGTGTGTGTGTGTGTTCTGGTGCCTGTTCCCCTATGAGAAGAGACAAGACCTGGAGGAAGAGGGAGGTACCAGAGGAGCTGGCCTGCTGGCATCTGGGGAATCGGAAAAAGCCTGCTGGCTTTTCTCCCATGAAAATCGAGGCTGCGCCTGAGGAAGCAAACAGTTCCAGTTCCCAGGGGTGGCCCTCAGGACTGGAAGCTGCAGCCTTTGTGGCCATCGTTTCAGCTGCGGGTGAGACCTGTATTGTTGTGACAACAGTAGCAGAGTGTCCTACTGCAGGGCAGGGACCCCAACCGGCGTCTTCCCGGTCTCCCCCCGGGCAGATCCTGCGCCTCACGCTCTAGAACGCCCCTCCTCCGTCCCTCTGTCTGTCACCTGAGCTGCTCTGTCCTGGGACCGAGCCGGCGGGCTCCAGCCCCGTCCCGTCCACGCCATCTCGGGCTCACAGCCAGGCTCCATCTCTGTCACGGTCCCTGAGCAGCCCTGCCAGAATTCCTGGGAAGAGGTGGGTCCTCCCTGTAAATCCAAGAGCAGTGATTGGAAACTCTGGGAAGTTTGGCTTTCATACGTTCCAGAGGGAATGTTGCTGAACCCCGCCCAGGTTGGGTGGAATGGGGAGAGAGGGAGAGAGTACCAAGGGGCTGGGGTGGTCACCACTGCACTGTGAGGGAAAACAAGCCCGGGTCTGGGGAGTCTCACAGGTCCCTAGGAGCACTGGAATTAATACATGAAACTTCTATACCCTTTGCAAAAGACGATAAGTCAGTATTACTGTGTCCATTTTACAGGAGAGAAAACTGAGGTGTGAGTCCATTCATCCATGAGGTTCATGGTTTCAGTAGCAATACTGTTTATATACATATATTTTATACTTTACTATATATATTTTATACTTTACTATATTATATCTATCTATATATATACACACACACGCACACTTTTCACCTCTATTTCACATTTTTACTTTCCCATCATCATTCTTGATCCCGACAGCTCTGTGAGACAGAAAGGTCAGTCTGACAGTCTCTCAGCCCATGACAGAGCTCTGCTAGAACAGGTCTCCTGCATTTCTGGTTGGGAACACAGTTGATTGCTTAACTGCTTTCATTTCCAACTCACTGTCCCCCTGCCTTCCTTACAGAGTCCAGTTAAAGCCTCCCCCTGTCCCCCACCCCCGCCCTCATGTCATGCCTGGGTCCCAGGGGAATCGGATCCCAGCAGTTAGGGTGACTCAAGTCTCTTTGCTTGTGTTGCGTTCAGAAGCCTGGGTTAGGCCAATCAACCCAGGATATCAGCCTAGTGGCTGCTATTATCCGGGTAGTGGCTTAAACTGACCAGTTCAAACTGAAAGGAAAAGGTTTCCTCTCCTTCTCTCTGGACGTGACCAAAGAAGCAAGTGCCAGAGCTGCTGCTGGCAGCCATCTTGCAGCCATGAGGCGAGTCAGCCTAAGGAAAAGAAGTAGAAGAGGGCAGAGTAAGCCGGATTACAGGAAAACAGAATTAGCACCCTGATAAAACCCTACCTGAAGCCCTAGCTCTGGGCTACTTGTTAGATCCTGTAGTAAACTCCTTATTGTTTAAGTCAGTTTGCATTGACTTTTCTCTTCCTTGTATCCAAAACCACCTTAACGGGCAGGTCTGGACGGACACACTTTCTCCCACTTCTGCTGTCAGACTTCTCCTTGCTTTCCTCTGGCTCCTGTCAGAGCCAAGTCAGCACACATTGAAAGGGCCAGGGCGGACTAAATGCGTCTCCTGGACACCACAAATGTCTTTGTGGTATCTTAAGACTTTAAAAACTGTGCAGGGAGCTGCGGCCTAGCTCGGTCCTGCTTCCCATTAGGATAAACACATCCCTCAGCAGAGCGACCCATGCCCAGCTCCAGAAATAGCCTGCCCACCAGAGAAAATGCACTTTATTTGACAGGCTTCCACAGCCATATCATTATCATATAATGTCTTTTATCCACCCCTTTCCCCTGCCCTGGAACTCAAATTGCATCTTTAAAATGTCTAAATAGCAGTTTGGTGATCTTCAGTGATGCTATACTTGATACTGAGCTGGGAAAATCAATGTCAAACGCCCAACTTCAGAGAAGTTTGGGTGAGGGGTGAGAGGGATGTTTTACATCCAATTACTTTCCTGTGAAGAAATATGGGTTGAAAATACTTGACAAGGGACTAAGTTTCAATGTCCACAAGTCCAGCTTTTGACTTCCTAATCATGAACATCAACCCCACAGACCTCGCCTGAGCGCCTGTGGGCGACTTTCCAACCTCATTTCCTCCTATGAAAGTAGGAGTAGGTGGGGACTCCTTTTTTTGGCTTCCTCCTCCCAGGCTAGCACAGCCCTGCATGGGTGCCGATGCCCCAGGGGCTCCAGGAGAAATCAGGCAAGATGCAAAGAGGCAGCCCCAGGAACAAACAGTGACGGTATCCAAAAATGCCCACTGGTAAGGGACAGCGTCAGGACTGTCCCCGTAGGGGCTGCTCAGGGCAGTCACAGTATCAGAGTGAAACAAAGGAAGCTCTCCAGAGGAAGAGGGAGTCTGCCCGGGGGTGTGGAGGGCTGAGGATGCCTGTTTTTGGAGGTGCGTGAACTCCATTTACCCAGGGCTGGCTCTGAGCAACACTGGGAAGTGGGCGGGAGTCTGTCTCGGAACGGCCCATCACTCCGGGCCGCAGTGCCCCGCCAGGTGGAGCTTTCACATTCCTCTTCCTGTTACTGAACACCTACTCCAGATCCTTCCTGGACCGAGTGACAGACTCCAGCTCCCAGGGCTGAGCAAAAGGCCAGGGAGGCAGCCAGGATATAGGAGGGTGGCTTCCTAGAAGGGAATTAAGCCTTCCTTCTGCCAAATCCATTTCCAGCAGCAGCCTGGAGGACTTGTTAGGAGAGGAGAATGTGGGGCTTCTAATCCCCTGAGCACCCACTCCGTACCCGACACTGTGCTTACAAGAATTGCATATCATGGAGATCACTGGGCCAATTTACAGATGAGAAAACTGAGGCTGAGAGAGGTCAAGGAACTTTCCCAGGATCACACTAGCAAGTAAAGTGGCCAGTGAGATTCAAGTCTAGTTCTTTCTGCCCCTTGAGGCCTGGCTTGTTGTACTACCTACCTGCTTGCCTGCTTAGGTGAGGTGAACTCTGACTTTCCTAACTGGCTCTTAAACTGACCTGGGGAAGCAAATAACAACTCCCTTCATTGGAGCCCACAGTATGCAGAACGGGGCAGGGGCTGGTAGTTACAGACCTTAAAACCAACCCTTTCCTCTTCCTGCAAGTTGCTCCTGATCAATGCTGGGCACCCCTGGCCATCGCAGTAGAAAGGGCAATATGGAACTTCCTGGAAGTTCTCAGGATCCCCACCGTCCCAACGCGCACACATACACACACATACACATGCCTTCACACACAGACACACGCCTGCACACACAGACACACACAGAGATGCACACACAGACATACACACACAACAATCAATTTCTCTTGAGACCAAAATAAATGAGCTATATAATCACATTTTCTTCAAGATTACTGGAGTATCAAAATTTTTTTTAAAAAGACCATTATCCCTACACTTTTGGTTGAGGAAAAATTCAATCATCCAAATGAAGTACAGAGAGGCAAAGCAGATCTGTTTCTCATGAAGAAGGTTTGGGGAGAGGCAGTTCTGCTGTGGGCACGCGTGGGCACCAAATGCCTTCGGCTGGTGCACGTGCTGCGGGTAGGGTGTTGTCCTGCTTGATCGTGACCCCTCGTGCAACTCCATGCGTCTGAGCGTGTGTGCCGAAAGATCCAGAAGCACCAGAGCCCCTCGTCCAGTCAGAATCAGGCAGCAGAAAATCTGCATTTAATTGCAAATGTTGTAAAAAGAATCATGCAGAAGACCGAGCTAGCATTACAACTATGTGTCCTTGACTTGGTGCCTGAGTGTGGGACGTCTTTCTGCGGAAATGCTTATAGAGCTGTAAACTCTAAGCCGAGATCTCTTCAAGAACATGTCTTCTCTCGTTAGGATGATTTTACTTTGGAGGGTGTTCCCAGCCTTTTCCAGGAAAAGAAGATGGTGGGGGGTGGACGTGGGGGACTTGTAGGGTGAAGAAAGGGGACAGGGAGGCCGACTCAGATGTGTCTTAAAGATGTCTTTGTTTTTAATTATCCGTGTCCTGGGCTACGGCGCAATCAGCCTCTCTCCAGAGTTTCAACTCAGATCAAATGCTCGGTGCTGCAGTCTTACTCTCCACCTCCCAGACGGCGGCCTTTCCCCATTTGAAGATTATTTATTGCTTCTCAACCACCTTTCATGCTGCTAAATGTTTCTCCATGCTCAGTGAAGAAAACAGCCCAGCGGGATTTTATTTTATTTCCCTGAGTGCCGGCCTGTCCTCCCACTTCATCCCAGGGAGCATTTTAGGCTCGACAGTCTGCACAGACCCCCTCCCCTCCTAGGGCAGCTCCTCGGCCTGGGCCTGGCCAGGGGAAAGGTCTCCAGGGTCCACTGGTCACACGGCTGCCTCTGGGCCTGCACGACTCTACTTTCAAAGGAGGGGGAGAAAGCAAACCGCTTCTAGAAGCTTGCTGAGAAGGAGCTCAGTCTGAAATGCTTTCCTTCCAACTCCTCCACCCCCCAGGATATCCAGTAGGTGGGCACCCCTCCTGGACTTGAAAATGCAGATTCAGCCTAAGTGGGGTGATGCCAGCCACCACCCTGACTCCCCACCCAGGTCCGAAATAAATTTACACCTCCTCGTTTCTGTCCTATTAATCACTCAGTCTGAGGAAAAACAAGCCAGCCAAGCTGGGCCAGTTGGACGAGTCACAGAATATATGTTTTCAGATATTTTAAAATTAATTTTATTTCCTGCTCATATTTAAAATTTTGCTTCCATTACCAGAATGCAACTGTGCTGGACCTCTTGTAAGGAAAACTGCAAATTCTATAGTTAGATTTCCCTCACCCACCCCCTGAGACTCCGTGCTGCTCATCCTCATAGGCTGTAACCCTGGTGGGTGGGCGGATCCCAGCCCCTTCCTCCTTCAGGTTCTGATTTTCAGCTCTGGCCCCCCCTCCCTTGCTGGGCCTTAACTCTCACTTCCTGGCCCGGCTTTCATGGCGTCTAGGGGGCCCTGAGAGCACCACCCACTCCCTGGCCTTGGGGGTCGAGATGCCCCCATGTCAGCCTTGTCCCCCAGCTGCCCTGCTCTCCCCACCTTGCTCCTCCTCTTTGCAGCCCTTGCCCTTGAATGGTCCTCCTTCTTCCACTCTTGGGTCTCTTTAAAAAAACAAGAAGCCTAAAGAGCCAGTGGAAAAAGACATTTTTTAATAAATATTCTTTTAATATATGAATACAAACAATAAGTGGAAGAACAACTATCTTCAAAAGTATCTTTTCTGGGCTTCCCTGGTGGGGCAGTGGTTGAGAGTCCGCCTGCCGATGCAGGGGATACAGGTTCGTGCCCCGGTCCGGGAGGATCCCACGTGCCGTGGAGCGACTGGGCCCGTGAGCCATGGCCGCTGAGCCTGCGCGTCCGAAGCCTGTGCTCCGCAACGGGAGAGGCCACAACAGTGAGAGGCCCGTGTACCAAAAAAAAAAAAAAAAAAAAAAAAAAAAGTATCATTTCTGTAAATTAGTCTATCCCAATTTTTAAGTACAGAAAATGTTGGCATATGTCACAATATGCTAGGAAGAAATGATTCTTGTTTTATGAATTTAGGTTTGTTTTTTTTAATTTTGTTTACCTATTTTAAATATAGCAGCGTGTACATGTCAATCCCAAACTCCCAATTTATCCTTCCTCCCCCCCTTCCCCACGGGTAACCCCAAGTTTTGGGTTTTTTGTTTGTTTGTTTTGTTTTATTTTGTTTTGCGGTACACGGGCCTCTCACTGTTGTGGCCTCTCCCGTTGCGGATCACAGGCTCCGGACGCGCAGGCTCAGAGGCCATGGCTCACGGGCCCAGCCGCTCCACGGCACGTGGGATCCTCCCGGACCAGGGCACGAACCCGTGTCCCCTGCATCGGCAGGCGGACTCTCAACCACTGTGCCATCAGGGAAGCCCCTAAGTTTGTTGTCTAAGTCTGTGAGTCTGTTTCTGTGTTGTAAATAAGTTCATTTGTATCTTTTTTTTTTTTTAGATTCTGCATATAAGCCATATCATACATCTGTCTTTCTCTGTGTGACTTACTTCATTTAGCGCAATAATCTCCAGGTCCATCTATGTTGCTGCAATTGGCATTATTTCATTCTTTTTAATGGCTGAGCAATATTCCATTGTACATATGTACCACATCTTTTGCATCCACTCATCTGTCGATGGACATTTACGTTGCTTCCATGCGTTGGCTATTGTAAATATTGCTGCAATGAACATTGGGATTAAAGACCTAAATGTAAGACCAGAAATGTTTACAAGAAACTTTAAAATCCTCTCTACAGACAGAGACCATTATAATAGCAACACTCACTAGAGTTTACCGAGCTCCAGGCATTCTCCTAAGCACCTTACATGGATTAGTTCATTTACCACCCAGAACCCTGTGAGGTGGATGCTGTTATCATCCCATATGAGGGGGGCCAAGGAACAGAGAAACAAAGACTTGCTTGAGGTCACCCGGCCAGGATGCAGGAGGACCGGGCTTTGGACACAGGCAGCTCTTAACAATTGCATTATTCTATCTCTCTAAGCAGAAATTTTCTCTAAAGGGAGAAAGGCTGATTTTAGCCTTCTTACTAGTACAGTGATATTCCATTTGTAAAGTGGTCAATTACTTGATAATCTCAACCATACAGGCCTCGATCAAGAACTGAAAACATAAGTAAGGGAGACCTTTGAGAAACTAAAGAATGTGTCACAAAATTCAAATCTAAAGTTTCCTGAGGAGAGCCGCTCAGGCCTTCCTGCAGGGTCTCCAGATGACAACTCTTACCTTACATACAGTCCTAACAGGCCTGGAGGGTGTTTGCCCAGCCTCAGCTTATTAGAAACAACGAATTAGAAAGAAGGTAAAAATCTACCTTAAAGGGAAGCATGTTAAACCATAGCATGGTGCCCAGTCAATTGGCTGTATTTATAGCCAATATAGATGATGTTTGTGATGAATTTTAAATTAATACAGGGAAATGCTTCTATTATAATTGTATCTAAAAATAAGCTGGAGGCAAAATTACATCTACAGTATGACTTCAACATGTAAAACAAGCAAACAAAACTCAAAATGATGAAAAAAGAGAAAGTAGGAATATACCAAAATGCCTTTTTCTCAGGATGCCATGGGTGATTTTTTTTAAATTTCTACTTTTTTTGATGTTTTTGTTTCAAATTCTGTGTAGTGTGTGGGTAGTCTTTTAAGAATGCAAAAACTCCCACTAATCTTTAAGAAAGAGAAATAAGGAAAGAGGAAGAGAGAAAGTCAAGGGAGGTTGGGGGGAAGATGGAGGGGAGAAGGCCACCCCAATCAGGTGCAAGCCCTACCGCGGGTGATAAACCAGAGGAAGAGAAACTACTGCATTCACATCCAAGAAATCAGAATGCCTGATGGTCTAGGCGCCACTTCCTGGAAGGGCAAATTGCTCTCCATAAATCAATCACCTTGAAAATATCGTGATATAATCAACTGGCAATTCGAATAATAACTACTGTTGATTAAGCACTTACCTCTTTCCATGGGAGCGCTTTACTTACAAAACCACTGGGCCTCAAATAGGCCTTGTGAGGGAGCTATGCCTTTCTTCAATTTACCCCTGAAAACCTGAGGCATGACAGTTAATATCCATTAGAGTGAAGGTTTGATTCTGTTCATGAGATCCAGCTAAGAAAGCCTAGAAGCAAGAAACCCAAAGTAGACAGATTCTCATTTAAAATATCAAAAATGAATGAGAGCCTTTTATTTGTTAAAAGGTGAGTTTCAAGCGTGAGAACCACTTACCTAGCACACCTTGTGGTGTTAGGTCGTGGATACCTGGGGATTCCAGGTGAAGTTCGCTAGAAACCCTCCAGCCCCTACGTCCTGCTGGAAATGGGTCCTGCCTTCTAGCACCTTGAAGGGGTGCATTCCCTTCTGCGAGGGTTATACCTAATACTGCCCTAACACTGGGCTTCGTGCAAATGAAGGTCTCAATACAAGGGCCACTGAAAGGAAAGAAGGGGCAAGGGAGGGAGGGAAGAGGGGAGAGAGGAGAGAGAAAGGTTCTGTGACCCGGGGGGCCTGCCTGCAACTCTATTGCACAGCCCCAGCTACTCAGGGAGCCTCGGATCATGACATCCAAGTAACCCGTTAAAATAGAAATGGGATCCAGGAAGGCTGCTTAAGCCATTAGGTCAGCTGTCTAATGAGCATCGTGTTAGAGAGCAGAACACAGTAGGGATCCATTTTGATGAAGGAAGAACTCGGTGTGCCTGGGGAAGGGAGATTTTGAGTCTTTTCCTTAGAGTCATAGTTAATTTAAAATAAAGTTGTTTTCATAGCATCATAAATTTTAGCTCTGAAAGATACCTTAGCCATTATCTGGTTTCTAGTCCAATTTCCTTCCTTTACACATAAGGAAACTGAGTCCCAGAGAGGGGACTTGATCTACCCGGGGGCACACTGCGAATCCGTGGCCAAGCCTGAAGCAGAAATCACTTTCCTAACTTCTTGCTACACCAAACTCATTTTGACGGTGGGAACCTGAACCTGTAGTTTCTCTTCAAACCCAGCTTGCTGCTGCTCTGCTCTTTCAAATTCTCTGTGAAGTAGGTTCCCCGGCCCCATCCTCCTGCCCTTTCCATCTGGGATGGCTTGAGATAAGGGTCTTGCAAATGACCACCCGGGAAAACCCAAACCAGAAGGGGCCTCCACCCTGGCCTAACCCTAACCTGCACCCAACCCAAATACCAAGCTTTTTGCTGAGCCACAAAAGGAACTAAAGTCTTTCAGAGAAACTCCTAGGGAAGCGTTATGAACCAGAACCAAATGGATAGGTTTTCAACACAGCTAAAGCAGAACAGAACCTGGCATGTCAAAATGTCCTCTGACACTGAGAAGTTCCAGCTCTGGGCCATTAGTGGGTTGTGGATAAAGAAGAGAGGAGGCAGGGGTAGGAAGGAAATGCTCTCCCGGTAGAGAGAGACGGAAGGTAGTGGTCAGCTACCCGCTGATATGCTCTTCCCAGGCCCAAGCCCTCTTAGGGCATCTGAGACTCCTGTTTATGGGGAGGAACAGAAAGCTGAGCTCTGTGCCTCCGTGGCATTGATCCTGGGGGGTCAGACACCAAACACTCCCTCCTGACAGAGGTGAAGCCTGAAGACAGAAGGAACATCAATGTGGTGCGTGTTTTGTGCAAGTGGTTGACCTGTGCTCTTGGTTATAGAGGTGATACTGAGTTAGAAGACCGTATTCAAAGAACCCAACGTGAATTGTATCTGGCTTCCCATCAGAGGGGCAGCATTTTAGGAACCTAGCAACGCGCTACATTGAGGTGAAAGCAAACAACACATGTGCACTTCTGTGAACCGCTGGAGCGTGTACCTTGGGAATGCCAACGTATCATTTGAGGCCAAACTCTCATTCTTCTTTCACTTTCCAAATCAGTGTCTTTCCCTCCACTGAATGCACTTGATTATTCCACACACCCCCATGGTGGAAACAAATTCTTTCCTCTGAACACTGACGTAAGTATAGCTATATTTCTCCTAAAAGAGTGAATCGCTTCTACTTCTGATTATGGTTCTAGATGCCGGTGAGCAACTTGGGGAAAGGTCCCCTGCCTGCCCTTTCTCCCCTCACACAGCACCCAGTGTGTGACAGCCACACATTGAATGTTTACCAAATGAACAAATGGATTTTTAAGGTTGCTACCTCTTGAGTGTGGATTCTTAGCCTCCAAAGATGGGCTTAAGAGGAGTCATAAACCCTCTGAAATCATATGCAAATTTATGCAGACAGTCCATGCATATGTGCTGTTTGGGGAAGAGAGTCCAGAGCTTTAATCAGATTCTCTGGGGTATCCAGTTTCCAAAAAGGTAAGAATCATAGCTCCAGGACTGCTGTGAGGACAGACCAAATGACATGGTGCCTGTGAGAGAGCTTGGAATTCCACCTGGGGAATGTCTCGTGTTGAGCTCCTGGAAGTCGGCAGACAGGCCACGCTTCCACTCTCTCCCTCTGTCCACGCCTCACTCAACAGTAAAAACGTTAATAACTACCACCATTTTTCAAGGGCTTATTGGGTGCCAGGCTCTGCTCTAGTGTTTGCTGCATTACAAATGAAGAAACCAAGGCTCAAAGAGGAAGAGGTCACTGAGGGTCACAGCTGGTGAGTGCAGGGCTGTGTTCTGAAACCGAACCTTACTCCTCTGAGGTTGCTAAGAGGACACATGCAAACAGGACTCCAAATAGTGCTCCTGGGATGGCAGGGAACTCCAATTAGAAACTCCCGAAGTCCCAGCTATATAAAGTGTGTGTGTGTGTTTTGTGTAACAAGAGATGGATAGATGGATGGGTGTGTGGATGGATGGATGGATGGATCACTGGATGCATGGATCACTGGATGGATGGAAGGATGGATGGATGGGTGGATGGATGGAGGGACTGGGGAGAGAAAGGAACCCACCTTTAGCTTCTTCTAGATGTTTATCATCCAAATTCATAGGTGTGGCACAGACTCAATCAAACTGACACACCTTGATTTGGAGAACAATAAAGTCAAACAAGAATACAGTAGTCTCTGTTATGGGTTGAACTGTACCCTCCCCACCAAAAAAGTTCATGTGTGAAGTCCTAACCGCCATACCTCAGAATGTGACTTTATTTGGAAATAGGCTTGCCATGGACATGATCAGTTAAGATGAGCTCATGGTAGACTAAGGTGGGCCTCTAATCCAATATGACTGGTGTCCTTATAAAAAGGGGATATGTGGACACAAACAAGGAGGACATCACATGAAGGTGAATGTGCCCTGCAAGCCAAGAAACACCAGAGATCACCAACAAACCTCCAGAAGCGAGAGGAGAGGCAGGGGATGGATGTTCCCTCCCAGCCCTCAGAAGTACCCCACCCTGCAGACACCTGGATCCAACTCCAGCCTCCAGGACTGTAAGACAATAGGTTTCTGTTGTTGAAGCCCCATCGCTGCCCCCCCCTACTTTGTGCTGCTTTGTGATGGCAGCCCTAGGAAACACATACCCTCTCTTTCTTCAAAAGCAGAGTGAAGGTGTGAAAAGGTCCGTGTGCGCTGAACTCTAGTCCCGCCCCACATGCCGTGTGCGCTGAACTCTAGTCCCGCCCCACATGCCGAATTCTAACCTTTGAGTCTTCTACCCCCCACAAAGTGGAGACAAACAAGTCAGCCAGCACCAGCGTGGCAGGACTGAGGGAAAGCTTTTCTGAATGGATTGCATTTTAGCTTGGTTTTCATCAAACGTGTGTTAGATTGTGTAAACTTCTTCATTCAAAACACTGTTCTCCAGAGGTTGGCATTGCTTATGTACTTGTACGCTTTCAATGAATTAACTAACCAAGGTTCTGGAAATCTGGTTGGAGCACACCTTGTCCCAGTGTCTAGCTTTACGATGGGAAAACCCTCCAGCCTTGACTGGGACCACAGTGTGCTGGACCCTGGGCATGTTTCACCGAAGGGGAATGAAAGAGGCCTGAGGACAGCCCCTGCCCACAGGGGTCTGCAGCCCAGCCAAGGAGACAAGACTGAAGGGTGACACACAGCACAAGGTCTGAGTCATGACAACAGGCAATAATTCGAGAGAAGTCACAGCAACAGCCAAGTGGAAGATGCAATAACCAAGGTGATGAGTTTGGAAAAGGGAGCAAGAAGTTTAGGCACATCAAGAAGATGAGAACAGATAAATTAAAATGTGCAATAGCTTGAAATTCAGGCTTTGCCCAATGCAAGGGGAACTTGAAACTCAAGTTTCCAGATCACATCTAAATTTAGAGCCAGAGTTTTCAGTGGGTTTGAAACCTGGCCAGATTGCCTATCTTTCAGGTTCTCTTGATATATTTGAAGCCACAGACGTGGCATTTCTAAACAGAGGAACTAAAAGTTAAAGGGAGTCAGCTGGGGTGGGTCCCTTAAGTATCATTAATGTCCCTGAGTCCCAAAGGAACAAGTCCTTCACCCATTGTAGGGGAAAGACCAGGCCTATTGTGTTTCAGATGGGTTTTCGACCTGCTATCACTGGGCTGGGGGTTATTGAGCACTTACTGTGTGCCTAACAGGGCTTACCAGCCATCAGCTGAGGAGCTTTGTTCTTCCACAGGCTTCCCAATGACCCCAACAGGTAAGCCACAAATCACTCAAGAGGACCAATGACTTCATTCAAACCTCGTTCTAGAAAACTGTGAAATGCTATTGGTATGAGAAGGGCTGATGGGATGATCCTGCAAAGAGGAAAGGCACAGGCCACAGAGCCAAGAACCCAAGATAAGAGAACATCTGTATTTTTCTGATCAGCTACTGGCTGTTGAGGCAGCGGTGGGCTTCCATGACCCCCCAAGAAGTAGGGGCTCCCAACTTTCAAGTAGGAGGGCCTCTTTCTAGTGTAGAAGTTGATAGTAGTTATGTTTTTTCCATCTGTGGTAGAGAAAATTCCTACCGATGAAAAACTACTAAAATTCAGTAACAGTTTTCAACTGATTTGTGTTGGGCTCCTTTCAAAGGACCCACATCTGTCATGTACTTATGTGCAATGTCAATGATTCTCTAAGACTAGATCAAGACATTGGCTTGCTTACTGCATGGACTTATTTGGTGAACTCACTGGCACGGCTTTATAGCTTTTGTCAATTTGAAGTTTGGTTGAAAGAATGAAAGTTTCTACCCTAATCTGGCCACACATCCAGCGTGTTTTAGAATTTAAAATTTGGTGCCATGTGTTTAAAACAAGAGCGTCGCTTTACAATGGGAAGATGAGCAGAAGCTCAGAAATGCCCAAATGGTACAGAACAGGTGGGCTATCTCATTGCAGAGATAAAAGAGAAAAGTCATCATTTCATTTCCAAAAGCCAGAAAAGAAATTGTTTCCATCAGGCACAAATGAAGTACTAACAGTAAAAAAAAAAACCAACACCAAGGGCCTCCCTGGTGGCGCAAGTGGTTGAGAGTCCGCCTGCCGATGCAGGGGATACGGGTTCGTGCCCCGGTCTGGGAGGATCCCATATGCCGCGGAGCGGCTGGGCCCGTGAGCCATGGCCGCTGAGCCTGCGCGTCCGGAGCCTGCGCGTCCGGAGCCTGTGCTCCGCGACGGGGGAGGCCACAACAGTGAGAGGCCCGCATACCGCAAAAAAAAAAAAAAAAAAAAAAAAAAAAAAAAAACCAACACCAAATCTATTATTAATGTGTGTCAGTTGGGTAGCAGGAGCAGTTAAACATTCAGATTTGGAGATAGACCTTAGTTGGAATACCTCCTCTGCCTCTTATTAGCACTCTGACCTTGGCAAGTTTCTTAGATTCTCTGAGCTTTGGTTCTCGCAAATTGAGATGTGTTCGTTCTATATCGGTGCATAACGAATTACCACAAACAGTGGCCTTAAACAAACAGTCCTTATCTCACAGTTTCTGCAGGTCAAAATCCAGGGGGAGTCCTCTGCTAGGGAGTCTCAAGACTGGAATCAAGGTGTTGACCAGTCTGTGCTCTCCTCTGGAGGCTCTGAGGGAGAATGTTCTTCCAAGCTCATTCAGGTGTTGGCAGACCCAGCTCCTAGCAGTTGTGTGCTTGAGGTCCCCGTGTTCTTGCTGGTTCTTGGGCCTGACCTCTCTTGGCTCCTGGAAGGTGCTCTCAGCTCCTGGCCATGTGGCCTCCCCCACTGGCCCTTCACAACATGGCAGCTCACTGCTTCAAGGCCAGCAAGAGAGTCTCTCTCCCTGCCTGTTAAAATAAAGTCTTATATAACCTAATCATGGCATCAACAATCCCATCCCCTTGGCCTTATTATGTGACCTAATCAGGAGTGACATTCTGTCATGTTCACAGTTCTGCCCACACCTAAGAAGGGGAATTAAGCAGGATGTGTACACCAGGAGGCAGATCTCTGGGGCCATCTTAGAATTCTACCTACCAAAGCATTGTGGGTTTAAATAAGACACTTTATGTAAAGTGCTTAGCTCTGCACCTGGCCCACAGAAAGCTTCCCCAAGTGGTAGCCGTAGTCACCACCATCAATATGTATAGTAGGCAAAATAATGAACCCCCCCACAAAAGATGTCCTTGGAAACTGTGAATATATTATGCTATATGGTAAAAAGAATGAAGGTTGCAGACAGAATCAAGGTTGCTAATCAGCTGACCTTAAAATAGGAAGATTATCCTGGATTAGCTCCTTATGTTATCACAAGGGTCCTTTCAGGTAGAGAGAGGCAGAAGAGTCAGAACCAGAGAGAGGGCAGCATGAAAAGACTTGGCCCAACGTTGCTGACCTTGAAGATGGAAGAAGACCACGAGCCAAGGAATGTCGGCGGCAAGGGATGTGGCCAAAGCTGGAAGGAGCAAGGAATAGATTTTCCCCTGGAGCCTCCAGAACACAGTCCTGTTGTCACCTTGATCTTAGCCCAGTGAGGCCCGTGTCAGACTTCAAACCTCCAGACCTGTAAGAGCATAAATTTTTGTTGTTTTAAGCCACATTTATAGTAATTTGTTACAGCATTCATAGAAAACTAATACAATGTTATATATCTTATTGGGGCTAATGGTTGGGAAGCTGTGAAATGGAGAATCTAACGTGGGGTAGGTGACAGTCTCCCTGGGCCCACCCTGCTTAGCCTGAGTGTATGTCTTACGTGGCATATAGAGCATGAAGACCAGCAAAGCGCTTCCAACCGAGACGGATGTGCCCCAGAGATAACAGTGAAGAAACTAGGGCTGAAAAGACAGCAGTGATATGGGGATTGGATGGGGTTGCTGGGAAATATTGGATGAACTGTCTTTTGGAAGAGAACTTAGAAATGTCATGTACATTCCCAAGGGGAGATCTACTGGATGGAAGCTACCAGAACTCAGCACTCAGCTGTCTGAGTCATTGCTTCCTGGAAGTCAATGATCAGTAACTACAGAGACCAGAACTAACAATGGCTTAAACAAAAGAGAAGTGTCTTTCTGTTATGGTAAATGCCTTCTGGAGGTGAGTGGTCCAGGACTGATCTGATGATTACATGACGTCATGGATCCAGGCTCCCTGATGCACTGCTTCTCCAAGGTTGATGCTCTCACCCACATGATCCAAGATGGAGAAGCACATCCACATTCCCAGCAGCAGGAAGGGGGAAGACCACACCCTTTAAGTTCACATCCCAGAAGTTGCATACCTCACTTTTACTCATTCCAATGTCAACAATGTAGTCATATGCCCTCCCCTGGCTGCAAAGGAAACTGGGAAACTCATCCTTATTCTGGGTGGCCACGCAACCTGCTGAAAAATTGGAGATTCTATGACCATGGGAGAAGAGGGGAGAACTGATATTGGGGGAAGGGGAACCAGCTAGCTCTGCACAATGATGACAGGGTTATTTTGGGTTAGCCTCCCTGTGATATGGCCCCTCACTGGTTTGGCACTCCAGTAGCATCCTGATTCCCTTTTTGGAAGTGAACTTCTCTCCCATGGAACTGTGTGAAGGGACTATTAACAGAGGGGCTTCCCTGCCATAGCCAAGAGCTCCACCATTCACTCTACCTCCAGCCTCAGGGAGAGACTGATTCCTGGTACTCCTGCCCCGAACTGCCTAGTACCTGCCCTAACTCAGACCAGGTCTCAAACATTTCCTTGCCTGTCCAAAAAATATCCTTCCAGCTTTGATCAGTTAGAGGGGGTTTCTGTCGCTTGCCACCTATGACTGCTCACAGATAACACCTGTTCCTGGGTCTTCCAGCAGAAGCTTGCAACATCTTGGCAGATCCAGAAACAGTCCTGTGAGAGGGCAGTGCACTTTCTCCTACTGCATCAGAGAGTCAGAAAGCAAAATACCCGTTAAGTTAAATGATTCATGCAGGGATTTATATTGCCATTGGTAAGACACTCAGGGATAGGCAATCCAGAGTCGACACAAGTTTAATCCCCTGTTGGCCATTA
This sequence comes from Mesoplodon densirostris, assembly GCF_025265405.1. Taxonomy (NCBI): domain Eukaryota; kingdom Metazoa; phylum Chordata; class Mammalia; order Artiodactyla; family Ziphiidae; genus Mesoplodon; species Mesoplodon densirostris. The sequence goes on from NC_082670.1 coordinate 31,050,524, forward strand.
AACAGGGGTCGGCAAACTTTTTCTGAAAAAGTCAGACCATAAAGAGTTTAGACTTTGCTGGCCACACAGACTCTGTCACCACTACTCCATTCTGCCACTGTAATGTGAAAGCAACCACAGATAATACATAAAGGAATGGGCATGGCAGTGTTTCAATAAAGTTTTATTGACAAAAAAAGATGGCAGGTCAGGTTTGACCTATGGGTCCTACTTGGCCAACTCTGCTGTTAAGGACCCAATTCCTTCTCTCTCTTCCTGCTCTGCTTTAGCATGTGGCTTTTGTCATCATGCTTGTCCCATCATTGTCACATGTGGCTACTCCACCTCTAGCATCATCTCCTTTTAAAGAATCTTGCTAGATCCCACCCAGTGACTCCCACCTACATCTCACATGACCACCTCTACCAGCCAATAAAAAAATTGAAACATAGTGGTTTTTAGAGGGACACTTTCCACCCTGAATAAACCAGGGTCCATCATGGAAGGAAGAAAGGGAGGGAGGAAGGCAGAGGGCAGGGAAGGAAAGAAGAGAGAAAGGGAGAAAGATTGGATAAAGAGCAGATGCTGAGCAGTGTTTACCGCACATCCTGTTCACCCTGGTGCCTCCACCTTCAGCACAGCGCTGGGCACTCGGCGGCGAGGAGGAAGAGGATGGTAACCGCTATAGGATCAGGTGCTGGGCTAACCCATTTCCATTCATTTGTTTGTTTAGCCCTAAAACCAACCCTGCAGTATAGGTGTCATCATTCTTTCAGGTTTACACACTGTGGAGCTGGAAGTTAAGCATCCTGCCCAAGGTCACAGTTAGGAAGTAGCACAGACAGGATGCAACCCCGCCTCTGCCTGACTTGGAGCCAGCACTCAAAGCCACCAGGACATGTTTATGGAAAGACTGAGGCCAAACCAGACGACCTTGATGTTGACAGCCTCTCCACCCTGATAGGCTGTGATAGCTACCGTTGCTTAAGCAAACTGAAACAGAGACTCTCTGTGGTTTCCACCTCATGCCCAGGACCAGGCTCCAATTACTGTTCTTTCCAATTTCTCTCTCCCCAGTTATGCTGACCATATTTTCTGAAACAAAAATCAGGACACATTCATCTGGCCCTGGCCTGACACGTGGCCTTCCAACATGGCAGATTGTTTGAAATCAAGACTTCTTGGAAATTCTGGGACACAGAGTGGCTGCCCCAGGGTCCCTCTGAATCGGGGATGAAGGCTTCACCCAGCCAAGACACAAGGACCAGAGCCACCACCTGTGACTTTCATTTTCATTTAGGGAAGATGGAGGGTGGCTCTGGACATTTGGAAAATGATGGAACCCAAAGGTTTTTTCGCCCCAGAACAGAGATCAGGCGATCAGAAATCTGCTGGAAATTTTGGGTCTCTGGAGTATGAGATTCTGCTTCACTGAGGCAAATATTCTCAGAGAATCGGAAGGTAAGAGCATCATATTGACCATGCAGGTTCTCCCTGGAGAGCCAGGAAGGAAACCACAGAGGTGAGTTCAAACAGGACCTAGCCAGATGGACTCACTCAACTTATGGACTCTCAGAACAGGAGTGAAGAGGGAGCCGTGACCACCTGCATTTGTCTGCCAGCATCCTCCTCCCCTTCAGAGACAAGCCCTCTTCTGCCTCTGCGTGTCTCCAGGCACCTCCATGCTGCCCCCCAGGCAGCCCAGCCTCCTCCTGGAAGGTACCTGGATATAACACCCCCTCCCAAGAAGCCCTTCTCCATCTCAGCTGCCTGCTCACCAAACAGGTACATCTACCTTCACGCCCTCACCTATTTTATAGCTGAGGACACAGTGTCACTAGAGATTGAGTGACATCTCACTGTAGTCCAGAAGAGGGGCTGGAAGGTAAGGCCTAGAAACCCCCATCCCGACTCATGGGCTTGCTGGTCTCTCTAACCTACCCTGAATGCAGACCCAGAGGTGAATGGGAAGACTTTGTAAGCAGGGCAGGCGCGTGAGGTACTGTTGGGAAGCTGGTGTGAGGACTGACAGGGGTCACCACAACCCTCCAGGCTTGTGCTGAGCAAAGAGCCCAGGCCGGGCCGAGTGTCTCCCCTAGTCGTCCTCTGACCATGCACCAACCGATCAACACTTGCAGATTCCCCAAAGGGCCAGGATGCCTCAGAGCTTCTGTCCACACTGCTCTCTGACCTGGGATATTCTCCCCCCCGAACCCCTGCCAGAAAACAGGACCCTTGAGGAAGGGAGGCCATGTTGTGTGATCCAAAAAGCACTACTGTAGAGCACGGGGAGCTCTGCTCAATGTTATGTGGCAGCCTGGATGGGAGGGGAGTCTGGGGGAGAATGGATACGTGTCTATGTATGGCTGAGTCACTTTGCTGTGCACCTGAAACTATCACAATATTGTTAATTGGCTATACTCCAATATAAAGTAAAAAGGTAAAAAAAAAAAAACCCAAAAAACCAAAAGCACTATCTCCCATCTGTAAATTGAGAAAAGAGGGTCACCATCATGAGCTACCAGGAAGATCTGATAAGAGAATGTAATCAGAGTACCTTGAACCACACCAGCCATACTGGAGCCAAGGGCAGAAACATGGAGAAGTGAAGGGTTCTGGGTATCTGGACCATCACAAAAGGAAAGGGGACAAAAAGCCCAGGGGGAGAGGACGGGGACTCCACAGCAAACTGTGTCAATGTCACAAGTTGTCCTAGGATAAGGGAGGACACGGTTCTTTTCTAGCCTTGATATAAACTGTATCTTCAGACAGAGGCAAAGCGTGGACTATGGAGCCTGCCGGCCTGTGTTCAAATCCCAGCTCTGCCACACTACCACTTGAAGAGAGCAATACAGACATATCCCACCCATCCCTTCTCCAGAGCAGAGGCCCTGTGCCCCTCATCAGCAACTCCTAGCATCACAACCTGCCCCAACAGAAGCCCTACAGCCTGCATTATTCTCTGTACCAGAGTCAGCACCTCAGAAGAGAACCAGCAAATAGGCTGTGAGAGCCACCAGTGGGGAGCTGGCCCTCAGAAGTTCTGACCTCCCGTGACCACCCTACATCAGGACCCCACACATGCCAGCCCTCACCACCCAGTTGCTGATACCATACACCTGTGAGGGGCTCAGACACACGCATCTTTTTAAAATTGAAGTATAGCTAATTTATAATATTGTATCAGTTTCAGATGTACAACATAATGATTCAATATTTTTTTCTTTTTTTAACATCTTTATTGGAGTATAATTGCTTACAACGTTGTGTTAGTTTCTGCTGTATAACAAAGTGAATCAATCAGCTATACATATACATACATCCCCATATCCCCTCCCTCTTGCGTCTCCCTCCCACCCTCCCTATCCCACCCCTCTAGGTGGTCGGTCACAAAGCACCTAGCTGATCTCCCTGTGCTATGTGGCTGCTTCCCGCTAGCTATCGATTTTACATTTGGTAGTGTATATATGTCCATGCCACTCTCTCACATCGTCCCAGCTTACCCTTCCCCCTCCCCGTGTCCTCAAGTCCATTCTCAATGTCTGCGTCTTTATTCCTGTCCTGCCCCTAGGTTCTTCAGAACCTTTTTTTTTAGTTTCCAGATGTATGTGTTAGCATACAGTATTTGTTTTTCTCTTATATTTTTATAGATTATACTTTATAAGGTTATTATAAAATATAGGCTATATTCCCTGTGCTGTACAGTATATCCTAATAGCTTATTTATTTTATATGCAGTAGTTTCTACCCCTATCTTGCCCCTCCCCATTTCCCTCTTCCCACTGGTAATCACTAGCTTGTTCTCTCTATCTCTAAGTCTGTTTCTGTTTTGTTATATTCATTTGTTTGTTGTATTTTTTAGATTCCACATATAAGTGGCAACATACAGTATTTGTCTTTCTCTGTTTGACTTATTTCACTAAGCATAATATTCTCTAGGTCTATCCATGTTGTTGCAAATGGCAAGATTTCATTCTCTTTTTATGGCTGAGTAGTATTCCATCATAGATGATAGATAGATAGATAGATAGATAGATAGATAGATAGATAGATAGATATAGATAGATAGATATCACATCTGCAAATGATATGACCAATAAGGGGTTAATATCCAAAATATATAAACAGCTCATATAACTCAATATAAAAATAAAAGGCACATGAGTCATCTTAATGTCTCCCCAGCCATGGTTGAGAACCATTGGGTCAGACCACCTTCAGTGAAGGTCTTTGAAGGGCTCATGTTAGGGGTTGATGGTTAAGTATGGCTCCATTCAACCCTCATTTCTTGGAGAACTGCTCTATTGCATGAACTCGTGCCAGGACCTATGAAGATGCACAAGGCAGGCTCCCAGCTGAGAGTGAACAGCTGGAACAAGACAACGGCCTCTAAGCATTTTCTAAACCCAAGATCCAGGGCGCCGTGATGCAGAACTCTAAGGGGCACACTTCACACCATAGACATTAGAGATGTCTCCAGAGGGTGCTCCCAACATGGAATGGTTGCTTATGATGCCTGGCAGCTGTGCTACCTGGAGCTCCCACAGGAACCTGAGTAGCTAATGAAGGCAGAATTCTGGTTCCCTCTTTGGACACACATGGATCCCAGTAAGGCACTGGCCACCTGCAGTCCAGCTTTTTTTTTTTTTTTTTTTTTTTTTTGCGGTATGCGGGCCTCTCACTGTTGTGGCCTCCCCCGTTGCGGAGCACAGGCTCCGGACGCGCAGGCTCCGGACGCGCAGGCTCAGCGGCCATGGCTCACGGGCCCAGCCGCTCCGCGGCATATGGGATCCTCCCAGACCGGGGCACGAACCCGTATCCCCTGCATCGGCAGGCGGACTCTCAACCACTTGCGCCACCAGGGAGGCCCCTGCAGTCCAGCTTTATCTCACTTCACTCATTCCAGAAACATGAGCTCACTACACTGTGAGCTCCTGGCAGCATTTTGATACTGAAGATGAACATATAATATATGGTGCATATAATGTAAGAATTATATGCATATAAGAATTACATCAGATTCTATTATATGTTTTTCTCCTTTTCCTGTTCACTTCCTGTATTAGTTATCTACTGCTATATGACAGATTATCCCAAAACACAGAGGCTTAAAACAGAAAAAAAAAAAATTACATCAGAACAACAGATATAAGCTAGGACCACCCCAAGCAATGGAAAGTGTGCCCCTCCCACCCCCTCCCACTCACAACTTCTATTCCTCCTGTATCCCCCTCGGGGCTGGCAGAGAACTTTGCATATAGGAAATATTGAGAATATTAAATATTCCTTGCTTGATGGATTTACTTCCCTCTTAGCAGCTGACCCAAGTACAATCGTCGTCTGAGACCATCCGGCTTTATAGCACCAAAGAAGCAGTAGACTGCTCAGGGTCTCTGCGTTGAATTAACTTCCCTGGTAGACAGAGCAAAACCAGGTTGCAGGTTGCTTCCACACCCAGAGAGCACAACAAAAGGGCACACATCCAACTCGCCCCACACCCCAGGGGTGGTCAAGGGGCAAAGTCATGGCCCCGCCCTCCAACATGGAGCCTTGAGAGGGGATTAGTTCCTGATGTTTAGGTCGAACTGGGGGAGACGGGAGGGGGAGTTCCACTTCCCTTGCAGAACATAGTAGAATAACAGGAGAGCACTGGCAGAGTCGCCAATTAATTTCTAGTTCCATGAACTTTTGGACCAACGCGTGGCCCTGAATCCACAGTCAGTTGACCAAGACAGTGAAGCCGGTGAAATCGAGACTTATTACCTGTCTGTACTTCTCAATACAATTTTGCTAGTTGCCAGGTCCCCAAGTGGCTCCTCCCACTAGGAACTTCCTCCACTGGCCGCAGGGCTTTTCCTGCACTCGCCTCCGTATCAAAAGGTGCCTGTCCTACGTACGTTAATGCCCTTTACCGTGGACCCTCCCCCTTCAAAATATAAAAGCCTGCTTGGATGTTGATGCCTGCTTATGGTAAAGCAGGCTGCCCCTCTCCGGTTAGCTGTTTCTTTTTGATGGGAGCCTCCTTGACCTGAAGGCATGTCTCCCAGGAGGAGAATTTCTATTTCAGGCCAAAGGGTAGTTGGACGTCTTTGAGCTCTTTAAAATTACATCCTATGTAAGTGGACACTTCTCGCCCGACCCACAAAAACACGGAGGACCGAGGCCAAACCCATCAGTAGCTGGAAAGTGGTGATCTGGGGCGATGGGCCGTGTTCTCTGGTTTTGTTTGTGACTTGCTCACAGCCCAATCTCTTGAAAATAGACCCGCTGCCATCTCTGTGGCTCACGTCTGTGTGACTGGTCTGGCCACAAAGCCCATCTGAAACGACAGACACTCATACGGAGCAATGCAGGGGATCGGCCCCAATCGGGAACGCAGAGGGCTTCTTGGGGGTCAGGGGATGAGAGCACAGGCTTGTTGGCAGGTATTATGTTCCCTGGCAAGTCTAGAAGAGAAGTGAGGAGAGGGCAAGAAGCCCAAATGGCCAAGTGTCTCCAAAAGCTGGAGGGTTGAAAGGCAAGGAAGAGAGCTCTCTTGTCTTTTTTTTCCTGGCTCTCCTCACATCTGTTTTCATTTTGCCAAATGTACTGAAATTAAAATGCTGATTAGAATTAGAGTCTCAGTTTGAGGCTTCAAACAGGACTCTCTCTCTCTACTTAGGGGACTGCATCTCATCAGCTACTCAGCAAGGAACACATGGTTCCCACTTGTGGGAACTGCAGCGCCCCTCACCCGTTGCAAATGCATCCAGGGACTCCGCCTATCTGCCCCAAGTTGATGCTTCCGGGGACCAGGAAATAACTGTCCCCTGCACCCCCTGAGAGCCCCGATTCCCTGAACTGTTGAAGATCGCCCCGTCAACCCCGGCACAAGACACCCTCAGCCCATCTTTCAGCGTCTCCTCGTTCCTGCTTCAGTGCCCTCCCCCAGGGCCTCCCGGGACACTGTCCCTCCCTCAGACCTTTTAGGGAGAAGGAACATTTGCTGAGTAGCAGGTACTCCACTCAGCACCTAACACTCACCATCACATTTCCTCTCCATGACCCAGACGCAAAGACGGAAGTATCTTTCTGATCACCCAGATGTCCTTGTGGGAGTGAAAATCTGAAATAATCTTGATAGCTCCAAAGCCCATGCTCATCTTAAATCCCTGTTTCCTACTCCCCCTGCCACTCAAAACTTAACTGTCAGCCTTTCTAAACCCTTGGCATCTAGCTTTCTGATAAATAAAAGGCAGTAAGTGCTTAATTGTTCATAGCTGCTAATGGTTTCAAATGGTTTAAACACCTGCCCCTTTCTTCCTAGCTTTGTCCAAGATTGCTGACTTTCAGTTCTGGATACCCAGGTGGTGCCTCTCTCCCCACCTCCATCGCCCCCTCCCTTGTCTCTCTATCTGTTGGTGACAGACCCTCCTCTCTTCCCCAAAACCCAAACCCAACACCACATGAGGGAGAAGCCAGTGAACTTCGGTCCAGAGGGAGATGAGTGGAGACCAAGCAGGGCCCTTAGCTATTGCTGTCATGATGAACAGATCAAACATACTGTGGATTCAGGGATGTTTCCATCTCCCAAAGGTCTTCCCTCTGTAAAGAGCAGTCTGACCTGTGGGTTACGGGCCCTTGGTGCCCTCAGACTTATTGCAAACAGTTTGTGAATCCATATACATGTCCAGCAGTGTTGGTATGTCACATAAATGGATATAAACAGAGAATATAACATACCACTTCTCAAATGTATATAGACTAATAAAGCACAAATTCATTTAAAAGCACTTTGTACTTTCCAAGTATAGCTACTATTATACATATATCTGTGAAATGTTTTGAGCTTAAAAGAAGCCTACTGAAAAAGTTTAGGAGTCGTGGATTAAAATATTACACAAGCTTCATCCCAACCTCAGCATCCTCAGTTTATCGACCTTCAGTTCATTCAGCAGAGGTTTGCTGGGTGCCCACTATATGCCAAATACCTTTCTAGGTGCTGGGGTGGTATCCATGAACATGGTAGACAAAAACCTCTGCCTTCGTGGAGCATACATTCTGGTAGGAGGAGATAGAAAATAAACAGGCAAAGGGTATTGTATGTTAGGTAAAAGTGCATAAAAACAAAATAGGGCAGGATAAGGGGAATTGGAAGTTTAGGGTGGCAGGACCGCAGTTTTGAATGTGGCAGTCAGGTGGACCTCACTGAGATGTGGCTTTGAGTGCAGGACTGATTGATTACAGGCTTTCCAGCAACATTGTCAAGCCAAAGACTTCACTTTGGGTAGGCATTTCCGGATATCAGAAGGGTGCTAGGGAGATGTTAAGGGGCCCAGTGGGGGCTTTTAGAACCCCACAAATGTTCCTCACAGACCACCATGTAGGCACAGTCTGTCCTCAGCGCCTGGCCTCACAGGACATGAAGGGACTGAATAACTCTGGTCTTTCCATTACCTGAAAGGAAACAACAGAGCTCCTTCCTAAATACCCTTGTGGAGGAGAGCATAGGCCCCAACCTTATTCCTTGTGGTTCCTTTAGGCCAAGAGGCCAGACCCCTCACCATGGGGCCAGCCACACACAGGCAGGCCGCCCACCCCAGCACACTCTTGTTCCAGAACCACCTGCCCATCCCCCACTCCATTCTCAGCATCCTCAGTCTGTCTGCATTGCCTTGACCTTGACCAGCCTGGCACCACTTCCCAGCTTCCCACTGCTCTGACTAAGTCTAATGTGGGCCACACCCCTTTTTGCTCCTGACTGGTCAAGGGCAGATGCAAATACTACAACTCCAAAAAGCAAAGGTGTCTTTACAGGCCCCAGGCATTGAGAATCATGAGTATTCTGCACCTATTTTCCACTCCCGGGCCACCATCTTGTAGATTACCAGTAACACTTTCTCTTTGGAAGGTCTTCCTTCACCAAGAAACAAAGTCCCAATGTGTACCCATGAGAGGACAACAGGGGTGCTGGCTGTCACGTGACCCCCTCCCCCATGCTCCCCACGGCAACAGCAATTCAAACTGAGCCTCAGTAAATTTCCAAGTTACCTCCTGGGACCAATCAAACTCCGGAACTACTGATGCTCTGCCCACGAACACCAGGGGCCAGCCTCTTGCCTTATGCCCTTCATGTCAGATAATTTGCCAAAAGTCCTACTCATGGTCCCCTCCTCATGAATCAGGTGGGCTCTCTGGGCCCAGGGGCACCTCTCAGTGGCCCGGGGTGGGACCCATGTAGGGGGGAGCGCTCAGATTTCTCCCTTTGGGGAAGGGAGCCAAGGCATGGAGTGCATAAGGGATCAGGAGCTCAAAAAATTCCTGGAACAGAAACAGCGTCCCTTCTTAGCCTAGGTTCCAATCCCCTCTCTGGCACATTTCAGTCCTGGTCTTGAATTTTTCAACACTTTTTTCCTTTATCATAATAACTATTGTCTTCTGGTCATAAAACATCAGGGCAGTGGTCACCTCTGGGAGACATACAATAGGGAGGTTCCGGGGTGCTGGTGAACATTCTGTTTCTTGACCTTGTGGTGGTTGAAAGGAAGTTGACTTCATAACCATTCAGTAAACAGATCATATATGTTTTATACTTTTATATATATTGTATTTATTACACATAAAAAAGATGCTGACATGAAGACATCACCTGGTTCTTGAAGGGCTGTGGTCTCCTTAGGGCCTCACTGGCATGTGCTCCTGACCAGACGCCCTCTCCTCCCTCTCCTCCCTCTCCTCCCCCTCCCCCTCCCTCACCTCTCCCTCCCCGCACTCCTCCTCGTCCTCCCTCTCCTCCTCCTCCTCACCCATCCTTTGCTGTTGCCTGCCCTTCTGGTTTCTCTTCCTCCCCACCTTCCTGCAGACATCACTGGTAGCCCGCAGTCATCCACGCCTGCCCTTTCTTTCTATCTTTGTCTGAGATTGCTGACTTTCAGTTCTGGGTACCCAGATGGTGTCTCTCTCCCCACCTCCATGACCCCCTCTCTCGTCTCTTTTTCTATCTGTTGGTGACAGACCTTCCCCTCTCCCCCCAAACCCCAAACCAACACCACATAAGGGAGAAGCAAATAAGCTTTGGTCCAGAAGGAGATGAGTGGAGACCAAGCCGACTCCTTACCTATTGCTGTCATGATGAACAACAGATCAAACCTACTCGTGGACTTGGAAATGTTTCCATCTCCCAAAAGCCATACCTCTGTAGAAAAGACTAGAACTGATAGAGAGGCAAAAGGAAGACTCAAACAAATGAAAGTCACAGCACAATCTTGGAGAGGAAGATTCATTGTCAAAATAAAATGTCAATCTCTCCACAATTACTGTTTTAATTAAATGAATTCCAAAAAAAAAAAAATGCTAGTGTGTATCTTTCGAACCAGATTATATGGTTCTAAGTTTCATGTGGAGATAAAAACAAGTAAGAATAACAGACAACACTGAAATGGAAGAGAGATGAGAAGGTCTTACTCTACCAGATATTAAAACATGTTCAGTGTTTTAAAGAACTGAGATACTGGCACATAAATAGATACACTGATGGAACAGAATAGAAAGAAGAGAAATGGGTCCAAATAACATAAGATTTGTTATGTTAAAGGTGGCATTTCAAATCATTGATAAAGAAACTAGATTATTCAATAAATGGCATTGGAATATCTTGCTAGCAAGCTAGAAAAAATAAACTTGGACTCACTCAATTAGAAAATTCAAAATTGATCGAGGACTTAAAAGATAATAAAACTATAAAAGTGTAAGAAAAAGACATGGGAGAATTCTTTAAAAACCTTGGAGTAGAGAAGGCCTTTCTAACTCTATCAGAATATCCATATTATAAAGAGAAAGTTTGATTTGATTATGTGAGAATCAAAGCTTCTGCATGGCAAAAACAAACAAACAAACTAATCCTAAGCAGAAAAAAAAAATTTTTTTAAGTCAAACCAGGAAGAAACGTTCACAACTTATCTCATTGACAAACAGCTAATGTCCATAATAAATAAAGACCTCCTGCAAATTAATAAGAAAAAGACCAACGGGCTGGTGGTGGTGTGATAAATTGGGAGACTGGGATTGACATACATACACTAATATGTATAAAATGGATAACTAATAAGAACCTGCTCTATAAATAAATAAATAAATAAAATTCAAAAGAAAAAAAAAGACCAACAACACAGCACAAAAACAAGTAAAGGAGAGAAACATACTTTTTTTTAAAAAAAAAGAACTACAAGTCTCCCTTAAGCATTTGAAAATACATTATAACCTCACTCATAATAAGAGAAATGTAGATTAACACTATTTCACTTTTTTCCTATCAGAATGACAAAAGTCTGAAAGTTTGAACACACATTCTGTTGGTGGAACTGTGCAGAAAATGGCACTCTCACATACTGCTGATAGGAATAAAAATTGTCACAATAAACCCCTATAGAGGGCAATTTCACATCTATCAAAATATAAAATATGTATATCCTTTGACACAGCAACTCCTCTTTTAGGGATTTACCCTTCAGGTATATTGAATACCTACAAAATGGCATATGTGGAAGACATTCACTGCATGATGATTTTTAATAGCAAAAGGTTAGAAAAAACCTAAATGTATATCAGTGGGGAACTAGTTAAACAAATCGTGGCATTCTTACAATCTATACATCTGTTGAAAAGAGAGAGAGCAATCTTTATGCTCTTTATTATTGTATGGAAATACTTCCAAGATGTGGTAAGTGAAAAAAGCAGGATGCAGTATAGTGTCACACTATTCACAAGAAAAGCAAGGATAAAAATAATGCATATTTCAATTATCTCATAAATTTACAAAATAAAATCTGCATGGGAATAATGAACTAACAGCAGCAGTTACCTGTCAGATGGAAGGTGGGGGGACATGGGTGGGAGAGTGCCTTTTTATGCTAGACTTTTAAATATTTTTTAATGTTTGAACCCTATATATGTTATCTATTCAAAAAATAAACTTAAAACAGTACAGAAAGAGAAAAACAGAACCAGCACTTACGTGGCTTAGCTATAAAGGATGTGGCTGGCAAACAGGCACACCCCAAAGAGGGCCCCCAAAGCAGGTTGAGCAATGACAGTCTGGTTAGAACGAGGGACAGCTTTGGGGCAGAGGGTTCATTGGACACCTCATTCCGCCATGTTTAATTTTTTGCAAAGTCTCAGTGGTTTTATTGCCACTCAGCTTCCTACCCAGAGCACACCTAGAACCAGGCACATGAGTCCCCAGAGACACATTTCCATGGTCCTACCTCCCTGGTGCTGGGTGTCTTACCCAGGGCTCCCCTTGCCTTCCAAGGGTCCAAAGTTGGCCATGAGGCTAAGGATATGGAAGAAGGAGCCAAGATTTTCCTTGAAACTCTCCCTTCTTTCCTTCCTTCTACCCCACTGTTAGCCTGGCCCTCTACCTGGGTCTCTAAACCAGGTGGGTGGTCTCTTCATTTAGCTCTTATCGCCCTCTCTGTGCTTCCTCTTAACTTTCAACCATCCTGCTGCTTATTTTCTAGCGGCATGACCTTGGGCAGTTCACTGCTATAGTTTGCTTATCTGTAAAATGGGAAGCATGGAAACCAAACCACTTCCTAGGGTTGTTATGAAAAGCAAGTGATAGTATATAACTGAAGGGGCTCTTTTGATGTAAAGGGTTACATTCAACAAATCAATTAATGCTAGCAACCAACTAGTAAGCCTCCAAATCTCTGTGACTTAGCACAATAAAGGCTTATTTCTCACTCAGGAAAATTCCAGTGCCAGTTGGGCAGCCTTTCTCCATCTCGCAGTTAGCCTACCTGGACCACGTGGTCTCCAGGGTTGCCGTAGCCTTTGGAGAAACCCAAAGAAATCTCATCTTTGTCCTCTCTGCAAACCCGCAGGATGTCAACACATCATCTGTTTTCCCTCCACCGCTTCCCACACAGGAGCCGGGCAGCCTTGCTGGGCGAGGAGGGAGGGGTCAGCAGCCAAGATTCCCACCTGAGTGTGGCGCCAGGTGAGCCCCTTAATTGGCTCTACCTGGGGTAAGGCACTGCCGGGGAGGCCAGCAAAGTGGACAGGTGCGTGGCACCAAGAACCAGATCAGCAGGCACAATGTTGTAGGGACCAGAGTGAAATGGAGCCACTGGGTCTCTGCCTTTTGCCCCTGACTCCTCGGCTGTCATCGAGCCCAGCTTCCCCGGTGACTGTACCAGGCATCCAGCTGTTGGAGATACCTCGCCACTTGGCATTTGTGTAGGACCGTGGGGTCCATGAGGGGCTGTCACACATCTCATTCTCTTTGCCTCAAAACTCCCCTTGTAGGTGGCCTCCTGCAGCCTTTACTGAGAACCTAGCCAGAGGAGCCAGGAGAAGTTTGGGGGTCAGGGAGTCTTTCTTTGGGGTGTCCCTGCCTTTCTCTGGGAAGGTCACTTTTCCATTTTGAGGCCAACATGGCAGTGAGGGTGGAAAGCAGGAAGACAGCACATCAGGGAGATGAAGCAGAGAAAACCAAAGCAAATTCTGTCCCCACCCCCAGCTCCAGTCCTCACATCCCTTCCTTCCCAGAAGAGCCTTGCGGAGGAGGAAAGACATGGGCAGAGAAGGGCGTCCTCCCCGGGGCTCCCTGCAGCTGCCAGCTGCCCGCTGCACGGCCAGCTGCAAGGGCTGCTTCCTCTCCTGTGGGCACGTCCTCGCCATGCTTCCCGGGAGGGTGGTACTTTCAGTCAGCCACGCTGGGGAGGAGCCCCCTCCACATGCCAGGTGGTCCTCGCCAACTTCCTGGGGCCTGGACCACCCGGGCCCTCCCCTAATAGCCAAACAGAGGGCTCCAGTCTCATCCCGTGTGAATGTCGGAGAGCAGCTCTGCCCCCTGATCCAGAGACTCCTGGGAGGTGTCCATCCCCAGGGTCGCCCTTCCCGTGGCTGCTGTCCTCCTTCTGTGTCCTGACATGACCCCCATGGCTCGTCCTCCCTTCCTCAGGGTACCACGAATCCACACCTGCTCTTGTGGAAAAGATCAAGCCAGGAGCCCACATAGCAGCCAAGGTGAAACCTCATTGCTCTGGAGGGCCCGGTGCCCAGCCAGCCACCAACACAGACACACTCACACACTCACACTCACACACTCACGCACACTCAAAGCAGACTCACTTGGGAGCTGTCTTCCTCCTCGGGCCTGGCTCCATCTATCCTGCCTCCTGTCAGAGCCCTGTCTCTGTGGCCAAATCTTCTCTCCTTTCTAGGACCCCTAACACACCTCCCCCACCTGCCAAGGACAGGTTACAAATTCGTAGTTTCTTTATCACCTGGAGTGTTTTCTCTTGCAAACATCACAAGGAGGCAGAATCATGCGGTGGAGAGGAGCAGGGAGAGCCTGGACGCCCCCCCTCTGGGTTTCATAGCCCAGCTCTGCCACTGGCTGGCCATAGAACTCTGACAGTGACAGACCTCTCTCAGCCTCCTCATCTGTAAAACCAGGACAATGCTGGTACTTACCCCACAGGGTAACCACCGTTTGAGGCCTGAATGGTGTAATGCATGTAAACCACTGTAATGGTTTGAATGGTGGCCCCCAAAAGACGTGCCTACATACTAATCCCCAGAATCTGTAAACACGGATTTATTTAGAAAATGGGTCTTTGCAGATGAAATTAAGTTAAGGATCTCGAAACAAGATCATCCTGAATTACCCGAGTAGACCCTAAATCCAATGACAAGTGTGGATTTACGGCTGGTTCTCTTACAGGCAATTTTTAATGCTCCTGGGATCGTTTTTTTCTTGGGGGGCGGTGCTGTAACTGCCTTAACCCTGCATAGTCCCAGGAGAATAAGAGAGACAGCAACCTGAGCTTTCATTCCACAGGGAATGAGCACTGGGACTCTGAGCAAGTCTCAGTTTTCTCATCTCTAAAATGGGAATTTAACCTCTCCTATTCACTTCATAGAGTACTGTGTGGCTGGGTAGAAGTGAGCCCACGTCTGTAACTATGACTTATTAAACTCGTTGTTTGAATAACGATTTAAAAAAAAAAAAAGACAAAGGGCCTCTATTGTAATGACATCACTCTTTCTATCTCTGCTGCCATAAGAGTGTCCAAGGATGAATTTGCTTCTTACAAAGGCTTCAAGATTCAGGTGTCCCAGCCCCCAGGGAGAGCAGGAACTGGCTCCAGGAGCTGGAGGAGGGCACAGGGTGGAGCAGCGAGGTTTGCATGTGGCTTTGATTTCAAGAAGTTTGCAGCCGAGAAGATGATCCTTGCAAAGGCAGTGGCCTTACAAAGGCTTAAGGGGCAGGATGCTGGGACTCGAGATGGAATTCAGCATTCCTGAAGTTCCGAAGCCTGACACTTTTTATGTTTTAAGCCCTCTCCCTTATTTCCTGTTACTCTTTTCTTCCTGGCTGTAATCTTACCTATTAACTTGGGAGCAACGTGATTTAAAGACGACACGGGATTTCAAATAGTTTCAAGGTGCTCAGAGTTTTAAATAAACCACTCAATTCTCCCTCCTTTTCTTAAACTTCTACTTTGCAGCTCAGAAAAAAATCTGTTTTTTTTTTCCTTTCAGCACTTTTTGATCAAAGTCAGATTGATAGAGTTTTTTTTAAGTAATCTTTTGAAAGACAGGCTGAATGGACTTCCCTGGTAGCACAGTGGTTAAGAATCCGCCTGCCAATGCAGGGGACACGGGTTCGAGCCCTGGTCCGGGAAGATCCCACATGCCGCAAAGCAACTAAGCCCGTGTGCCACAACTACTGAGCCTGTGCTCTAGAGCCTGCAAGCCACAACTACTGAGCCCACGTGCCACAACTACTGAAGCCCTCACGCCTAGAGCCCGTGCTCCGCAACAAACGAAGCCACCGCAAAGAGAAGCCCGCTCACCACAACCAAGAGTGGCCCCCACTCGCCGCAACTAGAGAAAGCCAGTGTGCAGCAACAAAGACCCAATGCAGCCAAAAATTAATTAATTAACTAATTAAAAAAATAAAGTTATAAAAGACAGGCGGAATAATATAGTTTAACTTTATTTTTCCAAAACTGATGTACAGATTATTTTCTGTGTTTCTTGTGTCTAATGGTTACAGCCATCATTTAATGTTGTTTTGCTAACAATAATCGTACCCAACATTTGGTAAGGACTTTCACCTTCATTACTCAATTATTTTTCACTACCATATCATTCCCATTTTACAAATAAGGAAACTAAGGCTCAGAGCCCAGGGCTTCACAGCCAGTAGAGTCACAAACCCTAAGTTGCTGTTCAGAGGTAGCTCTCAGTCCCTCAAAATTCCAAGGCATGCCCTTGGATTGTATTTCTGGAACCTGGAATGCAGCCCAACAGGGCTGGCTTGAAAAGCCCAGATAGAGGAGCCAAGAGGTTGAGTTCCCATGTGTGTCAGCCCCCTGGGCTGGAAAGATCATTAAGGTGAAGGTGCAATCCAAAGGAAGCCAGCTGAGGCAAATGGAGCAGACAGAGTACTGTATCCTCCAAGGGCTGACAGAGAAAAAATGAGTGTGCCCTGGTCCCATACTCTCATCTGGCTGCTAAGAGGTCACATATGTAAGATTCAGGCTAGGGTACGACTTAAGAGCATAAATTAATGGACCTGTACCAATGGGGTATTTATTGAGCACTTACTATATCAAGCACTGAGCCAAGTGTCATGGGCACACAAATGGCACATAAGACAGGTTCACCGTCCTCAAGGGACTTCTGGTCTAGTTAGGCAGGCAAGACTAAAACATGCAATGGCAGAAGAAATGATGTCGGTATTCAGTTTCATAGCATAAACTAGAAGTTGCGTAGGAATCTAGAGCAGAGGAAGACCTATCGGGACCAGAGGCCATTAAGAGACCTGGAGGATAGAATGAAGAGGGCTAACATTTCTAATCAGAGTTCCAGAAGGAAAGAAGAAGGAAGATGAAGAAGAGGAAATTGTCAAAGAGATATATGGCCCTGAATGGGATGTCAGGACCATTTTCTATTTAGTTTCTCTAAAGGTAGATCTTTTCAGTGGGTATTTGGGGTTCAGGTGGCCACTGCAGTATATTCAGCTGATAAATTCTCCTGAATGCCACATCCTCTAATGCAACCAAGGGTAGGGTGTCAGGGAGAAGGCCATGCCAGAGGAGGTTGAGGTTATCAGTACATCTTTAAAGCTGGTCTTGGTCATGTCTATATCTGGCTTTTGCCTTCTTAGTTCTACGGCAACCCACTCTAAATTCTCTCCACCTCCACCACTCCAACTCTTCAATATAATAAAACCTCGAGTGGCCAAAAATCAAGATGATACGACAACTACACTCTTAAGAGAAATGGTCTGCATTTTCTTTAAAAGCTCAGCTTCCAGAATAAACCCTGGGATCAGTTCACATTCAGCCCAAATTCAACAATTCCTTTAAGTAATTATTTATGCTCATAATTCTATCTCTGAGTAACTCTGTCATTAAACAAAGACTCGATTGTATTCACTATCAGAGGCTACACCCTCTGTAAGGTGACAAGGCAACTGCAGACCTCAGGCCTCAGTAAACCAGGTCCCAGCTCTCCCAGCACAGGGATGGGGACTACCGCGTCATCACGTGCATCATCCTCCACATCATTCACAAAGGGCAGTTTGCACGGACTACACAATCTAGGTATCCTATATATATATGTGTGTATATATATATATATATATATATATATATATATATATATATATATATATACACATATATATATATATATATTTTTTTTTTTTTTTTTTTTTTTTTTTTTTGCGTATGCGGGCCTCTCACTGCTGTGGCCTCTCCCATTGCGAGCACAGGCTCCGGACGTGCAGGCCCAGCGGCCATGGCTCACGGGCTTAGTTGCTCCGCAGCATGTGGGATCTTCCCGGACCGGGGCACGAACCTGTGTCCCCGGCATCGGCAGGCAGATCCTCAACCACTGCGCCACCAGGGAAGCCCCATCCTTTATATTTTTGTCTTCTTTCAAGGAGAGACATTGTGTCTTGGGGAATGTCCAAGTGCAGAATCTATTGAACCAGACATTTTTGGCTACGTGCTTAGAACAATTTTAAAAGCTTCTCTACACTATGTAAAAGATAAATTAAATACAGCTTTACTTCCCTTCTGGAGCTGTTGCCCAACAATGCACTGCCTTGAATGTGTGAGGCTGACAGACATTTGCCCCATCAGGTCACAGCCAGATTTCAGCCAATCAGGATTCAGCAGAGCCTGGCCCTCTCGCTCTTCACTTCACTCCTCCCCACAGAGTCACTCCTCATTAGTCAGCCATGAAAATAAACCCAGAGCAAAGCTAGAGCAACAGCAGACGTAGCCTTTTAGAAGCATCATGGATCCACTGAAAAAGCGAACTCCTTGCATCTAGTAACTAATGATAATAAAGTTTTACCTTTTACAAAAATGTCAAGAAGTAGTAGAGAAGACGACAAAGGTGGACCTTATTGGACCAGGTTGTATAAAAAATAGACAAAAGCTGAATTTCAGAAAGAGCCAACAGCTTTATACCTGATTTCTGCCTAAGACCTTGCTGCTTCCAGAGCTGCCTGTCCGTCGAAGTCCTCTTACGAGATGGGGAAAGGGGCTGATAAATTCTGCTGGGATTTTCAGCCCTAAGATTTAAAAAAAAAAAAAAAAAAAAGGTTGCTTGTTAGTCAATCAGCTATTCAGAAGATTCAGTCAAACAAAGCCATTTCCTGGACTTCCCTGGTGGTGCAGTGGTTAAGAATCCGCCTGCCAATGGGGACAGGGGTTCGATCCCTGTTCCGGGAAGATCCCACATGCCGTGGAGCAACTAAGCCCGTGCGCCACAACTACTGAGCCTGCACTCTAGAGCCTGTGTGTCACACTACTGAGCCCACATGCCACAACTACTGAAGCCCGCATGCTCTAGGGCTCGTGTGCTGCAACTACTGAACCCACATGCTGCAACTACTGAAGCCCGCACACATAGATTCCATGCTCCGCAACAAGAGAAGCCACTGCAAAGAGAAGCCCGTGCGCCACAATGAAGACTGGCCCCCACTCGCTGCAACTCGAGAAAGCCCGCACACAGCAATGAAGATCCAACCCAGCCAAAAATAAATAAATTTTTTTAAAGTCTACTGTAAAAAGAATCTCAATTATATATTTAAAAAAAAAAAAAAAAAGCCCTTTCCTTAAGCCTGGAAGGGACTCAACAATTAGGTCTATAGGAGTGCAAAAAAATCACTTTCAGGTCCTGAAGCTATGTTTTCATTAGCAAACTTTAAATACTAACAGTAATAATAACTACAGTAACAACAACAAGCGTGGGCCAAAGTCTGAGGCTCACAGTTTAGACAACAATGTTGTTATTTTCTAAAAGAGCCTGTCATCAAGCTAGAACTTTCGATTTAATGAGCTTGAGTTTCAAGGACCAGGAAGTGGACTTGGGTTTCTGCTCTTTTCCAGGTGACAAGTATGAATTGCCCCTCTCCATGGGACAATGGGTATTAAAGTGTTCTTCCTCCTAGGAAACACATGTAGGGGGACCTCTCTTCAAGCAAATCCTGTTTGTTCCACTTCGGACCTATTTTCCTTCCATATTACCACAGAGGAGGGATAAGAAGATAAAACCTGGAGAGAGAGAGTGGAGGCCACACAAATCATTTGCTGCCTGGCCCACAGTGACTTGCCATGGTTATGTCTATGCTCCCCACCAGCTTCTTCAAAGGCCCTGCCCCTCCTTTCTCATCCTTCACACCTTCAAGACTCCAAAGCCCTCGGACATGGTAGTTTATCAACCTCAGCCAATCACAGTTGACTGGCTTCAGTGATTGGCCCAAAGGGAGGATCACATGACCAAAGACCTTTCCTGGTGCTTTTAAAGCTAGAGCTAAAGAGAGAAGCCCTTCCCTTTTCAGTGATAAATCTGGGGAAAGTAAGTCAAGAGCAGGCAGCAGCTATGGCTCCACTGTGTAGAGAAATCCCATCTGAGGTAGGTGAAGTAGAGGAAGGCCACAGAGAGACTTCTAGCAACTCCAAGTTCCTGGTTGCCACCTCCCCCAGCCCCACCCCTTCCTTTCCAGATTGCATGAGTGATTGAAGTCCTTTTTGCCAAGGTTAGTTAGTTGGGTTTCTGTCACTTATAGACTGGAGTCCTAACTAGTGCAGGAAGTGCCCTGTCGAGGGTCCTCAGCTTGTTGGTGGCTGGGCTGAAATGAGAATCCAGAGCTCCTGATTCCACCTCATCAGGTCACAAGGGGCTTCAGCTGGCTGAGTGACCTCAGACAAAACATAGCCCCACTCTGGGCTGGATACGGGGTTCAACTCCATGTTCTCAAAGACTTCTCAAGAAATAAAATTCTGTGGGTTCTTTATTTTATTTTATTTTTTTGTTTGTTTTAAAGCATTGAAGAAGGAGAAAGAAAAAGAGTAAGAGATAGTAGACCTGTGTGTGTGTGTGTGTGTGTGTCTGGAGAGAGAGAGAAAGGGAGAGAGAGAGAAAGGGAGAAAGAAAGCAGCTGCTTGGAAAAAAACAAAAAAAGGCACAGTCAATCCTTGATCCCTATTAGAGGGTGGAGAAGTGAGAGGATTATTAGGTGCTCTAAGACAAGCTACATCAATCAGTTGTATAGAAAAATTGATTTTTTTCATTAGAGGATGTGCCACCCCAAACCAAGCTTGTGGAGAATCAAATGATCTAGCTTAAGAAGAGCCAACATTGGTAGCTCAAGTTGGTGTGGCAGAAATAGCAGGGGGCTTTTAGGCCTTTACAACCTGGTGAACAAAATGTTGCCTAGAATAATTGGGTCACCAGCCAAGTGCAGAAACTTCTGTGGCTCAGGGATTTCCACTGTTACTGGTGTGAGTGATGGCAGAAGTGAAGTAATTCCAGGTCACCTGTGAGGGAAGAAGCTTCCAGATAGGGTCAGTTCTACAGCACAGTTCTCGGGAGTGTTCCTGGAAGCTTACTCTTGAGTGTGTTTCTCCAGTTTGTCCAACAAGTCTTGGAGTTAGTCAATATCTCTTAATCCAATCCTTTTCTGGTTAAACTAGCCAGAGTAGATTCTGTTGCTTGCAACTGAGAACCATAATATGCAGGTATCTGTATGGTAGAATGGAGCTTGGTGAAGAAGGGAGTACCAACCATATGCTGGGAATCGTAGATAGCACAAACATGACCATGTGTATCATCTCCTAAGAAGCCCATGAGATAGGTACTGCTGCCTTCATTGTACAAGTGAGAGAAACTCCAATCAGAGAAGTAAGGTAGCCTGCCCAAATTTACCCAGCAATTAGCAGAGTCCAGATTCAAATCCAAGACTGAATCTAAAGGGCCCTTCCATGACCATGCTGGCACCCTGATATCATACTTTGAGCCTCTAGACCTCTGAGAAATAAAAGCTTGTTGTTTATAAGCCACCTAGTCTGTGGTATTTTGTTGTAGAAGCCCAAACAAATGGACTAATATAATCCTCACACTGGCTTTCTTTCATCTCCTAGAATATTCTAAGACCCTCCCTGGCCATTGGTTCAGCATTGTATCTCCAGGGATAGCCCCAAACTTGGCACTTAGTAAGTAAATGTTCAATAAATATTTATTGATTGAATGAATGGATGATTCCTCTAAGGGGGTTGCTATGTTGAGTCTTACCATATGGCAGAAGGGGTTTGGAAGAACTCAAGTTCTACTCCCCAGAGCCCCATGACTGAAGTGCTATGAGGTATAAGATGTGGGCCATTTCCCCTTAGTTTTGGGGAAAGAGACAGAGGAATGCAAAAAATCAAAGACCCTCTGGGACTTTTCTAAAGGATCTCAATGATCCTATCCATTGGGTTCATTCCTTTCCACTCTCCAGTGGACTCAAGCTGGGGGCATGGTTGGAGAGCTTGGAATTGCTGGAGAAGGGGGTCTCAAGACACCCTCACTGGAGAAATTCATTAGAAGAACATTCAACTCTACCCAACAACTATGTATACACATGTGTGCATGTGAATATACAACTTGCGTAGTTGATCCACAAATCTGGGTAGATAACAAACCGTCAGGAAAGGGAAGAAGAGATGAACAGGTAGAGAACTATCTACTGGAAAGATGAGTAAAATTTACATAGCACTTCTCAAGGAAACTTCGATGGAGCCTTGTCCCCAACCAGCAAACATTTGTGTCTGGTCCCAGAGACCTGCTTTGGGTATCCCAGGCTGGTCTCTCTGGATCCATCTTTATGCCTTTTCACTCCCATACTTCCTGGCAGTGGTGATGTGAAACAAGCATCATCATAATCATATAACCCATCTTGGTTCTTTTGTGGTCACTGCATCTAAAAAATCACAGATTCTTTGGAAGTTAACAAATGATTTATTTGCTTTCTTCTTAAGTAATAGAACAAATCAGTCTAAAATTCACAAAATACCTTGGAGACCACTGAATGTGGTCCCTCCTAATTTTAAAGCATGGGGAAACTATATCCCAGAGAAGGGAAATAGTCTGCCCTGAGTCACACTGCTGGCAGAGGCAAGCCTCAAGCCCAGGTCTCCCAACACCAAATCTAGGTCTCTTGTCACAGCACCACATGTCCAGCCTCCCAGGACCACAGGCTTGATTTACACCGCAACCTGTGAGCTCTTACAGCCTCTAGCTGGGGCTCCCCACCACGCCATGGGGGTCTGGATATGCCTCTGACCTCACACGTTGACTTCAGCAACACCATCCGATTGGTTGCTCTGCCATACAGCCCAAGTCTCCCATTGTTAATCATCTTTTAAAAGAGTTTAACATCTGCTGCAGGGAAATTTACTGGCCTCAAGTTACCGGCTATAATTTTGGTCATTTGGGGGAAATAATGATGCTATAGTCGTCACTTTCCAAATGTTGCAGGAACCCGACCCAGATCAAGAAACCTCTCAATAAATCAGCTCAAAAACGGCATCAATTTCTAGCCCTGCTATTTAGAATGTTGCGGCTCTGAATCAGTGTCTGGGCTGAAGAAAGCATCCAACTCAAAGCCTCTAGATTTTAATAATAGCTGCCATTGTTCAAAGAGGGATTCATAACTCTCAATGGATTCCAGCCAAAAATCTGGAGCCAGACTCTGTATTTATGTATGTTTGGATGTACTAAGTGCTCTACAAGGTTCATGAGTGGCTCTTTCAACATGGGAGATACCCAGATCTCCCAGCTTGGTCCTGCTTGTGGACATCACTCTGGACTGTGCCCTTCTTTCTGACAAGTCTTCTTTGGCTCTTGATTTATGTACAGATGAGCAGCATCATTGTACATAAGGACATAGGTCATTATTAATAAAAATAACAGCTAACACTTACGGAGTGCTTGCTCTGAGTCAGGAGTCATTGCATTAATTCATGTAACCTATCAGGCAGGTACTACTGTAACCTGTACCTATCAGGCAAGTACTACTATTATCTTCATTTTACACATGAGGAAAGTGAGGCACAGAATGGGTAAATGGTCATATATATGGTAATCAGAGGAGCTAGGGTTTGAACTCAAGCAGTCTGGCTACAGAGACCTCTCCCCTCTCTCTTTCCTAAACAGCTTTACTGAAATACAATTTACATACCATAAAATTAACCCTCTTACAGTGTATAATTCAGTGTTTTTTAGTATATTCACAGAGTTGTCTAATTATCATCATTATCTATTTCTAGAACATTTTTGTCACCCCAAAAGAAACCCTAGACTCATTATCAGACATTTCCCAATTTCTTTCATCTTCCATCCCTTGCAATCATTAATCTACTTTGTGTCTCAATGGATTTGCCTGTTCTGGACATTTTATTTAAATGGAAGCATGAAATATGACCTTTTATGACTGGCTTTTTTCACTTAGCATGTTTTCAAGATTCATCCATGTTTTAGCATGTATCAGTACTTTGTTCCTTTTTTATGACCAAATAATATCCCATTGTATAGATATACCATTTTTGTTTATCAATTCACCAGTTGATGGACTTTTGGATTGTTTCCATTTGGGGGCTCTTATGAATAATGTTGCTATAAACATTTGTGTACAGGTTTTTGTGTGGACCTATGTTTTCTTTTCTCTTGGGTATACCTAGGAATGGAATCACTGAGTCACATGTTAACTCTGTGTTCGGTTTTTTGTTTTTTTTTTTTTTGAGGAACTGCAAAACTGTTTTCCAAAGTATCTACACCATTTTACATTTTTACTAGCAATGTATCAAGAGTACAATTTCTCCGTATCCTCACCAACACTTATTGTTTTCCATTGTTTTGATTATAACCCTCAAAATGGATGTGAAATGGTGTATCATTGTGGTTTTGATTTGAATTTCCCTAATGACTAATGATGTTGAGCATCTTTTCCTGTGCTTATTGGTCATTTATATATTTTTTTCTTTGGAGAAATGTCTATTTAAATTCTTTGCCCACTAAAAAATGGTTATGTGTCACATTGTTGTAAGAGTTCTCTGTACATTCTGGATACAAGCCCTTTATCAGATAAATGATTTGAAAATATTTTCTCCCATTCTGTGGGTTTTCTTTTTACTTTCTTGATGGTGTGCTTTGAAGTTTTAGTTTTCACAAGGTCCAATTTATCTATTGTTTTCTTTTGTTGTTTGTGTACTTTATAGAGTATCTAAGAAGGCTTTGCCCAACCCAAGTTCATAAAGATTTGTTTCTACCTTTTTGTTCAAGAGTTTTAAAGTTTTAGGTTTTATATTTAGGTCTTGATATGGTGTGAGGTAGAGGTCCAACTTTATTCTTTGCACATGGATATCCAGTTGTCCCAGCATCATTTGCTTAAAAGATGATTTCTTCTCCCATTGAATGGTTATAGCATCCCAGAGGGCTCTCTTGACTACTAAACTCAACTGTCTTGAAAGCTTTTGGAGGATGAACACCTGTGTGTGTGTGTGTGTGTGTGTGTGTGTGTGTGTGTGTGTAACAAAAAGCAGCTGGAACTAACTAAAGCAGTAACCTAAAATGCTAGCCTCTCCTGAACATAAATCATCTAATGGCTGAAAGTCTAAAGGGTAAAGATGATGAAATAAGACCAAGACCAGAGTATCCATCTGTCCTCCAAAAGCTGAAACATCATTGGAAAGGAGATAGGGTCTTAATAAAAGTCTGAAAAATGAAACTCCCCCAAGGAAGGAAAAAGGAAGACAACTCTATGAGAAGGTGCTGCCTAAACTAGCAGACATCCTCTCACCTCTTAGGTGGAATCTAGTGTTCTCTGCCCAACACAGCTGAATGAACATATAGAGTCAGATGATGAGACTGGAGTTTCAGATCTGTGATGATTTCTATCAGTCCTTCTTCTGAGATCTTAGCATTATTCCCTTCTTTGTCACATTTCTTAATATAATAACTTCCTAACTGAGTCACTCTGCTGTATAGCAGAGATTAGCACAACACTGTAAATCAACTACACTTCAATTAAAAAAAGATGGAAAAAATATGTATAGTAACTTCCTGCCCATCATTCGGGCCAAATTCTGCCTCATCAGTGACTTAGGGTCCCCAACTCTTAGCCAATCCTAGAGTGGAGAGGTCATAATTTTATTACCCTGTCCCTTTTACAAACATCTCTTCAGCCTCAGAAGGAGCCCTGACATTATCCAGTTAGTGATTCATTACCTCTTCTCTAAAGACAGCACCTCATACATAAGGGGTGTTCAGATAACTCAGAAAGCCATGACTTTCAGAAGTGATTCCTTTGGGGTAGGGGTGATACTATATTGAGAAAGACATCATACTACATGGGACTTAGAAGTGGTCAAGACCCAATCATTTTGTCTTGAAGAACTTTTGTAGGGTTTGCTTTCCTTTCCTCCACTTTCATCATGAGCCACTTCCTCACTCCCTGAAGTGTTATATAAGTCAGGGTAAATAACACTAGTTGCTGTAACAAATAATCCCCCAAAGTAAAGTGGTTTAACTCAATAAAAGATCATTTCTCTCTCCCACAAAGTCCAATGCAAATGTTCCTAGCCAGTGGGAAGCCTTCTATGCAGCCACCCAGTACTCCAGAGTCCTTCCATCTTGTGTCTCTGCCACACTCTAAGTCTTCTGCTGGACCCTTTCCATCCAGCCAGCAGATGGGAAACAGAGGATATGGAATCACTCAATGGTGTTTATGGGCTAGGCCTGAGTGACATGCTTTAGCCACATTCCATTGGCCAGAACTCAGTCACAGGGACACACCTAACTCAAAAGAGGCTGGAGGAACAAGATCTCCTGTGGCCAGGAGACAAAGGAAGTGTTTTTGGTGAACATCTGGTAGTCTCTGTTGGCAACTATGAAGATGAAGAAATCAGCTGCCATGATGACAAAATCTTTACGCAGCATCCTGGCTGTCCTAGTGTGTTCCTTCCTCTGAGCTCAGAAAGATCTCCCTGGTCACCTGCCTTCATTAAGTGTGACCAGATCCATGTGAAGAAGGCTCACAGGCAAATCTGCAAGCCTGACAGTGAGGTGAGTCTGGTCAGAAGGCTTCCTTTCCCTAATAGTTCAAGGCTATCAAACAAGAATTTTACAAATACCCAGAAATGGTCAAAAGTCAAAAACAGATTCTAAAAGCCTGAGCTTAGATTCCATCTAAGAATGACCAGAGGATGTCTGCCAGTTTAGACAGCATCTTCTCCTCATAGAGTTGTCTTCCTTCCTTCTTCCTCGGGGAAGTTTCACTTCTCAGACTTTTCCTGACCTGGACTGGGTCTCCTGGACAGGAGACTAAGTTGGACATGTAGGCTGAAAGGGCATGGCTTAGGGAGATCAGGAAAAGCCACGTCACTCCAGAGGGCTGAGCACAGAGGCAAAGCCAGATGCAAGGCCATGGAGCAGAGCCTGGACATCAGAACAAAGCATGAATGAATGAATCAGTCTAGGCATTGAGAATCCACAGCTACTAACACCACAAAAAGAGAGACAACCAGGCATTTTGAGGCTCCTGATGAAAGAGCACATGACCACCTGTCATCTAGGGAGAAAATCAAACCAGCATGTGATCAAGCCTCTAGGTCCAATTACTAATTTGCCAGAAATACACAGGGTGGAAGCACATGCTAAATGACACCATGAGGATGCAACCAACAAGATCCAGGCTGTGCATAAAAAAGAACAAGATAATGCCATTTGCAGTGACATGGGTGGACCTAGAGATTGTCATACTGAGTGAAGTCAAAGACAAATGTATTATATCACTTATATGTGGAATCTTTAAAAATGGTACAAATAAGCTTATTTTCAAAACAGAAACAGAGTCACAGATGTAGAAAACAAATTTATGGTTACCAAGGGGGAAAGGTAGGGAGGGATAAATTGGGAGATTGGGATTAGCAGATACACACTACTATATATAAAATAGATAATAAGAACCTACTGTATAGCACAGGGAACTCTACTCAGTACTCTGCAATGACCTATATGGAAAAGAATCTGAAAAAAGAATAGATGTATGTATATGTATAACTGATTCACTTTGCTGTACAGCAGAAACTAACACAACATAATAAATCAACTATACTCCAATAAAAATTAATTAAAAAAAAAAAAAGATCCAGGCTGTGGGAAGCCTTACAGAGCAAATGACTCTGGTTCTTCAACAAATATATGATGAGGAACAAAAAGGGGATCATGGAGGAATGTTTAAATTAAAAGAGACTTAAAAAGATATATCAAAGATGTAGGTAAAACTAAGCCTTAGGGCTTCCCTGGTGGCGCAGTGGTTGAGAGTCCGCCTGCCGATGCAGGGGACACGGGTTCGTTCCCCCGTCTGGGAGGATCCCACATGCCACGGAGCGGCTGAGTCCGTGCACCATGGCCGCTGAGCCTGCGCATCCAGAGCCTGTGCTCCACGACGAGAGAGGCCACAGCAGTGAGAAGCCCACGTACCGCAAAAAAAAAACAAAAACAAACTAAGCCTTAGTGCTTAGGGATGCAGGCTTGTGTGATAAACTATAAAAAATTGTTTACCACAGGCTTCCCTGGTGGCAGTGGTTGAGAATCTGCCTGCCAATGCAGGGAACACGGGTTCAAGCCCTGGTCTGGGAAGATCCCACATGCCGCGGAGCAACTAGGCCCGTGAGACACAGCTACTGAGCCTGCGCATCTGGAGCCTGTGCTCCGCAACAGGAGAGGCCGTGACAGTGAGAGGCCCGCGCACCGTGATGAAGAGCGGCCCCCTCTTGCCGCAACTAGAGAAAGCCCTCGCACAGAAACGGAGACCCAACACAGCCAAAAATAAATAAATAAGTAAATAAATATTTTTTTAAAAAATTGTTTACCACAAAAGCCTGCCACCTTCACGTAGGAGGACAGTCTCTGTGTCCCATAGTAGCTGAGGAAGTGACCTGAGCTTGAGAGAATTGGGTTCAGTTCCCTGTGCTACTTCTGGTTATCTGTCTCTCTCTAAATCTCCTTTTCTTCAATAACAAAAATGAGGTCACCTATTCCAATTCTGCCAGACTTCCAGGGCTGTCCTGAGAACAAAGTGATCCTGTGCTGCCCACCTACTCCTTGTTCCCCAGTGAGCCGATCACCCTTCAGTGTCTGCATTCAACCCCACCTGATCCAAGAGATGCAAACCCTCCCTTCCTGCAGCCATCAGCTCATCACTCTGCCATTACAGCAGCAATGTCGCCAGCACCCAGCAAGGAACTTGGACACAGCAGATAAAGTCTGTTGTAGACAAAGTCAGTAAAGTCTGGTGAATGAATCAGATGCAGAAAAGTCTCTGTAATGAGTTAAGTGTAGTTACAAATGTAAATTATTATAGTTATGTGTTACCTTCACTAAGCTGTAGGATTAGGACACTGGAGGGAAAATGTCATATTATTAGGACTGGGTGTTTTGTCAACCTGTTGCCTTTCAGGTAAAGGAGACATTTTGATTTAAAAAAGGGGGGAGGGAGGACTTCCCTGGTGGTGCAGTGGTTAAGAATCCACCTACCAATGCAGGGGACATGGGTTCAATCCCTGGGCCGGGAAGATCCCACGTGCCACAGAGCAACTAAGCCTGTGCACCACAACTACTGAGCCTGTGAGCCACAACTACTGAAGCCCATGCATTCTAGGGCCTGCGTGTCACAACTACTGAACCCATGTGCTGCAACTACTGAAGCCCATGCACCTAGAGCCCGTGTTCCACAACAAGAGAAGCCACGGCAATAAGAAGCCGGCACACAGCAACAAAGCGTAGTCCCCACTCACTGCAATTAGAGAAACGCTGCACGCAGCAACGAAGATCCAACGCAGCTAATTAATTAATTAATTAATTAATTAATTAATTAATTATAAAGGAGGGAGGGGAATGAAGTCCGTAATCTGGGTGGCTGCTTTGTCTCGGTAGGGTAAGCAGATGGCAGCACCAGAGAGTATGGCCAGAGGAAGTACTGGAAAGAGGACAGATGGGGCTCCTAAAGCCAGACCTATTTACAAGTTTAACTTTGCTAGGATCTGGGCTCATCTGTGTCACTGAGTGGATGGTGAAAACACTCCACCACCCAAAAACAGCTTGGAGCACAGGCTTAATGGTCCAGACACCAAGGCTGTGCTACCAGCCCTTATAGTGAGCTAGAACCTTCGATGCTTTCCCCCTGGGCTAGTGGGCTTCACTGGCATGAGTCAAAATCACCTGGGGCCCTGGGCCAAATGGTGCCAAGTAGGTCCAACCAACCATTAGCCTTTCTAGAAGCTCATCCTCAAGACCTGTATGTCCAGTAGGCTATATGGGGAACCCCAATACTAAAGGATATTTAACAGTGATAAAGGGAAAGGGTTGAAGTCTGAGAAACACTAGATTAAACTGAATGAAATATATTCCTTCGTTGCAGAACATCTCAGAGCCTTGAATAGTTTTAAATGTGTTGTCAGTCTCCAAGAATGTAGACAGCATTTCTCAACTTGGGGGACCTAAGAGCCCTTTTTAATGAAGTATCTTATAGGCTTTATGTTCCAGAGACTGGTTTTCAGGAAAGGCTGGTCCAGACAGATGCCAGAGTTGGGGGCTGGAATGTTATTCAACCTTAAATATGGGCTTGCAGGGCTGGATCTCATGCAGTGACATAACTGACATTCACCCGAGCCACCTCCTTTGTTCTCTGGGGACTTGTGTCCACTCATCTTCACCTCCTTGCCCAGCGCCTTGAATGGATACTTTAGTTGGAGCATCTTCTGGGCTCTCAATTCCGGCTTTCCTCCAGGTGCCACAGGGAGGCTCTTTGACACGACAGGTTTTAGGACAACAGTTATTTCCTCTTCCTAAACAAGGAACTCGAGTATACTGCAATGGCCCAGTGATTCCCAGACAGCCAGGCAGTGTAATAGGCCTGCCCACTCCAAGGCTAGACCCCAGATGTATCTCAGACACATGTGGGAGCTGTACAACCCAGGAGTGGCAAGAATTGTTCTGGGGTAATTTCTCAATCCAATGGCATCACTTTCCAGAGGCCAAAAGGCACATATAAGAGAAATAGCATCTCAGATGCATCCCCAGCAGCAAACCCTCTTGCCTGTGAGGCAGGCTGTCTGTGGCAGTGTCTGTAAGATGATATCAGAATTTCCTGAGAGTCCTCCACTGTGTCCCCAAGACTTAAGAATAACTACTGAAGCCCATGGACTTTAACTACTGAATAACTACTGAAGCCCGTGAAGCCCCAGGGACTTCCCTGGTGGTGCAGTCATTAAGAACCCGCCTGCCAATGCAGGGAACATGGGTTCGAGCCTTGGTCCAGGAAGATCCCACATGCCGCGGAGCAGCTAAGCCCGTGCACCACAACTACTGAGCCCGAGCGCCACAAGTACTGAAGCCCGTGCGCCTAGAACCCGTGCTCTGTAACAAGAGAAGCCACCGCAGTGAGAAGCTCGCGCACTGCAACAAAGAGTCGCCCCACTCGCCGCAACTAGAGAAAGCGCATGCGCAGCAATGAAGACGCAACACAGCCAAACATAAATAAATAAAATAAATTAAAAATAAATCAAATTTAAAAAAAAGAATAACATCACAGCCCTCTCTCTGTGACAAGCTTTGGAAAAAGTGAACTGAGAGTGGGCTGGAAGAAGGTCCATGAGCCACGTCCCAAGGCCAGGTCTGTGAGGGAGAGGGAACAGCCAGTACCAGCTCCTCTGTCTGCTGCTGCCGGGATCCTGTTTTCCCAGCCACCGCCAGCAGTCCCTCCTTTCAGCTGTGGCTTGAGTGAGAATTATGGAATTGCTATTATTACCCCAGCCCGGTGTCCAGGGTTTGATGGCTGCTACCCTGGCAGCTCCCACCCAGAGGGGAGCCAACTGCAGTGACAATAAAACAAAGTCCTTGGCAGTTGAAGCCCTCTCCTCTGTGTAGCTGGGGCTGATGAACGGGATGGGAAGCCAGCTCTGACTCGCTCCTTGGGAAGTCTTGGAGCTGGAGTCTTGCTCTCCGGCATCTGATTCCAAAGGCATTTTTCAGCCCAGCTGGGAAGGCTGTGACACTCTCAACAAGGCTTCCTCTATCAACCTTGAGAAATAAGCATCTGCAAGCCTCGGCTGTCTGTCCAGGGCCTCTTCTAGAAGAGGAGATGGATTTGCTCTGACTTGGCTGGCTTTATCAATCAACCCACCACCCAACCAAATGCACAGCATTTAGAGAGCACCACTGCATGCAAGGGACCACTCAAGATTCATTCATCCAGCACGTCTTCCTGCAGCACCTACTTTGTGTGAGGTATTGTGCCAGGTCCTAGGGTTACATCCAAGCACAGAGGAGGTGGAAAGCCCCACCCTCCTGGGAGCTTATACACGATCATCAAGAAAGAGAGGAGGGGGCTTCCCTGGTGGCGCAGTGGTTGAGAGTCCGCCTGCCGATGCAGGGGACACGGGTTCGTGCCCGGGTCTGGGAGGATCCCACATGCCGTGGAGCAGCTGGGCCCGTGAGCCATGGCCGCTGAGCCTGTGCGTCCGGAGCCTGTGCTCCGCAACGGGAGAGGCCACAACAATGCGAGGCCCGCGTACCGCAAAAAAAAAAAAAAAAAAAAAAGAAAGAGAGGAGGAACAGAATAAATGTGTGATTTAGTAACACGGAAGGTGGTAAGTGCTATGTGGGAATCTGAGCAGAGTCAGTGAGATTGGGTGTGTAGGATGCAGGCGTGAGTTTAAATGTGTGGCTAGGGAAGGCCTCGCTGAGAAGGTGACATTTGAACCAAGACATGAAGGAGGTAAAGGGTTAAAAATTAAACCCCCAACTGATCTGCCTTCCAGGAGTTTACCAGCTCTGCGGGAGAGCAGACTATTTCATAAACACCATTTTTCACAGCAGAAGCCTCGTGAAGCACCAGACAGAGGGGTGGTGGGCATTCAGAGGAGGAAATGATTATAACCCACTGTCACCCAAGGAAGAGAGTGACTCCAC
The DNA here is from genome assembly GCF_025265405.1 of Mesoplodon densirostris. Classification (NCBI taxonomy): domain Eukaryota; kingdom Metazoa; phylum Chordata; class Mammalia; order Artiodactyla; family Ziphiidae; genus Mesoplodon; species Mesoplodon densirostris. The sequence goes on from NC_082670.1 coordinate 31,082,810, forward strand.
CCTTGGAACTGCTCCCTAAAAGCACTTCATTGCTTGAAACTTGGGTGCGATGACTAAGACTGGTGGGTGTGACCAGAAATATGAGGAAAGGATGTGAGTGGAGCACAGGAGAGCAGAGTAGGGGACGTCCAAGGGAAACGGCAGGGCCAGAGGCCCATCCCAAAGCTGAGGCAGTCCAGGGAACAGAAATAGCCAGGGAGGTTTAGCAAACTGAGCCCGTGGGACATGTGCCTTTTTCCCACTCAGAACAATCTGATTACTGTTCTCCTAAAACCAAACCCACTACACCAGAGGGCCTCAAACCTGCCTACCTGTCGGTATCACCTTGTTTTTAATAATACAGCTTCCTGGGCTCCATTTTGGACCCATAAATCAGAGTCTGAGTTTTTAAATTTTTTAATTTTTTTGGCTGCATTGGGTCTTCATTGCTGCACACAGGCTTTCTCTAGTGGCGGCGAGTGGGGGCTACTCTTCGTTGTGGTGTGCGGGCTTCTCATTGTAGTGGCTTTTCTTGTTGCAGAGCACGGGCTCTAGGGAGCTTGGGCTTCAGTAGTTGAGGCGCTCAGGCTCAGTAGTTGTGGCGCATGGACTTAGTTGCTCCATGGCATGTGGGATCTTCCCGGGCCAGGGATCAAACCCGTGTTCCCTGCAGTGGCAGGCAGATTCTTAACCACTGTGCCACCAGGGAAGTCCAGAATCTGAGTTTTTTAAAAGCTCTCCAGATCGTTCCAAAGATCCATCAGGTTTGAGGTCCACTACTCTTGCCTGACACTGTCTGTTTTTACTGCCCGAATCCCGTCAGAGGCAGCTCATGGGATAAGAAAAGGGTATCAGGGGATTTCCCCACTGAGAGGGAATGATCTGTTCAAGCATCAGTCTCCACCATGAGACTGTGAGCCCCTGAGGGCAAAGTCTTCTTACTTCTCTGTGTGAAAACTCAGGCCCTGAACCATGATAAATCTGCTCTGAACTGAACTAAGCCCGGTTCCACTAGCCATCTGGCTGTGGTCATGACACTTAACCTCCCTGAGCCTCAGTCTGCATCTATAAAATGGGTACAATGATTCCTGACCTTCCTGTCTCACAGGATTTCTGAGAGGTAATGGATATACTTGCAAGAACAGCTGAACGGTTTCCCAGTGGAGGGGAAGCTAGGCACAGATGATTTAAAATAGATCATCTTAAAGCCTTGTTTGACCTTGGAATCCATCCTATGAGTAGGTTGACCTTCCTGAACTTTTTCTTTTGCTTTATCCAAAACTCACTCATTCATACTGAACAAAGAGTTAAATAAGAATCGACTACGGGTCACACACCATATTTGGCAATAACTCACAAATGAATAAGACATAATCTGACTGCTGCAGAGCAAAAATTTGAACTGGAAGGAGCAAACACATGGACAAAGAATGATGATATAAGCAAGTGGGAGGGAGGATTATGTCCAAAAGCTTTACTTCTGGGCATGAAGTAATGAGCAGAAGAAATCTCCCAGAGTCCAAGGCAGAAAGTGCACAGTGGCCAAACAAAGGCAATGAGATAGGAAACAGCGAAAACAGCTCTTTTAGGACCAGCAAGTCAGGTGACACGACCAGAGTGAGGAGTGTGTGTGGAAGATGCAGGGGAGTGGCTGAGAAGGGTACACAGCCTGAAAGACAGCACCTGCTGATCCCTGCCTCCTGGTGTTCATCCCTTTATATAATCCCCTCCCCTGCCTGGAGTGTGGACTGGATCCAGTGACTCACGTCTTACAAGTAGCATATGGCAAACATGATGAGATGTCAATTCCAAGACAGCCTGCAAAAGAGACTATGGCTTCCTTTGTGGGTGCTATATCTCTCTCTCTAGCTGGCTTGCTCTGAGGGTTGCCCTATGGAGAGACCCACGTAGCAAAGAATGGATGTCTCTGGCCAATAGTCAGCAAGGAACTGAATCCTGCGAATGACCACATGAGTGAGCTTTGTCCTCCTCCATTTGAGCCTTCAGATGAGACCGCAGCCTGGCTGCCACCTTGATGGCAGACTTATGTTACCCTGAGATGGAGACCCAACTGAGCTGCAACCAGATTCCTGCTCCATGGATACAGGGAGACAATAACCAATTGTTGTTTTAAGCTGCTAGGTTTGGGGGGCATTTTTTACACAGCAAGAGATAACTCATGCAGGTGGTTCTCGGACATTTCAAGCAAGAAGGTGAACTAATCAAACCTGGTCTTTAACCATTGGGTTGACTGGCAGTGAGGGGCCTCTGCAGGAGCCCCAGAGAGGAGTGATGTGGCGGAGGGAACAGAGAGGGATGAAGGAGAGATCTGGTGAGGTAGGGTTTGGTTCCAGGAGGCCACACTGCCCATTCATCTGGTTACTCAGACTGAAAGACCCAAAGCCGTCATTGATTGCTCCTTTCCTCACAGCCCATGCTCAACCACCAGTAAATTCCATCTTCACCTTTCCCTCCCTCTCCCAGGACTGTGCTCCCCATGGCAGTCAGATCATGCCACATTCTCGCTCAAAAGCCACCGAAGACTCCTAACTGCACTTGGGATAAAACCCAAAGTCCTCCTCGTGGTCCAGAGCCCCTATGCGGCCCAGCCTGCAGCTACTCACTAAGATATCTCCTCATTCTCCCACTCACTCAGCCCCAGCCAGACAGTCCCTCGCTAGCCTCTCTGTCTGGAATTCTCTTCCTGCAGTTGCTCTGTTTGCTTCAGTCTCTTCAGAAAAGGCTTCCTGATGAGAAGGGATTAATGCTGAGATCCTAAAGAAAAACCATGGAACCTGCCATCTTGGATGGCTTCGGGAATTTAGTCTCGTTGCTTTTGAATCATGTCGCCTGTGGCAGGATTAGTAGTGTTAGAGGGAGCAAAAGCTTTCCTGGATGATGTCAGGACTGTGGGGCTGGGGGCCTGATGACCAGAGAGAATGGGAGGTCATTGCCCGTGTGGGACGTCTCAGCAGGAGTTCCTCTGTTCTAACTGCCTCAGACCTTTCCCCTCGGCTGATGGGCCTGATTCACAGACCAGGCTGCATGTGTGGCTGCGCGGTCGGGTGACAGAGGCACAGGGAGGTGAAGTGACTCCTCCAAGGCTTTCTTGTTCCCAGTTCAAGTGCACTCATCATCCTTGGGTGTTTAAAACTGTGAGCACTGGACAGGAAAAAGTAAATAAATCTTAATAAGAAATGATATGTACACAGTGCTTTGTCCATTGCTATTCATTTATAACTACTTTAACTTATTATGTTGTGGGTTTGAAGCAATCATTCATTAAGTGGACCTTCACTGGCCACCTACAAACCATGCGGTCAGGTGCCGTGCTAGGCAGCAGCTACTCACTGTGCGTGCTCAGGATGTGCCTAGGCGTATCCCATGGGGCTCAGGGTGGGGCTTCTCAGTCTGCAGGGCTGGGGTGGTGGGGCAGTGGGCCTGGAGAAAGGAGGGCTTTCTGGGCTAGCTGCCTGGAGCTGGTGAGAACCACAGCCCCTGTGGAGCTCTTCATCATCTGCTAGATGAAGGGTCTTCACAGCCCGTCTCCATCCACTCACAGCCAGCATCGCACTGAGCTCTCAGGAGGCCTCCTGCAGGATGCTGGACCCAGCCAGCTGGCAGCCAAGTGACAGCAAGTATGGCGACAGTCTCTTGGCAGTGGGCAGGGCCGTGGTGATGTAAAACATCTCCACGGAGCAACCTGTGAGTCACCAGTGTGCCCCTCCCCCCCCCAGTCTTCCACCTCATCATCCCCCTTACAGGCCACCCATGATGTCCTAGAAATGCCAGCTCTTCTATTTTCACTTTTTCCCTAAAGACAGAAGAAAAAAGACAAGAAGTTGGAAAAGCAAAGGGTCAGGTAGTAAGCAGGGAAGTACCATTGGGAGGAGCCAGACAGGGTGGGAGCAGAAGGCTTCAGGGACAAGGGACCTTCAGCCCCACCTGTGCTGACAGGAACCCCCCAGAACCCCCAGGCCAGACCCGGAAGGGGCTTTAAACACCATCTCACCCAACCTTGGTTTTGAGTCAACTGATGTTCAAAGAGGTTAAACAAGTTGCCCGTGTTGGTAATTAAGTCAGATTTGTTCTGGCCTTAGAGAATGGAAGAGAAGGTTGAAAAAATAGTTACCTTGGACAGAAGGCCTGTGTTTTAAGGCACTCAACCATATAATGACACCTAATCATTTACCTGTGATCAGTCTCCGTCTGGCTTCCTCTAAGCAAGTCTAAGTGCCTTAAGGGCGGGCTGTTTCCAAGAACCTCTTGTGTCACAGACACCCAGGAAGCACTGGCTCACACAGGTGAACAGAGGGAAAAAAGAACAGAAGAGGAAACCCAACCAATGAACAGAATAAATGATGGGCAAAGAGACACCTCCTAAGGCGCCTGCAGCTCACTCCTGCTGAGAAGTCAAAGCAAAATGAAAAAGCAGTGTGGTTTACAGATAGAACAAACTAGTGGTTACCAGTGGGGAGAGAGAAGCAGGGAGGGGTCATATAGGGGTAGGGGATTAAAAGGTAGAAACTCTTAGGAATAAAATAAGCTACAGGGACATATTGTACAACACGGGGAATATAGCCAATATTTTACAATAACTATAAATGGAATATAACCTGTAAAAATTGTGAATCACTATGTTGTACACCTGTAACATATACGATATTGTACATCAACTATACTTCAACAAAATTTTTTAAAAACAATTTTTAAAAAATTGTTTTAAAAAGCAGCATTCTTTAGTGGAAAAACACAGAATCATAAAGAATGATAGTCACATTATTAATAATATCAAGAAATGTACGCACACAGTTTAGTCACAGAGCCTCTCCATCACGACCAAGGACTGCCGGCCAGGGCCAGTTGCAGGCAATGCCCAACAAACTCAATTTCCACACCTGCCTTGAATGAAAAACAGCATTTTTCAGTGCCTGCTTCGTGTTCATCAGACTCTCCAGGGGACGTGAGAAGCTTGGAAAAAGCAGGATCTAAAATTACCACTGATTTTTTTTTTTGAAGTCCCTATTTCATTTATTCTTTTTTTTTTTTTTTTTTTTTTTTTTTTTTTTATTAGTTTCTGCTTTATAACAAAGTGAATCAGTCATACATATACATCTGTTCCCACATCCCCTCCCTCATGCATCTCCCTCCCTCCCACCCTCCCTATCCCTCCCCTCCAGGCAGTCACAAAGCACCGAGCTGATCTCCCTGTGCTCTGCGGCTGCTTCCCACTATCTATCTAGCCTACGTTTGGTAGTGTATATATGTCCATGCCTCTCTTTCGCTTTGTCACAGCTTACCCTTCCCCCTCCCCATATCCTCAAGTCCATTCTCAAGTAGGTCTGTGTCTTTATTCCCGTTTTACCCCTAGGTTCTTCATGACATTTTTTTTCTTATATTCCATATATATGTGTTAGCATACGGTATTTGTCTTTCTCTTTCTGACTTACTTCACTCTGTATGACAGACTCTAGGTCTATCCACCTCATTACAAAAAGCTCAGTTTCGTTTCTTTTTATGGCTGAGTAATATTCCATTGTATATATGTGCCACATCTTCTTTATCCATTCATCCGATGATGGACACTTAGGTTGTTTCCAGCTCCGGGCTATTGTGAATAGAGCTGCAATGAACATTTTGGTACATGTCTCTTTTTGAATTATGGTTTTCTCTGGGTATATGCCTAGTAGTGGGATTGCTGGATCATATGGTAGTTCTATTTTTAGTTTTTTAAGGAACCTCCATACTGTTCTCCATAGTGGCTGTACCAATTCACATTCCCACCAGCAGTGCAAGAGTGTTCCCTTTTCTCCACACCCTCTCCAGCATTTATTGTTTCTAGATTTCTTGATGATGGCCATTCTGACTGGTGTGAGATGATATCTCATTGTAGTTTTGATTTGCATTTCTCTAATGATTAATGATGTTGAGCATTCTTTCATGTGTTTGTTGGCAGTCTGTATATCTTCTTTGGAGAAATGCCTATTTAAGTCTTCTGCCCATTTTTGGATTGGGTTGTTTGTTTTTTTGTTATTGAGCTGCATGAGCTGTTTATAAATTTTGGAGATTAATCCTTTGTCAGTTGCTTCATTTGCAAATATTTTCTCCCATTCTGAGGGTTGTCTTTTGGTCTTGTTTATGGTTTCCTTTGCTGTGCAAAAGCTTTGAAGTTTCATTAGGTCCCATGTGTTTATCTTTGTTTTTATTTCCATTTCTCTAGGAGGTGGGTCCAAAAGGATCTTGCTGTGATTTATGTCATAGAGTGTTCTACCTATGTTTTCCTCTAAGAGTTTGATAGTTTCTGGCCTTACATTTAAGTCTTTAATCCATTTTGAGCTTATTTTTGTGTATGGTGTTAGGGAATGATCTAATCTCATACTTTTACATGTCCCTGTCCAGTTTTCCCAGCACCACTTATTGAAGAGGCTGTCCTTTCTCCACTGTACAGTCCTGCCTCCTTTATCAAAGATAAGTTGGCCATATGTGCGTGGGTTTATCTCTGGGCTTTCTATCCTGATCCACTGATCTATCTTTCTGTTTTTATGCCAGTACCACACTGTCTTAATTACTGTAGCTTTGTAGTATAGTCTGAAGTCAGGGAGCCTGATTCCTCCAGCTCCTTTTTTCGTTCTCAAGATTGCTTTGGCTATTCGGGGTCTTTTGTTTTTCCAAACAAATTTTGAAATTTTTTGTTCTAGTTCTGTGAAAAATGCCAGTGGTAGTTTGATAGGGATTGCATTGAATCTGTAGATTGCTTTGGGTAGTAGAGTCATTTTCACAATATTGATTCTTCCAATCCAGGAGCATGGTATATCTCTCCATCTGTTTGTATCATCTTTAATTTCTTTCATCAGTGTCTTATAATTTTCTGCATACAGGTCTTTTGTCTCCTTAGGTAGGTTTATTCCTAGATATTTTATTCTTTTTGTTGCAATGGTAAATGGGAGTGTTTTCTTGATTTCATTTTCAGATTTTTCATCATTAGTGTACAGGAATGCCAGAGATTTCTGTACATTAATTTTGTAACCTGCTACTTTACCAAATTCATTGATTAGCTCTAGTAGTTTTTCGGTAGCATCTTTAGGATTCTCTATGTATAGTATCATGTCATCTGCAAACAATGACAGCTTTACTTCTTCTTTTCCGATTTGGATTCCTTTTATTTCCTTTTCTTCTCTGATTGCTGTGGCTAAAACTTCCAAAACTAGGTTGAATAAGAGTGGTGAGAGTGGGCAACCTTGTCTTGTTCCTGATCTTAGTGGAAATGGTTTCAGTTTTTCACCATTGAGGACAATGTTGGCTGTGGGTTTGTCATATATGGCCTTTATTATGTTGAGGAAAGTTCCCTCTATGCCTACTTTCTGCAGGGTTTTTATCATAAATGGGTGTTGAATTTTGTCGAAAGCTTTCTCTGCATCTATTGAGATGATCATATGGTTTTTCTCCTTCAACTTGTTAATATGGTGTATCACATTGATTGATTTGCGTATATTGAAGAATCCTTGCATTCCTGGGATAAACCCCACTTGATCATGGTGTATGATCCTTTTAATGTGCTGTTGGATTCTGTTTGCTAGTATTTTGTTGAGGATTTTTGCATCTATGTTCATCAGTGATATTGGCCTGTAGTTTTCTTTCTTTGTGACATCCTTGCCTGGTTTTGGTATCAAGGTGATGGTGGCCTCGTAGAATGAGTTTGGGAGTGTTCCTTCCTCTGAAATTGTTTGGAAGAGTTTGAGAAGGATGGGTGTTAGCTCTTCTCTAAATGTTTGATAGAATTCGCCTGTGAAGCCATCTGGTCCTGGGCTTTTGTTTGATGGAAGATTTTTAATCACAGTTTCAATTTCAGTGCTTGTGATTGGTCTATTCATATTTTCTATTTCTTCCTGAGTCAGTCTTGGCAGGTTGTGCATTTCTAAGAATTTGTCCATTTCTTCCAGGTTGTCCATTTTATTGGCATAGAGTTGCTTGTAGTAATCTCTCATGATCTTTTGTATTTCTGCAGTGTCAGTTGTTACTTCTCCTTTTTCATTTCTAATTCTATTGATTTGAGTCTTCTCCCTTCTTTTCTTGATGAGTCTGGCTAATGGTTTGTCAATTTTGTTTATCTTCTCAAAGAACCAGCTTTTAGTTTGGTTGATCTTTGCTATCGTTTCCTTCATTTCTTTTTCATTTATTTCTGATCTGATCTTTATGATTTCTTTCCTTCTGCTAGCTTTGGGGGTTTTTTGTTCTTCTTTCTCTAATTGCTTTAGGTGCAGGGTCAGGTTGTTTACTCGAAATGTTTCCTGTTTCTTAAGGTGGGATTGTATTGCTATAAACTTCCCCCTTAGAACTGCTTTTGCTGCATCCCATAGGTTTTGGGTTGTCGTGTCTCCATTGTCATTTGTTTCTAGGTATTTTTTAATTTCCTCTCTGATTTCTTCAGTGATCACTTCGTTATTGAGTAGTGTATTGTTTAGCCTCCATGTGTTTGTATTTTTTACAGATCTTTTCCTGTAATTGATGTCTAGTCTCATAGCATTGTGGTCGGAAAAGATACTTGATACAATTTCAATTTTCTTAAATTTACCAAGGCTTGATTTGTGACCCAAGATATGATCTATCCTGGAGAATGTTCCATGAGCACTTGAGAAAAATGTGTATTCTGTTGTTTTTGGATGAAATGTCCTATAAATATCAACTAAGTCCATCTTGTTTAATGTATCATTTAAAGCTTGTGTTTCCTTATTTATTTTCATTTTGGACGATCTGTCCATTGGTGAAAGTGGGGTGTTAAAGTCCCCTACTATGATTGTGTTACTGTCGATTTCCCCTTTTATGGCTGTTAGTATTTGCCTTATGTATTGAGGTGCTCCTATGTTGGGTGCATAAATATTTACAATTGTTATATCTTCTTCTTGGATCGATCCCTTGATCATTATGTAGTGTCCTTCTTTGTCTCTTCTAATAGTCTTTATTTTAAAGTCTATTTTGTCTGATATAAGAATTGCTACTCCAGCTTTCTTTTGATTTCCATTTGCATGGAATATCTTTTTCCATCCCCTTACTTTCAATCTGTATGTGTCTCTAGGTCTGAAGTGCGTCTCTTGTAGACAGCATATATATGGGTCTTGTTTTTGTATCCATTCAGCCACTCTGTGTCTTTTGGTGGGAGCACTTAGTCCATTTACATTTAAGGTAATTATTGATATGTATGTTCCTATTCCCATTTCCTTAATTGCTTTGGGTTCGTTATTGTAGGTATATTCCTTCTGTTGTGTTTCTTGCCTAGAGAAGTTCCTTTAGCATTTGTTGTAAAGCTGGTTTGGTGGTGCTGAACTCTCTCAGCTTTTGCTTGTCTGTAAAGGTTTTAATTTCTCCATCAAATCTGAATGAGATCCTTGCTGGGTAGAGTAATCTTGGCTGCAGGTTTCTCTCCTTCATCACTTTAATTATGTCCTGCCACTCCCTTCTGGCTTGTAGAGTTTCTGCTGAGAGATCAGCTGTTAACCTGATGGGGATTCCCTTGTGTGTTATTTGTTGTTTTTCCCTTGCTGCTTTTAATATGATTTCTTTGTGTTTAATTTTTGACAGTTTGATTAATATGTGTCTTGGTGTATTTCTCCTTGGATTTATTCTGTATGGGACTCTCTGTGCCTCCTGGACTTGATTAACTATTTCCTTTCCCATATTGGGGAAGTTTTCAACTATAATCTCTTCAAATATTTTCTCAGTCCCTTTCTTTTTCTCTTCTTCTTCTGGAACCCCTATAATTCGAATGTTGGTGCGTTTAATGTTGTCCCAGAGGTCTCTGAGACTGTCCTCTGTTCTTTTCATTCTTTTTTCTTTATTTTGCTCTGCATCAGTTATTTCCACTATTTTATCTTCCACCTCACTTATCCGTTCTTCTGCCTCAGTTATTCTGCTATTGATCCCATCTAGAGTATTTTTTATTTCATGTATTGTGTTTTTAATCGATGCCTGATTCATCTTTAGTTCTTCTAGGTCCTTGTTAACTGTTTCTTGCATTTTGTCTATTCTATTTCCAAGATTTTGGATCATCTTTACCATCATTATTCTGAATTCTTTTTCAGGTAGACTGCCTATTACCTCTTCATTTGTTAGGTCTGGTAGGTTTTTATCTTGCTCCTTCACCTGCTGTGTGTTTTTCTGTCTTCTCATTTTGTTTATGTTACTGTGTTTGGGGTCTCCTTTTTGCAGGCTGCAGATTCGTAGTTCCCGTTGTTTTTCGTGTCTGACCCCAGTGGCTAAGGTTGTTTCAGTAGGTTGTATAGGCTTCCTGGTGGGGGGGAGTAATGCCTGTGTTCTGGTGGTTGAGGCTCGATCTTGTCTTTCTGGTGGACAGGTCCACGTCTGGTGGTGTGTTTTGGGGTGCCTATGGCCTTATTATGTTTTTAGGTAGCTTCTCTGCTAATGGGTGGGGTTGTGTTCCTGCCTTGCTAGTTGTTTGGCATAGGGTGACCAGCACTGTAGCTTGCTGGTCGTTGACTGAAGCTGGGTGCTGGTGTTGGGATGGAGATCTCTGGGAGATTTTCGCTGCTTGATATTATGTGGAGCTGGGAGGTCTCTTGTGGACCCGTGTCCTGAAGTTGGCTCTCCCACTTCAGAGGCACAGCACTGGCTCCTGGCTGCAGCACCAAGAGCCTTTCATCCACCCAGCTCAGAATAACAGGGAGAAAAAGCAGAAAGAAAGAATTAGTAGAAGAAAGAAAGAGAGAGGGAAAGAAAGGAAGAAGGGAAGAAAGGAAGGAAGGAAGGAAGAAAGAAAGAAAGGAGGGAGCGAGTGAGGAAGGATGGAAAGAAAGAAGGAAAGAAAGGAGGGAGGGAGGGGGCAATGAAAGCAAAAGGAAGAGTGAATGGAAGAAGGGAGGAGGGAGGGAGGAAGGAAAGAAAGAAAGAAAGACAGGAGGGAGGGAGGGAGGAAGGAAAGAAAAAGAAAGTGGAAAGAAGAAGGGTGGGAGGGAGGGAGGAAAGAAAAAGAAAGAAGGAAAGGAAGAGCGGAGGGAGGGAGGGAGGAAGGGAAGGTAGGAACAAAAGAAAGAGCAGGTAAAGTAAAATAGAGTAAAGTATGAAATATAGTAGCGTTATTAAAATTAGAAAGTAATTATTGAAAAAAAAAAAAAAAAAAAAAAAAAACGGACCGATAGAACCCTGGGACATATGGTGGAAGCAAAGCTATACAGAGAGAATCTTACACAGAAGATTACACATACACATTCACAAAAAGAGAGCAGGGGGAAAAATCAAAAATCTTGCTCTCCAAGCCCACCTCCTCAATTTGGGATAATTCGTTGTAAAAAGAGGAAAAGGGCAAGAAGTCTGAAATCTTGCTCTCTAAGTCCACCTCCTTACTTTGGAATAATTCGTTGTAAAAAGAGGAAAAGGGGGGAAAGTCTTAAATCTTGTCCTCAAAGTCCACTTCCTCAATTTGGGATGATTCGCTGTCCATTCATGCACTCCACAGACGCAGGGCACATCAAATGGACCGTGGAGCTTTAATCCGCTGCCTCCGAGGCTGCACAGAGAGATTTCCCTGACTCTGCTCTCACAGCTCCCGGGTATCAGCCTTGGACCTGGCCCCGCCTCTGTGCGTAGGTCGCCGGAGGGCGTCCGTTCTTCGCTCAGACAGGACGGGTTTAAAGGAGCCGCTGATTCGGGGTCTCTGGCTCACTCATGCAGAGGGGAGGGAGGGGCGCGCAGTGTGGGGCGGGCCTGCGGCGGCAGAGGCCGGCGTGACGTTGCAGCAGGCCGTGGCGCTCCGTGCGCTTTCCCGGGAAAGCCGTCCACGGGTCTCGGGACCCCGGCAGTGGCGGGGTGCACAGGTCCCCCGGAAGGCGGGGCGGACAGTGACCCGCGCTCGCACACAGGCCCCGCGGCTGCGGCGGCGGCGGGCGGCGGCAGGCAGCGGCGGTGGCGGGCCGCGGGGGCGGCGGCGGTGGCGGCGGCGGCGGCGGGCCGCGGCGGCGGCGGCGGGCGGCGGGCCGCGGGGGCGGCGGCGGCGGCGGCGGGCCGCGGCGGCGGCGGCAGCGGCGGCGGCGGGCCGCGGCGGCGGCGGCGGCGGCGGCGGCGGGCCGCGGCGGGCGGCGGGCGGCGTCGGGCGGTGGGCGGCGGCGGGCGGCGGCGGCGGCCCACGCCCGTCTCCGAGGTCCACGCCTTACCCGCGGCTCGCGCCTGTCTCCGGCGCTTCCCTAAGCAGCCCTTTTAATGCCCTCTCCTCGCACACCAGGAAACGAAAGTGAAAGTGAAAAAAGACTCTTGCCTCTTCAGCAACTCCAGACCCTTTCCCCGGACTCCCTCCGGGTTAGCCGTGGTGCTCTAACCCCTTCAGGCTCTCTTCCTGCCGCCAGCCCCAGTCCTCTCCCTGCGCTCCGACCCCTATTTCATTTATTCTGAAATTTCAAGAGAGGGCACGAGACTTTTTAAACACTCATCAGGAGGGGGTCCAAGTTGGAAAGGCTGAGACATCCCACAAATGTGTCTGCTTCTGCTGGGGGCACGCTCCCCACTCCCTCATGTCCCCAAAAAGAATGCAGAAGGGGTGAGCTGGGGTTTCCTTTCCTCACTGTTCTCCTTGTGAGGGTAACAAATAGTCCTCCAGCTGTGTGAGAAAATCACTTTCATCTTCCTCATTTTATTTGATCCTTGTAAGATCTCTATGAGCCAGGCAGGAGCCCAACTTAATTCTACAAATACTCCTTGAGGGTGACCATGAGAGGCATGGCGTTCAACAGACAAGAAAACTGGGCCCTAAGAGTTTAACAGTTCTAACTCTGAGTCTAAAAGGTGTTATTGAGGCCACTCCCTTCCCAGATGAAGAAATGAGGCCCAGACAGGGAAACAGGTTGTTCTCTGTCACCCAGTTGATGCTGAAGCTGAGACCAGAACCCAGGTCCCCCAAAGCTTCACAATCCAGTGTTCTGTCACCACATCACACAGCCCCTCCAGGGGTCCCCTGCCCTAGAGGGGAAGAGGGAGGAGGAACAAAGGAGGAAACTAACACCGACTGAGCACTGGATCTGCCATTTACTGGAGACGGTCTCTAACCCCAGTCTTTGCACTTCTGTACTGACTCGGAACTTCCCTGTGAGTCAATTCACCCCACCTTCTAAGCACTGTGAGTCTCAGAATCCCAGGATGTCCTGGCTCTTCATCTGTAAATGGCCATAACCCCGCGTGCTGCCCAGGGTTGTAGCGAGGATCAGTGACCTCAGGTCTTAAACACCCACCCTCCCCCTGTGGACTGCCAGATGTCTCCTTGCCCTTATCTTGCATCCGAATTACAGAGATGGGGCGTGCCACTGCTGATGGTGACATCAAGGTCCCTGACTCCCAGCGGAGGGCCCTCATCCCAAGCTGCTGGGGGACCAGACTGCAATGAGCCGGGTTTTCCCTGTATGAGAGCACAGGGGAATTCTAACAAGAAACAGAGCCCCACTGTCCCCACACAAGTCAACTTGGAAAGCAACCACTGCCCAATTAGGCCTGGCATTTTATTTTCAACATCAGATTTTATTTGTGAGGTTTGCTTCTTTCTCCATCGTCGAGGTCTGTCTCAGGCGCTTGCGACTGCTTTTAGGGCTTGGGATTTCTGCTGAGGCCCCAGAATAACAGGAGCAAACATCCTGCGGGCACAGAAGTTCAGGCTCTGATACCAGCTCTGGGGCCATTTCTCACTTGCGCACCTCATTCCCCAGCCCACTGATACAAGAATGTTCCCCGGCTTGCTAGTTTGGAGTTCGTATTCTTTCCTTAAACCACCCTCTTTACGCTTCCTTCTAGATCTGCTGGGTGGGAACTTGGTGCAGTTCATCGCAAACAGGAAGTTTCCAGATGTCAAAAAATTGTTCTCACTTCACTGTCTTCTTAGAATATGGGTGAGGGGGATCCAAATGGTCATAGGGCAGCTGGGCAGTACAGCCGGGAGGGTACTGGCCATGGTGTCTGGCCGTTGGGCTCTAATCCCAGCCTTGCCACTTTGCTGTGTGGCCTTGGGTAAGTTACTTCTCCTCTCTGGGCTTCAGTTTCCTAGTTTATAGCCTATCCTGCTTGTTGGAGGTGAAGTCTGGGGGGCCTGTCTGCTCCGAGTTCGTAAGACTCCAGGGTCCCCGAGAGCCAGGACTCAGGAACCAGAGACATCTTGGGGGAGCCACTTAACCTCTCAGTGTCTGGGTAACACTGAAATGGTGATAATAAAATGCCTGCTTCTTTGGGGGTTGAGAGGAGTAAGTGAATTAATCCATGCAAAGTGTTTAGAACAGTGCTTGGCACACAAGAGGCACTAAAGATTAGCTTGTACTTTGGTGACTTTGACAAGGGTTGTGTCTAACTCATCTTTGTGTCCTCAGCACCTGGTGAAAGGAGCACTGAACGAGAGAAGAAACCAAATATATGAAAGGGGAGGGGAGGTTTGGGGGTGGGGGGCAGCTGCTCTGTGGAGCGGCAAACAGATTCTCTGCCCCTGGCCCTTTGCAGTGTCTGTGTCCGCATGGTTGGGGGTGGAATGTAATGTCCCCAGCCCCTCCCCACTTCTGGAGCCCCAGGAAAGCCTGGCCTCTGACTCCCAGTCTGTGGTAGCCGCAGCACAAGCCCGCCCCCCAACTCAGCCCACCTCAGTTGCCCCTCCGTCTCCTTTCATCCCATACATAGTTCATCTTCAAACTCAAGGGAAACAGTAGTCAAAAAAGAAACAGCCCTCCGCCCCTCAGCCCCCGGCCAGTAATCTGAGCTGCAGAAGGAAAGGGGCAATTATGGTTTGGGATTTCTCCCCCTCCTTTTCCAGCTGCTTGACTCAACTTTTCATCTTTCTTCTGCCTTTGGAGAGCTCAACATTGAGCTCGAAGGGGCTGCATTCTAGCGGTGGTTGGACGTGGGGACACAGCAAGGCCCTCCATCCACCTCCTCCTGCAAAGATGGGGCACAAGAGTGGCAGCCCTGGGGGCCCTAGTGCCCCTCTGCTGATCCACCACCGGACCACTCTCGCCAAGCACCTGGCAGGCTCAGCCCTCTCGCAGAAGGAAATTTATTAGCCAAGGCTGCAGGGAGGGCTGGGGTTACTAAGACTTCATTACTCTTACAAAATATACTGTGGGACGTTTACTAGTGTCCCGTGAAGTGTGCCCATAAATCAGGGGCTCCGCGGCGTTTGTCATAAGAAATGAGGAAAGTGCATCTGCTCACGCTCACCGTGGCCTTGTCGTTGACCCCGGCCCCGAGCAAGGCCGCGGCATTGGGTACAGCCCCGCCACTGGCCGCCCTCAAGGGCATCCTCCCGGCCTCAGGGCCGGACACAGGTCTGTCCCAGCTTGCACGGTCTGAATGAAAACGTCGTCCAGTTTCAAATCCACACATATCACACGTTGAATCTCTCCTGGAAATAATATTTCCTCTGCCAATTTTATTCCCCCGGCCCTAGGGACCTACAAAACTTCTGTGCAGCATGATCCTGTTTCTAATATATACATATATGAAGGAAATACACCCGAAGGTTAACAGTGATTCTCTCTGGACAGTACCATTGCGGGTGATTTTTATTAACTTCTTTATACTTTCCCGATTTTCCACATTTAAAAAAAATAAATACGTGCGACTTTCATGATCAGAAAAATGTTACTTTTTTAAAAAGTAAATTTAAGAACAAATCATGGGGAAATATGAATATGTTCATGTTATTTACCAAAAAATAAGGTAAAATTATAAACAACCTACATGTGTGACCATTATTTCACATTACCAGACAGAACATCGCACAGCCACTTAAAATACTGGTTTTGAAGAAGCAAGGAAATGCTTATGATTTAATGCTTACGGGGGAAAAAAAGGCAAAAAACAGGCCATTTTTGTATGCATGTGCTGATGAGTAGTATATAAAAATTGTACATAAGAAAAATGCCTAGAAAAAAATATTATTGTATTAAGGTGTGGGCTTCTGAAATATTTTCTTTTCCTCTTCTCTGTTTTCCAAATTTTGTGTAATGTGGTTATACTTCTTCTGTAATGTGTAAGTGTTTGAAAAGAGAAAAGAAAATGCAATTCGGGTCTGGGGCCCCTGCTTCCCCCCTCCCCCCCATGTCTCAGTACCACACACATGTTCTCACCCCACGTTAAAACGTGAGGCCCGGGGTGCCGTGTTGGGTTCAGTTCCGTTGCGACAATCTGGGACGGTCAGCTCCACCAATGAACTTTTTATGGAGTTTCTGACTTTGAAGCTAAGTAATGAGACTTGGCCCCCGACCAGGCCTTGACATGTTCAAAGTGGTCTCCCCCCATCAATTAGCTAATCCGAGGCACCCGAGGTGGGCAGGCAGGCAGGGCAGGCGGGTAGCACAGTGAGACCCCGGTTTCTGGTAGGTGTCCCTGCCAGAGGCCGGGCCAGGAGTTTGAGGGTCCCACTCTAGCCTATGGCCAGACCCCCTCCCCCAGCTCAGCAGTCTGCGTGCACAGACCCCTTCCTCCTGTCTTAGATTAGGGGGCAACTCCAGAGAGGGAGGGAATTCTCAGGGCTCTGAGCTGGTCTCTATCAGAGAAGTGCTTCGTTTGGAAAGGAAACGTCTGTTTGAAGGAAACAGGCTGGTCTCGAGCGCCCCCTGGCTGCCCAGGATGTCCACTGTGGCAAGCCACCATCCCACACCTTAGCACAGGGAAGAGGTGCCAGCGCTGGTCTCTCCTCAAAGCCCCTGGGAGTTTTCTAGATGCTGGGTACCAAGGAGTTCTCCCTCACGCCCACCCCAAGTATTTAAAAGTAAATGGACCTGCTTCAGTGAAGAGATTCCTCGACCCCAAGAGAGGGGTGTGTTTTGCTAGGTCTGGCTTTTTGGTGGTTGTCCCCACCTTAATTCTTTGTAAGTAGTCACTCTCTCCTGACCTGATGGGCGTGGGGCAGGTGAACCTCTGGCCCACCCCGGTCATCTCCCTTCACTCCACATTTTGAATGGATCTCACAGCATTTGGAATCTCAATGGCATTTGGTTTTGATTTTTAACAGGAGGGGGGAAAAAAAACACTTTGCCTTGAAGCAATGCGTTCTCTTGGCAGCTCTAGGGAGCCTGGCAATGTTGAGACCTTTCCTGGCAGCGCTAAGAAGATGAGCTGGTTGGTTGTGGTGTGTTTAGAAGTTTAGAAGCAAAAAGAGCACGGGTTTGCGGGAGGTGGGTCTGGACGGCGGGCGGGGGGGCGGGGGCAGGGGGTGACAGGACCTCCAGATCGGTTCTCTTCTCTACTGTAAATTACAAGCCTGCTTTTTTTAATTTCCTTTCCCAGAACAATGTTATTCATTCAATTCCAAAGTAAACATTGGGCTTAGATACTCAACAGTTTGGGAGAACAAACTGTCCTCGTTGTTAAGGTCTCTACCTGTCAGGGGCTGATTAAACCCATATATCTTCATGGCAGCCATCGACAGCCGTCGGGGTCTGTGAGGAAGGACCGGGCACCAGCCCCCCATTCCCCCACGGGCAAGGGCAGCCCCTCGGTGCCAGCCCTGGGCTCGGGGCTTCCCCTTTCTCCCGGGCGGCTACAGTAGGGTGTCTGTTCAGGGCTCCGGCCTGACCCTGAACCTCTGGGATAAGGGGACAGATCAGAGGAAGTGCTGAGGCCCAGAGGGCATCGGGAAAAAGAAAGGAGGAGGGGAAAGTGGTGTTTGAACCGCCTTCAAAGTGATAGATGTTTGTACTATAGAAAAGCTGATTTGGGGAGAAATGCAAGCCTTGGGTGGTAAATCATGCGATCCGAAGTCGGAGCTAAGAATATGGAAGCCCATTTCCTTTCTCCTAGGGGAAGGCTGCTTAATTAAGAGATCTCCGGGTACTCGACTTCCTCATAAATTTTAGAGAGCTGTAAAACTCAGAGTGTGTGTGTGTGTGTGTGTGTGTGTGTGCGTGTGCTCGCATGTGCGCAGGGTAGGCAAAGAAGAGCACGTTTGGAGCTCTGTTCGGAATGGCAGGCACACCACAGCTCGCCCTTTGGTGCCTCAGTTTCCCCACGTGGGGAATGACAGTCACATGCTGCATCTCACACCCCAGCTCTCAGTAAGCATCAAGGTACTAGGCTGGAAAGCTCCCGGCGCTCTGATTGCTGAGTGAACGGATGGGAGGGGGCCGGGCACCCACAGGGAGAGAAGGGAAGGAGGGTTTGACCCCACTGCCTGTGTTGGGTGGGGTGGACCCCGAGCCTGGTCCCAGGCCCCAGATGACAGTTTCAGATGACAGGGAGCAAGGCTTCCCTCCGCCCCAGCCCTGATCCCAGGGATGCTGCCGGCTCTTGGGTGAGACTTCCTCGGAAACCCGTGGCTGGAATCTTAGGTTTCCTGCTCTCCTCTGAGGTTAATTTCCCAAGTACAGTCCGTTTCTCTTCCCGAAGAACTTGTTTCCCCCCTTGGCTTATCTGATGGGGGAATCTCGGAGCAGCCTGTCACCTGTCATTTTCCGAAGTGAAGGTTAACAGTTGGGGAGCTGCGAGGGGGTATCCTGAGGGGCCAGTGATGCCACCCGTTGTGGGGGCAATGCAAGCGAGATACAGGAGGCCCAGGAAGGGAAGAAAAGCCATCTCTCCTTGAACAACTCAAGCTAAGCCAAGCTTGTGCTGGCATGGAAAGAAAATCCTCTTATGTGGCATGTTCCCTCCATAGCGCACTTCAACTCTCATTAACTTGGATCCCACAGCGTCCCAGAGGACGGAACACGGAAGGCCAGAGTATTGTCCCACGTTGCAGAGGGACAGCTCAGCTGAGGAAACAGAAAGTAGCAGCCTGTTGTAGATCATGCTGACAAGTTGGTAAATCCAGTCCCCTGACCCACTTCCGCCAGGCCCTTGTCATACGTTGGGTCAGCCAGTGTCAGCACGGTGTCAGCTTGCAAGGGCTGGGGTGATGCTTTGTTTCCGGACCGCTCATTAAGGGAATTGTAAGACAGGATGCGACAAATGCACGGAAGCTGCTGACTTCCGTGGCTCCGATGCCCTTGACGTAGGGCAGATCCCTGGCAGTGATTCCCAGTGTCTGGGATGGTTTGGGTGCCCCCTGGACTCCCAGCCGACCTGCTTAGTTCCTTTAAGCCCTAGATTCCATTTAGTGGGGAGCGCCGGTGAGGATCAAATTAGGCATGTCTGTGAGCATGCCAGGCGAGGTTGGTCTCCAAGGACAAACTGGTTTCACTCTTCCAGAAAATGGGAACACGCATCTGAGCCAAACAACTGGCATGCTGCAGCCCTACCCTAAGCCTTACTTGTTGAGGAAACAAGATAAGAATGCTGGCACTTGGTTTGTTCATGGGGCTCCTTCCTTCAAAGAAAATAATGCCAAGGAGACAGAGAATGGGGATCCAAACACTGAAGTGAGGTCTGGTGCCACAGGAAGAGAGTTGAGGTTTCCAGAATATTCCAGCCTGAAGCGTGCTCTCCTTAGGTCCACAGTCCCATCATATTATTGTTGATTTTTGTTTTGTTTTGCTTATTTGGTTTTTTCTACAATAAATATGCATTATATTTATATACATACAAATATGTATAATGCATGAAACAATAAAATGTTTGTAAAAGAAACCTCACATATAGAGCCCATAAGACCCCTAGTTCTTTTCCTTTCCTTGCGCTCAGGTGCCTTATAAAGTAGGTTAAAGTTATGAAAACTTTGTTTAGACAGACCTTTTGGAAGCATTGTACGGTTTAATTGATGAAGGTATACTGACCATCTCGCCTGTGTTGGACGCTGCACCATCTTGTGGTGACACGGAGGTGAATAACTCACCCGCCCTGATCAACACCACACCACTTAAAACAGAGCCCTGAACGTTCTTTACACCTTCTGCCTCTAGAACGTGTGGGAGACCTAAAGACCCACCCCAGACTTCTGCCTGGCCAGTGAAATGTGCTGGATATAGGCCTGGACCAGGAGTCAGAGAGGAGGACTACAGTCCTGGCTGCGTAACTCTCTATGTGACTCTGGGCAAATCCCTTCCCCGCTCTGGGCTTCAGTTTCCCCATCTGCACCACAACAGGTTGGCCTATAGGATTCCCAAGCTTCCCTCCAGCTGTGTGGTCCTGGGATCTGAACCCCTTCTGGCCCAGGTCTGTCCTGGAATCCCCCATCCCCTGTCCTGTGCTGTCTGGGCCTAGGGCTCGCCTCAGTGTCCCCCTCCACCCCCCAGCTTGTCCGCACCGGGGACCCAGGTGGTGTGGCTGGCTTTCCTGCTGCTCTGCGTCCAGAGCACACAGCCTTTCCAGAAGGTGAGGGATGGCCTGTCCTCCTCCCCTGGCCTCCTTGCTGTCTCCAGCCCTTTGTGCAGAACGACGAAGGTGAAAAGCAGTACAAAGAAGACCCAAAACACACACATTTGAAGGAAATATGCATCAAAGGCAGAGAAGGATGGGTGCCCAACTACAACACACTTTGCTGAATTATGGGCCAAAGTTTCAACTAGACATAGGCCCCCGTTTTCCATATCTGCATGAGAAATAAAAGATGCCTGTTCCGAGCTGATATTTGCCCCCTAACGTTTAGCAGTGTGTCCCTCTGAATGTACACACCTACCCAAATTCACTGTATCTACATATCGACATCAGTGACGAGTTCTCTGACCTAGAAAACCTGCTTCAGGTCCCTCTACTGACCAACTGGTGACTTTGAGCCCATCACCACCACTCTCAGGGCCTCAGATTCTCCTTTACACACTGCAGGAGCCCCACTACATCCTCCCTACATGGATCTCCAAGGCCCTTCCAGCCCTGACTGCTGGGATGTACAGGGCTGCAGGTGAGCCTGGTTCTGGAGGCACCACAGCCCCAGGGCATGGAGCAATGGCCCCAGCTGGCCTCTGAGGTAGTGACCGGTCACCGCTGGGTGGCATGGTGACACGATTCAGGGCTCTGCTGTCTTCCGTTCTGCACATTTTGGAGGCCTCTCTGAAGATCTTTGGGGTAGCCAGCAACGCCCCATACCTTCCTCTGATCCCTATGGAAACAATGTGGCCACATCGAAAGGCCTTTGAGAGAGATTTAAGGCTCCATGTGGGCCCCGCCAGTATCCCAGAGGCCCAGCTGACCTCCCACAGCTCGATTTGCCATAGACGAGCCCAGGGTATTGCCTTCTGTTTCCACGCAACTATTAGCACTGCCTCAGCTCACACTGAAGTGTGATCCACTTTGAAAGATAAATATCTGGTGACCCTGCCCTTGAGGTAGAGTGGCCTTCCCAGAAGCAAGAGTCTGAATCTCACCTCACCAAGTGTGGGTGTACAGACCCACTCTAGGCCAAAATGTGAGAAACACTATAGGGGTTAGGGTCTTCTCGTGTCCCCCACCTAATTTGCAGCAGCCCAGTCTGAGGCATTGTTTCACACCCTTCCCAGTCATCGGCATCTCAGATTTACACATTCTCCTAGAACCAGTTCTCAAAGTATTGGTTCCCAGACCAGTATCGTCAGCATCACCTGGGAACTTGCTAGAAATTCAGGGTCCCCAGATCTATCAGATGAGGAACTCAGGTGTTGGGGCCCAGCAAACTGTGTTTCAACAGACCCTCCAGGGGATGCAGACACCTATAGAAGAATGAGAACTGCTGCCCTAGACAATGTGAGAACTGACCTCAAAATTCCCCAGGCCTGTGCTTCCTCCACTTCCTGTTACAGATGGAGATGCTGGGAGCAGTGGAAGCGACACCGCAGCCTGAATTCCCACACAATGCTCCCTATACCTCACCTGGATTGCATCCGACCACCTGTGTTTCAGTCCCTCAGGAGTAAGGTGTCAGGTTGGTCAGTTGGGCTGTCACCCCAGCAAGATCCTTTCTCCTCTGGGCCTCAGATTCCTCATCAAAACAACCGAGGGGGGCTTCCCTGGTGGCGCAGTGGTTGGGAGTCCGCCTGCCGATGTGGGGGACGCGGGTTCGTGCCCCGGTCTGGGAGGATCCCATGTGCCGTGGAGCGGCTGGGCCCGTGAACCATGGCCGCTGAGCCTGTGCATCTGGAGCCTATGCTCCGCAACGGGAGAGGCCACAGCAGTGAGAGGGCCGCGTACCGCCAAAAAAAAAAAAAAATGAGGGATTTGCTCAAATGATCTTTAAGGTCACTTCCAGGTGTGACATTCTTTCTTTGTTCATAAATCCTCCTCCAGGTGATGTCCACACTTCATGGGAGCCTCAGAGCTCAGGCTGTGATGAGATGATTACAGATAATATTTCAAGGCAGAGGGGCTTCTGGTGACCCTCAAATCCATCTTAGAATCAGATGGATTTCAGAAACTTGAAAAAGGCTCAAGGGCAGACCCTCAACCTTGGCACTACTGGAAACTTTGCACCGATAATTCTTTGTTGAGGGACCATCCTGTGCACAGTAGGATATTTCGAAGCATCCCTAGCCTCCACCCACTAGATGCCAGTAGCACCCCCAAGCTGTGACAGCTGAAGCTGTCTTCAGGAATTGCCACATGTGTCCCGGTTGGGGGATGTGGTGGGGGGGCAGTCACTCTCGGATGAGAATCCACTGCCCCATAGGCTCTCTGGGTTGCGAGCACTCCTACTCTGCTCTCCCAATTTTCCCCAATCCTCTCCCAGGGCAGGAACCTCCCACAGTGCTGGCTCAGCTTACAGGTGTCAGCAGGGGTGCTAAATGCCTTGGGAGCCCCACCAGTGCTGCTTCTACACCAGCCCTACCCAGGCAAGAACGTTCATCCAGTCCATTCACAGCTGAGGGCTGCATTCTCCTGTCATCACCACTTCCTAATTATGCTACCTTGTACAAGTTCCCCAACCTCTCAGAGGCCCACTTTTCTCATCTGCAAAATAGGAACAATCCTCTCTACCTAGTTGGTACTATGATATGGCTTAAATGGGATGTACATAGAGCACCTGTCTGCTTGGACTCAACGATGGTATTAGAGATGAGAAATGGGAGTCAGTCTTTCTTTCTGCATCCAAATTACAATTTTGTCTTCAGTCCACAAAGGTAGATTTGCCCCCGGGGAGCTTCTGTTTGTTTTGTTTGGATTTTCTTCCCCAGTGATAGTAGCTGCCTGCCACCATTGACAGATAAAGCTGGAAGGACCCTTCTCAGCAGCTTTGGGGGATGAAGAGAACTTAGTTATGTGGATCTATGCCCGGCCCAGCCTGAGGGAGCAGAAGAACCCAGACCATAGACTTGAGGCCTCAGGGCCAGACAGGACATGAAGGAAGGATAAGATGGGAGGGCCTGGGGACCTGGGCAGGCCCCGGGCATCCTTTTTAAGGGGAACAACCTCCAGTCAGCTCCAGACAGTTGTTCCACATGGGAACGTGGACAGAGGTTGTCACGGCTTCCTCTTATTCATGGGAAACTGAAAATCTGCATTTTTATATGAAATTTCCAGATTTTGAAAAAAAACAATGTGTCAATTTAAAGCCTCTGGTCGAGAGAGAGATCCTAAAATAACTCAGTTAACTTAATAGTCACTCAAAACAATCCTATGAAATATGTGCTGTGATTATCCCAATTTTATATTGAGGAAACTGAGGCACAGAAAGGTTAACTCACTGGCCCGAGGTCACACAGTTAGAAGAGGGTCAGGGGAGAGCCCTGCACAGGAGAGGTGAAGGGAGGCCCTGTGTTGAATAAAAGGAGACAGAGCCAATTTTTCTACCATAACAGTAAATTGGCCCCAGATTAAGCCAATACCCAGTTCTTATTGCTTCTGCAAGGAATTAATAAACCATGACATCTCCTGAAATGGGGGAAGGCCAGCTG
This sequence comes from Mesoplodon densirostris, assembly GCF_025265405.1. Classification (NCBI taxonomy): domain Eukaryota; kingdom Metazoa; phylum Chordata; class Mammalia; order Artiodactyla; family Ziphiidae; genus Mesoplodon; species Mesoplodon densirostris. The sequence goes on from NC_082670.1 coordinate 31,106,497, forward strand.
CTCAGAGAATGTCAGAAAGCCCTTTACGGGCCTGGAGCTGTTCTGCCTTAGCAAGTAAAACGATTATGCCACAAACATGCAGAGAGGGGAACACAGCGGGGCCTGCTGACGCCTGTGCCCGCTCCTGGCTCGGCTCAAAAGCGTGCCCACCACTAGGAGACAAGGCTTTGCAGTAGCCAGCTCCCAGGCGTTAATGGCTGTGGCCTCCCAGAGAACATTCTGGAATATGTTAGGTTTATATTTTGCAGATAGTGTGCCAAGTCATTCCTTTATTCTGCCTATTAGATGGTTAGTTTCCTTTTTCCAGTTAAAGGATTAACTAGAATTACCAGTAATCATGAGCTTCCCCCAAGGACAGGTCAAAGGAAATTAATGGAAACTGCAGGAGTGGGGACATGGGTTTGCTCCACAAGAGGAATTCCTGACTGGGAGGATTGTCCCTGGCATGGGTTACCAGGGGGTGGAATTAGAACCCATCATGGAATCCGGGCAGAGCTGGAAATTCCTACAGGCCCTGGCTTGGAGAGGAAGTTATAGGCAAATAAGAGAGCGGAAGGGAGGCTGGTTCAAAACTTTACTGTGAAAAGTTCTAGAAACTTGGAGGTGAAGGGAGCCTTTGAAATATTCCAGCCTGACCCCTTAACCTATAGAGGAGAAAACTGTGTCCAGAGTTGGGCAGGGACTTGCTAAGGATCACACATGTAAGTAACCAGTAAAGCTGGAACTTGGGGCCCTGGTTCAGCCATAGTTTCCCAACTTTGAGCTGATAAAGTTCACCAGAGATGAGACTACAGGCTCCCAAGATCCTCAGTTTGTCCATCTATAAAATGGAGTGTTAGACTTAGCATATCATAATGCAATTGTCTCCTTACATGTCTCTTCCCTCTCTAGGCTGAAGATGAATGCCTCAGGATGGAGACCAAGACTTCCTCACCTAAAAAGGATGGGTGTCCTCCACACGGCCCAGCATATAATTGGCCCTCAGTAAGTCTTGCGGAAATGGGTGAATAGTCACCTTCAAAGGTGCTGAGGCTTATCTCACATGTGTACACAATCTCTCTGAAGTGCTGGACAAGATGGATCATTACTGCCATTGGAGAACATAAGAGACCTGGGTTCTGGGAGCTACATCAGATAGAGCAAATGCTATTGATATTTGTTAAATCTAGGCAATGGGTATAGGAGCGTTCATTACACTATTCATTATATTCAAAAGGATTCATTTTACTTTTCAATTAGTTTGAACATTTTCCTAAAAATAGTCCAAAAAATTAATAGTAACCTAAAGCTCATTCCTAAAAAAGCACATGCCCATGAAGCTTGGTTCTAGAAAATAGTTACCTCATTCATTCAGTAGATGTCTATTGTTGCTAATGGGATGAATGTTCCTGGTTCTTTTTATTTCCTTTTTTTTTTTTTTTTTTTTTTTTTTTTTTGCTGCACTGCACAGCCTGCAGGATCTTAGTTCGCCAACCGGGAGTTGAACCCACGCACCTTGCAGTAGAAGCGTGGAGTCTTAACCACTGCACCGCCAGGAAGTCCTGTCCCTGATTCTTTGGTGGTGCAAAAGTGAAGTAGACTTAGTCCCTGCCCTCAAGGAATCTGATAGGAAATGAGACTCAGGCGACACTGTCACAAAACAAGGCAGACGTGAGTGCAGGGGAGACATGTGGTGAGCTGGGTCAGCCAAGGTCCAGCCACGGACCCACCCCCTGACCGGCACCACTGACTCTAACCCATCACACACGCAAGTCACACCACAAGCAGGTGTGGAGGCAACCAAAGGCTGACCAGGATTCCCCCCAACGAGGAGAGCTTGGGACCCTTCACCACCACCACCCTCATTTCCTGCTCTAGAATATTTGCACAGATGATCCATGAGGTTTAAGTGAAAAAAAGAGGGAAATGAGCCCCAAAATGGCACACGCGTGTGGATGGGGGAGAGCAGGGTCACTGCTGCGGGGCCGTGTTTTGGAAGGGGGAGGGGAGCGTGTTTATGGGTTGGTGATATGGTTAAGAATACCACTGCCACAGCAGGGCACCCCAGGTCCAGGGTCATGATTGATGGGCATATTTGTAAGCTCTGGGCCGCAGCATGAGAGCATAGGAAAGCACCAGATTTAGAGTCAGGCGGCACTAGATTCAAATGTGAGCTTACCACTTACTGGCAGTGTCCAGCAAGTTGCTTAGCCTCACTTTTCCCACCTGTAAAATGGGGTTAACCATGAGTATCTGCTTCACAAGGCTTGGGCAGATGGCTGCCTAACTCAGCCTCGCATAGAGTGGGTGCTCAGTAAACGTTCCCTAACCCACCCACTCTTGCCCCTCAACAAGGGCACCTTTTGGTTTCTTCAACTATAATATCAAGAGAGTTGCAATGATGGCCTCAGAGTTCCTGCTCCATGATTTTTATGCTGTCTGCTACCATCCCGAGTCCCTGGCAGGCATTCCCAGAGGTTGATGGACTAAACAGACATGCACTGCCCCAAGCCAGAAGCTGTATCCACTCCTCCGTCTGGTGGAACAAGAGACCCAGCTGTCCTCCCAGAGAGCAGCAGAGGACTAGAGGGCAAGGTGGCAGCCAGCAGAAGCTTAACAGCAGAGAAGTGAACTCAGGGGAAGGAAGCTGAGGGCAGAAATGGCAAAGCCAGATCTGTGTGGATAGAGCCCCCAGAGATCACAAAGTCCATCCCACTTAAGACCGCATTATGCCCTTCAGAGAACACAGGCTACTTTTAAAGACCTACAAAAACTAGACAACCCCTGACCCTGTCACTGTAAATTACCAACCATGCTGTCCTTAAAAGTCAGAGACAGAGAGAGGAAAAAAAAGTAATTGGTCTATAGTTTCAAGCTAAAATATCCAAGCCTCAGGTAAATGGACAGCTCAGGGTTTCAGCCAGGACCCTCCAGGAGCTGCCTGCCCTCCCCATGAAGGGCCGCAAGTTACTCAGAGGACCCTTTGCTTAGTCTCCCTCCTCTGGCTCCAGGCTCACTAGAGATGGTGAACAGCTGTTTGCTATTCTGAATGGAGAAGTCTTTTATATACTTGACGACATATTAAATCATATCTTAATGATGACTGGGAAGACTTCTTGTTACAGCTACCGCGTGGATAAAACGTGATGGGCCGTCCAGCACTGATGTTAATTTCATCTGGGCTGTGGACATGCGGGCACATGGCAGAAATTGAAGAAGTAAAATCATTTGGTTTTTAACACTTAGTCTTCAGGCAGAGAGACTCAAAAAATGTACATTTCTTGAAAAGACTAAAATATTAGAAACAGCCTAGTTTGGGGTGGTGGAAAGGTAGGTGGATTTCATTTCTACGTATTTTCTAAATTATCTACCATTGAGTGTGAATAATTTTTACAACCTGGAAAAGAGAAATGATGTATTCTTCCAAACACATGTGGGATTTTTGAGCAAGCCGTTAGTTTATACCTGCTGAGGTTTTAATTCAGGGCTGTTTTTGAGATGGTGGTGAGACAGAAATAGCAGAGAAGCTAAAGGAGAAAAGTCCAGAAGGAAAGGTAGCAAATTCCCCCGCAAGCACATAGTGGGCACACAACAATGATTTGCAGGAAGCTATTACTTGCCCAGTATGTCTTAAACTCCAAAAGCTTCCCTTTATCTCAAGAAAATAGTAGTTGGCAGACAGACACAGCATCTCCTGAGGAAGCTTTAGAAGGAGTGATGTGTGTTAGAAGGCCTCTGACTATTCTTTTTATTTATTTAGTTAGTTAGTTCCATGGGGTCTTAGTTGCGGCAGGCAGGCTCCTTAGTTGTGGCACGTGGGCTCCTTAGTTGTGGCACGTGAACTCTTAGCTGCAGCATGGGAACTCTTAGTTGCGGCATGCAAACTCTCAGTTACGGCATGCATGTGGGATCTAGCTCCCTAACCAGGGATCAAACCCGGGCCCCCTGCATTGGGAGCGTGGAGACTTACCCACTGCGAAAGCAGGGAAGTCCCAAGGCCTCTGACTATTCTTACCGTCGAGTTAAAAATTGTCTTTAGCTTCTGGAGTATGACTCAGTTTTATGGGGATACCCACATTTGCATGGGATAGAGGAATTCCCCAAACATGAATGCACTCTCCAAAAAAACATGAGCTAGAGAAATGTTGATAATAAAATGTTAAATGAAGAAAGCAAGTCATAAAATTCTATGTATACTATGATCACAACTATGGATACATTATATTCATAGAGATAAGGTCTCAAGAAAGTCAAAATAGTTGCTATTTGGGGGTAGTTGGATAATAGGTAAGATTTTTTTTTTTAAGTTCTCAATGTAACTGTTAGCCATTCAGGGGTTTTAGCCAACACTTTATGAAAAATTTCAAGCTGACAGCAATGTTGAGAGAATTTTACAGTGACACCCCATTTACCTGCCACATAGATTCTGCCTTTAATTCTGCTCAGTTTTTAAACTATTTAAATTGTTTTAGGGCCTCCCTGGTGGCGCAAGTGGTTGGGAGTCCGCCTGCCGATGCAGGGGATACGGGTTCGTGCCCCGGTCTGGGAGGATCCCATATGCCGCGGAGCGGCTGGGCCCGTGAGCCATGGCCGCTGGGCCTGCGCGTCCGGAGCCTGTGCTCCGCGGCGGGAGAGGCCACAACAGTGAGAGGCCCACATGCCGCAAAAAGAAAAAAAAAAAAAAAAAAATTGTTTTAAATTGTTTTCCATTGTGTGATATTTGGCACTTACATTAACATGTGTAAATTACAAAGCCTAATTATAAAATGAACGCCTACGAACCCATCACCCGGCTTAGGAACTAAAACATCACCTTCTGTTTTGCATCTCCCCGTGTGCTCTTTCCTGTTCCCTATCCATTTGCCTTCCCCCAGGAGCAGACATATCCTCAACTGTGGTTGATCGTTATCCTTGCCTTTCTCACAGCTGTTGCGTGCGTCTGCTCTGGCCAGGGCAGGCCAGGTCACGCTGCAGTAACGAAGCAGGCTAACATCTCAACTGCTTAACTCGTCAGCCAAGGTTTGTTTCTGGCTCAAGCAGAATCCACTGCAGGTACAGCTGGCTCTCCAGGACAACTGTCCCGCATCCTTCACAGTCCAGGATGCTTTAATTTTCAGTGCCACCATCTAAATAGGAGGCTCCCCCAGGATCACCTCAGCAGCAAGTAAATGCTTCAGCCCAGGAGGGCATGTGCCTCTTTGACTCACAGCCTATTGACAGAACTAGTCACATGGGCTGAGTCCACTGCAAGGGGATGTTCCCATGTGCCTGGGAGGAGAGGATAACAGGACAGGGGTCAGCTCTAGAAATCTCCATAGTACCTCTAAGCAACATATGGTTTACTTTTTGCTTGGGTTCTCTTAGTTTTTGAGCTTTACCCCTCAAAAAAATAAAAAAATTAAAAATATATATATTTATATATTTACATTTATATTTATATATAATAAATTATATATATGGTATATAGTGCTCTGCAACCTGCTTTTCTCATTCACTACCATGTCTCTAAGATTTCTCCATGTTATTGCTGGTAGCTATATTGTCATTCATTTTCATTGGTGTATAATATTCCATTTCCATGGTGTGAATACTATATCTCAATGTTTTGTCCATCCTCCTATAGGAACACTGGAGTTTCCAGTCTTTTGTTATTACAACAGTACTGTCAGGGACAGGGTTTCCGGTGCCCATCATGCTCAGGAGTTTGGGGCACAGGTTTTTGGGTTTTTTACAGCTAAATTTTTTAACATGAAGGAAAAGAAAACAAAGAAGCAAAAGGTGGGACATGTTGCATTGGCATTTTTCCATTTTGCAAAGGGAAATTGCGACACAGGATTATTTAAAAGGAAAAAAAAGGAAAGGCAGGCAAATGCCAGGGTGCAGAAAGATCACAGCTTTTTATGCTCCTCTTTAACAAGGCACAGGTTGGACTGAGGAAGAGTAAGTCAGAGATTAAATACATGTCTGCATAAAACTGCAATTTACAAAGAAGAAATAAATGATGAACCCACACAGCTTTCTTTCACACAATTTGGAATTTTTAAGGCAGTGCTTCTCAATGTCAGGATGTCACCATTTCAAGAGACAGCCTGAGTTCTCAGAAGATTTCAACGTGAAGTTAATTTTCATTTGCTTCCATTTTGAAAATAAATGCCATACTGTGATTTTTTTTCCTTTTTTTACTGGAGGGAGGCATATCTTGGAATCAAAGGAGTAAATGACAAGGTATTTCAACTCCCCAAAGATTGGTAATCACCAGCATATGGCCCTGGAAGGAAATAAATGAAGCAGGGGAAATAAGGCTTTTGGTGACCAATTTTGACATGGGCTAAGGAACAACGCTAATCACATAAATTATCGTACCAGTTTCCTAGTAGGATCCCTCATGTTGGCAAGAGACTATGCCCTTGATGAAATTTGTGTTATGTTCAATTTTGGGGGGTAGCAGGAAGAATCTGGCAACCCACCTCTTGACAAGTCAAGAAAGAAACTGAGAGTAGTCCTAAACAGCTTTGGAGTAGATGGCCAACGGACAAATTGGATGAATGTTAGCAGAAGTCTGGGAATCTGTCACCCTTGGTTTTGCTGACAAGAAAGAAGACGGGCTGGGTCTTAGCACTAACCTTAGAAGACCAGGACACAGAGTTGGCCTCTGACCAAGGGCAGAGGAAGAGCTTCCCGAGAGCTTTCTATGGGAAAGGAAAGATGATCAGCTGCCTGTGAATTAGTAGGAGCCATAGCTTGTAATTCAATGATCAAGAAATGGGGCTTTATCAAGATGAAAAAGTAGATATATTGTTCATTGTTGCTGCTACTAATGGGGCATTTCTAAGTGTCATCCATTGTGCACTGTTTCCTCCTTTCTCAGGGCAAGCCAGTAAGGTAAGTGGAGTTATCACTCAGGCTTCTTGGTAGCAAGTGACAGAAACCAGCTCCGGGTGGTTTCAGCAGAAAAAGCAGTTTACCGAGAGGATATTGGGCATCTCAGACAATTTCAGGGAATGTTCGGAAAACGGGAAGGAGCCAGCAGAAGGCAGGAGCTGAGTTCAAATCATGAGCAGCTAATGCCATTGCTGGATGGGTATGCCTGGTGCTGCAGCCCTACCCCCATCCGGAATAGTAAATGTGGCCGCTGCCACTGTCTCTGCAGCTGATGCTGCTAAATCATCCTCCACCATCCCCGCCTCTGCCTCACATGACCCAGATTCAGAGTTCTGGGGGGAAGGGTGGGCTTAGTTGAGCCTGGGGTATGTGCCGATGTCCTGAGCCAGCAGGTGGAGGTGGAGGCTGGCAGCCAGCAGGGAGAGGCAAGGGGCTGCCTTTTAAGCTTTCTTTCTTTGAAGCCCCCTGCTTCCCACCAAGACCCATATGGGGAGAAATTCCCCAATTGTAGGAAGGATGTTCAGATGCTGGGCAAAGGCAAAAAACTGGCAAGTGTCCCCCAAAGTAGGAGTTATTGTTATCCCCATTTACAGATGAGGTGTCCTGACATTTCCTGTCAATGCATCATGACTGTGGTGATTCCTCACATCTGTATCTGCATCAGGCAAAGGAAGAAGATGCCCCAAAATTAAAATGAGGCAGTGTGTAAACTGTAATGGCTAACATTTTATGGTGCTTTACCAAGTGCATTCATCTATTTGGTTCACTTAACCTTTATCCCCCAAAATCCTTGCGTCGACCCTGATAGGTGCAGAGGGTGGGCGTGCTGGTCCTCCCATTTGGTATATCAACACCAAGGCCAGGTGAACTCAATGACTTACTGTGAGTAGAGGCTAAAACTAGATATTTTGACCACAGTCTTGATGCATGTGATTTTTTAAGTACTTGGTTGATTTTTGTTTGGTATCTTACTCCGTTTAATGTTTTTAATGGTTATGAAAACAGGACTTCTCAAACTTTAATGTGCACAGGAATCACCCAGGGATCCTTTTAAAATGCAGATTCTGATTCAGGAGGTGTGAAGTGGAGCAGAATATGCGTTTCTGACCAGCTTCCAGAGAATGCTGATGTTGCTGGTCCAAGGACCACATTTTGAATAGTGAAGACTTTTAGAGGGTTAGTAATAAGGAGGACAAGGAATACGTGTTTAAATCTGTATCACACAACTGCTATATTTTAATAACTTAATGAAGAACTGTTTGTGGTGTAGCTGAGAATTTTATTTCTTCCAGGTTTTGATCTTTTGTGTTATTTCTTGATTAATTTTTAAAATGGAGGTTTGACAGTGCAAGGTATTGCACAGATGAAGTAGTTCTTGTTTCATTAATGTTCTGGTCTAGAAAGAGGCAAAAGCAGAGGGTGACACAACAGCTGGTGGGGCCGGCCAGGTTTGGAAATGCGGCGCTACTGCTCAGAAATCTGCCGGTCATCAGAGCGGGAATTTCACAGATAATGTAACTCAGCATGCAGCCCGAGAATTTCAGAAGCAATTCTCTCATCTCAAAAGTAAGCACTCCTGAAAAGTTTATAAACACTCAATATCCCTGCATGGAGAAACACAAATAGAAGAGAGGAATAACAAAACAAATTAAAAAACCTTCACAGGGAGAAACAAAAGCCACATGACTCTGAGAGCCTCCATCAAGCTTGACTAAACAGCTGGACAAAACCCAGCTGCCTGATTGGAGCCAGGTAGGTCACCGATAGCCCCGCAGAATGAAGGTAAGTGAACGGACGGAGACGGTTGAACAGGAGATGAAAACAATGCAAACCTAAAGAAAGCAGAGGAGGGTTAATAAAAGCGACCGTCTCCTCGTGAAAGTAAACAAAGACAAAAAGAGAAAGAAGAAAAGAGCAACCAGATGCAAGGTTTGCCTGAAACCCCAGCAGCGGTGGCAGAGCCGGGAACATCAGCTGGGGGCAGGAGGAAGGGCTGCAGATTAGGAAAGGGGAGTTGACACCACCCAACCCTCAACAGCTGTGTTTGGGGACAGGGGACAATTGTTAGAAAGTTATTTTTGTGTTTTCCTTTGTCTCTCGGAGCCACCAGCCGAAGCTCCACATATGTTCGTCTGTTTGGGGGCCTGAGAAAACAATGCCGATTTCACCAAAACCCTTGAGTTTTTAAAAATAAGAAAAGAAAACACCCTTCTAAAGCTTCCACGAGTTTCAGTCCTTTTCCAAAATACATATTTCTTTGCAAAAGGATATTACTCCGCAGTGTGGTTTGTTTTTCTCCTCTCTCTGACTAGATTGCCCCGTGTTTACACATCGAAGTAAGAAAACACGGGTGGAATATTTTTACATCCCTAAGTTGTAGCCTTTGAGGGTGGGGAGCATGCCAGGTCTCACCGTTCGGAACAGTGCTGTCCATCACAGAAAGGCTATCCTTCCCCCACAGACTCCAGCCTCCTCGAAGCACCCCTTCCCACTGCATGACCCACACCCTCCCCGACTCCGCGAAGTGTGACCCGGGCTCTCTGGATGGCCCTGCACTCAGTCCTAAAGAACCAGCCACCTTCCCTCTCACCCTGGGCCATTCTCTTCCCTCCCATTCCCCGTCCTCCTTCTGTGATGTTCTCATCACCCTTCTTGGTCCACATTTAGAAACGGTAGATTTTTGCCCCTACCAACTCATCTGCAAGTCCTGTAAACCCCACTCATGTTCTTCTTCTTTTTTGGGGGGGGGCTGCATTGGGTCTTCATTTGCTGTGCGCGGGCTTTCTCTAGTTGTGGTGAGCGGGGGCTACTCTTCGTTGCGGTGCATGAGCTTCTCATTGCAGTGGCTTCTCTAGTTGCGGAGCACAGACTCTAGGCGCGGGCTTCAGTAGTTGCAGCACGTGGGCTCAGTAGTTGCACTGTGCAGGCTCTAGGGCACGCGGGCTTCAGTATTTGTGGCTCGCGGGCTCAGTAGTTGTGGTGCACAGGCTTAGTTGTTCCACGGCACGTGGGATCTTCCAGGACCAGGGATCAAACCTGTGTTCTCTGCATTTGCAGGCAGATTCTTAACCACTGTGCCACCAGGGAAGTCCCCCCTACTGATGTTCTTCAGATTTAATTGCTCCCATTCTCTGCCTGTAGGTCAATACTGATGGGTGTCATTGTCTAGATACTTCCTCATGGGAAACTTCAGGCTCTTGTCTCAATGTGTCGGGGGGAAGAGCTCCCCAGTGTAGCACATGAGGGTGTCATCCATGAGCATCCTATGGGGTGTCATCCTATGCAGTGTCATTCTAGGGGGATGTCCTCACACACCGTGGGGGGTCCCCTCCAAGTCTCTGTTCAAAGCATTATTCCCACCTGCCCATGCTTATCTGCCTCTTATTCAAATCCTACTCATCCTCAAGGTCTCCCTTAGGAGGTAGCTCTCTGAGCCAGCCATCGAAGCTTAGTCTACCCAAGACACTATCCCCCGAAGGTGAGTTCCAGAAGCTTCTAACTCTGGGAAAGTCCAGAGCTCACCTCATGCAAGATCCATGTGTAACTGGACACTGTGGTGTCAACACTCTGAATTGAAGAGTTTCACGTCTCTACTGCTGGGGCTGCCTGCTCTGTGCTAGACCCACCTTTGGCCCTCCGGGTAGGAGGCAGACCTGGGAGGGAGTCTTTCTGTGTGTGGCCCCCAGATATTTCATCTTTTCTTGGCTGATCACTGGGGAGTGGGAGAAGAGGGAGTACAGAATCGGCTTGATCTCCAGGGAGATGGTCTGGTGTGGTTATGTTATACACTCTGGTTTTTCCTTTCTGAAATCCCATCAGACTGTCGAAGAGCATGGTCTACAGCTGACCCATGTCCACTCTGTCTATCCAGCACCCACATCCTCCACGAATCATCCCATGACCCCAATCCCTACAGATGTCTCCTGTCTATGAACCCCTAGAGCAGGGGTAGGCAAACCGTAGCCCACAGGCCAAACATGGCCTGCCATCTGTTCTTTTAAATAAAGTTTTATTGTAACACAGCTACACTCATTCATAGCCATTGCCTGTGGCTGCTTTTGTGCAACAGTGGCAGAGCTGAGTAGTCACAGCAGAGCCCATATGGCCCACGAAGATCAAAATATTTTCTATCTGACCTTTATGGGAAGAGTTGTCCAAGCCCTGCCTGGGAGTATCTTCCATCACAATTTAACACTGAATACTTTGTGGTTTTCTGTGTAGTTATCTCATGTCTCCAATAAACACTTAAGAGCTCTGAAAAGCAGGGATGACATATACCATGTGTTCCATTGTTTCTCTATCCTAAGAGCTTGGCATATTGATGGTAATAACAAATACGCAATTATTAAATAGCTGTGTCAGAATGCTTTCCCCTTCAGGTCATAGAAACACTCTCTCAGACTCACTTAAATAATCATGGTACTTCAGAACCATTTTTTTTTTTAGATTCCATATATATGTGTTAGCATACGGTATTTGTTTTTCTCTTTCTCACTTACTTCACTCTGTATGACAGTAAAGCAATTATACTCCAATAAAGATGTTAAAAATAATAATAATAATCATGGTATTTATTGTTTCACAGAACAAGAAGTCCAGAGGGAGGGAAGAGGTCAGTGGTGACAGATTCAGCCTCTCAACCCAAGTTCTTTTCATTTCTCTGCTCTTTTAGCAGCAGTGCTGGATGCATCCCAATACTATTTCCCCTCATGGTCTCAAAATGGTTGCCAACAGCACCTGGAGCAACATGCTTCCCTATTCACATCCAGTAAGGTGGAAGGAGAGGGCCGGTGGGACAGGCTGCTATTTCCCAGAAGCCCAGAGCTTCTCCCCTGGAGTCTCATTGACCCAAATTGGCTCACACCTGCCAAGTGGAGTGGAATTAGCATGACTGACTTAGGCTGCCTGATCATCTGGGTGCAACGGATGTTGCGGAGTCAACCACAGGGTTCCTACAACTGAAATGACAAAAATCGTCTTGTCACATCTTCACGTCCCAGTATACAATGTTTTGAAATATTTCAAAACCAAAGCCAGATTGGAATTTAATCACTAAAATGGTGGTGTATTTTGTGTGTCACCTGTTCCTCATGGCATCATTAAAACTGTTGTGAACATTCACTTAGTCCTGTGATTCCCCAACACACGCAGGCTCTGCCTTCTGGAATTTCACCTAAGAGGACCCCAAAACATATACTTTCCACATATTACACATTTATATTTCAAACCAAAAACACCTAATGCCAATATATTCTAGAACTTTTAATTTACTAAGCCACAGAGATTTCACCCCAAGACTTTCATTTCTAGAAAGGACCCTGACAACCATTTAAGGTCAAAGGAATATACTTGATACATCTATGAATGAAATGTTCAGCCTGCTTTAACATTCTGTTAACTAGCTCAGATGTTTTCCAGAAGTTGCTGGAATGTTATTTCATTAGACAGAGAAAAAAAGAAAAGAAACAAACAAAAAATAAAATAAAACTAATAATTTCTTCCAAAATCAAAAAGGGCAAGCCCACTATCACTTTGCCCCCCTGCATAAAAACACGAAGAAACATGGGGCCATGTCTTTAATTACACTGCTGCCCTGATTTCAGATTCATGCCAAGGAGGCTGTGGATTGGATGACTGTGAATATTCTGTCCATAACTGGTCAGTGAGGCCATGACCAAGCATTCATTCCCCTCAAGGAAGAACAAGAACCCACAGATAACAAGCCTGCGGTAAGTAAATGGGAAGCCCTTGCCAGAATGTGTTACACAAGATGCTAAAAATCTACCTAGAGGCAGCCATCTCATCATCAGACACAGGCCCAGACTGAGATTGAATTTTCTCCTTAAAATCAGGCAGAGCTGACATGTGCAAAAAGAGGGGAACAGAGCTGTGCTGCTACACATAGTAACATGTCAGTGGCTGGGCCGGATGAATTACAGGCTGGGGACCTGACAGTGGTCTTCTCACAGGGGAAGGGCATGAACCTACCTCTGAGAGTCGTTCCCCCTCTCCCAGGGAAGCCGTATGTCTACCACCCCCAGTGAGGCCCCACTCTGATGAGGGGGGAGAGTGCTATTAAATTAGGTCACTTTGATATAAGGGTCTCTGTCTAGAAATTCAGTGTTGAATCATGGCGGGCTTGGCTTGAACAGTATTGAGGGGGGCTGCCCAAGTCCCGTGGGTAGGTCAGCCCAGGTCTGGACTCCCGTGCAATGATGACATTGCTGCTGATGTGAATAATAAGTGTGATTTATTTGTTCAGGTTCCCTATTCCAGGCGGGAATGGCTTGTGGGGCTGACGACCTGCAAATTGCAAAGCAGAAAGTTCAGGGGCCGATTTATGAAGAAAGTGAAGAACCACCTTTCTACACAGAAAACAACTAAGTGCCTCCAAGGCAAGGTCTTGTTCTTATCAGGCCAGCTTGCATCTCCCAGAGCCTGTCCTACCTGTAAAGGAAGGAGGCAGGTGACCACAGAATCACTTTAGACTCTTATTGGTGCACAGCACTCACCATGATTCCCCCAGAACTGGTGCTAATATTCCAGCTGGGGACGTCCCCATCACTGTCACCATCACCCCCTGCCATCATTGCCTCTGGCACTCCTGTCACCACTCTGATGACCACCAGCATTGTCCTCACCTTCACCATGACCCTGCCACCACTGTCATCCTTACTGTCCATCTCCCATGACCACTGGCAATACCATTGTCTGTTCAAAACCTCCACCACAGCTTCACCGCCACCTTCACAAATCCCTCAGTCCCTTTGGAGGGTCGTAAATCATCTGACTTTCTCCAGTATGACTGAGCTGAGAACGGGCCATTCCAAAGAACGCAGCCCAGAAGAAGCAAATACATGTGTTTCCACTTCATTTCTTAATGGGTTCACAAGCCTTCATAGCATTCCCTACTAGGCTACAACTCACCATAGCAGGAATCGTATGGTTGTGGAAATGATACTCTTTTTATTACATTCATGTTGATAGAGGCTCCAGGAAACAGGACTCTACATCCTCCGTGGGTCTCTCATGTTGCTAAGGCCTTCTATTGGCTCTGGGCCCATCGACCACCCTGGGTTGTAGAGATGGAGTCCTGACCCTTTCTGGTACCATCTCCTTCTGCTAGCGCAGGTCATTAACTCTGCAAAGCCTAATGGTGTCATTTGTATACAGGAGACCTCTCTGAGTTGGGAGCCCTTTCTCCCTAGGGATTTACTAAAGTTATACCTAACTACCCACCCTCATTACCAATGTCCTTCCCACCATATCCATGACTGGTATCCTCATCTTCATCACCATCACCATCAACACTGGTATCACCCTGACCAAGAGCATCAGCAGGAAAGTTAAGCTTGAACCTGCACAAGGCACGCTGCTAGGTACTTCATGGAAAACTTGAGAATCCTAGTTTCTAGAAGAGTGGTCTCCAAAGAGTATTCTTCAGAAAATAATCCCAGGAGACAGGCCATATTTAAGATGGAAAAAAATTCCAGTACCAGTTGAGTTTGGGAAACATTGCATATTGACAATGGACTTGTGCATATTAAAGGCTCTGAAAAGTCTTTCAAGACAGATATCTATTTAAGGCTGTTTGACCCAATATTTCTCAAGTATATTTTACCACTAAATCATGTTTTCCACCTAACGTCACAATGAAACTTTGCTCCACCAAACACACTTTGAGAAGTGCAGCTCTAAAAGCTTAAAACTGGGGACTTCCCTGGTAGCGCAGTGGGGACAAAGTTTCAATCCCTGGTCCGGGAAGATCCCACATGCCGCATAGCAACTAAGCCCATGCACCACAACTACATAGCCTGCACTCTAGAGCCTGTGCTCTGCAGCAAGAGAAACCACCGCAACGAGAAGCCCATGCACCGCAACGAAGAGTAGCCCCCGCTTGCCTCAACCAGAGAAAGCCCGCGCACAGCAACAAAGACCCAACGCAGCCTAAATAAATAAATAAATAACTTAAAAAAAAAAAAAAGCTTAAAACTGTGCAGGCAGTGGTGACAAGGACACGGATGTACTCATGGGCCACCAGTGTGAATTCTTCTCAGGTGCACATTCTAGCACCCAGTCACAAAACCTACTCTTCCATCCTATTCCAAAAGGGTAACCTTCCCTCAGACCCTGGGAGACAGGGGTCGTTGTCATCTCGGCCTCCACGATATTCACTGTGTCCTCTGAGTCTCTTATGGGTACAAGCATTATTCATCTGTCCTCAATACATCCAATTTCCCCTCCCAGATTTAGGACATCCCATACCTCTGTATGTGCATTTTCTGGGGCAAGAAGTAACTAAGGAACATTTCACTGAAAGCTGAACCTCCACACAGCCATCCCCAAGTGCGGATCCCCCCAGCCTCCAAGTCAGGAGGGACTGAGGAGAGTTCACAGTCCAACCCTCAAGGACCTAGAGGCCCAAAGAGGGGTGAGGACCCACAGGGGTCACAGCAGCTGCCACCCTCCCCCATGTCCTTCTGGCACAGCAGTGGCACCCCCAGCCCCAGTCCAGAGTAGGGGCTAGTCTGGGATGGTTTTCCATTGGCCCAGGATGAAAAGGAGAGAAAAATGCCCCTTTAGTAGATCTGGCATAAAGTTACATGCATTCAATGCAAAGGGTGTCTTGAGATTGTCCATCCTATTTTGAGGGTTAAAACATCTGTAAATAAGGGAGATATTAGATGATGGGTATATTTGTTTCCCAGGGCTGCCATAACAAAGTACCACAAACTGGGCGGCTTAAACTACAGAAACTTATCGTCTCACCGTTCTGGAGGCCAGGAGTCCAAAATCAAGATGCCGGTAGGGCCAGGCTCCCTCTGAGGCTCTGGGTAGAATCCTTCCTTGCCTCTTCCCAGCCTCTGCTGGAGGCTGGCAATCCTTGGCGATCTTAACTTGCAACTGCATCAGGCCAGTCTCTGCTCTGTCCTCACATGTCCTTCTGCCCTGTGTCTCTGTCTTCACATGGCCTTTCCTTTTCTCTGAGCCCAAATTTCCCCTTTTTATAAGGACACCAGTCATATTGGATTAGGGGCCCATTCTACTCCAGCATGACCTCACCTTACACTTAACCACTTACATCTGCAATGACCCTATTTCCAAAAAAGGTCATATTTGCAGGTACCAAGAGTTAAGACTTCAACATATTGGGGGCGGGGTGAGGGGGAGTCACAATTCAATCCATAACAGTGGGGTTTTTTCCTAGTGTCCTTACTGGGCAAAAGAAAACGTTGGCAGTCCTTAAACTGAATCAAGATGTTTGTTTGCTTTCTGTTTATTTTTCTTGTCTTACAGGTGAGTGAAATCCCACCACCTGGAAGATATAGGAGGGAACAGTGTCCTCAGTATCCAGTCTCCCACCTCCTCACCCCACCTTGGCTGGGCCCCCGCCCAGGCCTCACCCTGGGTAGGTTGATGCTTGAGGCCTTGTCGGCCAGGTGAGGGAGGGAGCCCTCTCGTCCACCCTGGGCCTCGCTGGGCTGACTGCTGCCTGGTATATTGTAGGTGCTCAAGAAAAACTTGTGAAATTGAACGGAATGGAGCTGAATTTCATTTTCCCCATTTGCATTTCATTTATTTGAGAGGTCCTCCGGCTCCCTCAAACCAAGCCACTCTGCCCACCTTCCCTGTGAGGCCTCCTCAGCTCCAACTCCCATCACTTTGCTCATTGTACCTGGTGCTTAGAACCTTTTCCCTTCCTCTGGGCAAATTCCAGGCACATCTGAAAGATCAGTGTAATGCCTATACCTCCTCCACAACCCTGCCAGCCTCCAGAGTCGAGAAGCTCTGCCCCAGGCTTTTGGGTCCAGTCCTTGGCTTGTGCTGGCTTATCAAAACAAAGGTTCTCTCCCCTTTGCATAGGAAACACGCCGATGGGCGACCCTAGAAACAAATGTTAGCAGCAACATGGATGCAACTAGAGATTATCATACTAAGTAAAGTAAGTCAGTAAGAGAAAGACAAATACCATATGATATCACTTATATGTGGAATCTAAAATATGGCACAAATGAACTTATCTACAAAACAGAAACAGAGTCACAAACATAGAGATCAGACTTGTGGTTGCCAAGGGGGAGGGGAGGTGGGGGAGGGATGGACTGGGAGTTTGGCATTAGCAGATGCAAACTATTACATATAGGATGGATAAACAACAAGGTCTTACTGTATAGCGCAACTATATTCAATATCCGGAGATAAACCATAATGGAAAAGAATATTAAAAAGAATGTATATATTTGTATAACTGAGTCACTTTGCTGTACAGCAGAAATTAACACAACATTGTAAATCAACTATACTTCAAAAAAATAATAAATTAAAAAAAGGAAACAAATGTCAAACACCACTATATTCTCCTTACTCCTCCCCCAGGCCCTGGGGCACAATATCATGGGAAAAAGCAGGAGGCGTGGCTTCAAACAGCCTTGAGCTCAAATCCAGCCTCTGCTTCTGACTAGCTGTGTGATCTTGGTGAATGTCATGCCCTCTATGAGCCTTATTTGTAAGATAAGGCTATGAAGACTGTCTTGTACATTGCAGACACAAAGATGCAACTCTCAGTTCCCCCATCAAGGACACATTACTGCCCCTGGTTCTGGGAGTGCAATTAGCAGACAGCCCCTAGCTGTTGGCACCTCAGAAGCTGGCTCCCTAGAGAGCTCTCCCCCTTCCCCAAGGTCACACCCTTCCCAGGACAGTCTGCGTCCGATTACAAAGCCAGATGGGGAGATACAGGCCCAGCCACTTCGGCCCAGCGCTGGACACTCTTAGGGGGCAAATCTTACTCTGTGCTCCCACCAGGCCTGTATCATAATTCACCTACCTCTTCTGCACATCCAGCTTCCCTGCACCTTAATCCTAATCCCTCATAAACACCTTGTTCCCCAAACTCCTCCTCTACATCCGCTTCTGAGAAACCAACCTGTTACAGAGTTTGTGAACTACAATTTATAATCCAAAAGCACCCATCACCATGCCTGACACATAGTTGGTGCTCAGAAACATCACCCCTCTCCTTGCCCACCCCCCATCCCCCCAGTCCCCACCCCCACCAGTGAAGAAGAAACAGAAGGCTCTCCGGAGGCAGTTTGAGTTGAATCTCTCTAGCGGAATAGGAGAGCCTCAAGAACACCACATGCCAAGTTCCCGGGGAGGCTGGGCAGGCAGGGCCCAAAGACATGCAGGGCCCTGTGATTAAAGAGACAGAAGTGGATTCAGATGGCCAGGAAATATCGAAACTCACCACCGCAAGGAGTAGCCAGGGAGAAGTGGAAATCTATACGCGGAGTTAATGTTTTCCAGCTCCTGCAGACACTGCTGCCCTGCAGACTTCTGCTGTCTGCCCGGGAGTGGAGGGCTGCTCCACTTTGAGGAGTTTTTCCTATCAAAAGAGCCCCCTGGCTATTATTCTTTGCAGTGTGAAATGGAAAATTAACTGGATGGGGTTTCACGTGAAGCAGCAAGTTGTTAGAAACAGTTGGAGGAACATCTGAGCTGAGAACAAGGTATGAAGCAAGTTCTTGGGGCTACAGAACTAAAGGGAAGAGAGGAAAAAAAGGAGGGGCATGTGGATCTGACCTCATGTGCCGGGTGCCCGAGTCTCCTTGGCATGAGAAGCTGAGATCTGATTGGTAACAAGCCCTTCTGCCCCACTTTTTTTTTTTTTTTTTTTGCGGTACGCGGGCCTCTCACTGCTGGGGCCCCTCCCGCTGTGGAGCACAGGCTCCGGACGTGCAGGCCCAGCGGCCATGGCTCACGGGCCCGGCCGCTCCGCGGCATGTGGGATCCTCCCGGACCGGGGCACGAACCCGTGTCCCCTGCATCGGCAGGCGGACTCTCAACCACTGCGCCACCAGGGAAGCCCTGCCCCACTTTTAAGATTCCCTTTGTCTGCCCTCACACCAACTCTCCAAACTGAACAACGTGTAGAGTGGTTTCTATCAGAGACCCAAAGGAGTGTGAGTGACCCAGGCAGAAGGCACAGCTGACATGAGCACAGTCTTCAGAGCCCGGCAGCCCCAATCCAGCCTCGGCTCTGCCACTTTGTAGCTGTGTGACCTTAAGCAAGTTACTTAACCTCTCTGGGCCTCAACTAGCTATTATTGTCTTTATTATCATGGTATTCTTGCATCAAGAGTTACAATCTCTAGGCAAAAGGATGAACATAGCTGGAAACAAGGGCAAATAGTGTGCTCTGCCAAAACCAGTACAGGCCAGGCTGCAGCAGTCTAGGTGGACTTCATGAAGGAGGTGGCATTTGAGTGGGAACTTGAAGGGCAGGCTTTGGATGGACCTGGGAAACAGAGAGGAAGCAGGGGGCATAAAATATTCAGATGAAACCATAAAGGCAGGAATGGGTGTGAGAATCTTGTGAGACAGAGAAGATCCTGGGGAACCACAGATGCAGCATCTTCTCACTGGTTCTGAGGATTCAAAAGCGAGTGATACAAGTCTCAGAGGCAAGAGAAGTGAACCTTCTGGGTGAATCAAGGTTCAGTCAGGGAAACAGAGACCCGCAGAGGACAGAGAGGTAACCTGGATTAACAACATCCAGGAACCAGAGTCAGCCAGCGGGGGCCGAGGCCATGGAGAAAAGGCAGACCTGCCAAAGGCTCCACCAGAAGAGAGTAAGAAATACCCCAGCTTCCTCCCTCCTCGTCCTCCAACCTCCTGCCATTGGCTCCCATTGATGAGACCTGACGGAAGCCATAACTAGGGAGGGAGCCTGGGAAACGTGGTTTGCAGAGGTCAACCCCCTGTGGTGTGGAGCGGAGCAGAGGAAGGAACAGAAAATATGGTGACGACCCTGACAGAAACATGCACAATTGCCACAAGAGTGCTTGGCAGGGTGACCACCCAGGGCTGAAGGCTTCTCAGAGGAGGCAACACCTGAGACCAAGCTGCCAGAGAAGACATCAACAAGAAGACAGGGAGTCTCTGTGTCGGGCCAAGGAGCAGCAAGTGGGCAGCCTAGAGGTGAGCAGCCATGGCGCCCAACATGCCAGGTGGGGCATGGTCCCAAGGAGGCGGGGAGGTGGGTGGAGGCCAGAGATCTTCCTGCGGCACCTGGGCCCAACCCTGAAGCCTCCTGGGAGCCCTAGAAGGTCTGAAGCAAGAGTGGCCCAGTCGTGTCTGTGTGAGCATCACACGCTGGCCACACTGAGAGGCCAGGGAGTGAAAGGCTGGGGGCCCAGGGCTGCACTAAGATGCTGAGGTGGACATGGAAGGGAAAGGAGCTCTCGGAGATATTGCCGAGGTGAGAGCGCCAGGGCTTGAGGGGCAATTGGATGGCGGGTGAGGCAAGGGTTCACGTCAGGGTGACACCCAGGTTTCCTACCTGAGCATCCAGAAGCCAGGGTCTCGTCACACAGCACCTCACCTAACCTTCACATGACTCTGAGTTGGTCGGTATTGTGATTCCCCACGTCCCAAGTGAGAAAATGAGACTCAGAAGGGGGGATTTACCTGTTGGGTTCACCAGCCAGTAACATACATGAGGCCCTAGAACAGGGGCTCTGAACCTGGGCTTTGCGCATGTGGAAAAGTACACCTTTCTTCTAATTTCCACCCGAAGTTTAACATTTCCTTCCATTACGGATGTGACCACAGACACTGAACGGCACCTGGACTTCGTCGCCGTAGCCATCTTCCTGTTTGCACACCACACAACAGTCCTCACAGACTCTCAGACACTGTTCATGTCCCTCGCGTCTTCAAAACTCAGTCCTTACGACCTGCCACTGGATCTGGCCATTTGATGATGATGAAGCACAGACTGTTTCAGCACCATGTTTATAGGTATTTCAATACAATTGGTTTCCTTTGTAATCCTTTGCTTTTATCTTACGCTTTTGAAAATAGTGTTCTGAGAAGCATCCATAGAATCCTTGCTTCACCAAACAATCAAAGAGAAACCTGACCTAAAAAATGGGCTCTTTGCACAACTCCACCGTTCCTTAGCTAACGGCCCATGAAGGTACCTAGAGGGTTAATGTATGGGGGAGAGGGCTGCCCTAATGCCTGTAAGGCGCTCAGGAAAGAATGGAGAACTTTCTTATTTTATTTCAATTAACACCACGTGGATATGTCAGCTTCATCCCCTGATTTTTCAGCACGGCCCATATTTGTCATTGTCAGGCCCTGGGTCCCAGACCGGGGCTTAGGCGCCAGGGCCACAGAACCCAGGAACCCCTCAGGTGTATGGCCAACCTCCTACAGCAGCCGGTGGGCAGAGGAGGCAGAGGAAATGGGAGGCAGGTGGCTTTGAAACTCAGAGCCTGGGGGACCCCACCCCAGCGCTCTGCCAGCAAGTGGGGAGCAGGTCAATCTGGGCTCCCCCTGACTTAGGGTACTCAGGTCACCACCCGGTGCTTCCACAGTGGCACACAAGGACCCAATGCCTCTCCAGGTGCCCGCCCTGAACCGCCTGCACCCACCACGACTCTTACTGTCGCTCTTCAGGACCAAATGCATCCCACGTGGCAGCCAGCTCGTGCTTTCCCCTGGCAGAGGCCAAGGGGCTGTGAAGGGAGCCTTTGCCTCACGTCTGACTCCCCCAGAACAATGCATCTCTGTCCACAGCACGCTTCCCTGCAGAAGGGAACACTGATGAAGGCTGAGCCCCCTACCTTGTCACCACGACTCCAGCCCCCTGTGGCCCAGTGCCACCCAGCCCCATCCCCCTTCTCCAGATCACTTCCAGAGCCCCGAGGGGTTCCCTGGGATCCAAGACCCAGCAAAGGGGCCCAGAAAGGAAAATGATCTTGAAATTGCAGGGTCAGAGGCCCAAATGAAGGCAGACAAAATGTGAGTGCCCAGTGGAGAGTGGCCCTGGGCAGGAACCTGAGGAGGAAGCTGGAGTCCGTGGGTGTGATGGGGCAGCCCCGGGGGTTCACGAGGGCTGCGGGCACCTGGATAGACCATGCTGCATCTACCGACCCTCTTCTGTGCTCCATGCTAGAGGTACTCACATCATTGTGTCATCACCATCTCTGTCCCAGCAATGGCTGCAGGCCCCCAACCCCATGCCACACATGCTTTCATCCAAGCCCGTGAAAAGGATGGAGGAGCAGAGAGTGGTTCATGCTGCTGGGGGAGCTGGGACACTGTCATGTACCATCCAGATCCCCCTTTGAGGAAAGACTTGCATCCTCAGCTGCTGGGAGCTGTCTCCTCAAGGTTGTGCCCTTTCCAGGCAGCCCACATCCATGACTGATCCATCTGGGGTCCTGGGAAGAGCGACTTCAGCCAAAAGCAGGTCTACTGCAACCAGGCCATGCTGGCTGCAGGGCCCCCCTGAGGGGTCACTTGCTTTCCCTCTCTGCCCATGCCTGCTTCCCCCTTCTGCCCGATCCCAGGCACCCAGGGTCCTCCTTACTCAACATCCTGCACACAAACTTCTCAGAGTCTGCTTCCCAGGGAACACAGCCTGCAGCATCTTTCCCCAAAGAGGTGGCAGCAATCTGCATGGCGTGCAGGGACCAAGGCAGGAAACATACACCTTGGTGGCTGCTTCCACTAGCAGCTGGCATCCCCAAGCTGAATGAGAAATGGTCCCTGCTTTCTCAAAGCTGTGTTTAGTGGGCAGCCTGTGTTTAAAGGTCAACAGTAGGCCCATTCTGGGGAGCACCAAGGGGTGCCCAAAGGGGTGAGGGGTGGCTTCCATAGGAGCTGACGTTGAACTCGGCCTTGAAGGAGGAGAAGAGTCCACAGGCAGAGCAGAGAGGGAGGCACAGGGTGGGGTCTCCCATCCCAAATATTTGCATCATCACAGATGCGTAGAGAAAGGAGGCCTGTTCGGGAAATTGTGAGATGATCAGGGAGATGCTTCCAGAAAGGCAGGCAGAGACCAGACCATGAGGGTCTTATTCAGACTTGAGTTTCTGGACACTAGGGAGGCTTTTAGAAGTTTCAAGCAGTGGAACATCGACATCAGGTGTGTCTTCGGGGAGAATAATGAAGGTGGCAGAGACACCTGGAAGGTGAGAACCCCATCATCAGAAGACTTGAGGGAGAACCAAGGTGGCTGAACTCAGCAGTGGGAGAGGGGTGTGGGGTTTCGGAGTGACTGCTGATTGGCAGAGTTTAGAAACAGGAAGGCTGGGTAGGAGCCCTGCCCCTTTTTACTAGTTCTGTGAACTTGGACATCTCATGACCACATTGATTTCTACGTTCTTTCCCTCCTCAGTGAATATCCACCTCGCAGCACTGCGGTAAGAAGCAAACTCAATAATACATGCAATAATAATATATGCGATAATATACGGCTTGCAGGAAATCCTCAATGCCTTTCATTTTCTATTTCTTTACTTTCCAAACAGGATTTTTTTCATCCCAGGCTACTGATGAGGAAACTGAGATGAGTTTATAATCTAGAGACTGAGTAACCAGGCTCCTGGCCTGCCCACGCCTGCCATGCCCCACTCTGCCCACTGGGCCCCCATCCTCACTGCCCGGGCCAGAGGTTAGGGTCCAGCAAGCTCCAGAACACACTCAGTTCAGTTAGGAAACAGTCACACCCCAGGAGTTGACTTCTGGTCTGGTCTGTAGCCCCAGAGGGTGCAAAGATGGAAGGGTTACTTCCCTGGTGGCACAGTGGTTGAGAATCCGCCTGCCAATGGAGGGGACGCAGGTTTGAGCCCTGGTCCGGGAGGATCCCACATGCCGCGGAGCGGCTGAGCCTGTGTGACACAACTGCTGAAGCCCATGCGCCTGGAGCCCGTGCTCCGCAGCAGGAGAAGCCACCGCAATGAGAAACCCGCTCACCACAACTAGAGAAAAAGCTCAGGCGCAGCAACGAAGACCCAATGCAGCCAAAAATAATAAAGAAATAAAAATTAAAAAAAAAAAAGATGGGAGGGTTTATGGGCGCAGGTATGCAGAGGGTGGAGGGGGAAGTAGGGGAAGGCGGCTCCTGCCACAGCCTATCACCAAGTCTGGGAGTTAAGGGACAGGAAGGCCCCACAATGAGAAAGAAAAAGGGGAGAAATTAGAGGCAAAATGTGAAGTTAATAAAAATACTTTATTCAATCAAACTCCAAAAGCAGCTGCAACCCTGTAACGGCAGCCAAAGCCGGGCACTGATTTTTCACTTTGGTTAATTACCTAATGGTTTGCAGGGCTCCCTGCTACTTTATGACTCCCACATTTTTCTCTTTCTTCTCTCCTCCCACCCCCACCTTCCTGCTCTGTTCTTCCTTCCCCGGAGTCTACCTTCCCTGGAAACCAGCTTTACCCCGTCTCCTCTTTTTCAGGGGGATGCTGAGTCATCAATGGGAATTTTCTGGACCTCAACCTGTTCCGATTGAGCAGGTGCCTCCGGGGAGCACAGAGAATTACGGGTCTGGGCCCTGTCTCTCCAGAGTTGGTGTCAAGGTGAGACAGTCTCTCACGCGCACACCAGGTACAGAGAGTGACTACATCCCCGTAACCAGCCATGCGGTGAGGGCTCAATGCATTCTGAGGGGCAAAAGGGCATCTTCAACTCTGACTGCAGCAATGGACACCATCCTGGAAGAGCTGCTGGCCATGCTGGGTGCTGTGGGATGTGCTGGCCAATGGAGGAGAGGGCGGGGGTCATGTTGTTCTGGGAAGACCGAGCAGCTCTCGTAAAGAGGCCAGGGAACAAGATTGCATGTTAATGGGGGCAAGTGGGAGCCGGCACTTATTACAGGCTGGTGGTCAGAGGGGAGGCCAGAGCAGAGAGATCTTTAACCAGTTCACCCTTGCAAAAGGAGCCAAACCACCAGGCTGGAAATGGAGCTGTGCCATGCAAAGCATTTGGGTCTCGATCTTATGGGCAACAAGAATAAGATATTGTCTTGGGCTGGGTTCTTCTAGAAGCAGAGCTTGAGATGAGGATTTTGGTGCGAGTGGTTTACTTGGGAAGTGATCCCAGAAAGCATCAGTAAGGGAGTAGGGAAGTAAGACAGGGAAGGGAAGGGGTATAGTAATGAGCAGGTGGCCGCTGAGGATATCTGGGGCTCAATGCCATTGGGACCTCTGAGATGTTGAGTAGGACATGTCTCAGAGTTGTCCCACCTGAGGGGCAAGGGAGCTGGGGTATTTATACACCACTGGCATCAATGGAGGGCTGCTCCCTGGAGTACAAATACCCCAGCATTTCCAGCCCAACCCTCAAGCAGCAAGTCACGAGTGGGTGCTGCAGCCAGCCACCGCCAACACGTGGGAATGGTGAGTGCCAGGTGCTGTGGGCAGGGCACCAACTGTGTCCCTACAGGTGCAACCAAAGGGAAATTCAGCTCTCCTTACGGCCCATGATACCAACACGGTCCTGTGAGAGGGCTGGGGGGTGGGGGCTGGGAATCTGAGCTGAATGGAGAAATGCAGACTCCAGAGATATGGGAAGGAAGAGAGGAAATTCCTAAACAAGAGTGACGGTCATCTTTTAAAAGGCCTGAACCAATGGTGGAATGTGCAAGATTGTCATGGAAAAGACAATTTGTGATCGGTTCAAAGAGCCTAGGTTCACCCCTCCCATTTCTACTCAGTGGATAAACTGAGGCTCCCCCTTCTATGTACCAGGTGCCATAATGAATACAGAGATGCAGGGACAGGATGCAGAGCAGGAAGGGGGAGAAGATAAGCTGCCACCAAACCAGAGAGGACACATGTGAGGGACCATGAAGCTTCCTGGAGCTTCCCCACCAATGAGCTAGGAGGGTGGTCCACACCCAGCACATGCAGCTCAGACATGGCAGCAGTGGGCGTGGTGGTAGGAGCAGGGTTCAGGGCACATTCAGGAATCCGCAAGGGGTCTCAAAGCAGTGGCGGGAGCAGAGACCACATGGAAGGGTGGAGGAGGGAGAGGTTGGTGGAGTAGGTGGGACCAGCTTGCAAAGAGTCTGGAATTCCAGACTGAGCATCATGCACTTAATTCATCAGAAAACAGGAAGAAGTTGAAGGTCAATTTTGGGGGGGTTTGTTAAAACAGAGAAGAGACAGGCTCAGCTAGAGACATAGGGAATTGCTTAGGGAGTTCTAGACCGCAGATGGCTTCACCTCCCACTCGTCTGGTCAATGTGGGTAAGTAGGGATTTATCTCCAGTGGAAGCCAGGCCAGGGCAGGGAGGAGGGCATGAGCAGAGATGGAGATGGCCACACTCTGGGGCCACACGCCAGGGAGGGTTGACCTACAGGGGAAGGTCTTTGCCCCCTCGGAAATTCCAGGTGGGAGTGGACACCATGGTAGCAGAGAATGAGGTGGGGTGGGGGGAGCGTGCTGGGGAGAGGGCGGGGAGTGGCCTCCAGGGAGAGCCCATCAGGCCCACAGTGTAAGGAAGTCAAAGTGTGCAAGACCTAGCAAAGGGTTTCCGGAGCAAGGACACCAGACCGGGCAGGAAGGACAGACTGAACCAGCCCGGGAGAGATGTGTGAGTGACACCTCCCACTCCCTGGAGGGAACTATTTCTCTAAATCCAGCTGTCAGCCTGAATACCAACTCCCTCTAGCCCTCCCCATCACGCACCTCTGGGCAAGGCCTGCCTCAGGGGC
Source organism: Mesoplodon densirostris (assembly GCF_025265405.1). Taxonomy (NCBI): domain Eukaryota; kingdom Metazoa; phylum Chordata; class Mammalia; order Artiodactyla; family Ziphiidae; genus Mesoplodon; species Mesoplodon densirostris. Next base: position 31,132,876 of record NC_082670.1, read on the forward strand.
TCTGGTTGGGCCAACAGCCAGGCTCGGACCAGCACATCAAAAACCCGCCAAAGATGATTAAAATCTGGATTTCACATGACATTCCTCCCCATTTACTCCTTCAGGTAACCCTAAACCTTAAGACGTCTACATTATTATGCTGAAAGCGAAATCCAGTCCTTTCTAGCAGCAGGCGGATGCTTCCCAGGGAGCGCATAGGCCTGCGAGCAAGGTAATAGTTACCAGATGCAGGTACAAACCCTCTGCCTACCCAGGTCAGCAGCCCCCAGACCCCATCTGCACTGATGTCCACCTGCACATACCTAGAGGTGCTTAATTCACATGAGGAAAGCTGGGGCCTAAGGAGCACCCAGTTTCGTACATGATGAAGTCATGTTTAGCTGTTGCTATAATCCTTCAAGGCCCTGATGTGGCCAGAGGATCCACAAATGCGACCTCTGGAAAAAACTACCTCTAAAGTATATAGTGTCATCCACTGGTTTAAAGAGTCTTGTTTGTGTGTGTGTGTGTGTGTGTTTTGTGGTACGTGGGCCTCTCACTGCTGTGGCCTCTCCCATTGCGGAGCACAGGCTCCAGACGCGCAGGCTCAGCGGCCATGGCTCACGGGCCCAGCCGCTCCGCGGCATGTGGGATCTTCCCGGACCGGGGCACAAACCCATATCCCCTGCATCGGCACGTGGACTCTCAACCATTGCGCCACCAGGGAAGCCCAAGAGTCTTGTTTAAAAAAAAAAAAAATTAATTAATATTATTTCCAGACCCCAGGTATAAGACAGGAGAGGGCCCCTTCAGGAGGGGCAGAGGTAGGCTCCACGCCCACTCAGCAGGCCCAGAGGCAGCCACTAAGGAGACTCTGACACAATTCCCTGCATGGCTCAGCGAGAAGAGTGAGTTGGTGGTGATCGCACAGCCGGTGAACAGCGACAGGAGAACTCAGACCCAGGACTCTGTGCACCTAGTGTCAAATTTCTTGTTTCTACCACCCAGCCCTACCCAACCTCCAAACCAGGCCACTGAAAAGTCACATCACGCTGCTTTCTTCCTTGGGGTCTGAGGGACTACAGAGCATCCAGAAAGAACCAGCTGTAAACGCAACGGATGTGACAAATGGCAGGTACAGAAATGTACACACACCGTGCCTCCAAAATCAGAAAGGACAATCATTTCTTAACTACACCACTGATTGATCACTGTGGTTTGATGTTTTGCTTTTTCTTTACTATTATTATTATTATTTTTAACAGTAGTAAAATTCATGAACCTTCCTCAGTCTTTCCAGGAAACCACCTTATCTCAAAACTGATGTCACTTCAGTGATTCTCAATGTCTTTCACCTCCTGTGTCCAGCTGGTCACCAAATTCAGACAGATCTTTAAAAATAGCTTTCCCCCCATCGCCTATCGCCATCCTGGTTGCTGCCCCGGCTCAGTTCCTCATGTCCCCTAGGAACTCGCTTCAGCCTCCTCCATGGCTCCCCACCCTGTCTGTCCTGTGCCCAAGATTGGTGGCTGTCCCTTGAGGCATACAGCAGTGTCTAAGTACCAACAGGAACTTATGCCTCCCACCCTCCCTCGAACTCTGGGCAGCTCTCGGCACTCCTAGGACGAGGCTGTGCTCTGCAGGGGGAGCTGGGGACTCCACTAGGTGAGGTAGGGTCTCCTCCAGGATGTTAAATTCAAAAGGTGTAGGCACCTCCTGCCCAGAGCTCCCCTTAATACCCCTTTATAGCCCATTCATGGTTATCTCAACCAAGCCTTCTTGGAACTATCTCCTGGTTCCAGCCTAAATGTCTTGTCAAGGTAGTAAGTTCTCAACATTTACTCTCACATCTGTGTTAAAATTGTCCAGAAACCATAAACAAAAAGAAAATAAAACCCACAGAATGTTTTGCAAACAAAGCAACCAACAAGAGATTAATCTCCAAAATATACAAACAGCTCATGCAGCTCAATATCAAAAAAAAAACAAACAACCCAATCAAAAAAAATGGGCAGAAGATCTAAACAGACGTTTCTCCAAAGAAGACACACAAATGGCTAAAAAGCACATGGAAAGATGCTCAACATCACTAATTATTAGAGAAATGCAAATCAAAACTGCAATGAGATATCACTTCACACCAGTCAGAATGGCCATCATCAAAAAATCTATAAACAATAAATGCTGGAGAGGGTGTGGAGAAAAGGGAGCCCTCCTACACAGTTGGTGGGAATGTAAATTGGTACAACCATTATGGAGAACAGTATGGAGGTTCCTTAAAAAACTACAAACAGAGATACCATATGATTCTGCAATCCCACTCCTGGGCATATACCCTGAGAAAACTATAATTTGAAAAGATTCATGCACCCCAATGTTCACTGCAGCACTGTTAACAATAAACAGGACATGGAAGCAACCTAAATGTTCATTGACAGAGGAATGGATAAAGACGATGTAGTATATTTATACAATGGAATATTACTCAGCCATAAAAAAGAATGAAATAATGTCATTTGCAGCAACATGGATGGACCTAGACATTGTCATACTGAGTGAAGTAAGTCAGACTAAGACAAATATCATATGATATCGCTTATGTGTGGAATCTAAAAAAAATGGTACAAATGAACTTATTTACAAAACAGAAATAGAGTCACAGATATAGAAAACAAACTTATGGTTACCAGGGGGGAAAGGGGGTGGAGGGATAAATTGGAAGATTGGGATTGACATATACACACTACTATATATAAAATATATAACTCATAAGGACTTACTGTATAGCACAGGGATCCCTTCTCAATTCTCTGTAATGACCTATATGGGAAAAGAATCTAAAAAAGAGTGGACATATGTATATGTATAACTGATTCACCTTGCTGTACAGCAGAAACTAACACAACATTTTTTTTTTTTTTTTTTTGCTGTACGCGGGCCTCTCACTGCTGTGGCCTCTCCCGTTGCGGAGCACAGGCTCCGTACACACAGGCCCCGCGGCCATGGCTCGCGGGCCCAGCCACTCCGCGGCATGTAACACAACATTTTAAATCAACTATACTCCAATAAAAATCTAAAAATAAAAAAAAAAATTTTTTTTAATTGTCCAAACCCACCTTCTCTGAGGTTTAGGCAATGCAGGGTCTGGGTGTAGTTGAAGGTCCTTAACTCCAGTGAACAAGTTCATAGCCCCTTATCCATTCCCTTCGTGATTGTTTCTACATCTGTAAAATGGAGATAAATAGTAGCTACCTCTTAGGATGATTGTGGGGCTAAATGAGAGTAGGCATTCTAAGCACCAAGCACGATGCCTGGCTCAGGGCGAGTGCTCAATAAATGTTAGCTTAAAGAAACAGCACTCTGGATGCCTGTAAGACCAAAAAGGAAAGAATATTAATATCTCTTGAGCTTCCCTACTGGCAAGGCATGGTGGCAGGTGTTCTCATAAGTTATGTCAGTTCATCGGCTCAGCTACCCCTACTAACATTTTTATCCCAATTTTTACCATTTCATAAACCAGGAAACAGAAGAACTGTGAGGTTTCTTGCTCAGAATTTCTGAGTCAGACTTCTTTGGGTTGCAAATGATTAAAGCCAACTTGGCCAACCCTACACACAAATGGACTCAATGTTTCTGAAAATACAGCTTCCCCCCACCGTCTGAAAGTAGTGCTAAAGCAAAGAGGCAATTACCTTAGGACTCATCTTGCTAAGGGATGCACAAAATAAATCAGGATAAAACACAGATGCTCACAGACAGTTCAAAGTTATGGTGGCTTCATGCTTAGATGCTGAGCGTCGTTCCCGGGGCAGGAGCTTGGTAGTGCCACTACCACTGCTTGGGGTGCATGCTGCCTCTACAATGCTGGCTGCAAAACAAACACTGTACACTATTTTTGCTTTTCCCTTTTTTCATAATAGCAAAAATCCTCTTCAGATTTCTCTCGGTTAGCAAAAACAGGTACTAATGCTTTGCTTTCATAAAAGTAAAGTCGTGTAAAGTGAACTTTCAAAAAGCAAGGGATACCTATACAATCAAGTGTTTAAGAAGCAAACCACGCATGGAGTGATAAGGGGCAGCAGCCTGAGAACAAACAGAAGCAGTGGCTCAGATACCCGAGGCCTCTCTCCCCACCTCCGGTCTTTGCTCTCACTGCACGTGGCAGGAAGTGTGTCTGCCTACATTCCCTCATGGCTGTCAACCACAGCCTTGGCCAGCAGAGGACTGACTCCATTCCTTAGTTCCAGTTTCAGAAATCCCAGGGAAAGACTCTGATTGGCTCAGCTTGGGCTAGATTCCCGCCCTTATCCAATCAGCTGTGGCCAGGCAGGGTGTGGTCATGTGAGATGTGCTGCTTCCCCAGAACCACCAGATCAGCCTCCAGAAAGGGAGTGTGCAGCTCCCAAAGGGCAGGGGCGTGGGGCAGGCCACAAAATAGTAGCACATTCTAGTTTCATCACCAGTAAGTGGAAGAGTCTGGATTTATGCCCAGGTTTGTTGGGCTCCAAAGCCCACATTCATTCTCTGATGCATGCTGCCTCTCTGAGACTCTAAATGTCTACTTCTGTACAAGGAAATCAGAGTTGGTCAGTCAGCCTCTCCAGAAAGTTAAAACAAATTTACTGACTAGGCAATAATAGCCATGGATACTTCTGGCATCCAAAGTCAGATGAAGGATGGCACTAGACTGGGAGCCATATCGTCCATCTTCTATTTCATAGTCATTGTTATCACCACCTCTATGACCACTTTTTTTTATCATCTTTTTTACTAAACTCTGTCCTCAGCCTGGCTGGAAAGTGCGGGTTTCTGGCTAATAGAGAATTTCTTTAGGTATTATATTTAGGTTCCCAATTTTCTAAGTATGGACATCATAGATTGCTAGTGATAAGAAGAGATCTCAAAACTACTGAATATCTCCTTCCTTCTCATTTTACAGATGAAGGAATGATGACCAGTGAGGGAAAACAATGTTCCCACAGCTAGTTGCTGGAGAGCTGGACTGCCATCCAGGTCTCCTCGTTCCTGGTCCAGTGCCCAGCCCCTCTCCCACTCTGTCTTTTTTGGAACACACTACAACACAATGTTGTATTGTATTATAATTTTGTAACATAATTTTGGTACAAAATTTTATTTTTAATGATCCAATAAGCACTTCTGCTTTTAATGGTGGAAGAAATCCCATAAATTCCTAAATTTCTCGTAGAAGTTCATAACATTCTTCACCTCCTGGCCTTACCTGAAACCCTGCTGGCCTCTGAAAACATCACTTCCTTTGAGCCCTGTCAAGTAAAAACCATTCATCCTCATACCTGGTGGACCGGAGGCTTGTAAGTGTTGACAGTTCTCCATGGGTCCTTCATCTTATAGCACGTCTTGCCAGCAGAGGCATTGATTCCCTTTATTCTGGCCTTTCTTTTCAAGATATTTGTATAGCGACCAAGCTTGGAAGATATAGATAGTGTCTCCCTCCAGAGCAGAGGGCAGGCCAACTTACTGCTCTTTATAAAAGAGTCAGTCTTTAAGCTCAGGGTTCCCATAACCCACTTCATGTGCACATATCACTTGACCCTCTTCGCATCACCCTGTAGGAATTGGGGCTCAAAGAATCAATGCAACTGATAATCCTCTGGCTACTGATATTGCTGTGAGTAATAAACTGTCCTTTGTCTCTGACCCAGGAGTTTCAAGTCTTCTGCCAGCATCCATGAAGCTGTGTCAGTCCAACTTAGCTTGTAAGTGGTGTAAAATCCCAGACCCTACATAGTTCTTGACACAGAGGTGAAATCCATCTCCTCACTCCCCAGTGCCACTTCCAGATCACTTCTTCTCCGCTCCTGTTAGAATTCCTTACTCCATTATGTATCAATCTCATTTGACAAGACTACTCTAACTCTCTTCACCTCTGTCATCTCATCCAGTGGCCTCCCCACCCCAAGTCCTGCCATAATTCTGGATGAGCTCACAGGTCACATGAACCACCTACCCAACCTCCAGGCCTCTCAATTCCTTCATCACCTCAGCTCCTTTGAATGACTCCTGCACTCCACCTGAGCCACATGCTCCCACTGGCCACACTCTGGACAATGTCGACACTAGTAACTGCTCTGCCTCAGAAGGTAGGTCATTCTCTATTCTGATCAAACAGGTCATTCTCTAATTTGATTACTGTATTTTTTTTTTTTTTTTTTTGCGGTACGCGGGCCTCTCCCTGTTGTGGCCTCTCCCATTGCGGAGCACAGGCTCCAGACGCACAGGCTCAGCGGCCATGGCTCACGGGCCCAGCTGCTCCGTGGCATGTGGGATCTTCCTGGACCAGGGCACAAACCCGTGTCCCCTGCATCGGCAGGTGGACTCTCAACCACTGCGCCACCAGGGCAGCCCTGATTATTGTATTTTTTAATTCTAAGAATTCTATTTGATTTTCAAATCTGTGTCATTTTTATGGTTTCCTGGTCCCTGAAGATATTTTTCAGCTAATTTTTTTTCTTTAAACAAAATAAGCATACTTCTAATAATCTGTGTCTGATAGTGATAATATCTGAAATCTGTGGGTCTGTTACAGCTATGGGTTGCTCATGGTATCTTATTTTTATGTTATTTAGTTATCTTTGACTGTGTGCTAGTCATTATATTTGAAAAATTATTTATAGAGAATATATATCTGGTAACCTTAGTCTAGAACCAACATTTAATCCAAAGTCAAGGTTTGAGTTTCCCTGGACCACCCGTGTAGTACAAATCTGAGCTGCAAGACCATGTAAGAGTTGGTTTAATTCAGTTCACCTGCTTTAAGGGCTTCTTAGGAGGCCCAGCTCATAATGCAGAAAGATTCCTATTAGACTCTGCATTTTGTGCTGCCTTTGACTTCATTTTTGTCAGATAAAACAAAGGTTCAGATTTGCTAAAATGTCAAATTCCCTCAGGGCAAGAGCAGATTCTGTGCTCACCTCTCTGGCTTCTTATTTTCCTTAAATATTGGCCTGGTAATTCCTTACAACCTTGTCTTTTCTTGTTACTTTTAAGAAGATGTTTTTATATTTTATCCAGCATTCTTGGTTGTTTTCAGCAGGCAGGATAGTCCAAAAAACCTAACTCACTGTTACCTGGAACCAAAGTTCTAATAGCCCATTCTCTATCAACAATCACCTATTTCTTCTAGTACTTTTCCTCTACTAATTTTGTAGCATCTGTTTTTAACTTCATTGAGACCTCTAGACCTTTGGCTATTTCATTTCTTCTAATATATTAGACCCTCTGTCTCCATTCCCTTCTTTATACCATGATTCATCACTTCAGCCTCTGTCTTATAAAAACTGTTAATCCCTTTGCCCCATTTTCCTTCCTTTAAATCTACCTGGAAAAAACTAATCCCAGATTGAGGCAAGTTTCTCTGCGTTTATACTCATGCTGCTGAATACTTCTGGGGAAACCCACCCAACCACTCGTTTTGGTGCTACTCTTCTCTGCTGGTCCCTGACAACAGCTGGGCCCCCATCACCGCCCAGTAGACATCCTCTATGACACAATCGGCCACCATGTCCAGTAGCTTTGTTAATCTTTCCCCTCTCAGAAAGCCCTTCACCTTCTCCTCACCTCCCCCCCCACACTCTCAGAAGATGCTCACACCTCCCGGTTCACCAAAGCAGTTGCAGCTTCCCATTCCTCCACCTCTGGTTTCATGTCTGCTAGCTCATCCGCATCTGTGTCCACCCTTGTCTCTTTCTCATCTGCTTCACAGGCAAGAGTCACCTTCCTCCTAAGGCTCTTCCTTCCACCTGGCTCCATCCCCTTCCACCTTCTAAGGAACCTCAGACCAATAACCGCTCTCAATCCTTTCTCTTTTCCAGTGGCTCCTTCCCACCATCTTGTAAACACTCTCAACCTCTTCCTATTGTAGAAAGGAGCTCCTTCCTTCAACTCTACAGTCCGTCCAAGGACGTACTCTTGGCTCTGCTCCCCCAGTATAGAGTAGTTACTCCTCCGACCAGTTCCCACTGCACCCCAGGGTTATAGTCTGTTTCCTTGTATTGCAATTTCTCCCTGAAAGATGAGTTCCTTGAGGGCTGGGACTTTGTCTTAACCACTGTTGAATCCCCAACATCTGGCATAGAATTTGTGGGAGGAGCTGAAGCATAAGCTGGGGTCATTGTTAGGCCCAGCAGCCCACATTAATCTCTGTGTACTAGTTACCAGGGAATTCTGCTTTGATGGGAGGCCAACTGGCCGAGTGCTAAATTTATAGCGTTACTGATGCTATGTCATTCTTTTCAGTCTATGGAAATTCTGGCTTTATTTAGTTAGTATCTAATTTGCGGGTTAATAAGTCTTTGTCTGAAGGTCTTGGTGCACAGTGCAGGGCTAGGATCACCTTTCTCAGACTCCCCTGGGGCTTGGGGTCGGGGGATAAACGTGTTTTGAGGCACTGACTCTTTGTATAACTTACAGGATCTCAGTCTGGGTATATTACTCATTAGGGTTTATTTACCTTTTGTGGTGGCCTAGAAAAAGCCAAGCTTAATGAAGTGGTTAACAAAAGCCTTTAACATCATATTTTCCACAGAGTTCATAAAAATATTGACAGTGGACTTTGCTGGCACATTGGGTCTTTCAAAGAGATGAATAAAAATGATAGTAAGTATACCGATTTGGTTTTTTATAAAGCCTTCATAGCAAGAAGACGGGTGGGCTTTATTCTCCATGACAACAAGTAAGCCCTTCCAATGGATGATGAGTAAGTTGGCCACATGGCCTTGGCTGTGCTACTGTCCCTCTCTGGGTCTCAGGTTCCTCACCATAAAATAAGAATCTTGGATAAAATGAGCTTTAAGGTTGTGTGTGTTTCAGAATGGAATGATACTATTCTTTCTAAATTCATTCCTAGGACAACAACTGCCTTCGATTTAAAGGGAGGGACAATGAGGAATATTATTTTTATCTCTAAGATGCCCCACAATCAGCAGAGATGGCCATAAAGTTGAGGGAAATGGTGATGGTCCCCAAGACCCAAGTCCCATGCTCTCAGTAGGCTTTCTTGGCTCCAGCCTTCCTGGTTTACAGCCTGGCTTGCCCCAGGGCTGGCTTACATTGAACCTTTTCAGATCCCCTCACTTCCTGCTAAGGTGTCCTTGAGAGCCTTCCCTACAGACTCCTTGGTAGGGAGAAGAGAGAATGATCAGAGATGCCTTAAACCTCAGTGCTGGGTAAACCTTAGTGATCATCTGGACTGTGGTTTTCAAAATCACCTGAATAAAAGGTCCTCAGATGATGATGATGATGATAATGATGGAGAAGGAGGAGAAGGGGAAGGAAGAAAAGGAGAAGAGGAAGAAGAAAAGAATGAAAAGAAGGAGGAGGAGACAAAGAAGCTGGTGTCAGTGATGATAACGTTGGTGATGATGACGACGATAATGATGATGATGAAGGAGGAGGGGAAATGGTAAGATGATGTCAGTGATTATGATGATTTGGATAATGATGATGTTGGTGATGACAAAGATAGTGATGTTGATGCTGATGCTGACGATGGTGATAAAGACAGACCACTACAAAATGACGTAAAAAGTAATCGCTGTTAGGCATGTGTATCAATTAGTATGCATTTGGCTGCAAGTAATAGAAGTCCTAATTGTTGGTGGTTTAAATAATAAAAATTTTAATGATCTCACATCATAATAGCAAACCTTTATGCAGTACTTACTGCCTGCCAGCCTTTGTTCTATGTTTTCTTCAAGGGAAGTGCTGTATGGTCTCCATATTACAGATGAGGAAACTGAGCCTCAGAAAAGTTAAGCTCCTTGTCCAAGGTCAAGTGAGTGGTAGAGCCAGGACTTGACTGGTTCCAAGGTGGTGTGGCCTCGGGGTCTACTGTCTCCTGCTGCTTTGTCATTGCAGGGCTTGAGGTATGGGTTCTTGGTTAGATAGGAGCTCAGTGACGTCAGGGTGCTGAGTCAGTGTCTCTGTGATTCCCTTGGCCTTCCCCTCAAGGCTACCATAGCTCCGTGCCTCCCCCCACTACACGACAGCTTCAAGAGCAGAAAGCTTGGGGTGGAGGACACAAGACTTTTCCTCAAACTACCCTCACCTTTTACCAAGAAAAAAATCTCTTCCCAAATCACCCAGAGAGTTCCTCTTACATCTCATTAACCAGAATGGGGTCTCACGGCAGCCCCACACCAACCCCAGCAAAGGGAAATAGGGCAGCCATGTATAGCTGGTTTAAACTGAACCATTTTTGTCTCTGAGGACTAAACATGCTGTCACCTGAATAAAATTGGGCTCTGTCTTCTGGAGGAAATGGGGATGGATGGTGGGTAGATCCCACTAGGACTGGCACAGCATGGGAAAAATGGCAAAATAATAGCAAATTGCACTGAGTGCTATGGAGGACCCATACAGGATGGTGTGGTAGATACTTTAAGAAGGGATCCCATCTAGAAGAGTCAAGGAAGACCACCATGAGGAGGTCACATTTAAACTGAGACCTGGAAGGTGAGAAGGAATTAGCCGATGACCAAGTGGGGAGAATATTGCAGGCACAAGGGACCATTTGTGTAAAGGTTCTGAAGCAGGAAAAATGATTCAATTATTTAAGGAATCCAGAGAAAGCCAGTGTTCCTGGAGCATAGAGAAGAAGGGAGAAAGCTGAGGGCCAGAGCAGGCAGGTCCTGTGGGCCATGGTGAGGAGTTTAGCTTTTCTCCCAGGAGCAGTAAGGATCTACTAGTGGGCTTATGAGGGTGGTAACAGCCAGTCCTTGGGTAGAAAGGAAAAGAGGTTGCCTTTCAGAAGGCAAAGGTACCAAGTAAGAAAACAAAGGCTGAAAGTCTACGTGGGATGGTGTCTGAATGCTAACCAAGGAATTATCCACAACGTGCTTAAACCTTCCAAAGGACACAGGAACTGTCATGTGGGCTATTTTAAAGCTGTGTGTGTGTGTGTGTGTGTGTGTGTGTGTGTGTGTGTGTGTTCCACAAAATCCTTGGAATTTTTAAGCACTAATAAAAAGAAAAGATACTGAGGAATTTTAGGAGACTTTAAACAGCTTTCACAATTAAAAACCACCCTCAAATCCAACACCCACACGCTTCCGGATAAATGTCAGCTGCAAAGCAATTCATACTGAAGCCACACCCAGGTAAGAGGACAGCGGGGTCAGTTGAGCTTGCATAGCCATTCACAGACAACCCGACAAGGCAAGTGACAGGGGCTGGATGCCCAGAGAGTAGCACAGGAAAGAGACTGCCTCTCCCTAGCAAACAAGAGGACAAAGTCCTCCACCCCATTACGTATGAAAAGTTCAGTGAGAGTTTGACGGTATTATGCCAGGATTTCTGGAAGCCAAGTGAAAACGACCTTGAAAATAAACCACATGCTGTTGCTAATTAATCTTAGTTCCTGGCTCTTTCCAATCAGACCCTGAACTATAATCCATCTTCATTACACTTCCTTTAAAGTAAAAATGGTGCATTTCCGAAAGTCTAATTAAGGAAGGAACATTATAAGGCCTTGGGTCATAACTCTCTTTCTGTCACATGTGCACATGTCTGCTACACACACACACACACACACACACACACACAAATAAATGTTTTTAAAAACCCTATATGGCCTGTTTACTTCAATCACAAGCAGGCCACTCCAGAGCTGAGGGATGAATGAGATAGCCAAGCTGGGTGCCATCACAGTAGTGTCAGCCAGTGGCCCTCCCTACTCATGTCCCCACCTTGCACACATCTACCACCATATTGCTGCATACACACCTAGTGGGCAGCCATGGGCTCAGGAAAGGAATGCCTGCCCCCAGCCCCAGAGGATGAAGCAGGGTTAGTCTGAGCTGGGAGTGGCAATCCAGTGCTCTTTGACAGTGGTTGGTTTTAAGGTGACATTTGATCAACTTCTTCTGAAAAAAGGGAAGGTCTTTGGGAGGTTTCTGGGAAAGATTCTCCTCCATGAGAAAAATGATGAACCCTGAATGTGGTTGGGTGTATGAGGGTGAGATGCTTGTCTCTGTAGCAGCCAATATAGTGAAAAACTAGTGACCACAGAGAGGAAAGTTTCCTACTTGTGTGGACCTCCCAAAGACATGACTTTGGGAGTTTGGAGGACTTGGGGGAAAAGTGTTGGGATCAAGTCATGCTGTCTTTGAGGATTTGTCTGGTTATCATTGTCTAAATCCAAGATTTTGACTTGGGATCCCAAGGAAAGGTTAGAATGGTTCAAGACTCATCTTTGGGTTGGACTTCACATCGTGGGTGGGGACCAAGGTCATGTTTGAGAGTCTAGTGATAGGTGTTTCCCAGTTTGGGACGGGTCCTTTCCACTGACATATTCCTCACCCCCATTTCCATCACCACCTTACAACCCTAGATGAATCATAAGGTAGATTTGCATTTTCCCAATTGTTTATGATTAGAGGGTTCCTACAAGCCTCTCACAGATTTTATTCATCTAAGGCCATGTACCTATTGACCCTTAAGGAGCCTCTGAGATTTACTGAAGTCTGACTCTCATTCACTCATTCCCTCTCCACCTGAAACCCAACTACCCCTTCCTATCCCCTATTTATGGCTGCAGTTCCTATCCGTCAAACCCTGGAAGAACCCCCGATTCCAGTCCTAGCGTAAATTACACCAACAATTACACATCATGAAGAGAGATACACCAACCCCTGAATTTCCTGCCTGGAAAATTTAACAATCCATCCAGATGATTCTCCCTCATCACATGACCAGCTCAGCCCAGAGCTGGTTTATTCACATTAAAAGAATATACACCATGGCAGTTTAGAAGGTGTCGAAGATATCTTCTTAGAGACCCTATTCACACACATATATTTGTGTGTATTCACATGCATAGTGTGGGAATCTTCAAATCCAAGCAGGAGAAGGGGGCTGTTGAGCTGTCAGCAGGTTATATTACAACTTAAAGGAACAACCCCTCACTATACAGATGAGAAGCTAAACCCCTCACTATACAGCTAAGAAGCTAAATCCCAAGAAGGAAAAAGTCTTGGCCAGCATCCCAAAGCCCCATGCTTAAAATAAGTGAAAACAAGTGAGTTAATAGTGGTGTTAAGGATGCTGGTTTCCTGTGTAAAAAAGTGGTAGGAATGACTCTGTACACTACCCAAGGTCAAGCCTGGCTGTTGTGGTGGAATTTCACAGAGTACCATAGACACCTCTTGGGTGGCTCCCTGGAATGCCCCCTTCAGTAGTGGACACAGCCAGACATTTCAAGGTGGTGCCCAAAGGTCATGCTGTGTTACATGATCTGGCCACAGCTGACTGCCCATGGGAGGATGCATGACCCATAGTGGATCAGAGCCATTCTGCTTCCCAAGAATTTGACATCTGTATCAGCACACATGGGCTGGCGATCTTTGGGACTGGGTGGTGTTAATGGGAGCCCACCAACAGGATCCAGGAACTCCAGCTGCTGAGCCATCGGGGGCAGCCGCATTTCGTTCCAGATCTTAGTTGTTCAAGTCTTCCTTTGATTTGTGAGGTATCCCATAGTACCTCTAACAAATTATTGTTTTTCTTTGCTTAAGCTAGTCAGAGGGGATTTCTGTGGCATGCAACCAAAACAGAAAACAAAACAACAGGAAGAAGAAGCTTAACTAACTGAACGACAAGACTGCTGTTCCACAGGTGTCCCAGTTTGCTGCTCCATGGACAGCATGTCTGAGAGTTCCATGAAGCTGAACTAAATAGAGTCACATGGCTTTAAATCCCCCAGAGCTATTTACTGGGGCAAAATTAATTAATTAAATGAATAAGGCTACAAAGCATCACCAACCCAATGTTTTAAAGAATATGTTGGGTTTTATTGAGAATATTTAACACTGTACATAAACATTGTCCCAAATGGATGACATTTTTGTCTAGACAATGATTAAGCTTAGGAGGCAGACACTGGGGAATGGGTCATCTATTCAGAGACCTCAGGCCAAATGTCTGGACTCCAAATCCAGGGTTCTGTCCCTGTCCCAAGCACTGCAGACCCCCGAGTTAGGAGACTGGATCTTTGATCTTTATTCCATCACAAACTCACTCTCTAGCCAGAAACAAGCCATTTTGTCTCTCTGGAAACAATTTCCTCCTCTGTAAAATGGGAGTGTAGAAATCAATTACTTCTAAGTTCCCTCATAACTACAAAATCCCCCCAGTTCTATTAAACCAGTCATCAGAAATCTGTTTATTCATATTTAGGCACTGATTCCAAAGGTGGTCCTTCTAGAGCTCATTGAATGGGCTGTGTCTCAAAATATAATGATCTTAGGTTAGGTCTTTGTGGTCGCCAGCCTCCAAGATGGCCCACAGTGATCTTTGCCTCCTACTATTCATGCCCTGTGTGGTTTCCTCCCTCACTGAATCACGGTGATGTGTATGACTATGGCATATTGTGGAGGGGATGGGGTGTGACTTCTGAAGCTAGGTTATCCAAGGCATTGTGGTTTCCTCATTGGCCTCTTGGATTGCTCATGCTGAAGAAAGTCTGCCGCCATTTTGTGAGGGTGATCAAGCAGCCCTGTGGAAAGGCTTCTGTGGAGAACTGAGACCTCTTGCCAACAGCCAGCACCAAACTGTCAACTGTGTGAGTGAGCCACCCTATAAACAGATTCTTCAGGTGGCTGCAGCCCTATCAACACCCTGAGTGCAGCCTCTTGAGAGACTCCAAGTCAGAACCAACCAGCTCAACCACTCTTACTTTCTTGACCCACAGAAATGATAGGAGATAATAAATGTTTATTGTCAGTTTAAGCCACTTAGCTTTGGGGTAATTTGTTGCCCAGCCAAAGTAACAAATTTCATCTCTAAAAATTTATATCTGATTTATTTGATGTGAAAATAAGAAATTCTGATAAAGGTAACAATAATGATCGGATGGCTATGGTATTTTTTTCTTCTAAAGGTCTGAAATGTTTACAAGTATCTGTCACAATTTTCCCTGAGAGATTGCGTGAGCAGTAGGTACCCTCCTTCTTGCTACCTGAGAAATCTGTATATTGCTTTTAAATTGTAGTAGGTTTGGTCAAACATCGATAAGCTGATGGGTACCTCAGTGTTCATTATGTTACTCTCTTTACTTTTGCGTACAATGAAAGAATGCTACGCTCAGGAATATTGTTAAACCTTTACTGAAGTGAGTGGGAGAGGGAGAAGCCCCTGGCTGTAGGCCTTGCCTGCCTCCCCATCTTCATCCTCCCCCCTCTCTGCTCCAGTCTCACTCTTCTCCAGATGCACTGGCTTCCTCACTATTCCTTGAACACACCAAACTCACTCCCCGATCTTTGCACTTACTGTTCACCCTGCCTCTGGCAGAGACCACTAACTGTCCACCAAAATCCATCATCCCTTCATTCCAGGGCACATGACTACATTTCCTAGGCTCCCTTGTGGTTGGGGTGACCATGTGACCAAACTCACTGTGGTGGAACATGAGCATAAGTGATGTCTGTCATGGTCAGATTGGCCCATAGAGATATCCCACAATGCTCCTCCAAACTCCTTGACCTTCCAGCCAATCAGGATGGTGATGGCTTAGAAGTCAAAATTTGTAGCTGATAGAGCAGTCTGGGTCCCTGAATGACTCTATAGAGAACAGCCATCCCATCAGCCTGAACACTCATCCTGCAGAGTTATGTGAGAAATAAAGAAACTTATTCTTTAAATTGTTTGACTTTGAGGGTCTATTTGTTATATCAGCTCAGCCTATAAATAACATTATATGATTATAATTATATAGTTATTATTACAATATTATGTAACTAACATTATAACTATCCACATGGCTTATTCATTTACATCATTCAGACCTGCTCAAGTGCACTTGCTCAGGAAGCCTTCCCTCTCAACCCATCTAAATTGGCCCCTTCTCTAAAACTAAAAATAGAGCTACCATATGATCCAGCAATCCCACTCCTGGGCATATATCCAGAAAAAACCATGGTTTGAAAGAACACGTGCACCCCAATGTTCATTGCAGCACTGTTTACAATAGCCAAGACATGGAAGCAACCTAAATGTCCATCGACAGATGAATAGATAAAGGAGATGTGGTACATAGATACAATGTAATATTACTCAGCCATTAAAAAGAGTGAAATAATGTCTTTTGTAGCAACATGGATGGATCTAGAGATTATCATACTAAGTGAAGTAAGTCAGACAGAGAAAGACAAATAACATATGATATCGCTTATATGTGGAATCTAAAAAAAATGATACAAATGAACTTATTTACAAAATAGAAACAGACTCACAGACTTAGAAAACAAACTTATGGTTACCAAAAGGGAAAGGTGGGGGGAGGGATAAACTGGGAGTTTGGGATCGACATATACACACTACTATATATAAAATAGATAACTAACAAGGACCTACTGTATAGCACAGGGAACACTGCTCAATATTCGGTAATAACCTAAATGGAAAAGAATTTGAAAGAGAATAGATATATATATATACGTACAACTGAGTCATTTTGCTGTACACGTAAAACTAACACAACATTGCTAATCAACTACACCCCAATAAAAAATTAAAAATTTTTAAAATAGAAAATAAAATAAACTGGACCCTCTCCAGCCTCTATCACATTACCCAGTTTTCTTTTGCTAAACAGCATGTACCCCTACCTGAAATTACACATGTATGTGTTTAGCTGTTCATTGTCTGTCTGCTCTACTAGAAGGTAAGCTCCCTGAAGGCAGAGACTCTGCCTGTATCCCCACAGGGCCCAGCACAGAACAGGTGCTTGCTCAGTAAATATTTGTTGAATAAATACAGTGGGCCACGTTGGGAACTTAAGCTGGGGGGTCCTGAAGCATAAATAAACTTAACCAGTTGGTTTCCAAATCTTGGGGCCATGTCACCTTGGGATATTGTGCTTATTAAGAGCACAGTTCCTGGGTCCCATGCCCAAAGGCTCTAACCTGTCAGCTTCAGGCATGGGGTAGGGACCAAATCTCTGTGTGTTAATGTGTGACCAGGTTTAAGAGTCACTGCTCTGGCTCTGGTCAGGATCTGGACGTGCCCCTTAGAAAGGAACTCAGAGCATCCACACAGTGGAAAGGAGACAGCCTCCATCGGACCTCCAACAGCTGGGGGAGATTGAAGATGACCAGGTCCCAGGAAAAAGTGCTCTTCATGGGCAAGTGGGCATGTTATTTAGGATACAGACTTGGCTATGATGGACAGAGTCCTCACCTAGCCACGCTAAGCATCATGGTCAATGGTGACACCATTTCTCTCTGAAGGAGAAGTCTGAGCTGGGATGGTGGCCGTACTCATCAGGGCCCAGCCTCCTCCCATCTTGTTGTTCTGCCAGCTATAGAGTGTGGCTACCACTCACAGGGTCAAGAAAGCTCTCCACCATGCGCACCGTGTCCATCGGAAAGGCGGAGGGGTATGCCCTCCCTTCCACCTAAGGACATGATCCAGAAATTGCTTTTCCCATATTGCATTGGCCAAAACCTGGTATGTGGATGCACCTGGCAGGGAAATATCATCTCTGTTCTGGGCACCACAAGCCCAGCCAAAACTTCTCTAACAGCAGAAGGAGGGAGCGGAGATTAGGGAGCAATTAGCCTTCTGTGCCACAGAAGCCATGTGGCTGCTAGAGGGAAGCCAAGTGAAGGCAGGTGCACAATAACAGGCCTAGGAGTCAGACAGCCCATCCAGCCTTAGGCCTCTGCCCTCGGGTCTCAGAGGCCATCGGGGTGACAGACAAGCAAACAGTGAAACTACTGAGTGTACCATAAATGAACTGAAAGGCCTCTGGAAGTACAGAGGACAGCAGACTGACTTACACTGGGGGTTGGGAAGGCCGTTCCCAAAAAAGACATTTCTACTGGTCCCAAACGGGTGAGTGGAAATTTGTAGGGGAGGGAGACAAGCAAGCAAGAACCCCACAGGGGAGAGGCCAAAACAGGCAACTGTCAAGAAGTCTAGAAAAGCCTGGGGTCTTCAGAAAAGAGAAATAGATTCTGGGTTTAGATTCTAGGGAGCTTAGGGGAACAGGAGATGAGGCTGGAAAAGTAGCTGGGCCCAAACTTGATAGAGGCCACATTCAGGTGCCGGGCTGCCTGTGTTCAAATCCCGGCTCCCCATTTACTAGCTGTGTGATCTTGGCCATGTTGACATAACCTCTCTGAGCCTCAGTTTCCTCGTCTACAAAATGGAAATAAATAATAATCCTTCATCCTAGGCTTTCATGAAGATTCAGTGAGTTAATACTGGTGGAAAGCTTAGGAGAATGTCTGCAGGTGCTGAGGGCTTTTATTATCACCCTACAGAGGGATTTGCTTCATCCTCAGTTTCTTAGTAAATTCCTAGAGGCGAGTTTCAGAGCTTTTGGCTGAACTGGGAAGAAAACAGAGAAGGGACTTTTTCCTCATGCTTATGTCCAGAGCATTAAAGAGGGTGGTCAACAATATGACCCAGAGTGAGGAGATTTGGAGAAACCCAAAAGGAGGGGAGTGGGGACAGTCTCCCCCTTTATCCCCAGAGAGCTGGGTGACTTCTTAGAGGCTGGTTTCCTCACCACCTCAAGCTGCTTGTGCCTATTTTGTGAAAGAAAGAATATCAGCCCAAACAGAGTGCGGCCCCAACACCCAGCAAGAGGAATCCTGGAGGGTTCTGCTGCTATTTGTACAACGTGAGCAAGAGCCCACAAGGACGAACAGTGGGTGTCTCTTCACTTGTCTGCTTGATTTTCCTGCTCACACTTGACCAAATCTGAAAGGCTGGGAGCCCTGGCTTTTGGTACCTTTGCAGGGAGAGAGACAAACTGGACAAACTGGCGGCTCTGAGGTGGGCATGGCGGAGGGCAGTGCCCTCCCTGCTTCCTAGTGCAGAAAAGAGCCGGCTCTGAATCCCACCTCCCTAATGCACAAGTATTGACTGAGCCCACGCAATGAGTTGGCGCCGCGCTTCAGGGCCTCATGGGTTCTCGTTAGGGACAGGATGGGATGATGCAGCCAGCAGGTAATCAGGGAAGGGAAGCTGTTTCGCGTTCAGCACCCAGCAAGGTGGTTGTCCTATTACTTGGAAAAAAGGAGCTGTAGCTGGACACATCTTCTTCTTCTGAGGTGGCCGTCCTGGTCACGTGTCCACGGGGAACCAGCCTACCAACCCACGAGTCGGCCTGACCAGAGACAGCCTCAAAGGCCATTTCCTGCAGAGGCCAGCCTGAATGGCACAGAGGATGGGCAGTCCCAGGGCACACAAATCCCCACCAAGGCCATCTAGTGCCAGCTTCAGCACTTTTCAGAAAGACCTCCCGCTTGCTCCAGGGTGGGCAAGGGTTCATCCCCCCGAGAGATCGTAGCACTCCATTGCACTCCATTACCGAGTTTTACAACAGGCCAGGGAGCAGGCCTTCCACGTGTAGCTCTCCCTGACGAGCAATAAAAAACATCCAAACACAAGAGTCGGATGTGCTGTACATTAGGAGTTTTCTGTCTGCCCTCAGCCTCTGAGTGTCCGCCAAGTCCCATAAATTAGGCAAACGTCTCTGAGCTCAGGAGCCACAGAAGGAGACTTACCAGCAGCCAGAGCAGCAAATCCAGGGAACAGGAAGAATAAAAGCCACGTCAGCCTGGCCTCGGGGGAGGAGAGTTGCCCATCCCTGAATTTCCCGAGCCTCGCTCAAGAGGATTTGGTGCCACTTCAAAATTCTCCAGGATAGTGATTCTCCAAGTGTGGTCCCCAGACCAGCAGCTAGAAATGCACATTTCCAGGCCTCCTGCATCAGTGACTCTGGGGCTCAGACTGGCAATTTATGTTTAACAAGCCTCTTTACCCAGTCCTCCAGGTGACTCTGATGCCCAAGTGAGTTTGAGAACCAGCGCTTCAGAGGTTTTCCTGTGTAACTGAAATCAGTGGGAGGCCAGGAGTGCGAGCAAGAGAGATGGGAAACGTCAAGGAAGACCTCCTTTTCAAGGCCCTGATAGCAAGCGTGTCATCATCCTGGCTCTGGGTGGCAATGGTATATGGAGGGCCAGAGCTTGTAGGGATGGTCGCCGGAGCTGAGTGGGGGCATTTGGAGCCCGGGAGAGGTGATGATCTCTGGAACCAGACTGCTCACAGCCCGGAGACGTGGGGAGGCTGAGCGGGAAGGTTACTACATAGGGACAGCTGGTGAGGCCGGGAGCAGGGAGGCCACCTGGGGAAGGTCAGGGACCCGGCGGGGCAAAGACTCATCACCTGTGAACATCCATGGGGTAGCCTACCTGGGCCAGGCACTTCGCCCGTTCTCCCACTGGATGCCCAGTGGGGAGGACAGCAACCATCGCCCCACTTAGCCAAGGAGGAACCCAAGGCCCTCAGAGGCCCGTCATTCACCTAAACTCATCCAGAGGTGAGTGGCATTGCCAGTTCTCCATCATCCCTGCCCACTGCCCCCGGGGTGATGGCTGTGGGGAAGGGGCGGAGAGAGAGTGCCTGTGCCGAGCAGAGAGAAGGTGCAGGAAGGAAAGAGGGAGCCTGCCAGTCTGTCATTAAGGCAAAAACTCCAGGTCTTTCTCGTGATGGTTTTCAAGAGCCTTTCCTTCTCTCCACAAAACCCGCCCAGCAAATCTCATGTTATGGCTTTTACAACTATTGTTTCGGACGTTGAACGCCTGCACAACAACTGTTTCCCTTCCGTTTGCTTCCTGCTCAATCAGTCCTCATCCCCACAAGGCCATGTGGACTCCACTGAGGCCCCGGGGGAGGGAAGCACAGAGCTGGAAGGAACCTTAGCGACGACCCTGTCTAACCCCCTCATTTTATACCCAGAGAGGGAAAGCGACTAGCTCAGGGTCACACAGCAGATTGGTGACTGAACTTGGGCTGGAGTCTGGACCAAGCTCTGTCCTGCAGTGAGGGACACATCCGACCTGGCACTGCTGCCCATGGCTCTCTCCGTGGACCAGATGGGGTTTAGCACTCCACTTCTGGGTCTTTTTATTATTTTTTCTCTTATCTCACTTGTGTTGCGTTGTTGTCGACATCTTTTCTTCTGAAACATGAGCTATGTATTAGTCAGCACGGGCTTATTCTGTTGTACCAAGTAGCCCCAGAATCTCAGGGCCTTCACACATATAAGCTTGTCCCTCCCTTCGCCATCCCTCCCCAGTGGGAAGCAGGTGTTTCATCAGCCCAGAAGGAGAGAAGAACCAGACACGATGGAGTCCTATTAACTGAACCAGAAATCACTCACTCACTGCTGGAATGTGTGAATGAATGAACCAATGAGACAAAATAAGAAAGGGACTGAGAGGACAAGGGAAGGATGGCCCTGACTCTCCTCTGTCTCTGATGTCATTTAGTCCCTTGGCAGCAGGGAGGAGCAGAGAGAGCACTGGGCACAGGGTCAGGAGGGCAGCAGAGATGTCCCAGCTCTGCCATCAGCCTGGCTGTGTGGCTTTGGACAGGTGTGAAATAATAAAAATATATATATTGGTCTCTGCTCCTGGTTCCTGGCACAGAGCTCCTAAAACCCTGCTAATTTTCTGAGTGATAGGAGCATCTTTTGTTCTCATGAGGTGACTCTTCATGCTCTCCTGGATGCAGGCTGAACCAGAAAGACCAAGCTGTTTGAAGCTTGGAAATTTCAGCCCCACTCCTCATCGTCTGGAGTGGGGAGAGGGGCTGGAAATTGAGTTAATAATCAATCATGCCAATGTGATAAATCCTCCATTAAAAATCCCAAAAGTACAGGATTCAGAGAGCTTCCAGGTTGCTGAACGCATGAAGGTGCGGGAGGGTGGTACACCTGCCTGGAGAGGGCATGGAAGCTCCGAGCCCCCTCCCATACCTCACCCTATGTATCTCTTCATCTGGAGCCTTTATCATATCCTCTATTATATGATACACTGAGAAACATAACTAAGTGTTTCCCTGAGTTCTGTGAGGTGTTCTAGCAAATGACTGAACCCAAGGAGGGGGCCATAGGAACCCTGATTTATGGTGGATGGGTCAGAAGTACACAGGTGACAACCTGGACTCCTGATGGGCATCTGAATGAGGGCAGTCCTGTGGGACTGAGCCCTTGCTTGTGGGATTGGATGCTAACTTCAGGTAGATGGTATCAGACCTGAACTGAATGGTGGGACATCCAGCTGGTGTCAGAGAACTGGAGGGTGGGGAAACATCCACACATATGGTGAGCAGAAGTGTGAGTACGGCAGTAGCAGAGAGTAAAGGAAGAAGCCTTTTTCTTTACAATAGGTCACTTCCCTTCCCTGGGCTTCCATTTTCTCACCAGTAGACTGATACAGCCGGACCATCAGAAAACAAGCCCTAACGCTCTGAAGGTTCACACCCATCCATGACCAGGAAGAAGCCGCGGGGTGGACTCCTGCCAGATGAGTGTGCGGTTGGGTTTTTAGAGGAGCAAGTATAAGGATCTGCATTGGGGGACAATGACCCACACTCTGTGTATTGCAGATTCTGTATTAATCATCAGTTATAATTCAAGAATTCCTAATGGTAATGGCCAATGTATTCTTTGCCCCAAAAGGCAGAGGTTATTTGAAGGGGTGCCAGAAATTGGAGGCTCTCCTGACCCAAGGCCCCAGGGCAGTCGGGTCTGGAATGCCTACTGTGCATGGAGAGAGCTGGAGAGAGTGCAGGGGAGGGCCCCGTGCCTTCGTTTACTGCACCCCGTGCACTCTCTGCCCTTCCCCCTGCTCCAGGTCCCAGGGAACCACCCGTGGGCTACGTCCATGCCCACGTGTCCTCTGCCCTCTGGTTGGGTTCAGCCCGTGCGAGGCCCCAGCAGGAGCTCAGAGGACAAGAGAGAGTGAGGCTTGGTCCCTGTTCAGTTTCCCTCCCTGGGCCATTGCCCTGGGCTGGTGATGTCACGCTGCTTCTCCAGACAGCTCTCCTTCCCGGTACCAGTAACTGCTCCCCCGCCTTGGGCCTCAGAGTGGTAACAGCTGGCCTGTACTAACACATTCCCTATGGCTCCTCTAAACCCACACCTCTGCACAGAAACCCTCCTCCAGTGTCCTATTTTTAGCGTGCCACCGGTTTCCTGTGGGAATGTAGGGAAAGGTCACTGATGATGCAGGTGTACTAAAGAGTGGGCCTGCCAGCCTGGAGGGGGAAGGGGTGAGGAGACAGCATGAGGGT
The DNA here is from genome assembly GCF_025265405.1 of Mesoplodon densirostris. NCBI lineage: Eukaryota > Metazoa > Chordata > Mammalia > Artiodactyla > Ziphiidae > Mesoplodon > Mesoplodon densirostris. Next base: position 31,155,979 of record NC_082670.1, read on the forward strand.
CTGCTGAGCTAGAAAGGGCTGATCCTGGGGCTCACAGACTTGCTCCCCAGACTCTGGACCATGAGATCAGGGGGAAGACTCCCATCAGCAGAGCACAGTCCTGTGACAAATATGAGAAGGTATCATGCAGATAGCCCCCTTCCCTCAGAGCTGCCCCTCCCCATAACATCAGCTACAGATGGTCTAAGGGGAATGTCTGGCCGTACAACCCAGCCCTCCCAACCTCACGGCCACCCCTGGACCAGGCACGGACATCTGGCACAAGGGGACCAATCATATTTACTCCATCTCAAACTAGGAATTACAGACCCAGCCGCTGAGTCAGGCAGTAACCAACAGATCCGATAGGATACACTCTATCACCTGGCTTGTAAACTTATAAAAGTGATCACTCTAGAAGGTGATAAAGACAAAACCATAGAGGAAGGGATGGATTTGGAGTTTGGGATGAGCAGATACAAACTATTATATAGAGAATGGATAAACAACAAGGTCCTACTGTTTAGCACAGGGAACTATATTCAATATCCTATGGTAAACCATAATGGAAAATGATATGAAAAAGAATGTATGTATATGTATAACTGAATCACTTTGCTGTACAGCAAAAATTAACACAACATTGTAAATCAACTATACTTCAATAAAATAAAATTTTAAAACTAAAAATATAAATAAATAACTTAAAAAAAAAGATGAAAAATATAATGCAAGACAAAACGTTAGATATATCCAGGACCATTTACTAGAAACAGATTTGGATTTCACCCATGTCCTTTTATATACACAATAAAAATATATATTATATTTTAATATTATTTTGTATATTATTATAATTCTATTAATGTATATAACTACACATATAATCTATATAATTTCTCCTCAGCCTTTCCAGTATAGATTCTTCAAGCAGCCAGTTGTTGGAAGTGAATGGGAGTGTGGGAACAGGCCCTCAGATGTATCGAGCACTGTTCTGCACCAGGTTCAGTGCCATGTGCTGTACATAAATGTTATTATTTAGTCCTCACAACCCCCTGAAAGTGACAATAATCTCCCTCATTCTGGAGTTCAGAGACTGAGGCTCAGGCCCTGGGCAAATGGTTTTTGAGCTCCTACTATGTGCCCAGCACAGGTCCATGTGTCTCTGAACAAAGCTGACCAAGTCCCACCCCCACGGAGCCCACATTGAAGTGAAAGAGGGACAAGAGCTAAATACCTGGACTGTGTGGCCCCTCAGCTGACACATGTCATGAGAAAGCACTTGGAGTGGCAGAGAAGGGGCATGGGGTGTCTGTGATGGGGGGCAGGTGCAGCAAGAGGAGGGCTTCAGTGGTGCCAAATGAATCCAGAATGTACGGAGGTGAGCGTGTGAGCCACACAGTCCTCTGGGCAAGAGTGTCCCAGCAAAAAGGAACTGTAAATGCAGGGCCTGAGGCCGATGGAGGAGCAACAGGGAGGCCAGTGCATCTGGGCCAGAGCGAGCAAGGGAGGGAACTAGGAAACGATGCCAGAGGTACAGGGGCCAGGGGGAAGTGGGTGCCATTGGAGGATCCCTAGCAGAGGAGCGACAAGGTCTAACAAGGTCTACGTTGGGTTTTGCAGGATCCCTGGGGTGGCTGTGTAGACAGTAGACTGAAGGGGGCAGTTAGGAGGCTGCTGCAATAACCCAGGGGAGAAATGAAGGTGCTGGCTTGGGCTAGAGTGACGGCAACGGAAGTAATGAAAAGCGGTCAGATGCTGGATGCAGTGTGAAGACAGATGCAACAAGATTTGCATACAGACTGGATGTAACTGTGAGAGAAAGAGAAAACTCAAGAAGGACCCTCAGGAGGTTTTGGTATGGCAATTGGGAAGAGGGTGGTGGCTCAGCTACCCACTGCTATGTAACAAACTACCCCAAATCTTAGGGGCATGAAACAACCATTTGTGCTGCTCATGATTTTGTGAGTCTGGAGTTAGGAAGAAGCTGGCTGGGTAGTTTGTCTCTGCTCCATGAGGTCCACTGGGGGGCTGGGGAAGCGGCTCCACCACTCAGATGGCTTCCTCACTCATGCTGACCGCTGTTTGGTCTGTTTGTCTGTCTGTCTGTCTGTCTCTCTCTCTCTCTCTCTCTCTCACACACACACACACACACAGAGCATGGTAGTCCCTGGGGAGGCACACTTCCTACATGGCAGCTGCCTTCCAAGAGCTGTGAACTAGACTAGGCTAGTAAAGGGGTACGCCCCAAACTGACACAGTGTCACTCCCACCCTATTCTATGACTCAAAGCGGTCACAGGGCCTGGTCCATTTCAAGGGGGTGAAAAGTTAACTCTACTTCTTGAGGAAGGTCACATTGCAGAAGAGCACATGGGATGGTAGATATTATTGTGACCATCTTTGGAAAACACCATCTGGCACGGATGGCATTAGCATTTTCTAAGATGGGGAGGGAAGCACGGATGGATGGAGCCCCGGCTGCCCTCCCCAAACCTGCCTTTATCCATCCACCGGCCCATCCATCTGCAAGTCCTTTAGGGAGCAACCAGGACTCGGCAGTTGGCCTTTCAGTGGCTGAGCAGTTTCAGAGAACTTTCATAGCTTTCTGTTGGAGAGGACAGGAGACAGAGATGAGAAGGGAGACCAAGACTGCTTCCTCCCAGGCAATGTCAGGCGTTTTGTACTATAGTTATAATAGACCCTTCTGCTGGCTCCATCCAAGGCCCCAGCACCAAGGTGTTGTAAAAAAAAAAAAAGGCTCTGAGTCAATGAGAGGCAGCTGGCTGAAGCATTTCCCAGTTTCTCATATGACTCATAAACTTGTTACATGGTGAGGAAATTCCCTGAAAGCTTTTTGGCAGTCTCATCCAGTCTGACCAGTAGCTAAGAAACACATAACCTTCCAGTTGAGAAAAGGAAAGAAAACACACAAGGCTTTGACACAGGGCTTAAATGGAGGGTCACTTTTAAAAGCTTTCCTTCCACCGAGTTCACAACACCTTTCTGGGAGAGATCGGAGATTTATTAGGAAGTTTGCAGTTAAAACCAGACTTGAAGTGGTAGATGGATCACGGGGAGAGGCATGTGAGTGTGTGTATAAGTATCCACAGGCCTTAAAGGCTAAGGCCTGGCTGAGGTAGATAAAAAGAGAATTAGTCCCCTGAAAGGCCTTTCTCCACTTGCTGAGAATGCATGACCTTCGCCCCAGACACACAGATGTCCAGCCTACCCCTCGTAAAGTCAGGGCCGGGACAGAGCCAGATTATGAAGTCAGCCCCACCTTTCCTGTCACTGCCCTCACAGGAACACTGCCCACTCTGGGGGCTCATATTCCAGCTGGTAGAGAAGGCACCAGTCCCTTTACCCAGGGCATAACTTCAGGCAAACTGCCTCACCTATTTGTTAGAAGCCAGGATGATGGTTACCTTGGGGAAGGAGGGTAGTGCCCAGGAGGGACACAAGGGGGCGTTCCTGGGGCACTGGTGATGTTCTACGTCTTGTTCTGGGTGGTGGTCATCAGATGTGTTCACTTTGTGCTAATCCATCAAGATTTTCAATCAAACCTAGTGACTCTTTCAATGGTTTTTTTAGGCAAGTCGCATGCTACTTGACATCTTGACAGCACGTGGGTCTGTTAACCAATCTCTTCTCCCAGCTTCTGGGACAGAGCTTTCTCCATAGAATGTGTTCTCTATGTGTATACTTCCATTAAAAGTTTATTTTTTTCAATTACCTTTTCTACCTGCTCCTCAATTTCCTCATCTGTAAACTAGACATGGTCATACACACCTCTTGCCTCATGGGGGTGTGGCAAGGATTAGAGATGGAAAGTGTCCGGCACAATTACCATCACATAGTAGACACTCAGTGCCTGGTGAAGCTACAGGTGACAAAAGGTGTTCAGGTGTTGACCTCCTGTGACAGGACAGGATTGTCACAATAAACCATGGCGTCCACTGCCCTACCCTCTCATCCACTTCCAACCATTAACCCCAAGGTGTCTGTTGGTTGTTTGGCATTGGTATTATTTTCAGGGTTAGATTTTCAGAATTAAAATTAGTAGGACAATTAGTAGGAATGAAGAAAAATTAAGGGTTTGAATATATTGGCTACTTAAATTGTATTAAAAAAAAAACAGGAACCATTGAAAACCCAGTGGGTGTTGCTAATGTTGAATAAGAAGCAGTGAGGATATTCTAGTGGAAAGAATTCCTCGTACAAAGGCTTGGAGATAAGGAGGCAAGGAAGGGCCTGGAACACACACACACAGAGGGAGAACATTAGTCAGAGCATCAGTTGATGGGCACGAGGGTAGACAGGTAATCCTACCTTTCCTGGTACAGAATTGGATTTCCCCTGAAGGCAGTAGGAGAGACTCTGGGTTTTAAAATAAGTGTCAGGGTTGGAGTTGCACCTCAGAAAGAAAGCAGGGTGGTGGGTGAAGATCGCGAGGAAGGGGCAGGATCAGGAGATGCTTAAATCACTTTGTTTAAATTGTGATAACAAAGGCATATAAAATTTACTATCAAGTGTGCAGTTCAGTAGCATTAGGTATATTCACATTGTTGTACAACCCATCTTTAGAACCTTTTCATCTTGCAAAACCAAAACTCTATACCCATGGAAAAACAACTTCCCATTCCTCCCTCAGATCACTTTGATAGGACTTGTTGACTTACTGGATGTGGGGATAAGAAGGAGGGAGGAACAAGGGGTGACTCCCAGATATGGGGGTTAGAAGACTGGTGAAGCGGTGGTGCCATTAACCACTTCCAGGGATACAGGATACTTCAGTTACCTATTGATCATAAACCACCCCAAAACTTAGTGACTTAAAACAACAAAGAATTATTATTGCTCAGGATTTGGAGGGTTAGCTGGATGCTTCCTTTGCTGGCTTGGTCTGGGCTCACTCACTGGGCTGCATTCAGCTGGAGGGTCGGCTAGGCTGACAGGTCCAAGCTGGCCTCACTCGTGAGCCTGGCAGTTGGCACTGGCTGTCAGTTAGGGTACCTCAGTTCTCATCCCCCTCTCATCCTCCAACAGGCTAGACTGGCTTCCTTGCATGGCAGCTGGATTCTCTTAAAGCCTAGGCTTCAGAACTCTCGCGTGCCACTTCTATCACATTCTATCCATCAAAGCAAGTCACAAAGCCAGCTCAGATTCAGGGGGAAGGGAGCTAGATTCCCCTTTTGGATAAGAGAAGCTGCAAAGAAGGTGGGGCCATATTTAATCTGCCATATAAGAGGAGGACCAAGTTTAGCAAAGAAAATGAGTTTATGGTCATAGGGATAGAAGAGAAAGTTAAAATTAACTCAAAGGAAGAGATTTCCCAACCCAAAGGGAACCATAACACTTAAAGGAATTTAAAAGATAGATGGAAAAGGTGGACCCAAGGAGACGCGATGAGATGGCTAGAGGAGTAGAAAGAACCATGGGAAAGCTCCACCCTAGAAGCTGAGAGGAGAGAGTTGTTGACAGAATCATATGCTACCAAGATATTAAGTTGCATGCAGTTTGCCTTTAAAAAAAGAAAAAAGAATTATTAGCCATGGTGGTTGCAAAGACCCTAATGATCATGTTGAGAGACTTTGGGCAGAGTGTGAAGAACAGACACAAAACTGCTCTGGCTGGTGAGTCTGAAGGCGCCGAACTGTTCTTTGTATAAGTACCCAGGACACATCACACCCGTAAGTGGAGATGCTGAGCTAGAATCTTCTGGTAATAGGATTTTTCTTCTCCACCCCATTGACATCAGGCTTGTGACCAGCTTTGGCCAATAGGATGTAAAGAATCATGTATGCCACGTCTATGCAGAAGTGTGAAGAACCACATGGGGTGCCCCCATTGCTCTTTCTCCCCCCACCTTGAGAACAGCAGGTCCCAGATGGAGGCTGCTTCTTCAGCCTGGATCCCAGAAGGAACAGGCAGTGTGACAACCAGCCTGCAGCTGACATGGAGGCTATTACTGTAAACCACCAAGATGGTGTGGGGGTTTGTTAACACAGTATAACCCAGCAAAAGCTGACTGATACGATACTCAGTAAATGTTCATGGGATCCTGTCAACTCAAGAGAAATTAATGAGAGCCCAGAATTGGGGGTACTTAAGTAGAACTGAGGTCATGATCAGAGAGGGACCCCAGAGAAGAGAACATTTGTTCCAAACCTTGAGGTCTGGCTAGAATTTAAAGAAGAGGCACGGGGGATGTGGTGTGATAATGTCCTAATAATCAAGACCACGGATGACTGGGGTTTTTTTTAATGTTGTAACTCCTGCAGAAAAATTTTCTAGTTCCTACGATTCCTTGTTTTATAGCATGCTTTGGTTCTCTCTTGAAATACGCTTCAAAAACCTGTCACAGCAAACAGGGGCTGCGTAAGAATGGCTTGACCCAGCCACTCAGGGAAAGAAGGTCCAAGTAAAAGTGGAGTTTCAGAGCAGAGAACATAAACAGGGACCTGAAAAGAGCTCCAGATTGTTGCCTGAAAAACTATTCTCCTTTTAAAAAAACAGACATCTGACACCCAGAAGACACTCATCCATAGAAGCTGAGCCCCCTTCAGAATGTGGGCAATTAGGGCCTTGGGGGGATGGGAGGGTTGGTTGACAGGGCTCCCCATGGCCCGGCTGACAGTTTCCCTCTCCCTCCTCAGCGCCTAGATGGCTTCAAAACGTAGCAGGAAAAGGCAAGCTGTGCACAGGTTGGGGATAAACCGTCTGGAATTCTGAGGCTGAACCAAACCCTTGGAACACAGAGTATGTTCCAAGGCCTTGGGTGAGCAGACTTGGTGGGGGTGACTGTGAGTGTGTGTGTGTCCGTGCGCACATGCACACACATTCAATTTAGCAGAGGAAGTCAAGGCAAATAGTTTAATCACGACCATCCCTCGGGGCAATTTGGAATAATTTTCTCATTAGAGAATATAACGTGCAGCATGACTAATGTTCAATCAGACAGTAGCTTCCAGCCCCCTCGCTCACTGCCATTACGTGGTCGGCTCTGATTAACGGGGGAGGGGTGTCTGTCTTTCCTCTTCGGGGCTGGGATGGTGGCTAGAGTCCAGTGATGGGGAGGGGAGGGAAGGGGAGATCTTTTTTCAAATATAAACATGAGAAATAAAATAATGGGACCTCTCAGGGCTTGAAGCAGACCTGATTAAAGCTGGAAGCAGCGTCACCCCTGGGGGACCAGGATGCCGGGGCAGGGCTGCCATCTGCAAACTCCGCCCCGATGGAAGCAGAGCTGGGACCCTCCCCTTCTCCCTTTGCCCCCGCTCTTCCTTTTCCCCGCCCACGCTCTCCCCGGCAGTCTCCCTGCCTCCCTCACTGTTCCCAGGCCTCTCCTCCTGTCTTTTTCCTATCCACAGCATCCCTTGCAATGTCTACTCCTGGCCACATAGTGCCCACTGTCTGTTTTCCGGTCTTTCTTTCTGTCCCTGCCTCCCCTGGTGGAGTGTGTGTGTGTGTGTGTGTGTGTGTGTGTGTGCGTGCGCGCGCGCGTGTGTGACCTCTGGGCCCAGGGCTGTTTGAGGAAGCCCAGCTTCTGTGCTCTCAGTTCAAAACTGCAGCCCAGGACATTCTCATTAAAAGAGCTCTTGGGGATTTTCTAGAGCTTTGCTCCCCCGGGTGTGGTCTGTGAACCAGCAGCATTGGCATCACCTGTTGCTGGTCAGAAAAGCAGATGCTGGAGCCCCTCCTCGGATCTAGTGAATCAGAAGGGGCATTTTGTCAAGACCCCCTGGGAATTTGTGTATACAGTAAAATCTGAGATGTGCCAGCCTCACTGCCTCACTTCACAGGAGATGCCTGAGGCCCAGAGTGACACAGCTCACCGGAGTTAAAGACTGTCACAGCCCCAAACCCAAGACGCCTGATTCACTGTAGTCCACGCCTCCACTGCCACAAAATAAGAAGCTCTGTTATTGTCGAGGTGCCTCTCATTTTAAGATGACCAGTTTTCAAGTGTCTCCTTCAGAGATCACTTTAGAGAAGGTTTACCCCCTAATACAAAAGGGTCCCTCACTTTGCAGGGGCACCTCGGAGGTTTAGAGTTGGGGAGAGTCTCTAAAATATTTACACTCTGCAAACATCCCTGTCCTCCAAGAGCACTAAGTTCTGGGCATTCAGAAAACCAAGTAACACACACACATTTTGATGCATCTATGGGTACAGCAAATGCACCCATTTTTAGGCCATGACAGAGACCCACAGAAAAACTCAGAGCTTGGTTCTTGCCCCGAAGAAACATTCATTCCCAAGGCCTATCACCTGCCCCAAGGTACACCAATGCCTCAAGTCAGGTGGGGGATTCCCCAGGTGCCACACACACACTTGTGTGCATAATGAAGCCCATTTACACACACACATACACACATCAAACAAATCAAATAGAGCCAGAATGGAATTCCTAGGGCATATACACAGTTAGGCAGGCAAGATTTCCATGAAGCTAGAACTTTTCAAAATCTGGAAGTTGCTTTGGGGCAAATTGCCTCCTCCCAGCCCCAGTTTTCCCAGTGTAAAAAGGCAGCAGGAGGGAGTCACTCACGATGGTGTCCTCTTTTCTTCCTCCCAGGAGTAGGAGGTTTGCCGAAGCACCGGTGAGACAGCCGCAGAGACGGAGCTCAGCCACCCCATCTCGGCTTTTCCCCTTCTCCCTCCTTGGCCCAAATGATTGATAGGTGATGGAATCTCAATTTATACCAAACAGCTGCCAAGACCAGCACAGAGCCAGGCCCAACGTCTAACCTAAATCCTGCAAAATCAAAGTGGAGGAAGCCAAGCTCTGGGGTCAGGCAGACCTGCTGGATCCCTGTCGGCCTCTTCCAACATGGAACCGCGTGTGTTCCTTGGCCTCCCCTGGCCTCACCAGCCTCATCTGTGAAATAGGAACATCAAAGGGTGGGTGAAGGCCTTAGCACGTGCGTGTGAGCATGGACCCCAGGAGGTGCTCCCAAGGGGTTGTTGGCAAAGCGGAAATACTTCAGAGCCCCTCTACAATTTCAGAACCCCAAGGCACCAGGCCCAGAGGTGCGGGTAGACACTGGCATCTGCTGAGTGTTGATTTCTGTTAAATTATGCATGAGGCCTCAAAGGTCTGCCAAGCCTTCCCCACAGCTGGAGCCTCACCTCCCAAGTCAGGGGCACACGGAAACTATCAGCACCACCCCAGCTCCTGCAGGTTGGGGTGGGAGGTGGGCATCAACACCAATGAAACCACTCCTGCCCACTGGCTCCCACCGAAGCCGCTGGACAAAGCCCCAAGTTCAAGCCCCAAGTTCAAGGTGCAAAGGTCATGGGGAGCACCCATGAGGTGAGTAAGGTTGGCTCTGGTGCTCCCACTCCCTTCACGTCCACATCTTTTGGGCAGACACCACCCACTGCCAACACCTCACACTCTATCTGCAGCTGCCCTCCCCTCAACATCCCCATCCAGAGCCTCCAGGCCCCCCAGTTGCCCAGACGCCCACCTGCACTTCACAGGGTGCTCAGTAGCCCTCAAAAATCATCAGCGACTAGAGTAACCCCCAGCTTAGTGAGGGACTGACCTTTTACCTGCCTCATTTAAGATTATTACCCCGAAGTCACAACTTAAAAAAGCAGTTCAGCCCTAAATCGAGAGCAGGTGCAGTGGGAGGCCAGCGGGAAAGGCGGGCGGAGCAGGCAGGGTCCATCAGGGACGTCTAGTCCGCAGCTGGATGTCGCTACTCAGGCTCTGAACGGGGCAGGGAAACCGTCCTCAGGGAGAAGTGGGCCCCAGCCCCAGCCCTGCCCCCACGGGCGGCATGACTTTGAGCAAATCCCTCCCCAGTGTGAGCCTCGGGCTCCTTTCCTTGCCCCGGGGAGGGACTAGCAGGTCACTGAGAGGCCACTCTCCCACCAGCCCCTCACTCCTTGCATCCTGAATCAGCTGGGCTATGAGCTTCCCCCGACGGTGAACCCCCCACGGGAGCTCTGATGTGGCTTCCAGGGTCCCTTTGTCCCTCCTCCCTCTGAGGTCCCCATCCACTCAGTGCCTTCAGCATCTCCCCTCACAGATCGCTCCCAGGAAATGATGGTGGGGAGCACAGCTGTCACCTGTACGTGGGTGGCTTGGTTTGACCACCATCTCTCCCAAGGTTCCAATCTCTGATTTTGAAGACTAGGTGAAATGGACGATGTGAGCGTGACTGGCATCTTGAGTTACCTCCCCCTCTTCAGGGCAAGGACCCTGATTCCTTCATCTTTGCATCCCCCTACAGCTTCTAGGGCCACTCCTGGCACATGATAGGAGAGCAAAAGACATTTGCTGGCTGGCTGGCTGGATGGATGGATGGGTGGATGGATGGATGGATGGATGGATGGGTGGATGGATATGTGGTCCCATGGCTGGGAGGCTGCAGAGGCAGGCTGGCAGGCAGAAGACAAAGAAGCATTGGCTGCCAAACCCAGTGAGTGGTCAGCTCCCCTGCGGACAAGGCCTGGCAGTTGGGCCCAGTTAAAAGCTTTGAACAGCATTCTGTTCAGAAACCAATAGGGAATACTTGCCATTAACTCCATATCAATCTTTTTTTAAAAGGCCTCTTTGCACAGTAAGGGGCACCTTTGCTGTCTGAGGCCCTAGCCATCTTCCCTGGTTCAGCTCTTCAAATCAAGCTCTGCAGGCACAATGGTGAGACACAGGAAGACATAGGAAGAAGGAACTCGGACAGGGGATGGGGACCGGGGTCCAGCAGCCACCGGCCTCCTGGGCCCACCCACGTGGAGAGGCCCGAGTGGGATGCAGAGTTGTGGCATCTGGCTCAGCCCTGGTTCCCCACTCTGGGGAACCTCAGTGTTCTGAACTTGCTGGCCTCTTGGGTCCCTCCGAGCTCTGACGTTGGGTGTGCCATGGGTATGTCTGGTCTTTGGTGCTTACAGTGATTATGGTCAAAGTGCCCACCAGCCTGGAGGTCGATGATGGCCCACACACCACAACTGTGTCCCCTCGACTCCCCCTTTCCCCGTTAAAATGCCTCTGGACACTTGTGATGCTAACTAAACAAAGCCTTGATGCTCAGGTGTGGTCCAGACCATAGCATGGGCACCACCTGGGAGCTCGTTAGAAATGCAGAATCTCAGGCCCTCACCCCAGACCAACTGGATCGGACTCCCCATTTTAACACAATCCCTGCGGCATGCACACACACACAGAAGCGGGGCTCTAAGGCTCTCTGAGCCCTGGAGGAGGTGGCCACGAGGACGTTTATTTGAAATACAAATTTAGGGGCTTCCCTGGTGCCCAGTGGTTAAGACTCTGCACTTCCACTGAAGGGGATGCGGGTTCAGTCCCTGGTCAGAGAACTGACATCCTACATGCCATGTAGCACGTCGAAAAAAAAAAAAAAAAAAAAGAAATACAAGTTTAACTAGGCATCCTGCTTGGTTTTATGTTATTTTGTTGTTTTGTTTGTCTCCTTGCTAAATCTGGCTAATCTAATCCCAGAACAATCTTTGGATGAGCAGGTAGTGAATATGTCATTATCCCTACACCGCCGAGAGGAAAGAGAGATGCAGGACTGTCCACTGTGCTCACACTCCCACAGCTGGTGAGTGGTGGGGCTGGGATGGGACCTCAGGTTTCAGATTCCAGCCTGTCCTTTCCCCACACCGATAGCTCCCCATCTGCCCCTGCACAGAATTGACTAAAAGTAAGAATGAGACGGAAGAGAAAGGGATGCACCCAAACTGATGGTGGGTCCTTGAAGGGAAACAGGAAGGCTGTGCTTTTGTCTTGCACACCTTCATAGGAGATTGGCTCTCCTTGGGCATGCGCTGCTTTTGTGATTCTTAAAACGAAGGGAAAAAATGAGCAAATGAGCTCCATATTGGTCAGGGGCAGGAGGTGGGTGCGTTGGGGGAATGGAACCCAGCACAAGGGAATGAGCTAAGTATTTCAAAGTCTCCTCTGGAGCTTTCTCACACACCCGGGAACTCAGCTCAAGGAAGCAATCAGACATGCAGACAAAGATTCCTTTATGCACAGCCTGTACAAACCACGCTTTCAAAAAATATTGAATGTCACGGGAAAATACTCATGATGTTCAAAAGGAAAAGGACACCGAAGTGAGTGCGCGGTACTCCAGATAGAAGTGTATGTATAATGCTAAAGACTGGAAGTTTGCAGAAATGTTCAATGTGATTTTTGGAGGAAGGAACCATTACGGTGATATTTTCTTAATTCTCTAAATGTTCTGAATGAACATAGAGCCTTCAAGATTTTTTGAAATAAAAATAAAGATACTTGAGTCCCACCTCAGATAGACTAAACCAGAATCACTGAAGGCTGTGAATCCTAGAAATCTGGACTTTTAAAACACTTGGGTGTCCTCCATGCCTCCACCACGCCAGTGCTTTAACTTGTCACTAATAATCAAAGGCTGGAAGAGGTCCAGCTCCTGCCTGTGCAAGATTCAGGCCACCTGCCTCATTGTGCCCCTCCAGGTGGCTCTAAGGAAGGAAGAGCTGGGTGGAGAGGGGAGCCCATGGGTGGGGAAGGTCACCTCCCAAGCAAATGCTCACCAGCAGGTGACTTCCTCTGACTTGAAAGAAAACAGAGCTCTTTGGCCCTATGGAAATCACTCTACGAATGAAATGGGAAACGGCCTTGGAGACTGCCGGCCGCACAGCACACCCCTAGAGTCCCTCACTTGGAAACGAAGTTAGAGCCAAACAGGTGGCACCACCCCGTGTAACTCAGAGTCTTCTCTACGATTCACACATCGCTCTGCCACGGGGCCGCCATTCTGGATTTTCAGTCCAGGAGGCCCTTGTGCTTCAAAGAGGAAAGGCATTTGCACATCTTCAAACTGAGTCAATGATTAGATGGTCTGGAATCACTTGAGCCAGGGGTCTAGCGGCCCCTGGACAGAATGGGAGGCGGAACAGGCCAGCTTGGATGGCTGAGAGCAGGTTGACCTCGGAGGTCTCCACCCACCTTGGCATCTCTTCCCCCTCCCCTGCCCCAAAGTGCCCAGAACCCCCTCCTGCCGGTTCCACCACACCTGGGCCCCACTGAACGTCTGTTTAGCCAAAATTCCCTCTTTTTTTTTTTTCTTTTTGGCCATGCTGCGAGGCTTGCAGGATCTTAGCTCCCTGAGAAGGGACTGAACCCAGGCCCTCAGCAGTGAAAATGCAGAGTCCTAACCACTAGACCCCCAAGGAATTCCCCCAAATTCCCTCTTCCTTAATCAATCTTGTCATCCAAACTTCCAGCCCCTCAATAGTCAGGACTCAACTACCTACCGAACAGAAAGAAAATGATCAGGTCAATTCACTTGAAGGTGACAGACCAATGGACTGACCCCTATGAGCCACAGGAAATGGACGAGCCACAGAGAGAGGCTTGGCTCCCAACCCTCGGGGACGCCTGTGTCCCCCCAAGAGGTTGGGAAGAGAGCAGGTTCTTCAGGATAACTTCCGCCATCTAGAAAGGATGCTTCTTCCCTGGCCGCCTCTGTGAGCATCAGCAGACCTGGAGCCCTGAGGAGAGACTCATGGGGCAATTACATCAGCACAGGACGCCTTTGTTTTGAGCTGAGGCTGGTTTTCCCACAAGGGACTGAAATAAATTAGAGCGTTTTCAACGAGGGCGGTTGAAAGCGGCACTCTTGGAAAAATCTCAGCAGCTGCTCTTTATTGGATTATAACTAGGAGCAAAACACCCCAAACCACACAATCGCCTGCAAAGGGGGGAAAAATCAAATCAATTGCAACATTGTTGTAGGCTCTGGAAAATGTTTCCCCAGGAAAACCAGCTTGGGAACCTGGTCAATGTTCTCTAGCTGGGCTGTTTGGGGAGACAGACACTGCTCCTCGGGGGTCAGACGCAGTTTGTCTACACGTAGGCGGCCAGAGACACCGACAGACAGCCACACACAGGCGGGCTGGAGACAGCGGACAGGCGCCCCAGTGCAGGCTGCCACCACAGGGTGCACAGAGGCCCCAGGAGAGGGTCCCCCCTGCAGGGGCGGCCCAGCCCGAGACCCAGACACACCCTCTTTGCCAAGAGGTCTTTAAAAATAGGTGCAATCACCCTGCTTGTGGGTGAGCAAATCCCATCGGGCCCTGGAAGCCAGAGGTGGGTACATACATCCCTATGAAAGCCCGTGGAGGCATTAAATCCATTGTTGAACAGATGGCCAGAGGTGGAAAGAGGGAGCACTCATCTGGAAGACCAGAAAGCTGGGTCGTTCTAACCCTGCGACTACCTAGCTCCATGAGTTCAAGGAAGTCATTTGCATTTCTCTGATCCTCAGTTCTCTCATCCATAAGATGGGTATTATCATATTTGTCCTCCTTCTTCCAGGGTGGGGGAGGAGGGTTGTTCATAGCCTCAAACACGAAGCAAAAGGGGATAGAAATGAGAACAGTGGTTGTCTAGAGGCAGGGCGGGGGAGGAGGGGATGGGCTGGGGTGGGACAGGGAACTCGAGGGGCTGAGACAAATGTCCTGTATCTTAACGGGGGGGGGGGGGGTCAAAGTGTACATTTAAGATCTGTGCATCCCACTACATGTAAATTATACCCCAATTTTTGAAGATGAGAAGTAAAATTGAGCACATGAAAGCTACCATAAAGGAAGCTCTATTGGCCTGCTGTGAATAGGACAATCTCAAGCAAATAAAGTCTCACTTCACCCTCGGATAGGAGATTATTTTGAAGTTCAGGTTCAATAGTTTCAGAAAACACATGTGTTTGTGTCTAGTTCCAACTGGCTTCGTTGGTATTTAAGAAAAAAACATTAGCTCAATTCAGAGTTCAGCCGAAAAATAATAATATTTGGATTCGGTTTTGGGTTCGGTGAATCAGGGCAGTGTTTTTCCAATTTGGGGGTCATGGTTCGGTTCAGTTCAAGTTCTTGTTAGAACAGCCCAGCATGGGGCTCGGCCCCTGGGACACGGCCAGCCTGGCCCCCTAGCCATTGTCCGCACAATTTCAGCCTTTCCAGATCAGCATCAGTCAAATGAGTCCTTTCCAGTCTCCTCCCTGAGTCTTCCAAAAAGTGAAACCAGAACTGAAGAGGAAAAGAAAATAGCTAAATTTCTTGGCTATGTAAACTCAAACTTGGTCCACACTTTGGCGCACATGCACACATGGGCAAGAGGCGGGAGCTGGCCCCTGAAATGCTGCCACCCACCAGGAAAAAGAAAAAGTAATCAGGACATCCGGGCAGTTTACACCCTGGCCACTAGCTGGGCGGGAGCTGCTGTGCCTTTTTGCAGGTGGCAGAAGAACCCGGGGGAGGGGTGTGTGACTCCCGCAGTGCCCTAGGCAGGTCTACACAAGCAGTGCGCAGGCATGAGAAGTCTGTCCAGATCACCCCAACCACAGGGACCGGCTCCTTCCAAACCCCCATTGCACCCTCTGTCCCCTGTAAGTCCCAGCAGGCACACATGCGGGGTCAGGAGCTTCTGCTTCAGACTTGACATTTCTGCTTGAGAGGAAGGCTCCCAACATCTATTTCCAAGACTCCCAGCAGGAACAGACACGATGGGCAGAAGACAGAGCTCAGGACATTGACAGAGGTCTCTCGGGATGCTCTGTATGTGGTATGGGAATAAGTATCAGGGGAGCCTACAAAGGGCTACCTCCCCACCTGGCCTCTCTTGCTGCCCCCTTCTCTCCAGCCTGGCTCATCCCATCCACGTCTCAACCACAGAACAATGTCCAGAAGCCCAGGCCCCTGCCCACCTCGTCCCCCACTGTCTCCACCTTGCTCCCTACTCTCCAAGCAGCCTGGAGATTTCATGCCTCCGTGCGGTATTCCTTTGTCCAGGAGACCCTTCCTCCTCATCTTCCCGAATAACTTCTACTGAGTGCTTCCCAGGCGGAGTTGACCACTTTGTGCACAGAGGGGAGACAGGTGGAGAGAGAATCGCCCAGGTCTCAGACAACTCCAGCTTTACTCTTATGCCCACTCACGCCCGGCACTCTCCTCCTTTCTGATGAATTCTCTCCCAAAGGGCTTTTCAGTCCCTGACACAAACAGGCTTCTGTCAGCAAGACCGCCATGTACAGCTGTGCAGTCTGTGCACTGCACAAAGGCATCCAGCGGCGGGGGCTAGTGGGGACTGAACTCCACTTGCAAACTATGCTGCTGAGAGCTGTGCCCACCCAGGGGGGACCCTTTTCTCTGATTCTCGCCTGCAAAGGCAGTAAGTAGCAGCCCTGCTCAGCAGACACATGCAGCTTACAGGAGCAGAGGGTTGACACCTTGGCCAGCTGCCTTGATAAGCTTGTCACTCATCCTGGTTGCGGTGACTTGCTGAGGGGACGGGAGAGCTGGGGCTTATCTCTGTAACACTAGTCCTGAGCACCGCACCCAGCCTGGGCAACTGCCGGCTGACAAGAGTTGGTTCTCGGAATGAATCCAGGACCGTGTGAATCACTTCATTTGGGTTTTCATACTCTGGTTGAGTGTTTTTCCAGCTTCTCTGTCAGAACCTGATACCATTTCATGACAAGCTGTAAAGGTGGCCGATGCTGCCCTTGCCTGCCCACAAGGGAGACCACAGTGAGCTTCCATCAGGATCCGCTCCTTCCTGCCCATTCCAACCCCACCCAGCTCGGCCAGACAAACTCTCTTCGCTGTGCTCCCATACCCGGGGCCTGAGCTCACTGGGCTTGGGGCTTTTATTCTTGTACTAGAAGGTACTCTAGATAAATGTCTGGGCTCTAGGGAAGGTAGATGAAGTCACCAGGGCCTTCTTGGTGGTGTGGTTTGGTCTCTCTCCAACTGATGGTATCCAGCCTGTCAGCCCAAATGTGCTCCCTTGGCCTGGCCTCCTGTGTGCTTTTCTGCTGCCTGTGCGCTGACTGCCAGATCTACCCAAGTCCCGTTTCCTGCCAGTTGCCAACAGGCTGCTTCCCCCAGAACTCCAAACCCTTGAGGAGCTCCTGGGCTACTGCCCCCGCTCAGGCAACCACCACCGCACGCGTTGTAATTATCTGTGCCCACGACCCACAGCTGCCTACCATCTGGGCCTCACGGATTGGTCTGTGAAAGCCACTGCTCAGCTCCCAACCTCAGAGGCATTAGGAGAGAGCGGCAGGGGGGCGGGCGGTGCAGCAGACAAACACACATAAAGTGGACCTGCGTTCAAACGTCAGTTCCTCCCTCCCCATCTGAGGCTTTGGGCAGCTTGTATGGCCCCTTTGACACTCAGTTTCTTCTTCTGTACAACGGGGATGATTATAGGACCACCGATGTGGACTAAAAGAAATAATGCCTGAAAAGCGGCTGGTACCCAATTAGGATGACCAAGTTTTTCCCGCTGCCCTGGGGTTTCTGGGGTTTAGCACCAAAGTGTTGCATCCTAGGAACCCCTGAAGTGCTGGGCAAATGGGACAAGTGGTCACCCTATAACCCTATTCAGGTGAGCTGTTTCCTTTTCTCCTAATATTCAGAGGAATGGCTGAAAACCTGAGCAAGACCCTTGGTACAGCCTCTGGAGTAAAGAAAACCAGGCTGTGGAGGAGATGGACTCAGCTCACTAGGTCTAGGCTGGGCCCCCTCTTTGTTACACTTGCTAACTCCCCTTCAAGTTATCCCATCTGCCTGCTGGATTATCAAGTTATCCCATCTGCCTGCTGGATTATCAAGCTATCCCATCTGCCTGCTGGATTATCAAATTATCCCATCTTGCCTGCTGGATTATCAAGTTATCCCATCTTGCCTGCTGGATTATCAAGTTATCCCATCTTGCCTGCTGGATTATCAAGTTATCCCATCTGCCTGCTGGATTATCAAGTTATCCCATCTTGCCTGCTGGATTATCAAGTTATCCCATCTTGCCTGCTGGATTATCAAGTTATCCCATCTGCCTGCTGGATTATCAAGTTATCCCATCTGCCTGCTGGATTATCAAGTTATCCCATCTGCCTGCTGGATCATCAAGTCCAGAGAGTGGTACCCCCCACGGCCCTTCATCCGTGCACCCCAACGGCTCCCCAGGGCAGAGCAGCTGGCCAGCCTGAGTGAAGTCCTCCTCCACCTGCACCTTCCCAGCCTCTTGGGGGAAGGAGGAGACAGCGTTTCACTCTTTTTCTGAGGCAGAAATTGTGGGGAGTGGGGTTGGGAATGGTGGGGACAGGTTTCTAACTCTGTCATTTTAGAAGCGAACCCTGCGAGGCGGGCACAGAGCAGCTTGATCCTGCGCGACCGGCCCTCCGCTGGGGCGGCAGTGACACCTGCTGGCCAGGGCCGCGGTGGCCGCGGGCTCCACTGGCCTAATGCAGATGCTCGGCAATTCCTGGGGGCCACCGGTCACTGCCCCAGTGAGCCTCCCCTGGACCCTCGCTGGCCACAGAGGGGAGGCCGGGCCTGCCTGACCTCCAGCCCTGTGGCAGAAGCGGGGCCTCAGGCCCTGGGGTGAGGGTGCCCCGGCCTGGCAACTGGGCTGGAGATGCTCGCGGAGCCGTGGCCTCGCGGCCTTGGGGAGGGAAGGACCAGTGGCCGAGAGGTCCAGCTCTAGGGGGCGGGGCCTCCCACAGCCTTGAAGAGAGGCTGAAGCAGCGGACCCACCTGCCAGCCTTGCAGCCACAAACACCCTCCCCCAAGTTCACCCATTTCCTCTTCAAAGCTCCCCCAGTGCCCCTAGAGCACACCATTTCTCCCAGGACACTTCGTTGTGATGAAGAATCTGCAGTGTCTCTGAATCTTCATTTTCTCTTTGTCTCAGTTCTAGCACTCAGCTGGTTTTCTCTTCAGGGCTTCCTCCAGAAACTAATATTTTGGCCGATCATGAGCACGCTGGGAGGGTGTCTCCCTGGGTGCAACCACGAAACTGTGTGGAGGTGGGGACACCCACCATCTGCTGCCTCCCGGGTGGCTAGATGACCACTGCCCACACTCCAGCACCCCGACAGCAGCTGTTCAAAGATGAGGCCTCAGTAAAATCACAGGCCATCCCGTGTCTCTGGGGTGAATGATCGATACAGTATGCTGTTCCCACTGGACGGATGGGGAAACTGAGGCTTGGGGCAGTGAAGTGCCTGGCCCAGCATCTCACAGCTCACTTCCACTGCTCTATGCCAGGCTTCAGGCTCCTGGAAGAAGTCATAGACGTGTCTGGGAATGCCATGATATCAAAAAGAAAAACTGAACACAACCTTAAATGTTTATCAGTAGGGGGATTGGTTGCATAAATAACGCTTATCCACTCAATGGGATACTGTAGAATACTATGCTCATCTTAAAAAGTAGATCTAGGGAATTCCCTGGCAGACCAGTGGTTAGAACTCGGCACTTTCACTGCTGTGGCCAGGGTTCAATCCCTGGTTGGGGAACTAAGATCCCACAGGGAGATTTATATATACATTTATGCTACTTCCTACACACACACACATATGTACACATATATATGCAGATTACAAAACAATATATTATCAGTCAAGGTCCTGCAAAAGGAGGGGGGTGATTTGAGGAGAGTTTAATAAAAGGGTTTCTT
Source organism: Mesoplodon densirostris (assembly GCF_025265405.1). Lineage (NCBI taxonomy): Eukaryota > Metazoa > Chordata > Mammalia > Artiodactyla > Ziphiidae > Mesoplodon > Mesoplodon densirostris. The sequence continues at coordinate 31,175,431 of NC_082670.1, forward strand.
TATGGGGTTTAAGGGATGAGGAAGCACACAGGGGCCAGCAGCCATCCCTAAGGATGAAGGGTGAGGGAGGAAGTGGTTATGGGAATCCGGGAGGGGAAGCTGCCTGACAGGAGTTCTGCCCCACAGAGCAGCTGATCTGGCAGAGAGGGGGCCGGTCAGGGAATAAATATCCCGGCGGCCATGCCCGTCCCCTGCAGAGGCAGAGCAGGGGGGCAGGGCAGGGGGGCTTGGAGGAGTGCCCGGGAAGAGACCCACGCAGGTTGGATGCATGTGAAAACGACCAAAAGGATACCCACCAACGAGAGAAAGTGTTAAAGAGTGTTCATCGTGGGGGGAGGGGTGGAACTGCAGGAAGTAGGGGAAGTGACATTTTGACCTTTTACTTCCTATGTCGCTGTATTTGAATTTATAACAACTGCCATATATGAAATGTATAATCGCCAACGATAATTAAAATATTGCATTTGGGGAACAGCATATAGACCCACAGGAGAAGGAGGGTAGAGGTCCCACCTGTCTTCCCACTCCGACCACCCTCATCCCTCCCTGCTCAGAGCTCCAGTAGGGAGGACTGGAGGTCAGGTTGGGGTGTTCTGGACGGTTCCACTTCAACCAGGCACGTGTATCCACGGCCAGAGAGCAGCCACCACAATGTCCTTGCCAACAGCCCAGCGCTGGGCACAAAGGGGTGCCTGGTAAGTACGCAGTCATGACAGACGGAACGTGCCAGCTCTCTGTCACCGTAGGAGTGACCTAGGCTGTGTGTCATTAACTTCGGAGCCCTCCTCTCTCAGGTGCAAAGATGGATGGAGGCCTTGCTCACCTCCTGGGGCTGCCGTGAATTGGAAACATTCTGAAAAGGCAAAAGCACATGTAAACCCAACGTGTCGGGAGTAACACACTTGGATTCATGCACCTTTGCGAATGCTTTTCTTTTCATTATTTTTTTTAAAGTGTGTTTAAGAAGAGTGATCACCTCTCCTCATTTCCTGCCCTCTCCCCTTCACAGGGGCAGAGACGTTTCATTCAGGGTTGCAGATTCTGTTTCCGTCTGGGGGAGGCAGGCCTCCAGGGAATGACCCCCTTTAGGAATTTATACCGGCTGGGAAATATAATCCAGTGTTTTCCAGCCATCATTTAGCAAATAGTTGTCATCGGAGTGGTTCCCTCCTGCCTTCCCCGCCCTCCCACCTTACCCCCTCCCAGCCCCCGAAGGACCGACCGGGTGACTTCGTAGTTATGAACAAGCAAATCTGCGAAAACTTAGGAGGCCTCGGCTGAACCGAAACGTTTTTCAAAGAAACACTTTCCAGCCCAAGAAAGGTAATATCCTGGAGGGCTGCCCGCCTTCCTGCAATTAACTAGAATACCACCCAACGGCGCTTTTGTTGGCTACCATTTCCCATGGAAATACCTCAAATGCTTTTCCTCCTGGTGGTTGAGCAACTAGAGACATGGAAACAGACAGCGGCCCTAAAATGGGACCTTTGTCTCTTTCCTGTTCAAGCCGCAGAAGGGCAGCCGGGACCAGCAAGCCCTTCTTCCACCACCCGCCGCAGCCCAGGCGCCTGGGCAAGGGGCGAGGGGCCTGGCTCCCGGGTGGGCTCTGGAGGCCAGGGGCACCTGGAAGGGGAGGGAGGGGAGGGGAAGGGGCGCTGTCTTGAGAAAAGGCCGAGGGTTGAGACTCTACCCAATGTGCATTCAAGGGCAGCCCCACCAGAGAGCTACCAGCCCTGTGACCTTGACCAAGTAACTGCACCTTCTAAGCCCCCAAACCTCCACTTCTCCATCTGTTAGTTAAGTGGGGTTGCTGTGGAGATTAAATGAGGTGACACTTGGCAAGTTCCTGACACGCTGTAGGCGCTCATTACACCCTAGTTTTTTTTTTTTTTTTTTTTTTTTGCGGTACGTGGGCCTCTCACTGTTGCGGCCTCTCCCGTTGTGGAGCACAGGCTCTGGACGCGCAGGCTCAGCTGCCATGGCTCACGGGCCCAGCCACTCCGCGGCACGCGGGATCCTCCCGGTCCGGGGCACGAACCCGTGTCCCCTGCATTGGCAGGCGGACTCCCAACCACTGCGCCACCAGGGAAGCCCTACACCCTAGTTTTTATTGCATTCTCTGGGTTAGAGCATTGCCCTCTCCTGCTGCCCTACTGTCTGCTTTGAAAATACAGATGCTCCAGAAAGGGATAACCTTGGAGGGTTTCCAGCAGCCTATCAGGAAGAGTAAAGGTGGTGGTGGTGCCAGTCAGGGGAGCAAAAGGCGACGCGTCAGAGAACCAAGCTGCAAAGCAGCCTATCTCCTGCATTAGGGCCAGTGGCGGAGAGGTCCCCCGGGCAAGCTTTGGGGCACCTGAGCCCCCTGGACACCTACAAAATGCCCTCTCTGGTGCAAGGGCTGCAAGAGCCTCCTTGTCCCTTGGCCCAGGTGTCTGCACGTGCCATCGGAGTTCTACCAGTAATTAGGTCCAGAAGGGAGCTGGTGTGGAGGTCATGTCCCTTCAACTTCACACCTGCCCTGCACCTACTTCCAGGACCCCAACACCTGCCCACTGCCTCCCTCCCAGACTGTCCCCTCCACTGGTCTGCAGCAGCCCTGATGCTGGGTTATGGGCTCCGGGCCTCTCACTTCCACCAGGACGGCCCTTGTCCACCCAGTGCAGCCTGACCGGTCCAGTGAGGAGCCCTGCCCAAGTGATCAAACTGCAATGTCCATACCTGAAATGACAGCACGAGCTGTTTATTTCCTTAAGCAGGAAATACACAATTTTTTTGAAGGATAGTTGATTTACAGTATTATATTAGTTTCAGGTATACAGCACAGTAATTCAATATTTTTACAGATTATACTCCATTAAAAGTTATTACCAGATAATGACTATAATTCCCTGTGCTGTACAATACATCCTTGTTGCTTATTTATTTTGTACATAGTAGTTTGTACCTCTTAATCCCCTATCCTATCTTGCCCCTCCCCACTGCCCTCTCCCACTGGTAACCACTAGTTTATTTTCTGTATCTGTGAGTCTGTTCCTGTTTTGCTATATACATTCATTTGTATTATTTTTTAGATTCCACATATAAGTGATATCATAGAGTATTTGTCTTTCTCTGACTTATTTCACTAAGCATAATATTCTCTAGGTTCATCCATGTTGCTGCAAATGGCAGAATTTCATTCTTCTTTATGGCTGAGTAATATTCCATTGTGTATATATACCACAACTTCTTTATCCATTTGTCTGTTTCAGGTACACATAGTAGTGATTCGACATTTATATACATTACAAAATGATCACCATGGTAAGTCTAGTTACCATCTGGCACCATACAAAGTTATTATAATGTTATTGACTATATTCCCTATGCTATATATTACATCCCTGCAACTTATTTGTTTTATAACTGGAAGTTTGTACCTCTTAATCCCTTCACCTATTTCACCCAACCCCCTACCCATCTCCCCTCTGGCAACCACTAGTTTGTTTTCTGTATCCATGAATCTGTTTCTGTTTTTAAAAGTACAATTTGGTCAGAAAATAACACATTTACTAACTGAACTGCATTTTTTATTCTGTGTGTGTGTGTGTGCATGTGTGAAACCAGGCTATAAACTGCTAACCTTTATAAATCCAGCATCTGGACTTTTGTCAGTTTCTGAAAAGCAAGTTAAAATTGGAATAAAAGAAGAAATTTTTGCTATTACAAAGCAAAACTTTGGATATTCATGTCCTTTGGACATCTTCAAGGAAGGAACAATTCTGAGCCCCAAAGAGAAAATAAAACAGCTGGGGGCTGAATGAAAAAGGAAGAACAGGGCCTCCCTGGTGGCGCAAGTGGTTGGGAGTCCGCCTGCCGATGCAGGGGATACGGGTTCGTGCCCCGGTCTGGGAGGATCCCATATGCCCCGGAGCGGCTGGGCCCGTGAGCCATGGCCGCTGGGCCTGCGCGTCCGGAGCCTGTGCTCCGCAACGGGAGAGGCCACGGCAGTGAGAGGCCCGCATACCGCAAAAAAAAAAAAAAAAAAAAAAAAGAAAAAGAAAAAGGAAGAACATCGCACACCCGTCAATCACCTGTCTTGTTGTACAGAAAGTCAAGCATAGTCAAGTTCAGACAATGGGGAGCAGAAGCGGCCACAGAGATAGTGGTAACAAGGGAGTTGGGGGACACAGGAAACAGAAACTGGAGTGAGGAATTCTGAAGATAAAATTACCTAATTTGCAATTTTAGCAAACTGGTTAAGAATGCTACTGGTGCCAAATGACACCTTAGTAGATTTGTTTATGGTGATTTTTGTTTAAAGATGTTGCACAGTTGAGGCTTTCAAAAATGGTTTGGATGACCCAAGTTTTCTCTTTCTGGGAATTTTTTAACTCAATACAAACAAGTACATATAAAGAATAATAACAATCACTCAAATTCACACCACCCTGAATTAAGAGTTGTTCAGGACTTCCCTGGTGGCGCAGTGGTTGGGAATCTGCCTACCAATGCAGGGGACACGGGTTTGAGCCCTGGTCTGGGAAGATCCCACATGCCGCGGAGCAACTAAGCCAGTGAGCCACAACTACTGAGCCTGCGCATCTGGAGCCTGTGCTCCACAACAAGAGAGGCCGTGATAGTGAGAGCCCCGTGCACCGCGATGAAGAGTGGCCCCCGCTCTCCACAACTGGAGAAAGCCCTCGCACAGAAAGGAAGACCCAACACAGCCATAAATAAATAAGTAAATTTATTTAAAAACAAAAAACAAAAAAAAAAAGAGTTGTTCATTTTCACAGGGAAAATAAATATGAGGTATGATCATGCCTACTCTGCTTTTATTATGGATCCATGACAAGGGAGCTGTATTTAATAGTGCCCAGCTATACTGGTTGGAAAAAAGTTGAAGTTCTTACATACTGGTTGGTGAATAGCCCTCGCGCTGGGCCCTTCCCAAAAACTCCTGCACCTGTCTACAACCCAGCACCTAAAGAGTCAGCACCTGGCACAGCCCGGGGCCCCAGGACCTAGGTTACTGTCCCATTGGCCCTTTGAAGCTCCTGAGTGTAAGATTCCATCCCTATGTACCTCCTTGGCCACAGCAGCCTGGACTCCTTAGCAGTGATGTTGACATCCTGTATGGAAAAGACCATCCTTCCACCCCAACTCCCAAAGGCTGTAGAGGCCCCTGCCCACTGCTGCTCCCCTGGAGTCGCCCTCACATGGCCACATGTAGGCACTGCAGCCTCTGCAGGACTGACAAGAGTCAGGAAAACAGGTGGGCAGCCCAGCAACAGGGACCATTGGTCAAATGCTGCCATTTCCGAGATGGGTCACCTATGTGACAGGAGGAAGGGATACAGGATGGCCCGGACCTGTAGGGGCTGTTCAGGGCCAGAAGCCACCCGGAGTATAGGTCCCTCTTTCTGTAATCCCTGTTGAATTTAACCTCTTTTTAATGGGACATCTGTTCATCCACTGGCATTAACAATCTTAATTTAATTAATAAAAATGAGAGCTGACACTTACATAGTACTACTTCACTGACAGGCACCATATTAAATGTATTGTACTTCATTTGGAACAATCCACATCATCGTTATCATCATCCCATTTTTACAGATGAGGAATCTGATGACAGAGATAAGTGGCAGAGCCCAGGAATCAAAACCAGGCAATCTAGCAACAGAGCCCATGCACCAGGCGAGCATGCACCCCCTCTCAGCCACCTGAGAGATTAGACTTGACCTAACTAGACATGACGTTTCAAGGACCGACTTTCAACAATAGAGATACAGAATGTGTGGAAAGCTCGGATAGCTTTATAAGGTCTAGAAGGTGTTTAATTGCTGTTTGTTTAGTAGAATCTGAGAAGAGATCAATGCCATTTATAATATCGTTGACATTCGGAAAGATTTTCCACTTACTGAGGCTACAAGTTACCTAATGACTATAATTTAAGAGGGAAATTGTTGGAAGAGTTTGATGCCATTTCCTGTATCAAATCATGGCCCAGACACTTGCATCATTTCAGTAGGTCAACCACACCAAACAAAAGCTCACACTAACAATTCCTATACATGAACAAATCATTTAGAAATTATCTGATTTATTTGACGAATCACCATTTGTGCTACCACTTAAGAGAATAAAAGAGAATGTATTTTTAACTTTTGATGTGTGTGTGTATATATGTATGCCTGGTTTACATGATCATTCCAGTTAAATATTTGTGTATCAGCTCCTAGTCCTACCCAATGAACAAGTGGGTTAGATTTTCACAAATGCTGTCTTGCTAAGTGTATGACTCTGCATCCCATTTTTCTCAGTAACTTCTTTCAATTGCTGCACAGCAATTCCTCTTGAGACATTTCCACATCCCATGTATCCTCTCCCCACTCATGGATGTTCAGGTTGCTTCCAACCCTGTACACACTTCTCCCTGTGCACAAGCTGAAGAGCTTCTCTTGGGTATAAATGCTGACATAGAATTGCTGGGCCACAAGATACACACGTTTTCTATTTTACCAGGTTCTGTGGAGTCACTCTCTCCCACCTTCAGGGTCTGGAAATCACCATTTTTCTTTTTATCCTCATCAATACTTGATATTGTTAGACTTTAACTTTTTCAGTCTGATGAGTGAAAATGGTATCCCAATGTTGTTTTAATTTTAATTTCCCTGATTACTGGTTGGGCACCTTTCCTGTGTATTAGCCATTGAGATGTCCTCTTCTATAAATTGCCCATTCATATTTTTTCCCATTGAGTCATTTGTCTTTTTCTTTAATTTAATTGGAGTTCTTTATGAAGTCTGGTTACCCATCATTTGCCTTCTATATGTTGTAGATTACAAATTTGTTCCTTGTCTTGTCATTCTTATGTGATATCTCTGGCCATTCTGAAAATGACATCAAATTGTTCTTTCCCTTTGTGGTTGGAGACTGGGGTAGTAATCTTATTTAACATCACCTTCCCTTCCTAAGTTCTTAAAGATAGTTTTCTATTTTTTTCTAATAGGTTCATAACTTATTTTTCATGTTAACTTCTGATGGCATCTGGAATTTATTCTTGTGTATGGTATGGGGTAGGGAGATAAGGCAAGGAGACCCAGAAGGGAATTTTGGAGACAAGATGGCAGCCACAAAAAATAATAGTCCAGAAAAAAAAAAGTAATGACATGAAAAGATTTACCATATTATACATTTTTAAAGCCAATTACAAAACTGCATGTATATTATTATTGCACTTTTATTCAACTATACGCATATTTTTGAAGGATAGATCAGGTCATCCTTGGACTCGTCCTCCCTCCTGGTGGTCCTCATCTCCCATCAGTGTTTCCTCTCCCGCAACCTTCTCCCAGGATTGGTCTTTTCTAGTCTCTGTGAAAAGAAGAACTGCTCCCCTAAGAATCATCCTTTAACCTTCTGAATAATGGGATAGCCAGTTTGCCTGGGACAGTCAAGTTTCCCCTGATTTCTCAACTATTACAAGCACCCCTCCTCACTCAGCATATTTGATACCCACAGTCATCATATTTTAACACATCTCACTTTTTACATATTAAAACATTGACTGATCTAAAATTTGAACTTATCAAATTTTGCACTTATCAAAATTTGCACTTATCAAACAGTGCAAATGGTGAGTTGTAAAAATAGTACAACTCACCATTTGCACTGTTTGACTGTTTGATTTTTGAATACAAATAAAAATCCCAAGTGGTCACAGTGTCAGAACTGAGCTGGATTGTAGGACACCCAGTGGGTGTCTGGAGAATTGGAGAACAGGCTGGTGTCGGGGGGCAAACTACACATTTGGTGCCAGAAATGTAAGTAAAAACAGTGCAGAAAGAGGGAAGGGCACCCCCTCTCATTTTAAGAACACACCTCTGACATTTCTGCTTCTGCCCCTCTGGCCAGAACTGAGACACACAACTTTTTTTTATATGGGCTTGGAAAACTGGCTGTTAAAAGAGTGCCGAGAATGTTCGCTGAGAGAGCGGTAGTTATTTTGGAAAAATACAAAACAGGCTTAGAGGCTAGGCCATGTGTAGGAAGTTTGGGGCTTGTAACTTTGGATTCCTTTCCTAAGAGACGTGGAGAATTTATTCGTAAAGCAAGCGCATTAGCCAGGATTAAGTTCAGCTGTAACAGAAAACCCCAAAGTAACAGTGGTTTGGTTCTGTATCCCGTTCCTGACTGTATGAAAGTGATAGTTAAACCTCCCTTGACTGGAGGCCCACTGTGTACCGGGCGAGGTCCCAGAATCTTTACATTTTATCTTCACAAGACCCTATAAAGGAGCACCCCACTTTACAGGTGAGAGACTGAAGCTCAGAGAAGGTAGGTAACTTGCCCAAGGTTACACAGCTCCTTTGTGGTCGAGCCTTCATGAATCCAGAGCTCTTTCCACTCAGGGGACAACAGGTGCCACGCTCACATCTCCCCCATTAGCGCAAAGGAGGGAGGGACAACACCCAGCTTCCGTGCAGTTGACAAAAGCGCATTTTCCCAGACTGGCTTTTAGAACATATGTGTTAATGGCTGAAAACTAAAACTGAAATGTGTTTCCACACTCATTACCACACTGCTCTGTTCATTTTTTTAAATCCCACAGAGCAACATATTTTGGTTGTGCCTCTGGTTCACCAAGTACAACTAATCAGCACATCCACTCACTCAGACAGAAACCAATGCCAAGGACATGGCGGGTCAAGACACCAGGGATGGTGAGCCTGCAGGCGCTCCTAGCCTCCCCAGCCAGCCCCCCTCTCCTCCACAGACCATACTGTGGCTCCGAATCTGGTGTGAGGCTCTCTCTAGGTTCCTTCTCTGTAAGCTCCAGTCAAGAGGTCATGAAGAGCCCAGGAGGCAGGGAAGCCTTGCAGGTGTGGGCACTCGGCGTTTCACCAACCACACCAACCTGACTCTCGAAACGGTCCTTCAGGAGAGCAGACACAGCCGCATTTCACACAGAGAAGTTCAGAGACATCAAGTAACTTGCCCTAAGTCACACAGCCTAAAATTAACAGAGGCAGGACTCAAACCCAGGACTTCTGACTCTGAGAACAGAGCTTGATCCTGTTCCCAGGAAGTTCCTCCTCAGTGCTTCCCCTCTACCCACTCCCTGTTGTCAACTGGTAATTTCCAGAGTGAAGGCTCATCCTGCTGGTATGGGTGCCAGAGGTGGGGATCTGGTATTTGTGGACCAGAGGTACCTAGAAAGAAGAGGAACAGAGAAACACACAGAGACACAGAGAGAGAAGCAGAGACAGAGAGACAGATTGAGGGAGCAGTCTTCATTCTGGGCAGAAGACACTGTTTAAGAAGCTTATGATCTAGCTAAAGAGCAAAGACACAACACAGGAAGGAGGACTAAAATACAAGAGATCAAGCACATGTTGGCACCATGGGTGACAGAGGAGGGCTGAGTGGGGGAGGGTGGGCTGGAACTGGCCTGGCTGGGTTTGGACAGAGCCCAGTAGGAGGATGGAGGGAAGACCAGCCCAGAGCAGGGTGAGTGGGGGAGGCCCCTCTGCCCGAGGGTGCAGGGCTGCACAGTACTCCTCAGTATGGGTGTTGCCAGGATGCATGGAATCAACTGATGGACATCTAGGTGTTCCCAGCTTTTCACTTACACAATGTGTAATGGACTTCCCTTATGTTGTAGCATGAATCTCCCAGGAAGACAGGGATTTTCCTGTAGGAAGACAGCCCCAGGGCTGCTCTTATGCTTCTTCCCAGCTCAGGGACATGGTAATTTGTGCCCTGATCACGTATTTGAAGAAATGTAGGGAAATTAAGGTTTACAAACATCTTCTAACCTTTTCAAATGTACCGGGTCTGTAAACTCCACATTGACTCAAATATAGTGACAATCACTCTGTCTTTTATGTGCTTTGGGAAAATGTCCAAGTTTTCAGATGGATTGGTATTTGCAGGGCTTGTTTAAAAGGGTGTGGGGAGGACATTGTCCTCTCGCGGTGACCTCGACAACCCCAGGCACAAGATGGTGAAGCAGGTGCAAGACTGGGAACTGGGTGGTCACAGATCAGGGCTGGACCATGTCGGCCTCTTAGACTGTGTCACAATCCCAACCTTGTCTTTCACTGTTGATCCTGACTTGGACATCCCTTCTCTCATCCACTTCAGTGTCACTTAGAGGTGTGTACCTGTTTTCACAGCATCTACAAGATGTGATCTCAGGTGAGTTTGAAATATGTTGAGATATGCTATGAAAGACCAATGTACATTAATTTAAAAAATGACCAGATGTAAGACCACAAAAACAAACAAAAAAATATATTTCAAAAAGCAGGATGAGTACAGATACCTCTTCTAATCACAATGTATGAAACTAGAAAGTAACAGCGGAAACGGGAAACTGAAAAGCAATACAAAGTTCAAAATTAAACAAAAAGAAACAAACAAAAAACTATACGTGCAGGGAGATCAGCTCGGTTCTTTGTGACCGCCTGGAGGGGTGGGATAGGGAGGGTGGGAGGGAGACGCAAAAGGGAGGGGATATGGGAACATATGTATATGTATAACTGATTAAATTTGTAAAATAAAAAAAAAAATAAAAAAAGAAAAAAAAAACTATACGTGGGTGGAATATTATTCAGCCTTGAAAAATGAAGGAAATTCTGACACATGCTGACATGCATGAACCTTGAAGACATGCAAAGTGAAATAAGCCAGTCACAAAAAGGCAAATACTATGATTCCACTTGCATGAGGCATCTAAGTGGTCAGATTTAATAGAGGCAGAACGTGGAATCATTGTTTCCAGGGGCTGGGAGGAGTAGGGGATGGGGAGTTGTTTAATGGGTTTAGAGTTTCAATTTTGCAAAATGAAAAAGTTCATCTTGCATACTGCACAACAACGTGAATATACTAAACACTACTGAAATATACACTTCAAATGGCTGAAATGATAAATTTTGTGTTATGTGTATTACAAAAAAAAAAAAAAAAAATACCAGAACACAGACATAGGATTATTTCTTAGACGCTGTTTTACTTATACACAGGGAGAAAAGAAAAAAAGCTTCCCCTTAGTGACAGAGAAAAAAAAATGCAGGACAAGGTGCCCTGAATTTTAGGCAGGAAATGTATAGACACATTTTACATGAACAAACTCTTACCTAAAACATTGAGCTGTATAAGAATGCAAATACCTTTTTATTTTAAAATATCATTTTGCTGAACTGCCAAACTAAGATTTTGTTATGCAAAACAGCCAGCATCAGGGTTTGGTTCAAACCTGTTAAAATTGAATCACAAAAGCAACACTAAACTTCTACAATGTCATATTTTAATACAGTTTAAGAAGCTCACTGATGCCATGTTCACCCCTGAGTTTTCTTCTAGAGAGACTAATATGCACATTATGGGAAGTGCAGGGAGGCAGGAGTGTATTTTTTGTTGTTAATGTTGTTTAATTTTGTTGTTGCTGCTTTCTTTAACTAAATGAGGATTCATGAAGGTTTTTATCTTCTCAGTCCATGTGCAATTCAGAATTGCACAGTCGGGGCCTCCCTGGTGGCGCAGTGGTTGAGAGTCCGCCTGCCGATGCAGGGGATACGGGTTCGTGCCCCGGTCTGGGAGGATCCCATATGCCGCGGAGCGGCTGGGCCCGTGAGCCATGGCCGCTGGGCCTGCGCGTCCGGAGCCTGTGCTCCGCAACGGGAGAGGCCACAACAGTGAGAGGCCCACATACAGCAAAAAAAAAAAAAAAAAAAAAAAAAAGAATTGCACAGTCGCTCTCTCCAGCACACAAGCACACGGCCAGTCAGGGACAGACACCGTCCTTGTATAAGGAGATCACTAGTGTTACCAACTGTCCAGTGTGACACAAGGCAGACAGCAACACTGGTCTTCTGGCTCTGGGCTCCGTACGGGGCCCGCAGCTCCTTGTCACTCCAAGAGGAAATGGGCAGAGATGACCCTTTTACTTCCTGCCTTCAAAGCACCGGAGTCAAAAGGCACACTTACCCACCCAGGCCTAGCGAAAACCATGCAGACTTTCAGGCCCCTTCTTGTGCAGTTCAATTTTGCATTAGAAATAAATTACTACATCTTAGCAGCCAACATGCCTTACCACCCAACATGATTTTCTAGAATAGCACTGCCCGACAGAACTTCCTTGAGGGTGGAAATGTGGCTACTGAACACTTGATATGCAGCTAGGGTGAGTGAATGTAAATTTGTTTAGACTTATGTAAATTTAATTAATTAAAATGTTCATTGTAACAGCTGTACGCAGCTAGTGTCCATATCGGACAGCACAGTTCTAGAAGTAGCAGCACCTTTCTGAACCTTTATTTTTCCTTGGATTTGTCTGCGTCTTTGTCAAAGTACAAACATAGGAACTATGGATACAGCAAGAGCCCTTGTCCTCCCCATCCTCACCCCCAACTCCCCCTGCCCTTTCTACCATTCCCCCTTCCACCCAAGTTCTCTAGAGGTTTCCAGGACCAAATATTATTTCTAATAACAGAGTTTTCTCACTCCAGTTATAATCACAAATCCCTCTGGGGAGAAAGTCTTATAGCGAAACAAACGGCCTATCCAAAGTTTTAAGAAAATTACTTTTTAAAAACTCTTTGGAGTGGACTATGCAGGGAAATGAAATAAGTATCAGGTTGGTTTGAGTAAGTTATCACATATGCCCCATGAGCTTCAGGGCATGTTTTGAGAAGGTTTTTCTCCCTGCTCCCAAATAACGGACAAATTGTTGATTTAACGAGTGATCGAAGGAAGGGCCAGTTGGCAGCCTTTGGAGCAGGAAGGCCTCTGCAGGGAGGAGAATATTAATCAAGGTTTCCCGAGCACGGGGGCAACCAGGAGAAAAACAAGCTTCTCCTTCATGTACAAGGCAGCTCCTGGGGACAGTTCCAACAGAGCTTCCCAACTTTAATGTGCATGCACACCACCCGGAGAGTTGTGTTAGAACGCAGATTCGCATTCAGCAGGGCCAGGTGTTGCCAAAGATGTGGGTGCAGAGACCACACTTTACATAGTGAGCCTCTAGGCCTCAATGCTCCTCAAGTCCACTCAGGACATCTGGCAGGCGGCTGCCAGGGCCCTGACTCCCAGCCCACCCCTGCCTGCCGAGGGCTAGTTTCTCTTGAAATGATCATCTTGGAGCCTGTCTCCTAGGAATTCAGCCCCACTTTATAAACTCACCTGCTGCAACCAGAGATCAACAGACCTTTTCAAAGTTGACCAGACATATAGGACCAAAGCCCTGAGAGACCAGTGGGAGGCAGCGGTCTGAGTGAATGCATCTGCTCCACAAATTCAGACCAGCCCACAGGGGGTCTGCTCGGAGGCCTGAGGGTCAGGGCGGGTACCCGTTAGCACAAGTCTAAGCTCCACCCTCCATCCTAGTTTCATTGATAATAACAGTGGTGCTTTCCCTTATTTCTTCTTGTTCCCTACCACTGCTCACTTAATTCAGCCTTAATTTGGGATGATATTGGTATAATCTGCCCTTTCAAACCATTTTATCTCCATCTACAGAATGAGGAAAATAGGGCACCTATACCTCTCAATTTTGTGAGGATTAAGTTAGTGCACAGAGGGGTTTAGCACTGTCCAAGTATGACAGATGCTTACTACATGCAAGGTGTTACTATAGGTATTTTATGATGTTTGTTCCATGAATAAGTACAGACTGGGGGGCTTCCCTGGTGGCACAGTGGTTAAGAATCCGCCTGCCAATGCAGGGGACACGGGTTCGAGCCCTGGTCCGAGAAGATCCCACATGCTGCAGAGCAACTAAGCCCATGCGCCACAACTACTGAGCCTGCACTCTAGAGCCCACGAGCTACAACTACTGAGCCCGTGTGCCACAACTACTGAAGCCCGTGTCCCCTAGGGCCCATGTGCCGCAACTACTGAGCCCACGTGCTGCAACTACTGAAGTCCACACGCCTAGAACCCATGTTCCACAACAAGAGAAGCCACTACAATGAGAAGCCCACGCAGCACAACAAAGAGTAGGCCCTGCTTGCTGCAACTAGAGAAAGCCCGTGGGCAGCAATGAAGACCCAACACAGCCATAAATAAATAAATAATTTTAAAAAAATTATGTAAAAAAAAAAAGTACAGATTGGTCTCCAATAACAACCTCTCTCTTCACCTCCAGACCCAATGCCCGCTGGGTATTTCCACCAGAAGCAAACGTTTCATCTTTTCTCCAAAAATCAGTCTCCCTTCTTGTCAGAGGTGCTATCACTGTCCCTCTCAGAGGCAACTAACCCACAGCCATCTCCTGCCTCCATATCCAAGTACAACACTTCTCAGTTCTGCCTTCACAAAGCCTCTTGAATCCACCCTCTTCTGTCTCCACTGCTCACGCCTTGTCACCTATCCTTGGACTCCTGCAATCAATACCTTCTCACCAGTCTTCCTGCCTTTGCCTCTCTCCTTTCCAGCCCCATTACAGGAACTGCCTCCAGGTCCATCTTTCCCAAGCACCACTGGAGGTTTCAAAACAATCCCGATACATAGTTCCAAAGACTTTATTTTTTTTAAAGCAATGGAAGCATAGTTGCAATAAGTGCCTGACTTCCTAGGGGACTACTTGGGAAAGGGCCACACACATGTATCCTGATGCTTATGAAATTGCTCCACAATCACTGTGGTACCTTACAACCACGTCGCAGGTACAGTTAGAGAGACGCAGATCTTCACTGCCGCACCCAGACTCAGGGAGTTCCCTATAGTAGCTCAGTCTATTGAGGGAGACTTAAGTCTCAGGTTGGATGAAGCTGTTTCTCAGAGAGCACTGGTTTTGTTTGGGTTTTTCCCTTTACATATCTGCTGTGGTTTTGTCATGAAGCAAAATCATTGCTATTATTTCCTCATTAACTGCTAGGGATTTTAGGACCTAGTATTATTTTAGAATTCATCTAGTTCAAAGTAAGTATTTCCGAAAGAGCAAGTTCACTTGAAGATAGTGATGACATTTGAAAATGAACATGCTCTATTTTTCAAATTTGAAGGGCCAGTTGTTGGTCCCTCTGTTAAAAGCAACTCCTCCATTCAACCACTAGATGGCATTTGAGCCCTGGTGACAGAGGAGTCAGCGGGAATTTGGAAGAGGTAGGCCACGACTTCCTTAACCAACCACAACAGGCTTGTCACTTCAGAACTAATTCTTATTAAAGGCAAGAACAAAATACTTGATTACCATCAAAGCAAGAGCGGAAAATAAAACCAGACAGGTGACTGGGAAAATAATTCCACACAAGAGTCTCTAAGTCATGATGCTCCCTAGTCCCACCCTCTAGTTCCATTCCCCCTCCTTCTGAAAACGACAGATTCTGCAGGGTAAATCCCTCTAGTTTAGTGCCTACTCCCATCTGCAGCCTCATCACTGCTAAGATCCCCACCTTCCCTCTGAGCTCAATTCTCCAAAGTGCAATCCTGTAAGTACTCAAAGGCAGTTCATTCACATGGACTCCTCCTAACTCACCAAGCAGAGAAGCAGCTTGCTCCTGCCACCCCAATGCCAAATTAAACATGGCTGTCATTCCCCTTCCACAAGATCTTATGAACCAAGTCTGAACTCTGGGGGCAGACACTGGACACGTCTATGGAGATTAAAAACTTCTAGATTTCTCAAGAAAGCACGCAAATCCTAAATCTGAACAGGTTTTCTCGACCTCTCCTTCCTCAGGTAAAGAGGTTTTTTTGTTTGTTTTGTTTTGTTTTTTAATTCGGCCGTGAAGCTTTTGGGATCTTAGTTCCCCAACCAGGGATCAAACCTGGGGCCCAGCAGTGAAAGCAACGAGTACTAACCACTGGACCGCCAGGGAATTCCCTCAGGTAAAGAGTTTTAAACACACAACTACAGTTGGCAAACCTGACCTTTTTTATTGGTGAGCAGTGGGTTCCCCTTGGAGTAATCAAATAACCATCACCCACATATTTTGAACAGTTCTGCTCTCAGTCAGATATTAAGTTTCTTTGCAAGGGCTACTCTGGAAGCAGAGAGTAAATTATACATTTAACCTTCCAATTAACCCATCATACACCTCCTAGAGGCAAGCCACATGCACCGTTTTTAAAATCTGGTCCAACTTCTGTTTTTTAGCCACTTCATTACAGCAGGACAATCTTTGAGGACATTCAGCCAAATGTTCTTAGTGGAAGAGAGGGGCAGGGGCAGAACATCAAGTGATGTTTGGTGGAAAAGGATGACAATTGCTTTTCCATGAATTCAAAGGTTACCAGTACAAGATACACTCCCAAGATGTAGAAAGAACCTCCATAATTATTCATGAATCAAAAAGGTGGATTCATGTGTTCCAATAAAATTTTATTTACAAAAACAGGCATGGGCCATAGTCTGCTTTAAAACAAGCCTCAAAGGATTAAACTGATCTGCAAGTAAATTAACTACCTGCTAGAATAAAGCCCAATACAAAGAACACAAAAGCCAGCAATGTAACATTAACAATGTATACCATCCTTTGTAGGTACTAGACCTACAAAGAACTGGAAAATGACGTTCTGAGAGAAAAATCAGTCAATAGAAATAGACCCAGAAATGACAAATGATGGAATTAGCAGATAAGGACATTTAAAAAGCTTTTATAGCAAACTGTTACATATAAAATGGATGGACAACAAGGTCCTACTGTATGGCACAGGGAACTATATTCAATGTCTTTGGATAAACCATAATGGAAAAGAATTTTTTTAAAAAGTGTGTGTGTGTGTATATATATATTATATATATACGTACATGTATAACTGAGTCACTTTGCTGTACAGCAGAAATCAACATAACATTGTAAATCAACTATACTCCAATAAAAAAATATAAAATAAATTAATGATGCATTTTCCAATCCAAAAAAAGAGTTATTATAAACTTTAAATGGAGTATAAACTACAATAATATTGAATCACTATGCTGTACACCTGAAACTAATATTGGAAATCAACTATACTTCAATAAGAATTATGTATATTAAAAAATTAAAAATAAAAAGCTATTGTAAACATGCTCTTTATGCTCAAGAATGTAAAGGAAAATATGAATACTGTTAGAGAAATGATGTAAAAAAGAACACACTGGAACTGCTAAAGACAAATGAAATATCTGAAATGAAAATTTCACTGGAAAGGAATAATAAAAAATAGATACGACAGAAAAAAAGATCAGTGAACTTGAAAGACTGCAGTAGGATTTATGTAAGATGTGGAACAGAGGAGAAAAGGAATAATAAGTTTTTAAAAGAACAGAGCCTCAGTGACCTGTGGAATATCAAGCAGTCTTAAGAGACATGCCTACCACAACATGATAAAACCCACTGTAACTGCAAGGATAGAGAGGTCAAAAGTAAAAGGACAGAAAAAGATGCATATTGACATTGTATCAGATAAAGCAGGCTTCAGGACAAAAAATGTTGCCATATATAAAGGACATTTCACAATGACAAAAGGGACAATTCAACAAGAAGACATAATAATCCTAAATGTGAGTGCAGACAATAACAAAACTCCTAAATGGAAAAAGCAAAAACTGACAGAACTAAAAGGAGACATATATGCAAATCCACAACTATAGTTGGTGATTTCACCTTATCTCTCTCAGCAACTCAGAACAAGTGGAGAGAAAAAAGCAACTAAGTATATAGGAAACTTGAGCTCTACCAACCAATGTGACCTAACTGGCATTTACAGAACATTACAGCCTGCAGAATACACATTATTTTCAAGTGAACAAGGAGCATTCACCCAAACAGACCATATGGTAGACCGTAAAACAAATTTCAATAAATCTAAAAGGACTGAAATCATCCAGAGTATATTCTCAAACCACAATTGAATTAAATTATAAATCAATAACAAAAAAATTAGAACAGTGTTTGGCAGTAGAAATATAATACAAGCCACACATGTAATTTTAAATTTTCTACTAGCCACATTTTAAAAAGTAAAAACAGGTGAACTTAATTCTAATAATGTTTTATTTAACCCACTATATCAAAAATATTCTCATTTCAACCTGTAAGCAATAGTTAAAAATTGAGATATTTTACATTTTTTCTATACTAAGTCTTCAAAATCCAGAAAGTTACTTAGAGCACAACTCGATTTAAACCAGGCATATCTCAAGTACTCAACAGTCACATGTGGCTAGTGGCTACTAGACAGTGCAACTCTACATAGTAGTTTAACAAATACGTTAGAGCTGGTAATTTTAACACCCATCTATAATAAGTTATTGCATTTTTCCCCCGAAAGGAAAAAGTCTTGCCTTGAGACAGACTTTTGAAATATTTAGACCTATCTTAAAAAATGTTAACACATCAATCATCGAGGTTACCAATTTGTCTTCAGACTTTTACTCCCTTTTTTCACTCACCCACTATCCCAGTGGGCAAAACACTTCCCAAGTTTATCCATCGTTCTCAAATTTAGCTACCACTCATTCCATGAATACCTGTTGGCTACTTTGGGGTTCTCCTGTTCTTACGTCTGTCAGATGCCCCATTGCCTCCCTTTTATTTTTCCTACACAGACACGAAAGCACACGGGTCCTGTGCCTGTTGGTGGTTTATCCCCACCCCCTCATATTTTGGAGTCCATGGGGATAGCTTGTCGTCTAGTTCTTATAAGTGTTGTCCAGGGGTTTTTAGTTGCTACATTTTTATGTAGGGAGTAAGAAAATTCAAAAATCTAGAAGATATTCCAGCCATCACCATCATTCCAGAATTTGATTTTCTAAACATATGCATGTATGACTGATAAAACTAAAAATTTTAAAGAGAGAATATTGTCTGCACTCCCCTCCTTGGCTTTATTTCTGACTCCAAATGTGGAATAAAGGGGACACAAAGAAACGATACTGCCGTGTGATATTAGAGTTGTGACCTATAAACATTCCTCCTTTACCAGTGACACATTATTAGGCACTCTCAGCAGAAGGGCACTGGAGGGGCACTACAAGTGGAAGGGGCTTCACTCCCAGTTCTGGTGCTTTTCCTTCTTGCTCCTAATGCATCCGTGTCAGCATGTGGCTTTCTTGCCAGCGGGAGGTTCTCTGCCAGCAGCACACGCTCTCCGGAATTTTGCTGGCACCTCATGAAGCACCTTTCCTCCAAGGGTCACAGGCACCCCAGCAAGTGACTTCCTAGCGAGTTTCCCTGACACCCTGCCTGCCACCTTAAACTGTGGCACCTCAGCAAACTTCTCCATCCAGTGGGCCACACCACAGTCTTCAATGAGACCTGAATATCAGCCTTGGGGGAGGAGAGAAAGGGCTCTTTCAAGTTTGTTCCTTCCTTAGGGACTCTCTCAGTCTACAAGTAGTGGCTGCTCCCTACATCTGCTATTCAGGTATTCTTTAGAGATGTCTGCCCCTCTTAGTGGTTAATCCCCTGCTACCTAGTTAATAATTCTTCATATTGAAACTTCCCTGTTCAAATTACTGGTATTTCTTTCTCCTGAATGGATCCTGAACCTTAAATGATAACACAAATCATTTGTGAAATTTACAAGAGGATGTATTTTTTTTGAGGATGTATATTTTCTAAATCACTAAGAAAATTAAAACCAGGAAATTACAGTCCATTTAGGAAATGAAAGAAATCAGTGAGAAAGCATAAAACATAATCACAGAAGACCAAAGTCAGTAATTAACACAAAAGCAAATGGATTAGACTCCCTATTAAAATGCAAAGACCCTCCAAATGGGTTGAAATATAAAATCCAACATGACACAGTGTTTAAGAGACAACTAGAAATTATATGAAAGTTAAAAATAAGAGGAAAATTTATCAAGCAAATACAAACAAAAAAGAAGAGAAATATTCTAATATCAAAAACAGTAAAATTCGAGGCAAAAAGCATAAATTGGAGATAAAGAATAACTTTAGACTAGTAAGTCTTCGTCATGAATTGTACCTAACAGACACAAGTATTTATACACTAAGTAACAGCATCAAAATATACAAAGCAAAAGCTAGACGGACAAGATGAAATTGAGAGAAATAACTATAATAGCAGACTCTAAGACAATACTATTACTCTATGGTAGTTTATTTAAAAAAAAAGAAAACAAAAATTGAATTAAAGTGGTTGAATAGATACACATTCACCTCTATCCCACACAAATTGAATAAACTTTCATTTAAACACCCATAGAACACTCTTAAAAAATGCTAGGCCCCCAAACCGCAATAAATTCTTAAAAACAGAAACCACATAAGCCATATTTTCTTTCAAGGTAAAAATCCTACAAGTAGCAAAAAATGAAAAAAAAAAAAAAAAAAAAAGGCCAACCACACAGGAATTCTTAAATACTCTTAGTTACTGAACCAAAAACTTAAGACACAAAAATAAACTACTAAAACAAGACACATTAACATAGCTGGGATGTGAACATATTTGAAATTAGAGATAACCAAAAACCTTCAATGTATTCAACTGTATACAAACAAAAAGTGTCAGACTCAAAAAGGTACAGGGAAAAAAATCTAGAGCAAACAGAGGAAATAATAAACATAAAATGAGAAAGTAACACATTTTAAAACAAAATCACAATTGATAAATCCACAGTTTTCTTTTTTTTAAGGGAAAAAAAGACCTTTAGCAAGTCTAATCAAGGGGGAAAAAATGGTAGAACTAAGATAAATTTCTTACAACTTAGAAGTAGCAAGCTTAATAGAAAAGAGACTTTTTTATTCTCTATTAAAATTATCCAATGTTAAATTTCAACAAAATGAGAAGTTTTCTGGAAAAGTATAAATTTAGTAAATAATAAACACAAAAGGAGATACACATTTTAAAACAAAAAAATTTAAAGTTACTTAAACTTAAAAGAAACATAACATACTAATAGCCACAAAAGAAACTGGTAGTTATCAAAAAGTTATTTCCTAAAAGGAGTCTGAACCCAGAAGTTTTATAAGCATGGTCCTTCAGTTCTTCATGGAACAAATCACCCCCATGCTATAACTGCTATATTAACTGTTATATATAACTACAGAAAAATATATACAGTTATCCTATTCACTTTATAGAGCTAGCAAAATCCCTATGTCAAAACATGGATGATAGCCCAGAAGACCAAACTCACTCATGTAAAAAAGCAATTTTCCTAAATAAAATATTAGCAAATCAAATTCTATAGTAGCAATAGGGTAGTCACATTTTAGGAGAAATGGATTCCAAAGGACATCCCATATTTCAAAACTAATTTTCCCAGGAAAATAAATGTAAAGATAGAGGATGCATGGTTGGAGAGCGTAAGTCTACAATCACTGTAGTGTATTTTTTTTCTTTGAGGCTACTTTTTCTTATCTCAACATTATTTCTAATATTGATAATCTCAAAGAGAGCTCTCACTCGTAGTGGTGGTTTCTTTTGGCTCTTTATCACATTTAATTTCTGCCCCAAATTTACTGAAACTTGAACGTGCTTTTGAACACCAGTTTGTATACCACCACTGAATGAACACCTGTAAGAGAATACAATAAAGGTGAATGTTAAAACAGCCACCCAAATTGCTCTCAGAGGGTGTTGGTAAAGAAACCCGAGGCATTACAGGACACTGACAAAGGGTGGCACATCTGTTTATCAGTTAAAGCTGCACTGCTAAAAGGCAAAATCATGAGCAGTTTACAATTGCAGAAAGACTGCCAGGTTCAAAACGATGAAATTCTTGGTCATTTTTTAGGATATGGGTATGTGCATTACTTCAAATTTCAAAAACAAAGTGACTCTTTATTAATATTATTTGATCGGCTATTTTTAAACCTTATAACTCAAGTCTACATACGAAGCAAGTAAACTGTAAATCTTTAAAAAAAATTTTTTTTAACTAACTGACCTGATTCCAGGAGTTCAAAGATGGTTTGATGTTGGAAAATCTATTAAAGCATCATCAACAAATCAAATGAAGAAAAAAACCCCCCCAAAAATAAGATCATCTTAATGGATACCCAAGAAGTATATCTGACAGTTCCAGAGGCATTTCTAATTCAAGTTCTTTAAAATCTAAAAATAGAGGGTATTTCCTTTCTAGATAAAGAAAAGAATACCTGACTCAAAACAGCCAACCTATAGGTAAAACACTATTGATGCACCCATTAAAATGAGAAATAAAACAAGAATGTCCACTATCACCATCATCATTATTTAACACTTCAGCCAACAAAACATGCAATAAAAATTAAATAAAACTATTAGAAGAAATATTATCATTAACCATAGATCAAAGTATTTCCTAAAATTACATGTGAAATTACTGAAAAAAAGTACTAGAATTAAGTGACTAGATACCTGGAAAACATAAATTTATTTATAAAGACTACAGATGAGACTACAGAATTATTACTGCTCAAATTCTTCCAACCTGTCTCCATCAGGACTGGCTCTATCCTAGTTTGAGTCGCTATTGTTGTTTGCCTGGATTACTGCATCAGGGTCCTACATGAACTGGCTTCCTTACCTTCAGCCTGGTGAGACATAACAGTATAGCCACAGGATAAATCTGATAGTGTCATTCCTTTGCTAAAATCTTCTCATAGCTTCCCATCATAGTTAGAATAAGACCCAAATTCCTTACGACAGCTTCCTATATGGCCCTATCCAACCAGGACTCATACAAATGCCATTGTTGACACTCTACTCACACTGTTTTCCTTTCTGCTCCTCAAATACACCAAAGCGGCTTTGTGCTAGTTCTTAACTCTGTCGGCACTGCTCTTCCCTGAACCTCACAAGGATGGCTCCTTCTAAGATGCCAACTACATCTCCTCAGAGAGCTCTCTGATCATCCAACCTACAGCAGCCACCCAGGTACTATCTCTCGTCACCCTATTTTAATTCCCTCCACTAAATCTAAAGTTCACGATCTGATACTTTTCCCTGTATGTTTGGTATTCCTCCCACTAATGTCACCTACACGGGAGCAAGAACTTTGTCTTAATAACTGTTCATCTCCAAAACTTAAATAAGCACCTGGTGCATAAGAAAAGTCACGCTTCTTCCCTGAATTTTCATTGTCTATCATTCTCAATAGACTGTAAACTCCACAAAACAGGAACCCTGCCTATTTTAGTCACTGTTCTATCTCCAGGACTCAGACACTGGCTATATAGTCAATAAATATCTGACGAATGAATGAGTCCCTCCATCCCCTTCTCGTAACTCCTAGCAGTCTAAGATTAAGCAAACTTTCTGGTGAGTCCAACACATTACTGGCTTATACTGAACTCCAGCCAACTAACGATTCCATATGAATTGTTATAAAGTTAGATCTTCCCACCTCTATGAATTCCCCAAATTCTACACTTGTGTAACTGACCTGTTTAGATAAACAAGGAGCTTTAATAAAGCTTCACAGTACTGTTGAAATAAATCTTTAAAATGCCTTTGTCAAAAAAGTATTTACAAGAAAATAACAGGTCAAGAAAAATTAAATCTTTTGAGTCCTAATCCATGAACTGTGTAAGTAGCTGGGCAGAGAAGAGACCTCCCTAAAGTTACACTGAAAAAAACACTGAGGTATTAAAAAGTTAATCCATCTTGTCAACGTATAGAGAAATGACCATCCTATGCAAAAATGGTCAAAACTAACAAAGCCACAAAAGGACTGCCTCTTAAGGATTTAAATTAAGATACTGGATCGCCATTTTGATCACCCAAGAGTTACTCATTAAATATGACAAAGAGTACATATTTGCTGGTTTGTGGGCACTCTAAGTATCTAATTACTTCAAACAAAAGGCTACATTCTCAATTTTTTATATTTTGTTTTTATTTGAGAGTTTACTCACAGGCAGCAGTTTAAAATCAGGCTTTTAAAATTAAAGGCCAAAACTAAAAAAAAATCTGCAAATATGACACTTCTAAAAGAATGATCGTCTTAATAATTTAAACCCTAAAATGTCCTGTGGAGTTAAAGTCTTTATACATAAATGTGTGAGATCGATATCATTTAAAATAAACAACTGAAAAACCACAGATGGTGGGCAAATTTGTCAATGAAGATAAACATCAGCATCAGCCTTCCAGAGTATGAACACCAGCAATTAATTTGTCTTGTGAGAGAATATGCTTCAGAATTTGGCCTTTAAAGTCTCTTTCTCCAGCAGCAAATCAGCGTATCTATGCTGAAGTTCCTTTTCTCTTTCCTGTTGTCGCTGAACATCTTCTTTTAGACACTTGAAGAAACAAAACCATTAAATAATTTTTTCATATGTAAGCACACTGAAAATTAAAAATACCTTATGGTACTTTATCATCTTACAAACACCTGAATTAAGTCAACACTTTCAAGAGGTAAGTATTCCCCAAAGAGAAACAAAAATAGTAACTACTTCTGCTATAAAACCAGTCCTGTGGCCATTCTTTGATTTGGTCATACAACTACCATCTTGTTATAAAACCTCTGCTGCTATCTCAAATAAACAAGCCATTATTGTCCTATCAATACCCACAAATGCACTTAAGTAAGCCCTGGCTGCCCTTTATCTGGGCAGGGGCTATCATGCACACTTGGCAAATAAAGTTAAACCAAATCTGGCCAAAGGAACTTGATGCTCTGGGATGACTAGCTACTGATATATTCCCAGCATCCTAAGTTACAAAACAAAAAGACACTGGTTTAATGTACCTCAGAGAGCTATATATATGAATGGGATGCAATTAAATTTCGGGGGAAAAAATCACAAGGGTTACTTATTCCATTTCACAGTGCATCTACATACAAAACAAAAAATTAGTACAGGAAAAGCCTGTGTATCCAAAACTGGCCTGGTCTATCCACCTACACACAGGCAATTCTAGACTAGAAAGTCAAAAACTTTAGGCTCTCATTGAAAAAAAGCCAGTCAATGTCAACTGCAAAAGACAGCCTGCAAAGGGAAGGAAAAGAAGAAAGCCCTGATTATTCTTTGGAGCTCTCTTTCTAAGCAATGCTGCAAGCCAATAACGTTACCTCTAGCCTCCGGGGAATAGCAGAATCTTCATGTTTCTTGAGTTCTTCAAAAGTGCGTAACTCCAAGTAAGCCTGCTCAATTTGGTCCCATAAGTCATTCAACTGTTTCATGAGCCCCATTGCACGAGACTGGTAACCCCCAAGCAAAATTTTCATCTTCTTTTCCATCTTTGCAGCTCTCTTGGCTTCTGTCGTCATGTGACCCCTGTTTATCTGGGGGTCGGGGAAGATCACATCAGCACACATGAGAAAAGCAGGCTAAATAACAGGACTAAAAAGGCACAACTGGTCACCTACTACCTCAAAGCAAAAGTACATTAGATGCAATCTCTATCAAATTACCCATGACATTTTTCACAGAACTAGAACAAATAATCCTAAAATTTATATGGAACCATAAAAGATCCAAAATTGCCAAAGCAACCCTGAGGAAAAAGAACAAAGCAGGAGGCATAACCCTCTCAGACTTTGGACAATACTACAAAGCTACAGTAATCAAAACAGCATGGGGGCTTCCCTGGTGGCGCAGTGGTTAAGAATCCACCTGCCAATGAAGGGGGCATGGGTTCAAGCCCTGATCTGGGAAAATCCCCACATGCCGCAGAGCAACTAAGCCTGTGCACCACAACTACTGAGCCTGCAATCTAGAGCCCACAAGCCACAGCTACTGAAGCCCACGTGCCTAGAGCCCGTGCTCCGCAACAAGAGAAGCCACTGCAAGGAGAAGCCCACGCACCACAACAAAAAGTAGCCTCCACTCGCAGCAACTAGAGAAAAGCCTGCACGCAGCAATGAAGACCCGACGCAGCCATAAATAAATAAATAAATAAATAAATAAATAAATAAATAAATAAATAAATAAATAAATAAATAAATAACAGCATGATACTGGCACAAAAACACATATATGTATCAATGGAACAGAATAGAGAGCCCAGAAATAAACCCACACACTCACGGTCAATTAATCTTTGACAAAGGAGGCAAGAACATACAATGGGGAAAAGACAGTCTCTTCAGCAAGTGGTGTTGGGAAAGTTGGACAGCCGCGTGTAAATGAATGAAGTTAGAACACACCCTCACACCATAATAAATTCAAAATGGCTTAAAGACTTAAATATAAGACATGACACCATAAAACTCATGGAAGAGAACATAGGCAAAACATCCTCTGACATAAATTATACCAATGTTCTCTTAGGTCAGTCTCCCAAGGCAATAGAAGCAAAAGCAAAAATAAACAAATGGGACCAAATCAAACTTATAAGCTTTTGCTCAGCAAAGGAAACCATAAACAAAACGAAAAGACAACCTACTTGCAAATGATGCGACTGACAAGGGCTTAATTTCCAAAAATATAAAAACAGCTCATATAACTCAATAACAAAAAAACAAACAACCCAATCAAAAAATGGGCAGAAGACCTAAATAGACATTTCTCCAAAGAAGACATAGAGATGGCCAAAGGCACATGAAAAGATGCTCATCATCACTAATTATCAGAGAAATGCAAATCAAAACTCCACCTCACACCGGTCAAAATGGCCATCATTAAAAAGTCTACAAATAACAAATGCTGAAGAGGGTGTAGAGAAAAGAGAACCCTCCTACACTGTTGGTGGGAATATAAACTGGTGCAGGCACTATGGAAAACAGTATGGAGATTCTTCAAAAATCTAAAAATAGTTTCCATATGATCCAGCAATCCCACCCTTCAAAGTACAAAATTACTTGATTATTTTTATAAGGTTATAATCCTAAATTTGGCATAAAACCAAATAAGAGAAAGAGAATATCACATTTGGCAACAAAAAAAAAAACTTTGTAATGTTTGAGGAGCAAAAAGACACCATAAATTTAAGAGAAATGACAGTTTTCCTATTAAGCATGTATACTGAGCACAAGTGGGCTGCCTCCTCAGATGAGTCTAAAATTAGGTGAAAAGAATTTAAAACGTATAAACTCAAAAGAGAACTGGAGAGGGACAATTAGCAGAAGGTTTCAACAAAACTCTAGAGCTGATGCAGAAGGGCAGAGAAAGCCCCAGCTTAGAGGGTCCAAGGAGAGACGGCTGAGAAGGAAGGAGATGTGGGATGCAGAATCCCATTAGCATAACGCCTTCTCTAGGTGTACATTCTACGTCCCACAATGTTATCACTTCATCATGATCTGCAAATGCTTGTTTCCAACATACAACACTTAAAATTGTGAGGTCAAAGCCTTAGGGATAATTATTAAATCTGTGTTAATTTCTTTGTATCTGTTCCTCCCCCACCCTCCTCCAAACTGATTCCATCAAGTGACTTCTATAAGCAATCAAAACTAAGTAGTTTCAGGATAATATATACCCAAATGATACTCTGTAATTCATAATAATGTAACTGAGAGCACCCTGTAACAAGGGAGACAGTGTGACAATTTTTTTTCTGAAATACTGAATGTGGCGGTGGGGGCGAGATAAGCAGAAATGGTCCCATGAGAAAATACTGTCAAATACAAAATATTGATAAGAAAGCTGTTCATAGGATGTTTTTCTAAATATTTAGGAACAATATAATCACCAAAAGAAATATATAGCTTTCCAAGATAACAACTTTGAAACATGCACTTCAATGCATTACGTCTGATTTAAAACAAATATGTCAATCTCAATGCCCTTTTTTGTTTTTAGAATATGTAAGAACACCAGAAACACAGTGTTCCCCAAAATATAAAGTACACTTCTACTAGAAAAGTAGTACTTCATACCTATCCATCTCCAGCTTACTTTATTGAAGTCAAAGTCAAATAAGTCTAGGGCAGAGGGGATGGCAGGGAAGGGACACGTTGCATGTGCGCCTTAAGAACATGAGATGGATCTAAAATTAATTTACATAAAGCTCTTTTAAAACAATTCCTATCTTCAGCATTTTATAAAAGTTAATAAGCTTTTATTCCTCTGCAAAGCACTTGAAGACTAAATCCATGAATAAATAATGTCCTTTATAAAAGAGCCATCTTCCTCTAACAGATAACAAATCAAAGTGAGTTCCACAGCAATGATCTGCCTTCTAAGAGTCAGGAAATACTGGGCCAAGTCAGCAGCACAGTGGAGTGGAGAAGTGAGTCACTCTTTCTACCCAGCACGGCCACCCAGCTGTTTTGAGTTGATGTAGGTTATTTAACCTCTGCATTTCCTTTTCTCCATCAGTAAAATGGCAGTCATTGCTAAAAGTTACTATGAACCCTAAGACAATGTACAGAAAAGCCCTTAGCCGCCCAGTAAGTGACATAAAGTAAGCAGTCAACAAATGTTAGCTCTGATTACAATTATTATAGGTACTACGAGTTTAACCATTTTGCTCTCCTCTCTAACGGACCAAGGGACTATATGGATGACACTTTAAAACCCTCCTTTAAATTCCGACTTTAATTTTTAAAATGATGGAGATCCCCTTCCTGGGACTAAAGCAAGGAAAAACAGCTGTTTCTTCTTGTAAGTGAGCAGTTTGCCTCTTGAGGACCACCACACCAAGTAGCCGGTACTGGAGCACATCTTTTTAAGCTATGCTATTCAACCCCGGCTAAACTTTAGAATTAACCGTACAGCTTTTAAAGTCTACCGCTGCTATAAACCCAGAGACCCTTATTTCAATGGTCTCAGACTACTGTATTTTTAAAGCCCCCAGATGATTCTAATAGGCAATAGGATGGAGAATCCTGTTTCAGCCACTGTCATTACAGAAGCTAGGTGTCAGCTGTTTTCTTTTAACTAGACCTACCAAAAAGTCCTCATTCCCAGTAAAAAGTGAACAACTAAATCCATAAGTTAGTTGCATCAAGTTCCTTATACTATAATTCAACATGTTCCAAGAATACCAACATTAGAAATTCTAATCACATATGGATTTGAATACACATTCCAAAAACCTTAACAGCACAGAATTTCAAATTAATACATACTTTTTAAAATTAGTCATACAAATTATCATTTTTATTGGTTAAGATATACACTGCACTCCACGGAAATCCAATTTCCAATTTGGTATAACAGCATAATAGGCTCAGAAGGTGTTTAATTAGTCATCAAGGCACATTTAGTATGACTGGTACCTTGTATGTGGAAGTTACCTCACCTCACACAGTTGAGTCATTTATTATTCCCAAAACACCAAAGCTTTTAAAACTGCAAAGTTGCTAATGCCAACAATTTTATTAATGCCAACAATTTTATTTCATTTAGCTCAAGCTTTATTAACATCTTCTGGCTCAAATATTGCGCTAAGATTCCAAGCAAATATGGAAATAAATTATACCAAAAAATTAAAGTACAGAAAAAATCAAATAGCTATATGTTAGTATAAAAATATAAAGAAAAAACGGAATACAGCTTTTAATATTCAATTTTAGCTTACTTATCTTACATCTGCCATCTGATCATTAAAACGTAAAGGAAGATATCTGCATACAGTACTTTGTAAAATGCTCAACCTATGACTGCTCGATACATTTTAGGAGGAAAAAAAACTAACCTATAACGTCTGGCCTTTTCCTAGCCAATAAATCTCAAGCATGAAACACACATGCACGTATGGAACAGAACTACCTTAAATCAGCCCCAACTCCCCCGCCCCACATTCATACACAGAAACAACATTAAAGTCCAACAGAGTATAAAAACTTATTGTTTAAAATATGCAGAATTGAGAAGAACCAGACGCAGGATTAACCAGATTAATATTTCTAAGCCCTTTTAAAAACTACAATTAAGCATTAGCAACTGCCCTGCGGGACAACTTATTTTGAACAAAACAGGCTTAAGGAGCTTGCACTGCCTCTTACAGCTGATTTACCAAAAGTTCTTCCAAAAAATGATTTTCAAACCACTGCATTTATAGCTGATTTACCAAAAGTTGTCGAAATCATTTTTTCCAAATCCTTAACTGCACTTAGAGATATACTTTAAAGTCTTCTTAAAACACCTAACGAAGTTAGTAATGGAATTAGGATTAAATACTTTGTTCACGTGTCACCAGACAAGCCTCCCAAATATGATTATAATGGAAGTTTGTGCTTATATATGTATCAGCACAAAATTTCTAATAATCTTAAATGAAGTTCACTATAACTATTAGGATTTTAAAGCAGGACAACACTTGATATAATTAAAGCTGACTACATCCAAAATGAAAGCATAAAGTTCAAGAGGAGATGAATGAGAATATATCTAATACAAATGTGTAGGGGGACCAAGCTGACGAATTTCATGCATCATAATTCTGTTTTACGATATGATGTCTGGAATTTGTTTCAAATAGTGGGAGGGGGAGAATAACATGAAATAAGAGTGGCTGTCATATCTGGGTGATAACACGTGAGGACTCATTACACTAGTCGACTTTGGCGTGTATTTGACAATTCCCATAATAAAAGGTTTTTTAAAATTCAAATTCAATATCTACTCTAAAGGATAACTATTTTGTTAAGACCATACACCACAAACCATGAAACATCAGTACAATGAAACATAATGGAGACATTAAAATTTATAAGTATGTAAACTACTTCAACATACCAAAATGTACATATGAAATGTTAAAACCACAATTATGTAAAATTCATTTATATTAAACAAAATCTGAGCCTTTAAGTATTACTCAAACCTCTCTCCTAAAATTGACCCATGTCTCTCATATTTCAGACATTCATCAAAATTCAGAGAACAGAAAACTTACCCAGCCTGTTATTCAAGGTGAATAACTTGATAAATATCAATTTAATCTAATTTAGCTAACACTAAGAATGATATGAACCTAAGAAACATGGGAGAGAACTCCTATTCACTAAAACTTGCCAACTGCAAGGCACACAGTATCTCATTTAATCTTACATTATCTCAAACTCTCATTTCCATGAGACTAAAAAACAATTACACTCCCAAATTTTTACAGGTAAGAAAATTTGAGACCCAGAGAGGTTAAGTAACTTGCTCTAGGCCACAGAGTCACTAAGAGATGAAGCTATGCAGTTGTGTCCCACTTGAAAGTCCAACACATTAGGCTACACCACAGCTACTAAACCAGATGTCCTCCCTGCCTCAGCCCCTGAAATGCAAACATGCCTGAAGAAAGTCAAGCTGTGGGGCTAAATGGCTTAATGTCACCAGACAGTTCACTGAAAAACAAATTATTCTAGACACACATAAACAAGATCTCAATTAATGAATTTGCCCATCATTCCTTCCCTGATTTAGACATTAACCTGTACGTAGGCCACTTATAAGAATTTTGTTTGACACTGGAGAAAAGCATTTCCCCTGCTTATGTTTTTTAATTCCTAATTCTTTTATTCTTAACAAGCTATAAAACTATAGGAGAATGAACATCCCAGAAATTTTTATGGGCAAAAAAGGTTATTTAACAACTTTTTAAGAAGTTGGGCAGAATATAACTAGAATAATTATTTACAGATTTCACCAAAGCTCATCCTTTGCAACAGACTTTAAAAGAGAGCAAGTGATTTTTTTGAATGATACTTACAATATTATACTATTAAATGATCCCAATTTAGTTTTAAAGGCCTTCTTCCTTTCACCCACACATAGATATGTGTAGATGTTCATATATTCATCTTTTTCTATCATATTTAATCTTATACATACACACACCGCAAGATGTTTAAGGTGATTACATTTGAATGGTAGGCTTTTCTCTTTATTTTTTTTATTTAAAAATGTCTACAAAGTACAGGTATTATTTTTAGAAAAAAAAAAAGCCTACAAATGTTATTTTTTAAGTGCATAGAAGAGAAACTGTCTAAAAAAGACTGGCCAGAGACCAATGGAAAACTGATGGTCCCCAGGAGATGAATCAGTGGAACCATAAGTGTTTCCTCGGGTCATTACAAAAGGGGGCTGTATGGGACTTATAAAAGTGTAATTGTTACTTTCAAACTCACTAAGTTTGTTAAGGTTACTAAGCTTAAGTAATTCCAAAGTAAACACATTATCCTTGGGTCTCCAATACTGTCTTCAGTTAAAGTCTGTTACACTGAGGTTCAGAAACATTAAGAGCATCCCTTACTGAAATTCTTGCTTGGGGACCCAGAATATAACCTTATACCACTAGCCAAACAGGTTTCAGGATACCTAAAATAAATATAGTTAATGGCAGCTCCACTTCCTAGTCCATCATTCCACAATATGATCCTATAGCAGTAAAGATGTGGTTCAGCCACCGAAAGGTTTGCAAACAAGAGACCATGAGTGACTCTCCTTTAATCTCTATACTGTTCACTAGCATTAAGTTTTAGCAGTGAACCATCTCTGTATTGATGAGATGCAGGTCCAATTCAGTGATTATTTTCAGCATCTATCAGTTAGCAACCATCAGATTGCATCCCTGCAAAGCAAGCTAAGCAATAAGGCAAAACCTTACTAAACACATCTCCAAGAACAGTAATGTACCAATAAAGCAATGCCGAGAGCATTTTACATTTGCATAAGTTAGGAAATGAAACTCATAAACTGCATGAAACAAATTCAACTCAACGCTGAGGCATAATAAAAGCAACACGGTTGTATCATAGGAGATCTCTAGTCCAGCTCCCAGAGTTCTTGCTAGAAACAACCAAGAAATCTGTTAATGCCTTTAAGGGTCATGGCAGAGGGCAGAACTTAAGGATGAGAGCATTCCAGAATACTGGGGACTTGTCTCCTGCCACCGCATGCCACCCCACACACACACCCACTCACCCACAAGGGAACATAAGCGCAAGCCTGCTGAGATACAACGTATAATCCCTCCACCTCGAACTGCCCACCAATTTAATCTTTACCCTAAGTTTTCACTCTTTAAAGTATTAAGGGAATTTTTTTCCTGTGTAAAAATACTAACTTTATAATGAAAATCACTGAGAAAATGAGATCCATTGTGCAGCCAATTTTGCTGAAATATAACCATTCAGTAAAGTCAGGGGTCCCCAAAAGAGTTCTACAAATACACTGAGAAGGATTTTAAATGTGTTATCTGTGTTCTTTAAGTTACTTTATTTCTAAGAAGTCAATGTTACATAGTATTTCTTGACTAAATTGACTGTGCCAGTAAAATACAGGGAGAAGTATTACCTCTGGACCTAGTTTCCACCTCTAAGGAAAGCCTTTCCATTTTTACAGCTAACATGACAAAATCTACTTTTCAGCCAAACTTCCTCAACACAGCAGTTTAGATACTATTTCAAATACTATTAAATTTAATGGCAGGCCTAAATTCAGACTTCTCATTTCACTTTTGCACCTACTGGAAATTATTTCACTCAAAATAATTATGTCTTCAGACGATTTCCTACTTCCACTTAAAGTGGAAACAAATTAGAACACTTCAAATTCTATTTGCACTTCCCAAATACAGTAATGACTCATTTATCTAGCATCGGAAAATGAGGTTCTTCTCCATTTATCTGGAAAACACTTAACGTGAAGTCCACAAGAGCACAGAGCTCATCTGCCTCGTTCCCTGCTATACACCCAGGGCCTAGTACAAAGGCTGGCACAGAGTAGATGCTCAGTAACATTCACTAAATGTGTGATTAAATAAAGTACTAAAGCTTTTTACTTTTAACCACTTGATGAAACTTTTTCTACAGATATAGCCATCCCTCTTTTTCTGTTTTTTAAAAACATAACACTGAACAGAAATTAAGCTTTTCTTATTAACTGTGGTATCACTATAAAGAGCAATCACTCTACCCCCCTACCATATACCCATAACACCCTCAAAGCTATCCAAATAACAGGGCTTTTTGCCGCCATATTTAAATGGCCTCAACATGCTATGTTTTTATAACTTTTCCTTTTCTGATATTAGGTGTCATTTCTGTTTGCAGCTGCTGCCTTATTTTACACACAAATGTCCGGTA
Source organism: Mesoplodon densirostris (assembly GCF_025265405.1). Classification (NCBI taxonomy): domain Eukaryota; kingdom Metazoa; phylum Chordata; class Mammalia; order Artiodactyla; family Ziphiidae; genus Mesoplodon; species Mesoplodon densirostris. The sequence continues at coordinate 31,209,281 of NC_082670.1, forward strand.
AGGTCCTGAAATTAAGTCTACCTCCTAAGCAGAATAAAATACATGGACTTGGTTACAATTCAGAAGTCCTTCCCACTTACTTCTGACCTGCAACTACACTGATTCTATTTATTTAACAGACTCCTTGTACCACCCACAACATTCTACATAAAATCTGAGATGGTTCTACTAGTTTTAAATGAGTATCTTAAGGATTTTCAGTTAAGTTCTAAGTTTCAAATATTAATCAGGAGCAATGGCTCGAAGACTAGCTCCAATATAAACCTCGGGGCGTATTTTTTTAATCCATTTAGGAGACACCAACCACGACAAAGCTGGATTTCATCTTGCTTGATACGCTGTGATAGGGCCATAATTTAGATTCACTGTTCCAGAGCTCATGGCAGCAAAACTCAAACACACTGGCAGCCATGGTGTACTGTGCTTGCACAGCAAGGCATATCTCCCTGAACCTAAGAGTGGAAGGATAATTTAAGTACAGCCTTTAGTTTATATAATACAACTGGAGTTCCTTCCCCACAACAAACTTTGAATAATGTTTATAATTTAGCAATCAACTGAAATGATGAAAGAATTACCACAATTGAAATAAAATATTTATGTATTTCAAACCAGGAGAATTGTGTCTTCAAAAACTAAAATAAGCTAAGACAAACCTAGTTCTGAATTAGGGAATGAATACAAATAAAATGGGGTATTTGTTTATTTGGGTTTTTGAGTCTCTTTTCTTCTTTTTAAAGATTTAATGAACTTTCATTTGAAATAAGCACAGTTTATTAAATTAAAGGATTTGATTACGTGTTCTTCAAAAGTAACTAGTTGGGTAAACATTAAAGCGAGTTATCCAGGAGTCAAGAAAAGAAAAATTACTTCAGACTGTTTTATGAATATTCTTCCAAAATCACCAATCCTTCAGCAAAAATAGTTCAACAGAAGATTTCAGTTCCTGGTACTGAACTGAACAAAGAGAACCACATGTTTTTAATGGTTGCTCATAAACGACCCAAATAAATCTCCAAAAGAACAGCAGTGGTTCTCTCTGTATTTTTCCCTTCAAAACTCACAAGACCAATTCAACATAGAAATAAAAATTACTGTACTTTATGGCACCACTCACTTTGTGACACATTTATTTGCTGTCATGAAAGTTAGTGCCTCAACAAACTAAATGAGATTTAGGGAAAAACTTTTTTTTATATTTTAAACAGCACAAAATGTCCTTACCACTTGAGGAAGAAAGAGTTTACCCACCTCGAATGAGATTTTCAAACTAAGTGAGACCCCTAAGTATTTATGTATAAGTGTTACAGGAAGCTTTCCAAATAGCTTTCCAATCAATTATGATGCTGACCTTAGATCAGAATTACACTGCTAACTACCACTTATAAGAAATGAAGCCTACATAACAGAAAATATAACTTAAATTTAACCACTGATGTTCTTTTTAGTTTCCCTGACTTTGTGAATTAAAACACAGAGCAACAGCACACCCTGCTGGAAATTAGTAACACAGCTAGAGTAACCAGCAGCACTTGATTGCTAAAATTTCACCCAAGATGAGAATTACTTCAGAAAGTCTGATTTCCCACTAAATGATAAAAGATGTGCACAGGCATTACCATTAGTGTCTATACATGTGAACTTAAAGGTAAAATCAAAAATGTTAATTTTAATAGGATATCACTTTTTCCAGTTCATTTCCCTAGCCCCACACAGCCCCAAACACCCCTAAGTGATTTTACTATTTTTTTATTTTAACCCCAAATAAAAATATTTCCAAACCTACTTTCTGCAGAGAAATTGGTAATCACATAAGCGGAATTTGAGGCCACTGTGATTGCCTGAAGCACCCCTTTCTCCTTCCCAGCCCAAGATATCCTGGCCTCAGAAACATCCCTGAAGACCACCATTAAGAATTCACAAGGCAGCCTAGCGGTCTGTGAACCACAATTTACATACCACTGGCAAAATGCATACACAGATATTGGAATTCAAAACATGCAGACTATATTAAGAAACCACATGCCATGAAACTCCCATCTAGTATGTTTCAACATTTTCATAGACATGAAAAAATCACAGAAGTCATTGTCTGGATAATCCAGCTCAGTGCTCTCCCTGTAACAAACTGACAGGAATCCGAGGATGAGCAGAAAGATACCAAAGTTCTGTTAAGTGTGCCCTTCTGGCTACAGAAAGAAAGCTCCCTGGTACACTGAGAGCCCCCCTTGAGAAAACCGCATTGCTCTTCTAGCACTGCTCTACACTCTTCTGAGTGACCAGTGTTCACTTCTTGGCTCTTGGCCCCCACATCTAAAAGGTTCTGATTGACCTGTGGTCAACTTGGAGGGCATTCTTCATCATGAAGGCCAGCAGCTCTGAAAAACCAATGAAGAAGGCCAAGGAAGATCAAACACTTCAGTGCAGTTTTTCCTCAAGAAATTCGAAAACAATTACCTTAGATCTATTTTCCTGAAGTTGTCTCCAGTGGTATTATCTGGTTCATTATTTCAATCAAAGTACATTTAAATTAGAATTTTAAAAGGATACCAACCTCAAGCCTCTTTTCCAGTGACTCAATTCTGTCCTTTTTGCTAGCTAGGTTGGCCCGTGTGTAGCGGCTCTGCCCAGGAAGATATAAAACTTGACTGTAGCATTCTTCCCACACCTGGTTATAAGCTTCACTTGAGAGTTCTCCGTGGCTCATACCTTGTTTTACCACTTCCATCTCCTGTACCAGAACATCCTGGGCCTGTTCACAATAATAATAACAATAAGCTTGAGTACTAGAGATACTTGCCATCAACAGAAAGCTTTAAAAGACTAGTTTTTACTCCTCTGGGCAAAGACAATGAGCTCTGGTTAACTGTTTTTTTGGAAGGGGGTTATAATACCTAAGCAAAATTAATCAAGAAGCCTAGAAGTCAATGCAGGTTGACCTGAAAAGCCAAGCATCCATGTATCATCCCTGATAATGTAAACATCCTTTGCCTTCACTCATTATAATAGCAGCTACCATTTCTCAGATACCTACTATGTGCCAGGAACTGAATTGAAAAGTTTTACCTACTTTATCTCCAAACAGCACACCACCCTTACAAAGCAGTAAACATTAACCTCACTTTAAAGCTGATGAAACTAAGGCTTAGCGAGGTTAAACCACTTGTTCAAAAATACAACACTAGTAAGCAGACAAGGCAAGGTCACACCCAAGCCAATGACTGGGCACCAACGTGTGCGGGTGCTCCTCCCACTCTACCATCCCCCGCTATACTCTGGACTTCCTAGTATGGTGAAGGGGAAGTAGGTGTTTTTTTGACACCTGCCTTTTTTCTCATCTGAAAGAATGCCCCTGCCATTGCCAGAGAATAAGACCGGAGGCACAAATCAAATAATGATGGATCATAGACCAGCTTCTGTTCACTAGAAAAGATACGGTTTAAGATGATAGAATGAGGATGGAGTTGGACAAGCCTGGGCTCCAATCACAGATTTAGCACTTAAGTAGCTATCTGAACTTGCTCAACTTCTGTGAGCCCATTTCTCATCTGTACAGTGGAGATAATACCTAACATGTTTGTTATGAGAATTAAGTGACACAGTATACACAAAGAGCCAGCCCAGCACCAGACACACAGACTCCATGAACATACCACATGAACTTTTTCCAGCCTTTGCTTCATGGCTCATGAAAAACTGACAATTACTTTTTGTGCTTTATAGAAAGCTTTCAATCACTCCAGGAACATCAGAAAATAAACACAGGCCAAAATACATAAAGTCAAGATAAATAACTAGCATATGAAAAAATTTAAACCAAAAAATGGAAAATCAAGTCTCTAGAAGATAAAGAATGGATACTTTTAAACAATACCTCTTAGGGGAAATAATGGAAACAAATCAATTTTAACATACTTAATGAAAATCGGGTACTGTATCATCAGAGAAATGGTATTTCACTCTGAAACTGTACACAGTAAAAATTTACAAATTCAGCTCTTATAATAATTAGGAGAGAGTACAGCTAAGTTCTATTTAAACCATCCCTAAAGAATCTGCTAAGTAAATAGCTGCTTCAAATTCTTAGGAACAAAGGGGACTATAGATAGATAAATAAAATATGGGAGGATATTTAAACTACTGTGTAATCATTTCAAATAATTCCAAAGCACTACTTACATTATTATCAAAAAAAGTTATTAGAATTTGTCCCTTACAGAATCTCTATTAGCAACGTGATCTTTATTTCAGGTTTCCATATATACAATAAATTCAGGAAAATTTATTTCCTAAATTACATCTTCCCCTCTTATTTTCACTCTAAAAAGAGGAAACTGTTCAAGCATCAAGTTCATTGTCTAATTCTCACCTGGTTCAGTGACTGAATGTGCCTGCCAAAGCGCAGGCACTCAACAGAGGACAGCTTCCATGGCACTTACTAAAAGGCAGCAAGTCAAAATTACTCATGAATCAGGGGCAAACAAACACAAATCTAAACCCTCCTTCCTTTCTCTATTTTCTTTTTAAAAGTCCTATAATAAACATGTATCACATATGCAATAAGAAAAAGAGAAAGTAAGAAAAAGAGAGGAGAGAGGGAAAGTGCAGGAGAGAAGACAGACAAAGGAACCTTACCGGTTTTCTCCCAAGTTAGCCCATTCTAATGGATGAGTCCATCACTGCCCCTCAGGGCGAAAGACTAAAGAAAAAAGACTTTTAAGCTAATGACCACTCTGCTTCCAACCATGAAACTAACTCTATTATCTTATGCCACTGTACAGAGTTCTAGTCAAAATCACAGCTTTGCTCTGTCAAAGCAGAAAGAATAAAATGCATATGGAGGAAGAGGCCGGACAGACTTTAGAGAAGAAAACATTTCTTTATTTCCTTATCCAAAAGGGTAGGGGGCAATCATGTCAGGGGAATGAACTCAGTGAATATTTCCTTTCTGTGAATAGGTGAAAGATTTAATCTGTAAATATTTTTAATATATTCTTTTTTTCATAGTATTCTAAATAAGTGAGGTTTAAGTACTAAAGGCATTCCACCCTATTCAGATACAGCAGAGTTAAACACAGAAAATAGCAACTGTAGCAACTATCAATCAGGCATACACCCATGAGACAAGAACACCGTGCCATCAAAGCCAGTGTTTATCTGATAAAGGCCTGCCACTGAACATGGGAAGGGGTGGGGGGGGGGGTGGCATGTCCTTTGCATAACACTTAATATGAATATTTGTCTCTTAAACATATATTTCAATTGCTTATGAACATCAATAAGGGAAAATGTTAATGTTTGTCCATGATACATGGTATCTAACAAATACTTAAATCTTGAGACAGAAATATTCAATGATACCTTTTTCAGCTCTTCTTTGGAAAACTTTTCGTAAGTGTTATGTTCCAGATAGGCAATGTGCTCTGCATTATTGGTACCAAATCCTATAGTTTTTCCTTTTTTATTTCCAGATGGTTCATAAGGGTGATGTAGAAGGTCATAATGAAGCATTGTGATCATTTCTTTTTTGATTAGTTCTTCACTTTTCTGTAAATCTGTCAGAGGTGGTTCTACATTTAAGGGTCTTAGAATAGTTTCATTTACCTAAAATTTTAAAACAAGTACAATTATTAAACATGTCACTGTAACATACTAATGTTATTAGTTCTACTAGCATGAATTAAATACAGGCATACCTTATTTTACTGGGCTTCACTTTACTATGATTTGCAGGTAGTATGTTTTTTTACAAACTGTAAGTCTGTGGCAACCCTGTGTTGAACAAGTCTTTTGGCACCATTTTTCTAACAGCATTTGCTCACTTTGTGTCTGTGTCACATTCTGGTAATTCTTGCAATATTTCAAACTTTTTCATTACTATTCTATTTGTTATGGTGAGCTGTGATCTTTAATGTTACTACTGGAAGAAGATTACGACTCAGGCTCAGAAACTTAGATGATAATTAGCATTTTTTAGCTATCAAGTAGTTTTTAATTAAGTTACGTACTTTTTTTTTTTAAGACATACTACTACTACACACTCAAGAGACTACAGTTTAGTGTAAACATAACTTTTACATGCACAAGGAAACCAAGCAATTCGTGTGACTCGCTTTATTGCGTGACATTCTCTTTACAACAGTGGCCTGGAACCAAACCTGCAATATCTCCGATGTATGCCTAAAGCAGTTTTACATTTTCAAAAGAAATTATTTTCTTTTTTTCTTCAAAATTCTTATTTGGGGACTTCCCTGGTGGCTCAGTGGTTAAGAATCCGCCTGCCAATGTAGGGGACACGGGTTTGAGCCCTGGTCCAGGGAGATCCCACAGGCCACAGAGCAACTAAGCCCATGCACAACTCCTGAGCCTGTGCTCTAGAGCCTGCAAGCCACAACTACTGAAGCCCGTGCACCTAGAGCCCATGCTCCGCAACAAGAGAAGCCACTAAAATGAGAAGCCGGCGCACAACGAAGAGTAGCCCCCGCTAGCTGCAGCTAGAGAAAGCCCCCGTGCAGCAGCGAAGACCCAATGCAGCCAATCAATCAATCAATCAATCAATTTATTTTTAAAATTCGTATTTGTACCAGTGAAGCATTTCAAAGATTGGATCTGGGAACTGCTTTACTATATTCCAGAAAGTAGATGAAATGTCATTTTATAGACTTTATAATATAAAAAAATCAATCACATAAAAAGAAACTTAAAACTTCCAAAGCCAGAAATTCTAATACTTACTTCTGATGGTCTTGGCAGATCTTTCTGGACAGCTTTGTGCATTCGTTTCATTTCCTTTACACGCTCTGCATCTCGTATGGCCTAAAAAATTATTTTAAAAACCATTTTTGCAGTTATACAGTATTTGACACATTTCAGTAAAGCTGAAAACACTTTAGTCTATAAGAATGTGTATGTTCAAGAGCTAAAGCTGTGGGAATCTGTGTTAAGTTTGTAGAAAGGCAATATAAGGCCACTAAAATTAATCAGCCTATTCATTCTCCTGTTACAGTAGAAACTAAGAACTTCCAACGTCTACCAGGAGCATTCTCCAGATTTACATGGCTCCCTCCATCAGATAATCATTCTTTTCTTGTCTAAATCAAATCCTAAATGTAGAGGGGATGCTTCCAATTATCCCTCCTGCAACACAACCTTTCCCTTCCACCTCAAAAGCTACTGATTTTTAATTTTAAAAGCCAGCCAGGGCTTCCCTGGTGGCGCAGTGGTTGAGAATCCGCCTGCCGATGCAGGGGACATGGGTTCGTGCCCCGGTCTGGGAAGATCCCACATGCCGCGGAGCAGCTGGGCCCGTGAGCCATGGCCGCTGAGCCTGCGCGTCCGGAGCCTGTGCTCCGCAATGGGAGAGGCCACAACAGTGAGAGGCCCGCGTACCACAAAAAAAAAAAAAAAAAAAAAAAAGCCAGCCAATGAATGTGCTGTTTCCTGATTCTTAAATTATGAATAATGTGGGTTAACACATTAGAACTTCAAACCAGTTCTGAGAGTAGATGTAACTCAAAATAGCTAAGAGAACTAAACACATAAAGTATTATCATCTATTCCCCACCAAAAAGCACATTCATGTGGTTTCCCTCTAAAACGATTTCCATTGATGCCATTCTCACTCCAACCCCGGGAAATTATTCAATTTCTAAAACCATCCTGAAATGGACTGCAGCAAGAATGCCTGAAGTGGGTCACATGATCTCAGTTTTAGTTCAAGTTTCACCAGTTTCCAGCCACAAGACCTGAGAAAGTTAACTTAATTCACCTGAGCCTGTTTCCTCATTTCTAAAACGAAGCTGACACCACCTATCCTACTTACATCACCTGGTTGTTATGCACAAATGAGAAAGTAAATAACTAGAAGATATATTAGTACAAGGTGTTACTAATTTTATTCTGACGCACGCTACATATCCAAAGCCACATTTTTATTAGTTTACACTGACGAAAAACCATTTACTCAACCAATCCAAGATGTACTTGTTTTTATGACTGATAATAACATCTTTTCTTGGCTAGAGTGAAAGCAATGTCTAAAAGACTACTTATATGTATTTTAAAGAAGCATAATGAATTTGACAGAGGATATTTAAATGGCTATCCATATAATTATACATTTTAAGAATACCTATCAAGATATTCTAAGTATATTATGAACTATGTGAGTGAATATTATTAATGATGTAAGTAATTTTCTTCAGTGTAATTTTTTTTAACACTGAAAAAACTTTTAAGTAGAGATCTTGAGACATGTAATAGTCATCACCCACCTGCTTCCGTGCATCCACATCAGCAGCATCTTCAATGTAAGTATCATCTATTTCACGGTCTTCCAGTTCCTTCTCGGCATTTTCTGGTAGAACAATTTCAAAGTCATTCTTAGGGGCAGGAAGGCCCAACAACCCTAAACGGAGGTGTTCACGAGATTCTCTTTCCTGTAGAAAAAAATTGGTCCTTCTCAATTCATACACATCAAAATATGCAACTAATATTGTGTAAGAGTTTCTAAAAAGTAATTAGCCTAATTTTAATTCTAGAAAAATGACCCCTAACTTCAGAGTTGAAACAAGATTTCATTTAATTTCTATCGCCATTTCTTCCCTACCTTAAGACCAACCACAGGGCTTCCCTGGTGGTGCAGTGGTTAAGAATCCGCCTGCCAATGCAGGGGACACGGGTTCGAGCCCTGGTCTGGGAAGATCCCACATGCCACACAGCAACTAAGTCCGTGTGCCGCAACTACTGAGCCTGCGCTCTAGAGCCCACAAGCCACAGCTACTGAAACCCGTGCGCCTAGAGCCTGTGCTCTGCAACAACAGAAGCCACTGCAATGAGAAGCCCACGCACCACAACGAAGAGTAGCCCCTGCTAACCGCAACTAAGAGAAAAGCCTGCGTGCAGTAACGAAGACCCAACGCAGCCAAAATAAATAAATTAAATAAATAAATTTATGAAAAAAAAAAAGAAACCTTTAAAACAAAAAAAAAGACCACTCATAAACTTTGTTTTGCAGTCAACAAATTTACTCTGGGATAATCTAACAGAAGGTTTGAGAATTATCTCTGAAGGGGCAAAAAAAAAAAAAAAAAAAGTCCTTTAGGATTTCCATTTAAGGATTTCTGAAATTTAACAGCAAATGAAAAGAACAAGTTCGGAGGTAAATTTGTCCTTGGACTAATAAAACCTAACCGGAAAAATGCCTGAATTTGTGTGTGTGCTTCTTTTCCATGCAAATACTAGATAATATGCAAGCCAAAGAAAACAGTTCATACTTCCCAAGAGAAAGTGCCTGGTACCCAAGTTTTCCCCAGTCCATCCTCAGCTCACTTCTCTCATTCCCCACTGCTCCATTACACGTATGCTAGGTGGAAGGACCAGATCAGCTGCTATGACGCAAACGTGCTCCAGGTTCACTCATGTTAATGGCCTCCATCTGGGACAGCCCCCAACCCTCCTCTGAGCATACCTCCTCAATGAAGGTTTTCCTAGTACCCACCCAACAAATGTGATTATTTCTCTGGCCAGCCAAGGCATGCTGGTTTTCCTCAAAGGGCTTATTTTATTCATATATTACAATTATTTTTGGACTTGGTTTAGTACTGCCAATCTCTCCAGAGCATAAACTTCTTGAAGGCAAAGGACATCTTTACTCAACTTTAGATTCCCTGAAGTGTCCAGATCCGTGCTTTGCACACATTAGATTCTTCATCTGTTTAATTCTTATGTAGCCACTCAGAGTTGGCATTACCTGATATCAATTTGGGCACTAAAAAAAATTCTCTACTAACCAAATCTATACATGAAGGTAGAATTAATCTGTAAACCAGAAGCAGACCATCATTGGAACTCATTTTTAAAAAAAATCTCACCATGATCTTCTGTGGCATAAATAAGAAGGCTCAACAGTGACATAATAAAAGCAATAACGAGCAGAAACAAAACTATAACTTGTATAATTAGCTTTCTACATCACCTTGCAAAACATACAAAAGAAAACTTCACTAAGGTTAGCAACAAACATCAAATTAACATGGCTTTGAGATCTAGACTGTCCTTCTAAAAGTGTAATGAAAACAGAGGAATCAATGTTCAAAATCTAATTTATGAGGCATTCGAAACTCAAAACATTTTACAGAACTAGGAAAAAAAATTAAATGTACCATTCAAGAAGGTAAAGTATTAATTAGTAAATGATAAAAATTAAAAATCACAAAAGATATAAGAGGCATTACTATCAGCATAATCATTACTGAAAAATACATTAAGAATAAGAAAAAGTAAGCAATAAGACCCTAAGATTTCCCTTCTCAAACCCTACAAATCATGTTCCTTTTCTGGTGTCCGCAGGTGTACAAGAATCTTAAGGTATATGCGATATGCACTGACAAGGGGAAAAATTTTAATTTGGTACCCATGAAATATTTTTTTTTAACTTTTTTTAAAGAATACTAAAACAGAATTGACATGTACCATCTGCTTCACATAAGAGGGATCACTGAAGTCTGCCATTCCATCCTCGGGATTAATGTTTAACTTGTCTCGAAGAGGCGTTCTACCCGGGGTGGAGTTAATAACTGGTTTGGGAGTTGTCCCACTCCGGGGAGTCAGCCCTTCAGATCCATGAGAAGGAGTTCTAGAAAGACAGAAATTCCAATTAATGAAAGTGCCAATTTTATTTGGATCGTGCTTTCAAATGTTTTTCACATAAATTATTTTACAAGGAAAACAGAAAAGAAATAAAGATTCCAGAAATTCCATCTCCCTACCTGGCTTTTAGTTAGACCTCTAGGTTAAAATAAAGGTTTGGTTCAGCTAACTCAGTATTTACACACAGTATATTTATTTTAATGACTTCAAATAAAGTCATTACATCTGATATTTTCTTACCTTATTAATAACTAGGTCCACCAAACATTTTTCAACCTTTTTTTAAATAAATTTATTTATTTTTATTTATTTTTGGTTGCATTGGGTCTTCGTTGCTGTGCGCGAGCTTCCTCTAGTCGCGGTGGCTTCTCCTGTTGTACAGCACGGGCTCTAGGCATGCAGGCTTCAGTAGTTCTGGCACGTGGGCTCAGTAGTTGTGGCTCGTGGGCTCTAGAGCGCAGGCTCAGTAGTTGTGGCGCACGGGCTTAGATGCTCTGCGGCTTGTGGGATCTTCCTGGACCAGAGATCGAATCCATGTCCCCTGCACTGGCAGGCAGATTCTTAACCACTGTGCCACCAGGGAAGTCCCACAACCTTTTCTTGACACATCAGGGTGGCTGAGAACACACAGTGGGCAGAGAGGTTGGCCACCACACTCAAGATCCCAAATGACTCCTTTTGAGTTCAGTATCTTCAACTTATCATTTGTCTCCTCCCTGCCTGTAGCTGTTGGTTATCACATCATCATCATCATAGATGTGCATACTTGAAGTACTTCCTCCCTCTACATTTTGTTTGGAAACCAAACACCAGGCTTTTAGAATCACATCTAAATATGAATAGCTCTGATTAGGTCTAAGAAACTCTCTTAGGAATAAAAGCCATAGACTTTGCACCTTAGAGTTTAATTGTTCAAAGCCTTTTTTTTTTTTTCCTTTGGTTGATTACTTCCTGTATCTTGGCTGTGTTCCAGACAGGTGGTGCTGCCAGAGAGCTGTTTCCAGAGGTGAGGTGAGGTGTTACCATATAAGACATGGTCCCTGCCCACAATGAGCTTACAGTCTATTTGAGAAATGGGGAAAGAGGGATTAGGCTCTCTTGCAAGCCTTGCAATTAAATATTATATAAGGTTTTGGGTGCCAATGTTTCTTGATCCTGCTGTCATGTGCAATTGTAACAGTCTTCATATACTTAACAACCAGCAGGAGGACATATTTTAAAATTAAAAGTAAACCCTAAATATTTCTAACCTTAAAAGCTCAAATTCCATTTTAATACAAATTGCTTCTATAATGTTTGTATCTTAAAAATTCTTCTTTAAAAACAGTAGCTTAAAACAAAAGAAGTATAAACAAATACTGAACTCTGAACTCTAGTTAATGATATACACAATGAGGAAGTGTTTAGGGTGAAATGGACTAATACCTACAAGTACTTGGAAATGTATTAAAAATAAGATAGACTGATGGACGGATATGTGATTAAAGCAAACACTGTAAAATATTAACTGGAGAATTGGGTGTTGAGTATATGGATGCTTGCTTTACCATTCTTTCAACCACTCTGAATGTTAGAAATTTTCATAATAAAATGTTGGGGGGAAAGCAACAGTAATACATACATAAAAAGGCTTAGAATTTTTATAAAATTCGCCAAATCATCATTAACAATGGATTGATCTGCTCTTTTAAATCAGATTAAAAGTATTCAGAAACAAGGTGATAGCACCAGAAACCCTGAAAAAAAAAGGAAGCTCCATTTGGTATTTGACTATTTCCTGGATACTATAATGTTATTTGCTACTATGAATGAGGAGAAATCAAAAAGCAAGTTAAACACTTATTTCCATTCTCTGTCAGCATTCCTAAAACAAACATGTTGCCAAGTCCTCAGATTCAAGTTTTTCTAAAGCAGAAAACAGTTATTTATTTACAATACCTGAATGGGGTAGAAAGAACTGTGTTTGGAGTCTGTACAACCTGCCGCTGTGGAGTCACACCTGAGAAGTCGCTCTCGTGCAAAGGGGTGTTAAGTCCACCTTTTAATGGGGTGTCCACGTTGGTCAGAGCCATGAGGTTTTGGGCTTCCTGATTAACAAGAAGGTAAAGAAGCATGTTTTAACAGTTTAGACAGGAGAGCAAATTCCTCTCTTCTGGTCCTACTACACAAATCTTGAAACAGGCAGAATTCTTAGACATTTTTCTCAATGAAAACCAAGAGAGAAAATGAATACTGAGCTGTGGCAGAATTCAATACTTCAATTCCTTCTGTCAACCTAACATTAGCGTGTCAGAAGTTCTGGAATAGGGCTTCCCTGGTAGTGCAGTGGTTAAGAATCTGCCTGCCAATGCAGGGGACAGGGGTTTGAGCCCTGGCCCTGGAAGATCCCACATGCCGCGGAGCAACTAAGCCCATGCGCCACAACTACTGAGCCTGCACCCTAGAGCCCGCGAGCCACAACTACTGAGCCCACGTGCCACAACCACTGAAGCCCGCGTGCCTAGAGCCCATGCTCCACAACAAGAGAAGCCACCGCAATGAGAAGCCTGCGCACCGCAATGAAGAGTAGCCCCCCACTCACTGCAACTAGAGAAAGCCCACGCGCAGCAACAAAGACCCAACACAGCCATAAATAAATAAATAAGAATTCCCTAATAAATAAGTTATAGGGATGTAATGTATAGCACAGGGAATATAGCCAATATTTTACAGCAACTTTATATGGAGTATAATCTATAAAAATATCAAATCACTATGTTGTACACCTGAAACTTATTCAATATTGTAAGTCAGCTATACTTCAATAAATAAATAAATACATTTTAAAAGTAAAACAATTTAAAAAGAAATCTCCCCAATAAAACATCCCAGCCAGTTCAGCCCACAGGAAAGTCTGGAGTCAAGGGGTCCTACCCACACCCAAGGAGTGTCTAGTCAGTTTTTAACTGCCCTACACTTATTCCCTAAATATAGGCAAAGAACAAGATCAAAAGATATCTGAGGGGCTTCCCTGGTGGCTCAGTGGTTGAGAGTCTGCCTGCCAGTGCAGATGACACGGGTTCGAGCCCTGGTCCGGGCTCAGCCCACATGCTGCGGAGCAACTGGGCCCGTGAGCCACAACTGCTGAGCCTGCGCATCTGGAGCCTGTGCTCCGCAACGGGAGAGGCCACAAGAGTGAGAGGCCCGTGTACCGCAAAAAAAAAAAAAAAAAAGACTGTGCAGGGAAAAGAAAACTTATAAAAACAAAGCAAAACCATCATTAATAGTCTCAGAGGAATAAAAAGATATTAATTAAATGAGACATTTAAAAATTGAACACATTTAATGGGCTTCCCTGGTGGCGCAGTGGTTGAGAGTCCACCTGCCGATGCAGGGGACACGGGTTCGTGCCCCGGTCTGGGAAGATCCCACATGCCGCAGAGCGGCTAGGCCCGTGAGCCATGGCCGCTGAGCCTGTGCGTCCAGAGCCTGGGCTCCGCAACGGGAGAGGCCACAACAATGAGAGGCCCGCGTACCGCAAAAAAAAAAAAAAAAAAAAAAAAAAAAAAAAAAATTGAACACATTTAAAAAAGAGCTCTTAGAAATTAAAAATATGACAGTAGAAATTTTTTAAAAAGATAAAATTCAGAAAATCTCCTAGCAATGAAATCAAAGTCAATTAAGACAGAAAACCAGAGAGTAATAAGTAGCAAAATAAATTAATGAAAGGGAGGAAATTTTTTAATTTTCAAAATAACTTCCCAGAATTGAAGGCCATGAGTCTACAGAATTGAAAGACCCACCAAGTACCTAGCACAGTGGTTAAAAATAGACCCACATCAAGAAACACACATGTGAAAAAGAGAAGATCATATAAGCTTCCAGAGAAAGAAAAAACCAGGTTTCCTATTAACAACCTGAATGGCACAGGACGTATCAATAGCAACAATGAAAGCCAGAAGACACTGGAGCACTGCCTTCAAAACTGTGAACAAAAACCCTTTCAATCTGGAATTCTATACCCTGGTGTACTATCAATCAGATAAGAGTGTAGGACAGTAATTTACAGATATTCAAGGTCTTAAAAATTCCATCTCCCATGAAACCTTCCTCAGAAAGCTACTGACAGATACACTTCACCAACAAGGGAGTCAACCAAAAAAGCCAGAGACATGGGAGCCAAGAAAGAGGAGACCCAAGGGACTTTCTAGGGTGACAGTGAAGGGAAAGCAAGAGAACAAGCTGTAACAAGATCTAAAGAGTAATCAGTCCAGACTAGAACATTCAGAAGTTCTGGGAACGACTTCAAGAGTTGAAAAAGGTAAGAATACCTAAAATGTGACCAGATTACAGGAGATTTACAGTTAGTATAAAGTCCAGAACTGAATTTGTGCTAAGTAATCAGAAAATTTAGCAACTAAATAAAACAAATGTTAATTCAAAGAAAAACAAAATACTGTACAGTAGAGTAATTATAAGGCATTTTGTGGGTCAAGTGCAGTTTAACCCACAGTTTACGTAGTGAATGAATGCAGTTTATGTAGTCATAAGGTAAACCATAAATATGGAGCTAACCAAAATTATGATTAACTATAATGGAAGATGGGAAAATGGAAAGAGTGTGTATGCACAGTAGAGGCAGAAGGTGTGAGAGAGCCAGATGTTCAAATCCTTGGTGGAAAAATGCCTAAAACTGAAAATAAAACCAAAATGTAACAAGTGTCTTAGTAGTAAGGTGGTAAAAACAAAGAGCTATCACTGGTGCCTCTAGAGAACAAGCAATGAGGGGCACTGTTATTCTTACAAAGTCTTGCAGGACTATTTGACTCCTGAATCAGTACCTTAAAATTATATTTGACTATTAGAAAATTGAGATGTAAGAGTGCTAAAAGGCTCAGTAGTATTCTGTTAGGTTTGTCTATTCTCTGGCATGCAGACACCCTAAAGAACACACAGAGCTGTACACCCTATGTGCTAAGGAGAGAGATGGAAATAGTACTGAAGGCAGTCTATGCCAAGCTAAGTACAGAATCCAAGGAAGTTTTAAAAATTACTGACTACACGTGTTTGATTTTTTTTCCAGGACTGTTAGGCAATGTGAAATTTTTAAATGCTATGCTTTACTGACAGGATTTAGCTTCCCTACTACAGAAATCTCTAGCAGCTATGCATTCAGGACTGTTTCAAACTGCTTACCCTAAAACACACAAAACCAAACCATTCAGTGTTCTCCTTTATAATACTTTTAAGGACAATAAACAAAGTGAAAGGCTCACTCTACCACATGGCAGCCTACCTGCAGAATTCTGTCCTGGGAAGCTGGCGTTCGTGGTGTTCTCAGAGCGATGCTGTTGTTGGTGACATTGTACTCAGACAAGAGAGTACTGGAAGCCGAGTTTGTTATGCCAGATTCCTCAGCAGTTTGACGTGCAATTTCACTTGCTTGGCCTACTTTTACAACTTCCTGGAGTTCTGCATCTGAAATCTAAAGACACAGTTATCACAGTAGCAATATTTTAACCAAGAATAACACAGCTTAAAACTTCCACATTCCAGAAGACGAATTGCTGAAGCTGTGTGATGAGTACACAGGGGCTCGTTGTAGCACTCTCTTTACTTCTTGTGGGTTTGAAAATTTCCATAATGAAGTTTTTAAAAGTCTTCTCTATTTAATGTGGGGGGGTGGTGCGGAATTCCATATGTGACATAGAATCAAGCTGCAAATACTGAAATTCCTTTTCAGTATTTCCATACTGAAATTCTTTCAAACCAAAATATTTATAAATCAAGAACATAAAATAATAGTGTTTATACAAAACCATTTATCAATTGGGGGGAGGGTGGGTACTAAAAACCAATTAAAATATCACAGAGTCCACAAAGCCACAAGATCCCTAAGAAAATCAAAAGACGTTATCCTTATAATTTTACCAAACTAAATATCCTAAGAACTAAAAAAAATTACAGGCAAAATCTCAGTTTAAGAAATATCACTAGGGTTTCCTTGGTGGCGCAGTGGTTGGGGGTCTGCCTGCCGATGCAGGGGACGAGGGTTCGTGCCCCGGTCTGGGAGGATCCCACGTGCCGCAGAGCAGCTGGGCCCATGAGCCATGGCTGCTGGGCCTGCGCGTCCGGAGCCTGTGCTCCGCAACGGGAGAGGCCACAGCAGTGAGAGGCCCACGTACCAGAAAAAAAAAAAAAAAGAAATATCACTACTATGAATAACAGCATCTAACAAAATTATTTTATGTTTATGCCCAAGCATTTTGTATTGATGCAGCCAGGGCACTCATTTGCAGAAAGAAGCTGTTCAAGCCTCCTAAATCCATCCCTCTGCTCCATTTAACTGTCCAATTCTGCAGAGCTGTACTCGTCAAAACAAAACAAGAGCTTATTCAAAATCCCCATGTTTCTGACCAACTATAATTCAAAGGAACAGAGCCTATGATGAGCTGAATGAATTTTCTCTTCTCCACAACCCCCATGTTGATTTTCACAGCTATTGTCTCAAAAAGAGAAGGAGGTGTGACACAACAAAACATTCCCTAAAAGAAAGTGGCCTTAAGTCCACAAGGCCAAATACCACCTTTATCAGCTACAAAAAAAGAGGTCTGGAGCCCTAGCCTACGGAAAAATTGCTAAGAGCTGACAATTACTTACTAAACCATCATATAAGCAGTTCAAGGCCTGATATTTCTTAAAGGTACCAAGCACTCAGCAAAAACCTGGCACATAGGCCCGCAAACATTTGCTGGATAAATGGTAAGCATATGAGTTCATACAATGAAAAACCTGCTTTTATTAGATTACCTGAGGGGCAGGTAGTACTAGTTTGCTTCTCTTTTTAGTAAATTCAGAAACACCACTAGTTTGAAGAATTGCTGACGGTAAATCAGATTCTTTTTTCCTTTTCAAATGCTGCTTGTCTTTTTTTCTATCTCGTCCTTCTTTTTCACTGTCATGGATCAAGGTGGAGAACAGATTTTTTAAAGTTACATATAGGCAACAACATTAAATGCCATATAAATAGTCGTATGCTCTGAACGAAATAATTCCATTCCTAATAAAATTATGATGAAAAGACAAAACAATATACATTAAGTTGTTCCCTACACCATTACCTACCCACTATACTCAAGAGGAATGCAGACTTAGAATATCAATAGAATTATTAAGAAACTAAGATATACTAAGTAAGGTAAGTACTAAATATTAAAACTATGTAACTATAGGGCTCCCCTGGTGGCAGTGGTTGAGAGTCCGCCTGCCAATGAAGGGGACACGGGTTCGTGCCCCGGTCCGGGAAGATCCCACATGCTGTGGAGTGGCTGGGCCCGTGAGCCATGGCCGCTGAGCCTGCGCGTCCAGAGCCTGTGCTCCGCAACAAGAGAGGCCATGATAGTGAGAGGCCCACGCACCACACACACACACAAAAAAAACCCAAAAACTATGTAACTATAAAGACTATGATAAGCAAAATGTTACATATAACATGAAAAGAAAAACATAAAACTACTCCTATATTGTGACTACGTTCATGTAAAAATATGTGTGTGCACATAGGAAAATGATGAAGTACACAAAAACGGAAACAATTAAATGAAGGGAATAGAATTAAAACGTGAGTTTTAAAGTTTTCCTTTAAAACTATTCAATTGTTTGCTATGATTTTTTTTAATTCATAAACTTTTTTAAAGGATATTTAAGTCCTGACAAATGACACCAGAAAGTTGTTAAGGTCTAAAGCCAGGCTCAAGGCCATCTTTTAAAGGACCAGGAATGCCTTCTCCCCCTCTGCATGTCATCCTCTCCTTCCATCTAGTCTACTCCTTCCAAATGACTATTTTTTCTTCAATCTCTTTATTTGTAGAGGCTACCTAAAGCAAGGTCCTAATTTGAAAAATAAATACAATGGAGTACATCCAAGAAAATCCCGTTTCACAGTGACTGACATCTGTTGTTTACTACCAATTCATGTCAACAGAAATGGAAGGCCACTGGGGGAGTAGAAAACTAAAAATCTTTGACAATCCTAAAAGGTTCTCCCCACAACATTCAGATATAACAATTTAAAAACTCTAAAAATCCCTAGAAATAAACAAAATCCTCTGTATTCTAAGACATTTTATAAATATACCTACTAATCGCCAATAAGTGAAAAGATTTTAAAATGCATCGGTAATGTTTTTCCTTTTAATTTCATTTTAAGAAAAACAAGAGGGAATTCCCTGGCGGTCCAGTGGTTAGAACTCAGCACTTTCACTGCCAGGGCCCAGGTGTGATCCCTGGTCAGGGAACTAAGATCCCGCAAAGCCTCATGGCACGGTCAAAAAAACCCAGAAAAACAAGATAAAATTTTCACTAGAAAAAAAACTAAGAAGAAGCAGACCAGATTTTGACAGATTCCTTCAGGCCATTAGTAAAATAACTAACCTCTTCCCAAAGGTACGTAAATGTTAAGACTGTGATCCTGAGTAGACAGTTCACTAAGAGCCAAGCGCTGACATTTCGAGAGCTTCGAACAGTGTTCTGTGCCAAAAACGTTACAGCCAGGGTCACTGGTTTTCTCAGAAAGGTGAATCCATTAAATAAGTAAAAGCATTTATGTAAACCACATTGTGCTAACTAAGAAATATCTGGCTCTGACAAGGATAATACTTGGCCCTCCATAAAATTACTACTATACTTTTCCATTTATAAAAACAGAAAGGCAACTTACGATCTCAGCTCCCCATCAAGATCCTGTTGTCTTAACTTTCTGAAATCGGCATCAAGAGCCTGGTAGTTTTCCTCAGAAGTATCATAGAAACCAAGAGCAGGCTTTTTTTCAAATGGGATTTCAGCGTTATAATCAACTCCTCTCTTCTTTTTTCTTTTCTTCTGAATTTCTATACCAGCTGCTCGAAGTTCTCTTCTCTTTTGGAGGGCAGCAAGACGCCTGAAGAAAGAGAATGCAAATCACCTTCAAAATCATACACCATTGGCAAAGGATGGATCATCCATCAGAGTTAAGAAAACTACCCGGTGACTTGGGGAAGAAATATTTATTTAAATCCTCACCTCCCACCGTTCACCAAAATCAATTCCAGTTTTGATTTAAAGGTACACACATACACTAGAGCAAAGAGAAAAGCCAGAAGGAACTATAAGTAAATATGCATCCAATCTCTAGATGGGAATATACTCACTTAATATAAATTTAAAAAAGGGTGAAAAAAACGGTCAACAGCTTTGAATTTTAAAATTTATATCCCTGTAGCACCATTTTTTAAAAATCATAAAACAACATTAAAAAGCAAATAATAGGAAAAAAATTTGCACTTAGTATTAGGAATGGTTAGATATAAAGAATCTAAGCAAGTTTTAAAAAAATGTACCCAAGGGAAAGGAAGAACAAAAGGAAATAAACAGTTCACTAAGGAAAAAAATGCAAATAGCTAAAATAACAGAGTGTACTTTAATAATTAAAGAATCACAAATTAAATCAAGTACCATTTCTACATATCTAATCAACAGCATTCAATTTTTGCTTTGTTTTAATGGCAAGGGTGCAAAAAGTGGACAGTCTCTCACAATGGTAATGAGAAAGTACAGTGGTATAGCTTTCCCCAAAGAAAATTTGGAAATACACATTAATATCCCTAACTTTTTTACATTTTTAACCCAGCAATTTCACTCTTCAGTCTTTAGCCTAAGGAACTAAATAGGGACATGTACAAGGCCTTAGCTATAAGACTGGTTACCAAGCACTGTTCAGAAAAGCAGATAAACAGACACAACCTAAACATCCAACAATAACAAATTAGTTAAAATAATTTATAACATAGCTATAAGATAGGATATTATACAGCCATCTAAATAACCTTTAAGAAATCTGTAGGGCCTTACCTTGTGGCACAGTGGTTAAGAATCCGCCTGCCAATGCAGGGGACACGGGTTCGAGCCCTGGCCCGGGAAGATCCCACATGCCACAGAGCAACTAAGCCCGTGTACCACAACTACTGAGCCAGAGCTCTAGAGCCTACGAGCCACAACTACTGAGCCCACGTGCCACAACTACTGAAGCCCGCACGCCTAGAGCCCGTGCTCTGCAACAAGAGAAGCCACTGCAATGAGAAACCCGTGCACCGCAACGAAGAGTAGCCCCCACTCGCCGCAACTAGAGAAAGCCCACGTGTAGCAACGAAGACCCAACGCAGCCAAAAATAATAGATAGATAAACAGAAAGAAATCTATAGATAGACAGATAGATAAATATTAAGAAATCTGTAAATCTACTCTGACATGGAAAGATGCTCAAGACACACTGCTGTTTAAAACAATGTTACAAAGTTTACATGTTATGGAGCAACATGTAAAATTATATGCATATCTATCAATGAATACGTGCACGGGGAGATGTGAAGGATGTTCACCCGAACAGTAACAGTAATAATCATAGGAGGTTGGAATTTCATTTTTTACTTTTTCCTTTGTACTTTCCCAAGATGCTATAATGTAATGATTCAATGATTAGAAAAGCTATTCAGAATATTAAAGAGGGGAAAAATCAAATTATAAAACAGTATATAGGAGCAATTTCACAAACCCACTCCCCAGCAAAACTGACAAAAATTATTAAAAAAAAAAAAAAAGTTAAGTCTCTGGAAGGGATCCTGAAGGAGATACAGCAAATGAAGAAATGTTTATTCAAGAAAATCTACAAAAATTCGATAAGAAAAGTGAGAGCCTGTAGTATTCAAATCAAGACCCACTCCCTCTTCTCGTCCCCCGTCCCAGCTCAGGGAGACAGAAACTCCACTCCACACTTGGTGCAGCCAAGAACACAGGGTTCTCTCTCCCCTCCAGCTCCCTGGCTTTCATTCCAGGAGGGGCAGGACAGCAGCATTTCTCATCCTGCCTCCAGGAAGCCAATGCAGAGGCTAAGTTCAGACAAGAGTAACTGAGAAGGAGGGGCTTCCTTCTTCTGCCCAGGGGCTCTACCTTGGGCACAGTGCTACTGAGAATACTGGAGCCCAACGATCCTTGCCTGGGCCTGTGGGATCAGGGTCAGGGCTAAGGTCAGGGTTAGGGGACCTGGGGCTGCTGCCTACCCCCACCCCCGACACTGAACACTCAGCTCCTAAAGTGGGTGTGTCACTCAAAGACAAGTACATCAGCGCTCCTGGATAGAATAAAGAATTCCAAACTCTCCCCAAAGAAACTGACTTCATTTGCAGCAGGATATGGAGATGTTCAGGCCTCAGGGCACTCTCAAAAACAGTGGAAGTTGCTGTTAAAGGCAACTGTGAAGATGTGAAGAAACTGACAGATTCTCTGGAGATGCAGCTAAACTGCAGGCCCACTAGTTTGCCAGAGAGAATCAATCTCTTTCAGAAAGTGGGAGAAGCCCTCCTGGGATGAGAACAACTATGAAACACTGACCTCAGAAACTATCCCTTCAAAGGAGCTGAAGTTTGATTGGAACACTTTGTGGAGCAATTTATGCCTCAAGCCATCGTTGAAAACAATACAGCAATAAGCTGACAATTAGCAGAGTTTAACAGCTGGGTGTAGCTAGGGAAGAAGATGTCAAAGAAAGTCCTGTCAAAACCACTCATCCCAAAGCAACTGTGGGCACACCCAAGACTGTGTCCCCATGAGGAGCAACATCAGAAGCTTCACATTTCTGGGCGAGGAATGGGTAAAATAGACTTCACTAAAATAACCCAGCTAGCCACTAAAGGAGTAAGCAAGCAACAGTAACAAGGAGTGGATGGGGGCAACACAGTACCCAAACTGCTACAATATATCATCCAAAGTGTCCAGTTCTTAACAGAGAAAGGTGAGACATGCAAATAAACAGGAAAGCATAACCCACACCAGAAAATAAGCAGACAACAGAAACTGCCTGTGAGAGCAACCAAATGTCAGCTTTGACAGACTTCAAAGGAGACATTACAAATATGTTCAAAGAGCAAAAGGTAAGCACAATTAAAGAAGGAAGGTAGGATGAAAATTTTCACCAAATAGAGAAAATTAACAAAAAGAAATAATTAAAAAGAACCAAATGGGGCTTCCCTGGTGGCGCAGTGGTTGAGAGTCCGCCTGCCGATGCAGGGGACACGGGTTCGTGCCGCAGTCCGGGAAGATCCCACATGCCGCGGAGCGGCTGGGCCCGTGAGCCATGGCCGCTGAGCCTGTGCGTCTGGAGCCTGTGCTCCGCAATGGGAGAGGCCACAGCAGTGAGAGGCCCGCGTACCACACACACAAAAAAAGAACCAAATGGAAATTCATTCTGGAATTGAAAAGTGTAAAGCTGAAACGAAAACTTCACTAGAACAGATTCGAAGTAAAGAATTAGCCAAGATGAGACAGATGGATAAAGATTATGCAATCCAAAGAAAAGGGGAAAAAAAAAAATGAAGAAATACGAACAGAGCCTCACAGAAAGGTGCAACACCATTAAGTGCACCAACATATGCACAGTAGGAATATCAAAAGGAAAGAGAAAAAGGAGAATAAAACATTAGAAAAAGGAGAATAAAACATTGGCTGAAAATTTCCCAAATTTATTGTAAATCATTAACCTACACATCCAGGAAGCTCAACGAACTGCAAGTAAGATAAACATTAAGAAATGCACAAACAGAAACATTATATTAAAATGCTGAAAGCCAAAGACAAGGAGAAAATCTTGAAAACAGAGAGAGAAGGGAACAAGGCAACACCAGTAAGATTAAGAGCTAACTTCTCATCGAAACAGTCTATACAGTATAATCTAATTTTACACAAATGTTACTGTATGTGTAGTACACATAAATGTATGTCTATATTGAGAAGAGAAAGGTTTGAAGGGACACATTTCATAAGTAATTTTATTCTTTAAATAAAGAAAATAAAGACTTCAAACGACATTAGAAAACCTTTACAATATAATGCTAAGTGAATATAACCAAGCTATATAGCATTGTATCAGCCATGCCCCAAAAAGAAAATAGTACAATACTAGTATTTTGTAGGAAAAGTGTTATTACTTTTATAATCAATAAAAAGCTTTAAGTTATAAAACAGATCTGTAATTTAACATTTAAAGTAAATAGTCCTGCAGTACATTCTGCATACACACCAATCTAGTTAACTACAAGATATATGCACAAGTTATAAAGATGTTCTACAAGAAAATCCACAAGAAAGTGTAGGGTAAATTTAAATCTGGAAAAATGTATTTGTTAAAGCAAGCAATACCAACCATACTTGGAGATTTTCATATATACACCTGTCATATCCCTGGGCCAATCCACGTGGTTAAAAGGCTCAAACAATCTGGTCCCCAAACAACCATGGACAAAAATGGAAAAGTGAATTTTTTTACCTTACTCACATTACTTAACCCTAAATAGTATACGGAACAGAAAGGTGACTAAGACCCAGCAGAAAATTTAGAGCCTCCTCTCAGCTTCTGTTTACTGTCCCAGGCCAGTCATACTCCCATGATAAGTAACTATTCTGGGCTATAGTGGTTGGCCAGCTATGCCAAAAAGCATCCTCTGGCATAAAAGAATCCTCCATCCCAGGATCTGGCACTTCCCAGCCGTTACTGGGGAAACCATCAACACAATGCTAGTTATTAGGTCAGGAAGTATCAATACTTCCCAGCTTAGGGACCAAAAAAGGTAGTTGTGGAGGCTGGGGAGGCTATTCCAATGCCTGAATTCCAAAAGCTAATAAGCTCTTATAAAGTTCAAGTTTTCCCTTTATCCACTTCATCTGGGTTTCTAGGCCATTAGAAATGATGTCAACCATGGATCTAACCAAAAGGGAGGGGAAAGTAGAGAAAATCTTGAGTAGAGGGCAATACTTAATTCCACTCACTTTTTAAATACAAATTTCTATGACAGCCTAAAATGTGGTTCAAGGCTCATTAACTCCCTCCATGTTCAGCTGAGTCTCCTATTTCACAGCCATTGCCTGCCCAACACTAACCAAGGAGAGTAACTAACTGGCAGTCACACCAGTCCCAGAGCCCCGTGTGTCCTCCAGCCATCTGACGCCAAGGTGGCTACAACACATGAAGGTCCCCCATGCTAACAGAACAAATCCAACACACCAAGACATACATGTATGTCTATACCCGGGCATTACTTCCGCCACGTCTTACAAAACATTTTTAAAATATGTATTTTTCCTATAACTACTCTGAAATGGTTAGGAAGATATATATAAGACTTTTCCAAAGTAATAAAGAAACTAAGGACTATTAGCAAAATTGGAATTAGACAACTCTAGTTATCATTCACCCAACAGGGCTGATAAATCACAGTTTTATTGGGCCTAAGGATGCATAGACTAATTTGTTCAACTATAGATGGAAAACAACCATACCTTGCTTCTTCCAACTGTTTCTCCCTCGCTTTCCTCTTGGCTTTCTTTCCCTGAGTATTAGCCAGGCGGGCTCTAGCTTCAGAAAGCATCTCCAATTCATCTGCAAAAATAAAGAGAATAAAAACTAACTTCTCCAACAGAAGCAAGGTGAGAGACATACCCTAGTGCTTAAGATGAGAAAACCCATCAATATAATCATTATATGGTGCAGCATAAGGGAAATAGCTTGGGTTTTGAAGTCAGAGAAACCTAAGTTAAAAATCATGCCCACCGAAGCAGCCGCAGAGCGCAGGGAGATCAGCTCGGTGCTTTGTGACCGCCTGGAGGGGTGGGATGGGGAGGGTGGGAGGGAGGGAGATGCATGAGGGAAGGGATGTGGGAACAGATGTATATGTATGACTGATTCAGTTTGTTATAAAGCAGAAACTAATAATAAAAAAAAAAAATCATGCCCACCACTGGATAGTTATGTGACTCTGGATAATAATGTTTCACCATTTATAAAATGGGAATAACAATTCCTACTTCACAGGGATGTTGAGAAGAACTAAGGAAAAAGAAATAGGTAAAGCATCTAGCAAATACTCATTACACAGTGGCTATAATTATCATATCCTTCATTATGATCAACTATCTGGCACAGCACAAATTGTGAAATATCGTAAAAACTACTGTTTAATTATAAGGGGACTGACAATCTTCATTATCATTTTTCCTTCATTTTTTTCCTCAGAACTATTTCTCTACTCCAGTATATTTTCCACAGCTCCCCAGAGTAGAACAAATTTTATTACTGATACCTTAGAGCAATTCCTACACAAGGGTGTCCAATGAAATCACAAGGGAACTTTAAAGAACAAAAAACAAAAAAACCCTCAGGTTCCAGGATTAGCCTCCATTCCCACCCCCACCCCAAGTTACTGACGCAGACCTCCTGGGGAAGCCCTGGTACCTTTATTTTTTAAAGTTTGCCATGTGACAGTGATGCAGCCAGCCTAGCCACAGTTTGCCTTTGGGAACAACTACCTTCAAACTTTGAAAGTAAAAACTCAACAAATAGTCACTGAATGCTTCACGACAACCCTGTGAAGTAAGATAGATATTATTACTCTCCCTCTGACAGGAAAGAGAACCAAAGTTCAGGGAGATTTTATGACTCACCTGAAGTCAAACAGCTAGTAAGTAGCAGACACGGCACTAAACTAGATTAAAATCTAGTTCCTCTGATTCCTGACTCAATGTCTCAAAAAGGCATCGTAAGTCTCCCTCATGGTATTGTAGTGTTGCCCTTTCAAGAAGATCAAACTTCCTGTCTGAAGTCAAAATAGTGAGTAGGAGCACTGGATCCCCAAATCCTGACTTGGTGCCTCTCTCCTTGGAATAGGAATGAGAACACAGAATCCTCAAGAGCTTACCTCTAGCCACAAGGAAATGTCCAGTAATATCACACTGCTTAACTTACTAAATGAACTGAAACATCAAAAGATCGAGGGACATTATCCAAAAAGAGCAATTACTCTATGATAGAAGGTTGGACACACTTGGAAAGATACTTAGAGTAACAACTACAGACAGAACTGCAATTCGAAAAAGTCAGAGGAGTTTAGAAAAGAACTAAGAGAGTTAAAAGAAGGCCTGAGAAGTCTATGGTTACCAAAGAAATAAATTCCTCACAAAAATACACTTACCCTCATCCATATCAATCGGATCAGGCCGTGCTGGTTTTGTTTCTGGATTTGGATCTATTTCTCCAGGTTTAAGTTTTCGTGGATCATCTGTTGTTTCCTCTTCATTGTCTCTCTGGGCAGCTTTATCCCTAGGAATGAGCCCAGAGTAATCAGTCACACTACCACCCGTTTAGTCTTAGAAATACCAGGTTCCCTAGTGCTGGCACCCTTTTCTTTGAAAATCCCAACAGATGGGCATAACAAAAATAAAGCATTTCTACTATTGCTTCACCTGAAAGAGATGGTTTTAAATTTCTAATTTCAGTGTTTCCATGAAACAGGATCCAAGCAGCTCCCTAAATCACAAATGCAGCAGAGCCACACAAAAAAGCTTTTAGTGAAGAATCAAGATGTTCCAATGGTTAACTCTCAGCAGTATGACTATGGGTGGTTTTTATTTGCTTTTCCACTATTTTTTCCCCAAATTTTCTATGATGAACATGTATGATTTGTATAATATTTTTTAATATTTATTTATTTATTTGACTGTGCTGGGTCTTAGTTGGGGCATGCAGGATCTTCGCTGCAGCATGCAGGATCTTCCAGTTGCAGCATGTGGGCTCTCAATTGCAACATGCGGGATCTAGTTCCCTGACCAGGGATCAAACCCAGGCCCCCTACACTGGGAGCGTGGAGTTTTAACCACTGGACCACCAGGGAAGTCCTTGTATAATACTTTTTAATTATTCCTTTAAAAAGTATATAACAGGAGACATAATCTTGATCAACCACACGAGACTTGGAATATACAATCCAATAGCTTTAGCTCCTCTGGTTTTATTCAGATCTGTAACTAATGTTTAAGGACAGAAAATGCTAAAAGTGTATTCAGCCTCATTCAGAAGATATACACACATTTTAATACTGCTTTTGGAGATTCACTTACAGAAGAAATTCATAGTGTTCCAAACACTGGGCAGCTGTTCTTCCAATGATTGGAGCAATGGTCCTCCACTGAGTTGGCATCAACTTAGCCAAGTGCAAGAGTTTTTCCTCTTCTTCTCTGGACCATTCTGTTTTCTTAATGCTGGGATCCAGCCACTCATACCTATTAAAAAGACATCATTTTATACCTTAATCAGTCACCCAGCATGAATATCGTCCTTACGTATTAGACATACTGGCTTCTAGTATCTGAAAAATGCAAGCTAACTCTTATTCTTCAATCACAAAAGCTGTTTTTTTTTTTTTACACCAGAATATTCCCTATTTGGTTAAACTTATACCCCATTCCAAATACCCTATCTCACTAAATTCTACTGTATTTTAATTATGCAAGGTTAGTAATGCTTAAGAAAGGTAACATGACTGAAACATGATCATATGCCTTCCTTCTCAACTACCAATTGTTTCCATTCATCTTACACTTTATTAGAGGTTTTGCATTTACAAATAAGACAAAACCACCTCATATTTTCATAGTGCTTCTAGTTTTCATAGTACTTTCTGGTGCTTTGATTTGATTCTTACAACACCTTGGCTTACTTCTTTAAGCATTTGACTTACACTCACTAAATGCTTTTCAAAACTGTATTTGTTTGGTGAGTTTTTTAATTTAAGTAAAACTACTATGTCATCTTTGTCTTTCCTCATGCTCCACCTGACCCACCTTTTCCATCCAGTCTACTTAGCTGGATGAGAGGCCTGCAAACAATACATAAACCTTACCAAACATGGCGGTAGGAGCTTAGCTCCACTAACAGAAGCAGAAATCAGAACCACTTATGCAGGCTGAGGACCATCTTCCTCTTTGTGGGCCAATCTCTACATTCTGATCCTTTCCCCTACCCAGGTGCCCAGGAAATTAGGTCATTCTTATACAATCCAAAATATGATCTTAGTACCACATGGGTCAGGGCTGGGGCCAGATCACTCATGCCAAAAATACATGTAAAGAACTTAATATGTCCACTACCCTGTTACTTAAAAGGGGACACCACAGATGTAATGTTGGGTTATGTTATATTCTGGGGAAGCAAATATACAATGTTTCAACCATTCATGAGGAAACTCAACTACTGTAAGCTAGCCTAGAAAATTAACCATTATTTAGCATTTATTTCTTTGGGAAAGTAAGTTCTAAAACAATCCACTAATAAACTTTTGGAATACAATCCATTTATAAGCTAGGGTCCATCTGTACCTAAAAGTAGTTTTATTTCATGCTTCACAAAGCACTTTCAAACAACATTAACTCATTTGAGCCTCACATCTCCATCAGTTAGGGCCAAGTATTATCCCCAGTTGGGAGAAAATAGTGGCAGGAAAGAGGGGCTAGAAAATGGCTTGCCTAAGATCACATAGGAAGCAAATGACAGCTAATTCTTAAATCTAAATTCCCATCTCCCACTCCGTACTTTCTGTTATCTCCAATGCCTGCTTTCTTTGGTAAGGTTCAAAGAAATGACATTTTCTTCATCGTAATTAAGGTTATTTTGTGTTTTCCACTCATTAACTGATACATACCATCTGGCTTTGCACTGCTTTGCTGATTTTCTATGCAGCAGTGAGGCAATCCTAGACCACTGGTTTTTCCCATATTTCATTACCGCTGCCTTCAGAATTTCATCCTAAAAATTGTTGAAGAAAAACAGTGTATTCAATCACAAAACTCCAAGTGAGAAGAGATAAAATTAAAATTAACTCTAACAGAGTTGTGCTATGGAGAAAGAGAGATATCAACAAACACATATATCCTAGATTTAAAAAGAAAGTACAAAACTTCATTACAATAATAAAAAAAAACAGCAAACCAGAATCAGTGAAATGCAAGAAATTAAGAACTCCCTTAGAGGGACTTCCCCAGTGGCGCAGTGGTTAGGAATCCACCTGCCAATGCAGGGGACACGGGTTCGAGCCCTGGTCTGGGAAGATCCCACAGGCCATGGAGCAACTAAGCCCGTGCACCACAACTACTGAGCCTGCGAGCCACAAATACTGAGCCCATATGCCGCAACTACTAAAGCCCGGTGCCTAGAGCCCGTGCTCCACAACAAGAGAAGCCACCGCAATGAGAAGCCCGTGCAATGCAACGAAGAGTAGCCCCCACTCGCCGCAGCTAGAGAAAGCCCACGCGCAGCAACAAAGACTCAATGCAGCCAAAATAAATAAATAAAATTAATTTTTAAAAAAAGAACTCCCTTAGAAGGACATCATACCCTCCCTTACACACAACCCCTTCCCTATCACGTCCAGTAATTGGGAGTGTGTACAGTGTGTGGCTGTTATTCTCTTCAAAAGAATATGGCTCATTCGTTTATTCAAAAAACATTCCCTGAACACCAACCTTGTACCAGGTCTTGTGTACTTAGGGAAAGAGAATCAAATAGGACACATCCAGCCCTCAAGAAGCAAGTCAAGACTCAGGTGGATCCAATCTCTAACCCAGGCTTCCTGCCTCCAGCTTACGAATAGCATTTTCTCTTCAGTCCCATAACCCCAACTCTGACCCAAGAATCCATATCTCAGGTCTAATCTAAGAGTTAAGTATTTCCCCCTAAGTCACCAGTCAACTCTGTCTCCAGACTCCCCCAGTCTCTAGACACTATTTCACCAGGGCACCCATTCCAATATGGAACTCACCAATCCCAGGAGAGCCCGGCAAGCTAAATCACAGACACCAGGGATATTAGAGCCAATGCACTTGGGGCATTTTACTTTTAGGCTTTTTTCCACATTGAACTTGAGCTACATGCCTCCTACATGAGCCACTCCACACCACTCCACACCCCTATCATCACAGACTCAAAGACTACCGGGCTTGGGCCACATCATAGGAATCCTGCTGTTACTTGATTTTTGTACATCAGTCTCTCCCACAAAAGTCACTCTCTTCTCCAACTTAAACAGCCTGGTTCCCTCTGTGCAAGCTGAGGCAAGGTTCTCACTGACTTTATGTGTAACTTTGTTGCAGTACTGCTATAGTTAATCACATCTTCAAGGAAGTATATACAACAGTTATCTACCCTACTAGATCCATTCAGCAAAATTTCCCAAGCAAATTTTGTTTGGTACTGTCCTAGGTTCTAAAGATACCAAGATCTGGTCCTGCCCTCTTGCAGTGCTGTCTACTGGGGAAAAGAAATAGCAACTAGCACTTACTGCAAGATTACTATGTGACAGACCCTGTTCTAAATGTTCCAAATGTAGTGACTCATTTAGTCCCCAAGACAGGTAGGTATTACTATCATCCCCATTAGAAAACTGAGGCTCTGAGAGGTTAAGAAACCCTCCCAGCATCACACAGAAGGATGTGATGCTTGCAAAAAGACAAAGCAAACTATAACAAGTGGATGAAAGAGTTGTCATGGGACCACTGGGGGTGCAACTACTTTTTACAGGATGAACAGGCAAAAATTCCAGAAGAGTTTCTGGACTGGTTTTTGAAGGAAGGTCAGAAAGATGCCAAGCAGTAGGTGGATATTCCAAGAAGGCATAAGATGTAAAAAGACACAGAGCATGAAAAAATATGGTGTTCTCGGGAAACTGACAAATTCAGTGCACTATGAACACCAACTCCACTAAAACCTCGTTTCTATTTTACTCGTTCTCTACTGTTCTCTGGCTCACCAATGGCATGATCCACTACATTTCTGGAAGCAAAGAGACTACTGTAGGCCTATCTGGCTTCTATCCAAGCTGAAGCGGAATGACAGGAAGACACAGGCCTTGGGATCTGACGGGAGGGTGGACAAGTTATGCCTTGATAACAGATGACCGCAGGGATGCGGGCATAAACGGGCACTTTGAACCTGGCACTCAAACTGCTTCCCGTCTGCAAGGAAGTCAAGAAAAAAACAAAGTTGTCGCCACAGCACTTCTTCATTTTTGAATATCAGAGAGAGGCACGATGCCTGGGCTGAGGAACGGGGGTGTCCCAAAGACCGACTCTAGCGGCTATGCTAGCTCTCCCACCACACTGAGATCCACCAGGGCAGAGGGCGCGTCCTCAATTCAACAAATGTTCACTGAGGGACTAACGAGTGCCCGGCAGGTAATCAAGTGGTTAAATCACAGTCCCCGTCCTTGAGGTGCTCAGATAACGTAGGATCGGCCACAAGGTAAAGGCCTCGAGGGTCTGCCCCGCACCGCCCCCCACGCAGACCCCGCAGGCAACCTCCCCGCCTCCCCGACCTCCGCGCGCCTGCGCACCAACAGCCGGAGGGGCGGAGGGCAGCGGACGGCGGGAAAAGGGGACTTACCTCAGTATTCCTCCACACGCCCCCCTTGATCATAATTCGAGGCATCTTGGCGACGGGGTGTCTCGGCAAGCGGCCGAGCGGAGCTTCTGAGAAGTAGAAACGGCGCTGCGGCCACAGCAACCAAAGCCGTCACTTCCTCCAAGCGCAACGTTCTGCTTTAAAGAGCTCTGCGCAGGCGCAAGGCGGGGTTGGGGGGTGGGGCGAGAAGCATGAGTAGCAAGTCTCGCGAGAACTCGAGTGACTGAAAGGAAGTAAGTGCTTTGTTGTTAAAGCTCTACTCTAGTCTAGACTGACAGAAAATCATCAAACCACTCTAAGCCAAAGTGCCCTACGCCGCACGCATGCCCAAAATAGATTGGAAGAAGCCATGGCTCTCGCGAGATATCGGCGGTGGCTCTTGGCAGAGAATGTAGTGCTGGGGTTGGTTGTGACGTCACCTGATGGCAGAGAATAGGAACATGACGCGTGTAGAGTTTAAGCGCAGCTGGTCTAAAAAGAACTTTGTTAATTTATTAATTTAGCACTTTATTAGGCATTTAACTGATAGGAGTTTATTCACAGAATACTCAGGAAAAGGCAATAGCTTATTTAAGCCTAAATTTCCTAACCTGGAGGTAATAATAGTACCAACTTCGTAGGGTCGTCCTAAGGATTAAATGAGATCGTAAACCTAGCATAGTATCTGATATATAATAAGTGATCACAAAAGTGGCAACTGTTATTACAAGAAGCGCAACCCCAAGTGATCAGTGGTTGTCCCAGAAATCCACAGAAATGTCATGTCAGAGTTTTTCATTCCTTGCTATTCAGTCTGTGTGGATTAGTAGTAGAGAGTTACCATCGATAGGTACTGGTATTAGACAGACTCGGTCTGGGTTGAAATCTTGGCTCTCTCATCAGCTTGGGTAATAACCTTGCTGAATCTCAGTATCCTCATCTGAAAAGTGGAGTTAACAATTCATACCTCATCAATTTGAGGGACAAATTAGTTGAAAGATACCTAAAACCCAGTGAGGTAGGGATTGCCAAACTGCCATTCCACCTCCCCATTACTTACTTGGTCTCCTTCGCCATTCAAAAACATCTCTTTGGAGCCAGCCCTGGAAGGCATGAAAATGTTAGTGGACTGGGAAACACCCTAAGAATTTAAATAATGCCTTTCTCTTTATAGTTCTTCATTTCTCCATTTGCCTCTTCTGAGAGAGCTACAGAACTTGCCGGTAAAATATATATATATATATATATACACACATATATATATATATATATGTATATATATGTATATATATATATATATGTATATATATGTGTATATATATATATATACTGTTTTTCCTTGAAATGGGAAATTGTAGCAATAAAATCACTAGTTTGTTGAGAGGACAGTGTTAGATTATGAAGAACACAGATGTGTGTGTTCTGGTGACAAGCCATTTTCTGTCTCTGGACGGAGGTCCAGAGATAATGCTTCTCTGTAGGATGTGTGACCATTACTTCCTGCCAACCCCACCCCCAACATGCACTCAGCTGCAGTGGTTACAAGTGTCTCTCTCTCTCTCTCTCTCTCTCTCTCTGTCTCTCTCTGTCTCTCTCTCTCTCACAAACACACACACACACACACACACACACATGCACACACACTGGCCATTTGATTGATCTGATCAAAGTTGAACCAATTAAGTCTCCTTCCCAGGAATTTTGACACTGAAACCTAGAAGAAGCCAGTCTCTCTGCTGGCCAATGAATCTCTAACATGTGACACCCAGGAGTTGCCTGCCATCATGTTTTTTACAACGTAGACTAAGAACGGAAGAAAGCAGGTCCCAGGTGCATTGAGAGTAGTAGAGAGGAGAGTACAGAATGACAGAGGTAGGTCTTGGCTGCACCACTGTCCCTGGATCCAATATGTTCCTCTGTCCTTGGTGCATCCCTGTCCTTGAGTTGTTTTTTTTTTTAATATTATTTTACAATCTACTGTTTTCTTAATTTTTAAAATTTATTTATTTATTTTTGGCTGCATTGGGTCTTCGTTGCTGTGCACAGGCTTTCTCTAGTTACAACGCGTGGGGGCTACTTTTTTTTTTTTTTGGCTGCATTGGGTCTTCATTGCTGCGTGTGGGCTTTATCTAGTTGTGGGGAGCAGGGGCTACTCTTCGTCGCGGTGCGCCGGCTTCTCATTGTGGTGGCTTCTCTTGTTGCGAAGCATGGGCTCTAGAGCGCAGGCTCAGTAGTTGTGGCGCATGGGCTTAGTTGCTTCGTGGCATGTGGGATCTTCCTGGACCAGGGCTCGAACCTGTGTCCCCTGCATTGGCAGGAGGATTCTTAACCACTCTGCCACCAGGGAAGCCCCCTGTCCTTGAGTTCCAATGATTAGTTCCCCTTCTGGCTTTAGTCAGTTGGAATTGGGTATCTGTTATTGTAAGCCAGATTCCTCACACATCCAGAGTTGAACCGGTCCTCTCTCAAGAGCCATTTCAGATCTAACATTCCAAGAGCCCATGATGATGGCTTCTCCTTCCCACTCAGCACCACCTTTACACCCCCTCCATGTCACCTTTTCACCAAATAGAAAAAGTGCCCCTTCCTCAAGTCACTTTATTGACACCTGCTGGAAAATTGTCACAAAATACTGATGTTTTGAGAACAAGATGCTTACAACAAGAAAATTAGATCTCCCATGCCTGTGATACAAACGGCACCCCTGTAGGGGCATGCGTTTTACAACCTGCCCATTGGGACAGAGCAGCCCTGTCAAAAGTCCCCCAAGACACCCTTGAACATGCAGACTGCATGTCTCATCGAAATTCTAGTTTCCATCTTGTCCAGTTTTTTACCATCAAGAAACTGTGCAGGGGACTTCCCTGGTGGTCCAGTGGTTAAGAATCCGCCTTCCAATGCAGGGATTGCAGGTTTGATCCCTAGTCGGGGGACTAAGATCCCACATGCCATGGGGCAACTAAGCCCACGCACTGCAACTACTGAGCCCGTGCACTCTAAAGCCCGTGTGCCACAACTAGAGAGAAGCCCTTGTGCTGCAACTAAGACCTGACACGGCCAAATAAATAAATAAATAAAAAGAAACGGTGCAAGAAAGGGCTAAAATTAGAGTCAAAAGCCTGTGACAACACCAAGGGATGGCGAGGAGCTGGGGCTAGCCACCCTCATCATCTTCATCATCTCCCCAAATAAGGATATGGAATTTAAGTAGAAATACTGCGCTGCTTTGCAAATACAATTTCAAGACAGGTCCTCCAGTCCTGCCCGCATCCACCAGATTGCCACCCGTAAGACCCTCTCCCATTTAGAAACTCCTCAGCTAGTGTTGGGAGAAACTAACATCTGGGTGTCCAGTTACTACAAAATGGAATTCCATGCACCCTAAATGCTGGTAATTCATACCGTAATGCTAACCATGGTTAATCATCTAAATTGGCTTGAGTTTCACCTACTGACACTCCCTTGTGGTGAGTCCAGTTGTAGCTTGTAATTTTTTTCTCAGGTACTCATCTTCATGGTTGTTATTTCTGGGGAGTCCCCTGTGCCCTGGGTTGGGGAAGTGTTCCCAAAGAGACTATGCTTATTCTCAGGCCCCAGAGATTCAAGAGTCTTTGTGAGCTCATTTCTGAGTTTAGGATCAATATTCCAATCAGGTAATTTACAACTAACCCTGCATCCACAGGGCACAGGCTTGGGATTTACATTTCTCACAGGAGACTTTTTTTTTTCCACACTCATATACCAGATCCCAGACGCATAAGCCCAGTTGCATCCTGGACAGTTCCACTTGGGTGTGTCACAGGTTTCTCAAATTCATCTTCCAAAAATTGAGCCCTCAGGAATGCCCTGGCAGTCCAGTGGTTAGGACTCCACGCTTTTACTGCCCAGGGCCCGGGTTCAATCACTGGCTGGGGAACTAAGATTCCACAAGCCTCGCAGTGCTGCCAAAAAACAAACAAACAAACAAAAAAAGAGCTCCCCCTAGAAAACCTGTACTTCTCTGGCATTCCTTATTTCAAGGGATAGCACAGGACTGGCGTGTATGGTTGTGTAAAGTGTTCATTGCATAAGGGAAAAGTGGGGGCTGAAATCTAGCTTGCACACTGCTCACCAAGCTATGCGTCCATGAGACTGTGTCCACCAAGAAAGCATCTTTCTCTAGGTGTATGAAGCCACCACATGGGCTAGACACTACATGTTGCCCTGGCAACAGCACCACCATCCACCTATTGCCACTTTTCCTTCCCCCATACCTTCCTCCCACCCACATCCAAGTCATTCCAGAGTCTCGCCAATTTTACCTCCTAGGTAGCCCTCCAATCCATCTCCTTTGTCCACCTCTGCTGTAAGTTTCCAGATCTAGCAAATTAAAATACCAGTTAAATCCCAGTTAAATTTGAATTTCAAATAAACAGCAAGTGAATTTTAGTATAATTGTGACTTATGCATTCCTTCTGTCCTCCCTTTCCTAGAGAACCCTGGTTTTTCCTCCAGCCCACACTGCGCTCAGCCAATAGAACACAGTTCTAGCCAGATGATCACTCCCATGCTCACACCATCACCACTGGAAGGTGCCCTCACACCCTCTCCATACTTGGTAGAAACATACACATTTCCTTGGAAAACAAGCCATTGGGATTTCTGATTTCTTTTTTGATATGAGGCAGGGTCCCTCCATGTGCACCAAGAGTGTTTAATTTGCATGTGTTTCTTACAAAGTCCAGGTTTGGGAGCCTCAGTGTTGACTCTTCAAGTCAGTAGTGGCCGCCCCCCAGGGAGGCTCAGGCCACAACCCCTCCTGGAGTTCCCCAGCGTTGGAAGGACAGAGGCATCTCAAATGGGCTCCCAGTCCTTCCCCAGAGTCCACTGGGAACTTGGCCAGTAGATGTGCTAAATCAGGGTCAGAGCTCCTTACTGCAAGGGATGGGGGCTCTTCAGTGCGTTTCAGGCCCAGACGGGAAGAAAAGTTGCAGGGCATAAAGATGTGAGAGGGGCCAAGGCAGGGGGCAATGTGTGGCCAAACCAGCCAAAGACTGGTCAAGGGAGAGGGAATGAGTCCAGAGACCCCGTGGAGGCAGCAGCCCTGGTCTCATCAGGGGCTGGGCAGGGCCAAGTGGTGCCCTGCACTCAGATGGGCACTCCTTGATGTCCCAGATGTCAGCCCCGCACAGCCGTCAGGTTCTCAGTGAACCACAAGATTACCCTTGACCTTAGGAGATACCTACTGAAGTATATAGGTATGTAGGAGTAAAGGGTTATGATGTCTGCCGCTCACTCTCAAATAACTGAGAAGGGACTTCCCTGGTGGCGCAGTGGTTAAGAATCTGCCTGCCAATGCAGGGGACACGGGTTTGAGCCCTGGTCTGGGAGATCCCACATGCCGCAGAGCAACAAAGCCCGTGCGCCACAACTACTGAGCCTGCCCTCTGGAGCCCATGAGCCACAACTACTGAGCCTGCGTGCCAAAACTACTGAAGCCCATGCACCTAAAACCTGTGCTCCGCAACAAGAGAAGCCACTGCAATGAGAAGCCTGCAGCGCAACAAGGAGTAGCCCCCGCTCGCCACAACTAGAGAAAGCCCACGCACAGCAACAAAGACCCAACGCAGCCAAAAATAAATAAATAAATATATTTATCAAAAATGATAGTAATAATTGAGCAGAATAATAATAGTAACAATATGAGAAAAAGAGAAAGTGTACAACTCTGGACAAATGTTAATTGTAGACTCTAGGTGAAGACTATGTAAGTGTCTGTTTGTTGTACGATCCTCACAACTTTTCTATCAGTTTGAAAGTTTTCAAAATATAAACTTAAGGGAATTCCCTGGCGGTCCAGTGATTAGGACTCTGCACTTTCACTGCAGAGGGCCCGGGTTCAATCCCTGGTCGGGGAACTAAGATCCCACAAGCCATGCAGCGCAGCCAAAAAAAAAAGTTAAAAGAGGCAAAACACAGTGATTCTGCATCCAAGTCAAACATTTGATTTAGAACAGTCGCACTAACAGAAGCAATTAACAGGAAAAGGCTCTGAAGAGCACAGTCAGTGCCTGCTTCCTGGACCTGTTCCTGTTCAAGATTGTCTTGGAAAGTCCAAAGAACCAGCCTGCTCAAGAGCCATCTCGGGGCAAAGGGCACCATCCACTCTGGGAGAGGCTCTCTGCCTCTCTCATCTCCATTGTGAAGCCTCTCAAAAGCCTGCTCTTCTGGGCTTGCCTCCAGTTTTTATGCTACTTTTTTTTTTTTTTTTGGCGGTACGCAGGCCTCTCACTGTTGTGGCCTCTCCCATTGCAGAGCACAGCCTCCGGACGCGCAGGCCCAGTGGCCATGGCTCACGGGCCCAGCCGCTCCACGGCATGTGGGATCCTCCCGGACTGGGGCACGAACCCGTGTCCCCTGCATCGGCAGGCGGACTCTCAACCACTGCGCCACCAGGGAAGCCCTATGCTACTTTTTGAAGGTTCTTTGACCCACCAACAGGTAGCAAACTCTGTAGCAAGGGGACCACTGGCTGCCAACTGTCAAGCTCTTCAACTTCTCTTATCTCATTCTTCAGCTTGTTGGCCTTCTCCTTCACCCAGAAAGGCAAGCTGTGGGAAGAAAACAATACCGAGTTGAGTTTGTCTGATGCAAAATTTACAAACAACTTCAGCAGACAAGGCACTACATCCTCCAAAAGTAAGAAGGCCTCCCATGCTGCAGACAAAGTATCAAAATCAAACACCGTGTTAGTCTTCACCATTGCCCCTGCCCCAAACCCAGGTCTCTTTTGTGTCCCTCTCTACCCAAGAAGTTGACCCCAGTAGCCTGCATCACCTTGACTCCTCCCTGCCCCCACCTTTGAGCTGGGCTTGGCTAATGGGAGGTACCAACAGGAGATCAGAAGGTGGAAAGACAGAGGTTGGGGTATGTCTTATTGAGATCCTCGGCTCCCGCCCTATCTCCTGAGGTACCCCAGTTCTGGAGCCGCTGTATTCTCCTCTGCCGCAGGTCCTTTCAGACAGCCCTTCTCCATCTCCTGCTGCTCTGTGAACCATGGGCCCTCCTTCTGCGGTTCAGACCTAGGAGTAGTAAGAGCTTCCCACTGGTGGGAGCCCCTGGGTGCTTCGCCCTCCCATGTGAGTTTCCTCAACCTGCCCACACACTGGTAAACAGTCCTTTCATTAAACTGTCTTCAGAATCCCACCTGAGTGTGCCTTCTGCTTTCTGCTGGGACCTCAGCTAATACAGACACCCAGCGTCCTCCCAGGTCTGTTGAGATTTGAAAGGGCATATGCTGGGCTGCAGTGTGTGGGTTCCGAGAGGTACCAGGAAGTGAGGTTCCTGGGATGAGTCAGAGCAGGAAGACGAAGAATGTTTTCATCTTTTGGCGCTAAAATTTTCGTATTTTTAGAGAGAAGTGCATCATGATTGAGAAAATACCCTGATAAACCTGCTGGAGTTTCCTGTAAGGAGGAAGAGGACTACCACACCTAGTAATAGGTGGGAGTAATGGTTATCATTTAAAGCTGACAACCCGGGCTTCCCTGGTGGCGTGGTGGTTGAGAGTCCGCCTGCCGATGCAGGGGACACGGGTTCATGCCCCGGTCCGGGAAGAACCCACATGCCGCGGAGCGGCTGGGCCCGTGAGCCATGGCCGCTGAGCCTGCGCGTCAGGAGCCTGTGCTCCGCAGTGGGAGAGGCCACAGCAGTGAGAGGCCCGCGTGCAGCAAAAAATAAATAAATAAATAAATAAAATAAAGCTGACAACCCAATAGTAGAAGCCCAAGTAAGAACAGCAGGACAACAGACTTCCCCAGAGGTCTAGTGATTAAGACTCTGTGCTTGGAGGAGTGGGATAGGGAGGGTGGGAGGGAGGGAGACGCAAGAGGAAAGGGATGCGGGAACAGATGTATATGTATGACTGATTCACTTTGTTATAAAGCAGAAACTAATTTAAAAAAAAAAAAAAAAAAACTCTGTGCTTGGGGCTGCCCTGGTGGCGTAGTGGTTAGAATCCGCCTGCCAATGCAGGGGACACGGGTTCGAGCCCTGGTCCGGGAGGATCCCACATGCCGCGGAGCAACCAAGCTCATGTGCCCCAACTGCTGAGCCGGCACTCTGGAGCCCGCGAGCCACAACTACTGAAGCCCGCGCGCCTAGAGCCTGTGCTCCGCAGCGAGAGAGGCCACCGCAATGAGAAGCCCGCGCGTTGCAACGAGGAGTAGTCCCCGCTCACCGCAACTAGAGAAAAGCCCATGCACAGCAATGAAGACTCAACACAGCCAAAAATAAATAAAAATAAAAATAAATAATAATAAATTATATTTTTTTAAAAAGACTGTGCTTTTACTGCAGGGGGTACAGGTTCAATCCCTGGTCAGGGAACTAAGGATCCCACATGCCGTGAGGCACTGGCCAAAAAGAAGAAAAAGAAAAGCAGGACGAACAGCAATATAGAAAGATATTAGCATAAAGAACCAGCAGGATAAGAACACAAGCATTCCTAAACAGCAGAAGAAATAATTTTTTAACTTTTGTTGAAATAATCAAAGAAAACAGTGAAAGACTCAGGGTAAATATAATACACATAATACATGTAACATAAACTATCATGATAGAATTGAAATCAAATCTGTCAAATCAATAAATGCAAATGGCCCTAATTCACCTCTTAAAGAAAAAAATTTTCAAATTGGCTCACAAAGCAAAATTCAATTCTTTGTCTGAGAGAAAGACCTAAAACAAAGTGATTCGAAAGTCTATGAATGGGCAAAGGCATATTAGTTAAATGCAAACAAAACAAAGTAAGAGTTGTAATCTTAATATCTGGCTAGGTATAACATAGGACAAATGCATTAAATGAGAAAAAGAAAGATATTTTTATAATGCTAATGGCTACAATTAACAATAAAGATAGGGCTTCCCTGGTGGCACAGTGTTTGGGAGTCCGCCTGCCAATGCAGGGGACACAGGTTCGAGCCCTGTTCTGGGAAGATCCCACGTGCTGCGGAGCGGCTAAGCCGGTGCACCACAACTAGTGAGTCTGCGCTCTCGAGCCCGTGAGCCACAACTACTGAAGCCTGCACACCTAGAGCCCGTGCTCCGCAACAAGAGAAGCCACCGCAACAAGAAGCCTGCACACTGCAACAAAGATTAGCCCCAGCTGTCTGCAACTAGAGAAAGCCCTCATGCAGCAGCGAAGACTGAGTGCAGCCAAAATAAATAAATAAATAAATAAATTTATTTATTTATTTAAAAAAAAGAAATCTATAAAAAAAGCAATAAAGATAGAAACACACTAATATTGGGACATTATAACACAATAACTCTTGGTCCGAGTGGACAAAAATGAGTAAGAAAATATAGGGACTAAACAGAATAATCAGTAATATAAATCTTCTGGGTATGTATTTAACTTCGCATCCTGATGAAATAGAATGTACTTTCAAATGCATGTGGAGAAAGTCCCAAAATCGAACGTATATTAGATCACAGGGAAAATTTTGATAAGTTCCATAAAATGAAAATAATAAAAACAATATTTTCTGATCATGAGGTGATAAAAGTAAAAATGAATTACAGGACTTCCCTGGTGGCGCAGTGGTTGAGAGTCCGCCTGCCGACGCAGGGGACACGGGTTCGTGCCCCGGTCTGGGAAGATCCCACATGCCGCGGAGCGGCTGGGCCCGTGAGCCATGGCCACTGAGCCTGCGCGTCCGGACCCTGTGCTCCGCAACGGCAGAGGCCCCAACAGTGAGAGGCCCGTGTACAGCAAAAAAAAAAAAAAAAAGAAAATCCTGAGGTCTTTTATCTGTTGTAGCTTTGTCTTTTTCTTTTTCTTTTCATTACAACAGGTATATTGCCCTGTAAATTGTGGTAGTGGTACCAGGAATAAAAAATTAAGGAATTTTTAACTTTTCAATATTTGTGTAGTTCAGTTTTTCTACATTTTAGTATAGAAACTTTAACAAAATGCAGTTTTGAAGGTGTTTCCTTGTGAGTTAACAAGTAAAGAAGATCATTATTAATTACTATTTTGTATGAATTTTGCTAAAGTTAACTGTAAAGAAACACCTGCTGACTTGCAGTTTAAGGGGATCTATTCTCCCCATTTCCAAACCATGAAATGAATGGGCTCTGACATGTGGAGAGAATAGATATTTGTATGTTTGCAATGTGTGTTTTAGATAATAGAATTGGGTATTTAAATTAGCATATTTGTGAATTTAATAGCATTAAGATTTACTTCAAATGAAAAATCTCAAAATTCCAAAAAGAATTACAAAATAAAAACCAGAAAGCTCTCCTACCTGGAAATTCAAAATCTCTCTATTAAGGAATTCTTTAGTCAAAAGGAAACTACCAATGGGAAATGCAGAATTCTTCAAAAAATAAGGATAACCTACATATCAAAATGTATAAGGTTCAGAATGGAGCTGAGCTAACATATAAGATCAGAGGAATGATACTTCCCTCAAATACAGAAATACTCCAATAGCTTGCTCTCTGCCTCTTCAAACTCTAACCGTCCTCCCTGGCTGCACTCATTTAAGCATATGCCTTTCTTTTCTTCTTTTTTAAAATAAATTTATTTATTTATTTATTTATTTTTGGCTGCATTAGGTCTTCATTGCTGTGCGCGGGCTTTCTCTAATTGCGGTGAGAAGGGGCTACTCTTCGTCACGGTGCTCGGGCTTCTCATTGCGGTGGCTTCTCTTGTTGTAAAGCACGGGCTCTAGGTGCACGGGCTTCAGTAGTTGTGGCTCTCGGGCTCTAGAGCACGGGCTCAGTAGTTGTGGCACACGGGCTCAGGTGCTCTGTGGCATGTGGGATCTTCCCGGACCAGAGCTCGAACCCGTGTCCCCTGCATGGGCAGGTGGACTCTCAACCACTGCCCCACCAGGGAAAGCCCTGTCTTTTCTAACAAACTCTTATGTTTTGGAAAGCAGGGACCCTGACTTTTTGCTCCACATCAAACCCCTCACAGTGCACACCTAGGACTACACATGGCATCTGGTATTTGTTAATCATATCTGTTGAAGATGTGAGCAGCCCAGCTGCCAGACTCCACAGACACCTGACCTTCGAAACCAAAAACCCTCCATTGAAACTGCCTCACCCACCTGCTGGGATTCAAAAGGTCCCTATGTGTTAGGTGTCTATGAGCTCCTCCATAGAAAATAAACAATTGATATTTTCATAAAGATAGGATAATATGAAACATGCTGAGAGAACTCACTTGGGAATTTGTGGAAGAGGCTCAAGTGGAATAAATGTATCAAATTTCTTTTCATAAGGCATTCTGAAAAACAGAAAAGGCAACCATAAGATTGGTATGGTTTCTATGGCAAAGAGATCAATACATCATTGTGTTCAATAAAATGTCTTATTTTCTGGTTTTAATTGTTACGTATGGGCTTCAAAACTGTTAAGGGCCATAATTCTTATTATTTTTTTACCATTTTTAGTAAACATCATTAAAACAAACATGATTAATTTTTATTGAGGTATAGTTGATTTACAATATGTTTAAGGTGTATACATAGTGATTCACAATTTTTAAGGGTTATACTCTATTTGTAGTTCTTATTAAATGTCAGTTATATTCCCTGTACTGTACAATATGTCCTTGTAGCTTATTTATTTTATACATAGTAGTTTGTACCTCTTAATCCCCACCTCTCTTTTGCCCCTCCCCCTCCCACTAGTAACTACTAGTTTTTTCTCTATATCTGTGAGTCTGTTTCTTTTTTGTTATATTTACTAGTTTGTTTTACTTTTTAGATTCCACATATAAGTGATATCATACAGTATTTGTCTTTCTCTGTCTGACTTATTTCACTATGCATAATACCCTCCAAGTTCATCCATGTTGTTGCAAATGGCAAAAATTTCGTTCTTTTTTACAGCCGAGTAATATTCCATTGTATACATACACCACATCTTCTTTATCCATTCATCTGCTGATGGACACTTAGGTTGCTTCCATATCTTGGCTATTGTAAATAATGCTGCTATGAACATTGGGGTGCATGTATCTTTTCAAATTAGTGGTTTTGTTTTCTTTGGAACATGATTGATTTTTTTAAATATTTTTAATGTACTATACCTACTGTTTTTTCTTTTAATTTAATGACCCTCCCTTTCTCCTCAATGCTTAGTTGCAAGTACAAGTCAATCCAAATAGTAGTCACTAACCAACAATCTGATTCAGTATGAAAATTGAAGTCTTCATATTTGTTGATAATAACAGGAACAAAATTAACAACCGCCTTTTTGTAGTCAAGATCCTGTGTATGATTTCAATTACACATATGTACATGTGCACACACTAAGGAAC
This sequence comes from Mesoplodon densirostris, assembly GCF_025265405.1. NCBI lineage: Eukaryota > Metazoa > Chordata > Mammalia > Artiodactyla > Ziphiidae > Mesoplodon > Mesoplodon densirostris. Next base: position 31,253,521 of record NC_082670.1, read on the forward strand.
TAGGTACAGATTTTTTTAGAAATTCTCACCAAATATGTCTTGTTGAGATTCACCCCTTGTCAAATATAATTTATATGTAGTAGAAAGAAATAGAATTCCTTTAAAGTTAACTAAGTAACCCTAGTATTAACATACACTTACATTGAAAAATTCCCTGGTGGGAGAGTTGATCCTGCTTTGTGGAAGCCTTTACTCTGTTCTGGATACATATATGGATTATCTCCTGGAGTTGCCTTTGGGATTCCATTCCTGGGATCAATAACTGTGAATGGTGTTTGAAAACAAAATCATAAAAAGGGCTGAAGATGATCCACAGATTTGCTGTAAGAATTGACATGACAATGGAAACAGGATAATTTAGTGTTTTATTATGAGGTACATATAGGTATCTTAATGTTCTGTTTGTGATTGTCTCACCTTGAGGAGATGAAAAGTGTGAGCCTAAAATAAAATAAAAATTAAAAATAAATTTTAATAAAACAGATTAAAAAAAAATAAAGTGAGAGCCTATGTTTGAAACGTTTTTTAAAAGGTGTTGTTGATCTTCCCTGGTGGTGCAGTGGTTGAGAATCTGCCTGCTAATGCAGGGGACACGGGTTTGAGCCCTGGTCTGGGAGGATCCCACATGCCGCAGAGCAACTAGGCCCATGAGCCACAACTACTGAGCCTGTGCATCTGGAGCCTGTGCTCTGCAACAAGAGAGGCCGTGATAATGAGAGGCCTGTGTACCACGATGAAGAGTGGCCCCCACTTGCCACAACTAGAGAAAGCCCTCACACAGAAACGAAGACCCAACACAGCAAAAATTAATTAATTAATTAATAAAAGGTGTTGTTATGATTACCTCACCCTGGGAAAGAAGAATAGCTTAGGTTTGGATGGGATGTTTTGGTTTAAAATGAATGGTGAATCAAAAGTATCTGAAATGATTAGCATGAACTCTGACTTGAAATCTTTTCATTCCTGAACATTAGTGCACTTTGAATCCCTGAATCCCTTCGGGATTAGAGGCAGCTCTAATTGGGGCTCTGCCTCTCCGACTGGGTCTCAGGAGGAAATCAACTAATAAGAGTTCTGCTACTCCTTCTGACTCAAAGACTAGGGTAGTGTAGCAGTAGGAGGTGGCCTTCCTGGTGGAGAGGAGTCACGAAAAAGTCTACTGATGCTGAGCAAACAGTGCTTCCTCAGCCCATGCTCAGACACCCAACCCAGCTGCTTCCAATGCCCCAGGAATAAGTAACTAACCACATGGAGTCAGCCTGGTACAGGATGGTCGTTTAAACCTGCACCTCTTACACCAGATGCATTTCCTAAGGGAATAATCCTGGACTGCAAGACTAACCACCTTGGGATCAGAAGAAAGGATCCATGGCTGGAAGCACAACCTCCTTCTTTGCTCACACACCCAATGAACAGGACCCTCTTTTTAATTTTTAAATGCTTGTTTTGGTATTGCTCCATTCACCTGTACCCACAAGATACAAGCCAAAGGGAGAGCTGGGGAAGATTTTTGATAAGCTGTTTCCTACTTGCCCAAATTTCTCTAGCTAACTCAGAAAAGCCATCTGCACAATTGGTGGAAGTACTTGAGTTACTGGAGTACTTGACTTTTTAATTTTCTATTTTTTACTCTTTCAAAACCCTTTTCAATAGCTAAGACTCTTCAGCTAAACTTTTTATTAGCTCTTAAGTTGCAGGGAAATAACATCAACTACATCTGTACATTGAGTGCTTCCTGAGGATGAAATGCTGAGGAATCAAAGCAAGGAGAGTGGAATGACCCTATCTTTTGAAACCCAAACCAGGGTACTGACAAGTAAAGGTCAGGTGACAGCAAGAAGTGGTGAGAAGGGCTTGAACTGTGAAATCAGTCACGCCTGAGTCCAAATTCAATTCTGCAATTTCTAGTTCTGTGCCCTTGAGCAATTTAACTTCCCTAAGCCTTAGAATCCTCATTTATAAACTGTTTATTTCAAATGTCTACTTTGCATAGCTATCATGAGTACTGAATAAGAATAATCTGGATACATATCAGCACTCAAGAAATGGTAGCACCCTGTTTGGGGAAAGTATCCTAGGAACTTGTTTGGAAAACCGGGGCTTTTTGAAGAATGCACTAACCATTCTGTCTCTAGACTGCTCTTCTAATCTACAGATCCTGGACTTGAGCTGCAGCATTTCCAGCATCCAGCCAACCCTTCAGACTGGTCCCCACAATCCGAATTAGCCAGAGCCAATTCCTTAATATCTACCCAGTGGCTACTGTTTGTCCTGAATTCAGTGGGTTTTGTATATTGACAGACTCCTTGGTTTGTCTCAAGCCTGAAGTCAAGGGGAGATTCTGTCAGTAACCAAGGACCTCTCTGTTCAGTTCTGAACAGGTTTTTCCTTCAATTGCATGGCTTATCCCTATACTTGTGCTACTAAATGTATAAAGGTATAATCTAAGTTGTTTAATATATATTGTGCAATGTTTAGTATGTTGCACCCTTAAAGCTATCTGTCCATGTATCTTTATTTCAAAAATCTGAACGTAGGGCCAGCATATACTTCTGTTCCATGTTTAATGGTGAAATTTAAACGTCAATCAATAAAAATAGTATACCCACGTAATGCTTAAAAAAAGAAATGGGGACTTCCCTGGCGGTCCAGGGTTCAATCCCTGGTCAGGTAACTAAGATCCCACATGCCACATGGCGTGGCCAAAAAAAAAGAAATGGTAGCAGTGTTATTATTTGAAATCAGGACTAGGCTAATACCACCCGCATCCCAATTTTTTTTTTAATCTGGAAAATTCAAGGTTAGAGAATAGGGAATCCTATCTAGTTGGGGAGACAAGACAATAAAAACAGTAAAGGGAAGGAAGGAAGGAAGGGAGGGAGGGAGGGAGGAAGGAAAAGGAATAATAAACACAAAATTCAGGACAATGTTTACTTTCGAGTTAGGAGGGAAGTGATGGGTTAGGGTTAGGATTTGGATCATCATGACAATCTCATTTACTTTTGATATGTACTTGCAGTTGGCCCAGTTCTGGCCAGTGAGACACGAGTGGAAGGAATTCTCCCAAGGACCATATGGGAAAACTTTTCCTTCCTTCTAAAAGGGGGAGGCAACAAGAGATTTTCCTCTTTTTCATGTCTTGAATATAAAAATGATTCTTGGAACAGCAACAGTTATCTTGTGACCATAAGGTGACAAGCATCAAAGCAAGAAAATCCAACACTACGAAGAATGGTAACACACACACACACAAAAATAAAACAAGCCTACATCTTTGATGACATCACTGGGCAGCCAGACTATATAGGTCACCTAGATGTCAAAGCTTCTTGTTAATTACATAATAAATATCTTATGATTTAAGTCTGTGATAATTTGATTTTTCTCTTACTTGAGGCCAAGAGCATGCCTAAGCAATAGAAAGCTAAACTTAATCCCTTCTTGATTTTTCTCAGTTGTTTTCAGACATAAACCAGTTAAATAAATCCTTCCTGGGAATTCCCTGGCGGTCCGGTAGTTAGGACTCCACGCTTTCACTGCTGTGGCCCGGGTTCAATCCCTAGCTGGGGAACTAAGATCCCACAAGCCGCGCAGCATGGCCAAAATAAATAAATAAATTAAAATTAAAAAATAAATCCTTCCTGTTCTACCCTATGGCTGCATCTCAATTAGGAGTGGGAAGTCGGGGTGTGCACAACAGGCTTACATGACATCAAGGCTTTAGTGGAAGGCTTTGGGTCCTGGGTCACTGTCTGCAAACCACATGGGTATCTGCTACTCTCTGAGAGTTGGCATCTATTTCTGTTGTCTGCTAAAATGGGTCATCTAGTCTGATCCTTCAGGAGCCATCCCCCTCCACAATGCGTCAGGTGAGGCACACATTTATTCTCAGATGACCCCTGGCTTGATGGTCGAAAGTGCACCGTACAGTGGCCTCCCAGCATTCCAGCTTTAAGACCAGCTCTCCTGGCTTGCTCTCTCTCTCTCTCTCTCTCTCTCTCTCTCTCTCTCTATCTCTCTCTCTTTCTCTCTGTCCTAACCTCCACAGTCTTTACATGGCACAGAAATGCTGCTATGCTTCCACATCTCCTGGCTGTATGAGACCCTGAGGCTGGCTTTCCACCCAAATATTGCCCACAGCTATCACCACTCTCCTGCTCAGATTCAGGCCAGATGCCACTTCACTTTGAAGCTCGAGGTCTTCCTGTAGCCACCTGTGAGGCAGAAGCCCCAGCTAGATTCACATCCGATCCCCCACTAGCTTTTGATCTCAGGAGTTGGGTAGGACACAGGACTCCTCGAAGTCCCCGTATCAGTGACTACTTTAGTCTGGCTTTTGGTGTATTCTCTATCCAAACAGAAGCCTTTGTCTTTTGTCTCTGCTACGAGTTTAAAAGTCTACTTTAAAACTCAAAAATGAGAGCTTTCCATTTCTTTCTCTTTGTATTCCTACGACAGCAATCTTATTCTTCCCTGAAGCAATGGCTGAATCCTATAGGGGTATTTCTGTAGAAGTGTGTGCCATAACTGGTCCCTTAGTATTCAGAAACTCTTTAGGGTCTTTCAGTAAATCCATGATGGCTAGGTTGGGACAGAGGACTCACCAAGTTAAAGCCGAGGAGAGATGTATATAACTCCTCATCTCAACTACCTTTTATTAAATCAGCTGCAAAATAACAACATGCACTTCAGGCTAAGGTTTACAGGATGTTTTCCTTGTAAAGAATCTAAAGTACAGGCACACCCCTGGTGGCGCAGTGGTGAAGAACCCGCCTGCCAATGCAGGGGACACGGGTTCAAGCCCTGGTCCAGGAAGATCCCACATGCCACGGAGCAACTAAGCCTGCGAGCCACAACTACTGAGCCCACGTGCTGCAACTACTGAAGCCTGGGCGCCCGGCACTCATGCTCCGCAACAAGAGATATCACCGCAATGAGAAGCCCGTGCACCACAACGAAGACCCAACGCAGCTGAAATATAAATTAACTAATTAATTTTTTAAAAAAAAGAATGCACTTTAAAAAAAAGAGAGAATCTAAAGTACGATTTAAATGCATATGACAGGCAGCATTTAATTAAAACATGAATTATTTTCCTCGGACTTCAGTGGAGGTTTCTATTAATAAGTATCTGAGAGAACTTATCTGATGACTTAAATGTCACATTAGCATTTTATGAAATCCAGAGAAAAACAAAAATGTAGATCAGCATATGTTGTGAGTTCTATGCCAAAAAGTGCAGTCTGCCAACCATCCCCTTCACTTTCCTATCTTCCTGGCTGCACTTGGGTGACCTGGTGACCCCTCAGGGCTGCCCCCAGCCACGTGATGCTGGGCCTGCAGAATCATGACTCAGGAGTATTTTTGAACATTGCACAGTTAAGGTCCAGGAGGAAAACATTACCACATTTCTTCCTCCCAAAGCACTTGTCCATCGTCCTCTCTGATAGAGACCTCCTGTTGCCGAGGAAGACCCCGTTAAAGAAACACTGCTTTCCAACATGGTAGGTGTGGATGTTGCTGCTAAGCCTTGGGTAAAATGTCCACTCAGGATGCTGCCCATCTTCTACAAGACATCAGAAATCCTTCCATCAGCACTGCTCCCAGCATCACAATGTAGTGGGATGACAAAACACTGTGAAAACCCCCCCAGGCACTATCTGGCTATACAGCCTTTATTAACGGGTATAATTCCTTGGTTCTACATTGAGGGCAATGTCAGACTCTGTGGAACTAGGCACAAAAGGCAGGGAAGTAGGAAGAAAGCTATCGAAGAGGGCTCTCTTTTTTTCCCTTTTTACCCTCCCCTTCAAAAATAAAGCCAGTTTTGGGCTTCCCTGGTGGCGCAGTGGTTGAGAGTCCGCCTGCCGATGCAGGGGACACGGGTTCGTGCCCCGGTCCGGGAAGATCCCACATGCCGCGGAGCGGCTGGGCCCATGAGCCATGGCCACTGAGCCTGCGCATACGGAGCCTGTGCTCCGCAACGGGAGAGGCCACAACAGTGAGAGGCCCGCGTACCGCAAAAAAATAAAATAAAATAAAAAAATAAAGCCAGTTTTATGGCTGGAAGTGATGTATGGGTTAGGAAGCTCAGAGACAGTTTTACAACCACCTACAATCCAACCTTTCTCTAATAAGTGTGTAGGAAGAACAGAATGCCCATCAACCAGGGAAGGGTTGGAACACCCATGGCATCTTAACCGGATGATACATGGTGCTGGCAGCAACAGTGGCACATGCATGCACTACAGTGACACAGGGAAATGTGAACATACGATTATGACCAAGGAGAAAGGCTGCTGTGAGACCTTAGGCTAGTTACTGGACCTCTCAGTGTCTCTGTTTCCTCATTTGACCCTTTTCCTGTAAAATGGCTAAAGTGATTTTAAACAATAAAAGATCTCCTGACAGCTCTAGGGTTGCTTAAGAAACTCTTGTGCTCTTTGGTGGCCGAGAAGGAACACATGCTTTGGAGGCAAGCAAGTTTGGGTTCTAATCCCATCCCTTCATTTCCTAGTTTCGTGTACTCGTATGGGTGACTGAATCTCTCCAAGCCTCAGTTTCCTTCTGTGTAAAATGGGTAGGCCTGTATTAGCCACATAGGTCTATATGTATTGACAAAGAAAGAGGTCCATGATCTATTTACTTTGAGTGAAAATAATTTGTATACTATTTTCTACTAGTGAAAATAATTTGTGTACTATTTTCTACTAATGAAAATATGGTGGTATATTACAAGCAATAAATATATATATACAAACATACATATATATAAATGTATACATACCTAGATACATGTCAAAATTCTCAAGGAATATATATCAAACTCTTCACAGCTATGGGGCAGAATGGGAAGATTACTGGAGAATATTGGGGTATGGGTTTTTATACTCTACATACTTATTTACTGTTTTAGTATTTTGCTACAGTACATTTATGGTTTTTACATAAAAGCATTTTATTTTTGCAAAACACATAAAAATAGCTGCCCAGCAGAGTTGGTGTGAGAATTGAGATGAAGTGTGTTGAATGCCTGGCACCTAATGGGCCTTCAGTGAATGGCACCCAATAGTATGGCAGCCTTCTGCAAAGACCCTGGGAGTGGAGGAGGACCTATGACTTACTCACTTGTCTGCAACTTAAGCAGGCTGAATTCCTGGGGATATTTATCCTTTCGGGCTTCAGGCAGTGAGGTTTCAGAGGAGTGATCAGAATGTGAGGAGGAGGATTTCACATCCAAATCTGCAGCAGGGCTGGAAAGGAAGCAGAAGGATTAGATTCTTCATTGTGCTTAAATTGGAAGTTAGAAGCTGATCTTACACTAGAATCCCCCTCATGTATGAGAACTAAGACTACTCCTCGATAAAAGTCCATGAGAATATAATTTATATATTCGCAATTTGAGGGGACTGAAATATATTCAAAAGGTGCATGCTTAAAAAATTTAGTGTCCAAAAGTTAAATATAGAATTATCGGGGAATTTCTCTGGTGGTCCAGTGGTTAAAAATCCACCTTCCAATGCAGAGGACGTGGGTTCGATCTCTGATGAGGGAACTAAGATCCTACATGCTGTGGGGCAACTAAGCCGGTGTGACACAACTAGAGAAGCGCATACACCGTAACAAAGAGCCCATGCGCTGCAATGAAAAAAAAGATCCTGCATGCTGCAACAAAGATCCAACTTGCTGCAACTAAGACCCAACGCAGCCAAATAAATAAATTTTTTTTTTTAATTATCATATAACCCAGCAATTCCACTCCTGGCATATATCCAAAAGAACTGAAAACAGACCCTCAAACAGATACTTACACAAGAATAATGTCCATTGCACCATTACTCATAAGAGCCAAAAGGTGGAAATAACCCAAATGTCCATTGATAGATGAATGGATAAATAAAATGTAGCATATACATGCAGTGGAATATTATTCAGACATAAAAAGGAATGAAGTTCTGATATATTCTACAACTTGGAAGAATCTTGAAAACATTATGCTAAGTGAAATAAGCCAAACACAAAAGGACAAATATTGTATTATTCCACTTATATGAAATATCTAGACTAGGTAAATTCATAGAGACAGAAAGTAGATTAGATTAGAGTACCAGGAAATGGGGAGAGGGGAGAATGGAGAATCATTGCTTAATGGGCACAGAGTTTTCTGTTTGGGGTGATGAAAATGTTTTGAAAGTAGTTAGTAGTGATAGTTGCACAACAGTGTGAGTATAACTTAATGCCACTGAATTGTACACTTAAAGTGGATAAAGTGGCAAACGTTCTGTTACATATTTTTTGCCACAATTTTTAAAAAAATGAATGATGCGAATTCCCTGGCAGTCCAGTGGTTCAGACTCTGTGCTCTCACTGCCGAGGGCCCGGGTTCAATCTCTGGTCAGGGAACTAAGATCCCACAAGCCACGCGGTGTGGCCAAATAAATAAATATAAACATTAAAATTAAAAATGCGTGATATACTGATACATGTTACAACATGAATGAACCTTGAAAACATTAGGCTGAAAAAAAGAAGCCAGACACCAAAGACCAGATATTGGTGATTCCATTTATATGAAACATCCAGAACAGGTAAATCCATAGAGATAAAATATAGATTAGTGGTTTCCAGAGCTGGGGGGATAGGGGACATGGGGGTGACTGCTAAAGGGTACAGGATTCTTTTGGGGGTGACAAAAATGTTCTAAAATTGACTGTGGTAATGATTGCACAACTCTGTGAATACACTAAAAACCATTGACTTGTACACTTTAAACCAGTAAATTATATGGTATGTGAATTATGCTTCAAATAAAACTGTTACCAAAAAAGGTACATGTTCAATTAAACCATTGACTGGAAAGAAAAAATCAGTCAGTATAAAGAGAAGAGGCAGAAATAATCAAAAACAAACCTAGACTGAAATGGCTGTAATAACAGAGCATTATGTTTAGTGCCTCACTTCTTGGCAGTTAAAAAGGCCTACAGCAAACTATTGTGAGTGTCAACAGAAAAAGCAATCACTTCTGGTCTAAGTGGCCTTGCATTTGATAGATGGCCTTGGACAATGCTTTCAGATGTAGTTATCTGTTATCAAGTCATAGGATCTTTTTTCATAATATTACATCACCCTGATATTTGAATAGTTTCAAACCAACTTCATACTGATTGTCTTGTTTGCTCTACAAACATCCTGTGATATAGGTGGGGCAAATAGAATCACTTCCATTTGCAAGGGAAATGGGCCCTCAAGGCAGCTAACGATAAAACACACCCCAGACAGAGGCAGAGCTGGATCTCCAGGTTAAGTCTAGACTATGTTGCCTAAAAGTCATAAAGAACCCGAGTTCCATAACTCACAAGTCTTGTATAGCTCGATCTCTAGTTTGTTTTTTATTTATTTTATTATTATCATTATTATTTTTAATTTATTTTTGGCTGTGTTGGGTCTTCGTTGCTGCGCATGGGCTTTCTCTAGTTGCGGCAAGCAGGGGCTACTCTTCCTTGCGGTGCGCAGGCTTCTCATTGCAGTAGCTTCTCTTGTTGCGAAGCACAGGCTCTAGGCACACCGGCTTCAGTAGTTGTGGCGCGCGGGCTCAGTAGTTGCAGCTCGCTGGCTCTAGAGCACAGGCTCAGTAGTTGTGGCACATGGGCTTAGCTGCTCCGCGGCATGTGGGATCTTCCCGAACCAAGACTCGAACCCGTGTCTCCTGCATTGGCAGGCGGATTCTTTTTTTTTTTTAACATCTTTATTGGAGTATAATTGCTTTACAATGGTGTGTTAGTTCCTGCTGTATAACAAAGTGAATCAGCTATGCATATACATATATCCCCATATCTCTTCCCTCTTGTGTCTCCCTCCCACCCTCCCTATCCCACCCCTCTAGGTGGTCACAAAGCCCCGAGCTGATCTCCCTGTGCTATGCGGGGCTGCTTTCCACTAGCTATCTATTTTACATTTGGTAGTATATATAAGTCTATGCAAGCGGATTCTTAACCACTGCGCCACCAGGGAAGTCCTCGATCTCTAGTTTTTAATAAACATATCTACAGTAATAACTTTGAACTTTTGAAGTGTGCAGATAGAGCAAAAATGCAACAACTCAGAGTCCCCCTCCCAGTTCAAAATGTATGATAATTTTGACACTGGGGTGAAATATGTCTCTTCTAAATATTTTTAATATATTTGTGTTTGCCAAACAAACTGTGTAGAAAAGATTGCAAGGATAAAGGAGACTTTCCGAAAGAACTTTAGAAATATCCACCTACTTTGTTTTACTCAACAAACATTTATCTGAGTACATTTTGTGGCAGGCATTGCTCTAGACACTGGGGATCCAAACAGTCCCTACTCTCAGAAGCTTAGGATCGAGGGGAAGAGGACATGGACAGATAAACAGATGACTGTGGAAAAGTGGGTAAATGCAGAGCTGGAGAAAGCAGGTTTTGCAAAAAAATAGTATAATATGATATTAACTGTGAAAAATAAATACATATTTCTATGCATAAGAAAGAAATCAATTTTTTCTCATGCATATAAAAAAATAAAATGTTGACATTGATTCTCTAAGAGATAAGATTATTGTGATTGTTATTTTTAATACTGCTTCTTATATTTTCAAAATTTCTACAATGAACTTAAATTACTGAACAAAAATTGTTAGAAAAAGGTTTTCAAAACATTTGACCATAAAAGAAATATAAACAGAGCAAAGTACAGAATACTTTCTTTCCAAATACAGTTTTACAAATAATTTTAAGGCCAACATCCAGGAGAAGAAATAAAGCATGGCCAGCCCTTTCCTCCCACTCCCCAAAAACCATCTGTGTGTCCCTTTCCCAGAGAGGTAACCACTATCCTGACTCTGACTGTTACGGTAATCATTTCTTTGATTTTCTTTAAGATTCACCACCTGTGTATGTATGTATGTATGTATTCCCAAAAAACATGTAGTATAATTTCACCTTCATAATAGTCAGCACTTGCACAGCCTGTATTGTATGCCAGGGAATCTTCTAATCTCTTTACAGTATATGTATTACCTCATTTAATCCTCACAACTGTGAAGTATTACCCCCATTTTGCAGATAAGAAAGCTTCACCAGGGAGGTGAAGTAATTCACTCAGATGCCAAGTGACAGAGTAAGATTTGAACCCAGTCTGGTTCCAGAATCCATGCTCTTGCCAAATATGTCAGACTACCTCTCAGACTGTTGGCCCCCTGGTCAGAATTGACCCCAACATTTACAGCTCTTCCCTGGACCCTTACTTACTCTGGGTGAACAGACCCTCTGCCAGGGCAGAAAGGCCCACTGACGCTTAGACCTGTTTCAATAGAAGATGAGGGGCTGACCCTTCTGCCAGAGGACATTATGTTGGCAAAGCATCCCTTAGATTCCAGAAAATCATTGAGTTTAGTACCTGCAACACATAGATATCACCACTTGATTACATTCATGAAAATACCTCCCACTTCATCTTATTCCCTAGATGATAAATAATTTCTTTTTAAAAAATAACATTTGTGGGAGTTCCCTGGCAGTCCAGTGGTTAGGACTCAGCACTTTTACCGCCATGGCCCGGGCTCAATCCCTGGTCAGGGAACTAAGATCCCACAGGCTGCATGGTGTAGCCAAAAAAAAAAAAAAGTTTGAGCATTTACTGTATACTTGAGATTGTGTTAACGTCTTCACACATTATCTCATTTAATTCTCATAACAACGCACAGACAGAAGTATTACTTATCCTTCCATTTTACAGATGAGAAAACTGAGGCTCAGAATGTTGAGCAACCAAGACCACCTAGAAAATAAACATGTTGGCCCAGGTTGGATCACAGATCCTGTAACACTAAAGTCTAAAAATGCTAACTTCTGTGTTAGATTGCTTGCCCCCCGGCCACATAGTTCACCTACTCTAACTAAACGAAGTGGAAGAAAGAAGGTCTGAATTGAGCTATATATCACTGTACATTGTATTGAGCATCTCAAGAAAATTCCCCAAAGGATTTATTCATAGAAAGACTAGCGAGTATAGCTGGTGATCAGAATCCAAAGAACTGTCTTCAGAACTTCTATGGGTTCCCCTCCCACTGCAGTGTCATCATTCTTTTATATCACATCTTCCCCACCAGACTGTGTCTTATTCATCTTAGTAGCACTCGGAGCAGTGCTTGGCACAAATAGATATTCAATAAATGTTTGAGTGAATAAATGGCAAAGCATTATAACTCCCCAACCACCCACAATTACAAGTCCTGAAACCCAAGGTTAGTCAGACAGAGAAGCACACCCACTGTCTTCACTCTGCTGTACAATGACTCCTATGCGAAAGTCAATCTGTTCTCTCATCATTTTATATAGGTGTGTGTGTTGTCCAGTCACTTAAAAAAAATCAGATGACTGGATATTGCACTTCTTTATGCACACCTTCAGAGAGCACAGATGCTCCATAGATAAAATGTAAGCTCTCGGTTATAGGAAAATTTTAAGAAACAAGAGTCGGACTTCTCTGACTGTGGAGTACATTTTTAGACTGACTGCTGTTCCACCTACACAGTATCATGATTCACATGTATGTGGCATATGCCAGGCACCTGGGCAAATTCCCACCATCTGTCAGAGGAACTGACCCTTAGCCAATTCTTTATTCGTTTCCTATCAACGCCCTCTCAAATTCATCTATCAAGTGAATCATATTTTTTCCACCTTTGTCAAGTCCCAACCCTACCACCAAACCCTTTACTCTTAAGAGGACTTTGCCTGTGACTCTACAAAGTTTAAAGGCCAGCTGAGCTACTTCCTCCCCTCACAATACCCACATCCTGGAGTTTCTCATGGTAAGGACTGTTGCATACAGAGTTAACAAAAAAAAAAGAGGGGGTTGGGGGAAGGAAGATAAAAACAAAAACAAAATAGCAAAAAATATAATAAATAATTTAAAAATACAGATTCCCAAATCCCATTACAGACCCATCAAACTGGAATCTCGCATGGTGAAGCCTGGGAACCCACATTTTTAATAAGTCTCCCTCTACCTCTTAGGCTCATGCTTGGCAGTGAACTTCCTCCTCTTCAAGCCCAGTTCCATCACTGCCCTGCATTCTATCCTGTCCCTCTTCCTGACTCCCTATATGTGTCCAGTCATGAAAATCACCTTGAGGCACTTGTTCAACATGCAGATTCCAGGGCTCTGACCCAGACCTACAGGGGACAACCCGAGAATCAGTATGTTTAAGAAGCACCTCAGGGGACTTCCCTGGTGGCACAGTGGATAAGGCTCTGCGCTCCCAATGCAGGGGGCCCAGGTTCAATCCCTGGTCAGGGAACTAGATCCCACATGCGTCCCGCCACTAAGAGTCCGCATGCCACAACTAAGGAGACTGCGTGGCCCAACCAAGACCCGGTGCAACCAAATAAATAAATAGATATTTTAAAAAATAAAAAGAAGCACCTCAGGTGATTCTCAGAGCCAGCCAAGTGTGGGAAGAACTGCTCTGGAACATGCACAGAGCCTAGAGCAGCCCTCGGTACATGAGGGCCAACTGGTTGCTTGAGGGATGAGTAGATGGGATGCAGTGGAGCCCAGTGGAGGGCAAAGCTGTGAAGAGAGAGCACGGGTCCGCAGCAGCCCCGGACACGGAATCACAAATGTGGTGTCAATGCATATAACACAGACCACACTCTCTGACCACAATGCAATACTATTAGAAATCCATAATAAAAAGACAGCCAAAAAACATCCGTAAGCTTGGAAACTCAAACCACACCTCTAAATATTTCATATGATAGAAGAAAATGGAACTCATGAGGTACTTAATGATCAATGACATATGTACAATATATCAAAACTGTGGGATTCAACTAAAGCAGTAATTAGAACCTAGAACCTTAAATGCATAAACTGTATTTTACTGAATGTAAGACATTGTAATAATATTACTATTCTATGTACCACAAAGAACAGAGGCTGCCAATTAAATTATGACACATGCTTTATCACTTAGGACTTTTATTTAATACTTATTGAAGCACCACTTCAGACTTACTTAGATATAGATTTTAATCACATATCACTCATGTGCATATTTAAAGAAGGAAAATATAAGCAAAATTAATTGGTTAAGGCATTCTTAAACCTCTCATTCAAAAGTCTGATTACTGAATCGCTTTTCAACTCAACCCCTAATGGTCACATTTTCCACCTAAATTGACCTCACGCCTGCATTATTCAGTGCTCATCTAGCAAAGTTTATGACAACTACTTAACATGGGCTACTGGGCCCACAGCACTGGTAAGACCAATCAAATTTCAGAGACACAAACTGTGAAAAATATCTATCTTACAAGTAACAGGTTATAGTGTTAAAAAACAAAGATTCCAAAATTAATGACCTAAGCTTTCAATTCAAGGAATAAGGGGAAAAAAGGCAAACATCTCAAAATGATAAGGAAAGAAATCATAAAATAAAAGCAGAAATGAATGAAATAAAGAAGATTATCAGAATTATGGCTTCGTGGAAAAACTAATAATGTAGATAAAGTTCAAGAAAAAAATCTTAATACAAGCAAACAGTATAAGAAATGAAAGAGAAGCCATAATTACAAATAAAATAGAAATAACTTTACCCATAAAGAAATTGAGTATCAAATAACTTGCTCAAGGTTACAGAGCAATGGAGTATAATTTATAAAATGTAGTTTAATGTTTAATGTTACTGTCACAAACCCTGACAGATAAATCAATAGAACAAATAGCAAATGTAGATAGAATAAAATTTTATGTGATAACAGTGGCATCTTATCTCAGTGAAGAAAGGATAGATCATTCAAAAAAGATTGCTGGAAGAACTAATTAATCATTTGGCATGAAAATAAAACTAAATCTCTCTTATCCCAAAGTAAATTCCAAATGAATTATAAATTTGAATGTAAAAATTTAAAGATATACCTGAAAAATGATAAGTGAATGTTTACATAATGTCAGAGTGGGGAAGTTATTTCTAAGAAAGATATCGAATACAGGCAAAATAAAAGAAAGATGCATAGATTTAAATACATATACATTTAAAACTTCCATAGCAAACTCTAAACTGGGAGGAAATTTATAACATACATGATAAGAAAAAGAGTTAATAATCATGACAAAGTATGAGTTTTTTACAATTTGTAAGATGAAAATAGCCTATGTACGTTTGGAAAAAAAGTTCATCCTTACATTAGTGAAAGAGCTGAACTTAAAATGAGATACTATTATTCACTATCACTTTGCAAATACCCACAGCTGGCACAGCTTGGAGAAATGGCATTCTTGTACACTGCTGCTGAAAATATCTCCATCTCACTGAAGAGCAATTTGGCCATTTATGTCCTCCAAAGCCTATGAGAGGTGCCCTTTTCATCCAAGGTTCTACTTCTAGAAACACACCTATGAAAAAGGTGTGAAATGTATGTATAAGGATGCAGAAGGGACCCACACATGTAGAGAAAAAATAAGATCAAGGGCAGAGATGTCTTCTAGGTTGAGACCTGTAGGTCAGTTCTGAGTTACTTATCATAGCATTTACTTATGATAGTATTTGCCCAGAGGTTTTAACAGGGGCTGCCTTTTCATAGCCCGGAAATATTTTATGTTGTATATTGTATCGGCCACTAGAGGACAGGAGAGCTCATCAAAGCAGGGATTGGCTGCTAGGGATGGTATCAGAGGGGGCCCCTCACAAGATTTTTGGGTTTGTTTTTTTATTTGCGGGGCAAAATGTAAATGTATTATGCAACCTTGAGTAGCATGCAGTGAAATCACATCTACAAATGTAGCCTACTTCTTTGTTTGCTTAAGAAGTTTTGTGCTGGCAACACTCTAGAAAGTGGCCTGTGGTTGCTATAAGAGCAGACTTGTCTGACCGGCCAGGGCGGGAAGAGCAGTGGCTCTGCTCAAACGACACATTCTCCAGACCCAACTGACTTCCGGGTCTTCCCAGTAGTAATTCAGCCTCAAACATGACCTAGAGACACTTAAGCATGACCTCAGGCTGCCCCTCCACATCTCCTCAGGTAGGAGAAGAGGACTGGAAATGCAAGCCTGAACCCACCCATTCTGATACTGATGTTCCCACTGTGTAGAGTAACACTGAATTACTTTCAGCAAGTCAATGACCTGTCGTGCCCAGCTCCCAATGTGTATCCCACCTCTCTATATAGCACTGTAGGCTGGGGTGAGGCACTGTAACCTAAGGAATGTCTTTCTCGAAAGGGTCACCATTCATCTTGATAATTGTTACTCAAATGCAATAAAAATCCAGTGAGCCATAAGATAGAAAATCCTAACAAGTCGCTAAAACTTTATGAAATACGAAAAGATGGTCCAACCTTAAGGACCAAGAGAAGGTTCTGATGACTAGAAAGGAATCAGAAAAGTAAAAGAAGAAGTTTAGAAGAAAGTCTGTTTCTGGGACTTCCCTGGTGGTGCAGTGCTTAAGAATCCGCCTGCTAATGCAGGGGACACAGGTTCGAGCCCTGCTCCGGGAAGATCCCACATGCCGTGGAGCAACTAAGCCTGTGTGCCACATCTTCTGAAGCCCGCATGCCTAGAGCCCGTGCTCCGCAACAAGAGAAGCCACTGCAATGAGAAGCCCGCACATCGCAGCAAAGAACAGCCCCCGCTCACCGCAACTAGAGAAAGCCCGCACGCAACAACGAAGACCAAACACGGCCAAAAATTAATTAACTAATTTTTTTTAAAAAGATAGAAAGTCTGTTTCTTCGGTAACATCTGTGGAATTCACGATAATTATTTCCATTTCTTTAGGCAGGAATAACACCTTACATAACCAAGGCTCTTTCACACAACTGTCATCTCAGCAGATTTACACCATAGCACTGTCTGGTGGGGAGAAAATAATACAGCAAGCCAAGTTAGCTTAATGTGGATACTCTTTAACCAAACACTCAGTTTCCCATCCCTGCTTATCTGCTCAACAAACAAACTAAAGATCTAGGATGGTGGTTTTTCACCCTTTTTTGGATCACAGACGCCCCCCAAAATTAATGAAAGCAGTGGGCCCTCTCTGCTGGAAAAATGCATATATCCCCCCAGTTATGCATTCATCCTCAGCTGGTTCATGGAGCCCCTTTCCTTCCTGAAACCCGTGGGCTCCATGTGAAGCTGAGCTCAGATGTGGTCTCCTGAGTAGACACACCTACCCAGCAGAAAAAGAAGCCATGGATCTTTGGTTAATGTGATCTGGAGATCTCAGATGCTGGTGCTCTTCCAGTGCCCCTAACTCAGAAACCTGAAGCCCCTCCACCCACCCTTAAAACAGCAGGTCCCTCCTTTATCCCTGGTCAACCTGAAAACTGCAGAAAGGTCTGGAGCTTAAAGCTAGAATCCCAGAACCTTTTTCTCCTTGCTGAACTAGCCACGTTGGGCAAAGAATGGCTCAAACTCCTACTGCTCTACTGGCGCCCGCTTGTAGGCGGGTAGTAAATCATACCTCCATCCTCTCCCAGCACTTACAAATTAAGAGATTACAGACCTGGAATACAGGAGACCAGAGACCAAGCTCAGATCTGATGGGGCAGAGAGAGAGCATTCTACAATCCCTTTTGGCAGCATGAAGGCCACCCACCTATATGTACTCACGCAGAGGTTTTCTGAGAGACTGTGGCTGTTCTGCTCCATGGCACTGTTCTCTGAAGGCAAATGCACTCCCAAACATCCTCCTCAGCCTTACAACCCATCATGCCATCCATTATTTAATTTAAACCTTTCATTAAAGTGTTCATAATTTCCACCTGAGTTGTCCCATCCAATAAACAATACCACAAATCTAATATATGAGCAAAGAAAAAAAAAGAAGAAGAAGAAGAAAGGGCCTGGGCTTTGTAGACCATAAGACTCATGTCAAATCCCAGTTTCATCATTTATTGACTGAAGCACTGGGCAGGTCAAACCTCTGGCCCCCATTACTCTTTGTAATATACCTCTTGGCTGTTAGGAGATCCGTGGAGGTCATTATGAAAGCTCTGCTTTGATGCTGCTCTCTGCCTTATCAGATCTTGGGTTTGATGCTGCTCTCTGCCTTATCAGATCTTGGGTTTGATGCTGCTCTCTGCCTTATCAGATCTTTGGTTAATACAGACAGTATTAATACAAGTAGTTCTTTTTACCTGCTTCCAAACTAGCCTCCTTTTAAACTTCAACAGCGCCTTCTTGGGCTTCCCTGGTGGTGCAGTGGTTAAGAATCCACCTGCCAATGCAGGAGACATGGGTTCAAGCCCTGGCCCGGGAAGATCCCACATGCCGCACAGCAACTAAGCCTGTGCGCCACAACTACTGAAGCCCGCGGACCTAGGGCCTGTGCTCCGCAACAAGAGAAGCCACCGCAATGAGAAGCCCACGCACTGCAATGAAGAGGAGGCCCCGCTCACCACAACTAGAGAAAGCCCACGCAGCAACGAAGACCCAACGCAGCCAAAAATCAATAAGTAAAATAAATTAATTAATTTTTTAAAAAATGCCTTCTCACTCTAGTGTACTTGGATAGGGCAACCAAATCCCACCCAGCCCTCCTGATTTCTTAAACTCAACTGTATCTCCGCTCTCCTGTGGTCATGCCAGAGTCTCCTTTCTCTTGAACCTTCTCCAGCTCACTGCTGCAGATGGCTGTGTAGATGGCGGGGAGTCGACAGCCCCGTGGACAGTTTCCAGTGTCCATGGACGCAGTTATGCACGTGTCGGTTTTAAATATTAAAAGCAACATGGAGACAAAGAAAAAGACCTTTGTAAGAAAGGCATCAGTCAAAAAAACAGAAACTCCACGGGCCACTGAAAGTCAAGCAGGCAGGGTTGGCCTCTTAATGAGAGCTTCCCTCCTTCCCCCTGATTGGGCGTTTCCCGGTTTGGATGCCCGCCGAGCTCCCCTGGGCTCTCGCCCCGCCCACTGACATGGGCCTTCCACCCCTTCCCCCAGGGGAGGCCTGGCTCTACGCTCGGAGACCTCCAAGGAGGATGCAGCCGACATCAACGCACCAACCCCAACCGGCAGCCGAACTGTCGAACGCCAGGCCGAGGAACCAAGAGCCAAGGGCAAGAGGGACGCCGCCGCCACCTGCTTCTCCAGCGGCGGCGCGTTCTGGGGTTGCCAGGACACCTGCCCAGCAACGCGAGGCCGCCGCCTCCGGCCAAGCTGGGCTTCCCGGTCCTCCTCCCTCTGTATCCCGGGGCTCTTTGGGCCTCCGCACGTGACGGAGTCATTTGAAGGGGCAGAACTAGAGTCTCCAGCCTTGGTGGGGCGTCGTGGGCAAGGACCGCTGGAAAAGCGGCTTAGTGTTTCTGGATTTTTTTTTTTCTTTTCTTTTTAAGAGTT
Source organism: Mesoplodon densirostris (assembly GCF_025265405.1). Lineage (NCBI taxonomy): Eukaryota > Metazoa > Chordata > Mammalia > Artiodactyla > Ziphiidae > Mesoplodon > Mesoplodon densirostris. The sequence continues at coordinate 31,272,884 of NC_082670.1, forward strand.
GTGGTTCTTCTCCAGGCAATTTTCATTATCGGAACTGTAGCCCCTGGTGGCAGTAAAGGATAAGCCCTCCACAGAGCTTGCAGATGCCCGCTTATAATTGGCATGGATTAGACAAGATCACCTGCCACTTCAGAGCGCCTTTTCTGGGCCAGGCTCCCTGGTGGATGTTATCTTCCTTAAGCAGCCAGCTGCATTTTTCAAAATAGAAAGCTGAATTTGAGCAAGGGCTTGCTCAAGGTCACCCAGAAAACTGAGATTCATTTCCAAGTTTTCTTATTCCAAATCTACCACTCTCTCCATCATACCAATTTAAACTTATCTTACTAATACTTACCAGCATGTAATCAATCGTGCAGGCAAAGCTTTTCTCCAAGTCTGGTTTAAGTCCCTCAATTCAAATTCTGGCCTAATTTCTCCCTTGGTGAAGTGAAAAAATATATATATTAGACTGTGTTTTTATTTTTAATAATCTTTTTAGTGACTATAAGAAAAATTTTTTACTGATTATTACAAAAAAGTGGTCATTGTAGAAATCTTGAAAAATATTTTAAAATATTGTTAATACTCATAATCCCACAATCTAGATAAAATACTTTTTTCTGGATATCTATTTCTGTATAACAAATTGCCCCCAAAGTGCTTTAAACAACAACAATCATTATTATCTCCTGATTCTGGGGGTTGGTTAGGCTAAGCTAGGCTATTTCCATTTGGGGTCATGTGGTTGCAGTCAGAAGGTGGCTGGAACTTTCTCACTCGTATGTCTGGTGACTTGTGTTGACCATAAACTGGGACCTCAGCTGGGGCTTTAGCCATATCACCTACGCATGGCTTTTCCATGTACTTCTTCACAGTATGGCGTCTGGGTTCCAAATAGGAGCATCCCAGGAGAATCAGGCAGAAGCATCCATAGCCATGGATGTAAGGAGAGGGAACTTTGACTACACCTCTCACTGGGAGAATCCAGGTCACATTGTATGAAGAGCCTAGGGGGTGGGGGACCTTGTTGTAACCATCTTAGAAAATACAACCTGCCACACCACTACTAATATTTAGGAGTTATTTTCTCCCTGTCCTTTTTTCTATGCACATAAGTGCATAAGTGTTTCTGGTTTTGTTTTTGTTTTTGTTGGGGTTTTTTGTTTGTTTGTTTTTGGCTACAACGTGTGCGGCTTGCAGGATCTTAACCCCCCGACCTGGGTTGGTACCCAGGCTGGGGCAGTGAAAGCTCAGAGTCTTACTGGACCACCAGGGAATTCCCAACATATATGTTAACATAAGTGGAATTTAACTACATATACAACTTTCTAGAATGCTTTTTAAAATTTCACATTATATCCTGATGATTTCCTCTTATTAAAGTTTTTTTTTAAACCACATTTTATCTGTTTAATTATCCCATGGTAGAAGAGGTAACATTTCTAATAGAAGTGTTAGCTGGGCAACAGCGTAGTTATTAAAATGCTGTAATGCCAAGAAGGCAGAGATTTTTGTCTGTTTTGTTCACTGCTACATAGCAAGCACCTAGCACAGTGCCTAGCACATATAGACACTCAATAACCATTTGTTTAAAGAATGTATAAATGGGTGGATGGATTGTTGATTTAAATGGCCTGAGCTGAGCTCCTCTCCTATCTGCATCCTCCTGGAAAGAAAGAGACCAGGCCTCGGGGCCTCCCTGGTGGCGCAAGTGGTTGAGAGTCCGCCTGCCGATGCAGGGGATACGGGTTCGTGCCCCGGTCTGGGAGAATCCCATATGCCGCGGAGCGGCTGGGCCCGTGAGCCATGGCCGCTGGGCCTGCGCGTCCGGAGCCTGTGCTCCGCAACGGGAGAGGCCACAACAGTGAGAGGCCCACATACCGCAAAAAGAAAAAAAAAAAAAAAAAAAAAAAAAAAAAAGAAAGAGACCAGGCCTCTAACCTGCATCACCAGGTTTCAAAACATCAAGACCTGTTGGTCCGGGGATTGTGGGGCAGGCGGGTAGATCGCAGAGCCGGAACTCTCTCTCATCCTAGGTGTCCTGCGTACTGCGGGCTCGTAAACCTTCCGTTACTCTGCAGATTTAAAGCCTCCCGGGCCACTATGCATTCATCCCTTGGGCAAGTTTTAGATGCTTCCTGCGCCTGGCCGAGGTCTGGCAGGGCACGGGAGTCACCTAAGGGGTTCTCCGGGCGGCGGAGCCCCGGAAGCCTCTGACGTGCGCAGCTGGGCTGCCCGGGTTCGGCAGCAGAGGTGAGGGTTTGGGGTGCTCGATGCGCCCAGAAGCCCGAGACCTCCTGAAGCTCCCGGAAAAGCCTGCTGGTACAGCCTGGAGGGGGAGCACCATCCGGCAAGACGGGCTTCTCCAGGGTCTCCCACTGGCGTCTCCTCTTTTGGCTGCGCCCCCCAAACCAAGCACGTGGAGGTCACCGCGGGACCCGCGTGGGAAAAGAGGGTTGACGCAGGAAGTGGGGCCGATCCCGGGCCCCTGAAATCAACTCGACCTTCTTTCGGGCTGTAGGGCCCTCCTTGCTGCTCTGCAATCTGGGATCCTTCCGTGCAGTGCGCTGGGTATGAATCAGCCGGGGGGAACTTGGGACTCCGCGGCCACCACTAGCACAAGTAGGGTTTACGTGTCTAAGTACGATGTTTTTCTGTTCTTGTTTTTGTTTTTGTTTTGAAATTGCTGTTTTTGAGGGTCACAAGTGGCTGCATATCGGCAGTTTCAGGATCCAACCTAATCGTAAAAGGCAAACGCTTCTAGCAGGTTCCATGGCGAGGTGAGAGGAAGGTGAGCTGGACCTTAGCCCCACCGACCCCTCTGCCCTGCGGAACCCCCCTTCGCGTTTACTGACTGGGGGCTCAGCTCTGAGAAGAGACAGCTGAGTGAGGCAGGTGGTGGAAGCAGGTGGACGCCGCGGGTGCTGCAGGCACCGAATCGGGAGGGTCCGGACTTTCTCGTTCTTGCTTGGCCTGCTGCGATCCCAGACCCTTTAGAGCACAGGGTGCGGCAGCTGTAAGAACTAGGTGTCCGGAGATTAGAGGAAACCAGGCAGCAGAGGGGGAGTGATATCAAATAAACGCTACTCCTGTTCCTTTCCGGTCTTAGCCGAACAGTGGCGAGAAACTTTGAGCCTAGAAGGATGGCATTGTTTGATAGCCGGCAGTCAGGGACACCGGTAAAAAGCCTGTTGTGTCTGGTAAACCTCAAGAGTTTCAACCTAAATTGGGGGGGGGGGTCTTAAACATTACCTCTCCCCCCAGCTGCACTGCAAACAGCTCAAGTATGGGAGCCTCTCTTCCCCAAAGTCGAGTCACCACAAACCCTCATTTGACATGTTGTCCTATAAGCACACACCAGAGGGCAGTGTAATCCAGGACATGGGAAACAAAATGTGATGGGAGAGTCTCTACTGACGCCTTCAGGCGGAGGCATCACAAGCCTACAAAGCGGGCGCTGGCGAAATGGGTGTTGAGTGGATTACTGATGCACCATCGTCTTTGAAAACCTTCAGTGGTAGGCAGAGGGGCCTGGTAAAGATGGACGAGAGGAAGCATTAGTACCTCAGAACCTGTTACCACCACCAGCTCCCAAATACTCAAAGGGCCGCACCATCAGTTCAGGTCAGGAGACAGTTACCAAGCACCTCCTATGTGCCAGGCACTGTGCTAGGGGCAGGGGTTCAAAGGTGAGTAAAACCCAGTCCCTTCCCCAGTTGAGCGCCTATGATGTGCCAATCTCTTTACATTCATTATCCCATTTAACTCTAACAATGGTAAAGGGTTGTAAGAATCATCCCCGTTTTACAGATGATGAAAAACAGACTCAAGAGGGCTTCCCTGGTGGCGCAGTGGTTGAGAGTCCGCCTGCCGATGCAGGGGACACGGGTTTGTGCCCTGGTCCGGGAAGATCCCGCATGCCACGGAGCGGCTGGGCCCGTGAGCCATGGCCGCTGAGCCTGCGCGTCCGGAGCCTGTGCTCCGCAACGGGAGAGGCCACAACAGTGAGAGGCCCGTGTACCACAAAAAAAAACACAACAGACTCAGAGGGGTAAAGTACTAGTCCCATTAGTAACTGGCAAAGAGGGAGTTTACACCAGCTCTCTCTAGATTCAGAGCCAGGGCCCTCACTACTGTAAGCATTCTTAGTATGTGCTCTTACAAGGTTGAGAGGATTAATGAATAAACACATGTAAAGTGCTTAGCATGACGTGCACACGTTAAGAAGCCAGTAAGTATGCACTTTTGTTAAGAGCATTCCCTTCTATAACTGGTTTCTCTAACTAAGAAGTACCAGCTCAAATCTGATGCAAGAGGAGCTAAACAGCATCCGGCCTGTTCTGTTGGGGAAGGGGTGAGGAGAGAAAAATGTAGATGCAATTTTCACTTCTGCAAGTTATTGAAGAGCCAGAGGCCTTTGGGAAGGGGTCAGGTCATCCCCCCTACCCCGCTCACCCTGCACTCTTGTGAGGAGGGCTGCTAAACCCCCTCATGTCCCACTCCCACTCAGGTGTTGAACCAGGACCAGGGACAAAGAGCCTTCTGAAGGACCAGCTTTAGGAAGCAAATGGGGAAGACTTCCTCCTGGGGTGGATGGGCTCCGCCACACAAACTCAAAGAAAAATGTAAAAATGGCTGGGTTAGTGAATCCAGGCAAATCTAGGAAATTCTCCCCAGGAAAAGGAGGGTACAAGACAGAACTGGAGCAAATGTACACAGTAAACTCGGAAAATAAATTCAAGTTAGTGTTCAGAGGGACTTCCCTGGTGGTCCAGTGGTAAAGAATCCACCTTCCAATGCAGGGGATGCAGGTTTGATCCCTGGTTGGGCAACCAAGCCCATGTACCACAACTACTGAGCTTGCACACCTCAACGAGACAGCCCGCGTGCCGCAAACTACAGAGCCCACGCGCCACAACTAGAGAGAAAACCTGCACGCCACAACTAGAGAGAAGCCCACGCGCGGCAACAAAGAGACCGCATGCCGCAACTAAGACGCGACACAGCCAAAAAGAAAATAAAGATGAAAATAAAGAAAATAAATATTTTTTAAAAAGAATTTAGAAAACTCTTTAAAAAAAAAAGTTAGTGTTCAGAGACCAGTGTGAGGAAAAATACCCCAGTTGATGTTGTGATAAAGGTCATGTGATCCATTTTATAAAACATTAGGTGTGACAGAGAGGTCACCTAGCTCATGGTGGAAAAGCCAACTAGAAAATGGTACAGCCACTGCCCAAACTGGTGGTGAGATGGGGTGTCCTGCTCAGCTCTGCCCTCTTCTCCTTCAGGTCCACCTCCATGCTTTTTTTCCCTACAAGCGTAAGAATAAACAGACTTCCCCGAGAAAAAATGAAAACAAAAGCTGGGAGATGGGCTGACGTGGTCTGAGGAAGAAGGTAACCAAAGGTGGGAGGGTTGCTTTCTGCTTAGAGGATTGCCAGGGAGAGTCCAGGGCTTGGTCAGGTATCATAGTCCATTTGGTGGGACTCCTACCTTTACTAAATATCTGGGCTCAAGGAAAACAAGATATGTCCATTTCTTACTCAACACCAGATATCCGTTCTCCTTTCAAAATGGCAGTATGTTTATTGGTATTGATTTATGGGGGGCTTACCCTGCGCCAGGCATTGTGTCAGATTTTCACTCTCGCTTACCCACATGACAGTTCTGTGTGATGGGTAATATTCTTCTTTCCATTATCTCCAAATCTCAGCGCAGAGAAGTTAATTAACTTCCTCAAGGTCATAAGGCCTTACAGAACCCAGCTCACACCAGGCATCTGCGTTTTGGAGGGCTGGTTCCCTGTGTTAATAACTGGTTAGAGTTAGGGAGCATCCCAGCTAATAGAGCCAAGACACACTCAGCAGAGTTCTGTCCTTAGAGCACTCATTTTTTTCTTATTTTTTTTTCTTGCTGGTTTTATTTTTATTTTTTATACAATTTTTAAAGGTTACACTCCATTTGCAGTTATTAAAAAATATCAGCCATATTCCCCGTGTTGTACAGTATGTCCTTGTAGCCTACCTTACACCCGTTTGTACCTCTCACTCCCCTATCCCTATATTGCCCCCACACACTGATAACCACTAGTTTGTTCTCTATATCTGTGAGTCTGCTTCTTTTTTTGTTCTATTCACTATTGTCATATTTTTTAGATTCTTTTATTGCTCCATTGACCCAATGTGACCATAAGCCCAGGTAGACCCCAAAACTGGACATCTAGACCCTGTTAGGAATCAAACTTATACTCCCTGGAAACCTCTCAGACATTGGCAACACTGAACAAAGACAGCAGAAAAGGCCCAGTGCTCACCAGAGGCATAGGGGATGTGTGTGTGTGTGTGTGCGTGTGTGTGTGAGTGCGCGTGTGCGCGCTGCTCCTTTCCCACCACCCATCTGAGGGAGCTGCAGCTGCAGTATTCCTTTCCTCTCATCCACCTCATTCTTCTTGGAGGCCTTTCCCTACTTGCTCTATCCTCAGATCCCACCACCACTTCCTTCCTTACTCATATGTCAGCCACCTACTTGACTTACCCTTTTTCTCTCTGCTTCTGCATTTTGGTCTTTGTATGAGTCAGCTATTGCCACAATAATGCTCCGTAACAAACTTCTCCCAAACACAGTGACCTACAACAAGCATATATTCTTATCACTCATGGGTCTAGAAGTCAGCTAAGATCAATCTACTTCAGGTTCAAGTCAGCCTGGTTCCAGGGTGTCCCTTAGATTCAGATTCACTCCACAGGATTTGTCTCATTCTCCTGAAATCAGCAAGAGGCATCCTGATGAACATCCCCAAGGCATGTTCTTCTCATGTCAAATAGCATAAGCACAAGAGGGGTTGAGTGAATTGGCACACTTTACCTTCCACCCATATTCTGTTGGCCAAAGCAAATTATAATACATGGGAAAACTCAAAACCATTGAAGTGGGGACATGTACTCCATCCACACCAGCGGGGGATAATACAAAGTCCCATGGTACAGGGTGTGGATGTATAATTCAAGTACAGGGAGGGTCTGATGAATTGAGAATGATCAGTTCATCCAGTGAATTTCACGTCCATCCTCAAGAGTTCCACCAAAACAGCCATGGGGTTAGGAGGCTGTTGGTCCTTGTTACCGTACAAGTGAAGGGAAAAACATCTTCCTCTCCAGTCATCTCCAATGCCTATAACAAACTGTGGTCCACTTTTCTGACACCTGTATTGCTCACTGGTTCACTATATGGGGCTTTGGAAAGAGTAAGGCCTTGGCTGCAGGACTGCCCACTTCCTCCAAACCAGCGTGCTCATGATGCTCATGCTCTAAAGTAGGGAATGGACATGTCCTCTCATCACACTTCCATCTTTTCAAATTCCTATCCTGCTTTTTTGTTTTCCAGAAACATTCTAAACCAGATGTGCCTTTCTCCCAGATGAAAGAGGCCTTGAAGAGTTCCAGATGTTCCTTCCTCAGCTAAACAGGATTCAGATTTAGGGAAGGGGTCAGGGCAGGAAAGAGGTAGAGCTGCATACTTAACACATTTTTCTTTTAAACAGACACTCTTGGATACAAAGCCCTCAGATTCAGAAAGCAAGTCTTTCAGAGCAGAGGAAGAAACATTCAGAAATCATCATTATTGGAAGGCAGCATCCTTCAAACATGACTTAGATTTATTCTAAAAGATGGCGTTCGTATCACCGATGAGCACGTAACAAAATCCACTTATTACTGAGGCAGGCAAGGGAAATTAACTGTGAAGTTGGCAGCTCCTATTACACTGGAGGCCGTGATCTGACACTGAGACATCAGCTGCATAGCAGTTTCTCATGGTGACGACAGAAAATCAGAGAAAAATCCATGAGAACAGTCTTCGAGGCACCATTGCTGGCTGCGGACTGTCATCACACAGGTGGACATTAATAAACTTACACCAAATGAAAAGAAATGGGAAACACATGGTGTCTGGTCTCAGGGCCACAGCCAGTCCACTTCATATTGAAAGTCCACGGACATATAGGAGATCCCTGGAGTGGTCAAATTTATAGAGAAAGAAAGTAGAATGGTGGTAATGGGGGCTGGGGGTCGGGGGATGGGGTGCTGTTCTTTAATGGGTATAGAGTTTCAGCGTGGGATGGTGAAAAAGTTCTGGAGACAGATGGTGGTGATGGTTGCACAACAATGTAACTGTACTTGAGAATGGTTAAAATGGTAGATGTTACATAATGTATATTTTACAATAAAAATAAATGTTTTTAAAGCCCATGACCACTGGAAAATCCATCTAGCAGTTCACCTAAGTGCACCTATGTTATACTTCAGTGACTTTTAAATTTTTTTTAATTTTTTACACAATTTTTAAAGGTTACTTTATAGTTACTACAAAATATTGGCTATATTCTCCGTGTTGCACAGTGCATCCTTGAGCCTATCTTATACCCAATAGTTTGTACCTTCCACTGCCCCACCCCTATATTGCCCCCCCACCTCCCTACTGCTAACCACTAGTTTATGGTCTATATCATCAATGACTTTTATATATATGTATATGTGTGTTTGTGTGTATATATATTTTATATATATATATATATATATATATATTTTTTTTTTTTTTTTTTTTTTTTTTTTTTTAATTTTGGCTGCATCGCCTGGCTTGTGAGATCTTAGTTCCCTGACCAGGGATCGAACCCGAGCCACAGCAGTGAAAACGCCAAGTCCTAACCACCGGACCACCAAGGAATTCCCTTCAATTACTTTTTTAAACAGCAGAGAAATACGAGAATGAGAGATAGAAATAAGTGCAGTGAAGACAATGAAATCAGGTAAAATAACAGAGAATGAAGGAGAGAGAGGCAGGACTCAGGACACAGGGCTTGCTAAGGCTATGCAATGGATTTCATTCTCTCTCCTAAGAACATCAGGAAGCAATTTTATACTTTTTTTTTTCTGGGAGAAATTAGATTGAAATTCAAGTACTTAGTGCAGCATGCCAAACAGTTACTGCTCAATATATTTATCTATTATATCAAAGAGGACAATATTAACTCATCCAGGATAAATCAAAGCCTTCTCATTTATAATTGAAATTCCATTTCAGCAAAATTCAAGGGCTTTTTGCTTAGGTATTTTATTTATTCCATTTTTAGTATCTTTTTTAAAAATCTGGGGTTTTTTGTTTGTTTTTTGCAGGGGACGGTTTGGCCACACCACTTGGCTTGTGGGATCCTAGCTCCCCGACCAGGGATCAAATCCAGGCCCTTGGCAGTGAAAGTGCTGAGTCCTAACCGCTGGTCTGCCAGGGAGGGAATTCCCTAAAAAATCTGGTCACAAAGTTTTGTATGAAAAACAAATGTGATCAATCTTTATTAAAAGCTAAATTAAAATATTGATATATATATGTGTGTATATACATTTATACATGTCTATGTATGTGTATGTACGTGTGTGTGTGAAAGAAAACAATTTTCCTTAAAATAAAATTATACGCAATTTTTTTTTAAGTTCATGAGCATAAACTGCTGGATTTTGGCTTTGACTTAGGGCTCAGCAAAAATCAGGCCCAGGTCTTAACTTTGGGGACTGGAAAGGTCAGCAAAAAGTCTGGAGTGAGACCCCAAGGAAGCCAGCCTTGAACCACCATTCAGGGAAAGACCGTTCTCATGACCGCCCTACTCCAAGTTTCCTTGCTTCTCCTCTGTGTTCTGCAACTCACCCCTCTGCCCTAACTGTCATAATCTGGACTCTTTTCCAGAGTTAATACTGTCTGGGGAAAAGAAAACATCAAGTGTCTCTCAGGCATCAATATTTCTGCAAGACTGCTCTGAAGTCATTACTGACTTTCAGTCTGCCAAGTGCCTTCTAATACCTTTAATTTATCATCCCCAAAGTCCCCTGCTCGGGGAAGGGTAACATCATCATCCACAGAACTGACAGCCAGACTGAGATAATTGGTCCATCATCTCTTAGCCTGTCATTGAGGACAAGAAGGAGAGACACAGAGAGAGAGAGCGCTGACCATGCTTCTGGGGACACTGTTTTAATTCCTCAGGCTCCTGGCTGCTCCTTCCACTTTTACCACTATTTAAAGATGAAAGAAAAGATACTCAGCTGAAGACCCTTCTGATTCCTGGAAGGTATATCCTAGGGAGTATCTTTTTTTTTTTTTTTTTTTTTTGCGGTACACGGGCCTCTCACTGTTGTGGCCTCTCCCGTTGCGGAGCACAGGCTCCGGATGCGCAGGCTCAGCAGCCATGGCTCACGGGCCCAGCTGCTCCGCGGCATGTGGGATCTTCCCAGACCGGGGCACGAACCCGTGTCCCCTGCATCGGCAGGCAGACTCTCAACCACTGCGCCACCAAGGGAAGCCCATAGGGAGTATCTTTTAACCCACATCCCAAGAGGGCACCATAACACCCTAAAGTTTGCTAGAATCTGGGAGGGATAAATTAGGAATTTGAAATTAACAGATACACACTACTATATATAAAATAAACAAGGACCTACCGTATAGCACAGGGAACTGTATTCAATATCTTGTGATAACCTATAATGGAAAAGAATCTGAAAAAGGATAGATATATGTACATATGTAACTGAATCACTTTGTTGTACACCTGAAACATTGTAAATCAACTATACTTTAATAAATAATAATAAAGTAGAATTAAAAAGTTTGCTGGAATCTGTCCCATGGATGGGGGGAGCTTGGAAGAAGAAGGAAAGAAGAAAGGGGGAAACTCAAGGTGTCAGTTTCATGGGTCACATTTCTCAAGCCCTCTGGATGAGCTTTTCAGCCCTAACTTCCGTAAAACACAAGTACTTGTCTCTTTAAGGAAAACCTAACCCTGCCAAGAGGTGGAACAGTGGCCAGCAAAGCTTCCGAATCAAGAGTCTTCCTTGATGTCCCAACTCGGGGCAGGGTGTGTGCCCACCAGCGTTGATCACTTTTTTTTTTTTTTTTTTTTTTTTTTTTTTTTTTGCGGTACGCGGGCCTCTCACTGTCGTGGCCTCTCCCGTTGCGGAGCACAGGCTCCGGACGCGCAGGCCCAGCGGCCATGGCTCACGGGCCCAGCCGCTCCGCGGCATATGGGATCCTCCCAGACCGGGGCACGAACCCGTATCCCCTGCATCGGCAGGCGGACTCTCAACCACTGCGCCACCAGGGAGGCCCCGTTGATCACTTTTTATATCCATGTGCTCATCTGTCTGAGTTCCTGCACCCCTCAACCCCCAACCCTGACTGTCAGCTCCCTGAGTACAAGGACTCTATTGGCCTTGCCTGGCATGAAGTAACTGTTCCACAAATATCTGTGGAACTGAACTGAATTTACATATTCTCCTTATCACATCAACCAAGTAGAGTATGCTCTTTTTTTGCCAGCATTTCGAAAGTTTCTGGGGATGTTTCCAAATAATTAAAGTTGTTCCCATTAGGCCTCAAAACTTGTTATCGTAACACTTTCTAAAATGCTTTGAATATTTCCTTGACTTGTTAACAACATACAGCAAACGTAACGTAACCTTTCCTTGATGCCCTGGGTGTATCCATCGGCTTGTGAGTTTGGCTGCTCTAAGAGAGATTTAAAACAGCTTCGACAGGAGAGCTAGTTTCTCTCACATGTAACAATGCAGGAATGAACAGTCCAGGGCACCCGTGGTGACTCCACAGAGTTGGAGACCCAAGCTCTTTACATCTTTTGCTATAATCCCTGGGTGTTTCCCTGTCCCCTGAGACCGCATCCCAGCCCATGGAGAGGAAAGGCAGAAGGGGAGAGCTTCTATGACCTGGTACATCTCACTTCTGCTCCTGGTCCAAGGGCTACATGGCCACACCTAGCAGTATAAGACCCAGCAGCATGGTCCACGGAAAAGCTGAGGGTTCTATTACTAAGATAGAGAAGGGGAAATTGAATAGCAGGGACAGCTTAGAGTGTCTGCCACAGTCATCTTTATAAATTGAATCATGCTACTCTACTGTGTTTGGTGGTTCCTGCAAGGACAGCTGAAATGTGCAGGACTGACTCCTAGTAAGGACCAGACCACTTGAGGTTACTGGTTCTCTGCTCCTCAGTCACCATCAGCCCACCAGTCTGCCTCCTGAGGTTAGGCATGTGCTTGCTTCTAGTGGCCCCACTCTCTAATCTGCAGAGAATTAGAATACCAAATCCAAATATCAGAGCTTTTTAGAATTACATGTGCTAAACACACACACACACACAAACACACACACACACGCTCAGATGGGAGGTGAGTAGAGGTGGTTAATAAGCTAGGCCCTGGAGCCTGGTTGCTTGGGTTCAAATTCCTGCTCTACCACTCACTGTCTGTGTGACCTTAACCAAGTCACTTAACCCCTCTCAGTTTCTTCATCTGTAAAATGGGAATACTAATAGTTACTTATTTCGCTGGGTTGTTATGAGGATTAAATAAGTTACTACATAGAAAGCATGTTACCTGGCATACAGTAAATGCCCAGTAAGGGAGAGCTACCATTATTAATATAAAATAAGTTACTGATTCCACAGACCAAGTGAGTGTGGCAAAGACACTCCTTTGAATTGAGCCTTTTGAGCTTTATGGCAGCACCTTCACTGCTCAGAGGCTCTCTTCCCTCACTCCCAGGCTCTGGCCTGTGTCCCAGATGGCTAAAGCTGCTGGAAGCCAGAGGACCAGAGAAATGGAGTGTCAGTGTGAATTGGAATCAGCTTGAATTTTGATATGTTTTATCTCACTCACATCCTGCATGCATTTTTAATGGCATCTCAAAGACGGAGGGCAGTAAGCTGATAGCAAGTGCAAATTGCATTAATGTTGGGATTCCTAATGCTGTGTTTACTTTTCCACTCTCCAGACATCCTTACAGACAGACAGTGGCCCCATTTCAGGAAGGGATAATGGAAATCTGTGTTAATTTATTAAATACTTATTGCAGGAAGGGCTTCTCATCATATGTCTCTAGACCAAAGCCAGAGTGACTATCTCCATCCCTAAAAGCCAAAACGACAAGAAAGAAGGAAGCCGCAGGAATTCTGACGCTCTCACGAGTAAGTTGATTTGATTCCCAGGAGGCACAGCCATCACATGATGCCGGCCTTTGCAGCATGTGTTCTAGAAGCCAATACACTTCTGCATCTCCAAATCGCACATATAGGCAGGGGTCTGCCCATATACCTTTGCGAAAGGGAAAGGGGGTGATGACAAACTTACCTGTAGAATACACGCACAGAATACAAAACAAAGCAAAGAGGGAAGTTTCCTGGTGATCTAGTGTCTAGGACTCAGTGCTTTCACTGCCGAGGCCTCTGTTCAACCCCTGGTCGGGGAACTGAGATGCTGCAAGCCATGTGGCACGGCCAAAATAAAAAAATAAAAATAAAAATAAATAAAAAAGCAAAGAGAAGTAAAACCAATATCAAAATAATGCACCTTGCTGGCAGAGCCATGTGCACAATACTTAGTAAGACACAGAGTCCCTGATTCTCACAGTGTAGTGCTGGTCTTTGTAACTGAAATTCTGATTAATCAGGGAATGCCAAAGCCTTAACATTTCCCATTTTGATGTGTTCCAAGGCACTGGAGAGCACTGTCTCATGTTATCCTATATCCTCTCTTTTTACATTTTATTTATTCATTTTTCAATAGGAAATGCATTTATATAGCTTGCAAAATCAAAAACTCTAAAAAAGTATACAAGGAAAGCCTCCCTCCCACTGCATCCCTCGTTGGGACAGACCCCACCTCCATCCACTCCTGGCAGAAACCACTGTTCTTCCTTACGTATATCCCTTCCAGAGCACTACAAGCAAATATGGATGTGTGGGTTTTTTCCATCCTTTGTACACAGTAGTAGCATACAACCACACTATTCTTTTCACTTTTGGAGATGTTTTCATAGCATTACATACAGAATTTCTTTAGTCCAGACTCTCTCAAGGAAGGAAAAAACACTCCACAGGAACCACTGCCCTTGGTCAACTCTGATAGGAGAATGGATTCTTTCTCTTTTTAATTGAAGTATAATTGACTTACAATATTGTGTTAGTTTCAGGTATACAGCAAAGTGCTTCAGTTATACATAATTTTTTCAGATTATTTTCCATTATAGATTATTATAAGATATTGAATAGAGTTCCCTGTGCTATACAGTAAATCCTTGTTGCTTACCTATTTTAGGTATAAGTTTGTTAATCCCATACTCCTAATTTATCCCTCCCCCCCTTTCCCCTTTGGTAACCATAAGTTTGTTTTCTATATCTGTGAGTCTGTTTCTGTTTTGTATATAGACTAATTTGTATTATTTTTTGGATTCCACATATAAGTGGTATCATATAATACTTGTCTTTCTCTGTCTGACTTACTTCACCCAGTATAGTATTCTCTAGGTCCATCCATGTTGCTGCAAATGGCAATGTTTCATTCTTTTTTATGGCTGAGTAATATTCCATTGTCTACATACCACATCTTCTAAAAGACAAAAACTCTAATTCAAAAAGATACATGCACCCCAATGTTCACAGCAGCAGTATTTACAATAGCCAAGACATGGAAGCAACCCAAGTGCCCATCAACAGATGATTGGCTTGAGAATGGATTCTTAATTGTGCAGCCCCTGGGAAAGCTACCCAGACACTTCCCCCAGTGAGCACTGTTGGCTAGTCAAGCGCACTGCTGAGCCACAGGGCTGGGCTCCTTGACACACTCTCCGTATGTCTTACCTGCCCTTCCCTCCCCTCACAGCACCAAATCATCTCAGGCCCATGACACAACCCCATCACTCATAACCACGCTTAAATGAAACTACTTAATCTTCAGCTTTTTTACAATACACAGGCTCTTCTTCTGAAATTAGAAAAATGTGTAATAAATACTACTTTTAAAAAAAATCAGGGCTTCCCTGGTGACGCAGTGGTTGAGAGTCCACCTGCCGATGCAGGGGACACGGGTTCGTGCCCCGGTCTGGGAAGATCCCACGTGCCGCAGAGCGGCTGGGCCCATGAGCCATGGCCGCTGAGCCTACGCGTCCGGAGCCTGTGCTCTGCAAGAGGAGAGGCCACAACGGTGAGAGGCCCGCGTACCGCAAAAAAAAAAAAAAAAGAAAAAAAAATCAGTATCTAAATGATGGTGCTCTGTTATACATGGCCTGTAAGTCTTGAGTTCTTTTCCCCACTGTCTAAAATGAATACCTGTAAATTCATCCTATTTCTGATGCATGTCACAGCCACTTGCAAATATCAGAACGCTTTACCCCTAAACAGTTCAGCATGCATATCATCAACTAGATTCAATATTGCTTTAGTTTTTTAAAATTATATACCATAAAATGTTTTTAATTGAAGTATAGTTGATTTACAATGTTGTGTTAATTTCTGCTATACAACAAGGTGATTCAATTATACATATATATACTCTTTTTCATATTTTTTTCCATTATGGTTTATTACAGGATACTGAATATAGTTCCCTGTGCTGTACAGTAGGACCTTGTTGTTTATCCATTCTACATATACTAGTTTGCATCTGCTAATCCCAAACTCCCAATCTATCCCTCCCCCACTCCCCTCCCCCTTGGCAACCACAAGTCTGTTTTCTATGTCTGTGAGTCTGTTTCTGTTCACCATGAGATGTTTTGACATGAGTTTTGACAAACACCTACAATACCTCAGTTAGCCAAGGTAGTGATGTTGTACACTTTTCTATCTGCCAATCAGGTGAAGAATGCTCTGCTAGGGGCTGCAGCTGAGATGATGAGAGAAGATCCCATCAGATTCAACATTAGTGGTAAGTAGAGTCTTGCTTTAGCTGAAACCAAAAATGCATTTGTAGGAACAGAATGCACAGAAAAATGCCACTCTCCAAGGTATCAAAAATGGTTCCAGGACTTCCCTGATGCCACAGTGGTTAAGAATCCGCCTGCCAATGCAGGAGACACGGGTTCGAGCCCTGGTCCGGGAAGATCCCACATGCTGCAGAGCAACTAAGCCCATGTACCACAACTACTGAGCCTGTGCTCTACAGCCCGCGAGCCACAACTACTGAGCCTGCACGCCACAACTACTGAAGCCTGGGCACCTAGAGCCCGTGCTCCACAACAAGAGAAGCCACCGCAATGAGATGCCTGCACATCACAATGAAGAGTACCCCCGCTCGCTGCAACTAGAGAAAGCCCGTGCGCAGCAACAAAGACCCAACACAGTCAAAAATAAATAAAATAAATTTTTTTAAAAAGTAAACACAACAGGAAAAAAAAAGATATTTATGCTGGATATAGCATTCTGGGTTGATAGGTTTCTTCTTTCAGCACTTTAAAGATGAGTTTCCAATGTCTTCTGGCCTCTATTGTGACTATCTCTTTAACATAATTTTAAAATGTTACAGGCTAACACTCTCTTGTCTTTTTCTCCACCTTAAACAACAAAACTTCCGAAGGAGGGAGGGTGGAAGGAGCCATATACACATACATATATTTTTCATTATGCTTTTGTTCAAGGTTTGAGTTTTAAGATTTGAGCCATGATACTAACTAAGGCTGTTAGATAAGATGAGGGCCTGTATGGATAGTGTTTAGCACTCAAATACGGGCCAAGGTTCAGGACTTCAAACATTTCCCTGCAAACACCCTTAGTCATGCCTGCCCCCCTCCCTCCATCACACTCAGATGGCAGAACTGCAGCCCTAATTACACCCAATAATCCATGTGCTCTGTGCTTGCACCTGAGCAGCTAAACATGGCTGGAGAAAATCCCATTGTGCTGATCAGTCTCAGTGTAAATCGAAGACCTCAAATCTTAAATGAGCAGCCAATGCTACCAGCTAATCCTACCGCACCTCCCAGGTAAATCTTCTCTCTTTCAAGACAGCAATTTCACCTCTTCACCTCACTGCATATTCATTAAGGAAACAGATGCTTGAAGGTGAGTCCTCCCTTGCCTTCCCAGCCCTAGATCCACCGACCTATTGCATTTGTATCCAGATCTCCTCCTCTTATTGTAATGGAAAGAGTGTCCTTGCTTGTGGCTGCAGACTATCCCTCCACTTTGTACTGAATTTTTCAATCCCTTCAAGTACTTAAAAACTTGGCTACTGAAATGATCCTCTCATTCTCTCGCTTTGTCAGTTTCTTCTCCATACTGGATCATACCCATTTGCACACAAACAAGACTTAATGTTGCAGTTCTTAAAAATAAACATGCTGGGGACTTCCCTGGTGGTCCAGTGGGTAAGACTCTGTGCTGCCAATGCCGGGGGCCCGGGTTCGTTCCCTCGTCGGGGAACTAGATCTCACATGCATGCTGCAACTAAGAGTTCACAGCTAAGAGTCTGCATGCCACAACTAAGAAGTCCTCATGTTGCAACTAAGAAGCTTGCATGCCGCAACTAAGACCCGGCACAGCCTAAAAAAATAAACATGCTCCCTAGAGCCCACAGCCCCTGCCAAACTCTACTTTTTTTTTTTTCTGCTTCTCTTTTTCTGCAAAATCCCTCCAAAGTTGTTTCTATTTCCTGTCTCCACCTTCTCACCTCCCCTTCTCACTCCAGTTGGGCTTTCCATTCAACCATCCCACTGAAACTTCTCCCACTTTGCCCAATCCATTCATTAGGTCTCTGCTCTTATCTTGTTCAGCCCTCAGCAGCACTTGATATAGCTACTCCCTCCTACCTAAACATCATCTTCTCTTCCAGTTTTCCTCCTGACCCCCATGGCTTTCTCAGGCTTCCCTGCAGGGTTCTCCTCTTCCAGCTCCCCAGAATACAGGCCAGGACATGACTCTCCTCTCTTCTCCTCCATCCTGCTCTTCCACTAGGTGCTCTCATCCAGGACCACCAATGTACCAGTGACTCCCAAATCTATAGCTATAACCCTGATCTTGCTTCTGCACTCCTGACTTTTATATCCAACACTGAGTGACATCTCCACTTGGATTTCTAAACTCAATGTGTCCAAAACAAACTCTTGATTTCCCTTCCACGGACCTGCTTCCGCAGGCTTTCTGAGGTCAGTGAATGGAAACACCACCTACCTAGTTTCAGGTCAGAACTTAGAAATTGGTCTTTTCTCTCTCCCTGCATCCTATCCATCAGCTACATACATATATATATATATATATATATATATATGCATGTATATATATATATATATATATATATATATATATATATATATATATATATATATAGCAGCTCTATCTCCACATATAGCCTGAATCCAACCACTTCTTGTCTCCACTGCTGCAGTCCTATCACTTCTTTCTTGGAAAACAACATCCTAATATGCATTCCTGCTTCCCCTCTTGTCCCCATAGTTCATTCTCTCCCAGGGGAAAGATCTTTCAAAAGCGTAAATCAAATCATGTTGCTCCCTTACTTAAAACCCTCTAATGGAACATTTTATCTGTAAATATATATTCTCCCTGTCTGTGTCCTCTATAAAAACCTAGAAACAATGATTAAACCAGTAGCAATGAGCATCCCCAGTACCCAGTTTGTAGTTCTGAACTATGGTTTCCCACTAAAAGTAACCAGGATTTTTGGAAATGGCTGATTCCAAGTCTGGGGTAAGAAAAGTCTGGCGTTGGCAAACTTTTTTCAAAGGGCCAGACAGTATTTTAGATTTTGCAGGCCAAGAAGCAAAATCAAGGATATTATGTAGGTACTTATATAACCATTTAAATGTAACCATTTAAAAATGCATAAGGACAAACCCGAGCATTGCGACCCTCGAAGGTCCACTAATCCTTGAATTTCCGATCCCAGGAGGCTCCGACCCTTCCAGCCCCGCCATCTGCTCTCCCAGCTCTAGCTGGGTTCCCAGCGCCGGGCGCCGCTCCCCTCCCCCGCCGCTGGTCCTTACCACCTTCGTGTCTCTTAGCAACGGGCCGACGCAACCTCCACCCTCCCTAGACTCCGGGTGGGGAGGAGGGGAGCGAGCACGCATGCGCCCAAGGAGCTCCCGGCTCCACCCACCCTCTCCGGGAGAAAGAGGAGATCACTGGAGCACCCAAGCCCGAGGGCCCGGTCCCGAGCCAAAGTCTGTGTCCACACTCTTCCCACAAGTCCTCTACCACACCCTTGGCCTGGTAGAGGAGAGGGAGCCTGGTAGAAATACAGAATTTCAACCTCACCCCAGACCTACTGAATCAGTGTCTGCATTTTTAACAAGATCCCGGGAGATTCCTATGCATATTAACGTTTGACAAGCGTTGCTTTCACAATAAATTGTTGCTTTACTTAAGGCAAAGCCATAAATAAATATATCGGGGTCTTCCCTGGCGGCACAGTGGTTAAGAATCTGCCTGCCAATTCAGGGGACATCCCTGAAGCCGATCCCTGGCCTGGGAAGATCCCACATGCCGTGGAGCAACTAAGCCCGTGTGCCGCAACTACCGAAACCTGCGCGCCTAGAGCCCGTGCACCACAACAAAGAGTACCCCCCGCTCCCCACAACTAGGGAGAAGCCCACGCACAGCAATGAAGACCCAAAGTAGCCAAAAACAAATTTATTTAAAAATTAATAATAAATACATAAAAATAGGAACACCTCTTGTAGGTTGAACTTTTAACCTAGACCCTAAAAAACAGCCTTTACGATTTACAAGCGGAAGTTCCCACAGCCAAGTTCCTTATGCTTAGCAAGGGTGAAAATCCCCTCGTGTCTCCTCTGACCATCCGTCCAGGATGGAATGCATCACTGACCTCAGGTTCCTGCTCTCAAAGTCAATGGGGAAATCAGGAAGGCCAATTTCCATTCCCAGTGCAAAGGCATTACTTCTTATGAATAATGTGGAAAGAGAAGGCTCAAAGAATGGGCTCCTTGGACTTGCCAAGTAAGTCAGACAGCAACATAAGGGCAATTCCAGCCCCAGGGAAGGCAGTACCCAAACCCTGCTGAACGGCTCCCAGGAGACAGACCCCATTTCCATTTTAAACCCCCAAACGAAATTTCTATTATTATTAAGACATATGAGAACTCCTAAGAGAAGTTCTGAGGTCAGTAACTTCCCACTCTGGTGAGTTGTCTCCATATTCATCTATCTTGGGAAACTGCAGAACTTAAATTTAACTTCCTCATCAGATGACAGTGGCAAATCAGAATAAGCACATCCCAATCCTAGAAGAACCACTTTGCTTCACTGGGGAATATCAAAAAGAAGAGACTGACTCACCAGAGGACACCACATTCCAAAAAAAAAAAAAAAAGGACAAAATAACAAGATGGGGGGGGAAAAACGTTCTTCAAACAGAAAACAACCCAAAATACCCATTTCTAAAAATCCATGATACATACTACAACATGGATAAGCCTTGAAAACATTATGCTAAGTGAAAGGAGCCAGTCACATAGGACGTATATTGTATGATTCAAATTATATGAAATGTTCAGAATAGGCAAATCTTTAGAGATAGAAAGTAATTAGCGATTGCCTAGGGCTGGGAGGGATGCAGGAATTGGGGGTTAATAGCTAAAGGGTATGGGGTTTCTTTTGGAGGTGATGAAAATGATCTCAATATTCTAAAAGTTAGATAACAACTCTGTGAATGTACTAAAAGCCATTTGAATTGTGCACTTTAAGTGGGTGAATTGTATGGTATGTGAATTATATTTTATTAAAGCTGTTTGGAAAAAAGAAATCCATGGCTCCACTCTAGATCCACAATAGTCTAAAAACATGGAGTTCCTACTATAATGCAAAGACTTTCTGGGCAAAATCTGAAGGGGAGAAAAAAGGTGACGTCAGTACTGGGTAGAGGCTCTTACTAGATTTCTCTAGCATAACACTCCCATCTCAATTTGGGGAAGAATTCCACAGTCTTGTCTCAAGATCATGAATCTCACAGAAATCCCCATCTGGCTTTAGGTTCCTGTTCCAAAAATACTGGAAAAACCAACAGGCAAAACACTTTCAAAACAACACCTTTAATCTACGTGGGCAAGGGAAGAAACAGAGGATCACAGGACAGACGCCATGGGTTCTGTCAGAATACAAAGTCGAGAATTCATTATCACTATAGAAACTCAAGTCCAAAAAAAGACTACACATTTCCCAAGGAAACTGTCTTCAAAGTCCCTGAAAAACATAACTCACAAAGAATGGTAGCCAAAAGAGTTCAGCTGGATGGCTGAAGCCTTAGAGGTGATCACACTGACCTCAGCTCTGCTGCCCCTGTTGGGCTTTAACCTTATCAAATTCTCTTCTCTACCTGCTTAATTTCCCACACCAAGAGCAGAGGGTATCAAGAGAAGCCCGTGAAGAATCTGGCTCCACCCACAAACACCTGTGTTGGCCTCATGGTCACAGGTGTTACCATGGAGAGTAAGACAGAAAGCGAGGTGGAACAGGTGTCTCTCTTATCCTAAAGCAAAACACACAAAAGCCTAGAGCATTGGGAGGCTGAGAGAGAGAGAGAGAGAGAGAGAGAGAGAGAGAGAGAGAGAGAGAGAGAGAAATCTCTTCAGCAATCATCCAACAGCTTTGACCTGCCCTGACGGCCTGGAGTCTCTCTAATCCCCAGGCACATTAAAAGACCAAATGTTATTAAGCAATTAATAATGGAACAGATGCTGCTTGGCTTCTGTGTCTCCCCTGAACTCCTGCTCCAAAGGGCCTGCTTCACTCCCTAAGAACAAAATGGCCATTTCCAATGCCAAGGGCAAAAAGAACCAGGAAGTACCCAGCACACTGTCTGACACATAGTAGGTATCAATAAATATTAGTTGAATGACTCTTGAATGAATGCTGATATCACCTCCCTTGGCCATCTCTGCCTTCTTCCCTCAGCCTGGAACACACACACACACACACACACACACACATACATACACCACACAGAGTTGAATCCACACCTTTTCACTGCAACTGTATTTGTAAACTTGCAAAATTAATAAACATAATTGTATAAACAACAAGGTCCTACTGTATAGCACAGGGAACTATATTCAGTATCCTGTGATAAACCATAATGGAAAAGAATATGAAAAAGAATGTATACATATGTATAACTGAGTCACTGCTGTACAGCAGTAATTAACACAACACTGTAATTCAACTATACTTCAATAAAAAATAAAGAAAAATAAAAGTAACATGTAAATGAAAAAATTAAACATTAAACATAATTATCACTGCTATAATATAGATTTCTGGAGAGCAGGGACTTTTGTCAATTTTTTTTTTTTTTTTTTTTTGGTCTGTGCCTTGTGGCTTGCGGGATCTTCGTTTCCCCACTAGGGATCCAACCCCGCCCCAGCAGTGCAAGCTCCAGAATCCTAACCACTGGACCACCGGAGAATTCCCTGTCAGTTTTGTTACTAATGTACCTCAAGCGCCTAAAATAATGCCTGGCACACAGTAGCCTCTCAATGAATATTTGTTGAATGCCAAATGAATTAAAGGCCTACTGTGTTCCAGGCCGCTTGCGTTAGATGGACTCTGGCAGGCGCCTCCTTCCCCATCACCTCCACCCAGAGGCAGAAGCTGCTTTGACTCCTCCTGCGCCAGGGGTCGCTGTAGGAAACGCCTGGCCTCCTTCTCAAGTTACCTTCTATCCCCGCACTGCCCTTTGACCCCGTGAAGTCATTGCCCCGAGTTAAGATGGCGGCGTCGGTGGCAACTGCAGCCGGGCGACTTCGGCGGGTCATTCGAAGGTTGCCGCAATGGCGGGGCCCCAGCCGTCGGGCGCTCTCGTCCGAGGCCCCTCCAACCCAGGCCGAGGCCGTGCGGGACGCCTTCCTGAGCTTCTTTCGGGACCGCCATGGCCACCGCCTGGTGCCGTCCGCTTCCGTGAGGCCCCGCGGCGACCCCAGTTTGCTTTTCGTCAACGCGGGCATGAACCAGGTAGGGGCTGAGACGCTGATCCGGGCGGAGTTTGTGACTTGTTCCTGAGAGAAAGGCGTTGCGGGATTGGGCAAAAGAAGCGAAGGGCGGAGCTCCTAGCTTTCGGGGGAAAGAGGGCTGTGCGTGGTTAGGCTACGAGATTGGGGTGCAAATTAGGCCTTGGAGAGGGCTAACCCGGGCAACTTGTGAGTTGAGGTTGAGTCTTAGGTCCAGGAATGGCGGGTGTGGAGTCCCGTGGAGGAAGTCTGGCTTCACTTATTAGTTCTTTAAATAAAGATAAGTTATTGATTAAAATAAATGTTGATGTTGAGCACATGCTATGTGCTAGACTGGGTTCTCTAAGCTTTTGACTTTGAGCACCGCTTACCCTCTCTAGACTTGCTCTGTTTCCAGCCACCAACACATTCCTCCTTCTTTTACCTTGCTTATTTTACTAGCAGAGTCTCTGTTTCATGATTTATTTACCCCTTGTCTGCCCAGACACACCAGAGATGGGTGCCCCCACGCTCCCAGTCTGCCCCCCTGGCCTCTCAGGGGCACGGTCAGCCTTCAGTCTGAACTACCATCTCTCTCCATACCCTCCACGTTTCCCTTCTGCTGAGGGTCTGGACTATCTATCTCGCCCTTCATCTGTTTCCAGTTCAAGCCAATCTTCCTGGGCACTGTGGATCCACGAAGCGAGATGGCAGGCTTTCGACGTGTGGCCAACAGCCAGAAATGTGTGAGGGCTGGAGGACGCCACAGCGACCTAGAGGATGTGGGCCGAGACCTTTCCCATCATACCTTCTTTGAGATGCTCGGCAATTGGGCCTTTCGGGGGGTATATTTTAAGGTGAGTCTCCAGGAAGCCCTGGAGTTAGGAAAGGGTCAGTGGTCAGCCAAGAAAGGGGTCAAGGTTAGTCCTGTCTCCACTCTTAGAGTCTGCTTAGGGAGGGCTTCAGACCAGACACAGAGGCAAAGTGCTAGATGAACACTTATAATAGGAATGTGTCTCGTTTCTCTGATTGGGTTGTAAACTCCTTGAGGGCCAGGACTATGCCTCCTGCCTAATGGCTGGTCAATAATTATTGTATGAATAAATGGTAAGACAGCAATACTAAAGTGCAGGAGTTAAAAATCATCCCAGGCTAGGGTGGATAGAGGATTTCATGGAGAAGGTGGGACTTGAAAGAATGTAGCATTCAGAAGAGGGAGGAGGCTTTCTATGCAGGAAAAACTCAGAATTAGAAATGGTCATGGCGTGTTCTGGAAACACCGTGGACAGTGGAAATGGTTTTGTCTTAAGCCGAGGGCTGAACTCATGTGGCTTGATTGGAACTTCAATGGGGCCTTCTTCTCACCCATTTTCCTCTTCCCAATGGGTTTGCACTGCAGGAGGAGGCTTGCAGCATGGCCTGGGAACTGCTGACTCAGGTCTATGGGATCCCTGAGGACAGGCTCTGGGTCTCCTACTTTGGTGGTGACCCCAAGGCTGGGCTGGGCCCGGACCTGGAGAGCAGGGACATCTGGCTCAAGTTAGGGTGAGTCCACCCCCACTTATGTCCACTCCTGGAGCACAAGAGGACTGGAAAATAGAGACTACCAGAGAGTCTTGGCATATCCCGGGATACTGTAGGGTCAGCCCTGTTCCTCCTCCTGCTGAGCTTAATGGAAGGGTTCTCCTGGCAGAGGGGGTACCAGGTTCTGCCTTTGTCTCCCCACCACCCGTCTGGCTTCCTTCCCAGGGTGCCTGCCAGCCGCATGCTCTCCTTTGGACCACAGGAGAACTTCTGGGAGATGGGGGATACTGGCCCTTGTGGGCCCTGTACTGAGATCCACTATGACCTGGCTGGTGGGGTGGGAGCCCCCCAGCTGGTGGAGCTTTGGAATCTGGTCTTCATGCAGCACAACAGGTAATGGGGTGCGAGAGCAGGAGGGAAATCCCCGACTGGAAGTGAAAAAGTCGGCAGTCAGGACACTTTCATCCATTTTTTATAAAAACAAACACTTAAACAGCGTTTACAATGTGCCAGGCATATTGCTAAACACTTTTCAAATAGTAGTTGATTTAATCCTCGTCTTTGCCCATAACAGTTGAAACTAGTCACTGCTGCTCTCCAGACTCTGCTCTCTTATATGATGGAGTTGAACTTGACGATCTCTTAAGATTTTCTACCAGCCTTGACATGTCTCTTTCTAAAGCAAAGAATTGTGTCCCAGAAAGGGGATGCCTGGGTCCAGGCAAGGGTCCAAGCAGAGGGTGAAGGCGGAGGTCACTCTTTATGAGAAAGGACGGGACCCAAGGCCATCGTCGTCTGCTTTTGGGGGTGGGGGGATGATACTGCCCTCTGGTTCCTCCCATTGTCAGCCCCCCAGGACCCTCCCCCATCCCTTTATGCCACTTGAGCATCTGCCTCATACCTGTAATCCTGTGGCGGGGCCTCACCTTGCACACCCTTCCTGGCCAGAGAGGCAGATGGAAGCCTGCAGCCCCTGCCCCAGCGGCACGTGGACACGGGAATGGGCCTGGAAAGGCTGCTGGCCGTGTTGCAAGGCAGACGCTCCACCTACGACACCGACCTCTTTTCCCCACTGCTCAATGCCATACACCAGGTGAGCCCACCTCTTCCCTTCCAGAAGCCCCTCTGACCTGCTCTCACCCGTGCTCACTGCCATTGCTTTCCATCTTTGTTGAGAACTCAGAATATGTTCTTGCCTGTGGGGACAGTGACCAGCCAAGGATACAAAGGTGTCAGACGTGAGGCTCCGATTCATATTTACTACCTGATATTGCTCCTAACTCCTTCCTTCCTTCATTTATGCAAAAAATAGGTGTTGAGTACCTACTTTGTGTTAAATCTTTGTGCTTGGTTCAGGAGATACAGCAGTAAAGAGAAAAGAGATCATGGAGATTACATTCTAGCCTAAGAAATAGGTAATAAACAAATGTATTAAAGAACAAGATAGGGCTTCCCTGGTGGCGCAGTGGTTAAGAGTCCGCCTGCCGATGCAGGGGACACGGGTTCGTGCCCCGGTCTGGGAAGATCCCACATGCTGCGGAGCGGCTAGGCCCGTGAGCCATGGCCGCTGGGCCTGCGCGTCCGGAGCCTGTGCTCCGCAACGGGAGAGGCCACAACAGTGAGAGGCCCGCGTACCGCAAAAAAAAAAAAAAAAAAGAACAAGATAGCCGTTTACAGATCGTGAATAGGCAGTAAACCTGGGTGATAGTAATTGGCAGGGGACAGGGGGTCGACAAGAATCTTAGATGACATGTTTGGGGAAGGCTCACCAAGGAGATATCTCTGAGCTGAAACCTGAAAGAAGAATCAGCCACAGGAAACTCATTCCAGGCAGAAGCAACAGTGAATACCAAGGCCCTGATACAGGAAAGGAACAAAAAGTGGCCAGCCAGCTAAAGTAGAATCACGTGGAATAGGGTTAGAGTGTGTGTGTGGGTTCACTCTTGCTGTATAATAAACCACCTAACATTTTGTGGCTGAAAACAACAACCATTTATATAGCGTACGAGACTGTGGACAAGCAATGTAGGCTGTGCTCAGCTGGGTCACTCTTGGTCCTGTATGAGCTCACTCATACATCTGTGGTCAGCTGCTAGGCGCCTCTACTTCTGGGAGTTGGCTGGCTGTCAGTTTAGGGCTATGGCGATGACCGGGTTGTATGTCTGTCATCCAGCAGGGTAGCTCGGGCCTGTTCACATGACAGCTTGGCAAGGTTCCAAGAAGGAGAGTGGAAGCACATGAAGCCTCTTAGGGCCTGGGCTCAGAACAGTGTCATTTCCACCACATTCTGTTGGCCAAAGCAAGTCACAAGTCTAGCCCAGATCCAAGGGATGGAGAAATCAATTCTATTCCTTGATAGGAAGCACCTGTAAAGTCACGCTGCAAAGTGGCATGCACACAGGAAAGGGAAGGACTGTGGCCAATTTTGCAAACAGTCTACCACAGAGAGGAAGGCAGGAGTCAGATCTTGTGGGGCCTTGAAGTCCAAAGTGAGTCTTCTATTCTAAATGTGGTGAGATGGGCTCCAAGGCAGGAGGGGCACAATCTGATTGACACTTTTAAAAGGCCACTCCTGTTGCCGTTTGAAGGATAGGCTGGAAGGAGACCAGAGTAGAAGCTGAGAAACCAATTGGGAGCTTTTTTCATAGTTCAGGAAAGATAATAGGGTGTGGCCTAGGTTGGTAGCAGTGGAAGTGGAGAAAAGTAGATTGATTTGAGAGATCTCATGGAGGTAGACACAAAAGACCCCACTGATGGATTGGATGGGGAGAGGAAAGAAAGTCAAGCCTGGCTCCCGAGTTTTTGACTTGAGTAATGTGGTGAATGGCAGGACTGTTTATTGAGAGGGGGAAGCTTGGGGAAGAGACAGGTTTGGAGCTGGATGAATCAAGCACTCTGCTTTGGAGCACAGCTTAATGTATTCACAGCTCACACACTCCTTCCCTGCGGCCATAGAGGCTGTAGAGGCAGGTGTGGGGAATGAAGAGCACCTGCGTGGGACGGTCCTGGTTCAAATCTCGGACCTGCTCTTGAATCGTGTGCCCTTGTACAACTTAGCTCCTCTGAGTCTCACTTTCCTCTTTTTTTGCTTGTTTTTATTTTTTTCCACTTTTTTTTGGTCTTGTCTTTTTTTTTTTCCTTCTCCACTTTCCACTTTCCACTTTAACACCGGAAGTTTTAGGGATTAGACACCATATCGTTCAAGTACCCACCCAGTTCTGATAATAGAAATTCAGTAAATGATCACAGCTATGCTCCTTGTCTGTGCTGAATGTGGGCCCCAGGAGGCAGGGACTGGCTCTCTTTCACCTTTGAAGCTTCTCTGGCCCAGGCCATTCCAGATGCGGTCAGCTTTAGGGGTGAGGGCAGATGCTCCAAGAGTGATGGAGAGTGTCCCTCCTGGGCCAGGGCAGGCAGGGCCGGCAGCCATGTCTCCTCTCCTGCTTCCCAGGGTTGCGGGGCACCCCCTTACTCGGGCCGGGTTGGGGCAGCGGACAAGGGGCACACAGACACAGCGTACCGTGTGGTGGCTGACCACATCCGCACGCTCAGCGTCTGCATCGCCGATGGCGTCTCTCCTGGGATGTCTGGTGCACCGTGAGTCTGGAAGGGCTACAGCAGGGGCAGGGGCTGCTGGGAGTTGCAGGGGACAGGAGGGAGGAGATGGAGAGGTGGGTCGGGTTGAGATGGCAGGAGGAGGGGGAAGCGAGCACACACTCTGGACCTTGCCCTCCCCTCTCCCCTCCCTGCTGACCAGGGGCTGCTGGGGGCTCATCTGGGCTCTGAATCCTTCTAGGCTGGTACTTCGTCAGATCCTCCGTCGAGCTGTGCGGTTCTCTACAGAGTTGTTGCGGGCACCACCTGGCTTCCTGGGCAGCCTGGTGCCTGTAGTGGTGGAGACGCTGGTAAGGGCAGAGCTTCCTCACTTCCCTGGGCCTCCCTTGGGTCTCAGGGAACCTGTCGCTGAGCCCATACAGTGCCCCGGCCTGGGTTCCCCACCCTAAATGTCCAGCCCAACGTCCTCTCAGTGGGCTTACAAAAAGCAGGGAGCCTTCAGGAGGCCTTCTGGCCCAGGCTGCTGAGCCTTTGACCTCGGGACCCCCCTTCTGCCCGTATCAGTCCCCCTCCCCCGAGAGAAACTGATTCCCCATTTGGATCCCTCCCCCGTCCATCAGCCTCTCTGAGTCTCCACGGCAGGTGTCCCCAGGGAGGCCCAGGGTGGAGGTGCAGAGTGGGCTGGTTGCTTTTGACACCTCCTCAGCCCTGTCCGCCACCCCTAGGGAGGTGCTTATCCAGAACTGCAGAGGAACTCAGCCCAGGTACTGGATTTGGATCGGGGAGGGAGGGGCTCCTTCTCAGGAGACCCAGCTCCAGCCCTGCCGTGCCCCCATTCAGATAGCCAGCGTGGTGTCAGAGGATGAGGCGGCCTTTCTGGCCTCCCTGCAGCGGGGTCGGCGGATCATCGAGCGGACCCTGAGGCGCCTGGGGCCTTCCGATATGTTCCCTGGTGAGCAGGGCACCTGGCCGAGGTGTGAGGGACCCACTTAGGCGAGCCAGGCCCAGGCCTCACATCCCACCTCCTCCCCCACGTCCCTCTCCCCGTACTCTCTCTCCAGCACCTCCCTGCTTCTCCTCACTTCCGTGCTGCCCAGCTGGCCCTGCCTCTGGTCTCTGCTTTCCAAGGCTGGCTTCATGCCAAGAATGAGCTTCTCACCTCCTTTGAAATCACATATGCCAAGGGAGGACCCTGGGCTACCCCCAGCTCTGGCTTTGGGGCCTGAAGGTGACCCCTCTCCCGGGCCTTCCCAGTGTGGGGAGGGGGCACTTGTGCTTGGCACCCAGTGGCTTCTGTGTGGTCAGAAAAGCCCTGGCCCTTACTTTTCCCTTACTTCTTCTCCCTCCCTCCATCCTGCCCCTCCTCCCTCAACACCCCTTCCGTCCCTTGTCTTCCTTTCTCATAGCCGAAGTGGCCTGGTCCTTGTCACTGTCTGGGAACCTGGGGCTCCCCCTGGACCTGGTGGAACTGATGCTGGAGGAGAAAGGGGTGCAGCTGGACTCTGCTGGACTGGAGCGGCTGGCTCAGGAGGAGGCCCAGGTACAGGCTGGGGCACTCCCACACAGGGCTCTGCTGGGGCATGTCGGCCCCTTCCCCAGCCCTGAGTTCTTGTGGGAGGAGCTGCAGCTATTGAAGGAAACAGGAGTCTGAGGTAGGGTCTGCCCCTTCACTCAGGCTCCACCCACAGTCCATGGAGGGGAACGCTAGTTCAGTGGGCCACACAGAGTAGCAGAAGGGGAGAGGCCAGCACAAGGTCCTAGAGAGGGGCCGTCAGAGGCAGCAGTGGGTGAGGGAGGCCTGGTCCTGAGACCCCCGCATGAGGGTGGTTCACTAGCCAGCCCAGGGTCTCTAGCAGCCAGCCCAGCCTGAGGGCTTATTCCAGAGGGAGTGCAGGTTTCACACAACTGTGTGGTAGGGACAGGGCTCTCTGGAGACTCAAGTCCCGTTGCACTCTCCGTGCACCCCTTCTGTGCACACACGCCTGTCCCGCAGCACCGGGCACGGCAGGCCGAGCCAGTTCAGGAGCAGGGACTGCGGCTTGACGTCCACGCGCTGGGGGAGCTACAGCGCCAAGGGGTGCCCCCAACCGATGACAGCCCCAAGTACAACTACTCCCTGCGACCCAGTGGCAGTTATGGTGAGAGCCTAGACTCAGGTGGGTGGCCACGGGCTTGCCTGACCATGATTGGGAAGGACGTCAGAGACCAGCTACCAGGCCTGTGCCTTCCCTGGGGTAGCCACCGGGGTTCTCTAGGGGCCCCGGCTGGAAGTGCCCCCCAGCCCTGTGCCTACTGACTTCAAGGAAGGCGCAGACCCACATCCTGCATCCCGAGCCCCTGCCTAGCACTGATAACCATCCTTGGCCCTGGCAGAGTTCGGCACCTGTGAGGCCCAGGTGCTCCAGCTGTATACAGAGGATGGAACAGCCGTGGCCTCCGTGGGGGAAGGCCAGCGCTGTGGCCTCCTCCTGGACAAAACCAACTTCTACGCCGAACAGGGAGGTCAGGCTTCCGACCGAGGCTACCTGGTGCGGGTGGGACTGCAGGTGAGCCCCCCCAGCCCCCCTCACACACAGAGGCTCCTGCAGGAGGCAGACCTGAGCCAGAAGGGAACCAAGGGGAGGGAGAGGCTGCAAGCACTCAGTGCCTTGGCCCTGCCCTCCCCCAGGACGTGCTGTTCCCAGTGGCCCGGGCGCAGGTCTGCGGAGGCTTCATCCTGCATGAGGTGGCGGCCCCTGAGTGCCTAAAGGTGGGCGACCAGGTACAGCTGCACGTGGATGAGGTGAGGACCCCACCCCTGCTGTTCGTGACGTCCCGCAGCCCCTTTGCTCTCCCCATCCCCACCTACACCCAGGACCCTGGGTGACAAAAGTGTTTCAGGCCTGGCGTCTGAGCTGCATGGAGAAGCACACAGCCGTCCACCTACTAAACTGGGCGCTGCGGCAGGCCCTGGGCCCTGGCACAGAGCAGCGAGGGTCCCATCTCAATCCTGAGTGGCTGCGCTTCGACGTGGCCACACAGGTGAGCAGGACACAGAGGGGCAGCCTTCAAGTGAGGCGACGGGCTTAGAGGGAGTCTGGTAATGTGGGAGTTTGGCCAGTAAGGGGGCCTGGGCTGCCTCTCGTTCAGTCACTGGGGGGTCTGGGGCAGGGGTTTCCCATCAGGCTCCTCCTGCACCAGTGAGGGTTAGGCGAGCCAGTGTGTGGAGCCACCCCTTCACCTCCAGCCACCCAGCTTCCTTTTCCCTGCTGTCACCCAGGCCATTCTTGCTCAAGCGGAGCTGCCCTCTCCCTTTACTGCCATCCTGTCTCCTTGTACCTCCGGCTCAAATCCTCTGGAAAGTGCTCACTGACTAAATCTCGTTCCACTTGATAACTCCTTGCTCCTGCGTCTCCCCCATCCTGTATTTCTCTTCCACTGGCTGACCCTTGTTGTAAGCTCCCTGAGTCCAGAGCCTCCATTTTCTGTCTCTTCATCCACTTTCAGTGCCTAGTGAAAGGCCTGCAGCTTCCGATAGGCCCAACCCCCAGGTAGATTTCTAAAGAAAAGAATTGTTAGCTCCACAAATGTGTATTGAGCACATGTTATATACTAATCCCTGTTCTAGAACCTGGGGGTAGTTCAGTGAACACTGCTTCTTCATGCATCACTCCCAGGCATGGGGCTGACTGCCTGTTGGTCTATCTGTTTCCCCCCAACGCCCCCAGGCCCCACTGACCCCAGAGCAGCTCCGGGCAGTGGAGGGCACTGTGCAGAAGGCAGTGGGGCAGGATGAGGCCGTGTACATGGAGGAGGTGGCCCTGGCACGCACTGCCCGTGTCCCCGGCCTGCGTTCTCTGGATGAGGTGTGCTGGGGGAGCCCACGGGGTGGAGGTTGCCTGCCCGCCGCCCCCACCCTCCCCTCCCCTCAGACCCCTTAACAGACCTGTGCCCTCTCACTGTCAGGTATACCCAGACCCTGTGCGGGTGGTGTCTGTGGGTGTGCCTGTGGCCCAGGCGCTGAACCCAGCCTCCCAGGCCGCACTGCAGACTTCTGTGGAGCTGTGCTGTGGGACGTGAGTCACTCCTCTCTGCCTGCTCTGGCCTGGGGCCCTGGACCTCCTCCCTTCCCTGGTCTTTGGAGCCACCAGCCCCTGGTTTGGAGCTCAGGCTGCTCTTTTCTCTCCCGTCGTCCCCCCGGCTTCCTCCTCCCTCCCTCTGCCCACAGGCACCTGCTACGCACAGGGGCTATAGGGGACCTGGTCATCATCGGGGAGCGCCAGCTCGCCAAGGGCACCACCCGCCTCCTGGCCATCACTGGGGATCAGGCCCAGCAGGTCAGCATGCCAGCAGGGCCTGGGAGGCTTCTGGGTGTGGATGGGGGTCAGAGAACGCATAGCTGATGCTCTCAGGCCGGGGGATGCCCAGCAGCAGAACCAGTGTTCATACCTGAGCACCAGGATGGCCCTACCAGCTGCTGGCAACTGGCATCTGTTGTGATTATTTGGTACCTTGATGGGTCCTGATTGTTCAGTGTTTCTAACTTGGTCCTACCCAGCAATGGGTTGAGAGTGCCTGTCTTGGAGAGGGAAAGTAAGCCAAGCAGTCCTGACCATCTGGTTCTTTCCCTGCAGGCCCGAGAGGTGGGCCAGAGCCTGGCCCAGGAGGTAGAAGCAGCCGCAGCACGGCTGAGTCAGGGCAGCCGGGATGTGGTGGAGGCTCAGCAGCTGTCCAAGGACATGGGACGACTCACTGATGTGAGGGCCACCCCCAGCATGGAGCTGTCCCCTCCCTCTCCTGGCCATGTTCCCTTCCGCGTGCATTCCTGGACCCTGCCCATCTCTCCCCAGCATTCCTGTTAGACTTTAGCTGGCCCAGATATTTGTCGGTGGTCTGCAGGGTGGGATGTGGTGGGTGTGGTCTCTTCCCTGGCCTTGCTGGTGGTCCCTGCCTCAGAGACCGTGGCTCAGGGAGGGCAGGGATTGTTGTACTGCTTCTGACCATAGGCCGTGGACACTGCCGTGATGCCCCAGTGGCAGCGGCGGGAGCTTCAGGCCACACTGAAGGCGCTACGGCGGCGTGCCAACACTGCCGTCCGGAAACTGGAAATGGGGCAGGTAAGAGGAGGTCCAGCTGCACCCAGGGGGGCAGATACCAGGCACACCCAGCAAGGGTCAGAGATGCTCTAGCACACACGCTGAGAAGCCTCAAAGCCTGGCAGGGGGGTGGGGGTGGGTGGCAGCTCCCTCCTCTCCTGCCAGCTGAGTGCCATCATCAGGCCATTTCCCCACTTCTCTCTCTGCCAAACTGGGTCTCTCCCCCAACTCCCAAGTCTGGCTCAGACTCTCCCTCCAGGAAGCTGACTTGATTGCGCCATTCAGCCCTAATTGCTCCTTGACTGTGGATCCTCCCCCCTCCACCCCCTCTCACCCATCTGTGCTCCAGCCTTAGTCCTTTCACCTTCAGTGGCCTATTTGTAGGGCCCTGGAGCTATGATGAAAGGGAGGAGGTGAGGGGGGAGAGGAAGGACACAGGGGGGACCCAAAAGAAGGAGGCCATTCTAGGCAGAACCCCTGGCACCTTTGCTGGGGGAAGGGGGCTGTGGGAGGGGATTTCTGGACTGGGGCTCTGTTCACAAGTGGGGGCTGATTGCCTCCCAGCCCGACCCCCATGCTGTCCTTCCTGCCTCACAGGCTGCACAGAAAACCCAGGAGCTGCTACAGCGGCACTCGGAGGGGCCCCTGATTGTGGACACAGTTTACGCTGAGTCCCTCTCAGTAAGTGTTGCAATTGGGGGTGGCCCCAGGGTCTGGGGAGGGGAAAGTCCTGGCAGGGAGGAAGCTGGGAGTCCGGGAAGCTGTGAGGTGCCATCTCCCCTCCCTTGTGCAGGTGCTGGTGAAGGTGGTCCGGCAGCTGTGTAAGCAGGCGCCCAGCACGTCTGTGCTGCTACTCAGCCCCCAGCCTCTGGGGCAGGTGCTGTGTGCCTGTCAGGTGGCCCAGGTAAGGAAAGAGGGAGGGCAGCTCCCACCGTGCCCGTCTCTTGGTCCAGCTCTCTGATTCCACACCTTTTATTCCTCCCACACGAGGGAGCCACAGCTGGGTAGAGGCCATCTCTGCAGATACCCCAGGGTGGGGATAGGACCACCTCCTTCTCCCTAACCCACCCCCTCCCCCGCCCCACCCACGAAGGCACCGAAAGACTCCCTAATTCCCACCACGCCACCTCCAGGCTGCACATTTCTTGCGAACAGGTAGCAGCCATTCATCAACCTCCACTCACGCATTCCCAGCCCGTCCCTCTCCTGTCTCCTCGCCTCATTACCCCCACCATGTGCCCGGCTCAGGAGAGGGTCCTAATCGCCATGACTCCACTCTCAAAGGTACAACTGAGTGGATGGTGGCAGGGAGGGCTGCTCTGCATCACTGCCCCTTCTGTTTCTGTCCTCAGAGTGCCGTGCCAGCCTTCACCGCAGAGGCCTGGGCGCTGGCTGTGTGCAGCCACATGGGGGGCAAGGCCTGGGGCTCTCAAGTGGTGGCCCAGGGCACCGGAAACACTGCTGACCTGGACGCTGCCCTCAGTACAGCCCGAGCCTATGCCCTCAACAAGCTCTGATCCAGGCTCACTCAGGGACTCACAGAGACTAAAGAGACAACAGACAGGCCAGTGCCTGGAGCCCTGAAGGAGCGAGCAGAACCTCCCCGGAAGCTAAGCAGAGGACTAGAGGCTGGAGGCCAAGCAGCTGAGCCGAAGAGGACCACCCTGGGCTGGGCTCTGAGTGGACACAAGAAGATGTGGGCTGGGGAAGGCAGAAGTGGGCCTGGCAAAAGGCCCCCGCTAGTTGAATGTGAAGACATGGCTGTCCCGTCTGTGATTGTTCATTAAAAAGTATTTCACAGAGGATAGGAAGCTCCAGAAGGTTCTTTCGCCTAAAAAAGAGCAGCCTTTTGCCCCCAGCAACCTGGAATGGGTGCCCCATGACTAGTCTGACCCCTCACACTGGGCTGAAAGGCCACCCGGCATCCAGATCAGAGACCTCCTCATCGCCACAAGTGCTTGGGCAGGCCCTCTATGCCAGCCTGTTCTGGGCACCCACAAAGGCCTCCTTGGCCACCAAGATCCATTAACTGTCACGTAAAAGTCATGAGAGCCAGGTAGATCCTCTCTGGTGTCACTTGTTTCATTAACAACAACTTCTCATTTTAATGAAGTCTCTGGTGATTTGTTGATAAAATGAGCTAATAGGTACTGGTCAGTTGCTGAGAATGTGGCAAGAACCAACCAGACTTCCTGCCCGTGTGGAGTTTGCTTCCAGTGGGGAAACAGCAATGAAGAGAAAGAAGAGGGTGTCAGACGGGGATGAGGTCTGCAGAGAGCGCGGAACTGGGGAGTGGAAGGGTGGGGGTGGCATCTGGGGGTGGGTGTGAGCCACGTGGACCTCCAAGGGAAGAGCCAGTGCAGGGGCCTAAGTGGGTAGTGAACAGGCAGGTGTCAGGCCTTGGGGTCAGAAGGGAGCGGAGCCAGAGCAAGCCTACTCTTAAGTTGCACAGGGGCTTCCCTGGTGGCGCAGTGGTTGAGAGTCTGCCTGCCAATGCAGGGGGCACGGGTTCGAGCCCTGGTCCGGGAGGATCCCACAAGCCGCAGACTAGGCCCGTGAGCCACAATTACTGAGCCTGCGTGTCTGGAGCCTGTGCTCCGCAACGAGAGAGGCCGCGATAGTGAGAAGCCCGCGCACCGCGATGAAGAGTGGCCCCCACTTGCCGCAACTAGAGAAAGCCCTCGCACAGAAACGAAGAGCCAACACAGCCATAAATTAATTAATTAATTAATTAATTAAAAAAAAAAAAGTTGCACAGCACCAGCCCCAAGCCTGAGCTGAAGCTGAAGCTGAAATTGGCAGCTCAGAGCAGGAGGAAGCCAAGGGATGGAGGGCAGCCCTCCTCCCCTACCAAAATGAATCCACCCAGGACCAAGCCAGACACGGGAACTCCACGTCTGTTCGCAGATCTCTGTCGCTGGATGAAAGAAGGGACCTCGGGACCCATCTCCAAGTCAGAGGCTCCCTGGCTGCGAAGTTCTGTGGCCATTTAGTCAAAATTATGAGAGCGGAGCAGGCCCTCCTGACGTCATTTCCTGCATGATTTCTTGTTCTAAGTGAGGCATCAGTGATTCGTTAGTAAATCACTGATGAGGGCTTGAAAGGGACCTGAATTCTTGGACCCTGGCTGCTTGTAGCCCTGAGGAGTTGCAAAGCTTTCCCTTGGGATTTTGGCAACTGCAGCAGTGGCCACTGTTCAGTGGTGCTCAGCAAAGACCTGTCTCTTTACATGTGGACACCAAGGTGAGGAGTTGGGGGTACCCATTTTATTAATGAGTTAATTGAACTTCTAAGGTGCTAACCTGTCCAGGGTAACCAACTAGTAATCATCAGCAGAGCTGAAATTAAAGCTAAGCTCTGTCTGCACTGAAACTTCTTACTACTCTTGGTTGCTCTTCCCCTCTTGAAGGACAATTTCCTTTTCTAACTAGCCAGCCCCCATGAAGTTGGTCATTCCTGGTATCAGGCTTGGGGCTGTGGGAGGGAGCACTGTGGAGGCCTGGGCCTTCCTGCCTGGTGCCACTCTTCAGCCTTGCTGACACCCTGAAGAAAGGCCAAGGGTACCTCTGCAGGGATGCCGCAGCCCACTGCTCCCCTGCAGGGCCTGGAGTCAACTGGGGGCCTCAGGGGAGTTCAGGAACGCCTACAGGTGCCCTTCCACCCTTCTCCTCTTCCAGAAAAGACCGGCTGCTGATGCTTTTCCGAGACCCTCTTTCCATTCGTCATGCCCACCTCCATTTCCACACAAAAGGCTCCGAGAAGGAAGAGCACTGTAGCGGTCCAGGAGCCCTGCCGCCATCCCCCACTCCCCACCTTCCCCCTCAAAAGCCCACCCGTTCCTAAACATGTCCCCAAGACGCACAAAGCGTGCCGCACCGCCAGGGTTCCCACTGCCCGCTTGGCGGCCCCACACAGCGCCTCAGACGGACACTTCTTTGCGTCGACCCTGGGCCAAGGCGCGCTGCAACAACCTTCCAAGAGCAGAGACCGGCTTGCACAAGTGCGCACGCGCACTCGTCGTCGTCTAGGATCCGGCCCCTAGTGACGCAGGGCGTCCCTAACGACCTGCGCCGCGAGGGACCTGCGGGAAGGTGAGCGCCCAGGCCTCCGAAGCGGTGAGGCAAACTCGACCCTGGTCTCCCCTAGCCGGCTGAGCTCCCCCTGCCCCGACTCCCACCCACGGGGCGCGGGAACTCCTCCAGCGTCCTCCCACCCGGCCGAAGTCTGCAGGCTGCCGCAGCCTTGGCTCCATATTTCGCGAGGGGAGAAAGAGCCGGTCTGTACCTACGAGAGGCCCCCAACCCCACCCCCATTTGAAGTGGGATCCGTGCCTCCTAACCCGCTACAGCCACTGCAAATGCCCAGGGTCTGCGAGTCAGGGGAGGGAGTCCGTGAGATGGAGAAAGGGGAAAGTGGAGCAAGAATAGGTCGTGGGGGAAAGTAGTCCCAAGCCCCCCGGCCCCAGTCTTCCCATAAAGGCTGACCTCTATTCCCAGCTCCTGCTGGCTGAAGTCCCTCAAGACAACAGACATAAGTGGGCCTGGCCCAAGGGTGTGATAAGACTGTTTCACCAGCCAGAGACCAAGGGTGGTGGACCAGAGCTGTCAGAGAAACTTTTGTGCCCCTCATTTATGATTCTGCAAACTGTGAATTCCCAAATGTGAATGTGCCAGTGACTTGGCCTGAGGTAGGGTCTGATACAGTACGCGTGAAAGGGATCGGCGGGGGGGATGTAGACAAAAGCCCAGGGCCCTGAGGAGAAGCTGGCTGAGAAGGCAGAGGAAGCACCATCAGAGAAGGTGGCGGGGGAGGTGGGGTGAGGGGGCATCAAAGCCCAGCCAGCCCAGAGGGGGCGTCCAAGGCCACAGAGGTGCTCAGGGGCCTAAAGAAGGCCAGGTGCTTCTGCTTCTCAGTTCTGAGGGAGGGAGGTGAGGACCTGGGATGTGGTGAGCAGAAAGGGGAGAGGGCACTCCCTCCCCTAGCATCTTCAACTTTCCCGTTTGGGCAGGCAGGAGGAGCCTCTGCACAAAGTGGTTGGATTTAACTGGGGACTTGAGAAGGATGGAGAAGGTCTGAGAACTTTCTGAGAAGAGGGAATGTGCTGGAGAGTCGAGCATTGAATCCTAGGTCTGGGAGGAGCATGGGGGGCCCGGTGTGGACCATGGGGCAGGAGAGCACAGCTCTGCAGTATCTCTTGGGTCCTCGTGGGGCCTCAAAAGCTTAAGGATACAGGTGATAATCCAGTTTTGCAGAAGGACCCTGTGCCTGGAAGTGACTTAGCGGGTGAGGGAGCCTGGGCTGTTTAGGTCAGCAGCAACGAGGGTAACCCTGGGCTCCACGCTGGAGAGAGTGGAAGGCCCACTGGAAAAGTGCTGTGACGACTGGGTCTAGGGCAATTTAGGAAGCAATCCCAGCACCTCGTGATTTGTCTCTGGTTTTGTGCAGAAAAGTAAGGGAGAGCTTAGGACAGACATCAGCTCAAAGCTCAGCTTCTCCACGTACTCACTGTGTGATGCTTAGCAAGTTACTTAAGTTCCCTAAGCCTCTGTTTGCTTTGTTTTCCTGTTTGTGAAATGAGGATAATAGAGTTATCATAATAGTAATCCTCAAAAATAAAATTGAAGATTTCATAGGCTTACATAGGTACAGCATCTAACATCTTCGTCGTAATATCTAACACAACTACTGAAGCCCGTGAGCCACAACGAATGAAACCTGCACGCCTAGAGCCCATGCTCCACAACAAGAGAGGCCACCGCAATGAGGAGCCCGCGCACCGCGACAAAGAGTATCCCCTGCTTGCCACAACTAGGGGAAGCCCGAGCGCAGCAATGAAGACCCAACGCAGCCAAAAATAAATAATGAGGACACTCCTGGCCAAACTGAGACATCTCATCACTTTTTTTTTAATTTATTATTTTTTAGGCTGTGTTGGGTCTTTCTTGCGCACGGGCTTTCTTTTTAGCTGCTGTGAGTGGGGGCTACTCTTTGTTGCAGTGCTCAGGCTTCTCATTGCAGTGGCTTCTCTTTGCTGCGGAGCACAGGCTCTAGGTGTGCGGGCTTCAGCAGCTGTGGCTCGCAAGCTCTAGAGCGCAGGGTCAGTAGTTGTGGCACACAGGCTTAGTTGCCCTGCGGCATGTGGGATCTTCCCAAACCAGGGCTCGAACCCATGTCCCCTGCATTGGCCAGTGGATTCTCAACCACTGCACCACCAGGGAAGCCCCTCATCACTTTCTGTTGCCTGTGCTTGGACATGTAAAGAGCAGACCTTAACACCTAACCCTTTGAGTTATAGGCTGAATGTGATTTCAGGACCCTGGACGCTGGTCCTGAGGACACAGGGTAGGGACCAGGGAAGGAGGAGGAGGATTTACCTTTCTTCAGGGATT
Organism: Mesoplodon densirostris; assembly: GCF_025265405.1. Classification (NCBI taxonomy): domain Eukaryota; kingdom Metazoa; phylum Chordata; class Mammalia; order Artiodactyla; family Ziphiidae; genus Mesoplodon; species Mesoplodon densirostris. The sequence goes on from NC_082670.1 coordinate 31,312,191, forward strand.
GTGGCCCTGGGTTGGCAGGGTTGATGTTGGAGACATAGCATGTGAGGCCCCACAAGCCCATGAGACAGGTGTCAGGAGATGAAAGATCACTGGGTTGTCCCCACTTTCCCATCTGAGGGCAGGGTGTGCCCTTAGAGGGGGACACAGATGGTGGCACAAGAGGCACTCACTCTCGGTGGCACTCACCTTTCTGGAACGTCAAGAGGATTCCTGCCCCAGAGAAGGACAGAGTCTTGAACACCCTCCCGGTCTTCAAACTCTGGGATTCTCTGACAGCCCCACTGGCTCCCCAGGGAGAGAAGGCTCCAGAAGGGAAGGTACCCACTCTGCCACTTCTGGGGCTGTGCTCTATGGGCCCTTGGGGGCTGTGGGAGGCTGGCTAATGGGTGTCTACCCATCCACAGGCTTCTAGGGAAGATAGTGGCACTAGAACCACCCCCAGCTGCAGACTGATGATGCCCAGGCCAGACTAAGGCTGCCCTGAGGAGGAGGAGGAGTTACCTCAGTTCTCCTGGCTTCTCATTCTCCTGTGACGCCTCCCCAGTCCCCCCAACTCAGCGGTGCATTCTCCTTGCCCCCTTCCCAACTTTGCTTTTTGGACCTGAAACTCATTCACACTGAGGTGTGGACGACTGATAAGAGGGGAAATATATCTATATCCCCTTTCTGACTTAAACTCTAAGATAGGATAATATATTGCATGACCTACTTTTTTTTTAAGTTTGCTACATTAATATCAGTATATATTTCATAATTTACTATGCTTCTGTTTGACCTAAAATGATGAGATGCATTTTCATAATTTTTTTTTTTTTTTTGCGGTACGCGGGCCTCTCACTGTTGTGGCCTCTCCCGTTGCGGAGCACAGGCTCCGGATGCGCAGGCTCAGCGGCCATGGCTCACGGGCCCAGCCACTCCACGGCATGTGGGATCCTCCCGGACCGGGGCACAAACCCGTGTCCCCTGCATCGGCAGGCGGACTCTCAACCACTGCGCCACCAGGGAAGCCCTACTATGCTTTTGTTTGACCTAAAACAATGAGTTCAGTGAATACCCTGGCGGTCCAGTGGTTAGGACTCAGCGCTTTCACTGCCATGGACCAGGTTCAATCCCTGGTTGGGGAACTAAGATTACGCTAGCGGCATGGCCCGGCCAAAAAATAAAATAAATAAATAAGTAAATAGCAGTTCAAGGTTAACATAGGGATATATACACACGCATGTATGGACTGTGAAGATTTCAGTTCATTAGGGAGGAAATGCATTTTAATATAACAGGGATGAAAGCCTCATGTTAGGGACCTGAAATTCCCATAGTGGGGTGTCAAAACCCAGCCTGGGGAGACCCTCCCTGACAGATCCCTGGGACGCCTGCTTCCCAGGGAACAAGAACAGGCTTTTTCTTTCCTAGTGGAGACAGGGGAAGTGACTGGAAGAGCAGGGCACTTTGGATAGAGGCAACCAAGGCCCTGACCCTGGCCCCAGCCCTCCTAGATATCCAGGGACTCGTTACTTCCTGGTCTGGTCTTCAGTTTCTTCATCCATAAAATGGGGGTGAGAAGCCTGCCCTGACTCAGTGTAGAGAAGCATTCTGAAAGAAACTTGTAACTGTTAAGTGCTGATACTGTCCTGTGGCTGGAGAGATGGGAGATGAGGTCGGAGGCTCAGGTGGTCGGGAGAGGAACAGGCCTTTGGAGCTAGACGTCAGGCCAGGTGAGTAATAGCCTGGCGGCCCCTGGCCAACCCATTGAACTAGTTCATCTACCGATTTAGGATTTTTCCTGTAATTTCATTCACCAAATGGTGAACCACCCAAATGGTCAGGACCCTTTGGTCACAAAGGGGCAGAAACCCAACTCTTAGCTTCAGCAAAAGGGACTTGTCAGAAGGCTGTCGAGTTAGGTCTCAGAACTGAAGGAAGCCCTCAGAGGGCCCTCGGGGACGAGGCCTGGGGACCAGAGGTGCCCAGCGTGCTCTGTCCACCTCCCATTCCTACTGGTCTCCACCAGGCAGCATTTCCTCCTGCCTCAGACAGGCCTTTTCCATGTGAAGGGAAACAGCTTCCAGCAGCAGGGGATCCGTATCCTTCAAGGACATATGTCCTTTTGTCTACCTCCACTTGGACAAGTCCCAAGAAGGACTCTGATTGGCTTACATCAGGTGCACCCCTGAACCAATCACTCTGACCAATACAGGGCACTCCTATTGGCCAGAATCTATGATCAGAGGAGGTTGTGCAGCCCCAATCACCAGCTGCCTCCCCAGCAGACCTGACACTGGGTTAGGGATTAGAGACGAAAATGAGTAAGAAAGTGTCCCCACACCGGGAGGAGCCCACAGTCTAGTGTGGGTGTGGGGAGAGGGTGGTCAGTCACCACCGAAGTGACACAGGTACTGGGGTGGGGGGGTCTGACAAAGGGAAGGGGGGGCACAAGAGAAGCTAAAAGGCTCCAGAGGGAAAATGGTGCTTGAGCTCAGGCTCACAAGACCAGTGAGGGTCCGTTTCCCAGGCCAAGACCGTGGGAAAGGCATTCCAGGAAGAAGGAGCAGCTTGAGCAAAGGCTGGGTGGCATAGACTGGTCTGCAGGGTTCCAGATGCAGAGAGGAGTTTATTTCAAATAGAGCGTCCGGTCACGGAGGGCCTTCTACACGGAGCTGAGGAAGCTGGGCTGCACCCCACGAGTGGCGGGCTTACACGGAGGCCTGCCACGGCAACTCTGGGAAGGCTAGATGCTGGATGACACACCCAGTGCTGGGCAGCTGCAGCTACAGTCCAGGTGGACAGTGAGGCCCTGAGCTAAGGCTGCAGCAGGAGGGGAGCTGAGGGACCCTGGGGTGGGAGAAGCAGAAGTGAGGGGAAACAGCAGTAACCAGGTGGGGGGCCTGAAGGAGAGAGGTGGTTCCCAGCTTCGGGGTTCAGGCACCTGGAGGGCCCCTGGTACCCCTGGCCGAGGTAGGGAGCCAGGAGGAGCAGCAGCTCGCAGGAGGCACTGAGTTCTCTTGGGGGGCAGGTTGAATCTGCGGGAGCCGGGAGGCAGGCCAGCGGCCCTGAGTCTGGAAATCAGAGGCGACGGGAGAGCTGCAGCCCAGCAAGAGGACGAAGTGAGGCCGGGCAGCCACAGCTAAACCCTGAGGGCTGGGCCGAGTCAGAGGAGCCTGCGATGGAAGCTTTTGGAGAATGATCCGGAGGCCCCGAGGAGAGTTGAGAGAGTGGCAGCTGCGCAGTGGTTGAGAAGGGCAGGGTCGGGCATGCGACTTGCGACTTGATACCGTCTTTGTAACATTAGTGCCTGGGAGGCAAGGAGTTCGTCTTGCTCGTTATCATTTGAAACATACTTTGTTTTATATTTGATTGGTTCTTTTTTTTTTTTGCGGTACGCGGGCCTCTCACTGCTGTGGCCTCTCCCGTTGCGGAGCACAGGCTCCGGACGCCGAAGCTCAGCGGCCATGGCTCACGGGCCCAGCCGCTCCGCGGCATGTGGGATCTTCCCGGACCGGGGCACGAACCCGTGTCCCCTACATCGGCAGGCGGACTCTCAACCACTGCGCCACCAGGGAAGCCCTTGATTGGTTCTTTTAAGTATTTTTTTAAAGCAACTTTTGGAACTAAAATCCTTCTTAGAAGAATCCTCTGTCTGGTAACAATTTGCTTGCCAAAAATATTTTTGTAATGTCGACTTTAAAAAAAAAATTCAGAAAGTGATGAGTGAAAACTATCAACTCCGACCTAATTATGAGGTTAATGTTGTCAATATTTGCCTTAAAAAGTGACATCAGACCTCGTGGTATGGAGGTCTCTGTAAATGTTGCAGGACAATAGGAGCTCTTTTTTTCTACCAGTGAAGCATGCTGAGCACATGGAGGGCCGCCCTGCCCCTTCTTTCTGAGGAGGGGGCTCAGGGCCCTGGACCAGCCCTGGGGGGTGTCCTGCAGCGCCCTGCCCGGAGAAGGCTGCAGGCTCCAAACAGCGGCCAGAGCGGTTAGGCCCAGACCTTAGGAAGGGCTGCCAGGTCCTAATGCCTAAGGCAATAGGCAGTGAGAGCAGAGCCACCCTGTTCCAGAGAGCACCCCACCAGGCCCCAGGTGGGGTCTCCCAACATGTGGCTTCCTGAGAGGAAGAAGGGACCACCAACCAGGACGGTGAGGCCTGGCAGTGCTGTGAGAAATGCCTGGAGAGCCAGCTCCCCCAGCCAAGCTGGGTTCTGCTCCCTTGGGCATGGCCCACAGGGTGTCCTGGGATGCATCTGGGACCAAGGGGAATACCGGCATGTCTTAGGCCAGAACTGTGGAGGGAGCCCCAGGCGTCCAGGTGCGGAGCTGGCAGGAACAGGGCTGGCCTGTTGTCCCTTTCCTCCTCCTCTTGCCCAGACTGCCAGGCTCCTCATCCTTCTATCCAGACCCGAACACCACCACCACCTTGCCCTTCACGTGTCCCCTGGAGACAGGGAAGGGCCTCACTCAAAGACACCATCTGAGGTCGGCACTCAAGAAGCAGGTCTCTAGGGCTTTCCCTCCCCAGCCCAAGACCCCTGTCCCTCAGAATGCCTTTATCCTCCACACACCCCTTCCAGTACTCTTGTCAAATATTATCAAATACCTCGGGGGAATCTCCACCACAGCCTGCATAGGAAGATATTACTATCCCCTTTTACAGATAAGGAAACTGGAGCTCAGATAAACTAAGTAACTTAGCCGAGGTCACACAGCAAGTCACTGGCAAAGCCAGAAATGCAAAGTCATCTGGTGCCTCCAAGCAGCACCCCCTCCCAGCCACACCCTCTGAAGGACCATTAGTCAAAAAGCACCAGCTGCTTATTCCACAATTCTGGACCCAATCTGTTTGTCAATTTGCATTTGATTTGCATAAGTGTGCCACAAAAATACATAGATATCTTCCTTACACTGCCCCCTCCTGCCTCTCTCTCTCCCTCCTCTCTCTCTAACACACACACACACACACACACACACACACAGAGCCAGGCTCTTCCTCCTTGAGATGCCTAGGGGACCAGGGAGCACCATCTGGTCCCCTCCATCTGCCAAGGACACCTTTGCTGGTTCAGATTGTCCTTCCCACCAGCCACTACTGTTCCGCCTGCAGTCTCAGGGCAGGGACACCTGCAGCAAGGGTGCAGGAATGGACAAATGGAAGGGCGGGGGCAGCCCCGGACACATTCTCTGTCTTCTGACTTCAGCCCCAGATTTAGCTGCCTTGTCGCCTCCCACTCCTTCCCGCTGCTGTCTGGAATGCCTGGAGGCTGGGAGAACTAGGAAGACTGGGATGGGGAGATTGAAGGGAGGGAGCCGAGCTGGAGCCCTCAGAGGGAAGAGGAAAAGGTGCTGGCACCCTGGGCAGGGCATGAGTCCAGTTCCCCTTCTCCTTCCCCTCTCTCCTGTACCACCCAGAACAGTAGCCACTAGCCATCAGATTTTAAAGGCTTAATATAAATACATACATAATATTAATAATTTTCATATTGATTACTTATTTAAGCGATATTTTGTTCATATTGGGTTAAACAAAACTAATTTCACTTGTTTTCTCTTTTTTAATGTCTGTGCGAGAAATTTTTTTTTATTAATTTAATTTTATTCAATGCCTATTATTTGAGAGACAACATAGTATCTTTTTTTTTTAAAGACACCAATTGTACTTGAACATTTGTTACTTTTTTTTTTAAATTTATTTATTTACTTTTGGCTGTGTTGGGTCTTCGTTTCTGTGCGAGGGCTTTCTCTAGTTGTGGCAAGTGGGGGCCACTCTTCATCGCAGTGCGCGGGCCCCTCACTATTGCGGCCTCTCTTGTTGCGGAGCACAGGCTCCAGACGTGCAGGCTCAGTAGTTGTGGCTCACGGGCCTAGTTGCTCCGTGGCATGTGGGATCTTCCCAGACCAGGGCTCGAACCCGTGTCCCCTGCATTAGCAGGCAGATTCTCAACCACTGCGCCACCAGGGAAGCCCTTTTTTTTTTTTTTTTTTTGCGGTACACGGGCCTCTCACTGTTGTGGCCTCTCCCGTTGTGGAGCACAGGCTCCGGACACACAGGCTCAGCGGCCATGGCTCATGGGCCCAGCCGCTCCGCAGCATGTGGGATCTTCCCAGACCGGGACACGAACCCGCGTCCCCTGCATCGGTAGGCGGACTCTCAACCCCTGCGCCACCAGGGAAGCCCATTGTGCGAGAAATTTTTAAATAGTATATGTGGCTTGCATTTTGGCATTCATTATATTTCTGTTTGTATGTTTCTATTGGCCAGTGCTGTTCTCGACCCCATCCTCCTGGTCAGGCAGTTGCTGTTCTGTAAAATACTTTGTGCAGGGAGCTGTTTTGAACTAAATGGTTCTTTATCATACCCCAGTCTTTTGGCCCAACTTGATAGACTGAGTTTAAATCCACCTGTGTTATTTATAAGCTTTGTGACATTGGGCATGTCAGTTAACCTCCCTGTGCTTCAGTTTCACATCAGAAAAATGAGTCTATCAGTGCCTATCTCAAAAAGGCTTTTGTGGGCCTCCCTGGTGGCGCAGTGGTTAGGAGTCCGCCTGCCGATGCAGGGGATACGGGTTCGTGCCCCGGTCTGGGAGGATCCCATATGCCGCGGAGCGGCTGGGCCCGTGAGCCATGGCCGCTGGGCCTGCGCATCCGGAGCCTGTGCTCCGCAACGGGAGAGGCCACAACAGTGAGAGGCCCGCATACCGCAAAAAGAAAAAAAAAAAAAAAAAAAAAAGGCTTTTGTGAGAATCAAATGAGCTGATATGCATAAAAAACTAAAAACAGGGTCCAGCATCCAGCAATTGCTTGTAATTGCTGTGTAGCTATTCCTGTCTAAACTGTGGGGCTGTTGCTTGCTACAGTTTTACGTGTCACAGTATGCTCTGCCGCCTTGGATGCATCATTTTTATTCACTCCTCCCGATCAGCTTACTGGTAATTGTTAGCCTCATTTCACAGAGGAAGCATCTGAAACTCAGAAAGTTTCTGTAACTGGCCCAAGGCCACCCAGCTAGTGGGATTTGCACCTGGATTTGCTCTAATCCAGAGATTGACCCTTAAGAACCACCCCGGCTATGTCTCTTGATAAAAGCCCACCAAGACCCTCCAAAATAACAACTCCATCCCTTCCTCTTGCTCCAGGTTCCCGCCTGCATCCAGGACCCGCCTGTCTGAGAAACTCCCTGTCACAAGGCCATCACCAAGAGGCCACTTGTCCCTGTGTTGTCAGTCCCCAGCATGGAGGAAACCCAGATAACACCCTCACTGTCGGTCCCCAGCTGGTCCTCAATCTCCACCCAGGACCAGTCCTCCACTGCCGGCCAAGCTTCGAGCACAGGCCCACAGCCCTCAAAGTCCTCTGTCATCCCACCCCCAGTGAAGTCCAAGGGCCCGAGTTCTGGGGCTGGGGTACGTCGGATGTGCAGGATCATCGCTGAGGATGCTGAGTGGTCAGTGGCCATTGTGCCCCTCCTCACGGAACTCTGCATTCAACACATTGTCAAGAACTTCCAGAGTGAGTCTGTCCCTGCCTCGGTCGGGAGAGAAGGCCAGGAGTGGGGCCCAGTGGGCGGGGACTGCCTGGAGGTGAGGCCTCAGAGCTGGGTCCTGGGGCAGCCCCTGCCCTCCCACACAGCATCCTCATCCCCACTCAGCACCTCCCTTCCCCCCTCCCCAGAGGCCAGGACAGTTTCTCTGGCCGTCCCCACTTCCAGGTCCCACCAGGCTCCCACACACACTGTGCCCTCCATGCCTATGCCTGTTCCTCACCTTTCCCACTCTCTCCAACAAAGCCCAGCCCAAGCCATACCTACCTCCTCCTCCAGAAAGCCCTCCCTGATTGACCGTCCTCCACTCTCTTGGAGTCTTCCATGGCGTGTATAGGTTCTTGGTTTGTTCTGTACTTTAGTCTCTGTAAATGTTCATCCTTTTCAAAGATGAGTTGCCAACCTCTCTTACCAGATGGGGAGCTCTCTGAGGACAGGGCCATCATTTTGTCTACAGCACTTGTCACCACCAGACCTACAATATATTCATTTGACTTGTTTATAGTCTGCCTCTGTTCACTCTTGTATCCTCAGCACTTAGAACGGTGTGTGGTGCATAGTAGGTGCTCAAAAAAACATTTTGTTTTGAAATGAATGAATCAAATCAAACTGGGAGCCTCTGAAGTCAGGGATTGTCTCCTCTACTAGATTAAGGAATGACTGAGGGCTGGACCTGAGATTCTGCCTCAGACTGGGAGCTCCCTGAGACCAAATGCTAAGACATCTACCTTCAACTGGGAACAACCCAGAGTCAGGGGTGATGTCTCCCTCCTCAGATTGAGCCTCCCTGAGAATAAAGTCTGCCTCCTCTCTCAAACTGGGCTTCCCTAAAGACCGGGGGTCTTCCCTTTCCTGGGTGCCCCCAGACAGGCTCAGCTCAGGGTAGCATGTGCAGCGTCCCCAACACTGTGACTCCTATTTCTGTTCCCAAAGACAACCCTATCCTGAAGCAGCTGCTCCCAGAGCATCAGAAGAAGGTCCTGAACCGCCTGTCCCCCGACCTGCCGCTGGCTGTGACGGCCAACCTGATAGAGGATGAGAACTACTGGCGCCGCTGCTGCACGCAACGCTGGCCCGTGTGCCACGTGGATGAGCACGGCGGCAGCTGGAAGCGCATGTTCTTCGAGCTGCACCTGGAGAACCTGCTGAAGCACTTCATCCCAAGCACCACGGACCCCGAGGTGATCCTCAGCCTGCTGCCGCTCTGCAGGAACTACGTGCACACGATCCGGGTGGATCAGTTCCTTCCGCCCGTGCAGCTCCCGCCCCCACTTCGGGGCGGGGATCAGTCCGACTCCGGCAGTGAAGGAGAGATGGAGGAGCCGGCCACGGACCACTACCAACTGGGCGACCTGGTGGCTGGCCTGAGCCACCTGGAGGAGCTGGACCTGGTGTATGGTGTCAAGGACTGTGGCATGAACTTCGAGTGGAACCTCTTCCTCTTCACCTACCGCGACTGCCACTCCCTGGCGGCCACAGTCAAGGCATGCCACACCCTCAAGGTACCACCTGCCATTCTCAGCATCTCTCTGATTCCCTCTTCCCTTCCCTTTCTCTTGTATCCCCACCTTCTTCTCCTATTTCCTTCTCGCTCATTGACCAAGTGTCCTTTTTCTTTCTTTCTTTTTTTTCTTTTTGGCTGCGTTGGGTCTTCGTCACTGGGCGCGGGCTTTCTCTAGTTGCAGTGAGCAGGGGCTGCTCTTCGTTGCGGTGCGTGGGCTTCTCATTGCGGTGGCTTTTTTTGTTGCCGAGCACAGGCTCTAGGCACGCAGGCTTCAGTAGTTGCAGCACTCGGGCTCAGTAGTTGCGACACATGGGTCCTAGAGCGCAGGCTCAGTAGTTGGGGCGCACGGGCCTAGTTGCTCCTCGGCATGTGGGATCTTCCTGGACCAGGGCTCAAACCCGTGTCCCCTGCATTGGCAGGCGGATTCTTAACCACTGCGCCACCAGGGAAGTCCCTGACCAAGTGTCCTTTTATGCACTCTGCACCAAGCTGGGTTCTGGGGATGCAGAGATGCACAAGGCACTGCCCTGCCCATTCACCAGCCATTTAGTCATCCAACACACATCTGCACTCCAGGCCCTGTCCTAGGTGCTGAAGATTCAATCATGAGCACAATTATACCATTTGTGCCCTCCAGCTAACAGTCTGGTGGGGATAAAAGGCAGTAATCAGCAATCATATAAATGTAAAATTGCAACTCGAACAGAGTTGCCAGATTTACCAAATAAAAATATAGGACATCCAGTTAAATTTGAATTTCAGATGCACAACGAATATTTTTTTAGTTTAAGTATGTCCCAAATATTCTGGTTGGAAGAAAGAGAGCCTGCCAAGAAATCAGAGGTGGGAGGGAAGAAGGACACAGCACTGTGTCCCAGAGCAGAGGGAGGGGTGCTTTTCAAGAAAGGGGTGAGCAGCAGGGAAGTGGGATGGAGCTGAGGACCAGATTTAGCAAACTTGGAGGTCACTGGGCAGAAGCTGTGTCAGTGGAGTGCCAGGAGCAGAGGCCAGATTGGAGTGGTTTATGGAGAGAGTGGGAAGTGAGGAAACGGAATGACCATGATCAGCTTTTTCAAGAACTTGGCTGTGAATGGGGGAGAAAGGTAGAGCAGTAACAGATGAGGGGGTTAGGTTTTCTTAGGAAGAAATTTGCACGCGTTTAAAAACAATGTATAAAAACAAAAATAAACAAATGGAACCTAATCAAACGTACAAGCTTTTGCACAGCAAAGGAAACCATAAACAAAATGAAAAGACAACCTACAGACTGGGAGAAAATATTTGCAAATGACGCAACCAACAAGGGCTTAATTTCCAAAATATACAAACAGCTCATACAACTTAATAACCAAAAAACGACCCAATCAAAAAATGGGCAGAAGACCTAAAAAGACATTTCTCCAAAGAAGACATACAGATGGCCAACAGACACATGAAAATATGCTCAACTTTGCTAATTATTAGAGAAATGAAATCAAAACTACAGTGAGGTATCACCTCACACCAGTCAGCATGGCCATCATTTAAAAGTCTACAAATAATAAATGCTGGAGAGGGTGTGGAGAAAAGGGAACCCTCCTACATTCATTGCTGGTGGGAATGTAAATTGGTACAGCCACTGTGGAGAACAGTATGGAGGTTCCTTTAAAAACTAAAAATACAGGGCCTCCCTGGTGGCGCAGTGGTTGAGAGTCCGCCTGCCGATGCAGGGGATACGGGTTCGTGCCCCGGTCTGGGAGGATCCCATATGCCGCGGAGCAGCTGGGCCCGTGAGCCATGGCCGCTGAGCCTGCGCGTCCGGAGCCTGTGCTCCGCAATGGGAGAGGCCACAGCAGTGAGAGGCCCGCGTACCGCAAAAAAAAAAAAAAAAAAAACTAAAAATACAGTTACCATATGATTCAGCTATCCCACTCTTGGGCATGTATCCAGAGAAAACTCTAATTCGCAAAAATATATGCACCCCAGTGTTCACAGTTGCATTATCTACAATAGCCAAGACATGGAAGCAACCTAAATGAATGAATAAAGAAGATGTGGTATATATAAACAATGGAATACTACTTAGCCGTAAAAAAGAATAAAATAATACCATTTGCAGCTACATGGATGGACCTAGAGATTATCATGCTAAGTGAAGTAGGTCAAACAAAGTCAAATACCATATGATATCACTTATATGTGGAATCTAAAATATGATACAAGATATTTACAAGACAGAAATAGACTCACAGACATTGAAAACAAACTTATGGTTACCAAAGGAGAAGGGGTGTGGGAGGGATAAATTAGGAGTTTGGGATTAACAGATACACACTATTATATATAAAATAGATAAGGTCCTACTGTATAGCTCAGGGAACTGTATTCAATATCCTGTAACAAACCACAATGGAAAAGAATATGAAAAAGAATCACTTTGCTGTACCCCAGAAACTAACACAACATTATAAATCAACTATACTTAAATAAAATAAGGAAAAATTAAAAATAAAAAAAACAAAAGTAAAAATTGAAACCAATGTAAAGCTCCACCCAATTGCAAGAAAGGAGCTGAGTACAGGAGAGAGGCACAGGTTCATTGACCAAGGAAGGTTCCTGAGAAGACAGGAAGAACGGGGTCTAGGGATGAGGTAGGGCGGTTGGCTCCAGGCAGAGGGGAGAGTGGATGCGGTGGGTTGCAGTGGATTTATGTTTGGGATTAGGAAAAGGAAGGGTTCCTACTCAATGGCTGAGGAGACCCACCTCAGGCTGTAGGGTGAGGGGCTGGAGAAGGTTGAAATCATTGTTGTTGTAGATTATGAGAGAGTATATTGTCCAGAGAAGCAGAGTTGAGTTGGCACTCAGCACTGAGGGCCTATTGGTGGTTCCGGTGATACGAGCCAGTCCTGTGATGTGACATTTTCCATCACGTCAGTTGCTTGGGCCCAGACATACAGAAAATAGAGTGGAGTTGATCCACAGTTGGAGCTTTGCCAGATAGAGGCAATAAAAAAGAGGGACAAAAGATTCTGAACTGGCTAAGAGGGATGTAGAGAGAGGAGAGGACTGAAGGATGGGGAGGCCAGCCACTCAGGTCTCAAGGCAGAGGGAGCAGTGGTCCAAGCCAGTGAAAAGGAAAGGGACAGGGGTCCCACCTCCGATATTCATAATGCTAGTCCCACCCCCTTTCTTTTATCTTTTTTCTTCATCCCCTCCATCTACTGTTTCTCAACATTTCCCACTTTCTCCCTGGTTCTTACGCTGGCACTCTCCTTCAAAGAGTTCCTCTCCTTGCCGCGGTGGAGCTTAGCTGGCTGAGGAGGGTGCATTGAGGGGCTGCGGCATCCAACAGACCTGGATTCAAAACCTGCCTCCGCAGCTTAATCATTGTGTGACTCTTGGCAAATGATGTATCCGCTCAAAGCCTCCATTTTCTACTGTAAAATGGAGAGAACTTGTTCCATCTCACTGGGATGCTGAGGGTTAGAGATATGGCTATGGAATGTTCTAGCAGCATGCCCAGCACATAGTCATTTCTCAATAAGTGGTAGTCTTTTCCCCCTACTAGCTGCCACCAATTCTGCACTACTGTGTCATGCTGGGTAGGCTGCCCTGCCCAAGAGCCAGCCAGGTGGCCGAACCCCTCATCCATTACCGCTCTACCTTTCTCCCCCTTCCCAGCCAAGTTCTTGAAAGAGCAGAACTCCTCCTCCCTGGGGCTCCCTCCTCTACCTGCAGGAGGTAGGTAGGCAGGCAGATTATTCCTGGTTGCAGGGTGCTGTGGCCCCTCTACCTGCCCACAGATCTTCAGGCTGACCCGAAGCAAGGTGGACGACGACAAGGCCCGCATCCTAATCTGCAGCCTCCTGGACCACGCGGCCCTGGAGGAGCTGGACCTGTCACACAACCTCATCGGAGACCGGGGCGCACGCGCCGCCGCCAAGCTGCTGGGCCACAGCCGCCTGCGCGTGCTCAACCTCGCCAACAACCAGGTGCGCGCGCCCGGCGCCCAGTCGCTGGCTCACGCCCTGGCGCACAACAGCAACCTCATCTCCCTCAACCTGCGCCTCAACTGCATCGAGGATGAGGGCGGCCAGGCGCTCGCCCACGCCCTGCAGACGAACAAGTGCCTCACCACACTGCACCTCGGGGGCAACGAGCTGTCCGAGCCCACGGCCACGCTCCTTTCCCAGGTGCTGCCCATCAACACCGCGCTCACGAGCATCAACCTGTGCTGCAACCACATCGGGCCGGTGAGCCACCGCTTCTGGGACAGGCAAGGCCAAGGGGAGGCCCTGGGGCCTTGGGAGGCGGGAGTGAATCCGATCACTGTGGGGTGCCTAGGGGATAAGTGTTAGCATCACAGCCCTTACCCGGTTCTCACCCCAGCTCTGCCATTTAGCACTTGGTTAAGTTACTTAACCTTTTGGGGCCTCCATCTCCTCCTCTGTAAAATGGGAATAATAATAGCATCTACTTCTAAGTGTTGTTACTAGGAGGATTAAATGAGTTATGCTTGTAAAGCAGTTATCCATTGCAGGCACTGGCTAGGTCCTCAGTAACTGCTAGCTGTTTCTATTACTCGGGGTTCTATAGTATGGATACTGGGTGCCTATGTTAGGCACCCAGTATCCATTCGTTATTCTTTAACCCTCGCAGTTATCTAGTAAAATGTGTATTCTTTTTTTTTAAAAAATATTTATTTATTTATTTTTGGCTATGTTGGGTCTTCATTGCTGTGCACGGGCTTTCTCTAGTTACGGAGGGGTGGCGGGGGGGCTACTCTTTGTTGTGGTGCACAGGCTTCTCACTGCAGTGGCTTCTCTCGTTGCGGAGCACGGGCTCTAGGAGCACAGGCTTCAGTAGCTGTGGCACGCGGGCTCAGTAGTTGTGGCGCATGGGCTTAGTTGCTCCGCGGCATGTGGGATCTTCCTGGAGCAGGGCTTGAACCCATGTCTCCTGCATTAGCAGGCAGACTCTTAACCACTGTGCCACCAGGGAAGCCCAAAATGTGTATTCTTAACCCCACTTTACAGATGGAAAACTGAACCTCAGCGAGTTAGTGAGTTGCCCGAGAGTATCCAGTCAGGCTGAAAACCTGGATCCTTTCCAATAGACAATGTCTTTCAAATCTTGACCAAGTCTCAGAGTAAGAAATGCAATTATCATGAACACCTAGTGAACGTATACATCAATATAACATACTTGAAAGTTACTTGTACTGCTTGTGATATATACTGATGATGTCCTTTATAATGTACACGGCTTCATTTAAAAAAAAAATGCTTCTGTGACCCATTGAATTGACTTTGCAACACGCTGTCGGATCACAACCTTAGAACAGCAGCATTCTGCCTCCCAATGTGGAATTTTTCACATTAGGCCTGGCCCACCCAACCCAGAAGGGGCTGGAGCTGTAGGAACTAGCGAGGACAGCCCTCCATGTACTCCAGTTAGGGCCCTGCACCCTCTACCAAACCTCCCCCGAGGACGGTCTTGCTCACATAGACGCTGTCTCCAGAGGGGGTGCTCTTGGCTACAAGTAACAGAAAGCTTAACCAGAAAATGGCTTAAACAAGAGGAATATTCATTGTGTCCCATAATCAGAAGCCCGGGGGAAGGGGGCTCTGGGGTTGGTGAGATCCTTGGCTCAGCACCATCCTCTGCTCTGCCTACCTAACCACACAGCCACGTCCTCTCTTGTGCGACTCTCATGAGCCCGAGATGGTGGCTGCATTTTCCATTGGGCCACGCTCAGAGGCAGAAAAAGAGAGACCACTACTCTCTTTTGTTCTCTTTTATGAGGAGAAACTTCCCAGAAGTCACTCCCTCCAAACTTCCTCCTCATATCTCACGAGCCAGATTTGTCTCACATGCTCATGGCTGAACCAGAGGAGCGGAATTGCCATCACTGACATAGCACCATGTTTTTCAAACCATTGGGGTTGAAAAATCAATTTAGTGAACTTTGAGCACCATTTTTCTCAGGGAATAGGATGGAACAGGATAGGATAGGATAGAAAATGTCAGTGCCACACAAATAGGTTAAGAATTGTTTTGTGAAACTGTTGTTTCAGTCACATCTATATAAATATGTGTATGTGTGTACACACCCGTGTGTGTGATCCTGGGTAGTGGCGGCAAGTGATGCTTTCCTTTGTATTCCTGACCCAGGATGGCGGGAAGCAGCTTCTAGAAGGCATGTCAGACAACAAGACCCTCCTGGAGTTTGATTTGCGCCTGTCAGGTATCGCCCAGGAGAGCGAGTATCTCATCGGCCAGGCCCTCTGGGCCAACCGCGAAGCAGCCCGCCAGCGGGCCCTGAGTCCCAGCCACTTCATGTCACCAGCCACTGCCAAGGGCCCTGAGAACCCAGTGGGATAAGATGGGGACAGGGCTGGGGCAGTGACCAGACCTGGGTCACTGCCCTAGCCCCATCCCTCATTTCATGCCCCTGCCATGCCTGTTGCAGAGTGTCACACTGGTCTGGAGGGAGTGGGGAGGGAGACCAGGAATATCCTTGGGATGAGTGATCAAGAGTTGTGCAGATAAAGATGTGAGGAGAGGAAGGGGCCTGGGATAGGGGTAGGAAATAGGACTTAGCCCTGGTACGCAGGGAGAGGATATTACCGGACTCACTGAAATGACTGACTTCTCCCAAGAATAGGGAAGGCAAAGCAGACTCTAAGGGACTGTGCCTGCCCAGACTCTCCCACGGGGGTCGCCCATCTCTCTGACCACCCTCCTCCCCACCATTTTTCTACCAAACAGATCCTTGACCTCTTGACCTTCAAACACACTCACTCTCTCCCCACCCCCACCCCCGCCAGGCTACAGCATAGATTTGCCTGGCTCTTCCACCATCACCCCTGCGGATGCCACCTCCCTTTTACTTAACTCCGCTTAAGTCATCCAGTTCTATAAGCCACGCCATCCCCAATCCATTCCCCCCAACCTGGGAAGGGGGAAACAGAGGTGACAGGAGGGGCTCAGACCCATCGGCCTCCCCAGATGGCTGCTCACGGACGGGGATATGGCGAGAGAGGTGCGACACTGGGAAGGGAAGTCAGTGAGTCATCTGCAACTTTATTATCCACCCGTTTGATTTATACAATCTTTGCGCTTGGAAATCCACGACAGAAAGGCCACAGTGTGATGCACCCAGTTGACAGAGACCTGTCTTCTCCCCAGCCAGGCCCAGCCCACCCCACAAGCCCTTGTCCCCAGGACACATGAAACCTTCCAGGCATCCTCCATGAGTCCCCGTCACTCTGTGGCTGCCCGCCTTGGGGCCACACCCAGGGGAATCACATCTACCCACAGGGTCACAAGAGGGCCTGATGATGGATTCAGGCTGAGCCCCATCTCCCATCCTCCTCGGGCTGAACCTCCAGCCCTGTGTTTCCAAAGGGTGTGTCATGGGCTGCACCCACAGCCTTGGGGCGCTTTCCAGGGACTCCTTCCAACAAGCAGAGCACCAAAGGGGGCTTGGGAGTGACCGCACGTGTGTGCCTGTCTGGGCAACCTTGAGTCTGTCTGTGCCTGACACCCTCTGACAGTTCCGAGTGCAAACGTGTAGGTGTGAGGATGTGTGTGAGTGTACATAGCCACAGCTGCTAGCAGAGGGTCTAATTAGAGAAACAAGAACATTCAGTGTAAAGTTTAATTTTAGAGATTAGTTAATTTTCTGGTTTTGTTTTCCCTGGCAATCAATAAAGCTACCAAGAAAACAGACCAAAGAACTGGTTTCTCTCTAAGTCTGTGCATATGTGGGAGGTGTGAGGCTGTGTGAGAAGACCTAGGCAGAAATGGTCAATACAGGCAAAAATAATAACAGCCCCTCCCCTTTCCCCCTCCTCCCAGCTCAGGTTCTGTCTCAGGAATGGGCCTGAGGCAGGAGGAGCTGAGTTCCTCCCTCTTTGGAGCCATGAGATGGCCAGGATGCCCCACACAAGGGCGTGACATCCGGGTGCCAGCTGGCCAAGAACTGGGTCCTGAGGCCAGAGCTCACCACCTGTACCTTGAAGATGTCCGTTCAGAGGAAAGGGGTGCTCCAACCCCCAGGCCCCTGGAGAGCACAGTGCTGGCGGGTAGGTGGCACTGTTGCCCAGGGAAACCTAGTGGGCAGCTGTTCCCTCCTCCCCAAGCCTCCTCTTCTCCGGCCTCCTCTCTCCCCACTCAGCCATCTCCACCTGAAAGTTAGGCTCAACCCTGATGGGCCACAGGCCGTGGTGTCCCCACGATCTGTGCCCCCCAGTCCCCCAGGAAAGGAGGTTAGGGGAGCCAGAGGAGATGTTGCATAGGTGGAGGCCATGCCCTTGGGGGGTGCAGGCCTGGCTAGGCTGGAGGAAGAGGGGAGAGGCTGGAGGAGGGAAAGGAGCAGCTCTGATGGCTCAGGTGACATGAGAAGCATCAGGGGTGAGCCATGTTGGAGGCCTGAGGGTTTTCCTCTCCAGCTGGAAATGTGAGCTCAATCCCTGGGCACTGTCAGCTGGGAAAACATTAGCCAGGGTATTTGGGAGGGCAGGGGGTTTGTACACAGACATGCACACGGAAGCACATCAGGGTAGGAGTAGTGGGGGAACAGGACACAGGGCCAGCGCCCTGGGGTGGTGGCAGTTTGCCCCTTTGAAGACCCTGGGACACACAGCAGGGCTTCAGCTCATGGGCTAGGGGAGGACAGAGGGGTTGGGCAAGATTTCGAGATGCCTCTGACCCTGCCACTGGAAATGAGTCTTTCTCCAGCTGGAGTTCGTGACCATGTCCTCAGCCCTGCAGAGGCTCTGCTTGCAGACGACCACTCTCCACTCTTCCCCACAAGTTCGGGGGAGGCAAGGGCCGTCCCCCACAGACACCCCGACCTTTGGGGGGGTCTTTTCACGACCCTCTCCTCTTTGACTCCCACTAGCTTCCTGAGTTCCCCCTTGTCACCCAGGCCTATCTCCTGCTCTCCCCACTTAGTCATTCATTCACCTTGGTCAGCTTGAAGGAATGCTGCCTGGGTGGTCTCCAACCCTCTCTGAAGGGAGTGCCCTCCCAGAACCCAGGTGGCGAGGCTGCGGTTTAAAGGACTGAGGTGCACTGCCCTCCACAGTTTGCCTTGCCCCTCACCCCTGGCAACAGCTCTTCAGAGCCAGGGAGCAGGAGGGGAGGGAGAGGTGTGAAATCTGCGTGGTGAGTACAGTTCCCCCCAGGACCCAGCCTCTCAGGGCCCAGTGAGATAAACAACAGCAGAGGGAGTGGAAGAGAGGAAACCCCGATCTTTGGATCTTCGGATCTTCGGGGCCAGCGCCAAGAAGAGGAGATCAACATTTCCATGGCTTTGAGGCTTTGAGATAGAATATCGCGGCTGACACCTGCCCCGGCCTCAGACCCACTGAATTCATTAGCTTGGATGGAAGCCAGCCCTGCTGTTCTCCAAACCACTGCCCCCTCGGTAGAGAGACGCCCCAACGGGGCCAGGCTGTGGAGGAAGGAAAGCCCCAATTGCCCTTCCCCTGGCCTGTAAACCTCCCCAGCTGCATAGCGAAGGCCTCTCCCTTGAGGCGAGGCCCAACGCGGGTCCCACAGCACAGTCGCCACGTAACATAACAGTCATTAGATCCATTGAAAGGCGGGACTGGAAATTCCGAGTATGCGAGTGGGAAGTGGAGGTGTCCCCCTAGGAACTCAGGGGCGGGGCTGGAAGAGACGATTCTGCCAGGGCAGGATTCCCTCCCCTCCCCACAGCTGTCTCTTTATGTACAGGAAAGGCGGTGGGGGGTGGGGGTGCTCGAATCGGCCCCTTCGGTGTCTGTCCCTTGCCCCCTCGCCTCCCCCCACCCCACCTGCACCGTGCCCAGCACAGCCTCGGCCACATTCTTGACTCCCCCTGCTACACGGGGAGCACCATCCGGCGAGGGGCAGGGAAGAGGCCGGCGGGCCGGTCCAGGACCCCGGGGTCACAGTGAGGTCTCTACGCAGGAGCCGTGGCGGTGCAACGGCCGGTGGCCGTGGCCCAGACATCCCTCCTGCCGGTGCACGATGAGCACCGGGAAGTAGAGGGCGTCGTGGTAGGGCGGCGGCGGCCCGGCCTCCTCCTCATCTTCGTCGTCCTCGTCGTCCCCCATGCTGGCTTGGCTGGACAGCCGCGTCTGCTCGGTGGGGCAGCTCGCCTCGTTGACGCTCCCGCTCCGGCTGCGCCACAGGCAGCTGCGCCGGGAGCCGTAGAGGCGGCCTAGGGAGAAGCGGCTGCCCCCGCAGCCCGCCCCGCCGCCGGGCCCCGGTCCGGCCCGAGGGCTGGCGCAGATGCTCAGAGCGCTGCGCGAGAAGATGGACGAGCTGCTGACGGCGCGCTGGCAGTGCTCGCAGCTGCGCCGGTACGGGGCCAGGCCCGCTGCGCCTGGGCCACCCACCCCGCCGTAGCGGCACGTGGGCGTGTAGCCGCCCGACGCGCCCCCAGCACAGCGCGCGCCCAGCCCCGCCAGGTCCATGAGCACCGCCTCCGAGTAGCTGGGCACCAGCTGCTGGTTGGAGCGGATGTGCCACTCGAGCTCCGTGCTGTCCACCGTGTTGACCCGCGGCAGGCGGTGCGTGAGCGGGGGCAACAGCTCGTCGCTGGGGCTGAGGCCTCCGCCCGCACTGCCGCCGGCCGAGCTCGGGCCCTCCAGGCCGAAAAGCTTCTCCACGTGGTAGTGCGCGTAGGCCGTGCGGTACTCGGCCAGCACGCGCAGCGGCCACGACAGCGTGAGCAGCGCCGCAGCCCAGAAGGCCGACGAGCAGGCGTACCAGGGTGGCCTGGCCGGGTCGGGGAAGGCCACCATGAATTCGCGGAAGTCCACGTTCTTGAGATGCATGCCCTCGCGCGCCTCCATGTAGTCGTCCAGGCCCTCGTTCTCCGCGAAGAAGCGCGCGCGCTGGCACAGGTACGCGTTCTCGGCCTCCACGCTGGCGAAGCTGAAGCACTTGGTGAAGCGCAGCCGCGTGGCCGGCGCGCCCTCCAGCCCCACCAGCGCTTTGGACACGTCGCGGACGCCACAGCGCTCGTAGTCGAACTCGGCCTCGGCCACGTGCGTGTTGACGCGCTCATGGTAGACCTGTGGCGCCGGGGAAGGCGGCAGGAGTCACTTCTGTCCGCTTACCCTGCTCCGCCCCATCACTGCTCTTGGCGCCGGATCAAACCCTCAGCCTGTCCTGGTTTAGCTCCCGGTTGGGGCCAGGTAAGATCTTATCATCGGGTTTATAGAGACATTCAGCTTCATCAGTGAGTTAGAGATGAGGGCGGGTCTAGGAACTCATCCCTATTTATGTGCCTTCTCACTTTAACTAAGCCCTGCTCCGTCTAGGGGTCAGTCCCAGGCCCTGAATTCCCTCTGGCTTGCCTGATCCTTTTGCCACTGCATCCTTTGTCCCACGCTGCCCCCTCATCACCCCAAACAGCCTACCCATCTTCCCTTTTACAAGTGTGTTTCCAAATGGGCCCCCCAGAGGAGGTCCCTGTGGACCCCCTTTGTCTCTGGTCTCCCTGCTGCCACCTTAGCTAGTACCCGGCTTCCTTCCTGATCCTTACAGGGCCCAGGCTTTGTTTACCCAGCCCAATACTGAGAGAGTGGAGAGGTCCCCCCTATCTGGGAAAATCTCTTCCACCAGGACTCTAACATGCCTAATCCCAGCAGGTATACGGAGTGCTGCTTGACACCCCCTCCATGCCTCCCAGGCCTACCTCCACCTTTTTGCCAGCTGACCCCCACCTCTGGGAGCCTCACACTTGGGATCCACAGCCTTGAGTTTGAGTCTAGCACTACCACTTAGAAGCTGCAGAACTTGGGCAAGTCACTGAGCTCAGGTCTCTTTACCTGTGAAAGAGGACTCGGTAGCAGGCGCCTCACTAATCAGCCTGTGAGGCTGTGCATGTGAAACACCTCCAACCATTAAGCACTAAACCATACAGACCCTGGAGCCAGACTGCCGGGATTCAAATCTCAGCCCCACCACACACTAGCTGTTTGACCTTAGGTAAGTTATTGAACCTCTCCAAGCCTCAGTTTCCTCATCTATAAAATGGGGGTAATAGTTACCTACCTCATAGAGTTATCATGAGGGTTAAATAAATGATTTGATATTTGTAAAGTAGTTAGAGCAGACCCTGGCTGCTAGCAAGTGTTTGCTGTTATAATTATGGTGGGTGTTATTGTCCTCCTGTTGCAGTGCCCACAAGAGCTCACTGCTGCCTGTGCTCCTCCCCCTGAGGACAGTCGAGCAGGGTCCCAGCACCCCCTCCCATCGGGACTGGCCTGTGCTCCCCTCCAGCTCCTCACCTGGGTGGTGGTGTAGGCGTCTCCATTGCGGTATCGGGTGACCTGGCGGGTGCGGCGGACATAGTGGTAGCTGATGGCCTTCCACCAGATACAGGGCGTGGCCTGCTGCATGCGGCCCACGCGCTCCCGCACGCTGCTCACATCCACGCGGTGCTGCAGCTCGTGGCGGGCTTGGCAATGCCAGCACTCCACCAGGTAGACAGCGTACAGCATGAGCAGGAAGGCCAGGGGGATGTAGACATAGCCGTTGGAGCAGGGGCTGTCGTGGTACATGAGGCTGTTGCCCTGGTAGGCGCTGCTGAAGGTGAGGCGGGTCACCGTGGTGACGTGGCACCAGGCCACGGCCCCCAAGCAGCCGTACATGAGCAGCGAGAGGAGCAGGCACTTCCAGTGGGACTCACGGCAGAGGGACTTGGTGAAAGAGGGCTGGATGGGACGCTGCTGCTCAGAAGGGCAGGCAAAGGGGCCAAGATGAGTGCGGAGTGAGACAGAGTGGCAAGGCCCAGCACAGAGATGGATGGCGGGCCAGAGGCCGACACCGGAGATGACAGGCAGAGACAGACAGGCATGTGCAGAGAAGAGTCAGACCAAGATGGGAGGCCAGGACCAGAGATAAACACAGAAGTGACCCAGAGTGAGCCATGAGGACAGGAAAGAGGGACGGAATGCCAGTATAGGGAAGTGCAGAGGCAGAGGGATCAGAGCCAGAGATGGAGGGAGAAGGCCCAGGTGGCAGTGAAGACACAGATGGATAGGATGGCACCCAGAGAAAGAGTCCAAAGACAGACACAGAGATGGCAATGAAACAGGAGGTGGTGTGCACAGGGAAGACAGGGAGGACAGACAGGCATCAGAGAAGGCAGGTCCCCAGCCCGGACCCCTTCCAGGTATTCCAGGAAAGGGGAGAGGGGCCCACTGACATCACCTTCCCACTTCACAGGTGGGGCCTCCCTTCTTCCAGAACCTAGGAGGAGCCACTTCCTCTGACCTATCCACCTCCCTGTCCCTCACAGACAATTAGCCTCATACCTCCCAGGAAACCCCAAGCCCTGTCTCTTTCCCCATACTCTGGACCCCAGGTCCCCTGTGAGTCTCCCTAACATCTACCCCTGTTCTAAGATAAAAGGCAGGGGGGTTTGTGTCCCTGAGGAGCAAGTGGTCCAGGAGGATATATTCAGAAGGGCAGAGGCATGTGGCTGGGGAGAGGGGATGTGGGACGGGGGTCGGGCGGCAGGGAGGGAGATGTTCGCAGCCCAGCCATTTGTCAAGAGAAAACGATTTTTGGTACGGGTGCCTATTAAAGCACTTATCACGTTCTGGCCCACAGTTGTCCCGGTGAGTTGTTTACATGTGTGGCTCCTCCACTAGACTGGGTGCTCCTGAGGGCAGGGCCTCATTCCCTTTGCATCCTGGGTGCTGGCACCCACAGCCGCTCAGTGATGAGTACTGAGTTGGATTTCTGGTAGCAGCCTGGGCTTTCCCTCTCCTCCCCTCACTGTCTAGCTCTAGGAACCCTCCACACACCCTCCTGCTGAGATCCTGACTTTTTCTTTCAATTCCCCAGGCTGGACCTGGAGGCTAGCCAAGGGAGGGGAGAGAAAGGAAGGGCACAGTAACAGACAGCAGGCCCTGGACCCGGTGTGAAATCCGAGGAAAGATCTGGAAGTACAGATAGGTAGGTGGGCTGGGAAATAGTACTCAGCATATGCAGACAAGATTAGGGTACATGTGCCTTTCAGGGAGCCTTGCCCTGCGAGGGGAGCATATGTGCCCCTTGGTGTGCCTGAGTGTGCACTTGTCCCAGTGAGAGGGTGTGTGGAAGGGGCTCTGCCTGCGGGTCCTGCCTGTGTGCTTCTGCCCCAGTGCCGTGTGCAACGTGTGCACGAGTGTGCATGGGAGATGGAGGAGCCCCTGGTACTCTCCTCCATTTCTTTGTCTCCAGGTTCAGAGGACTGAAGAGTAGGACCCCCAACAAGGGATGTGCTGGGTACCAAAACTGGGAAGGATTCCTGGGCTCAGGGCCCGCTGGAGGGGGGGCCTGCATGGATATGGGGAGAGAGAGGCGCACATCCCCCACGCACACACTCCCAGTGACTCCAGGGGAGGGATCGCCTCTGCACACATTCGACCTTTTTAGGACCCCAACTCACGTTAACACTACCATTTCCCCCGTGGAACTGGCAGGTACTCTTCTGCCTCCGCAGCCCCTACAAGTTACCCTGCCTGGCCTTCAAGATAGCATCCCCTCCGCGAGATGGGATCCCAGACACCATCCCCACCCGCACCAGCCCGGGATCCGCGAGGCTCCGCCCCTAGGCCCCTCCCCCTGCCCGGGACCCCCGAGCCCCGCCCCCGGCGCGGCCCCTTCCCTGCCACCGCGGACAGCTCCGGCCGCCGGGTGGGGGCAGCGAGGCGGGACTGCGGCTGCGGCGACCGGCTCGGGGTGCGGGGCGCCGGCCGCGCTGCGGCGGAACCGGCGGGGGCCGCGCGCGGCGGGGGATGGGGGCCAGGCTGCGGCCGCGCCGGGGGAAGGGGCGCCGCCGGCTCTCACCTCCTCTCGGGCGGGGCCCTCGTCCGCCGCCGCCGCCGCCGCCGTGGGCTCCTCCGGGACCCCGGGGCCGCCACCGCCGCCGCCGCCGCCGCCGCCGCTGCTCTCGCCCGCGGCCGAGCCAGGGGGGGACATGGCGTAGAGGGGGCGCGTCGAGCTCAGGGCCTCCCGGGGGGCTGCCGGGGGCCGGGGGCATCCTGCGCCGGCTCTGGGGAAGGGGCGGGAGGGGGCGGGGCCCTCGCTGCTCCCCACCCCCCGCCGGGGGGAGGGGGCCTGGAAGGGGCACCACGGGTAAGGGGCTAGGGGATGGGGATGGGGAGGCGGGCTGGGGGGCCGGGCCGGGGGGGCCGGGGCCGGGGGTGGGTGTCACCTTGAGGCCCTCGCGGCGCCGCTCCGCCTCCCGCCCGCTCCCGCCGCCGCCTTTTGTCTGAGCCGAGCTGGAGCCAGCGCGCCCCCCCTCTTCCTCCCAGCGCAGGAGCCCCGCCCCCGGCCCCCCAAACTCCGCCTTCCCCAAGCCTACCTAATGGCCACCCCAAAGGGGAAAAGCAACAGGGGCTCCCCGCACCCCTTCCCCACTCCCAGCCCTTCTCACCACACGCACACGCACCATCCCAGGAAGATCTAAGCCGAAACTCCTCGGTCTGTTTGTGAAGGGGGCGCCAGCGGTTTAACCAACATCCCTCCCCATCTTTGGTTCCCGCAAGTTCCCGGGGCTGAGAGTGGGGAAAGGAAACTGAGTCTTGGAACCCTAGGGAAGAGCCTTATTCCCAGTTGGATGGTAAAGGGTTAAGGCAGGAGCCAGACTTCAGAGGCCAGACCCATGTGAACAAGGATGGGATAGGGTGAAAAGGAAAGGATTAGAGCTAGATGTGAGAAAGGAGTAACAGAGGGCAGAAGAGGGGACATTGAAACCAGCCTTCACTGAATCATCTTCCTACCCTAGGACAACAGCCCCAGAGAAGCAATGAAGTGTGTACATAGCCCTAGGCTGGAGATCAGGAAACCTGAGTACAGATTCTTAATCCTGGCTCTCTCATTAGCTGTGTGACCTTGGGCAAGTGCCTTCCCCTCTCTGAGCCTTAGTTTCCTCATCTGGGCAGTGAGAAAGTTGACTGGACAATCTCTAAGTCTCTGACTTTCTTCTGTGGGTGTAGGAGGCAGAGTCACAGGCCACAGGCCAGGCTGAGTGACTGCAGGTCGCCTGTCCCTTCATGCCATCCACCCACAGTGCTTTTCCCTGTCCCGCTCAGGGGCAGAAAGGAAACTGCCATTCATTCACTCCTGAATGCATCCATTCAATAAACAGGTATTAAGAGACTTCCCCAGTAGTCCAGTGGGTAAGTCTCCATGCTCCCAATGCAGGGGGTCTGTGTTTGATCCCTAGTCTGGGAACTAGATCCCACATGCATGCCACAACTAAGAATCCACATGCCTCAACTAAAGATCCCATATGTCCTGATGAAGACCCGGCGCAGCCTCAATTAATTAATAAAATAAATATTTTTTTTAAAAAAATCACATGTAACTTAAAAAAAAAAAGGTATTAAATACCTACTGTGTGCCCTGTACAGAAATGCAAAAATACAATTTCCTGTCCTCAAGGAGCACAAAGTCTAATGGGGAAGGAGTACATGGAAACCAATCATTATGTTAGAATAGGATAAAGGCTACACTTGATCAATCTGTGTGTGCACAGTCACTGCGGAATCCTGTTGTGTGTCATGTGTTACATTAGAGTCTTTGACATATAGTGACTTTCCCCATTTACCCACAAGAAACCAAGGCAGAGGGAGGGTTAGTAACTTATTCAAGGTCACTTGCTAGTACTCAAAGAGTGGTCCTAGAATCCAGACCTTTCCATAGGGATCTCTGGGGGTCAGAAGTCAGCTAGAGGCAAAGCCTGGATATCTGATCTTTGGGAATAGAGGAAAAGCCCACTGATGGTCCTGCCTCTTATCTGGGACAGAAGAGCCTCTGCCTCCACCCACACACCCACCTCCCACTCCTGGTCCTGCCTCCATTTTCCTACTCTTCCCTTTCCAGGGAAGGTGAAGGGGGCTCAGCCTGCCTGTCACTTCAGAACTATCCAGCCTACATGATCCTCCCCAGGTCAGTGAGTCCATCCTCCCTGCCAAAACAGAGGAAGGGTGTGGTCCCAAAAAGCATGGTTCTCCTTCATCCCCGTTGGCAGAGGAAGAATCTCACTTGGTGGCTCATTCCAGTGTCTCTCTCCTACCCATGATTTTTGGGAAGTCCTGCCTACAGCTAACTCCAACCCTTCTTCTTCTGGTTATCAGTTCACTCCACCTAGTTCAGTGCTTACTGCAGATGGAGAGCAGAGGTCCTAACCCTGGCCTTTCCTAACCCAGATAGGATCTTCACATTCCCCATTTAGTTGTTCTAATCTTCCTCCTGTCCCCCAGCCCCACTGCCTTCCTGACTCCATTTCAAGGGGCTTTGGAAGAGAGGTAGCCCAACTTCTTTTGGCCAACTCCAGAGCTCCCAAGAGATAAAAGACCACCTCTCCTTTCTCCATACACACACATGCCCCCTCCTTGGAAGCCCAGAGAAAAGAGGGGTGAAAGGAGGGGGCTGTGGAAGGAGCCAGCTAACCGGCTGGTCACCTTGGCAACTGGGCCTGTTTCCTGAAGATGAGCCTGGCTGGAGTGGGCATAGATGGGAAGTGGGAGCACGACAGAGGGAACCAGAAAACAGAGAAGAGGACGAGGGGCCCAGCATTGAAGATGGGAGCTGAGGGGGTGAAGTCAGGACCCTGACCATGCTGTGACCGGAGTCAAAGTTCCCAGGTCATCTTTCCAGATGACGCTGCCATGGTCCCTGTTCCCATTCCTAAATTTTCCCCAGAAGGGCTTCCTGTCCGAGTGCAGGCTAGATTCTGGAAGTAGTCAGTGACTCAATGCTGACCTCATGTGGCCAGAAAAGGGGCTGCCAAACACCTGTTACGGTTTAGAGCCAGACACTGGACTGGATTGGGGTAGGTTTTTCCTTAAAATCAGCCTCTGTACGTATGAGAGAGGCGGTCCCTGCACACTCCTGAGTTCTTGTGTCCTTGCAGAGAGCTCAGATGTCCCCAACCCCTTAGATCTTCAAAAAGGACAGAAGGTTTCACTGAAAACATTTTTTAAGTTTTGGATTAGGAACAGGAAAACGCAGCTCTACACTTTCAGATTGTTTGACCTTGGGCAAGCCAACTCACCTCTCTGGGACTCAGCTTGCAACTTTAAAATGGAGGTGATTTTGAACCCAACTGTTTAGGGTTGTACTTTTTGCTCCAGCCTTTGAGGTTGGGAGAGGAACAGGTCAGGGGAGGAAGTTGAGAACATCTGAAGTCACACTGACTCCAGGGGAAGGAGATGCCTCAATTTCCTTGGGCTTTCCCCTCACGGCTCCTCACTGCCTCATGCTCAACACATCCTCCCCACTCTGGTCATCAGCGGGGATGGAGAGCAGTGGGTCATCTCCTCCCTTCTGCCCTTCCCCGTCTCTTCTCCATCCACTCACCCCCTCCCCAAACAGAGACTAGGTACTTCTCCCAGCCCTCTTCCCTTCCCATCTCCAGTTCAAATGGAACCTCCCCTCCCTCTCACCCCACTGGGTAGTTGGCCCCATGCTGTGCCTTTCTAGCACCCTGTTTTCACTCCTATCTTAGCCCAATCACTCTGTGTTGTAACTTTGAGGGGGCTTTTTGAAGGCTGGAACCATGGGACAATTTTTTTGTGGAGGAGGGGGGTTGTTGGTTATTACTGTTACTGTGATACTCGGTTTTGCTTCCAGCAGGGAGAACAATGTCAGGCATTTAGGAGAATCTCCATACATGTTTTTCAAATGAATGAATAAAATGAGGTTTCATGGGGATGGTGGTAGGGAAGCTGCTTAGTAGCTGCCCGTGCACACCCCAGCTTCCTTCCCCCAATGCCAGAGATGGAAAAGGGAGATGTTTTCTTGGGCATGACCTTCTAAGTGCATTGCTGGAACTTGGGGTAGGGGATAAATCATGGAGCAGTGATTTGGGGCTCACCACGTGAGTGGGGTTTGCCTACAGCCTCCTTAGCCCCAGGAAAAGTAGGGATGGGGAAGGAGGAAAGATGTGCTGGGGCTGGGGCTGCCGAGGGAACCTCAGCAGAGTGCTGCCCAGCATATCTCGGGCCTCCCCATCCTGGTCCCACCATGAGGAACTAAACTTCCCTAACCAGATGTCACCACCCGAGGCCACTGTTTCATCCCTGTGAGGAATGACCCCTCTGCTGTTTTAGACAACAGTGTTCCTGAGAAAAAACGCTTTCAAAAAGCACATCCTGGGCTTTCCTGGTGGTGCAGTGGTTAAGAATCCGCCTGCCAATGCAGGGGACACGGGTTTGAGTCCTGGTCGGGGAAGATCCCACATGCCCCGGCGCAAGTAAGCCCCGTGCGCCACAGCTACTGAGCCCGCGCGCCTAGAGCCCAGTGCTCCACAAGAGAAGCCACCGCAATGAGAGGCCTGCGCACCGCAGCGCAACGAAGAGTAACCCCTGCTCGCCGCAACTAAAAAGAAAGCCTGCGTGCAGCAACCAAGACACAACGCAGGCAAAAATAAATAAATAATTTTTTTTAAAAAAAAGCACATCCTCATGTCCAATTCTATGTGATCTGGGAAGTTGACACAGGAGACCCTCTATCCAGGACCCAAAGGGAGAAGTTCTCCTTTAAAGACATGGGTGTCCCCTTTGTCTCCTGGAAAAGCAAGAGAAATTGAGAGCAATGGTCAGGAGACAGGTAGCAACGCTTCCCCGTCCCACCTCCCACGTGCCCTCCCCAGAGGACGCCCAGCTTGTGCAGATGATTAATAAATATTCCCTTAAAAACAAACTAATGGGGTCTTACCTGGTGGTCCAGTGGGTAAGACTATGTGCTCCTAATGCAGAGGGCCCAGTTCGATCCCTGGTCGGGGAACTAGATCCCGCATGCATGCCTCAACTAAGAAGCCCGCATAAAGTTGGCATGCCCCAACTAAGAGTCCGCATGTTGCAACTAAGAAGCCTGCATGCTGCAACTAAAGACCCCGAGTGCCACAACGAAGATCCCGCGCGCCGCAAGTAAGACGCGGTGCAGCCTAAATAAATAAATAATTTTAAAAAAAGATCCTAGGAAGCATTAAAAAAAAAAAAGAATAAATGAATGAATGGGGGAAATGAATGAAGAAACAGGAAGTGAAGGAAAGAAAGAATGCACGGAATTAATAAATGAAATGAAGAAGGAAGGGGGAAAGAATGAATGGATGGTTGGATGAATGAATGAATGGGTGAATTAACGCACGAGTGAGTCAGGACCGGGGAACCCCTGACTCGGAGCCAACGCAGAGGGCGGGGTAAGGGGGATTCCGAAGGGCGGGGTCTCGGTCCGGAAGCGCGGCGCCTGCCGGGGGCGGAGCGAGCGAGCGCATCATACTGGGCTACCCAGCTGCCCGGAGTAGCGGATGCCGAGGACCCCGCCAGCGTTCCGAGCCTCTCCACGCTTCTCGCCGACCCCTCGGGCCCCCGCAGCCCGGGAAGGAGGCCACTCCGGGCCCAGCACCCGCTCTGCAAGGCGGACCTGCAACCCGGAAAGGCGGCGCGGAGTCGGCTCCTGCTCGGACCGGGCCCCGGCGGGCCGGCGCCGCGGGGATGTCGGAGGCGCGGAAGGGGCCGGACGAGACGGATGAGAGCCAGTATGACTCGGGCATCGAGTCTCTGCGCTCTCTGCGCTCTCTGCCCGAGCCTACCCCGGCCCCAGCCTCTGGGCCCTCAGACGGAGGGTGCCCCCAGCCCTGGACTCATCCTCCGGGAACCGCCAAGGAGCCAGACGAGAAGGAAGACACAGACGGGGAGCGGGCTGACTCTACCTATGGCTCCTCATCGCTCACTGAGCCCCTGTCCTTGTTGGGGGACCCCAAGACCGAGGACCCAGCCCCAGACTCGCCGCTTCCCGCCGCGGGGGCGCTGAGCCCTCAGCAGCTGGAAGCACTCACTTACATCTCCGAGGACGGAGACACGTGAGTATGGGGGCTAGGCTAAGACAGGATCCCTTCCTCCTTCCCAATGGTAACTCGGGGCCTCCCCCAGGAGCCGCAACCCCCTATGTGAGAATCCCTCAAGGCACCAGCTCTGGAAGGGGCCGTCCCCACTCTCTCTTTCAAACTTAACTCTCAACCCATTTTTGAGCTGTAGCCAGTCCAGAGGACCTGGCATCATCTGCCTGCCCCACCTTTTGGCAGGGCCCTTACCAGGCACCTGGAAACCCAGCTATCATCTTGGAAATCTGTCAGTAACCCATCCCTAGGAAGAGAAAATTCCCCTGACCAGCCCAGTTTTGTTTTGTTTTGTTTTTTCCTTACTGGGAGACAGGGCATCCTTGTTTGCTCAATATCTGGGATTCCCGGCCTCTGACCTCAGAATGCCCGGTCTCAAGGAACAAGGGGGGCCAGTTACAGGCTGCCAGTGGGCCCAGGAAGCTGGGCTTGGGGGTGCTGCCAGGGTGCATTGCTGAGGCTGGCCCTAAGGAGGAGGAGGTGAGCCAGGCTGGGGCACTCTTGCCCCAGCAGACAGACAGGCGGCTGGCTGCCCCAGCTAACTTCCTCCTCTGCTGAGAAAGGGGAAGTGAGGGCTAGAGTCAGCCTTACCGACACTCTCCACCTCCTGAGCCCCACAAGTCCCCCTCACTGTCCTGTGTGACCCCTTTACTTCATCCTTCCTCCCCAGGCCCAGGTGGAGCTTGGTGGAGACTGGGCTGGGGGGCAGTTGAAGTAAGAGACAGTTATGTGGCAGGGACTGGCCAGTTGAGGATTTGCCCCTCGGGAAGAAGAAAACACCGACAGGAGAGGGGGTGGCTGAGATTTGCGGGGGTGAGAAACAGAGTGGAGGGGGGCTGGGGTCCCAGATCTGGGGTGCTGGAATGAATGGGGCTGAGGAGGCAGGAGATATCTGTCTTGACCTGCTTTTTTGGAGATGCAAGGGTCCTGGGTGGCCTTTGACAAAGATAGTCTCTGGACCCATTGGGTGACCCTAGGCCTTTTTGTACTCTGTGTCCAAATCACCAGCCCTCAGGCCCACAACCAAGAGTGTGCGGGCTCTGTGCAGAATACCTATGGCTGACCTTTGACCCAGGGAGTGGCTTCTGAGCCTGCCCTCCTTTGTTAACCTCCCAGCCCCTGCCTTGACCTTCTCTAGTTAAAGACAGATGTGGTGTCTAGACCCAAGGGGGGTTGGCGGGAGAGGTGTCAAGACTCCCCTGGGGGTTCCCTGAGAGGAGGGGGCACCTTCTTCCCTCCGGAGGTGTCTGGGCTGTGGGACATATGGAAATGGGAAGAGGAAGTGGGAGGAGGGGAGACTGAGGGAGAGAGGGAGGTGGCTGCAGGAATGTGACCCGAGAGCAGGCCCTGGCCGAGGGGATTTCCAGCACGGTCCCCCCCTCCCCCCTCCGTCACTCTCTCCTGGGCCTCGCCTGCCACCAGAGCTAGCGCCCCTCCCACCCGAGCAGCCCCCTCCCCAGCCCAGACGGGCCTTTCAGCCAAGCTACCCCCCTGTCGAACGCCCCGAGGCAGCTGTCCCTGGCCTAGACCCTCCAGCTCTGGCTTTCATTTTCCCCACCTGATGTGGGGAAACCCCAGGGCTGGAACTTCCCCTCCTAGCCACCCCCCCGCCCCCCAGGTTACGGCTCTTTATCCCCCACCAAGCACACATTTTCTGCACTGCCAGGCCTCCCCTCGGAGGTGTGCACGGGAGCGGGGGCCCTAGGTCAGGCCCCTCCCACGCCCTGCTGTCTGAAGAGTGGCCCTCTGGCCGCCCTGTGGAGGGCAGCCGGACAGGGTGCTGCCCTGCTTCCTGCTCCTCTTCCAAGAGCTTCTGTCTCGGAATGTGTTTCTGAGGGGGGAGGGGAGTGATCCCACCCCTGCCCTCTCTGTCCTCCCCGCTGAGGCGGGCAGAGATGGGGAGCCCAGCCCTGGAAACCACCTCTGCACTACCCCAGCAGCTTTCAGTTTGGCTTTGAGCCTGCAGCTGCCTGGCAGGGCCCTGGGGCCGGAGGGGAGCAGGGTGTGGGCAGGCTGGACAGGAAGGACCTTGTCCCGTCAGCACCCTGCCCGCACTCTCACTCAGCCAAGGCCCTCCTGAAGGCCAGAGATGGGAACTTGGAGCTCCCACCCCCAGGATCCTGGCTTCCCGCACCAACCCTCACTTCCTGGCCCAAACTCTCACTTCCCGCACCTCCCGTGCGGGTGGCAGCTTAGACGTTGATGTGTTCCTTCTAACCCCAGGACCCCAGCCCACTCTCTCTGGCCTGGGCCCTGACCCCAAACCTTGCCTCTTCCTCCCAGGCTGATCCACTTGGCAGTGATTCACGAGGCCCCGGCTGTGCTGCTCTATTGCCTGGCTTTGCTGCCTCAGGAGGTCCTGGACATTCAGAACAACCTTTACCAGGTGGGTGGAGAGAGTGGGCTGAGCCCAGATACCTATGTCTGTAGGTAGGTGTCTGTCCCAGTAGCAGCACAGCATCCTTAGGCTGCTCCCTCAGGAAGTCACATGCCAGACACTGGGCTAGAAGCTGAGGATGCAGAGAGGACAGCCTCTGCCCACAAGGTGCTCAAGCCTGGGCTAGGGGACTCGTGTCGATACCTAATTACACAGCATGGTGATGAGAGTTGTGATGGAGATGCATGCCAGCTGCTGTGGGAACCAATGTCTGTGGGAAGCAGCCAGGGAAGGCTTAATACGGGAGGTGACTCTGCATGGAGCATTCAAGGAGGAGTTTGCCAGGTGGAGACTGCCTGGTGCCTCTGTCTCCTCCCCCCAACTCTCCCCATCACCTAAGGTAACAGAGGTCTCCCCAGAAGGTGAGATACTAGACCCTGCCCCCGACTCCATCCTTTCTCCAGGGGCTTAGGCGACCTAAAAGGAGAGCAGGGGCCCACTCCCCTTACCTTGCCTCCAGAATTGGGGTCCCAAGAACTTGGTGGGGGGTAACAGAAGGAAGACCAGGACCATAGCATTTATAAGCAGTCCTCAAAGAAGGTGCTGGCCTCTGGCAATTTCTGTGCCCACGCTAGCATGTTCCTGGAAGTGGGAGCACGCTGCAGTGGCCCTGTGACCCTCTCTTTGTGCCTGCAGACAGCACTCCATCTGGCCGTACATCTGGACCAGCCAGGTGCAGTTCGGGCCCTGGTGCTGAAGGGGGCCAGCCGGGTGCTACAGGACCGACACGGTGACACGGCCCTGCATGTGGCCTGCCAGCGCCAGCACCTGGCCTGCGCCCGCTGCCTGCTGGAAGGGCAGCCAGAGCCAGGCAGAGGACCGCCTCACTCCCTGGACCTCCAGCTGCAAAACTGGCAAGGTGCGGGCAGCCTCAGGGCCTATGAGATGAGGAGGGGACAGGAGACAGGGACCCCGCTCTTAGGGAAGGGAGGGTCACAGCTTGTCCATTGATGATGCATCTCCAGTTCTAAGCACATAGGTACTCAGAATACCTTTGCTTAAAGAAAGAATGAATGGACAAATGAATGAGTGAATGGGTTCTATTCAGAATTTATTGAGAACTTACTGTATGCTAAGCAGAGAGCTAAACTTTTCCCCTCAAGATATTCAGTTTAATAGAGATTAGATGAACTCATTAATTCATTCAACAAAAATGTACTGAGGGCTTTCTATGTGCCAGACACTATTGTAGGAGCCAGGCTTGCATCTGTGAGCAAAACAGAGAATGTCTGAGGCAAACAATAAACATAAGAAGTGAGTCCTCTAGGAGGTTAACGCGCAGTCACTGCTGTGGATACAGCAGAGCCGAGTGAGGGGACTGGAGTGTGGGGGGCGGGGAGGTGATGTGATTTTTAAACAGGGTGGTCAGGGAAACCCTCGTGGAGCCCGGACATTTGAGCAGAGATTTGAAAGAGGTGAGGGGTGTGAATTTGAATCTAGTTCTCTAAGCAGAGAGGGGCAGAGAGGGGCCCAGGCCAGGAAGGAACTAGCAAAAAGGCTAGGGGAGCTCATGGGAGGAGGTGACCCATGGGGAGGGGCTGGGCCCTGAGGATCCAGAGAGCTCTCAAGAAGGTGGCTTTTGGAAGGGGCCTGAAGGCAGGTAGAGTTTTAGAAAAAGAGTGACTGTGTGTGTGTGTGTGTGTGTGTGTGTATGGGGGGAGTGTGTATGTGTGTGTATGGGGCAGGGGGGTGTGTTGGGGGAGGGTGTGTGTATGGGGGAGGGTGTGTGTATGGGGGAGTGTGTGTGCATGGGGGAGGGTGTGTGTGTTGGGGGAGGGTGTGTGTGTGCATGGGGGAGGGTGTGTGTGTTGGGGGACGGTGTGTGTTGGGGGGTGTCACTCAGCAACCTGACCCCTGAAGCGTGAAAGTTTCAATAACATGACTCTGAAAAGGTGGAAACTTTGAGTTCCTTTCCCCCCAGACTTTTGAGGGGGTTTTTGGGTTTGTGTTTTAACAGTCCTGTGATCAGAGGCACTGAGTGGGCAGGGGGTCCCTTGGGACTGAGGGGTAAGGGAGGCCCCTGAAGAAAGGGAGAGAGAGCGGAGCTGGTGGATGCAGCCCCCACCCTCACCCCATTCCCAGGTCTGTCCTGTCTCCACATCGCCACCCTGCAGAGGAACTGGCCACTCATGGAACTGCTGCTGCAGAACGGAGCTGACATCAACGCACAGGTGAGGCAGCCAATCAAGGTGCTGTCCAGCCCAGGGCCCAGGCCCGGGATGCTTTCTCTTGAGGGCCTTGGCCGACACCCTTCTTCCCCCGCAGGAGGGCACGAGCGGGAAGACAGCGCTGCATCTGGCCGTGGAGACCCACGAGCGGGGTCTGGTGCAGTTCCTCCTCCAGGCTGGGGCCCGGGTGGACGCCCGCATGCTCAACGGGTGCACACCCCTGCACCTCGCCGCGGGCCGGGGCCTCAGCAGCATCTCATCCACCCTGTGCGAGGCAGGTGCCGACTCCCTGCTAAGAAACGTGGAGGACGAGACTCCCCAGGACCTGGCCGAGGATGTAAGAGGCGGACACTCAGCTCTGCTGTCCAGGACCTCCCTTGTGGAGACAGGCGCTGTAATAGCTGAAAGGGCCAAGGAGTTAGGAGCCCAGGGTGTAAATCACGGCTCTGCCGCTCACCAGCTGTGGGACCTTGGGCAAGCCTCTGCCCCTCTCGCAGTCTGTGTTCTTAATTGGTCAGGACCAGGGGCCCAAACATGGACTCCTACAGGAGCCGTGCAGCTAAAGTGCATCAGAGAAGCAGGCTGGGTGTAAGAGAGCCAGGTGGTGGTGCCTGCAGGAGACCAGACAGTCTTTTGTCTGAAGGTCACTCTACTCAGCTTCAGCAGATACTTGCAGAGGAGGAATGTGGGCCCAGTATTCCCAGGTCTTGGAATCTTTTAAGAGAGATGAAACCTAGATTTTCTGTAGCATCTTTCCCATTTTTAAATGTTTGATGTAAAAAAATATTCAAAGTGTTTTGTGAGTACCCTTTCCCAACACCCTCCTCCCCAAATAAAAACAAAAACAGGCCCTAGAAGCCCTGGGGGACCACTGTTTTGGGGGTTAGTAGGAAGATTTGTTCCCTGATGTCCTTCAACGACACTTGGTGGGGAGGAAAGGGCCCAATAGGTCTCCCAGCCCCCTTCCCCCACCGCTGCCTTTGTCCACGGGCCCTGATCTTGCTTCTCTCCATCCTCTTCCTCAGCCCTTTGCCCTTTTGCCCTTTGATGATCTGAAGATCTCCGGGAAGCCACTGCTGTGTGCTGACTGAAGCCGGGACAGGCTCTAGGGCCCTGGACGCTCCACCTCTTCCCATCTGAAAGCTGGAGCCACAGCTGCTACAGTCTGGGCCCAGGCCATGTGCCCTGGGGACTGCTGAGGCCAGAGCTTGGGGCCAGCACAGTCCCGAGCTGAGAGGAGGGACCGCAAGTAAGAGAGCCAGTCTGGAAGGAAGAGCTTCCGGGTGGATGGAAGGACCCCCAAAGCCCCAGGCAGCCTGGGCGAAGCCTGTTTACCTCTGTTGAAGATGGCAGGGCTCTTGTCTACCCACGTGGGGTCAGCCTGAAGCTGCCAGCCGGTAGGCAACATGGACTCTCCTGAGTGAGGAGAGACACTGAACTGTGAGTGAGCAGGGCCCTGAAGGGTTCCATCTCACTGCTGAGGAGGACTTTGAAACACTGTTGTTTAAAGACTTCACACAGAAGGCCCTGAACTGAGCCTTTGGGGATGGGGAAGTTTCAAGAACATGACACTAAAACAGCAGAGACTTTTAAACACCCCCCCACCCCACTCCCGCCCCAAGTTGTTTTGTGTGTGTGCCTGTTTGTGTGCACTGGGGATTTTGAGACAGGCCTGCCCTGTGACCTTGTGGTGGAGGCAGAGAGAAGGAAGTTGTCACTTGAGCAGGGTAGGGCCTTGTAGGGAGGGTAGGGAGGCTAACGGTCCTCAGGCCTCTCTGTCCAGCACAGACCCTTGCCCCTTCTGTGGAAATGCAGATGGATGGAGGAAGAGAAAGAGGAGTGAGAAGATGCAAGTGGGAGGCCTCACCACGGCCCTAGAGGAGCCTGGAGAGAAGGGCTAGCCTGTGGAGGGTGACACAAGGGAGCGTGGCTTCGTATGTTGTTTTCTCTCATTCCACGTATGTTTGAGGCACCTATTAGGTCAGGCCTATGCTGGGATAGAATATGTGGGAATAAAACAGTTTCTGGCCACTTGGAGACTTAGTCTAGTGAGGCAGCCATTAAAATCATAAACATCCAAATAAATATGTAATTGCAAGTCGCGATGGAAGGAAAAGAATCGTGGGAGGGAGAGCAGTGGAGTGGGTGTAGGGCCATACTTTGGGTGGTCACGGGAGGCCTGAGTATGGGTTAGGGGGAGAGCTTTCAGGGGAAGGCTTTTGGTGAATTAGAACTGAGCAGTGGGGCTCTGCAGCGGGGTGGGTGAGGGGGCGAGGTAGACGGGGGCCAGGTCACGCAGAAGGAACCTCCGAAGGTCATGAGGATGCGGGGACAGAACTGCTGGCCCAGCCCCTGAAGGAAGGAGACATCTGCCAGAAAACGGGGAAATGGTAACATAAGGGGATGTGCCTGGGATGCAGAACCTGCATCCCCGTTCCTAGGATGGCAGTGGTCACCACCACCTCCGGGCCGGTGGTGAGGGCTAAGGGCGATGACGAAGCGGGGGCGGCACCGGGCTGGAGCTCCCGCTCCCCGACCCCACCCCACCCCACCCCACCCCACCCCACGCGCCCACAGAGGCAGCCAGCCTCCCGCGCGCCGAGCCGCGTCTCCCGCCGGGCCGCGAGGGGGCGCTGTGGCCCGGCGGCGGTCCGGGGCGCTGCGTGGTCGCGGCCGGGGGCGGAGGGGCGGCCGCGGGGAGGGAGGCGGGAAGAGCGCGGCACTTCCGCTAGCCGGCCCCTCGGCTGCTGCTCCTGGAGGCTACAGCGGGAGTGGTGGGAGCGCGCGGCCCGGGGACCCGCATTCCCCGGCCCCGCTCCGCCCCACGCGGCCGGGACCATGGACGCCAGGTGGGGGGCTAGGGGGAGTGGCGAGTCCACGTGACCGAACCCAGCGCCACGTGACCGCCGCTCCTCAGCGCGGGGGGACGGGTGGGGTCCCATCTGCCCGGTAGGAGGCCAGCCTAGCGCTGCCCGGAGCCGGCGCGGGGAGGGGGGGGCGGTGGGTGGAGGCGGGCGCCGTGGCGTTGTGCTCCTCGGGTGCTCCGGGAGTGTCGGGCGAAGAAATCGGGGGACCCTGGGGCTCTGGGAGCCCCGAGGGCGGGGTCAGGGAGCGCTGGAGGGAACAGAGAGAACCTGTGTGGCCGGAGGGGCGGGTCCGCTCTCGGGGATGAAGGGAGCCCTGCCTGGCTCGCGCCGGCCACGCCAGGAGAGAGAGAGGCTCTTTGTCCGCGCTGGGCTGCAGCTGAGGGGGGCGGGGAGGAACTCCGGGCCCTTCTCCAGTGTCGTCCCCTCCGGAGGGCCCAGAGGGTGAGGAGCTGGACCCTGATGCTTCTGCCCGCGGTCCCCGCAGGTGGTGGGCAGTGGTGCTGCTGGCTGCGCTCCCCTCCCTCGGGGCAGGTGGAGAGAACCCCGAAGGCCCTCTGGAGTCATGGACCCAGCTATGGTTCTTCCGCTTTTTGGTGAACGCGGCTGGCTATGCGAGCTTTATGGTACCTGGCTACCTGCTGGTGCAGTACTTCAGGCGGAAGAACTACCTGGAGACAGGTGTGTGGGGAAGTTTGCTCAGTCTGTATTACGAGTGTTGGCCAGCAGTGCAAAGGGGAGGTGGCGTGGCAAGGGAGGAAGGGCGGCCAGCAGGGCGGGCTAGCAGCTGTGGGGGAGATGAGGTGCTAGGGAGAAGTTCGGGGTTTCACCTTGTGTGCTTTCTCCAGGCAGGGGTCTCTGCTTCCCCCTGGTGAAAACTTGTGTGTTTGGCAATGAGCCCAAGGCCCCGGATGAGGTTCCTCTGGCTCCCCGGGCAGAGCCAGCAGAGACCAGTCCCACTTGGCAGGCCCTGAAGCTGCTCTTCTGTGCTGCGGGGCTCCAGGTAAGTAGGCAGGCTCTGCAGCTCTTCCTGGGTCGGTCCCCGCGGACAGGGACTCTGTGGAACCAGAGCTTTTACCCCACCGGTCCCAACAGTTTGCTGGTGGTTGTGTTGTGTGTCCTCCTCCTCCCAGAGGCACACCATCTTCTTGGGGGTGGTTGGAGGAAACGCTGTCTTTTCTGTCCTCCTGTCTCTATCCTCTGTGATTTCTCCCATCCCCTTGTAATGATGTCTCATATACCATAAACCCACTGTTTAAAGTTTCAGCCTTACTCACTACTGCGTGTGAGGGGGGTGCTGAGATGCTGACCTCATGGCATTTTGGAGTGGGCACTTCTGGTTCCACCTAGTGTACCATGTTGAACTAACAGGTGTGCAGTCTTTAAGAACTCTTCCTCCCACAGTTGGTTGAAAATAGAGAAGAAAATACTTGGGGTGGAGTCAGCTCTAACATCCCTACTGTGGGGACAGACAGGGTCTGGTCAGTCCTAAAGCATTTGTTGTTTTGTTTCACACACACTTGATTGCCTGCAAGGTGAATCCAGATTTGGGAGAGAAGAAGAAGAAAGTAACTTCTAGTTACTACAGATACTTATGCTGTCCATCCTCATCATTTTCGATATCATCCTGAGGAAGGAGGAGATTGTTGCGCTTTTTGGCCTGCCTTTTCCTTCTCTTGCTTATCTCCTCTCCCTCCGCCCTTCCCCATCCAGGTGTCTTATCTGACGTGGGGAGTGCTGCAGGAAAGAGTGATGACCCGCAGCTACGGGGCCACGGCCACATTGCCAGGTGAGCGCTTCTCGGACTCACAGTTCCTGGTGCTAATGAACCGCGTCCTGGCGCTGATGGTGGCTGGCCTCTACTGCATCTTATGCAAGCAGCCCCGGCATGGGGCACCCATGTACCGGTACTCCTTTGCCAGCCTGTCGAATGTGCTCAGCAGCTGGTGCCAATATGAAGCTCTCAAGTTCGTCAGCTTCCCCACCCAGGTGCTGGCCAAGGCCTCCAAGGTGATCCCTGTTATGCTGATGGGAAAATTGGTGTCTCGGCGCAGCTATGAGCACTGGGAATATCTGACCGCCGGCCTCGTCTCCATCGGGGTCAGCATGTTTCTGCTGTCCAGCGGACCGGAACCCCACAGCTCCCCAGCCACCACGCTCTCAGGCCTCATCCTGTTGGCAGGTTACATTGCCTTTGACAGCTTCACCTCCAACTGGCAGGATGCCCTGTTTGCCTATAAGATGTCATCGGTGCAGATGATGTTTGGGGTCAACTTCTTCTCCTGCCTCTTCACAGTGGGCTCCCTGCTAGAGCAGGGGGCTCTCCTGGAGGGCGTCCGCTTCATGGGTCGACACAGTGAGTTTGCCGCCCACACCCTGCTGCTGTCCATCTGCTCTGCGTGTGGCCAGCTCTTCATCTTCTACACTATTGGGCAGTTTGGGGCTGCCGTCTTCACCATCATCATGACCCTCCGCCAGGCTTTTGCCATCCTCCTCTCCTGCCTTCTCTACGGCCACACTGTCACTGTGGTGGGGGGCCTGGGGGTGGCTGTGGTCTTTGCTGCCCTCCTGCTCCGAGTCTACGCCCGGGGCCGTCTAAAGCAGCGGGGAAAGAAGGTCGTGCCAGTCGAGTCATCTGTGCAGAAGGTTTGAGGGGCCTGAGCGATGAAGTGAATAGGACCCTCTCACTGTACCAGTTTTCCTGTCCTACTGTAACTTCTCGGAGGCGGCAGGCTCTAGGGCAAAATGCAGGTTTCTTAGTATCACAGACCAGCTCTGCAGTTGGGGGTATGGAGACCAGGAGGCAGCCTTCCCCTTTGCCTTAAGTCCCCCATCCTCTAGTGGGCAGGATTCTTCCCAGGGTGGCAGTGACAGTGGGAAGGGGCAGGGGGCCGTGTTGAGAAGGCAGAGGCACCTTCCAAAGCCCCTCCCTCCTCCAATTCCCTGAAGTCTTGCCCTGTAGGCTCTGCCAACGCCTCACCTGTGCTTGTCCCCTACCTTGAATACCCACCCTTTCAGACTCCAAGAGACCTGCATTTCTTACTCTGGCGAGAGAAGCACAAGTGTTGTAGGCTCCAGATGCTGCTTTCCCAGGAGAGTAAGTGAAAGACGGTGCTGTGCTGCGGGAGGGGGTTGGGAGTCCCTCCCGCCCGCCCAGCACCGCGCCCCCCCTTCTGCTCCTGGGTCCCTAGGCTCTGCTCCGTGAGCCAGTTGCAGGTTTTGGTACTTTGGAAATGTAACTCTTGCTCTTATAATTTTATTTTATTAAATTAAATTGCTGCAGTGGGCTCGGTCCTGTGTTTTGGTTGACTGAAGTACAGACTTTCAACTTCTGATGGGTTATGTCCTATAAACCCATCAGAAGTTGAAAATGTGTTTAATACACCTGACATAGCTTACCCTACCTAAGACTTCCATCAGCTCAAAACATCCTACAGTTGCTGTTTTACAGGTGTCAAATATCTCATCTAACTAACTTGTTTAATACTGAAAACGAAAAGGCAGTGGTGGTTACGTGTGCCACTTGTTTGTGGCCAGGTGGCTGGGAACTGCAGCTCAGCGCCCAGCCACACCAGTGAAGGTACCTCATACTGTCAGCCCAGGAAAAGATCAAAACTCAAAAGGAGTTCCTACTGCATGTGTGTGCTTTTGTATCAGCACAGTAAAGTCAAAAATTTTTGAGTGGGAGACCCTCTATGTGCTTTAGGAAAGGGACTTTTTAACGTGTTATATGGTAGTTCAAAGATACCATTTAAAAAAAAATACCATTTATACCTTCAGTGCTTTTTTCTTTTAATCAGTATTTTTAAAAATTGAAGTATAGTTGATTTAGTGTTAATTTTTGCTGTACAGCAAAGTGATTGTTACACGCACTTTTTATTTATTTATTTATTTATTTTTTTTTTTGCGGTATGCGGGCCTCTCACTGTTGTGGCCTCCCCCGTTGCGGAAAACAGGCTCCGGACGCACAGGCTCCGGACGCGCAGGCTCAGCGGCCATGGCTCACGGGCCCAGCCGCTCCGCGGCATATGGGATCCTCCCAGACCGGGGCACGAACCCGTATCCCCTGCATCGGCAGGCGGACTCTCAACCACTTGCGCCACCAGGGAGGCCCAACACGCACTTTTTAAAAGTAGTTTTCTATTATGGTTTATCATAAGATACTGAATATAATTGTGTGCTATACAGTAGGACCTTGTTGTTCATCCATTCTTGTTCATATAAAAGCTTCCATCTGCTAACCCCAACCTCCCATTCCATGCCTCCCCCATCCCCCTTGGCAACCACTGGTCTGTTCTCTGTCCCTGATTTGATTCAGTGGTTCATTTGTCATATTTTACATTCCACATGTGATTATCATATGGTATTTCTCTTTTACTTAGCATGGTAATGTCTAATTGCATCCATGTTGCTGCAAATGGCATTTCATTCTTTTTAATGGCTGAGTAGTATTCCCTTGTGTATATGTACCACATCTTTATCATCTGTCAACAGACGTTTGTTTCCATGTCTTGGCTATTGTGAGTTAGTGCTGCTGCAGACATAGGGGTGCATCTATTTGAATTAGTTTTGTCTGGATATATGCCCAGGAGTGGATTACTAGATATGTAATTCTATTCTTAGTTTTCTGAGGAACCTCCATACTGTTTTCCTCGGTGGCTACACCAACCTGCATTCCCACCAACAGTGTAGGAGGGTTCCCTTTTCTCCACACCCTCGCCAGGCTTTTGTTATTTGCAGAC
Source organism: Mesoplodon densirostris (assembly GCF_025265405.1). Classification (NCBI taxonomy): domain Eukaryota; kingdom Metazoa; phylum Chordata; class Mammalia; order Artiodactyla; family Ziphiidae; genus Mesoplodon; species Mesoplodon densirostris. The sequence continues at coordinate 31,354,329 of NC_082670.1, forward strand.
TTCTTTGTTTGGTTTTGTTTTGACCACACAGCACGCAAGGATCTTAGTTCCTGAACCTGCACCCACTGCAGTGGAAGCACAGTCTTAATCGCTGGACTGCCAGGGAAGTCCTGTTATTTGCTTACTTTTTAATGTGAGGTGGTACCTCATCATCATCTTGATTTGCATTTCTCCAGTAACTATGTTGAACATCTTTTCATGTGCCTATTGGCCATGTGTATGTCTTCTTTGGAGAGATGTCTATTTAGGTCTTCTGCCCATTTTTAAATTGGATTTTTTTTTTGTTAGTAACTTGTATGAGCTGTTTGTATTATTTTGGAAATTAAGCCCTTGTCAGTTGCATCATTTGCAAGTATTTTCTGTTCTGTAGGTTTTCTTTTTCTTTTACCGTTTCAAGTTTCATTAGATCCCATTTGTGTGACTTCTAAACTTATCAGTGACCTTTTAAAAACTTTTAAAGTCCTACTATGTATCACGTTATCTATACTCAGGACGATGGCAGGTTAAGACTTGGGAAACAAACTAGGGAAACTCCAAAGGCAGCATTATACATACTTGGGGGGGGGGGCGTCCCACATGATTTGAGAGAGCAGAGGCATATAAAAAACCTGCATCATCTTTATTTTGCATACTTTAATTTCAGAACAAACAAAAAAACACAATACACAACATTCAAACCCCATGTCAAATGTGGAAAGAAATAGGGCTTGAGGCCCTTATATCCTGCCTTAGACAGAAGGACAGAAATAAAACCACTAGACATCAGCAGAAGGAACCAAGTGGGCCAAGGCCTCTGGGGCTGCTGCTGGGGGAGCCATGGGGACACTATACAGAGGGAACAAAGTCTGCAGGTAGAAATTCCTAATCTACTTCTTCCATGCGAGAGGCATCCTCATCGCCCTCAAGCGGGGGGATCTCATCGGGAACAGCAGTACTGGGCTCCTCTGCTGTCACTTCATCGTCATCAATCCCTAAAAGTAGGAAGAATGCCACTTGAGATCTGACCCAAAAAGCACTCAGTCCAATCTGCCCACCAGACCAGTTCCTCATCTCCTTGCCACACTCAAGAGGACAAGAGTACTCACCCAAGCCTAGCTTGATCATGCGGTAGATGCGGTTGGAGTGGGTCTGGGGATCCTCAAGCGAGAAGCCGGAAGAGAGCAGTGCAGTTTCGAACAGCAGCACCACCAGGTCCTTGACAGCCTTGTCATTCTTGTCTGCCTCTGCCTTCTGCCGCAGGGTCTCCACAATGGGGTGGTCAGGATTGATCTCCAGGTGCTTTTTGGCCATCATGTAGCCCATGGTCGAGTTGTCCCGAAGTGCCTGGGCTTTCATGATGCGCTCCATGTTGGCAGTCCAGCCATAGGTGCTCGTCACGATGCAGCAGGGTGAAGACACAAGCCTATTGGAGATCGTCACCTGTGGACAGTCATAAAAACCTTGGGTTCATATTAAATCAAATTGCCACCTCGAGGCAAACGTGATACTTGAAGTTCTGTTCTCGGGGGGAAAAATACCTCACCTTTGTTAAGTTTAATAGAAACAGCAACCTTAAAATCTGCCTGGTTAAGAAAACAAAGGGTAGGATTGGCGCTCAACAAATTAGGCTGCCCCAAACCACTAACTGTATAGCAACCGGAGATGGAGGGAAATAGCCCTGAAGGCATCTGTTACACATCACTTAGTTCCAGAGTTGCTTACCTTCTCCACCTTCTTATCCAAGATCTCTTTCATGAGTTTGCAGAGGTTCTCAAACTTAGCCTTGCTCTCCTCCATCTTCTTCTTCTCCTCCTCATCCTCAGGCAGCTCCAGGCCCTCCTTGGTAACCGAGACCAGACTCTTCCCATCAAACTCCTTGAGCTGCTGCACACAGTACTCATCTATCGGCTCTGTCATGTACACCACCTCGAAGCCCCGCTTCCGCACTCGCTCCACAAATGCAGAGTTGGCAACCTGCTCTTTGCTCTCACCTGTAGGATTACTTAGTGTGACTCAAGGGCCAGAATGCCTCAACCTGCCAGTTCCCAGGTATCCTTGAGTGCCCTCCCCTTCTCCCCACACCTCTAAAGAGAGGCTTTGATCAGACCCAGGTTCCAACGTACCAGTGATGTAATAGATGGACTTCTGGGTCTCCTTCATGCGAGACACATATTCTGAGAGAGAAGTCATCTCATCTCCAGACTGGGAGGTGTGATAGCGCAGCAGCTCAGAAAGGCGTCGCCGGTTAGTGGAGTCCTCATGGATTCCAAGCTTTAAGGGTGGAAAGAAAAATACAATCTTGCTAAGAAATAATTTATCCTCTATGTGAGTAAGAAATAATCCATCATAATTATTAAGCCAAAAAGTACTTGCTGCCTCTTTACCTTTAGATTTTTAGAGAACGCCTCATAGAATTTCTTGTAGTTCTCCTTGTCTTCTGCCAGCTCTGAGAAGAGCTCAAGGCACTTCTTAACAATGTTTTTGCGAATGACCTTCAAGATTTTGCTCTGCTGGAGCATTTCTCGGGAGATGTTCAGGGGAAGGTCTTCAGAGTCAACCACACCACGGATGAAGTCTGAAATCAAGTACGTAAGCTCAGTTTTAAAAAGGTAGGGAAGTGGAGAGGATAAAAATAAAGGTATACACAGGGTTATCTGTATTCAACAGGACCAATTTTCTCACTGAACCTTCACTTGTTATGTTGCAGAGGATCCTTAATCTAAGATAAAGACTTCAGTCCCCTTGAGAATGCTGAACGCAAGTACATTAGGCCAAAAAGATACTCACTGAGATATTCTGGTATTAATTCATCACAGCTGTCCATGATAAACACACGGCGTACATAGAGTTTAATGTTGTTCTTCTTCTTTTTGTTCTCAAAGAGGTCAAAAGGAGCCCGACGAGGGATGAACAGCAATGCTCTGAATTCCAACTGACCTTCCACAGAGAAGTGCTGAAAGAAATCCAAGATAATCCAACTGTGTATTTCAAAATAAGAGTGGCTTTTTGTCCCAACCCCAAATTATCCAATATTTGGAACTAAAATCTTCCCCCTAAGCACCAGGAATAGAGTGGACGCTAAGGCAACTGTTGAGAAAATTTAAGCTCTAACGCCCTAAATGAACCCAACATGGTACAAGCTGTGTATAATTCCTGGGTCAATGAGGAAATCGTCAAATCAGGACCCCGGATGGGTAAAGCTGCCACAGTACAAGTGAGGTAACTGGGGAAAATGTCATTTCTCCACCCTGGAAAGGTCCATTAGCAAGTGAACTCATGGCATTCACAGCTCCCAGCTCCCAACCAGTTGGGTAAGTTGCATTTGCCCATTATCGGCTCCTCCTATTGAGCCAACAAGTAAGGCTTCTTACCTTCACTGCCAAGTGATCTTCCCAGTCATTGGTAAGGCTCTTATAGAACTCTCCGTATTCCTCCTGGGTGATGTCATCAGGGTTTCTGGTCCAAATGGGCTTGGTCTTGTTCAGTTCTTCCTGATCAATGTATTTCTCCTTGATCTTCTTTGTCTTCTTTTTCTTATCTTTGCCACTATCATCCTCCTCATCTGAGCCCACATCTTCAATCTTAGGCTTCTCCTCATCATCTTTATCTTCCTCTTCTTTCTCACCTTTCTCTTCCTCTGCCTCATCATCACTGATTTCCTTCTCGCGTTCCTTCTCCAGCTAAAAGTATCAAAGACGATAAATGCAGGATACAGAAAGCAAAAAACCAAAGGTCCATTTAGATTCTCTAAAGCATCTTCACTTGAGTTACCAGTCCATACTTACATAGAGTGTGATGGGATAACCTATGAACTGTGAGTGCTTCTTCACCACTTCTTTGACCCGCCTTTCTTCTAAGTACTCTGTCTGGTCTTCCTTAAGGTGGAGAATCACTTTGGTACCCCGCCCAATGGGCTCACCTAGAAAAAGTCAATCAAAATGGAGTAAAAAATGAAACTAAATGCAAAACTATAAAAATAATTGCTTTATAGATAAAATGCTCAAGATCTTTATTACTGTTTCCCCAGAATTCTCACCCAGACACCTTAAGAGGAAAGCCAACTTACCATGGTCAGCACGTACAGTGAAGGAACCCCCAGCAGAAGACTCCCAGGCATACTGTTCATCATCATTGTGCTTTGTGATCACAACCACTTTCTCTGCCACTAGGTAGGCAGAGTAGAAGCCAACACCAAATTGCCCAATCATGGAAATGTCTGCACCAGCCTGCCAAAAAGTTTATAGAAGTCGAATGCAAGCTTCAAAGAAACAGCAAACCAAACACCAAAAAATACGAATGGTGTGTGCCTAGCTAAAATACCACATACCTGAAGAGCCTCCATAAATGCTTTAGTACCAGACTTGGCAATGGTTCCCAAATTATTTACAAGATCAGCTTTGGTCATGCCAATGCCAGTGTCTACCAGAGTCAGGGTGCGCTCCTGGGGGTTGGGGATGATGTCAATTTTCAACTCTTTACCACTGTCCAATTTGGAAGGGTCTGTCAGGCTCTCATAACGAATCTTGTCCAAGGCCTGGAAACAAATTGCAATTTTACAATTCTGCTTCCTTAAAGCCCATTTCACCCAAAAGAAAAAACTTTTTTTATTCCCAAATACCCTCAATCTGATTACCCATTTAACTTGTAGTTTGACAACCGCATCCAACTATAGTCTCTATCCACCTACCCACCATGGAATAAAGCAAACCTTTTTGTAACTGCAGCAAATTTATATCCCTTTCAACACTGAACACCACAAAATGCCAAACCACCCCGTCTCCTTTTTTTTTTTTTTTTTGGGGGGGAGTACTTGAAAAAAAAACGCCAATGAAAACACCCAAGGCACTCACATCAGAAGCATTACTGATCAACTCCCGAAGAAAAATTTCCTTGTTGGAATAGAAGGTATTGATAATAAGAGACATGAGTTGGGCAATTTCTGCCTGGAAAGCGAAAGTCTCCACCTCCTCCTCTCCATGGTGCACTTCCTCAGGCATCTAAAATAAGAAAACTCAAGAATTTAAGACTCCTAGAGTTCACCCCGGTTACAATAAAGACATTAAGAGATTCAGTTCAAACTGTTTTGAGCTGTGTACTGAAACAAAATCCTTTCCTGTAAAAATTTCAGGCTGCATCCTTAGACGCAAAACAATGGGGAGAGGTGGTGCGCCTAACACACTCGATGAAACGTGTTAAGGTTTCTTGTACTTTGGAACCGAACTACTGTTGAAATGATCCATGGATCAGCATCACCTGGTAATTTGTTAGGCATGCAGAGTATCGCCCCTAACCCAGGTATCTCGAATGCAAGTAATAACCCCGGTTAATTCACACACACATTTAAATATGTAAATCACTACAGTTCTACCATTTTGGGTGGGACGACCTCCAACATGACTAGTTTTACGTTAAAGGACAATGACTTGAAACTGCTCTCCCTTGAGGCATCTCCAAGCAGATGTGGGATTACTGCCTCACGTGGTAGGGGAAGCTAACTCGAGAGATCGGTGGGATGCCCACCCAGGGTGCCTATTAAGACAAAGAACCGATAAAGCAAGAGCTCCACCGCGACCCCTGAGCACACGTCACTGAGATGCAAGTCCAAACCAAACACAACTAAGATGGTGGCCGTAGTCGGCTGAGCCGACTCTAGTCCTTGCCGGACATGCGTCGGCCAGGACCACGCGGGAAGGGGGCGCCACCGCGCAGCCTCCCTTCGCCCCAGCATCCGGGCACCAGGGCGGGGCACTGGGCTCCAGAAGCTTCCAGAACAATCTCAGCTCTCGAGAAGGGGCGGGGGAGGAATAAACCCATGAATCCCAGAGCCTGCCCCCTTCCCTCTCCCGTCCCTCCTCCTGCACCAAGACCGCAGGCCAGAGACGACCGAAAACATCCCTCGCCGCAGACCCTCCCGGAAAGCACCCGAAAAAACTTTAAAACCGCGTCCAATAGAAGAGATGACAAAACCTGATCAGGACCGAGCTGTGCTGACTCACACCGAGCGCGCACACCCACAACCCTTGGGGACCCTCCGGCGCCCCATAGCCGCGTCCGGAAGTGGAGAGGCAAACATGGCAGCGTCCCGGGCCGGCGCGGCCACCACGTGCAGCTGCCCACTAGCCCAGACCCACTCCGCGGCCCACCTCGCCCATGGCTAATAGCTGCCTAGAAGCAGCCCCGCCACCAAGCACAGAAAAGAGGCTGAACTCAAGAGCTCCCCCCCACCCCCAACAGAAAATGGGAGCGTTATCCCAAAAGCCGCCCCAACACAACAAAATGTGGGAGTCGGAAAGGACGCGAGAGACGAAAACAACTAGGAAGAACAATCTAACCTGAAAAGCCCGGAGAAGACTGCAGCCTTACCTTAAAGAATAAGAATCGCAGACACTAGAGAGCTGAGCGGGCAAGGACTGCCTCAACCTCACTCGCCGCAACAGAAGCGCACTGGGGTGACTCAAAAGAACGGTTATGCGCCCCCAGTCGCCTTATATAAGACGAAGCACAGACTAGCTGCCCGCCCCCGGATCCCTCCGCCTTAAAGGAGGATGCCTGTCAGCACCGCACCTGCCGCCGCCCGCCCACCTTGACGTCATGGTCCAAAATAGGGGAGGGGGCGGTGAAGAACGGGAGCATCCGGCCTCAGTCTGCACGGGGAGCGCATGTATTTACTCGTTTTCATAGCCCCGTCTCTGCGCTTCCAAGACAGGACACCATCAGAAATAGATGTTGGGAATGCTCTCATGACGTAAGCGGCGGATCAGGGGCGAGAATCCCCACTGACCTCCGTAGAAACCTGTAGGGCAGGCGTCTCCACACCCAAGAGTCCCGGCCTCGAAGGACGCCTAAAAAATGGCCAACCACTCCCACCTACGCTCCCAGGCTCGATCTCCCTTTAGAATCTTCGCTACACATTCCAACAGACCGATAAGGGGAAGGGGTCTTTTCCGCGGGCGGTGCGGAATCGGAAGCCCAACTCTGGGCAGGCCGGGGAATCCCGGCCCTCCCGGGGGCAGGGCCAGCGTTTCGCCGCGGGGCGTGGCTCCGGCTGCGGGAAGAGTGCCGGCTCCGGCTGGCGGGGGACTCTTTGCCTGCATGCGGCGGAAGGAGCCATGGCGGCGGCACTGCGACACTTCCAGCAGGTTCCAGGCCCGCCTAGGCGGTCCCGCCCCGCCCCCTTCCCTCGAGGCTCCGCCCCGCCCTCTGCGGCCTGGGCTGTGCCTCTGCGGTGGCTCCGCCCCGCGACCGTTCTGCTAGGATCCTGGGGTTGAAGTGGGCTGCCCTAATCCCGTTTACTGTAGGAAACTGCAAGGGGCACCCTTTACCCCACCTGCCAGGCCCAGCTAGCCCAGCACTCCGTCTGGGGTTGGGATTGACCCCACTTCTCCCCCATCAATCACACGGGCTGTTGGGGCAGCTCTAAGGGCGCCGCCTTCAGAGAGTGGAAACTGGGGATGGGGTCGCTACGCGATGGACCTTCCCCAGCTTCTGCAGCCTCCCACAGGTGTGGAGCGCAGAGACATGCACATCGAGTTCTCAGTCTGGTTTCTTTTTTTTTTTTTTTTTCCCACCCTCTTCTCTCTTTCTGCAGCTGCCTAGATCTGGGGAGGTTCGGGTCTCCAAGGACCCCTCTGCAGGGTGGCAGAAGTTCTTGGAGGCAGCATGAAGACTCTGGCCAGAGTGTAGCCCGCTCCAGGCGCCTGGAACCACGTCGTTACCCTTCAGCGGTGGCGCCGGAGGCTTCAAGCCACGGGCCTGCCCAGCGAGCTGCGGGACGCCGCGCCTCTTCTGGCTCTGCCCCTTTTGCGTGCCCTCCGGCTGGTGAGTTGTCCTTGCCTTTCCAAGGCCTCATCTTGGAAGCCTACTGGACCCACAGACCCTCCAGGAGAGAATGGCCACCCCCTACGCTGTGACCTTGTGGATGTCCAGCAACTCCCTTCGTGGCCCACTTTGTCGGCCCCTGGCTTGCTGGGGAGGGCTTCCCCCACCACCACCCGCCGACCGTCCCTCAGCAGCCCTGGTGCCCAGTCTTATTCTTTCATATCTTCTTGGTTTATGTGTTTAGTTTCAAGGAACAAAGGACCCTTGCTTTCTTTTTCCTCGTTCCACACTCCAGACCTCATCAACCCTGCCATCACTACCTCAATTTCATCTCTCCTTACACTTCCACTCCCCTTCTTTATGGTCTGGGAGGAGTCAGTGAGTGGGGGAAGGGCCGTGGTGCTGCTGCTAGGAGGCCCCCCCGGATGCTGTGTTCCTGATGGAAACCTCAACCCAGGAGCGTCACCCCGCAACACACCCTCCCTCCCCCTGGGCAGAAGGGGCCTAGTTAATTAAACACCTGCTCCCTTGTTCACAAAGAGGATTCACAACATCTCACAGTCCTGTAAAGAGGTGGGAGTGAATCTGCACATTCTAGAAACTGGGCGAGGAAGGCTTCAGTGAGTACCCCAGGGTGGGTCAGCTCAGAGCCTTTGCTCCGCTAACTCCCTTGCTCCCTGCTCCAGAAATGGAGTAGGGATGCTGTTTCTTCTCCCAGGACTCAAGCCCAAAGCAGAGCAAGAATCACTCCTGTGGACCAGTGTCAGGACCAGAGATTCCTCGGGGTTTTCCTAATGGGAAAATCTCAAATCTCGCACCAGCACAGAAATTCTGCTTCCTCTTCCAGAAATCTTCAGGATGACCTCTTCAGCTCATTGACACTCACTAATCCCCTGTGAGCCTTGTCTGAGGATACAGAGATGCACAAACAGGACAAGGAGCCCGTAGCCCACTAGGGGGAGCTGCAGCAGACCAAGTGTGAATCAGAGCAGCTGGCAGCAAGGGAGAAGCCTCAGTTTCCCAGCTCAGCCTGGGTAAGGGGGCAGGCTCAGGGCTACGTGGCACAGGTCTACTCCCCAGCAAAGGGAAAGCATGGGAAAGGCACAGCCCTGCCAGAGGGACCACAGCCCAGGAACCCTCAAGGGAGGCAGGAGTCACTGAAAGTGGCCCTGCAGGCAGGGGTTAGGTCACAGAGGGCCACAATGCCATGCTAAGTAGTTCTGACCTTAACTTAGGGTCAGGGAAGCCAGTGAAGGCTATTAAAGATGACTTAACCGCCCCCCCCCCGAATCCCCAGAAGCCTATTCCCAGCAGCATTTGCAACCCTTGATGTTCCCAAGATACCCTTTATTGCCGACCAGGCCTCAAAGACCCAGCCCAACCTTCTGCTGTTTGGAGGGCAGCCAGATGAAGCAAGGACTGATAAACTATGGCCTGCAGTTGGTGGACTTATCACTTGTTTTTGTATGGCCTGTGGAAAAGGATGGTTTTTACATTGTTTAATGGTTGAAAAAAAATCAAAGGGAAGATAATATTTTGGCATGTGGAAAGTATGAAACAAGTTCTACTTATTTGTTTACATGTTGTCTTTGGCTAGTTTCACACTGTAATGAGGGAGTTGATAGTTGTGACAGAGACCGTATAGCTTGCAAAGTCTAAAATATTTACCCCCTTACCTTTTACAGAAAAGCTTTGCAGACCCCTGATCTAGCTAAAGCTAAGTAGGGCCTCGGAGGGAGCACAGACTCAGCCTGGGCAGAGGCCTCCGGCTGCTGCTCGGACTGGGACTTCTAGTTAGGAAGCACCACTGGCCTTTCAAGGAGGTCAGGGGGCCACTGAGGGGAGCTTAGATAAGGGGCCATGGATGAATCAAGCAACCGGAGGCATCAGTACATCAGGGACTATTTAAGCATGGGGAGTAGCTCTGGCTCCTTAACCCCCAGAACAAGCAGCCTCCCAAGCTCAGCACCTGCCAGGCGTGCCCTGTCAGTTCTGGTCTTCCCAGTTCCACCAGGCTTACATCTCTGAATTCCTGAGCTGACATCCTCCTGGGCCAACAGACCTGACATTCAGATATGTTGGACAGCTGAGCAGGTCTGCATGGCCAACCAGGGCTCCATCTCTTTGCCTCAGTTTCCATGTTCTGTGGGGACATGTCTCTTTGCACCACTTTTGCTCATCTGATTGTTAGTATGTTATTTTTTGATGCAATGGCACATGGAAATTTGCCTTCATTTTCTGTTTCCTGGAGAGTTTAAAAAACGATTGTTGTGTATTGATCCCACAACTTGGTAAGCTACCTTATTAATTTTTCATTTGTCTGTCAGTCTTTTGTTGTTTTCTACTACAACCCTAGCTATCATCTGAGAACAATGATAGTTTGGTTTCTGCCTTTCTAACCCTTGTATCTCATATTTCTTGTTACACTGCACCAGCTAGGACCAGCAGAACAATGATGTGTGGAAACGGTGATTCTGGGCATCCCTGTCTCCTTTCTGATCAGAAAAGGAACTCTTCATCATTGAGCATATTTTCTCTTTCTGCTCCTAACTTGTTATACATCTTAATCTGAATGGGTATCAAAATTATTTTTCTGCATCTGTTGAGAATACTGTTTTTAAATTTTCCTTTAGGGCTTCCCTGGTGGCGCAGTGGTTGAGGGTCTGCCTGCCAATGCAGGGGACACAGGTTCGTGCCCCGGTCCGGGAGGATCCCACATGGCGCGGAGTGGCTGGGCCCGCGAGCCATGGCCGCTGAGCCTGCGCGTCCAGAGCCTGTGCTCCCCAATGGGAGAGGCCACAGCAGTGAGAGGCCCGCGTACTGAAAAAAAAAAAAATTTCCTTTATGTGTTTAATTTGTTAATAGACTTATTAACATTAGACTGAAATTATCCATTTCTTTAAAGTTTTGTAGAACTTACCTATAAAAATGCCTGTTTCTATTGTTTCCTATATGAAAATATTTTAACTAGGAACTCAAAATTTTTTAATGGCATAGGTCCATTCAGGTTTTCTACTACTCCTTGAGTGAATTTTGTTTAATAATTTTTCTGGATGTTTCTTGAAAGCTTTAAAGATTATGGCATACTATTTCCTTTGACTATCTTTTTAGTCTCTGTTCTATCTCAAGTATGTCCCCGTTTTTCACTCCTAAAATCGTTTTTCATGTCTTTTCCCTTTTTTTCATGATCAGTTTCACCAGCGATTTATCTATTTTATTACATAATTTGTTTTCTGCTTCTTTAATTTACTTTATTCCTTTATTTTTTTTAATTTCTGCTCAACTTTTTCTCATTATTTCTACTTTTTGAGGGTCAGGTCTGTTGTTCTTTTTCTATTTCCTTAACTTTAATACTTAGCACATTAAATTTCATCCTTTCCCCTTTTCAGACATAAGGATTTAAGACTATAAATTTCTTTTCAAGTACTATTTTAGCTATATCCCACAAGTTTCAATATATAGAATTTTTTATTATAATTCAGTTTTAAGGATTTTGATGGTATGGTATACCTTATGGTATGTCTGTTGATCAGAGATCAGTGGTATCTGTTTAAAATGTTCAATTATTTTTATATTATCTTTTCACTATGTTGTAGACATACAGTGGTGTGTATGATACTGAACTTTTGTATTTGAGACTTCCTTTGTAATCTAGGATGTGGTTAATATTTATAAACACTCCACGTGTGCTTGAGAAAAGTATCTATTGATATTACCTAGTTGTTGGATAGGTCTAAATATGTTAAATCTATTAAATCAAGCCAGTTAATTCTGTTGTTCCAAACAAACAAAAATCCCACTTGGAGACTCCCCGGGACGAAGCTTGGAGAAGGGAGAGGCTGGAGGTGTGGAGCTCACACAGGGGTGGGGAGGAGGCACGGTGTACACCTTCTCTGAGGTAGGATGATAAAAGTGGGGCTGAGGGGAGGGGAGGACCACTCTGGGCTGGAGGGGTCAAGAAGTCTGTTTTAGGCATTGTGGGGCACCAAGGAGAGGTGTCCAGGAGGCAGAGGCTGATGGCTGAAGTCATGGGCAAGAACAAAATCTCTCAGGGGAGTGGGGTGAGAAAGCCAGAAATTGTGGTCTAAGCCATTCTGGAATTGTAAATGGAGCGTCTTTGGTAACCTCCTCTTTAATACCCATATCAGCGTGTCTTGACTCTCTAAGGGCACAGTATCTGTGGCCTGGGGCTGTGACTGAGTCCTACCTACCTGCCATTGTCAGCCCAGCCCCAAAATGTCTGTCCTCCTCCTGCCGTCACACCCACCAGGCATCGCTTTCTGTCTTGGGCGTTATTTAGTGTTCCAGGCCCCCTGTGACTAAGAAGCTAAAATGTAACCCTAAATTGGTTCAGCCCAGAGCAGATTATAGGCAGAGAGAGGTGCAGGGGGCGGGTGACACCACAAAAAACCCTGACCTACTTAACTGTTCTGCCTGCCACCTGTCCTGCCCGAGGCACAAGTCACTGCTCAATGTTCAGGTCTCAACTGGCTGGATTTCTAGGTCATCCACTGGGCCCAGTGCCTGCCTGGCCCACCTGCACCAGATGAGGGACCGGTAGGGCTGTGGTACTTACTGCTGGTGGGTGGTGAGGAACTCACAAACAGGAGGCACAGAGGTTACACATCAGGAAGGACCTTGCTGGTTTCAGCTGGGAAGGATGTCATGCGAGCTCAGGATCCTAGCAGGCTTAGGATCCCTGGGATGTGAAAAGAGAAGATGCCTCTCTGGAATGTTTTGGAGGCTGGGAGGAAGGTGCACCACGCCTGCATTACATGCCCCCCTATCTCATGAAACCGTGTACCTTTCCATGCTCTTCACTGCCTGGGGGGGGGGGGGGAGAGAGAGAGAGAGAGAGAGAGAGAGAGAGAGAGAGAGAGAGAGAGAGACGAGGACTGACACAGAGATAGAGAAACAGACTTAAACTTACCTGGTGCTTTGCAGTTTAAAAAATATTTTTCCAGCCTTTAAACCTTTCAGCCTCGGTTTTCTGGAGTAAAACAGGCATGGCAATAGTTAGCACTCCATCGGAGTCAGTATATGTACGAGGAGCGGCAGGTGAACGTTATTCATTAACTCAGTGGAGTTTCACAACCGGGAGAGGTAGGCAAGGCTAGTAGTATTACCCCTGCTTTACAGTTGAGCGGCTTCGAGATGGAAAGTGCCTGGCTCAAGGTCACCCGGACTTAAGGGTCAGTAGTCTCTGGACCCCCATCTGCCAGGGGTCAGATGAGAGGGGCTGCGTGGATACAGGCCGCGCTCCAGCCAGGGGGCGCGCGCGTCACGGGTGACGTCACTTCCCCTTCTAGCGGCGGGCGGGGCTGAGCAGAACCCAGGCTTCCCTCGTTCACGCCCCGGCCCTGCGGTTCTCGGCTGTCCCGCCCGAAGGCAGTGGCCGTTCGCACTTGGCTGGGGTGAAGGAAATGAGGCCTGGTTCTCGAAGCTTCGGGGGCTGAAGATGCGGGGGAGGGGGCCGAACGGCATGCAGGGAGAGCAGCGAGCCCACCAGGCTGAGGTCATCCTAATGACTCTTGGCACCACGTGTCTCTAGCTAGGGTCCTCACCTCCTGCACCCAGGCTCTGCCGCAGACCCCCTTAATTTCCTTAGCAAGCCGTACATGTTACCCCGTTTAAAGAACAAGGGATCTGGGCCACAGAGGATAGATGGCTCGTGCAAGATGACAGAACTGGTACTTGGCAGGCCCAAAATGGAATCCTAGGCTCTGAATCTGAACCATCACCGAACCCGTAGGAAGGCATGGGAGTGAGTAGCTGTCATGAGCAGAAGCCCCTGCTTTGTGGGGTCTTGCTGACTCATTTAGCACTTGCCCGGCTGTCTGGAGCCGGAACGCCAGGGGCTGACTGGCAGGGAGCATCAGGACCGCCGAGGCTCTGAGGGGCTCTAGTGAGCACATGCTCTCCCAGAGGCGACCCGTGCAGGAAGCCAGGTCGGGCAGAGATGAGCTGGAGAAGCCAAGCTGCTACAAAGGCCCCTGATGCGTTGGGGGGCGGAGCAGGGGGAACGCCGGCTCTGCCCATCTCCACACTCACTGCCGACCTGCCCCAAGAACCAGCCTGGCCCCTCTTCCTCAGACTGCCACTCTTCCAGTGTGTCAGGACTTGGGTTTCAGGCGGGGCCTGCCGGCCACAGCTGGGCTATCTCTTTAAGGTGACTCTGCACTTCTCTGCTCACATCCATTTTGAATCCCTATCAGAGTTTAACATTCTGAGGATAATTTTCCCAACAATTGGGGGTTTCCTGTCAAGCACCTGCCCCCATCATACTGCCCCCCACCATACTCTTTCCATGTTTACCGCAAAGAATACAAACACAAGTATATTGCAATTCATCCGTTATACCCGACGCTTCACTTCTATTTTTAAGGACGGCTGCTAATTTTACTGGAGCTCTTAGCTCTTCAAAAGTTTGAAGCTGCAACAATTCACCATATAAGATTAAACAAGAGGGAAATTTGTGTTGCAGTGGCAGCCACCCCAGGGAATACAGCAGCCTAATACACAGACCACCCCTTGGGGCAGAAACGCCGCACGGAAGGAAGGTGACGACCAGCACAAGTTCAGCCCTTGCCCACCTTACAGGAAGCAAAGTGCTAGGAGGAAAGGTGGTGAGGCCCCAGGGCGGCCTGCCTCCCACATTCGGTGTTGTCTGCAGAGCGCCCACCTGTGGCCGGGGACTATCACTGCAGTTGGTCGGCAGGAGTTACTTTTCCTAAGCCCCCAGAGCTCCCCATTCTCAGGTGAGGACACTGAGGGTATGAGTGAAACGAGTGAGACTCATATTTTCTGGCATTTGCATTAGAAAAAAATTTGGAAAAAAGAGTCCACTCATTTTCTTCATCAATTCCAGTTCAGAAATATGTGACTGTAATCTAAATGTTTGTCCTTCAAGCCATTGCTGGAGTTGTGAGAAACCTACTTAACACCCATCTGTATCTTGTGGGAACAGGCACTGAAATGAGTGCTACCACACAGCTGGAGTCTGGCCTGTGAAGACCGTGAGGCTGGACAAGCAGATGCAAGGAAGCAAACATCATCGAGTACCTCTGGGAGCTTGAAGAGTGAAAACATAGAATGTAGACCCAAACCTGAAAAACATGACAGTCTGGTAACTGGAGTAAGAGCATAGTCACAGTTACAAAAGTTCTGAGGTGCAGAGGGAGAAGGAATTGTAGAAACTGGCTGTTGCTGGTGGTGGTAATCAGGGAATGTTTGGCGTGCCCCAGGGAGAGACCCGCCTGTGATTAAATGTTTTCAGATTATTCTGCGGCCGTGTGTGGGATGGGCTGCAGGAGACCTGGCAGGAGTCCTGAAAGGCCAGGCAGGAGGCAAGGGACTCAGGGAAGAAGCACAGGGTCCCTGAGGGGCTGTGGTGCTGAGGAAGGAACACAGGAGGACTCTCGGAAGTTGAGATGGAGGGAGAGGGAGCAAGGGTGCAGTTTCCTCTCGGCCTCGTGGCCAAAGGGCACCACCGCAGGGACGAGAGAACACTCAGGGCACCCTTTGCTTTTGAAACTGATAGGAAAGGAACACCTCGTTTCCCAGCAACCTCAGATTCTGTACCCTGGTTTGGCGTGTACCCTGGGGTATTTCTGTGGACTCCAGTTCCCCCTATGATGATATATTTAACTCCCCTGTTAGGACTTCAGAGCTCATCAAAAGCCCTTAAAAATGTGCTAACAGCCCTTAATGAAGCCTGAAGCCTTCCATTAAACTGTCAGAAGTAAAGCCCTGACAGCAGTACCAAGGGCGTGGGGCATGGGGGCAGTGGCAGCTCAGAGGCCAGAGCTCTGCTTTCACTTCCTATCTGGAAAAGCCCTTTTTGAGAAGGGGGACCCAGCGGCATGGCCCCGTCCACCGACGCCTCTCATGGTCCCGAGCCACCGCACACCTCCCTTGGCCAAAGTTTGCGAAGAGCAAGGGGGCCCAGCTTCCCTGAGGACACACAGGCCCCTTGTTCGCCAAGAAGTCTGCCTTGACTTCGGTGTCAGGGCCGAGTGCCAGGCAGGGCAGAACCCTTGGGCTGTAACCTCTTCCTGCTGGGAGTGTGGGAGCGCAGCCAGGAGCGTGGGGGGCCAGGGTGGTGGAGCTGGTCATGTGTAGAGAACTCAGCCCCCGGGCTGCGGGGTGAGGACAGAGTGGAGGGGGTGACCGTGATGACAAAAGAAAGACGCGGCACTGTCTCCACCCCCAGGCCTATGAAAGAAGGGATGAACCGGCAAAGGAAAATGGCCTTTCTCCGACTCGGCCAACAGTCTGGGTGTCCTGGCTCCAGGCCTGTCCCTCCTCTGCGGCCCCAGCAGGAGGTACTGTAGTCACTCTGAGACTAAGAGGACCAACCCCCACCCCCACCCTCACCCCCGTCTTGGACCCTGGCCCAGTGCTGGCCAAGGCCCATCTGGGTCAGGCTCATCCCCCCCAGACTCAGACTGCCATCCCTCCAGCCTCTCCAGGGCACGAAGCCATGGCTGGAGCACACAGGGAGCCATGGAGGGGGAAAAAAAAAAAAAAAAAAAAGTTTATTTAATCAGAGAGCCTTTGAAGGCACCTGGTTTGAGTGTAAAAAAAAAAGGCAGTAAAATGGCAACTGTACAGGGTTCATGATGGGCAAGAACATGGAGAGGTGGGGGGAAGAGGCACGTGGGGAGAAGGGGGCAGAAATATCAGATAAGACTTCAGAACAAGCAGTCCTGACCCCTAGCCACCCCTGGTACAGGCAAACAGATAGACACATGACACACACTCTCTGAGACTAGGAGCCTCTGCGGCTCTGCCAGGCAGGGATCAATCAGAGCCAAGTGCGAGGGTGGGGGGGGCACATGAGCAGACACAGAGGCCGTGTCCCCTCCCTCAACTCTGACCCTCAGGACCACAGTGTCCCCACCGTCCATCCTCCGAGGCTCTCTCCTCCAGGCCTGGATGCTGGGCCCGGCACAGGCCGTGAGACAGAAGTCAGCTAGAAAAGAAAACCTCCAGCGGTCCCCTGCCCATCCCTGAAGGAGAAGGAAGGCAGGAGCAGGCGGCCAGTGCCATCCTTCCGTCCATCCTCGGTCACACGATTGCCCGGAACAGGAAGGAGAAGACAGCCCCCAGCGCCAGGCCCAGAGACAGAAAGAAGGCCATGACGGCTCCAGCTGTCTCTGCCTCGGCTGGCTTCACTTTCCTAAAGGAGGGAGGGCGAGCCTACCTTAGGACGGCCCCTACCCCAGCTCCACCCAGAGCATCGAATTCTGCTTACCCACCTGTCGTACTTCCCCTCTTGGGGGGATGTGTACTGGGGCTGTCTCTACCTTTCCCTGGGAGCCGCTCCCTCACCCGACCCCTCTCCCACCCACGACTGCCCGGGACCCTAGGGCCAGCGGGCTCCTCTCTCAGCCTGGAAACCCTGAGCTCCAGGATCGGGAATCTTCTTTTGCCCTCTCTCCCTCTATTGAGTGTCCCCCACTGGAGCACTAGCCCCCTCCTAAGACCACCACACTCCCCACTCACTTGGGCCCAAAGCACATGCAGAGACTGGCGAGATAGCCGTTGGAGAAGGCGAAGGCAGCCATGAAGAAGATGAACCAGGCATCGTGCTCGAAGACCACAGGCAGGCTGTGGCGGGGATGGACGTTACACAGCAGCAGCAGGGGCACGAAGGCCAGCCGGGCCAGCACCAGGATCGGCAGCCAGCGGCTGTCCTTCCCAGGCTGCGGAGACCAAGCAGTGTCTCAGTCAGGCTGCGCCAGCCCCCAGGGCACACCCAGGCCCCCAGGGCTCCAACCAAGGCCCCCAGAGCTCCATTTGGGGCCCCTCAGGATCTGAATTGAAATCTCAAAGCCTAGTTACCCTTCAGGGCTACTGACTGGGAGGGGGCATGATAGAGCCTTCTAGAGTGCTGGCCATGTTCTACATCTTGACCTGGGTGGTGCTTATCAGGGGTGTGTGTATGTTTACTTGTGTGTGTATATACAGTCATTAAGCTGTTCACCTACAACGTGTACACCTTACTATACGTAGATTGTGTCTTGGTTTTTAAAAAAGCCTGGTCGCCTTTCCACCATACTTTCTTGGTTCCCTCTCTGGGCCTCAGGCTGGACTCTCCCCTCTCACAGGGTCTTGGTGCCCGCCCTTCCTTCACTTACCCACATGGTGAAGGCTGTGAGGCTCCGGCCCAGCCAGTCAAAGATATTGAAAGTCAAGAAACAGGACACAGGAATGAAGTAGTCTCCTGGAAGAGAAAGAGTAGATTAGGGAACGGTTAGCAGGTCCAAGAGAGGCAGAATCTACAACCCTGACCCTCACTGGGACTCAGTTCTCCCAGCTATAAGATGGAGAAGATGCTTCCAGCTCAGGGAAGGGCAGATGGACCAGGAGAGTCTGGCTGGGGACACAGCAGTCCAGGCTCCCCTCCCCTGGAGTCCTAGCCCTGCTGGAGCCCCTGTCCTTCCCCATCCTGGGAACCCATGGGGTCCTCACTCCAGGCGCTGGTGCCCGCAATGCTGGACTTGACCTCAGCAGCCACAGCAGGAAACATCCCGATAGTGATGGTGAAGACGAAGCAGACGGAGAGAGCCGGGACTAAGATCTGGAGGAAAGGGACTCAGGTCTGTGTCTTCATGGTGGTTGTGCATCATTAAAGAACCAAGATTCCCCAACACACACACACACACACACACACACACACACACGTCTGTGTCTTCATGGTGGTTGTGCATCATTAAAGAACCAAGATTCCCCAACACACACACACACACACACACACACACACACACACACACACACACACACACGAATCCAGGAAAGTGGCCAGTCTCCAGGCAGAAAGGGAGGGGATGGGGTCTTCCCAGGTGGTCCAGTGCGTAAGACTCCGCGCTCCCAATGCAGGGGGCCCGGGTTCCATCCCTGGTCAGGGAACTAGATCCCGCATGCACGCTGCAACTAAGAAGCCTGCATGATGCAACAAAGATCCCAAGTGCCGCAACTAAGACCCGGAGCAGCCAAAATAAATAAATAAATATATATTTTTTTTTTTTAAAAAAAGGGAGAAGATGGGCAGTGCCGGGAAGGGGGAGGGTGGGGTGGGGAAAGGAACAAAAGGAGAGAAAGAGGGTGAGGGGTAGAAGGCAGGATGCCCAAGCCCCACATACATTTCGGAGGATGGCGCAGACAGAGTGGCTTTCTTTGGCGGGCTGAGAGTTGGGGGCTGAAACTCCAGCCTCCTCGTGGCCTGCTTTTGATTCCTCTCCTGGGGGGTGACAGGTTGTGCAAGGATCTTTAAGTTGTGGGAAGGACAGGGCAAAAGATGACACAATCCCCAAAAGGGCTGGGGTCAGCTGGGGGTGGACATTCCCTTAACCAGTGCACAGCCCCGCCCTGACACTTAGCCCTGACGGCCTTCGAACTCCCACTGTGCAAGTCCCCTGACCTCTCCCAGGAGCCTCAGGTCAGGTTACGCCCTGTCCAAGAATCTGAAATTGCTTCCCAATGTCCTCAGGCATTCAAGGCCACCCAGGATCTCCCCCCAGCTTCTCTATCCCAGCCCCTACTTACTACTGTTACCCCTCACCCCACCCCGGTCCCCCTCGCCTCTGGCGGCACGCTCATTCTTGCCCTCAGCTCATGCTGCCTCCCTGCTGGGCAGACTGTCCTCCACCCCAGCTTCCTCAGGCTCTTCAGACCTTTGCTAATGAGGTCCAGCTTGGTCTCCTGCTCCCCGGGCCCTTCGAGCTTGAGTTGCTGGTAATAGCGGTAGAATTCCTATCAAGTGAGGGAGACCAGGAAGGTGGATTCAGAAGCAGAATCTCCAGAATTTCCACCTCCCCCAGGTTTCATACCCAGAACACCCTTGATCTGGAGTCCTGGACCCGCCCTAGACCCCAAACCCGGTGTTCTCCAAGAGCTCACCAGCCTCGGCAGGCCCAGATAACAGGCGATCGTCAAAATGATAACCCCACAGGCTGTGATAAAATAGCCGAAGGCACTTTCCGACAGCTCCGAGCCACCTGGGGTGGAGGGTGTCAGCGATCAGAGACAGGCCCCCGTCCCCTTCTCCCCACAACAACCAGGGCGACAGGCGGACAGATGGCGAGACTTACTGGCGATGGCGCAGATCATGGCCACAGAGGCAAAGAAGCCTGCCAGGCCCTGACCACTCATGATGGGGGCTGTGTAGCTGGCGGGCAGGAGGCCGGCCAGGCCAAACAGGCTGCCCTGCAGGATGGCACCGAACGCTGGGGAACAGGGTGGGCATCAGCAGGGGAGGGAGGAGCCGGGTGGGTGGCCGGGGCCCCTGTAATTCCTGCTTTACTCCCAGTAAGTCTTGACGCTGAGCAGCCCTTTTCTCCCCACTCCCAGGGCCTCCTCTCCCACACCTGGTCCATGCCCGCTCAGGCTTCTGAATCCTGACCACCCAGAGGGAGGAAGAGATTTCTCTCTGGCCAACTGTGGGTGTGAAAGAAAGGGGCAGGTATGTGGGAAGTTCTCTGCCCCAGGTCCCCACCCAGCCCCGCTTACAGTTAATGAGCATGATCTTGATCATGGTGATGACAAAGAAGGGCGGAGCGTCCAGGGGCACCTTCACCAGGATGGCAGTGATCAGGAACACCAACAGGATGGCCACCAGGCTGCCCAGGATCCGCACAGACTGGGGGATCCTGCCAGAGAGGCCACGATGGCAGAGACGGGTGGTAAAGCCAGGGGCTCAGCCCAGGGAGGGCAGGAGGCAGTGAGGGGTCAGGGTGGGGGCCCAGGCACTCACCTCTGATGCAGGAAGGAGTTGAGGCAGGTGAACAGCAGTAGGGGCAGCATGGCACATAAGGTCATGACGTTGTTGAAGATGGCGCTGAGATAGTTCCGCTCTGGCAAGGGTGCTGAGGGGCTGGCCGAAGCCTGGATGTCCTTGCTCGGTTCAGCAGGGACCAAGGACGCATTCTGGGACATGTCCAGGCGGTTTGTGAAATACTGTGAGGGTTGCACAGAGGAGTGTTAGAACCTCTCTCCCCGTGCCCACAGCACAGATCCAGGCCCTACGTGCCCAGTGGACATGCCCCCGGAAGCCCATCCCACACATCTCACCGCAGTGGCTGTCATGAAAAAATTCCAGGGTAGCAGCGTCCCCAGACCCAGCATAAAGAAGATAAGCCAGACAGCTTTGTACCTGGGGATGGAAGGGGAAAGTGAGGCCGGGTGACTCACCATCCCACCCTCCTTCCCAAATCAAACCTGGGGCAGCCCCCTCCCCTTCTATCTCTCCAGCTGTCCCAGGGCACAGGGCATGCATCCTCCCATTTGTGTATGTGGAGGGAGAGGTGGCCTGGGATGGGGGAGAGGGCACAGATGAGTCCCGAGAGGGAAGGGGACCAGGGACATAGGACCGAAGGGCATGGCCAAAAGGACCATTCTCAGCCCCAAAGACTCAGGGGACGCTGCAGGCTTGGGAACCAGTGTGACCCACACATCCGGAGGTGGTTTTGGAAATCCTGCTAAAGGCTAGGGGTGGGAGGGTGAGTGAGAAAGCAAACACAAGTCTTCCACCCCCGCCAGGCAGGCTGGAAGTGATTACACTGTCAGGGCAGGGCCGTGTGGCTCTCCAAAGAGGATTCTGAGGCCAGGAAACTCCCAGACCATTCTGGATCTAGGAGGGCAGGCAGGCAGGGAGCCTTGGGACATCTGGGAAGTGAGGGAGCTGTTTTTTCCTGGCCTAGACAGAACCAGCTTTGTAGGTTGCACCACGTAGGAGAGGCCAGGAGGGACCAGGCCACTGGACATCATCTGGGCCCCAGAGTGTAAATAAGCACCACCCAGCCTGGGCCAGGTCACTGCCCCAAGCCCTACACCTCAGGGCCTGTCTGGGATGGGACAGCTTTCCCCAGACAGCCCTGGGCCCTCCCACTGTGGTCTCCAGATGTGTCTGCCATACTTTCCCCAGAGCCCACACCTGCTTTCTTCACAGAGCTGGCAGGGACAAGCCCAAGGCAATGAGCAGATGGGTCTAGCCAGAGCGCAGGGCCTGGCCGCACCAGGTGGAGGCCTGGGTAAGCACCCCAAGTGGGCAGGTCTGAGCCCTGACAAGTGCAGCCCCCCCATCTCCCTCATATATTCCCCACCTTGAGGAAGAGAGGTGAAGCCTTGATCGAGAGGCCCAAAGGAAGGGAGAATTCCCAGCCAAGGTCCCACAGGACAGAGGGCCAGAGTGGGGCTGGGTGAGTGCCACAAGGCCAATGGAGAAGGGGAAGGGGTTCAGAGAGCTGCCACCAGGTGGGGGTGCTGGGATAGGGCGGCAGGCAGCCTGGGAACAAAAGACACCGGGGAGGGAACCAACCAAACAGCTTGGGGCCTGTACTTACTATGTGTCCTTAAATTCCCTCCCACCCAAGTAAACCTCACATCTCTTTTACAGGTGGGAGATGGTTTCAGAGAGATAAAGCTAAGTGCCCAAGGTCCCACAGCTAGAAGTGGCCTAGTTCCATGGCCTTTGGCACAGGGGGACAGGATGGGCAGGGGAGCGGTGATGGGATTGGGGGGCCTGGGTGGAAGGCTGTTTTGGCCCCCAGGCACGGCTTCATCAACTTTTTGGGGGCCTAGACTCCTGGGAGAACTTGCATCCAGCTACAACCTCTCCCCCCAAAACACACATGCATGATCATGGATGCAGGTCTAACTGGAGGGAACTCCTAGGCTCCCGAGGTGGGGAAGTGAAAGGGAGGTCAGAGTGAGGATCAGGGCGAGGCAGAGGCCAGCCCTGCCAGCCGGCCAGCTCAGAAATGAGGTGTGCTGCCAGATGGCTCCCCACGGTGGTGGCAGGAGCTGGAAGCTGCTGAAGAGTAACACTGGAAACTCCGACAGGCCAGGGAGGGGCTGCTGCCCACCACCCTGGGCCTCACCGGAGACACCCCCATCAGCACCCAGCCACAGCACGAAGGGTCCCCACCCCTGATGCAGACCTGACTCAGCTACCTCATAGCTGGAAGGCCCGTCAGTGGTGGCAACCCCAACTTCCAAAGGATATGGCACCCAGCCTCCTGGAGACCCCTTTCCACTCCCCTGGATTCACAGCCCAGGTCCCCCAGTACCTGTCCTGAGGCTGGTGACTGGTTGTCATGGTGATGGCGTTCTTGGTTATGCCTGGCTGATAGCTTCCTCCCTCCGGTGCTGGCTGGGGGCAGAAGCAGTGTGAGGTCCTGTCTTGGCCCTGCTTCCCCACAGGCCTCTGCAGACTCTTGGTTGCGGGGTGAGGAGGGCAGGGCGGACAGAACGGGCAGGCTGAAGAGTCCAGAAGGCCCCACTCCCGGCCCTGCCTCTCAGGACTGCTCCCTCTGACCCCTTGGGCCTGGCCCGCTGGGCCCCCCTGCCTGCTCAGGCTCTACCTGGCTCCCGGCCTGGCCTGGCCACTGCCACCGCTATTTTTATCCAGCAGTTGAAGCAGTTTGTAAGCAAGGAAACAGGAGGGTGGAGAGCAGGAGGGAAGGAGGAGGAGGTATGGTTGAGAGGGAGAGAAGAACAGTTAAAGGCAGGGGAGACAGCGGGAGGGGTCAGGGACAGTGATGACAGTGGAAGTGGGGACAGAAGGAGGGAAACAGAAAGGAGATAAGAGCGAGAGGATAGGGGGAGGGAGGAGGGAGGACACAAAACAAACAGATCCGCAGGAGCAGCAGCCTCTCTGCAAGTCTGACCTCTCTGCACTCCCAGGGAGCCCCTGGGCTCATGGCTAGGGTGGGCTTTGGAGAGCCTGTCCCCTCCTGGGGGCACCCCAGACTCCAGTCGCTCTGCTGGTGGCACCCTAACCATCCTTTCCAGCCACTGCCCAGAGGCTCCCTGGTTGCTGGCCAGTCTTCCAGGAACATACTTCAGGATGAGTGTGGGGACCCAGCCTCTCCCCTGACCCCCAGTCCTGGCCACAGGGTCATCCCATCCCCCCCGGATTCCTCTCTGACTCACTCCCAGGCCCCTGTCCTCTTCCCCTTTCTGAGAACAAAGTTGGAGGGAAGACTGGAGGGATGGGAGCAGAGGTTGCCTAGTCCCCAGGCACCCAGCCTCCTCCCTCAGTATCCCTTCCCTGCTCGGGCAGGGAGAGGCTCTATGGCACCAGCAGAGGAAACAGCTTTCCCTCGGATGGCACAGAAAGCCAGGCAGGCGTGTGCTGGCGTGTCCCCAACGTGTGGGCCTAGCTCTGGAGCCAGCTCTACCGTTTTGGGCGAGGACTGGCTTCCTTGCCCACCTGGACCAGCACTCAGACTTGCCCAGACTTGCCAGCAGAAGGGTGGGGGCAGAGGGGACCCGGGCGGTCCGTGGGAGGTGGTCCTAGCTCAGGCTCAGGCAGCAGGCCTTTTCCATGGGCTCCTCCAGAGTAAAAGGGTCCAGAATGAAGGTGGCAGCACAGGGCATGTCAGGAGAGAACCCCCCAGGCCTCACTGTGGGAGGGAGCAGCCCCATTCTGAGAAGCCTCCGCACAAACACAACCAGGGAGATAAAACCCAGCCCTGTAGCTTGGGAGATAAGACAGCCAGCAGTCTCAGCAGGGGAGCTGAGGGGGTAGGTCAACTCACAGGTGCAGCCAGTGCTCCAGACCCCAGCCTGAGACCACAGCCCTGGGGACCCCAAGAAAGGACCTTGATGGGCCTTTCTACCCCCCCCCCCAATAATTCCTCTCAAGCCCTCCCTGGGTAAACTCCAGCCTCTCCAAGGCCTTCCTCAGCCCCCCAGCCCACATCTGGGCCATAGGGCAGGGAGGGGAGGGGCAGACCCACATAGCTCCAGGTGGAGGCGCTCTTCCTTTCCACAAATATTTACCGAAGACCTCTGCATGCCAGCCAGGCACTGTTCTAGGCACTTGGGACAGTGGTGAATGACAGTTTATACATTTTCTAGAAGGATGGGGACGAGAGGGCTCTACACTGGGGTGTGGGCAGAGGAGGTGAGGGGAATCCCCCCCAGCTTCTCACCTCACCCTAACCTGTGCTCCACCCTCACCCCCCACAGGCAAGATTCCTGGCAGTAAAGAGCAGGTGCAGCAGCTTCAACGCAGGCAGGAGATGGCGGGGTGGGGGGTGGGGGGACGGAGAATAGATTATCTCCCCTTCCTCAGTAAAATCTCTCTTAGGCTCAGAGGAGTATTTCTTTCTGCTACACCCCTTCTCTCTGTTCTCAACGGCCCTCACCCCAGTCCTGGGCACAATTCAACTCCAGGAGCAGCCCGCTCCCCCTGCCCACATCCTGACGTTCAGCCGACCAGCCCAGGTATTTTGTTTTTGTCTGCCTTTGCCCAGCAGCAATCAGGGATTTGATACCAGCTCAGAGCATCTGGTGTTCCTCAGCCATGCCTTGGCCTGCCGAGATGAGGCCTTGAAAGCAGCCACCAAACTGAGCACCTCCCCAACTCCAGGCCCCAAACACGTCTCATGCACCGCAGCTTCTAGAGACACCCCTGTGGTAACATCAAATTCACCACTTCCTTGGATCCCACATAGGGCCAGCCATTACCTGGAGATACCTTCTCCTGCCCTTGGTTGCCCTCGCAACCGCCATAAGCTAATACAAAACTGTCTCCACTAGAACAGACGAGGACAGCTGAAGTTCAGAGAGGTTGAGTCATTTGCCAAAGGTAACAGAGCGAGTGAATGGGTGAGCTGGAATTCAAACTCAAGGTGCAGCTTACTCTAGGCTCCTTCCGGGGTGGGGAGGGAGGTATAAAGGCTGCTTCCCAGCCAGCCTCCTATACTGGGAGATAGGGTAATTCTACTCCAACTAAGGGGTTAAAAATAAGGTAGGGGTCGAGGTCACCTCCAGCCTGAGCTAAGCGTCAGCTGTAAGGCACTCCCCCACCCCATTACACACACATCCTGGCAAGGAGAGCTCACACAGGCAGGAGGACAAGGCAGGAAGGTCTGGAGGTGATCGAGAGGAATGGGCAAAGGGGCGGCCCTAAGAGGGGTGAGGGGCAGGGGTGGGACCAGCCCTCCTCCACCACAGCTCTCCCCTGGGAAGAAAATCTGGGGTATGTCTTTGTTCTTTCTCTGAGTGAAGCAGGGGTCATCTCTCCGGGAGTAAATGAGGACGCTACCAGGAAGGGAGGCCAGGTACACGAGTTCGGCCAATAGAAGGCGAGGGTTAGAGACAGCTCCTCCACCTCCATTCCGCCTGCCCTCTCCCCCATTCCCTGCACCCAGCGCAGTTAACGGTGCGGCCCCTCCCCAGTACCAACGACAAGAAGTGACCGAGATTAACCTTCAACTCGCCCGCCCCTTGCAGAGGTCAGTGCGGCGACAACCGGTTTCAGGCCCGGGAGCCAGGTCGTCCACGCCCGCTCGGGTCCGGGTCCCCGCAAGGTGCCCCTGCACCCGGGCCTCGACGCGCCACGTGCTGCGCGGCTCCGCACGCTCAGCGCGGGGGCGGGCTGGGGCCCGGGGATGGGGGCTGCGGCCCACCCCCCCACCCCGCCTCCGCTCTCCCGGCCGCGCAGCTGCCAGGCCCGGCCTCCCTGCTCTCGTGGCAGGCGGCAACCGGCGCCTTCCACCCCGGCGACCCCCGGCCCCCGGTTCCCCGGCCCCCAGTCCCCGGGTAGCACCTGCTGGGAAGGAGTCCTCCCGCGTGGAGGTTTGCGCGCTCTCCCTGCCACTTCCCGCGCCCGCCTGAGCACATTCAAACCCGCCCTCCGTTCGCCCCGCCCCGGCTCGCCCCGGCCCGCGTCCGCTCTCTGGCCTCCGCCGAGGCCCCGCCCCCCGCACGCCGACTGCCGGCTCAGAGGGACCCCCGACCCGAGACCCTCCGTCGCCTGGTCTACACCTTGCACTATTTCTGTAGATAGGACCTCTGGGGGTCCTGCCACGCCAAACCCTGCCCCATCACGGAGCACGTGGGGCTGGAGGGTATAGCAGCCCCCTGGTCTCCGCGCTGGGGTTACACAAACTCCTACACAGCTGTCTCGGGACTCTGCCAGCGACAAACCCGCTCAGACAGATCCGGACGGCCCCCCCCCACCGTCGCCCCTACACCATCTCAGACGTTCTGTTATGGCTCCCTAAGCCCCCTCCCACACCATCTCTTTCACACTGCACCTTTTTCCTTTCCAGCGCCCCCTTCCCTTTTCAGTGCCACTTTCAGTGCCACTCAAAGTCAGACTATCCTTTCCTCTCCCCAGACCCCACGCCGGGGATCCCTCCGACGGAATCAGCATGATGTGTGACCTGGGTTTTCCGACACAGATCCGCTCACCCACAACTTTGACTTAGAGAGGGATGTGTGTGGCGTAGCAGGGGGAGCCACAGCCCTGTGGCCTTCTCATGATTCACCCTTTCTAAATCCAGAACACTGGAAAAGCTGAGGCAGAGCTGGCAACGGGAAGAGAAAAAGCCCGGAACAGCCTTATAGCCTGAGTGAATCCTATGGTCCTGATACTCAGAGGTGGAAGCCTTGCGGAGCCCCACATCCTCGGCCTGGCTGAGGAGGAAGGGGGTGGGCATGCTGAGGAATGATCAGTCCTTCTTTACCTCCAAGGGAGGGGGAAGGATTCCCTCCTTTTTCGTTGGTCAGTAAATCTGGGGGACGGGGGGATCACTGCCCCTACAGCAGCCCTCACTATAGGAGGACAATCCAAAGGCTAGAGAGACGCTGAGGACAGAAAATCCAATCCACCCCCCACACCCTTGCCCCAGTTACCCAAGAGGCCTGTACCCTGGAGAAGCCATAGACACTAATTAACAATTAGCAGTACTAACATCGTAGGGATAAGGCAGAGTCACGCCTTCTCCGCAGAGAACAGACTGGGCTCTGAGGGGAAGGGTAGTTTTTCTACTTAGGATTGATCAGTGGACACACTCCAAGATACTCAGAAGGGCTGTTCCCAGCCTACTGGCTCAGGGCCCCACAGAGACATGACACACCAACATCTCCTGGTCTTAACCAAACAGAGGGCAGGAAGAGGGGTACGCGTGGTATTTTTCTAGGCACTGCCCCATGCCTTGAGGGCAGCTTCATGTCTGGGTCTCCCTCCCCCCATTCCTAACCTGTGTTTGTCCAGCCTCTCTCTTCCTCTCCTGGCCCTCTTCTCCCCTTTTGCTCGGCCCCTGTCTCTCTCCCCATCCTCATTTCCCGTCTCTAAGTCTGTGGAGGTGGCAGGCCTTAGGGTTCAAATGGATCCCCCAGGCTGGTGGCCATTCGCTGCAGCTGTGTGCAAAGGGGGCTGGAAGTGGAAAGAAACTGGAGGGAAGTGGTGAGGGTCACAGGCCAGACAGCAGAAGACTGGTTTCCCTCCCCACCCGCGCTGAAGCTCAGCCTGCTTACTAGATGGCAACAGCCAGGGCTGTTATTGCTGGACAGAAGCCTGTCTGGCACTCTCCCCGCCTGGGCCCCCAGCCAGTACCCACACCCCTCCAGAACCACCTCCCTATGCAGAGATGGTTGCTGGGTGCCAGGGCCCTCTGCTGGACAGCCTCGGAGCCCAGACTCACAGTGGCCTGTGCCCTCCAGGCCCAGCCAGTCCTTGTCACCCTCTGCCCAATCTTTTGGCTCCCTCAGGTCCCGGGTACAGGGGTAGGGTGTGAAGGTCTGATCCAGCTGCACCCCACCCCCACCGGATCCCCCACCTACTTGAGCCTGTGGCTTGCTCTGATTCCCTCCTCCCCCTTCCAGGCCCCAAGCCTTCCTCATCACCTCACACAACCAGTCCTATCCTTCCCCAGCCCTGCCTCCATCTGTGTTTGCTGGAAGTGGGTTTGCTTGGCTCCGCAGTTTTTCACCAACGCGTCTCGTGACAGTTATGTTCTTAGTCCTGTTTGCGACTCTATCTCCATGGTCCTCTGGCAGGCTGGGACTAGGGAGAGGCCAGAGAGGCAACTTGCCTGAGTCACAGTATTTAAGGGGGCGCCCAAATATTCCAGAATCCAGATAAATAATGTTTAAAGGCAATATTTTTTTAAAATCAAAGTTAATGCAAAAAAAAAGAAAAAAAAAGAAAAAAATCCATGATGAACAAAACATCAACTAAACTAAAGCCAGAATCCGGCCCTCTCAGGGTCGGACACCTCAAGTCCCTCACCTTTCTTGTGGGTGTGTACGGGGATCAGGGTTCAAGAAGACTGGACTTGGTTTTCCAGCTTCATTTCAGACCTCTACCCCTATCCTCTGCTCTGGGAAGGTCTCCGACCTTGGAGACAACTGACTGTGGTTAGGGTAAGGTAGTCATCTCACCACGGCCTCCAAAGTCTGGGAAAATGATCTCCTCCGCCAAAAACCGCAGATGCAGACTCCATTGATTTCCCCCGCCCCACGAGCTCCGCGTGCTCCGCTCTCCGCCCCGCCCCACACGCGCAGACCCCGCCCCCTCGCTGCGGCCCCGCCTCCGCTCGCAGCGCACCTGCAGGGACTTCGGAGGGGTCATCCGGAGTCGGGGAGCGCGGACGGAAGTTCACAGGCCAGTCGGCCCCTGGTCCCCGTTTGGCCTCCTCACTTCGGAACTGGGGCCGTCGTTGTGGCCGGAAACCGCAGTCCGCGCCGGGTCTGACCGGTCTATGCCGCCGGGCGGCAAAGGGGCTGCAACTGGCGATCCCGGCGCCAGCCCCGCGCCCCGCGGCCAGCTCGGTCCCGCCGGCGCCGCTTGGGAGTGAGGAGCGCTCCGGAAGGCTGGCGGGAGGGGAGGCGCGGTCCCCTCCTTATTTCGGAGCGGGCGAAATAAATAAATAAAGGCGCCCGTGACCCTGGAGGGGACCAGGGGTTCGAATCCCCTTCACCCCGCCCCTCCCCCGGGCCACCTTCCCGAGGGGGCCGAGCACGTGCACTGGCTTTTCAGGACTCCGGGAGGAAGATGGTGCCGGGGTGTGGGGAGGCGGGGGTCTGGCGGAAAGGCCCGCTGGGCCGGCTTGGGGGCCCACAGCTCTGGTCTCGGTTCTTCCCCCAGGCCAACCTTCTGAGGAGTATGCTAACAGGGTGAGGGTCCTGAAAGGAGCCTGTACCCCTCACTTTCCCGCTTTGAACCGAGAGCCCAGGACTCGCTGGAGGAGGGTGGGAGGGAGGAGTATTGCATGGGAACCTTAAGCAAATTATCCGGAGGCTGGTATGCAAATGCCTCTGACAGCTCTTGTTTGATCCCCGAGGGGCCTCCCACTGGGGAGGGGAAATAGGTGAATTCCTCAGATCACACCCCACCCACCCCCTACCCCTTAGATCCCATCCTGAGCAGAGGACCCCTCAGGGGTATGCATTTCTACACTGCTCCTCTGGGCGGCTGCCCACAGGGTCCCTCAGCAAACAAATCTCCCTTTTGCCACACCACTAGCTGCGAAGAGTGTCCACGCTTGCTGGAGGACTTTTACCTCCTTACCCTGAGCTGGCCCGGCAGACCCAAGACTGCTGGTTTACAGTGTAATATACTCAAATTAGGCAAGAGAACGTACAAACCGAGAGGGACAATGGAATAGGTAGCAGAAGGAAGCCTGGAATTGTTACCCCACCCCACCATGCAGTGCAGGAGAGTGACAAAGACTGTCAAAGGCATCCCAGGCATTCAAATCAACAAATATTTATTGAGCACGTGCTGCATGCTGGGCTTTGGAGGCAGGACTGACTCCCTAGGGAACCAAGGTCTTACTACTTGGTAAATCACGAGTCAAAGACAGTCTGGATTAGCTAAATTGTCCATTGTCCCAGGGTTAAGCATTGTCCCTCATTGGACCTCATGTCCCCATTTGCCTGCGGGTGGGGGCGGCGGAAGGAGGAGAGTCAGTTCCTCTCCCCTCACAGGCCAGAGGTAATTAGAAACGTTCTTGGGAAAAAAATTTAAAAGATGGGACTTCCCTGGTGGTCCAGTGGTTTAAGACTCTGCACTTCCAATGCAGGGGGTGCAGATTCGATCCCTGGTCGGAAACTAAGATCCCACATGCTGTGCGGCCAAAAAAAAAAAGAAAAAGAAAAGAAAAGTTCTTGGGAAGAATGCAGGGGCAGGGAGGGAGGGATAATGATGGGTTTTCTGCTAAATGCAGAGCATCCTTCCAATCATCTCTGCTGGGAGTGGGGGGAGTGGGGAGGCATGTCCTGGCCGGACCCCTCTCATGCTCAGTCCTCCACCATGTCTTCTGCCCACTGGGCAGGCTCCAGTCAGTGATGCGGCCAGGACTGTCTTACTCCAAAAGAAAGCGTTTCAGTGGATACAGCTGCTACCAGGATTCATGGCCTCATTTGGGAGGCTAGCCTGTCCCTCCTCTCCAGGCGGGCCACTCTGGAGGCCTCCCCAGCATCCGGCGGGTGTCTCTGGCTGAGGACAAACAACAGACAGCCCAGCAAAGCCTCTCGCATATCCTGAGAGCCCAGGCGGTGGGCCAGCCGGCGCAGCAGGGGCAGGAAGTGCCGGCGGGCCAAGCGGGCAGCAGGCAGCAGCAGGCGGGCCAGCAGCGTCCGCAGCAGCAGCGGGAGCAGCAGAGTGGGCATGGCCAGTGACTTCCAAGGCGATCTAGACTCTAGGCTTGCCTTTCCTGCTCCCTCCTCACCTGGCAAAGACATGAGGTGGGCAGGATTTAACCCCCGCTTCAGTTTATACCCTCCCGCCCCCAGATCTCAATTCACGGGTCATTTTTGCTTTCCAGATGCCCTTTCTTTGGGAAGGGTGGCCGGGGCAGGAGGACACTCACCATAGCACAGATGGAGACAAACAGCCAAGGCAAGAGTAAGTTCGGGGCTGGGACCTACAGCTCGCCATTAGCAGCCTCCAGGGGCTCTTACTGTCCCCTAAACCCTCCCCTCCTCTAGTCACCCCCTCCTGTGCACTCTCAGTCACCTGGTATTCCCTAACCCCTCTCCCTCAATCCAACAGGAGTTCTTCCCTGGGCAATTCTAAGTTTTCTTTTCAGGGACCTTGATCCACCCAAACCTGACACTTCCTACCCTCCCAGTCCCCCACCGCCCACCAATGGGCAGCAGCCCAGCTCTCACCAGTAGGGACTGCCGCTTAGCATCAGTGTCCAGCTGAATTTGCCTGCAGGGGCTACAGCCTCACTGGACACTACCCAGGGCGGCCCCACCCAGCTCAGCCCCACCCAGGACAGCTTGCCTGGGTTGGGAGAGCAAGGAGGAGGCAGCTGTGTTCTGGCACCTGGTATGTGGAGGGGAGGGGGCAGCTGGGCTGGAAGAAGTGATGCAGGAATTCCTCCTGCTGGGTGCAGACCTCAGAGTCTGCACTGCAACTTTCTAATGGTGTGATCTGAGGCACGTTGATTCTTCTGGGTTCCAGTCCCCTCGTCTGTTACCTCAGTAATTGGGAGGAGTAACTGGAATGGGACAATGTATGAGACCCACTGACCCAAACCTCAGAAGCAGTAAGGTTGCAACCCACACACCGGGCATGCTCAGAGTGGCCGAGATGGAGAATGGACCAGGGCAGGCATTGTGGGTCCTCTCCTGGGATAGAGGCGTGAGGTCACAGTCCATATCATAGCTGGACACAGCTGGGCAGCACTCCCACTCAGGGACGGGAAGAGAGATAGCCACGTCAGGACCCTCTTCACCCACGTTTTCCCCCAAAGGTTAAATGGAGTTCCATGAGATAGTGAGGTAGAGATGGTCCAGGTTTGTTTTATTTTGTTTTTAAATACCTCATTCTGACATGTACACACTGCTATATTTAAAATAGATAACCCAGGGACTTCCCTGGCGGTCCAGTGGTTAAGACCCTGCATTTCCAATACAGGGGGCACAGGTTCGATCCCTGGTCAGGGAACAAAGATCCCACATGCCACACAGTACATCAATCAATCAATCAATCAATATTTTAAAATAAAACAAAGTAAAATAGATAACCAGCAAGGACCTAATGTATAGCACAGGGAACTCTGCTCAATATTCTGTAATAACCTAAATGGGAAAAGAATTTGAAAGAGTGGATACATGTATATGTATAACCGAATCACTTTGCTGTACACCTGAAACTAACACAATATTGTTTATCAACTATACTCCAATATAATATAAAAATTTTAAAAATAAATAAATTTTTTAAAATACCTCTTTTTTTTTTTTTTTTTTTTGGCCGCCCAGCATGTGGGATCCAAGTTCCCTAACCAGGGATCAAACCCGCACCCCCTGCATTGGAAGCACAGAGTCTTAACCACCCCTCATTCTTCTACTTCATAAAATGGTTACAATTTCTGCCTTGATGGACTCACATGAGATAATGGCCATGAAAGGGTTTTGTAAGAATAAGGACCTGGGAATATGATCGTTTATCATCATCCCACCACCATCCCCCATTAGCATCATGACCATCTCCAAAACCATCAAAGACCTTGAAGAAAGAAAACTTCCAATTTTGTCGAAAAGGTCTGTCCCCCTTCTTCCTGGAGGAAGCTGGGCCGGGAGAGGAGCCAAAGTACAGGTGTGTAGGTATGGTCTTCCTTTCCCTCCTGTCCCTTCCTGAGGAGCTGTGATGGTCAGTGTCATCCCTGGGCTGTGGGTGGAATGTGTATTAAGTACTATGTGCGTCACGCCTGCAAGTTCATGATCTCACTCAATTCTCACCATCGCTCTGCAGGGGAATGATTATTATGACCTTTCTACAGATAAGGAAACTGAGGTTTAGAGGGGTTAAGCAACTTACCCAGAATTACAGCAGATAAATGGCCGAGTCTCCCCCTCAGACCTGCCCCTCCCTCAGGCTTTCCCCTTATCTGGAAGTGGCAACTGCCTCTTTCTAGTTACTTCTGGCCCAAATCCTAGAATTTATCCTTGACCTCTCTCTTTTTATCACAGTTCACTACCCACATTCATAAATCCTGGTGGCTCTGCTTTCAAAGTATTCAGGATCTCCCCACTTCTCACCAGTGCTGCCCTGACTACCCTTGTCTGAGCATTTGTCATCTTTCATCTGAATTATTGTAGTAGCCTCCTAACTGGTGTTCCTGTTTCTCTTTTCCACACAGTGACCAGAATGATCTTTCTAAAACATGAGTCAGATCCTGTCCTTTTGGCTCCCTTTTCATTCAGAGTTAACGCCAAAGGCTTTAATTGTGACCTGTAAGGCCCTCGGTGTCTGACCTCCCCCTGGCTTCCTGATTCAACTTCTAGTCCTTTCCTCTCTCACTCTGCCTGCCCCACTGGCCTCCTGCTGCTCTTAACTGTGCCAGACATGTTTCCACCTCAGGGCCTTTGCACGTACTATTGCTCCTGCCTACAAAGCTCTTTCTCCAGGTATCCACATGGCTCCACCTCTCACCTCCTTTAAGTCTTTGCCCAGATGTTACCCATCCATCCTATTTAACAGTACATTCCCTCCACCCCATCTCCTGCTGCCTTCTCTCCATCCCCTCCTCTGCTTTATTTATCTCCTCAGCAAATCCTGACAGGCTATGTATCTTCCTTCCTTATCTTGCTGATTATCTGCCTCCCTCACTAGAATGTAAACTCCATGAGAGTAGGGACTTATGTCTATTTCGTCTGCTGCTGTGTCCCTAGTGCTCGGCAATAAACGTTTCTTGTCAGAATAAATAAATAAATAAAGGTTCTGTGATGGGATCCAAACCCAGGCCTGCTTGTCCTAGAGCCTGTGCTACTGAGCCCCAGAACTCCGTGGATCCACACACGTTCCTAGGATGTGTGTGAGTCCTGCGGGCCACAGTCAGCTGGAGAGAGGCATTTGGAGAGGAGGAACTGACCACGCTGAGCCTAAGGGAGGGCAAGTCAGGTTCCCTCTGGGAACCTTCGAAGTATGTAATCTCGAGAGAACTAAGAGAACTGAGAGAACCGTGGAGGCCCGCCCAAGTGCTGACCCAGATCTGCAATGCTGTGACCTTGGGTCAGTTGCACCCCATACCTCCCAGGTCAGTTTCCATTGCTGTGAGATCTTCCAGCTGTGAGATCCTTGGACCCTGGGTCTGGGGCCAGACTTCTGTCCCATCCCTGCTCCCTGAGACAGTAGGGGGCTCCAGGGGCCTGGGACAGTAAGGCAGGCAAAGGAAACAGGATGTCGTCTCTGGTAACAATAGGAAACCCCAGAGGGAGTTGGGAAGGGAGGTGGGGGAGGGGCAGCGGCTGTGTCCAGGGCCTGGATCTGGTTTTAGTTTATTCTCTACCCCTCGTCCCACCCTGGGATTAACTCACTTCATCTTCTTCCCACCTTCACCTGGGATTAATCCCATCCCCCGGCCTGCCCCAAGGCAGAAAAGGATTTCCTCAAGCCTTTCCTGGAAAGATAACCATCCCTTCCGGCAACAAAGCGACCAAAGAGCAGTTCCTTCTAGTTCCTGATTTAGCCTTGTGTAGTGGATCTTTCACGCATGGTTCTGACCCCTGCCTCCAACACTCTGCTGACCAGGGAGGAAACTGGTCAAAACTCCTGTTCCTCAAAGGCAATTTAAAAAAAAAAATGTGTTTGGGTGCCAACTTGTGAAGTTGAGGCCTGTGGGCTGAGCAGTAAGTGACCCCTGAGGTCCTCCTTCGTGGTCCTCTCCCCAGATCCTCAGGGCCACACAGAGGTGTCCTGGGGACCGCCCCCCCTCCATACATAGACATCATTTAATTGGGCCATTCATGTCAACAACAAGTGTGTACCTGGTGACGAGGACACAGGACTCACACACTAGCAGTCAGCAGCGTGACAGACAAACAGATGGGAAAACTGAGGAGGCGGTGGTGAGAGCTGTTAATAGAGCTGATGGGTTCTCGTGAGACCTGAGAGCACTGGGCCTTCCACTCCTCCCACCCCTTTCTCCTGTCTCCATCCAGGGGTTCAAACCATTGTACCGCACAGCCACTCACTCTGCTTGGACCCAAACAGGGAGGTGAAGAGTACTTCTGATGGTAACTCCAATCTGGATTCACATGCCAGCTCTGGGACCCTCTCCGGGCCACTCTGGATGCCAGAGCAGACTGCACGCTGTGCACCTGGGGGCAGGAGTAACACCCCTGGAGTTGTGCTGTGCAGCGGGCCTCCTCCCTAAAATGTGAGTCATCATAGAAGCTGCCTCTGACAGGATCTAGAGATGGGAGATTACCAAGGCCAGAGCTTGGCTTCTAGAAGGTGTTCAATAAACAACAGTTTCCTTCCTGATTGGGAGTTTGGGATTAGCAGATGCAAACGATTATATATAGGATGGATAAACAACAAGGTCCTACTGTAGAGCACAGGGAACTATATTCAATATCCTGTGATAAACCATAATGGAAAAGAATATGAAAAAGAATATATCTATACGTACTGTATAACTGAATCGCTTTGCTGTACAGCAGAAAATTAACACAATGTAAATCAACTATATTTCCATAAATTTTTTTTTTGGCCACACTAAGATGTGGGATCTTAGTTCCCCAACCAGGGATTGAACTCACGTCCCCTGCATTGGAAGTGTGGGGTATTAACTACTGGACTGCCAGGGAAATCCCAAATCTTTTTTTTTAATTTACAAAAAACAAGTTTCCTTCCTTCCATATTTTTGGGTTGTCCCTCCCAGCACATCCTATGTCTGAGGCCAGCCCTACTGGCTGCTCCTTGAAGACCTGCTACGAGGCAGCCTGACATGAACAGCTACTGAGAGCAGGTGCTGGGGCTCAGTTAACGCCTGAAGAAGCAATGGAGGTCTGTGTTCTGGCTCTGCCATGTTCCAGTGCCCTGTCATCACCCCTGGGGGATCAGCACTGGCCTGCAGCCCTTCCCTGTTGTGGGAGGTTGAGGGCAGTGCTGACCCCCAAACAAAGATTCTGAGAAGAGGCCAGGGAGGCCTCATCCAGGGCAGGCAGTGCTGAGGGGAGCGGGTGCCGAGGAGCAGGTGTGGAGGCCAGCCAGGTATAGAACGTGTCAGTGCGGAAAGGCAGAGTTCCAGCCCTGTCCCCTATCACAACACCTCTCTGCCTGGGACTGTAGTCATTAATCTACCTGAGTGGGGCAATTTTAGGATTTAAGGCCTGGACGTGGTGACAACTAAGAGAAAACTGTGGGAACGGCAGGTCCTCTGAGGTTAGAGAGGGTCGGTCCCTTCCCATGACCACCATTCCTCTGCCCACCAGTTCCAGGCAACGACAGACCCATGAACAGGCAATTGGGCCATAAGACACACACTAGACAGGCTCATAAGACACGAAGAAAAGGGGTCAGGGAGTTGGATGTTGCCTGAAAGAGTAACTAGAGCTGACAGGTGGTGCCCTTCCTTACCCACAAGAACAGTTGCTCTGGCCGGGGAGAGGGAAGCCCAGAGAGGGGCCCGTACAGAATGCAGCTCATTGTCCCCACGGAAACAACTGTGCCTTGCCCCAGACTCAGCTGACAGGCCCTGAGGTGGGAGGTGGGAGCCGTGTCCACTCTGCAAGCCCTCACAGGACTAGTCAGCTGTTGGAGCAGGACAGCTGTCCCCTGGATAGTGGGAGGGGAGGGCGTGGACCAAGGGGCAGGGGTAGGGGGTAAGGACAGACGTGCCTGGCATAGTTGATGTGGGCACGGTGTAGGGGGAGAGCAGTAAACCCCCCAGGCCCCAGGAACAAATCTAACAAAGACTGAGCAAGACCCTCATGGAGAAAACAGATACAAATTCTTACATAGGGACCAAAAAAGAAGACCTCGTACATGGACGTGCCAAGGTAATGGTTGGGACGGTATTGGGTTAAAAAGATGTTGGTTCTCCCCCAGATGAATCTGGAAATTCAACACGATTCCAACTAACCCAACAGTGTTGGGTTTTTCCTTTCTGGAATTGGGTAAGCTGATCATAAAATTTATATGGGAAGAAAAAGGGCCAAGAAGAGCCACGTGATCTGAAGAAGAAAAAGAAGAAGGGATACCAATTTGGCCTGAGAGGTACTACTGTGGCCAATCTGGTAATATGGGAATTAAAACTGTGGCAAAATGTAAGAATAGACACAGTGACTAAGGAACAGAATAGAGAGCATAGAAACAGACCTAAGGATATATGGTGCAGAGGAGAAATTTCTGCTCAGGAAATTTCTGGTCAGAGGGGAAGGGACATAGAGGATCAGAAATAGAACTGGGACAGTTGGCCATCTATGAGGGAAAGATAATATTTGATCCTCTGGCACACCAACTACAAAAATAAATGCCAGTGGCATTAGAGACCTGAATGTGGAAAGTAAAACTATGAAATATAGGACATGATCTTTAGGAATTTGGGATGATAGAGAATTATTTGTTCTATAGATTTTTACAAATCTTTTTGTTAGAGTAATTTTCAAAATTACACAAAAATAGAGATAACAGTATAATGAACCCCCATGTATCAATCACCCAGCTTCAGTAATAATTAAAAACTTTTAAATAACAAAAGACACCACAGAGTGAAAGACACTCCCCCACAGACTGGGAGAAGAGATTTGCAATCCACATAACTGAAAAAGATTTAGTATCAATCATAAATAAAGTACTTTTATAATCAGTAAGGAAAGGACACACACACACACACACACACACACACACACAGAAAAGTGAACAGAAGATATGGGCCGGTCATTTCCTGAAGAGGAAACATGAGTGGTCCATAAATGTGAAAAGCTACTTATCCACATTAGCTCATGGGGAAGTGCAAATTATATCCAGAAAGAGCTCCCATTTCACACCCCTCAGAAGCAGGAATTCATGGAGTATTGGACACAATTGTTTTAGAGGGCAATTTGGCAATATCTGGTAAAGCTGGAAACACATATTTCCTTTGGAACTCGGCAATTCTACTTCTAGGTGTGACTCTAGTGGAATTCTCACAGATGTGCACAGGGAGACATGTATGAGGATGTCCTTTCATGGTTTTTGTAATAACAACAACAAAAACTGGAAACTTCAATGTCTACCTACAGGAGAACAGAAATGCAAATGTAATCAAAGTGGAATACTATACAGCAGATAAAATGAATGCACTAACTCATGTATCAACAGGGATAAGTTTCAAAAATGTGATGTTAAGGTAAAACGCAGTGGCAAAAGAATATAGGTCAAATCATACCAGGTATGTAAAAATGCAGGACACATGAGCAATAGGATATATTCTTGTGGGTACATACCTACATATGCCCATGTAGTAAAAGTAAAAACATAGATGGGAGAGACAGGACTCCAGAGGAATAGCTCCCTCTAAGGGAGAAGGGACAGGAAATGATGGTTCATAGGTGTGGGGAGGGGATTATAACAGTGTCTCTAATGTATTATCCCTTTTAAAAAAAATTGAAGAAAACTAGGGACTTCCGTGGTGGTCCAGTGGTTGAGACTCTTCGCTTCCACTGCAGGGGGCATGGGTTCGATCCCAGGTCAGGAAACTAAGATCCTACATGCTGCACAGTGCGGCCAATAACTAAATAAACAAACAAAAATTTAAAAATGAAGAAAACTAAAGGAAATATGGCAAACTATTAACACTGTCTAATCTTGGTGGTGAATACATGGATGTATTCTGTTACACTACAGAATTGCTGTCCTCTGCATCTTTTTTTATTCTCCATATCTATCATTTAATAATGGAACATACATTGGTCCCCTTCACCTCTACCTTTTTTCTCTGGACCTCTCTAAGTCTCTTCCATCTTTTGCCCTCTCTTTCCCTCCCAACCTCCCACACGTTTCTGGCCCCCCAGAAGTAAAGGCTGTGCGTCCTGGCAATTAGGGGGCATGGTGCCAGGAGGCAGGCCTCTTGCTTCTAGCTGTCCCCTGGGGGCGGGCATCCTCTTTTCTGTCCTCAGTCTCTCCTTGGATATCCAGCGCTGGGCTCTTTCTGCCCCCTCTCCTTTCTCTGGCCCCCATAGTGCTTTGTGTCAAGGATGAGGCTGGCATCAGGGGAGGGGGAACAGGACAGGCAAAGGAGGAGGGCCAGGGAAACTACGTACATGGACGTGACCTTGCTATGCACCCCCCCCCAAGGCAATCCAGGAGAGCAGAGCCTGTCCCCTGAGCCACAGACACAGAAGGATCCACCAAAACTCTCTCTTCTCCTGTACCCAGGGTGGCCTCTTCCCTCCCCTTCTTCATCCCCATCTCTCT
Organism: Mesoplodon densirostris; assembly: GCF_025265405.1. NCBI lineage: Eukaryota > Metazoa > Chordata > Mammalia > Artiodactyla > Ziphiidae > Mesoplodon > Mesoplodon densirostris. The sequence goes on from NC_082670.1 coordinate 31,394,068, forward strand.
CTTGGTGAGGAGATTCTGAAAACAAGGGAAGGGAATGGAAACCTCATCCTCAGAATGCTTGGAGGGCCTGGAATGGTGGGATTGAGGATATGTATCTGTCAGTACCACTGAAGGTAAGTCCATGTCAAGAATGACAAAACAGATGCCTTTAAACTTCTCTGTGTTTAATTCAGCTGATGAGTATTTATTCTATTTGAATCTGATAATACAAATGTCAAAGAACAAAAAATATGGGCATGATTCCTTTTTTTTTGGCCGCACCGTGGAACACGTGGGAGTTCCCCGACCAGGGATCTAACCCACGCCTCTTGCAGTGGAAGTACGGAGTCTTAACCACTGGACTGCCAGGGAAGCCCCTAGGCATGGTGCTTTTTAAAGAGCTACATTTTGAACATGTCTCCATCCTTGGGAGATAAGTGGTTATCTACACAAAAATCTACCTACGGATTTACCGTTGGAGTTAGAATCATGCTGGGAGAATGTGGTTGTATGATTGGGTCACAAAACCCAATTAATTAATTAATTGAATAGGGCAGCTGTCAGACCAAATGATACTATTATTTAATAGACAGACAATATAGGATGGTGGTTAAGCAAGTGGAGCTATGTGGTCTGGATTCAAATCCCAGCTCCTCTGCTGCCAGTGTGGAATCCTAGGCAAATAAGTCATTAACTGCTCTGTGCCTCAGTATACTTTTCTATGAAAGGGGAGCTGATTTGTTTGGATGAAAGGCATTAATAGTTAGATGTTAGAACAGTGCCTGGTATAGAAAACATGCTGAATGAATGGTAGCACTCTTTTTTATGATGTACCCACACCTTGTATTCATTCATCACATTGCCATTTACAAAGTATGTCATTCACTTGGTCCTCACAGTTTTCCCGGGTGTTCTCTTCTCTAGACAGATGAATAAACTGAGGTTCAGAGATGGCCTCGGTGACAATCAGAAAAGGGGGATAGGAAGACTGTCAGTCGAGATGGAGGAGTTTGCACATCAGACCTAAGAGGATGCCAATTCCAGCTGGGCCACGTTGGCCCTCCAGGAGGCATCCTGGATGGAGAGCTTTGAAGGTTCAATGTGGGAGCGGTCACATTAGCTGGGAGAGCCATTCCTTTCCTTGGTCAACAAACGTATTTAATGTTTGTACGTGCAGGCATTCGAAATGCGTCAATGAAAATGACAGTCCTGCCCCCATTGTATGGTCAGTAGGGTGACAGAGGAATAAACAGGAAATGACAATACAGAGAGATAAATAGTTTGCCAGGGGAAGTGACTGGCACCTTGGGAGTCCGGGGCACCCGGCCAGCAAGGGGCCTGGGTGTGTGTGTGCAGCTTCTCAGAGGAGGCCTCCTGGAACACAGAGCCAGGGAAGGGGGAGGACTGCAGGGGGATACTCAGGAGGGAAGGGAAGGCGGGGCTGCGCTGGGGCAGGGGATGGGCAGAATGTGACGAACAGGTCGTGGGGAGACCTGCTGCAGGAAGGGGACAGCGAGGAAGAGCATGAGTAAAGACAGGAGACCAAACAGAGCAGGGCGAATTCGGGAAATGTTTGGTGCACGCAAGACAAGACGTGTCCGGAAACAATGCTTGGGAGAGTCTTGGACGTTCCTCTTGGCTGGTTTCACCAGCAGAAGGAGGGAAACTAGCATCTTTTGGGGTGATGGGTTGATGATCCGTGGTTTCTACCAAGGTGGTTCTGAAGACCCGATGAGACCAGGAATTTGACTTCTCTGGCAGGAGTGAGGGCAGTGGTTAAGCTTGGAGGGGGTGGGGATGGGGCAGGAGAAACGTGGCCAGGGGTCCAGGAGAGAGAGTGAGGCTGCTGTGGGGATGGGCAGGAGGGAAAAGTTCCCCCCACGTCAGCTCCTCGAGCTTACCTCCTTGTGGAGACAGAATAGGGACAAGGAGATATCCAAGAGGGAGGCAAGTGCAGTTATACACTCCCAAAGGAACTGGGTAAATGTAAGAAATTTATTTTGTAAATAAATAAACATATACGCAATTAAAAACATGCATAGGCATTGATAAACAGGAAGTGGTTATCCTAAGAGGTGGAATATAAGGTGAGTTTTGCTTTTCTTCTGTGTGCTTTTCTGGGTTTTCTACGTGCTACTGAGAATGTGTGACCCCTAAAGTCGATAAAGGACAGAATAAATGTTATTTACACACAAGAGGAGTCTTCAGTATAGACTCAGATGTCACCAAGAGGTCAGATGTCACCTGGAAGAGGGAGGAACTAAAGGGGCTTTGGGATGTGGCTGTGAGAGGGGGCAGGTGGCCTGGAGAGGGAGGTTCTGCTGGGGCGAAGGGCAGAGTCTATGGGCAAGCGTTAAAAACCTAGTGGAAACACAGACGACAAAGGAAAATATTTGCAGCCCCTATGCAGAGAAAGGTCAAATCTTCCTAAAATATAAATAGCCCCTAGAATTTTATAAGGAAAAAACACAGAAGGCCAGTATAAAAATGAGCAAAGAATATGAAGCGCTCACAGAAAATGAAATGAAAGGAAAACATGAATATTTGCTCAGCTTCAAATGCAAAAAAAGAAATGCAAATTACAAGGACAGTCAGAAACCATTTTTCTTCTATCACATTATAAATATGCAAAAGTTTGACCACACACTGCCTTGATGGGGAAATAGACACTCTTATCTTGCTAGTGGGAGCGTAAATTGGGATTACCTTTATGGAGGGGAATTTAGTATATATCCGAATTACTGATGTATATACTCCTTAGCTCAATATCCCACTTTTAGAAATTTATCCTGTAGAAATATTTCCACTATATGAGATGACATATGTGCAGTGTTATTCACTGTAGCATTGCTTATAGTAGTGAAAGATTGGAAACAACTCAATAAAGAGCTGATAAATAAATGTCGAGACTTCGCTGCAGTGGAATACTCTGCAGCTATAACAAATCATAAGGAAGCTCTCTGTATACTAATAGAAAAATATCTCCAAGGTATGTATATCACCTTTCTCCCCTCTAGCAACCACCTGTTTGTTCTCTGTATCTATAAATCTGTTTCTGTTTTGTTATGTTTGTTCATTTGTTTTATTTTTTAGATTCCACGTATAAGTGAACTCATGCAGTATTTGTCTTTCTCTGTGTGACTTGTTGCACTTAGCATAATACCCTCTAAGTTCATCCATGTTGTTGCAAATGGCCAGATTTCATTCTTTTTTTGTGACTGAGTAATATTCCACTGTGTGTTTGTGTGTGTGTGTGTATACACACACACACATATATATATACACACACATATATATATATATCACATCTTCTTTATCCATTCATTTATTGATCGGCACTTGGGTTGCTTTTAATTACTTTTTAAAATAAACTATTTATTTTCAAATAGTTTTAAGTTTACAGAAAATTGTGAAGATTGTCCAGAGAATTTCTGTATACCCACACCCAATTTCCCCTGTAATTAATATCATATCTTAGTACAGTATATTTGTTACAATTAAGGAACCAATATGGATACAATAATATTACCTAAAACCCACACTTATTCAGATTTCCTTAGTTTTTACCTAATGTCCCTTTTTCTGTTCCAGGATCCCATCCAGAACACCACATTACACTTAGCTGTCTTACCTCCTTAGGCTCCTCTTGGCTGTGACAGTTTCTCAGACTTTCCTTGTTTTTGATGACCTTGACAGTTTTGAGGAGTATTGGTCAGGAGTTTTGTATAATGACCCTCAAGTGGGATTTGTCTGATGTTTTTCTTATGATTAGACTGGAGTTTGGGGTTTTGGGGAAGGAAACTACAGAAGTAAAATGTTATTCTCATCACATCATATCAAGGGTATATTCTATCCACATGGTTTATCTCTCTTGTGTTAACCTTGATCACCTGCCTGAAGTCGTGTTTGTCAGGTTTCTCTACTTTTTCTTTTTTTGGCCACACCGCACAGCTTGTAGGACCTTAGTTCCCTGACCAGGGATTGGACTCGGGCCCTCAGCTTTCACTGCTTGTGGAGTCCTAAGCACTGGACCACCAGGCAATTCCCAGGTTTCTCTGTCTTGAAGCTACTCTTTTCTCTCGACTTCCACACTGTCCTTTTTGGAAGGAAGTCACTATGTGCTACCCACACTTAAGGGGTGAGGAATTATACTCCACCTTTGACATACTCTCATCGTGCTTTTTGTGTTTGCTACCTTTTTTTTTTTAAGCATTTCCATACTTTCTGGCACTGCAAGATGCTCCAGGTTCATCCCGTATATTTCTTGCCCCAGTCCTAGATTCAGACATTTCCTTCTCATTTTTCTTGTGATGAGAACTTTTAAGATCTACAGCCTTAGCAACTTTCAAATATGCAACACATTATTATTAGCTATAGTCACTGTGCCATACATTACATCCCCATGACTTCTTTCGTTGTTGTTGTTTTTGGCCACACCACGCAGCTTGTGGGATCTTAGTTCCTTGAGCAGGGATTGAACCCAGGCCCATGGCAGTGGAAGCGTGAAATTCTAACCACTGGACTGCCAGGGAATTCCCCCCATGACTTATCACTGGAAGTTTGTTCCTTTTGACCACTTTCACATATTCCACTCAGCCCTCACCGCCACCTCTGGCAACCACCAATCTGTTCTTTGTATCTATGAAGTTTTTTAAAAATTAATTAATTAATTTATTATTTTTGGCTGCGTTGGGTCTTCGTTGCTGCACGCAGGCTTTCTCTAGTTGTGGCGAGCGGGGGCTACTCTTCATTTGCGGTGCAAGGGCTTCTCATTGCGGTGGCTCGTCTTGTTGCAGAGCACGGGCTCCAGGCGCACGGGCTTCAGTAGTTCTGGCACGTGGGCTCAGTAGTTGTAGCTCGCAGGCTCTAGAGCGCAGGCTCAGTAGTTGTGGTGCACGGGCTTAGCTGCTCCTTGGCATGTGGGAGCTTCCCGGACCAGGGCTCGAACCCGTGTCCCCTGCATTGGCAGGCGGATTCTTAACCACTGTGCCACCAGGGAAGTCCTATGAGTTGTTTTTAAATTATTAAAAAATTTTTTTTAGATTCCACTTGTGAGATCATAGAGTGTTTGTCTTTCTCTATCTGAGTTATTTCATTTAGCATAGTGCCCTCAGGGTCCACCCATCTTGTTGCAAATGGCAAGATTTCTAGCACATTTTGACCCCACTTTCTCAGAGACCAGAGGACGAAGCTCTGGAGCTATGTATTCTAAGGGACCTCTGTTTCTTGATGTGGCCTCGTCTTTGCAGTGCAGTTGGAGGGTGTAGAGAGGGGTCTAAAGGAAAACGGGGGCAGCCGCTGTGGAGAGTGGCAGTGAGTCATCCAGAGGTGAACTCTAGATTACCATGTGACCTCAGTCAAGGGCACCCAGCTTGTGTTGTGCAGGGTGCAGGCAGCATGGTCTAGTGCCCTTCCCCAGCAAAACCCCACCTCTGTGAACAGAGGAAGTGCCACATGCTGAGGACCAGAAGAGAAGAGCAGAAAATGTGGTCACACACCACTGGGAGATGGCAAAGACATCATGGGAAAGGTCTCCCAAGCATTAGGCTGGGGAAGGCGGCAAGTGAAGTTGAACGACATTGAGTCAGAAGGGGCTGGTGAGGGTGTGTGTGCAGAGAGCAGACTTGGCAGGCAGGAGGAGAGAGCAGCCAGGCCTGGCTGTAGCTGGGGGGAGCTTTTATTTTAGAGTTTGGATGTGGAGGAATGTGATGTAGGCATGTTTGCATACATGTTGGATGCATGCATGAATTAGATATGTTTATTAAATGTATGCTAGTTCATCTCACTTTTCCAATACAGGGCAGTCATGTGCTAAAATTCTGGGGATGCCCCTCACATCATAATCTGGGTGAATGATGCCCCTTTTAGTTGTTCAGAGCACAAACTATATATGGGGCTCTGCTAAGTGTGGTGACGGTATAAGCAGAAAGGGTAGGGGGATCCAGATATAGTTGTTTTTTTTTTCCTTAAGATTTTATTTTTATTCATTTATTTATTTATTTTGGCTGCGCAGGATCTTATTTTGGCACGCGGGACCTTTTAGTTGCAGTGTGCAGACTTCTTAGTTGCGGCATGCTGACTCCCAGTTGCGGCATGCATGCAAGATCTAGTTCCCCGACCAGGGATCGAACCCCGGCCCGCTGCACTGGGAGCGCGGAGTCTTACCCACCGGACCACCATGGAAGTCCCCAGATTTAATTTTTTGATGTAAGAGAAGCCATTTAAGCCTAAACCATTTTGTGATCTAAGCCTGGCCACAATGCTTGCCCTTGAACAGGTCTCAATAATAATGACCGTAAGGGAACAGAAGAACGACATGACTTAGGCAAAAGAAGTAAGAATGGCAAAGATAATAAATCAGTTGTAAAGACTCCCAATTCTGGTTCAGTGGTAAAGATTAGCCTGAAGCACTCAACCACCAGCTCGACTGGAACCTAAGAGATGGTGATGTTGACCTTCTCTGGCCCTTGTGACTTCAGTCAACTGAAGCTTGGCCTCTGTTGACCTTTGCCCCAATTCCATGCTGAATTCTCCTCTGCTCAAGCCCCGTCATGAATATGCATGTACCCTTAGTTTAGAACATCCCCAATTTGGCTGTTAGGGAGACACTGCTTTGGGAAAGATCTCCAGTGTTCTCCTTACTTGCTGCAAGTAATAAATCCTTCCTTCTCCTGCTCTTTGGCTTGGTTGTGTCTTTTGGCTCGACACCCAACAAGAGGGGAACCCAATTTTTAGGTAACAGTAATGAGTTTACCATCTGTGGGAAGCACAATACTTCACCCTCATAACCTCAGTCGTCCATACAGCAGCCCTCTGAGACAGGCACTGTCACCCCCATTTTTTTTTTGGCCGAGCCACATGGCTTGTGGGATATCTCAGTTCCCCGACCAGGGCTTGGACCTGGGCCATGGTAGTGAAAGCCCAGAATCCTAACCTCTAGGCCACCAGGGAACTCCTAGTCACCCCCAACTGACAGATGAGAAAAAGGAAACTCTGTTAGAGAAATAAAATAATTTGCCCAAGGCCATCCAGCCAGAAGTTGGCAGCATCTTCCGCTAGGGCAAGGGACAAGGATGGGGTGGGGTCAGCATCTTGCTGGGCTCCCCAGAACCAGCTGGGCACTGCTGGGTTCTCTCAAAACTCAAAGGACCTGCTAGTTTTCCAGCCTCTCCCAAAGGATCCCTGACCCACCCAGGGACCTTTGCTCCTTCGCTGCTCTGAGGAGAAAAGGTGGTGGTAGAAAATTAGGGTGGAGGAATCAGTCTTAAGACCCTCATTAACAGAGTGTGACCTTCTCTCTCAGACAAGACTGCAGAGGGGAGAGGATGGGAGAAGAGAGTGGCAGGGCTGGAAATGATTCCTCGGGAGGTGGTGGGGGGAGGCAATGGAGTGGCAGGGATGGGCAGTTGTCACAGAGCAGGCAGGGGGCAGGGCTGGTGCAGGGAATCAGTCACCAGACCCAGGAAGGCTGGAAGCCCCCCCACCCCGCCCCCAAGCATAAGAGGAATGGGCGTGTTTAGTGCAAATAGAAGGAAGTCTTTGAGTCCTTACTGCAGGAGGAAACGAAGCTAGCTACCCTGGGAAGCTGAAAGTACACAGACCCAGGACGGATTCCAATTCTTTTGGGGTTTAGATTTATTCGACCCTAACCTAAGGGAATTTGGAGGCGGTCTGTATGCAAGAGGCTGAAAAGCTCGCAGGCACAGTTCCCCAGAGGAGGAAGCCACGGAGCCATCTGGAAGGACAGGAGAAGTGCAGTTGGGGGACACTGCTGGTGGTCTCAGTCTTCCCACTGCAGCAGGAGGCTGGGGGGCTGGAAGCAGGGGGCGTCTGAGGCAGAGACTCCAAGGTCAAGGACTGGTGAACCAAGGATCCCTCCACCCTTCCGGTGAGGACCATAGCCTGGCAGTCAGCAGTTTTTTAACAGTAAGAATGATTTGAATCTGAACACCTTTAAGGCAGGCATGAATCCACCCCGGCCACTGTCCCCCACCCCTCCCAGCCACACATCTAAGAGGGTCAGTTCCTTTCTATGACTGGCTGACTCCTGCCGCTGCAGGATTTTTGACTTTTGCTAGACCAGGAGTGTCACCTTTGGAGACTCCAGTTTGAGGAAGGAGATGGGAGGGGCGGTTCTGGGTCCTGCGGCTCAGCCCTCCCCTCGGATGCTGCTCTGAGTACCGCGCTGTGTACAGTTCACAGACAGGGACTCTTATGCCTTTAGCATCCCAGCCGTTGCCCATAGATGACAACAGCGCCCTCTAGCTTCTGTGACAACCACACATTTCCAAATGCTTCCTGGACAGGGGGTGGTATCACCCCAACTGAGAGCTCCTGGGTGTCCCCTCTTTGGTACTGAGGAAATGACTTACACCCCTGTCAGTCTTTTTTTCCTGGCATAGAAACACAGAGACACAGAAGCCAGTGGCATGTATTGTTCAATATAATAATGCCCTTGAGTGAGGGGGAGAAGGGAGGAGCCATGAAACAGGCCAGCGTTGAGTTGGGTAGGAAACGTGGACAGCCTCCCCAGCCGGGGACACCGCAGAAGTGTCACTTAATCTTTAGTGAAAGGTACTCAGAGAGGGAGGGAGACTGTGGGGTAAATCCAGCCACCAGAAGCCTGGCTGGGGTAAAAGAAAAACACTTTGCGCTGGGAGGGTGGGCCTGGAGGTCCTGCTGCTGGAATAAGCACGGCATCTCGGCCCTTCCATCAGCAGAAACCGCAGAGTTGAGCGCCACAAGGAGCACCCCGCCCCCCAGGCCAGGACCCGGCGGGGGTTGGGGTGGGGCGGGGCGGGGCGGGGGGCGGTGCCGATGGCGGTAGGAAGCCAGGCTCCCGCAGTAACTAACCCCACATGGTTATCTGCAGCCACTGTGGAGCAAGAACATCAGAGGATGGGCGAGGTGGTGGGGGGGCATGACGTCTGGGGAAGCGGAAGGGCCAGTGGAGCCGCGGGTGTCGGGGAGGGGGGCGTGCCTGAGGATCCTTTCCATGTACCTGGTTCAGGTTCAAGCAAATCTGGCCAGTATTGTTAGGGTCCATGGTTAGAAAGTACGCTGTTTCAAGGAGGCAAAGGAGAAGGGTTGGGAGCTGAGTCAGTGGTGTGCAAGACCCCTTCCCGACCAGGGAGGATGTCAGAAAGGGTGTAAGAAGCTGTTCTTTCCCTCTTCCCAGCCAAACCCCCAGCCCAGCAGGGAATTAATGGTAAGGACTCCTACAGCCTTGCTCTGAACCAGGGCCTGTTCTGAGTGCTCTCCAAATACTATCTCATTTAATCTCTGCCTCCATTCTATGCAGGCTGTACTGTTATCTATATTTATAGGTAAGGCAACAGAGGCACAGAGAGATAAAGTGACTTGCTCAAGGCAACAGAGCCAGCAAGTGGTGGAGCTGGGATCTGAACCCAGATCATCTGTGTCTGGTGGAGGGGAATGGTTCTGGAGCAGTGCTCTTCGTGTGGGTATGTGGGAGAAGGCCGGCGGTCCCCTGGCCCAGGGTGGGGAGTGGGCAGGTGCCTGACTCACTGAACATGGCCTTCAGCCTCATGAAACAGCTGATGAAGCTGTCAAAATCCATGATCATTTCGTCATTTGCATACCTGGCCACCAACACCTGTGTCACCTTGTTATTCAGTTTGATGCCTGGGAGAGAGAGGAGTGTGGAGGGGGAGAGTCCAGCCCTCTGGCCGCTGCTGCCTACCCCCTCCCTACCCAAAGCCCTCTCCTGCCCCTGGCCACCTGCTTTCTCAATTGCCAAGCGCATCTCATAGGAGTTCAAGGTGCCTGAGTGGTCCTGGTCACACTCTTGGAAGATATCCTGAAGGGACAAGACAGACGCGGTAGGGCCGTGTGCATGGCACGGTGGCTGAAGTGATGAAATGCTTCACGACAGCTACCCAAGACCCCAGGGGCCCCCTACGCTGGCCCACCCCGAGTTCCAGTATTCCTATCACCTGGTGACTGTGGGGTTAGTTCCTGGCACCCTGCCCAGGGCTCTCTGCCTGTATCCTTTACGCTGGCTGATACCTGGACTGTGCTGGTTATTGAATATTTTGACTAGTTAATACGCCAACACATCAACGGCTCCATCCTGGGGTGTGTGTGTGTGTGTGTGTGTGTGTGTGTGTCTCTAGTCAGGGGCTCCTGTTCCAGCTCCATCCTTACTAGTCCTCATCCCTCTGGAGGCCTCTCTTTCTTACCTCCATAAACTGCCCCCTCAATGCCCTTTACCGTCCATTTCTTGATTTTTCTCCACAGGATCTGGAACTCCTGAAGCCCCAGTTTGCCAGAGCCATCTTTCTGGGAGGTAGTCAAGGATATAAGAGGAGGGTGGGGAGGGCATCCTGGGGGCTGGGAAGCAGAGGGACTCACCGAGGTAGGGCACAAGACCCAAGGGGCCTGTATGGTAACCATGGTAACAGCCGGAAGACCTGGCATCTTTTGTTACTCCAGCTCCTAATCCCCATCCGGAAGGAGGGCATGGCTGGTCAGAGATGGCCACCTTAGGGCCAGGCTCAGGGGTAGGGGGCTGGGGCAGGAGAGCACTGGACAGGACTGCCCACTGGACAGGAAGATACATCCAAGAGGTTGACCATACAGCGGCACACGTCCAGGCTGAAACCCTTGGTTTTGAGGTTTTTGACTGTGAGGGAGGGAAGGGGCAGGAAGAAGGGGAGGGATGAGCAGGGTGTGGTTGGGGTTTGGGGGGAGGGGTGGGGGGTGATTAAGGGTGGGGGAAGGGTTGTGAGTGGGGGATGGAAGACTCACCTTTGGAGACCACCTTGTTGAGCAGCTTCTGTAGCTCATACATGCCCACCTCCTTGTCCTGGAAAGGGGGAACATAGACCCCCGCTCTGGCCCCTTCAGCCCCAAACCACCTCCTTTCAATCCCCTAGCCCTCTGCCTCTCACCTCTCCACCGGCCACTATGTGAAACAAACGTATGAAGTCCTGGTCTATGTCATTCTCAGAGATGTTCTCCTGGAGGGAAAGGAGTGGGAGAGGGACACAGTCCAGAAAGTTCTTCCACACCCCTACATGCTGCCCCCAAATCCCACCCCCCACAGCCTCCCCTCACCTCTTGGAGAAGCTCAGCGAAGTTGGCTTCATCCAGTTCCCTGGGCAGAGGTGGATGAAGGCTCGGAATGAGCAGGGGTCAGGGAGACAGGGATTCCAGTGGGATGGTCAGGGAGGTCATGTCATGTGTCTGCAGCAATACGGAACGGGCTCCCTGGGATCTGGCTTCTGATTCTGGCTCTGCTACTACCTGGGACTTCCCTGCCTCATGCCTAAGTTTCCCTGACTGTAAAATAGGGACGGGGGTGGGGGGACCCAGCTGACTGTCCCCTGAGGTTGAATCTTACAGCTCTGGGGCAGGTGGCCTTGGGGCAGTGAGGTGGGGCCCCTCACCAGGACTCGCTGTGCTTCTCCGTGAAGATCCGGAGCAGGAAGTCAGCATCCTTGTGTGGCTCAAAGGTGGAGGGAATGATAATGTATTCCCCCGGAGGCAGCCGGAGGTGGCTGCTCACCTCCCGTGAGTTGGTGAAGATCTCTGAGAAGCCCAGGTCCTGGTACTTCACGAAGAAGTCCTTTTTCAAGTGGACGGCCTGGAGGTTCTGAAACTGTATGTGCCCTGGAGGTGGGTACAGGGCCCACAGAGGAGGGCAGGGAGGGAGGGACCCCCACGGTGATGCCCAGCTGGGCAGGGCTAGGGAGGGCCTGGACCCTGCCCATCTGGCAGGTAACCCCAGTGTGGTCGTTTCCTTCCCTGACCCTCACTCAGGGCCCAAGGGGGCTGGAACCCTGACCCAATGGGCCCCAGAACCCTTTGCCGAATTCTACCCCTTGCCCATCCACATGCCAGGAGTGGGGTGGATGTCTGCCCAGGATCAAGCCCCACGTCTTCTGTACCTCCTTTGGGACCTGGGAAAGGAAGAGAGAGGAGGGTCAGATCCCCAGGATGGTGAAGGGGCTCAGGCCTGTGGAAGCCAGGTGTGTGTGTGTGTTGGGGGGTGCTAAGGGCACTGGGACGCTGGTGGTGGGGAGGGGCGTGGGCTCTAAGAGCTAAAAGTCCCAGCGTTAATAACACGTCTGCTTTGAATATAGAAAAATGGCACAGATGAACCAGTTTGCAAGGCAGAAATAGAGACACAGACGTAGAGAACAAACGTATGGACACCAAGGGGGGAAAGGGGAGTGGTGGGATGAATTGGGAGATTGGGATTGACATATATACACTAATATGTATAAAATAGATAACTAATGAGAACATACTGTATAGCACAGGGAACTCCCACTTCGCTGTACAGTAGAAACTAACACAACATTGTAAAACAACTACACCCCAATAAAAAAAAAATAACCCTTCTGCTTTGGATGGCAAAGTACGGTTTACATAAAGTTTTGCCAAGGGGAGATTTTTACCACTGCAGGTTAAGGATGGGAAACAGAATCCCCCAGAGGTGAGATAACTTGCCCAGTCTCACACTGCTGAACATTTGAAGAGCTGGGATAAAAAACTAAGAGAGGGCTTCCCTGCTGGCGCAGTGGTTGAGAGTCCGCCTGCCGATGCAGGGGACACGGGTTCGTGCCCTGGTCCGGGAGGATCCCTCATGCCGCGGAGCAGCTGGGCCCCTGAGCCATGGCCGCTGAGCCTGCGCGTCCGGAGCCTGTGCTCCGCAACGGGAGAGGCCACAACAGTGAGAGGCCCGCGTACCGCAAAAAAAAAAAAAAAAAACGAAGAGACCATTTTCCATGGAGCGCTCATGTCTTGCAGGAAGTTAATAGGGGATTATTGAAACCAAGGAATGAGCACATAGAAGTTTGTAAAAAGGTGAGATAAACCAAGATAAATAGGTTGCCCTCCTCCAGGGATGACCAGAACCTTTAATATACTGATGGCCCCGTGGAGCTCTGGGTTGGGGTAGAGAATACAGCCTTTCCTGGCAGGGCTGTGTCTAACCTTGGAAATGGCTTCAGGTGCGTCTGTTAACCTGGGGGACTCACAGCCTAGGAGGAGGGCAAGGCTCGTGTCTTTTGTTCACGATTGAACCTCTGGAGACTGACTGGGGCCTGGCATGCAGTAGGTGCTCCATGAATATAACTGACTATGTAAATGAAAGAACAAACGGACATTTCTAGGATTTTGCAAAGCACCGTTTGGGAAATGCTTGTCAGGGGTTTCTCTTGGCCGGAGTCCATGCTCTTGGTGGGGCAGCTGTGGGGGGGCTTGGGGGCCGTGGAGATATCTCCGAGTGTGTGGGAACTGGTGTGAGTTTGGACAAGTGACCTCACCTCTCTGGCTCCCAATCTCCTTCCTCTTCATTAAAGGCGTTACTACTCGAAAGGCCTTTGGAGCAATGCCTGGCACAGAGGAAGTGCTCCCCAAGTGTTTTAGATTTTAAAAATCTGAAAAGAAAGCCGCCAGCCCTGCCTCAAAAGTGCAGAGCACCACTCCGGAAAGAGACGGGGCCGAGATGGGCGGTGAGGAGTAAATTGGGAGACTGGGATTGACATATACACACTACTATATATAAAACAGATAACTAGGACTTCCCTGGTGGCACAGTGGTTAAGAATCCACCTGCCAATGCAGGGGACACGGGTTCGAGCCCTGGTCCAGGAAGATCCCCACACGCCATGGAGCAAATAAGCCCGTGTGCCACAACTACAGAGACCGCGCTCTAGACCCCGCAAGCCACAACTACTGAGCCCGTGTGCCACAACTACTGAAGCCCGCGCGCCTCGAGCCTGTGCTCCACAACAAGAGAAGCCACCCAATCAGAAGCCCACACACCACAACCAAGAGTAGCCCCCCACTTGCCGCAACTAGAGAAAGCCCACGCACAGCAACGAAGACCCAACGCAGCCAAAAATACATAAATAAACAAATAAATTTTAAAAAATTAAAAAAATAGATAACTAAAAAGGACCTACTGTATAGCACAGGGAAAACTACTCAATACTCTGTAATGACCTATACGGGAAAAGAATCTTAAAAAAAAAAGTGGATATATGTATAAGTACAACTGATAAACCTTGTAAATCAACTATATTCCAATTTAAAAAAAAAAAAAAGGAAAGAGACAGGGGTGTGGAGGCGGTTGGAGGGTGTCCTGGTCCCGGGGCAGGTGGTGGGGTGGGGTGGGCAGTGGTCCCAGGGGTGAGGCCATGGGGAGAGCAAGAGTGGCTGGGGGACCAGCTGGGCACGCACGGAGTAGATGACAAAGCCGATGGTATGCAGCTGGGCTCCCTGGGGCCATGCCCGCCTCCAGTTCTTCTGCATCAGGGCCACCAGGCAGGTGCAGACGGCTTCGTCGTCCTCTGGGGCATCATCCTCCTCGGGGAGAGAGATCTTAAACTGTGGGTTGGTCCAGAATGTGTCTGTGGAGGAAGCAGGTCAGGATGGTCCTGCCCTTCCCAGGGTGGACGGGCTTCCCAGCCAAGTGCGCGCCTCCTCAATGGGGCCCAGGAGTGCGGTGAGTCAGTGGCCCCTCCCTTGCTCCCTGCTCCCAAGTCCCCTCGCCCACCAGTGTAGCTCCGGCAGCCCCCTGCAGTGCTGCCCCTCCTCCAGCTGCCCTCGTAGAAGGTGGTATGCCAACACCTCTTGTAGTCCTCACAAAGCGTGTCAGGTATCAGGTTGCAGATTTCCAGGAGGGTGAAGTTGTCCAGGAAATCTTTGTAGGACATCCTGTGGTGGAGGGGAGCGGCAAGAAGCCCGCGCGCCTAGAGCCCGTGCTCCACAGCAAGAGAAGCCACCCAAAGAGAAGCCCACGTGCTGCAACGAAGAGCAGCCCCCCACTTTCCACAACTAGATGGGCCAGAGCCCATCAGCAGCACACCCACACCTGTAGGCGCCCCCCCCCCCGAGCCTCCCCATCCAAGGCACAGGTGGGACAGTGGCAGGAGAGATGAAGGGACTGGGTGTGGGGACAGAAGGTGGTCCTTCTCCAGCGGCGCTGACCAGAACTCTCCGTCCTCCTTCCTGTGCAGCAGCTGCCTCTGGACGTCTGGGGCCACCTCTTCCCACTCCTTGGCACTGGAGCAGAGACAGGCAGTGGAGGGGCAGGGGGTCGGGAGGCACCTCAGTCCTCCCCCAGGGATGCCCTTACCCCTAATGTCTGCCTACTGGGGGTCCTGGTTAGATGGAGAATCTAGAGGGGAAGGGCTCACACTGGGCGCAGGTGACTGGATGCCAGTCGGTCCCTCTGTGGCATGGCCTTGCTCGTGGGCCTGCTCTGTGCTCTGCCCCTCCCCCCAGAGGGCTGGTCGGGGCACCTACTTGTCACTCCAGGCTCCATTCCACTCAATCCGGCCCCAGGGATTCCGGACCCGAATCAGTGTTTCCATCTTGCCGCGGTACAGGACCTGGGTGGGTTGTGGGCAAAGGTTAGGAGTGTAGGGTCACAGAAATTCTCCTTCTCCTGTCCCTCTGGGTGGGGTGTAGTGGTCAGACTCACATCCTGAAGGCCGGTCACTGAGTAAGCATGTCCTCTCACCAGCATCCTCTGCGTCAATGACTCCAAGTCACTTTGGCGGTTGATCTACACAGAACAGAGAGGAAGGAAAGGAACTCAAGGTCTGGTCAGAGGGATGGGGGCACCTGAAGAGAGGTGACAACTCTCTGGGTTCATTTTTTTTTTAAATTAAACTTTGTATTTTCAAATGATTGTAGACTCACACGCAGGTTTCTTTGTTTTTTTTGTGTGTGTTTTTTTGTTTTTTTTTAGTTGTGGCATGGGGGATCTTTTAGTTGCAGCAGCCAGGATCTAGTTCCCTGACCAGGGGTTGAGCCCGGGCCCCTGCATTGGGAGCCCGGAGTCTTACCCACTGGACCACCAGGGAACTCCCTCACATGCAGTTTTAAGAAATAATACAGAGAGATCCGTGCACCCCATATCCAGTATCCCCCAGTGGTAACATCTTGCAAAACTATAGCACAATATCAAGTTTTTTCTTTTCTGGCCGTGTCACGCAGCATGCAAGATCTTAGATTCCCAACGAGGGATCGAATCCTTGCCCCCTGCAATGGAAGCGCAGAGTCCTAACCACTGGACTGCCAGGGAATTCCCTATAGCACAATATCAAAACCAGGATGAAGATGTTGACACAATTAGTCAGTCTTATACAGATGTCTCCACTTTTACTAGTACTCATTTATGTATGTTTTATGCATTGTTATCATCTGTGTAGTTTTCTGTATCCACCACCATCATCACAATATAGAACATTTCCATCACCAGTAGCATCCCTCGTGTTGCCCTTTTATAACCAACATCCACCTCTTATGACCCTCTTCCCTAACCTCTGACAACTCCTAATCTGTTCTCTATTTTAAAAAATTTTGTCATTTCAAGACTGTCATATAAATGGAATCATACAGTGTGGAATCTTTTGGGATTGGCTTTTTCCGTTCAGCATAATTTCCTTGAGATTCATCCAAGTGGTTTTGTGTGTCAATAGTTCATCTCTTCTTATTGCTGAGTAGTATCCCCTGGTATGTATGCACCTGTTAAACTATTCACCCTTTGAAAGACATCTAAGTTGTTTCCAGGTTCTGGTTATTATGAATAGAGCTGATTTGAACACTTGGGTACAGGCTTTTGTGTGGACATAAGTCTTCATTTCTCTGGGATCAATGCCCAAGAATACAATTGCTGGGTCTTACAGTAGCACTCTGGGTTCTTTTATTTATTTGAACAAATATGTGTTGGGTATCTATTGCATGCCAAGTACCATCTTAAGTCCCAGGACCCAGCAGTGAATGAGACAAATAAAGTCACTGTCTTCATGGAATATGAAAACTGTCTGGAGAAGATTGGTTGTGAATATCACGTCGATAAGTAAGACAGTTTCTGATCATGATAAATGTTGGGGAGAAAATCAAAACAAAGTGGAGAGGAAATGGGGGGCAGGAGCGGGTAATTTAGATTGGGAATCAGGGAAGGATAGCCTGAGGAAGGGCCATTTGAACTAAAAAATGAGTGAGAAGGAGCTAGTTATGCAGGTATTTGGAGAAAGAACTTTCTAGGTGAAAGCAACAGCAGGTGCAAAGGCCCTGAAGCAGGACCAAGCATGGCTTACTTCGATGGAGCACCCCATGAGGGAGGATCGCTCTATGGCCTTTCTAAGCATCCTCAGCAGGTTCAGAGGGGGCTTCTGGAGTTGGAGGCTCTGGGTCACGCCCCCCGTGAAGTCCTCAAAGCCCTCTACCATGTTGCCCCCAGACAGGGCTTCATAGGATCCGTTCAGCCTGTGGGCACAGAGAGGGCACCGTCTGGGCTCTGGGATGCAGTTGTGAGCTTGGACCTCAGAGGGTGTGGTGAGGGAAGGGAGGGATGCCCTGCCGTCCCCCTGCCTCTTCCCCTGATTCCAGTTGCTCCCCTACCCCCCCCCCCCCCCGTCACTGCCAACTGGCAGAGCAAGCTTGGAGGCTAGGCGAATCGCCAGGCTGGGGCACTCACTTGGCGTACGCCTTCTCCAGCAGGGCACTCCAGAACTCGGTGCGCTCAGCTGAATGCACGAACACCAGCTTGCCATTCTTTGTGGGCAGCCGGTCATCCACCACCACGTCCACCCACTGCCCAAATTGCCAAATCTGCGGGCGGCAAGGTGGGTCTCAGCGGGGCGTGGGGCATCTGTATGCCCCAGGCCCCCTTCCGAGCTCAGACACACATAAATGCGCGCACGCGCACATACCCCTCCCTTCTTGCATGAAGACTCTGTTACATGAGCGCCTCCTGGTGTCAGGTTCAGTGACACACCAGTAACAGAGGGCCCCCCACCCCTCCGCCGCCGCCGCCGCCAAAGAAAGGCAGTGAAAGGCCTGAACCTCCCCCCAGGCTCACCTCCAGGTTCTGCCATGGCCTCCAGTGGGACCCACCCACCTTTTGACCTTGGCTGGACTTTAGGACTTCTGAGGTCTTAAAAACTCTTGTGGCTTTCAGAAATATTTTTATGACATGAGGAATTTGTCCACATGTTGAATAATTTGAAGAGCAGATTACAAAAATTACATGACAGAAACTCTCAGTGTCATATGCGCACATGCACATACACACGTATATGTGCATATACATATGTGAGTGTATCTACTGAGAGAAAGAGACAGAGACAGAGAGAGAGAGAAGCAGGAGGAAGAGGAGGAGGAGAATGAATCACAAACTGATAACTATTTCCTTTGGGGGCTTTAAAAAATTAGCTTAGGGCTTCCATGGTGGCGCAGTGGTTGAGAGTCCGCCTGCCGATGCAGGGGACACGGGTTCGTGCCCCGGTCCGGGAAGATCCCACATACTGCAGAGAGGCTGGGCCCATGAGCCGTGGCCACTGAGCCTGCGCGTCCGGAGCCTGTTGCTCCGCAACGGGAGAGGCCACAACAGTGAGAGGCCCTCGCACCGCAAAAAAAAAAAAAAAAAAAAAAATGAGCTTACACAGTTTCTTTAGTGAGAGGATATTTCTCTGATAATTAGATAAAAATCCACCCTAATAAATGTTTTTTTCAAAAAGGAAAGAAAAAAGGTAAACTTCAAAGCATGTACTAATTCTTTCTCTCTCTTTCTCACACACACACACACCCCTCACGCACAAATCAACATTGTGGCTTTCAAATCGCCCTTCACCTGAAAATGGAAGATGCCAGCGTAGTTCTTCTTGAAGCTCTGCCCCCTGGGCACCACACGGTACAGCAGTTTGGGATATGTTGTAAGGGAGCCCATGGCAGCCAGCAGCCAGCAGTCCCCTGGAAAGACAGAAGGGCTCCCCGTTTGAGCACTTCCATGTGTGTGGGTCCCAGAGTCCAAGCCCCAGAGGATCAGGAGCTGCTCTGTGGCCCCCCTCCCCGACAGAGATGCCCTCCCACTGAGGAGTCTTCAGGGAGGAAGCAAGCAGGGAGAAGCTGTAGAAGGACCAGCTCTGGGGGTGGGTGAGTTCTCCACCGAGAGACTCACAAATCAGAGCCAGATGTTTTTGTTCTGGGATTTGGGGAGAAGGTGTTTTTGGCCTTGGTCTTACTCCTCCCTCTGGGACTTGCCATCTTTGGGGGACAGCCAATCGTCTCCTGTCCCTTGAACCAGTCCAATCCCCTTCCCCATGGCCCCGCACCTCTACCCCGTGATTACAGTGGTGTGGTGATCAAGACGGCTCCCCTTGTTGTCAGCCCCGTAATACTAGAGACCCAAGGGGCTCAGTCTGTACCCTCACTGGGACACAGGGGCAGGATTCTTGGGCTGAGGTCATCTGTTGCCATCTCTCCTGGGGAATCTCAGACCACGGGTGGGACTTGGGGCAGGGTGGTGTCCTGAGGGGGTACGTGGGCCAGGCTGAGGCTGAGGGCACTGGCAAAGCTTCTGTGTTTACCAAGGCCTTCTGGCTGCCTGAGGAACCCTTGGAGGGGGGCAGAAGGGGGGAGAGGAATGTTAAGGACACTCTAGTCACCATTGTGGAAAGGGCACCTAGGGAGAAGCAGTTTTTCCTCTGGTCACCCTGGGCCTCCAGCCCCATGAGCCCCAGCAGCCGCTGTGGGACCCGCTGTCTCCTTGGCCTCTGCCCTGCCCACACCTTGCCCTCTTCTCTGCCACAAATGGGACACAATTCAGCCCCAGAGGAAGCCCACTCTGGCCTTCTTCCTTAAGATGCAATGAGGGGTTTGGAGGAAACCAGGGGATAGGACCAGGCTTGGGGAGGAAGCTCTCTCTGGGGGCTGTCCGTGGGAGCCTGCGGGAGAGTGGCTGCTCCTTTACCTGATACCCCAGACTGAGGAAGTTGTGTCACATGCAGTGGTTAGCGGAAGCCTAATTCCCCTCTCCTTGAGCTTAGGCCGGATTGCGAGCTTGCTTTTAACAGCAGAACGTGGGGGAGGTTACCGCCTGCTTCTCCTGAGACCAGGTGGTGAAGGCATTCAGGCTTCCTCCTTGTTCTCTCTCTTGGGCCGCTCACTCAGGGGGAGGCCAGCTACCATGTGTGGACACTCAAGCGTCCTACAGAGAAACTTATGTGACAAGGACCTGGGGCCTCCTGCCACGTGAGTGCACCATCTTGGAAGGGGATCCTTCAGCTCCTGTGAAACCTCATGAGAAACCCTGAGCCAGACCAACCAGGCTATGCTGCTTCCTAATTCCTGCCCTGGAGAAACTGTGAGATGATAGTTGTTTGCTATTGCTTTTAGTCACTGACTCTTGGAGCAACTGATAACTAATATAGCACCCTGCTTACTCCCAGACCCAGATGGCAGCAGGTAGGGGTGGAATCCGGATTAGAGGAGGAAAAGGGACACAGAAGAGCTGTCTGAACCCAGGGCTCCCAGTCCCCCAGCCTCAGGAGACACCCTGGCACTCTTTCCCAACTCACCCCCTTCCCCCAGCTTTCCTGCCCCCCACTCACCGAGCACCCCCTGGCAGATGTCGGTTGGGCTGACCCCATTCACAATGAATTGAGGATTGCTTGTGATTTGCTGCAATGAAGGAATAAAGGTTTCAGAGGGCCCAGGACACCCCCCTCCCAAGCTCCCTCCCACTTTCCTGGGGAATGTTGCTGTCTCTTGGAGTTCTAGGGGAAACCTGGATGGGGGACGGCAGGGGAACTTGGCCTAACTGTAGGCTGTGAAGGCAAAGGTCAATGAGTGACCTTCCCAGGGGTTTTCTGAGAGGTTTTACTTAAGCATGTCCCGAACCGTCCCCTGCCTTGATGGAAATGGGGTCTAGTACAGAGCCAAGATAGGACGGTGGGGGATTGGAGATTATCCAAGTGACTGGGACCTCGCTACTACCCCCACCCCCCAGGAGTCCATGCCTCCCTTCCCAGTGCCCACACTGGGCCGCTGCCAGCTGATGTTCCGCACGTGTTTCGAGTTGGGGCCCAGTTCCTTGAAGCCCAGTGAACTGGGTTCAGCGGGGAAAAAGGGGTCCTTGAACAACTCCCCCTTCCGTAGGCAGAGTGCTCGCAGCTCCTCAAAGCTCTGGTTGTTGTATTTCTGGGCGTTGTGGTGCTGGCCCACGCCCTTGGCCTTGAGTCGGTTCTGGCTTATGTGAGCCGCCATCCCCTTGTTGGTGAAAACAGTCTCCACTTAATAATAAAAACACAAATAACCTAATCAAAAATGGACAAAGGATCTGAATAGGTGTTTTTCTGAAGAAGATACACAAATGACCAATAATCACATGAAAAACTGCTCAACATCCTTCGTCAACAGACAAAGGCAAATCAAGGTCACAATGAGATACGACTTCACAACCACTAGGATGGCTCTAATCCAAAAGACTGGTAATAACAAGTGTTGGTGAGGGTGTGGAGAAATTGGAGCCCTCGGACACTGCTGGTGGGGATGTAAAAGGGTGCAGCCACTTTGGAAAACAGTCTGGCAGTCCCTCAGTTAAACACAGAATTACCATATGATCCAGCAATTTCACCTCTAGGTATATATACTCAAGAGAAATGAAAATATATGTCCATACAAAAAATTCTGCACAAATGTTTATAGCAGCAACAACACTCACAATTGCCGAAAAGTGGGGAAAACCCCAAATGTACATCAGCTGATGAATGGACAAACAAAATGAGGAATACACGTACAGTGGAATATTACTCAACAATAAAAAGAAATGAAGGGCTTCCCTGGTGGTGCAGTGGTTGAGAGTCTGTCTGCTGATGCAGGGGACACGGGTTTGTGCCCCGGTCCGGGAAGATCCCACATGCCGCGGAGCGGCTAGGCCTGTGATCCATGGCCGCTGAGCCTGCGCGTCCGGAGCCTGTGCTCCGCAACGGAAGAGGCCACGAAAGTGAGAGACCCGTGTACCACAAAAAAAAAAAAAAAAAAAAAAGAAATGAAGTACTGAGACATGTTACGACATGGATGAACCTTGAAAACATTATGCTAAGTGAAGACAGCAGTCACAAAGGATCACATATTGTATGATTTCAATTATGTAAAATGCCCCAAACAGGCCGATCTATATAGAGACAGGAAGTATAATCATGGCTGCCTAGTGCTTAGAGGGTTGGGGGATTGGAAGTTGATGGCTAAAGGGTATGGGGTTCCTTTTGCGGGAGAATGAAAAGGTTCTAAAATTGATTGTGGGGAGGGTTGCACAACTCCATGAATGTACTGAAAACCACTGATTGTACACTTTAAATGGGTGAATTGTGTGGTATGTGAGTCATAGCTCAATAAAGCTGTTTAAAAAAAATGACCTCCAGACCATGCAAACAGACACTGCCTTTTGGGGAGAGTGGAAATAATGGAGTGCAGCAGGCAGGAGGGCCGAGGGGAAGGGGCTGCTCGCGGGGGAGGGTCCAGTTGGGAATGGCTCAGTGGGTGGGGTGGCTGGGTCTCTGAGAGGAAAAGTCAGGCCGGCTGACAGGTCCTGAGCCAGCTGGCGGCTGGGGACCCAGGATTCCTCCTCCCCCAGAGGGACTGCAACCTCTTACACCCTTCCTGAGTATGCCTGCCCACACCCGTCCGCCCTCCGTGGGACTGACCACCCCCCCCCGCCACCGGCAGGGGACCCAGGAGGAGAGCGTGGGGGAGGGGCGAGAGGAGCAGAGGTCCACTCTGAATCTCAAGTCTTACCCCCCCCCAGGCACCCGGGGCCTGTGCCCCACCCCACCGTCTCCCCACATTCTCAGCTGCCTCTGGAATAAGGAAGTGCTTGAGGGAAGGGAGAAAGGATGTGGTCTAAGTTAAACAGAGCCCAGCTGGGGCCGGGGTGTGGGAGGAATCCAGAGTGAGGAAAAGAAGGGGGGCAGCTGCAGAGAGGGGAGCAGGGGGTCTCAGCTACGCTTCCTCCCTCTAGCGGACAGGCAAGAAGAGTTAGAACAGCAGAGATGACAGACAGTCCTGAGCGCCTGCTCTGTGCAGGGCCCCAAGAGAGGGCCACGTGGTGCCCAGGGTGACCGGAACAGGAAGCTGGAGCTCGGAGGTCGGTAGTGGGTCGAAGGTCACAGAGTGAGAGCTGGGGTGGACTAAGCCTGACCTCAGACCCCAGATTGGGCTTGTGACCTTCACCCTATGCTGCCCTGGAAGGAGGTGCCTCTCCACCGTGGGAAGGCCTGGGGACCCAGAGCCATCTCCCCATCCTAGTCAACTAAGGAGGTCACGGGCCATTTGTGGCTCAGCTTATCTGATACCCCCTTACTCTTCCCATTGCCCAAGCAAGCAAACCCATTCTCCCGTCCCTCACCAGCGTCTCCTGGGACTTCCCTGGGTCCAGGAATGACTCCCATTCCCTCCACTTATTAGCCTGACAAACCCACACAGGTTGCCACCCACCAGCCCAGTGCCTTGGAGCACAGGCTGCCTTTGTTCTTCAGCTGCATCGACTGTTCCTGCCTCGGTGCCTCTGCTTGGAATCATTCCTCATCCCACACACACATCTGTCCATTGGGAAAGTCCTGGCTCAATGCCACCGGCTCGGTGAAGCCTCCCCTGAGGCCTCGGTGAAGCCAGAGTCGGGGCTGCCCTGGTGTCCAACACTCTCCTTTATTTTATTTTATTTTATTTTATTTTATTTTGCAGTACGCGGGCCTCTCACTGTTGTGGCCTCTCCCGTTGCAGAGCACACGCTGCGGACGCGCAGGCTCAGCGGCCATGGCTCACGGGCCCAGCTGCTCTGCTGCATGTGGGATCTTCCCGGACCGGGGCACGAACCCGTGTCCCCTGCATCGGCAGGCGGACTCTCAACCACTGCGCCACCAGGGAAGCCTCAACACTCTCCTTTATTATGACACCCATCCCTGCCTGGCCTGTCTGTTCCGCCCCCCCGGAGGTGATGAGCTCTCAAGGGTGGAGGTGGGGTCCCCTGTCCACTGCTGGGTTCCCTCAGTCTTACACAGCACCTGACCCAGCAGGGGCTCAGAAACGCTTTCAGGGGATGAATGAGTGACTGTCTGCTTTGCAGACAGTAGTAATTTTTCATCTATGTTTGCAAATCTATGTTTTCTCTCTCCTGCCCCACTCCCCAACTCCCTGTTCCACTCTAGCTCCACATATATTTTGTTTATTGGTTGCCTCCCTCACAGAATGAATGCTCACGAAGGCAGGGATTTTGGTCTGTTTTGTTTGCTGCTGTATTCCTGCTGCTGTATTGTGTACATAGTAGGTGATCAATAAATATTTTGAAGGATGTTCTTGGCAGCTTCTGTAGGGAGGAGGTCGGTGCATCTCAGTTTCCCCCACAGGAAGAGGGCCCAATAACAATCTGTGAAGGGAATGGGTGGGCATGTGGTTCATCCCTGGGACACCCCCATCCATTAGGGAGAGCCCCCTAGCAGGTGCCCAGTAAATGGTGGGACCTGCAGACTCCAGTCCAGCACTGTCCACAGGCTATGCCTGGTCTGGGGACCCAAAAGGGCTCAGCTCATCCCAGGAAAGCCAGAGTGTTGGTGCAGAGAATGACAAAAGTCTTGGCTACAGCAGAGAGGTCTCTCTGGGGTCCCTTGGGGTCCCTGAGGCCTGGAGGCTTCTGGCCCCCACTAAGAAAATTTCATTGGCTGTAAGGATTAGGGTGAGTTTGCTGAAGAAAGACTTGGAATCCTGTCCTTTGTTTCTTCCGTAAAGCCTGTGGCTTATGATGAGAAGATAGTAGGAATCTTCCCTCAGTTGTGAAAGTAACTAGCACTTACACACAGCATTTATAAAAGTAATAATAGTTAACAGAGTTTGAGGACTCAGCGCATGCCTGCATGGCTCTAAACACTTTATGTGCATTAACTCATTGAATCCTCACAACAGCCCTGTTAGTTAGGTTTATTATTATCGTCTCCCTGCTTCAGAGGGAGAAACTGAGGCACACAGGCTGAACTTCCTCAAGGCTGCACACCTGGCTGGCAGCAGAGTCAGGGTCACACCTAGGCAGGCTGGTCCATGCTCTCACCCATTACCCTTAACGCCTTTCAGGGAGGGAGCCTCGGTGGAGGGGCAGAGGCTGTGCTGGAGAGAAGGACAAATGGTCAGCCGGTCTGAGGCCATCCCTTCTTCCATCTTACTACAGCCTCTAGGTGGCCTTTCTTAAGCTCCTTCCCTGGGCTGGGAGGAGAGGTTGATGATGGTGTTTGAAAAGGGGTCAGGAGGTAGCTTATTTCTCTTTAGCAGAGCTAGTGCCCTGGGCTGCACCAAGACAGAGTGGGTAGCTGTGTGACCTTGGGCAAGTTGCTTTACATCTCTGAGCCTCGGTTTCCTCATTTGCATGAAGAGGTTGCTATATCCTATCTTGAAGTATGTGTCAGGAGTAAATAATGCAACATACATGAAAAAGACAGGTGTTCCGGTAGTGCTCACACAATGTAAGTTGTCTTCTCCCAACTAGCTAGTATTTATTGAGCTCCTAGCAGGATCACATAGCCCCCTGCATACCCCTCTGTCACAGGACTTAATGATCATAAGGACAGGGTCCTGAGAGGAAGGACAAAGAACATCCCTAAGAGAGAAGAGAATACAGAACTTGTTTTGTTTCACCGCTGGGTCCTCACCCCATGTTGTCAGCTGACCTGGGTGGGTGAACCCAGGGCACGCCCAGAGAAGGTAAGTCAGCGGTTCTCACCGAGGGGTGGGGGGGTGATCACCTCCCCAGGGAACACTGGGCGATGTCTAGAGACATTTTTCATTGTCCTAACAGGGGACTGGGGTGTGGGAGCTACTGGCATCCAGTGGGTAGAGGCCGGGATGCTGCTCAACATCCCACAGTGCACAGGACAGACCTTACAACAAAGAATTATCCTGCCCCCAAATGTCAAGAGTGTGGAGGGTGAGAAACCTGGACTAAGTGAATAGCCCAAGACCCCGCATGGTGAGGGAACCCTCTGTGCCCTTCCACCATGGGGCTGCCCTCTGCCTGGCTGCCCCCAGGAGTGAACATGCTGAGCTCTCCAGGGGTTCTGGAAGGACCACAGAAGGTGCTGGTGTCTAAGAAAACTGGAGAACATCCGAGGGCAGACCAAGGCGATGAGGGTTAAATGTCACCTCCCTCATCTCCCGGGAGCCCTCCGTCCCTGGACCATCACCCAGCTGAGGAGTGATTGCTCACTGTCCTGTCTGCCTAAGGTCCTGCATACTCTGTCGGCCGGGTCTGCGCTTCTGACTCAGTGACTGGCAGGGAGGACTCACACGTGCACACACACACACACACACGTACACACACACACACACACACACACACACACACTTCACCACAGTTATCTCCCAGAATGTCTCAGGGCCAGGGGCATGGGCAAGCTGAGACAGACAGACAGACAAGACTGGCTGTGGGAAGGACAGGCAGATTGCCAGAGCAATACGTGAAAACAAGGCATGAATGTATAGGACGATTTTTGGACAAGACAGGGCATGTCTTGTCTTCCCCCATCAGACTGGAGACCTGTAGATTTAGGGACAGCTGAATTTCCAGAGCAGAGAGCAAACGAAGATGTTGTCTCGACTGGGCTTGGGGCCTCCCCTTCGGCCTGCACTTCCCAAGAAGCCTGGAGGCTGGGCCTAGGGTGCCCCTTATTTCTCTAACAGCCACGGCCATGGTCACGGGGGCTTCCTTCACACAAGCCTGTTTCCCAGGTGGCTGTGACAGCGTGTTGGCTGGTCCCTCTCCTCTCCCCCACTCCAAACTCTCAGTGGTGACGAGTTTGGGCTCCTGCAGGTCTGACCATCCGTGGCCCGTTCTTTCCCAAACCAGCTGAGAAAGAGGCCTAGTTCCTGTGCCTCAGGAGCATCCAGTCTGATGGAGGAGTCACCCTCAAGGGGACACAGCCCCTTCCCTGGGGGGAGGTCCTAGTCTGCCAGGGACAGGAGTGGGACAAACCCCATCAACGCTTACCTGGGGACTGCAGCGTGCCGGCGGCTCGCATGGTGCTTGACAGTTGAAGGTTCTGGGGGGAGGGGCTGGAGGACTCCCACCCCCACCCAGAACTCTCCAACTGCAGTGGGATTCCTAGGTCAGCGGCACGTTTTTGTTTTTTAATTTATTTATTATTATTTATTATTATTATAAGACCCTGCGTTGGGTCTTCATTGCTGTGCGTGGGCTTTCTCTAGTTGTGGCGAGCAGGGGCTACTCTTCGTTGTGGTGCGCGGGCTTCTTGCTGCAGTGGCTTCTCTTGTTGCGGAGCACGGGCTCTAGGCATGCGGGCTTCAGTAGTTGTGGCTCGCGGGCTCTAGGGCGCAGGCTCAGTAGTTGTGGTGCACGGGCTTAGATGCTCCGCCGCACGTGGGATCTTCCCAGACCAGGGTTCGAACCTGTGTCCCCTGCATTGGCAGGCGGATTCTTAACCACTACGCCACCAGGGAAGTCCAGTGGCACGTTTTTAACAGCTGCCTCCTTCCCATTTGTCCCCCCACAAGCTGGTGCTGTCGCTAACCTGGCCCCTTCCATCTGCCTGGTCCCCACCCACCATTCCAAGGGCCATCTCCCCGTGGGGACAGGAGACCCAGCACCCGCACTCTGGAGGTCACCACGAGGCTGGCTGTCCTCACTGTATCATCCCGTCAGGATAAGTCTGAGACCCTCTTCTTCTGCCCAAGGCTGCCAGGAAGGGGCTGTCCCTGACACCCCAACCAGACCTCTTTATCTTGAAAGCCTCCTCGTTTCCAGAAGCCATTGACATGGCGTTCTCCCTGTGAATCTCTGTGTCTTCACATGGCCTTCTCTGTGTCTCTCTCCTATTCTTACAAAGACACCAGTTGTATTGGATTAGGGAACCCCCTTTACCAGCATGACCCTATCTTTTTAAAAATTTTAAATTTTATTTATTTTTTATACAGCAGGTTCTTATTAGTTATCCATTTAATACATATTAGTGTATATATGTCAATCCCAATCCCCAATTCATCACACACACACACACACACACCCCCAACAGCTTTCCCCGCTTGGTGTCCATATGTTTGTTCTCTATATCTGTGTCTCAATTTCTGCCCTGCAAACCGGTTCATCTGTACCATTTTTCTAGGTTCCACATATATGCGTTAATATACGATATTTGTTTTTCTCTTTCTGACTTACGGCACTCTGTATGACAGTCTCTAGACCCATCCATGTCTCTACAAATGACCCAATTTTGTTCCTTTTTATGGCTAATATTCCATTGTATATATGTACATCTTCTTTATCCATTTGTCTGTCGATGGGCGTTTAAGTTGCTTCCATGACCTGGCTATTGTAAATAGTGCTGCAGTGAACGTTGGAGTGCACGTGTCTTTTTGAATTATGGTTTTCTCTGGGTATATGCCCAGTAGTGGGATCAGCATGACCCTATCTTATCTAATTACTTCTGCAATGACCCTATTTCCAAACGAAGTCACATGCTGAGGTATCGGGGATTAGGATTTCAACAAATCTTTTTGGGGGATGCAATTCAACCCATAACATTATTCTTGGCATGGTTAGGCCACTGGCATGCCTCAGAGCAGGTGATGGGGGTGTTTCTGGCTTAACTCCATGACCCCGGGGGAAGGTGTCTGGTACCACGCCAGTCATTTTGGCCTAATTGTGGGTCCTTGAGTCATCACTCTCTTTGTCAATTTTCTCAGGTGAACACTAAAATGTTTGAATGAGGCAAGATGTCCTGCCTTTAAGATCCCATAACATCCTAAGATTTTTTCACCCTGTCCTAGCTCCACTGTGTACAGGTTGCGTTAGCTGGGGCAAGTGACATCTCGGCCACGGGCCTCACGCTTCTCATCTATAAATTTGGAATAGGGCACCTCTGAGGACTCAGTTACAGGCCCATCTCATTTTATTGTGCTTCGAAGATTGCATTTTTTACAAATTTAAGGTTTGTGGCAACTCTGTGTCAGTCAAGCAAGCCTACCGGGGCCATATTTCCAACAGCATTTGCTCACCTTGTGTCTTTGGGTCACATTTTAGTATTTAGAACTTACCACCAGCAAAAAGATTACAACTTGCTGAAGTCTCAGAAGATGGCTAGCATATTTTGCAATTAAGTATTTTTAAGTTAAGGTATGTACATTTTTTTAGACATAATGCTATTGCACATTAATAGACTACAGTGTAAACGTAACTTTTATGTGCGCTGGGAACCCCCAAAATTCGTCTGACTTGCTTTATTGCGATATTTGCTTTATTGTGGTGTCCTGGAATGGAAACCCCAGTATCTCTGCGGTCTGCCTGTAGTTCACTCATAGAAAGTGCTAAGAACAGTGCTGGCCCTAGCGAGCACTCCCATCTCTGTCTGGCTTGTCGTGCCCTCGGTTGTGGGTGCCCAGGAGGCAGCCTTGCTCTTCACTGTGTCACCGGTGCACAGTAGGTCCTCAGGACAGTTTGAAGGAGGGATCAAGGGTGAGACTGCTGTTTGTGGCCTCCGGGGACTGCTGTGTGTGCTCCCTGCTGGAAACTCAGCCAATTTCTGCCCATCCACCGGCTGGCTCTCTGTTCCCCTGCCCTTGGCCCGGCAGCAACTCCAGCCCTGGGACTTTGGGATGCCTGCCCCCTGGGGTCCACATTTCCCAAGACTGCGGATCTGACACACAGGACATCCAGGCGATTTTTATCAGGCTTTTCTGTTTGCTGTCCCCACTGTTGGCTGTTTCTTGCTGACCGTCTGCAGGCCTTTGGGGTACCTGCTTCTTCCTCCTCCTCTACCTCCTCTGAGTCTCCCCTCCCTTCTGGGAGTTCTTTGACTCTCTTTCTTGTTTTCTGCAGTGGGTGGTGGGTGGCAGGTGGGCAGGAGGATGCTCCAGGGCCTTAGGGGTCACCTGGTCATGCTCCCTGAGTTTACTGATACAGAAACAGGGCCAGAGAGGAGAGGTGGCTCCCCTGGGGATGCACAGCAAGTGAGCGGCAGAACCAGGACTGGAGCTAAGGTCGTCTGGCTCCTGTTATACACGCTGTATACCCTGTGGGCCTCTGGAGGGCAGGCTAGAATGGTCACAGGAAATTTCTTAGAAGGTGGATTTGAGTTGGATGTTAGAGGATGGATCAGACTTGAACTGGAGGGCCTGGAGACCCTCCCTCTCCAGTCTCCCTCCCTCTCCAGTCTCCCTCAGGAGAACCTCTCCAAGATCCCTCCCAGGCCGGTATCCCTGGGCAAACCCCATACCCTCCCTGAGCCCGTGTCCTCACTCATAAAAAGAGGAAAACCACACCTGCTTTGTAGGTACTATTAATGAGCATAGCATTAATTACAGTTGACGTTGATGGGGTGTTTACCATGTGCTGGGCACTGGGCCAAGTGAGCACTAGACATGTATTATCTCATGTAACTCTGACAGCAAACCCACGCCTGACCTCACAGCCAGCTCTGAGGAGTAAATGCTTTAAAAAGCATAGAAGTCACTTAGTGTAATTCCAGGCACATAATAACCACTCAATAAATTGCATCAACAATGACAACAAATAATAATGACAGTATTTGGTCGACTACTGTGGCCCTATTTTCTTGCCTCTCCCCCTCCAGAGCAGCCCACTAAAAGTCCCTCTCTGGAAGCAGCTGTCCTGGGATCTTCCTCCTCCAGGAAGCCTTCCTGGACCAGTGTGGAACTTGTGGCTCTGCACGGCCTTTCTCCCCTGAATCTCTGTCCCATTTGTGTGGGTCTCAGCAATTCAGAGTGTGCACCCATGTCCCTGTTCCTAATTCTGAGTGGTCTCACAATTTCCTCAGGGCAGGGGGTAGAGGCAGAGGTGACAGGGATGCAGGGGGAGGGTGGTGGAGAGGCTGGCATTGTGAATATAGCAGGCCCCTCCTGCTACTCTCTCCTCTCCCTGATGGAGAAACTGAGGCTCCACACAAGTCTCTTGCCCAGGTCACATGGGGATGCTGACCTCACAGGTCCTCCAGACCAACAGAAGGGTGGTTGGATGCCAGCCATGTGTCCAGGGCAGCAGTGCAAATCAGACACCTGCCTTGGAGTTTTTCTTTCCATTTTTATTTTAAAGGAAAAAAAAAAAAAAACAACAGTGCAAAACCCCATTTTCCAGTGTCGGCCACGCCCACCCCCCACCCCCAGGTCACCCCCCCTGGCTTGGGGCCTGACTCTTCCTCCCGCTCCACACCCCCTCCCCTCTCATGCAACCCCTTAGGGGCTGGAGGCTCTACTTCCCTGGAGTGCTAGATCCCAGGGGGACTTGGGGGCGGGGAGGGAGGTAAGAACTGGGGGAGCAGCCCTTGATCCACCTGCCCCCAGCAGGTCTCCAGCCAGTACCCCCCTGGCTCTTATTAACCCTTTCCTGATCATACTACTAGCCCAGGGGGGCACTGATCTGGGGGGAACCCTGTCCACACCCCTCTTTGCCCCGGGGCCGGCTCGGGGCTCTCCTCACTGAGGTTGGGGGGTTCCCTCCCTCCCTCCATGGTGGGGGAGAGCGGTGAAATCCCCAGGTTTAAATACCTTAATGAAAGCAGGGGATGGGGAAGGAAGGGGCTTTAGATCTAATAAATTATTAGCGTTTTAGTGTCCGTGGGGGGCGGGGTGGGTGGGGGTAGGGCGTGGCCTCCAGGGCCCTCCCTCCCCTTACTGGTGAATCTCATTCTCTATGAGGCTGTCCTCACAAGACTGGAAGTCTGTGTCCGTGAGGCCGTCAGGCGGCATCAGCAGGTCCTCATCTTGGGATGAGGATGACGGGGGCTCGTCCCCTGAGCTCCCAGGACCCCCATCCCCATCCCCGTCAACTTCTGAGTCCTGCAGCACCTGAGCGATGTATTTCTGAAGGGGGAGAAGGGTGGGGGTGAGGGTGGACAGCTGCCCCTCGTGGGGAAGGGGTGAGGGAGGACCTCATGGCCTGTGAGGGGAGGGGCGGTGACCCTCTTCCTAGGGCGGGGTGGGGCAGCCCCCAGCTGCTGAAGCCAGATCCCTCCCTGCCCCTGCTCAACACCGCCCCGGGGTCTGGAACAGGCTTCCCTTTCTGGATGACTAATGGCACACCCAGCTTTGGGGCTGGATCTCCACCAGAGGCTCTTCCCCACACTTGGCCATGGAGCAGGGCACTCACCGCAGATTTGGGGACAGCGGCAGCACTGGGGGGCCGTCCATTGCTTCTGGGGTCCACGGTATCTGTCTCCGTGTGCTCAATCTTGAGGGGCCCAGAACGAGTCAAGCAATGGGGGGAATGCCCTGGCCCTCAGCCATCATCACGACCCTACTCTCTCTCGGCATCCCTGCCCTCAGCTCCCAATCCCCCAACCCCACCCTGCTGAGATTCTGCCCTCGGCCACCTCCCTGCCCCCCTTGCCCCACACCTTGTAGTTGTGGGCACTGAGGTATTTGAAGTGTCCGAAGCAGACGTGGCAGAGACAGATGACGATGGTGATGACCAGGACCACGAATGTGAACATGGACGTGGGGGCTAGAAACCCTGGTATCGGGGCGGGCAGAGAAAGGGCCGTTACCTCTCCTCCGGGTCCCCGTCCCACGGGCTTTTGATCCCTCTGAACGCACTCCCACACTCGCACATGCTGGGGCCTCTCCCAGGCCCCGGGCCTGCGACCCCCGGCCCTCATGGCCTCCCGTGGCCTGCTCTGCCTCGACTCTGGCGGGAGTCTCCTCTGCCCACCGCCCACCCCAGTCCCCGAGGGTGGGGGGCGGCCCTCACCCGTGCGCATGGTGGAGAAGAAGAGCAGCCAGAAGAGGCACAGGATGGGCGCAGCCACCACCTGGTTCACAGCCCCGGAGTGGATCTTCTTGTCCAGCTTGGCCGGCAGGTAGGCGTAGTAGAGATTGTACCTGTCTACCAGGTGCTTCAGCAGCATGTACATGAGCCCTGGGGGAAGCCACATGGGCCCTGACCTCGAGCTGCCGGACCTTTGTGTGTCTGTCACGGGTTGTCCTGGGCCTTTTGAGGTCACTGAAGGGCTGGTCCCCCTTCTTCTGCCCCAGGCCCAGTAGAGAATAGAGCCCCAAGCCCCTCGCAGGACCACGGAACCTCAGCCTCCACTGCCTCAACCCCTTCACTCTGCAGCCCCTCCCTAGGAATTCTACTATTAGAAATCCATTTGTTTGGGTCAGCAAGCATCCTCTTAAAACCCATATCGTTCTTCCTATCTCTGCCCTTAAACAGGTGAGTATAAATTAGGTGGTAAGTTCCATTTTCCTGGAGGTTGAGGGGATGGGAAATTTCAAATGAGGACAAGGTGGTTAGTTTGGGAGTCTGAAGCCTTCAATAACCAGGGAGGGTGGTGAGGGGTTAGGATGTTAGTGGGGGGAAAGGAGAGGCCACCAGTGGGGGTGATAATTGGGGTGAAGAGAAACTTTGCTAAATTTCTTCAGAAGGAAGAGGGACTTGCCCAGGTCACACGGTACAGCTACAGCAGGGTATTTCCATGAGTAGTAAGGACCACGCTGAAACCCAAAGGTCTTTCCTGAGTTTACGGGGCTGTGTACAAGTGTGCCCATAGATTCTGTGTAGGACTGTGTGTGTGTATGTGTGTGTACACCTCAGTGGGCATGCGATGTGTGTCCAAGTATATCCACCTGAGTGAAGGCACTGGTGTGAGTAAACGTGGCTGTGCTGGGGAGACTTGGCCCAGGGGCCCAGCACACCAGCTGAGTCCAGCCTGAGCTGAGATGGCTTTTCCCCTCCTCCCCACTGGCCGAGCCCCAGACTGAGCCAGGGACCGGGCGGGAGGCCCGAGGGGCCGGTCTCCCAGCCGGGGCCCTGTCCACTCGGGTGGCCTGCCTTGCTAGAGTGGAGCGGGAGAGGTCCTGGGTCCCCCCGAGCAGGGCCCAGGTCCCGGCGCGGCGGTGCCTACCGAAGGGCACGATGATGGGGCAGGTGATACTGTAGGTCATGACCACCGTGAAGACGCACATCATCCAAGCGTAGGCTGCGCCAAACTGGAACTCGTAGGCCTGATGCTGGGGGGGAGATGGGCAGGAGGGTAGCTTGGAGAGGGGCGGGGCGGACTGGAGGGGCTCAGGGCAGGTGGGAAGTGGGAGGGGGGCAGGAAAGAAGCCAGGGGGAAAAGGAACCCAATGTCCAGGGCAGGGCAGGGTGAAGCCGATGGAGAGAGGGGCTGTGGCTGAGACGGAGGCCAGGGTGGGCACACTGATGGGGCATCAGGAGGGGCCTTCGAGGCACGAGGGGCTGGCAGGCTTGTGGGCTTGGGAATGGGATGCCCAGAGCCCTCGTGTGGGGTTAGGGCAGAGGGACCCTAGGTCTAGACCCACACCTCCCCCAACCCCCATCACAGAACACTAGACTGTCAGAACTGGCGGGGGCCTTCAGGGTTAGCTGTGTCAACCTGTCACTGTACACATGGGAAAACTGAGGCCCCAGACGGGAAGCGGGTAACCCAGGGCCACGGAACTCGCTGCCCAAGTCTCAGCACCCCGGGTGCCCCCACACTCTAGCACGGCGGCCACTGTTTCTGGTTGGGCCCACTAGGGGGCGCTGTGCGGACCGCGGCTGCCCCGGGTGGCCCTACCCGCTTCACGTTGCGCCTCTCGGCGGCCGAGCGCGCCAGGCAGAGCCGGATCATATACATGAGCAGGCCCGGGATGCGCAGCAGGTCCATGGCGTTGCCGATAAAGGCTGAGGCAATGACGTAGTTCACGAAGAACGCGCCGTTGTCCGGCAGGAACACGCACCTGCAGGCACCGGGTGCTCCAGCTCTGCACCCTTGGGGGACCCGGTGGCCCCCTGCCCACTGCCAGCGTGCCAGCACCCCCAACGTGCCTTCTTCCACGTGGACCCTTCAGGTCAGCCCTCAAAGCACCTGTGTCCCAGTGCCCCCTGAGTGTGAACCCCCGAGGCAGACGCCAGAGTGTCCACAGATGGCTCCAAAGTAAGCCCCAGACCCCCTCAGCGTGAGTGAGCCCAGAGGCACCCCTAGAACTTGTGCCCCATAAAGACCCCCGGCGAGAGTGCTTGAGACCCCTAAGGCCACCAGTGTCCAGGGTGTGATGCCGGAGGTTCCCCCCAACCCTCCCGTGACCCCAAAGACCCCCAAGGGTGGGAGCCCCAGCAATACCCAGAAGGCTCCCTGCCTTAGACCTTAACTTAACCCAGAGTCACCTCCGGAGTATGAGCCTCGGACACCTCCAGAACTCAAGCTCCAGAGACCCTACCCCAGAGATCTTCAGAGGGGAAAGCCCAGGGACCTTTGTCAGTACCCATGACACCCCAAGTGTGAGCCCAAGATTACCACAGATGGCCTAGAGCAAGACCCCTAGAGCTGGTGCCCACATAAAGAGCCAAGGTTCGTGTCCCCCAGGACCCCCTCAAAGGGATTCCCGGGGAAGTTGCGATTCCCAGAGAACTGCAGGGTCACAACTCTGGATGACAGCCCGAGACTTCAGAGGTGTTCCCAGAACTTGTGCCCCAGAAACACCCCAAAGTGTGAGCCCCAGAGTCCCCCATAGGCACTCTTAGGTGTGAGCCCAAGAGCCTTCCATAGATACTCAAAGGTGTGGCTCCAGAGACCTTCAGGGATACCTCTAGGAACCCCCATGTCACTCCCACAGTACAACCAAGATCCCACTATAGACCTCTCCAAACCTCCCGAGTGAAGCTCCAGACTCCCATGGTTAGTCCCAGGATACAAGCCCCAAAGCCCACCATAGAAACCCCCCAAGTGTGGGCCCCAAAGCCCCAAATACACCTCGGGGGTGACCTCAGAATCCAGAGAGGTTCCCAACACAGACCCCGGGACATCCCATGTATACACCCAAGACAGCCTGTGGGGCAACTTTTGGGATGATCCTGACTGTGATAGAAGCCCCCTCCTCCTCCCCGCTGCAGGGGTGGGAGCTCTGTTGCACCATCCGATGGGGGAATACCCACCCCCACCAACTGGTCTCCTTCCCTGGGGACCCCGGTCACTCACTCAAACCGAATAGCTGCCTCAGCCAAGAATTTCTTGTCAAAGAGCCACCGGAAGAAGAGGTCCAGGCTGAAGAGGAGAGGAGAGGAAAGGGGAGGAGAGGAGAGGGGAAGAGAGGAGAGGGGAGGTGTGGGGGAGCTGGAATGGCCCAGAACACCAGGGGAGGGGGAGGCCCATCCACAAGCTCTGGGGATCCCCCCAGACATGGGGCCCCTGGCTCTGTAGAGGAGGTGGGAGCCTGAGCTCCCCCTCCCCCTCGAGCAATCCCGGACCCCAGCTCCCATCCCCTCCTCCGAAACCCACCTGCTCAGTCCCAGCGAGGGCAGGAGCAGCACCATGAAGATGAGGAAGGTGTAGCACTTGTGCATGGTGGTCCTGTTCTCCCCAGAGCTGGGGCGGGGGACATGGGGGGGCAGAGGTCAGATGAGCCAGCCCCCATGCCTGCTCCCCCCGCTCATATGGTGTCCCAGGAGGGTTCCCTGGGAAGGAAGGGGGGCTTCCCAAGGTGAGGATGCTGGTCACCATCCCTCCCTTGCCAGCTCTGGGACTGCCCAGGGCAGGGAGCCTGAGGGCAGAGGCTGTGCGCCCAGGAGGACCCCAGTGAGGCGTGGTGTGTGCGTAGGGGGTGTCTCACCGTGTCCAGTGGGCTTCAAAGAAGGCAGAGTAGTAGACGATGGTGGGGAGCAGGGCCGAGAAGCACCACAACAGCAGGGTGGGGAAGAACTGGGTGATGATGGGGTTCTGCAAAGGGCAGAGGGGGGCAGAATGCGTCAGGTGGGGGCAGTCTAGTGGGCCCAGCTTGCTTTGCTTACCTGCCCCCTTCCCCAGTGAGCCCTGGGCCCCCCAGCTCTCAGGGCCTCATGTCAGAAGTCCAGAACATCTGGGGGCCAGGGCCCTATGTACAATCCCAGCATGAATAATATTAGTAGTTAGCATCTGGGAACACCTACTGATCCTGTACTTTTCATGTATTAATTCTTACATTAATGATATTACCCCATTTTACAGATGAGTAAACTGAAGCAAAATGAGAGTCAGTAAATTAGCTAGTAAGCAGTGGGTGGGGGGGATTTGAACCCAGGCAGCCTGGGTCTTATCTATTACGCTATCATCACTCAATGATTTTCAAAGTGCCTTCTCATGAACTTTGAGGTTCCAAGGAGGTTTGCAAAAGAGGTGAGGGGAGAGCAGCAGAAATGCCCCCACACTCATTGCCATCTGAGCGACCTCGCTTTCTTACATTGGGTTTCATGTAAGATTCCTTTTGATGAAGGCCATCAGAATCCAAGTTTGGAAGCCAAGGGTCTGGTCTGACCCTTCACTCTTTGGTTGGAGAGACAGAGGGATTTGGAGAAGGACCTTGTTCAAGGTCACATGATCAGTTTGGAATGGCCCAGGCTCTCTCTTCCCTCAGAGCCCCTCTAGGCGTGTGTAAACCCAAGGGAGGCCTCTCCTAGGGGGAAGGTGGCAGGGAGCCCGAGGGAAGTGCACAGAGGGGTTTGCAGCCCATGGTCATGTGGGACCTACTTAGCGGGGCTGGGCTAGAAAAGCGGAACAGGAGCTGGACTGGAGGGCATGTGGTCCACTCCCCGCCTGCCACTGCCAGGAGGGATTTGGGGCCTGGTATCTGCGTTTGGGGACACAGTGTGGAGGGTTGGGGTGTGGGCCTTACATTGAGGTACTCCACGGGCTTGGTGACATTGAACTTGTCCATGGTGGTGATGATGATGGCCGGGGTGGTGAGGAAGAAGAGGAGGATGAAGAGGACAACATTGATGACCAGGCAGCGCAGCCACCAGATGAAGCCACGGATGGAGAGGTGCTCCCTGGGAAGGTCCGGAGGCGTCACTCCAGGGCTGGACGCCTGATCCGTCCCCAGCGACACCTAGGGCCTCCCTCTCCTCCCTCTCCCCACTGGAGCCCACGCCGGCCCCACGAAGCCACCCCGCAATCCCCCTTTGCTCACCAGTAGATGTTCTGGGGGTCAGGGGCGTAAGACACGGTCCAGTTGGAGATGTGCAGGGACTCGCTGCAGGAGGAGGAGCGGGGCTCCCCGCGGCAGGTGCAGCCCTGGCACTTACACACGTTGAAGTCCTTCAGGATGCTGGGGGAGGGGGGCACGGTTACCTGGGACCTGGAGCCCCAGCTAGACCCTAGGGGCCGGGGCGGGTGGGTGGAGCTCACATGGCGGTGATGGTCTCATTGTGGAAGGTGACAAAAGCCATGCCGAGAGGCTTCTCGTTCACTTTCTCCTTCTCCCGCTTGTAGTCCTCCTTCAGCTTCTGCTCCAGCTTCGTGTAGTACTCAATGGCCTCCACCTGCCAGGGCGGGTGAGGCAGGGCCCTGGTCAGAGCCGCCGGTCCCTGCAGCACCCAGCGGGCACTGCCCAGAGCTGACTGCAGCCCAGGCACTGCTTTAAGCTCTCCGTCCACTCGCTTATCCTCACAACTACACTGGGAGGTGGGTACAAGTAGCTCTGTCCTACAGATGAGGAAACTGAGGCATGGAGCAGTCCAGAAACTTGCCTAAAGCCACAGAGCTAGTAAATACAGCAAGCTGTCCTCTTGGCTGACCTCTTCTGATTTAGGGTTTGAAAACTTGGTCACTGTAGGGATGGGGGCAAACCCAACAATGGGACTAGGGCTTCCAGGAACAGATGGGGACCTGCTTGCGGTCCGCACCCCAGCTTTGCTTCCTCTGGGAGTCTCTTCACCTTGGGGTATTTACGTGCAAGGCGTGCGTGCGTGTGCGTGTGTGTGCGTGTGTGTGTTCCTGGGGATGTGGGACGGGCCCCACTGTGGGGTACATCCATCTTCACTGTGACCTGTCTCCCCGGGACCTTCCAACTCCCACCCTCACCCATCAGGAGTCTGGGGGCGCTGAGGCCTGAGCCGAGGCCAGGACGCTCTGTACCTGCTCGCAGCCTTGCACCACACAGCAGCAGAGGTGGCCACAGGGCTTGGGGTTGATCATGGTGGGGACGTTGTCCTTGCTTTGGAGGTTTGTGAAGTAAAGCTTTCCCCGCTCGGCCTTCTTCCTGTG
Organism: Mesoplodon densirostris; assembly: GCF_025265405.1. NCBI lineage: Eukaryota > Metazoa > Chordata > Mammalia > Artiodactyla > Ziphiidae > Mesoplodon > Mesoplodon densirostris. The sequence continues at coordinate 31,432,842 of NC_082670.1, forward strand.
GGACCCAGGTGCCCGGTCACCTACTGCCCAACTGGGTCTGGCTGGAGGATGGGTAGGTAGCCCAGCTAGGGGGTCATGCAGTCCACTCCCCAAGGACAGGGGCCACCTTACTCTTTGGTTTGTTTAGGATGCATAGTTCAGACATGTCCCCAGCCCAGTGTCTCCCCACCATCCCTTGAGGGGCAGAAGTTCTTCCTATAGTCTGGCCTAAGTTTCGCACACTGTAGCTGAGGAAGGGTAACAGTGGGCCCCTTTCCTCTAACCTCCAGGCCTTGCTCTTTCCAGAGCTGAACTGACAGGCATTCCAGGGGGTGAATTAAAATCAAATGCCCCTTGGGAATTCCCTGGCCGTCCAGTGGTTAAGACTCTGCGCTTCCACTGCAGGAGGCACGGGTTCGATCCCTGGTTGGGGAACTAAGATCCCGCATGCCATGAGGCATGGAAAATCAAATGTCCCGGGAAACACCTGGAAGGGAAGCCAGGCTCTTGAGTGGCAGCCAAGGTGCCCTCCACAATGGGCAGGGGGCCCTCGGGTGTTGCCCCTGCCCCTGCCCCCAGCCCCATTACCTCTCTGCATCAAGGAACATCAGGCGAGCCACGTTGTAACATGGGCGGGCTTCCAGAACCGTGCAGTTGGGGTAGGCCTCCCTGAAACACAGTCCACCATCATCCTCTGCAGGGAGCCTGCCCACCTGCCCCCAACTTTCCCCTGTGACCCCATCACCTTCAAGACACACAGCCCCAATGCAAGCTCCCTCTTTCTGAGTCTGCAAAAATGACAGCTTCCGAGAATAAAACTTTGAAATTCTTCCTCATGCTTATCTGAGTTGGGGGAGTGTACACACATAGGCGGGGGCATGGATGGACCCAGACATGAGCGTGTACCTACGGGGCGCTGGGGACACCACGGCTGTGGTCTGATTCTTGTCTGGGGCTGTGAACTTTAAGTTGAGAGAAACTGTTTCTAGTATGGTTGTTCTCTTAACCCTGCTCCTAGAAGACCTGATTACAGTCCAATACTTAACCTTGACCATCAGCTGACCCCAACCAACTCACAACCCTGGGCTACAGAATGATCTCTGGCCCAAGACCGACCAGAGGTTGATCCTGAAACCTGACCTGAGATTGACCTCTAACCCTGGCCGGAGACTGATCCTTAAACCTGACCCAAACGGATCCATAACCCAGACCCAATACTGACCCTCAAATCCTGACCCGAGATTGACCCCGCCTTGACTTAAGACTGACCAGATAGACTCTCAGTGCCTGGTACCTGGCAGGGCTCGAGTGATGCTTGCAGGCTAAGTGGAGGAGCACTTCCTTTTTCATCCTGATCACACAGGGCTCCTTGATCCTAATCCCTAATCTAAACTGAGTCCCTGTCTTTTTCTTTCTTTCTTTCTTTCTTTTTTTTTAATTTTTAAAGAGGAAATACCAAGTGTTAAAGATTCAGGAGACATGCTTCTAAAGTAACAAGATGGACCAAACCCACGAGAATTTGGAAACTTAAATCTGGGATGGGGTCCTTGAAAAGCACTTCCCAGGAGGCTTCAGACTTTTCCCCAGACACTGCTATTGCTCAAACCATTTTAGGGTTCCTCTTTGGAAGGGCCTTTAGCCCTGTGGCAGGCTGAGCTCTCATTTTCACCCGACTAATCTCTAATCCCCTAATCCCCACCACACAGGTTCCCTGATTTTGTACACAGGATAACCCCTGATTGTGCTGGGTCAGTCCTCCAACCCAGACAGACTGCAGACCTGGACCCCAGACCCTGCCTGATGCTGACAGCTAGCCAGGGGCTCCATGAGGACAAGGGCTGCCTCCTGCTCAGCACCATATACCCAGGCCTGGGCCAACAGCCTGCACATAGTAGGTGCTCAGTAAATACCCACTGTGCTGTGGAATGAACGGGTCAATGAAATGGCTGTTCCATAATGCTCACCGTACCGATCCTAAAAACTCCAGTTAGGACTGCAGTCTCCCCAACCCCTGCTCATAGGCTGACTGCTATTTTTAATCAGACTGTTTCCTAAACAAAATCACCCACTGACCCCTGAAACAGACAACTTGGACAGTGAGCTCCCCACCGATCAAGTCTGGCTCTTCTTTGTCTCCCTGGGATGAAGCACATAGTAAGTGCACAATAAACAGTGTACTGGATCAATGGATGCTTGACTCACAGGGTTCACTCCCTCACTGCACTCAGGGCTCTGCTCTAACCTCACCCTGCCAGAACCCCTGCTGCCCACCCCATCGGAAACTGCAACCCTCCCTGACCCTGCTCACCCTGTCCCTCTCCCTGCTTTGGTTTTCTTCTTAGCACCTACCCCTACTTGACTAGTTCATTTCTTTGCTAACTGCCTCGCCCCACTAGAATGTAAGCAGATGAGGGCAGGGGCTTTTTCTTTGTTTCCTGCCATATCCCCAAACTCCTGCCCCAGTGCAGACACATAGCAGGTGCTCAAAGGATCCCTGTTAGTAAAGGACTTGTCTGTACAAGCTGACGGCTGATTCCACTTGAATGGTAACATTAAGATGTCACCTAAGTCTCAGCACACACTGTCCTTTATCCTGACCCAGCCTGCCCCCTAATGCTGAGCACCGCTTGAACCCCAGATGGGACCCCAAATCATTTTCTCACACTGACCAATGACTGATGATCTAATTTTGGCTGCTGTTCTATAAACTGTATGAGGGTAGGACTTGTTTCTAATTGATTTATGCCTGGCACACAGAAGGTGACCAATAAATGCATGTGGAATGAAAGAGTATTCACCCACAAATGCCTGTCACAAACCAGTCCTTCTCCTATAATACAGGAGCCTGGAATCCAACCCCAATCCAGTCCTGATCTAGGACGACTAATGACTTCTCATCCAGACCTCACTAAATCCTGATCCTGACCAGAGACGGAGCCCTGATCCAGACCACCAATGTCTCTAATCAGAACCACTGGACAACTCCTAATACTGACCCCAGACCAATCCCTGAGCAGCCCCTGGACTGGCCCCTAAAGCTGGCCTCTGCATTGCAAACCCCCGAGAGCCTGATGGTCTCGTATTCATTTTTATAGTCCCCAGGCCATCACAGTGACCTCAACAGCACCTGAGAACGTTTGCTGAATGAACAGATGGATGTGTGATAGGATCCCTAATCCTGTACACAGACTGTTCTGGCCACCTGGAGGTGTATATCCACCCCATCACTAAGACAGACTTCCAGCTAAAAAGTGTCTCGGAGAACATGCAGTCCAGGCTCTCCTGGGCTCCCTGAGGATCCACTGAAAGCCGAGGAGCTTCTCCCTGCTAGTCTGCACACAAGCTCTGGAATGCCACGCACAATTCTGAGACAGCCACACACCCCAAGGGCCCGTGGACCTGGGGTAGACAATCCATGACCCTGTTCAAGCCAGGAGGAGAGGCCCAGGGGACTCATTTTTCAAGTATTTCTCCTGCTCTTTGAGGGCTCTGAAGTCCAGCCCAAGTGCTAGACCGCCCTGGAGTCAGAGAATTCTTCCTTAGCCTAACCTCCACCCCTCACTGCAGCCCTTGACCCCCCCAAGAGAGAGGCGTGTGAGGATGCTCTTGGAGATGGAAAGCAAAGAAGGGTCCACAGGTCCTAGGGATGGGGGTGGAGGAGCTACTCACTCAAAATGCTTCTTGATCTTCTCTGACTCTGCATATTTGGAGATTCCGTTGATGAAGAGAGTTCGCTTCACCTGGGGTGAGACGGGGCAGGTTGGCCTTCCTGAGGCTCCGATCCGGGAGAATGCAGGGAGGGGTGGGGAATAGGTGAGCAGAGAGGAGCAGAGAGGAGTAGAAGGAGGCCTTGGGAGAAGCCAGGCCCAGGGAAAGCAGGGGGAGTGTTTCTAATAGAAATCAGGCAGTGAACAGAGTGAGAGCCCCAGGCCCCTTGCTCCCTGAGGGGTTACACAGTGGGAAGAGGGGGTTCTACTCTCAGATCCTCAGGCTGTGAGGCCCCAGCACAGTGGGTGGCATGCAGTGGGCATTCAGTACTGGTTTGGGGAGTGAATATTGAAGGAGAGGGACAATCACTCCCGTAATATCCACTGCAGATATTTCCTGCCCCGGTGCCTTCCATGCACGGCCTCACCTCACCCCCAACCTACGTCGGGAGAGGGACTGTTCTCTCATTTCACGGATGAGGAAACTGAGGCTGGGAGAGGTAACTTAACTGGCAGGATGGTGGGGCGGAGGAATCCTGAGCTGCTGAGCCATGATTCAAAGCCAGCTGGCCTCACCCGGAGCCGATACCCCTTAGGACTCGGGCAGGAGAGGCCTGGAGGGAAGGGGAGGGGCTGGGCTTGGGCGCGGACCTGGGCTCGGCTCCACTCACCAGGTCGTCCTCCTTGTAGCGCATCTTGGAGGTGTGTCTGCGCATGCTGTAGACGGTGAGCAGCAGGTACAGGAAGGCGAAGGAGGTGTGCAGCCAGAGCAGGTTGTTCCTGGCGGGCAGAGGGATGCGTGGAGCCACCGGGGTTGGGAACATTCTCAGACACCCCCAACCTCCCACTGTTAATTAAACCCTGGTACAAGGCCCCTCTAGAGCACTTCTGATCCCCTCCCAAGGTGGGCCCCACACCCCACATCCTCTAGACCCCAAGATTGTTCCATTCCAACTGAAATGTCCCCAAGAAGTCATCTCTTCATGCCCTACCTGCTGGCTCTACCGCCCTCCAACCATCACCAGCCAGCCCTCCTTGGCCCGGGGTCGCACACGGCTCTTCTTTGTCTGGCCACCCCTGGGACCTGCTCCTTCTGTTTCCATCCCAAGCCCTCAGGGACCCACAGCCATCTCTGCAGCCTCAGCATCTCTCTCCTGAACAGTCCCTTTTTCCTCTCCTCCCTGTTCCCACCCAGACCCTGGCCGCAGACCCAGGCCTCACTGACCAGCTTCCCACCCTTACCCTGATTTCAAGTTGGCAATGGTGGTTCTCCCGAAGCTGTAGGCATTGTTCTCTGGGGGGGTGGGAGGAGGGAGAGGACGACGGTGGGGTCAGGGCACATCCTCTCCTGCCCCCTCCTCTCCCCGCCCCGCCCATCCTGGCCCTCACTGACCCAGCAGGTCCCCTGAGAAGTTGACGGGCAGCACGATGCCTACGGAGAGGACGCCCACGACCACCAGCAGCCCAATGATGTGTCGCTGGAAGGACAGGTAGTGCACAGCGTCGCCGCCACATTTATCCCGGATCTCGTCATCCCTGCAGGCACCGGGGACAGAGGGATGCGGTGAGGACCAGGGCAACAGAGGGGCCGCTTGGCTCGCCTGCCCTTGCCCACCCCAGCCCACGTCCGCCCTAGCCCCTGCCAGTTTGGCAGCAGCACGGGGTTGAAAGGGGGAGCTCTGGGTCCCCCATGTTCTGGGAGGGGAGGGAGGAAAGAGAGAGAAGGAAGTGGGGGGAGGAAAAGGAAGGATGCAGAGAGAAGGGGAGGGAAAGGGAAAATAGGGGAGGAGGAGAGGGATGAGGGGCAAAGAAAGAAAAAGAAGGGGAGAAAGAAAGAAGGAAAAGAAGAAGGAAGACTGCAGAGAGGAAGAACAGTGAGGAATGGGGAGAAAAGTAAGAGGATAATCTGGAAAGGGAGGACGAGGATGGGGGCAGGTAGAGGCAGAGGCGGGAGGGAGGAGGGAGGTCTGGGAAGCAGTGGTGCTTTAGGGGTGCTGGCGAAGCCCTTTAGACTTGGGGAGGGGCCCCAGGGGCCCAGGGTCGAGGGCGGTGGTGGTGCTGACCTGTCCGGGCTTCCTGCCTCCTTCAGGGCTCACTGCCTGCCTGCCGCACTCTGGCTCCATCTCCTCACTTCTGCCTGCCAGATCTTGGCTCCTGCCTGCTGCTGGCTGGCTGCTCCCAGCCTACCTGACGCCCCCACCCGCTAGCTGCCCGCGGCTCTGAGGTGGTGGCGTGAGCCCCTGCTCTCATGGGGTGGCAGGGACGGGGAGAGCTGAGGGCAGAGCGGGACCCCAGGCAGGGGGGTGCACAGGAGACTGTCGGGGGGTAAAGTGAGGCCAGCTTGGAGGAACAGCAGGGGCCTGGCTGCCTGGAGCAGGGAGGAAGGTGCTGGGCTGGCTAGGAGTGCTAAGGCCCTCAAAGCTGCTGGTCTCTGGACTTTGTAGGGAGATGACAGGTCTGAAGTTTCTCTCTGTTTCTTTCTTTCTTTAGCGCCTGAAGACCGTTCACTTACTTTATCCTGAAGATGGCTGTCAGCCAGGAACAGAAACCCTGCGGGGACAGAGGGCTATCGGCTAGAGTCCTCACCCCACCAGCCCGAGCCTCCCTTCCCCCTCAAGCCTGCCCTCCACCCAACCCCGACCTCGTACCCACCTGCAGGCTGTGGCTCACCTGTCACAGCTCCCACAGTCCCCACAGAAACTAGCTCATCCCCAGAGAAGGGGACAGGAAAGGTGCCAGCCCTCAGAGAAGAAAAAGGACCAAGGCCAAAGGGGGTCATCGGCGGACCCTCGTGCCCAGAGTGCAGATCCCCACAAACACCCAAGGGGGCAGCAGAACTGGAGAAAGTCCTGAAGTTGTGTGGGCCAGGGTGGGGATGGGTGGAGTTCAGGGCTCTAGGAAGGGAGCTCAGGCCTGCAGCTAACACGGAGAGTTTGCAACGTGGCTGCCAAGAGCAGAGCGGTGGGCCACGCTGCCCAAGGTCCTGCACCTACCTTCCAGGATGCCCCAGAGGGACCAACCCAGGGTCACTGTGAGCTGCAATCTCCTGCTCTCAAGCCCCAAGGCTTGTCTTCAGACAGAGACCCCACTCAGGGCAAAGTGGGGATACGTGGGGCAGGGCTGGACAGAGAGACCCTCCCCCAACTTCCTACCGGGAGGAGGTACAGACATAACACGGGATGAGGGAGAGAGGTGCCCTCCAGCTAAGATGCAGGACTGTGCTACCTGTTGCCAACATCACCTGAGTCTGGGGATCATCTGGACACCTCTGGCTGGCAGGGGTGATAGCTTTGCTTTGCCACTTACCAGTATGAGTCCAACTCAGGAAGCTGACAGGCCTCTTTTGCTATAGCGGCTACAGGAGCTGCCGCCCCCAGGGCCCACAGCCTAAGCTGGACTGATCAGTGCCACCCTAGGGCCTGAGGATTAGAGTTCTGACCAGGATTAGAGTTCTGACCCCGGCAGAATGACAGAGGGCCAGGCAGGTAATGTCAGAGTGTGGTGTCTGACCTGAAAGGGGTCTGGGGTCCCCTTGCATCACCAAGGACATGCCTTGTCTACAGGGGCCCCTGCCCCTCAGCTCCAATCTGCAAGCAGGTCAGCTGGCCCCAGGCAGCCAGGGGCTGCCAACCTGCAACCTCTGAGCAGCACAATGGATTGTGTGTTTTGCTAGGTGGGCCTGGAAGGCTCATTATTACTTCTAGAACCGCATCTAAGAAAAAAGCCGTCCTTAGCATTGATCACTGGAGGCGGGCACAGAACTCTATCGCAGCAAATGACATTTAGAAATCACAGATGTTCAACCTATGCTGGTTTGGAGGCTGCCATAGAAGACAGAGCCAGGAGTTCTGGGTCCAGGGGCTACCCCGTGGCTCTCAGACAAGCATTACGCTTGCTGAGGAAAAGGCCACACTCCATAGGCCCTTGACTCCATAACACTGGAAGCTACAGGCTGCTGAGCCCACCTGCCCTGGAGGAGGGGGTGATAAGAAGTTGGGGGGAGGGCACTCACATTGTCTCTTTGGTCAAAGTCGACGGAGCTGGAGACAGACGTGAGACGCTCATACCGGTCATGACTGTCCCCGTGCATAGCTGAGGCCACACTGGGGGTGGGGAGACGAGAGATCAGAGAGCTGGTGAGTCCGAGTCCCTGGGGAGCCAGGTGAAGTGGGTGGGCTTCCACTCCAGAGTTCCAGGGTCCAGACAAGGCACAGAAAGCGCAGAGGCAGAAGCAGGGATGAGTGACTGCTCTCTCCCTGCCTCCCTTAAACCCGCCCCTTCCCTTCAGGGGACCCGGGGGACCTGGGGAGCACTGATGCAGGGCATGGGGGTGAAGGGAGGGGGTCGTGTTCATCAGCACCCCGTGGAGGTCGAAGGAAGAATGTGAGCTGGCCCTGCAGTTCCGGAGCTGACCAGTGGGGGATGGGGGAGAAGAGCCCACACCGGGCACAGGGCAGTGGAGGGCGTGTGGTGAAGGCCAGGCTGGGCCAGGAGAGCCCTAGAGGGGCTGGGGGTGAGGGGGGCTGGGGGGTGTCCGCCACCCTCCCTGTTCCCTGACCCCAGCCGCTGCTGAAACTCCAATGCCAGGCCTATAGACAGAGACGGTGATGGACACAGAAGGCCAGACTCTGAACTTCTCTGGCAGCCCCCCTCCCAGGCCTCCAGAAGTGAGCAGGGAACCCTGGAATAGGAAGAACTAGCTGTTAGGGGGTGAGAAGCCACTGGAGACACCCAATCTTGTCTCTGCAACCAACAGGATGACTATACTGTGGGCTCTCGGGAGGATGGCTCCTCCACCCCAGCGAACCGGGACTGCTGAGGCCTGCGTGTATGGGGCACATGGGGAGGGTTTTCTCCCAGGCTGGGGGCCGGAGGGAGAGATGGGGGAGTGTGGCAGAGACAAGCTGGGGAGCCCCCTGCTCTGCAAAGCACACCACCTGTGTTAATCCGAACATGAGCCTGCAGAGGAGAAAGCTGAAAAGAGAAACCGGCAACGTGGCAGGAAGAGAAGAGAAGCATGAAAGAGAAGAAAAGGGAAAAGCTGGTTTAGTGGGGATGAGGGGGCTGCTGCCCCACATACTATTCCTGTTCCACTCGGTCCCTCTCCTGCCGCTGGTGCCTGGGGACAGAGAACAGACAGAGTTAGCGGGGGCAGGGGTGGGTCTCCAGGGACTGGCAAGGGACAAAGGCCCAGCTGTGGGCCCTCATGCCCCCACGCCCGCTCGGGGACCAGTCCCTCTTCATCCCCCCACCAAAGAGGATGAGAACGGGCTGGCTCTTCTCCTATCCCCGAGGAGTGCGGACGAGATGTGTGGGTGCACGTGTGTTGTGTGCGCATGTGCGTGCACACGCAAGCCTGTGTGTAGGGGTAGGGGCGGGTCCCGGAGCCTTACCTGTCCGCATCTGTCACCAAGGCCAGCCGCCCATAGTCCCAGGCCACCTTCCGGAGGATAGAGAACAAGAACAGCAGTGCCTGAGGAAGGAGAGGGTGGTTGGCAGGAGGAGAGGTCGTTCACCCCCTGGACTAGCCAGGACGGCAGGGCAGAGGGGCAGAATTTTTGTCTTAGAAAGGGATGACTCTGGCTGGGGTGAATGGTCAGAGGCTAGGCTTGGGCTGGGTGATGGGCATTCCCTCCTGCAGTCATGCCTGGAGAGTCAGGGGCAGGTGGGAGAGTGGTTAGAGCTGCAGATGTTGGCCAGCTATGTACAGGGTGTGAGTGCCAAGGGTGGAGGGTGGCATGTGGGCACTCACAAGGAAGCACATGAAATCCAGAGCCAGCACGGTGGGGACGCCCCCGAACGGCAGGCCCTGCAGGACGGTGCTGCGGATGCGGGCACTGTAGCAGTAGTCCTTGGGATTGCTGTTGTTGAGGGCTGTGGTGCCCAGTGTGGCCAGCAGGAAGGGCAGCATGGCTGCTACTGCCGCATGGTCCTCCTGGGAAGAGGGCAGAGCAGTCAGCTGGGCTCGGCCCC